>NC_059073.1:186444667-188944667 GCF_020497125.1 Mauremys mutica | reverse complement strand
CTTCTGATGTGAGAGGAACCTGAGAGCCAGTAAGACAGCAAGGGTGGGCTAGGAAGAAGCTGCTGAAACTAGCTGCTAAAGACATTACACAACTGTCGAGAGAGACTTATTCTGACCCAGGTCCTGAAGAGTTGTCCTGACTAGAGCCAGAGACTTTTGTTTTGGGCCTCTTTAAATTCTGAGTAATCCAAACCTGAGTTCTGAGGTAAGTGCCTTTAATCTATTGTTCAAATGCTCTTGGAGAAGGCTCATTACAAAGAGACACACTGATGTTAGTGTGTTTGGTGGGCTGTTAAAGTGAACTCATTGTTACCTCATTGAGGGGGAAACTGAGGCAGGCTGAAGCAGAAACTCCTACCCAGAAGGAGCCCATTTACAGGGTTCATCAAGGTTCTTCTGTTACTTAGCTGCCAAGACATATGTTTAGGGCATATGTTTCTTCTACTACAGTTAGTGACATTACTAAGGCCTGATGCAATGTAAAGGGTGTAGCTGTCTGTATAATTTTAGGTGTTAATAGTATCATCAACTGTTACAAGAGGAACACAGGAACCTGATGATCTGAACTCATGCCTTAACAAGTAGGAAGTAATCTTTAGTTTGGACTTGAAGCCTTCAAATCCCAATAACTTCAAATTGGCAGGTATTTAAATATATCAAACTGCTATTTATTTATATTAAACCAAATCATACAGGTATTACTCAGCCAAAATTTCCATTAACTTCAGTGTGAGTTTTTCACGAGTAAGGAATAAGGCCTGATCTTGTGGACAGCCATGTATAATGTAAGTGCCAAGTAACTTCCTAGAACTCAGTGAGCCTATTTATGTGAGCTCCAGCATGCATTTACAAGACACAACCAATATTCCTTGTTTCATGTATTAACTTATAGCATATATTGATTTATAAATTGAAGATCATTGACCTTATGCATGTGAGGCTCACTTGCAGCAAAGAATAAATACATAAGTAGTAATGGCCATTCATTAAATGTCAGCTCCTACATCCCTGAGTTACTGTTTGTTTGTTTGTTTGTTTGTTTTCATCTCAGGATCATCATAAAAAGCTGAAAAGTTTCTTCTGAGTGGTTTAAGCTAGGACAACTCCAAAAGAGTAAAATGTGTTGAATGTGTTTATAACAGGTCTGAATTTGACTCTAAGTCTTTGGTCCAACAGAAAACCTGTCTTTTAATGCTACTTCTGGGATCCCTGAAGGAGGGGCAGAGAAAGAAGGAGCATCAGGTTACTCAGTGTTTGTGTTGTCAGTGATGGGTTCATTTGGGGTCCTAATACTAAGGAATGAAGACTTTTTTTAAGATTTGCATTCTGAGTGTCAACCCTTACAGTTTCCGAAGTTCCTCTCCTTGGCAGCTGTACTACCTTCCTTGTAGCAGAGTAGTCCAACGCATGCCAGAAGTAGTCCTTCCTTCACAGTAGTCCAACGCATGCCAGAAAGTAACAACATAAATATTGTTGTGCAGGTACAAGTCATATGTCATATGAGCTGGGTGAAACTTTGTTATGGGTGGAGTTAAAACCTCGGGAAACTGAAATGTGTGAACTCACCCTTCAGGTAACATGACTGTAAGGATAAATCCCCACCTAAGACAAGGGGAGTATATGAACCTACCCAGAATCTATTCTTGAGTATTGTTTTGATAGGGAGTATTTGTGCAGGAAGACAGAACAAAAGATAGGGAAGAGAGAGAGACACACAGACAGCCTCAATGAGAGAATGGTGTCTGACCCTGGAAGAAACCAGGGGAAAGGTTTTTGGATCAGGAGTATAGACTGAAAAGAGCGTTCTGGGTGATGAGAGTAAAATATGGTATTTCCTGCTCTTTGATTCCTTCTGTGTTCAGAGACACAAGACTTTGTCTATCCTTTGTAAATACGCAAGATTGCATCAAATATATGACTAGCACTAATTTTTCCTCTTAACTGGAACATTCCCCACAGCCCTGAACTTTGCATAGCTGCTCAGGTAAAAAAGGGGCAACAATATTGAATATGCTGCTCCAGAGACATATTCTCCACACTTGACCATTTTTAAAATGCTAATACTCCACAGGATGGCACTTTGGAGATGGAAGAAGTGTTCTATCCACTGAATTTCCTCTTCTTTTCTGTGCTTAGGTACCATTTATTTTCTATGAGTGACAAGAACCCAGGAAGGTAATGCAGGCCTGGTATAACTGGTTGTGACTCTGTGGAAATCAATGGAGTTTCACCAGTTTATAAATGGTCTCACTTTAGCCTATGGTGTAGAGAAATATTTAGAAGGGATTGAAGTCACAGTTGAATATATAGATTGACCTTCTAATATGTGCTAGTCTAACAACATTAATCAAGGCCTATTCAAAGAAAATGCTTTATTTGTAATATCTAACCACACAGGGCTCAGTTAAGCACCCATGAAAGTCACCGGGAGCCATTTCAGATGGATTAGCTGCCTCAGACTAAGCAACCTATTCACAGAACATGTACAGTTCAGGCATTACCAGTGCCAGCTTCCCAATGCTGTTCTACAGATGTGCTTCAACCACATCTTAAAGGGATCCGCTTCAAGCATGAGAGGGTAACTGTGTGTAATCCTATTCAGTCCTTGGCTGGATTCTCTCCCGAGACTGCTTACGAGGTGCCAATTACTGCTGGAACAAATGAAATGCATATGTTTTACAGGTTGAGGTAGCTTGATTCCAGCTCTTCACAACAATGGTAGAATGCAAAAACTTCCTCCTACTGCTATTAAGAATGCA
The DNA here is from genome assembly GCF_020497125.1 of Mauremys mutica. Lineage (NCBI taxonomy): Eukaryota > Metazoa > Chordata > Testudines > Geoemydidae > Mauremys > Mauremys mutica. The sequence continues at coordinate 188,941,908 of NC_059073.1, read as the reverse complement.
TTACAATGTTTATAAAACTAAGTCACAGGTTGCTGGGAGATGGCAGTGGGAGTCACCCAACACAGTCAGTGTTTGAAGTAAAAGCAATAAGCATTAAATTAGCTTTGTGTCTTTCAGTAAAATATGAATCAATCTGCTGTCCTAAATCTTCCCTCTCATGTAGCGGGCAAGTAAGGATAAAGCGGAAGACTCTCAATTTCAGATCTATGTATTTAGAAGAGTACACTTATTACTGTTTGTCTGAGTTTGCAATGTCAGGCACCCAGAAATAAAGGATGAAAGAAAGTGAAGGAAATATGTCCTTTTAATGCACATCTTTCAGATGGGAAGCCTCTCTGCTCTAGCCAGATTAGACAGCAGTGTGCAGTCCACACCATCCTCCAGATCGTTAATGAAGATATTGAATAAAACCGACCCCAGCACCGACCCTTGGGGCACTCCACTTGATACCGGCTGCCAACTAGACATGGAACCATTGATCACTACCTGTTGAGCCCGACCATCTAGCCAGTTTTCTATCCACCTTACCGTCCATTCATCCAGCCCATACTTCTTTAACTTGCTGGCAAGAATACTGTGGGAGACTGTATCAAAAGCTTTGCTAAAGTCCAGAAATAGCACATCCACTGCTTTCCCCTCATCCACAGAGCCGGTTATCTCATCATAGAAGGCAATTAGGTTAGTCAGGCATGACTTGCCCTTGGTGAATCCATGCTGACTGTTCCTGATCACTTTCCCCTCCTTTAAGTGGTTCAGGATTGATTCCTTGAGGACCTGTTCCATGATTTTTCAAGGGACTGAGGTGAGACTGACTGGCCTGTAGTTCCCTGGATCTTCCTTCTTCCCTTTTTTAAAGATGGGCACTACATTAGCCTTTTTCCAGTCATCCGGGACCTCCCCCGATCGCCATGATTTTTCAAAGATAATGGCCAATGGCTCTGCAATATCATCGGCCAACTCCTTTAGCACCCTTGGATGCAGCGCATCCAGCCCCATGGACTTGTGCTCGTCCAGCTTTCCTAAATAGCCCCGAACTACTACTTTCTCCACAGAGAGCTGGTCACCTCCTCCCCACACCGTGCTGCAGAGTGCAGCTGTCTGGGAGCTGACCTTGTCTGTGAAGACAGAGGCAAAAAAAGCATTGAGTACACTAGCTTTCTCCACATCCTCTGTCACTAGGTTCCCTCCCTCATTTAGCAAGGGGACCACACTTTCCTTGACTTTCTTCCTGTTGCTAACATACCTAAAGAAACCCTTCTTGTTACTCCTAACATCTCCGGCTAGCTGCAACTCCAAGTGTGATTTGGCCTTCCTAATTTCACACCTGCATGCCTGAGCAATACTTTTATACTCCTCCCTGGTTATTTGTCCAATCTTCCACTTCTTGTAAGCTGTTTTTTTGTGTTTAAGACGAGCAAGGATTTCACTGTTAAGCCAAGCTGGTCGCCTGCCATATTTACTTTTCTTCCTACACATCTGGATGGTTTGTTCCTGCAACCTCAATAAGGTTTCTTTAAAATACAGCCAGCTTTCCTCGACTCCTTTCCCCATCATGTTATTCTCCCAGGGGACCTTGCCCATCAGTTCCCTGAGGGAGTCGAAGTCTGCTTTTCTGAAGTCCAGGGTCTCTGTTCTACTGCTTTCCTTTTTTCCTTGTGTCAGGATCCTGAACTCGACCATCTCATGGTCACTGCCTCCCAGGTTCTCATCCACTATTGCTTCCTCTACTATTTCTTCCCTGTTTGTGAGCAGCAGGTCAAGAAGAGTTTTTCCCCTAGTTGGTTCCTCCAGCACTTGCACCAGGAAATTGTCCCCTACACTATCCAGAAACTTCCTAGATTGTCTGTGCACTGCTGTATTGCTCTCCCAGCAGATATCGGGGTGGTAAAGTCACCCATGAGAACCAGGGCCTGTGATCTAGCAACTTCTGTTAGTTGCTGGAAGAAAGCCTCGTCCACCTCATCCCCCTGGTCCGGTGCTCTGTAGCAGACTCCCACCACAACATTACCCTTGTTGTTCATACTTCTAAATTTAATCCAGAGACACTCAGGTTTTTCTGCAGTTTCATACTGGAGCTCTGAGCAGTCATACTGCTCACTTACATACAACGCAACTCCCCCACCTTTTCTGCCGTGCCTGTCCTTCCTGAACTGTTTATATCCATCCATGACAGTACTCCAATCATGTGAGTTATCCCACCAAGTCTCTGTTATTCCAATTACATCATAATTCCCTGACTGTGCCAGGACTTCTAGTTCTCCCTGCTTGTTCCCCAGGCTTCTTGCATTTGTGTATAGGCACTGAAGATAACTCGCTGATTGTCCCGCTTTCTCCTCCATAATTTCTGCCAATTATGTATGCACCTGGATGAGAATTCTTCATTTCCAGCTTCTCTAAGGCCATGGGAAGCCGCCTTCTTGGTGGTTCTATTTTAAGGAAGCTAATCTCTCCCTTGATTAATGCCTTGTCCCTTAGTACCATGTATCCCCTATCACAGAGTTGCAGAAACAACCCTATATAAACAAATTTCCATGCATGACACACAGTTTTACAAAGTATTTGGGCACATTACTTAGACATCCAAGTTAATACCTTTATTATAACAAGGATGACTGCTATATCCCATTCCACCATTCATTCAGACGTTGGCATGGCAAAACAGATAGGGAACATGAATGTTAGTTAGATTTCTATAAAATAAATATCAGGATCCTCACCCTTACATCTGATTTGGCTGAGATGGTCAAGTGTGCAGGTGAAGATGAACATAACTGCAAGACACTTGTCTAGAGAATGGGCTAATTAGCAAGGCTGTAGAATAAATAACGGATTATGCTGATGATGATGCAAAAATCTGACAATCAGGATGGAATGAAACTGGTATTTCTTACAGCAAACTCATCCAGGAATAATAAAGATCTGTGTCAGGTTTTCTCTCTGCTCCAGTTTTAATAACTGAATTATGCAAAATATCACCTACCAAATCTAAAACCAAAGCCCATATTTCTGTTTGCACCTATGGAACTGTGGAGGAATATTCCTTGTTTTCTGATTGAAAATTGTTGGTGACGCATTTTCAAAATATTGTAACTAATTTAATTTGTCTACATGAATAGAGTGCATGGTGTAGCCAATTATGATCCAGTACTTTGGCTCTAGGGCTTCAGTCTGAAACATAATTTAGACAGGAGCTAATGAAATTATCCTTATCTGAATGCTCTAAAGGAGATAGGAAAGCAAAGGCCAATTCTGCTATTTCTACATAAGCAGAAACACTCCTCAACACAGAATCAAAATAAACATTTTAAATCTATGCAGTCTAATTAAAAGGTCTAGTAAAACAACTGTAAGGATCTTTACAGATGCACTCTATGAAAGACACTATTTTTACAGATAAACTTTTAGGCTCAAAAATGTAATAAAATCATAACATTTGAATGCTAATCCGATTATCTTTAAAATGCTTTTCTTGCAGCTGTTCATGCTCAGTTATTTTCATGAGAAAAATAGCTGTGAAACAGGCATTGTCCGTTCATAGTCCACTGCTACTTTTCACATGTCCAACTCTAACACATGATCTATTTTTTTAAAAATCTTTTTTCCTTACTTCCTGTAATGTGCCAGGAGGTAGTTTCATGGTGCGGGACTAAACATTTTAGTCAGCTTCTGTTTGTTATTGTTAATAATTTAATAAGACTGTCAAACTCTATTGGGTTCTTCCTGATTTATAGCTGTGGGTAATGTCATTTATTAATAAGGGCATGGCTACACTTGCAAATGTAGAGTTCTTTGAGTTAAACCAACCTTCGTAGAGCACAGTAGGGAAAGCGCTGCAGTCTGTCCACACTGACAGCTGCAAGTGCACTGGCAGGGCCACATTTGCGGCACTTGCAGCGGCATTGGGAGCGGTGCATTTTCTGCAGCTATCCCACAGAGCACCTCTTCCCATTCTGGAGCTGTGGCTTGTGGGAAGGGGGGCGGGGGGAGTGGGGTATTCCAGAACCTGTCCCAATGCCCCGTGATGCATCGGTTTGCATCCCAGCCAGGGCCAGCTCCAGACCCCAGCGCGCCAAGCGCGTGCTTGGGGCGGCATGCCACGGGGGGAGCTCTGCCGGTCGCCGGGAGGGCGGCAGGCGGCTCCGGTGGACCTCCCGCAGACGTGCCTGCGGAGGATCCACTGGTTCCACGGCTCTGGTGGACCTCCCGCAGACATGCCTGCGGAGGGTCCGCTGGTCCCGCGGCCTCGGTGGAGCATCTGCAGGCACGCCTGTGGGAGGTCCACCGGAGCCGCAGGACCAGCGACCGGCAGAGCACCTCCCGCGGCATGCCGCCGTGCTTGGGGTGGCGAAGTTGCTAGAGCCGCCCCTGATCCCAGCAATCCCTCCGCTTCCGTCCACAATTGGCGCCATCTTTCAATGTTTTTTGTACTGCATGCTCTGTCTTCCCTTTCGGACTGCGGGAATGGAGCCCGAACTGCTGAGGAATATGCTGATTAATATCACCAGCACATCACGTTTGGCAGTCAAGTTATTCCTTAAGTTCCAAACTGACAGTGAGGACTCTGACGATGATATCAACTCGAGTAACACAAACGACATGAGATTGCTTGTGACATTCACGGAGGTGCTGACCACTGTGGAATGGTGCTCTTGGGCTCGGGAAACAAGCACTGAGTGGTGGGATCACATCGTCATGCAAGTCTGGGATGACGAGCAGTGGCTGCAGAACTTTCAGATGAGAAAAGCCACTGTCATGGGACTGTGTGATGAGCTTGCCCCCACTCTGCAGGGCAAAGACATGAGATTGAGAGCTGCTCTGACAGTGGAAAAGTAGGTGGCTATTGCAATCTGGAAGCTGGCAACTCCAGACAGCTACTGATTGGTCACTAACCAGTTTGGAGTGGGGAAGTTGACTGTTGGAATCATGTTGATGCAAGTTTGCAGGGCCATTAATCACATCCTGTTCAGAAGAACCATGACTCTGGGTAATGTGCATGACATCGTGACTGGCTTTGCAAAAATGGGTTTCCCAAACTACGGAGGGGCGATAGATGGGACTCATATTCCAATTCTGGCACCAGCCCACCTAGCCTCCAAGTACGTTAATTGGAAGGGGTATTTCTCTATGGTTCTCCAGGCGCTTGTGGATCACTGTAGGCATTTCATTGACATTAACACAGCCTGGCCCAAAAAGGTGCATGACACATGCATCTTTCGGAACACTGGCCTGTTCAGGAAGCTGCAATCTGGGACTTTTTTCCCAGACCAGAAGATCACCATAGGGGAAGTCAAAATGCCCATTGTGGTCCTTGGAGACCCAGCGTACCCTTTAATGCTCATGAAACCCTACACAGGGAGCCTTGACAGCAGCAACACTGATGAGGTCCAGCACCTTGCCATTGCTCCATACTGGGGATCATCTGGTGTGTGGAGGCATGGTCATCTGGAAAGATTCGCTGAGAGCACTCCATGCCTGGCTGAGCAAACAGGAAGGGGATTTTCAAAATTCCCAGAGAATTTAAAGGGTGGATCTGATGGTTGGTCACCTGAGGGCAGGGCAGTAGAGTTAAAACTGATGACCAGAGTGGCTAGAACAGGCATTGTGGGACACTTCTGGAGGCCGATCAGAGCACATTAGCATAGCAGGGCGTCCACACTGGGGCCGCGGCACTCCAGTGGGGGTGCATCAAACATTATTCCACTCGCCGAGATGGAGTACCAGGAGCACTCTAGCTGTGGAGTCAGAGCGCTCTACGTGCCTTGCCAGTGTGGATGGATAGTGAACACTCTGGGCTGCTTTAATACACCGTAACTCGCAAGTGTAGCCATGCCTTAAGAGTCTGACATGGAGCATCTAGGGAAACTTGAAATCCAGAAGTAGGTTCTTTTTTTGTTGAGAGATAAAGGAGTTACAGGCACAGGCTTTTTTATCCTACTTCAGTAGCAAGAATGTAAATAAACTGGAGCTGGAGTTGAACAGAGACGATAGATAGCAAAAGCAAAGAACAGTTTTTACTCATAGATATATCCAAACATCAGTGTGGATAAACAACGTTGCAGTACACTCAACCTCCCCTCACAACCAGGTTCCACTCCCTGCTGAAGCCAATATGAGAGGCCACTCACAATAGACTTGGCCTGTCTTAATTAAATGGATATTCTGAATCTTTCCAGCAGGCTTTGCTCAGCATAACTTTAAAAACCCGACATTTAAAATTCCCATAGTTGGGTTTTAGAATTACCACCCGTTGAAATGAATGGGACACCTCACACCTCTGAGCTATTCTTTCAGCCTGGTTGCAGACTTAACCAGATATCAGTGATGGGTTTACCTTTGATTTGCAATATGATGTGTAGCTTTGCAAAGCTAAAGAATCTAAATACAGAATGAATTATTATTTTTTTTTAAATGAAAGCTTAGATGGTGGCTCTCAAGAGAGCAGCCGCCAGAGAAAAGAGCTGGGTCATTACCTTGGAAGAACCTGCCTTAGAAGGGTTGGCAGCTGCCTCTCCTCTACTTCCAGTAAGCAGGAACTCTGCCTTGACTGGGGTGATGAAAACTTCCCCTCCTGTTTTGATTTACTTTAGCCATTGGTTCTCAGCTGGGCTTTCTCTCAAACATTGTGCCAACCACTCTGTCACTGTATGTGTGTGAGGCCACCATTCCATTAAATCCTTGTTATAGACAGATGTTTGGGACTATCATTCAAAATCACCAGGTCTGGTATCTGATCTAGGTGTTGATCAAAACCACCCCATGGCTGAAATTACTCTCTATGAATTCATGGCTTAGACAGAAAGGATCCATTTGAAGGGTTGTTACTTTAAGTTCCTGCAATTCAAATAAAAAGCTTCAAAGCCTACCCCTAGCTCGGGGGTTAGAGCACTTGCCTGAGAAAGGGGAGACTCCTGCACAAATCATCTCCCCATTGCCTGCTGGAGGAGGAGAATTGAACCTACATCTCCCATATCCCAGGTGGTCTAAAAGCTACAAGCTGGGCACCAGATCCTACCCCTCCATCCAGACTTTGAATAGAATGCAATCTGGTAGATGGCCTACTTGGCCCTGAATGTGATTTTAGGTGGCCAAATGCCTATCTTACCCTGGTTTGGGGCTTAGGTAGGAGAGAGGTGGCCAGAGGCCTAGAGTGAGGTGGCAGTGTCCATGCCCAAAGGTAGAAACATGGGTCCTGGGGAACATTTACCATGAAAACTTAGATGCTGAGTGAGTTTAGCAATCTACAGGGTTCACTTTTTTCTCCTACTCTTTCAAGACCTTAGTTGCCCCTGTGCCAGTGACAAATTGGTCACTCCAGTTCTTCCATTGATCATGGTCATTGACTCGTACTTCTTCCCAGGCCATGTCAGTGCATTCAACATCATCTGTCACTGTCTTCTGCCACGTTTTCCTTGGCCTTCCTACCTTTTTCTTTCATCCACCCAATTCTATGCTTGCTTTGTAGGTCTCCAATCTTCCATATGGTGTAAATGTCCCAACTACCTAAGTATATTTTAATATTTACTAGCAGGTCCTGCTTTCACAGCTCCCTTACTGTTGCATTTGTTTTGTCTTTCTATGAAATGTGTAATACCATCTTCAACCATCTGTGATGGGCAGACTCCGGGATGGGGGGTGGGGAGGGGAGGTTGTTAGCTACCGTCATCTGCCAAGTCTCTACTCCATACAGTAACATTCTCAGTACAATCAAATAGTATAACAGATTATGGTTGGTGTGGAGATCTCCTTTTAACCAGATGTTATTCATCCTTCCAAATATGGTGTTTGTTTTTTCCAATCTCACATGACTATCTTGACTTCAGCCACCTTCAAATGCCCTCATACTCCCCAGATACCAGAACTCTTCTACCTGTTTGTTTTGTTCTCCATCCATATACACTTTTGCATCTGTAGTGAGTTTCCTAACGTCATAAGATTGGTTTTCTCTGCTTGTACTTTCAGTCCAATTTTTGCTACTTTCTGCTAAACCTCTGATTTCAGGGCATCATTCCATTCCATTTCATACTTAGTAAAACAATGTTGTTGACAGGATTGGGTAACTGATCTTCATTAACATTACACCATCGATTATGCTTTTTTACTGCCTGTTTCATCATCCAGTCTTTTACTAATGCAGAGAATATTGGTGATGATACACACCCTTGGCTAACACGAGTCATAATATCAAATTACTCGCCCAGGACTGTATCTGATCTTATTGTGAATCTACTGCCATCATATAAACTCCATTATGTTGATCATCTTGTCCACTATTTCATAGCATTTTCTTAAAGTTAAAGTTGATTAAGATAGGTTTTTGCCAAGAAGCAACTCTTTTCAATGATCTGTTGAAGAATGAATATCTGTTGACAACATTGTCTACCTGGATGAAACCCAGTCTGTTGTTCTCATAATATTTCATCCACTTCCTTCTTCCTCTTATTCAGTGTAATGGTAGCCAATACTTTACCCAGGATTGATAGCAGTACAATACTTCTCCAGTTCATGCATTGAGTAATATCACCTTTTTTGGCAATGACACAATACCATCTTTCTAGTCTTGTGGAACTTATTTTTTCTCCAATATTTTGTTACAGAGTTTTGTTAGCTGCTCAGTCAAAATTTCACTTTCCACCTTTAGTACGTCTGCTTGAACTCTGAGTTTCCCCATGTTTGAGACCTCTGTTGTCTGCTATATTTTCATTAGGTATTACTGGTCCATCTTCTATTTCTAACTTAACTTTGTCATTTTTCTTGAACCTGTGTGTAGTCATGAGCTCAGTACAGTTTAATTTGGAAGAGAAACATTTTTTCCATCATGTGGGTTTCATGAATTAAAATGTTTTCAGGCAGATTTCAAAACTTAAACTTGTTTTAACCTTTGTTTTCACATTTCTCAATGGGATGGATTGCAGGGGAAGGAATGTGGCTATTTCAGTAGGAATTGGTAGAGATCATTTTGAAGATGATGAAGTCAGGGGCTCATTCTGTCTTGTGCTGTTTGTTACATTACATATCTTGTATCATCACAAAGGTGGATGCTCCCTCTGCTTTTTGTATTTGAAATGCCAGCTCTTGCGTGAAGTCAGACACTGTAAATGTTTTAGATTTTTTATTGAGGTTCAGCATATGTAGCCATCCAAGTAGTTATGTAAAAACAATTATCTGCCATTGATGAACAACTTAAGAGCCAATTCAGAAAACAAATACATCTGGCTTTCACAATCCAGAAACTTGCTTGGCATAGAAACTGAGGGCCAGATCCTGAGCTGCTGTAAATCAGCACAGCTCCACTGAAGTCAGTAAAGCTATGCTAATTTATACCAGGATCTGGCTCCGAACATCATTTCTTTTGTTGAGTTTTTTGGTCACTAAGTCTTTTGAGTTTTATCTTAAACATATCCTAAAGATATGCCTTTTACAGGATATTTTGAAAATCTTTTAGTTAGGTCTAAATAATGAGGAGGACTTGTGGAGGACTTGTGGCACCTTAGAGACTAACACATTTATTTCGGCAGATTTGTCATATTTATTTGTCTTTTTGAAATCTAGCCCACCATGCTGCTTGCAAAAATAATCTATATAGGCATGCAGCTGCACTTCCAGTATACCATTAATAAATATTTTTAAAAAAACCCAACCCTGCATGTCTAAGTGGGGCCAAAAAAATTAATGATCTTTGGGAATGTGGTCATGCAAGCTTTAAAGTAAATATTAAACATAATTAGTTCAACTTAATGTTTTCTTGGAGTGTTATCTGTTTTAAAGCAATCTATTTTTTTTAGTGATGGACATCTGTAGAAATTCATATTTTATTTATCAAATTATTTACAAGGCAGTTTGACATTTTAGTAATCCTCCATGTTCCCAGTCAGATTGCTGCATCCAAATATAGTTAGTCTGTACCCTTATTAGTAAATAATTTTACAGTAGAGCCAGAGACCACTTCAATCTATATCAGGGGCTTCTTGTGCTATACACTGTACAAACACATAGTGAAAGACAGTCTCTGTCCCGAAGTCCTTGCTGTTGAATATAAGAGAAGCCACAACAAGTGAGTGTACCAAAGAAACAGACAGAACTGGTGGAAAGGATCTGAGGGCAACAATGACAGGAACACATAGTTACACAGCCTGATAATATGTAGAGCAGGGTGAATAACTGATGTTGCATTGACAAGTTGTCATAAACAGATATTAACCCTTAACTGTCTCTTTTACCTGTAAAGGGTTAAGGAGCTCAGTAAACCTGGCTGACACCTGACCAGAGGACCAATAAGGGGACAAGATACTTTCAAATCTTTGTGGAGGGAAGTCTTTGTTTTGTGTTCTTTGTTTGGGGGCTGTTCGTTCTCGGGGACTAGGAGGAACCAGACGTCAATCCAGGCTCTCCAAATCTTTCTGAATCAGTCTCATGTTTCAAATTTGTAAGTACCTAGTCAAGAAGGCGTGTTAGTCTTCTGTTTTGTTTTCTCAACCTGTAAATGTTTCTTTTGCTGGAAGGATTTTTACCTCTGTTTGCTGTAACTTTGAACTTGAGGCTAGGGGGGGTTTCTCTGGCTATATAATTTAAATACCCTGTAAACATTTTTCCATCCTGATTTTACAGAGATAATTAAAGAAAAAGAAAAGGTAAAAATTAAAAGCTTTCTTTTTAAGAACCTGTTTGATTTTTCTTTGTTTTAAGATCCAGGAAATTGGGTCTGGACTCACCAGGGATTGGGGGGGGGGGAAGAGGGGGGAATAGTTAATTTCTCCTTGTGTTAAGATCTAAGGGATTTGGGTCTGTGTTCCCCAGGGAAGGTTTGGGGGGAAATGGAGAGTGTAAAAAAACACTATATTTTTGGTTGGTGGCAGCGCTATCAGATCTAAGCTAGGAATTAAGCTTAGAAGGGTACATGCAGGTCCCCATCTTTTGGATGCTAAAGTTCAAAGTGGGGAGGAAACCTTGACACAAGTCCACACAAAAAAAAGTCAAACCAAAACCAAAATCTTGCAGAATTTTTTGTGAATCCATTCTGGAAAAAAAATTCAGGTTGAATGAAACATTTTGTTCAAAGGACACCTTTTGGTTTTGTTTCATCTGTCATTTTGATTTTGACCATGTTTATACAGTTTTGATTTTTTTTTAGAAGAAAACAATCATTTGGAAAGGAATAGTTGTTTCAAATCAAAAAGTTTCATTTACAAAATGTCAACAATTATTTTGTTTGTTTTTAAACCAAAATACTTTGCTGAAACCAACATGAATTCATGAAAGATTTCTGTGCCAACAAACAAGCATTTTTACCAAAAAATGTTTCAGCCAGAAAACTTCACCCAGCTTTAGTTACACCACATTAGCAGGTTTTGAATCAACTGTACTCCTCTGCTTGATCATATGGATAGTGTCATAATGTAGTGTTAAGTAAATGACTCTTACAAAACAAACTTCCAAACAATTTCAGCTGCAGTTCAGGGTCTAGAGTAGTGATACTTGGACTGAGCTCATGACTTGAAAGTGGCTCTTTAATGTGTCTCATGTGGCTCTTTGCAACATATGATATTAGAACACCATGTAATTTAATTATTAGCCAATCAGGATGCTTTTACTGTGCTGTTAATTGTAGTTGATAAAATAATACTTGGTCATTTTGCTGTAAGAATAATACATATACAACTAAATATTTTCCCTGTCATATTGTTTAAATATGAATATCTAGTACTATAGTAAATGAAACAATGAATTCACACTACTGTGGCTCTCTTGGGTAATGTTGATTGCTAATTTCACTACTAAGCTCTGATGTCTGAGTATTGCTGGCCTATAGTGTAAGTTTGGTACCTTCTGATGCTAAATTAGATCTATTTTCTGTTAAAATTTCTTAACTAGAATTTAAGACTTAATTAGTATTGCTAGTTTTAGATGTTGTGCAAAAAAGGTTACCCATCTTCATGCAGAACAGCTTAATACAAAATGACAAACTTGTCTGATTGTCAAAAAGAATTATTTCCTGAACAGGGAAATTGAGATTTATGGAAACTTAATTAAAGCCTCCAGTATTTGAATATTAGGCTTTCCTGAGATGTCCAGAAGGGGAAAAATGTTTAATTTTATTTCAGTCTTTTTTAAATCCGTTTGAGCATCTTGATCCTCCTCTCTGAATATGAAAGGTTTCAGGATAAAGGTTCCATCTCTGTGACATTGTAACCGGGTCGGTACTCACCCCTGCGGCGCCTCCTACTGGTGACTCATGGAATTAGCTCCATCCAGCGCCGGAGCGCCCTCTGCAGGCCGGTGATCCACCTGTTCGTCTGGCCCCCGTGTCCCTTCCTAGACCCGGTGCCCCTTTCTCTGGGGTGCTGCCCCCTGGCAATAACCCCCGTCTCTCTGGGTCTCCCCTCCTTAGGGAACCCTCACTCTCTATCCCTACCTTGCCTCAGTGTATGGCTACTGCCAGTCATTGTCTAGCCCCCCACTCTGGGCAGACTGCAGTCTCAGCCAACTCATCCCTGGCAAGGAGGGTTTGGACCTGCTGCTTTGTCCTACCCCTGGGCCGCCCTCTGCAACCCACAGTACCTATCGGCCCACCGCTAGGCCGCAGCCTGGGGCTTTCTAGGCTGGAGCTCCCCGGCTCCTCAGCCTTCCCCAGCCCTGCTGCACTCAGGTACCTGGTCTCTCTTTCCCAGCAGCTAGGCCCATCTCTCTCTGAATACAGAGAGAGAGACTCTCTGGGCTCCTAGCTTCCCTGCCTTTTATAAGGCCCTGCTACTCAGTTTGGGGCGTGGCCCCCAGCTGTAGCCACTTCCCCAATCAGCTCAGCTCTGTCAGGCCACATTTTAAACCCCTCAAAACCCCGGAGCAGGGTCCACCCTGCTACAGACATCAATAAACTTAGCTTCATCTTTTTTGTATCACCTGTAGCCTGAAAATATGGAGAAAGGGGAAAACATATATACAAATCAAAGAATCCATATTTCCCTACATTTCTCTAAGGTTAACTAAACCCAAAATAAAAAATGTAAGGGGGTCACAAATTGGCTGTCTATGATGAGGGTAAGATGCCTTGGGCCTTCAAATGAGCAAAAAAAGTGCGTTCAGAAATTCTATGGGCTGTATTACACCCGAAGCCAGGATATATGATCACAATGGTCACAGCTGGCTGAAAAAAGTTCTGACATAGTCAGCTTACGTTTGTATCCTAATTTCTTAATAGGTGTCTTATAATCTTTTTTCCCTGAGATCAGATCAGATTTTGCCGCTGACTGAAATATTGATTGCCTAACATATTTTAGGTTTACATTTTTATTGCTGAAGAATGATAGATACTCCAATGTGAGTGCAGTATACATACGTACATAACTGATTTCCCTGATTAATCAATAGAAAGTTTTTATCCCATCAGTGTGATCCTTATATTGGACCCAATTTGTTCTTGCAATTATAGCAATCCAGAACTCTCTATGCAGATCTTCCCATGGAAAGCAAGGAGTCAGCTGCCTTCAAGGCACAAGCCTTTCTGGCCCTAGCCATTCGGAGAGCCTTTTGGGAGGTGAAGGACTCTTCAGCTGGTGCGGGGGTTGTGGTCAGGCGCAGGGGCGGCTCTAGGCACCAGCAAAACAAGCTGCTGCCTAGGGCGGCAAAATATAGGGGGTGGCAAAAGGCTGGGGCTGGGGCTCCAGCTCATCCTGCCGCTGCGAGCCAAGGAGCAGCCCGTCCCCTGCAGCCGGGCAGGGCCGCGCTACCGGCTCCGCTTGGGGGAGAGGGATGGCCCCTTACCGGTAGCGCGGCCGCGCCTGGCTGCAGAAGACGGGCCGCTTCTCCTCCGCTTGTTCCCCAGGTCCTAAACAGCCCAGCAGCAGCTTGGCTGGGGGGGGGCTGAGCCCTGCCCCGCTCAGAGCCGCGTGGTAAGGGGGCGGGGCTGCAAGCTCCGGGCCGAGCGGAGGGAGCTGAGCTCAGCCTGGAGCTTGCGGCCCCGCCCCCTCCCCACGCGGCTCTGAGCCGGGAAGAGCTCAGCCCCCTCCGGAGCCATGCGGCTGCCGCGCGGTGAGCCTGGGGTAAGCAGCCGGGGGGGGTGGTTGGCTAAGGGGCAGGGAGTCCCGAGGACACTCAGGGGGCAGGGAGGGGGCACAGGTTCTGTGGGAGGGGGCGGTCAGGGGCCAGGGAAGGGGGGGTTGGATGGGGGGGTCTCAGGGAGGTGTTTGTCAGGCACCCACCAACCCCATTACCCCTCAGGCCCAGCCCTGACCCCCAGCTCCAAGCCCAGCCCCTCTGAGGTGGGCACCCCCCCAAACCCATCCTCCCCACCCAGCACTGACCCCCAGCTCCAAGCCCAGCCCCTAGACCTGGGCACACCCCCGGCCCCATCCCCCCACAGCCCTGACCCCCAGCTCCGAGCCCAGCCCCTCTGATCCAGACACCCCCCTCACCCCATTCCCCCCACAGCCCTGACCCCCCAGCTCCGAGCCCAGCCCCTCTGAGCTGGGCACCCCCCCGCACCCCATCCCCCCCACAGCCCTGACCCCCAGCTCCGAGCCCAGCCCCTCTGATCCTGACACCCCCCTCACCCCATTCCCCCCACAGCCCTGACCCCCAGCTCTGAGCCCAGCCCCTCTGAGCTGGGCACCCCCCTGACCCCATTCCCCCCACAGCCCTGACCCCCAGCTCCGAGCCCAGCCCCTCTGATCCAGACACCCCCCTCACCCCATTCCCCCCACAGCCCTGACCCCCAGCTCTGAGCCCAGCCCCTCTGAGCTGGGCACCCCCATGACCCCATTCCCCACACAGCCCTGACCCCCAGCTCTGAGCCCAGCCCCTCTGATCCAGACACCTCCCCTGACCCCATTCCCCCCACAGCCCTGACCCCCAGCTCTGAGCCCAGCCCCTCTGAGCTGGGCACCCCCCTGACCCCATTCCCCCCACAGCCCTGACCCCCAGCTCCGAGCCCAGCCCCTCTGATCCGGACACCCCCCTGACCCCATTCCCCCCACAGCCCTGACCCCCAGCTCCGAGCCCAGCCCTTCTGATCCGGACACCCCCCTGACCCCATTCCCCCCACAGCCCTGACCCCCAGCTCCGAGCCCAGCCCCTCTGATCCGGACACCCCCCTCACCCCATTCCCCCCACAGCCCTGACCCCCAGCTCTGAGCCCAGCCCCTCTGATCCGGACACCTCCCTCAGCCCATTCCCCCCACAGCCCTGACCCCCAGCTCCGAGCCCAGCCCTTCTGATCCGGACACCTCCCTGACCCCATTCCCCCCACAGCCCTGACCCCTAGCTCTGAGCCCAGCCCCTCTGATCCGGACACCCCCGACCCCATCCCCCACTGCCCTGACCCCCAGCTCTGAGCCCAGCTGCTCTGAGGTGGGCACCCTCCGACCCCATCCCCCCACCCCAGACCCCCAGCTCTGAGGCAAGCCCCTCTGAGCCAGACAACCTCCGACCCCATCTCCTCACAGTCCTGAGCCCAGCCCCTGTGAGCCGGGCACCCCCCAGAGCCCAGCTCCCCACCCAGCCCTGGGCAACAGCAGCACCACCTCCAGGCAGTGACAGCCCATTGGCACCAACCATCACCCAGCAACAGCCCATTTTGTAATTGCAAATGTATACAGACCAGTAAAGCATTTAATGTTTTTAAATAATGTATTTGGTGTATTTTCAAATTATTACAAATTAATTTTCACTAGTTATTTTTTACATTTCCAAATACATGTTACTATAGTATTGCAACTTTTTTTTAATGGAAGGGGCCCCCAAAATTGCTTTGCCCTGAATCCTCTGGGCGGCCCTACCCAGTGTGTGTGAGGAGCCGGGGAGGGAGGGAAACGGGGTCCCCTGGAGCCGAGCCCGGGCTGCGATGGTGGCGGGGGGCTCCTGGAGTGTGTGAGGAGGTGAGCGGCCGGCTGGGTTCGTCGGTGCTGAGCAGGTAGCCCCGCAGCCGGAGATCCTTGCCTTCCCTCCTGCCGGGGCTGGGCCAGGGCACTGTGAGGCTGAAGAGCAGCAGGTCCAGGGGGCTCTCCAGGTCTTTGGCCGCCAGCATGTCGAGGGTGAGGGCGGTGAGCACGAACTGATCCACCTTGGCCACTAGCAGTGCTGCGAAGCCCAGGGAGGGGGCCGTGTTCTTTGCACCACCCCGTAGCCATGCCGCCAAGTACTCCCGCTCCGTGCTGCCCAGCAGCTCCACCCGCATGGGGACAGAGTCGCAGCTGGGCCAGGGCTCGGCTGCAGTGTGCTGGTAGCGGATCCCACATTTTGGGGGGAGGCCAGTGCTGGGGCAACAGGGGGTGTGAGTGGGGGGTACTGGTGGGCGGGGGGGCTCATGTCTGGGGGCAGGGGGCGGGGGGGCAGCCAAAAATTTTTTTGCTTGGGGCGGCAAAAAACCTAGAGCCTGCCCTTGTCAGGCGTGGGAAGGGTAATGTGCATTCTTTCCTGGACAACAGCAGAAAAATTGGCAGGAAGTTGGTGCAGCCATAAGGGGAAGATCCAAGCCATATTTGGCTGTGCTAGAATAGAGCTGTCAGCAAGAAATGGCATTTCACATTTGCATTTTTTTTTCTGCTCTCCCATTGCAAGATATACCAGGGATCACCCTGGAAGAATTCCAAGTGCATTACACAATTTACACAGTTACACAATTTAATTATAAGACATGATAGGTTTATTAAACTTGCTTTGCCTGTATTGACATCTGTGTATTTATTGGATAGCAAGCCCTAAGAAAAGGAGTAAAATTTGTTGTTCAAAAAGGAAATACATTGTCATAAAATGTTAGACAGGCCTGAATACCCCTTTCATCTCTCTCTCTTGGATTCTGATTAATAGAAGTGCTATCACTTTACGGTAGAGACTTTAAGCAGGCAAGTCCTTACCAATACTTTTTTTTTCTTTTTCTTCCCCCTGTCCTGGCTTATTTTTTAGTGTGTGTGTTTTTGTGCAACAATTTATTTTTCTTTAATTATGCAGATCAGAATTTTTAAAATACTCAGTCTTCAAAAAGATTATCTGTGCTGGTACAAACTTTTGTAGGTCATCTCCAGCTGTATTTTCCCCTTTAAAAAAATCTATTTTATTTTTTTCCTCCCTCTCCCTGCCTCTTCTCCCCACCCTCCACCCCCAACCAGTTTTCTTTTTCTGATACTTCTGCACTCTGTGTTGCAACCACCATTTGCCATGAAAATGCTAAAATACTACAAAGAATCCAACCAGAAGAGGAAAACACCAAATAACTCCAGCCAACTTTGCAGCTCAAGAGGTTTGAATATCTTTCCATTAAGGTATGGCTAAGTAGCCAAATGTTTGGCTTCAGACAGTGATAGTGGCTGTGCAATAATGAAAGGCTTTACATCCTTTACATCCTGCTGGGGCCACTGAATAGTGGACTGATAGGTAGAGTGCTCCTGAAGATATTTTCTGTGGATTGCAGAATCCGGGGTGGAGACAGCCATGTATGCCAGAACAACTTTGTATTGTATTGTAGCATCTAACGCACTTTCTAAAATAACAGTAACAAGTGAAGCAAGTTTCAGTAGCCCTGACACTACAATACAGTAAATCTTGCTGGGGGCTGAACTAGTCACAACCTACTCCTGGGATCATTTGGTGGAAACACAGGGAAGCCATCTATTTCTGCACCCCTTTCAAGTGTTAAACTTTGTTTGATGTCATCCACGCATTGACAGTCTAGGAGGGGTTGCAAACACTTTGGAGGACAGGATTAGAATTCAAAATTATCTTGATATTGGAGAATTGGTCTGAAATCAACAAGAAGAATTTAAATAAAGACAAGTGCAAAATATTAAGCTTAAGAAAGAAAAAAAATCAAATTCTCAAACTGGAATAATTGGCTAGGCAGTAATATTGCAGGAAAGAATCTCAGCGTTATAGTGGATCACAAATTGATTATGAGCCAACAGTGTGATGCAGTTATAAAAAAGCCTAATATCTTTCTGGGCATCAACAGGAATGTCGTATGCAAGATACAGCAGGTAACTGTCTCTGCTTTGCATGATTGAGGCCTCATTTGGAGTGCTGTCTAGTTTTGGGTGCCACATAGGGTGACCAGATGTCCCGATTTTATAGGGACGGTCCCGGTTTTTGTCTTTTTTTTAAATATGCTCCTATTACCCTCTACACCCTGTCCCGTTTTTTCACATTTGCTGTCTGGTCACCCTAGTGCCACACTTTAGGAAAGATGTGGACAAATTAGAGAGAGAGTAAGGGAGAGTAACAAATGATAAAAGGTTTAGAAAACCTGACCTATGAGGAAATGCTAAAAAAAATGGGCATATTTAGTCTTGACAAACAAAGACTGAAGGGAGGAACTGATAAGTCTTCAAATATGATAAAGGTTATGATAATGTTTTATAAAGAAGATGGTGATCAATGGTTTTCCATGTCCTCTGGAGATAGGACAAGAAGGAATCATCTTAATGGGTAGCAGAGTTAGATATTAGGAAAAACTTTTAAACTATAAGAGTTCCTACTGGAATAGGTTAGCAAGGGAGGTTGTGGAATCCCCATCACTGGAGGTTAGAACAGGTTCGGCATACACCTGTCAGGGATGGTCTAGGCATACTTGCTCCTGACTTAGCTAAGGGGAATGGAGTAGGAGACCTCAGGGGGTCTCTTCCAGCCCAACTTTTTTCTGTTTCTATGATTCAACCATGGGGTATACCCCAAAGCTGCTTAATCTTAAAATATACTCTGAATCGGCATAGAAATGTTAGCTGATATCCAGATAGCAAGGAATAATTCTGGGAAAGCTTTAGTCAAATTAGATAATGACAAGGTTTTTCACAATGCTAACCATTACCTTAATATCTCTTCTACTCTAGGTAGGCACAGTGGTTAAGATTTTTAGTGGCTACTCACTTTGGGTAACTCAGGTTCTGCGTGCTGCTCAGGCTGAAAACCCCTATATAGTAACCTTCTCGCTCAACAAATAAAGACAAAGTCCCCAAACAAATAAAAACAGAAAAAAGACATGGGGAAAAATAAGTAAACAAAACTGAACACTGTCCCAAGCCATGTCCCCATAACCTGAAGATGAAGAAAAATCAGAAACCTCCATTAGGGAGCTTGTTATTGCCAATCTGTTTTAAATAGAAGACACACAGATATCCAATAGTGGTTGGCATTCAATACTTTAAATATAAATACATACATGGAGCCTGACCTCCCCCCGCCGCCCCCTCTGGAGGAAACTGATGGTTTCCATTGACTTCAACTGCAGCCCTATGTACTCAGAACCTTTAAAAATTAGGTCTAGTTGTATCAAGATTGGAATCCAAATATCAAGGCACCAAAATTAGTGGACACTTGAAAATTTGGCCCTGTACTTTAATAACGCTCACTCCCTAAATTCCCTCACAGGAATCTCCTAGTGGGGGTATGGGTCTTATGTTTGCTGTGAATATATCATAAAGAAAGATCTGATCTTGCCTGCCATCATTTTGAAATTGGATTAAAAGACATCCAAAACAGTTTAACAAACCAGAGGAAATTTTTTGTATAATACATAAAAGCCACTTTGCTATGGATTTAAAGCCTAGTATTCTATAAATCATTTAAATGTGATTTACTTGGTAAGAGGGAGGAAAGTGTTATATCATGTACTATACAAATGCAGTGACCTTGGAAGATGAACTTTCATGTTCAGTCAGACTTTTAAAAAGTTGTTTAACCATGAGTAATTTTCATGAACTATCTATGCAAAATTGACCTAGGGAAAGATGGAGGAGCTCTATTTAGCATAAATGTCAGGCTTCTTTTGTAAGTATGTATAAAGCTACAATTTAACTTCAACTGTAAAATACAGGAGTAGAATTTAGGGGAGATTTTTAATTCAAGACTTTGCTAAAATCATGTGCAATCTCTCTCTATAGGCACTTTTAATCAAACAAATGAGACAATTATGAAAATGTCTTTAGCCATTGGGCTTAAGTAGGGCACTACCAAATTCATGGTCCATTTTGGTCAATTTCATGGTCAGAGGATTTTAAAAAACGTAAATTTCAACCTATATAATCTGAAATTTCACGGTGATGTAATTGAAGGAGTCCTCACCCAAAAAGGACTTGTGGGGGGTCTCAAGGTCATTGTAGCGGGAGAGGGGCGGGTTGCTGTACTGCTACCCTTCCTTCTGCACTGCTGCTGGTGGCAGTTTTGCCTTCAGAGCTGGGCAGCTGGAGAGTGGCAGCTGCTGGCCAGGAGCCCAGCTCTGAAGGCAGAACCACCGCCAGCAGCAGCAGCACAGAAGTAAGGATTCCATGGTATGGTATTGACACACTTACTTCACCGCTGCTGCCTGCAGAGCTGGGCCCTCAGTCAGCAGTCGCCACTCTCCAGCTGCTCACCTCTGAAGGCAGCAGTGCAGAAGTATGGGTGGCATGGTATGGTATTGCCACCCTTACTTCTGCTCTGCCGCTGGCGGGGCGCTGCCTTCAGAGCTGGGTGCCTGGCCAACAAGTGCTGCTCTCCAGTTGCCCAACTCTGAAGACAGCGCAGAAGAAAGGGTGGCAATACCACAACCCCCCTAAAATAACCTTGTGATGCCCCTGCAAATCCCTTTTGGGTCAGGACCCCCAATTTGAGAAATGCTGGTCTTCCCTGTGAAATCTGTATAGTATAGGGTAAAAGCATGCACAAGACCAGATTTCACGGGTGCGGGGGGAGACCAGATTTCATGGTCCATGATGTGTTTTTCATGGCTGTGAATTTGGTAGGGGCCTAGGTATAAGTCTCAAGAATGACAGGTATAGATATGAATTATATTTTTAACATCATAATCACAGATTCTTTTTCTACACTGCCTGGGATATTTATGCAACCATGACTAAGGAAAAGCCAGGGTTTCTCCTTACTCCAATGCTCGCTGTGAAATGTTAGACTTTCTCCCAGGCTGAATAGCAAGAATATACTTTTATTTGGCAAATTTATTTTCCAGTTTGCTGTGACTAGTTGTAGTCTCCTTTTTGGCATTTGGAACCACTCACAGAAATTGTGATGTTACTTGTTTATATTTATGTTACTTGTTTATATTGTTTATATTTTAAAATGACTTTAAGGCTACGTCTACACTGGAGACCTTACAGCCGCACAGCTGTACCATGTAGCTGTTCTGTGCTGACAGGATAGAGCTCTCCCACTGACATAGTACTGTCCACACTGGTGCGTCTGCTGGTGTAACTTATGTCTGTCAGGTGTAGGTTTTTTCACACCCCGAAGTGACATAAATTTTACCAACAAAAGTGCTAGCAATGTCTTAAATACTATGTAAAGGCCTATCAAAAAGTATGATTTTTTCTTAAGCAGATACTGTTATCAGAAGTCTTTCCATTGAGCTAGATATTTCTCTCTCTAGGCATTTCTACCACACTCAGCACTATCTCAGGCACTCAGCATAGCGCTATCACTTTAAAAGCTTCCTGGGTCAACATGCCACATTTAGGCAAACATAAAATCTCATCTCACAATCTTAAATTACGTAGAATTGTAAAGAACACTAGCTATTTTTACATATGTAAAATTTGTTTTTATATCACCAAGCCCATTGGACTATTCAGAATGATTGATTGAATCCAAAATGAGAGTTGGGATTTCTTACTTCTAAGGAACTTTATGGGTTCTGCATTCCACCTCAGGGGACAACAGTGTTTTTAAGGAGACAACATCGTATTTTGTTGTTGTTCAGTATAAACTTGGGGAACAAATACAGTGGCAAAGTCTGCCTTCAGATATGAATGGACCACTCCCATTGAGGCCAATGGGAACTACTGATGGAAATGTATTATTCTGAGCTGAATTAAACCTTGTTCTGGGTTGAATAAAAACCTCATTGAAATTGATGTGTGAACACACCCTTCATTTAAGATGGTTGTGAGACAGTTAAGGGGCCCCACCTAAAACAAGATCTAATAGAGCCTGCCCAGAAGTTTTGGATTGCATGGGCAGAAGAGCTTTTGCTGAGTATTGCTTTGGGTAAATGTGTTTTGGGGGCAGAGGGACAGGGGAAGGGCAAACATACAAACTAAGAAGAAAACAGAAGAGAGAGACAGGTAAAAATCAAGTCAGTTAAGCAGAAGCCTGTGAACACTATATGATTTGGGAAAAGCTAGACAGAGTTTTGGGGTCTGTTGACTAAAGAAGCTCGGGACTGTGTCCTTTTTGTTGCTGGTTCCTCCTGTGTTAGGAGAAGCAGGGCTTTGTATATTTCTTGTAAATAAACAAGATTGCGTCAAAGAAAACACCAGAGTCCATCACTGATGACTTCCAACTAGAATATCTCTGCGGCCCTGAACTTTGACTAATTATTCAGCTCAAAAATTGGCAACAGTATCTATCTAAAGGGTTAAGTGAGACTTGAGTGGTATATAATGCTGAAAAAAGTGAGGGTTTTAAGTTAAAACCAATCACAAGTCAAAACTTTTTTACACATAATCATGCAAGTTATATAACTTTTGGTAAAGTTTATACCTCATTTGTGTCAACAGTTTAATATGGTGACAAATTACATTTTAAAATCTAGTGTTTATTTTATTTGAAATAGTCTTTTTCAGCAGATGGTTAGTTCTAGTAACTTTCATATTCACAGTCTTATGTTTGTAAGAGATCCAGCTGCTAGCTGATAGATTCAGCAGTGAAATATTATCATGTATGATATAATTGCTTATGTGCCTTGAAATAAACTTCAAGAACCATCAACACAATTATTTCTAACTCTGAACAAATTAAAGTGATAGCAATTTTTAAAAGTGACAGTTGCATGCTGAGAATTATTCATAAGGTCTGTCTTATGTGATAGATATTTCTACTTCATTAGGCCCTGAGTCAGGGAAGCACTGTATCCCGGAAGGGTGCTTAACCACACATTTAAAATTAAATATGTTCTTAAGTCTCACGCACATGCTTGCTTGAACTGGGGCCCTGGATTGTGTATAGTATGAGTTTAGGTGAAGTTTGAGTTTCTGTTGATTATCCTGAAACAGTGCTTCTATATTCTGGGAAATTTCCCAAAATCTGGGAATTTTTGAGTAAAATATTTTGAATGAAAATTCCAAATTTCCCAAGTTGAAACATTTTACTCACAAATTCCCAGGTTTTGGGAAATTTCCCAGGATATAAAAGCACTGTAAAAAACTTTATCTGGGAATTTTTCACCAGATTTGGGAAATTTTTAGTGCTAGGTTGGGAAAAGTTGGCATCACAATATAGAAGCACTGTCGTGAAAAGGTGCTTCTCTTTTTCAGTAGTAAGAAGTAGGAAGTAGCAGCACTTCCTGAACTGTAGCACATGGACCATGGGTGGCTCACAGAGCATTAGCTGTTGGTCGTTAGAAAGCTGGCTGATCACATGGTCCTCTGTCAAGCTGTCTGGAGCGGGCTCATGCCCTACAATGCCAACCTCAAGGCAGACTGTCACAACCAATTTGGAGTTTTTGCCCTAGTGCTTACCTTCTATAATTAGATTTCACTAACCCAGTAACAAGTGTGAACTCATAAAGACCTATAACAATCTTTCCATGGAGTTGCAGACATTCCCCTTGGGCACTTCAGTCTATCTTACTATCCAGGCAAGTTGGACTATGTGATAGATGGTCACTTACACCGAACATCACAACACTATTCAGGTTACTCCCAGTCCCAAAGGACCCGTCACTTCCCCAGGTGAGTTGTGTCTCAGATCTCAAATCAAAGACAATTCCTATAGCCAATCCTATAATAAACTAACTCAAGATTTATTAACCATGAAACAGAAATTAGTTATTTACAAGGTTAAAAGAGGTAAACATACATGCACACGACAGAGTCTTGCATTTAAAAAGGTAATATAAGCAGCTCTATATGTCCTTTTGGGCTGGCCATGCCAAGCAGCATTTGGATCTCTTGCTTATGTTTAGAAATCTTTGCCCCTCAGAGTCTAGAAAGCATGAAGAGCCAAGTTGCTCCTTGTAAAGGCTTTTTATCCTCTTCACTCCAGAATCCAAGCTGTTGGAATGAATTCATACAGAGATCTTCTCTTCCTGGAGGGAGTGAAGAATTCAATCAACAAGGTCTCTGTCCTTGGATGCTACACAATGCCTCATTTGCTTTATTGTATGCAGGGCGAGCACTTTACCTTAATCAGTGTTTTTTCCCCCCTGTTTTGTGAGTTTTATAATGTAAACATTCAATATAACTTTATACCATGGGATACAGAGGTTAAGTGAGATTAATGCATGAAACATCCTACACTACTCATAAGGTCTAGACACCAAACACATTCTAACAATACTAACACAGAGATAAGCCAGACTGGTTTCTAGCAGCTGGACACAAGCAGAGCTATGCCAGTGTTCAGTGAGGCCTGGAGCCTTGGCATGAGCTGCCACCTGGTCTGCCAGCATCACAAGCTCCACTAGTGTCCAGCTGCTGAACCACATTAAAAGATGGCAGCAATACATAACTGTAAGCAATTGCTGCAGCTGCCACGGGGATACTATGCAATTGCACACTGTGGGGGGAATAAGACATCCATAAGTCAGAATGCAGTGGATGCCACTAAAAGGTAACATTTCCTTCAAGTTACCTTACCATGTTGTCTGACATACCTCAGTCACTTTTGGGTATAGTTAAACTATTGTATTTGAGAAACCATTGTATGGTAACTCCGGATATATGCTGAAAGTTTAATGGCAACCACTATATTTTTCATTATTTGGGAATCTTCCCCCTTCTAGTACTTGAGACTTGTTATTTGTCCACACCAGTTAATATCACAAACAAAGCACCACAGAAAAAGCTATGGCTATATCACATTGTCTGCTCACTGCACCAGAAGCTGCTGCCGCTTTCAAACAATGGACTTCATACTTGAAATGTCTAGTGACCTAATCCAATCTCCATCAAAGTCCATGGAATTTTTCCATCAATGGGAGTTGAATTAGGTCCTAGGCCTGAATTTTTTGTCAGATTTAATTCAAGACCTGAATTTATTGGATTTATATGACCATCAGCTGAAATGAAAAGGGTCTCTCTATGAGCCCTTCTATGACTACACCTGTCATTTACTCTTCACGATAGGAGAGAGCACATACTTCTGAATTTTGAGCATTTGTGACTTTTTTTTATTCTTCCTGACAAAAGAAATTCATAGGCCCTAGGATTTGTCCTCAGCCAAGGCTCATTAGTTTTCAAAAGAGCCAGTACTGACACTTGGGTTACTAGCATAATGCTAACAGACAAGCTAAATCCTAATGCTGGAGGAGGAATTGTCAATTAAGGCTAAGTGGTTTAGAATAAGACTGCTGTCCCCAAAGCAATCATGTTTAGGCTCAACAGGTTTTGATAGAAAGACTGTCCCTGGCCAGCCACCTTCCCTCTTTCTGGCCATTCATGGGAAGATGAGGGGCTAAGATAACAGCATAAATGTTAGCTATTTTACCAACTACTACCTTTATTACCTTTTTGGCTGGATAATCCATCATTAAGGATTTGTGCCTAAATACACAAAAGTACCTAATCCTTGTTTTCGGACCACTGCGATGCACAGGACTCCCACAGAACCCCATAGGCATCTTAACTCAGCACCGAACTTTTTACATTAAAAGTTCTGTAGGGTCCTATGTTTCTACTTCTGTATCCCTATCTTCCACCTAACCCCCACTGCAATTCAAAAACCAAAGGAAGATATGCAGGGACTGATCTGGTAGGCATGCTCAGGGGTTGTCTATTGGATAGGGCCCTTCAGGCAAGTTTACACAACAGCCCAGGGGGCGGGGAAGAAGGAGGTTGATGACGTTGCCCTTCCTCATAACTTTTAACCCAGTGGCTAGGGTACTTGTTTGGGGTTTGGGAGCCCTGGCTCAAATCCCATCCCCTCCACCTGAGGGGAAGAAGGGATCTGCCACATCTAAGGTGAGTGCACAGCAGGTCAATGCCTAACTCCTTTTGTGTATTCAGCATTAATTTCCTAATTGGGAATTTTACCATATGGCTTTAATCCCCCAAAATAAAGTCCCAAGAGCTTCTTGTATCTGATTACTTGGTTCCTTTACCAGGATCCTCAACATTTGTCATTCGGAAGGCCAACCTGACAACATACACACAACCATAAGAATGCAGCATTGCTTAGCTAAGCTATACTTAACTCTCTACACCTTTCCTTGCAAACCAGTCTTTTCAGTCCTCTAACCATCTTTGTTGTGTATTTTGAAATCTCTTTCCAACTTTTGTATCTCTTCATCTAAGTGTCAAGAACTGAACATAGTATCCGAGGAGTGGGTGCACCAGACACTTAGGGCAGGTCCATACTCACCGCGCGGGTCGATGCGGTGAGTTCAACTTCTCCAAATTCGAACTATCGCATCTAATCAAGACGCGATAGTTCGAACTCCCCGCGCACTCCGGTCGACTCCGGAACTCCACCACTGCGAACGGCGGTGGCAGAGTCGACCTTGGAGCCGCAGAGTTCGACCCCGCCGCATCTGGACGGGTAAGTAAGTCGAACTAGGGTACTATAGCGTAGCTGAACTTGCGTACCCTAGTTCGACCCCCCGCCCTTAGTGTAGACCAGGCCTTATAGAGGGACTATAATATTCCTTTGTTGTGATTTGCCTATGCAAAGATTGGACTTTTTTGATGTCATGTCCAACTTGCTGTCCACAAGCATACCAAAATCTCTCGGTGTTACTGTTTTCCCATAATATCATCTCAGTTCTAGATCATATAATCTAGATGTTAAGGAAGGCCAAATGTAAACAGAGTCCCTTGTTTATGCCAATATCCAAGTTGATATATTGCTATCTATCAGTAATTTGTATTTATGTTCTTTCAGCCCAATTCAAGTGCAGTGTTGATATCTAAGCTAATTTTGATTAATTATTGTAGCAGGGTGGACCCTGCTCCAGCCCTGAAGGGGTTAAAAACAGCCCTGGAAAGGGGCCGAGGCTTGAGAAAGCAGTTTTTAAGCTGGGCTGATTGGGAAGTGGCTGCAGCTGGGCCACGCCCCAATCAGGCCCAGCTGGCCCCTATAAGAGGCTGTGAGCCAGAAGCCCAAGCAGACAGTCTCTCTCTCTGCCTGTAGAGAGAGAGATAGACCTGGCTGCAGGGAGCTAGACCAAGTACCTGAGGGAAGCAGGGCTGGGGACAGGCTAAGGAGCTGGGGAGCTCTGGCCTGGAAAGCCCCAGGCTGCGGCCTAGCAGAGGGCTAAAAGGTACTGGGGGGTTGCAAGGGGCAACCCAGGGGTAGGTCAAGGCAGCAGGTCCAAACCCCTTTGCCCGTGATGAGTAGGCTGATACTGCAGTCTGCCCCAGAGTGTGGGGCTAAATAATGACTGGCAGTAGCCACTACTGAGGCAAAGTGGGGATAGTGGGGTGGGGGTTCCCCTGGGAGGGGGAGACCCAGTCAAAGGGGCACCGGGGTCCTGGGAGGGACACGGGGCCAATAGTAAACAGGTGGATCACCGGCCTGCAGAGGGCGCTCCGGGCTGGAACAGAGCTAATTCCCAGAGTCACCAGCAGGAGGCGCCGCGGGGGTGAGTCCGACTCGTTTACATTATGAATAAGATTTTCATGACATAATCAACTGTTGTACTGAAGTTCCAATATTACATTTAGCATTTTCCCTTCATCTACTAATTTCGGACGTACTCAGAATAAGCAATCAGATGTGCTTGGCAAGAGATTATTCTCGATGAACCAATGTTGATTATTGCTCAGAGCTCCATGGTCAACCGAGTGTTTTGTTTTGTTTTGTGTCTTTTAGGGGGAGGCTCTCAATATTTGTTCCATTATTTTACTGGGAACAGAGGTTAGACCAATAAGTGGCAGGATCACTCTTTTTTCCATTGTTGAATATTTGTCCTCCATGTGCTTTCCTCCATTCTTCCCACAATATTCACTTTCAGGTCAGCACTGCTTGTAAAGTCTAATGTGAGAACTGTTCCAACACAGGGAAGCGAAGAATACAAACCACCCTGCACTGAAGGAGGTCTCATTTACTTTAATTTCACTACTTTTTGTTTGTTTTTTCTGTTAAGAAAACTTCAGCCAGTTCTAACATGAGGTCTATAAAATTCTTTACAGTGGATAGGCAATTAGTTTCTGCTTATCACACTGATCATAACTTATATTTGGCTCCCGCTAATCTGTTTTTTTTAATGTTCATCATTCATTCATCTGTCATTCCTCCATTTAGATTATAAGGTCTTTGGGACAAAGGACCATCTCTTCTGTGTGTATATACAATCCTTAGCAAAATTAGGCCTGGATCTTTGATTGAGACAGCATCTAGAGGCCATAATTCTGCTGCTGTTGCTGCTACTAAGAATGGGCATGTAATGGAGCAAATATGTTCACTGAGGGAGTGCTTTATTATGAATGCCCAGGAAGCAGCACAACTGGGTCAGCATGATTTCCAGAAATAGTGAGCCTTGTAGTATCAACTCTTGAAGTGATGTCCAGCACAAGTCTGTGAGAGGAGCAGAAAAATGGTTGTTATTGCACAGGACTCTGGGATTTTAGTTTTCCCTAGTAGGGGAAGGACACGGTAATTCACTGTCCCTTCCTCTGTTTGTATCCTACCATGTCTGGAAGGCTGAAACAGAAAAAAGGGGGGCTCATGGAGGTGGGAAAATGAGTGTGACTGAAGTGGGATAGTCTTCTGCAACCTTTATAGCTGAAGCAATGTCAGAGAAATAGTACAGTAATGAAGGAAAGTGGCTAAGCAGGACCTGCCTAGCAAAGGTGCTGGAGTGGAGTAGTTCCTCTATTTGTCCCTCTGAGGGAACTCTTAGGGAATCAGATGAAATAAACAGTTGTGAAATATAATAGGGGTGATTACAGTATTTAAAAAAAAAAAAAAAGCCTGACAGCAGTGGTCATCTTTGGTGCCTTCTTTAGAAAGAGAAAAATCTGTCAGCTCTTCTAAAAGCTTCCTTTTCACTGGTGTAAAAGCAAATCTGAGCAAAAATGAAGCTTTTAAAGCAGATTTCTTCTGAACAGCCAAGATAACCACCCAAAATGGTGAGCGAGAACTTGGGGTCAGACAGATGTTTAGGCCCTGATTTTCAAAAGGGGCAAGAACTCAAGATATGCACACAATTACATGACTAATTTAAGCATGCAATTATTGTAATTATATTTGCATATGCAAATTAGATGTCTCTAAGTATTTGAAGCAGCAACTGTTTTTTGAAATACTTATATCTTACACATAACTGAGTACTTTGTCAGGGCTTAACAGATACTACAATAATTGGCTGCTACTTCATGCAATGTGGATATTTGTGCACACAGCTATTATAGTAGGAGCAGGCATTAAGTTTGGCTTACAATTGTGTAGCAACCTAAACTGCTGCCCTTTTGAAAAAATCAGGCTCTTTAAGGGACAGCACTGAAATGAGACTAAGGGTACGTCTACACAGGCAAAGTTACAGTGCCGGCATTTACAGCGCTGCTCAGAGAGCGCTGAAGGGAAACCGCTGTTGTGTGTTCACACTGTCAGCTGCCTCTACAATAGTGCGTTCACACTTGCAGCAGTATTCGGAGTGGTACACTCTAGGCAGCTATCCCACAGAGCACCTCTTTCTCTTCTGCCACTAAGACTTGTGGGAAGGCAGAGGCAGTTGTGGGGAATCCTGGGTCCTGTTCCAATGCATTGCTTTGCATCCCAGAAATCCCTGTACTTCTGTCCGCATTTGGCGCCATCTTTCAACGGTTTGTGTACTGCAGGAGTGGATTCCGAACTGTTGACCAGTATGCTGCTCGCTCTGAATAACACTTCATGAGTGGCAGTGGAGTTATTCCTTAAACCACAAAGGCAAGAGGAGTGCGACATTGATCTCGCCACGCATAGTAGCTATGACACGAGATTGCTTGTGACATTCATGCAGGTGCTGACCACAGTGGAACACCGCTTTTGAACTTGGGAAACAAGCACTGAGTGGTGGGATCACATCATGATGCATGTCTGGGATGACGAGCAGTGGCTGCAGAACTTTCGGATGAGGAACGCCACATTGATGGGACTGTGTGATGAGCTCACCCCAGCCCTGCAGTGCAAAGACACGAGAATGAGAACTGCCCTGTCATTGGAGAAGCGCATGGCAATTGCACTGTAGTAGCTGGCTACTCCAGACTGCTACCGATTGGTCGCTAACCAGTTCAGAGTGAAAAAGTTGACCATTGGACTTGTGTTGATGGAAGTGTGCAGGGCCATTAATCGCATCCTGCTCTGAAAGACCATGACTCTGGGCAATGTACGTGACATTGTGGATGGCTTTGCACAAATGGACTTCCCTAACTGCAGAGGGGCGATAGATGGCATGCATATTCCAATCCTAGCACCAGACCACCAAGTACATTAATTGCAAGGGGTATTTCTCAATGGTTCTCCAGGCGCTTGTCGATCACTGTGGGTGTTTCACAGACATTAACACAGGCTGGTCCGGAAAGGTGCATGATGCACGCATCTTTTGGAACACTGGCCTGTTCAAGAAGCTGCAAGCTGGGACTTTCTTCCTGGACCAGAAGATCACCATAGGGGAAGTCGAAATGCCCATTGTGATCCTGGGAGACCCCACCTACCCCTTAATGCCATGGCTTATGAAGCCATACACGGGGAAACTTTACAGCATCACGGAGCGGTTCAACAACAGGCTGAGCAAGTGAAGAATGACTGTGGAGTGTGCTTTTGGCCATTTAAAAGCCTGCTGGTGATGCCTCTATGGGAAGCTAGACCTGGCCGATGACAATATTCTATCCTTATATCCGCGTGCTATATGTTCCATAATATTTGTGAAGGGAAGGGTGAAAGCTTCACTCAGGGCTAGACTGCAGTGGCTCAGCACCTGGAGGCTGAGTATGAACAGCCAGCGAACAGGGCTATTAGAGGGGCACAGTGCGAGGCCATACAGATCAGGGATGCCTTGAGGAAGAAATTTGAAGCTGAAAGATACTAATATTTGTTGCTATGTTTGGGATTGCAGTGCTTGTCATGCTAGGAGGTGATTGATTTACATGATGCAATAAGGGGGGTTAACATAATTATATGTTGCTTTGCAGGGCTCTTTTTGCTTTCAATTAATAGAATAAAGCTTGCTTTCAAACCAACACATTTATTTTATTAAAAGACAACAACCGGAGGAGAGAGTCAAATGAAAAAATACATCAGCAGGGAGGGGGAGGGGGAAAAGGGAAGGTCCCAGGAGGAGGAGGGGACCCAGGACGACTAAAGATTTGTGTAAGTCCAGGGATTGTAGCCAACCTTCTCCTTTGGGGTACAATGCAGCAGCCAAACTGCAGAGGGACGCAGAGTGTTGAGTGCAGTGGATAGTGGGGGTCCACAGTGCTGGACTGTGAGGAGGGAGGAGTGGAATGCTGCAGGTAGAGACTAGAGCCAGGAAGTTGATAAGTGTGTTGGCGGTGTCTGGGGGGAGCTTAGGAAAGAGTTTTGCAACAGTGGCTGCAGGGAAGGGCGGGCACAGAGCTGCTCAGTTTGCAGAGCTAGAATCGCCTGGAGCGTGTCTGCTTGGCGCTCCATAACGTTTAAGAATCGCTCCGTGGCTTCATTCTGGTGTGCCACATTATCCTTTCAGCCCCTCTTCTCACTCTCCTGCCACTCCTTCAATTCCTGTTTCTCGGCGGCAGAGTGCATCATAACCTCACGCAGAAAGTCCTCCTTAGTTCTTCGTGGCCACTTTCTAATTCTGCACAGCCGTTCAGCTGCTGATAACAAAGAGGGAGGCTGGGCTCCCAAGGTCATCTCTGTGAAGTTTAAATGCAACATTTTACAGAAGCAGTATTGTTTGCAACACAGACAACACTGATTCAGTGTTTTAAAACTGCGCCAGTACTCACACACCTGTCACTAACTGGCTGACCCCAGGCAAGCACACATGAGCCACAAAACCCCCAAATTGGTGAATGGCTGCAGGGGCAGGGTAAATCACTGTTCCCTGACCCTGCTGTACACTGGGCATGTGGCTCTTTGGGGGAGCCAGCACTGTAGAGGGGGGCCTGATAATCATTCCTGTTCCCACACTTTCCACAGGCTGTGTTCATTATGGAAGATATCTCGCTGCTGAGGGTGAGCAGGGAATCAAGGGAGGGTCTTCTCCAAGCCTATGGCTTCCACCCTAGCCCCTATGCAGCTCGCCTCTGTGCAGTAATGCCTCCCCTCCCCCTGTGACGGCACAGTGGCACAGAAAAGCTACTGTTAATGGGGAAAGAAACAAAGCAGCTCAGCTGAAGAAGCTGCGGCAGCGGATTGCCCAGTATTTCCACAAGAGTTTCCTGGAGATGTCTGAGGGAGATTCCCATGAAGTGAGGGAGTCAATCAGCAACTTGTTCTACACTCAGACTAGGCATGCGGTGGGAGACAAGCCTGCTTTTTGCAACCCTTCTGCCCTCCTGCCCCCAACAACTCACTTCAGAGGTTCCCAAGTTGCTGATCCACTTACCAGGGGCCTTCTGTCCTGTTTCCACTTCACCAATCTCCAACAGCTGTGACTGTCTAGGCTCCTCTGGGGTAGAAAAGAGCTCCTGCCTGCATCCATCTCTGGCCTCTGAGTCATCCTCTGCCTCTGGGTCCCCCTCCACATCCTCATCCAAGATCTCCTGCTCCTGGCTCAGTCCACTCTCGACTGGCATGTGAGCCAATGAAATATCCACAGGGGCCTTTGCGGTGGAGGTGGGGTCGCTGCCGAGTATTGTGTCCAGCTCTTTGTAGAACTGGCAGCTCTTGGGCTCAGCACCGGAGGAGCAGTTTGCCTCCCGTACCTTGTGGTAGGTGTTCCGCAGTGTGTTCCAGTCATGGCCCTTTTCTATCACACATCTAGAAATCTGTCCGTAGGTATCATAATTCCGAAGGCTTGAGCGCAGCTGTGACTGCACTGCCTCCTCGCCCCAAATGCCGATGAGGTCCAGCAGCTCGGCATTGCTCCAAGCGGGGGATCACCTGGTGCGTGGAACAGGCATTGCTACCTGGAAAGATGCGCTGAGACCACTGCATGCATCACTGAGCAAACAGGAAGAGGACTCCCAAATTTCCAAAGGAATTTATGGGGTGTGGATGACGGTTGGTCACCTGAGGGCAGGGGAGTAGAGTTCAAACCAATGACCAGAGAGGTGAGAACAGGCATTGTGGGACACCTCCCAGAGGCCAATCGCAGTGCTGTAATCAGGGCCAACGAGAGGGGCGGGAAGCCGGTACAAATTACTGGGGCCCGGCCGTCCGGAAGGGGGCCCGGGGCCCGATTTCCCCAGCTTCGTCGGTCCTGTTTAGCCGGTCCACCCTTGCTGGGGGGCCCGAAAAAAAATTTTCACCAGGGCCCAAACCCACTCCCTATGACCCTGGCTGTAATCACCACAGTGTCTATACGGGCTTCGCAGCGCTGTACCCCTGGCGCAGAAAGCTGTACGCATCTCCTCGGGGTGTTTTTTTAAAGCACTATAACTGTGCGGTTTCTGTGCACTACATGGCTTGGCAGTGTGTACACCTCGGGAGTTACAGCGCAGAAATTTGCCAGTTTAGACAGGGCCTTAGTGGGCTTACATTTTCCCTGTGTCTTTAATATAATAAAGTCATGACTTAACAGATATTAGCTTGCACTAGTGAAATATGTCAGCTTCAGTGACAAAGCTGGGAGTATGAATTTTTCAGTAGATGACAGTGGAGTTCTGATCATTTATAAATATGTAAATATTTATATACATCACAATGAATTGTAATGTATTTTAAAATTTGATATGTTAAAGGGATTATTTTGAAGGGAGATGCAGTCCACTGTTCTCTTATGCCCTCAATATTATAGGCCCATTTGTATATAATTATATATCAGGTACTTAATGTCAATAGAGCAAACATATAATTGAGAGAGCTAAAATCTGGACCCTAATAGTTAAAATAGAGTAGTGACAAAGCAAATTGATAAAGCTGAATAAAACAGCATATAGTTGAGTGGTTCAGATGAGTTCCTGAGCCATTTTGCATGGTGTCCATGAAACTGTGGACACCTTATTGAAGAAGAACAATGGGTAGATATCAAATGTGTTAAAACTTAGTCAAATATTTTGAATTAATATTTGAAAGATAAATAAAATAGTATGAGATTGTCACAAATTATTTTAAAATGAATTCTAGAGTATTTACATACCAGAGTGGGATATGTTATCAAATTGTGACCTCCATCTTGTAATGTGTGCTAACACTTTTCTACCTTCACCCAAGGCATGTTATG
The DNA here is from genome assembly GCF_020497125.1 of Mauremys mutica. Taxonomy (NCBI): domain Eukaryota; kingdom Metazoa; phylum Chordata; order Testudines; family Geoemydidae; genus Mauremys; species Mauremys mutica. The sequence goes on along the minus strand of NC_059073.1, from coordinate 188,907,716 downwards.
GTAATATATTGCAGATGGGTGCTCTGCCCAGAAAGAACACTTGACACCTAGTGGAAGGACTGTCAGTGAGAAGCCATCACAGAAAAATCTCTTATGTTTGCCCAAACCCATGGAACAATGGATTTCCTACACAAGGGCACCAACATGGCTGATGGATCTGCAGTCTCTCAGCCTAGATTGGGGTGGGCAAACTTTTTGGCCCAAGGGCCACATATAGGTATGGAAATTGTATGACGGGCCATGAATGCTCACAAAATTGGGAGTTGGGGTTTGGGAGGGCTCTGGCTGGGGGCGTGGGCTCTAGGGGCTAGGGATGAGGGGTTGGTAGTTCAGGAGAGTGCTCTGGGCTGGACTGAGAGGTTCAGAGGGCGGAAGGGGGAACAGGGCTGGGGCAAGGGGTTGGGGGTGTGGGAGGGGGGCAGGGTCCCGATGGCGCTTACCTCAAGCAGCTCCCAGAAACAGTGGCATGTCCCCCCTCCGGCTCCTATGCGGAGGTGCAGCCAGTCAACTCTGTGCACTGTCCTGTCCGCAGGTGCCGCCCCTGCAGCTCCTATTGGCTGTGGTCCCAGCCAATGGGAGCTGCGGGGATGGCCCTTGGGACAAGGGCAGCATGCGGAGCCCCCTGGCTGCCCCTACCTGTAGGAGCTAGAGGGGGGACATGCCGCTGCTTCTGGGAACCATGCAGACTGGGACAAGACTCCTCCCTGGCAGGAGCTCGAGGACTGGATTAAAATGACTGGAAGGCCGGATGTGGCCCCTGGGCCACAGTTTGCCCACCGCTGGCCTAGATGCATAACAAATGGAGAGAGACTGTATTTACGCTAATGCTTCTCTGAATGGGGAGGGGGTCATCCATACCCTCAATAGGCAATGAGCTTGTAGGAATGGGAGGGCAAGAGGAACTCTGCCTATCTGGAAATGCTAACAGACCTTTGACTCACAGAAGAGGTGAAATTAAGCATGGGGAGGGTACATCTCATGACTTCTGTTATTTTCATAGATCTGTAGCCCTCAAGTACCTTAAGAGTAAAGTCACTGTGGATAAGACATTCCTTTGTTAATCCCCGGTGTTCCTTGCTTTCTTGCCATGATGTCCCCAAAGGGGTTGAACTAAAGCCAAAGTGCCCACAGCTAAGAGGAATTCTGAGGGAGTATGTGCAAGTGACTGGGAGGGCTTGGGCAGTCTGATGCAATGGGTTTTGGAATTTAGGGTAGATGGACTATAGACACCCCAAGGAAAGGCTTAGACAAGGGGTCTGAGCCCTAGCGCTAGAAAGTGTGACTAGACTCCGTCCAGACCCAATGGGTTTAGAAGCACAGGGGACTCGGCTGTTCATAGACCCTAGGGCCAGAAGGGACGCTACACTAGTGATACACTGGTTTGCACAGGCCATAGAACTTCCACAAAATAATTCCTAGAACTTAACTTTTAGAAAAACATTTAAAAATTGTCAGTGATGGAGTGTCCATCCATTAAATTGTTTCAGTGATTAATTACTCACTGTTTAAAAATTAATGGCTTATTACCAATCTGAATTTGTCCATCTAACTTCAACTCCCAACCATTTGATCATGTTATACCTTTTTCTGCAAGATTGAAGAGCCCATTATATGTTCCCCACATAGATGGTTATAGACTGTAATCAAGTCACCCATTAACCCTCTCTTTGTTAAGCTAAATAGATTAAGCTCCTTGAGTCTATCACTAAAAGTCCACTAGCAACAAACTGGTGTCTGTACAGTGTGATACTTAGCAAGTCTATGACATCATTATTCACAAAGTCTCTGTGTCCCAGAGTGAATTGACTTAGCCTCCTTAAAGGCTTATCAGGAAGAAAATAGTACTTGAAATCCATGTAACAGGTGCAGCCCAGCAGCTTTCAATGTAAGGTCCATTCTGTTCCTAGTTGGACCATCTGTGTAGGAAGAAGGTACCTCATTCTCCTTAGCCATTCGCTCTTTGGCCTATTTCTTGAGATTGCTCATAAGGGTGCCAGTTTTGGTGGAAGGCAGAGTTTATGGACTTGATATCAATAATAAAGCTCCTATTCCTTCTTTGATGAAGGATTAGTCTCTGTAGACATCTGTATCCTCCATGGCTGGCACCATGGACTCATTGCACATAGAGCATTGAAGGAACATTAGGTGGTCATGACCTACAGCCAAAATCATTATTGTTCTCAAAAGTATCCAGATACTGTAGACTTCTGAAATGTGTATAAGCATATTATCATCCCAGGTCTGATGTCAGGAGTAACACTGTACTGCTTCAAATGTTTTCTTTTATAGCAAAGCTGCTAAACCCATTAATCATTCCAAAACCAAATGAGAAACCAAACTGATTAATGAATGTGGGAGTATAGGAACAGACTGGACAATTTTTTATTTATTTTCAGACAGTTATCTTGCAGAAGATTTCACATTTGTTCAATCATTGTCTCATTACAAGAATTCTATTTTACATACCAATATAAATAGTAGTTTAGACTGGGACTTGTGAACTTACATGTTTAAATCAGAGACCCTAAATAAATCTGAAGCGGCAACCCACAGCAGAGTTAAATTTGTGCTCTGTTCACAAGAAGGAGAACCATTCTGGCATGCATGTGACAAGCAGAGGAAATGGAAATTCAACCTGACAAGTATAACATTTCCAAAGGCAGCAAATATCATGGGGTAAGGACTTTAACCCTTATTAATAGCTAAGAAGAAAACATAATTTGAAGGACTTCCTGTAAGTTTTATCTTCCATAGTTCATCATTAGCAGCCTCTAGGCACTACTGAAAGACATCTGATAAATATGACTGCTGTTTTCTTGCACCTAAAGATCATACAGTACCAAACTTTCTCTTTATAGTTTTTCATACATGCTGTATCTCAAATGCTTTATAGAGTTTAATAACACAATCACAGAGATGAAAGGTGTATAATAGCAGAGGAAGAGAAATTAAAATGTATGAGCAAGGGATAAAGGAAATATTTTCAGATGACAGCTGAAAAGTGACAGCAAATCAATGGGAAGGAGAACTACACATGAATTACTCAGGGCAGGAGCAAATGAGGATTTTACCCTTTCTAATTCGAAATACATAAAACATATGTCCTGACCCTAAATAACATGTATTATTTACATAGTTCTTTACATATTCCTAGTCTTTTACAGAAAAATGGGCCAGATCCTCAGCTAGTGCAAATCATCCTAGCCCCATTAACTTCAATAGAGCTAGGCCAGTTTAAATCAGCTGAGGCTCTGTCCTTAACTAATTAATTCATACATCCCTCTGTGAAATAAGTAGATACTATCCCCATTTTACAGAGGGATACACTGAGGCAGAAATTATTTACCCAGGACAACATAGAAAATAAATGCCAGAGCCAGGATTAGCCAGACCTCCTGCTGATTTTCAACCCTGTGCTCATTACTCAGACCACATCTCCTCCTGAAGTCCTCATCTGGGGGGTGGGGGGTGGAATCCCATTCAATTCTGCATAAGTGGCAAGAATAAGGCTACAGTGCAGGTTAGAAGTCAGTAATTATTTTCAGCGAATAAAGTAAAAAATCTTTTCTTTAGAAATTCACATTTTTCGTCACACTTTTTTAGGTTCAGAAATCTTCCCCAAGTACATGTAACAGTGATTATTGAAAACTACCATACTACATTAGACTCCTATGGGAAATATTAAAAAAAAAGCCTCCAATAAAATGTCAAACGCAAACTGATGAATGTGCATGAGCCTCGACCTACAGTTTTTTTCCAGAACATTGTCCCCATATGGTGCCCCAGAAGGCAAATGGGGATTGAGTCATTGAATATCTTATTACAATTTAAAACAAGAAAGATCGTGCTCCCTGCTCACCCTCAACCTTCAAGTTCATCCTCTCAAAATACACACACACAAATTATGCAGGCTTTTATCAGTGTTAGCACTGATACTTTTGCTGTAAATGTAACAGTAAAACTTGTAAGGCGAGTCACCTCAAAAGTCTGAGAAGCTGAAAGAGTTGAGGGATTAGGACATTGAGAAAGGAACACTTGCACAGAGAAAGGGACAGAAAAAAATTGAGAAGGAAGAAAGTGGCCAATAGAAAAAGGCCTGAGTGCAATAGTAAAACAACAGGAAGAATAGAGTCTTTCCTAGTAAGCAGGCTGAAACAAATGGAATTTGATTCTTCTCTGCCACAACTCTGTTGCAAGTCTGGAGAAAGACACAGAAACTGAAGACCTAGAACAGACAACCAGCAGCTCAAGAGGATGCTCACACCATTTAAGTCCTGTTCCTGCAAATACTTGCACATGTGCTTAACTTTAAGCAAGTAAATAGTCCCATTGAAATCAACAAGGCTATTCAAGTGCTTCATGTTAAGCACATGCATAAGTGTTTGCGGAATTGAGGCACACGTTATTGAAGAGAAATCTGGGTTCAAGTTGCTGAAATAGGCCCTAATCCTGCAATTCAGACAGTTGGAAACCTGTTCCAATGTGAATCCCTACTGATGTCAATGGGGTTCCATGTGGATAAGAGTATCTGCACTAAAGACAAAACTCTTGTTGTTTCAGGGATTATATTATATGATTCACAGGTTTACATGGTCTGATTCCCATTTGCATTAAGGCACACAGCCTGAAAGTGTGAAGGGGCCATGAATGGAGTGTAAACTGCACTTCTATTCACTTTCAGGCCCCATACAAGTGTAAAGGGCCTTAGTGCGAATGAGAATCAGAACCACAGTTTAGTAATTGTTAAGAAAAATATGTAAAACAATTCCCTTTTTGAAATATATTATTTTATTGAAAGCATATATTATATTGAAGTATGACCAACAGAGGAAAGCCTGTTGCCATGGGGAGAGGGAGGTGCCAGGGAATTTCTTCTTGTAATTCAGAAAATGAATTTTGCATAGTTTCCACACACAACTATAACTGAAGCCTAGTTTGCCCAATGTTGGCTTGACACTAACTCACGTGTACTCAGAATAGACCCATGGTTTATAGACCTTGCTAAACTTAGCCCTAACTAACTTGCCTGGTAGACATCCAGAATATTTGAATTTTATATACAATCAAATGGGAAGCAGGTACAGGCTATGAGATTGAAGCAGAGGATTAAATCTGACACTTTTTTAAAAAAGTGAAATGCAGAGGTTGTCACTTTTAGTCTTCCATGCTTAGCGGGATGGTCACCAGGAGAAAGCCCTTATGGAAAAGGTCTGTTTAAAACTTCTAGGGTCAGCTATTTCTTCATCTGATATTAATCAGTATAGCTCCATGATTGGAATTATGCTGATTTACACCAGCTGAAGATCTGCATTGGAAAAGGATGAAACCAACAGATTTGTACAGTGTTTACTTGAAATTCTATAGAATTCTAAAAGGTGGCTTTAAGAATTGTATAGAAAACCTACCATATATTAAACACTATAGGGTCTCTCTTATAGCTGAAAGGCAGGAAGAGTGAGGATGTGGGGAAAGAGCTGAAGTTGGGAAGGCTATCTTTGTTGCACATTGTCATGTTGCAGTTCGGAAAAAAAAGAATGGGATTTGCTTGATCTCAGATCTGCCGGTCTGTAATCACAGCACAGGTGTGAATAACTGCCATTCAAAACAAAAGAAAAAAAGCAGGAAATTCACACCAAGAAATGGTCAAGAGTGAATAAATTCAGCCAGAAGAAAGTTTAGATCCTCAAAGGAGGCTTTTTCCCAAAGAAACTCTGCCTATCTACTATTTACATATCAGCATGCCCTTCCCACTGAAAAATCATGCACTGTGGCTGACAAAATGAAAGGTATGATCATTTTCTAAAAAGGCTCACTGAGGCAGGAAGAAACAAAGTGAAACTCACTTTAGAGTTTGTGTCTTGCATTTCAAGAATGGTGTCATGTGTTAAATGTTTTTTTGTTTCAGAAAATGCATTGGTGTTGAAAAAAACAACGAGGAGTCCAGTGGCACCTTAAAGACTAACAGATTTATTTGGACATAAGCTTTCGTAGGTAAAAAACCCACTCTTCAGATGCCTGGAGTGAAAATTACAAGATGCAGGCAAGTGGAGAACCAGTGTTAATAGGGCCAATTCAGTCAGGGTGGATGTGGTTCACTCCCAATAATTGATGAGGAGGTGTCAATACCAAAAGAGGGAAAATTGCTTTTGTAGTGAGCCAGCCAGTCCCTATTCAAGCCCATATTAATGATGTTAAATTTGCAAATGAGTTGTAGGTCTGCAGTTTCACTTTGAAGTCTGTTTCTGAAGTTTTTTTTGTTGAAGGATGGCTAGTTTTGTGTTGACTTATGTGAAAAGTTCCTCCTCTACCTTGGTGGGTCCTGCGCTTATTGGCAGATTTGCTCACCTCAGTGATTTTCCCCACAGTCTGGGTCAACTTCTCCTGTGTCTGATCAGGAGTTGGGAGGTTTGGGGGGAACCCGGGCCCACCCTCTACTCCGGGTTCCAGCCCAGGGCCCTGTGGATTGCAGCTGTCTATAGTGCCTCCTGTAACAGCTGCATGACAGCTACAACTCCCTGGGCTACTTCCCCATGGCCTCCTCCAAACACCTTCTTTATCCTCACCACAGGACCTTCCTCCTGGTGTCTGATAACGCTTGTACTCCTTAGTCCTCCAGCAGCACACCCTCTCACTCTCAGCTCCTTGTGCCTCTTGCTCCCAGCTCCTCACACCCACTTCCTCTCCTCTGGCCCCCCCTTGCCTGATGGAGTGAGCTCCTTTTTAAACCCAGGTGCCCTGATTAGCCTGCCTTGATTGGCTGCAGGTGTTCTAATCAGCCTGTCTGCCTTAATTGGTTCTAGCAGGTTCCTAGAAAAGACAAAGAGGAGGTTGAAGAATGGCTAGCCAAAAACTCCAAAGGTAATAACAAAATGTTTTTTAAGTATATCAGAAGCAGGAAGCCTGCTAAACAGCCAGTGGGGCCCCTTGACGATCGAAATACAAAAGGAGCGCTTAAAGACGATAAAGTCATTGTGGAGAAACTAAATGGATTCTTTGCTTCAGTCTTCATGGCTGAGGATGTTAGGGAGATTCCCAAACCTGAGCTGGCTTTTGTAGGTGACAAATCTGAGGAACTGTCACAGATTGAAGTGTCACTAGAGGAGGTTTTGGAATTAATTGATAAACTCAACATTAATAAGTCACCGGGACCAGATGGCATTCACCCGAGAGTTCTGAAAGAACTCAAATGTGAAGTTGCGGAACTATTAACTAAGGTTTGTAACCTGTCCTTTAAATCAGCTTCAGTACCCAATGACTGGAAGTTAGCTAATGTAACGCCAATATTTAAAAAGGGCTCTAGGGGTGATCCCGGCAATACAGACCGGTAAGTCTAACGTCAGTACCGGGCAAATTAGTCGAAACAATAGTTAAGAATAAAATTGTCAGACACATAGAAAAACAAACTCTTGAGCAATAGTCAACATGGTTTCTGTAAAGGGAAATCGTGTATTACTAATCTATTAGAGTTCTTTGAAGGGGTCAACAAACATGTGGACAAGGGGGATCCGGTGGACATAGTGTACTTAGATTTCCAGAAAGCCTTTGACAAGGTCCCTCACCAAAGGCTCTTACGCAAATTAAGCTGCCATGGGATAAAAGGGAAGGTCCTTTCATGGATTGAGAACTGGTTAAAAGACAGGGAACAAAGGGTAGGAATTAATGGTAAATTCTCACAATGGAGAGGGGTAACTAGTGGTGTTCCCCAAGGGTCTGATAAATTAGCTCTAAACAATTATTTGACCATCTATAGAGCTGATTACTTTTTTATATAAATGTAAATTTATTCAAAGATAAATTCTGTCATTTTAGTACTTATTGACAACACATAATTCCATGAGTACTAATTACTAGTAGTTATTATGACCAATTGGTTGGACTGGCAATATATGCATTGCAGCTACTTGGCCTGCTTCTCATGCCTGTTAAACTGGCATAGCCCTAGTATAATAACTTCAGTGATCTCTGGTTTGCACTGATGAAGGCAGAGGAGAATAAACCTGGATATAGAAATGGGCTCAGGTTCAATTCACTGGATGTGATAAAAGCTACGTTTAAATCTTCACTATCATCTCCTGCCCTCCCACACGTACACAGAGGCCCTGATCCTGCAAAGGCTGAGGCATATGCTTATCTTTACACACCCAAGGTGAAATCCCAGCTACATTGAAGTCAATGGGAATTTTGCCATTGACTTCATTGGGTCTAGGATTTCACCCTCTGAGGAGTCCATTAACTTCAGCAGTCCTCAGTCCTGCAATCTGATCCACAGAGAGAAACCCCTGCACTCACATGGAACTCCACTGTCTTCAGTTTGACCCCGTAAGGGTCTGCATACATTATAGCCTTGATCATTCAAACACTTACACAGGTGTTTAATCATGTTCATAAGTTTTGGGAGGATCAGGACTATATGCACAACTTTTTCTTCATGTGGATTGACCACTAAAGAGCAAGCCAGAAAGGTTTCATAATCATGGTTTGTATTCTTGCATAAGAGATGTACCTTTTCAAATATATTTGTATGCCTATTCTATTGTAAAAAGGATACATTTTCTATGCAAAGTACATTTTAGGAAAACATTGCATTTCCCTGTACGGTTATGATGATTAGAGTCTATTTTAAGATCTGTTTCGTATTGTAGATTGTTAAATGCCTTACTATTGAAAAGTGAAGAAATGAAGTTGGCTTTAAATTATTTTGTTATAGACGCTAAAGATCCGAGTTAAAACATTTTATACTTTAGCTAAAACGCTTAATTCGAAAGTTTATAATACTACTGTTAATCTTGTTAAGTAAAGTGTTTTTTTTCATGAAACAGTAACATCTAAAACACATTCTGAAGCAGGATGATTTCACATGAGTTTCTTTCTTTCTCAGTTTTAACTTAGTGCCGATGAGTTTAGTAATGAATTCAGGTATCTCAGCAGAAAATTTGGCTACCCATTCCATACATAGTGGGGAACTTACTTATCAGTGGGTTTCTTGCCACTGGGGTTAAAGCTGGGCAAAAGGGATGGAAAAATACTTTCAAACATTTACACAAACATCAGTTCATTGTGTGATATAGTGTTTCTGAGAATTTCTGGGGACTGAATTTTTTTTTCGGTGAAGGAGAGCAAATCTTAAAAAATATGCTTTTTTGTCACTCAGCTTTTTCTTGTGAATTTTGAAAATGCTGTAGAATGAGGTGGAAGATGCAGTCTTGAGTTCTCGGACCACCTCTGCTATAGCCTGCTTTAATAATATTTTGCTCTAATATATAACATGTAAGGCTGATATTTTCAAAAGGAGCCAAAGGAGTTCAGACACAGCTGCCATTGAATTTCAGTGGGATTTGGGCACCTATATCCTCCAGGCCCATTTAAAAATCCTTAGCATTACCTTAACTTTGGGTCTGATCCCATGAGATGGTGTGTGGAAAAAAACCAGTAAATTTCTGATTTTATTTTTATGAAAGACTGTGTGACTCAGTCCCCCCAGCATTCTTGCATTATTACCAGCTAGAAGTGAAAGAGTTAAATTTCTCTTCCAATGGGAGAGATGTGACAGAAGTGAGACCCTGGAAGTGGGGCAACTTCAGAGACTATTTATTTAGAAGTTCCTCTTGCTAAGGGGACATAGGATGTTCAGACTATTATACTAAAAAATGTTATATGTGTATTTGCTTTAGAGGTTGTATTCTGGCTCCATGGGGGAGGATTACAGAGCTTCCTGCAACAACTAAAATCACTGGGTGAGGGGTAATTAATGCAAATTCCTAGACAGATAAAAATTCTGGAGAAGTACCACCCCTGGGGGGAAATGCATATACTGGTTTTGACTGGATTCAGGAGCAAACAAAGAAAAAAGAGTGGTATAAAGGGGCAGCCTGCTTTGACACAACAACTTTCACTTGATCCACAAATTGACAGGCAGTTTAACCAAGAGGGCAAAGCTCCACTGGAATGGTTTGAAAGGCTTTTGAAATTTGCTAGGATCTCCACTCAGTAAACTTAGCAGGGGTTTGTCTCATATGTTTTCTCTGTAATGTAATCTGCTGTGCTCTGTGAAAGCTGGTTGGTTACTGGTAATTTTTTTTATTTTTTTTATTTATTTTTTTTGCTGCCATCCCCTTTGGATAAAGTCGAATTTCAGGTGCTGGACTAACATCAGACCTGCTAGCTTAAGCACAGTGAATTCAAAAGGGAATTGCAGGCTAAAGCCCTGGTCAGGAGGGAAAGGAACATGAGTTCCTGCCCCAAGAAAGGTGATGGCTAGAAGCCTAAGACTTCAGAAGTAGTGCCCTCAAGGAGGCCAGGAAGGGCTCGGAGGTGCATTACTCTGGAACTGTGACAGTGTGGCTGGCCTGAGAGGTACTGATCACCTTCAACTTCCATCTGGGAGGAGATGATCCACCAATGTTTGTCTAATCTCCCAAGGGGCTTTTGTTGACTTCACTGGGGCTCCATGAGGTTGAAGAGATCTACTTGTGTGAAGCCACTTGCAGCATTGGGCTTGTTTATAAAATAAAAGTATTACAGTTCTTCACAGAAGCTATTCTTAAAATGCAGCAAACCGCTGCTTCTAAAGAGGCCCTGATGCCATGAAATGGAGTAACAGGATTAAAGAATTCTATAGCAGGAAACCATATAACACATTATCTTTTGTTCCCTGAGTTAAATGCACTGGCATAAATCTCCCACCATCCTTCTCTCAATGACATTTCCCCCCCTCCATATCAGTGCTATCCTGGCATTCAGCCTTGTGTTCTGATTACAGTATGGAAAGCCACAGGTTAAAGGATACTTGTGTCTATCTCTAATGTCTTACAGGAAGTAAACCCATGGAATGGATTTAACACCTTTTTTGACAGAACTCCAGAAGCTTGCTTCACAATTCTCTGAAAAGATCTTGCACTCCATAATTCTGAAGTTCTCATGTTTTAGGAACACAATGACCTTTCTAGTTTCACCATCTGACCCATTCTAGTTTTCCCATTTGATAACACCACCTTTTCAGTGTCTCTTGCACATTCTAATAATTATTATTAGAATTCAAAAATGTATCCTGTTTTAATGAGCAATATCACAAAGATCCTGCACTTTTTGGGCAGACTCCTGTGCCTGTACAGGGCTAACTGCAAGATCAGGGCCATGGATATAATATATTAATGAAAAGGATTGTTTCCTAAAATTCAGATGTCAGTTAAGATTTCTAAATTCCCTGCTGAAATCTTTATGCTGACATCCAATTTCTGGCAGACAGCCTTATAAAGAACCTTTCAAAAGCACCATAAACTGTCTTTGTTGCTAGAAAATTAAAAAAGAAAAAGAGCGAGACAAGTAATAAGGTTGGCTTACCTGCACACAAAATTGAAAAAACCAAAACAGAGAAAATGTATGTGAGGAAAACAGAGAAACAATTTCCACCAATGTGTCAAAAAACATGTAAATTAGAAAGTTGTCAGGGTAAGTCTGTGAGCAAAAATATCACCACTTCCACTTCTACCACATGCAAAAAGTACATCCCTGCTCAGCTTCTGAACCCCAGCTCTACTAATGTGATCCTAGAACAGGTCCACAGGTCTCAAGATAGAGTTGTCCCCTCAACCATTCCACAGTGGCGTACCTGACAAAACGTTCCACTGAGCCAGACAGCACTGAAAATTCTGGAGGGAATAAATCCCATACAGGTTTCAGAGACTTCAGCAGGGACTATCTCCCAGATCTGAGGTTGTCACATACAGGTAAGCCCAGTTGCATTCAGCCCCTTGAAAGAACTCTAATTCCCTTTTATTATTGGGCTGTGTTGAGCAGAAATGAGAACAGGGAGATATGATAGGGCTATATATATATATATACACACACACACACAGACTACTAATCTTTATGAAGGAATATTAACAAACACTTTTGGTTTGCATGTTTTAAAACCAGAAACCCCACAGTGGGCTTTAATTTGCCTAGCCTCATCTTCTTGTGAGAGAATTTAAGACTCGGGGGTTGTTGAGGGAGAAACACAAGAGTGACATTATTATCATCAAGGCCTTGTGTAGGCTATGACACAGCAGGCCCCAGTTCTGTGGAGAGATTAACTGATTCACCAGTATATTGGTGCTGCTGACTGAAAATTCTCAGTAGCTTAATTTTAATAAAAAAAGTCATTTGTTTATTAACACTTGATTCCAACATTACAAAAGTTCTTTAAAACAATAAAGATGGAGGCTTTGACAGTTGGGATTGGGGCGTTCATACATTGGATGTTTTTGCTAAAGTAATCAGCAGCGAAAGAGTTAATGTTCACATTTAATTTGTCATATTTAGGTTTCAAACTTAACCCCTTTCTTGAGGTGAATTGGGCAGTTCACACCTCTAAGTTCTTTCAAGCCTGCAGACTTGGGAAAATTAGATTGTATGAGTTACCCTGGGTTCATGTTTCCAAGTCTTTGTACACAAGTTTAAAGGCTAGAAACATAAATTTCATTTTAAATGAAAGCTTGGATTCTGCAGCAAGAAGTGGACAAAATTTGATGGCCACAAAATCGTGGAGTTCACTGGGCCCTGATTATAGGTAAACTCTGCCATAGGTCCAGTGTCTACAACTAACTTCCTCCAAAGGCCACTGCATTGTACCTCATAAAATCATTTATACTTACACAAATTGGTGTAAAATTCTAACACTGATGAAGAATTTTGTTGTGGTACCCTTTTACACCCATTTTGGCAGGTATAAATGACTAAAGAAGGTACAACAATGTGGTGAATCAAGCCCTAAAATTCTCTTTCTCACCTTGCATCTGTATTCCATTTCAATCAATGGTGCTTGGGATAAGCAAGACTTTGAGAGTAAACAGCTTGGCACAGGCACCATGTCTCCCTCTGATTAGGTATTTGTGAGCACACTGTCATGCCTCAAAAAATAACTTTTTACTATAGGGAAGAACTTTCTATACTCTTCCTTTTCTGTATTATTATTCCATGTCTTTTCGTGTTTCAGATTATAAATTCTTCAGGGCAGGGGAAGTGTCTTACTAAAAGTTTGTAAAGTGTCATAGAAATGTATGACACTAAATAAGTGATTATTAATCCTAAATCACAATTTTGTTTGTTTCAATTTTTTTAAAGTTTTGTTCTAAGTAGTTGGTAAATATAGAAAAGAGAGATCAAATCCTAAAATCACCTTGTACAGGGTTCCGATTTCTTTGCTAGAACTGAAGAACATGAAAAATACTATAGCTTTTACATATTTACTGTAAGCTTCCTTATAAAAGCAGGGCTACATGTCTGCTATGGCAATAATGTATGTATTGTCTATTGTTACCAAACAGCATTTTTTTTTATGCTTGTCCAAAGCAGAGTTTTATTTAGCTTAAGTTCTGGGAAGAGGTACAGTTAGTCTCAAAGCACCTGCATATATGCTGCACTCATTTCAAAATTCAAATGACCATTACTCAGCAGTCTAATTCAATAGCCCATCAGGGAAATGGATTCTGCAACTGCATTATGGATCCACTTATGAGTAACAAAAAATCTTCTTTTTGGAGATAGGGCTACCTACTAATTACCAGTGAAAATTTAACTAGCAAAAGGGTATTTTTTCCTGCAAATTACACTTTTCAGAAACCAAACCTTTTTACAATGTCAAGTGTTGCAGTTTGTAATATTTTACTATGAAAGGGTTGCAGTCGCATGGAATGACATTTTAAGACCAGCTACTTTTTGCTATGATAATACTTGTGTATGTTTCCACAGGTAAGTAGCCAAGGATAGGAAATGATCTATCTAAAATACTTATGTGGTCCCCATCTTGGTGCCTCACAATCTTTCAGAAGTATATCAGTATGACCCCCCTCTGAGATAGAAAGATAGTATATTCCTATTTTGCTGAGCCAGATGTGATTTCCACAAGTCATACATGAAGCCTGTGACAGAGCAGTGAACTGAACCTGGGTCTGCTATGTCCTAGACTAGAACACTAAGTGCTGGGACATCCAGGTTCTCATAGAATTTCACTGTCTATTGCAGGTCAGACATGGCCTCACATTTCCACCAGTTTGAATCTACTGATGTCTACTAAGTGATTGTTTAGATTTGTGCAGGACACATACCCAAGAGACTGACAGTGGAGGATTGTCATAAATAGTTAGTTAAGGGTTAAGTTTCCACCTGTAAAGGGTTAACACATAGGACCTGGTGAACACCTGACCTGAGGACCAATCAGGGAAGAGAATTTAAAATTCCTAGGAGGGAACTTTTTCTCTCTGTTTCTGTGTGTGTTGTTCTTAGCCGTTTGGAGTTATAAGGGTCCAGATGTTTTAATCAAGTCCTCTACAAGTTTCCACCTTTCTGAACTAATTTCTTCTAGTCAAGATAGTGAGTATTAGAAAGATACTTTGTGTCCTCATCTAATAATCCTATGTTTGCAATTCTGTGTGTTTGTTATTGATTATTCTTAATTCTGCCTGTATTGTTTGTACTGAGAAGGAGAGAGGATTCTCTCCAGAACTTAGCACGGTTATACCCTATGAGTGTCCAGCTTGGACTCATAGAGATTCTGTATTTTCTTGTTTTTCTTTTAATAAATTCTTTCTATAAAGATTTGATTAAATCCCTCTACTGTGGATACAGGGGGAGGGGGCTAAGAAACTCTCTCTCTCTGTGGTGAGACAAGCTTATCTCCGGGCAGAGAGGGGAGGGGGAAGGTTTCTCTCTCTGTGAGTTGATCTGTGTTTCCCCAGGGAACGTCTTTGGAAAGAGGAGGGGGGAAAACAGGGGTGTCCCGGCCCACGTATTCGACCGGGTGGTGGCAGCAAAAAGGGGACCTACCCTAGGATTTTAGGGTGGGGGGATACATGCGGGTCCCCACATTGGAACCCAACAGCTCCAAGTGGGGGTGAGACCTATGACAAGGATGCATGGGTTGGCTTGCCTAAGAAGACTCACCTAAGACAGTGAAAAAGGAATACTGTCAATTGATTGGGCTCAACCTCTAGCATAAAAGTTCAACTACTATTAAAAGTCCATGTAATATTTGAAAAGTAGTACAGAAGACCCACAGCTTGTGAGAAAAGAAAGTTCTAAAGTGTTTACTCAATATAGAGGAAAGACATAAAACCTGCATTATCTTAAGCCTGGTTACTTCAGAGCATCCTGTTGTGCACTGGAGAAGACACTGTAAGAACACTGTTCAGACTAACACGGCTGGTACTCTGAAACCAGTCTCTAAGGTGCCACAAGTACTCCTGTTCTTCTTGCTGAATGTACACTACTTTCAGACTCTGTGTCAACAGTTAAATGGAGTTGAAAGTAGAGCTTCTAACACAGATTTTCCTTAACATTTAACAAAGAAACAAAAGTAGAAGGCTATCAATTGGGGATAGCAGGTATTTTGTTACATGTGACTGGATCTGATTCTAGTGATTGCACTAGAAAAATCTAATTAAATTTCTGTTGGGAGTTTTGTTAAAAGCCCCTGTTTAGATGTGCTCATAGCTTTCCAAAATAGTCTCTTTTTTGAGGTTAAAACTTAAAAATACACAGTTCCAGTAGGGCTGGAAGTTTTCTATCAAAGCCATTTGATGGAAAATGGGGTTTTCAACAAAATTAAATTCATTGTGACAAGCTTTCCGCAGAAAATTTCAATTTTCATCAAACAAATGCACAAACCCCAAAATATTGTAATTTGAGAATGCTACTGCACTACCTCATGGAGTTGTCATTTGGTTGCCTTATGTCCTTATTCTTCTCTCTGGGCCAGGCTCCTTGCCCAGACTACATATCACCCAGAAATCTGTAGGGATTCTGCAGCACTCCAGAACCTAACATTATCTCAGAAATGAACAACTTTCACAATGCTAATCTAAAATAACAGTAAACTAACCAATGGGGGGAAAATCAGAAAGCAGAACAAGTCATATGATTATATGTCTCTAACCATATTATTTCTATTAGCAGATTCTCACCGCCATGAGATATGCAAAATATCACAGCCATGCACAACAGAGAATCAATGATAACAAACTGAAAGAAGAAATTAGGATAAAACACAAAATGAAAAGCCAGAAATGAATGTCAGCAGCATGACAAAGAAATAGAAATTCAGGCTTAGTCTATACTTAAAATTTAGGTCAACATAGCTATGACACTGGGGGGAAACGAGGGAGGTATAAAAAAATCCACACCCCTGAGTGCTATAGCTTTGTTACCCTAACCCCTGCAGTAGGCATAGCTAGATCAACAGAAGGCTGCTTCTGTTGACCTAGCTACTTTCACTCAGGGAGGATGTGTCTTTTTTTATATAAAACAAAGCAGTTGAATCCCTGCTTTAATGGCAAAATCGAATTCACTCTTAAATATGGAATTGTGACCTCCATAACATTCATGATAGCTACTGGGAAGAACCAGCATAACAAAGCAACCTGTTATAGAATCATTCTGAACATAACTGCACATTACAGGTTTCATGATCCAAATAGTCAAACAGTAAATTATCACTAATCCAGATACTATAACTGGATGAATTACATAAACCCCAACCCCAAGGAGTACTGTGCAGCATTGCAAATGCTCTTTCTTCAAAGGCTGAGGCAATCAGATGTCTGTTTTTTGTAAGATTAAACCACTGAGTTATAAAATTGCAGGTGGAAAGTCAAGTACACTACATTATTTTCTCCAGTCAGGAAAAAAAGCAAAAAGCATGTCTAGATCTGCATTAATGTCTGCACCACCAACCACAGTGCTGACAAGCAGAAACAAGGACACCATAATTTCTTCCTTGACTATGAAGAATATTTTGGGGGATAACCTTCCTCTGCCATTCAAGGTAACCCTAATAGCATAAGCAGGACTGCCACTTCACATTACCATGGAACTCATCATTTATGCTCACAGTATTTAGTGACACTAGGTATACAACACAGTCACTAATTTAAACCAGCTATTATATGGCTTCTAAGTCACCATGTGAAAATTCTGAATTACACTTTGCTACTGACAAGACCCAGAAGATGGATATTAAATCATAAGAGGCTTGATGCTGGCTGTAGATGATGAAGTCAGAGGCTGTTTCAAGTTTGAAAGTTCACAAGGGAGAAAAAAATAAGTGTTTCATCATTAAAGTCAAAAGAGACAACACATGAAGCAGTGCATAGCAATGTGTGCCTAACAATTACCAGAACCATTAGTGTAATTATACTTTCAAGTTGAAAGTTTATGGAGCTACTAAAAAAAAATAGGGTTCCCTCTGCTGTCCCTAGATCATGCTAGAGCAGAGAAAAAATTAAATGTGGGGTTTAGCGATAATCCTGAGCTCAGCTAGCCCAGTTCCTTCACCATCACTGCTTTCCTGAGTCTTTTTTATACCCCTCAGCTGGTTCATCAGCTCTCCCTGCCTGATCAGCTAATTAGATGACTATCCCCATTAATCCTTCTCCAAGGGAGCTGATCGGTGCCTAAGTGATCAGAGTGCTGGCTCACCTGTTAGCTTCAAGCACTCTGTCACAGAGCCCAAATGCCACTTGGGTCCTTAGGCACCTTTGGAAATACCAGTCTTGCTTATTGATGTTGCAGTGAAGTTTGCCTGACACCTGTTTCTCTTATCCCTATTGCTGTGGGGAGCTTCAGAACCACCAGCACTTTACACAAATGCTAAAAAGATGATAAACTGTGAGCCAGATCTTCAGCTGATGGAAATCAATATAGCTCCACTAGTTACGAGAGTCAGCTTCCTGACCACAAAACCTCCAAAGACCTTGTATAGCAGGATGTAGAACAATTAGCACCCAGTGAGAGGACAGATCACAGTGACAAAAGATAAGGAAGCAGTCGGTGCTGCAGCCCTGTTTGTAATGTCTCAGATATATGGAATAAAGGTCTGTGACTGTAAAGACTCAGGAGTTTCTGTAGCCTATCGACAGAACCAGCACATGGTGTCAAAGGTAAATGTGGCCCTGTAAGGAAAAAACAACCCAGCAGATCTGAGTGTTAGACTTACACAGTCAGACAAAACACAAACCTCAGTCATGGCAACAAGCCTGATTCCAGTTCCTGGACCCAGCAGCATGGAAGGGCATGTCTCCAGAGCAAAATGGGACAATCATGACAGTGCCACAGGAATGAATAAAAAAGCTAAAAGCATGAGTTGCAGCACTGCTGTCAGTGATGAATAAAGAATGTCACATGCTCCAGCATCACCTGGACATCCCTCCAAAATTTGGGACAAGCTCCAAAAACGTTTTGAATCTACAAGAAATGTCA
Organism: Mauremys mutica; assembly: GCF_020497125.1. Taxonomy (NCBI): domain Eukaryota; kingdom Metazoa; phylum Chordata; order Testudines; family Geoemydidae; genus Mauremys; species Mauremys mutica. Next base: position 188,889,482 of record NC_059073.1, on the reverse strand, counting down.
TATATGACTGTTACCTCTTCAACAAGAGTAAGAAAGGATCCATAGAAACCATTGACCACTATACTGCCAAGCAGCACAAGATGGTCAATTCATGTGAGTACAGCTGAAAGAGGAGTTGATATGAGATGGTTTAGTCATAGGAACCAAAGACAAAAGTGCTCCGATAAGAATGTTCAGAAACTCCGTGCTAACACTAGCAGGGGCCATAGGAATGTGTGGAGTGAATGAATAAGCTCTCACTCAAATGAAGTTGATAAACACACAGGACACAAGGTATGCATTATGTAAATACAAAGAAATACAGGAATCCATAGACATAATTAAAAAAAACACCCTCTCTCCATAAGTACCACGATCAGGCAAGCACGGCTCACAATGAAAGCTCGAAATACTGTGGTATAAAACATTAAGCAGATAAATGCCCAGCTTACAGCACTATGTGCAGAAATCATGGCAAGAGGAATCACTATGCACACATGTGTAGACAAAGAAAGCAAAGGAAAGCAGCACACCATATAGTAGAGGTGAGCAAAGATGAGCTGAGCAGCAGCTCAGATAGTGAGATCCTTTACATGGGTGATATCAGAACAGTACACGCTAGAAAAATAAAACAGTATGTTAAGCTCCTACAACCATCTTACAAAGTAACATCAAAGTGCTGGCACAAGCAAGACATACACTGTCAAAATAGATAGCAGAGCATTTCTGAATGTAATGGGCAACGAGGACTTCATCAACATCATGCAAGATGGATCAGTACAACTGCAGCCAAGCAATGCTATATTAAAACTCTATGAAGGTGTCATCCTCACATCACTAGTGCAATGTGTGTTCCATTGCATACCAATGGAAGGTATACCTTCTATAATTTCAGGTTGTGAACTCCAGGCAGAAATAATGTCTATAGGGCAATACAAGCTAACACACTGGATTTACCCTTCTGCCTAAATCCACACAATGAATTGACAGACACTAGAAAACAATGCACACAGACAAACACAACCAGGTAGCTTCTCCGGGTCTTGAAACATGAGGGGCTTCAATAATGTATTTGAAGGACTAGGTTGCCTCCCAGGTCCACCACATCTAAAAAATAAACAGAAACATCCAGTCAGTGCAACACCTACCATGCAAAGTCCCTATAGCATTAAAGACAAAAATGGAAAAGGATGGCAGTATTGCTGAAGTGACTGAACCTACAAAATAGATAAGCAACATAGGGACCATAGAAAAATCTGGAAATCTTTGTATATGCATAAAGCCAAGCAATTTAAACAAAGCAGCATTGAGGGCTCATTACCAGATACCTACAATAGAAGGAATCCTATGTGACCTTGCTAAAGCAATGATATTTTCAATGGTAAAGGCAAACAATGTGTACTGGCAAGTCCTGTTAGATGAAGAAAGCAGTTATCTCACCACATTCTGCACACCAGCAGGCCAATATAGATGGCTGAGAATGTCATTTGGAATCAAACCAGCTGCAGAAGAATATCAACACTGCCAGTAAGATGTATTAGCAGGTCTCACGGGGATCAGCATTATAGTTGATTGATGGTATTTGAGTGTGGAGACACTATGGAAAAGGCTATACCAGATTATGATCATAATCTCACTATTTTCCTATAAAGGGCTAGGGAGCTCAATTTAAAACTCAACAAACAGAAGATGGGACTGTCATGTATCATGCATGGGACCTCGCAGGGCCTGTGCCCAGATCCAGAAAAGGTGAGGGCAATACAGCAAATGCCCAAACCTTCAAATGCTAAGTCTCTGCAATTGCTGTTAGAATTTGTAAATTACCTGTCCCAATTCCTCCCTTGTCTCTTGGGCATATGTGAGCCTCTTAGATGCTTAGTAGATATAGATGCAACGTGGATCTGGCTACCCCAGCATAACACAGCTGTCAACCACATTAAAGACCTGGTCACCATAGACCCTGGGCTAAATTATTATGATGTAAAAGAAGCCGTTACCATATAATCTGATGCCAGTGAAACTAGAGTTTGAGCAGCCTTCCTGCAAATAAAAAAAACAACAAAAAACAAAACACAGTAGTAGTCTTTGCACCAAAGTGCTTATCTCTGAATGAATGACAATATGCACACATTGAAAAAGAGTGTCTAGCAGTCACACTTGCCTGTGAAATTTGATCAGTATATTTGAGGTCAAAAATCCATACACACTGGAAGTGATTATAAGCCACCTGAATCATTTTCAAGAAACCACTGCTAACAGCTGCAAAATCTCTGCAATATACAGATGCTCCCCGGGTTATGCAAGACCTGACTTATGCAAATTCGCACTTATGGAAAAAGTTCTACAAGCCAGAAATAGGATTTTCGAGTTGCGGAAATTTTTGCATAACATGGGTATACGTTTCTGACTTACGCAAAATTCAAGTTATGCAAGGCTTTCCAGAATGGAACGATTGCCTAAGCTGGGGGGTGGGGGGTCTGTATGCTATTAATACTACAACATTACCACTGAGAAGGAAGCTATAAAAAAGGAACCTAAATATATAAAGCAGACTTCCGATCCAGAGCAGTTCTGCCACAAAGAATTTGATACAAATGAAGAGGGCTACAAAATCCTTAACCTAATTAAAACAAATGAAAAACTAAAAGATATAGTATTAATCAAGCCAGCTACATTACTATTTACCAGCAAGGACTACAGAAAGTCTGTGAGCATACACTACAAGATAAAGAGTGACAAATTCTGACATCTGTTATTTTAACAGGATGGGCGGACACACATGAAGAGGCTCCAGAGGCCACCTGTGAATACTGGAACTATCATGATGAACTCAGTGTGCAGGAATATATTCAAAAGCAACTGAATACTTCTACCTAAAGCCTTAAGAAGAGAGACCCTATCTTGAACACATCACAGCCACCCTGGGTTAGAAGCATGTCTACAAAAAAGCAAGGGATGTAATATACTTGCCAAATATCACCAATGAAATTAAAGACCTGATAAAAAACTGTGACACATGCAGAATTCCAAACAAGTCAGCAGAAGGAAACTTTGAAGATACATGGCATTCCCAACAGAACTTGCAGCAAGGTGGGACTGGACCTTTTTGTTGTAAAAAACAAAAACAAAACCCAAATGACTTCCTGGTCATAGTTGATTACTACTCTGACTTTTGAGAATTAAATGACCTATCAAACATCACTGCAGCAATGATAATAGACAAAGCAATGGAACACTTTAATAGACATGGCATACCAGATTTGGTAATCTCAGATATGGGACTGCAGTTAATCAGCAAGGAATTTGCACACCTCACTAAAGATTGGGGATTTAACCTTATCAAAACCTCCTGTACAAGAATCAGTCCAATGGCAAAGCTGAATCATCTATCAAAATTGCAAAAAACTCCTTTAAAGTAAATCTTAAGGATTAAGAAAAACAATTGGAAGTCATCCTAGTGTGCAGAAGTACTGTGCATGCCCCACTGAAGGCATGACCAGCAGCCCGTGCAACGTATAATATCCAGACACCCTATTAAAACCTGAATGGGCCACAGATCAATTAGAGAGAAATGCAACAAAACTAAAACCTAGTAGGACAGACAGGCCAAATACCTTCCAGAAATACAACCTGGAAAAAGTCTGACTATTTCCTCATGACAGATCCTGCGTTTGAAAAAGGGCATCATGCATGGAACAGATAAATCCCTGCTCCTCTACAGTTGCAGCTGATGAACATACATATTGCCAGAACCATGAATTCATCCATCCAATATAATATCCCACAGCCAATGGAAACCTGATGTGAGGCAAGAAGTAACTGTAAGATCCTCCTAACAATGATAAATTGAATACAATACATTCACTGCCCATCACAAACACAACAGAGGTGGAACCAGTAGAACATACCTCCAACAACATAAAGGGTCACTGTAGCAGGGTGGACATCTGCTCCTGGTTTTAAGGGGTTTAAAAGTGGCCTGGCAGGGCTTGAGAGCTGCTGCTCTCAAGGCTGGGCTGATTGGGGAAGTGGCTGCAGCTGGGGCCATGCCCCAAACTGAGCAGCAGGGCTTTATAAGAAGGCCAGGGAAGCCAGACAGTTTCTCTCTGGCTATAGAGAGAGATGGGCCTGGCTGCTTAGGAGCTGAGACAAGGTACCTAGGGTGAAGCAGGGCTGGGGAAAGGCTGAGGAGCTGGGGAAGCTCCAGCCTAGAAAACCCCAGGCTGCGGCCTAGCACAGGGCAAAAGGTACTGGGAGTTGCAGGGGGCAACCTAAGGGTAGGTGTTGTGTATTTGGTTGTCATGGGTTTTGTTACTATGGCAACTGAGTTAGACTATTAAGGGATAGCTCAGCCGGTTTCAACCGGCTGAGTGAGCTCTCTGTTTCTGTAAATAAAATGGAGGTTTTGGTTAGCTGTCTGCTCTCTGGCCTCAAGTGATTGCTTCCTGCACCGGCTGCCACTAGGATATAACACTGGCGACGAGGGTGGGATCCTGGTGCTGCTCCAGTAACAGAAGGAAGTAGAAGTCAAGGTAAAGACCAAACAAAGAAAAAAAGCTGCTTGTTTGCACTGACTGTGAAAGTGAAACTAAAAATCATGGCTACTCTGACCAGGCCCCTGGAGCCTTTTGATGAGAATACAGAGCAGTGGCATGTGTATACTGAGTGTTTTGAGCTTTTTGGTATTGCAAATGACATTACAGAAGCGAAGAAGGTGCCAATATTCTTAACTGTTGTAGGGGCTAAAACCTACTCTCTGCTACGCAGCTTACTACACCCTGTTAAGCCTGAGACTAAATCTTACAGTGACATTGTGGAAATCCTGGGGTCTCATTTCTCCCCAAAACCACTGATAATTGTTGAAAGATATAGGTTCCACAAAAGAGACCAAAAGGAAGATGAAACAGTTGTACAATTTGTAGCCATTTTAAAAAAGCTAGCAGAACAATGTGAATTTAAAGAGATGTTAAATGATGCCCTGCGTGACAGGTTAGTGTGTGGCCTCTGCAGTGAAGCTATACGGAAGCGCCTACTGACAGAGGCTCAGCTTACATTACAGAAGGCTGTTGATATTGCTGTCTCCATGGAACTGGCTACAAGGGAGGCACAATACATCGGTGCATCCCCTAGGGTGCAAAAAGTGTCACAAGAACTGACCCACAAAACGGTGCAGAGTCAAGAATGTTACCGCTGTGGTAAGCTGGGTCACCAGGCATCAGAATGCTGGTGTAAGGACCTGGTGTGTCGACACTGTGGCAAAAAGGGACACATTGAGTATGCCTGTAAACAAAAGAAAAAGAGGCCTGTGGTCTGGCCGACAAAAAGAGGAACCTTGCATACCCCAGAGCAGACCCAGGATGATCAAGGTGACACCTCCTCACAAGAGGAAGTGCCACTGCATGTTTTGTCTTTGGCAGCGGGCTCACATGAATACTGGATAACCCCCTTATTGGAGGGCAAACCTATACACATGGAACTAGACACCGGTTGTAGGAGGCTAGGGAACCACGGAAGATTCTGTTACGGCTTAGCTTAGGCAGTTCCGCTTTCTCAGCCTCCAGTTATTGTAGGACACAGCATGCTAGCTTTAACCTGCCGCAACCGGCTGGGACTGCTGCGTGGCAAGCCCCTGGCTGTTGGCCAGGGGGGCAGCCCCAGAGGGTGGAGAGTTTCTATTGCATTATGTATGAGCTGATATGCTGCTGTTTTGTATAAAATGAGCATGCTTTGTGTTTGTTTTCGAACTTCACCCCAGGCCGAGCTACAGGGCGCTGGGTCCCCGTCTCAGTGACAGCAACGCTTGGGGTCCCCGTTGCAGATGTGTCACTTTACCTTCATTAAAGCCAATTACTCTCAGTGTGGAGTCGGTCTCGTTCTTGCAGAGTACCTCGGACCCTTTTGGGCAATAACAAGTGGCGCAGCGAGCAGGGTGCTCTGGAAGACGATGCCGCTTTGGCAGAAGGTAGGGGAGGTAGGGAAGCCGTTGCTGTCCCTACAGCGCATACCGGGGTGGCCCCAGACGGAATGCTGGGGGTCGGTAGCGCGGACCTTGGCAGGCTGGGCGGCTCCAGCCAACTGGCCGGGATTCCAGCAGGCAGCTGGGGTTACGTCTGAGCAGCTGCTTGAGAGCTTACAGCGGTTGCGGGCGAACCGGCAGTCTGGGACGGAGCGGCGGGCGATGGGGGAGCTAGGGTGGCTCCTCCTAACCACCCTTTGGGCCCAGGACGAGGAGGTGCTCCGCTGGCAGCGGGCCCTGGACGGGAAGGCGTTGGAGTGTACGGCGCAGGCAGAGGCCCGTGCCGGTGCCCCGGGGGTCGTTCGGACCTACAAGCGAGTGAGTTGTTTCGGCAGGGGCCTGGAGAAGGCATTCTACGCTGACTGGTCCGAGTCTGGGACAGTGCCGGGAACACCGTTATGCTTCTCCGGTATGAGCTGCATCAGCTGGGTGTCCTGACACAGGATACGCAGGTTAAGGCAGCTGAGGGGAGGAAAAAGAACACAATGAGTTAACTGCAGAAAATTAAAGATAAGAGACTAGCCCCAGTCAAGGACATCGCTTGCAACTGAGACTTGGCGGACAACCAAAAAAAAAGGAGGGGGGCTTGACTGTGCCCAAGCCGCTGGGATGGCTGTAAAACTCGGCCAGACACTACCGGAATGTGTTAGATTTCTTTTCTCATGGGTAAAGAAACGCTACAAAAAAAAGGGGGGGGCAAGGTGGAGGGCTGGTTAACCTCTCCCTTGTCCACTGGCAGCCCCCATTGTGTCATTTGATTCTTTTGATAGAAGCAAAACCATTACAGGGTGATGTGCTGGTGACCTTACCCCCAAAGAGACTGGAGCTGAACCACGACTGTGTTGGGAAAGAAGCAGAAACACCCCAAAAAAACCCCACGCCCCCGAAGAGACTGGAGCCTCAATCCAGGACTTCCTGACCAGGAAGGACATTGAGAACTGACCCTGGTGAAGAAACGAAGAATTGTACACAGGCAGGAAGAAATTTGGGACTCCTGCTGAAAAATGTGGTATTAATTGGATTTTGGGATTTATTCTACAGGCTGCGCCCTGTGTTTTGGATAAAAATGTTAGCATGTATTGCCCCCCCCCAATTGGATTGTAAATGATATTCCCCCCCCCCATTACTAACCCCAGCATGTGGACCGGTTGGATTGGGGGGTGAGGGCTCTCACATACCGAACCCCTGCCGGGTTCATGGGGAGGATGATTGTGGAACTAATTACCCCAGCTTTTTAGAGTTTAATTGTTTGTTGTTTTTTAAGTTTGAGAAAACTCAGCCAAAGGGTTTGTTGAGTATTCTCAAGGGGGGAATTGTGGGTTATTTAGGCATAAATTTAGGTAATTTGGGAGAATGGCTTTGAATTTATGTGACCCAAAGTACCTTTATGTAAAGTGCTTTTGTTAGCCTTATTAGATTTTTGTTAATTTTGTGTTATGTGCTGATTATTGGGTGTTGTAGATTGCTTGATATTAGATGTAGCCTATATTTAAAATAGATAGGCTGATTGTAGATGTTGTAATTAAAGTTATATGCATGAGAATGTAGCCCCCACGGTGGGAAAGTACAGATAATTGCTTGCAGTAGAGACTAGAAGGGTGGGGGCTGGTTAAGGAGTACACCCTCCTAGCTAAATTGATAGTGGGATAAGTTGGTATTCAATAAGGAACGGTTTAGCAAGAGGAAAAAAGGATCGGGCCCAAGCGGCCAGGCTACAGACAACAGCTTGGGAATTTCAAATATTCAGGGGGATACTTGGAATGGTGATTTAGCTGAAGAATGTATATAGTGCTATGTACTTGTAATTGTATTAGGCTTAAGAGCATATAAGTGGTGATGTTTTCCTTTAGTGTTAAAAAGTAGGAGTTAATAGTAAGAACCCTTAAGCTGTGAATAGCTTTGAATTTAGAAGTAAGCCAGGATGCAATTGTATTACTGTAAATGATTTAATTGATGATGTAATTTTCCTTTTTTGCCTGATAGTAATAAGGGTATTTGTATATTGTATGTAATGATTGCTTGCCCAGTAGGGGTAGTTTTGTTTTTGTTTTTTAGATATTAAGAAAATTGGTGTTAGCTGCATAGCATTTAATGTACCATGCATTTATTTATAGAGTTTACATTTGTGTTTTATGTTTTGTTTTGTGGTGTTTGTTTTTCTGGCCAGAATTATTGTTGTGTTGTTAAGGTTTTTATGTGGTTTATGTTGTGTTTTCTTTAGAACCCCCCCCCCTCCCTCAGTGTCAGTTTGATCACCTGACATATGAGGGATGAATCGGTAATAGAAATTTGTCACAATTTGGTGAGCAATAGAGAAGGGGGGGAACCCTGCAGAATTTGTTATTTGTTTCGTTTTATTTTTGTTGATTTATGTTTGTTGTGTTTGATGTTGTTGGTGTTGTATGTTATGAATTGCATGATTAAAGGTGAGCCCTAATAGATTAAGGAAATACTATTTGGTTTTGGTGCACTATTTAGCTTTGGCTTTGTTTTGTTTAACCGGTTACTGTTGTTTTTTCTGCTCTGTTCATTTGGGCGTTGGGTGTGTGAGCGGAACTGAACTTCTCGTTCGTAATTCCTCAGGGTGGAAGCCATGTGTGCGATGAAGCTCTGAGGTGGTCCTGGGATTTTACAGTCCCGCCCCCCCCGCCCCGTAACGGACAATGTAATAGAAGTAGGAAAAATCTGGCTTAGACTGTAATTTTCTTTGCTCTCTGTGTAATTTTTTTTGTTTTGTTTAAGCGCAAGCAGACAAATGGGGATGCTGGTGCTTGTATTGCTAGATTAGCTTAAGGTTATGCTGCTGTTGTTGTACCGGAGCGCTTGAGAAAGAGAGGGGAGGAATGTAGGAGGCTAGGGAACCATGGAAGATTCTGTTACGGCTTAGCTTAGGCAGTTCCGCTTTCTCAGCCTCCGGTTATTGTAGGACACAGCATGCTAGCTTTAACCTGCCGCAACCGGCTGGGACTGCTGCGTGGCAAGCCCCTGGCTGTTGGCCAGGGGGGCAGCCCCAGAGGGTGGAGAGTTTCTATTGCATTATGTATGAGCTGATATACTGCTGTTTTGTATAAAATGAGCATGCTTTGTGTTTGTTTTCGGACTTCACCCCAGGCCGAGCTACAGGGCGCTGGGTCCCCGTCTCAGTGACAGCAACGCTTGGGGTCCCCGTTGCAGATGTGTCACTTTCCCTTCATTAAAGCCAATTACTCTCAGTGTGGAGTCGGTCTCGTTCTTGCAGAGTACCTCGGACCCTTTTGGGCAATAACACCGGTGTAGCTGTCTCGCTGGTTCCTGAGACTGTGTATAAGGAAAAGCTACAGCATCTTCCGCTTAAGGCAACAAAAACTGTTCTGAAGACGTATACAGGTGAAGCTGTGCCCATGTTGGGCACTATTGATGTTAAGGTGGAGCTCAATGGACAGGCGGCTAAATTGCCACTGTTTGTGGTGATAGGTGACTACCCAGCCTTAATGGGTAGGTCTTGGCTTGGGAAGATTCAGCTGAACTGGGCAGAAGTGCACCGGATGACTAAAGAAGAAACCAGTCTAACCCCTATACTAAGGAAACATGCTGCTGTTTTTGGAGATGATTTGGGAAGTATGAAGGGAATCACTGTGACATTGAACATTAAACCTGGCAGTCCACCAAAATATCTGAAAGCCCGAACTGTGCCATTTGCCATCAGGCCAAAAGTTGAAGCAGACCTGGAGCGCCTGGTCACCAATGGAGTCCTAACACCAGTTACCCATAGCTCATGGGCCACTCCTATCGTTCCAATAGTGAAGAAAGATGGCTATCTCCGGATTTGCGGTGATTTTAAAGTCACTGTCAACCCAGTGTTGTGTGCAGAGCAATACCTGCTTCCCCGCATCGATGACCTCTTCGCAGGCCTGGCTGGGGGACAAAAGTTCAGTAAGATTGATCTGAGTCAAGCATATTTACAGATGCACGTCGATGAAAAGTCCCAAGAGCTGTTGACTATTGTGACTCATAAGGGGCTTTATCGATACTGTCGCCTACCCTTCGGAATCACATCGGCTCCCGCCCTGTTCCAGAGGGCTATGGACCAGATCTTGTGTGGCTTGTCAGGAGTTCAGTGCTATCTGGATGATATCCTGGTCACTGGAAGAAATGAAGAGGATCACTTAAAGAATTTAGAGGCTACCCTACAAAGATTGGAAGAGTATGGCCTACGAGTTCGCAAAGACAAGTGTGAATTCTTCAAGCCCTCTGTTGAATATTTGGGACACATCATTGATTCTGCAGGTCTTCATAAGGCCCCTGCAAAAGTTGAAACTATTGTGGAGGCTCCCCCACCACGAAATGTAAGCCAGCTGCACTCGTTTCTAGGACTACTGAACTATTATGGAAAGTTCATCTCACAGTTAGCCACACTGCTAAAACCACTTCATGAGCTCCTTGGGCAGAACAAGGCCTTGAAGTGGACTGAAGCCTGTGATGTTGCATTTAACAAAGCTAAGGACGCATTGTTAAATTCTGAAGTTCTAACGCACTTTGATCCATCCTTACCCCTGCAATTGGCCTGCGATGCTTCCCCTTATGGAGTGGGAGCGGTTGTGTCACACATTATGCCTTCGGGAGAAGAAAGACCTATTGCTTTTGCTTCACGCCCTCTAAGCAAAGCAGAAACTAACTACGCCCAAATCGAATGTGAGGCATTAGGAATTGTTTTTGGAATTAGGAAGTTTCATCAGTACCTGTTTGGGCGAAAGTTTACTCTTCTTACAGACCATCGACCTCTGACATCAATTTTTGGACCCTACACAGGCATTCCCCCATTAGCTGCTAGTCGTATGCAACGTTGGGCATTGATACTTTCTGCACACACATATGAAATCAAATATCGGAAATCCACTCTGCACGGCAATGCAGATGGCCTCTCAAGGTTGCCTTTACCGGTCAAACATCAAGATAGTGCCCAAAAGGAAATCTTCTACTTTGAACAGGTAGAGAATACACCCATCACTGCTACTCAGATAAAGAAGGCAACCCGCGTTGACCCAGTATTATCCCAAGTTATGAACCTGGTGATGCATGGAAAATCTCGACAAACCTCTCCGGTCTCACCCGACCTTGTTCCCTACATGTCCAGGCGGACGGAGTTATCGGTCCAATCTGGTTGTTTGTTGTGGGGGAGGCGTGTCATTATTCCACCACCCCTGAGATCACAGATGTTAGAACAGCTACATTCCGGTCACTGTGGAATAGTGCGCATGAAGGAAATTGCACGAAGCTATTTTTGGTGGCCTAGATTGGACAGTGCTATTGAAGAGAAGGCAAAAGCTTGTATGTCATGTCAGAGTGTAAGAAATGCACCCCAGTGGGCACCCCTACACCCATGGGACTGGCCTGAAAACCCGTGGCAACGTATTCACGTTGACTTTGCTGGACCCCTTGAAGGAAGCATGTTCTTGGTGGCAGTAGATGCCCATTCTAAATGGCCAGAAGTCTCTATAATGCAGTCCACTACTGCAGAGAGTACTATCCAAAAACTACGAGGACTCTTTAGTCGTTTTGGTCTGCCAGAACAACTTGTGAGCGACAATGGACCGCAGTTCATCTCTCAGGAGTTTCAAAATTTTATGAAGGCAAATGGGATACACCACATCACGTCAGCACCATATCATCCGTCCACCAACGGATTAGCTGAAAGATTTGTGCAGACAATGAAAAACGCTTTGAAATCAGCAAAGGGACAACACTCCATTCAAAAGCGTCTGGATACCTTCTTACTTTCCTATAGAAACACACCTCATGCTACGACCCAGGCTTCCCCAGCCTTTCTAATGATGGGACGACAGCTGCGCACTTGCTTTGATCTGCTGAAACCTTCTGAACCCAGACAAACTGTGCAACATCAGCAGCAATATCAAGTAATCAGATGGGCACCCAGAGCAAAAGACCGAACCTTTAGCCCAGGGCAGCCAGTTTTGGCTCGGAATTATACTTCCAGAGCTAAATGGGTCCCGGCCACAGTCATCACTCAAACAGGACCTGTTTCCTATACAGTCCGGACTGCAGAGAATCTTACCTGGCGGCGACATGTAGATCAGCTGTTGCCAGGTCATGCCAGTCTTCAGGACCCATCTGCAGTTGAGGGGTCTGACTTCACCCCTCCTGGTGAGACACCGAATCATGAGTCACCTGTTCCTTACTGTTCTCCTCCATTACTGCCGGCAGCTGAGATACCCCTTTGCCCAGCACGAGTTGATACCACCTCCTCACCTATTCGTGCTGCGGACCCTGAGCCCCTAGTACTTTCGGGTGCAACAACACCAGAAGTTCGCCGTAATCCACCTAGAGACAGAAGGCCTCCTCATCGGCTGGATCTTTAGTTAGGGCGAACCCACGGTTATGGGGCAAAATAATCCCCAGGGTTTAGCCGGGAATGGAGGCAGTCTACCCTCCTTCTCTAGTTTAGTGTGTGTTTTATTTAGGGGATGTTCTTATTGGGGGGAGGAATATGTTGTGTATTTGGTTGTCATGGGTTTTGTTACTATGGCAACTGAGTTAGACTATTAAGGGATAGCTCAGCCGGTTTCAACCGGCTGAGTGAGCTCTCTGTTTCTGTAAATAAAATGGAGGTTTTGGTTAGCTGTCTGCTCTCTGGCCTCAAGTGATTGCTTCCTACACCAGCTGCCACTAGGATATAACAGTAGGCAAAGGCAGCAGGTCCAAACCCCCTTTGCCAATGATGAGTACTGGATACTGCAGTCTGCCCCAGGAAACGGGGGCTAGATAAAGACTGGGTCAGTAGCCACTACTGAGGCGAAGTGGGGATAGAAGGTGGGGGTTCCCTGGGGAGGGGAAACCCAGAGAGAAAGGGGTTACTGCTAGGGGGCAGCACCCCATGTAAGAGGGCACCGGGGTCCTGGGAGGGACACGGGGGCCAGGAGAAGACAGGTGGATCACCGGCCTGCAGAGGGTGCTCCAGGGCTGGAAAGAGCTAATTCCCCAGAGCAACCAGTAGGAGGCGCCGCAGGGGTGAGTCGACCCGTTACAGTCACACATAATCTAAAGCAATGACAAACCACTCAAAGTATCTTTTCTTGGCACCATGAAAAGTACTCACACACAAAGTGACATCAAACCACCATCTAGATACAAAGATTTTGTAGTGAATGAATGGTAAACCGTTGACCGTGTCAAACTACATCACCCATTGTTCCATAAATTCTGTTAAGTATTGTTCTAGTATTTGTTGTTTTACAGTTTATTACAGAAGCATATTTTGTTACTTAGGTATACTGCCTTAAGCAAACATGACAAAGGGGATGTTAAAAGAGACAGCTTCCCACCCACATGAAGGAGTTGCAGATAGAATTTCTAAGGGTCTGAGCTGTGCAAAATCTTGTATAGCAAGATGTAGAATAGAGAGACAAAGAGGTCACAGTTCTGAGTAAATTTCCCAAACCTAAAGAAGAGCTCTGTGTAAGCTTGAAAGCTTGTCTCTCTCACCAGCAGAAGTTGATCCAATAAACAATATTACCTCACCCACCTTGTCTCTTTAATATCCCGTGACCAACACAGCGACAACAATGCTGCATACAAGGATGCAGAATAGGCATAGGTTAGAGGGCAGATTGAAGTGACAAAAGATAAAGAAGCAGTCAGTGCTGCAGCCCTGCTTGTAATGTCTCAGAATACACATGTAGCAGGGTGGACCCCTGCTCTGGCCCTGAAGGGGTTTAAAAACAGCCCTGGGAAGGGGCCAAGGCAGGAGAAAGCAGCTTTTATGCTGGGCTGATTGGGAAGTGGCTGCAGCTGGGCCATGCCCCAGTCAGGCCCAGCTGGCCCCTATAAGAGGCTATGAGCCAGGAGCCCAAGCAGACAGTCTCTCTCTGCCTTCAGAGAGAGAAGGGCCTGGCTGCAGGGAGCTAGAGACTGGATACCTGAGTGAAGCGGGGCTGGGGAAAGGCTGGGGAGCTCCAGTCTGGAAAGCCCCAGGCTGCGGCCTAGCATTGGGCTAACAGGTACTGGGGGTTGCAGAGGGCAGCCCAGGGGTAGGCCAAGGCAGCAGGTCCAAACTCTCCTTGCCAGTGATGAATAGGCTGATACTGCAGTCTGCCCCAGGACGTGGGGCTAGACAATGACTGGCAGTAGCCATACACTGAGGCAAGGTAGGGATAGAGGGAGGGGGTTCCCTGAGAGAAAAGGAGTTACTGCCAGGGGGCAGCACCCCCCCCCATGTAAAAGGGCACTGGGTCCAGGGAGGGACTCGGGGCCAGAAGACAGGCGGATCACCGGCCTGCAGAGGGCGCTCCAGTGCTGGAAAACGAGCTAATTCCCGGAGTCACCAGCAGGAGGCGCCACAGGGGTGAGTCCGACCCGTCTACAACACGTCTGTTAATGTAAAGCCTCAGGAAATTCTGTGTCTTATTGACAGAAGCAAAACACAACCAGTTCAGTGGAACTATCAATTTGCACCAGTTGAATATGTGACTGACACTATGTGTGTGCAAAACAACATGGACAATGAACAATTCTGATTCTTTCTAGTGTAAGTAGTGTTAGCTGACAAACTAGGGGATCTTAAGACACCAAGATGGAAGCTCTACTAGCTTAAGGCATTTACTAGTCAAAAAGGGAAACCTGTCTTGCCATATTTGTGGGGGTTAATATCATAGTGTGATGTTGCCCACTTTGGGTAAAATCACCCCAAAATGTATTCATTAATTTTAGAGACCCTCATATCACAGTGATGAATATTTACACAGGTAGAAAAATATATTAAAGGTAAAGTTACCTTCTCTTTAAGATTTAATACTGGGACACTTTTGTGATCACATATTTTAGGGCCATTCAAAAGACAAAGGAACACATTAAAATGTACACTGGTGTCATTACTGTCATTTTCACACAAAAGCAATATGTGCATATTTCTCGCATTGCACATTTTTTTCACCAATAACCTAGTCTTCAGAATAAAGTTGTCATGAATTACCAAACCAGGGTCATTAAGATTTAATTTGAGTCAAAGAACCGTTTCAATAGTGTCTGTACTCATTTGACTTTTTACTCTTCAGAATTCTGAACACTCTTTCCAATGGATGTTCTTCTGGATCAAATTCTACTTGGTATAGCAATGTCTGGATCAAACATTTGCGGTTATTAAAAAAACACAAACATTTTGATTTGAACATGTGATGAAATGGAAAAATGGCAGGTGTCCTGAAAGAAGTTTCTAGCATTTACCTGAACATTATATGAAAATCTGGGACTGGTCCCAGTAAAACCAAGACAGATGGTCAGTTTAATAAACAGTCACTATAAAAAAATCCCATATCTTATGATGAACAGCAATATGACATCATTTCTACATGACCCTATTACACAGCTCATTGGTATGTATGTGATAGTAATTATTATATCATCCAGCTATAACAATTAACTTTGTTAATTGTTCAGGCTCAGGAGCGGGGTTACTTTATATTCATGCCAGCATTTGAAAAAAAGAGCAATGGGGTTGCTGGTGGAACCTCAAGGTAAAGCAAATCTTGAGCCAGGAGCCAAAGTTGTGAACAAGCTGGAAAAGAATTTCTAGGATAAAAACTTTTTCACCAAAAAATACAGATTTGATTAAATAAAATATTTTGTGAATTTGTGTCAAACTTGTTTACTTTTTTTTTCAGTGAAGAAAAACTAAACAAAAAAAATCTGAAAAACCTAAACACTTCGTTTAATTTTGATTTTTTTATTCCATATTGTTTAGAAATTTAGTTCAATGTTAATTTTTTGAAATTATACAGAAAATATATAGAAAATAATAATATATATATAGGTTGAAAAGTTTGAAACTGAAGTGACATGCTTCATTTTAGTCAAACAAAATCTTTTTTCACTTTTTAGTTCACTGAAAAAATTCAAATATTTTTGTTTCCATTCAACCCCAAATTATTTTATTTTCATGGTTTTTCAGGACACACAGCAACCTGAAAAAATAGTTATTTGCACAGGTCTACTCCCTACTATTAATATGATAAGAAACAATATCTGAAGTGATGTGAAAGGGGGAGGAACATAACAGTGATAGAGGATACCACTGAGGATAAAGCTACTGAGATGAAAACAAGGTCTCTAAAATTTTATTTGAACTGAAGCTTAAACCTGCATGCCCAGAGTATCATCCCAAAAGATGAAGGCATCTGACAGCTACTTTAAGAGCAAAGCCTGTCAGATAGAATTCAACAGCAACTCTGTCAAAAGTGATGTGGAGGCTGGAGTTTCTATGAGTCATTGCTTTGAGGTGACCTACAGCATGTATGCTTCTAAAAGTAAGAAAGTGGCTCAACTTGTCACATGCTGTATAAGGAAGAACAGTAAAAATATCGAGCAAAAAGAAGGTATGTTTCATCTTCCCTCTTATGTGAATCTCTAAAGTAAAATATGGGAATACACCTATCTCTTGGGTTATATAAATTCATATTAAATATACATTTTAATATTTCAGACATTATTTAAACATTGACTGATGAAGTGTTGAGAAACATTGCCATATTTTGAGTTTAATTGCATAATGATTTTATCTGATGTAAAGAACTATAATTGTAAAGTTTAGTCTGCAAATAGGAAGTGTAACAAAAATATGCAGGAACTATTCAACAGAATTTAAAAACAGGAAGGGGAAATGTGATCCTGTCCAGTTGTTTCCTGTCTTTGGCTGTGATTTATGTTCAATTTCCTTTTCTCTTCTCTCTATAGTCACAGATCCCAAATAAAAGTCTGTCTCATTCTCTTCCTCTCCCATAGCTGAACTGAGGTCATGTCTAAGCTACAGACTTTAGTCAATGCAAGTTACATTGACACAAAGCCACTGCAGTGGCTATCACTTGTGAGCGTCCATACGTGGCTCCTTGTGTCAGTGGTGCACAGAGGCGGCTGGGAGCCAAGGGTCAACTTCCCAGTATGGAACTGTCTCTATCCCATAATGTCAGCTATATCCCATAATTGTCATGCCTATTTTCAAAATCCTACAAACCCGCACAGCCCTACTCACTCTCCACCATCTCTGACAAAAAGCATGGAGCCTGCACAGCTCTGCACTATGAGCATTGCAAGCACAGGACACATAATCCTCCAGGATTTGCAGAGTCACAAGAAGAACTGAATCAGCAGGGAACATACTGATTCCTTGGAGGACTTATTGCTGTGAGACATAGTGAGAACCGATTCAAGGTTGTTGATGGCATTCATGGAGCAGCTGCAGATGGTGGATTGCCAGTTCCAGGGCCATGAAACAAGCCCTGACTGGTGGGATGGCATCATAATGCAGGTTTGGAATGGCAAGCAATCGCTGCAGAACTTTTGGATGTGCAAAGCCACATTCCTGTATCTGTGTGTCGAGCTCGTCCCAGCCCTCCAACACAAGGACACCAAAATGAGAGCTACACTGGCAGAAGCAAGTGATGATCACACTGTGGAAACTTGCAACACCAGATTGGAACCAATCAGTGGGAAATCATTTTGGTGTTGTAAAATCCACTGCAGGGACCATTGTCATGCAAGTGTGCAGGGCCATTAATCACCTCCTGCTCCACAGGACTGTGACTCTCGGCATTGTGCAAGACATTGTGGATGGATTTGCAGCAAGGGGGTTCCTGAACTCTGGAGTAGTAGACAGCATGCATTTCTCTATTTTTTGGCACCAGACCACCTTGCCACAGAGTACATAAACAGAAATGACTACTTTGATGGATTCCCAGGAACACTTCACTGACAACAGTGTGGGCTGGTTAGGGAAGGGGCATGATGCTTACATCTTTAAGAACACAGGACTGTTCATAAAGATACAAGAAAGATTTTCTTTCCTGATCAGCAGATTACCGTTGGTAATGTTGAAATGCCACTAGTGATCCTGGGAGATCCAGCCTACCCCTTGCTCCCTGCTCTAGAAACCTTGACATCACCAAGGAAAGATTAAACTACCAGCTCAGCAGGTGAAGAATGACAGTTGAACTTGCTTTTAGTAGATTGATGGGATGCTGGCATTGTTTACTTACAAGATTGGATCTCAGTGAGAAAAATATCCCAATGGTTATAGCTGCCTCTTGTGTCCTGCATAATATCTGTGAAAGCAAAGGGGAGGGGAGTTGCTACCTGGGGTGGAGGGCAGAAGTGGAGCAGCTGGCTGCTGAGTTTGAACAGCCAGACAGAAGGGCTATTAGAAGAGCTCAACAGGGAGCTATGCAGCTCAGGAAGGCTTTGAAAGAGCACTTCAACAGCAAGACACAGTAATGCATTATGGTGGACTGTGCTCTACCTGGCCCTGCTGTGTTGGGGCCTGCTAAGAATTGTGTGGTGCTTGGTGCACATCTCTGAATATAACACTGACAATGCAACTGTTAATATGGTGCTGCTTGCTGTACATTTATGATTTTTACACGGTGTTTGTCACTGATCCTATTCACACCAGGGGCCTGTGGCTCAGGCTTCTTAGACGTATCGATGATGGGCTGTGCAGGAGGGGCTTTGCCAAGTATGGCATGCAGCTCTTTGTAAAAGCAACAGGTCTGCAGCTCAGCACTGGATTGACTGTTGGCCTTCCTGACTTTCTGAGATGCCTGACACAGTTCCTTCGCTTTCCTGCAGCACCACTGCTGGTTCCTGTCATACCCCTTTTTGCTGTTCAAACTCCTCAGAGTGTCGATGTCTCTGCATCTGGTCAATAGCTGTGCTTGCACAGCCTATTCTCTCCACAGGCCCAGGAGCTCCAATATCTCCTCTCTCCTCCAATCTGGAGAATGCCTGGAGTGTGTTGTTGGCATGGACAGCTGGGCAGTTGCACACAACAGTGGAGAGCTGGTAGGTGTGCTCTCCAAGCTAGGCAATCATTTCAAAAATTCACAGGGTTTTAAAGGGGAAGGTGCCTTCCAGACTGTATGACCCCTGGGCAGTGGAGTTCACAGTTTTGACTGGAGCAGTCAGTGTCGGGCATTGTGGGACAGCTGCTGCGGGACTGTTAGGGTTCACATACATAAGGCAGTGTCTATACTAGCTCTGTGTCAACCTCAGTACATTGGTCATTGCTCAATGCCCCTTGGGGGAGGTGATGTTACTAGGTTGGCATAACGGGAGACAAATTTATAGCAGTGGGAGGCAAATTTAAGTGTTGACACATGCACAACTAGGGTTGACGCAAAGTGACTTACATTGACCTAATTTTGTAGTGTAGACAAGGCCTGAGCGAAGGAGATGAACTGTGTACAAATATTAGCTAAACACAAATACTATGTGGCTCCAAGGGTAAAATTAAGGCAAGTGAGGTCAGGTATTAATCTCACTTCACTTCCAGACAATCCCTATCTCCTCAGAAGATGTTTCCTCACCGAACATATTGGAGTGGGTAAGAAAATCCACCCCCTCACATTGTGCCGAAGAACAACGCTGATTTGGCAGCATGTCAGTGTCTGAACAGGCAGAGGGGTGGGAACAACTTTCCTACCTATGCAATTCTTCTTTAAAGCAATATATCTTTTTCAAAAGAAAATATGTGAAGTCTGAAAGCAGTGGGCAATGTTTGTCCTTTTTAAATGTTAAATCAGATCAGACATACATTAGTTACTACTTCACTCAGTGTTCAAGTAGTAAAAGATACAGTTTTAGCAACTGGATTAGTAAATGTAGTATGACTATTTATTCTAAATGTCAGTAAGAATATTACAATCTTTAAAATTAGTTTTCTAATGAATACAATTGCTCCTTTCCAAAATGCCTTCTTTTCTATCTGGCTGTGGTGTTACGTAATCAGTTGAAGCTGTCAAACCATGTTCCACAGTAGAAAAGAGGGGAAAAAATAGAGCTCCTTGAGGATCATTAGCCTAGTGAAAATCACATATATGGAGTGATCAAAGGACCATTACGGCATGGTGACAGATTTTGATTGCTGAGGGTCAGGAAAGGAATTATACCATCAGTGGGCAAATCTTTATTATAATAGATTAGAATAAAATAGGGACTTGCCAAGTTATAAATTGTATCTAAAAGAAAAATGTTATGAATACAGAGGCCAAAATCTGTTCAGTTTATTAACATAAGGGGAAACTCATCCTTGTGCAGAGTGCCAGCACAAAGCCTATGTTGGTGCAACCACTGTCAGCATGAAGACCAGCTCTCTGGGTCTTCTTTATGGAACTCTACAGAGACATGGTGCTTGACCATGTGGACTGGGAGGGTGAGGCGGGGCAGGGGGGCATCTGTGGCCCTCAAGGTATTAAGTCATGGCCCTCAATGGCAAATGTGTTAAGAAGAAAAATAGTATGTAGAAAGAATAATTGGAGATATACCAATCTCCTAGAACTGGAAGGGACTGAAAAGTCATCTAGTCCAGCCCCCTACCTTCACTAGCAGGACCAATTTTTGCCCCAGATCCCTAAGCGGCCTCCTCAAGGATTGAACTCACAATGCTAGGTTTAGCAGGCTAATGCTTAAACCACTGAGCTATCCCTCCCCCCATTGTGATCATCAATTAAAAATGTGTTCCCTGAGCCATGCCCCTTCATTTTTAAACTGAAGGATTTGACTGAGGCCTGGTCTGCACTAGTCTGTTATTTCAGAATTAGCCGAGTTAATTCAAAAAAAAAGAGAGATTCCATCCACATGATCAAATCGGCTTTTTTGATTTAAAGGGCTCTTTAAATCGATTTCTGTACTCCACTTCTGTTATGGCCTCATCCTCCCTGATTGATCTAACCTTGTTATCTCTAGCTTGCTTCCTGCTTGCTTATATATACACACCTGCCCCTGGAAATTTCCACTGCTTGCATCCGAAGAAGTGGGTATTCACCCACGAAAGCTCATTCTGCAAAACGTCTGTTAGTCTATAAGGTGCCACAGGATTCTTTGCTGCTTCTACAGAACCAGACTAACACGGCTACCCCTCTGATACTTATTTTAATCGAATTTTCAGAAGTGATTTTATACATTCGGTGTTGTGTGTTCCCACTAAAGTGTCTGAATTCGGTGGAGTGCAGCCACAGTACCGAGGCTAGTATCGAATGTCGGAGTGGTGCACTGTGGTAGCTATCTCACAGTTCCCGCAGTCTCTGCTGCCCATTGGAATTGTGGGTTAAGCTCCCAGTGCATGATGGGGCAAAAACGGGTGTTTCTGGGTGTGTCCTGTCACTCGCTCCTCCCTCCGTGAAAGCTATGGCAGATGCCATATTACCAGCAGATGGTGCAGCACGGGGCACCGTCTGTCTCCTGGAACTATGAATCCACCTCACATGTCCTCTCGTCTTTCTATCTTCTCTTTTATCTAACCATTTCCAGACTTTTTTTGGCTACCATGAACAGAATGTGCTTTTGGATGGTTGAAAGCGCGCTAGCACAGTTTACTGACTCGGTTAGATCTCAGCACAACCACTATTCCAATTGTAATTGCTGCTTGTTGTGTGCTCCACAATCTCTGTGAGAGTAAGGGGGAGACATTTATGGCAGGGTGGGAGGTTGAGGCAACTCGCCTGGCAGCCAATTTTGCACAGCCAGACAACAGGGTGATTAGAAGAGCGCAGCAGGGTGCACTGCGCATCAGAGAAGCTTTGAAAGCCAATTTCATGACTGGCCAGGGTACGGTGTGACAGTTGTGTTTGTTTCTCTTGAAGTTACCTGCCCCCTATATATATGAAAGGAAATAAAGTCTAAATTGTTTTAAAACTGTTCTTAATTATTTGTTGCACAACACATTGAGAGAAATCAGAAGGCAGACTGGGGGATGGGGGATTGGGTTAGGGGGGTGGAGGAGGAGGGAAGGACAAGTTGAGAAACCAAATCAAAAGATCGCATATGCCAGCTTTCTGCTGCTTGGGAGATCCTCTGGGGTTGAGTGTGTGGGTCCCTATAGCCTCTCCCTTCATGTTCTTGGGCGTCTGAGTGAAGAGGCTGTGGAACTTGGAGAGGAGGGAGGGCGGTTATACAGGGGCTGCAGCGGCAGTCTGTGGTCTTGCTGCCTTTCCCGCATTAGATCCACCATACAGTGGAGCATGTCAGTTTGCTCCCCTATGAGCTTGACCATAGCGTCCTGCCTGCTCTCATCGTTTGCGTCCCTCCTCTGTTCGTGTTCCTGTAATGCTTTACGGGACTCCGCAATTGTTTGCCTCCACGCATTCAGCTGGGCCCTATCAGTGCGGGAGTACTGCATGAGTTCAGCAAACATGTCTTCCCAAGTTTGTTTTTTCCACTTTCTAATCTGGACCAGCCTCTGGGACAGAGTAGATAGGGGCTTCATTGAAACATTTGCACCTGTGGGAGGAGAAAAAGGGAGGGTAGTATTTTAAAATATACATTTCAGAGAACAAAGGGGAGTAAGCCATCACACACAACTGGGCAACAGAATTCAGCTTGCAGGCATCCTAGGGGCATGCGGGGTTCTGCTTCTTTTACATTCATTTCAATGTTTTCAAACTGCTGGGACCCCTTTCCTATAGCAAGCAATGCCTGGTGGGTTTGCCATAAAGGAGGGCCTGTGGGCTCTCTGGGATGATCACTTCACAAAACACCCGCCCCCCCACCCCCTGCACCCACCGCGTGGCTCCGATGAGGCTCTGAGCAGGGATGAGCCCTTTAAACTATATGCGAACAGCCCAGCACAGCTGGGTTTCCCTCCCACCCCCTACCACATGGCTCCGATCAGGCTCTCACTCACCAGAAGTACCTTCTCCAGGGTCATGGTCCAGGAGCCCGCCTTGGGAGTGGGCGGAGGCTATTGGCTCCAGCGTTGAGCATAGTTCCTGGCTAGGGGGGGAAACGGATTCCCCATTTGCAGCCTGTGCACTGTCCTTCTCCTCTTCCTCCTCCTCCTCCTCCTCTTTGTCCTCCAATGACTTTTCCTCCTCGCTCCGTGCAACTCCCCCCTTGCAGGTGTCCATGGACAGTGGTGGGGTAGCGGTGGTGTCACCTCCCATAATTGCATGGACCTCATGGTAGAAGTGGAATGTATGGGGCTCTGACCCAGAGCACCCATTTGCCTTCCTGGCTTTTTGGTATGCTTGCCTGAGCACCTTGATTTTTGTACGACACTGCTCTGTGTCCCTGGAGTAGCCTCTTTCCGTCATGGCCCTAGAGACTTTAGCGTATGTATTTGCATTCCTTTTTTTGGAACGTAGTTCTGCCATTCACAGTCTTTGTTTAGTCCTAAACTGATGGTGTTAAATTTGCAGATGAACTGGAGCTCAGCAGTTTCTCTTTGAAGTCTGGTCCTAAAGGCTGGACACAAATCAGACATTAGGAATGGCATTATACAAAAACCTGTAGGAGAACACTTCAACCTCCCTGGCCACACAATAGTAGATTTTAAGGTGGCCATCCTACAGCAAAAAAACTTTAGGACCAGACTTCAAAGAGAAACCGCTGAGCTCCAGTTCATCTGCAAATTTAACACCATCAGCTTAGGACTAAACAAAGACTGTGAATGGCTTGCCAACTACAGAACCAGTTTCTCCTCCCTTGGTTTTCACACCTCAGCTGCTGGAACAGGGCCTCATCCTCCCTGATTGATCTAACCTCGTTATCTCTAGCTTGCTTCTTGCTTGCTTATATATACACACCTGCCCCTGGAAATTTCCACTGCTTGCATCCGAAGAAGTGGGTATTCACCCACGAAAGCTCATTCTGCAAAACGTCTGTTAGTCTATAAGGTGCCACAGGATTCTTTGATGCTTCGATTAAAATAAGTTTGAATTAATTTTGTACTGTAGACGTACCCTCAGTCCTATTTCCATAGGAGGAAGTAGAAGGTTCTATCCCCTCTGCCACCCCCACCAACTTCCTTCCACTTCTTCCCCTGCAGCCTATGGGGAGCTCTCCTGTAACAGGAAGACTTTGAACAGCTGTTGTCCCTACCCTGCCACAGTTGCTTGGAAGCTCCCCTCCTCCCACCTTCTCCCGTCACACTGCCAAAAAGAGAAGAGAGACTAGCTCTGGCTCTTCCATGCCTTGCTCCTCTGCTAGATGCTGCAGCCACAGGGAGAACAGGAGAGAAGCTTGACTAGCTCTGCTGAGTATAGGATAGTACCTAGCAAAGAATGGCTCCATTCCAGCACACAGCTATCCAGGCCAGCTCAGGAGAAGGGAAAGAAGAGATGCTGAGAATTAGCAAGACTACGGCTCTTTATTCTCTGTCCCAGGCCCAGAATAGTTTAGAGCAGCCTGGAGATTGCACTAACTTGTGAAAGGCTTATGGTGTCTAAGAGAGCTCCAGCCATTTTTGCTCCCTGTCCTGTTTAGATATGCCTCCTGAACTAGTAGTCTTCAGGGAGGTATGCACAGGAGCTGGGTGCCTAACATCATTCACCTAAAGCCACAGATACCTAAATATAAGTGACCTGATTTTCTAAAGGAGAATTTTGCCCTAAAACTAGGTTCACAGCTAAAGCTAAACTCTGGTTTTCATTTATTTTCATACTTGAGCATCAGACTAGGTTGCTGAATGGAGCACCAGAAATTGCAATTGGAAGTCTCTGGAGGGAACCGGGACCCAACTTCAAGGTATCTCTGCCAGTCAGTGGTAATGTGCTTTTTTTGGGCGGGGTGGGGGGAAAGGAGACCAGGAACATCCTAGTGTTTAATGACATTTCTCTCTGAGATTTCTGTGTTAATGTAAACCTAAGACTTAAGCAACACTTGAAGTCAGTGGAGTTACACCAGAACGAGACCCTTCATTTTGAAGAAAATAAAATATAATAGAGGAAATCTGTATAAACAAAAATGAGGTATGTGTCTTATTCCTTCATCCACAAAAGTGTCTTTATTATACTAGTTTTTAGACAATTAGAAGTAATTAAAGGTTTTATAGTTCTCCTGCATGATTGATATGAGGTTTCAGAGTGGTTCATTGTTTCATTTAAGTGAATACTTTCCATTAACTATCCAGCTTCCAAAGAAAGCAAATGGGAAGCAGGAGAAAATGAATTCTTCAGACATCTATCTGACAATGAAGGAAACAGGCCAATATTTTCTTTTTTTCCAGAAGTTGTCTCAACATCAGCTTTAATATATTAAAGAACTCCCAAATAATCTGAATGTAATTATCGCGTCTCTTGGAACTCTCAGTAGCTTTCTTTATCTGTGGGCCCAAATCATACATTTAGTCTCAAGCAAAAACAGATGTCATCTCTGTCATAGACTATATCAGTAATCAAGGTTTTATCAGAGATGTTTTAGGTTCTTTATATTGTAAATGTGCTTCTTAAGCCATTAGGCTGATTATGCAAACCATAATCCACAGTCAGCCTTTCAAAGTTCATTTTATAAATAGAACACAGCTATCTCACTTTTAAAGATTGCTTTCAAATGATTGCTAATTCTATACATTGGGGTTTATCTCTGATGGGAAATGTAAATGAATTTGATAATGGTAGCCCAATGGTGAATTTCATTAACTTTGTTGAACTATGCCATACACAGATGGGCCAGTATGTTAGATCAGTCATTTCATAACCTGGGGGTTGAACATGAAGCTGTTCTCTGTGGGTAGGAAAGGAACTAAGAGGAATTTTTCTTCAGAATCTAAGCGTTCATTAAAAAAAAAAAGTTTTATCCCTTCGGGTTGTTAAGATAACCTTACCTTCAGCATGTAAATAGCTGCAGTAATTACCTATATAAGAGTATGCCTACACTGCATGCAGTACAGCAGAACAGCTACAGCTATGATGCTGTCACACTGTATCATAAACACTTGCTATAGTCACTGAAGGGTTTTTTTCTCCCTCACTGTAGTAAATCCACCCCATCAAGAGGAGGTAACTAGGTCAATGGAAGAATTTTTCCATCGATTTTGCAGTATGGGTTAGATTGGCTGAACTAAGTCTCTCAGAATCTTGAGAATGTAGTGACTTTTTCATACCCCTAAGCGATGTAACTAGGTCAACCTACATTTAAGGCATACAACAGGTCTTAAATAGAAAGCACTTCACAACATTTTCCACAAAAGATTTGCTATACTTTTAAATATACCTTTAAAATATGTAATTATGAACTACTGAGAAGCAAATTGTAAGGATGAAGGAAGGTCCTGAAATTAAGTGAAAATAATGGTATTCTACTGTTCTCCCCACACTGTGGAACATAGCTTCCCTGCAGCCCCAATATCAGGACTTTAGGAAAAATTTGGAGGTGGATTCAGGGAAGGGAGGGGGATACACGAGCAAGGCTTTTGCACTTAGGAGAGGATTTGGGTCTGACAGTAAATACTGACTTTGACTGTATTTTAACATAATGAACTAAAACAAAAATAGCCAGTTACAAAAAACAAATAGAAACATTTTGGTATTTTCATGTAATTTTGTTTCTGTCTGAAACAGAAAGAAGGGCTCTAGGGGTAGGGTATAAAGGAGGCCAGAATCTGGGGATGTGAGTCAGAAGAGTGGATATTTGGGATAGCTGATATGATTAAAGCTTAATTTCACCCTTCCTTATGTTCTAGAGTCAATTGGTCTCACAGAAATAGTCACAAGAGCTGGAATACAATACACACTTACATAAACATTTGCAGGTCATGCATTGCAAGGATTGGTATCACATTTCCATGAGGTTGTTAATAGATTTGGTTTGATTTACAAGCACGTGTAAAACCAGGGTTCTTTCATGCGCTAATCTCAAATACACTACTGCCCTAGTAGGTAGGTTTGGAAAAATCCTTCCATTCCCCCCACTTCCAGGCACATGTGATCTTGAATTTACACATACACATTCAACCAGTGACACAAAGACACACATCACGGACTGTTTAAATGGTAATTAATAGGGTTTGTGTGCTCCTGCAGAATGAGAAGGGCTTCAGCCTTCTAGGATGTGGCTGGCACATAAAAGAAACACAAATTACAAAATATTCACCAAAAGATTAATTAAATCAGGAGCTAACTAATAAAAGCTATAGGGCCAACTCCTCAACTGATGTAACTTAGTGTTTCTCTGTTGAAGTCCATATTGTCTCTATGTAAATCCATGATACACCCACATCTTGAATACTGCATGCAGATTTGGTCACCCCATCTCAAAAAAGATA
This sequence comes from Mauremys mutica, assembly GCF_020497125.1. Classification (NCBI taxonomy): domain Eukaryota; kingdom Metazoa; phylum Chordata; order Testudines; family Geoemydidae; genus Mauremys; species Mauremys mutica. Next base: position 188,862,468 of record NC_059073.1, on the reverse strand, counting down.
TATTGCAATTGGAAAAAGGTACTGAAAGTCCAACAAAAATTATTAGGGGAATGGAACCGCTTCCATATGAGGAAAGATTAATAAAAGTGGAACTTTTCAGCTTGGAAAAGAGAAGACTAAGGAGAATATGTTTGAGGTCTATAAAATCATGACTGGTGTGGAAAAAGTAAATAAGGAAGTGTTAATAACACAAGAACTAGGGGTCATCCGATGAAATTATTAGGCAGTGGGTTTAAAACAAAACAAAAGGAAGTATTTCTTCACACAATGCAGTCAACCTGTGGAACTATTTGCCAGAGGATGTTGTGAAGGCCAAGACTATAACAGCGTTAAAAAAAATACTAGACAAATTAATAGAGGATAGGTCCATCAATGGCTATTAGCCAGGATGGGCACGGATGCAACTCCATGCTCTGAGTATGACAGTGTCCCTAACCTCTTTTTTCCAGAAGCTGGGAGTGAATGATAAGGGATGTATCACTTCATGATTGCCTGTTCTGTTCATTCCCTCTGACGCACTTGGCATTGGCCACTCTCGGAAGACAAGATACTCGTCTAGATGGACCATTGCCCTGACCCAGCATGGCCAGTATGGCCAATCTTATGTAGTGATTTATCAGTTTACACCAGCTGAGGAACTAATCCATTGCTATGGCACCTTACTTTACAATCTCATTTAATAACGTGTGTTAATCATGTTCTTTTTTCAGATTAAAAACAAAACAAAACACAACACATCATTTCATACTCAAGTCAGAGCTTAATTTCAAGGCAGTTTTCCCAGCTGCACATATACAAAGCAGGAGAGTGTTATATATCCGGTGCAAATATTGTAAGATCATTGTATACTTTATCTGCCTATGTTGCCTTGAATGGAGATATGCACACAAACAGAAAGAGATTTAGGTGGGTATTTTGGCCTTTATTATAGCAGCTTGGAATGACTCTTTGATTAACTAGCAAGTGCTGCTTGACTTCCTGCTATATACCATTATATTTCAAATATGAAATAAAATCAAGGATGATGGTGGAGTGTTCAAGAAAAAAGGATACAGCAAGACTAATGGTATGTGAGGATAAAACCGAATCTGAAAAGGCTTGATAAATAAATATGTATAGCTATGTAATGTTCTGATGGTATTAAAATACATGTTTACAGTGCTCTTCATCTTCTGGCAAAAACCTATCCAGTTAAAGAAAGGATAAACATATTCTTTAAATAAATATTGATGAATATCAAGGAAATAATAATATTATAAGAGTCTTTGATTGATATGTGTCCAAAAGCAACTAGTATCTTCAAGTTATATTTCCTTCGAAGGTTCTGAGCTCAAAAATAAGGCATTAAAAATACATAAATGTATAATGAATGAATATAAGTATAATTTTAAAAGGATTTATAGCACTGGACTAGGAAAGTATGGGGGGAGGGGTGATCTTTTAAAACCAAAAAAAAAAAAAAAATGGTACATTAGGAAAAGAAAGAATAATGGCATTATGGAAGATGCTAATCCAGTGGATCTTTCCAAAGCGTTCATCTAATTACCATTTGCTTGAGTGTAGTAATGAAAAAGACAATTAAGCCATGTTTTATTCCCAAATCTGTTCCTTATGAACATGGCTATTTTGATATGCTTTCTCACACATCCTCAACCCATTGTGAGTCAGTTTCTGAATATATGCATTGGTCAGTTTCTTGGCATATGTTAAGGAAAATAACAGTATGTATCAAAAGTTATAGAGTGTTGGATGTGTTTCTGTGGTTCATCAATATTTTTGTTTATGATATCTGCAAGATATTAAAGCGCAATGGTGCAATAGGAAATCAGATATCAATGCATTACCATTCTGTCAAGATGACAATTTTGTTTGGCCTCTGGAAAGTTCATTATTTTATCAAATTAAAGTATTACTTTGCAAATTATAATATTAATTCTGTTCAAAAGTTAAACCAAGAACATCAGCAACAAAACAAAACATTGTTTGGATGAGGAATTGTGAGGGTGGGCATATTTTTAGTCCTGAAAGGCAAGCCTCAAGATTTCAAATAGTTTACACAGCATGGGAACTCTGGAACTGTTTATATTTTTTTATTTAATCTGTCCCTGTCAAATAATAATAGATGGCACAAAGGATTCATAAGTGCTAGCTTTTCAGCTCTGCAGACCTGCCATTACATTTTGGTTCTAATTCCCCAAGTGAAAAGAAGTTCAATAGATTCATCCTTTAAGGTAAAGTGAATAAAACTGGGGAACTCCCGGAAAAGCTCTCCCACCCCTCAAAACTGTAAAGCCAGAGCATGCCCTCTGCCTCCAATTTGCATACAGAGGGGACATTCTGGTCTCAGATCCCTAAAGAAGTAGAGTTGTGTCATCCACCTCTGTAGCAGAACATCCCTTACCTCAAACTCTGCAAAGGGTGATCCATCATGTTGGAATCCAAACAGGGAGAAGGATGGAGATTAGGACTGGGCAGGTCCATGTGGGTGGAGGATAGGACAGAGTAGGCTCTACAGAGATTATTATCTGCAAAAGACTATATAGCTGGGAGCTGTATTCTATTGTTTGCGGAGCACCCTTTGTGATAGGCATCTCCCTTTAATGATGGCCCCAAGGGTTGCAGAATGCATGTCAGGATCTTTCCACCGGCTCATGCTGACAGGAAGTAGGAGAGTGAGGTGGTCACAGGAGTTATAGGTCTGGCACCTCTTTGTGCATATGTCCCATGATCCCAGCAGATCTCTCAGGTTCCACAGAGATCCCAGGACTGTCTTGAAGAGGGCCCCATGGCTCATTCCACAAGAGCAAACGCTGCCCCTCCTCAGTCAGAATGAAGTGGTAGAAACTCCACAAGGAAAATTTGACAGATCTTTTGTTCCCCCTTAGCCCACTCCCAGGAGGGAGACAGCCAAGCCACTAACAGGAAGACAATGCAGCAGCAAGAGCTAGCGAGTCTAATACTCAGACTACAGATAAAGCAGCAATAGTAGTGTCCTGTCCTTGATACTTCCTCTTCCACTTCCATTTCTGAGTGCAAAGCAAGCAGTAGACAACATGAAGGTTTGAAGGATGGAGCAGTGTTCTGCCCCTGACATCAATTACCTCTTTGTGTAACTTTTCCAACAATATGGAATAAGAGCTTCTGAAGTTAATGCTCCAGGGTGGGAAGTAAGCTACACTACTGAAAAGGTCACTGGTGCTGCTTCTTTCTGTTAGTTTTCATACATTGTATGTATGTGGATAGGAAGAGGCAGGCTGCGTTGTTACTTTGCAGTTTTTCAAACTTTTTCATTATTGGCAGCAGCAGCATGGTTTATGCAAGAGCATGCAGTCCTCTTACACCTTTACTCCTTGTCTCCGCAGGAGGGCCATTTCCCCTACTTCGATCAGTGTTCACTTTATTCCTTGAGAATGCTGATGCACAATTTATTTGCCTTCTCTTCCATCCTTAGGTGTTTTAGCTCTGCTTCAGCTTTGAGGAGTATTATTGTTTGTCATTTCTCCTTCTGCTGTAGTGCAGAAATAAAAGAAAAAGTCATATCCTAGTTATTGGCTGTGTGCATCAATATGCCCAATAAGTAGAAGCCAGGAGGGGAATGCTGGGGTTCAGCTGTTGTTCTGCAGTCATGACAATCTGCAGGCCTTTCACATTCCGAGGTGGAGTTTAGAAACCAATGGGGGTACAGTCCAAGTACTTTAACATGTCCTCTTCTACCCAATCAACCTAGGAGCTCTAGGCATTTCTTTGAAACTGCTAATGTTATTCTTCTATTGTATTGCTCATGGCTAGATTGTCAGACTCAATGAGTAGTGATCAATGGCTCGATGTCAAGCGGAGTGCCTCAGGGGTCTGTCCTGGGACCAGTTTTGTTCAACATCTTCATTAATGATCTGGATGATGGGATGAATTGCACCCTCAGCAAGTTTGTGGATGACACTAAGCTGGGGGGAGAGGTAGATACACTAGAGGGTAGGGATAGGGTCCAGAGTGACCTAAACAAATTGGAGGATTGGCCTAAAAGAAATCTGATGAGGTTCAAGAAGGACAAGTGCAGAGTCCTGCTCTTAGGATGGAAGAATCCCATGCACTGCTACAAGCTGGGGACCAACTGGCTAAGCGGCAGTTCTGCAGAAAAGGACCTGGGGATTACAGCGGACAATCAGCTGACTATGACTCAATAGTGTACCCTTGTTGCCAAGAAGGCTAACAGCATATTGGGCTGCATTAGTAGGAGCATTGCCAGCAGATCGAGGGAAGTGATTATTCCCCTCTATTTGGCACTAGTGAGGCCACATCTGAAGTATTGCGTCCAGTTTTGAGCCCTCCATTGCAGAAAGGATGTGAACAAATTGGAGAGAATCCAGCAGAGGACAACGAAAATGACTAGGGCGCTGGGGCACATGATTTATGAGGAGAAGAATGAGGGGGGATTTAACAGCAGCCTTCAACTATCTGAAGGGGGGTTCCAAAGAGGATAGAGCTAGGCTGTTCTCAGTGGTGGCAGATGACAGAACAAGGAGAAATGGTCTCCAGTTGCAGTGCGGGAGGTCTAGATTGGATATTAGGAAAAACTATTTCTCTAGGAGGGTGGTGAAGCACTGGAATGGGTTACCTAGGGAGGTGGTGGAATCTCCATCCTTAGAGGTTTTTAAGGCCCAGTTTGACAAAGCCCTTGCTGGGATGATTTAGTTGGGGATGGTCCTGCTTTGAGCAGAGGGTTGGACTAGATGACCTCCTGAGATCTCTTCCAACAATAATCTTCTACGATTCTACGTTCCTGTTGTAAGGAATTTGTGCGGGCACATATTCTGGGCTTCAGTAATTTCATTATAGTTCCCCCAGCAGAGAAGTTGTTCAAGTGACTTCAGTGGGACTACTTGTGAAGTATGGCATTAGCAGAGAGGCAATGGGAAGACTGGAAGAAGGATGCCTTTTGGATTGCTCAGTGGCTTGAGCACTGGTCTGCTAAACCCAGGGTTGTGAGTTCAATCCTTGAGGGGGCCATTTGGGGATTGGTCCTGCTTTGAGCAGGGGGTTGGACTAGATGACCTCCTGAGGTCCCTTCCAACCCTAATAATCTATGATTCTATGAATAAAGATATCAGAATCTGACCCAGAGAGAAGAATTTATCTCAGAACCTGCATATTAGACACTAGTGCAACAGGTAATTTCTAACATATGTAAGCAGAGTCTGGGTGAGCTCTCCCTTGACATCTAGTGATTAGCTGTGGAAAAAGATTTCAGAAGCTTATCTCGTTTGCACCCACCCTCAGAAGCTGATCTCATTTGCATCCACCCTATGTGCTCAGCATGGTGGGACTGCTTGCCCAAATGATGACTTGTGGGTGGTGTTGGATCCCCAGTTTCCTTGTTGCAAAGAGTCCTGTGGCATCTTATAGACTAACAGACGTATTGGAGCATGAGCTTTCGTGGGTGAATACCCACTTCATCAGATGCATGCATCCGACGAAGTGGGTATTCACCCACGAAAGCTCATGCTCCAATACGTCTGTTAGTCTATAAGGTGCCACAGGACTCTTTGCTGCTTTTACAGATCCAGATTAACACAGCTACCCCTCTGATACTAGTCTCCTTGTTGTTGGGGCAGGAGTAATAAAGCATTGCTATCCTTGTTGTGTGAACTGAGGGCAGCAGGTACCTGGCATATCCCAATGGAGGGAGTCACCCTCAACTAAACAGCACTCACTAGGCAGGGGGCATGGGTTCCAAAACTCAATAAGTGAAGAGAGGGTTGGGATAGGTACATGTACCTGGTGGTGTGGGCCCTGTTTAAGGGTCCTAGGCACCATTTGACCCCTCTTCTCTCCATGGTATAATAAAAGAGCTAATTTAGACTCAATTGAGAGTCTTGTTACATGCTGTAGAGCTGAAATCACTGATACCAAGTGTAGTGGGGTGGTCACCCTGCTCTGCCCCTGAAAGAATTAAAAGTCAGCCCTTAGAGAGGGGTGGGATGGAAAGCCAATCAGAAAAGGTTGGGAGGCAGCCAATCAGGGGTAGGCTGGGCCCTAGAGAAGGGCTGCAAGGCCAGAAGGCAGTCAGTCTTTCTTCAGCCTTGGAGAGAGATGGACCTGGCTGCCTGAAAGAGGAAAAGGGTATCTTGGACAGCGTAGTGCTAGGGAAGGGCAGGAGGAGCTCGGGGGCTCCAGCCTGGCATGCCCCAGGCAGAGGCATTGCTGTCAGGGCCGGAAGAGGTACTAGGGCTGTGGGGAGGCAGCCAGGGGAGTAAGAGGCAACAGGTCCAACCCCGTTCCCAATGATGAGTGGCCACTTCAGACTGCAGTTTGCCCCTGAGGGAACGGGCTAGATGAAGACTGGCAGTGAGTCACTGAGGCGAGGTGGATTTAGGGTTTGGGGTTCCCTGGGGAGGGGAGGACCCCAAGTGTGCTACTGCCACGGGACAGTACCCAGAATAAGGGGCACTGCAGGCTGGGAGAGATGCGGGGCCTGAACTACAGTGGTGGAAATTGATGAGAAAAAGACAAGTAGCGACAGCAGGAGAGACACCGGCCAGCAGGAGGTGCTCCAAGGCTGGGATGATCTAATTCCTGGACTACAAGCAGGAAGTGCCATGGTGGTGAGTGCACGCCATGCTACACCTAGGTCTAAGTATTAGATCTACTTTGGGACAGTATCTCTTTTGCAAGAGACTGCCCAGTGTGCACTAGCAGCGATGCTCCCCAACTAACTGCTGAAATCACTGTGAGCTGTGTTAAGTGTGTGTGTGGGGGGGCTCTGGAGACATCTTGGTGAGCGGGCAGCTGGTGGAGAGGTGTGGCAAGTAGCAAGCAGGGCAGCTGGTGGAGAGGCGTAACCAGCAGGGCAGCTGGCAGAGAGGTGTGGCAAGCGGCCAGCAGGGTGGCTGGTGGAGAGGCGTGAAGTCTGAAGTCTGGAGAGGCGTGATCAGAGAAGCTGATGGAGAAGCATGGCAAGCGGCCAGCAGGAGGCTGGTGGAGAGGTGTGGCAAACAGCCAGCAGAGAAGCTAGTGGAGAGGGCCAGATCAGAGGCCCGCAGAGGCATGGCAATCAGCCGTTGGGGTAACGAGCAAGTTCCCAAGCAGTGCAGTGTATAAGGTGCCTCCTTACCCCCTCCTGCCTTCCACACAGGGTGGGAGGTGAACTCTGCAGATGAATCTCTGACCTCTGGGGCTCCACTGGCCAAGGACAGAAAATGTGAGTGGGGTACAGAGAAGGGACAGACACATTAAAGGGACTTTTGGGTTGCTGGACTTAAGACCAGAGGGGAAAAGGACACTGCCCAACTTACTTGGGGGTGGGTCTTTTGCTCATGGTTTGTGTTTATGAGCCCTAGTTGCGGTGTTTTCCCAAATTAATGGTGAGTTAATTCCCTTCTTTTATTAAAAGTTTTTGCTTCACTCAGACTCTGTGCTTGAGAGAGGGGAAGTATTGCCTCTTAGAGGTGCCCAGGGGATGGTGTGTAATTGTCCCAGGTCACTGGGTGGGGGCTCGAGCCAGTTTTGTGTTGTATTGTTGAAAAGGAACCCCTAGATACTGAACCCAGCCCTTGTTGCTGCTGGCTTCACCTGGCAGAAGGGTTACACATATATATTATATTCAGTACTGTGCTTCTTAGCCATGTGGTTGCCTGGTGTTTCTCGGTGAAATCATTCCCACTTCAATGGGGCCAGAATTTCACCCACTTTGTTTTACTGTTGCTTTTTTTTTAATTGTTTCCTTTTGGAGGTGATAATGCTCTAGCCTCTGCTGACAGTCATCAAAGGACAGGTAGTAGTAGTCATTGCTAGTGTTAGAGATAAATGGGTGTATTTAAATATTGCAAGATATTCTTTCAGGATTTTGTTTTCTTTACCATTAATATTATTTTGAATAATAATACATGTTTATTAGGTAGTGGCTAAGGGTCAACCATTGTGCTAGGCACATATACAGAATAGTTGATGGTCCCTGATGCAAAGAGCTTACTCTCTGATGTTAGTCACCTCAATTTCAAGGACAATGTCAACAATTGTATTTCGTACTAATGGGTCTTCACGTAACTCCATAGACCAATTTGGGGAGAGACACATTTACCACACTGGCCAAAGAGCCATTTGCGTTGATTCAGTTGCATGTTGTTTCTAGTGCTTGCTGCTGTGCTTCCAACTGTTCAATGTGATTCCTCTCAAAATCATGGACACCCACTCTTACAATGTGGCATCATGCAATGCAATCAATTGCCAGTTGCTCAAAGGTTGAGCCAGAAATATTTATTTTGTGCAGCTTTTGTTTCAGGGTATCCTTGAGCATTTCATCTCTCAATGGTTTTTTTTTTCAGAACTGAAATCAGAATATAAGCCTTGTTTTGATAGGTGAGTCTCAGGAGCATGAATTACATGGCCAGTCCATCTCCATTGGGCAGAGGTCAAATGAATCTCAATGCTGACTGAACCAAATTTCTCCAGAACTTCCATGCTGGAAATCCAGTCCTACCATTTGATACCCTGCAATTGTCATTGGTGTTGCAAATGGAAACCATCAGGCTTTTAAATGTGCTGTTGATAACAGGTCCACATTTTGCACCCACAGAGCAATGTTATGAGGACAACAGTACTATAGACTTTGATTTTTTTCTGCAGACAGATTCCATGTTGCTTCCAGATTTGGTGATAGATGCAGCCAAATGCAGCAATGACTTTCTTAATTCGCACTTTGTGATCAACTGTTGCTTCATTGTTCAAAATGCAGTTGAGATAATTAAATTGTTTGGTGGCTTGGAGTGTGGTACCTTCTCCAAGCTTATTAATGGGTTTTGGTAAGGTAGTTGAGGAGCTGTCTGGTACATAACCTTGTTTTTTGTTTGACTGATGATGAGGCCAAAATTATGAGCTACCAGAGCAAAACAGTTTGTAAGATCTTGTAGTGGTTCTTCAGAGTGTGCCATCATGGCACAACTATCAGTGTAGAGCACTGGATCAACACTTCTGTCACCTTGGTGGTCACACATAGACGGGAAAGTCTGAAGATTTTACCAATGCAGAAAAAAATATAAAGGTGCCATTTGAAGAGCCAAAAAGGGCTTCCTCTACCATCAGAGCAAAGAATAGACCAAAAAGGTGAGGAATGAGGACACATCCTTGCTTCACCCTGTTTGCAATTGGAAATGGGTCTGTTAGATCTGCTAACTCTTCCAGCCATGCCTTCATGGAATTGCCAGACAATGCTAATAAACTGGTTTATACATTCAAATTTAGTGAGCAATTTCCAGAGGGCAGTGTGGTTGACTGTGTTGAAAGCCTTGGTTAGATCGAGAAACATGCTATACTGTTGATATTGGTTCTGTTCACAAGACTTTTCCTGTAATTGTCAAATAATGACAAACATGTCAACACCACTCCGTTGAGCACAAAAGCCACAAGGTGACTCAGATAGAACGTTGTCCTGGGGTCTGATGATTTGGGTCAGAAATCAGATCAGGAGGATCCATGCAAGATCTGCTGGCCACAGAAAGAAAAGAGAGAGACTGGTAGTTATCTCAATCCCTCTTTGAGCTTTTACATTTATAGACAGTAACAATGTTGGCATTTTTCACTTTTGTTATAAGATTTCTTGAAGCCAGACATGAGAAAAAATTAAAACTGAAAACTTTTGCCAATGAGAATATTTCCTCCATGTTTGAAAACTTCATCAAGAATGGCATCAGGACCAGGAGATTTGTTATTTTTCATTACATGGTCTTCTGCACCTTACTCATGTAGGTGGATCAGCAAGTGCGTTAGATGTGGGCAATTTGCAGACACTACCCAGAGACTCATCAGAAACAGTAGATCAATAATTAAGTAGTTTACTATAATGTTCATGCCCACATTGATGGATGGCTGTGCAGTCTGTGATGAGAGATTCATCATCAGAACTTGTTAGCAGTGTCAAGGCCAACTGGATAGGGCAGTACACAGCTTTGACCGCATCATAAAAATCTTTGGAGTCATGTTTATCAGCAAGAGCTTGTAGTTTATCTGTTTTGTGGTCAAATCATGTATTTTGCATTTGTTAGTGTATGAGCTGGAGCATGCTGCAAGCTACCCTATATCTGGCCTTTTTCAACTCAGGTATGTCTGTGCTGTGAAAGAAAAAAGTCTCAGACACCAGGACAACTGATTCAGGCTCACGTGGGTTGTGTTATGTGGCTAAAAATAGCAATATAGATGTTCCTGTTGGAGTTTGAGCTCTGAGATCCATTGGGCCTTGTCCATTTAAATCCAGCTGAGTGGATGTACCCTAAATAGACTAGACAGACAGAGGGGGGAGAAAGGGGTATAACACACAAGCAACATCAGCAATCTGATGGAAGCAAGTGGCATATTTGTTGCACCACAGGCACTGGCTTCCTCCTCGCCCCAGGGCTGCTCAACCGCCACTCTGCCCCGGGCTCCGCCTCTACTCCAACCCTTCCCCTAAGCCCCTATCCCTGCCTCTTCCCAACCATGCTCCACCCCAAGCCCCCCCCACTCCATACTATCCCGCATACCCCACCCCATCTCTTCGCACTCAGTTCCACCCCCTCCCACCCCAGCACCTCCTGAACACAGCAGAACAGCTGATTGCGGCTGGCGGAAGGCCCTGGGTGGGGAGGGAGGACGCTGACTGCCGGTGGGTGCTAAGCACCCACCCAATTTTGTTCATGGGTGCTCCAGCTCTAAATTTACTGTGGATTGAAATTTTATTAATATTGCAGCTGAAGTTCTCCCAAATTTGCCCATGGAACCGATACCCTAAATCCTTAGCTCAAGCTTATCTTAATTCTGTGGAACATTTGGAAAAGTTTAACAAATAATTGTCTCTCTCTAATTACATATAATGAGGTCTTTAATGTCCATGATAGATTAGACTCTTCACTCAAAGCATAGTAGCACGTGGCTTCTTCTTGTCTATTGTTATTTACTACTAACTCATTGAGAAGTTGGCAATTTATTGCACCCTATAGTACTTGAGGAGATCCCTGTATATTATGTATAAGATAAGATAACTCTAGTTGGTATAATGGTACTTATTTATATTCTGTGTTTATATAAACATTGGTCAAAACATTTAGAGTGGGATTCACAAGGGCCACTTTAAGCACCTAAGTCCAATATTTAGGCAACGGTGGCATTCACAAAACCCCCTGTTCAGCTGCCGCCTAATCCAGTATGCATCTAAAGTCCTTAGGCATGTGAGGCCTTGTCTACACTTAAAATCCACACCCCTGAGTGCTGTAGCTTTGCTGACCTGGTGTAGACATACCTAGTCTGATGGAAGAATGCTTCCGTCAACCTAGCTACCATTGCTTGGGAAGGTGGTGATGGGAAAAACCCTTCCATTGGCATAAGCTGCGTCTACACCAGGGGTGGGAAAACTTTTTGGCCTGAGGGCCACATCTGGGTGGGGAAATTGCATGCAGGGCCATGAATGTAGGGCTGAGGCAGGGGGTTGAGGGGTGGGAGGGAGTGCGGAGTGTGGGAGGGGGTGCGGTGTGCAGGAAGGGGCTCAGGGCAAGGGGTTGGGGTGTGGGAGGGGGCTCAGGGCAGGGTGCAGGGAGGAGTGTGGCAGGGGGCTCAGGGCAGGGGGTTGGAGTGCAGGAGGGATGCGGGGTGCAGCAGGGGATTGGAGTGTAGGCAGGGTGCAGCAGGGGGTTCAGGGCAGGGAGTTGGGGTGTGGGGTGCAGGAGAGGTTCGGGGTGCAGGCTGCAGCCCAGTGTCATTTACAAGGAAAGATTACTTATCAGTAACAATTGTTCTTTGAAGAAAGCCTCTGTGCATTCACACTTTAATCCTATCTATGCAGTTGTGGTGGTTTCATTATCCAAATACACATCTAATTATTTTTTGAATAGTGATAAAATCTTGTGGGTTAAGTAGGGTGTTGCAGCCCAAACATTGGACTAAGTATCAGCAAATGAGCAACAACAACAAAAATCAAATGCTTATCTGCAAAATACTCTCACATTCCCGGCAAAGCTCTGAGGTCCTAGCCAAGACTGCTTCTGCAGAGATGAAGAGCGGATAAGAATTATTTATTTTAAACCTTTTATTGAGCTTTATTTTCCTTTGAAAAGTCCCATAATAAATAATAAATATAAATGAAAGAATAAGCAGCAGAAATGAAATGCCCTAATGTGTTTGCTTTGAAGGGTTACGCTTCATGCACTTTTACTTTTTTTTAAATTTTTGCCTGCTTTTATTAACCTAAATCCCAAAAGGTCTGGGAAATTATGCAGAAATCATGAAACAGAACAGCTAACTTATTTGCACCATTGGTTCACATTGTCACTATTAATAATAATTATTGTAATTAGTTATTTATTTTTTAGAGTAAACTTTTTTAAAGTGCTTAAGTCACTTAGGGCCCAGATTTAAAAAAAAATACATAGGCATTTCTCTGCTTAGCATTACAGTGCCTAATCCTTAAGTGGCCAACTGGTGGAAATTTCATTCCCAGATTAGGCTCCCAGGCTCTCCATACAAGGTCTGGGGTGAGGTAGGTGCTTAAGAAAGTGATTTTCAGAAGCAGGCCAGCTGATCAGGGACTCACCTAAACTAACCAGCAGTGAAATGTCAAGGAGAGGGGCTTGAGAACATAAGTGGCTGACCTGGTGTGGTTGGCTGATGGGCCAGAGATAGGCACCTCCCACTCTTCAATATCCTCAGCTATGAATCCTCTCCTGGACTTAGGCATCCAAGCCTAGTCAGCTGCTTAGGCAGCCCATGCCCTTGCATCTGAAGCCATCTCTGTCTCCCCTGCTCCTTCTCAATACTTGTTTCATGCTCATCCTATATTGCCTTTTGTGAGGGTGCTGTGCTACTTCCTCACTTATCAGTGGCTTGCATCCTACCACCTTGCTGCAAGATCTGCAGCTAACAGGTGTTAGTTGTATGCAGAGCAGGCCTACAAGAAAGTGCCCCGCAGGTGAGACAAGCATTCCGCCACCTACTTTGAGAATCCTGCTTGGGAGCCTTCAGGGTTTGAGCTTAAGCTTGGGCTGCAAGTAGCTTGTTAGCTGTTGGTCAGCATCAAGGTTGGCTTTGCAAATACCTGCCTGTGGAAACTTAGGTACCATGGAGACTTAGTGTTGATGGGGTTAGGCAGCAGCTGAGGAGTGGCTTTGAAAATGTCAGTGGTGCCTCAACAGTGGAATTAGGTGCCTACAGATACATATAACCACATAAATTGTTAAGGATCTGGGCTTTAGGAGCTTAAATCCCATTGACTTTCAATGAGATTAGGCTTTTAAGGGCCAGAGGTACTTTTTTTTTTTTAGGTACTTAAAAATGCAGATAGGCACCTAGTGGAATTTTCAATGGCTCCTAAACAGATCAGTCACCTAAAACCCATTGAAATTAAAAATAAAATAAATAAAATAATCCCCTAGATTAAACATCTACTTAAAAACTTGAAACACACAATGATTGATCTGTTGTCAAATAACCTAGCTAGTTACCTTCTATTTCAAACCTGGGACAGATTATTAACATGTTAGTAGCAAACTGACTCTAGCAACATCTGGCTTCTTCTGACACACTAGAGGCCTCTTCTAATCTGGTGTCAGGTATGCTCATGAAATAGAAACACCAGTTACAGTGCTGGACATCAGCGTATATCCACTAAAGAGGATACTGTGGCACTACATGGGCAAGGATGCCAATTATTAGAGCTGGGTTACCAAAAATGGAGACAGAATTATAATTAGTGGCCTTAATTTCTCTGTACCTCAGTATTTTTATGATGTACATTGTATTTATTTGAAAATGTCTCTGTAGCATCTTTTAACATAATTTATTTGGGAAAGCATTTTCTGTTCATAATTTGTTATGGTTATTGATAAAATACTGAGAAATGCTTCCTCAAAGTGTTACAGTAACAGTGTCTGAACTTCTCATACAAGCATTTTGGACGAGCTGATAGTAGGTACTCAGATGATCTCAGTGTAGCGCTGGCTGGAGTGGAATATACTGCTATCTGTGGAATTTGAAAAGGTACAGGATGATCTAGCTTTTCTTGCAGTGGAAGGAAGCTTCTTTCCTCTTTATTTCTCTCCTATCACCCATAATTGAAGTGTAATCTTTGTTACCTGAATTGGTATTAAAAATGTAGCTCCAGTCAGCAAAACTTCATTTCTGGCCACCGAGCTTTAACCAGCTACATACAGCACAATGCTGAGCAGTAGTATGACTCAGAAGTCAACATTCTCCCTGTATAGTTCCAATGGGACATAGGATCTCCCCACCCTTCTCTCTTTCTGATACAGTATCTCTAAGTTGCCTATGAATGGAGTTGGTTGAATGTTATTCAACATACTTACTATTCAGCTGGTTTAATCATATTCTATATTCAGCAACTCTATATCTTGTAGAACAGTATTTGATAATTAACTTAGTGATTAATGGTTAATTCATCAAATAAGTTATATGATGAACATTTTAAAATTTATTATACAAGTCTTAGCTATGACTATGGTACACTTTTTAAAGCACTCTTGGCAATATTTTCTTATACTACTGCAGTGTGAAAGAAAGATACATTGTATCTATTAGGGGTTCTATTAAGACCTACTGGTGGACCCTACAAAAATAAATTGAGAGAGAGGGAGAGAGAGGTTGCTTGAAAAGAACCATGGGGAACACTTGAAAACCACAGTGAAAACACAGGCCTTAATGATAGTACTGTCAAGCGCTCAAAGCAAGTGGTTGTGGGTTTTTGTACTGTCCCTACAACAGTCTGGAATGCAGACTGTGACTCTTGGAATTAAAGTCTTCATTCTGGGTACCACTTTTTTCTGAAGGGGAAGTAACTTGTTCTCGGTCTATACTTGGTGCCATGTACTGTTAAAAGTTGATGTAACCAGTAACTGGAAACTATTTGCGGTAGATAACAAGAAGTTTTATTGGTCCTATTAACCCAGAAACTAAGCTACATATTTCTTGAGTGCTATCTACTGGGACCCTTTCTATTGGCTATTTACATATATACAGACGGAACACGGTTGTAATATGTACTTCCCCCTGGTGTAGTGGTGCAGCTGCGCTAGCTATCACACGGGGAGACAGAGCTAAGGTTCCTTCCATTCCCCAGCTGATGCTACCTTGCACAGCGGAAGACATAGCACTACATGGAGTCTGCTTTTTTCACCCTGCTGCTACCTGTGATCCAGGTAGTCAGCAAAAGCGGGTAAGGAGGTGCATTATGCCTTAGCAGATCCTTACAGGCAAGTGTACTAGCTGGAAATGTCATGCTGGCGATCATAATTTCAAGGTCTTGGTTTACAGGGAAATTTAGCTTCAGGAATCTTTTATTTCTCCACCTTCCTATGAAGTGTAATGTTGTGCTGGTGGTGTTGGTTTATTTTTCACCAGACAGGATTGTATTCTTCAGGCTCCCTTCCTGATCCTTCTTAACCTGGCCCATGGACTCTTGGAACACACACACAGTTCCAGAAGAAATACACAACAATTTCTGTGCTATGACTGTGGATGGGTACAACGCTATCAGCTCTTGATTTTGTCTTGGTTTGTGCACTTGCCCAAGGAAGCAATGCGGAATCTAGAGTATGACATCTGGCTTTGGAAATCTAGGGGTTTACTGTCTCCATTGGTTGGATGGAGCTGGGTAGCAAAGTTTGTGGTGGAGACTAGTAATGTTGAATTGTTTAGGGATGACAAAAGAAATACCAAGTCCCCCAATGTCCTGTGAGAATGTAAAGAGGAGGAAGCTGGTCATCCTTGACTGGGCAGATCTGCCTATTCCTTACTGCAATTGACAACAAAGAATAGTAAGTCAGGTGAGATTAGAAAGAAACAAAAAAATGGCAAGCTGACACCCTTCCATCAAGATGGAAGAAGGGGACAAGAGCACATCCAATTGTTTTAACTGACAAGTGAATTAAGCATCCAGCAGGAAAAGACAAGGGCACGAAACACCACTTGACCAAAGTAATTATCTGTCAAAACAAATTGATTTCTGAAGGAACTCACCGAGAAAGAGGAAAAAAGGATTATAACTACAGCCAGAGCTATCACCTTGCAGTTCCAAATTCATACCTCTGGAGAGCTGCGACAGAGAAAACAATCCCCCTAGTACTAGGAGAGAAGCAGGCCATCTGTCTGGGAAAGAAAAGAAAAATGTAACTGAACCTAGGATAAAGCATGGAAATTAATAATGTTTCCCTGGTACTTATAGGAGCCTGGGGTAATGATTTAAATAAGGGCTAATTGTTAAACAAGGGTATTATTATCATTTACTGAGCTCTATCTAATTTATATCAACTGGATTAAAGGGTTTACCGGTTAATTATGTCATTTGGCTACTTCTCCAACTCTGGGCTGAAAGGGGAGCTAACAGTGGTGTGCTTTCTCACCTCATGGGTACTTAAAGTGGGGAAAGCCCAGTGTTTTCCAGCTGATTTGCTTTTTTGTTTGTGATTGTTTTGTGGATAATCAAATAAGTCCTGAGGAAAGGGCCTTGAAAGGATTAAGGCTTGGAGATTTATTACCTGGTTCAACCACTCACCAGGTAATGCCACATTCCGTTGCTTTACCGTCCTTACCTATAGTATATATCCTAATACTTTAAAATAGGTCATAGGTGGGGGGCATTTCTTTGGCCTTATTAATGTAATGTACCACAAATCTGTGAATCCCACAGTTAATGAGTGACTGGATGCAGTTGACATGGAACTACAGTTAGTGCATTTTACACTTCGCAAGAAGACAAGTGCTTCTGAATTAATTAATAACTTCTACAGAATTATTCAATTTGTGTTAAAGAAATTTTTTCTGATGTTCTATAGCTTTCAAAAAGGCCTTCTTTATGGTGTATGAAAGCAGATGCTGAAACAAACAGAAAGGAATTTTAAGTGGAAGGCGGTGTGCTTTCTTCCATTTAACAACTGTGAAATATTATAAATGACATTTATGGTAACACTTAGATGTCATGACAGATACATAGTGATATTTATATGAAAAGTGTCATATGTAAAAGCTTGAAGGCAAAGTCTTAGAACCACTTATTATTAGACATTGGACATGAAGGGAGCACAAATAAATAGCCTGGCAAAAGTTATCTTTGTGGGGAAAATCTGTATCAAAGACAAGACAGGAAGATGTGAAGAAATAGCTGACATTTCAAATACTGTATTTTATTCCACTAGAAAAAATGTGTGTGTCCAATCATGAAAAAAATGTGTAATGTGGTTTTCAATGTTCGTAATGAGTGAAATGCATGCTGGTGCAGAGGATCCATAACATCTCACAATGGGCCTTTGTGAATGGAGCTGCAGCCCAGGTGAAGCATAATTCACTCTGTGTTGGCTGCATTTTCAAAAGAGTGCAGAACCCACAAATGGGGTCAGGTTTTGCAAAGTACCATAGTGGCAGGCACCACATAAGCTGCCAGATTGTAAAAAGAGCCCAGTATGTTGGATGTCCTAATTAATAAAGAGACTGATGAATAGATGGAATAGACTTTCCGACTCAAGAAGCTGAGCTGGCAGAGTTGAATATCAATAATATATTTAATCAAATGTTTTATGGAATGTGAGCAGTTCTGTGTTTGGGAGCAGATAACTGGCCCTTCCGGGGATCAGGAGTGAAACTCACTAAACCTGTTTCCACCCCACCCCAGATCATAGGAAGGACAGTCTTGTGGATAGGACGCAGAGCAGGAAGAAAGGTCTGGTATCTGTTCCTGGCTCTGTCATAGACCTCATGCGTGAATTTCAGCAAAACAGGGCTAACTTTTCAACGCCGTTCACTAAGTTTAGATGCCTTAGTGTCTGAGTTCTCACCTTAATTTAGGGCCTAAATATAAGGGTGGGAGTTTAACTTTAGGTTCCTATATTTGAAAGTCTTGGCCTTTGGAATTTTCAGAAGTAAAACAAACAAAACCGAGTATCATACAATTTCAGACATAAAGGGACCATATCTGATTCTAAACATGTAACTACTAGGGTGGTGCAAAACTTTGGCCTAGAACTTTGGATCCATCGCAAGCCAGGGTATGTCCAGCTTCTTGTGCAAGCCACAAACACCAGCCCAAGCACAGGAGCATTCACAGACTTGTCTAATTCTTCTGTAGATTGTCCACACCCAGCCCTCCACACGGATGTGATATTGCCAACCCCAAACATTAAAAAAAATGAGTCAGCTCCCCAAAATCAAGTGATCGGTGTTAAAAGAATGAGATCTTGAAAAAAATACATTTTGAGTTCTTTTTCTTTGCTTTCTGGTTTTTGAGTCTTTAGGGTGCTCTCAGGTCACAATTTAAAGCTTTTCTCTGCAAGTATGTGTGTATGTGTGTATATATATATATATATATATATATATATATAATGGATGCAGTGATTCACACATAATCACTTGTCTCCAGGTGTTGGAACATAAAGTAAAACACTAAATATCATGAGACTTGCACTAAAGTCATGAGAGTAAACAAATGTAGATGCTCCCTGCCAGCCAGTTCCCTGTACCTATCCCTGTACAATCCCTGCAATCTCTTAATTTACCTTAGATTTCAGCCAGATAACCTTACCCCTGAGAAGCTTTTGGAACCTGAGGGCAGCCAGTGAATCTCCTACCCGTCTTTGTGGTGGTGATGGTTGGCCACTCCTCTTTAGCTCCTTCTTTGAGGAACCACCTGTTCTGATTGCTGCCTCCTGCAAAACTATCACTACTATTTTGGGTACAGAAAGTGCCTGCCATCCAACAGAGCAGCAGGAGCGAAGCAAAAGTCCAGTATAAAATATTCTAAAGCACTGAGTCAGGGATCTAAGTCACTTGGTTTTTTTTGAAAATTTTACCTTTAACTCTCAATCAGTGTTCTACTATGCACAGGCATACAATGTGTTTTGTCATATTAGTCCACAGAAGCTGAGCAAATACTCCATAAAACTTTCATTTTGTCAGATTTAACACAGGATATTCATTCTTTGACAAACATGCAGGGGAAGGAGAAGCATAGCTTGAGAAAGTTGGATTGACAGTGTACATATTACTAAGTAAAATGAACAGGAGGAGATGATTATTTTGGGAATGGGGCAGCATGGGCTAGTGGCTAGGGTACTGGGGTGGGGCACAGGTAAACTGAATTCTATTCTTTGCTTTGACCCTGACCTGCTGCCTGACTTTGGGTAAGTCACTTTATGGCATTACACCCCATATTCTCCATAGTAATATTATGATATGAATATGGCATAGATAATATGGTCTACATAATACGTAGTCCTGCCATGAGTGCAGGGACTGAACTAGATGACCTCTCAAGGTCCCTTCCAGTCCTATGATTCTATGAATTATGATGTATTTTGGGCAAGATAAGGCATGTGAAATATCATTGAAAAGGTTATGATTTATTGAATATGATTATCCTATTTGTATGCATGTATCATTTTGGTATCTGAAATTAGGAATATTGTCTATGTATCTAATACAAATGTGTTTACACCTGGGGAACACCTGCTAGGCAAAAGATTGTCAGTCTTGATGGCTGTTGGGAAGGGCTATTAGGGAGAACAATAGGTCTTAGAAGAAGCTAATCTCCCACTGGGAAGCCTTCCTGGGGAGCTTTCTTGAGGATGCTACAAACAGCCTCGGAGTCATGGCTGCTGTGACCCTACAGGGACATGTGACCAAGTGACCTGGTACTGGACTCTATCTTTTAATACAAGTGTTTTTCCACTGACCGGGCATGGGAACCAAGCTTGGAGACAAAGGGTTCCCGCCATATGCAAATGCTATTTAAGGAAGAAAAGTGACATCATCATGATTCTTCACTGACTCCCCACCCAAAGAAGACTCTTGGAAACACCTGGGGGAAAGGACTGAACTGGGGGAAAGGCTAGAGGGATTTCTAGCCTGTGAACGGAATAGCTGGGGTTTTAAGCTGCAAGGAAGGGCAGCTGGCCCCTTAAAAATCCCTGCAACCATCTTAAATCGTGAGATGGGGTGAGAATTTGCTGCTCATCTCCAATCTCTTTAGTATATTATTCTTGGACTGGATTTTTGTCTATTTGCTAGGTAATCTACTTTGATCTGTTTGCTTATAATCACTTAACTTCTATCTCTTGTAGTTGTTAAACTTATGTTTGCTTTGTCTAAAACCAGTGTGTGGGAGTCATAACTGGGGGCAGAAAGCTGTGTATATTCCTCTACACATTGATGAAGGGGGAGAATTCACGAGTTTATGCTGTACAGTTCTCTGTGCAGCACAAGACGGTATAATTTTGGGTTTACTGTATACAGCAGGAGTGTGCATTTGAGTAACTGGGCAGTTCCTTAGCTGAAGCTTTCCCATGCAGAGCTGATCACAGCATCTGTATGTTTCTGCAGCTGGGGTCGTCCCTAC
The DNA here is from genome assembly GCF_020497125.1 of Mauremys mutica. Lineage (NCBI taxonomy): Eukaryota > Metazoa > Chordata > Testudines > Geoemydidae > Mauremys > Mauremys mutica. Next base: position 188,842,115 of record NC_059073.1, on the reverse strand, counting down.
CTGTATGTGTGCTAGTGAAGGTGCAGACTGAAGTCCTGGGAGAGGGCTTGGCAGGCTGGTCACAGCAGTACAGTGTAAAAGGAAACCAAGCTGGTGGGTCAGGAGGCTCAGTGGTGCCCCAGTTCCAGGTGTCACACTGGGGGGATCCCGTCATACACTCCTTCGCTCTGTCTCTCTGTTTCCCCTCCCACCATTTTTCTGTCTTATCTAGTTAGACTGTAAGCTCTTTGAGGCAGCCATTGTCTCTCAGTAACGGTATTTACCACAGGTAAAATGCATTACCTAGCTGGCCCCAGTCTCAGCTGGGGCCTCTTGATGCCACCATAATACAAATAATAATTTATGACATATTTTAGGTGAAGAAGATCTGAAATGGGCAAGGATGAGCCTCATTTTCTGGTTTTTCTTTTGATACAGAGGTATATAGGCATCTAATGTGATTCAACGTTTAAAGCTTTTTATGGAACAATAACTTGGCCCTAAAAGTAAATGCAGCACCACTGCACGTGATGCATTTAAATTAAGCTTTTCTGTGGTGATAGTTGCAGTTAGTACCTATTATGTCTTCAGCTGCAGGGACACAGTTTTGGTTCAGGTTCAACACAGCTTTTCCCGTGAACAGGGTCGGTACAGTGTCTTGCGTTCTCTGATCTTGTCACACTTGTAATGAGTGACTTAATATCTATGCTAATATTGCCGGCTGCATCCTGTATAAGCTTGACACAAGCCCTTGTGGCAGCAAAGAAAGTGCTATCTAAATTAAACTGAATATGCCTTGATTGAAAATGAAGGAAATTGTATTAACCAGTCACCTGTGGGTACATATCATATGCTAACTCGTGCTTAGTTTGGTGCTGTGAGTGCCTAGCATACTAATGGATTTCAAGCTTTGATGCTGCAGATAAGGTATGCTTTCTTTACTTACAAGCTACGTATTGGCAGCCCTGTCTTATTAGTTTTGTACAATGTGGTGGCTTTTTTTTTCTTTTTTTTGTTATTACCGGCCATGTACTTTGCTACAGATATTTTGTCTGAGAAATGAGTCTCATGTTCTGTGGGGGCTGATCTATCTAAATTGAAATCAGTGTCTCAAAGTTCACACAAAATACAATTTGTAGATAGCGTGAGAAAATATTTAAAACAGGGCAAAAATTAATACAATCATCAAAAATTCTAGATTAATAACTGGATTGTAACACAGCAACCACAGGTGTTTCTGTGCATTGGAAGGCTTATACTATGTATAGAGATGTCATGTAAAATGACCATGGTTATAACTACATAATAATATTTTATGTGTACAGTTCACATTATTATAATTTATAGTGTGGCTGCACCTAGGAGCTCTAGCCATGGGGCAAGACCTGAGTGTGGTAGGTGCTGTAGAAACTCAATAAAAAGACAGAGCAGCAGTTTTGTTTCCAGCACTGCAATGTACTCACTATCTGAACTCTTTGTGCCATAGTTTCTCCAACTATAGCAAGGGGATAGTGATACTTAACCTCTGAAAGCACTTGAGAAAAATGCAGTGTAAATGCTTTGTTTTATTATTTAACCTAGATGGAGCCTCAAAAAAATTCACAAAGTGTAGGCTACCACTGGCAGCAGAAAGACTGCTGGGATGAGGAATGAAGTGGTATGAAACAGATGGAATAGAAGCTCCAAGATTCTTATTCACAAGCCTCTGCTCTCCCACCTCTTCACGCTCCTCTTATGTAAAGTCTGACTACTGGGGCCTTCTGTGGTGGAGTGAATTTCATCCATGAAGAGTCTGATGGAGCTAGCCACTTCAATGCTCCCATATCAGGTAGTTGTCTGGTGCTGAAACATTCATTGAAAGGGGTACTAAAGGGAGTGTCTTTGTACAGCACATATGTTGGAAGAAAAGCCCTGGAAACTCAAGCAAAACAAAGAAAACACAGGTTGAGATTCCAAGTGGCGGCTTTAAATATGTGCATCACTGCACATTGGCTTAGAAAAGAAATCCATATTCCCAACAGATGGTTGGCATGTAAAATTAAAAAGGCTGTAAAGGAGTTTTTAAACTAAAGGCTGGGGAAAAGCTGTTGGGTGTAGAGGAGCACACAGTTTGGATTGACACATCCCTAATTAGAGGAGGATTTATTAAAGGGGATACGCTATATCCTAGTAAAAAGCAAAGCATAGAAGCTGATAAAGTACAGGTAGGAGCTGAAGAGAAACAGTCAAACAAAAGTGTCCATTCAATTACATCACATGAACTCAGACAACTAACCACTGACAAATTTTGTAACTGCATGTATACAAATGCAAGAAGTTAAAATACTGTGGGCATGTCTACACTACAAACTTAAGTCGGACTACATTAGATTGACTTACAGCCATCACAGTAATTGCTACTCTCCTTCTGTCACTAGCGTGCGCCAGGAGTGGGGGGCAGTCACCCAGGTTTCTCGGGTCCCTGAATGGGGAGCCCAGGGATACAGCCCATCTGGAAGTGGGAAGCTGGAGGCAGCTGGGCTCTAGCTGTCCAGCTTTCTTGTCAATTTCAGGGCTCCACAAGACAGCCAATAGCCCATATAAGTAACTCAGTGTCTATACAGACACTGCATCTCCCTAACTACACTGACATATGGTGTTGGTTTAATAGGGCACTTGTATCATTGGGATAAAGCTGTAGTGTGCACACTGACATAATTAGGTCGACGTAAACTGCCTTATATCGACTTAACTGTGTAGTGTAGATCAGGCCTAAGATGGGTGAACTTGAGTTCCTGGAATTAAATAAGGATATTGATACAATAGGCATAAAAGAAACTTGGTTAAATGATGATAATCAATTGTACACCAGTGTACAAAATATATAGGAATGACAGAGTAGGTTACACTGGTGGGGGAATGGTACTGTATGTAAAAAAAAAACAGAGTCCAATATAGTGAAAAATCTTAGGGTATGTCTACACTACAAGACTATTTCGAATCAACTTAATTCGAATTTGTGGAATCGACCTTATGAAGTCGAAGTTGTGTATCCACACTAAATACACTAGTTCGACTGTGCGAGTCCACAGTAACGGGGTCAGCGTCAACTTTGGAAGCGGTGCACTGTGGGAAGCTATCCCACAGTTCCCGCACTCCCCGCTGCCCATTGGAATTCTGGGATTTCCCCTCAATGCATGCTGGGGGGGAAAATGTGTCGAGGGTGGTTTGGGTAACTGTCATCATTGAACTGTCAATCACGCCCTCCCTCCCTCCCTGAAAGCGCCTGCGGGCAATCTGTTCGTGCACTTTTCTGCTCAGTGACAGCGCGGGCGCCACAGCACTTTGAGCACGGATCCCGCTGCAGTTATGGCCGTTGTCAACTCCTCGCACCTTATCGTCCACCTCTTCCACAGTCAGCTGCTGAGAAATAGGGCTACATTTCAATGGTGCTGCGAGCACTGGTGGACCATGGGGGACGTTTTACCAACATCAACGTCGAGTGGCCAGGCAAAGTTCATGACGTGCGTGTTTTCAGGAACTGTGGTCTGTTTAGACGCCTGCAGGAAGGTAGTTTCTTCCCGGACCACAAAATAAGTCTTGGGGATGTGCAGATGCCTATAGTGATCGTCGGGGACCCAGCCTACCCGCTAATGCCCTGGCTCGTGAAGCTCTGAGCAGGCGCCTTGCACTGCGACAAGGAACTCTTCAAGTACCAGCGAGCAGCGAGCAGTGTGACCTGTGACTTTTCAGTTTCTTTACAGAGAAGCTGAACCTGCCCCTGTTTCTTTACCAAGTGACTGTTGACTAGCATCTGCAGTTACATACCCCGCCCACCCCGCTTCCCCAACTTCCAACACACGTTTAAAAATAAAATACATGTTCCACTGTAACTTTACAAAGGTTTCTTTATTGATGACTTTGCGTTACAGGGTTGAAACCGGGACACGGACTGTGCTGGGTAGGGTGTACAGTGATATAAAGACCGCCTGTAAACTCGAGGAATGACAGGCTCCTGCTCCCAGAGCGGTCTGCAGTGCCGGACTGGATGTTTCAACGGAGCCTACCATCCCTCCTTTTTGGGACTCTGTGTGCGGGGGCTATGTGGCCTTTTGGCGGGGGAGGACGGATACAGATTCCTCTGCTGCGTGGCTCTGTGGTCCAGGACAGGGACCGTTGCATGAGATCTGTAACTCCCCTCCCCCGCTACAAAGTCACGTACCCCCCCACCCACACAGAACCTGCAAACCACCTCCCATACCGACCAGGGTGCGTACTGACAGCAGTGTGTGTGTGACCTGCTGCTGATCCTGCCCCCATGTCTGTACCCTGGTAAAGGTGATTGTCCTGTCAAATTACCAACCCCCTTCCCCCCCTTCAAACACAGTCTCCTCTAAAAGAACATGACGGAAACAGTAATTAACAGAAAAGTATTTTTTATTATCAACTAGACAGTTAGGGGATGAAACTGGGATGGGGGCTTGGGTGAGGTGGGAAGGAAAGGACTTCTCAAAATTTAGGGCATGAGAGCTTTTGGGTACTTGAGCACTCTGCTGGGGTGCAGTGACAGTTTACACGGCCTCTGGCGCCCCTCCTTCTGGTTATTTTGGGTGAGGGGGGTATGGGACTTTGTGGCGGGGGAGGGTGGTTGCAGATACACTGCAGGGGGGCTCTGTCCTCCTGCCTGAGGTCCTGCATAACATGCACAAGACGCAGGAGCATGTCCGTTTGCTCCCTCATTAGTCCAAGCAGTGTTTGAGTCGCCTGCTTGTCTTCCTCACGCCACCTCTCCTCCCGTTCGCTGTGTGAGCACTGATACAGAGAGAGGGTCTCCCTCCACTGGCTCTGCTGGTCCGCCTCGTCTCGGGAGCACCCCATAAGTTCAGCGAACATCTCGTCCCCTGTCTTTTTCTTTCGCCGCCTAATCTTTGCCAGCCTCTGTGAGGGGGATGCTGTGGCGGGTCTGGAGACAGTCGAAGGTGTGTGATGGGAAAAAGGGAGTGAATTCCTTGCAAAGATAAATTTTTGAGAACAATGAACACAGTCTAGTCTGTGTCTGTGAATTCTGGGTTGAGATCCCAGTGCCTGATGGGGCAAAAACCATTTTCGCGGGTGGTTCTGGGTAAATGTCGTCAGTCATCCCTTCCTCTGGGAAAGCTACAGCAGACAATCATTTCAAGCCCGTTTTCCCTGGATTGCCCTGGCAGACGCCACAGCGTGGAAACCATGGAGCCTGTTTTGCCTTTTGTGCCTGTCACCGTATGTGTACTACATGCCGCTGACAGAGGCGGTCCAGCAGCGCTACACAGCAGCATGCTTTTGCTTTTGCATGACAGCAGAGATGGTTACCAGCCATACTGTACCATGTACCATACCATAAATTGGTAATAAGATGGGCATGGTTACCAGTTCTTTTGCACTGCACCATTTGCTGCTGTCATAAGTGCCCCTGGCTGCTCTTAGCCAGGGGTGCAAAAGCCAAAATTGGGAATGACTCCCTGAGTCAATCCCTCCTTTTTGGTATCTAAAAATAGAATCAGTCCTGCCTAGAATATGGGCAAGTGTACTAGAGAACCACTGTATCAGAGAACCAGAGAGCACAGTTGCTCTGTGTCAGATCCTGCATAGATTATGAGCTGAATGCTATTCACAGGGGGTGCTCCTGCAACAACCCCACCTGTTCATTCCATTCTTCCCCAGCCTTCCTGGGCTACCATAGCATTGTCCCCCCACTTGTGTGATGAAGTAATAAAGAATGCAGGAATAAGACACAGTGACTTGTTAGTGAGAAATGAGTGGAAGGCAGCCTCCAGTTTCTATGATAGTCCAGATAGGACATTAAGGAGTGTGGAGGAGAGGAGCCCAGCATCCTGCTGCTAGTCCAGGGGCAATTGAATCTTTTCTTGACACATGAAGGTTGGGGGCTGATGAAGCTCAGCCCCCTGTTGCTATGATTACGATGGTTATCAGCCATACTGTACCATCTACCAGGAAAAATTAGGGCCAGGCGCCTTTGATCGACCTAACGGATGGTAGTCTGCATGGTTACCAGTCCTTTTGCACTGCCTCATGTGCCAATAGGCTGATGATGACGATGGATATCAGTCTTATTGTACCATCAGCCATCCATAGCGTGGGGGGAGCAAGGATGTTGGTGTTGAGTGCTGCACCATCGCGTCTATCTGCAGCATTCATTAAAGATAGGGTGACATGTAAAAGAGTCAAGAGAGGATTGTTTTCCCTTTCACTTCTGGGGGTGGGTGGGGGGCTGCGTAAATTGCCGAGCTATGCCCTGACCCACCGCGGACACTGTTTTTGACCCTAGAAGCATTTGGAGCTCAGCCAAGAATGCAAATCCTTTTTGGAGACAGCAGGAACTGTGGGATACCTTGCGTCCTCAGTCCCCCCTCCCTCCATGAGCGTCCATTTGAGTCTTTGGGTTTCCGTTACGCTCGTCACGCAGCAGTGTGCTGAGTCTCTGCTATGCCGTCTGTCCGGAGATTTTTTAAAAATACTTTGGACCAGGCGTAACATTACAGTAATTCCCCTAATTAGATGCAGGAGTCTCCGAGCGAGATCACCCTGAGGACGGTCACTGAAGGAGATAGAGAGCGCATGCTGTGTGAAAGCCAGCACAAACCAGGGCCCTATGCAGCCGTGCTCGGGGAGGCAATGCTCCCTGAGTAGCTCATGAAAGCCTCACACGGAAAACTGTGCTACCACGGAGCACCCAATAAGGCAGCTCTCCCCAGGAACCTCCTGTGGAGGCTTTTCGATTACCTCCAGGAGAACTTCGTGGAGATCTCCCAGGAGGATTTCTGTTCTATCCCCATATATAGAGAGACCTCCTTTTCACATACTTCAGATTCCTGTTATATTAAGAATAAAAGTTTACATGGTTAAAGCACTTACCGACTGCTCCTTCCCCTGATTCAGGATCCGGGTTAATGGCTGGGGACGGTTGGTAGGGGATCTCCCTGATGGTGATGAAGAGATCCTGGCTGTCGGGGAAACCAGCGTTGTAAGCGCTGTCGCCTGCCTCGTCGTCCACAAACCCTTCCTCATCTTCCCCGTCCGCGAACATCGCCGAGGAACTGGCCGTCGACACTGTCCCATCGTCAGAGTCCATGGTCACTGGTGGGGCAGTGGTGGCAGTCTCCGTAGCGTCCGTTTGCCGCTTTGATTTTTTGGTAGCCTTGTCTGGGGTCCTTGATTTTCACGCGGCGCTGCGTTGCATCCTGGCTGTATCCTCTGTCTTTCATGGCTTTGGAGACCTTCTCATAGGTCTTTGCATTCCGTTTTTTGGAGCGCAGCTCCGAAAGCACAGACTCCTCGCCCCACACACCGATCAGATCCAAGAGTTCCCGGTCAGTCTATGCTGGGTCCCTCTTTCTATTCAGAGATTACATGAACTCCTCTGCTGGAGAGCTCTGCATCGCTGCCGGTGCTGCTGAGCTCGCCCCGATGTCCAACCACGAAATGAGATTCTAACTGTCCAGACAGGAAAAGGAATTCAAATTTTCCCGGGACTTTTCCTGTGTGGCTGGTCAGAGCATCCAAGCTCGGACTGCTGTCCAGAGCGTCAACAGAGTGGTGCAGTGTGGGATAGCTCCTGGAGCTAGTAAGTTCGATTTGCATCCACACCTAGCCTAATTCAACATAGCCATGTCGAATTTAGCGCTACTCCCCTCGTCGGGGTGGAGTACCGAATTCGAACTAAAGAGCCCTCTAGGTCGAATTAAATGGCTTCCTGGTGTGGACGGGTGCACGGTTAATTCGAATTAACGCTGCTAAATTCGAATTAAAGTCCTAGTGTGGACCAGGCCTTAAATTAATCAAATGGTACCATACAAGCTTTATGAATACAAATGCCATGCTTGAATAATAAGAGTATAGCAGTATATATTACTAACCACCTGACCAGTATGGTGATGGTGATTGTGAAATGCTAAGGGAGATTAGAGGCTACAAAAACAGAAAACACAATACTAATGGGGGATTTCAGCTATCCCCATATTGACTGGGAACATGTCACCTCAGCAAGAAGGGATGCAGAGATAACATTTCTAGATATATAAATGATGGCTTCTTGGAGCAGCTAGTCCTCGAATCCACAAGGGGAGATGCAATTCTTGATTTAGTGCTAAGTGGCACACAGGATCTAGTCCAAGAGGTGAATATAGCTGAACTTCACAGTAATAGTGACCACAATGTAATTAAATATAACGTCCCTGTATGGGGAAAATACCAAAGAAACCCACCACAATATCATTTAACTTCAAAATGGGAAACTAAACAAAAATGAGGAGGCTAGTTCAATGGAAAGGAAAAGGAACAATCACAGGTGTAGAATGCCTGCAAACTGCATGGAAACTTTTAAAACCCCATAATAGAAGCTCAAACTATATGTCAACCCTCTCCCCACCCCCCAAAAAAATAATAATAAGAGGACAAAACAAATCACTATGGCTAAACAACAGATTTAAAGAGTTGGTTAGAAGCAAGAAGAGATATTTTTAAAAGCTGGAAGTCAAATCCTACTAAGGAAAATAGAAAGGAACAAATTCTGGCAAGTCAAGTGTAAAAGTATAATCAGACAGGCCAAAGAAAGACTTTGAAGAGCAACTAGCAAAAGACACAAAAAATAACAGCAATTTTTATTTTAGGTACATAAGTGCAGGAATCCTGCCAAACAGTCAGTAAGGCCACTGGACAATCATGGTGCTAAAGAAGCACTCAAGCAAGACAAGGCCATTACAGAGAAGCTAAATGAATTCTTTGCACTGCTCTTCATTGCAGAGATGTGAGGGAGATGCTCACACTTGAGCCATTCCTTTTAGGTGACAAATCTGAAGAGCTGTCCCAGATTGAGGTGTCAGTAGAGGATGTTTTGGAACAAACTGATACATTAAACAGTAATAAGTAACAGGATCAAATGGTAGTCACCCAGGAGTTCTGAAGGAACACAATTATGAAATTGGTATGTAAACTAGCACTTAAATCAGCCTCTGTACCCGATGACTGGTGAATAGGTAACATGATGTCAATTTTTTAAAAAGGCTCCAGAGGTGATCCTGGCAATTACAGGCCAGTAAGTCTAACTTCAGTACTAGGTAAATTGGTTGAAACTATAGTAACGGACAGAATTATCAGATACAAAGAAAAATGCAATATGTTGGTAAAGAATCAACACAGCTTTGGAAAGGGAAATTATGCCACACTAATCTATTAGTATTCTTTGAGGGGGTCCAAAAAATGAACAGTGTAATCCAGTGGATATAGAGTATTTGGACTTTCAGAAAGCCTTTGACAAGGTCCCTCACCAAAGGCTCTTAAGAAGCAGTCATGGGATAAGAGAGAAAGTTATTTCATGGATCAGTGACTGGATAAAAGTTAGGAAACAAAGGGTAGAAATAAATGATCTGTTTTCACAATGGAGAGAGGTAATAGCAGGTTTCCCCAAGAATCTGTACTGGGACCTGTGCTGTTCAATATATTCATAAATTATCTGGGGAAAAAAAGGGGTAAACAATGAGGTGGCAAAGTTTGCAGATGATACAAAATTACTCAAGCTTGTTATGTCCAAAGCTAACTGCACAGAGTTACAAAGGGATCTCACAAAAGGGGGTGACTAGGCAAGAAAATGGCAGATGAAATTCACTATTGATAAGTGCAAAGTAATGTACACTAGAAAACATAATCCCAACTATACATACAAAATGATGGGATCTAAGTTAGCTGTTACCACTCAAGAAAGATTTTGGAGTCATTGTGACAGAAGGATGTGCAGCAGCAGTCAGAAAAGCTAACAGAATGTTAGGAACCATTAGGAAAGGGATAGATAATAAAACAGAAAATGTCATAATGTCACTATATGAAGCCATGGTATGCTCACACATTGAATTCTGTGTGCAGTTCTGGTTGCCCCCATCTCAAAAAAGATATATTAGATTTTGAAAAAAAGTACAGAGAAGGTCAATGAAAATGATTAGGGCTATGGCACAGCTTCCATATAAGGAGAGATTAAAAAGACTGGGACTGTTCATCTTAGAAAAGAGACAACTGAGGGGGGTTATGATAGAGGTCTATAAAATTGTGAATGGTGTGGAGAAAGTGAATATGGAACTGTTATTTATAACTTTACATAACACAAGGATCAGGGGCCACCCAATGAAATTAATAGGCAGCAGCTTTAAAACAAACATAAGAAGTACTTCTTCACAGAATGCACAGTCAACCTGTGGAACTTCTTGTCAGGAGATGTTGTGAAGGCCAAAAGTATAACTGGGTTCAAAAAAGAACGTGATGAGTTAGTTGAGGATAGGTCCATCAATGGCTATTGATCAGGAACACAACCCCATACTCTGGGTGTTCCTAAACCTTTGATAGCCAGAAGTCAGGACTTCTTGATGGGGTGGTTTACTCAATGATTGCCCTCTTCTGTCCATTCCCTTTGAAGCATCTGGCACTGGCCACTGTTGAAAGACAGCATACTGTGCCAGATGGACCATTGGTCTGACCCAGTATAGCCATTCTTATGTTCTGAAAATATGCTATGCGGTTATGCAAAGTCAAATACACTCAGAGTGTGCATATGGTTACAGCTAAACACAGAATGGCACTCAGTTATATGAAGAGAGGTGGTCATGTATTTATATTATATTATCCTTGGACTGATCTTCTGTAGATTTGAGTAATTGACTTGTGTCAAAATTTTGTAACTTGTTCTCATGACTGCATTTAGTTGGCTCTATCTACTATATGCTCGTCTGTAAAGAAAACATGAAATAAAAATGAAATGATATAATACAATAGCAAGTTACCGTTGATGTTTATTGATTATAGGACACTCTGATCCTTCTTCACAAAGTAATTTTAGTACCCACATATTATATATCATACATTTTAAATTTACTTGTTTGTAAAATAAATAAATAAATAATAAATTATTAATAAAAGTGTTCTTTCCAGCTCAGCTACAGTTTGACATCAGCAGTTTAAAAACCTAATCTAGGAATATAATTTATGGGACAAGAAAAAAGAATAATTGAAAACTAATCAAGCTGAAAATATGCAATCAGGAGGATCATGGAGTAGTGAAATCACCAAATTAACGGTATGCGTTTTAGTAGGAGACCTATACATGCAACACAATGATTTATTTTGTATTTCATGGATGGAGCAGGAAAGGGCATGTGTTTTATTTAAATCTCAAATGAGAGTTGTGTCTGTTTTTGACAAAGTGATATTGAGAATTGTTTCACACTTTTGTATATTTTGTTAACTACATCTTGGAGCACAGGTTTAAAAGCATGTTGCACATTTGGGAAATATGTCCTTTTTGTATGTCCGATACTTATTAGGATAGCAGCTCTGATTGTTCTCTATTTATGGGTTTACACATTAGGTATTTGATTGTAAATATTGGAAAATAGGTATAGGTTTATTGACAGGCTGTTGTGTATCTTCTGTGCCAGAAACTGCTTTGCCTCTGAATAATGGTGTGAGGTGGATTCCTTTTATTCTAATCAGTTTTAAATCAGAAATTAGAGATGGGACACGGCCTTTACTGAATCATTTGTGACAACTTTTAGAGCTAACCATCAATCTCTGCTTAGCTTTGATATTTCTCCAGATCCACCATGCAGTAAAAGCAAAATGCTGTGATTTTACTCAAAGTCCCATCCAAGTCCCCTTTAAAAGGCAGAATAGCAACCTGGGTGTCATCTTTTGGCAAACCTATAACCTGGGTGACATCTTCAATTCTGTCTTCTCTCTAGTCCTGCACATCCAGGTTGTGGCCATATCTTGCAATGTCTCCACCCATAACATCTCAATTACTCAGCACTTGGTCTTTCTGCTGTGCTAAAACACTCACTCCGTCCTATTTAATCTCCTGTCTTGACTACTGCAAAGTCATCCTCTCTGGCCTTTCTAACATGTGCCTTGCCGTGCTAGGTTCATTTACAATAAGCCTTCTAATATCATTTTCCAAGCCCACTGTTAGTACTACATCACCCTTCTCTGAATCCCTTCACTGGCTCCCCCTTCTCTAATATAATCAAATACAGGTCTTTGTCCCCAACTTTAAGATCCTCTCTTTAGTGCCTCTCTCCTTGCCTATTCTTGTGTCTTATCACATGGCTTCCCCCGCAGCTCCTGAGTTCCATCAACAAAAGATCATTAGTCTATCTTTCTATTCTGACCCCAATTAGAGCAGCATTCAAGGGTATCTTAGGACACAATTAGATCCACAAACTATATCTGATTCAGATCCAAACTTTACACAATTTGTCAAAAGCCATGAGATTATTATAAAGATTTCCTAATAAACACTAAGAACACAATGTTCCTCCCATGCAGTCCTCATTCAGAAGCATCTTTACACCTAAAGAGATGCACATTATTTAACTACTGGACATTCTGAGTTGTAAAAAATGTGTTTTTCATTATCTGTTGACATTTAATAAGTCAAGCTAGTCAAGAATGCCTGGTAAGAATGGAGAAACTGTTATATCCAGCTTGCAGAGAATTACACAGCACATAAGCAAAGAAAGAAGTAGCACAGCTGATAACATAATCTGTTTCCACTGTGCTGAAAACTTGTTTCTAGGCTTGACCCTGTGTTGGAGTTGATGCAGAATTGCAGCACCCCATAGGGCCTCAAGAAAGGATTGTCCTCAGGAAGCACAAGCCCTCCCAAGCTTTCTAGTGTACAGTAAATGATGTCATCTGATCCTCATGGTGGTCGTGGCCTGCTCTGTGATGCACTATTGGAGGCCATGATGTCATCACTTCTCCATTTTCCCCATATCATTTGAGGTTTGATGTGTGCCCCTGGGGGTAAAGCTGTGGCTGACCCTTGTGCAGTCTGCAGAAGAGGGCAGGGATGTTTCTTTTGCTCTCTTCATGCACTCTTGTGGTGATCTGCCACAATCTAGCCCACTGTACTTAAAGACAGAACTCTGTTGTTGGATCTTTGTGATTTCCCTGCCTACTTGATGTATGTCAGAGTTTTGGTTTTTTTTAGTCTAGCTTCACATTTCAAATCTCACTGCTGAATTCATCTTCACAGTGGACAATAGGGCAACTGACTAAATCCAAATAAGATGGCCAAGTACAGCTGATTTGACAGGAACTCTGATGTTTCATGTTCTCAAACTGTTTACAAGTATTTACAGAAATTGCCCCCACTCCCATGGCCCAATTCTGCCAGCCTCTCTTACACTGGCTAGTACTTATTTGATTTGAATGGGACAAGTCACATGAGAAAGTGCTTCTCAATATGAGAAAGCACCATCAGTCTGAAAGGAAAACTACTTCAGGAAAGAGAAAGGGTTTCCAATATGTGATGTGTGCCTCCCTGCACACACCTGACCGCAGTAATAATCAGATGAAGAAACCAGTTGGAAAGTTGAACTAAAAATCTCAAGAGAACAGGGTTGTTGTTTTTTTTAAATGAGATTTCTATTCATTTCTACTCTAGTCAGTTTCTTATACAGGCCTTAACAATGTGGTATCTCGGGCACCTGCCACAAATGAATTAAGTGATAAGACTAAGATCTATAATATAGGATTCTTCTTCTTGTCCTCACTAGGGGAAATTATACATGGATATTTTTATTTCTCTTATTTTAATTGATATATTATACATATTAAAAACTATTAGTTTACATTTGCTAAAGCAAAGTCAAAGAAGTGGAAGGCGGTGATGTTGTGGTGGTACATTGTTCTGGTACTTCATTTTGACCAAGCCAGAGACAGTCTCTCTTTCATTGTTTCAGCACTAGAGCTGGGTGAAATTCTTTGGCCAAAATATGTTTATTTTTTGCGGGAGGAATGTGGGGACAAAAAAAATTACATTCAGCAACACCAAGATCTTTTGCATATTGATATTATTTTCACCAAAGTGCTCATTTAGAGGAAAAAACAAACAATTCTGGAAGTTAAAACATCTTGCTTTAATGTTTTTAAATTGAAATGACTTTCATCATTTCTGATAATTTTATTTTAAAAATTCAAAAATGTTAAGAAGTGGTCAAAATTGAAACAAAAAAATGGATTTTGTGAAAAACAAATGTTTCATTCAATCTGAAACAAACTTTCTGAGTTTCTAATTTGCTAAAAATTTCAATTTTTTTGTTATCAGTCTGATCCAAAGCAATTATTTTTCGACTTTCTAAAATTATCTATGAACTGAAAAATTGATTATTTGCAAAGCTCTATTCACTACTTCTAGTTTTGTGGATGTACAGAAGTATATGAAAATGAAACCTATAGAAAAATTAAATCAAAAAAACTTTAACCCAACCTTTAAACTTTAAAGGAAGTTTGGTTCATGTTTGTTTCAAGTTTAACATGGAGTTTGAAGGAGATTTTAGTGGATATGACCTCATTCACCCATCTCCAGCCAAATCATTGCTATTTAAGCACCATACAGTTCATAATACATAATTACACAGGTATTTTGCTTATAATAATATGGTACTTATTAAAGGACATATCCTGCCTTTGATTATGGTGTAAAACTCTCATTTACTTTAATGAGAACTTTGCAAATGTATCAATAGCAGGAGACTACACAATCTATACAATTAGCCTGCTACTACACCATAATTAACATCTCCTAACTCCAGTTCCCCCGTATCCCATTAGTGGACAAAAAGTCTTTTATTTCCCCTTTGCTTCCTATAAATTTGAAGAACTCTAACATTTGTTCATATATTCTCTCCAATCCATATTTAATATGTTTTAGTCCTCTAATTATCCATTTAATTTTCTTTGTTTTTATAGATCTCTCAGTCCTCACCAGATTGTTTATAATTGTAAAAGCCTTCTGCTTATTGTATATAGTAGTCATTATGACTTAACCAAATTGGCATATGTTGCCCTTTCCTCCATTTGGAATAACTAAGGATGAATTTCATTTGCAGTTTCCCCAACTGTTTCTTAAATATTTGTTTCCACTTTTCAGCACTGAATTGCAAACACGTTAAAAGAATCAAAATTCCTAGAGACATTTTACATTTGCTCAGAATCAAGTTTCCTAAAGTCAAACACATGTGTGCCATTTTCTCTTAGTACTTGCCCTCTGGAATATTTCAAATCATAACAGTTCATCATTGCAGGATGCTAGATACTCCTCTCTGTCAGTAATCTTAGAAATCATGCTTAGGATAAGAAGCAATATATAGTAGAGCACATACCCGGGAGACAGAATGCCTGGGTTCTGTCTGTAATGGTTCCTCACGCCTTGCCAAGAAATGGAGAATTCTTCCCTTGCTTCCTAATAAAGGTTTCCTACCGTTTCTAGGACTCCAGAGCAGCCTGCATTCAGGCCCTATGGACATTCTTCTTCTCCTCCCATTTGTATTCCTGAGGCCTTTTATATATCTAAGTCATTTGTCCTTCTTTACAATCTGTCAGCATGTGTATATCAGGGCCCAGATTCTCCTCCACTGCAGTCAGCTCCTACACTCTGAGGCTGTCAGGGAGCCATTCACAATTCTCTGAAGAGTTTCTGTTCTGTTTCATCTATTTAGACAGCAGGCTGTTTTGGGAAGCAACTCTTTCTCTAGGTATATATAAAACACCTTGCACAATGGGGCCCCAATCTTCCTATCAAAATGTAATTATAATTATTGATCTATTTAACATTTGTCAAAACTGCCAAAGATCTACCAATGTTATTCCTTAATTTGCTGCGCAAGAGCCAGCAAATAGAGGAGCTTGAGTGGGAGTTTGCAAGGAGAGTTTGGGGGGAGACTAAGAAAGGCAGGCAGAAGAACACACAGGCTACTGAAGGGAGTGTGCAGTGTTCTAGCAGTGTCTTTGTGCTTGTCGGGGGTTTGTTTTGCTGTGGTGGTGGTGGTGTTTTTGGGTTGGTTTGTTTCTCAGGTTTACAGGATTTAGGTGGGAAGCCTATGACAGATACAGAGGCAGCAGCTGTAGTGACCCAAGCAGTGGAAGACACAATGAAGATGACTGGATGTGGAAGCTGCAGCATGATCCTGGAGGGGGTAACTGAAAAGAGTTTTGTCTTCATGAAGTGCTGCCTGATAGAGCTGATGGAAGAAAAGATCTGAGGATTGGAGATGCAGGTGGAAACTCTGGTCGAGTTTAGAAGGAGGTTCGAGTGAATGATGGAGCAAAGACATGAGGCGGCTGAAGGGAAAAGCTCAGACTTGCAGATGGAAGCAGGACCAAAGAACTCTGAGGGGAGACTGCTGGGTGAGGAAAGTGGACGGTGGAAGCATGTGACTAAGAGAACCAGGCAGAGGAAAAGACGGGCTAGTGAAGGAGAAATAGAGCTCAGGAACAGGTTTGTGGAGTTGGAAAATGAAGGGGCACAGCAGGTGGTCACTGAAGGTGAGAGGGCAAGGAAGAAGAGAAGAGCAGCTAGCCCTATAAGGAGAGGGGACAAGTCAATGGAGACAACACCAAACATGAGCCCCAGGAGGATATGGGATGGGTTGTAGAGGATTGCAAGGGTGAATAGGAATCGAGAGGACTTGCAGACAGAGGGAACAGGGTATACACTGGAGAATCGCACCATCACCAGACCAAGGCAGGTCTACGTGATTGGAGACTCCTTACTGAGAAGAATAGACACGCCTGTAACCAGAGCTGATCCAGAGAACAGAAGGGTGTGCTGTCTGCTGGGTGGACCTGAGGCTGAAGAGGATCCTAACGGGGAGCAGAAAAAATATGCTGATTGTCCTTCATGTGGGAACGAATGATACGGCTAGTTTCTTGCTGGAACGCATCAATGGAGACTATGCCAGGCTGGGGAAGACGCTTAAGGAAATCAAGGCTCAGGTGATCTTCAGTGGGATTCTTTCTGTTCCTAGAGAAGGGCAAAATAGGTGTGACAAGATTATGGTGATCAACAGTGGTGCTATAAGGAGGGCTTTGGGATGTATGGCCACTGGGAGGCATTCATGGACAGAGGTCTGTTCTCTTGGGATGGACTTCACCTCAGTAGGGAGGGAAATAGACTTCTAGGATGGAGGCTGGCACAATTGATTAAGAGACTTTAAACTAGGAATTGGGGGGAGATGATTGGGAGATGGCCAAGTAATCTCCACGCCTAATTTTAACATTGAGAGGGAAAAAAATGAAGCAAGAAAGGATAGTGTTGTGGGTAGGAGAATGGACATATAGAGGAAGGGTAGTGTAGATAAAATTGTAATAGGTGATACTGGCAGTAGAATGTCTGGGCCTAATCGGGTAAAGAATGTGAGTGAAGCCAAACAGCAATAATTAAGATGTTTGTACACTAATGCGAGGAGCCTAGGTAACAAAATGGAGGAACTAGAGTTACTGGTGCAGGAAGTGAAACTGGATATTATAGGGATAACATAAACATGGTGGAATAGTAGTCATAACTGGAGTACAGATATTGAAGGGTATGTGCTGTTTAGAAAAGACAGAAATAAAGGCAAAGGTGGTGGAGTAGCATTGTATATCAATGATGAGGTTAACTGTAAAGAAATAAGAAGGGATGAAATAGATAAGACAGAGTCTTTCTGGGCAAAAATCACATTGGAGAAGAAGGAGCCTCCCCTGAGATAGTGCTTGGGGTGTGCTATAGACTGCCGGGATCTGATTTGGATATGGATAGAGACCTTTTTAATGTTTTTAATGAAGTAAATACTAATGGGAATTGTGTGATCATGGGAGACTTTAACTTCCCAGATATAGACTGGAGAACAAGTGCTAGTAATAATACTAGGGCTTAGATTTTCCTAGATGCGATAGCTGATGGATTCCTTCACCAAGTAGTTGCTGAACCAACAAGAAGGGATGACATTTTAGATTTGATTTTGGTGAGTAGCGAGGACCTCAGAAGAAATGCTTGTAGGGGACAACTTTGGTTCAAGCGATCATGAGCTAATTCAGTTAAAACTAAATGGAAGGATAAACAAAAATAGATCTGTGACTATGGTTTTTTATTTCAAAAGGGCTAACTTTAAAGAATTAAGGAAATTAATTAAAGAAAGTGGATTGGACTGAAGAACTTGGGGATCTAAAGGTGGAGGAAGCCTGAAATTACTTCAAGTCAAAGTTGCAGAAATTATCAGAAGCCTGCATCCAAGATAGGGAAAAAAAAATCATAGGCAGGAATTGTAGACCAAGCTGGATGAGCAAGCATCTCAGAGAAGTGATTAAGAAAAAGCAGAAAGCCTACAAGGAATGGAAGATGGGAGTGATCAGCAAGGAAAGCTACCTTATTGAGGTAGAACATGTAGGGATAAAGTGAGAAAGGCCAAAAGCCATGTAGAGTTAGACCTTGCAAAGGGAATTAAAACCAATAGTAAAAGCTTCTATAGCCATATAAATAAGAAGAAAACAAAGAACGAAGAAGTGGGACTGCTAAACACTGAGGATGGAGTGGAGGTTAAGGATAATCTAGGCATGGCCCAATATCTAAACAAATATTTTGCCTCAGTCTTTAATGATGCTAATGAGGAGCTTAGGGATAATGGTAGGATGACAAATGGGAATGAGGATATGGAGGTAGATATTACCACATCCGAGGTAGAAGCCAAACTCAAACAGCTTAATGGGACGAAACCAGGGGCCCAGATAATCTTCATCCAAGAATATTAAAGGAACTGGCACATGAAATTGCAAGCCCATAAGCAAGAATTTTTAATAAATCTGTAAACTCAGGGGTTGTACCATATGACTGGGGAATTGCTAACATAGTTCCTATCTTTAAGAAAGGGGAAAAAAAGTGATCCGGGCAACTACAGGCCTGTCAGTTTGACATCTATAGTATGCAAGGTCTTGGAAAAAAAATTGAAGGAAAAAGTAGTCAAGAACATTGAGGTCAATGGTAATTGGGACAAAATACAACATGGTTTTACAAAAGGTAGATCATGCCAAACCAACCTGATCTCCTTCTTTGAGAAGGTAACAGATTTTTTTGAACAAAGGAAATGCAGTGGATCTAATTTACCTCGATTTCAGTAAGGCATTTGATACGGTTCCACATGGGGAATTTTTAGCTAAATTGAAAAAGATGGGGATGAATATAAAAATTGAAAGGTGGATAAGGAACTGGTTAAAGGGGAGACTACAACGGGTCATACTGAAAGTGAATTGTCAGGCCAGAGGGCAGTTACTAGTGGAGTTGCTCAGGGATCGGTTTTGGGACCAATCTTATTTAATCTTTTTATTACTGACTTTGGCACAAAAAGTGGGAATGTGCTAATAAAGTTTGCAGATGACACAATGCTGAGAGGTATTGCCAATACAGAGAAGGACTGGGATTTCATACAGGAAGATCTGGATGACCTTGTAAACTGGAGTAATAGTAAGAGGATGAAATTTAATAGTGAAAAGTGCAAGGTCATGCATTTAGGGATTAATAACAAGAACTATTGTTATAAGCTGGGGAGGCAGCAGTTGGAAATAACAGAGGAGAAGGACCTCAGAGTATTGGTTGATCACACGATGACTATCAGCCGCCAATGTGATATGGCTGTGAAAAAAGCTAATGTGGCCTTGGGATGCATCAGGCGAGGTATTTCCAGTAGAGATAAGGAGGTGTTAGTACTGTTATACAAGACACTGGTGAGACCTCATCTGGAATACTGTGTGCAGTTCTGGTCTCCCATGTTTAAGAAGGATGAATTCAAACTGGAACAGGTTCAGAGAAGGGCTACTAGGATGATCCAAGGAATGGAAAACCTGTCATATAAAAGGAGACTCAAAGAGCTTGGCTTGTTTAGCCTAACCAAAAGAAGGCTGAGGGGAGATATGATTGCTCTTTATAAATATATCAGAGGAATAAATACCAGGGAGGGAGAGGAATTATTTAATTCAGTACCAATGTGGACACAAGAACAAACTGGCTATCAGGAAGTTTAGACTTGAAATTAGACAAAGGTTTCTAACCATCAGAGGAGCGAAGTTCTGGAACAGCCTTCCAAGGGGAGTAGTGGGGGCAAAAGACATATCTGGTTTCAAGACTAAACTTGATAAGTTTATGGAGGGGATGGTATGATGGGATAGCCTAATTTTTGCAATTAATTGATCTTTCACTATTAGCAGCAAATATGCCCATTGGCCTGTGACGGGATGTTAGATGGGGTGGGATCTGAGTTACTACAGATAATTCTTTCCCGGGTGTCTGGCTGGTGAGTCTTGCCCACATGCTCAGGATTTAGCTGATCACCAGATTTGGGGTCAGGAAGGAATTTTCCTCCAGGGCAGATTGGCAGAAGCCCTGGGGGGTTTTCACCTTCCTTTGCAGCCTTGGGCATGGGTCACTTGCTGGAAGGTTCTCTGCACCTTGAAGTCTTAAAACATGATGTGAGGATCTCAAGGGCTCAGATGCAGGTTCGATACAGGAGTGGGTGGGTGAGATTCTGTGGCCTGCATTGTGCAGGAGGTCAGGTTAGATCATCATAATGGTCCCTTCTCACCTTAAGGTCTATGATTTGGAAGAATGTTGGTATCTCAAATGCCACTATGACTATTGTTGGCCAATGATGATCTTTTAAAGGCAACTACGATACTTAGTTACCCCAATTCGGGCCCAATTTAAGGCCCATTGAAGGCAATGGAAAGGCTCCCATAGACTTCAGTGAATGTTGGATCAAACATGCCAATTTTACTGACCATTTCAGTTTTGTTTTATGCTTACAGGTACAGAAACCTTTCTATGTTGTTTTAAAATAACCTCTAGGTGGATTCTTCATTTTTATGGTATTAAAGTATTCCCTTTTAAAGTTAATTGCACACTGATTCCAGTGACAGTTATAAACTTGTTAGCAGAATAGTCACTGTCTGATATTTAAAACTCATTAATTTGATTGTAGCTTTGTGGTGACCACATAGCCTACTTTTTAAAGAGCTGTCCAGGCAATTCTTAAGGAAACAAAAGAAAATTATTTCCCTTGTGGGGAAAATAAGAAGCATGAATATTCAGACATATTGATACAAAACATATGTAACTTATAGCAATGCATTTGTATAAGCAATATCTTTGAAAGCGTTCAGGTGTAGATTTATTCTGGTAATCTTGTAGTTAGCCCTAGCAGGCAGAATATAATGAGACCTAATGTGTGAATCCAAGACTAAAGCACATTTAACAGAGAGCCATCAGTTAATTTCATACAGTCTGGCCCCATCAAACACTTGCCAGCTATACCATGTTTAAATCCTATTTGGCTCCAACCAAATTTAAATTTAAATTGTCTATCCCATTTGAGAAAAAGTACAGCTATCGCCTTAATGCGATGAGAAGCCTGATCTCGTGGCAAAAGTTCAAAGCTGATGCAAGGCTCGTTCATGAAATCTTCAAGAGTTTCCTTAACGAGACAGAGGGGAAAACTCTGGCTTCCTTAAAGTCAAATGGCAAAACTTACATTGACTTAAATGGGACCAGGATTTCCCCAGTGTCTTTGCACATTCCTAACATTAAAACTTGAATAGTGATCCTGGAATATCTTGTATCATCCATGTAAGACCACTATTGCAATTATGGGAGTCTACGTGTCCAGAGTAGAAGTCAGAGATAGTATCTTCCCTGTTGAATGAGGGCCTGTTAGTGATGCTAATAGAGGATTTAGGCCTTTTTATTTGACTGAGATATAACTTTGGGTTTTGTATGCCAGTTTGAATTTTGAGGTTTTTAAAATACCATTGTTTGTGTCTTATATCCTTACTGGAAAGTGTGAACAAGGAACAAAGGCACTGTGTGTTGCTTCTGCCTACAGCCAGATGGGGTTTTTAATACAATGAGAAAATATTAGAAATAGAGTTAAAGTGTTCCTGGATATGGTGGAAGTTTAATATATGAATGTACAATTGAAGGACAGTTCTGCCTCAACTCCTCTCCCAAGACAAGGCCAAGCAGCCAGTTGGGAGGAGCAAGGGGGATGGTGGACCTCTGAAAGGAATTTCCGAAATAAAACATTTATTAGCAGTCAACGACACAAGGAACAAAATAAATGATGAACTGGCTTGGCATATACCTACACTTTCAGAGATAAAAGTCATATTAAACTGCCTGCTTGAGAATTGTCCCTAAGAATTCTTGCCAGAAGAACATTTATCAAGTGCAGAATGTGAAAAACTTGAAAGGTTCTTGCTGGGAGGTCTAATAAATGGCAGAGCCTGACACAATATTGCCTTAAGCAAACACAGGGAATTAAATCCATTGCCTAGCAAGCAACAACCGTCTTCTCCCCACTCCTCCAAATGGCTGTTCACGAAAAAGATTGAGAAAAGTAAGAACTATCTAGACTTTTTTTTATAGTTCAGTAGGTCATTTTTCTAAAGCAGTAGCAACTAAGTTAGATTGTTACTAAACAGGAACACTTTCCCCTACCGCTATGTTCAAAACTCTAGGTTTTGCTTACTATGCTAACAGTGTCCCCATGTAATTAATGTGAATTTTGGATATGAGAAAGCTGTTCTTTCCTCTTCTATTGGGAGCTCATTAAATTGAAGCACTGGGACACAATAGTGAGTTACATAATTAATTATTAATATCATCATCATCATACCTTCTAGGAGCCATAGTCATGGACCAGAACCCCATTTGCTATATTCCTGTTGATAAATTGTATAGCCAATTGTTTGACCATACTTTGGTTCATTATGAAATATTCTCAAGAGACCAAATAATTAATATCAATCAGGTTTATTAATACGGTACAGGAAAAAGGTTCCATATGACACCAGTCTCTGCAGTAATGTTACAATCATGCTACACAGAAAGACTGCTGTCCAAAGTTAGATCCCTAAAGCCATACCCTAACTTGTTTACCAGTAAAAGGTACTATATACACCACCTGAAACTGAATTCAAGTAATCAGCTTTTTACCTTGTTTGTTTCTGGTACCAGGGTATACACCTTTATTTTTTTTGTTCTGAACCCATGCATTCCAGGTAATGATGCACCCTTCTCTTCATTCTGGGTACATGCACTCTAGGTAGTAAGGGGCATGAAGACACCTCCTAGGCTGGTACCAGAATAAATAGGTTTTTGAGGGTAACTCCCTTTCTGTTGCTATGAGGAAACAATTATATGGCGTGTTAGGAAAATTTTCCTATCTGCTTAAGACAAAGCTTACTTTAGCTAATGTAAGGTGTTATAACTGCCATATTAATGCATAATAATATGTACAATTAAATGCTTGGAATATGCATTGCAGGTAGTATTATCAGCATAATGTATATGTATGCTAGCCAGCGTATATTAGTCAACATTCTGTACAAACACAGAACAAAAGCTGTTCCCTGTCCCAAAGAGCTGACAATCTAAGTAGAAGACAAGAGATAACAGATGGATATAGACAGAGAAAGATACAGTACAAAGAAAAAACAAGACGTTTGACCATATATGCAGACCTGATCCAAATTCTATTAGCAGTATTGAACCCCAAGAATTCAAAAATTGTGAGTCATCTCCCTTTCCTCCTTTCCCCTTCAAAAAATCACAAGACGGGCTTAAAATCATGAGGTTTAAAAATAAGAACAATTGGGGGTTATTTTTATTTGAACATTTAGGGGTTACATGTTCAAACTTTTCTCCACAATTGCAAGGGTTAGAAACTGACCTTTTAAAAGAATAAATAAGAGTTGAGATTCTTGCTCAATAGCCTGATTCCAGCAGCTGGGGCTTTAAGAACAACAAATATCACAAGACTCAAGCTAAAATGGCAATAACTGGCAACACTGCTAAAGTCAATGGCAGTCTTTCCATTGACTTCATTTGGCTTTGGAGCAGACTCTGTGTTGAGTATTCACACAGCACTGAAAAAAAAATCTTGTCCCAGGATACACTTGGCTCAGTGTATAATCTGAGGAGTGATGTCTTCTCTGGATGTTCCAAAGTCCTTGTCAAGAATCTGGGTGGTGGTGGGGATCTCTCACATTATAGAAAGATTCTATTCTATTCTATACAATTTTTAAATACTTTTTAGCAAGGCAAAGTTACGATAAAACATTAATATACTATATTGTACATTCCTTATTCAAGAGCAGGTTACCATTCAAAGACCCTGGCTACAGATTCTGGCTTGCTGCCTGGCATCTCTGAGTACACTAAAAAGGTTGACCAAATGTTTAAAGACCTAGCCTCATTTTGGTACTTGTCTTGTGTACATACATGGTGTGAAAGCTTTTCCATTACAAGTACATCCCACGTTTTACTACACCACAATTCCACAGGTTAAGTCACATTTCTCCAATAAAGTGCTATACAAAGTCTTGCTGCTAACACAAGAAATTAATTGGTCATTCTGTTTAAAATGCAGATCCTTTACTGGAGCACTAGGCAGATCAGGGGATCTCTGAAAAGCAGGCATTTTGTTATTAGATGAATCTCTTTAGTAATTTCTTCCCAAAACTATCCAATTCTTGGACACATCACATTTGCAAGTCTGTTCTCATTTCTCTAAAACTCCTCCCATGGAGTATCTCCCTTATAGCAAAAATATGATGACTCTTATCTGGAGTCAAATGCCATCTATACTGTAATTTATAAAAAAATTCTTTATGGCCTACACAAATTGAAGATGTATATCTCCTTTCCAATATAAAGACCCACTCATCCAGATCAAGTTCTTTATCCAAATCCCCCTCCCATCTTTTGATATGGTTTATATTCTTTTTCAGTCAAAATTGTATATAACTTAAAAAAATAATTATTTTGTTTCAGCTTGCTCCTGAATCAACTCCTCAAATGTGGTTAAAGGTCTATATAGTATTATTCTATTCTATTCTCCATTGTTTCTTATACTGCATTCATGACCGTAATGTCTGATTGCTTTCCCAAAGTGTATTAAGCAATGTGACTAACATCTGTCACATGTTGTATGGTGTTGTGAGGGAGCATAAATCGCCCAAGTATCTCCCAAAGTGTCATTCATGTGCATCTTTCAATTTTAAGGCTTCTCTTTGGAACAGAGAACTCTAGATTCTTTTAGTTTTTGATCTTTTAAACTATTGCCAACTTCTGAGATTCAGAATATATTTGTATTGAGAAAAAAATACATCAAACTGAATGATTTTTATCAAGAGCCACATCCATCTGAAGAGGCTTTCATAAAGTATTCCTATCTGGTTTCCTGTAAAATTTTGCTCAGCCTGAAATTTGGGCTATCTCTGCTATACAACTGATATTTTTACTGATCTTTTTAGGGGCTTGCTTCAGACAGGTGATGTTGTACCTTTCGGAGACACCATTTCCAAATTGTGATTCACAAAATAAGAAAACAAACATCAGCAGATGCTGCACGACAAAAAAAATAAAATAAAAAATCACTCATACTTAAATAGTCATACTTACACTTTTCATTGATTGTACTAGGCAATGGTATCTGTAAACAAAACAGTAGACATTGAGTATAGTCAGCCTATTTATTAGTAAAGTAATTGCACAGAGGTTTGAAGCTGGCAGACTCAACTCTGTTCTAAATTTGTTTTTGGTTTTTTCCTGAAGACTTTGATTTAAATCTGTTACAAACTAATTTGAGTTAGTACTTTGCTGCCTCATTGTCCATAATGATATTTACTCCAGTGAACAAGGTAAAAATGGTCCATAAACCCTCCATGGCTTGAATTAAATTAGAGCATCTGCTCCAGTAATAAGCACCTGGTTGGATAAATTTGACATCTGGGAATCTTTCAGTTGATTGATTTTTCCCTTACTCGAACATGCCAGTATAGTTAATAGGAATATTGGCAACTGAATTGTACAGTTTTTATAGCATCTGATCTTCATAATCCAACATGACTTATTCTGCATTGCAGTCTGCTTGCACTACTCATATATGGCTTTTTAAATTTTGAATTGTTTTGGTTTTGTTTCGTTTTCGTGAAATTGATTTGTTTTGTTTTGGAGGGTTTTTTTTTGTTTGGTTGGTTTTTTTGTAGCAGCTACCAAAATACAACGTATACCATTGAATCACTTGTGCAAAGCCAAGAATACCAGAGAATACATTTGCCAGTGATGTGTGGGTTCAAGGAACCTAGAATACAAAGAAATATTAGCTAGCAACTAAACAGCAGCTATGCCTAACTGTGTATTATGTTGCCGATGGGTGTGATTGCCAAAAAGGTTTGTAGCACCATACTGACAAGTTTCACTTCAAGGGCTTCATTCCTTTAATGTAAAACCATTTCTGAGAGCCAGTCAGAAATGAATCACAGCATTTAGGAACACAGTTTCAGATTGTAACTATCTGTCCAGAAATGATGCAGAAAAGAGAAGAATTAAGAAAAAATAAAGTTTTATCAATTGATAGGAAAGTGTTTGCATAATATCACATCTCATTTAATGAACATTTGTGAAGCCAACTAACAAGATGAGAAACAGCCAAACAGTACTATAAATGTCTGAAAACTTTAGTATTCCCTGAGGAGAGGGGCTCTTTTTACCATCTACTTCTGAATTGGGGTGGCAAACTGATACCAGATCCTAGATGCCCAATAATATGTAATACAAAGCAAATTTTATGTTAACTTTGGACTAAATATAATACACACAATTTGAGTTTTACTTAGATTCATCTTGCAACAAGAGGATATTTGACTAAGGTATGCTTTCTAGCCTACAAATGCCCATTATTCATTCAAATACTGATTGTGTACCCTTGTTAGAGGTTACCACCTGAATAAAACCAAACCAAAGAACCCAATTTTCATACCACTCTGCTCTATTAATAGTGAAGATGTCATTTGTGTTCATGATAATCAATTTAAGGGAAGTGTGATCACATAATTAGGACACTTAGGTATTACTTTGCTATTAGTTTTGTAGACTGGTGTCCATTTTTTTTGAAGCAGATGTCAGATGACTCCCAAAGCAATGCAAGATAGAGGCAGAGGATAATGAAGTTTACCTTCACTGTTGTCTATATAATGTACCCTAACTGTTAAGAGGAAATTTAGAGTTTAATTTAAGCTATTATGATGATTATCCCTGGCCCTAGCATGGGGGAATGGGCATGTGTGCACTCTACACAAGGGTCATGGACTAAATCCACTCAAAGGAGGGGTGGAAAAGAGGAGGCAGGGCCATGACTCTGCCTTCCTGCTACACAGTTGTAGAGAGCAGGTGCATGCAGCATACTTCAAGAAATAGTGCAGCACACACGCTCCACTTGGGCAATTGGAAACTGAAAAAGGGATTGTGCTTTTTTTGGTGCAATCCCTCCCTGGGCTCACCCTGGGGCATTGCAGAATCTCAACAATCACAACTCACAGCTGTGGCTAAATCCAGCAATCTAGCTCAAAACATTGTTATATTTACTGTAAATTCTGCCTTTCCTCCAGTGATCTCAAAGTGGTTTAGAAAGGTAAACAAAATTATTTGCAAAGAGGAGCCTACTTTATACATGGGGAAACTGAGGCCACAAGCAGCATGAGGCCTGATCACATGCCTTTCTTTCCTTTGACTTCAGTCATCTTTGAATTAGGCCCCAAGTGGCTTGTCAAAGGTCACAGAATCAGGAATAGCTCCTAAGTGTCCTAACTTCCAATCCTCTCATCTTTTACACACACTTCAGCTTAAGTGCAGCAGTGATATGGGTATAAAGTTATTAATTACAGGATGAATGTATGGATGGGCAACCTTCAAACAAAGCAGTTTCTTCTTAGGCTTGAACCTTGCCACAGGGTCTGTGGACTCCTGAGATGTTTATTTATGAAACTACCCTAAAAAGGAGGCATGAAGTATAAAGTCTCAGCATTTTTTTTTCAAAAAACCTTCCTATCCAAAAATATGAAGTAAACGATAGGCAAATTAGCATGGAAAATTCCAATATCTGCTCCCTAAAACCAGGGTAAACTGAGTTAAGAATTGCTGAATTGGACTGACCTGGTCTGTGTCAGGTTGCTTTTGAGCAACAGATCAGCTATTCAGCCCTCCTCTATGGAGAGCAAGGTATCATAATTTGTCTCCATCTCCTTTATGCCATCTGGACTGCGTCTGTTTCAAATTTAAACAGCTTCTTTTCTTCAATACAGATAACTGGAGCTAAATGTACAAAGCAGGTGATGTTCTTACTCTAAGTCCCACTGTCCAGATGAATAGAATTGAAGTCCAGCCTGGCCTAATGCTTTTCACAGGATTTTCTGCTTGTTCTACTTGGTGTGTACCTGTTATCTGATGGTTTGCCAATATATTAATAAAATCATCAGCAATGCAATCAGAGACATTGGATTGCAGAGAGGCAAAGTGGCACAAAGCCTCAGGGTCTTGCTAGTTACCTTTCTTCTTCTGGATGTGCAGATAGCCAGACTGGTAGAAATACTTTCTTGCACCTTCACATCCAGAGAAGGCTTTGCACAGTGCAGAGTTCAAAATGCTGCTTCTGCTCATCAAGGCAGTTAACAGAAAGGACCTTACATAGCTTGAAACCACCTCACTCTTCATGATCACCTAAGAAATCTACAGCTGCTAGCTAAAACCAGGTTTTGACTATCAGGTAATAGGAACTGAGAGGTCTCCGTGGTGGTTCCCCTAGCTGTGGAATCTCTTTGCCACAAGTGATGAATTTGAGCCCAAACTTGGCAGTATTCTGATCAAAATATAAAACACACCTCCTTGGTAAACCTTACCCTAGAATTTCTTTTTAAACACAAAACAAAAAGTCCTACAAACACATAGTCATACCTCCTTTTGGCCTGGCGGAAAGGAGGGGGGAGGGGTGTTTCCTGGGCTTTTGTGTGTTTTAATATTGTGCAGTGTTTAGATACCATGTTATAAGCACTATATTAAAAAACCCTATAACTGGGTTCAAAAAAGAACTAGATATGTTCATGGAGGATAGATGGTCAGGGATGTAACCCTATTTTCCGAGTGACCCTAAACTTCTGACTGCCAGAAGCTGGGAGGGGAAAACAGGTGGATCATTCCAGCTGCCTTGTTCTGTGCAATCCCTATGAATCTCTGGTACTGGCCACTGTTGGAGGCAGGATATGGGCTAGACAGGCCATTGGACTGACCCAGTATGGCCATTCTTATGTTCTTATGAATTTAGTCTGGTGTATGAGCAACAAGTGTGAGGAGTCGCATTTCTGCTCACATTGGACTTTGTGCACTTGTGTATTTCACCCCAGGCTGTGGCTCAGGCAGAGTTTTGCCTGAGTCAGTGAGTATTGCAGTTTCAGGCCCTAAAGGGGAAAATGTTATTCCTTATGGTGACACTAAGCTCTGTACACAACACTGAACTAAGCATGCAGAAAAGAATCCTCAAGAAGACTTCTTTAGAGCTACACTTCTAGGGTAGATGCATTCAAAATATGACAACAATGATTTCTGATTCAAATAATTTCACTGTAGTAATTAAACATCAGTAAAAGAGGCTCTCTTCAATTAACCTATTGAGTAATTAAGTTGGTTTTGAATTAAATAAACCACAGAAAGCCATAAACAATTAAATTCAGTGATCACAGTACATTAAAAATATCCATTATATTTTATTGAAGAGATTGAAATGTCATTACTTTCCTCAAGGCTTGAATTGGTGGGAATACTCTTCCAAGTTGTGCTCAGCATAAACTCCTAGAAAAATACCGTGTACTATAGCCCAACATAGAGTCTAGCAGTTAAACCAGAAGTGCTGATGTGTAACTAGTGTTATTAAGGTAATACATGAAATAGGGTTTTGCATAGCCTATAACACTGATGTCACACTTTGCTGAAACCATTCCCTATTCAGCAGGTTATGTTTTTCTGTTACTAATTTAACTGAAGTATTTATGTATTTAGCTGTCAACCTGCATATTTCTCTTGGTGAAATATGAAGCAAGTAAACCTTGCTAGTAAACCTGTGCACTGCACAAGTTTAGATGAACAGATCAGGTGTGATTTTTACAAGCACTTAGCACGGAGCTAACTTCTTCTCTTGACATCAGTGTGAGCAGAGTTAGGCCAGTATTCATTGCTCTTGAATATCTCATCCATAATGTGCATTGTAAGCAGATACTAACTGCAGAAGGTAAAATAAAGCCTCAAACCATAGTTCAGCCCAAGTCCCCTTCCTCCGTCCTGGATTTACTAGCACAAAGAAGGTTGAAAACCAAGAGCAAAGCAACTCAAGCCTCTCAATAATAAAGACAATAGTCCTTTCCAGCTTTCAGTAAATTTGGAGGGGAGCAGACAGATATTTCTGCCACTGCAGCAGCTTCTCCTTTGCTTTAATGATCAACATCAGGTTGCCCAGGTGATAGGAATGGAACCTGAGCTCTCCTTGTAAAATCTTACATGCCACAAACTAGAGTACCTCTGTACTTCATCACATACATGTGTAATCAGATCTGTTGACTGACATATTAATCTTCTAAATGAAAAAAAAAGTTACTCCTCACTATTTGAACATGATCTCATGGGCTAGATTGTTCCACAGAACACATTCCATAATAAGGGGTTGTGCATGACTGGGCTATTTCAGGAGAACCTCATAAAAATAATTGTGGCTTTAGGACCCACAATTCCCTCCCTTTTCTTCGCTTGCTCCTGGGTGAGGGGTCAAGGTAGTAATTTCCTGCTGGAATATGCTCATCTGTGTCAGTTTAGCTGCACTAGACAGCAAGAAAGTGTGCGCATGTATGGGATGGGGGGAGAATCCTGTCATTCCCCATTCACTGGCTCCATGGAGGTGCATAGACCCATTTACTCTTGCACACTCAAACCCAAGGTCTAGACACTGCTCACCTAGGGGTGTGAGGTGTGTACTCCCTCTTACTCCAATGGGCAAGCACATACTCAAGCTCTTAATTTTAGTTCTATGGTATTATAGTTTCTTTGACGACTACCATAAAGGTTGTGTGGGAAGGCAAATGTTGTGTCTACCAAATAAGTGGTTTGACATTAACAAGAACAGAAGCAGTGGCACAGCTTATGTCTCAAGTGAATATCTCTTATTTTAAATGTCATCACACTGTAGAGAGCAGAATTACTGCTAAATGGCTACTGCTACTAATTACAGTGTTAACGTCATTATCATGCATGAATAGATAGGGATGTACTTTTGGTCAACTAGCATAACCACTGTATAATTGAAATCGCTGGTTTTGAAAGTTTTATTTTATTCGTGGATTAGAATGATCATTTAGTGGGGCTATTATAGATGGACTGGTGTTTGGGGATGAGTTCCCAACACCTATAAAACATCTTTAAAAGGCTGGTGTCTTTGATAGCCTCCAACGGACAAACTCCCCAATACTTGCTTACACAGGGCTGAGGAGATCTCATGAAAATTAGGGCTGTGAAAGGCAGGTATCTGGTGCTTTTTAAAAATAACCAGAGAGCTCAGGGCAGATGGGGCTCTTGAGCCAGGGAGAGCTGCCTACCTAGAAGAAGGAAAACTCTGACTTCAAATCCCCATCTGTGCATCAAAAGAAGGCTGGTGTTGGGCAGCAGTGACACCAGTACCACCTGTTGGTGATTCACCAGGTTTACGGCAACAAGGTGGGAAGAGAGTGGGCATGTATTTAGTCCAACTGGAGAAAGGCCCTCCCACTGCGGTGTACATCAAGGCTATTAATCAGAACACTATAGTTTTTGGTGCAAGGTGACTACATCGGTGCAAGCAGTTTCTTTTTTAAGAACGTTATCAAAAGGCAGTAGTAGATACCAGTAATAAGAAGAGGTGAGACTGGCCTGAATGGTTCTCCATACTACTGCTAATGGTGGGAGGTCATCCCAATCCTATTTCAGAAGTTCACCCACCTCAAGCCTAGAAGCCCTGGGCCAATAAGATTTCTGGTGTCTGGTGTCTGAGCTGCCCTCTAGAAGAACAGGGGGACTAGCAGTCGCAGCAAAGAGTCAGATGAAAATCAGTGATCTACACAGCCAAATAAACCCCATATAATAATATTAGTAACAATAATGTGTCCAGTCTGAGTGGCTGAGGTGTAGAAGTAGCCCATATGATGGTAAGGAAAGGTATCAATGTCCTTTGCATACAGGAAATCTAATGGACAAGGGATGCAGTGAAGGAGTTGGGCTTAGATTGCAAACTCAACTACTTGGGTGAAAAAAGAGGGTGTAATGGAGTTGGCATGGTAGTGAGAGGAGAGTGGAAGAAGATGGTGATTGAAGTTAGTACAGTATAGGACAGACTGATAACTGTATGAGTCTATTAAAGAGTGAGCTCTGTTTGTAGTATCAGTGTGTGTACCTCAGCTAGTAGGTAACACAGAAGAGAAGGAGAGTTTCTGTCAAGACATGCAGGAACTAGCATTCACAGCAGCGCCAGAGGAACTGCTGTTGTTGCTAAGGGGATATGAATTCATAGACAGACAAAAACTGAAGCGATATATGTGTTTAGGAAAATTCATCATACGCACCATGAATAAGGAAGGGAAAGCATTACTAGACAAGTGTATGGCCAATCAATCAATGAATGATAGTCAACACTTGGTGCCAAAAGAGGGCAAGTCATTTGCTCATGTACCTCTGTGGGGGAAACAAAAGCCATACCAATATGCTGCTGATGGGAAAATTTCAGTGGAGCACAGTTACAGACTTCAAAGTGATACCTAAAAAACAACAAGGAGTCTAGTGGCATCTTAAAGACTAACAGATTTATTTGGGCATAAGCTTTCATGGGTAAAAAACCCACTTCTTCAGATGCATGGAGTGAACATTACAGTTGCAGGCATTATTATACTGACACATGAAGAGAAGGGAGTTACCTTACAAGTGGGGAACCAGTGTTGACAGGGCCAAAGTGATACCTAGTGAGACAATAGCACTACATGACATATCTTGGACTAGTTCAGGAAATAGTTTTAGGCACTGCTTCTAAAGGCTTTAAAGTTTCAGCTGAGGTTTCCATAGATGTTACAGTTTCTGCAATGATTTGTTCTTCAATTGCTGCAGCTGTAACAGGCACAGCGACCGGCTCCCATATCAGCAGTGGCCAGGCGCCGAGGATCATCATCCGGTAAATCCAAATTGTGGACAAGAGCCAAGTCAACTCTCTTAGCCCAATCATCTTTCCACAACAGTTTCTGTGTAGGTGTAACTAGCAAAATATTCTCAACAGACATAAACCATTCATGGCTAAGCTTCTGGCAGGGCATTGGTCAGGGAAGGAATTAAGCTAAAAAATAAATAGGATCAAGGTACAGGAAATTAAGAAGTGCAGCAGATAAGTTTGGCAAGCAGTATAAGATAGGTGTCCAGAAACAGATTTGACTTTGCTCGAAGTGGAGGGGAACTACCTCAAAATAATGTGGCTTGCTGAGATGGAAGAGGTTTGTGGACAATGCAGATGGGGAAAACCAAGGGAAAGAGGTGGTGGACTGATAAATGCAAGTAGCAATCAGACACAAACAAAAAATGACACAAAGAAAAAGAAATCAATCAATCAAGTTCAAATGAAAGCAAATACAAAGAAGCAAAATAAGCTAAGTGGGTAGTAAAGAAGGCAAAGAGTGCCCTAGACAATTTGTATACTGAGCTTGTATACCACAGCTGGCTGGTAAAAAGATCCGCAGCATTGCTAAAATGTGATGCAAAGGTAAGGAGGTGGTGTTGTAAAACCATGGGTAAATGATGATCTGGGGAGACTGCTAGTAACACCTGAACAAGTGACATAAAGGTGGAAAAAATACATTGAGAATCTCTTAAATTAGATAAACCCCTTTAGGGTTGAGCTGCAACATGTGATCCCAATGTGGTGCTTGAGCCTAACATATTAGAGACAGAAGTGAGAAAAGCATTACAGAAAATGAAGAATGGTAAGGCAGCAGGACCTGATGAAGTGACAGCAAACCTGGTGAAAGTCTTGGGTGAGAGAGGCATAAAATGGCTGAACAGAATGGTTTAAGCTGTATGGCAAGACATGAGAATTCCTAAAGACTTACACAAGTCTATCCTGGTTCCAATACATAAGAAAGGAAGCATCCAGGAATGTGGAAACTATCAAGGGATAAAACTATTGTCACATGGGATAAAGATATAGGAACACCTCATAGATGCTAAGATTAGGAGAATGGTGGATCCTCTCCTCAAACAAGAACAATTTGGCTTTAGGAAAGGTCAAAGAAACCACAGATGTCATGTTTGTAATGCAGCAAGAGAAGCAGCTAGAGAACCAACAGAATAGCGTCTGGGCTTTTATAGACCAAGAAATGGCACCTGATAAAAGTGGACAGAAGGATGTTTACACACCAGTGCTGAGGAAATATGGAGTGTCAGAGGATTTAATAACTATAGTGAATTCCCAATATAGATCACTTAAAACAGTGATCCGAACATACTTTGGAACAACTAAGACCAGGGGCTGGCTTTCAAACAACTGCTGTTTATCACATTGATGGACTTAGCAGGAAGATCCCAATGGAAAAAGGTCAGAAGCTGCAATATGCAGATGACATAGCAATAATATAGCCTCAAAAGAAGGCCTGGAGGTAATAGTATACCAGTGATATGACCAACTAAGCAGGCGTGTGATGAAAATGAACATGACTAAGCCTGGGGCGCCACAAAGTAAATTGAACATAGAGATCAATGGCGTGCAACCAAACCAGACTGATCAGTTCAAGTGCCTTGGGGGCAAGGTCACAGAAGACTGTGAGCTTGAATGTAAGATACAGTCCAGACTGGGGAGTGCTGGGAAAGTTTGGAATAACATTTCAGGGTTGTGTAAGACAAGAATATGACAGACTAAAAATCCAAATGTACAGAACAATGGTGAGTCCCACAATGCTGAGTGGTGCAAAAGCATGGGTGATAGAGAGTCTGCAGATTCAATGCCTACAGGTGTTTGGGATGAGATGTCTTTGCATTACTAAAAGAGTTACATGAACAGACAGATTTAAAAATGAAAGCATTAGGATGGAAGTCCAAGTCCATGATAAAATCCAGGACACATGACTTTACTAGTTCAGTCACATACATAGAATGAATGAAGAGGTGAAGATAACAGGCCAGGAGAAGTGGTAGGAAAGAGACCCTGACAAAAGCCAAGGAAGTACTGCATGGATTGCATCAAAAAAGTTGGTAAGCAGGGGGACTTTAGTGCCATCTCAGACAGAAAAAGACGGTGGATGTTTGCACAGAGACCTGACCCCAGTGGATGGGATAACGGGAAGAAGAAGATCACTTTGCAGTAGTGATACTTTTCTGTGCATTGCAGCTGATATGGAAACACCTAGATCAATGTGCACTGAAGCTGCAACCTTATCACCAAATGTCAAGTTAGACAGTCACCAAAAATATCACCTAGGATATATGACTTATATCTAAAAATGCAGCTTGATATTTGGGAGAAGTGGTTATCAGGAGTATGAAGCCGTAGTACTGGCTCTGTAGTTCATTATAAGCCAGGATTCCATTTTAAGAACTATTTTTACCACTTCAATTGCAGAATAAGTCTGGTAAAGGAAATAAAGTCTGATCTGAAAAGTATCTCAAAGGGAAACTAAATTACTGAAGATCAAATGATCCCTGTAAAAAGCACTCCAAGAATTTATCTATAATAATTCCGTGGCATAGATGTGTTTGCTGTTGAATTGCTCAGCAGGTAATGCAGTCAGAACTCTGTCATACCCTTCTTAACTAAGGATCTGTCTTCACTACGGGGTAAGTCGATCTAAGTTACACTACTCCAGCTACGTGAATAATGAAGCGGGAGTCGACATAGCTTAGGTCGACTTATCCCGGTGTCCTCACAGCACGGAGATGACGGGAGACGCTCTCTGGTTCACTTACCTTACTCTTCTTGGAGAGCTGGAGTACCGGGGTTGACCGGAGTGCCTTCTGCCATCGATTGAGTGGGTCTTCACTAGTCCCGCTAAATCAATCCCTGCTGCATTGATTGCAGCAGTGTCAATCTCCCCGGTAGTGGAGACCAGCCCTAACTGTGACTTCAGTTATAGTGAAGAGAGTAGGTCTTTCCTAATGAACAAATCCCTTATTTCGGAATGTTCTCTCTCTCTCTCTCTCTCTCTCTCACACACACACACACACTTTTTGCTCTTGCCTAAGTACATGTCAAGATCAGAGTTTTATTTGTTTATAGGCAATGGGAGATGTGCTTTTGTGATTGAAAACAGAAAGTGGGCCCTAGCCATTATCCAAGCAAAGTATGTCAGAAAATAATATAATTTGCAATACCTGATCCTGTTCCTACTGGCATCAAACTCTGATTTCCATGCACAGAAAGTTAGCGCAAGATCTATGCACCACTTAAGTCTCACTTACACCATCAAAACAGGCTTTTATCTTATTTGAATACAACTTCTGATTTGTTTGTTGTATTTGTATTTCGTATATGGTGTGGTGTACGTTAACTATCAAATCAATGAAGAGATCTATACAACGAAATGTAACTAGGAAAAGTTAATTCACAACTGATTAATTAAATTAAAGCTAGAAACATCCTTTATAAAATTCAGATCTCTTATCAAACAAATGTTCAGTTAAAATTAACAACATATAGTAATCTGTCCCCTAAAATGGTGTAGAAAGTGAGAGATTCTTGGGAGATAAAACTACAGAAGTAAGAAATCAAAAAAGGAAAGTGCTTAGAAGAAGACAAGAAAATCATCAAATATATGGGGCAAATGATAAACTCTTTTCCAGTAGAGTGTATTTGACTAGGAATAATAATGAAAATAATAATAATAATTAATAGAAAATCACCTGACATGTAACATGGTTACCTGTCTATAATGCTCATTTCATGTTTGATTCATTTTACACAAAACAAATTAGATTTTTCCTAAGGAGGAGATACTTTTACTATTAAAAAAAGCCAGGAAGGAAATGCCTATCAAATAAAAGATTTCAAATAACTAAAGACATTTTTTCAGCACTTGTTCTAGTTGTCTTTTGCCAATTCCTCCTTTAACTAGAAGTTAAGCATGAAAAAGTATATATTTGTTGCTAATAATATGCCTCTGCAGGTGGTTTAAACTGCTGGTATTTCTATACCCCTGTTAACTGCTCACCTTTCATGTTGAAATGCAATTCCTGAAAATATACTGGGTATCTTGAAGTAACAATCTTCCTTTTCTGATGAGTATATAGCACAGAAAATGAATGTTACTAAAAGGTACCATTTTAGTTACCATTTATGATTGTTTTAATCTAACACTTAGCACAATTTGCATTTGCTAATTTCCAATCTCTCTCTTCCCTTCCCCCCATTGCCACAAACACAGACAAAAGAAAATATGTGTAGCTGCTGAATCTAGACCAAAAGTACTGAGCATCTACCAGTAACCATATATTCATCTCCACAATGACATCAGCAGTGGCAATTGTGCATGCTCTGGGAAAGTGTCTAAGTATTTTTCTAGAAAGACACATAGTGGGATGGAGTTCCATTCTTGTTAAATTCATAGCCTGTATCTCAGCATAAAGGCTTCTACACCAATCAATATTTTCAATCTCACTAGACTCCGATAGGGGACACTGAAGGGATTTTACATTATTCTTGGTATGAATGTATTGATCAAACAATTATCCTGTGGAAACAGTAGATCATTACAGCCACTTTCACACAAAATGACTAATTCGGCATTTGAAACATAATCCTATAGTCTCTTCTTACCTTCAGTGGCTTACATGTTCTTGCCAATTAAACTTTTGCATAGGAACTGTTTTGCTTTTGAAAATAATAAGCTGTGGTACAGTATAGTAGTAATGATGCTTCAATTAAAGCTGAGATGACATCTCCTTTCACTTATTTATAACTTTCCCCCAAAAATTACCTTTTGGGACATATCTTCTTATGTTTGTTCTATGTTTAGAGACAAATTATTTGGAAAAGCTTAGAAGCAGCTTTGGAAGAAGACCCATTAATCTAATCAGCTATCCGAGTACCAAGAAGTGGTGTATTTTAGTTATTCACTGACAATTCCTCAGATACATTTTTGCAGTTGGATAGCTCAAACGCACTTGTTTTTCTTCTAACAGAAAACTTAACAAGTTGTGAACTTCATTGAATTCAATGGGAGCTGCAGGTGCTCTAAAATTCAGGCCACTTCTATTTAGGTGCCAAAATATGGATTTAGCAGCATAAATTTTGAAGCTCAAGTTTGAAAATGATGTCTCAAGTACCTATGTATTCTACATGCTTAGTTATTCTTTTGTATATTCTTCTGGTAACTGTGTAAGATGAAAGGTGACCGCATAAAGCAGAGGTCCTACAATACAGGTTTATACTGCTGAAGAAGTATTGATGCCTCTTTTCCTTTAAACACTTGTGACAACTATGGCAATTTCCTGCAATATCCCTGAAAAACCTTACTGAATTAACTTTAAGTATATTTAAGTATTATTGTGAAGCTGTATGTAACTTTTTTTTGGGGGGGGGGCGCGATATGGCCATCGTAAACCTTGCAAAGCATTGTAGCACCAAAAGTCTACATTGAACAATGGGATAAATGGAGTTAAATGTTAATCTCTAGGGGAAGATGAATGCAAATTTATTCCCCTCTAATTATGCAGAAACCCAGCCTTTTGGAGTTATGCCTTGAGGAAAAGACCTTGGTCTGCTGATCACTGTACATGAGGACAAGATCAAAGGCCCAGGCTGTATAAAGGAAAAACGGAACTATTCATGGTGGTTCTTGTTCTGAACAAAAACTGTTATGAATTTGTAACCATGAAAAAAAACGCTTAAGGACTTGAAGGACTGATTGTCTACTAAAACCCTTGCTGGAGCTGGGATGATCTCTGGTAAGCTTATTAGCATATGTAGGTTCTTTCATTGTTTTAATATGTTTTTTCTCGAATGTTTTCACCCTAAGAATACATGTGCTTGTTCATGGATTCAATAACTTATAACTGTAAACAATTACAACTGCTCATAGCCACGGAGGAAAAAGCAAAGAGCAGAAGCAGGCCTCATTAGGCATCTGGGTTAGTGCAGAATAGCACAGCGCAAGGCAGGGAAGTGTGCAGCGTGTAAAAACTCAGGTTAGGAGAGAAAAAGATGTGAGTCTCCCTCCAAGAGAGGTGATAGGTGGAGGCCAGAGTCCTAAAAGTGAGTGCCCTTGTTGGACCTCAGAGAAGTAACACAGATGCAGTTGCCCTAAACTGTAACAAGAGTTACAGATATTAAACAGGGGCATGTCCGGATGTGCATTCAATTTTTAAACTATGTACAGTACATACAATGTTTTAGACACTAGGTGAGAGGAATCACTTGTGAGAGAATGTAAAAGTTAAGATGACATGGACCAGATTCTGCTACCGTAAGACTCACTAAGTAGTAGTATCTTAGTCAAGTAATCCCATTGTTTTAGTGGGACTTAGAGATAGATGTGAATGGGAATACTCAGTGAGTAAATTGCAACTCAAAGTAAGGGTGGCAGAATCTGGCATTCATTGAAAAGTGTTAGAAATGACTGAGAATGAGATTTTTTTTTTTTTACAAATGAGGAGATGACTTTAAATAGTCTGATGAAGGCTGGGAGACAGACAGACAATATTATGGAATTCACGTGAGTCATTAGACATAACGTTCTGTAGTGATAAATAGAGGTGTAGGTGGGATAAGAAGATTAACAAGGCAAAAAGCAGCTGTCAAGAAAGCAGTAAGTAGCCATGAGATACCACACAGGGTGACTGTATATAAGTTGAGCAGAAAATCAGCTTTCTGTAAAATGGTAGTGACATGCCAATAATTGGATGAGTAAATCTGCAAGATCAAGATCCTCCTTTTGTCTCCAAAGCTTATTTTGATCATAATCCTCCATTTTTGGCTTTGGCAGCTTTATGGAAAGATAAAATGTGGTAAGTTATAACAATAAGTGAATAGTGATTGTACATTAATTACCAGTTGAGCATAGAAGGAGTAAGCCCTTTGGTTATATTTTGCAGTTCTACAAAGCTGGTTCTAGAATGACTAGAAGACAAAGATACTGTTTAGAGAAGAATCCATCCCTTTCACTGTTAATGTCAGAGCCTATTTTATGCACTGCACTTAGCACAGATATGTTATATAGAAGAGTTGTACTTCATATTGGGACCAAAGATGAATATGCCACAAAATAGAGTTCTCTAAGCTCAGTCATCTGTGGTTAGAAAGAATAGAACTGTAAGTCATGCAGTATTTCCAACATAAATGCTAAAAAATTACAGTGAAAGAGAGCCTTGAGATATTTGATATTATAAATGGACATGGGTCAGGCACTTGCACAGCATGGAGCTCAAGCTGCTGATAGGAGGACATTTTTATAAAGAGAACATTGAAAAATTCATAATGGATATAGACATAAAAATTAGCCATGTTCCAAGACCTAGAAATAAAAGAGAAAAGAAGTATAGGAGGAAACTAGGGGCTCAATATATAGAATCATAGAATCATAGAATTCAAGATCAGAAGGGACCATTATGATCATCTAGTCTGACCTCCTGCAAGATGCAGGCCACATTAGCCGATCTACCCACTCTTTTAGCAAGCGACCCCTGCCCCATGCTTCGGAGGAAGGCGAAAAACCTCCAGGGACACTGCCAATCTGCCCTGGAGGAAAATTCCTTCCCGACCCCAAATATGGCGGTCAGCTGAACCCCGAGCATGCGGGCAAGACTCTCCAGCCATACCCTCTGAAAGAGGTTAAGAATATCATATTATTGACCCAATTTGACCCAATTAAGTACCAGTTTGGCACTTAATTGACCTATTGACTAAGCCCGTTATCCTATTATACCATCTCCTCCATAAACTTATCTAGCTTAATCTTAAAGTCATGGAGGTCCTTCGCCCCTACTGTTTCCCTCGGTAGGCTGTTCCAGTATTGCACTCCCCTGATGGTTAGAAACCTTCGTCTAATTTCAAGCCTAAATTTCCTGACTGACAATTTATATCCGTTTGTCCTCGTGTCTACATTAGCACTGAGCTGAAATAATTCCTCTCCTTCCCTGGTATTTATCCCTCTGATATATTTAAAGAGTGCAATCATATCTCCCCTTATCCTTCTTTTGGTTAAGGAAAACAAACCGAGCTCCTCAAGTCTCCTGTCATACGACAGGCCTTCCATTCCTCGGATCATTCTAGTGGCCCTTCTTTGTACCCGTTCCAGTTTTAACTCATCCTTCTTAAACATGGGAGACCAAAACTGCACACAATACTCCAAATGAGGTCTCACCAACGCCTTATATAACGGGACTAGCACTTCCTTATCCCTACTAGAAATACCCCGCCTAATGCAACCCAAGACCGCATTAGCTTTTTTAACGGCCACATCACATTGCCTACTCATAGTCATCCTACGATCAACCAGGACTCCCAGGTCCTTCTCCTCCTCCGTTACTTCCAACTGGTGCATCCCTAGCTTATAACTAAAATTCTTGTTAGTCATCCCTAAATGCATAACCTTACACTTCTCACTATTGAATTTCATCCTGTTACTAATACTCCAGTTTACAAGGTCATCCAAATCTCCCTGGAGGATATCCCGATCCTTCTCCGAATTGGCAATACCTCCCAACTTGGTGTCATCCGCAAACTTTATCAGCCCACTCCTACTCTTGGTTCCCAGGTCAGCAATAAATAGATTGAATAAAATAGGACCCAAAACCGAACCTTGAGGAACTCCACTGGTAACCCCCCTCCAACCCGACAGTTCCCCTTTCAGTACTACCCTCTGCAGTCTCCCCTTTAACCAACTCCTTATCCACCTCTGGATTTTCATTTCGATCCCCATCTTTTCCAATTTAACCAATAATTCCTCATGCGGTACCGTATCAAACGCCTTACTGAAATCCAGATATATTAGATCCACCGCATTTCCCTTGTCTAAAAAATCTGTTACTTTCTCAAAGAAGGAGATCAGATTGGTTTGGCACGATCTACCTTTCGTAAATCCATGCTGTAATCTATCCCAGTTGTCATCGGCCTCCTGCTCCTTAACCACTCTCTCTTTCAAAATTTTTTCCATTACTTTGCATACTACAGATGTTAAACTAACAGGCCTGTAGTTACCCGGGTCACTTTTTTTCCCCTTCTTGAATATAGGAACTACATTAGCTAATCTCCAGTCCAACGGTACAATCCCCGAATTTAGAGATTTATTAAAATCATCGCTAACGGGCTAGCAATATCACTCGCCAATTCCCTTAATATTCTAGGATGAAGATTATCCGGGCCCCCCGATTTACTTCCGTTAAACTGTTCAAGTTTGGCCTCCACCTCAGATACCGTAATGTCTACCCCCATATCTTCATTCCCATCGGTCCCTCTATCACTATTCCTTAGCCCTTCATTAGCCTCATTAAAGACCGTGGCAAAATATTCATTCAGATATTGTGCCATTCCAAGATTATCCCTAATCTCCACTCCGTTTAAAGTTTTAAGCGGTCCCACTTCTTCCTTCTTGGTTTTCTTCCTATTTATATGGCTAAAAAACCTTTTGCTATTGGTTTTAATCCCCTTCGCTAGGTCCATCTCCACCCGTCGCTTTGCCTTTCTCACTGCATCCCTACACCCTCTGACCTCAATAAGGTAGGTTTCTTTGCTGATCCCTCCCATTTTCCACTCCCGGTACGCTTTCTGTTTTTTCTTAATGACCCCTCTAAGACGCTTGGTCATCCAGCTCGGTCTAAAACTGCTACCTACGAGCCGTTTTCCCTTTCTCGGGATACATGCCTCTGACAACTCCTGCAATTTCAACCTGAAGTAACCCCAGGCGTCATCTACCTTTAGATTCCTAAATATGTTGGTCCAGTCCACTTCCCTAACTAGTCGTCTTAATTTAGTAAAGTTAGCCCTTTTGAAATCGTAAACCCTAGTCTCAGATGCAATATTGATTATCCTCTCATTAATTTTGAAACGAATTAGCTCGTGATCACTCGAGCCAAGGTTGTCCCCTACAACTATTTCCTCAACAAGGTCCTCATTACTCACCAAAATCAGATCTAAAATGGCATCCCCCCTCGTCGGTTCAGCAACCACTTGATGGAGGAATTCATCAGCTATCACGTCTAGGAAAAGCTGAGCCCTATTGTTATTACTAGCATTTGTTTCCCAATCTATATCTGGGAAGTTAAAGTCTCCCATGATCAAGCAGTTCCTATTAGTGTTTACCTCTTTAAAAACATTAAAGAGCTCTCTATCCGTCTCCAAGCTAGATCCTGGCGGTCTATAGCACACCCCAATCACTATCCCGGGTGAGGCTCTGGTAGTTTTCTTCCCTAATGTGACCATTGCCCACACAGACTCCGTATTAACCATTGCATTGCTAGTTATTTCATTACATTTCACCTCATTATTGATATACAATGCTACTCCCCCACCTTTACCTTTGCATCGGTCTTTTCTAAACAGCACATACCCTTCCATACCTGTACTCCAGTCATGGCTACCGTTCCACCATGTTTCGGTTATTCCTACGATATCCGGTTTCAATTCTCGGACCAGGAGCTCCAGTTCCTCCATTTTATTACCTAAGCTTCTCGCATTGGTGAACAAACATCCTACCTTTTGCTGTTGGGCTCCTCTCACTCTTCTCACCCCGCTCGGTAGGGACACAGTACTACCAGTATGACCTGTCGATCTAGTATCTGTCCCCCCCCTCTTCCTTACACCTAACCGTCCCCCTCTGGCTATATCTGTTGTTATCTTCTTGTTCTCACTCCCAATGTATAAATTTGGCGTGGAGTGCACCAGGGCCTCTCCCAACCGTCTCCCCCCAGTGTCTAGTTTAAAGCTCTTTTAATCAGATGAGCCAGCCTCCCTCCTAGAAGTCTACTTCCTTCCCTACTTAGGTGGAGCCCATCCCGTGAGAACAGTTGTCTGTCCCCAAAAGCCTCCCAGTGCCCATACATCCCAAAGCCCTCCTTGTAACACCACTCTCTCAGCCAACTATTAATCGTCAGGATTCTCTCACCCCTTTGGCGCCCTTCCCTAGGGACAGGTAGGATCCCACTGAAGATCACCTGAGCCTCAATTTCCTTAAGCGTCTTACCCAACCTGGCATAGTCTCCCTTGATCCTGTCTAGCGAGAATCTAGCAGTATCATTCGTTCCCACATGAAGGATGACCAAAGGGTTCTTACCTGCTCCTCTTAGGATCCTTTTCAACCTCAGGTCCACATCCCGTATTTTAGTGCCCGGTAGACAGCACA
Source organism: Mauremys mutica (assembly GCF_020497125.1). NCBI lineage: Eukaryota > Metazoa > Chordata > Testudines > Geoemydidae > Mauremys > Mauremys mutica. The sequence continues at coordinate 188,798,096 of NC_059073.1, read as the reverse complement.
CCCTTCTGTTCTCCGGATCGGCCCTGGTCACAGGCCTGTCCAACCTTCTCAGTATGGAGTCCCCAATCACGTAGACCTGCCTTTGCCTGGGGACAGTGCGGTCCTCTAACCTATCCCCCGTTCCCCCTGGTTGCAAGCTCCTTCCATTCCTATCTTCCCTTGTGGTTCCCCTTAAGCCATCCTGTAATCTCCCCTGACCCAAACTTGGTGTTGCCTCCATAGACTCCTCCCCTCTATCTATGGGACTGGCCGCTCGTCTCTTTTTCCTTGGCCTCCCACCATCAGCTACCATATTCTTTACCCCTTCCTCATTCTCCAAACCTTCAAACCTGTTCCTTAGCTCTATTTCCCCCTCACTGGCTCTCCTTTTCCTTGGCCTGCTTCTCACAGTCACATGCTTCCACCGCCCATCCTCCTCGTCTGGTGGTCCCCCCTCACTGGCCTTGGCCCCTGCTCCCACCTGTGCCCCTGGGCGTTCCCCTTCGGTTACTGCCTGCCATTGCTCCATCAGCTGCTCGAACCCCCTTCTATTCTCTATCAGGGTTTCTACCTGCAGCTCTAGGCCCTGGATCTTTTCCTCCAGCAGCTCTATTAGGCGACACTTCATACATACATAGTACTGCTCTGGGTCCCCTGCTAGAACCAGGTACATACCGCAGCTGCTGCATGCTCTCATCCTCGGTGTGTCCTCTGCTGCTTGGCTCATGGCTGCTGCTGTCCTGGCCTCGCTCGGTGCTTGTACCTAGGGAAACACAGGGGACACGGCGCGGCCCCCTTCCTCCTCCCCCTGCGAACTCCCACGCAAACTCCCCTGTTAGCAGCTCTGTTTGCTGCCTCCTGTGCCGCTGCCTGGCTGGGCGGCCGCTTTTATAGGCCCCTCCTAGCCTGGCTCCACCCCCTAATCAGGGCTCAGCCAATCCAGGCTCGGCTGCCCCTTCAGCAGTCTGCCCCTCCGGGCCTCTACTGAGGGAGACAAACACTACACAAACAGACACAAAGACACTCACCTGCTCCTCCAATGGGAACTCCCACGCAAACTCCCCTGTTAGCAGCTCTGTTTGCTGCCTCCTGTGCCGCTGCTCGCAGCTGTGCCGCTGCCTGGCTGGGCGGCCGCTTTTATAGGCCCCTCCTAGCCTGGCTCCACCCCCTAATCAGGGCTCAGCCAATCCAGGCTCGGCTGCCCCTTCAGCAGTCTGCCCCTCCGGGCCTCTACTGAGGGAGACAAACACTACACAAACAGACACAAAGACACTCACCTGCTCCTCCAATGGGAACTCCCACGCAAACTCCCCTGTTAGCAGCTCTGTTTGCTGCCTCCTGTGCCGCTGCCTGGCTGGGCGGCCGCTTTTATAGGCCCCTCCTAGCCTGGCTCCACCCCCTAATCAGGGCTCAGCCAATCCAGGATTTCATGTTAGTACACATGGACTGCAAACAAATATTGCAAAACAGAATATTTTTCTAAAAAATAAGATTGCAGAGAATGACAGAAGAGATTGCAGTCAAGCCTTTTTCAGGTCAAATAAATTTATGCCTATGGGATCTGGAGGGACAAGGAGCATCCCCCAATTCCAATCCTTCCTCAGGTTGGGTAATTCTGTCCTGTTAATCTATGAAATCAGGAGACATAAGGTGCTGACACTAAGTACAGAATTCCCATTTACTCCCCATTAGCTCAGAAAAGATTTTATAGAGCCAGAGCTCCTAGTGAAGTTCTGCCAGGATATTAATACAGAAGCAGTATATGACAGTCATCTAGTGCTTGCTGAATGTTTCCATTTTCAAACTAAAAAGCATGTGCAATCAAGGATGACTTCAGTGAGGTAAAAGACCTTTGTATCTTATTCCTTCTCTCTTTCTTCTTTCTCTCGCTGTCACTCTGTGTGTATATGTATATGAAACTTTCTTTCACTGCCAGCTGCTGTTCTTGTACCCAGGAGCAAGAAGGAGGCCCTCTTCTGAAGTCAATGCTTGTGCCAGTAGATATGCATAGGGAATATGGTGGAATCCATGTCTTTAGGAAAGAAGGAGAAAAGGTGGTCCAATGGTTCAGATGCTCTCCTGGGCCTAGGAAGCCCAGGATTCAATTCCCTCCTGTACCACAGAGTGTCACCTTGTGTAAATCACTTAGTCATTCTGTGCCTCAGTTTTCCTGACTATAAAATATGACTAATACTTCCCAAAAGGACATTTTGACACAATTCCATTTTTGCAAAAATACTAAAAACTTTTTCTTGTTCCAAAGTTGAAAAAAAAAACACTACACATTGTTCTGAAACCTCAAACATTGCTGCAAAATGAAACTGTCATCCCCTGGTCAACACTAATGATAATCATGGAAACCAGTTCTAGGTCTGGTTCTGTTCAATATCTTCATCAATGATTTAGATAATGGCATAGCGAGTACACTTATAAAATTTGAAGACAATGCCAACCTCAGAGGGGTTGCAATGCTTTGGAGGATAGGATTAAAATTCAAAATGATCTGGACAAACTGGAGAAATGGTCTGAAGTAAATAGGATGAAATTCAGTAAGGACAAATGCAAAGTACTCCAAAGTACAATCAGTTGCAAAATGGAAAATGACTGCCAAGGAAGGAGTACTGCGAAAAGGGATCTGGGGGTCATAGTGGATCACAAGCTAAATATGAGTCAACAGCATAACACTGTTGCAAAAAAAGCAAACATCATACTGGGATGTATTAACAGGAGTGTTGTAAGCAAGACACAAGAAGTAATTCTTCCTCTCTACTCCATGCTGATTAGGCCTCACTGGAGTATTGTGTCGGGAGTTCTGCATGCCACATTTCACGAACAATGTGGCCAAATTGGAGAAAGTCGAGAGATGAGTAACAAAAATTATTAAAGCTCAGGAAAATGTGACCTATGAGGGAAGATTTTAAAAACTGGTTTTGTTTAATCTGAAGAGTAGACTGAGTGGAGACATGCTAACAGTTTTCAAGTAAATAAAAGGCTGTTACAAGGAGGAAAGAGACACATTTTTCTCCCCAACATCTGAGAATAGGACAAGAAGCAATGGGCCTAATTTGCAGCAAGGGCAGTTTAGGTTGGACATTAGAAAAAAATTCCTAACTGTCAGGGTGGGTAAGCACTGGAATAAATTGCCTAGGGAGGTTGTGTAATCTCCATCATTGTCTAACCTGTTCTTAAAAATCTCCAAACACCAGTCAGAGATGGTCTAGATAATACTTGGCTCTGCCATGAGTGCTGAGGACTGGACTAGATGAGCTCTCAATGTCCCTTCCAGTCCTATGATTCTATGATTATGGCTCTAAACAGATAGACTGGTCCCTCTCTTATTTCCTCACAACCAAAGGAAACAGAACAACTTGCCTATATTATTCCTGAAAAAAATTAGACTCCAAAATATGCTTCAGTGGCATTTCACATATTGACAACAGCATGAGGCTCCAGAGAAACATTTTATTTTTCAAAGCTATAGATTCCAACTTCAAACATTCTGGAAAAGGACCAAACCAAAATTGACCAGTGCATGATGTTCATAAGATAAATGCATCTCATGCACTTCTTAGGCAAGTCAATAACAAAAGTTTGTACTACAGCAATGGTTTTCCCTTAAGTTTTCAGTAAGCTCCAAAACCTGCTTAATAGTCTACCGATGTGAATCTAATAACCTTGAAGTTAAATCAGTTTATTGTGGTTAGTTTACTCTAGTGTAGTTGTTGAAACACATTGTTGAGTATTATGGATACACAACAGGCAAATGTGTGTTATGTAAATTGAATGAAAAAGGCATAAAGGAAGATAATTTTCTGGTTTCTTGGTTTTTGAGCTTCTGTTCCTCTAGGAACTGTATCAGTCATAAACCAGATGTTCAAACTGCGGCACAAGAGTGATATACACTGTCATGCATGTCATTTGTTTTTTATAATTTCTGTGTGATCACATTAAGTGTTATAATAGCGCTGGTGACACTGATTTAGAGAGCAAAGACATGGAGGAGGAAGACTGGGATGCAATAAATGAATTTGAGAGGACCACATGCTTATATGGTGATTCAATTTCTAATGTAGTCTAATATTTCTTCATATCCTTTCTGAGAAACATTTTGTACTTTTTCCTAAGTACATTTTTTTTTCACTTCTGGATAATGAATAATGAGACAGGACGAATAATGGCTAAGCCTTGGGAGACATAGCATCATAGGAAATGCTTATCAGCTCAGATCAATGGTCCATTTAATCAAATACTGTTTCTGTCCATAGCCAATTTCAAATTATTCTTATTGTTAATACAATTATTGAATCCTTTTTTGACTTCTAAGTTCTTTGGTTTAATAATATCTTGTGGTAGTGCCTTCCACAGGTTGATCATATACTGTCTAAAAAAGTATATACCTTTATGAATTCTGTAGAGCTGGTTGGAAATTAGCTGTTGGAATGTTTTTCTGTTGTAAAATGGCCATTTTGTTGAAATCAAAACTTTTGGCAATAACGTGCCAATTGTGATAACATTTTGTTTTGAAAAACCTTGGAACAGATGTTGAAATGGAAGTTTCAATGTTCTATTTTGAAATGACTTCATTTCAATTTTGATAGGCTTTCAGAAAGTCAAAATTAGAATGAAACATTTTGATTTTATCTAAACAAAATGTTTTGATGAACCCAAAATTTTGTTCTTTATTTTGTTTTACAGGAAATTTTGAATTTGTTTTTGCTTTCATTCAATTTTGGAATGAACCCCCCCGCCACCCACAATGTTACTGAATTTACAATTAAACAAAAATTCTGGTTCACACACAGCTCTAGAATTCTGTTCCAAATTGCCACTGACTTGTTGCATGACCTTGAAGAAGACACTTCACCTATTGGGGCCTCAGTTTCTTACTGCTTCATTCTGAACCAACCAATCAATGGCCATATTCTTAGATAATAATCAAGACTACATGTAAGAAATGTATGGATCATGTAGGTCAAATCAGAGACTAATAAGATAGGATGCAACCATGTCTGAAGGAGGCATTTTTAGGAGTCATAACTATTTGGGTATCTAGAAGGTGCAAGGAACTCAGAAAAATCCCAAAACAGACTGTCTTGGTGACTGGATGGCAGATACTCTAGATCAGTGGGTCTCAAACTTTTGTACTGGTGACCCCTTTCACATCGGAAGCCTCTGAGTGCAACCCCCCCCCCAATAAATTAAACACACTGTTTAACATATTTAACACCGTTATAAATGCTGGAGGCAAAGCAGGGTTTGGGGAGAAGGTTGACAGCTCACGCCCCCCCATGTAATGACCTCACAACCCCCTGAGGGGTCCCGAACCCCAGTTTGAGAACTCCTGCCCTAGATGAATGGTGATGGTACATATATAGCAATTTTTTTAATTGTTTTACATTCAGGATTTGTCTCAGTGAGTTTTGGACCAGAACACTAGAAAGAGACAATGCTGATCTCACCACCTCCAATCCCTCAACCCACTGTATAGCCTATGTCTTGGCAGGGCTCACTGTTATCCGATTATGTTTCATGCAGAAGCTGGTGGCTCCTGGACTCTGCAATAGCTGGGAGATGTTGCAATTAGTGTTTGTTAATTAAATGTAGAGCTGGGTTTCATCTGCATATTGCTATCACTTGTACCTGTGCTGTCCATGACAACAGCTTCATATAGAAGCATATTGAAGCCAACAGCTTCATATAGATGCTCAAAAGGGTAAGGGAGAGTCCCTTGTGGGACTACACAAGTGAGACCCTCCCCTCCCCCCGAGTTAGAGGAGTAGTTGCCCATCATGACCCTCAAGGTTCAATCTGATTTGAATCATCTTCATGTATTTGCATGTCTCTGACGTGGGACAGGAGTATTTGATGGCTGGCTGTATCAAGTGCCAGGGAGAGATGAAGCAGTGTAAATACTGATATATGGCTCCTGCTATCGATAAGAGGAGGTGAGGTGCAACATTGTCTTTGTCCATTCTCCTTGCCAGAGTTCCTGGACATTGGAAGTAGATAGGGGAACATTGAAGTGGCTCTTTGTTAGTTGTCATTATCTCTGATAAACCCAGCAATCTTTCTAATCTATCTATTAAGAACATAAGAACATAAGAACATAAGAACGGCCGTACCGGGTCAGACCAAAGGTCCATCTAGCCCAGTATCTGTCTACCGACAGTGGCCAATGCCAGGTGCCCCAGAGGGAGTGAACCTAACAGGCAATGATCAAGTGATCTCTCTCCTGCCATCCATCTCCATCCTCTGACGAACAGAGGCTAGGGACACCATTCTTACCCATCCTGGCTAATAGCCATTTATGGACTTAGCCACCATGAATTTATCCAGTCCCCTTTTAAACATTGTTATAGTCCTAGCCTTCACAACCTCCTCAGGTAAGGAGTTCCACAAGTTGACTGTGCGCTGTGTGAAGAAGAACTTCCTTTTATTTGTTTTAAACCTGCTGCCTATTAATTTCATTTGGTGACCCCTAGTTCTTGTATTATGGGAATAAGTAAATAACTTTTCCTTATCCACTTTCTCAACATCGCTCATGATTTTATATACCTCTATCATATCCCCCCTTAGTCTTCTCTTTTCCGAGCTGAAGAGTCCTAGCCTCTTTAATCTTTCCTCGTATGGGACCCTCTCTAAACCCCTAATCATTTTAGTTGCCCTTTTCTGAACCTTTTCTAGTGCTAGAATATCTTTTTTGAGGTGAGGAGACCACATCTGTACACAGTATTCGAGATGTGGGCGTACCATGGATTTATATAAAGGCAATAATATATTCTCAGTCTTATTGTCTATCCCCTTTTTAATGATTCCTAACATCCTGTTTGCTTTCTTGACCGCCTCTGCACACTGCGTGGACATCTTCAGAGAACTATCCACGATGACTCCAAGATCTTTTTCCTGACTCATAGCTAAATTAGCCCCCATCATGTTGTATGTACAGTTGGGGTTATTTTTTCCAACGTGCATTACTTTACATTTATCCACATTAAATTTCATTTGCCATTTTGTTGCCCAATCACTTAGTTTTGTGAGATCTTTTTGAAGTTCTTCACAATCTGCTTTGGTCTTAACTATCTTGAGCAGTTTAGTATCATCTGCAAACTTTGCCACTTCACTGTTTACCCCTTTCTCCAGATCATTTATGAATAAATTGAATAGGATTGGTCCGAGGACTGACCCTTGGGGAACACCACTAGTTACCCCTCTCCATTCTGAGAATTTACCATTAATTCCTACCCTTTGTTCCCTGTCCTTTAACCAGTTCTCAATCCATGAAAGGACCTTCCCTTTTATCCCATGGCAGCTTAATTTACGTAAGAGCCTTTGGTGAGTTACCTTGTCAAAGGCTTTCTGGAAATCTAAGTACATTATGTCCACCGGAACCCCCTTGTCCACATGTTTGTTGACACCTTCAAAGAACTCTAATAGATTAGTAAGACACGATTTCCCTTTACAGAAACCATGTTGACTATTGCTCAAGAGTTTATGTTTTTCTATGTGTCTGACAATTTTATTCTGAAATCTGTCATTGGAATGACTACTCTTTATGTTTTTTTTCTATTAATTTAATAACTGTGAGGTGTATGGGTACCACAGTAATGGGGGAGAGAGGAGAGAGATTAATTATCTTGGACCTTAGGTCAATGCAATTTTGAGGTGAAAATTCCATGTTTAAGGAGAAAATAGGAAACATTTCTCTGCTGGGTAAACAGGTTTAGCTTAGATATATAGACAGACAGGCAGAAAGATCCAACATTGCACACCCAGTCTGAAATGCTTTGGACTCTCCAAGAAGAAAGGGCCTGCATGAATCTAAATGAAAATTAGTGCTCAAGAATGTGGTAACTACTGATCACTAATGACTAACTGGGAAAAAAAATCCAATACAAAGAAGTTATTCAATGGCATTTTTTAAATGTACTGTGAACTGATTATATTGTTTCTGAGCAGAACACAGAAACAGTACTTTCTACTGGCTGATATATCAATCTTTGCTGAAGATGATATATGTGATGAATAAGCCTAGCATTGCTGGACATGTCATGCCTGAGTTGTACGATGATGATACCTCTGGCACTGTTAGAACTAATTATGATCACCATCACTTGGCTCTCAAGTGTCATATTGCTGACACTTTTGCTTCATCGTCCTTAAGCAATGGTTTTACAAGGGCTTATTACTTTCTACAGGCCACATTTTGGGTATCCTTTTTAGGCAGATAAAGATGCATATTAATCACCATATACCTAGTATTTTCAGGAATGTCCGCCTCTGGAAAGTAAGGGATTGGACCTACAGCCACTCTACTCTCACACCACCCATTGACTTCAATGGCAGTTTCATAAGTGGAAATGCAACAGAATCTGGCCCTGAGCTGTTACAAACATTCACAGACAGCAGGTGACCTACCACTGTAGGAGTGACATCTAAGAGGAAACCTTTCCCAGGGACATGGAGCAAAACCATTTCACACATTCTCCTAATAGTAAAGTCACCCAAACATCTCAAAGCTGCTTTGTCTTTTGGTTACCTTGCCCTGTAAGTGTGCACAGCTCATCCAGAGTAAACGTATACCAGATTATCAAGAAACCTCTAATTTCTACTATGCTATAGTTTCCATAAAATAAAATTAAAAATAAATTAGAAACCTTTCACCCATGCTGATATTTGTCTGTCCCTTTGCTCCAAATAAAAATCTAGACATTGTATATCGCTTGATTTATGCTTCTAAAAACATTCAAATTTCATATTAACTTGGCTGCATTGGTTCATTCAAAACCCATCTGTTTAAAATAACAAAAAATAACATTTAATAGATAGATAAGATGAGTTACAAAATGTACTATTTCCTGGAAATAGCTATCATAGTTTTTTGAAAAGATTGAATGCTGTCATTACAGCAAAATGCTATGATTCCAGAGACTTTTTAATTCCACTATTCGTATGTAGGTTTCCTTAGTCATTAGTTATATAGTAACAGCTAATGTTAAATCTTCAGAGTGTGAGATTTCCCATAAAAAAGTATTTAAGGCTCTCCATGGCTTGATTTCATTTTCCCTGAAAGACTGCATTTCTGCTTATTGTCCAAGTTTATTGCTTATTGGTCAATACTTTTGGCAGTAGCAACATTCAAGCAAAGTACTATGCAAGATCATGTACTTGTTTTTATTCAGATGTGGCTGGAGCTTTTTTTCATTGAATGTTTATGAGCCTGATTGAATCGTTAACCCTTCTTGAAAGATTATTTGTTTAGTAAAATCTATTTACAATTAGCAAGTAGATTATAAATGGTAAAGCAGCAGATTATCAGCGATGTCAGAAAATGATATTAGGAGACTGGGAAGCACCCTATGGGAAATGAGTTTTTGGTATCAGTCCAGTTCCTAGTGGATAGGCATCCGTCACTAAAGCACTACCATAACCATCACCCTTGTTGACCATCTAAGCAGATAGCCTAAAACTATGGAGACTGAACTATCCTTCAGCCCTGGGTAGGTTGCAGAGACAGGGCTGATGACGTCTCTGGGACAGAATGGCGAATCTGCTCTGTGCTGTACCCATTTTATGGATAAACACAGGCCTTCATTTTCCAGCGCACCCAAAGGAAAAAAGTAGATCACTGGGTGGATTAGAAGGGAAAGTGGGTGGTCTGTGTGTGTCCTGGTGTGACTGAGGCAGTAAAACACAAATAGAAGAAGTACAGTAACTCCTCACTTAAAGTCGTGCTGGTTAGCGTTGTTACGTTGCTGATCAGTTAGAGAACATGCTTGTTTGAAGTTGTGCAGTGCTCCCTTATAACGGTGTTTGGCAGCCACTTGCTTTGTCCACTGCTTGTAGGAAGAGCAGCCCGTTGGAGCTAGCTGGGGCTTGGAACCAGGGTGGACCAGCAGCCCCCCTATCAGCTCCCCATTCCCTTAAGTTCCCTGTGCTGAAGCCGCCCAGCAGGCTAGCAATTGCCGGCAGTTCAGCTGTCCCTCCCCCCACTGTCATGTGTTGCTCCTGCCTTCTGCCTTGGAGCTGCTCCCAGAGACTCCTGCTTGCTGTGCGGGGGGGGAGGAGAAGAAGGGGGTTAATGTCAGGGTATCCCCCCCACTCCTCTACCCCAATCCACAGAGCAAGGGAGACATTACAGGGCTCAGGATGGAGGGAGCTTGCTGGCAGCAGCTGCTGTCTGAACTTGCTGATCTACTTAAAAAGGCAATGTACTTAGGGTGGGGTCCGTATGCTTAAAGGGGCAATGCACACTTCTCTCTCTCACACACGGTGTATGTCTCTGTCTCATGCTGTCTCCTCTCCCTCCATTCATGCTGCCTTGTAGAGTGTGAGGCTACATTAACAACGTGTTAACACTTGAGGGCTCAGCCGAGTACTAGTTAATCATTTAGCAGTATGGCATTCCCTGGGAAATATCCCACCCTCTGACTCCACCACCTCCACCAAGCTTCACAATCATCATTGCTCTGTACAGTATTAAATTGTTTAAAACTGATACTGTGTATGTGCGTGTGCATATCTATATATAGAGCCTTTTGTCTGGTGAAAAAATGTCCCTGGAACTAACCCCCTTTATTTACATTAATTCTTATGGGGAAATTGGATTCACTTAACATTGTTTCACTTAAAGTGGCATTTTTCAGAAACATAACTACAATGCTAAGCGAGGAGTTACTGTAGTGACCAGAAAATCGCCGTCTGCTTGTTACCCAGTTTTATCCATATTCAGGATCTCACTGTCCACCACATTGTCTTGGCATTTACCCCAATCCTGAGCCTTCTACAGTGTGCTGCTCCTGAAATATTAGGGCCACAATGAGTGCATTCAGCAGCATCTTCCAGGAGGGGCTCAGCAAATTTCAGGCTAGTTGTCAGGGAATTATGTCCAAAAACTGAAGGACATAATCTCATGATGGTAGGTAGGTAAGGGATATAATTTATTCTGACCGCCTGCATTTATTCTGACCTCCTGTAATCCAGAGGATTTCACTCAGTTACCCCTGTACTGAGCCTAGGAACTTGTGTTTGACTAAAGTATATCTTCCAGAAAAGCATCTAATCTTGATTTGAAGACATAAAGAGATGGAGAATCCCCCACTTCCCTGGGTAGATAGTTCCAGTAGTTAATCATCCGCACCATTAAAAATATTGCTTTATTTCTAACTTGAATTTGCCTGGCTTCAGCTTCCTGCCATCTCAGTTGTAAGAGACACTGTGATGGGATACACTGGAAAAAGTTTTTTAAGCCTAGCTGGCATTCAAAACTGGCCCTGCTCTCTGTTTTCTTCTTAGCCAGATTTACACACACTTGACTAAAGCAGTACTTGAAAGTGGCAAGACAAATAACTGAAAATAATGAAGCTAGGCACATTGTGGGTTAAACATTACATGGAGCCATTGTATCCTGCCTACCTTCTGCCTCCACCTCTCAGTCAGGCATGCATTCTCCCCACCTACTCACCAGTTCATTCAGTTCAGTGCAGGTGGAGAGGATTACTAACATTAATGGTAATTGGGCACACATCTCCACAACACACAAGAACCAATTTTCACAGTTGTAACACTAGCAATTTACCAATCTGCACATCTTTCCTCTGCACTCAGGCACCGGCAGCATCAAGCTTCTGAGTTGAAAAATGTCCACACTGCCTGTGGATTTATGAGCACCCTGAAAAGGGAATGTTTGGTTACCTACTGTATCAGAAGTGGTCTGAGCCAGAGTAGCTAAGGGTATGTCTACACTACGAAATTAGGTTGAATTTATAGAAGTCGTTTTTTCAGAAATCGTTTTTATACAGTCGATTGTGTGTCCCCCCACAAAAAATGCTCTAAGTGCATTAAGTTGGCGGACTGCATCCACAGTACCGAGGCTAGCATTGACTTCCAGAGCGTTGCACTGTGGGTAGCTATCCCACCATTCTCGCAGTCTCTGCTGCCCATTGGGATTCTGGGTTCAGATCCCAATGCCTGATGGGGCAAAAACAGTGTCGCGGGTGCTTCTGGGTAAATGTCGTCAGGCTCCCCTCTCCCTCCCTCCGTGAAAGCAATGGCAGACAATCATTTCACGCCTTTTTTCCTGGGTTACCTGTGCAGATGCCATAGCACGGAACCCACACAGCTGACCGTCACCATAAGTCTCCTGGTGCTGGCAGACGTGGGACTGCATTGCTACACAGGAGCAGCTCATTGCCTTTTGGCAGCAGATGGTGCATTACGATTGGTAGCCATCATCGTCATATTTCTGGGTGCTCTTTTAACTGACCTCGGTGAGGGGTGCCTGGGCAAATGGCAGACGTGGGACTGCATTGCTACACAGCAGCAGTTCCTTGCCTTTTGCAGTAGCTGTACTGGCCATGAATGCCAGGGCAGATTAATCATTAAACACACTTGCCTTTAAACCACGTGTAATATTTACAAGAGTACACTCACCAGAAGTCCCTTCTCTGCATACACGGTCCGTGAGCATGCCTTGGGTGGGTTCAGGGGGTACTGGCTCCAGGTCCAGAGTGAGAAACATTTTGGCTGTTGGGGAAACCGGTTTCTCCGCTTCCTTGTTGTGAGCTTCCCGTTTCCTTGTTGTGTGATTCCCTATTGATGGAGTCAAAGCCCAGGGTTGCGGTAGTGGTGGCTGCACCCCCTAGCATGGCATGCAGCTCAGCGTAGAAGTGGCATGTCTGTGGCTCTGCCCCAGACCTTCCGTTTGCCTCTCTGGTTTTGTGGTAGGCTTGCCTTAGCTCGTTAATTTTCATGCGGCACTGCTGTGCATCCCTGTTATGGCCTCTGTCCTTCATGCCCTTTGTGACTTTTTCTAATGTTTTGGCATTTCGTTTACTGGAACGGAATTCATCTAGCATGGATTCATCTCCCCATATGTGAGCAGATCCCGTACCTCCCGTTCGGTCCATGCTGGAGCTCTTTTGCGATTCTGGGACTCCATCATGGTTACCTGTGCTGATGAGATCTGCACTCACCTGCACCTTGCAACGCTGGCCAAACAGGAAATGAGATTCAAAAGTTTGCGGGCCTTTTCCTGTCTACCTGGCCAGTGCATCTGAGTTGAGAGCGCTGTCCAGAACGGTCACAATGGAGTACTCTGGGATAGCTCCCGGAGGCCAATACTGTTGAATTGCGTCCACACTACCCCAAATTCGACCCAGCAAAGCCAATTTAAGTGCTAATCCCCTCATCAGAAGTGGAGTAAAGAAATCGATTTTAAGAGCCCTTTAAGTCGGGGGAAAAGGGCTTCGTTGTGTGGATGGGTCCAGGCTTAAATCGAGGTAACACTGCTAAATTTGACCTAAAATCATAGTGTAGACCAGGCCTTAGACACCTAGGGTCCAATCTTTCTCCTGCTAAAGTCAGCGGCAAAACTCCCTTTGACTTCATGGTGCATTACCTTACACTCAGAGAACTAGACAGATTAGCCTAGAACAACAAATTCTTCTTTGTCAGACAAGTAATACTTTGGAGCTTTCAGATCAAAGATAGAGACACACTGTAGGAATACCTTAGAGTCAGAGGGGTCAGCAAGTCTTTTTTATATTTGAGAATTTTTGTGCAGACAGAAACCATTTTGAATCACATCAGATCGGTCACACAGGCTTCTGTGTTAAGCACAGAAGGGAGGGAAAACAGCCCTTTTTATATGGTTATATGTCACACCCTCGTGTCTCAGTAAGCATTATTTCTTAACTGAAATATGTAGTCTGCACAAGAAGGTAAGCCAACATTTAAAAGATCTTTTTAACTATTGTTATAAGTCACTAAAGTCCAACTTTCTCTCACACAGGGAGGTGCACTGTATGAAAGAGTTGTAATTCTGTGCTGGTGAGGCTCATGTGCAAAACTGCCTTTTAATTCAATACCACTCAAAGGAGGTGGAAAAGGCAGATAGAGAAGAGGAAGTTAATTTAAAATAGCCAATAGGGGGTAACAAACTAATTGTTAGAGGAAAAATAGGCAGAGAGTTTAGTCCAAAATGGGAGTAGTGTTGACAATTAAAATTATTAAATAACAAAATGATAAGGACCAGCTCCTCAAATGATATAAATCAGCATAGCTCTAATGAAGTTAATGGAGCTGTGCAGATTTACCTCAGCAGATCTGGCCCCAAAAGTATGTTAGTAATAGAAAATATATACCCACTGCATCTTATTTATTAAAGTGTTTTTCTGACTGTCAGTCCCTTTTCTTCATCTGCTGTATGAAGATAATATGTATAGCTAACATTTTGTGTATGAAATTTGTACTAATTCGCTTGTAAATGCTAACAATGGGAATGACAATTTCTTAATATACACGTGTAGCATTCAACTCCATTTTCTACATAGATTTTATATTCATATTTTGATATTCTTACTACTCTCTGTAAAAGCAGCAAAGAGTCCTGTGGCACACCTTATAGACTAACAGACGTATTGGAGCATGAGCTTTCGTGGATGACTACTACTCTCTGAATCCTCCTACTTAAGACATATACAACAATTTCTGTTCTTCATCTTAGAACCATCTCCCTACATCAGTGATTGACAGCAATAAAAATAGTAACAACTACTTACCTGTATATACTGCCTATCATGCTGGATTCCCAAGTGCTTTACAAACTATGGGCTTGAAACTGTAAACAATTATGCAAGTAAATGTACTTATATGTTTAAGTATTTGAATAATTGGATGGAGAGATTCATAGATTCATAAATTTTGAGGCCAGAATGGACTATTAGACATGATCTGGTCTGACTTCCTGAACTTGTGTTTGGCTAAAATACATCTTCTAGAAAGGCATACATAAACATATCCATTATGCATTTTATGCCGCTGCACCTCACTCACCACTCAAGTTGAGCTGCTTGGCCACTTTGATCCCTAAATACTTTCCAGACTCACTGCTTTCTAGGATACAGTCTCCTATGCTATATGCATGGCCTACGTTCCTTGCTCCTAGATGTACAACTTTACATTTGGCTGTCTTTAAACATATTTTGTTTTAATGGGCCCAACTTACAAAACATTCCAACAAATTGATCTGTATTACTGCTCTAGCCTCATAATATTATTATATATATATATATATATATAGTAAATATATATATTTACTGTTCCACCAATTTTGTGTCATTCACAAACTGTCATCATCATTGATAGGTTAGCTATTCAGCAGAGCTGTCGATTAATCACAGTTAACTCACGCAATTAACTCAAAAAATTAATCATGATTAATCTCGGTCAAACAATAGAAAACCAATTGAAATTTATTAAACATTTTGGATGTTTTTCTCCATTTTCAAATATATTGATTTCAATTACAACACAGAATACAAATTGTACAGTGCTCACTTTATATGTTATTACAAATATTTGCACTGTAAGAATGATAAAATATAGTATTTTTCAATTCACCTATTACAAGTACTGTAGTGCAATCTCTTTATTGTGAAAATGCAACTTACAAATGTAGATTTTGTTTTGTTACATAACTGCCCTCAAAAACAAAACAATGTAAAACTTTAGAGCATACAAGTCCACTCACTCCTACTTCTTGTTCAGCCAATCACTTAGATAAGTTTGTTTACATTTATGGAAGATAATGTTGCCTGTTTCTTATTTACAATGTCATCTGAAAGTGAGAAAAGGTGTTCACATGGCACTTTTGTAGCCAGCATTGCAAGGTATTTATGTGCCAGATATGCTAAACATTCATATGCCCCTTCATGCTTCAGCCACGCAGGGCCACCCAGAGGATTATGGGGGCCTGGGGCAAAGCAATTTCGGGGGCCCCTTCCATAAAAAAAAATTGCAATACTATAGAATACTATATTCTTGTGGAGGCCCCTGCAGGGCCCGGGGCTTGGGGCAAATTGCCCACTTGCTCCCCCCCCTCCCCGGGCAGCCCTGCAGCCACCATTCCAGAGGACACACTTGCATGTTGATGATTCTCATTAAAAAAAATAATGTGTTAATTAAATTCGTGACTGAACTCTTTCAGGGAGAATTGTATGCCTCCTGCTCTGTGGTTTTACCTGCATTCTGCCATATATTTCATGTTATAGACACGTCACGTAATGACCCAGCACATGTCGTTCATTTTAAAAACACTAACTGAAGATTTGACAAAACACAAAGAAGGTACCAATGTGAGATTTCTAAAGCCCTCGACCCAAGGTTTAAGAATCTGAAGTACCTTCCAAAATCTGATGAGGCGTGGCGCATGCTTTCAGAAGTCTTACAAGAGGAGCACTCCAACTTGGAAACTACAGAACACAACCACCAAAAAAGAAAATCAACCTTCTGCTGGTGGCATCTGATTCCGATGATGAAAATGAACATGCATCATCTGCACTGGTTTGGATCATTATCTAGCAGAACCCACTGTTAGCATGGACGCATATCCTCTGGAATGGTAGATGAAACATGAAGGAACATATGAATCTTGAGCACATCTGTCATATAAATATCTTGCGACATGAGCTATAACAGTGCCCTGTGAATACCTGTTCTCACTTTCAGGTGACATTATAAACAAGAAGCGGGCAGCATTATTTCCTGCAAATGTAAACAAACTTGTTTGATCAATTGGCTGAACAAGATATAGGACTAAGTGGACTTTTAGTTTTACATTCCAAAGTTTTACTTTCTTTTATTTTTGAATGCACTTATAAATGTAAAATTATGTACAAAAGCAAGTTCAAATTTCATGATAAAGAGTTTGCATTACAGTACTTGTATCAGGTGAATTGAAAAATATGATCTCTTTTCTTTTTACAGTGCAAATATTTGTAATAAAAGTAAATATACAGTGAGACCTGTAAACTTTATATTTTGTGTTGTAATGAAATCAATATATTTGAAAATGTAGAAAACATCCAAAAATATTTAAATAAATGGTATTCTATTATAGTTTAACAGTGCAACTAATTGCGATTAATTTTGTTAATTATGATGAATTTTTTTAATCACTTGATGGCCCTACTATTCAGTCAAGAGTTTAATAAAGGAATGCCTAAATATAGGTTCTGAAATCTACATTCTGTTCCTAAATAAGTGTCCTGACTTTCAAAAGGCACCCCCCAGCAGCTCCTTTGAGATAGAAATTCACATGCTCACACCCAAATGCACACCTATATTAATACTTTAATTGGATTAAATGCTGACATAACAGAATAAGGATGTATTTTACTCAAGTATAGTAAATGAGAAAATAATCATTGTTATGTGATATTGCACCTGATCCTGTCCTCTCTGAAGTTGGTGAGAAAACACATAGTGACTTTGATGGGAACACTACATTACATTAGTCTCTACAGAATTTCATAGACATAGAAGCAAGCAGCTGTTGGACTGGGATTGCATGCAATCAACATCCACAAAGAGGAATTACATGTTTTAAAATTCTCTTAAGGTTGCACCACTCAATACAGGTAGAGAGAGACTTAAGAAAATTAAACCATCCAGCAAACTAACAAGCAGGTCAACTGAAATGTCATTTAACTAAACTCAGGAACTACATTTTTACTTTAGTCCTAGGAATAGCTATGGAGGTTGTCACCAAAATCATCAGGGTCTGATTTCCAAAGATGAGGCACACGGCAATTTATTTTTGAAAGCAGAGCTCAATTAGCATCTGGACATCATTTTTTAACTAGCCCCAGAGGCAATGATTCCTGCAAATAAGAAAAAGCAAAAGGCTTTTATATACTGCATTAATGCAGGGGAAATCTAAAATATCATTATGGAAATTTAGGACAGAAATCATTCTGTGGCTATGATATGCTGAAATATGCTAAGAAGAGAGAGTGCAGAAGCCTTATCAGAATATTAGCAGGAAGAGAATTAACTCCCACAGCTGTACAGGGCAGAGTACTGAAGTAGGGCTGGGAACTGAAAGTCCAGCCAGGCACTCAGGAAGAAAGAAGGAAACTTTGTTAAAGCAAAGTTGCCCATAATGACCCTTGGGTTCTGCCTATTTCCTGTTGTATGTAAAAATATTTTGCTTCATTATAATCAACGTGTATTAAGCCTCTGGAATAAAACGTAGCAGGGAGAAAATCCACTAGGAGAAAGTTTTATTATTGTTTTTTTCCCTGAGCCGGTGATCCACCCCACATGGTTCCAAACCTAATACAAAATATAAATCACGATATTGATGCAACTATGTTATGGAAATGGGCTATAACTGCTACATACCAAAACCTGTGAGTATCAAAAGCTACTTGTGAAAAAGTGTGAATAAGTTCCCATCAAAAACACTGTGTTAAAGATATTTTGAGCAATCTGCAGTAATAGTCTGATTGATTTTCCCTCTTCTAGTTCTTAACCATAATACTGACATGTGCAACCCAGAATAGAATACAGCTTTATCTCTGATAGCACTTCAAAGCCAACATGGAAACGAGTGCATTAAAAGTGGTAAAAACCTATTTTTGTCACTAACGTTGGCAGACATGACTCCAAATGCACACAGAGGTCATATCTGCTAACTAAGAAAATGGCATTTTTATCTTCTTACTTTTCAGATGCAATTTGAGCTAATTTAAAAACAAGTACAATAAGTCTAAGTTTCAGTTGAAAGATTTGTGATTATTGTTGGAAAGGGATATGAGAAAATTGTAGCTTGAATAAACTGCTAACATCCTGTTGTTTAGAGATTCAAAACACAGCAATGATAATATATGACAAGAATTTATAGTGTAAAATATATATCCAAATTCAGCGTCCCAAATTAATAGATTTATCTCATGTTCCATTAAGCAAATGTGCCTCTTGTCTTCTTCTCTTGGTGTTTATATGCATCCATATTATTTTGAGAAAAATAAAATAAATTTGCCACAGAGTCAGAAACAACTGGGATTTGGAAATATTTGTCAGCTCATTGCAGATATGTTCATCCTTCTGCAATCTTTTCACAAAACTGGAAGCATGTTGATTCAACTGAATAGCAATATCTGTATTGCATATTGTGCCATGTAAGTCACAAATGCACTCAGCACACCTCTTTTGGCCACTTGTCTGTTATTTGCCAGAGCAGTTTTGACACTAATACATTCAAGAGTCCTCAATGGAGCCATGCAGCAGATTGTTTCATACTAAAAGCACTACAGAATGCCAGGTGTCCAAAACCATTCCCAGGAAACAGACCTTTTAGAGGGCAGATGTTCTCTAGAGGTGTCATAAACAGATAGTAAAGTGTTAACAAGCTCAGTAACCTGATGGACACCTGACCAAAGGACCAATCAGGGGACAAGATAATTTCAAATCTCTGTGGAGGGAAGTCTTTGTCTGTGTCCTTTGTTTGAAACAGTTTATAATTGTTCATGTTTTCCTTAGGCATTTCAGCTGCCACTTCTGCTAAGGGTCCACTGAGCTGTGGCCTCAGCTCTATCATGTACTGGTCTTCAGGGATGCTGTACCCATGGCAGGTTCTTTCAAAATTTTCCAAGAAGGCCTCAGTGTCATCACCTGCCCTGTAGGTGGGAAATGTCCTGGGGTGGGGAACAGTGCCTGGAGAAGGGTTGTTGGGGATGGCAGGAACATTCTGCTTAGCCTTTTCTAATTCCAGAGCCTGCTTCTGGATTTCTAGTTCTTTTTCTTTTAACTCCATTTGTCTCCTGTGGTCAGCCTCTCTGGCTTGTTGTTTCTCCATTTCTCTCTTGTGCGCAGCTTCTTCCCTGGCCATTTCTGCATTAAATAGTTCCATTCGTCTCTGATGTTCTTTGTCTTTTTCTGCAGCCTCCAGCCTGGCCAGGTCGAGTTTGTCAACTGTTTCACTGTTACTCATGTTTGTGTGCCTTCTGGTGCTGGCCACACCCCTCTGCAGTCAGTGAACTACCTGTGTTGCTTGGTTCAGTTGCTTGGATTACAAGTTCCTACCCCTTTCTACTCCCGACTGAATAAAAAGAAAACAAAACTTTTCATTTGCAAATGGTGTTAGCTGTTTGCTGTCTGAGCAAAGACCAAAAAAAACTGGTTTGTCCTGTTTCTAGCAATTTGCTAAGTACCTTCCAACGTAGCCCAGCTGGAAATCTCCTTCTAACAATACCTTGTTAGAAACTGAATACCTCTACCTCCCCTCCCCCCTCTCCTTTCTCAGGCTGCTTCCCTGCTCTAGAGGGAGAGAATAGCTCTCAATGGCTCCTGGTTCTTAATACATCCCAGCCGCTGCCTACCATGTCATAGGTTTGTTCCCCACTTTGAACTTTAGCGTCCACAAGATGGGGACCTGCATGGACTCCTCTAAACTAAAATCCTAATTTAGATCTGGTACGCTGCCACCAGCCAGTTTGTTAGTGTCTGGCACACTCCCTGTTCCCCCAAACTTTCCCTGGGGAACACAGATCCAAACTCCTTGAATCTCAACACAAAGGGAAATAACCTATTTCCCCCTACCTCCTTCCCCCCTCCCCTCTCCTAGTCCTTAGGAGAGATACCTTGATTCAAACTTATTGAATCAGACAAAGAGGGATTCACTTTTCCCCCCTCCCCTTCCCCTGAAAATCCAAACAAGGGAAGAAATCAATCAAGTTCTAAAAAGAAAAGGATTTTATTAAAAGAAAGAAAGAAAGTACACTATCTCTATAACACCAAGATGGAAAATATACAGGGTCTAGCTATAAACCTGAGAGGCTTCCCCCCCTCCTTTCTCAGAATAATCAAAGTAACAGCAAACAGAAATAAAGATATTTCTTCAGCAAACACACAATTGCAAATGCAGAAATTAATTATAAGACTAAACCGCCTTTCTAATACTCACTATACTGAAAAGAAGAAAATACTTCAGGAAAACTTGGAGAGCTTGAAGATATGTCTGGCCTCTCTTAGATCCAAAAAGAGAACGGCAACCCAAACAAAGGACACAGACAAAGACTTCCCTCCACAGAGATTTGAAATTATCTTGTCCCCTGATTGGTCCTTTGGTCAGGTGTCCGTCAGGTTACTGAGCTTGTTAACCCTTTACTATCTGTTTATGACAAGGGGTGTCCAGTTTAGAGACTAATCTCTAATCTCGATTATACCAGTTTTACATGATGTAACCCTAACGTCTTTGATGGAGTTACTTACTCATGTATAGTAGCGTAATCAAGAGCAGAACTGAGCCCTTTGATTTTAACTGCACAGATATGCAAGGTATAAGGTTGAGGGCAGCAGTGTATAGCAAAACCAGAAATAACTTATATAAGAGAACATGTATTAAAAGAGGCTTGTGTAATTTTGGATTGAATATGACAGATTTCCTTCCAGCTCCTATCAAGGGCACCACACATGCACACACCCATAAATAATCTATATAGGTTCAGATTTAAGTACAGTAGTTGCCATTAAAAAGTCAACATTTGTCAAATGATGCTAAAGAATTGCCTGGTATTTCCTGTTCTAAATGTAGGAGGAAACAGTGACATATACTACGCAATGGTTTGGGAAAAGTTGCCAAAATTGTTTTAATGCCAAACAGTGAAAGCAATATATAAATTAATGACCAAGCTTCTTTAAAAAAAATAGAGTTCCATTGGATTTTAATCTATTATTTCTTTTAAACAAAAAAAACAAAACAAAACCTTTCTAAATGCTTCTTGCCCACCTGCACAGAAAAACAGTCATCTTCAGATTACTACTTCTGAACCTGATCCTATGACTCTTACTCATATTCAGTAGTACTTTAACTCCACAAGCATTCGCATTGATTTTGACAACATTATTTGCACAGAAAGGAACTATTCAAGGTAAGAAAGGGTGAAAGAATAAGATCCTCCAACAGCAAGTGCTCATGACTGCTTTGGAGAGTTCAGTTTTTGTTAAGATCAGATTTCAGCACAGATACCCTTCCAACAATTTGTAAGGATTTTGTTTAACATATATAGTAACCAGCACACAGACTTTTTCAGGCAGGGAAACAGAAATTTATTAATTTTAACTTCCCTTTGAAGATATAAACTCCACCAGTTCCCCCCCCCACACACACTATTGAAAGCCACTGTTTGTTTATGTCAAAATATATAAAGCAATTTTTTGTTGTTTTTTATGCAAATGTTGCGTATTTTGCTTTAAATATGACACTTTTTACATTACTCTAACCAAGATTGCAGTTTGAACCCATATTTTATAATTGCATGTGGAATTTAGCTATATGTATTTTCTTACCTGTTGGTTAAAAGAGAATTAGTGTGCACAGCTATCCATTCAGACACCAGAGGGGTAAGATCGAAGCAGGAAAGGAAGAAGCTACAACTAAACAGCAAAAGTGTTCGCAAGGCAAAAATACCCAGAAGCAAAACACATTTGAATTAAGCTCTCATTTATGCAAACTCAAAATCCTAACCCAAATAAAGAATTCATTAGAGATGCCAAGTTAAAGTCTGTGTGGAATATCAGTACATCATTGCTGATGTGAACTCCAAACATAGGGGCACTATTAGGTACTATGCTTTCATTATCTGGATATAGGGGGTCTGAATCATATCAGGGTTGGAAGGGACCTCAGGAGCTTATCTAGTCCAACCCCCTGCTCAAAGTAGGACCAATCCCTAGACAGATTTTTGCCCTAAATTGTGCCCTTAAGGATGGAACTCACAACCTTGTATTTAGCAGGCTAATGCTCAAACCACTGAGCTATCCCTCCCCCCTGAAAAGGGAGAGATGGGAGGGAAAGAGCAGCAGCTTGGAGAATGCGGGCAATGACCCCGCTACCTCTCACGTGCTAAGCGAGCGCTCTACCATTTGAGCTAATTCCCCATCTACCCCAGAGTCTCTTCTCACTTGGGGTGTAAAATCAGTTATAACTTCATTGAAATTAATGAGGTTTAGCCAGTGTAAAAATCACTCTCACTGGAAGGACCCCAGGCCAACTACATTGTAAACAACGTATTTTCAGCACACCGATGCAGGGTGCAATTCAGCCTGTGCAGAGGGGCAGCAGAAGACCCAGTCACTGCTTAAATCACAGTTATGCTACATTTACACTGCATAATCTGAGAGATACAGAGCAGTAATCAAAACTATTTTGCCGACTAGGATTTCTCTCTCTGAGAAGGTTCCAGTCATGTTTCCCAGTATTTATTATATCTTCTTGTCAAACCTCAGCACAAATAGCTTCTGCTAAAGTTATGGGATTGTGCACTTTCTGTCTCACCAGTATCCTACTGCACTCATTTCTGTCATGCACTTGGTTTTCTAGGGGGTCCCTTTTCAAAACTGAAGATTCAGTAGAGATTTTAAGTGTCTTACATTTTTCTTGTTTCTTTGTTTTTATCCCCACTCTCTATCTGAAATCGATCAATTCTCTTCTTTGTACTGGTCATTCTTTGACCTAACCAACTGATGTTGGCCACCAGTGATTCAAATCTCTCTCCTCTAGTACTCTTGTTGAATATAACAGTTGGCTATTTCAAGAGTTGCCACGTGCTTTCATCAAGGGTTGTGATGGCTCATTGGGGTCCACATTAAGGAACCTAATTCTTCTATTTTATTTGGTGTTGAGACCACAAAATACATTTCCCTTTCTGTGTTTCCACACTGCCTGAGCTGGGCATTTGAAAAAGGACCTGAAGTGTAGGTTGTTGCAGAAGGTCATCCATACTAGATGAACATTACCTTTTGCAAGACAGGAAAAGAATGGTGACATGTTAAGTAACATTGAGCAATATATATACTAAGCATTGTAGCAATGCCTTTTCATGCTTTACAGTTTTACTTACATTCTGAAGTACTACATTTGATTGCTATATTTCACATGTTGTGGCACTTTGATCACATCAGGAAATGGATGTATAGTCAAATGTACAGTTAGTGATTAGCACTGAGTATAATCCTTTGTACCATCATGAAATGGGAGCCTTATTGATGTGAAGAGAGGTACAATGACTTGAAATTGATTATAATTCATTTAGAGATGAGATGAGTTGTTTGAAAACAAAATCCTGGAACCTTGAAACACAAGAGTCCTTGAGGAATTATCATGGACTGTGAATATTCTCCCCACAACCCTATTGCTCTCAGCTATAGAAAACTTTGTTATGCTATATGGTACAAGCTTCTTTTTTTTTTTAATTTACAGCTTGTTAAACTGCATAAGAATGACAACACTGAAGACTAATGTTATTTGGTTAGCTACAACATATATATGGACAGCAGCAGTGCAAGTTTCCCCACCTTTTTTCACCAATGCTTCTACCTCTTGGGTTATCTGTTGTGGTAAAAGAAAAAAATCTAGTCTCCATTCCCATTCAGTAAATGGACCTCTCTGTTTAGACTGCCAACAAAAGGGAGACAGCATCTACTGAAGTGGAGCACTCTGGGTATGTCTACACTGCAACTAAACATCCATGGCTTGTCCATGCCAGTTTACTCAGGCTCAGGGGATCAGGTTATGGGGCTGTTTAATTGTGTAGACATTGAGGCTCCGACTGGAGCCCGGGCTCTGGGATTCTGCTGGGGAAGGGGACAGAGGAGGGTGCCAGAGCCTGAGCACCAACTCAAGCCTAAATCTCTCCACAAAAATATTTAGTTCTGCAGCCCGACCCCTGCGAACCCAAGTCAGCTGACCCACGCCAGCCATGGCCATGCCACAGATCTTTTATTCCAATTTAGATGTACCCTTTGTGAAATAGACTCCTGCCTTCTAGGAACTGCCAGACTACCAACTCATTGTACAGCTAATCAGCCATCACATAGTCATGATAAGTATAGGACTGACTCATGGAGTTTGAATCTGGATTCAGATCTGAATCTGAGCTTTCCTGAAATTCAGAGAGATTCTGTTTTGGACTTCTAGTTTGGGCAGGTGAGACATGTCCAGAAAGGGTTAATCAGCTCACAGGCTACATGACCCAGAGTCAACCTTTTAGAGACATGTTAGAAAAGTATGTAAATGGCAATTAGGACCATTCCATATTAGATAGGCTAGAACTTTGAAATGCAAACCTGTATTGTTAGAGAATTAGAGGTGATACTAATTGTATGTGTTTGTTTACATGGCTAACATCTAACAAGATATAAATGGACAGTTCCTGTCTATTACTATAGCTATTGATTCAGAGATCACAAGGGAATATTAACATTAGATGAATCTTGGGTGAAATAATGTCATTGTGTATATGTCTTTTTAAAGTTTATAATAAACTGCTTAATGGATAAATTACCTTACCTTATATCAGGGATCGGCAACCTTTGGCACACGGCCCGTCAGGGAAATCTGCTGGTGGGCCGGGACGGTTTGCAGCATTCACAAGTTTGGCCGATCGCAGCTTCCACTGGCCGTGGTTCACCGTTCCAGGCCAATGGGGGCTGCAGGAAGTGGCATGGGCAGAGGGATGTGCTGGCCACCGCATCCCGCAGCCCCCATTGGCCTAGAATGGTGACCCATGGCCAGTGGGAGCTGCAATCCGCTGAATCGGTCAGACAGCCCCTGTGCTGTTGAGGAGGAAGAAAGGCCCAGGGAAGCAGAGCAGTCAATGGGAGCAGAGGGAAACCTTCCCATAGTTGGGACCCTCCTTCTGGATGGTGCTGGGGTTGCCTCTCACACTGAGGTTACCTCCCCGGGGTAACTCCAGTTTCTAGGAAAAGGCAGGTGTTAGTAATGGGAGGAGATTCGATTATTAGAAACGTAGATAGCTGGGTTTGTGATGACCGGGTGAACCGTACGGTGACTTGCCTGCGTGGTGCGAAGGTTGCGGATCTCTCGAGGCATCTAGACAGACTTATGTGTAGTGCTGGGGAGGAGCCGGTGGTCGTGGTACATGTACGTACTAATGACATAGGGAAGGGTAGGAGAGAGGTCCTGGAAGCCAAATTTAGGCTGCTAGGGAAGAGACTGAAATCCAGGACCTCTATGGTGGCATTCTCAGAAATGCTCCCAGTTCCACGCGCAGGGCCAGGTAGGCAGGCAGAGCTTCAGAGTCTCAATGTGTGGATGAGACGATGGTGTAGAGAGGAGGGGTTTACGTTCATTAGGAACTGGGGAAACTTTTGGGATGGGGGGAGCCTATACAGGAGAGATAGGCTCCACCTAAAACAAAGTGGAACCAGACTGCTGGCACTAAACATTAAAAAGGATGTAGAGCAATTTTTAAACTAGGAGATGGGGGAAAGCCGACTGCTGCAGAGGAGCGTGTGGATCGGACACAGACTTCTCTTAGGGGAGAGTCTGATGATAGAGAATCTCCAGGTTATAGTCAGGAGCAGAGGATGGAAGAGAATAATGTAAGGGCCAGATCAGATGATAAACAGTCACCTAAAAAAGAATCTGGCACATTAGAAAAGGGAAGACAAATAAACAGGGACAAGTTTTTAAAGTGCTTGTACACAAATGCTAGAAGTCTAAATAATAAGATGGGTGAACTAGAGTGCCTTGTGATAAAGGAGGATATTGATATACCCGTATTGTTCCGAGTATAGGCCGCTCCTGATTATAAGCCGCACCCTTAAAGTTTGGTGCTATTTTAAAAAAATTAAATTTTTAACTTTTTTTAACTTAAAGAAAATATACACATGCAATTTGTAAAGGCCTATTTTTCTCACTAAAATCTTAGGCTGTGTGCAAACTCACCAAAAAATTCATATTTTCAAATTATAGTTTAAAAACCCCATCACCTGCAAGATAAGGGACAAACACTCCAGTTAGTCATGCTCTGCATCTGTAGGGTGGCTGATTAATTAACTGCCTCCTGGCCAGAAGAGGCAGAGCAAGGCCTAATAAGTTAACTGAGGGAGCTCAGTTGTGGAGGGAAGACCCATGAGAGAGGAGGTAAGGCGTTCCCTCCCCGGGAAAGGCCTGGGGTAGGCAGACTAAGGAAGGCCAGAGGGACAGGATTGGTACTCGTGGTGGGCCCTGGAAAAAATGGGGGCAAGATCTAGGGAGAGACTGGGGGAAGGCAGGACTTTTCTACAGAGGGAAATTCACAGCGGGAGTAATGTAGGCTCCTGTGGGAGGGAGCCCTGAGACAGGATTTTTAAGTAGAGAAGAGAATGGTAGCCCAAGAGGGCAGAAGAATTATTAATTTGGACTTTTGTTTGGACTTGTTTCTGCTACCCTGGAATGGGTCTGAATGTAGGTGACTTGGGTGGAGCCACAGAAAACCTGGGACTCTGATTCCCCGCCGCGGCTGAGATTTAAAGGGCTCTGGGATCCCCGCCGCGGCGGACAGCCCAGAGCTCTCTGAGTCCTGGCCGCGGCTGGGATTTAAAGGGCTCTGGGCTCCCCGCCGCGGCGGGCAGTCCGGAGCCCTCTGATTCCCGGCCGCGGCTGGGATTTAAAGGGCTCTGATTCCCCGCCGCAGCTGAGATTTAAAGGGCTCTGGGCTCCCCGCCGCGGCGGGAAGCCCAGAGCCCTCTGATTCCCCGCCGCGGCTGGGATTTAAAGTATTTTTATTGATTTTTTTTTGCAAGATCCCGCTTATAGGCCGCACCCCTAGTTTAAAGACTTAAATTAGGGGGAAAAAGTGCGGCCTATACTCGGGACAATACGGTAATAGGCATCACAGAAACCTGGTGGACTGAGAGCAATCAATGGGACACAATCATTCTGGGGTACAAAACATATCGGAAGGACAGAACAGGTCATGCAGGGGGAGGAGTGGGACTATATTTGAAAGAAAATGTAGATTCAAATGAAGTAAAAATCATTTCAATGGATAGACATTTCATGCTCTAATAAAAATATAACATTAGGGATCTATTATCGACCACCTGACCAGGACAGTAATAGTGATGATGAAATGCTAAGGAAAATTAGAGAGGCTATCAAAATTAAGAACCCAATAATAGTGGGGGATTTCAATTATCCCCATATTGACTGGGAACATTTCACTTCAGGATGAAACGCAGAGATAAAATTTCTCGATGCTTTAAATGACTGCTTCATGGAGCAGCTGGTACTGGAACCCACAAGGGGAGAGGCAACTCTAGATTTAATCCTGAGTGGAGCGCAGGAGCTGGTCCAAGAGGTAACTATAGCAGGACCACTTGGAAATAGTGACCATAATATAACAACATTTAACATCCCTGTGGTGGGAAGAACATCTCAACAGCCCAACACTGTGGCATTTAATTTCAAAAGGGGGAACTATACAAAAATGAGGGGGTTAGTTAAACAAAAGTTAAAAGGTACAGTGACTAAAGTGAAATCCCTGCAAGCTGCATGGGCGCTTTTTAAAGACACCATAATAGAGGCCCAACTTCAATGTATACCCCCAAATTTAGTTTAAAAGAACTAAAAAAGAGCCACCATGGCTTAACAACCATGTAAAAGAAGCAGTGAGAGATAAAAAGACTTCCTTTAAAAAGTGGAAGTCAAATCCTAGGAGGCAAATAGAAAGGAGCATAAACACTGCCAAATTAAGTGCAAGAGTGTAAAAAGAAAGCCAAAGAGGAGTTTGAAGAACTGCTAGCCAAAAACTCCAAAGGTAATAACAAAATGTTTTTAAGTACATCAGCAGCAGGAAGCCTGCTAAACAACCAGTGGGGCCCCTTGACGATTGAAATACAAAAGGAGCGCTTAAAGACGATAAAGTCATTGCGGAGAAACTAAATGGATTCTTTGCTTCAGTCTTCATGGCTGAGGATGTTAGGGAGATTCCCAAACCTGAGCTGGCTTTTGTAGGTGACAAATCTGAGGAACTGTCACAGATTGAAGTGTCACTAGAGGAGGTTTTGGAATTAATTGATAAACTCAACATTAACAAGTCACCGGGACCTGATGGCATTCACCCAAGAGTTCTGAAAGATGTAACTCCAATATTTAAAAAGGGCTCTAGAGGTGATCCCGGCAATTACAGATCGGTAAATCTAACATCGGTACCGGGCAAATTAATTGAAACAATAATTAAGAATAAAATTGTCAGACACATAGAAAAACAAACTCTTGAGCAATAGTCAACATGGTTTCTGTAAAGGGAAATCGTGTCTTACTAATCTATTAGAGTTATCTGAAGGGGTCAACAAACATGTGGACAAGGGGGATCCAGTGGACATAGTGTACTTAGATTTCCAGAAAGCCTTTGACGAGGTCCCTCACCAAAGGCTCTTACATAAATTAAGCTGTCATGGGATAAAACGGAAGGTCCTTTCATGGATTGAGAACTGGTTAAAGGACAGGGAACAAAGGGTAGGAATTAATGGTAAATTCTCAGAATGGAGAGGGGGTAACTAGTGGTGTTCCCCAAGGGTCAGTCCTATTCAATTTATTCATAAATGATCTGTAAAAAGGGGTAAACAGTGAGGTGGCAAAGTTTGCAGATGATACTAAACTACTCAAGATAGTTAAGACCAAAGCAGATTGTGAAGAACTTCAAAAAGATCTCACAAAACTAAGTGATTGGGCAACAAAATGGCAAATGAAATTTAATGTGGATAAAAGTAAAGTAATGCACATTGGAAAAAATAACCCCAACTATACATACAATATGATGGGGGCTAATTTAGCTACAACAAATCAGGAAAAAGATCTTGGAGTCAGTCATCGTGGATAATTCTCTGAAGATGTCCACGCGGTGTGCAGAGGTAATCAAAAAAGCAAACAGGATGTTAGGAATCATTAAAAAGGGGATAGATAATAAGACTGAGAATATATTATTGCCTTTATATAAATCCATGGTACGCCCACATCTCGAATACTGTGTATAGATGTGGTCTCCTCACCTCAAAAAAGATATTCTAGCACTAGAAAAGGTTCAGAAAAGGGCAACTAAAATGATTAGGGGATTGGAGAGGGTCCCATACGAGGGAAGATTAAAGAGGCTAGGACTCTTCAGCTTGGAAAAGAGGAGACTAAGGGGGGATATGATGGAGGTATATAAAATCATGAGTGATGTTGAGAAAGTGGATAAGGAAAAGTTATTTACTTATTCCCATAATACAAGAACTAGGGGTCACCAAATGAAATTAATAGGCAGCAGGTTTAAAACAAATAAAAGGAAATTCTTCTTCACGCAGCGCACAGTCAACTTGTGGAATTCCTTATCTGAGGAGGTTGTGAAGGCTAGGACTATAACAGTGTTTAAAAGGGGACTGGATAAATTCATGGTGGTTAAGTCCATAAATAGCTATTAGCCAGGATGGGTAAAGAATGGTGTCCCTAGCCTCTGTTCGTCAGAGGATGGAGATGGATGGCAGGAGAGAGATCACTTGATCATTGCCTGTTGGATTCACTCCCTCTGGGGCACCTGGTATTGGCCACTGTCGGTAGACAGATACTGGGCTAGATGGACCTTTGGTCTGACCCGGTACGGCCGTTATGTTCTTATTAACCTGCAGACGCTGCAGATAAACACACTGTCCCGGCCCACCAGCAGATTTCCCTGATGGGCTGCGTGCCAAAGATTGCTGATCCCTGCCTTATAATAAACCATGTAGTTCAGGGGTTCTCAAACTGGGGATTGGGACCCCTCAGGGGATCATGAGGTTATTACATGGGGGGGTCATGAGCTGTCAGCCTCCACCCTGAATCCCACTTTTCCTCCAGCATTTATAATGGTGTTCAATATATAAAAAAGTGTTTTAATTTATAAGGGGGACTCGCAGTCAGAGGCTTGCTACGTGAAAGAGGTCACCAGTACAAACATCTGATAATTACTGAAGTAGTTAATTAGTGGTGATGTTTGGGAAACAGAAGGTTACATCAAAAGCCTACTGTTCATCCAGGACTGTATCATCAGGAGGCTGCCAGAAATCTGTATAAAATCTGTATAAAAACTCTTGGGCCCTGATCCTTTCATCTCAGATCAGCTTGAGCTTTATGCAGGGGAAGCTTGAGTTGTAAGACTGAGATCTCCAGTCCCATCTGGATCACCCTGAATATGAACATTGGACTATAACCTATGGACTATTTCTGAAAGAACTCTTAGCAACTGCAAATATCACCATCTGTACTATGAAACTGATCTCAGAACTGTGCTCATGTCTGTATATATACTGATCTTTTAACCAATACCATCTCTTTTATTTTTTAATACATTTTAGTTTAATTAATAAGTATTGGCTGTAAGTCACAGCAGAGTATAGAGTTAAGTCCTTTGTTGTAATTCAGACCTAACCTTATCCATGGTTCATATAAAAGGTTCTATTTGGACACACTCTGGTAATGGATTTTGGTCATTCCCAAAGTGATTCAAATGTGACCTAGGATCATAGAAGTGAAAAATCCTCCAAGCTATCCAATCCCTTCAAAAATGTTCTTTTTTTTTTTGAGGAATAGATTAATCCATCTAAAAACTGATCAGAATATAAAGTCTTTAGTGCAAAGTTAACATAAAATCAACTTTGTCTGGTATGTTACCATTGATCAGGACATGAAAGTGAATGAAACGGACGCATGGATGGATTTTAAAGGGACAGACTGAAAATGTATTGCCATTAACAATGCATCCCCTCCCCTCTCAAACACCAGATATTTTGGTGAATCAAGTGGAAAATTAAATGGTCCACAGCAAACGCCCAATAAATCCAGGCTGACCCTGTTTGGTCTAACCCCTAGGATTCAGACCATCTCTGAATCCTCTTGCCATAAAGGGGAATGAGTGTACATGTCAAGGGTATTTCTGTCTATAAAGACATAAGGTTACCACTTCTCCCTACAGACTGGTAAACCCTACTGGTCATCTCCTGGGTTTCTTATTCATATTTAACTGTGGGAGCTGGCTCTTTCAGCTTTTATCCACATTAAACTCTGGCTGCAGGCTGTATTGACCTGAACATTCTATGTTCATTCCTTTTAACCTAAAACTGAGCCTCGGTAATGATGTGAGGACACACTGCCAATTTGGCCCAAAGGGAAAAAATTCCTCTCTGATCCCAAAATTGGTGAGTCCCAATCTGTCCTCATGAGGAAGCTGTTCCATACCCCTAATTATATTTGTTGCCCTTCTCTGTACCTTTTCCAGTTCTAACATAACTTTTTTAAAATGGGGTGACCAGATCTGCATACAATATTCAAGATGTGGGTATACCAGAGATTTATATAGAGGCATTATATTTTCTGTCTTATTATCTATCTCTTTCCTAGTGGCTTCTCCAAATATTTTGTTGGCCTGTTTGACTGTTGCTGCACATTGAACAGATGTTTTCAGAGAACTATCCACAGTGACTCCAAGATCTTTCACTACACCACCAGGACATCACACAGGCTAATTTCAGGAACCACATTCACTGACACTCTTAGGATTCCCTCTTCCTCCTCTTCTTTTCCTACACCTTGCCAGGCAACCTCTCCTCTTTCTTTCATGGAACTAGCATTGGGTCAAATGATTCCCAGGGTCTAGGAAGTGTTCTTGCTCCTCCCACCAGCCCTGCCCCTATGCTCTTTACTAGAAAGGAAAGGACTCCTCCTCTCATGAACCCTAACCAGTCTGACCAAACCAAACAGGACTGGGGGACCATTTGTGCAATCAAGAGTTAGGATGTTGGTGTGCACACATCTCAGATAGGGAGTCAACTTTTTTTGCCTGGATTTTTTTTCATGGAAAATTGTCAACACTGTCAATATTTTCCATGAAATTTTCATGCCCTGTCTCCAAACTTTCTCTGAAATCATTTTCCAAGTCTTTATTGAAAATTTTCAGTAGTTAAAATCCATACTGTCTTGTTGTAAACTGGGCTTTTGGTAACTGAAATGTTTCAAAAATGAAACATTCTCCTCTGAAATTCTTCTCAGGAGAAATCATCTATTCTCCCATTCATTACTTTACATTGTTCTTTTAAGCACACTATAATGTACTGCAACAGTAGTTCACAATTAAGTTTCCACTTCCTCTGTTATAACTATTCCCTACATCCAAAATACACCTGCAAAGTAGTTGTGGATAAATGTTTCAGGGCAAGTTAGGTAACCCATGGCTCCCCATCAGTAAGCACCACCATGAATAACACTAATAGGAATAATTAACACAAGACATGGGCAGATTGCAAGAAATGATTAAGAAATGAACATTGAAGACTAATATTACTGAACACATTTTTATAATTCTATTTTTCTCACCCATCAAATTGCACAAGGGAAACATACAAATTATTTTCCTGGTTCAAAAAGGGGTGATTCAGTTACTTTGCTTATTGCCAGTGTATTTTTATGTAGTTATACATATGCCAATTTTGTGGGGTGCTGGTTGTACTGTCTTAAATAACAGTGAACTATAATATAATTGTGTTTTATTTATTAATATTTTAATCAAGACTTTTAATAGGGTTTCATAGTGGTATGTTGCAACGACCTGTTAGATTGAGAAGAGTTTGCAATCTTTATCATAAATTAGAAAGATGTTACAGAAATAGCATTCCTGCTCAGATCAGCATCACTAGCCAACCAATAATTCTGAAGTTAATTATTTCAGTTAAGAATGCAATGCAAAGACAATTAAAGCTAAATAATTAGCCTTTACAGTATACAGTGAAATCTCATTATGTGATTTCTCAGCCATTTAGAGCCGGATTCTAAATGAAACAAAGGGCCAGATTTTTAAAAGTATTTAGGTGAATAAAGATAAAGATAAGCATCCAAATACCTTTAAAAATCTCACCCTACATACCTGCAACTCTCACTGACTTAGGCCTGGTCTACTCTAGAAAGTTTTGCCAGCACAGCTATGTCTGTTAGGAGTATGGAAATAATCACACCCCTAACCAACATAGCTATGTCAATACAAGTGCAGTTATACTGTGAAAAAAGTCCTTTTGCAGGTATAGTTTATTCTGTCTGGGAATTGTTTAAAATTATATCAGCAATAGAACTCTTTGGTGGCATAAGCGGAGTCTCCACTAGGAAGGGTTGGATGAATAATTTTCAATTTGACCAGAGACCAAAAAATGGAAAAAAATATTTAGTGTGGTTCCAAAAGTGTTCAGAAATTGTTGGAAAATTGTGTGTATACATCCCAGTGTCAACACTTTTAGCCCAGTGGTTGGGGCACTTGCCTGGGATGTGGGAGACCGAGGTTTGCAATCCCTACTTTGGAGCAAGGATTTGAATTCTCCCCACTCCCAAGTGAGTAGCCTAATCACCATACTATAGAGTATTCTGAGATGGATTGTTCTCAGTCTCTCCTGTTGAAGCTGTTTCACTTTGGATAAATACTTATATATCCATTGGAGCAGGAACGTGAACTCAAATCTGCCCCCTACCTGGTAGGAAACCTCACTGTCAGGCTACATGTTATTCTAATCTCAAAGAGATGTTGAAGCTGTTTCACTTTATACTAATGCATAAATATTCATTGGATAAAAGACAGAGTATGAGAGTGACTCTATGGTCTGGTGATGAAGATACTCACTTGTGAGGTAGAAGAGATGGTTCAAATCTTCTCTCTGTCTGATTCAGAATTCTGCTGAAAATCAGAAGCTAAGATTTATGGTAAATTTCCCCTTTCAGGAACAAGTCACAGGTTGGACTGAATGCTTCAGAAAACAGATAACTGGTCACAAACCCTGTTACCTATAGGTAGGCTTGGAAGGATTAGCTTTATATCAATAAATGTCAGTAAACATCTGTTTCACCATACACTCACAAACCAACCAAACAATATTTCCATCAATAATCAAAATTCTATCTTGTAATATTCAGGATAGCATAATATGATTAATAGCATTTGAGGAAGTAAAAGAATTTTGTACTACAGAATTACCAACTACACACATTTTTGGGACAAACTCCAATACAACGCCACCACAAACCATTTGGGGGGGGTTTGTTACTTATTGGCTCATCAGAAAAGGCTGGCTAGATACATTTTTAAAACATGAATGCCCTGATTCTCATTTACACTAAGGGCACTTTACAATTCCTTAGTGATGTAGAGACTTTAAACCTAGTGTCTTCCCGTTATAAAGTCCCTTCACCCTACCAGAATGGTTTACAATGGCCTTACAGTAAATAAGAATTAGGCCCAAAAAATCTAGTTTCCTTTTCCAAAGCACATTTTATAGGAATGGTTGGAAATTTCCCATCTCAACTTTAAAAAACAAACAAAAAATTGTTTTGACAAAATAAATAAATTCACAGAAAGAGTCCGCTTTCCTCAAAAAAAATTTTGTTTTCCAAAATACACCACTGCCACCACACACAGACCTCTCCCCCTCAAAAAAGCAATCATATTCAGCTAAAAAAATTAGTTTTCAGTGGTTTTTTTGGACAAAGTCAATTTTCAACAATTTGCCCCCCACACATTTGTCAACATTCTCCATGGGGAGAAAATAATTTTCTGATCAGCTGTACAGTATTGAGAACAAAGACTGCAATATCCTCTACTAAATGCCACTTTCAACGGATGATGCTGGATGACTGCACCACAAGTGTGGTATGACTTTACCTTTTTATGAAGCATAGATTGCTTTCTGAATCCTGGTGCTGAAAATATCTGATCAAATAAAATAGTTTAAAAAAGAAACAAAAGGAGGTGAGATGTTTTTCAGAAAACAAAAACATAAAAATTACAAAAATGAAGAAAAGACTATCCAAAGTTAAGATTTATTTTCTTGTGGAAAGGTAGCACATATCAGGGAGTCAACCTTTCTGCCTGAACTTTCTTTCATATGGGTATTTGTATCCATCCAAGCTGGAGTGACATCTATGACAGAATAAACCTTAACATGGAAGAGAATCAGCAAATGTTTTACAACTCAAAATTCATGAAACAACACAGCTGGGACTCTTTCGAACAGCGTGTCAGGTTTGCATTCATTTAAGGTACTAAAGCCATCATTATTGACTTCCTTCTACTTTCCTCCCTCATAAATTGGAATCTGTTTTCATTTGGTGTATTGAATAGATATATAAAAATGTGTAACTCCACTGCAAAGCAATTCCTTCTACAGAGTTGGCTGCTTGCTTCTTCTGGGACATGCACCTCTTATGCTTTGTTTTATACTTTTTAAAAATCAATTTTCTGTTGTATTGTGAAGATACTCATTTCAGAATCTGAACATCTGTGCCCACTGTATGGTACTCAGTGAAAAAATAAAATGGCGCAATTTCATTTGAGATTATTTGGATTCAGCAGAAGCTGACAAAGAACAGAGAAGACCAGAGAATCATATACTAAAATTAAGGCTCAAAAATGACCCCATGATCTGGGCCTATAGGGGTGCATATGAAGCAAGCAATTCTCTGATTTTCCCACCCACTTTCCCAACATCCAGTAATCAGTTTGTTCTGAACATTTCAGATGTTGTTGCATTGCACAGTGCCCTGTCTTACCTTGCTGTCTATCTCACTAATTTCCTGCTGAGCCCTAGATAGCAGCAGTAGATTTTCTCTAACTTCCTCTTCTCTCTACCAACTCAGTGGAAGACAAAAAACATGCAACACTGTGAACAGACAATTTTCATACAAGTCTGTACAATTCCAGGCCTCATGGCTGTGAAAAAAAGCTTGAGAATGTGATCCCAGTGCATTCTAAAGGCCCACAAACCACAAGAGAAATAACATGGACCTCGAATTAATTATGTTTAAAATCTTAATTTAGAAGCCAATCTTTTGATTTTTGAATATTTAGGGTGGGCAATACTAGCTTTCTATGGATTTTCAAGTAAAATCATAAATGGGCCCCACTTTCACTCAGTATTGGTCTCAGAATGTTCAAAAGGTTCATGAATCTCCTCACACCTTTGGACAGTCTGAGATCTGAGTTTCAGAGAAAACCAAACACATTTCACGTGAAGTGGAATTATGTTGTGAAAAATGTGCACAGCTCTGCTACAGCAGGTGCCATCAATAGTATTCACCACTCTGGCACCTTTTCATTATACCGGTACTTAGAATAGGAGATTCTGTCATTCCTTAATCTGTGTGGAGTGGATGACACTTTATCAGAATGCCCTGTGGGCAAGTCAAATAAACTTCCTACATTAACACAGTGGGGTAAAGAGGCTATTAGTAAACATTTTTTTTTCTGGGACACTTACTTCTCTCATAGGCTCATTACAATAGATGGGGTTACTCAAGAAGTAAAGTACTACTGTAAGTTAAAGGTGACAAAATAAGCCCGTTAGTAATTTTAAAATTCAGCTAGTACCATCATATCCAAAGTCAGATACCTACTAATATATTTAAAGTCCATTGGACAAATTGTGCTCTATTCTGCTACCCCACATAAGGGAGAAAAGGAGCAAGTCCTGCCTGAAACGAGCTTATGACCTGTGGAAATGAGCTTCAGTTCCACGTTAGGGGCAAAACTTGCAAGACGCTTACATCACCAAAATCTCCGAAAATTCAGGTGAGACGGAAGAGGAATGTATCTTCAGTAGAAATGAGTGGGTTGCTGCTTACTAGATCATACAACAATGGTTGGTACACCGTCTTAGGCCTTGTCTGTACAGGAAGTTATTTTTCAGCATAAACTGCCTCGCATCCACACTCAAAAGCTCTTTAAAAAATGGTCTAGCATCTTATCCCACTTTAATTAACCCACTTTGGAAGCAACATAAGTCTGGAATAAGATAAATGAGTATAAAATTCATGTGGATGCATCCCTACCTCAGATTAGTTATACCACTTCTGACAGTCCTCACACTGCTATCCCAGACTGCGTTGTTTTGGCCTGTCTGTTCACCTGTGCACCTTTTCCCATTCTGGGGGCATTTTAGCTAGATGTCACCTCCTCATTTCAATGCAGGCACATAGACTAGAAATGCTCCTGGGCAAGGAAGTTCTGGACCTCTGGATAGAACTATGCAAAAGGGGTTCATCTGGCTAACTATACATTGTGTATATAACATACTTTTTAAATGAAAGCTAAAATTCTCACCTAATCAACTGTCTCCAGGAGCTCAGGTTTTGAATTAACATCAACAATCACAATATTCATGATAAAATTGGTAAAACTATAGAATTCATGACTGCATATTGCTTCATTATGAGAATGAGGGTGAAACTCCTTTTCAACACAGGGCAGTGAGTCATTTGAACTTGGGCCACAAAATAAGATGCTGGAGAGAGCAAATTCATCAGAATCATAATCAACCATAATGTTTATATGAAACTACTGACTTGCATCTGAAGAAGTGGGTATTCACCCACGAAAGCTCATGCTGCAAAACGTCTGTTAGTCTATAAGGTGCCACAGGATTCTTTGTTGCTTTTGCTGAATTTTGTACAGCTTTAATAGTTAGCGATGCCTCTTCTCCTCCTCTCCATATCTACAGTTAAGCGTTCATCAATATTGAAATTCAATGATTATTTACTTACAGCTCTTCTAAAAAGGAAACCAAAGGTGGGGCATGTGAAGTTGCCTTTGGATAGAGATGTTAAAGAATTAATTTTATCTGTGACCTCGGAAAACCTTAGAAATTGTAAATTCTGGAGATAGCAACTCCCAAGATGGATTTCAGCAAAGACAGCAGGTCACAGGAGACCAGCTAGTGGTCCAAGAAAGTAAGGGAATTTGTATTCAGATTGCGCAGAACCTAAAAGAAAGAAGTTTACGTTTGTGATATGGATTAAATCTTATTTATTGCCAACCACTTTTCACACCCTTTACTGACTACATGGATCTGTAATAGTACAGAGCTGGCATGGAAAGTATCAGTGCTTTTTAATGACTTCATTTGATAGCCAATACATATATATTAGGTTAGTATACACCACATAAGTAGGTATTCTGTGCATGGTATTAATATAATATGTATTTTATATGTATGTGTGTCAGGAAATTGTTAAGTAAGTATTATGCTCTTCCCACAGTTCTGTTCACCCACATCAAGCATCCCTCAACATTTTGCAAAGCTGAAATCAGCTTAGGCATTAGAAAATGGGAAGAATACATGAATACTTTGTATCAAGTACAGTTCAGGAGTTCTTTCATGTAGTATTCAAAATAAGATATAGGAAAGTATAAGGACATACAAAGGACACAAATGGACTAACTAATGAGTTATACTTAAACTTTTAGTGATGCATAAAGATTTTTGTAAAATCATGCAATAAATATTACAAGCTGAAATGCATGTCTTTGAAGCGCACACCTTTTATGCATGGTGAACATGGTGCAAGATAAGAATTGCTTGCCGGCAGGAGAGTATGCATGTCTCTTTTTGGTATTGTACTGCTTTTATCTTTAGACAATAAACTTGGCTACGTTCAGTTATATGTTGAAGATGAAGCCTGTGCATAAGACTGTTCAGAAATTTCAAAAGTGTACTGAAGAAAAATTGTTGTCCTAGCTTGTCAGTGGTGAAATGAAATGAAATTGCTTCAGTTGTCAACTTTGCGAGAGGTGATTTACTAAAGGAAAATCTTGTTAGTTTCTCACATCTCATAGGTGGCTCCTGAACTATAAGTTACAATCATAAAAAAGTTAACAGATAGATGCTCTGTTTTTTCTCCCCTGAAAATAAAGGTTAACATATTTAAAAGAATCACAAAAAGTGAAACGCATAATGACGAGAACCTCAGGTCACTCTCCGAAGTACCAAAGTAGCAACAGATAGGCTAGGAGCTAGAGGTTAGCTCAGAAATCAGTGCTTAGATGCAAAGTAGGTTTAGATGACTGTGGGTTTCCTTGATTGTGACCTGTTTGGGCCAGAGATTGTATTTGTACAGTGCTTAGCACAACAGGAGCCCAATCCTGCAGACAGCAAGCCCTGCATTCTTAGAACTCCTGTTGACTTCAGGGTTGAAGAATCAGGCCTTATCCCACTGAATTTGTAGTAAGCTTGG
This sequence comes from Mauremys mutica, assembly GCF_020497125.1. Classification (NCBI taxonomy): domain Eukaryota; kingdom Metazoa; phylum Chordata; order Testudines; family Geoemydidae; genus Mauremys; species Mauremys mutica. The sequence goes on along the minus strand of NC_059073.1, from coordinate 188,758,492 downwards.
AGGGAATTTCCAGGATAACATCTAGAGTTTCTTTTAGCATTGTGCCAACCCCACTTAAACTGAGTGGTAATTTACGATGTAAGTAGACACATTCATTTTAATGGGACTATTCAGATAGCAAGCTATTACACAGCAGGTGTAAAGGTGAGAAAGGGTGAACTAAAAAAGAAAAAAATTCTGGTTTTGTGGATTATAAATCCATCTATATAATCAATGTTCTGACATAAAACATGTTTATGTCAGAAAAGGGGGAAAAATCTATTCAGGTTTTCAAAATATTTTTGTTCGTTTTTTCGAACGTTTAAAATAATTTCAATTTTTACAGCTGCAATATTTATTGCTTATTTTAGAGTTATGTTGTCTTGTTTATTTTATTCCAAAAAACACCTAACACAAACATGACCTTCAAAACTAGTTAGATGTTGGTGCCTGTTATCATCCAATGGAGAAATTAGGTTACAGGAAGAAAAGGACTTTGCTTTCTCTTTGAAGTAAAATTTTGCCCAGGAACTATCCCGGCTCCAGTTTATTCATTGCCTCAGGGAGCTCCAGTCTGAAAAGAAAGAAAGTGGGATAAAAATGGAAATCTTGGCTTTAAACACCCGCTGCTCCCAGCTCAGTTTCTCACCTTGCAAAAACAATGTTGCTTTCAAATAAAAAACAAAAATTCCTTTGTGTCCTTACACAAGTTAAGCAAGAGTGACAATTAAGAAAAAGTGCAGTTCTCCCTTCTTCTCATGCATGCCGTGCTTGTCTTGTGACTTTGAACGTAATTCTTTTACACATCACTTTTTCTGTGATTCTCTTGGCAGGCCTAAAAAGTCATTGCAAAGGGGAGGCGGTCTCACGAGAACTGTCTAATCTCACATGAAAAAAATAATTTCTTAGGAAGAAACTGGTAAATCTTGTTTACTATAAAATGGAAATCAAATTGAAGCCATGTAAATTAGGCGCTCTTTACTTCTTTTGTTTTGTGGAGCTCTGTTATAATGTAATGCATAAATCAATCCTTGAATTTCTCTAGTGCAAAACAAAGCTCATCCATTTTAAAAACCTGGACAGAACTATCCCTGAAGTTTTAAAAAATTACAAAGAGCACAAGAGAAATAAAATGCACCTGAAAACCCTTTTATGGTTCCATTACCAAAGATGCACCCGTTGAAATCTGTGCTTGTTAAAATTCAGACAATGGAAAGATCTCACGTTTTATCTATACTTTTCAGGTTATGATAATTAAAAAGCTTACTGTTTTATCACCAATGAAAGGACAGTGAAATTTGTGAATGCTATCAAAGCTTCTGTATCTAATACTGCATGTTCTTCCACTCTTTTGTCAGCTCTCATGTTACTCTCTTGTGTCTAATAAAGATAAAGAAGTTTACTTCAGACTGCACTCAGCTACTATGACAGGCCATAAGTATGTTATGTGGTTGAGGTGCAGTATATAGTGAAGGCAGAGTACATTTTAAGGATACTAAAAAGGCTACTTTTATTAAATTACATTTTAAGTAATTTGTAAAATAATAATTTGTAAAATAATACAACATGTTCAAACCTTGACAACAATACTCTTTTCCTTTGGCATTTTATGTTATTTGCAGTAATTCCCCGTATTTTGCTTAATTATTCCTAAAGATAGAACTGATCTAAATACCAACCAGAGCCTAAATCATTCCTTTATTTCAGGTCTACATTTTAAAAACATACTATACTGGAGCTTCTCATTTAGCACTTACAAAATAGTAAGTTTGGAAGTGGTTATTTAGAGGCCAAAATAGAGATTTGGACACCTATCTTTAGGTGCTCACATTTGAGCTTGTCATGTGTGACTGGTAAAGATTCATGGAAAGAGTCCATTTTTTCCCCACGTTGATTACAAAATATTAGTAGAAAAAAGAAAAAGCAGTATTATTCCTCCCCTGGTGTTCTTTCTCTTGTGCATTTTCTTCACTTCATTGGGGAACTTCTGTCTAAAATTTTTCCCAGCTCTTCCACCTGCAAACGTCAAGAATCAGTATTGATACCTTCACCAGTTCACAGTTGTTACTCAATAACTGTACAGCCTCCTGGCACCTTATTTGCTGAAAGCACCCAATTTCATTTACATACTATGATTGATGGTGGCTTAGATGTAAATCTGAAAAAACCTCAATGGAATTACTTCAGAGTTACGACAGTGTCACTGAAACAAAGGCCAGGTCTACAGTAAAAAGTTTTGCTGACATAGCTATGTTGGTCAGGAGCGTGAAAAAAAAACAAAACTACACTCCTTAACTGACAGTCATGCTGGCAAAACCCCTATGTATATACAGCTGTATAGGCAAAAGTCTTTTTGCCAATAGAGCTAAAGTTGTTTAACTATACTGGCAAAAGATCTCCTCATGGTGATATAAGATGCACCTTCACTGGGGGCTCTGCTGTTATAGCTATACCAGTATAGCTGTATCAACAAAGCCATTCTGGTGTAGAGTAGCCCTACATTTAGCTCCAAATTGCTTCCCAACTTGAATCAAATGCATACAGCACCTGTAAAATACTGCTTATACTTCACACCCATGGCTGACACTTTTTGTATGAAACATCTCTCTTACCGGAATGTATAATTAATTTTATTATCCAAGACCAACGCCATCATCCCATTAATATCCATGTCACAAGTATATCTTTTCAGTCAGATGAGGTATAGTGCCTCATTACTTACAGTATTGCCTAAAACTTGGAAATTACAGTTAACCACTAGAAAAGAAGAGGAGGGTTGTCCCTGATCCCTTAGTATTATTTATACACTGTAAAGTCTTCAGGAAAGTACAAGAGAATACAATGGTACCTGACCACTAGGTGCAATGACTAGGAAAGTTTGGACCTAGATCCCACTCAAGGTTCAGGGCTCTGGCTCATTTCTATAAGAAATATTATTTTCTTGTGGATTTGAAACAAGGTGAAGGTCAAAATTAGAGTTGAATGAAATTTAGCTTAGATTTTGATTCCCACATTAAAAGACCCAACTTCAACAAAGGCCCTGAAGTGAAGTCAGCTCTTGATCTTCACATTTAGGCTCGTCCTTTAAACCTAACATCTAACCTCCAGTCTAAATGGAGCAACCTACTTGGGAAATGCAGACCTGAGGGAACTCTAATTTAGCAATGCAGAGCTCCAATCCTTAAAGGGACAGGGCACAGGTAAATTAACCCTGACATTTCCTTATGAGTGCTACACATACAACTCTGGACTATTTTGAAATCTGGATGACAAGAATCAATTTCTACTCATCTACAAGACAGATGCAACATCAAATATGTTAAATATTAGTATAGGCTTGTGCATTTACTTTTATACAAGTGTAAACACATCTGCAATATATGTGTCATTGTTGGGTTCCTGACAATTCCCCAAAACAGCACTCAGTGTCAGAAGTATGGGCAATTCTAGTGTGAAAGAGAAGACTTCATTGTGTATTTCCTCTTTAAAATGTGTATTTGTCAAAAGCGCTGAGGAATTTTGGACAGAAAGTAGAAAAGATAATAACTGGCCACGTCAATAGTTTCACCACTTGCTACAGCAACATATTGACTGTTGCCAGGGTGACCACATGTAAGGCCTGAAACTAAACTCTGATCAGTGGGAGTTTTGCCAATAATTTATATGACAGTAGGGATCTCATCCTTAACTAGTATTATAAAAAAATGGATGGGTTTTCTTATTCTTTACCGAATTTCCCCAAAAATCTAACCAGGAGTTATATACGATGAATGTAAATGCATATGATATAACAGAGAAGAGATGGTTTGTAGGATGAGTGTATTTGAAGTAGCTAATTATCACTACCAGCATCATCATGTCAGAACAGCCACATCAATGGCATTGATTACAACATCAAAGCTCCAAAGGACATCTTCACTATAGCTGAATGGAATCAGATCCCTCTGATGGATTGGTACAACAAAGCTGAAGTGATAGTATAATATGTAAGAAAACTCATGTAGAGAATATAGAGCAGTGAGACTGCCTGGAGTGACATTGGCATGAAGCTTTTTTTCCTGGGGATAAGGTATATAGAACTAAAAGTTTGAGCTCTAACCTGGGGGAGAAATCAACTTGAGAGGAGGCCAGCAACATTTTTGTTGTATCCCAGGAGTAATAAAAATGATGATGAATCAAAGAACTGATGTCCAACTTCTACCTTTATCTTTCTGCTTAGGTTTAGGATTACACTACTAGTACAGTAATACAGACAGACATTCTTCTCCCTTCCCAAAACACACACATGCCAATGTTACTTATATTGTAGTTCATATAAATGCATTGTTTTACATACATAGATATTAATGCTCCAGATCTCTACTATGATATGTAACTAGCCTCTTATTGGGGCATATAAACCACACGATAAGCATAGGTAGAAGAGAGGAGAGAGTTTTCCTTGCTTACAGGTAATCAGGCTGATCACATGCCCATGCAGCTACCAGAACTGTCAGCTTTCTGCCCTGAGGTAACAGGCGGCTACAGCCCCATGCCAGGCTGTCTCTAAGAAATTAGCAAGTACCCTGCAAGTCCTGAAGTATAAGGGACTCAGTTTGGGTTAAGAGTTTATGGACTAGTCTAACTGTTGGCAAATTTCAAGTTGGCTTCCTAGAAAGATTGCACCAAGAGGTGGTGACAAGACCCCATTGCCAGAGTGTCTGGGTGCTTCATGATCTTTTAATGCATACATGATCACCACACTCCTGTGCGGTAGAGATGTACTGTTATCCCTTTTACAAATGGGGTAGTGGAGTAAGGAATTGAATCCTCATCGCCTCTGTCCTGACTACTCACTCAACCATCCTTCCTACTTTCCTCTTTAGATAGTCCTTTCCAGATTCAGAACCAGAGGAGAATCCTCCACACATGGATCTCTCCTCTGCTGAATGAAAGTGAGGGAATTCAGATTATGTGTTGTTGCTCAGGCTCTCCCCAGGCTAGAACATTGCCAGATAATATACCTTTGAACATGTTTGACTACATCTTAAAGAGTGTTAGGAGAGGGCTTGTCAATCATGTTAAGCTAGCTATTGAAAAATAAACCCATTTTTGCCTACTGAGACAGGGGCAACGTGTCTACTCAGTTACAACATCTATCTGTGGCACATTAAATTGAATTAAAAGGATAGCGCAGGAATTTGCAGCACTGGATATTATTGTGATGATCAAAGCATGTTTCATGAAAAACATGGGCATTAAGAAAAAAAATCTTGGTAAATTTTATTTAATTATCTAAAGGGAGTTTTGATAATTCAATTAACCAGCATGGCAAAATAGCTCGAATATGGAATTTATCTCATAGCAGATTTCACTGGGTGCAGCAGGTGTCAAGGGAACTTATCCTACATAGGTCAGAGGACAGCCAATCTTTGGGAGTAAAAATGGGAGTAAGAAAGTTCAGACAAATGACAAAGTGTGTTAGAAAACTACAAAATATAAACATTTCTTGTTCATCAAGAAGGGGGAGGGATAGCTTAGTGGTTTGAGCATTGACCTGCTAAATCCAGGGTTGTGAGTTCAATCCTTGAGGGGGCCACCTAAGGATCTGGAGCAAAAATCAGTACTTGGTCCTGCTAGCAAAGGCAGGGGGCTGGACTTAATGACCTTTCAAGGTCCCTTCCAGGTCTAGGAGATAAGTATATCTCTTGCTGCTGCAGTTACTGTTGTACACACTGTAAAACAAACTAGGATATCATTGCTTAGTCTGATTCATGGTAGGAGAAGACTGTAAATTCTGACTGCATTACAAACAGGCAGATGTTTGAAACTCCTTGATGAGTGCAAGGAGATTTATAACTGTGGTGTCATAACAAGAAAAGCATCAACTGTCCTTTCCTTATTCTCTTTTCTATTTCAGAAATATCTACGGTAGCTTATTGCAGAGAAATTTAGCTCTGAGGGATGAAAGGCTGCTAAGGGAATTTATCAGGCCTGATGTGATTACACATTTTTGAATTCATCTTTCCTTTACAATGAAGAATTAGATGTAGTTGATTTGTGATTGGCATGTAAACTTTAGTATCGATTCATAGGCTATTATGAAATAGATTCAGTGATTCACCCTTAATGGAAGATAAACCAAAATAAAAAGACAGGGATTCTGGTTAAACCATCCACCCATGGAGAAGTATTTGCAGAAGGCCTCATCCCATTGGTTTGTATGCTAGAAGAGGGAAATAAAAATACGTAACATGAAGAGTTTTCATATTTTTGTTGTTTGGACTTTCAGAAGGGCTGGAGCTAAGAAACAAAAAGCAGAGATCTCCCCAGGGTCAACCTGGGTTAATCCCTACAAAGGCTTTAAATACTGACAGATTACTACATCTCTCACCTTTTGAATCACAGACTGAAACTCAGTTGTGTATATATACTTTCTTGCTTTAACCTGTAAATAACTCATTTTTTTCCTAGTTTATTACAGTATTGGCTACAGGCGTTGTTGTTGGTGAGAGAGCTAAGGTACAAATTGATCTGGGGTAAGTGACTGGTCTCTTTGGACTGGGAGCAAGCTAAATATTTTATGATTTTTGGTGTATGTGACCATTTATCACTAAGCCCAGCTTACCTGGCTGGCAAGATAGACTGGAGAGCCCAAGGGGACTGTCTGTGACTCCATAGTAAGACTGTTACAGTGATCCAGGATTTCACATTTGTTACTGGGTTGGTCCAGTCTAATTATAGAACACACCACCCATTTGGGGTGTCTGCCCTACTTTTGACAGTCGGCCTGGAGGTTGACATTCAACCACTCCAGAGAGCATGACAAAGACAAAGAAAGGTGGAGAGAAAGACAAGATCAGATGAGAAACATGATTAACTATAAAGAGCTTATTCTGTTGTTAACACTGAATTACCATATACTACAGTACTTTGGGGGAAATGAAGAATTAACTCCATTTGATAACGGTTTTTCCCTGTTATATTTTGCCTGAAATAAGGTATAGATCAAAGATATAATGTTCCTTCATTATGTTAAATTTCTCAGCTATGGCATCATATGACATAAAATGAGATGTTGCACAGTAAGTCCCTTTTACATATTGGCATTGGTGTGTGACACCTTATAGTACTATATCTCACAGGTCATTCCTCATAGCGGGTGATGATCTGCAACCACTACACCTGATTGGCTAAGAATAGCGCACATCCTATTATAATGGTTACCCCATCTGCTCTGCCCTTACCTCAACTCTCTCCTTATTTTTTTTTAGATTGTAAGTTCGCTGGGACTGTCATTTTCTATAAGTTTGTACAGCACTTAGCAAATGGTGAGGCTCCTAGGTTCTATTCCAATGTAAATGTTAAGTAGTAATAATAATAAAACATACCATGCAATAACCAACAGAACATGTTTTTAAAAAAAAATTTTCCTAACAGAACAAAGCAATTTGCTGCAGCCACATACTGGGGCATGGTAAGACAAATTTTTGGAACCTTTTGTTTTTATTCACAGAGTGCTCTTTTTGGACATATTTGAAATTGATATCTTATTTGACTGTCTGTCTTTGATAATTAAACTGTCAAGTGAAGAGATGAAGTAAACATCGTCAGCAGATAGCCAGCATTTTGTTATGCTTCAGAGTGAAGCACAGAAATATTACAATGCAGATAGCGAGCGTTGATAAAGAAAAAGTTAACAGTTAGTAGAAAAGAAAAGCCTACATGAAGTACTGTTTGTCTTTACACTGTCTTCAAGGCATTCCAAAAGCGCCTTACAAAGCCGTGAGGCTCAAGTGACTGTTCAAGGGACTGCTTAAAGCAATGTATGTTCAGTAAAAGATCAAAAATTGCTTTCAACATGACAACCTGCTAGCTTTTGTTAGGAGAAAGAATGTTGGCCTGGACACTGGGGTTAAACATCACAAATTTTGAAAAGCATAGTAAGATCTTTTACCTCCAACTGGACAGCTACCAGACAGAGGCAGAAGGGACCTCAGCTTGATAGCTCATCATTTCAGAAGAGTGGTAGCTTTTGAGATATTTGCCAGGCTGGGGCAAATTCACCATCATTTTTCTAATGTCTTATTAACCTTGTTTTCTGAGATTGCATGGCTGGCCAAATTGGATTTGATGGCTGAAATTTCATTGGGGACTGTAGAATGTGCTGCGACATATGAATCTACTGGAGTTTAATGGAAATAGTGAATATTCTCTTCTCATGAGCAAGATCTTCAGCTGACAATCTCTAGGAATTAATTATTTTTAATGTAATGGCACTCCTGAAGAGTGTCAGGAAAATGTATCCTTTCCTATTTTCTGCATGTCTTATGCCTCTTAATACAAATACAATTTTATGGAAAACTAATTAATCTGTTGTTTCTTGGACAAATTGGGCTTCTGTATATATGTTTTTACTATGTACACATAGCAGTATTCAGAACATGTCTTCAGAATCTCACCAACTACTGAGAAAAGATTAAAGCCAGCCAGCTCTATAATCAAAATACTATAAATTATAATTATTGAACCCCAAACATCTTCAGTAAGGATGGATTTCAACAGGCAATTTTTGAAACCCACACTGTTAAAGTGAAAACTCATCCCTCATCTTCTGTGGTGCTATCTAATGAAAAATGCTAACCAATCTTTCAGTGTCTGATTTCCCACATTATTAATCCAGATTTAGATCAGTTTATTTCCATTTAAATCAATATGTTCTTGAACGATTGTAATTTCAGTTAGATGGAAACATTTTATTCTCTCTCTCTCATTTTCTAGCAGCTTCAAAGAATCTGAAACTTTAATATTTAAAACAAACAAACAAAAAAACATAGCACCTGCTTCATCACTGAAATACTCAATGAAAACCCTAAAGCCTGAAAAAAAAAAGAGTCAGAAGCTTCCTTCTCCCCACATATATAGGCTTTTGAAAAATATCTGGGAAAATATGGCTTTCCTTATTTTGATAAAAGTATTACCTTTGTTCCTCACACCAGACTTTTGATAAGCCTTTCACAACCAGTAGGTAATGGTAAGAAGAGTAATCATGCAAAACACTGAATTTTACTGTAAGTATAACTACAGAATTCCTATTACGATACAAAGTAGTAAATAGTAAAGGCAGAGGATTGCAGTCACAAAGAAAGTTTAAGAATTTTAACACAGAATTATGCAAATCTTCCTATTCAAGATTTAGAGGAAAGCCTAGCACACGCTTTACAGATTTTAGTAGCATTTTCTATGGCTTCAAATTTCCTGGGCAAAATTATATTGGCACTAAGCCGCCGATATAGTCAAGGAGCACTCAGCGGAGTTGATTTAGAGGGTTATAAAGGTGACAGTAGGTCACTTCTGCATTCCTCCTTCCAATTCCTGGGGCCATCTGGCTGCCCTAATGTATGTTGGCTGCCCAGAACATTGAAGGGTTGTTTCAGCCTCCAGAGGACATAACGCAGTGGTGAGCTTGAGCCGGTTCGCGCGATCCGGTTGTTAAATTTAGCAGCCATTTTAGAACTGGTTGTTCCAGGACAACCAGTTCTATAAGGGCTGCTAAATTTAACAAAAGCTCCGGTCCAAGCTCTCCTGCTCCGCCCCCTTTCTCCTCCCCCTGCCCTGCTTCCCGCGAATCAGATGTTCGCAGGAAGCCTGAACAAGCAGCAGGCAGGCAGGCAGGCAGGTAAGCTGGGGAGGGGAAGTGCGGCTCCACGGCGCGGCCTGGCTCAGCTCCTGCCCCGGGGTCCGCGGCGGGGGCTCCTGCCGCCCCGGGGTCCGGGCGGCGCGGCGGGGGCTCCTGCCGCCGCGGGGTCCGGGGGGCGCGGCGGGGCTCCTGCCGCCGCGGGGTGCGCGGCGGGGGCTCCTGCCGCCGCGGGGTCCGGGCGGCGCGGCGGGGGCTCCTGCCGCCGCGGGGTCCGGGCGGCGCGGCGGGGGCTCCTGCCGCCGTGGGGTCCGGGGTCTGGGCGGTGCAGTGGGGCAGGGCCTCCTGCCGCCACGGGGTCCGGGGTTTGGGCTGCGCGGCGGGGCCTCCTGCCGGTCTGGGGTCCGGGCGGGGCGGCGGGGCGCAGCGGGGGCTCGGCTCCTGCCCTGGCGTCCGGGCCCCAGCCCAGCTGGGCCCTCATCTCCAGGCAACAAGGTAAGGGGAGCAGGGAGGGCGTCTTGGATAGAGCCTGGATGGGGTAGGGGTCCTGGGGGGCCATCGAGAATGAGAGGAGGGGTTGGGTGGGGCGGCAAGGGGCAGTCAGGGGACAGGGAAGGGGGGGATGGGTCAGGGGTCCCGGGGTGTGTGTGTCAAGGAACATGAGGGGTTGGATGGGGCATGACCCCCCCCCGGGGGGGAGGTGGGAACCGGTTGTTAATATTTTGGCAGCTCATCACTGGACATAAGTGAACCCCAGTCATGCCCCCTGTGCTTGCAGCCTGCAGCGTGTGGATGTAAGAACACTTCTGTGACAGTGGAGGATTCTCCTATGCAGTGGCCAAGTCAGTGGGTTTAGAGAACTTTGCACCACCAGACCACTGAAAAGGTTCTCAATTGCAAAAGGGGTGCTAGCCTGCCAGGCTGGATTAATACATCAGTGAATGTCTTAGAATAGTCTTCTTTCATCTCTACAGCTAAAAGTTTTCATAAAAGGATTTCATTCATTCTTTTTCAATAGCTTCTAATTGTCTTCCAACATTTTACATTGCATAGACAGACATTTTTTGCATCCGATTCCTCACTGCCTTGACCCTTTAGATTAATTTACGAGTGTGCAAAGTGAGTACAAATTGGATGTAAAATGTTATTCTGATTTGGTGATATTTTACACCCACAGGTGCCCAGGACTACTGTGTGTAAGGGGATAGAGAACCAGGCCCAACATATCTAATTTACTGTCAGTGGAAATCAAATTGATCACCCAATTTATATTGTTGAAAAAAACATTTTCAAGTATAAACTTACAAAGAACTGTGGAGATCAAAGACCTAGCATCAGGTGAAGTTTTAGCCCGCTCAACATCTCCCCTCACCCACACCCACAACACTTTGGTAGATAGGGAGAACAGGATGGGGGCTGTGAGGCAAGACAAAACCTGCCCATGAGTTCAGTTCTCTTTGGAGTCACAGAAACATCGGTTCCTATATAGTTTTCTATAGAAGTCTCATCTGTATTTTTTTGCTTACATTTCAATGATAGATTCTATCCGCTTGCTCAACCTATCTCCTCAGAGATAAACAAAACAATGAAGATGTGTCTAGAACAGTGTTTCTCAACGTTTTTGATACCAGGGACTGGCTTGCTGCCTTCCTAAACTGTATGAGGGAGATCTCAGGAACCAGTGCTTGTCCACAGACCGATCATTGAGGAAACATTGGTCTAAAGAATATCTAACAAAACTGCTTAAATAATATCTACCGCAAATAATGAGTTAGAATTAGTCATAGAATTAGTCATTTAAGTAAGACTCTCAAATTTTATCATAATGTATTATTAGTATTTGTATTATTGGAGTAACTAGGACCCTGAGTCATGAACCATGAATTTATTGTGCTACGTGCTGTATGAAAAAGTAAAAAACAGTCCCTTCCCCTAAAAGAGTTTACAGTCTAAATTTCTAGACTAAGAGTCAACCACCAAATAATCAATATAATCCCAATTTGAATTCCACACAACTCAATAAAGAAAAAGGGAGCACACAATGAAAGGAATTTCAGAGAAAGCAAAAAGTCCTCCACTCATAAGCTTCTAAGATGTATAAAGGAGGAAAACATCTCTCCTACAGCTAACCCCTCTCTTTCTCTGATGTGACCTGAGCACAAGGCACAGCCAACCTGTGGAACTCCTTGCCAGGGGATGTTGTGAATGCCAAAAGTATAACTAGGTTCAAAAAAGAATTAGATAAGTTCATGGAAGACTGGTCCATTGATGGCTGCTAGCTAACATGGTCAGTGATGTAGCTACTAGTAGAAGGCCTACTAGGATGATCTGAGGAATGGAAAACCTGTCTTATGAAAGGAGACTCAAAGAGCTTGGCTTGTTTAGCCTAACCAAAAGAAGGCTGAGGGGAGTTATGATTGCTCTTTATAAATATATCAGAGGGATAAATATCAGGGAAGAAGAGGAATTTTTTAAGCCCAGTACCAATGTGGACACAAGAACAAATGGATATAAACTGGACACTAGGAAGTTTAGACTTGAAATTAGACGAAGGTTTCTAACCATTAGTGGAGTGAAGTTCTCGAACTTCCAAGGGCAGTAGTGGGGGCAAAAGACATATCTGGCTTCAAGACTAAGCTTGATAAGTTTATGGAGGAGATGGTATGATGGGATAGCCTAATTTTGGCAATTAATTGATCTTTGATTATTAGCAGGTAAATACGCCCAATGGTCTGTGATGGGATGTTAGATGGGGTGGGTTCTGAGTTACTACAGAGAATTCTTTCCTGGGTGCTGGCTGGTGAGTCTTGCCCACATGCTCAGGGTTTAACTGATTGCCATATTTGGGGTCGGGAAGGAATTTTCCTCCAGGGAAAATTGGCAGAGGCCCTGGAGGTTTTTCACCTTCCTCTGCAGCATGGCACACGCATCACTGCACCCTGAGGTCTTTAAACCACAATTTGAGGACTTCAATAACTCAGACATAGGTTAGGGGTTTGTTACAGGAGTGGGTGGGTGAGATTCTGTGGCCTGCATTGTGCAGGAGGTCAAACTAGATGACCATAATGATCCCTTCTGACCTTAAGTCTATGAATCTATGAGTCACTAAACATCCAGCTTCCAGAAGCTGGGACTGGATGATGGGATGAAACACTCAGTAATTGTCCTTTTGTTCATTCCCTCTGAAGCACATGGTAGTGGCCATTGTCAGAGACAGGATACTGGGCTAGTTGGACCATTGATCTGACCTAGTATAGCCATTCTTATCTTCTTAGGTCTTGTGATGAAGGGATGCAGTGAGAGGATGAGAAAGAGGACAAAAGAACAAATGCATTTGAAAAGGGTTCATGTCCCCCATGCAGTTCTGAAAATCATATCCGCAGCTGAACCCATTTATTTAGGAAACGTATATAGACCTTCATCACACTCCAGTAAACAACTGAGCACCTCATAATCAGGGACTGATTTTTGCACTCACAACTCCTCTATGAGATAGACAGGTATTATCTGCATTTTGCATATGGGAAACTGATGCACAGGGTCAACTGAGTTACTTGCTCAAGGTCACACAGTATGTTGGTAATTGAGCCAAGAAATGAACTCATGTCCTCCAAAGCCCAGTCTAGGGTCACATGCATTAGACCATGCTTGGTCTTACTTTGATTGTATGGGTTCCATTTTACTTGGCTCTTAGATTAATTCTTGAAATGTGGTGAACTTGCCAAGCATCCCAATTTTTTCTATTGAAAAGTAAAAATCCATATTCTCTAATAGAAATGGCAAGATGCCAGCCTGAGCTTCACTGATGAATGTTGAGTTTAAATCATTCTATTTCCAGGGCTTTTTAAGGGATCCATGATGAGTACAACATGCTATCCTGGTTTCTACAGGCTCCAGAGCTCATTTGTGAGGCTGCTATTTGGAAGCTAAGTGACAACACAGTTAAATGTAATTGATCCAAAATGTCCATTATAAGTAACAATTGTCTCTAATGTGTGAAATAATGGGGCCTTATTGAAGTGAACTGTACATTTCACAGTTCATTGTGAAATACAATGTAATGAAATAGAAATGGTAATTTCTTTTTTGAAAACAAGATCAATAAATAATGCTGTTTCAGGGATAGATTCTCTGTGTGATGCATCCCCATAGCTCTTATAAATGCTAATCACGACTCAAATGATAAAAGGCATTTTAAAATCAACATATGGTGAAATGGGAATGATGGAGACCTCAGAATTGTTCAAAGATTCTACAAATGTGACAGGTTTGTTTGCTAACACCCTTTAAAGGGGAGTTAGCAATGCTTAATGTCTTGCTCAGATTGGTTTGCGGCCTACACTACAGAGATGTGCTGGTTTAAAGTGACAAATTAGAGGTGGGGTACAAGGAGGAATTGGTTAATACATCTCTAGATACCTAGGAGCAGATCCACAGCTGTTTTAAATTGTCATTGCGCTATCAGTAGCAATGGAGCTATGATAATTTATACCAGCTTCAGCTCTGCTTCCCTGACTTTATTCTCCACCACAAGTCATTCATGTATATGGAGGCTTTACTATGGATCCTTAACTGATATTTTTTCCATACCCCTGTGCATCATAAAGGATGGAAAAATTGAACTGCACAGAAAGACAGAGGGTAAACGTTACGTGTCTTTTTCATCAGGCACAGATAATACTGTTTTCCAGATGCTTCAGAGCTTGAGAAAATAAATGGGCAGATGAAGTATATCTGTTCAAGATGAATCTAAGCAAAACAAGATGATTTTCATAGGGAGAAGTAATTATAAGCCAGCTTGCCCTCTGTTGTCAATGTGGAGCAGAGTCTTTTGGGCCCTCTTGGATTCATTCCTGCTCTGAGACTTATAAATAGCAATATCCAGGAGAATGCAGCCATTTCTTTGGATGGACTTTCCCACAGTGATTCATGATTTACTCGCCTCTAAGCTACACTACAGGAACACACCCTAAACACATATCATCTCACCTTGTAGGTTAGACGGACTGAAGAGAGACTATCACACCAGTGTTTGATGCCATATACTGGCCAGGGACAAGGCATTCTTGACAGAAGTAATTTAGCTATCATATTCCCTACCTCTGGAGATCAGAACCAGCCAACACTGTCAGACCATGAAGGAAGATCCATCTTTTACTCAAGTCCGATGAGGGCAAAAGAAGAATGACCCAATCAAAGCTCCCCATGGAAATAAACAAAGTTGCATTAAGTAAAGCAGTGAATGGAAGTTTGAGAGCAGACATAAGCTGAATTATTTTATTGCCCCCCCCAAAGGATCTTATATACCAGAATAATGGGCACATTAGCAATACCAGGCAGTCAGATAGATGAAACAACATAAGAGGAATACACGGGAGCTCAGTTCCCCTTCTTCGCCTAAAAACAAAAAGAAAACTGCTGCACTTGAGTAAATTGACATAACTGTACTGATTTGGGGGAGGGATAGCTCAGTGGTTTGAGCATTGGCCTGCTAAATCCAGGGTTGTGAGTTCAATCCTTGAGAAGGCCACTTAGGAATCTGGGGCAAAAATTGGTCCTGCTAGTGAAGGCAGGGGGCTGGACTCAATGACCTTTTAAGGTCCCTTCCAGTTCTAGGAGATTGGTATATCTCCAATTATTATCTTTAATTGGAGCTACACCATTTTATATCAGCTGAGAATCTGTCCCCAACAAGTCTAGCAAATTTTCTTAATCTCATCCCTAGAGGTTGGGACTAACCTCCATGCAAAATGAATTATAGCCCATGGAAAATTTCAAGACAAAAAAACTTATCTGAAATTGAAAAATTCTGAAGAACTGAGAAGTGAAGACTCATGATATGGACATGATGTTCCCAAAGCCAAGCAAAATTGGGTTATTGTTTAAACAACCAATTTTATGTCTTAATTGCTGTTATCCTTAGCCCAATGGTAGCCAAAGAAATAGGACATGGGTTTTTATTATTATTATTATTTTCATTTTCAAACCGTTTTGGTGCAGTGCAAAAAATGTTAATAACAATTTGATATAATACGGTTGATCTGGCACAGCAGAGTTGCACATTGTTTCACATTAGTAGCAGGAGTAAGGCTAAAATAGAGGATGTCATTAAGCAACTAACTTAAAAGCTGAGGGTCTTACTTAAGCTATTGTCTCCTCAGACATGCCACCAATATTTTTTACTGTTGAGGGCAAGGAAGTGAATGTGCCAGACTTTAGAAAAGATTGGTGAAAAAGTGCATGTTCTATAAAAAAGAATGAAAATGAAAAAATAAGGAGAGTCCTACATTTTTTGGTGTCACTTTTAGATTTGACAAAAGTGTTCAAATTTCTGAAAATTAATTCCAAAATATTTTTTAATTTTATTTAAAAGGTTCAAATATTTCAATGGGAAAAGCACAAACATTTTTTGTAATTCTTTCAAAATGGGGGAAGGGTTAGATTAACAAAATGAGAAAACCATGGGAGGAAATGCTCTCTTTTACACATTTTCCCCCAATTGGATAAAAAAAAGGGGGAGGAGAGGATGAGCACTGAGATAAAGTGTTTCAGTCAAAACATTTTTCACACCAAATTTTTTCACGTCCTTTAAATCTTAAGACTCAGTTCTACTCAGTGCAGGTAACTACTCTATATACCACTGGTAAGATAATTTATTCAAAGAAACAGAAGAGTGATGTTGCAGTTAAAGAACTAGACTGGAACTCAGGAGATCTGAGCCAATTCATGGCTTTGCCACAGATTTCATGCATGACCTTGGGCAAATATCTTTCTGAACCTGGCTTTAAAATGGGGTTAATATTTCTTTTCACTCAACCTGTGACTGCCTTGTTTATTTAGAGAGTAAGCTCTACAGGACAATAGGTATGTAAATTGTCTATCACAATGGGGCTCCATTTTTAGATGCTACTGTAATACAAGTAAAAATTAATTAATGAGAATTCAATATTTTATTGATGATTTAAAGTGATGTATTGAATGAATAAGTTTTCCCTTCTTCCTCACTTCAAACTATGCTCACAAATAGTTCCACTCAACACTCTTGTTCACTCTGCTGTCCACCACAGAATAGCTAGCATGGGGATCAAGCCAATGTACATGTGGTCAAGGCCATGTAATGAGCTAATGTCCTATTCATTTTTATCGTGTTTGGCACATTTGCTAGATCCCAGAGCACAGGACTTCCCCTCACCCCCTAGAAATTGTTAGTTTTGCATGATCCACTGTATATGTCAAAGAATTTGTCACACACTTGGGGTAAAATTTCTAATCCCAAACTGATGGTCCTTAGATGTAGGCCTGAGCCAAAACCTAATTCCAGACATCTGAATCTAGTTCCAAACATGTGACTGGCTCATCTTTAGTTACAATTTCTTTCACTTTCCCTTCAATTTCACTAGATTTAAATAGTAGTAACCAATTTTAGCATTGTTGAAATTCATATTTAATTAGCTGAAAGTCTACACTTATGAAACATAAATCCCAATTCCATTTTGTTTTAGATTGTGAATAATATGTTTCATTCATCACCTATTGACCTTTCGAAAGATGTAAATTATGTATACTAGATCATAAAATATATTGCTACAATCTTCTTAAAAATCTACCATCCAGATCATTGTTGACTAAGGCATTAACTTATACTTTCATTACATTCCTTCTAGATTATACTCAGAACTCTGACACTGTATCCAGAGATTTATTCCATCTGCTTCAGTTATTTTAAGAATGTTACTGCTCAATGTGTCATCAAATGTCACTTTGGTTCATTAGTGGTGACTTTGAATACATTCTAACATTGAGGAATTCTATGCATACACTATTGATTATTTAACAGTACATTTGAAAAGGTATAAATCTATTTTTGGAAACTGTATTTTTGAATATTGTATTTGCATATAATTATCTAAATTATTTAATAGACATTTAAACTATTTAACATAATAACAAAGACTATTCAAGTTGTCATACAATTTCTTTTTTAAATACTTTAAATATTTTTAACCTTGAATGTATAATACAATTTTATGACTGCTGGTCTGTTGCTTTAAGTGAACTTAATTTTTGTTTTGTTTTTTTCTTGGCAGCTATGTTTTATTGGAAATAGTTAGTGTTTGATTATGATGAGCATCAATTTATTTAATTTTGCTTCTAAAAGTGATTACAACAAATTACACAAAAAAATCTAGTTTTTTAAAAATCCTATATCTTATATTTGCAATTAAATATTTAGAAGAAATATTTAGTATAGAAGAATAATTCAGCGACTGCAACACTACATGGTGTAAATCAGTGCTTCTCAAAGTCAGTCTGCCACTTGTTCAGGGAAAGCCCCTGGTGGTCCAGGCCGGTTTGTTTACTTGACGCTTCCGCAGGTTCGGATGATCACAGCTCCCACTGGCTGTGGTTCACTGCTCCAGGCCAATGGGGGCTGCAGGAAGGGTGGCCAGCACATCCCTTGGCCCATGCCACTTCCCGCAGCCTCCACTGGCCTGGAGCAGCGAACTGCAGCCAGTGGGAGTTGCAATCGGCCAAACCTGCAGACGCAGCAGGTAAACAAACTGGCCCGGCCTGCCAGGGGCTTTCCCTGAATAAGTGGCAGCCTGACTTTGAGAAGCACTGATTTACACCATGTAGTGTTGCAGTTGCAACCACATCCACCCATAAGGATACTTAGGGATTTTCCTCACTTCAACTATTAGCTCAAGTTACTGCATTCAAGTTTCTCCACTCAAGCTAGCCTAGGTCTAGTGAGTAACTGCACTCAAACTACACAAAATGATTGGATTAGCAACTGCTAAATTGTAACCCAAGCTGCTGCACCTCCAGTGCATTAATAGTCCTGGAGTTTCAACCCATATCCCCGATGGGCCAGCTAGCTCAAGCTTAAAGCACCACTTAACTCAAGCAGGAGATTTGTGTGTGTGCATGAGAGTTGGGTTGAGGCAAAAATTGAGTTATAACTCAAACTAACCATGCAGTGAAAACAAGACTTGAAGATTGGAAGTAACAGAAATGTGATGAAATTCAGTAATACAAAGTGTAAAGTCATGCACTTAGGATCTAATAATAAGAATTTCTACTACAAGTTCAGGGCTCGTCACTTAGATGCAACCAAGGAGAAGAAAGACCTGGCTGTGTTGGTTGACCACAGGATGATGAGCCACCAATGTGATGCAGCTGTGAAAAAGGCAAATGCGATCTTAGGTTGTACCATGTGAGGCATTTCTAATAGAGAGAGAGAAGTATTGCATTGTAAAAGGAACTTGTAAGACCTCATCTAGAATGTTGTGTACAATTCTGGTCACCCATGTTCAAGAAAGAGGAATTCACACTGGAATAGGTGCAGATAAGAGCTACTATGATGATCAGGGGAATGGGGAGCCTTTGTTAAGAGAGGTGACAGGAAGAACTTGCCTTGTTTAACCTAGCAAAAATAAGACAGAGGTTATGATTGTTCTCTATAAATACATGAGAGGGTAAATACTAAGGAGAGTGAAGAGCTATTTAAACTAAAAGAAAAATGTTGGCACAAGAACAAATTGAGGCTGGAAACTAGAAGGTTTCTACATCAGAGGAGTGAGCCTCCTAATACAAGTTGTGGGAGAAACCAACTTAATTGATTTTAAGGGAGAAATAAGCAAATTTATGAGTAGGATTGTATGTGGGGGGGTGTTTGTGATGGTGGAGGGCAGAGCTCAGCAGCCCTTCAGGGGAGTCTGTTCCAGTTTGTATCTTATGTTCCTAAAGCTCATGCTTCACAGCTTCAGCTGATCTCCTGCAGGGATCAGGAAGATATTTATTTCCTCCCCCACCACACACATGTATTCTGGTGGGTTTTGTTGTTTTCTTTGTTTGTTATCTTGTCTCCTTTCTCTGAAGTATCAGAGATGGCCACAGCTGGAGAAGAGACACTGGATGGGGTGGGCTGGTGCTTTGTGGTAACAGAGCATTCTCTCTCTCATTTAGTTAGCTGGTTCTTTCTCACACGCTCAGGGTCAACTGATTACCATATGTGGGGTCAGGATGGAATTTTCCCACAGGTCAGACAACACTGGATTTTTTTTTTTATCTTCCTCTATAGCATGGAGTGTGAGACACTGCCAGCATTACCTGGGTATATCTCATTTAATAATTACCCTGACATAGCTAGGGCCTTGTCAGTGGTATATCTCCATCCCCACTATTTTCTGCCTGTGGTACATAATGGTTTAGTCTCCTGTGGGCTGCAATATTTTGGTGTAAATTTGGTTGTTGAGATGAGTGCGCAGGTGCTGGCTGGTGTTGGTGGCCTGTGATGTATAGGAGGCTTTAATGAAGCCACAATTTCACCCTGGATGTCTATAAACACGACCAGACTAGAATATGGTCAGCCATTTAAATAGTCAAAAGGAACAACACAAACTGAACTATTTTGGACTCTGTATCAGCTCTGATATACCCACAAATGGAAAATCTGAACTTGGAGGAAGGGCCAAGGTATACACATATTTGCTGCTATAGAGATGGAATGTTTTCTGGCTGTGAACAACCTTGTAAAAAAGAGTTAAGCTAATACCAGGCTTTCTGACATTTTCCTTTTGCTTGACTTTTCATTACATTTGCAGGTAATGGGGGCAGCTTGCCTGGTCAGCTCAGCATGCAATGTGTTGTATTATGTTTCCAGTGTTATCTTTTACTTGAATTCAGTTTTGATAGTTTGGTGTACACCATAGGTGCTAAGCTAATAGAACATTTATTTTTATTTTGTACATACTGAGATTTGTAGTTGGCATTTTTTAAGCTTATTACACTAGTTTAATGCTGCACCCTCAGGCAGATTTTATTAGGTTTTTTTCCCTTTATTGTGCCTGTACTTTCTCAGATTGTTTTGATATTTTGTACTACAGACATGAATAAACGAAACAAGTTCAGATCCCTAGGTTTGCAATCATAAAAGGAGTATTACTTTGGGTTCTTTTTGTTTGTTTACTGGGTTTGTTTTTGTTTTTACTCTTGCTGCATTATGCTCAAACTTATTTTCCATTTCAGCTTTGAAAAGTGCTTCCTAAGTCACAAATAGACATTTAAAGTAAATTGTTTAAATTACAGTCAACTGAGTGAGGTATAATAGTATTTCAAACAACTGCTTAATTAGCAAAACGTCACTGAAAAAATAACCTTTATACTAGCAGTTCTAGAAAATATAGCACTTGTTATGTTACTTGTTAACTGATTTGATAAGATATCCCCTAATGGTATTAACTTTGTAACCTTACAACCCACATTACATCTAAAAACAGGTGTTAAACTTCCTGATCGATACATAAGTATGTCAAGTCACATTGCTTTAAATCTAATTAATGTTTAATAAGCCATTTGAAATGATGTCATTCAACTTTAAAAATTTTATCCTGATATTTTAACACATGCTGATATTTTGAAACAGCAATTATTCAGAGACAAAAAGAGGCCTTAATTAACATAATCAGATCCCATGATTATTATATATTCTTCCAGCAGAGAGGTGTTAATCTCTTCATGGCTTGATAGGAAGAACACTATAGGAAGAACTCTCCATGGCTGCTAGAAAGAAGAGAACCAGGAAGAACCACACAGCTAGAAATTTCCAGTTGATACCAGGCCCTCAATGTGGAAATTCTCTCTCAAGATCCAGCTAGTCTGAGAGAATGGAGAGATGTATGGGATACATCTGTAGATGGCAACTCAGGCCAACCTGTAAGAAAAATCAAGCTTGCCCATAAAGAGATCTCCAAGCATCCAAAGACGACAGACTATTCTTGATGGGGATTCAATACTCAGAAGAATCAAAAGAGCATCTTTCAAGGGACAGGCAGACAATAGGAGAATGCGTCATCTTCCTCAAGTCAAGATATGAGATATCACTCTGAGACTGGGCAAGGATCCACTGTGATCGTTCATACTGGCACTAACCACACTGTGTTTCAGGATATCTCACAGATAATAGAACTTCAGGAGCTCGGAAGCATGCTGAAGAAGAAGAATATCCAAGCAGTCTTCTCGGAGATCATTCCTATCCCACAAGTGAAGGAACACAGAAGGGAGAAGATTCTGGAAGTGAACTGCTGACTAGGTAAACGATGGAGGGTTTTAGTTCTGTGGAACATTGGTCCACTTTCTATGGGGAAAGAGGGCTGTATAATTGATACCAGGCCTTCAATATGGAAATTGTGGAAGATCTCTCTCAATGGAAGGGTAGTCAATCTCCTTTGGGACAGGCTGGCTAAAGTAGTCAAATGGATGTTAAGCTAATAATGAAAAGGGGAAGGTAAAAAGAAGGAAGATCTGAGTATTCATTTAGCACAAAATTGAGATGTTGAAAATAAAATTAAGCAAGGACACAAAGGGAAGAAATGCTTTCATTGCCTATACACCAGTTGTAGGAGCCTGGGTAAAATGATTTGGAATTGCTTTTTTATTAGTATAAATTCAGTCTAGTTGGTATTACTGAAACCTGGTGAGATGATTCACATCTTTGGCATGTTAAAATCAATGGTTGTAATAGCCTCTTTAGGAAGGATAAAGTAAGGAAAATGTGTGGGGGAGTGGCACTCCATATAAGGAATGGCATTACCTGTTTCTGAGTCACTGACAACTCAGAAGAAAATGTTCTTGAATGCCTATAGATCAATATCCTAAAAGATAAAGCACAAGATGGGATATTAGTATATATCTGCTATAGACAACAAAATCACATTAGGGAACAGGATGACCACATCCTTTCATGCATATCTATAATGTGTATCATGTGTGACCATGGGAGACATCAATTTGAGTGACATTAGCTAGAGATCTCATGCTGCCAATATGAAAACATCCTCCGACTTCCTTAATATTATAGATGACAATTTCCTAACTCAAAAAGCGTTACATGCAATATAGGGAATTCTATATAAGACATTGACTTGACAGATAAAGAGGAATTGATCCCAGAACTAAAAATTAATGGGAGCTTAGATACAAGTAATCATGACTTGGTCCCATTTATAATGTGCAAGCAGAATAAATTCCAGACCAGAAATTATATATATACACACACTTGGGTTTTAATAGGGCCAATCTCACAAATTATGAGCCAGGCCAACTGGGAGGAAGACTTTAATCAGAAAAATGTGAATGATAATTGGGAATTGTTTAACACCACTTTAGCAGAATTCCCAAAAAGTCGCAATCCCACAATTGAGAAAGAAGGCCATATTGGTAAAAAAAACAGACCTAGTTCAGAAGGGAAGTAAAGGCAGCTATAGCAAATTTAAAAAAATAATTTATAACAAATGGAAAAACGGGGAAGTTGATAGTAACGAATATAAATTAGAAGCTAGGAATTGTAGAAAATTGATAAGGGAAGCAAAGGGACAAGGAGAAATCGATCACCAGAGTTAACGACAATAATAATGAGTTTTAAGTATATTAGGAACAATAACAAAAACCTAACAAAAATATTGGTTCACTACTAAAATGAAATGGAAGAACTAACAACAATGTAGAAAAGGCAGAACTGTTCAATAAATATTTCTGTTCTGTATTTGGGGAAAAACAGATGATGTAGTCATATCATATGATAACACTTTTTCCATTCCACTAGAATCTCAAGATGATGTTAAAACAGCAGCTCCAAAGTTAGACATTTTTACATCAGCAGGTCTAGATAACTTGGATCCAAGAATTTTAAAAGTGCTGGGTGAGGAGCTCACTTGACCACCAGTATTGATTTTCAATAAGTTTTGGAACAACAGGGAAGTTTTAGAAAACTAGATGAAAGGGTAAGTGGGATGATCTGGGTAATTATAGACCTGTCAGTATGAGTGATCCTGGCCAAGATAGTGGAATGGCTGATTCAGTACTCAACTAATAAAGACTTAAAGGATGGTAATGTAATTAATGCCAGTCAACATGGGTTTATGGAGAACAGATCCTGTCAAACTAACTTGATAACTTATTTTTAATGAGATTATAAATGTGGTTGATAATTACATAAACACTACTAATTTTTACTTCTGTAAGTAAAGTAAGACTTAGTACTGCATCACATCTTGATTAAAAATTAGATCAAACACTAAATGGATTAAAAATTGGCTAACTGACAGGTCTCAAAAAGTAATTTTATATGGGGAATCATCATCTAGTGGGCATATCTCTATTTGAGTCCCACAGGGATCTATTCTTGTCCCTGTGCTATTTAATATGTTTATAAATGACCTGGAAGAAAACACACCTTGGAATCTATTACAGAAGGATTGAAGATTGCTCTGCATGATAGTATTGAAAAAAAAAGACAATTTGAATAAGTCAGAAGAAAAGAAGAACGAACGAAGAAGTTTTCAGAATAGTACCTGGATACAGACTAGTGTTCCTTTATTAGCAAACTATATGCAAACTCAGCCTGAAATCTGCCAATCTAGCTGGGTCCTTTCCAGCTCACATGTTAGCTCTCAGATATAACTGACAATTCAGATGATGAAGCATGAACCAGAACAGAATCCAGCTCAGTCTCCCACAGCTGGGGTAGGTCTGCAGTATTAAGACAAGTCATAAATACATATTTTATCAACTAAAGTAAGCAGATGCAACTCTGCTACACATCATGCCATGTTGCGAGAAGTCCTTGTATGGGGATAATGAGGTACACATAAAATGTACCCATGTATGGCTACACGAGTGCATATCATAATTGCACTCCTGGTCAGTGCAAGGATTTCTCACTCCTCTTCTCCATTAAAGAGGAGGTTGCCAAAGGGGGGGGGCACAGAGGTGTAGGGATGTAGTGAAGCTATTGCCTTGTTCTGCCTCTTTTGCACCAGATATTGCTCCAGGGCTGGCGTACTATAGGGAGTAAGCTACTCCACCCCAATGCCTTAAGCATATTGTATGGAACAAGATTGTGCCTGCCTGAGGTATAGTGTTCCTGGTGCTCCTCACTGGGTTGTGCAGCTTTGTCTCCCCTTATACTGCGGTTTACAAGCCACCATCTAACCCTTTGGGAGCAGATCTTGAATCAGAAAGTGATAGTTCTATATACACACATTTCAGAGAACTGTACGGTACATGAAAATAGTGACATTACCAGGGCTGCCCCAAGCAAAAAAAAAAAAAAAAAGCGCCGCCCTGCCGTAACATCCCCCCCACGAAGTCCCCTGCCACTCCCAAGCGCTGCGCCGCCAAAGCCCCCTGCCTCCCCTGAGCGCCACCCAAGTCCCCACCCCCTGAGCGCCGCGCCGCCCAAGCCCTCGCCCCCCCTACAGCACCGCCCAGCTGAAACAAAAGCAAATAAACAAACAAAAAAACCCTCCAGCGCTGCCTGGCCGAACCAAAAAAAAAATAAAACCTGAGCGCCGCCCCACCCCAAGATGCCGTCCCAACCACGTGCTTGGTTGGGTGGTGTCTGGAGCCAGCCCTGGATGTGACTTTAGAAAAATATTCTTAAATTAGATTTATAATCTAAATAAATTATATTTATTGAATACTAAAATGTATACTATAATGGTCAGGCGAGTGAAGGTAGCATACTCATGACAAGAGCAGGCAGACACAAGATTTGTATTTATGTAATAGTATCAGTTATCCTTCCTAAAAGACCTTACACAAAGAAATGTGGGAAATCTTTGCTTGGGAGAGCATAACCAGCAGCAAAGAGAAGGGGTATGAAATATATAGTTGGAGGCTGATGGATGGTGAGCATCAGTAGATCAGCAGACTACAGTGAAGCCAGTGAGAATGGGTAAAAAATGGGTAATAACTTCACAATAGCAGGCACAGAGTGGAGGAAAACTGACTTCCCCCCCTTTCCTTTATATATGTTATTTTGGCATGTGACATGTTCAACAGTGAGATTTCATGTTTAAGAGCTCTTCCAATGCTATCCAAAAATTGAATTTCCATTCTATGATATTTTGATATTTATATTCATTCCCAATTGTGACAAAAAAAAGTCAAAACAGCTAAACATTTCATGGATCAAAAAGTTCAATTTTTTTTTAATTTTAAAATGGTGAAAAAAAAATTTGGTTTGTCAACTTGGAATGAAATGTGTTTCAGGTTGAGATTAAGCTACATCAGCCTGAGCTGCTGCAGAGCCTCATGGAAGTTGTAGTTCTGGGTTACTCATGTCCCCGTTTTCCCCTATAAACTCTGCTCCTGCTCCCAGACTACTGCATCATGGTTTCTCCTGGTGGCTGAGCCAACACGGGGAGAATGGGAGCATAAAGAATTTGGAACTACATTTTTTATGAGGCAACCCAGGGGCTCTGGTGGTCACAGAGACTAATGGCAAACCACACCAAAATATTGTTTCAGTTTTCCTGATGGAAAAGACTGCCAGAATCAATGATTCACAGAAAGATGATTGACAAAGCCTCATTTTTTTAAATGGGAAAATGTTTTGTCAGAAATTTTTTCTACCAGTCATATCTCCATGCTTGTCCAAGAAAAGTGAGGAATGTTGTCATATGGTAACATAACAGAGCCCAGTTCCAGACAATTGTCTAGAACAGTGGTTCTCAAAGCCAGTCTGCTGCTTGTTCAGGGAAAGCCCCTGGCGGGCTGGGCCAGTTTGTTAACTTGTCACATCCGCAGGTTTGGCCGATTGGGCTCCCACTGGCCTCGGTTCACTGCTGCAGGCCAATGGGGGCTGCGGGCAGGGCAGCCACCACATCCCTCAGCTCGCGCTGCTTCCCGCAGCCTCCATTGGCCTGGAGCAGCGAACCGCAGCCAGTCGGAGCCCCGATCGGCCAAACTTGTGGACACGGCAGGTAAACAAACCGGCCCAGCGAGCCAGGGGCTTTCCCTGAACAAGCAGAGGACTGACTTTGAGAACCACTGGTCTAGAATATTTTCAGAAGAATGGAATTCCCTCTCTAATGCTACCATCAGGTGAATGAAAATTCTAATGAGCTCCAATCTGGCTTGCTGAATGGGGCAGGCAGGAGTGATTTCTCTTCATATAATGTGTTTTTGAATTTCCTGTGGCCAGTATCAGGGAAACAGCACTTCTTTTAAAAAAAAGAAACAAAGTTTGCCCATCAGGCAACTTTTCCCATCACTGACTGACAAATTGAAATTCACTATCCAGATACAGGCCTGCTAACTAAAATAGAAAATGGAAATCATCCTTATTATTCTGGGAGAACATTTGACTTGTTATCTTAAGTGCTATTAGGGTAAGATATCAATTATTTGATTATTCAATTTTGGCCTCCATTATTGCAGACTCAGTTTTACACCCATGTCAGTCATTCCTACAGTTTGGAACCTATCATTCTTTTTTTTTTCCTGGCAATTGTTACAGCCAGGCACTTGTAGGCAAAATTAATTGTGGATTAAAAAATGCACCATTTTTAATAATCAAGCCCACAACATGAGCTCATTATATTCCCATACCAGAATATATTGTGCTTGCTGAGGATGCAATAAAGATCCTGAATAGCTTATACGAGACAATTTTTATTGAACATAGCAATCAGTACATTAATAATAATTCTCCTCTCTGTACCTCAGTTTCTCCATCTGTAAACTGGGGAGAACACTGACCTCCTTTGTAAAGAACTTTGAGATCTACTGATGAAAAATGCTATACAAAAGCTAGGTATCATTACTTATTTATCTGTAGTCCATAGGAGCCCTAGTCATGGAACAGAACCCCATTGTGCTAGATGCCAGTCCAAGCAGCTCAATTTCAAATGCTGAATATTGTCAGCTAGAACAGGTTGGAAGATTTAGATGAAAATGAAATTTCAACAAGAAAAGGAAAGGACATTTCATGAAAATTTTCTAAATTTCTTTTCCTCTTGTCATAATCTACTCGCAAAGTGGTACTTCTGAAAAAGCTAGAGAGCAATTGTTATTTACGGACATTTGATGAATTCTTTTGAATAATTCATTAAGAAAAATTGAGACTGTTTGGGGACAATTTTCAATCAGAAAAAGAGGTGAAATTCATCCAAGAAAATATTCTCTATAAATCATTTGCACAGCAGTAATGAGCACAAAGGAACTGTGGGATTAGTAGATATGAACATGGTAGCCATCATATCGGCTGTATATGTTGCATTTTAGGTTTCTCTCTAAACATTTTTTTTTATTTACACACACACAACTTCTCCATTCCCTAACTAATAATAAGAATTGCTGGGGAAAAAAGGAACAAAAAAATGCCCTATGGCAGGAGATCAGATGCAGACTGAGAGACTTTGGATATGTAGCACTCAAAGGATTATATATATATTTAAGGGCACAAGAACACTACTGTACAAGCAGCTCATCTGTACTGTGCTGAATACTGAGTGACAGATAGATTTAACTAGGGCATGGCTATAGCTGCCAATACTGTTCGATTCTCTCATCACTCCTGAGGGATCCTACAACCCAATCTAGTTGATAAGTCCTTGGAAGATGAGTAATGAATGCTACAGCTGCTGCTTTCTGTGGACTACTGGTGGTCACAGGAAATCTGTCAGTCTCCATGTTGCCTTTTCCAATGCAACTTCAATCAGTATCACCTGAATGGACTTGTATCTGCCCAGTAACTGACTTTTCAGTCATCATTGCTCATCAGAAAGGGGATCCTCTTTGGGCTACCTTGGGATAATGCAAAAAGAGGCTACAACAGAAGTAGAATGGAGGCATTTTCCAGTGAGAAATGTTTAACCTTTTAGTTAATACACATCAGTGCCCAACACATTATATGGCCTGATTCTGTCACTGTAACTCATGTTAAGTAACATCTTAGCTCTGGGCTCGATCCTGCAAGGTGCTTAGCATTCTGGTGCTGATCCAGCAAAGCACTTAAACACATGGAATTTTATACATAAGTAGTCTCATTGACTTCACATGAGTTAGTGCTTTGCTGGATTGGGACCATAATGCTCAGTACTTTGCAGAATTGATCCCTCTTGGATAGTCTCACTGACAGCTGATGGATGTGGATCTTAAGACTACATGTAAAGTAAGGCATTATTCTATGTGAGTAAGTGTGGAAGAATCAGGCCTCTATTTTGTAATGTTCTGCCTGCTAACACATCATAAAACTCATAACCATGTTTCTGATCCGTAGGTCACTAGTGCTGTGGCTTGAAAGTTTGAGACACTGAAATACACAATGTGTCCTATTTTTCCTTCTCATATAATAAAAGTGCTACTACATCAGGGAAAACATTAAAATAACTAGGCTGTATAAAAACAAGCTTAGAGGTGATATTTTTGCTTTGGGACTTTGGTGATTGGAAAAAATATTTCTAATGTCTAAAACTTTATAGACAATGGAAAAACTGCTTGTGGGGACTGTAGATTTGAGAAGATTGATAATAGAATACAGAGCCTTCCGCTTCTGGGCAAATGGTTCTAATGCAGTTGGGTCAATAGTGAACAAAGGTTGTTACCATTTGATGGCTCCTTATTGGCCTATGTGACACGACTGGTGATTTCATTCCATTTCCTACTAGGCTGGTGTAATCAGCTCAAAGAGCATCACCACCACTGGCCCCCTTGTTGACAATACAATAGATTGACTGAATTTACCCTTTTAAACCTATATTAGGTTACCTCTGGGTAAATTTAAGGCACAGTTAGCCTGACCCAAAGACAATGGAAAGTTTATCAGTAACTTCAATGGACAAGGTTGTGCTGCCATTGTCTGGGATTAATGTGTTCTGCATTTGTAAGACAATTACTTTCCAGGGCTAAAACTGAACACCTTCCATGAGCACTAACAGACTTAAAATATTTAACATTGTCTGGAAAAATATAGTATCTTTTATCACCATGACTGCCTTTATATTCACACACAGGGCTGTGCAGCAAATGAATACAAGTATTTAATAAGGGCCCATTCACTTTTAAGTGAGCTCTGTGGCCTGAAGCTCTC
The DNA here is from genome assembly GCF_020497125.1 of Mauremys mutica. NCBI lineage: Eukaryota > Metazoa > Chordata > Testudines > Geoemydidae > Mauremys > Mauremys mutica. Next base: position 188,729,018 of record NC_059073.1, on the reverse strand, counting down.
TGCTCCCAACTTTTTTTTTTTTTTTTGGTGAATGGGGTTAGGGGAGAGGGGGAATTATGGCTACCGAGAGAGTTTTGTTTGCATAAGATTTCTACCCAGCATTCTTCCATTGACAGTTTGGGAGCCACCATTACTATATGCAAATACAGAATTGGTTTGGTAGTGGAATGGAAAAGCAAGGGGAAAAAAGGCCTGTTACTCTGGGGCAAGGAGTGTCTCCCCAGTAGTTAGAAATCTCCTTCTGGGTCCTATATGCTACTGGTTCCTCTTCTCTAAAGACACTGTTAAGTACTGCTAAGAGGACTTTGCAGTAAGAAACAATGCAGACTGGGGACTTCCCTGCAAGAGGTGTTGCAGAAAATATCATGACAGGAGACATGGCAAAGGCAGTTCCTGGACAGGGTACAATGCAGACAGGGTTCTTTGCTGAAGCTGCAGAGGACAGCAGCAGAGCTGATTCAGTTCTGGTGAGGCCCATCCTCACTATACTGGAGTAGATGGTTGTGGTGCACCAGGAAAGGACCAGGCAGCACTTCCAAAGGGACTAGAGACAGGCCTGCTGATGGCACCAGAGGACTCTGAAACTACATTAACCAGTGACACCAAAGAGCAGGCCAAGGTCTGACAAATCAAGCCCTAAATTGTCACTTCATTGGAAGATTCTTCCAACAATGAACAAGCTCAAACCTCAATTATCCCTTTTTATGAAGCAGGTCCTTTATCTGAGACATGACTATACCTCCACTCATTATATACATTTCCTCATATTAATTTCTGCAGAGAAGCAAAATAATGAAAGAGAGGTAACAGAATAGAGCTGAGTTAATTTTTTTGGATTAATAGTTTATTTTATGAAAAATGTGGGTTGGGTTGACATGACACTATTCACAAATTTAACACAAATAGCTTTGGCGATTCATAAACTGCCAAGACGAGAAGGAGGAACTAGTGGTGGTGCTGCCATTCCCTTCCTTTCCCTTCCCATCTCCTTACCCAGTGGGTAAGACTCTGACCCCAAATACAGACACCTAGATTCAAATCTCTGCTCTGAAACAGACTTGATTCTCCAAAAAAAATCCAAAAATTTACACATTTGGTTCAACCTGAACTGAGTTTTTATTTTTATTTTTTGGAACTGCTCTGAACCGAAATAGTAACTTATTTCCTCAGCTTCATTATCACAGACTCATAGGACTGGATGGGATCACAATAGGTCATCTAGTCCAGTTCCCTGCACTCATAGCTGGACTAAGTATTATCTAGACAGGTGTTTTTAAAAGATTTTCTTAATCTTCCCTCATAGGTCATGTTTTCTAGATCTTCAGTCATTTTTATTGCTCTTCTCTGGACTTTCTCCAATTTGTCCACATATTTCCTGAAATGTGGCACCCAGAACAGGACAATACTCCAGTTAGGGCATAATCAGCAAGAAGTAGAGCGGAAAAAATATTTCTTGTGCCTTGCTTACAACGCTCTTGGTAATACCTCCCAGAAGGATGTTTGCTTTTTTTGCAACAATGTTACACGTTGACTTATATTTCGCTTGTGATCCACTGTGACCCCCAGATCCCTTTCTGCAGGTCTCATTTCTAGGCAGTCATTTCCCATTTTGTATGTTGCAAATGATTTTTGCTTCCTAAGTGGAGTACTTTGCATTTATCCTTATTGAATTTCATCTCATTTACTAGACCATTTCTCCAGTTTGTCCAGATCATATTGAATTTTAATGCTCCCAGCTTGGTATAATCCACAAACTTTATACGTGTACTCTCTATGCCATTATCTAAATCACTGATGAATATATTGAACGGAACTGGACCCAGAACTGATCCCTGCGGGACCCTACTTGATATGCCCTTCCAGCTTGACAGTGAACTTCTGATAACTCCTTTTTTGGGAATGGTTTTCCACTCACCCACCATATAAAAGCTCCATCTAGATTGTATCTCCCTAGTTTGTTTATGAGATGCTCATGTGAGACAGTATCCAAAGTCTTAGTAAAGTCAAGATATAGCACATCTACCACTCCCCGGGCCCCATCCCTAAGGCTGTTTCCCTGTCAAAAGAAGCTATAAGGTTGGTTTGACATGATTTGTTCTTGACAAATCCACGCTGACTGACTGTTACATATCAATTTATTATCTTCTAGGTGTTTGCAAATTGATTGTTGAATTATTTGCTCCATTATCTTTCTGGGTACTGAAGTTTAAGTTGAGTGGTCTGTAATTCCCCAGGTTGTTCTTATATCTCCTTTTTTTTTAATAGGTTGGCACAATATTTACCCTTTTACAGTCCTCTGACTCTCTCCTGTCTTCCATGACTTTTTGAAGCTAATTACTAATGGTTCAGATATGTCTTCAGTCACATCCTTGAATATTCTAGGATGTATTTCATCAGACTCTGGTGACTTGAAGGTATCTGAGTTGTCTAAGTAATTGTTATCTTGTTCTTTCCCTATTTTAGCCTCTGATCCTACTTCATTTTCACGGGCATTCACTATGTTAGATGTCCACTTGCTATTAACTGTTTTGGTGAAAACAAGCAAAAAAGTCATTTAGCACTTCTGCCATTTCCACAGTTTTAGTTATGGTTTCCCCACAACCCATTGAGTAATGGGTCTACCCTGTCCTTGGTCTTACTCTCATTTCTGACGTATTTGTAGAATATTTTCTTGTTATCCTATAGAACATTATAGAATTATAGAACATTTTAATTTTCTCACGCTAATTTTGTTTTTTGCATCACTGTTCACCACTTGTCTAATGTTTTTGCCTTGACATTTTGTAAGGTGAGCTTGTTTTGAAACCCCCAAAATGTTTTAAAGTTACACACTGCTGTGATACTTAGTTTAAGCAATTGTCCTATATATCCACAGTGCCCTACACTTGCAACACTAAGCACACTATGGGGTGAATTAATTTGAATAAAAAACAACACTCCTTAAAAGCAAGCAAAGATAATTAATAAAAAAATATTCATAAAGCATTGCCTGGGCTCGAAGTCCACTGTTAAAACAAAAAGGAAATTAATCTTATGGAAGAAACCTTTGGTCAGCATTTTATTGGTTTTGAACTCATATAATGCAAAATTAAGTAGAGTGATGAACTGTTCATCTCTATTGGCTAGAGTAAGAGGGGCTGCTTCAGTTCAATCCCAGGATACTTAGTTTAGAAGCTGCATTCCTAGGTTCTAGCCTCAGAAGTAATTCTATTCTGTAATTAACTTACTGCTAATTAATAGAGCTGAACAAAGAATTCACAATGAATAATTTATTGGATGAGTTGAGCCTTTATTTCCTCTTCATGAATTGTATAAGAATAGATTGTTACATTCTCTATGTTATTTATTATTCAAAAGTAACTAAATTCTTTAGCAAATAATTCCTGGACTGCAGGTCACAAATTGCTATGTGTGAATATTACTATTGAATATACAACCATAGTTCTTATTGTAATTTATGTAATTACCTTATATAAATGATGCAACTTACATCACATCAGTGATGGTGATATACATAACTAAATGCACCAACCAACACAATGTGGATTTCAAATTGTATATTCATTTGTGATATTCAGAATATGCATTGTCTCGGTTAGTTACATAAATACTCAGATCAGGGAACAGAAACAAGAGCACATCACTTAACTAACCAAAACAATAACTAACCAGCAGATCTGCAAGTTTCACAACAAATTAATTCAAAATGTGAGCTAAAAAACATTTTCATGATTTTCTGCACTAGTAATATACATACCTGAATGCTCTTGGAAAGCAAATGTAAAAAGATGAACATGATAGAATTAAAATATGCTTTTGAATTTGAACAATTATTTGTAGAGATGTTTTCAGCTACTCATTCCAAAGCCCACTGAATCATAGAGTTAGAAGGGACTCTCTGCCAAGATATAGGATTTTTTGTATTTAAACCACTTGAAGCAGATGACTTTCCAGGCTCCTTTTGAAAAACCTCCAGTGAAGGAGTTTCCACAACCTCCCTAGACACTCTGTTCCATTGTCCTATTGTTCTTACAGTTGGGAAGCTAATCTAAAATCTTCAATGATTCTCATCGACTTCAATAGGCTTTAAATCAAGCCATTAATTATTGATATGTACAAGTTATGTGATCCAGGATCTTTGAAATATGCTAGGGATGAAATCCTTGCCCCATTAAAGTCAATGGAAGTTTTTCTATGGCATCAAATTAGGCCACTATTTCACTGTAGATGTCTAACTGATTGATCTCTGGATAAAATTCAAGAATTTCTGCATTTTCTAAGGATTTTTTCTATCTATTAAGCTGGGTGCTTGCCCTTTCACACATCACTGATTGTGATAATAAAGATTGTCAAGGCTAAATTCTGTCCTTGGTTACCCTGCTGCAATGCTTCCCAGCAGGTTGCAGAGAGAGGGGTAAGTGGAAGCAGAATTCCATCCTACAACTGGAATGTATTTAGTTAACAAGCTGTTGATGAAGGAATAGAATCCCACTCATTCTCTCCAGCTGAGTTGACTCTACATTGCTAGGAAGAGTTTAATGATTGAAATAAGTTTTACTACTTTTAAGTCAGCAGATATGACTCTATACCCATGGGCCCAGATGTGCCATGTAAGACAGTACTGTTCTTACTGTGTCACTTTTTTGGGAACAACTACACTGTAACTCTAAACTACCTGAATTATTTTTCACCTAGTAGCCTAATAATTCACACTCTTATGTGAAGATAGACAGATTCTCTTTGCACAAAAATGAGCAACACATTCTCCTTCTCACCGAGTTTCTTTCAAATCAACCCATTGGATGGGATTGCCCCTTGAGGAATTTCTGTCCCTTAAAGCTATATATGTTATAGAATTATTAGGGTTGGAAGGGACCTCAGGAGGTCATCTAGTCCAACCCCCTGCTCAAAGCAGGACCAACTAAATCCCCAAATGGCCCCCCCAAGGATTGAATTCACAACCCTGAGTTTAGCAGGCCAACCACTGAGCTATCCCTCCCACAGAAGGACAGCTGTCCAGGACCCCCAAACTCACATGCCCTCACAGATTCCCTCAGAGCTATGCTATCACATCGTTTCTGCCAGTGGTCACACACAAAACACAAACAAAACAAAAAACAAACAAATAAAATAAACTTCCACTAGAACCTCAATATTACAAACACCTCAGTAATTGAGGTTGTTCATAACTCTGAACAAAATAGTATGCAGGGCCAGCTCCAGGCCCCAGCACCCCAAGCGCGTGTTCATAATAAATATGAAGGCACATCTGCAGAAGGTCCACCGGAGCCGTGGGACCGGCGACTGCCAGAGCGCCTCCTGCGGTGTGCCGCCGTGCTTGGGGCGGCGAAATTGCTAGAGCCGCCCCTGATAGTATGGTTGTTCTTTCAAAAGTTTACAGCTGAACATTGACTTAATACAGCTTTGAAACTTTACTATGCAAAAGAAAAATGCTGCTTTAACCATCTTAATTTAAATAAAACAAGTACAAAAATAGTTTCCTTATCTTGTAAATTAAAAAAAAATCCCTTTATTTTTAGTAGTTTACATTTAACAGTACTGCACTGTATTTGCCTTTTTTTGATCTGCTGAGGTTGCTTGATTTTGTACTTCTGGTTCCAATTAAGGTGTTTGGTTGACTGGTCAGTACGTAACTCTGATGTTCATAACTCTGAAGTTCTACTGTATCAGCAAAAAAACTGCCTCATTTTTGGAAGGGGTGTTTACAATAAGCAGAGATGGTGGGTTTTTTGATCTGTGTCTGTATAGCACCTACCACAGTGGTATCCTTTAACATGCCTTGGACTCCTAGGTGTTACCAGAAAACAGTTAGAACTGTGTTGGGACCCAAATGGAGCATGCCAGAGCGAGAAACTGCTATGCAAACAGGAAATGAAAAAAATTCCTGTACATATTATGTGTGTGTCTAGCAAAAATAAATGGTGTATAAATTACCCAGAGATGGTGTATAAGTTACCAGCTGGACTATGGATGCACAATAATGATGATTTGGTATATTGTTTTGGATTAGTAAAAATGTTTGTAGCATAGTTACTAGACATGAGCATTAGTCACTTTTTTACAATTATCTTAGCTATTGAGAATATTAACACATTCAGCTAGCTCACATTAGGAACCATTTGTTTTAATTGAAAATTACTTTATTTTCCAGATTTTAACCAACTCGCCCATTTCTCTCCTCTTACCCCTGCAAAAAGTGAGGTTTGGGTGTGTCTTGCAAGAACCCCAAAGTGCTTTTAGACACATGTCCAGTCTTCCAATTGAACTCCACCAAACCTCAGCCCACTTTCATCAATAATGTTTGATAATCATCTGGGCATGTTAGAAGATGCACTTTTTCCCAGGTTTTTCAGCGGTAGGGGGAGATGAGAGAATTGAACAAGGAATATGATTTTATATTATGGTAATCTTGAAGGCCCCAGCCATCATAAAGGCCCCATTGTGCTAGATACTTTACATACATGTGGACAGAGACAGTCCCTGCTCCAAACAGCTTATCCCAAAAAAGACAAAGGATGGGAGAAGAAATAGAAGCACAGAGCAATTAAATGAATTACCCAAGGTCACACAGCAAGTCACTGAGAGTCTCAGCTCATATTTCCAAGAAAACTCATTAAAATAGCAGTGACTACCCCACAATTAAGAGTCTACAATAGCTCTGAACAGTTTTATGATTAGGTCTAAATCATGTATAGAACACCTCCTACATCTGTGGTCTGTACTTGCACAAGGATGACACATTGTGTTTGATTTAATTGGTGGGTTCTTAAAGAGCTCCAAACAGCTCATAGAAGCCTTGAAAATTCATTCTAACTGGAGTGGTTTACTAGAAGCAGCCATATGGCAAGTAATGGGGCCTAGTGAATAAAGTACTAGCGGGGGACTCAGGAGACCCAGGGAAAGTCATTTAACCTGTCTATGTCTCAGTTTCCCCATGCATAATGACACTGACCTTCTTTTAAAGCTCTGAGATCTACTGAAGAAAAGTGCTCTATGTGAGAGGAATAAATATAATGCAGTGTTTGCTAATGCATCACATGGGAAAACAAGACACTTCTGAATCAAATACTTATAAAATATAAGGCCAGATACTAAAGTCCCCACATATTCCTTACACAGGTAAGCTTCCCTGTGAAGTCAGAGAAAGGGCAGCTGTATTTGAACCCAATAATATGAAATAAAATATATTAAAACAGGTCAGAGTATAAAAATTAAACTTTTCCTGCAGGGTGAATTGACTTCAATGGAATGTATGGATCCTGGATACCTCTGAGTATCAGGCCACTTGTATTTCAGATGCTAAATGTAGATTTAGGAGTCTAGCGTTAGACAAGTTTGGATTCTACACAAGTCAGTGGCAGAGATTAACAGCACCCTGATTTCCCAAACCCAGCAGCAGGCCTTCGTTTTACTTTCCAGAGCTTCCCGCTAGATAGCAAAAGCTTTCCTAAGAGACAAGAAACTCCCCACCTTCCTCCCCAAACCTCCTCCAAGGAACTAACAGTGGGTTGAGCCTCTAATCACACAGATTGCAGGAAATTCTCAGAGGGCAGAGCTATCTGGAGAATCTGTGCCTCTGCGTTGCTCTCTGATCATTCCTTGCCTGCATGGCAGCTTGCCTTTTATGCCCCCAAACTCCCCATCTAACAGAGTGGGGAGGGGTGTCACTGAGGGGTAAGAGAACACTGATCCTTATGCAGATATTACCCATGAGGTTCAATGGGGACAATCCCATGGAGTGTACCCATCCTCCTTTCAACCAGAGGCTCCAACCCCAGGAGATGGAGCAGCATACCTAGAGTCCCAGGAAGAGAGGGAGAATACCTAGATACAGTGCTCCCCCTTGTTCACCTTCTCAGCCAGTTATCAGAAATGTTTTACTTTCCCTCTCTCATGAAAGCAAACAGGAGAATCCAGCCCTCAGATTTCAGTTACACAGTCTTAAGTATTCTAAGCACAAAACACAATTTTGGCCCATTTATTCTCCAATATTCTGTGCCAGATTCTGCCCTCATTTACACAAATGTAAATCTTGAGTAACTCCATTGAGTTCAATGGCATTGCTGTAGAATGATTTACACTGGTGAAACAGAGTAGAGAAGGGCCTTCTCTCTCCAAGTCACAACAGTCTGGAATTCAGCTCGAGGTGTCATTGTGCAGCTTACATTAGTTTGATTCTGATATATCTGACCATCTGCTTTGCCTCGTGCCTTGAAAAGATTGTAGTTTCTCAGAAAAACATACAAACAGAGCAGCAGCATGAATGTTGACAGAAGTAATATATCTTTTGTTTAAAACTCCTACCAGAAATCTTGGGAATCTTAAATTATTTGGGTTATTAATTTACTTAATGGGTTTGCTGTTCTAATCTTGGGTCAACAAATATTTCTCTTACAGGAAATCCTCATAGAAGGATAATTCTTTTCACCTGATGCATTGTCATTACTTAGCTTGCATACTGAATATATCACTATTTCACTGCAAATCAATATGTACTGTGCAGGATTATTCTAGTTCACACCCTAGGTGTGTTGAGGGCACTACGTTTAAAATGAATATTCACCATTGGGGGCATTTAGCAGATGTTTTCTCTTTTTGCATAAATACACTGACAATGACTTATGCAATGTGTTTCAGAACATTTATAAATAATGATATGAGATGGGAATGACTTAAGAGGAGCAGCTGTTCAAACTCTTAAAGCTGTTAGAGTGAATACACACATAGATCTCTCTTGTAAAGAGGGATTCTGGGAGTTATAAAACTAGAGCCGTGTAAGCTTGGGACTACCTGCTCTTGTATCAGGTTCAGAAAACTGACAAGAAACCTGCCAGGCGTGTCAGATGCATAGTACCTTGAGGCTGTTAGAAAGCATATTTTTAATTACTTGCAAGACTATATGGAATTTTGAATTCATTAGGAAAGCAAGTGCCCTTACTCTGTCAAAGTGCCACCAAACATACATACATATATATGCATACACACAATTAGTTTGTGTTTCTTGAATTCTAAAACCCATCATTCCAACAAGTATATTACAGGAACACTCTCAGAACATGACCTAGACACAACAGCAAGATATTATGGTGACAAAGGTTCCAAAATTCTTGCAGACACAGAGAGAGAGAGAGAAAGAGAGAAATGGCCTGAGTGACAGATTAGTAAAAATAATTATCAGATAAAGAGAGAGTTCATCTGCATTTCCATGACATTCAAAATTTCACAATATCATTTTAGAGAGAAATCAGTCACCCAGGTTCTGATGTAGATAAGCTCACTTCTGTGTAGAACTAGGGAATAGTGATAAAAATTATTGGCTAACATTTGTATTAATTATCTTGATTTGGCCATGTACATACACTTCTGTTAATTTATGCATGGAAACTCATTCAAATGGCTGATGTGAATTTCTGGATCTGCATGCCAAACAGGTGTTTTTGAGCAATTGTGAATATTCATTCTTTGCACTAAAAGTATTTTTTGAATGACTGACTTTTTATATAGTCACCCCAGATATCTTGCTTGAGTAAAGGATTTCAAGAAAAATGAGCAGACATGTTACAATATTTTAGTTTGAACTCAGGACAGCCCAGCACAGTGGTTCCCAGACTTATTCTGCTGCTTGCATAGGAAAAGCCCCAGGCAGGTCGGTTTGTTTACCTGCCACGTCTGCAGGTTCAGCTGATCGTAGCTCCCAGTGCTGCGGTTCGCTGCTCCAGGCCAATGGGAGCTGCTGGAAGCGGCGTGGGTCAAGGGACATACTGGCCACCGCTTCCACCAGCTCCCATTGGCCTGGAGCGGAGAACTGTGGCCACTGGGAGCTGCGATCGGCCGAACCTGCGGACGTGGCAGGTAAACAAACCGGCCCAGCCTGCCAGGGGCTTTCCCTGCACAAGCGGCAGAACAAGTTTGGGAACCACTGTCCTAAAGGATTTAAACAAGTATACAGAAATGTCTCTGGCTGTTGCTGGAGATGGTGTGGGGAAGTAGGTGTAATCTTTTTGTACACAGGGTTAAATTCAGCCTGAACAGAAGACCCATACAAAGCCTATGCATCACTTATGCCTCATTTTGAAATGGAATTTAAGTGGGATTTCACTGATGGACAAGCCTTTTCTTGGGCCTTTGAACGGAGATGAATTTCACCCATATAAGGGAACTGCCTTAAATGGGAGGTCAAATCCTCAGCTGATGTAAATAGACATAGCTCCTGTTATTCTAATGTAGCTACATAGATTTACACCAGCTGAGGATCCAGGAGTAACAGACTGGGGGTCCAGGCTGGAAATTTTTGGCTACATAGTAGCCATCTTAGAAAAAGTAACAAGTACAGTACTTGGATTGAAGTCTCCTTCGGTACTTATCTAAGCTGGATATGGTGTAGAGAAGTGGCAGCAAAATATACCAATGCAAGATTTTTGTACCCATGTCAAAACAACCTTTTTCACAAGTGAAATGGCCACAAAAATGTACTTAAGATGTCAAGACAAGGTTGAAAGAAAAAAAAGTGACCAATAAAAAGGGGGGTTAAACAATTCATTTTAAAAGACAACATATTTTAGTCATGCAAAAGATTTGACACAAATCACTAATTTATTTTAAATAAGACAAAGAATTCTACTCATACAATGGTTTGACAAATTAATAAGGCTCTTTGCATTTATGAATATGAAACACAAGGCCAAAGTACAGTTTATTCATTGACAGAAAAGTTTTAAATAATGTATTAATTATAATAAAAGCCAGGTGTTCTTCAGCTATCCTTCGATACAAGGATGATGTCTGTCAAGGGGGTTCATTGGTGAGTTTTTAGGTGGCTAAGGAGCCCAATTTGTGCCCTGAAGATTTTTGCACAGAAGTGATAGGTGTAATCTTGGAAGAGACATAGTTGTTGGCTGGAGCGTTGTGCCATTTCTTTCCTAATTTGTCGCTTCTCTGTCTCATGAGCACATCTGTTCTCCTCAAAGTGGGCTGTGTCTTGGTGTATGGGGTGATGCCACTATGTTCTGTTCCGTGCTGAGTCCTCCCAGTTTGTTGGGTCAATGCCTCCCTTTTTAAGGTGTACTTCCAGTACGTCTTTGAAGCACTTCCACTTCCCTTCTCAAGCCCTTCTTCCTTGCCTTAGCTGAGAGAAGAGTACTTGCTTCAGGAGGCAAGTCTCAGGACTACGTGCACAGTGGCCAGCCCCGCGGAGTTGGCGTTTCATGACCTGTGTGTCTATACTGCTGATGTTGGCTGCAGAGAGAATGCTGATGTTAGTTTGTCTGTCTCCCCAGCTAATCATGAAAGTCCTCGTGCACCAGCACTGTTGGAACCACTTCAGCCACTTGAGATGTTGTCTGTAGGTTACCCAGGTCTTACACCCATGGAGAAGGTTGGGGATGACAACTGCCTTGTAAATCAAGATCTTGGTGCCTCTTTGTAGATTCCTATCACTGAAGACTCATTTGAGTAGTCTTCCAAAGGATGTGCTCGCACCTCAGATCCTGTATTTGATTTCTTTGTCAATGCTGGCGGTTTGGGAGAGGTGGATGCCAAGGTATGGAATGAAAGGGGAATATCCCATAAAAAAGAAACCCCAAATCTGGAACTGAGAGCTTAGCTCATAAGTTCTGACCAGGTGTCCAAGCACCCACATGCCCTAGGTGACACAGACACCACTGCAATGGAACAGCCTTGATTGCAGGCTTGGGAAGCCCTGGAATAATGTGAGCACCAGAAACTAATAGTGAAACTGCAGATCAAGGAGAAGAAACCAAGGAGGCTGAGGAGAGATCCTACCAAAGGCACAAAACCAACACTGAAATTGTGGAGGAAGCTCAAAGAGCCATGGAACAACCAGAAGCTGAGTACAGGACTAACACATTGCAACTCAAAAGTACTGGAACAGCAAAAGCATGCTCCCCAGATAGATAGTACACCCCACCACCAGGGAATGGGAGAAATTCTGCCCAGTTTATAAAGAGACTGTGTAGAAGTGTCCCTGTCCACTTTTGAGAGACTCTGTAAAATGCACCATATCTCAGACAATCAGTGAATGCCTCTCCTCCTAACCAGATTAACTGGGAAAGTCACACAAATTTTAAATTATATGGAAGAGGGTGATGCTAAGGTGCATAAGAAACAGGGCCAGCTCCAGGCACCAGCAAAAGAAGTAGGTGCTTGGGGAAGCCAACGGAAAGGGGCAGCACATCTGGGTTTTCAGCGGCAATTCAGTTCCTCTCAGAGTGAAGGACCCGCCACTGAATTGCCGCTGAAGAATGAAGTGGTGCGGTAGAGCTGCCGTCAAAGTGTCACCGATCGCAGCTTTCTTTTTTTTTCCCCCCGCTTCACCACTTGGGGTGGCAAAAAAGCTGAAGCCAGCCCTGACAAGAAATTTAAAGAAAATTTACTGGAAAGGTTTAAGATTACCTGAATCCTATTGATTGAAATATAGAAATCTTAAAATGTGACAATATCACTCATGTTGAATATGTGCATAAAATGTATAATTTTATGAGAATATTGATAATGGGAGAAGGAGCTGAAGGTGATTATGAAAAACTGTTTGATCTGATGGCCCAGAAGCAATTGTTATGGGTTGTTACAGATGAGGTGAAAGCAGCCATCTGTGAAAAAAAACCTTCCACGGTTTTGGAGGCTGCAGAAATCGCTGCTGAATATATTGAATCAAGGGCTCATGGTGGGGTGGAGGTCCACAAATCCTAGGGGAAAGGAAATCCCCCTGTTCCCAAGGCTAAGAAGTAGGAGGGGTCTGAAAATAAACTTAACCCCAACTTTGATAAAAAACAAAACAAGGGAGCCCAGGTATTAAAACCCCCAGTGTGAGTGCCACTGTCTGTCCCAGAGGTAGCAGTTGAGTTGGTGGAAGACCTAATGAACTAGATTAAGACTGAGTCTTGGGAAGGCAGTGAAGAATTTATTAAGAATGCTAAGGGAAATGCATAGATTGGAATGGCTGGAGGGACACAGCATCCAAAGTCGCTTTGGTTAAGAAAGGTTGGGTAAGGGAGGAAGACGTGTTTCATGGTAAAATTTTTAATATTTTAGTTTTGGCCAAGTTCTCTGTGACCTCTGGCTAAAGTCCTCCTCATAACTCTACAGAGGCTGGCTTGCTATTCTGAAGCCCAATTCAGTAAGCTCTTCAAAATAGTTGCATCTCCTTGCCTGTCATTTATATAACAGCTATGTCATTCACTGTTCACACTGTGGGCATGGTGGATGCTGGCAGTTGATACACGGACTCTTTTTTCTAATTCAGGCAAAAGCTTATTTTTTGCAGTGTTTGTTTTTCAGGGTACCATCAGAGTGTGCTAGAGCACACGGAACCGTGGAAAGCTTATGTTCTGAAACCTTCCTTCAGATCAGACTCTCATATGTGCAGCTATTGCAAGAAGGTTAAACTCCTCCCTGTCTGCAGTGATAGTCACGGTCTTATCACTACTAACTTTTGACATTGTATTCTTGCTTAGAGATGCAAATGTATGGCTGTCGAGCTTGTGTAGTGGTTCAAAGAATCCAGTATATTTCACTTTAAACTATCTTCCATGGTTTCATTGCTGTGATTCCTGTATTACTCACAGCAACAAGCTTGGTGGCAACCTGTGTGGGTGCAACAATGCCATTTGCAATGTTGGTGCTTGCGATGTTGTGCAGTTTCCTTGTGTTTTCTTGAGTCTACCATATCATATGTTATTGTCATGGAATTTGTGATTACTAAGAACTCCTGAGCAGTGATGAGCCAAGTCTCCTAGTTTCAAAGTGAAACCTACAACACCTCCTTTTACTTTACTATCACGTTTACTGTTTGTTCAAGTGCTTTGTCCAGGCTTTGCTGGATTTATTTCTAGACTAAGCCACAGCAAGATTTCCTTGCTCATTAATTTTGGGGGTATAATCTGTTAGAAGCTTCCTATCACTGACAGACAGATACCCAGAGGTCATAACTGGTGTGGTCAAAGGCAAACTAGCAAAGAATCCTGTGGCACCTTATAGACTAACGGACATTTTAGAGCATGAGCTTTCGTGGGTGAATACCCACTTCGTCGGATGCAAGTAGTGGAAATTTCCAGGGGCAGATATATATGCAAGCAAGAAGCAAGCTAGAGATAATGAGGTTAGTTCAATCAGGGAGGATGAGGCCCTGTTCTAGCAGTTGAGGTGTGCACACCAAGGGAGGAGAAACTGGTTTTGTAGTTGGCAAGCCATTCACAGTCTTTGTTTAATCCTGAGCTAATGGTGTCAAATTTGCAGATGAACTGAAGCTCAGCAGTTTCTCTCTGAAGTCAGGTCTTGAAGTTTTTTTGCTGCAGGATGGCCACCTTAAGATCTGCTATTGTGTGGCCAGGGAGGTTAAAGTGTTCTCCTACAGGTTTTTGTATATTGCCATTCCTAATATCTGATTTATGTCCATTTATCCTTTTCCATAGAGACTGTCCAGTTTGGCCGATGTACATAGCAGAGGGGCATTGCTGGCATATGATGGCGTATATTACATTGGTGGAAGTGCAGGTGAATAAACCGGTGATGGTGTGGCTGATCTGGTTAGGTCCTGTGATGGTGTCGCTGGTGTAGATATGTGGGCAGAGTTGGCATCGAGGTTTGTTGCATGGATTGGTTCCTGAGCTAGAGTTACTATGGTGCGGTGTGCAGTTACTGGTGAGAATATGCTTCCGGTTGGCAGGTTGTCTGTGGGCGAGGACTGGCCTGCCACCCAAGGCCTGTGAAAGTGTGGGATCATTGTCCAGTATGGGTTGTAGATCCCTGATGATGCGTTGGATGGGTTTTAGCTGAGGACTGTATGTGATGGCCAGTGGAGTCCTGTTGGTTTCTTTCTTGGGTCTATCTTGCAGTAGGAGGCTTCTGAGTACACGTCTGGCTCTGTTGATCTGTTTCCTTATTTCTTCGTGCGGGTACTGTAGCTTTGAGAATGCTTGGTGGAGATTTTCTAGGTGTTGGTCTCTGTCTGAGGGGTTAGAGCAGATGCAGTTGTACCTCAGTGCTTGGCTGTAGACAATGGATCATGTGGTGTGCCCGGGATGGAAGCTGGAGGCATGAAGGTAGGCATAGCGGTCGGTAGGTTTTCGGTATAGGGTGGTGGTAATGTGACCATCACTTATTTGCACCGTGTTGTCTAGGAAGTTGACCTCCCGTGTAGATTGGTCCAGGCTGAGGTTGATGGTGGGGTGGAAGCTGTTGAAATCATGGTGGAATTTTTCCAGAGTCTCCTTCCCATGGGTCCAGATGATGAAGACATCATCAACGTAACGTAGGTAGAGAAGGGGCGAGAGTGGACGAGAGCTGAGGAAGCGTTGTTCCAGGTCGGCGATAAAAATATTGGCATATTGTGGGGCCATGTAGGTGCCCATAGCAGTGCCACTGATCTGGAGATATATATTGTCATCAAATTTGAAATAGTTGTGTGTGAGGATAAAGGCACAGAGCTCAGCAACCAGTTGTGCTGTGGCATCATCAGGGATACTGTTCTTGACAGCTTGTATTCTATCTGTGTGGGGGATGTTTGTGTAGAGCCTCTACACCCATGGTGGCTAGGATGGTGTTTTCTGGAAGGTCACCAATGCATTGTAGTTTCCTCAGGAAATCAGTGGTGTCTCGGAGATAGCTGGGAGTGCTGGTGGCATAGGGTCTGAGTAGAGAGTCCACATATCCAGACAGTTGTTCAGTGAGAGTGCCAATGCCTGAGATGATGGGGCGTCCAGGATTTCTGGGTTTGTGGATCTTGGGTAGTAGATAGAATAACCCTGGTCGGGGCTCTACGGGTATGTTGATTTGCACCATTTACTCAGGACACTCCCTGCACTAACACCAGAACTCTAGCTTGCTTCTTGCTTGCATATACACACAAACACACACACACACACACACACACCTGCCCCTGGAAATTTCCACTACTTGCATCCGACAAAGTGGGTATTCACCCACGAAAGCTCATGCTCTAAAACGTCTGTTAGTCTATAAGGTGCCACAGGATTCTTTGCTGCTTTTACAGAACCAGACTAACACAGCTACCCCTCTGATAAAGGCAAACTAGTGGTAGTATCTCTACATAGGGCGACCAGACATCCCAATATTAGAGGCTTTGTCATATATATGCAACTTATTCTCCCCCCCTGCAGAAAAAAAAAAGTGTCCCGATTTTTCACACTTGCTATCCGGTCACCCTGTCTACAGCTGCTGGAAGATCCTGGTCCCAGTTGTTTTCACATTCTCAGTTAAGGTTTATTCAAACTTTAGAAATCCCTTTTTCCTTCATCCAAAATAGTCAAGCAATATGTTCATAGTTATGAATAATAAATCAATATTCACACATGTGTACTTACCAGTGTGTGTTATGTTAAGGCATTATTATTTTATATATATGTGTGTGTGTGTGTGTGTGTCTCTATATATAGATGGCCTTGTGGAGGAGGGGTTGGACAAGAGGAGGGATGTGGCAGGTCCCTCATGGCAGGGAGAGGACAGGAGGGATGCAACAAGAGGCAGTGGGGGCGAAGCATGGTGGGAGCGGAACCTGGGACAGAGAAGGGGTGGGGCCTCAGGTGGAAGATGACACATGTTTTATATTATATTCTGGAATATTTGAGAATGGAAAGCAAGTGTACAGTCTCAGGGTTGAAGTCCTGTTCTACAAATAAAGAATTTTTTTATTAAATAAGGTTGTTTTTAAAGGAATCACTAAAGACCTGAAATATTGGTCTATTTAATTCAAGAAGAATGTCTTATCTCTACAGTTACAGTATAATACCAGTAGACACTTCATGGAAGTCTCAAAAAACTTCTTTAAAAGAAAGTTAAGATACATAAGTAAAATTCCTCAATGGATAAAGAATTGGATATTGGAAGGGGAAATAGTTCAAACACTAAACTTGTATTTCATACTACTGGAATTTTTTTAGTACTTTAACATACTGAAAATCTACTAACCTGGGATGCAGTCTTGGCCCCACTGAAGTCAATGACAGTTTTACAATTGACTGTAATGATACCAGGATTTCACCCTTAGTTTATATGCACTGACTTTTCCAAGCACTTAGATTCTGGGCATATATCCTCTGTGCTATTACAGTCACATGCAACAAGAGAATGTGCCAGTGACACTAATAGCAAAACAGCAATGAAGCTGATTAAAGCACACCATCAAACAAGTCATTTAATGAGGATTCATTTTGTACAAATTAACATTTAGAAGCCATCAGTGCTGTTATCTATGTAAACTCTTCTGGTTATGGTTTCAATATTCTGCTTTTCATTGTACAGCCTTTTAGAATGTTTGAACAGGGATAATATAGAAGGATGTAGAAACACAAATTGCATTGTCAGTTACAGCTCTGTAATAGACCCATTGGCAATAATACCATAAAGTGCAGGTAGATTTTTTTAAGTACTCTTTCTTTCAGCTTGAAAAAAAAATTTTTGATCCTGAGAGGATTTGCATCTTCTGGAAGGCTGATTTTCAAGTAGCAAATGAGAAAGTGATTGAACCATCACTGCTACATAGCTTTTATGTGGTCATATACATCGTACATTTTTTCACTGTGCAATGTTTATCTTCAGAACACAATCTGGGAGAGGTGTGAGTGCATGTCACAAATCCAGAAGAAAGAGGGGATGACAAAATGAAAGATGCTGAAAAACTACTGTAAAAAAATTATGTTGATTTTTCACACACAAACTGAGAAAAGTTTTTAAAGAATAGGCTATAATAGACACAGCGTCTAGAATAGCCGATTAATAGCACTGAGCAATTTCCTTACACCTCTAGACTGTATATTAATCTCGACTGCTACACATACCTTTAGGTCTACATTTTCATAGGAAAAACAGTCCTTTTGCAGGTGGCCATTTCTACTTTAAAAAAATCCACCTTCACTTTTGGACCTTTAATTAAATTGTGGGTGCTTCTCTGGGAGCTTGCACTTCAGAATATTACATTGGAATTGCACATTTTGCCTGAGTCTTTTTGAAAACTTGCCCGTTGAGGATCAAGGGTAGAATTTGTAACAGCACCTAAATGACTTAGGCCTGGTTGTACAAAACAAGTTAGGCATTGTGAGCGTTGGAGTACCTAACTTTTAAGCACTTAGAAAATCATTCTGATTCACACAGTCTGAGTTGTCCCAAATAACAGAAGAGCGAGAGAGAAAAATCACACGCCTCTGTAGCCCAGTAGTTAAAGAACTCACCTGGGCTGAGAGAGACCCAGGAATCAATCCCCCTGCTCCAGTGACTAATTTATTTGTCCACAGTGTAACAGCTTCAACGAGAGATTGAGGAAACCCCACAGAGCGTCTCATAGTTTGTTGGTTAGAATATTCCTGTGAGATGTGACAGACCCCAGTTCAAATATAGTCTCTTCCTCAGATGGTGGAGGACTTGAACCAGGGGTCTTCCATAGCCCAGGTGAGTACCCTAACCACCTAGCTAAAAGTTATGAGGGAACTGCATCCCCTCCCTTGATTTCGTGTGTACTTCCTGAGGGGCCTGATCCAGTCGGTGACATCTGAGCATGCTTACTGGGTCAGTCCCCCCAATGCCTATCTTCCCTGGTTTGTGAATCACTCTGAGTTTTAGGTTGGAGATAGGCATCTGGACAACTAGTGAGGCAGCATGCATACCCAGAGGCAGAAACATAGGGAACTTTTACTGCAAAAATTTAGGCTCCAAATTATTTATGAACCTACAGGGCTCAGCATCACCGTGGAGCCTAAAACTGAAACTTAGGAAACCTAATTCCTTTTGTGCATCAAGGCCTTAGAGCACATGTCCCACTGAATTTCAGTGCAACTTGTGCTCTTAACTCACCCAGGTGTTTTTGAAAATTCCCCATTCAATTTGTCAAAGACATGTACCACAGTTTTATGAAAGTACAAGCCTTATATTCTAGAAATGTAGAAACAGACAGTCAAAAGCCAGGAAAATAATTTTCTGAATTTTATTTTGTTGTTTCCACTACAGTGTTTGAAGTTTTGTTTTTTTGCTAAACTTTTGGCAATATTTTTTTTCAAAATGTGATGGGCATTCTATCAATTATTATTTATAACCTTTTAGAAATTAATCAGTTCAATAATAATTTCCTGAAAAGGCTGTGCTCTTACTAGAACCCAGGTTTTGATAAATTAAAAATTGAAGTTATGGTTTCAAAAGCAATTTTTATTAATGTTTTGATTAAATCTATGAAAAATGTTAGAAAATGTTACAAAAATGAAAAATAAATCTATATTAATAGTTGTTTGCAAAAATTGTAATTAAAAATAAGTTAACAAAATTTCTTAATTTGTTTTTTTTTTTATAAAAACACCTCGGAAAAATTTACACCAACTCTGTGTGGAACACAGTAAGCATTTCCTGTATCAGCCCTATGCCAACAAAGCATTCCCCAGTAATGGGGAGATCCTCCAATGGCTGAATACAGATTTTTAGGGACACTTTGTGCCACATCACCAGTGCAGCCTTGATGCACCCCAGAATCTAGTCTTTCAGTGCTTATTCAAATCAAATGGAGTTTCTGAAATGTTTGAGGAATGATCATTTCCACTGTCATTACCTTCCCTTTCATTAAAACATTAACAAGTAGACAGTTCTGATTGATTTACAAACTACCATCATGATCACGGTCTCTTTCATATCTACATTTACACACAGGTGTAAATCAAGTGAAGTCAATGGAGTCGCACCTCTGTAAAACTGGCTGAATATTTCTGCACTACACACTTCAGCATCACCATATTATAATCCTTATTTTAATAGGCAAAAAACTCGTATATAGCATTCTCTGCACTTGTTTCTGCCCCAATCCAGGAAACTGTTGTCATTTCCATATAAATGGGAAAAAAGAGAAGAAAAAGAATCAAGTTTAGTTCTAAAATTCATTCAACTCAGTTTGAGTAAATCTCAAAACCACCTAACATCTTCAGACTCTATGAATATCCCTCAATATTGGATAAGGATATCTGTCAGAGCCTTAGTGTTCATGGAAGGCTGCCCAGAGGTGTTATTCCAGGATTCATATAGGCTGCCTTTGTTACTACAATGTACATGGGTTATGCATGATGTGGCTGGTCCTGCATGTTGAGGCTTAAATACATGTAAGGGAGAGTCTGCCCATGAGACCTAATATTGCACCTTCACCCTCACAGCCTGGCATGTGTGGCAATGACAGGTCACAGTGAAATGCTACCCAGAAATATGTCAGATTTGCAGCATTCTATTGGAGGTGATTATTTGGAGTACAATGATCAGTGTTGGTGACTAGTTACAGGAAGAGAATGTAACTTTGCACACTGGCAAACTGGAGGTTTGACAAACAACTGTCAGGGATGGTCTAGGTATATTTAATCCTGCCTCACTGTGAGGGACTGGACTTGATGACCTCTTGAGGTCCATTACAGCCTTATATTTCCTGCTAATACTCTGGGATTTGTTACTATATAGTTGTACATAATGAGAGTTTATACTTTTCTATGTCCCTAGGTTTATACTTTTAGATAGTGTCCCTAGGTTTTCCTCTAATTCATCACATGGGGGAGATAGGTAGGGAGAAGGGAGAAAGTCAGAGATGGTGGGTCAGATTATGGCTGACCAGAACTATTTACCTGATCCTGAAAGGTTGTGAGAACCCTCAACTCCCATCAAATTCAATGTGAATTGAGGATACTTAGAACCTTACACAATTAGCTGCCATGCTGGGAGGATTGCAAAAGAGAAGCACTCAGTAGGAGTATGGAGGAGAGTGCCAAATCTAAATTCCCCAAATACAAGAGGCCCTCAATCTTAATTCTTCTACATTCCGCCCCTTATGCAATCAGCCTAAAGAGTTTTCTCCACAAAAAGGTAAGGCTATCCAGCGTTCAGTGTGAAGGAACTCAAGTTCACACATTTCCATTCTGTGAAAATGTAAATAAGAAAATTAATGTTGCATGCAACCTAAAATCTAAATATAATATTGTATTCATACTTGATCTGTTGGCTGTGAAGTAGTCACGGGAAATACATTAAAACTAGCCCCAAAGAATCCATCTAGAATAGGTTCTCTTTAATAGAAAACCAAATATTTTATGCAATAAACACACACTTTTGATCTGTGAAGGAGAGAGAGAGTTAGGGAGCTAGTAATACTAAGGAGGTAGCATGGAATGAATTACCAGCAATATGTTGATAACACATCTCCTTTACAAATGTAATGGCTAGGTTTTTCAAAGGAGCCTAAGGCGCTCAAGTACTCAATTCCCATTGAATTTCAATGGCAGCTGAATGGCCAAGGCTTGTCTACATGGGGAAATTGATGGGCATAGTTTGTGGAATAAACTATTCTTGGTTAAATGACTTTATTCCAAAATTATTACTTTGCTTACAAAGCAGAGTAGTTATTACTGAATAAAAATAACTCATTCTGGAACAGTGCCTACTCTGGTAGCCAATCCAGAATAGGTATGGCTGAATACCTTATTCCCCAATACTTATGACAATCAGTTTCTCTGTGTAAACAAAGTCTAAGTCCTTTAGGAACCTTTGAAAATGCCAGCCAACTGCATTCTTCCCCATCTTACTTGATGCTTATCTGAGAGCAATATCTAGATGAAGAGCAACTGCTAGTAGTCAAACACAATCAAGACAGAGGTGCTGTACATAGAAAGCAGGAAGCACTAAGAACTTGCTTTCGCCAAAATATCCCTTCATTGAGACCATCTGTTCTCAGATTAGTAAATTGATTTGCAGCCTTGGAATCCTTTTGAATGTCAAAATAGCCACAGCTATAAAAAAAATGCTGTCTTCCATCCCCAGCTGGCCCAAGAATATACTCCATGCTGTCATACTCAGGTGTAACCACATGCACTTGTGACTTCCAGGTTTAATTATTGCAATTGATTATCACACCCTGGAAATTAACTGGTACATATATTCATGTCACCATTCATACTTTGATTTCAAATAAAATCAAAGTGCTCTGTTTTGGTATTCACAGCAATTCATGGGATTTACACTGGCTACTTCAGGGATTGCCCCTCTCTCTCTCTCTATGACCAAGAATTTCCAGAACAGCTACATTTTGCTATAATAATATAACTATCAACCAATAGGGGGAAACAGAACTTTCATGGAAATAGGGCCAAGACTATGGAACTCACCACCACAAGAAATTAGAATGATGGTATGTTTGCTACTTCAGAACTAAATACAAAACTCATGGGAGTTTAGCTTTCCCATAACTGAAAAGAACAAAAAATATTAGAAAAAAAAGAGAGTATGTTATTCTTATATCATAAGACCTAGACACATTTGTGTAAACTTTTCAAAAGCACTGTAAATGACCACGGCTATTAAGTCTCATTTTCAAAATTGACTGACACCTAGGAACCAAAGTCCCACCTAATTTCAATGAAATTGGACTAAATGTCTAACATCCAGATTTACAAAGGAACCTTTTGCATAATTTATACACCTATTGTGTTTTCCAAAAGCATCTTGATGCCTAACATCCATTTGAATCAGTTTTAGGTACCAAGTTGCTTTTGAAAATCTCATCAGGAGCCTAAATACCTTTAAAAATCTGAGCTCTAGTGGCATTTTCAAAAGTACCTAAGAAGGTTAGGCACCTAAGTCCCTTTGACTTCAATAGGAGTTAGGTGCCTAACTCACTTACATGCTTTTATAAACCCTACTAAGTGCCTATCTTCATCTTTAGGCATCTAAATACCTTTAAAACTGTGACCCTAAGTCACTTCTGAAAGTAGGACTAAGTCACTGAGGAACTTTTGAAAAATATACCCATGACCTATCCCATTGGGAAACTCCTATTTAAGTCAATGGTAATTTTTAGTAAAAACAGATGACAGGGTATGTCCCAGCAACAGAGAAGGGTTGGGATTCTATGTACTAGCAACTGTTTTAATTAAATTTATGGAGAAAATGTAACTGTTATATACACACAAGTGTTACAGGTGTGTCCTGCATAAAGTAATTAGTCTTTTTGCTGTTTGTTAAAAATCAATGCTATAGAGCCATAGCAATGCTCCTGTTCAGCAGAAACTGCTGTGTTGGGGCATTAAATAATATAGCAGTTAAACCATCTTTCAATCCCCACATATTTTGTAGATTAGCATGGTCAGCATGTATGAGTGAAGAAAGCTGACGACACCTTATGATAAATGGTGACCCCACATTTGCTCCCATGAAGCTGAACAATTAATCAGTGGTAAAATAGTCTTTAAGTCCAAAACTAATATTCACTCTCATTTTAAATTTGAGATTCCACACAAAGATCCACCTGGAAACATTGGTCATGTAAAAACCATTAAAATCACAAGGTGGCAGAAAAAAAAATCTCAGTATTTCTCATCCCTAGTTATAAATCTTGTATTAAGAAAACAAAATAATATAATCGGTTTTTGGATGTTGCTTTTAAAACAAAACTCCTCTGCTGACTTTCAAATGAGTGAAAGAATGGGGGTAGAATTACTTATGTAAGTGCATGGTGTGGCAGAGCTCTGACCTTGCCCCCGTGGGTCCTGCACTTCTAGGTGGTTTATGCTAGCCTCAGTGGCTCCCTATGACCCTCCACGTAGCCCTTCTCTCCCTAGTGCAAAGGTTACAGTCTACTGAGCCCTTTTCATCATAGGCCAGCAAGGAGGTTGGTGAGAGAACTCCCACAGTCTGTTGTGCCTGGGGCTTATTTCAAAACGGTTTAGCCTCCTGTCCTGACAGGGGCCTGACTTCCCCTCCCAGGAGATGTTCCTATAGTGGTGGGTTGGGGGGAACCCAGGCCCGCCCTGTACTCCGGGTTCCGGCCCAGGGACCCTAATGATAGCAGCTGTTGGCAGCCAACCTTTCACTGCCAGAGTTGCTACATTTCCCTGGGCCACTTCCCCACAGCTCTCCTGCTTCTCCCTTCTTCACCCTTACCTTAGGACTCCCTTACCGATGGTTTGAGGGTGTCTTCATTAACCAGCCCTTCAGCCACACTTCCTCTCCCCTGGCTCTCCTCTGCCTGACTGGAGTGAGCCCTTTTTATAGTATCAGTGGGGCCTTAATTACAGTCAGGTGATCACATTAGCTTAATGGCCTCATGTCATAAGTAGTTAGTTAAGGGTTAAGTTCTACCTGCAAAGGGTTAACACAGACCTGGTGAAACACCTGACCAAAGGAGCAATCAGGGAAGAGAATTTGAAAATCCCAGAGAGCGGGAACTTGGGTCTCTGTGTTCTTTGTTCTGTGTTCTTAGCCGTCTGGAAGTACACGAGCTCAGACGCTTAACCAAACCTGCTCATCTTTCTGAACTAATTTCTTCTATTCAAGCTAGTGAGTATTAGAAGTACGGGGTAATTTCATGTAAGAATCCTGTGTCTGCAATTCTGTGTGTTTGTTATTGATTATTCGTAATTTTGCCTGTATTGTTTGTACTGAGGAAAAGGGAGAAATTTCTCCAGGGATTAATAAGATTAGACCCTATGAATGTCTATCTTGGATTCATAGAGATTGTGTATTTTTTTTCCTTTTTTCTTTATTCTTTTAATAAACTCTTTTTAAGTTCAGGACTTGGTTAAGTTCCTTACCTGTGGATTCAGGGGAAGGAAGCTAGGCGCCACTCTGTGGAGACAAGGGTTGTCTCCAAGCAGAGAAAGCAGGGAAGGGAGAGGGAAGTGAAAGGAATCTTTCTCCCTCTGTGATTTGATCTGTGCTTCCCCAGGAAAGTCTCTGGAAGGAGGAGGGGGGAACAGAGGGGTGTCTCGATTCACCGAAATAATCGAGTGGTGGCAGCGAGAAGGAAACCTACCCTAAAGGTTAGGGTGGGGGGAGAATACCTGCGGGTCCCCATCTTTGAACCCACAAGCTCAAAGTGGGGGTGAAACCCTAGGACATGGTGGCACAGCGGTGTGTCGAACCCATTGCTGGAGGCTTTCTACCACAGTAGAAGCATTTTCAATACAGTGCCTGGGAGGAGGTGTGTGCATTCCTTAGGTGGGGGGAAGTGCCCCTCACAGGTTTGCTGGGGAGATAACGATTCTCAAGCCAGAGGTTTTTAACAGTTCAGAGCTAGAAACATTTTTAGCCCTGGCTGGAAGGAGGCGTGTCCTTCCTTTGTGTGATCAGGATTCCTTGGGTGGGGGGAGGTGCTCCTCGGAGCTCATCCCGTCCAACAGGGAAAACAGGTTTGGTGAGGAGAGAAAGATCCTGAAGCCAGTTTTTTTTCCCTGTGACTTTTGAATGCAGACGGCAGGAAGGGTTTGGTGAGGAGAGAAAGATCCTGAAGCCAGTTTTTTTTTCCTGTGACTTTTGAAATGCAGAAGGCAGGAAGGGTTTGGTGAGGAGAGAAAGATCCTGAAGCCAGTTTTTTTTCCTGTGACTTTTGAAATGCAGAAGGCAGGAAGGGTTTGGTGAGGAGAGAAAGATCCTGAGGCCAGGTTTTTTTTCCTGTGACTTTTGAAATGCAGAAGGCAGGAAGCCACTGATCCCTGCGAGAATTTCACTAAACTTTTCTCGCAGAGACACAGAGAGTTTTTTAGATTTTCCCTGTTGCTCAGTACAGAACAATAGAGAGAGGCAACACACAATTTGCTATACACAGGATTAATTACCCTTTCTTTACTCAAGTTATCATAAACAGGGAGGGGTGTGGCCAGCACCCCAAGGCACAGACATGACGGAAACAAGTGACCAACTAGAGCTTGCTCGATTGCAAATACAAATCCTGGAAGCCAAAGAGAGAGAACACAAGATGGCGATGGCAGCCATGGAGGCAGACCAGAAAGCCAGAGAGGCAGACCACATCAGACAAATGGAATTAAGAGAGAAAGATCTGGAAATCCAGAGGCAGGCTCTGGAAGTAGAAAAGGCTAAGCAGCATAATCCACCACCCCATCCACCTACTGATCAAACTTTTCGGAAAAAATTTCCCGCCTACAAGGCAGGGGATGATGTTGAGCCCTTTTTAGAAAACTTTGAGAGGGCCTGTATTGGATACCATCTTCCTAAAGAACAATACATGATGGAGCTGAGGTCACAGCTCAGCGGACAATTATCCCTGGTGGCAGCTGAAATGCCTAGAGACCATATGGACGACTTTCCACTGTTCCTAACCAAGGCCAGACTCAGAATGGGCATCACCCCTGATCATGCCCGTCAGCGTTTCAGAGCCCAGAAATGGAAACCAGAGATGTCATTTCCAGAGCACGCTGCTTACCTGGAAAAACATTATTTCTCCTGGATATCAGGATCCAAGGTTGAGGAGCTAGACGACCTACACCTCCTGATATTGATGGAGCAGTTCCTAGATGGTGTTCCTGAGAACATTAGACGCTACATCCAAGATGGTAAACCAAAAACTCTCACTGAGGCAGGAGAGATTGGAGCCAGATGGATGGCATTGGTAGACAACACGAAAGCTACTGCCAAAGGGAGCGAATCACACAAGGTACCCACTGAAACTAAACCTTACCATCGAGGGCCAATCAAGCCCACACCTACAACCCAAGCACAGTCACACCCTACCTCTTCTTCTACCTCACCAGTTTCCAGTAAACCAACACAACCCCGTGACCCATCAAGTGGGCGATGTTTTGGATGCAATGAACTGGGGCATATCAAAGCCAAATGCCCAAAGAACCTGAACCGGGTCCAACTCCTTGCACCTGCACACCAAGGAAACCCGGAATTAGATATCTCTCAAATACCTGTATGCTTTAGGGAAACTTTGAGAGTGGACGGAAAGGAAGTTATCGCATGGAGAGACACTGCAGCACATATGTCAGCTATCCACCGAACCTTCGTGGACCCCAAATTCATCAACCCGAAAACCAAAGTGACAGTTCGCCCCTTCATGTCAAAACCTGTGACATTACCTTCAGCGCATTTACCTGTCCAGTACAAGGGCTGGTCAGGGACGTGGACTTTTGCTGTCTATGACAATTATTCTGTCCCCATGATACTGGGCAACCACTTCGCCCATCACGTTGAGCCGCCAGAAACAGAGGGAGTGGTTACACGCAGCCAAGCCAGACGAGCTGCTGCACCCATCCCTGTTCCTGAGCCATCCACCAAGACCCCGTCTGTGTTACCAGAGACCCAGACAGAGGTGGTGCAAGCTGGACACTCATAGGGGATAACCTTATCAATCTCTGGAGAGAATTCCCCCTCCCCCCTTTCTCAGTAAAAGCAAAGTAACAGCAAACAGGAATAAAGAATTTCCTTTTGCAAACACACAATTGCAAATATAGAAATCAAATCATAAGACTAATTCGCCTTTCTAATTAATACTCACTATTAATTAGTAGAAACTACTCCAGGAGAACTTGGAGACATGACTGGTCTCTTTTAGATTCAAAAGAGTTCTCACAAAGAACACAGCCAAAGGCTTCCCTCCACAGAGATTTGAAATTATCTTATCTCTGATTTGTCCTCTGGTCAGGTGGTCATTAGGTACTGCATGTTAACCTTTTACAGGTAAAAGAGACCTTAACCCTTAACTATCTGTTTATGACACGCCCCCCAAATCGCCAACAGTGGGAACTACTGGTGGTGATTTCCTCCTAGAACTGTAAAATAAACAGATAAACAAAACACATGCACTATTACACATACTACTAAGTATGTAAACAACAAGATATTTGACATTGAAGAACACTTTGTATGCATTTGACCAGACATACTTGGCAACGTCCTTGCCCATCCCCTCCCAGTGGCCATGCTGGGGTGAACCGAAGCAAAGACAGGTTGGGAAGGTCCTTTGACTGGGAGGGGATAGCGCATCAGGCAGGCAGAACTAAGTGTTAAGGCCAAAAAGTGTCAAATAGGCCAAAACAGTGACTTACCTAGGACACCAGGTGGGTCAAGGAACCATCAACCCCCTACAGGCCAAGGTGGAGGCTATCCAACAGTGGCCTGTACCAAGGTCAAAGAAACAGGTCCAATCCTTCTTAGGTTTGGCCGGATATTACAGGCGATTTGTACCACACTACAGCCAAATTGCTGCCCCACTAACTGATCTGACCAGAAAAACCCAGCCAAATGCAGTTAAGTGGACTGATGAGTGTCAGGAAGCCTTTATCCAGCTTAAGGCAATGCTTATGTCTGACCCTGTATTACGGGCCCCGGACTTTGACAAACCCTTCCTAGTTACCACCGATGCATCTGACCGTGGGGTAGGAGCGGTTCTAATGCAGGAAGGACCGGATCACAACTTCCATCCTGTCGTGTTTCTCAGCAAGAAGCTGTCTGAGAGGGAAAGCCACTGGTCCGTCAGTGAAAAAGAGTGTTACGCCATTGTGTATGCCTTGGAAAAGCTACGCCCATACGTTTGGGAATGGCAGTTCCAGCTACAAACCGATCATGCTGCACTAAAGTGGCTTCATACTAACAAGGGAAACAACAAAAAACTTATCAGATGGAGTTTAGCTCTCCAAGACTTTGATTTTGAAATTCAACACATTTCAGGAGCTTCCAACAAAGTTGCTGATGCACTCTCTCGTGACAGTTTCCCAGAATCTAGTGGCTAAAAAGTGTTCTTTACATGTTATATGCTTAGTAGTATATGTAATAGTGCATGTGTTTATTACTCTGTTGGTTTTACAGGTTAGGAGGAAATCACCGCCAGTGCTCCCACTGTTGGTGATTTGGGGGGCGTGTCATAAGTAGTTAGTTAAGGGTTAAGTTCTACCTGCAAAGGGTTAACACAGACCTGGTGAAACACCTGACCAAAGGAGCAATCAGGGAAGAGAATTTGAAAATCCCAGAGAGCGGGAACTTGGGTCTCTGTGTTCTTTGTTCTGTGTTCTTAGCCGTCTGGAAGTACACGAGCTCAGACGCTTAACCAAGCCTGCTCATCATTCTGAACTAATTTCTTCTATTCAAGCTAGTGAGTATTAGAAGTACGGGGTAATTTCATGTAAGAATCCTGTGTCTGCAATTCTGTGTGTTTGTTATTGATTATTCGTAATTTTGCCTGTATTGTTTGTACTGAGGAAAAGGGAGAAATTTCTCCAGGGATTAATAAGATTAGACCCTATGAATGTCTATCTTGGATTCATAGAGATTGTGTATTTTTTTCCCTTTTTTCTTTATTCTTTTAATAAACTCTTTTAAAGTTCAGGACTTGGTTAAGTTCCTTACCTGTGGATTCAGGGGAAGGAAGCTAGGCGCCACTCTGTGGAGACAAGGGTTGTCTCCAAGCAGAGAAAGCAGGGAAGGGAGAGGGAAGTGAAAGGAATCTTTCTCCCTCTGTGATTTGATCTGTGCTTCCCCAGGAAAGTCTCTGGAAGGAGGAGGGGGGAACAGAGGGGTGTCTCGATTCACCGAAATAATCGAGTGGTGGCAGCGAGAAGGAAACCTACCCTAAAGGTTAGGGTGGGGGGAGAATACCTGCGGGTCCCCATCTTTGAACCCACAAGCTCAAAGTGGGGGTGAGACCCTAGGACACCTCACCTGACTCTTTGCAGGTTAATTAGAGTCAGATGTTCTCATTAGCCTGGAGCAGCCCCTGCTCTGGTTAGTCAGGGAACAGAAAATTGTTAATCCAGTGGCCAGTATATCTGCCTTCTGCTATTCTGCTGTACCCAACTGGCCTGGGTCTATCACAATGGACATTCTGCAAAGTTACATTTCTAATATGTATTATTTGAAATAGCCAAGATATATACAGTGCTTCTCCTGAAATAAACATCAAACAGGATACACCCAGATAATAAATTAAACTTGATTTCCATGAATGGCAAAAATTAACAAGCCTGCATTGGTGAAACTGACAACAACCTAATATTCAAAAAATTGCAATTTAACTACAAAATTTGTGAGAGACTTGTAGTGTGGATGGACATAACTGTGTTTATCCACATTAGTATGTTCTGATCCAAAAGGCAGTCATATGGTATCACATATGCAAATTTAGAGTGGGTCAACAAATGTTTTGTCCCAGTGGAAAATTTTGATGAAAACAAAGGTTCTTTGACTAACGCAACAATAATTGTGCAATTCTTTGAAAAAAAATTACTCCTGCAAAAATGGTAAAAAAATACATTTGCAATGGTTCACAAAAATGTTTTTTTTCCTTTTAACCTTGAATTTCTGATTAATTCTGGTGAATGTGAGAAGTAGTTCTAGAGAGAAGACAGAAAACTCCATAGCTTGGAACAGCTGTTTCAGCTGTGAAAACAGCAAAATTATCTGTAAAACTAATTCAAATTGTCTGGAGCCAAATTTACAATTAAGTCTATGGGCGAAATTCCAGAACTTTCAATGCAAAAAGTTGTATATGTGTTGAAGGGTGTGGAGGACAGGGATAGTTCCACCAAGATCTGTGTGCAGGAGCATCCACACAGCATCTCCAATTTACCACATGTGGATGACAGCAGCAGCTCCTGTGACATTTCCCAACTGCCCAGGTCTTTGTAGAGCATCTCCCATGACTATGGGGATTCATGTATGGATAGGCAACGGGGTTGTAAGGAAGAAGCTGGGGGAAGCTAAACCTTTCCGTAGATGGAAGTATTTGGAAAATAGCTTTAGGTGAACCCCAGATTGTTCCAGTCATTAGGGCACTCTGAAGCAGCAATTACATTGTGTGTGTGTGTATGTGTCTTTCACAATCTGACCTTGAATTTGCTAGTAGCAATGGCAAAATTTTCTCTCAACACCAATTCACTCACTTATATATAGACAGAATAATAACGTGTGGAAGTGGCCTAGAGTGGCCTTTTCACACAAATTCCTTTGTGTTCCAACATCATGCCTTCCTGTGCAAATTCACCCCCCAATAAAACACTTCCTGTCAAGACATCTCTTCTGCAGTGACAGTGATAGACTCCTGACCTTTCCTGAACAGTCATAATAGTGAGGAAAAGAACGGGATAAAACCTGAGGGCTAATAAGAAAAAAATAAGGAATTATAGTACTTTTGTCATCCTCTGAAGAGGATCCCCTACTCTACCCACTTTTAGGGACCACAAGTGTCCTAAAATTCCTGCCATTTGTGGATCTTATGGGTGGTATGTCCCACTTATGAAGTTTTTAACCTTGGAATTGAGAGAAGGGATCATCTTACAGAAAATGTTCTTGATGAGATGATGAAAAATGTTTTTCTCTCAATTCCTTCCCCTCTCATCCCCACAATCCCCCCTCTCTAGCTTTCCTTTTTTATAATGGAAATATACCCCTCTTGTGGAAGGGACCCTGAAGGGTCATCAAGTCCAGCCCTCTGCCTTCACTAACATGATCAAGTACCGATTTTGCCCTGTATCCTTAAGTGGCCCCCTCAAGGATTGAACACACAACCCTGGGTTTAGCAAGTGCCAATGCTCAAACCACTGAACTATCCCCACCTTCCTCTCTTTTTCTGCCTGTAAAGCTTTCTGAACTCCGAAGAGCATTATTCCTACTGCATTATATCAACAACTTTTTTTTTTTAAAGGAGCAGGAACAAGGCTTTGCTTTGATACAAACATAATGAATTGTAAACAATAAACTAAAATTGTATAAGGGCAGCCATGCTGCTCAGGATAAAAGCAAGAGTTAAGTTATGTGCAGCGGTGAATGAAACACTGCTCTCTGAGAACATCTGAGATTTGGTCATGTAGGGTAAGGAAGTTTTAGCCAATGCTCATTTCAAATCTGCTATGTACCCAGAATATTGAAAAAATAAATAAGGGAAAAGATTGACTATGCTTATGTGTCGGAGAGGATGGGGCTGTCAGTGTCTGTAGAATGATCATTTTTTCTAAAGTTTCAGAACACTTGTATTAGGGGCATAGGCTACCGAGCAGTGTGCGACTGCAGGAAGAGGTGATAAAAGTCAGAGAGGATAGTATAAAAGTTGCCATGTATTTTGCCATGGAATTTTACATGAAAGTTTTTGCCCTTTGGTTTCATGGAATTATACTTGTCCAAAATATTAATTAATGCAAAGTGTTCAGCTACAGTGAGTGCACATTATAAATTTATTCTGGTTGTAGCATCATTATTGGGTCTAATGGTATTTACTAATTTAAATATGAAAATTCTTTCTAAAATGTATGTCTGTAAAGCAAGAAGGAAAATTTTAACTGCTCCCAGTTAAAGTAGCTATTTTCACATACAAGCAAGCAAAAAGTAACCTTTTGCATGGTTTATCTGCAATGGCAGCTTGAAACAAAAATGAATCCTTCTTCAAACAGAGACAAGTCTATTCTTATTTAGAAATAATCTCCTTCTTGCTTGAAAATAGTGTGATTGTGACTGGAATATCGACTCTTTCAATAAGATTTTTTTACATACCTTTACTACATTTTTTTTTCTGAAATGATCCCCCTTTTCTTAGTTTATAACAATATGAAAAACAATTTATTTATTTTAGCTATCTCACACACCTCAAGTGATAGCTCTAGCCAATAAATGAGATAGACCTTATTTATTGGCTAACCCTACTTTTCACAGTTGCTACTGTTTATTCAAATACATTAATTGGGGCTCTTTACATGACATTAAGCTCCATCCTGCAAGGTTTCTATACGAGGAACATGGATTGCAATGGGAACTGTGTTCATGAAGCACCGGCTGGAGTAGGCCGAGAATTTTCCTTGGCTATAATTCTGCTATAGACTGATTTTGTGCATGCTCATATTTTCCACTGCATTTTCTCTGTGGCTTGCCAGCTTCTTTAGTTTTATATACTGTACCTCCAACACCATTAACCCTCAAGAACACTTGGGCAATAGGCTGTGAAAGGTATATAAAGAAGAGGGCAAACAGGAAATGAGGAGTTCAATACATTAGAGCCTTATCTGAATACATTAGAAAAAACATTTTAGTTATCTAAAAAAGTCTGTTTTGAAATTAAATTTTAAAAAAATCTATTATACTGCATCTAATTAAAATCTTAATTGCTCCTGTTTTAACAATAATCCTGTTATTAACTTAACCTTTTAAAATGAACAGGTATAAATCTGCCAGAGTAGTGTTTTCTTGCCACAACTACATAAATACCATCATTCAATTACAACAGCTAAGGATTCATCAAAATGTCATTAACTAAGGGTCAGTGGTTACTCGCAGGCAATGCTTCTAGGGTTAAGCAGTCATTTGTTTCAAGCCACATGATCATCTAATATGGGTCTAAATATGATTTCTCCTCCTGGGATGGTTCATTTACTGTCAGATGGTAGGAATTAAAATTAAATATTATTCCTTAACAAGTGATACACCCATTTAAAAATTCTCATACAAAGGATGTTTAGAACAATACCAAGTATCTGTGACCTGACACTCAGCTATTCTATTCTATATAGGTTTTTATACTGTGCTCATAACTGTAGTGTCTAAGCGCCCTCCAGTAGCACACTAAACAATGTGACTACATGTCTGTCACATGTTGTTTGTTCTCTCATCCCCTGCTCAGAGGGAGAAGCATGTGCAGCGGAGTGTCATATTTTGGTAGGTTGGTTGGTTTGTTTTTTGATTAAATAAATATACACATTGCTATACATTTATATTAGAGAAGGCAAGGCCAAAGAAATGTGCACTTGGAGCAAAAAGTAGTGAGATTTGTGATGGGGGGAGTTCAGTCCACAGTCTCAGACTGCTCCCAGAGAAGGTCCCTGTCTCCTGCATGGATGGGCTTTACTCTCATTGTTGAAAGTTCAATTGTGCCGGACGAGTGAAATTGTCAACCACAGTCTTCATCCTGAAGCTTTAAACAGTCCTTTATGTATCCTGGACCCAGGTAATAGAGTGCTTCAAAGATAAGGATTGAGACCTTGACCTGGATTTGAAATTCTATGGGAAGCCAGGATAGATAGAGGAGGACAGGTGTGATGTACTCACAGTAGCTTGTATTAGTGAGCAGATGCACTGCATCTTCTTGAAACAGAGACATTGCACTCCATACTCCATATGAAAATATGCTTTGAATGTGAATATAATGTAACTGGAATATGATTTATGCAAAAGGTCTCTTGTAAGGTATCATTACAAAGGTTATAATCTACTGACTGCATTCATTCCTTTTCCTGTTCCTGCAGTTTTGGTTAAAGTCTGCAGCTTTTGGGGCATGGACCAGACCTGACACTGTGTTACAGCAGACTAGCATGTCTGGCTGAACAAGGCAGGGTTCTGGAGTCCCAAGCTGCCAGGGAAAATGGGCTCAGAGGTAAGTTCAGCACGTCAGGTGACAGTCCCAATGGGACCTCTCTGACTGAACCCATCATAAATGGATTTTGGGAAATATAAGCAGAGACAGAAAGTATTCATCACCTGAAAGACACAAGAGCCCAGAGCTCGTGGGATTCTTCAACCAAGGAGGCTGACATCTCAGAAACTACAGGGGAAAAACCTGCTCAGACAAAGATTATATCTAGCTGAAGTTATGTTATAGTCAGTAGAAAGCGTTTTGTTTGTTTTGTTTGTAACCTGTCATTTCTTTCATTCTTATTTGAAAGCACTTAAGCCTATGTTCTTTGTTAACAGACTTACTTTTGTGTTACTGCAAAACAATCTCAGTGCTCTTTTATACATATAAATATATATAGTTTATATATAATGAGATGGAGTGGACACTGCAAATAGGCATTTCTAGGGAACTCAGGAATTGGTGTTCACTGCTTGTTACCTGCAAGGCAAGACTAAACTGGCAGACTCCTGTCGAGTTTGCTGGCAAGGAGATAAGCTGGTATGTAGGAGAGCTGACATGAAGCTTAGTAGCCATAAAACTCACTTTTGCTGAGGCAGAGTAGTAACAGTGCTCACAGTTCTGGGTGACCTGAGCAGAAAGTTACATGAGGATGTAGTTTCCCACAATTACTTTTTGAAAGCATCCATCCAGTAAGGATTCAACCCAATTTAGTGCATTACCCTACACTCCTCCACCTCACTTTCAGGCAAGACAGCAGCATCTCATGGTCAACCTCTCAGCTTCCCCTGTAACTAAAAAGTAATGTAAAGACAAGAATACCCAGAGTTGATATAAAATTTACCTGAGAGAGACAAGATGGGTGAGGTAATATCTTTTGTTGGATGAATTTCTGAAGAAGAGCTCTGAGAAGTGCAAAAGCTTGTCCCTTCCACCAACAGAATTTGATCCAATAAAAGATATGATCTCACTCACATTGTCTGTCCCATAACCTGGGACTAACACAGCTACAACAACACTGCAAATAACATTTATATCTTATTTGGCTGAGGCTGGTATAGTTCTCATTACACAAAAGTAAACATTCTTCCAATCTGTGAAGCTTATCATCTCAGGGCTTGTCTACACAGGGACACACAAGCTATGTCTGCACTGCACCCCAGTGCAGAGTATGAGGTTCTGAATTGCAAACCATACCAAACTGTTGCGTTCTAATTGCCCCATGTAGATGCTGATGGCACAAACAAAAAGTTCACATTAACTTAGTCGTGTTTGAAAGAGGACTAAATTAATGCAAACTAGTTGGTACCAGTGGTGTCCAAACTGGGAAGTTACAGTGCAGCACGCTTCTGCATGCTGCAATCCCCAGCCCTGTAATCTAAACTGCAGGGCTGTGTACCAGGGCCGCCCAGAGGGGGGGGCAAAGGGGGCAATTTGCTCCGGGCCCCGGGCTCCGCAGGGGCCCCCAAGAGAAGAGTGGAGGCTCCCGCCTCCGCCCCTCTCCTGGAGCCTCAGCGTCTCCGGCGGGGCCCCTGAGCCCCGCCCCGCTCAGAGACGCGTGGTGAGCGGGGCGGGGCTGGGAGCTCCAACGGGGCCTGAGCCCCGCCCCGCTCAGAGCGGCGTGGGGAGGGGGTGGGGCAGCTGCCTCCGCTCGGCGTGGAGCTCACAGCCCCGCCCCCTCACCACGCGGAGACGCGCTCGGTAAGAGGCTGGGGCCGGGGCCGGGACCGGGGCGGGGCGGGGGCGGGACCGGTGGCAGGGGGGAGGAGCGGGACCCGCCGGGGGCTGGGGGGGGAAGCGGGACCCGCCACCGCCGCCGCCGAAGCGCAGCCCGGTCTTCAGCGGCGGGGGGGGCCCTTCTGTTCCGGGACCCGCCGCCTAAGGGCCCGGAAGGCCTGCGGCGGGGACCCCCCCACCACCGAATTACCGCCGAAGACCGGGCTGCGCTTCGGCGGCGGTCCCGCTTTGGCGGTAATTCGGCGGCGGGGGGCCCCGCCACGGGTCTTCGG
The DNA here is from genome assembly GCF_020497125.1 of Mauremys mutica. Classification (NCBI taxonomy): domain Eukaryota; kingdom Metazoa; phylum Chordata; order Testudines; family Geoemydidae; genus Mauremys; species Mauremys mutica. The sequence continues at coordinate 188,692,883 of NC_059073.1, read as the reverse complement.
GGCACTTCAGCGGCGGGTCCCGGAAGGGAAGGACCCCCCGCCGCCGAAGACCCCGGGCCCCCGGAATCCTCTGGGCGGCCCTGGGCGGGGGGCCCTTCCCTTCCGGGACCCGCCGCTGAAGTGCCCCGAAGACCTGTGGCGGGGCCCCCCGCCGCCGAATTACCGCCGAAGCGGGACCGCTGCTGAATCTCCTGTGGGGGGCCATGATTGTGCCAATAAAATATAGGTAGGGAATGTATTATTTACAAGCCTGGTTGTGCGAGGCGCTTTACAAACACACCGTGAAAGACCAACCCTGCCCCTAAGAGCTCACAATCTAAATATACAAGACAAAATACACAGAGGGTGTGAGGAGGAATAGAGAGGTCAAGGTCACACAGCAGGTTAGCAGAAGAACCCAGAGTCTCACAGCTTCCTGTCCAGTGTTCTATCCATTAGAGCACACTGATTCCTAATTCAGTGCGACTTGCATACTTCTGTTTCTATTTAGGAAAGAAGAAGGGACAAATCCTACTTGCTTTACTTGCACAAGCAGCCACATCATCCAGCTATACTGGAAGGAAGACAGAAGACACTGGATGTGGTTTAATTAGGCCTCAACTTGCTTCTTAAATGCCTGGCAGTATCTGACAGATAAAAGAGTACAGTGCAGGAAATTCCATAACCCTTTCAGCATCAACTGTGGGTGTGTGTTCTGTCAGCCCTCCCTCTTATCCATCCTGATCACCTACCAACCTGCTGCTAGGATCTCGCCATCCCCCAGTGATGGTAAATGGTGGGGGGGCTTTCTGCCATACCAGTCATAGGAGCTCCAAACCTCCTCCCACTCCTCCTATTTCCACTCCTTTAAAGAATACCTCCTATAAATCCTTTACCAATCCATTTGATCTGATCACTGTATCTCATCCCTACAGAGTACCTACACTGGACATCCACCCTGCATTTACAGAATGAGTTGAGACATCATAGCGTAATGCCCATTTCATGTTTGCCTCAACTAAGCCCCCACCCCAAGCCCACTGTGGGGGAAGGTGAAAAAAACCCACTTCACCTTGGCCAATATAATATATGGAGATATAACTATCTCATAGAACTGGAAAAGACCCTGAATGGTCATTGTGTCCAGCCTCCTGCCTTCACTAGCAGGACCAAATACTGATTTTGCCCCAGATCCCTAAGTGGCCCCCTCAAGGACTACTCACAATGCTGGGTTTAGCAGGCCAATGCTCAAAGCACTGAGCTATCCCTCCCCACCAGGGGGAGGTGGCAGTGAGGGAAAAATTCCTTCCCAGCCCCCAGAGAAATGATGAATAATACAATGCGCATAGCAGATCTTGAGAAAAGCCAGTATTTCGCCACTTCCATGGGAGAGTGGATGCTACTCTGCTTGGTCCAGGTAAAAGTAAGGCTCATATAGTGCCCCCCCTCTCTTCCGGGCACCTAGGGGGTGGGGAATGCTGATTCCGATTCTGACTTGGTCTGCAGCTGCAGGAGAAAGTCGCTCCCTGACTTTCTAAACCCTTAAAGGGAACACCTTTTCCAACAAGCCAGAGAATGTCCCCCATCGCTTAAAGTGTGGTGACGTCATTGCCTTCAGTAGGAGTGAAATAAATAAGATTTGAACTCAGGAGTACTTGTCTTGGGTGTTAGTGACATATAGTGGTTATCTTTATGTGTGTCAATTTCAGGAGCACAATGCCACCTGACACTATGCTTTTTTATTAATTTATTCAAAGGAGAAAATAACACCTACTCAACTAGAAGAATTATTACGCACAGCAACTACATGTTCACTGGAAGCCTCTTGTCTGCATACTTGCCCAACCCAATCTTTGTTGGCTTGTCAGGAACCTAGCACAAGTTATATTATTTCTTTTTTAAAATCTCATTTATATTATTTTTAATCTGGAAAATATCTTGTGTTATTAAAAATAAATAGGATAAATGAACTGCAATCGCTTTCTAATCAGTGGAATTATCACTTTTTGAACCTGGGCAGACAGAGAAAGTTAAAAAAAAAACAGAGGGAGAGAGAGCAAGTGCCACTGAGCATGCAAAAGAAATGAAGATAGAAAAGAGAGCAGAAAGACTTGTTTACCATGTTGAGAGAACTTCAGGAAAGAACAAACAGCTGCACTGCCTCCTGTATTAATTAAAAGGGAATCAACATGTAAAAGCCTTTATGTGAAATTGCAGTGAAGCCAGCTTTCAATTTATTCGAGTAAAATCTATTTTCATCTCTCCTTTCTCTTCTGTCAACAGAGCAGCAGCCTTTCTTTGAAAGATTTTCATAAAGAGTCATCAAATATTTTGCTTAATCGTTACTCATTTATGGTAGGTTTGAAAAAACTCAAACCAATAAATTATGTGAATATGAAAGTGGATGAGAAAATGGGAATGACACATGTGGAGAATTAAATCAACAGAGTGAAAGCATTTAGATGCTATCTCACTTGCTCCAAAGAGCTAATTGAATAAAAAGAATCTTTGCAAACTAACATCTGAAAAGTCTTCCAACTGATGTTATTTTAAATTAAGGATTAGTTTCAGGGGCAGCGTTAGCGACACTCCTTTGCAAATAGACAGCATTGAGTTCTTTAAAACTGGATTTATTTGCAGGTGATGGCTAATTAAAAGTAAAGCATGGTTCCCTGCACTGCAGACAAAAAAAAAATCATTCTTCTAATCCATATTCAAAATGAATTTATACATTACACCAGTGCACAGAGCTAACCACCTTATGTTACAGTGCTGCAATATGCCCCATCCTATAGAGAGCTGAGTTCAAGATCAAATAGGGCTTTTGCTGTGTAGGCTGATGGAGGCTATGAGACTGTTGAGATCTGATGAAAGCACTTTCCTCTGGGAGGTTTCTGTTCATGTGCAGATATCTGACACCCACTGACAGTTAATTCATGATGTGGCATAAGCAGAAGCTGCACAAATGCTTGGATGCCCTAGCCTCTGAGCTACAGGTTATTTGCTTGCTGAAGAGCGGTGTGAAGGGGGTATCATACATTACCTTAAGAGATATAATGAAAGCTGCCTTGAGAAGGAGAATAATTGCATATAACTGATCTGAAGAAAATAAAGAAAGCATGAAAAGTATTTGAAGGTGGGGGGGGGGGGGAAATTCCCAGTTAAAACTGAATGAAACATTTCTTGTTCTTCCAAGATCTGGAAAGAACTTGTAACTTTGAGACAAAGAAATCAGTAGCCAGTGTTGTTTCCATAGAAACCAGGTGCTGGCCTACTGCAAATGTGATCAAATAGGGCTGTGTCTTGCAGAGTACTGCCTCTTGCAAGATGCCACACAGACCAACTTGCAGGATTCGCTCAGTCATCATGTAAATTACAAATGCTAAATTCTGATCTGACCTAGGCCAGGTGCATACTAGAAAACTTTTGCTGGTATAGCCAGGTTGGTTATGAGTGGATTTTTTTTGAGACATTCTATATCAACAAAAGAAATAACACAGACCAAGTTATACTAACATAAAAATGATTTTACTAGTATAGTGTATTTCACTTGCTGAATTGGTAAGCAATGGCAGCAAAAGAACTTTTTTGCGGTAAAAGCTGAATCTCTACTTGCAGGGTATTCTGCTATAACTAAACCACTATTACTGTGCCAGCAAGCCTTTTCTAATGTACACTTGGCCTTACATAGCCTTGGCCAACACTTAAAAGTTAGGTCTACATAGCTACATCTGTCAGAGATGTGAAAAATCCACATAGCTTAACTGCCAGTGTTGATGCAGCTATGTTGATTTTAAAATGCTTCTGTTTAATTAGCTACCATCATTCGGGGAGGTGCTGTTCCTATGCTGATGGAAAAACCTCTTCCATTGGTGTAGGGTGCATCGTCACTATAGGGTTATGCCAGTATACTTACTGCAGAATAGCTATGCCAGTATGCATCCGATGAAGTGGGTATTCACCCACGAAAGCTCATGCTCCAATACGTCTGTTAGTCTATAAGGTGCCACAGGACTCTTTGCTGCTTATGCCAGTATAGTCTCCATGGTGCAGAGATACCCATACTGTTGAACATCCTTGGGTCAAATTCTGCTCTCAGTTGCATTCATACAACCCTAATGGCCGAGTCTAGACTAGGAAAATGAGGGGTATTTATTATTGTATTCACTAACATGTGCTAATTAAAATATTTCAGTTAACACATTTTTAAGCACTACTTAGCATCCAGCATAGACAAAGGACAGTGATGTTTCAAATTGTGTTAACCGGTGTGGTCAACAACAAGTTTGTAAGCACCACTGTGTCTAATGTAGGTGCTAAGTGGTGTTTAAAATGTGTCCTTGTGTTCATACTTTGGACAGGTTGATGGTCTAGTTTCAAAGTTAATGGCCCTTTATGTTTTGTATCTGATCTTGTGACCCTCCCATTTTCCCCCCTTTTGCATTCCCCACCCTCCTAAATTTTCTCTACTGATCATTTCCCCCGATTTTTCCCTTTTACCTCCTGCCCTACCATCCCTCTCTTCTCCAAACCCAATTTTCCTACACAGCAAAACTAGCCCAATTGCCTTCAAGCAATGGCTTCTCTTTAGAGTTTGACCACTCATGCTCTCCATCTTTTCCCAAGCAGTCAAACTTTAAAAGGAAATGACACATCCACTCCAATAGCCCTGAGCCAGAGCCTTCAGCACATTTTCTCAGATGGTTATGCTGTATTTTAGGGGTTGATCCACATCATCAATCTGAATCCAGATTCAGATACAAGTCTGCAGCTCATATCTATTTCAGGAATGATCTGAACCCAAGACAGCTCAACTTTGGGGCAAATTTGCATTTAAGATTGGATTTCAGGCCTCTGTAAGGGTGCAGGAAGGGAATTGTATCTGGAATTTTTAGTTCAAGACCTTATACAGTAAAGAAGTTTAAATCTGATTCTTGAAGTTGGAGTTTTGGTTCAGAGTCATCTCTACTTTTTCAGTTTACCCTTTACAGAAGCAGCTGAATTGGGAATATTGTATAATAAGTCCCAATTTAGCTCTTTAAGTAGAAGATAAATTTAAAAGCAGACCAATTGCCCGAGGCTATTGAGCACAACAGCCAAGTGGGAGACAGGAGAGAGGGGAGGACTGCTGGCTTTTGGCTGATTCTGCTATGTAAAAAGCCTATAGTAGTGACAATGAAGATGTCTAGAAATACAAGAAGGAGGAAATTATTTTTAGTATCTTTCCTGTGCACTTCCCTTTTCCTCTGTCCCATTTCTATAATGGTTGCAGGGATAATAATCTATGAATATCTATTATGCAAATAGAATGATGGTGCTGTCTCATCCATATTTCATGGAGGATTTTAATTTCCTGCTTAATTGTAATTTTGTGGGTGTGACAGGTTCAGTCAAAGAGACCCCCTTGGGACTGTCACCTGATGTGCTGAATTTCCCTGCCAGCTTGGGACTCCAGAACCCTGCCTTGTTGAGCCAGACATGCTAGCCTGCTGCAACACAGACCCAGGTCTGGTCCATGCCCCAAAAGCTGCAGACTTTAACCAAAAACTGCTCAGCAGGTCACCTATTTCCAGCACCCAGACACCCTGTTCCCAATGGGATCCAAACCCCAAATAAATCTGTTTTACTCTGTATAAAGCTTATACAGAGTAAACTCATAAAAGTTCCACCCTCTATAACACTGATAGAGAGATATGCACAGCTGTTTGCTCCTCTAGGTACTAATCACTTACTTTGGGTTTATCGATAAACAAAAGTGATTTTATTAAGTATAAAAAGTACGATTTAAGCAGTTCCAAGTAATAACAAACAGAACAAAGTAAGTTAGCAAGTAAAATAAAACAAAACACGCAAGTCTAAGGGTACAAATTCATCAGAGTGCGTCCACAGTACCAAGGCTAGCTTCGAATGTCAAAGCAGTGCACTGTGGGTAACTATCCCACCATTTCCACAGTCCCTGCCACCCACTGGAATTCTGGGTTAAGCTCTCAGTGCATGATGGGGCAAAAACATTCTCGCGGGTATTTCTGGGTGTGTGTCATCAGTCGCTCCTCCCTCCGTGAAAGCTACGGCAGACAATAGTTTCACGCCTTTTTGGCATGCAGACGCCATACTGCTTTCAGCAGATGGTGCAGTACGGTGCACTGCTTCTTTCCTGATACTATGGGTACGTCTACACTACGGGACTATTCCGAATTTGCATAAACCGGTTTTGTAAAACAGATTTTATAAAATCGAGTGCACGCGGCCACACTAAGCACATTAATTCGGTGGTGTGCGTCCGCGGTCCGAGGCTAGCGTCGGTTTCTGGAGCGTTGCACTGTGGGTAGCTATTCCCTAGCTATCCCATAGTTCCCGCAGCCTCCCCCGCCCCTTGGAACTTCCGGGTTCTGTCTGGAGAATTTTTAAAAATGATTCTGAATTTCATCTTCTATAACGGAGCGCTGATAGAACGGATTTGCCTGCCCTTACAGCGATCACGTCCGCATGGTCCATGCTGGAGCTCTTTTTTTATTTTGATTTCGGACTGCATCGCCACCCGTGCTGATCGGAGCTCCACGCTAGGCAAACAGGAAATATTCAAAAGTTCGCGGGGCTTTTCCTGTCTACCTGACCACTGCATCCGAGTTCAGATTGCAGTCCAGAGCGGTCAGTGGTGCACTGTGGGATAGCTCCCGGAGGCCAATACCGTCGATCAGCGGCCACACTAACCCTAATCCGATATGTTAATACCGATATTGGCGCTACTCCTCTCGTTAGGGAGGAGTACAGAAACCGGTTTAAAGAGCCCTTTATATCGATATTAAGGGCCTCTTGGTGTGGACGGGTTGGGCGTTAAATCGGTTTTACGCTCCTAAAACCGATTTAAACGCCTAGTGTAGACCAGGCTTAAGAATCCACCTGACATTTCCTCTCGTCTTTCTATGTAATCTCTCTAAGTATCTATTCTTTCTCTTCCTCATCGACCGCTTCCACTGCCAACTGTGCTCGGCCATCATGAACCAAGCAGCCCAGCTTCTGCTGCCAACTCTGCTCTCCCACTTTTGTTGTGCTATCGAGCTTCTCCATGTTGTAAGTCCTGGGCTCCCACCTCCTTGAAAGCTACAGAAGACAACCATTTCCTGCCTTTTTTTGGCTATCGTGAACCGAAAGCACCTCTTCTACTGCACTCTGCTCTCCTACATTTCGTGCCCTTTTTCCAGGATTACCCGTGCAGGCACCATAGTGCGGCAAGCATGGAGCCCACTCAGATTTCCATGCTGTTTTGACCATTGTAAATACCTCGCACATTATCCAACAGTATGTGCAGTACCTGCAAAACCGGGCGAGGAAGTGACGACAGCGCGATTACTATACTGATGAGGACATGGATACAGATGTTACTAGAAGCACAGCATGTGGTGATTGGGAGATCATGGTGGTATTGGGCCAGGTTCATGCCGTGGAACGATGATTCTGGGCCCGGGAAACAAGCACAGACTGGTGGGACCACACAGTGTTATAGGTATGGGATGATTCCCAGTGGCTGCGAAACTTTCATATGCGTAGGGCCTCTTTCATGGAACTTTGCGATTTGCTGTCCCCTGCCCTAAAGCGCAAAGATACCAAAATGAGAGCAGCCCTCACAATTGAGAAGCGAGTGGCCATAGCCCTATGGAAGTTTGCAACGCCCTACAGCTACTGGTCAGTTGGGAATCAGTTTGGAGTGGGCAAATCTACTGTGGGGGCTGCTGTGCTGCAAGTAGCCAACACAATCATTGACCAACTGCTATCAAGGGTAGTGACTTGGGAAAATGTTCAGACCACTGGGGATGGCTTTAATGCACTGGGGTTCCCTAACTGTGGTGGGGCGACAGACGGAAAGCATATCCCTATCTTGGTCCCGGAACACTGGGGCGGCCAGTACCTAAACTGCAAAGGGTACTTTTCCATGGTGCTGCAAGCACTGGTGGATTACAAGGGACGTCTCACCAACATCAACGTGGGATGGCCGGGAAAGGTGCATGACGCTCACATCTTCAGGAACTCTGGTCTGTTTGAACAGCTGCAGGAAGGGACTTACTTCCCAGACTAGAAAATTACTATTGGGGATGTTGAAATGCCTATAGTTATCCTCGGGGATCCAGCCTACCCCTTAATGCCATGGCTCATGAAGCTGTACACAGGCACCTTGGACAGTAGTAAGGAGCAGTTCAACTATAGCCCAAGCAAGTGCAGAATGGTGGTAGAATGTGCTTTTGGATGTTTGAAAGTGCGCTGGTGCAGTTTAATGACTCGGTTGGATCTCAGCACAACCAATATTCTAATTGTAATTTCTTCTTGTTGTGTGCGCCACAATATCTGTGAGAGTACATGGGAGACATTTATGGTGGGGTGGGAGGGTGAGGCAACTTGCCTGGCAGCCAATTTCACACAGCCAGACAACAGAGCAATTAGAAGAGTGCAGCAGGGCGCACTGCGCATCAGAGAAACTTTGAAAGCCAGTTTCATGACTGGTGGTGTGACTGTTGTGTTTGTTTCTCTTGAAGTTACCTGCCCCTCTATATATGACAGGAAATAAAGTCACAATTGTTTAAAAACTGTTATTTATTATTTGTTGCACAACACATTGAGAGAAATCAGAAGATAAACCAGGGGAGTGGGGGTATTGGGTTAGGGGGGTGTAGGAGGATAGAAGGACAAGTCCAGAAACCAAATCAAAATTTCAGATATGCCAGCTTTCTGCTGCTTGTGCAATCCTCTGGGGTTGAGTGTGTGGGTCCCTGCAGCCTCCCCTCCCCCCACCCCATGTTCTTGGGCATCTGGGTGAGGAAGCTATGGAACTTGGAGAGGAGGGAGAGCAGTTATACAGGGGCTGCAGTGGCAATCTGTGGTCTTGCTGCCTTTCCCGCATTAGATCCACCATACAGCGGAGCATGTCAGTTTGCTCCCCCATGAGCTTAACCGTAGCATCCTGCCTGCTCTCATCGCACGTGTCCCTCTGCTCTTTGTGTTCCTGTAATGCTTTATGGGACTCCTCAATTGTTTGCCTCTACACATTCAGCTGGGCCCTAGCAGTGCAGGAGGACTGCATGAGCTCAGCGAACATGTCATCCTGAGATCATTTTTTCCACCTTCTAATCTGGACCAGCCTCTGGTATGGAGTAGATAGGGGCCACGTTGAAACATTTGCAAATGTGGATGGAGAAAAGGGGAGGGTAGTATTTTAAAAGACACATTTTAGAGAACAAAGGGGACACTCTTTCTCAGTGAAACAGGCAATTCATAGTACACAGCACATGCTCTTTCTGTACAAGGTCGCATTTTGCCTCTTATACTGAAGTGCCTGACACTTTGGTGTGAGTAAGCCATCACATGTGGCCGAGAAACAAAATTCATCTTGCAGGCAGCCATGGTAAGCCCTAGGGTCACATGGGGTTCTGCTTCTTCCGCATTCATTTCAATGCTTTCAAACTACCAGGCCCCCTTTCCCATAGCAGGCAATGCCTGGTGGGTTTGCCATATAAAAGGAGGGCTTGCAGGCTCTCTGGAATGATCACTTCACAAAAGAACTCCCCCCTGCCTGACCATGTGGCTCCAATGAGGCGCTGAGCAGGGACGAGCCCTTTAAACTAAACATGAACAGCCCAGCACAGCTGGGTTTCCTCCCACCCCCCAGCGTGTGGCTCTGATCAGGCTCTCACTCACCCAAAATGCCTTCTCCAGGGTCATGGTCTGGGAGCCCGCCTGGGGAGTGGGGGGAGGCTATTGGCTTCAGCGTTAAGAATAGTTCCAGGCTAGGGGGGAAAATGGATTCCCCACTTGCTGCCTGTGCACTGTCCTCCTCCTCTTTGCTCTCCAGTAACTCATCCTCCTCACTCTGTGCAATTCTTCCCTTGCAGGTGTGCATGGACAGTGGTGGGGTAGTGGTGCCGTCAACCCCCTATAATTGCATGCAGCTCACAATAGAAGTGGAATGTAGATTTTAAGCTTTGTAATGATACCTTACAAGAGAACTTTTGCATAAAGCATATTCGAGTTACCTCATATTCACACTCATAAACATATTTTTATAAAGCATATGGAGTGCAGTGTCACAGTGGGTTTGGTTTATTTTATATATTTCATAATTTGGGTTCCTTTTAGGATGAAGTGAGGGGATATACTGTGTATCTGAGGGGCTATTCTAACAACTGGGGTTTATTTTAACTGTGGACTAGTGGATAGGTCACTGGACTGGGATTCAGAAGACCCAAGCCCTATTCCCAGCTCTTCTACTAGCCTAATGTTTGGCTTCAGTTAAACACTTCACCTTGCTGTGCCTCAGTTTCTCCTACTATAAAATGGAGATGATAATTACTTATCTCCTTTGTTGGGTGGTATAAGATCTCCAGATGAAGATTACTATATAAAAGCTAAGCATTATTATTATGATCAGGATGTCCTTAGTTTAAGTTATATTTTTGTTTGGGAATAAGAGGACATCAGACATAGGGCACGTATACATTTTTAAAATCACTTTCAGAGATGAAGCATGGTGATTAGGGTACTAGGGTAGGACTTGGACCACTTGGGTTCAATTTCTTGCTATGCCACAGGTTTCTTGTGTGACTTTGACCAAGTCACTTAGGCCCTCCATGCCTCAGTTTCCCAGCTGTAAGATGAGGATAACAACATTTTCCTACCTCATTGGGGCATTGTAAGGATATATTCATTAAATATTGTGAGGTGCTTTGAAATCTACTGATGGTAAGCACTATAAGAGACAGTTAGGTATTATATGCATTTTCTTTTTTCATCTTGCCTTATTATTGTAATAACAATAATAATAATAATCAACCAGAATCTGACATCATCAAAATATTTCCATTGCCTAATCAGTGCTGTTCAACCATGTGCTGAGAAAAAAATCTATGTCAAACATGTATTATAGACTTTTTATTTTTTAATATCTGCAACTGTATGCAGAAATTTTTAATGCCTTATTCCTGATGTCATGCCATGGCAGATCATCTCTGTGAGAGCAAAGGAGAAACAAGAGAGGCATGCTAAATAACGGAATACTAATGGAGTGGTTACCAAGCAATGATAAGCTTCTGACCTCTGTCAAAACTACTTCTCCTCGTCATGTACTGTTGTGTCGGTGATCAGATAGCATGGCTAATAAACGTAAGGTCCATGGACTCTCTCTCTGAATTTGCTGAAACAGATAATGTTCTGGGTGATATGCTGTACAGTGTAGATTTTCAACACTGTGTGTGTGGAATTGGGTATGTTTCTCCTGTTGTCATCATGAATTACCTGGGATTGCTAAAAAAATTTGTTGCGATGTCCAGGATAAACACATCACATATGGAATAATGTGATGTTACATAAGAGGACGTAAATTAGTGAAATTAAGAAAAACAGTAAAAACTGGGTCTGATTCTCCTTTTACATTGGTTTTACATCAATATAACTCCATTGACTTCAGTGTAATGATGCATAATTTACATAGCAAGGAGAGGATTCAAGAACTAGGACCACTATGTTTACTGAAAAATATATTTAAAAATATAAATTGGCAAAGTGATTTTTTTTTTGCTCCCTAGTAAAACCAAAAGTATCAAACCCTCCTTTTTCTGAAAACAGTGCATTTGTGTGTTGTCAATGCAACTGAACAAATGTGAGGGATGTGAACAGACTCTATATCTGACATTATATAGGCCAACAGCAAATGACTACCCTCCCTCCTCCACAGGGCAAAGGGAAAGGTAGGAGGGAATTGTGTCTCCAGGTTTGTCTACTCAAGAATTTTTTACTGTGAAGTAAGTGATTGCCAAATACAACAAACATTTGTAGCCTGGAACAAATATTTGTGGACTATCCAGACCAACTGAGCAAATGTGTTAATTGCCTCAAGCAAATTGACAATCAATTAGTTCACAGTGCAAAGCTCTAGTGAAGACAAGGCCTTTAGATTTTCACAGGGCAGCCCAGAGGATTCAGGGGGCCTGGGGTCTCCGACGGCGGGAGTCCCCGCTTCGGCGGTAATTCGGTGGCGGGGGGGTCCTTCCGCTCCGGGACCCGCCGCCAAAGTGCCCCGAAGACCCATGGCAGGGCCCCCCCGTTGCCGAATTACCACCGAAGACCCGGCACTTCAGCGGCAGGTCCCACTTCAGCGGTAATTCGGAGGCCGGGGGTCCTTCCACCCCAGGGCAGAAGGACCCCCCGCTGTCGAACACCTGGAGCTGAAGAAGCTCTGGGGGCCCGGGACCCGCAAGAGTTTTCCAGGGCCCCCGGAGCGAGTGAAGGACCCCACTCCAGGGCCCCCGAAAAACTCTTGTGGGGGCCCCTGCGGGTCCCGGGGCCTGAGGCAAATTGCCCCACTTGCCCCCTCCTTTGGGGGGCCCTGGAATTTCACCTATGGAGGAGGTGTGTTTGCCAGTGACCTCCATGTGTTTTCTATCACCAGCTTTAGCCTCTTGTCAGGACTCCATAGCAACTCTGCTACCAAGAGATTTTCTGTAATGCTCCAGCCAAACCTCTGGCCACCCAGAGAGCTATGTCCGCCTTCTAGATAACACTAACTACTTTGGCACAGTGACAGATCCTTATCTTCCTTCCCCATAATTGAGGTTCTGGCCCCTTCACATATAACACTGTGATCTCCCAGCAGAAGTTCTGCCACCAGGGACCTCCACAAGTATTCAAGCATAAGGCAGTGCAGACCTATAATTAATTTTGCCTTTAAACAGGGAGGCCCCAACTTTGCAAGGTACTTAAGCAGATGATTATTCTCATTGAGCTCAGTTGGATTATTCATGTGCTCCAAGTTAGACACATATTTAAGTACCATACTAAATCATGGTTTAACTGATCAGATTATTTGATGGAAATGTGTGGAAAGAGACTGAAACAGATAGAGAAAACCAAGAGCTTGCCTATATCACTGAACAGACTGCTATAGAGAACTGTTAACACGGGTGAGCACTATCTACATTCTAACAATTTGGACCTGCCTTTTCATACAATCAAACCAAGTTACAGCCAAGTCTTTACTAAGTTAAAGCATTTTTTAAAAATCTAGTTGTAACTCATTTTAGCTGCATTTGTAGAGGTACAAGTTATGTTATTACAGAGGTAGTCCTCAACTGTGTTAAATAACCAACCTTTGTTATGACCAGTTTAGTTGTATAGATGAATACAAGCCATCTATGATGAAAGAAACAGTATAAAAGGAGAAAAAAAAGATTGCTCCATACGCAAAAGTTCTGTTTGACCTTGAGCAAAAAGATCACAAAGGATCTGAAAATACGGTGCAACACAGAAATGATTTAAAATACTCTTAGAAGAAACAGCTGTAGCAGGATGAGAAGACAACAGATAATTGACACCAGATGTCCCTCTCAGACAGTGATGAAAGAGTAATTACAGAGAGAGAGAGAGAGAGATAGCATCCTGCAGAGAGCAGATGAGCTTTACCAGCAGCTTTACAAGAATACATAGAGACAAACATGACAAGCTTCACCACCTCTTATGACATAAAAAAGAAGTGAAGAGGAAATCTCCCCTTATGCATTCAGAGAAGAGATGCAGAAAGTCATAAAGATCTGAAGAAGAAAAATACCTGAGACAGATGGTATCACTAGTGATATCATAAAAGTTGGAGGAAACCCAATAACATGGACCCAGCAAAACGAATCAGTTTGAACTACACATAAGAAAGTGTCAAAGGACTGGAATTATGCTATAATCATTCTTCTGGACTGTAAAAATGCCAAAGGTGCTAAGAGACCCAGCAGACTTTCAACCATCTCCTATGTTCTTTTAGTAAAATAGCTGAGCAATGGACTTTCATAATAGCTAAACTCCAACCAGCCAAAAAAGGCAAGAAAAATTTCTTTTAAAGGTATTTCATCTCTATGTGGTAAACTACAAGAGCACATAAGGTCATGAAATATGAATCAGTTATGAAAGACTGTATCTTGATGCCTGAGTCATGATGATACACATAGCACAGTGTACATTTAAAAAAAGAAAACCCCACACACTACCAAAACAAAGCTTACCACTGAACACACAATTAATTCCCTGGGGAGATGATGAAAGAGAGAATGAACCACAGTTGGCAGATGTTAATCGTGTTGCTTAATGCACACAGATACTATGGTGATGAGGGCAGGATAAGAAATCATGTAAAATAGAATATGATAGAATATTATGAGTCAATACATACTTGAAAATATGCCAAAACTTCTTTTCTGAATAAATGTTACTACTGCTGAGTGACTTTTCAGCCTACACTTGACAAGTGTTTTCTCACATTTGATTTTGCTGCATCTATTGGGTCATTAAGCTGAATGTGGTCAACAATTTCAAAGCTGCATGCCTGAAGCTAACTCCATATTTAGTTACCCAAATACCATAACAATTAAAATTAAAATACCTAGCTCTTACAAACTGGACTGGTTTTCAGAGGTGAATGGTGTTTTTGAGCACTGATGAGATTTGATTATTTCCAATTACACTTTCATTTGTGATTTTTCTCTCTAATTTGATAACATTTTTTATTTAAAAACAAATCAACCTCAAAGTAACATGAATTGAGATAGTCAAAAAACACCATTGCTTTGTTCATGTTCATGAAAAATGTTTCCATTTTTGGGGGAGAAAATGCTTTGACAGTTTTCTGACCAGCTATAGTTGGTTGGAATGTGTGTGTGTGGCGGGGGGAGGTAATGAAAATTTTCATAGAAAATATTTCAGTATTATTGGTTGTTGTTTTTTTTAAAAAAAATTCCGAGAAACTAATTATTGATATGGTTAAGTGAGGATATTGACTGGTGGGAGAGTCAGAGTATAAATTTAATTCTAAGTGTAGGGTAATTTGAATACAAATGTCACAGGGAAAGGAATATGTAGTCTCAGACTCTCACCAACACATAAGGATGACAGCAATAGCTGAATGACCTAGAGAGTAGTAGCTATGATTCAAGCATCACTAAAATTTGCACTTATCTGATAAAAGTCCTGACGGGCATAGACATTCTTACTGGCAAGGACACTGTTCCTTGGTAGCCAGATTAGAGTATGAATTCAAAGACCATTGAAGTCAATGGAATGACTCCCATTGTCTTCAGTGGGTTTGGATCACATCAGTGCATCTGTACTTCAAATGTGTTGTTTAAAATCACTCCTGCTTTCATGTCTGACTAAAGATCAGGCTTTCCCAGATTGCTACACTGGACTGGGCATATACACATCCAGAATAGGGCCATAATGTTTGTGCATCTTCCACTTCCCAGTAACAAGTTTCAGAGGGAAGATTAAACCTACTAGAAGTTGTTGGTGAAAAAAACCTCAGAAGGCATAAATGTTTCACACAGGGAGCTCATATTTTTCAAATTGCTCTAGGCATGGATTTTAAATAAGCAGGTTTCAGCTCTTGAATAGCACCACTGAGTATACTCCATGGAGACAATTGGCAGACCAAACAAAGAACATTATCAAACACGTGTGAAATGGTAATTATGCAACTGTCATTAGTCAGATCAGCAGCTGTTAGAAGAAAACACTCAGTGACAGATGGAAACATCCTTTTTCTTCTCCCTTCCTCCTCAGCCATTCCACCCCCCTCCCTCCCACCCCCAAGATGAGCTATTTTTAAAATTGGAACTGGCTGGTAATATGGAGCACTAAAAATACAGATAAATCATCATTTTCTCATAATTTGCATTTAGCCGTGCTCTGAAAATTGCTGTAAAATAGTTAAATAATGAACAACATTGCCATCCTATGGACTCTCCTCTGTTATGTCAAAATAGTAAATATGCCAGAAATTACTTTCTTTCTGGGGAGAAGCACAAAACTATTGAACAAAATAGAAATGTACTTTAAACACACACACACACACACACACACACTTGTCTGAGTTCCCTGGAGTGGACAAAGTTCTCCTGGGCTGCAAGTGCCTTCCCCTTTCCCCTATAAGCCCCAATCCAACACAACACTAGCATGTGCCTGATTTTAAGCATGTGACTCATTCCACTAACCTCATTATAAACTATTTGGATTTGAGTGCGGCTACTTAAAGCTATGCACATGTTTCAATGCTTTCCAGGATTAGGGCCTCGTAGTAATGGCCATTTTGTGCTGTCTCTATAGATGGGAGAAATGGTGCAGATAAAGAGAGAACAGACCAAAACTTTGCCCAAAACTTGAATCAAATTTAAAGTGAAGCTTCTTAGCAGTTCATTCAGGGATTTTTTTTTCTGACTTCAGATGGGACTAGAAAAAGAAGTAACAAAATATTAAAAGAAAATATATTCTTGAGGTACTCTTGCCCAACCAGAAACAAAGTACAAGATGCCTGGTATCATACAATTTGAAGCCCACTTTTGTAGATGTAACAGCTTTTAAAATAGGGTTTCAGTAAGCATGTGAGCTAAAAAACAACTGTCCAACCAGTTGAGGTTATTATATATGTGCTTTCTAAATTTCCAGATCAAAATTTTGCATGTAGGCTCCACCAAATATTGAAAATTGGGCTATATCCAGCCCCAAAATTCAGACTGTTATAAATCCAGAGCTGGATCCAAATTTTGAAGCTTGAGGTCATCTTTGTTCCAAAGACCACATTTCCCTCCCTCTCCATTATCTAGAGATAATCCTAAATACTAGTGAAAGGAGGGTATGCCTGTATACATGAAGGACTGGGGGATCTGCTCATTGCTACTCCCATTTAAACATACTTTCTCAAAGCCATAACCAAGGAAGGAGGCAAGGACTATGGGCTTGTCTACACTGGCAAGCTTTGTCGCCAAAAACTGCCTTTTGGCAACAAAACAGTGATAGCGTATAAATTGCAATGGGACTTTTTTTGAAAAAAAAAAAAAAAAAAGCCTAATCTTGGCGACAAAATACTTCCACCCCTGTGAGACACTTCTGTCTTTTCCCCTCCCTTTATTGTTGATAAACAGCCAGTGTAGACACCACAGTTTTGGGTTTTTTTTTTTCAATTTTATTGGCCTCCAGAAAGTATCCCACAATTCCCATGCTGCCGCTCCGGTCAGTGGTTTGAACTCTGCAGCCCTGAAGCCAACCCGCCCCTCTCCCTTGCAAGCCTTGGGAATTTTAAATCTCATTTTCTGCTTGCTGGCTTCCCAGGCGGCTTCCCAGAGGACCTTCCCAGATGGACATCGAGACCTGCAGGGAATCCTCCAGAGAGAGGCTCTGGAAAGTTTCCAAGAGGTACTTGTTAATCCTCTGTCACAGATTCCAAGGGATTGCAGCCTTGTTAGTTCCCCCACTGTTGGAAACTGTACCATGCCATTTAGCACTGGAGCTGGGACCAAAGCGGCACATAGCTGAGCTGCATATAGACCGAGGTGAAAGCCGCAAGCATTCAGCAGCTGAGCCCTGGTTTCTCTGGTCACCCTCAGCAGCGAGATGTCAGCCAGCAGGTTGGCCGCCTGTGAAAAAGTGTGAGATAATTTTAGAATGAGTTCCCTGCAAAGCTGCCCTGCAAGCTGTGACCTTTTTGTCCTTACACACAGCCGCCTTCCCCCCACTCTCGAATCTCACCATGATTGGGGTGTTCGCGGAGCTGTGTGCCTGCTTAGAGTTCAGAGAGAAAGTGATTTCTACTAGCAAAATACCTTTTTTACTAAAATGTTTCAATCATTTGCTGGAATGTGACAGTCCCTCTCCTGTTCAGCACAGACCTTGAAGAACAGATCACGCACCCCACATGGACTGGCTTCGGCAGATAAGAAAAAAATCTAGGCGCAGCAAAGAAGACATGTTCCGTGAGGTTATACAGCACGATGAGAGACAGACCAGTGAATAGAAAGAGTGCTGGGAAGCCGAAAGGCAGGACAGAAAAGAGAATGCTGCTTTTGCTAGGCAAGCGATAGAGTGGATAATAAAAGTTATGGAGGATAAGACAGAGATGCTCAAGTCTCTGATACAGCTGCAGACTGAACAGATCCGAGTTCGAGTGCTACTGCAGTAGATGAACAATTCTTTGGCAACCCCCACCCCCCCCATGCCCACACATTCCTTTTCACTTCACAGCGCTCCTGAGTTTCTCCATCACTCCACCCCCTCTCAAAGCTTGAACAATGATAGCTGGAGCTACATACAGTTGTGAGGTTTTACCCTTTTTAACAATAAATAAAGGTTAAGGTATTTAATGGCACAATGTTTTTATTCTGTGTTCTAAAAAAGTGTATAGCAATCAATTCAATCTCAGGAACAGGCTTCTAAAGCATTGTGTAGCACATATCTTGGGCCCCGAAAGTGTACATGGATGCACCAGGGCAGGAACTGTAAACCAGACATGTGTTACTGCCCCTCATTGTCAAAGTGGTTCCTGAAAGTTTCTCTGATGTTAATAGCAGCCCTCTGGGCTCCTCTGACAGCCCTAGCATCTGGCTGTTCAAACTGTGCAGCCAAGCGCTCTGCCTCAGTGCTCCACACCTGAGCAAACATTTCACCCTTAGATTCACACAGATTATGCAAAGTGCAGCACGCGGCAATGACCACAGGAATATTATCCTCGGTAAGGACTAGCCTGCCATTGAGACACCTCCAGCGAGCTTCCAAATGGCCAAAGGCACATCCGGTTTCCATGTGGCAAGTGATCAGCCTGTTGTTAAAACGCTCCTTGTTGCTGTCCAGGTGCCCTGTGTAAGGTTTCATGAGCCAGGGCTGTAAGGGGTAAGCCGGGTCTCCCAGAATTACTATGGGAATTTCCACATCCCCCACTGTGATCTTGTGATCTGGAAAAAAAAGTCCCCGCCTGCAACTTTCTGTACATGCCACTATTCCTGAAGATGCGTGTCTCATGCACCTTTCCAGACCAGCCTGCACTGATGTCCGTGAAACACCCCCGGTGATCCACAAGCGCCTGCAACACCATGGAGAAGTATCCCTTCCTATTGATGTGTTCAGAAGCAAGGTGGTCTAGCACTAAAATTGGAATGTGTTTTCCATCAATCTCCCTGCCATAGTTAGGGAAACCCATCTCTGTAAAGCCATCCACTATTTCATGCACATTTCCCAGAGTCACGGTCCTCTGCAGCAGAATGCGGTTTATTAGCCTGCACTCTTGGAGTAAGGCAGCCCCAACGTGGACTTTCCTACTCCAAACTGATCTGCCACTGACCGGTAGCAGTCTGGATTCACCAGCTTCCACACAGCAACTGCAACACGCTTCTCTACCAGAAGGGCAGCTCTCAATCTGGTGTCCTTGCACCGCTGGTTGGGGGACAACTCAGCACATAGCTCCAGGAAGGTCGCTTTACACATCCTAAAGTTCTGTACCCACTGGTCATCAACCCACACCTGCGTGACTTGGCTCTTTCCAACTTCCGTGGAAGCATATTATGAATGTTTATACCCATTTTAAAATGTCTGCACTGTGTAATAGTTTCAGATTGCAATAACTGCCTTCTAATGCATCATTTATGTAACTTGCTGATGCCTAGAAGCTATTTTTTTTTAGGATAAGAAATCATCTCATGGACTGAAATCAGGAGCTGACACTATTTTAGATGAATAAATTTAAAGATGATTCAACCCACTTTTAAAATAGTCTTAATAGTCTCTATTCTCTGTAGAGGAAAAAAAGTTTGATAAGTAAATTACCCACCTATGGGCATAGAAGAGGAATAGATTCTTTTTAAATGATATGGAGTGCTTCAGATATTTTTAATATATATTTAAATATGCCAGAAGCAAAGCAAATGTGTTTTCAAAGAAGTCCCTGAATATTTAATCATATAATGTTTCCTGAAACATATCTTATATGTGCATTATTCCAGGATTTCAATGAATATCCTATCATTTAATTCACAAACATAAATTAACCAAGGAGAATTGTGCTAGCTTCAAGGCTACTCTGAATATTTTAGAGACTTGGTTCATGACTGTGTGGATAAAAGCGGCTTTATTGATGTCTGAAATTCCAATCCCCAAAAAAATGCACAATACTAATGCTTCAGAATACACATGGGAGTCAATAAGAAATTATTTGCTCTACGATCCTAGTTGCCCACACAAGTTTTTGGGCAGTGGGCTGAAAATGAAAAACTGTTGTTCTAGTGTATTATTATACCCACGCTCGTGCTTCATTTGTTATTTGCTTATTCAAGACATCAGCATAATTTATTTCATTGTTTAACTGGACACACAGGTTTCAAAAGACATAAAAGATGCATGGTAAAAAATCAATAAACTGAAATGAAGATACATGAATGCCATGCCAGTAATCCAGTTTAAAATTTTATTTGCCCACCATTAGATTTTATTACATCAAGATGTGTCTTGGAACTGTATTTATATGCATTTCTTGCTAATGAGAGGATATCTGATTCCAAGTATTCAGAAAATGCTACTTCCGGTTTTTTTGTTACTCAAACTTTGTTCAGATGCTGAATCTTCTATTTAGTTCAAGTTTTTAAAGCTAAATGTAAATGAAGTTTCTTTAATAACCAAGGTGCTGAACATAATAACACATAATAAACCATATTATTTTTTATTATTATTTCTATTACCATACAACATAGAAGCTGTAGTCATAGACTCCATTGCACTGACCAGGTGCTGTAAAAATGCCAACTAAACAACTGGCCCATGCCCCAAAGAGCTCGCAATGTAAGTATAGGACAGGAGACCACAGACAGAAACAGACAGATGGGGGAGTAAAAGGAAATAATCAAATTATATTTGTCAGCATCATAGGCAGCAGTCTCACCACACAAGCAGCCTAGAACACAACGAGTGGCTTGGCTCGTGGTTTTGTTGAAAAAATAACACTCTTTAGTTTAACACATCCAGCTTTGTGATTCCTTCTGATGCTACAGTGTGTGGTATGCCACCAATTAAATACAACTCGCTAATTCAAAAGAGATACAAACCTCCACATACTTAAAAGAAAGAATCAGACGCTTCTTGTAGATTTTTCCCCTCCCTCCATCTTATACGGTAAAACTCTTTCCAGTAGTAATTGCACTTTAAAAAAAATGCTTCTACTTTTTTTTTTCTGCACTTCCCCTTTGTTTGAGTTACCTTTTCAATATTCAGAGGGGTAGCCGTGTTAGTCTGGTTCTGTAAAAGCAGCAAAGAATCCTGTGGCACCTTATAGACTAACAGACGTTTTGCAGCATGAGCTTTCGTGGGTGAATACCCACTTCTTCGGATGCAATTCTTGCATCCGAAGAAGTGGGTATTCACCCACGAAAGCTCATGCTGCAAAACGTCTGTTAGTCTATAAGGTGCCACAGGATTCTTTGCTGCTTTTCAATATTGTGTGTGAGATGTAAACCTTCAAGTAAATGGGGAGAAACGTAAGAGGTACTCACCAACTAGAAGAGAGAAAAAGAAAACTAGAACAAACAGCAAGTGGCAGCCTGTTCAAAATGGCTCCTTTAGGACTCCAGGTGTTTGGTTCTGCTAAATTTAAAAGTCAGTCTCAGAAAGGCCGGGGAGGGGAGTTTCTACTTTTGTATAAGAAAGCAACCTTGACTAGGAGAGAGAGGTAGCAATGCTAATTTGTGATTTTTTATTAATAGTTTTGTAATATCTGGTGTGTTCATTAACCACCAACCTTGGAAGAGTGTAATTAAGTAAGAAATCTTAGCTTTTAGTTTACTTTTAAAAGTTAGTTCCTATTGCTCATTTTTGGAGAGAAAAGCCTGCAACCAGAACCTCAGCATATCTCAGCGGCTCAAAAAACACAAGGCAAATAAAGAAAAGGACACAGCATTTATTGTTTTAAAAAATGTCATGATTTTGAGGCCTGACATATGATTTTTAAATATTTGGGATTGATAATACTTGGGGAAATGACTCAGTAACCACCAGTCCCTAAAGAAGGTGTTTCTGGGGAAAGAACTGGTAGGTGCTTAAGCTTACTTGTCACCTAAGTTTTTGCAGGAAAAGCTCACTGCAGCCTCACTCCAGGCTTCTGGATGCCTAAGACCCAGTGCAATGCAGGAACTGGAAGAAGATGGATGTTCTTCTACTTAACTCACATGAGAGGTCCAAACTGGTAGGCATGTGCTGATCATACCTAAGCCACACAAAGCAGTTAGTAGAGGCAGTCCTGGCATGTAGCCCAGCGGTTAGAGAACTCAGGTACAATGTGGGGGACCTACAGTTCCAGACTTCCCCCTGCCTGAGGCAGAGAAGGGATTTCTCACTTCTCAGGTGAGTGGTCTATGGGATATTCTGAATGGGGACTTTTGCAATCTCTCCCATTGAAGCCATTACACTTTAGATTAAATACTTAAAGCACCACTGGGCCAGAGAGGGTATGTCTACCTACATTTTAAATCCAGGTCTGCACAACCTGTGCCTGTGAACTCAGTGTTTCCAAGCCCATGCTCAAGCACATACAGTGCTTTGCAAATGTGGGTTTACAATTATTGGACTCCAGTCTCAAAGCAGTGCTAATGCATCCATACTGCCCTACGCAGACCTTCTGACATGGATCTGTGGCTTGAGCTGCATCTGCATTGTAAAGTGACAGGGCTTGAACCTGAGTCATAGTAGAGATGTTCAGGCTTCAGAATCCAAGCTCCAACCTCAGGTGCAATGGTCACACAGCTATTTTTTAGCACAAGCCCAATCCCAGCTGGGAGACTCTCAGCCACAGGCTGTATAGATATTCCCAGTGGGGCTCAATCTTGGACCCACCCACCCCTGTAGGTCCTAGGAACAGGGTCCTGAGTGCTTGCTGAATCAAATCAGAAAAAATTGTGTGTGGATTAGGTTGGGCTCAAAGCTGAGTGTGAGTCCAGGCTTACAATGTGGGGGAGGGAGAGGGAAGGCGCATGCATACGTGTAAGAATGATTCTATAGCTTAGTCATTCACACAGTCACTCTAATTGTAGGAGACCCAGGAGCTAGGCCCCTCCTACTCCAATGACTCCTCAATTATCCAAAGTGGAACAGCTTCAACAGGAGAGACTGGGGGACTCCTGAATCAGAATATCCCATAGCCATGTGGTTAAGCACTCATCTGAGAAGTGGCAGATCCCTGTTTAAATCATTTTTCTTCAAGTGGACAGGAAGTTATGGGAGTGGGGGCGGGGTAGGTCTCTCACATTCCAACTGAGTAACCTGACCACTGGACTAAAAGTTATGAGAGAAGTCCTCCCCCACTCCCTCTTGCAAGAAAGACCTTAGGTACCTTCCCAGAGACAGATTGCAGCTCAGGATCCCAAGCAGAGATAGGTGTCTCCCTGCCCTGCAATGTATATGTAGGCAACAAACTCCCTGAGAGGGATGAGGCTTAGCAGACACCCCTTTCCTCAGTATCTCCCAATGGCTAGCTTAGGCAGGGAGCAGGCAGCTTTTGTGAATCCCATTGTTAGGCACCTGTCTCCCTCCATTCATTGTATAGGAAGGCTGAGTGCCTAACTCAGGCTTTGCAAATCACAATGATTTTCTCAGAGCTTAGAAATTAGGCATGGTGATTCTTAGCAATGGAATAACTAAGTCCCTGTGTGAATCTAGCCCCTAAAAGTTAAATCACTTGTAAAAATGGGATTTAGGCTCCCACTTAGGTACTTTTAAAAAATTTACTCATAGTTTAAATATATAAAACAGGGAGTACAATATATTGTACTACACAAAAAGGGTATGTCTTCACTGCACAGTTAACCAAGACTCTTATCTGGGTTTTAGCCCAGCCATTTAATCTACACAGAAAAAAACCATCTGACTCACGTTTGGAGGTGCTTGAAATCCAGGATATTTTTGTATGACTGCAGATATAGATTAGACTTTAGGTGTTGCTTTCAGTGGTGCTAAATCCTGCACATTTCTAGAGAGGATACAGGCAAAAATCAACCAAGAGTTTATGGTCTGCCAATGAGTTATCACAATGCTTCCATAAGAACAGACTATGTCTATATAATGTGGCTTAGGACTGGGAAAGAATCTTAGAACAACTCATCATCAAGAATTATGGACTAGGCTAATCTGGGTGCATAGACCTAAAACCAAGCAGCATTTTTAAGAGAACCATTTTGTCACTGAAAAATGCTGTTTCAATCAATCCATTAGTATCCATTTTGTGTAATAGCTTCAACTGAACCTGCCAAAAATCAAAATGTATAGGAAATGGTGAATTGAAACAGTTTTGACATTTCTGAAACGTTTTGATTTTATGAGCAGTGTTGTGTATTTGGTTGCCATAGCAACAAAAACCATGACAACCAAATACACAACAAGCAGAGTTACAAAATGGTGGCAGTGGGTGCAGGCAGTGCCTTCCCTATAATTTTCGCCCAGTGGTTAGGATCTCTCCTTCCATATGGTAGACATGGGTTTAGTTTCCCCCTCAGTCTGATGTGAAGTAAGAATTTGAACTTGAGCCTCTCACACTACAAGAGAGTGCCCTAGCCACTGGGCTATGGGATAGTCTGGTGTGGAGTTTTCTCAATCCCTCCTTTTAAAGCTGTTCCATTTTGTATAAATAAACAGTTACTGGAGCAAAGACATGAATGTGAGTCTCCTATGCCCTAGACAAATGCCCTAATTGCCAAGCTATAGAGTCATTATCACTTTCTTTCTCTGTCCCAGCAACTATTCATCATCATTCATAACAGCAATTCATGGAGGAAGTCCACTTTAACTTAAATCTATCTACATCCTCCAGTTAGTTGCTTTTTTTGCTCCATCCTATTAGTCTGACCCATCAACATGTACATCATACCAAAGCAGCTCCCATTGGCCAGGAACGGCAAACCGCGGCCACTGGGAACTGCGGGTGGCCGTGCCTGTGGACGGTCAATATAAACAAAATATCTCGCAGCCTGCCAGTGGATTACCCTGATGGGCTGCGTGCTGAAGGTGGCCAAGCCCCTGTCTTATACTATGGCCTGGTGAACATAAGCTGCCTTGTGTTGACCTAGCTGTGCATGTGTCTACACTTAAATTTGTCTCTCTACGAAGTAAGTGCCTCCCCGAGCAGGGTTGAGCAATGGTTGTACTGAGGCTGAGGAAGCACTGCATTACATATGTCCACCCTAACAGTCATCCAGCTGCTGTCCCACACTGCCCCACAGTGACCGCTCTGGTAAGAACTGTGAATTCCACTGCCCAGGGGCCACAGAAACTGGAAACTGCCATCACTGCTCCTTTAAAGCCCTGCAATTTTTGAAATGTCTTTTTATGATTGTCCAGCAGCTCTCCATTGTTGTGTGCAACAGTAACTAACCATGTCTACCACTTGCTCCAGACACGCTCCAGCTTGAAGCAGACAACAGATATTGGGAAGAAGAGGCTGTGCAAACACAGCTAAGGACCAGACATAGAAACATGGACATCTATGAATAGATTGCCATGGGGATACAGGAGAAGGAGTATGACAGGGTCTAGCAGCAGTGCTGTGTGAAAATGAAGAAGCTGCATCAGGCATATAAAAAGGCCAGGGAGGCCAACAGGTCACAGACCTGCCACTTTTACAAAGAACTTCATGCCATACTTGTTCAATACTCCATCCCAACCCACCCCGTGTGCCACAGTGGATTCCTCTGAGGAGCCTGAGCCAGAGGCTCAGGACATGTGACTGGGGGCTCCACCTGTGCCTTGAGCCAGGACCTGCTTGGGACTCCCCACAGTCCAGTTAGTCCCAGTAGTTGAACACAAGTGAGCCAGATGCAGGGGAAGGAACCTCAGATAAGCGTGTAACTGTATTTCCTATTACAATAATGACTTGGTGATGCCCCCAATTTAACAGGACATAGCTATTAATTCATTAATTTCCTTGTACTAGAAGAGGTAGCGGTACAACAAAAAGAAGTAGCATTGTTATCTGCTTTTCATTCTCCTGTAGTGTTAGGCGAGGGAAAGGGGCATGCAGGGTAGTTTGTTTATGTATGCAGGGCTCTCCCTTGACTCCTCCTGAGAGATCTCAATGAAACTTTCATGAAAGTATTCAGCAATTCTCTCCCAAAGGTTTCTAGGGATGGCAGCTGTATTTCTTCCTCTGCAATAGGACACTTTCCAACACCAATGATAACTTTGGCAGGCAACATTGCAACACACAGGCTAGCAGCATATGGACCCAGGTGGCTTCAGGACACCAGCAGCAGCTGTGCTCTCCCTGCCTTTGTTACCCTCAGGAGTGAGGTATCAACTAAAATCACCACTGCCCATGGAAAATGGTGCCAGTATTCAGATCCATTGCCCTATACTCTTAGTTTCATGCAGCTGAGCAATTCTCTCCTCATTTCCCTTAACTCTGGCAAGCCATATTCACCATGGCTGGGCTGTGAGTGCCACTGTTCACAGCACTCCCAATAAGAAGTGTCAAAAGGCACTTTAGGGAAGCAAGTGAAGGGAGTTCTGAATCTTAAAGTTAATTGTCAGTTGTCACTATATTGACAATGGTTCCCCTGTGTGTTTTATCTGCAGCTGCTGCCTTTGAGGCCTTGAGGGGTTACCCTTCCACACCTGAAGAACTCCTGAGCCATATAAGGAGGAGAAAGAAAAGGGACCTGGGATGTCATGTTCAGTGAAATCCTGCAAGCCAATACACTAACTGTGGCAGATTTATGCCAACATAACTTGAGTCATCCAAAGTTTGTAATTTACAGATAGCCTTAGATTGTAAGCTCCCTGGGGCAGTAACTGGCTTTTTGTTCTGTTTGCACAATGCTTAGCAGAATGGGACTAACAAAACTAGGGCTCGTAGGTGCTATGATAATAATAAAAATAATAATAATTAATACATAGTTACAGTATGTACAACTCAGGGCATTAATGTTGTCATTTCTTCCAGGTTTCTACTGCTTTTGTTTAATACTTCTATAATCAACCTAATGTACAACCGAATTTCAGAGGTGTCCCCTATACTTCAAATGGGAATGTGACAAACTGACTATGGTTATCAGTCAATTAATAGTCCATAGCTGGGGGATGTGAGTTTTAGATTTAGTTCCATCTGGCTGCGGGAGTTTTGCTGTTTCCCCCCCAAAACAATGACTCTGCAGAAACCAATCAACTTGATAGGTTAGGAAGAGACTTGCAGAATAACTTGTGAAATGCTAAAATGCTTGGAAATAGAAAAACTCCCACTGAGGTGAATGTAGCTCAGGCGTTAAGGATTTTGGCAAGAGAGGTGACCTTGCCAAATATGATAATGACCTCTAATATTGGGGGCTTTGAAAGACTATTGGCTGTGTAAGCAGGAAAAAAATTATCTGGACGTAGCATGAGGTTGGGACTCTCCC
The DNA here is from genome assembly GCF_020497125.1 of Mauremys mutica. NCBI lineage: Eukaryota > Metazoa > Chordata > Testudines > Geoemydidae > Mauremys > Mauremys mutica. Next base: position 188,665,695 of record NC_059073.1, on the reverse strand, counting down.
AGGAGAGGTCAGAGACACTAGGACTTGCTCTTTGAACATGTAGATTTTGTTTTCGTTTCTCTAACCATATTGAGAGTGCCTTATCTAGTTTAGCCTCTGGGAAGCATCAGTCTAGATCTCTTAAGCAAATTGTTTCTTTTATTTTAAATTCATTTTATCTCTGTTATTATGTCTTGTCTTGATGTCTTGTGTTAAGCAGTTCTACTTGTGGGTGGATGTTTCAAGGAGTAAAGAACCATGCAACCTCAAAGGAGAGGTGCTAAAGGGTAAAGAGTTTATGAGACCTAAACCACCTGCTCAGTCTCAGTGAAAAGGGCATAAAGAGAGTTGCCTGCTCCCAATGAGCTGTGTTGCCAAAGACTATGGTGGGTAACACGTTAGGGGTGATGCCAACAGAAACAAGGAGAAGATGTGAGTCGAAGGCTGGCCGAGTTACAGAGAAATACAATTAGAATCAGTAATATTTCTAGAAAGCTTTTTACAGATCCAGACTAACACGGCTACCCCTCTGATATTTAATATTTCTAGAGCCAGACTGAATTTTTGTTTAATGTGTCCATTGTAAATGGTTTCACATCACAATGGTTATATAATTATTAGACAGCAGAAGGAGAAATCTTACAGATGCACTAAAATCAGTAAAATGGTTGAAAATGGGAAATTACTTGACACAAATTCATGATATTATTTTACTGAAAATTCCTATAGAGTTTGTAAACCAACATACAGAATTCTATAGCAAGGATATAATTTTCTATTAAGCTCTACTATAGAAAAATTTGATAGCAAACTGATCATTCTCTTTTAAATTGTGCTGCTCTTTAGCATGATTTTGATTGAACTCTATTGATTTAATTCCTATTACCTTTGATAGAACTCTTCAAAAGGGCAGCAACAAAACCTACTGAGACTCACATTTTGGGGGAATGTCATTCCATTCTCCCCTAGGAGAGAATAACTCTCTACCCAATGTTAATAGAGAGTAGAAGTAATATGAGCAATTTTGCATCCACAGTGAATTGGCTTTTCAACTTGACATTTTCACATGGGTTTGCTCCAGGCTAAAAAACACTCTATGCAAGCGAAAATTGCTTTTAAAGAAAATGCCCCTGTCTTGGCACTTCTACTAAGATGTTTCAAAATAAAAATTGAAAAGCAAGCAGGGACTGAATGCTCCTGGTTACTAATTAGCCTCTCCTCCTTTCATGCCTACAGTAGTCTTTCCAGTGCCTAATAGTTTAGTGGTGGCTTCACCATTACCGCAGCTGCTGTTCTTCTATATCAGGTTCCCTAATTCTTCAGGTACATGTCTAACACAGTAGAGACCTTAGATGCTTGTAGAACTACTTGAGCTTTGATGGAAGTAGCTGACAGTGTTGCAAGGTGACATATACTGAAAAAAACCTGTTTCCTATTAATTCAATGGTTAAATATTTAACTTATTAATTCAGGGCCAAATTTCAAATGGACACATACATACATACAAACCCTGACTTGCACATGTGTGTCAGGGTATATAGATATGTATTTTCAGTCCTTTAGGGCTTGAAATATGTGATATAAGTCTTATTTTTACTGTAAAAACTTCCAGACACCAAGTTCAATAACATTTTTAAATAAAGTTTAGAACTCTGAGATGCATGGCTCCCAAGGTGGATAGCAAGTCCACAGATATGTGTGTTTACTGCTTTACAAACATTTGGCACAATCAACATAATAACCATAACAACAAGAACCATAATAGTACTGAGTGGAGAAAACATTGTTCCATATTTGCTAGAAGCCTATAGTTTGCAGTCTAAATGGAGAAGCAGGAGACAATAGTATTGATGATCTAACCAGTAATTGTTCTCATGATCAGAAATCCTATAATCAAAACACTGCAGCATTAGGCCCCGATCTTGCAAACATTTGTCAAATACCTGCAGGTGAACAATGCATGACGAATCCATAGAGAAAAAGTGTTCACAAATATTTATCCAACTACATTCAAATGAAAAATAAGTTTGAGAAACAATGTTTTGGATACATATCCTATGAGTGAAAAAGAAGCTAACTTTAAAGGATAATTTATTCATTGTCAATGATTCTCTCAAATGTAACCAGAATGAAATGGAATAGCAGAGACTGCATCAATGTCCCACAAATTCACTAAATAAATGTTATACATAACATAGGTATCAACAGCTGGCAAAAAAACCTATTTGCTTACTGTCTATTTTTTTAAATATTCAGTATTTATGTCTACTGTATTTTAGATAACAGTGATTTAGTGCATATACTGTTTAACTAGAGACAAAATTATGCATTTTTCTTTATGTGAAAAATATGTTTTCATTTTTTATGACAGGTGGTTAGTATTTAATTTAAAAAACAAGGAAAGTCAGAAATATCTCAACAGCAAATGTGGATGTGGATGCTGGTAAATGATTAAAAAATGCAATTTTCCCACGCTATTCTCCCTACAGGAAATTATGTGTAATGCAGATTTCCAAAGAAACCTTCAAGTGTCTTCATGAGGGGATTTCACTTGTCAGTGGTTTCCACCATAACAAGAATATATCAATTTTTAATGGCAATGCTATCTTTCCTGCCATAGCTGATCATCTATGGTTTTGTATTGTTCTTATTAAATCTAGCTCTTTCCTAAACAGTGACCTTTCATAACCAATCCAAAGACATTTATCACCACCATTAAAATTTAATTCCCTGAAAAGGCTGGCATTCTGAAGTCAACCAGGCAGAGCCCATTATTTCACCCATTGGTCTCTACCTCCCTATCAGTATTAATATTCAATGTTTATATAACTTTTACACATCACTTTAACACAGAAACTAACCAATCCTCACAACAGCCCAGTGACATAGCTAAGCGATCAATATTATTCCATGTTAAATGTGGAAACTCTCAGAAATCCCTCCCACACACCTCTCAAAACATATAACAAATCAGGGCAGAGTGTGAATTAAAACTCAAGAGTTCATAATCCTTATCACCACCAGCAGCTAACTGACAGATAAGGGAGAACCCACCTCTGTTCTGGACATCGAGTTACACTGAACATGCTCCATCAAGTCCTAAAACCTCATTTTGAAGAACCAGAGAACCAGAGTGCAGGCCATCCACCACTGCTGGTGAAGAGAGATTTTCCTTTGGCATTGAGACTACCCTGAGATAAATCAAGAGATTTGCATGCAGACAGTCGATGGACCAACAGATTCTAATTTCTGGTCCCAATAACATCAAATAACAGCACCTTGCAGTTAATGGCTAACAATTTATGGGATTGAGCCATTAATCTGTAGCTACTGTAACAGGAGGCTATTTAAATATAATTATTTTGGCCCAGATCTGAAAAGGTACTTAAGTGCCTAAACTCCAAACTAAGGCATGGTCTAAGCATAAAACTTAGGTAGACCAAACTACATCGCTCAGAGTTTGCACCCTGGGCACTGTAGTTAGATTGACCTAACAATCCAGTATATTTGCAACTAAATGCCACCTCTCAGAGAGGTGGATTATCTACATCAGTGGAAAAAACTCTTCTATTTAAATATCCATTTTGTGCGGAGTGAGTCCTACCTCAATCCTGGAGAAATACCTTAGGTACCTAAGTCACTTGATTCCAGGCAGCTGGTTCCCATTTCTGGGTTGCTAAGCAGAAACAGGGATGTTGTAGCAGCCCAGACTTAAGCGCCTATCTGTAAGAGAGACAGAACACACCCCTTTCATCGGAATCTCCTTTTGACTACCTGAGGCAGCTCTGTGCCTAGTGTGCTGGCTTTTGTGGATTGCAGTCTGAGGTGTCTCTCTCTCCCCATTCTTTGTACAGGGAGACTAGGTGCCTAACCCAGTTTTGTGGATAGTAGTGTTGTTCCTCTGATTTTCTAGGCACCTAAAAGTGAGGTCCTGTGACACTCAGTGTGGCAACTCCTAAGTCCCTTTGTGGAGCCCACCCTCGGTTACTATAGATGTCATAGTTGTTTTACTAACCTGTCTGAAAATAATCTTTACTTATACTTCATCTGTGTATCAGACAAGCCAAATTACATGGTATGAGAGGTGGTGAATCAACCAGTTAGCAGTTTTCTGTAGGGTAATTTTCTTATCCTCGTTATCTCAGAAGTGTTTAAAAGATTAAATAGTTGGGATTTCTTTTCCTCAGTAAAGAGCCAAGATTTTTTACTTTAGGCTTTCTGAACAGATGAATCTAGCCAACAAGTTACTGGAACTTCCTCTGGTTTTTAATATTCGGCTAAATGAGACACTTACATTTTTTTCTCAAATAAAAACATTCATCTGCAAAAGGCAGTGACCTCTGCCAGCACTGTGCATTCACCTCTTGATCTGAGCTATCATGACAGTGCCCATGCTAACATCTCTGTTTTACCAATTTTTTTTTCAAGCCGGTCTCCTTTGTATCCTCAGGCATTGGAGGAGTCTGTGGCCGTCTTTCCCAATCAGTCTTGGATTTGCTACCACGCATCTATAAAGGCAAGGCTCAATGGGGAATTAGCAGTCTCAGAGCTCTAGCTCTCTGGGTGAGGCAGAGCAATAGGCTGCCTAGGGGGCTCTGGAGAGGGTGGATCAATAAGCTGTCTATAGGGCTCTGGCCTTCTGGGTGGGACAGAGCAATACACAATCTTTTGCCTGGCCTCCTGGATCAGGCAGACAGTGGACGAAAGAAGGCCTCCTGGCCTAAGGTGGATAGGTGGCCACCCCTGGGGTGGGTCAGCCACAGGGGAAAGGGGGACCCAGACACACTCTGCTCCACCAGGTCTCTAACAATGGCAGATAGTTCCGCCACTGGGTAAGTGCGGATCCCACCAAAAGACACTGACCTGAATTCTGGCAACACAACTGGACTATTGTCTGGTGTCACTGGACTACTTCCTACTACCCCTTTGGAGTGTACCTCTGTCTCCTGAGATTCCTCTGTCTCCCCGGGGTACATGGCCAGCAGTAATCCCAGTAGCAACTCTGGGTACTGGTCTGTCAGCAGTCCCGGCACCTCCTCTGGGTCCTCGGCATGGCAGAGCTGTGTCTCAGGTGTAGGGCTCGGCAGTGGGTGAGAGATGTCTGCTTCCTTCTCCGACTCACACAACTGAGCTGCAGGACTCACCTTTTAAACTTCCTGTCCCACCCCTCTGCTTATGGTGGGGTGGGCATGACTTGCCTAGCTCTGCCAACTTGGTGGGGGAAAAAGCAGCACCTTCCTGTCAGTCTAGGAGGGAGGCCATGACCCCTTGCTACAGGCATATTTGATTAATTCATATATATATATACAGAGAGAGAGAGAGAGATTGACCTCCACTGTGTTTGTCAGGAAAGACTTCATTTATAATGCAAGAGTGGAAAACACACATGTGGCTTAATCCAATAAATGTGACTATAGATTTACACTTGACATTGAAGCACAGTTACAAGCACATTTAGTTTTCATTTGAATATAAGAAAGATTCTTCCTTGTGTTAATTCTATCAAATAGGATTCACTCTATGAGTCCTTTCCCTTCAAAGTGCTCTGTTCAGTGACATATCCTCTATCACACCACATACTAACATGTCTTCCTCTATGTTATCCAACCACTTCTTCTTGGTCTCTCTGTCTTTTTCCTTCAATCTTGATCTGCTGGACTCTCTTACTCACATAGTTATGTCAGGACTGTGCATCACATGACCAAACCATCAAATCCTGTGTTCCCTCATTTTGTTTTACTTTGACTATGTCTCTAACATACAGATTCCTCACATGGTCTTTCTTGTGTAAACCTTCTGCCCCTCTGAGTTGGCAACAACAAGGGCCAGGTTCAGTATCCAGGGGTTCCGTTTCAATAATGCAATGCAAAACCGGCTCGAGCCCCCACCCAGTGACCTGGGACTATTACATCCCACCTCCCCAGGCGCCTCTAGGAGGCAATACTTCCCCTCTCACAAGCACAGAGTCTGAGTGTAGCAAAATCCTTTTAATAAAGGAGGGAAACAATGTGGCATCATATTGGGGAAACACCACAAACAGGATTCATAACCTAAACCATGAGCAAAAGTCCCACCAAGTAAGTTTTGGCAATATCCTTTTCCCCTTAGGGTCTTAAGTCCAATCACCCCAAAGTCCAACAACCCAAAAGTCTCTGTCCCTGGTCAGTGCTGCCCCAGAGTTCAAAAGTTTATCTGCAGAGTTTTACCCTCCCCAGCCTGGGTGGAAATGTGGGGTGGGGGCACACAGGGTGTTAAGGGGCACCTTATGTGGGCTGGGGCCGACTGCTCCGCCTCTCCGTGGAGTTCTGCTGCAGCGTTCACCATGACCAGCTCCACTCCACTCACTCTGTTCCACTCCTCCAGCCGACCCATGAGCCGGTTCAGTCATCCCCGCAAACTGCTCCACTCTGTTCTGCTCTGCTCACTGTTCCGTGGGCTGCTCCAACTGTGCTGCAAACTGCTCCGCTCTGCCAGCTGCTTAGCGATAGATCTTCAGGCTCCCCCACTAGTTAACACAGCACTCAGTGATCTCAGATCAGTAAGTTTAGCTCTTTTAGTGATTTCAGCTCGTAGTAGGGGAGCCCCAGTGCTGGTGCACCATTGGCCCAAAGTGAATTCAGCTCAGCAGCCTGTAGATGGACTCCTAATGGAATCAAAATTAGCTCTGCTCTTCAACAGTGGAGAGAGGCAGAGGTGCAATTGGTGTTCCAGGCCCTCAAAAGGGGCCCATACCATCAGGTACACACACCAGTCCCCAACCTTTCTCAATTCACTGGGTTTTGGCACCCATGTCTCTTGTTTAGTGAGTGCTACTTAATTGATGGTGAGACTCTCTGTCATAAAACAGTCTCATAGTTCCTCATTCACATAATCAGGGTGACAACACTTTATTCCTCCTGCCCCGATAACAAAGAAATTGGGGATCCCAGAGCTGTCAAAATAACCATCCCAGGCTGCCGTGGGCTATGCTAGGCGGGGTGGGTGTGCAAATGCAAACACCTGAAATTCCTTTCCACACTGCCTGAAATTCTTTCCACACTCCCCATAATTCACCACCAGATGTCAGGGTAGAACTCATCCTGACTCTGCTTACACTTGCTTACACTACTCATCTATCTCAACATTCCCATTTCTGTGGAACAGATCATTTGCTCATGTTTCTTCTTTGTTACCCAACACTCAGGGCAATATATTAAAACTATATGGACCATTGTTTTATAGACCTTCCCTTTTAATTTTACTGGTATCTTCCTGTCATGTACTACATCACTTATCTCTCTCCATTTGAGCCAGGCATTTTATTATCTTAGCTTTAATGTCATCCTCCATTTCCCCATATTCTGGAATCCAGGTACCTGAAACATGAATTCAGGAAATCTGTTCCCAAAATTTGAAGAATTTTGTTCTTCTGAACCATTGCATATTTCTGCTTTGGTCTGTTAAATACATTGCATTTCCAGTGGTGACTGCCTCTTATTAGTGGGTGCAATAAACAATTTTTACATTTTATATAATCAAGCTGATCCCAGTGTGTAGATACAAATTCAGAGTATGTGAAGTATTTTGGGACAATTTGGAAGAAGTTATATGAATAAGGCAGTAGACTAGATCCTCAGCTAGCGTAAAGGGGCACAGCCCATATTGCATTATGGAACCTTTTGTCAGACTAACTAAGGAGCCAGGATAAAACTGAAGCCGGGGGACTGCTCAGTACTGGGAAAAACAGTTGGATTCTGTTGTATCTTTACACCATGTGATAATTCGCCCTGAAACCCCTATACAATTTGGATGTCATGTCCCAAGAACTCTCTGATGTGTACTTAAAACTTCTGGCTTCACTGACTGGACAGTGTGAACTGGACATTAAAACTCCACTCTGCCCCTTCCTCCCCAACACACCTCTGTTCCCTGGTATGTATTAGTAAATAGTAATTATACTCCCTTGCTACTCTTCAGGGATAACTTCTACAGAATTAGGCTATGAGCCAGCTTCCTTCCCAAAATAATGCACCTGGCCAGGGTGGAGCCAGGGCAAGAATTGAACAAAACAGTGGGCAAATCACTAATTTTGCCAAGATTAAGGGGGCTTACAAGAAAAAGGCAAGACTAATGTGCTCTTATGTTTCTATACAGGGGAATAAGGACCCCAAAGTGACCTTCACTCCCCTGCACATGCTACCAACTACCATTCTGTGTGTGGGACAGGGTAGGGGAGAGCAGGCTCTGCAGGTCCATGTTTTTTTCTGTCCCCCATGCAGGTGGGTGGGATGGAGAGGGGCTGGAGCCTGGACTGCACACTCCAAATGTACTTCCCATTGCATATGAGCTAGCTCAAGTAGAAAGGTAATCTGTGCCTGGTAAAGGGGTGGTGCCTCCCACCCACCCCCGAAAAAGTAGAATCCAAGAATCGATTTGTGACTCCGTGGGCAGCTCTGGAGTATTGCAGCTATGTGACACCTTACCCTTACACAGGACAAGTTATAAACTCTAAATCTAGTCCAAAGTGAGGCATGAGTCCAGTTCCATTTTCAGACTCAGGTTTGCCATGACAGTCAGTCACTACCACCAGGAATTTAAAATATAAGCCATCAGATAATCTGATTGGCAGGAAGTGATAAATTATACTTCCTGTATGGTATGCTTGGTTGTCTCAGAAACTGGAAAACATGATTCTTAGTATATAGATTCTTATCTATAGATATTTCTGTATCAAAATAGAAGATAAATATAGATAAAGAATTTAGAAATTGGCCCTGCAGTGCAGAATTTGTGGGCAGGGAAGGTAGACAAGGTTCAAAATAGAGTAGTTTATCATATGAAAAGGCCAAAAGTGTCATTATCTGGACAAACATCAATGGAAAAGTATTTTGAAAACCAATTTTTCTCTCAGCATCAGGATCTGAGCTTAATGATTATCATACTGAATACTGCCCACTTTTTTTCCTTTCTTTCCTCACTCAACCCTCCCTCCACCTTTTTCCATTTCCTTGAGTGAAATTCTGGAATTCGCAATGATGAGTGTCACAAGAATTGCAGTATTGCCTGCCCCAATTTTTTAAAAAATCAGCAGCCAAGTCCCAAGAACTCAAGAGATTAGCTTAAAAAGCAAGACATATTTAAAAAATGTGGGTGCTTTTTATTTGCCTTGGGTTAGCTGAACCTTTAGGTTATATTTGGGTCATGTTTTCAACCAGGACAGCTATTACATTACTTTTAAAAAAGAGAAAGCTGAGGTTTTCACAGGAATGAGGGTTTTAAGAAAAATACCTAATATTGCAAGATTTGCAACAAAATCATGAGAGTTGGCAAAACTGGAGCAGTTTAATAATAGCTTCTAAATACTGGACTATTGAAGTTTTTCCAAAAAGTTTCAGACCAACTTCTTGCTAAACAGTATTTTATTTTTGTTGATATGGATCAATTATATTGTAGCATCAGGGGTACCACTTGAATGAGACAAGACCACATGGCCCCAAAAAAGCCAACCTTTTAATGCAGCCTGAACCCACAACATCTCCTAGGGCTGGAGGCCAATGGCACCACCTACCAAAAGAACACTGTGTTTCAATGCCGTGCTTTCAAACAACATCCACCTGCAACCTAGCTGATGGGGCAGAGGAAGCCATTAAACTATTACAGCTATCATCAATCCATGCAATGCAGTGGCATTAAATGATACAAAAATTATAACTTTCTTTCACGGTCACTTAAATATTTATTTGTGTCCTAACATAGTTGGTATATTGCTCTTAAATTATTTTTATTTCTTTATCATCTAGAGCACATATGGAGGGCAATAAGGAGACATTAATCTGGTGAGTTCATGGTTAGCTAATACAGGGGCAAAAATAATTACCAACATTTTCAGAAGTGACTACTGATTTTAGATGCCTCAATTTTTGGGTGCCCAACTTGAGACACCTCAAAAGGGCCTGATTTTTCAGAAAGTGTTGGACACTATCCCTCTGAACAAGAAGTCCTTTTGAGGCCTGGACACCCAAAAATGGAGGCACCCAAAATCACCAGTCAGACTTGAAAATCTTGGCCATTAATTTTCATGAGAGTTTTCCTGAAAGACATTTGATAATAAAGGTGGGGTTTTTTTGTTTGTTTGTTTGTTTTTTATTAAATATTGTATATATGGCATTTACATGGATCTGAATTGGCATCCTGGAATCCAAGCCATGCAAGTTGTGACTCCTGCTTCCCCTTTGCTCCATGAGGGAAATAAGCTGCACTACCCATTTTCCTAGTGCAGTTTACATCTCCCTCTGCACTGTCTCAAGTGTGCTGGCTCAATCCACACCTGCCAGCATGGAAGGAGAAGTTGTGGCCTGATGGCAGCTGGTTTTCACACCTTCTACTCTCAATACCGCTCCTTATTTTACTGTGGAGGAATGTAGTCAGGGGCATGATCTGGCCCCCAGGAAATACAATAAATTGTACTCTAGGCCATAATTTAAAATGTGGTTGATTTGTATACCAAGACTTCATTGTGTGTAAGATACACATTTCCTACTGTAGTCTGTCTCACTCTCAGTAATTTACAGATATGGACCAATAAACATAAAATATTATTATGAGGCAGAAGAAATAAGATCTATACACCCTAGCCAATAATGTATTTTAGAATGAAAAACTATGAAATAAAGCCAGATTGTGAACCCCTTTCTCATAGAGGTAAGCAGTTACTTGTTCATGGAATGAGTAACTACCCACCAATGTGAACAAGGTGTTGTCAATCTGGCCCTAAGTGTTTTATGCATTTTATACAATTAATCGAAGATTAGCATCTAATGATTCAAAAGATGTCTTTCCCACTGCGGTTGACACTCACTTGCCCAAAAGGCCTTGATTAATTAGTGTTGTAAAATAATATATTGTGAGCCCGCTTGAGGCAAATTACTTTTCACACAGCACTGACAGCATGTCTTTCTTCCACCTGTGTAATTTATGTTAAATGTTACAGTCCCTGGTAACAAACAGTGCTTGTAAATTAAATCTGTAGAATAACAGACACAAGAAAAGAAGCAGGTTTCAAATTGAGAATTATTTCTCATGGATCAAAATTAAAATCATAGATCAAATTCACTGTGCTAGCACAAGGTTTCTAAAGAGAGCAAAATATGAAGAAAAGCCTGGTCCAAGATCCTTGTTGCCTTTTTTTTTTTTTGGCCAGATTATTCTGATTTGAGCCATGATATGAACACTGATAGTCTGCGGCTTGACTGAGAGTTTGACAGCTGGATGAGCTGGCTGGCTCCCTTTTGCTTTGGGCAAGACCTCCTCCTTGATTCCTCCATTTCTTTCTCACCTCACATCTACCACATCCTGTCATTCTACCTTCTGCAACATTACTGCCAATTTTAAAACCAACATTGGTGGTTGTTTTTTTTAAAGACATGCTGTAGTTCAAATAGGAATTATTTAATGGAAGCCCTGTGGCCTGTGTTATATAGGAGATCAGAATAGATATTCACAATGGTCCCTTCTTGCTTTATAAATCTATGGGCTTGTCTACACTGAAAATGTCTCACCAGTGCAGCTGTAGTGCTTCAGTGAAGACACTATCTATCTTGGTCGGATTATTCCAGTGGTGTAGGTACTCCATCTCCATGAAAGGAGGTAGCTAGGTCAACAGGACTTCTTCTGTCGACCTAGCACTGTTTATCCTGAGGCTTAGGTAGGTTTAACTTGTTGCTCAGAGTGATGGATTTTTCACACCCCAAGTGACGTAGTTATGCCAACCCAATTTCCTAGTGTAGACCAGACCTATGAATCTCCAAAATATACCCCTTGACATGCCCATAATGTCATGGCCTGTCGCCTATCATGGTGTAAATGCTGTCCTCTCTGACCTCCAGTGCTGTCCTCTCTCCTCTCCAGTGAATACAACACACAACAACTCAAATAATCTTCCTTGCATAACTCATGCCATTGTGTTACTCTCTGCTTGAATCTCTACACTGGTTTCCAGAATCTTTCTGCAGCTAGTTCACACTTCTTGCCCTCAACTTCAAGGCTCTACACCATGCCCCACCCTTATTTTCACTACACCCCTGCTCATGCAGCATGCACTTCCTTCTTTTATCATCAATGAACCCTTTGTCTCCTATCACTCACTGATCCACATTTCTCATGTTGTTCCTGTGGGCAAGTCCACACTACAGGGCTACATCAGTGCAGATGCACTGATGCAGCTGTGCCATTACAGTGCATCTGGTGAAGACACACTAGGCTGATGGGAGAGCGCTCTCCCGTCAGCATAATTACTCCATCTCAGTGATAAGTGGAAGCTATGTGGGTGGGAGAGCTCTTCTGCCAACATAGCGCTGGTGTGGACAGCGCAAAATGTATGTCACTCAGAGTGAGGAGGGTCTTTTTCACCCCCGCCCCCGAGCAACATAAGTTATATTGACTTAGGTAGTAGTGTAGAGCAGGGGTTCTCAACCTTTTTCATTCTGAGGCCCCCCCAACATGCTATAAAAACTCCACGGCCCACCTATGCCAAAACTACTGGTATTCTGCATGTAAAAGCTAGGGCTGGCATTCAGGGGTAGCAAGCCGGACAATTATCTGGGGGCCCATGCCATAAGGGCCCCTGTGAAGCTAAGTTGCTCAGACTTTTGCTTCACCCCTGGGTGGCAAGGCTCAGGGCCCCAGGCTTCAGCCCCATGTGATGGGGCTTTGGCTTTCTGCCCTTGACCCCCAGCGAGTCTGACTCTGGCCCTGCTTGGAGAACCCACTGAAACCTGCTCGTGGTTAGACCCCTGGTTGAGAACCACTGGTATTGACCTGCCCTACAACTGCAGCAGCCTCTTTGGTGCAGTGAGCTTGGTCAGCGCCTCCTATTTCAAGTGCCTTCTGACTATTTACATCTTGTAGTTAGCCTTCCACTGCTAACGAGCCTCTTCAACTCTTTCTTCCATTCTTTTCTTAATATAGTGGGGATGGTAACAACTACTGTAGTTAAGGCTGCCAACAGTTTCTGTAATAAAACCCTATTCAGCACTATCAGCTAGTTCTAACGTTGTGAAATATGCAGCAGTTGGGGCTGAAATTTTCTATACTTGGTCAAAAGTATTTTTTGCTGGAAGTTTGCACAAACGTGGTTCAGAAAAGAGTGCAAACAAACAAGCAAACCGAACCCACCAAATCTTTTATCCTGAAAATTGCAGGTATGCAACTTTGATCTGAACAGCTCTACAACCAAATCTGTGGAAGTCTAGCAACTGAAATTTATCATAGACATAAACCTCACCAATCAATATTGTTCAGCCCTGTTTGAGGAAAAATCAGTTTTCTTTTATTAAAGGTCTGAGATCTTGACAGTTGTGTACTACACATGCACATCACAATATTTTTTCTTATTCAGGGTGAAATTTAACCCACAGGGATATATCTAATCATAGATGTGCATTTGGAAAGGTGGCTAGGGCAAAATCCCAGTCCCAGTGAAGTCAACGGTAGTTTTGAATTTGGTAGATGTGCACTTTTGAACAATTATTGAGTGTCATTTATGTGGAATTAGGTGGGAGAGTTTATGTACAGACAGGTGGTGAGTAATATTTGGATTATAAAATGTCCAGACATCATTGTTTATTGATATCTTATTAGTTGCACAAAGTGGAGGTGCAGGTTTTGTTAAAACAAGAAGAGCAATGAATGACTCTGCTAGGTTATTTTATATGTACAATATGTGTGACCTTTATTTCTGTAGTGCTATGGTGTGCAATCCTGGAGCTATAAGACACATGCCAAAGCTCAACACATTTGAATTAAGAATATAGGACTGGAAGAGACCTCTGGGTCATCAAGTCCAGACCCCTGATGTTTCAGGCAACCACATTGTATAATCTCTTTCATAAATTTGTCAAAGCTCCATCTTAATGTTTATAATGTTTTTCCTCACCCATTCCTTTGTGCATTCATTGTTTAATTCAGGGCCTGTTACTGCTTAAATCAATGGCAAAACTGTTTGCCACAGCCCAGCATTGGGGGTGGCATGACAAGTACCAAACAGAGCACAGAAGACATCCTGCCTTGCAGTGCAGCTTTCCCTGACCTCTTTCTACTTCCTCTGGGGGTGTTGTGCTCTTTGTAGACTGTATCTCAGCAGCAGCCTCTGGGTATGTCTACACTACCCTCCGGATCAGCGGGTAGCGATCGGTTTATCGGGGATCGATATATCGCGTCTCATCTAGATGCGATATATCGATCCCCGAATGCACTCCTGTCGACTCCGGAACTCCACCAGAGCGAGCGGCGGTAGCGGAGTCGACAGGGGGAGCCACAGCCGTCAATCCCGCACCGTGAGGATGGGAGGTAAGTCGAAATAAGATACTTCGACTTCAGCTATGCTATTCACGTAGCTGAAGTTGCATATCTTACATCGACCCCACCCCCTAGTGTAGACCAGGCCTCTGTGTTTCCCTGAGCCAAAGGCTGCAACTGGGGTCAATCCTTTATGTGGCTGAGCAAGAGCGAGGAAGGAGTCTCTTTATCTGCTTCCATGGTCTAACCAGAATCTGGCTATAGTGTTTTAAATGGGAGCAGGATAGGCCAAAAAGGCCTGATTCTGACACCAACTCCTTTTGAATTGGTGCACTACTCTGTGAGTAATCCCTTTGAAATTAAGAGTAAGGTACTGCTCAATGTGAGTAAGAGTGGTAGAATCAGGCCCTTAGACCATTTGTATTTTGGGGCAAGGATCTTTTCTTCTTCTATTTGTTTATTAAATGCTATGCCTACCTTCTGTATGTTAGGAATAAACAAATACAACAACAGGGATAATTATAATAATCTCATTTCCAATACTCCTTGCCAGCCAGGCCACATCATGCTACTGTGACGGGGTGGCCTGCCCTTAAGGGAAGTAGTGCCTAGTGGTCAACCCATCCCAGCACCTTCCATGGCTGTTTAAGGATTTTGAAAGGCTCAATAAAGATATGCCAGGACCCATGGAGGGATAGAGATAGTGAAGAAATGGTACCAGGAGTAAGCAGTGGTTGAGAGAAAGATAGGCACTGTTTCCTTAAAGTCCTGGGACTAGGAGCCTGGCACAGTGGGTGGGAAAAGGCTCCTTTCTTCCCCACCCAGTTGGGGGATGAACTGGCAGAAAGAGATCAGCATAAAGGTTGCCTCCTTCCTACCAGGGAGGGCAAACAATGACACTGTTAGGTAGAGGCTGTCTACTGATTCCTCCAGATTGGAAGTCAAATTAGGGTGTTCTGCAGAAAGGAGCTGGCAAAAGCTTTACAGATGGCTATTCCAAGGCAAAAGGCCTGAGACACAAACACCAGCTCTAGGAGGAGGGCTGAGGGGGAACTCCTGTGTGGAAGAGGGAGATATTGACTATTCTAAAGGTGAGAGACAAAGGGACTGCTGGCAATACAGCCTAGTTGCTACAGAGAAGGGCTGGGAGCAGTCTTTGAGAAAGCACCCTCACAGCTGGCTAAGGAGACGCTATGAGGGACCACAGATCCAGGCAGGAATAGCAGTATCTAGAGACCTGGTAGAAGTAGGAGCAACTCGGGGAAATAGCAGAGGAATTGAAAAAACAGTCCTTATTTGCCTCATTTCCTTGGGCTGGATCTCAAAGGAGAGGTGGGCCTGGGTTCCCCTGCTTCTCTCCCCAGACCAAGAGCGGATACAGGGTGTTAAAAAGGGGCCAAGAACGGCAAATTCCATATAGATGATAGAAGGCAGACTTGGAGTCCATTAGATTTTGAGGCTCCTATTTTTGGACTTCTTTTGTTCTCCCTTTTGTTCTGGAATGGATTGAGTAGTGAACTGGCTGGAGGGCTAGGGCACAGAAAATGACAGATTGCTGTGGATACAGAATAGCTACAGGGGATGCTAAATTAAGAAAACCTGCAACACCACACCTGAACATAAGGAGGTGCCCAAGAGGTTAGAGGCTCATCTACACCTACCTGTCATTGAGTTACAAACTACATTAATTAATATTACCCACAATGGCTATAAAACCTTAAAACATTTCTCTCATGTACAGTGAGGTGATGTAAACAGAATCTATTTACAGAGGAGCTACATTCTGGTCTGACAGTTTTGTCCTTGATATATCAGGCAGATGGAGGAACAATCTATAAAGAATTTTCACAGCATCACTGTACAATTACTTTGTAATCTCAGATAACGGTAATAAGCAAAGAAAGATACAGAAACTCTCCACATTCATTACAACTCTTTCTCTCTGAGGTACCCTACCTTGTCATAAAATTGGAGGAAAGTGTGTTTCTACTCAACAATGACACTTTAGAAAAATATGAGGGTGAGGGTGAATAACTGCCAAGCTGTCTGGTTTTTAATGTTTTATTTAATTTTCTGTATTCATTAGTTTTCAATAAAATAGCATGAATGCCATAGACAACTTTGTCTTTAATTGCAATACATAGCACTTCTGCTTTCCCTCCCATGACACACACCAACCATTGGTCAGCAAACATATCACTAATCACAATCTCCTACCTGCTCACATTCCACAGTGACATTCCCTGTCCATTGTGAGGAGAGGCACTGGAAGGGGGCAGGAGGGGCTGGGAATAAGCACTCCTGCATCCCAGCCTTTGGCGGGATCTGACAGCTTGAGGGAGTGTGCACCACACTCAACCCCAACAGAAAATAAAACCAAGGCTCACTCGAAGTCTACATGTACACTACACACCACTTGCAGCTCAGCTATCCCCTGCTGCCAGAGCCTTTCCCCACTGCTGCAATCTTTCCCTGCAGTGGGGAAGGGCTCCAGCAGTGGGACACTACACTGCTAAAAATAGGAGTGTAGACAGGGCTTGGGTGACTAGAGAGCCATGTAGGCTATGTACTCACATACATACCCACAGCCTTCAAGTGTGTCTTTATGCACCTAAGCCATGCCTCAAGATCTACAATGCTATTTTAAACTGTGCTAGGGGGAGTATGTGTGTATGTACACTACACAGCACTGAAAGAAGTGTGCAGCTACTTTCAAAGATGGGAGAGTGTTGGAAGCCAAGCTGCTTGGTTACTGAACTCAGCACTGGGTGCTGAGTCCCTTGCTCCACCTCACATTACTTCCATGGAGCCACAAGCAGCTACTCTGTGCCAAGTCTGAACAGCCCTCAAATCATATGCTGGGGGAGGGGAACTGGGCCATACCTGCTGCCTTTTGGCCGCTCTGAGAAAAGGATTTTCTCACATTTAATCTGTGAACAGGAAGATAAAGGAGATGGGGCCGTAAAAAGTGTAGACCAGTTTAAAAAAAAACCGCAAAAGGAGTGCAGATGTACTTTAAAATACTTAATGTACCTGATTTTCAAAAAGGCTCAGTATCCAATATCTTCCCTTTAAGCACTTAAGTCAAGTGGCCCAATGGAATATACTGGATACTAAAAATGTGGCCACTTGATTTTGGTGCCTAAATGGGTGGGGAGCTGTTTTGAAAATATGGCTCCAGTTGTGGGTGCTGAGCACTTTGGAAAGTCTGATACTATAATAATCTTCAAAGGAAATTCTCCATATTTGCTGTCTCCTGGATAATTCTTCAAGGAAAATAAAGTGTAATTACATCCTATAAAATAAAGTGTTTTCATTTTACAGACTTTCATAATATAAGGGGAGGGGAACACCCCCCCCCAACTCAACAGTGCCAACTGTTAGAGCATAATTATCTCAAGTACTTCTACTAACAACACAAGTCAGAGACACACTCCACATTTATTACAAGGTATTTTTTCTCTTATAATAATCTCTCTAGTGTAAAACGAATAGTGCCATTAGCTAGTACATGAGCATCTCAAGTATTTCTTTGTTGACTGATAAAAACAAACAAAATGCTTACAAAAAACAGGCATGGGGATACTTGGTATTTATTGGGGCTCTTATAACTCCCTGTCAGGTAATGATAACATTCCTTTGCTGTGTTATGTATACTGCTTCTTCAGAGTTGAGTCAATGAGATCTAGTAATTAAGGGATTTTAAAGGAAATTCAGAGGTTTCGTCAGCATTACTTTGAACTTAGATTACAACAAAGATGGAAAGACCTGATAAGTTATTTTCCCCCTATCCTTGCCAATGTAAATTTGCTTCACATCTTCCTGTTGTAGTAAAGTGGTCAGTAAGGTATCAGATGGATTATGCACAGTATTAGGGGATGCAGCTAGGCTCCATCTCTTTGTACTTCCTGTTTCGTCAGTGGGAGGTTTCCCCCAACTCAGGGTATGTCTACACTACAGGATTATTCCGATTTTACATAAACCGGTTTTGTAAAACAGATTGTATAAAGTTGAGTGCACGTGGCCACACTAAGCACATTAATTCGGCGGTGTGCGTCCATAGTCCGAGGCTAGCATCGATTTCCGGAGCGTTGCACTGTTGGTAGCTATCCCGTAGCTATCCCATAGTTCCCGCAGTCTCCCCCACCCATTGGAATTCTGGGTTGAGATCCCAATGCATGATGGGGCAAAAACAGTGTCGCGGGTGATTCTGGGTAAATGTTGTCACTCAATCCTTCCTCTGTGAAAGCAACGGCAGACAATCATTTCTCGCCCTTTTTCCCCTGGATTGCCCTGGCAGACGCCATAGCATGGCAACCATGGAGCCTGTTTTGCCTTTTGTCACTGTCACCGTATGTGTACTGGATGCTGCTGACAGAGGCGGTACTGCAGTGCTACACAGCAGCATTCATTTGCCTTTGCAAGGTAACAGAGACAATTACCATCCCTATTGCACCGTCTGCCATTGTAAATTGGTGATGAGATGATGGTTATCAGTCATTTTGCACCGTTTACATTTGGAAATTGGCGATGACGGTTATCAATCCTTTTGTACCGTCTGCTGCTGTTATGGGTGCTCCTGGCTGGCCTCGCTGAGGTCGGCCGGGGGCGCATGGACAAAAATGGGAATGACTCCCCGGGTCATTCCCTTCTTTATGTTTTGTCTAAAAATAGAGTCAGTCCTGCCTAGAATATGGGGCAAGTGTACTAGAGAACAGAGAGCACAGCCGCTCCGTGTCAGAGCCCCAGAGATCCCGCAGAAATGATGAGCTGCATGCCATTCTAGGGGGTGCCCCTGCAACAACCCCACCCGTTGCTTTCCTCCTCCCCCAACCCTCCTGGGCTACTGTGGCAGTGTCCCCGTATTTGTGTGATGAAGTAATAAAGAATGCAGGAATAAGAAACACTGACTTTTAGTGAGATAAAATGAGGGGGAGGCAGCCTCCAGCTGCTATGATAGTCCAGGCAGGACATTAAAGGGTGGGGCGGGGAGAGGAGTGCAGTCTCCCGCTGCTATGATAGTCCAGGCAGTACAGAATCTTTTCTTTAGACATGAAAGCGGGGGGGGGGGGGTGATGGAGCTCAGCCTCCAGTTGCTATGATGAGGACGGTTACCAATCCTTTTGTACCATCTGCCAGGAATGACCAGGAGTCATTCCTATTTTTACCCAGGTGCCCCCGGCCAACCTCACCGAGGCCAGCCAGGAGCACTCACAGGCTGATGATGACGATGGATAGCAGTCATATTGTACCGTCTGCCACCAGGAAGGGGATGCTGGTGTTCAGCACTGCAGCACCCCGTCTACCAGCAGCATGCAGTAGACATAGGGTGACATTGAAAAAAGGCGAGATGCCTTTTTCCCTTTTATTTCGGGGGGGGAAGGGTGTAAATTGACGACATACACCCTGAAACACCTGGAAAAATGTTTTGGAGCTCAGCCAAGAATGCGAATGCTTTTCGGAGACTGTGGGGACTGTGGGATAGCTGGAGTCCTCATTCCCCCCTCCCTCCCTCCATAAGCGTCCATTTGATTCTTTGGCTTTTCGTTACGCTTCTCACGCAGCACTGTGCTGAGTCCCTGCTGTGGCCTCTGTCTATCATAGCCTGGAGATTTTTTCAAATGCTTTGTCATTTCGTCTTCTGTAACGGAGCTCTGATACAACAGATTTGTCTCCCCATACAGCGATCAGATCCAATATCTCCCGTACGGTCCATGCTGGAGCTCTTTTTGGATTTGGGACTGCATCGCCACCCGTGCTGATCAGAACTCCACGCTGGGCAAACAGGAAATGAAATTCAAAAGTTCACGGGGCTTTTCCTGTCTACCTGGCCAGTGCATCCGAGTTCAGATTGCTTTCCAGAGCAGTCACAATGGTGCACTGTGGGATACCGCCCGGAGGCCAATACCGTCGATTTGCGGCCACACTAACCCTAATTCGACATGGCAATACCGATTTCAGCGCTACTTCCCTCGTCGGGGAGGAGTACAGAAATCGGTTTAAAGAGCCCTTTATATCAATATAAAGGGCCTCATTGTGTGGATGAGTGCAGGGTTAAATCGGTTTAACGCTGCTAAATTCGGTTTAAACGCATAGTGTAGACCAGGCCTCAGTTGTGATGCACTTGAACAAAGCAGCAAGTTCCTAGCCTGCAGTCCCGTGAGTAGAGGATTTATTTTTATTGCATTGAGCAGTGCCTTTACAAAAAATATAATAGTCTTGCTTGCTTAATCTGGTCCAGTTTTACATCTAATGAGGATTCCATCATTTCCCTAGGGAAACTGTTCTATCATCTTCCAAATATTCCATTTCAATTTTTGTTCCCCTAAGATTTGCAGAACTTGGGAAAGCTCCCTTGATTTATCCCTTTACTTCTAGTTATACCTCCTCATACCACCATACACAATTCCTCTTACTCCTTGGTGTTTACATTGGGACACATGCTTATAGACAGCTATATCTGTTTTAGATTTGTTTATTCAAGTGGTAGATATTTAGTGGTTTACTGATATGTCAATCCTTCTATATCCTTAAGGCCTATCCACAAGAAACTAAAATATGATTTTACAGGGCATTAGAAGCACAGTGAACATAACCAGTTGCACACAACATAGTTCAATTTGCATCCAGACAGCAGCTTCTCACAATCATGGTTATGCATCCATTTCAAGCACCCTGCCTCACCGGGTTTTTGAGTGTGTTCCTGGACTTTCTTGGCAGCTATCCCCTAGTCCTTCAGCACCTGCCCCCTCTCTGGCTAAGATTATGGGATTTTTTTTACAAAGGTTCCATAATTGTCTGCCACAGTGACCACATGATATAGCCACTCATCTGGCTGTGTCCTCTAGCTTCTGGAGTTTTGTTCTTGACACCATGGATAAAGCAATACAGAAATGGTAACAGTCTAGAGCACTTTGAGGTGGTGCATGTGACAATGGTGAAGAACCAGATAAAACGCTGTATTCTTCTAATACTGAACAAGGAACTTTATTAGAGCAAGGAAAACAGAATTTTCTTTAAAACCATTCTGCCTCTCCCACTCTGCATCCCTGCAGAATCTCTCTAGATGCTGCTTTAAATCCCTCCCACCTGATTTCTTGCTGCAGATTTAAGGAAATAGTGCATGTGCTCTCACAGTTCCTCTGCCCTCTGTTTCTTTATAAAACATTTATAACACAAAATACTATTAAACTACAAATTAGAGATCCAGAATATGTCTTCAGCTTTCATCCAGATCTGTTCTTCTTTTGGCCTTGGAAGGATTTTGTCCAGCTGATTCACTTAGAGTTTCAGGTTCCAAAGATGTAGACTTTCAGTAGTTTTAGGCCTAGCTCCCTCCACTAAGGCTGTGGTATAATTGCTAGTAGGAGCACATGGCTATTCAGCTGAGTTTTGACCCCTTGAAATGCCACCTGTTTCTTCTGTACTGAATATGTAGAACAGTCTTGTCCATGTAGAACCTCAGTAACAACGGCTCATGTTGCCCAATGTTTTTCTTTGTCCATTTTTCTCATGACTGTGTATCGTGGTTTAATTTTGGATATGTTTGAGGCTGTATTCCAATCACAAAAGAAGAGAGAGACTTGACAGTGTTAGGCATCTCTCAGTCTCATTTCCTTTAACCAGGACAACTTTGGGTGAATATTTAACTATAAAGTTGTCAGTGTTGTTCCGATCTCTAAATCCATATATTGCTAAACTGGGTTTACTCTAGCAAATGACACAGGGGCTGCCACTCTGCATAAATAATTTGGAATTTTCTTATCTTGTTGAATTCTCTTAACAGGCTGTATTTCTCTATCAGGGCATAAATTAGTGTGTCAAATCATCTATGCCATTGTTTCTCAACTTTTTCAGGTTGGCAAGTCCTTATTCGAAGTAAAAAAAATTGTGACATCTTTCCATTTACTTTAAAAATAAAAGTAAAAAATGTATCAAATAAAACAATTCCAAGCCTATATAATTAATTTGTGTGTTTCAAGATGTAGAAGGGTAAAGATGGTCAGAGTGGGAGGCAAGATTTCCTTTGCTGCAGATTATAATATTTTTTTCAAAGTTTTGCAGCCTCCCTGGTTGCGTTTTGTGACCCTGCTACGGTTATGACCCATCAGTTGAGAAACACTGATCTGCGCTTTTTTAAGGTTACACTGAGAGTTAATGGCTAGACATGCATAATGTAGGGCATAGCTGTACCAGACTGGGAGAAGCAATGGATACTTTCTTGGTTTCCCTTTTGATCAGAGTGGAAGTTATTGCAGCCATTTACTGAGTGAAACTTACTTTGCCCCTTTGCATCAGCTCAGTTCCACAGGCCAGCACATTGGGTGGAGCCATAGTTCTAACCACTCCACACCCCTCTGCACTCACACTCCACCCACTTGTTTGTACGGGGGGGGAGGGGTGAGAATAGCGGTCATGTCGAACTTGTTCTATACTCTACTCCCCTGCAGCTGAGATAGTGATCAAGCTGGCTACACAGCGGGCTGGGCTGATAATGCCCCTTAATCCCATGCATGGCCATGTTAGGGCAAGTGACAATCTTGCTCTGTATTTAGAAGAAATATTCATTAAGCGCTCTGCGCGAAATCCTGGCTGCATTGAAGCCAGTGGGAGTTTTGCCATTGGTTTCAATGGAGCCAGGATTTCATCCTCTGTCTGGCTTCATTTTATTACAAGTGCATCATGTTAAATCCTTTTCACTTGACAAATTTTCAGCCTCACATGCTCCCTAACATATCAGTTTGGTTGGCACATATACCACAAGCAGTGCATATTAAGTGTTCTTAGCAAATATGTTGGGGAAGGCATATTGCAAATGCTTAAAAAACTCTGTCTAACCAAAATAAAAGTGTGTTTAGTCGCAAATATATTTTTGAGTTACAAAAGTGCAAATGATTGCCTGAATCTACTACCTTCCAGTATATTTGACCTCATAATGTAAAATGTGCCAAGTCACATTTTAAAGTTTTATGGTGAATGGATTTTAAATGCTTCAGAAATGTGTTTTATAATGAAAGTGCCAACACAGCCTGAACTTCAGCAACATGAATGTTGTTAATATAATATATATTACTGAAAACTGTGCTCTGATGGTGAAATTGGAGTAATCCATGGATTGATTTTTACAAAGCTCCCATGCTGTCACTGTCTGATCTATTCATTATGTATGTGATCTTGCGACAGACTGAAAAATATTAGGACAATGTACTTATTTTTTAATTACTTAATTAGGCTTTTGATGGCATTTGGAATCAAGAGAGGGGGTAAGCCTATTTCAGTTCCAAATACTGTCACTGCAAAAGTCCTGAAGCACAATCAAGGCGTTTCAGAACAGCTGCTCTTAAGATATGTCAACAGGATCATTATGAAGAAAAAGGGTAGCTGCAAAATTGTGTCTGTCATTATTTCTTTGTTTCTATTTCCAATTCTTTTCCCTTCTGTCTGATTTTTGAAGTACAGAGATGTGTTAATGCACTGCCACCCCACAAAAATAACAACCGGACTACTTGGAAAATCACAGACCTGAAATCTAGACACATTACTGGTGAGGAAGCAATTCTTGACAACCGTACTAACAAAATGTTCTGTGTCCCCAGTGCTTCGCTCTACCCCTGCAAGGCAACCTACTTCCTGTGTGTTATATCACCATTTACTGTATATCTTTTTTCTCACTACCAAACCACTACTGCACCGTTTCTTACCCCTCTTCAAACAACAGCTTTTGCCACAGTAGTTTTTTGCTCTCAAAAAGTTTTGCTGCTTCTGATTTTTCCTGACTTTGGCGTTCGCTCTCCAGTTAAAGAGGAGGAGAAGAATTGAAGGAGAATAAAGAGAAACAATTGTTCCTTCAAGTGGCATCCCAATAGGTAAAGTGAGTGGATGTGTTGTGCAACACAAGGCCTGGTGAAAATGAACCTACCAAGCACAGACTATACAGGCTCTTCTTGTGAAGGAAGCAATAAGCAACATAGATTAAGAGGAATTTCAACAGGTAGGGGGAGATTTTCAAAAACATGTAATGGACTGAGAAGCTCACATGCTTTTTGTAAATCTCTCTCTCAAAGCAACAGAAAGAACGTTGCTGTGATCCTCCCTTGTCTTAAGAGGTAGGAAGTAGTGGTGTAGAATCTAATTTTTCAGGTCTCATCGTCTAACTAATTTTGGTTAACCCTAACCGCTAAGTGCTGCATTGGGGGGCTGTGTTGGTGAGTATCTGAGTGTCTGTTGCAGGGACAGTGTGTCAGTTTGACAGTGTGCTTGATTGTTTGAAAAGTGTGAATTGGGAGTGGTTTGTTCCAGGTGGGCCTTGAGTGGGCCTGACTGTTATAAAAAGGCAGTCAGCTGCGAACCAGATGAGCTGCGGAGAGGCTAACAGAGGGAGTTTGACTGGGAGTTCGCCTGGGTTGATCCCACTGAAGCTTTCATCTTGCAGGCTTCTCTGAGTAGTTACTGCAACAGCTGAGGAAGCCCTTAGAAGGAAAGTAATATGGATGGTGAGCGATTAGCTGTTGTGACCTGCACAGGATATGCCATGTTTGTCTTTTTTCCACAGGACAGAAGCGACTTTGTCTATACAAAGTGCAATTGGAAGAGAAGGTTCAAGGTCTGGAGAAACAAGTATCAACCCTGCATTTCATAAGAGAAAATGAAGATTTCCTGGACAGACATCAGGATATGCTTCGATGGGCACAACATTCTGAAGAATCAAAGCAGGCTGCGCAGCGAGAACAGAAGGATGGTGAAGAAACTTGGCAGCATGTGACCTCCAGAAGAAGAAAGAGCAATGCAGATACAGGTGAGCAACCCTTTTCATGTTCTCTCCACAGGTACTAATGCGGAGAGTGGACTAGATGATACATCTCAGGGAAGGGAGCAGAAGGAGACTCCACCGATTGGAAGGCATGAGATGCCCTGTCCTAGGAATGGGGGTTCCACAACCACCTCTTCCAAGAGATGGAGGCGGGTGGTAGTGGTCGAGAACTCCCTCCTCAGGGGGACTAAGTCATCTATTTGCCATCCCAACCGGGAAAACCAAGAAGTGTGCTGCTTGCCAGGAGCTAGGATTCACGATGTGACGGAGAGACTACCGAGACTCATCAAGCCCTTGGATCGATACCCCTTTCTGCTTCTCCAAGTGGGCACCAATGATACTGCCAAGAATGACCTTGAGTGGATCACTGCAGACTATATGGCTCTGGGAAGAAGGATAAAGGAGTTTGAGGTGCAAGTGGTGTTCTCATCCATCCTCCCTGTGGAAGGAAAATGCCCGGGTAGAGACCTTCAGATCATGGAAGTCAATGAATGGCTATACAGGTGGTGTTGGAGAGAAGGCTTTGGATTCTTTTAACATGGGATAGTGTTCCAAGAAGGAGGAGTGTTAGGCAGAGACAGGCTCCACCTAATGAAGAGAGGGAAGAGCATCTTCGCAAGCAGGCTGGCTAACCTAGTGAGGAGGGCTTTAAACTAGGTTTACTGGGGGAAGGAGACCAAAGCCCTGAGGTAAGTGCGGAAGTGGGATAACCAGGAGGAAGCATAAGCAGCAGTGCGCAAGAGGGAAGGACTCCTGCCTCATACTGAGAAAGCAGGACGATCAGTGAGTTATCGTAAGTGCCTATACAAAAATGCAAGAAGACTGGGAAACAAGTAGGGAGAACTGAAAGTCCTGGCACAGTCAGGGAATTATGATGTAATTGGAATAACAGAGACTTGGTGGGATAACTCACATGACTGGAGTACTGTCTTGGATGGATATAAACTGTTCAGGAAGGACAGGCAGGGCAGAAAAGGTGGGGGAGTTGCATTGTATGTAAGAGAGCAGTATGACAGCTCAGAGCTCCGTTATGAAACTAAAGAAAACCCTGAGATCTCTGGATTAAGTTTAGAAGTGTGAGCAACAAGGGTGATGTCGTGGTGGGAGTCTTCTATAGACCACCAGACCAGGGGGATGAGGTGGACGAGGCTTTCTTCCAGCAACTAACAGAAGTTACTAGATCACAGGCCCTGGTTCTCATGGGAGACTTCAATCACCCTGATATTTGCTGGGAGAGCAATACAGTGGTGCACAGACAATCCAGGAAGTTTTTGGAAAGTGTAGGGGACAATTTCCTGGTGCAAGTGCTGGAGGAACCAACTAGGGGCAGAGCTCTCCTTGACCTGCTGCTCAGAAACAAAGAAGAATTAGTAGGGGAAGCAAAAGTGGATGGGAACTTGGGTGGCAGTGACCATGAGATGGTCAAGGTCAGGATCCTGACACAAGGATGAAAGGAGAGCAGCAGAATACGGACCCTGGACTTCAGAAAAGCAGACTTTGACTCCCTCAGGGAATTGGACAAAAACAGGATTCCCTGGGACAATAACATGAGGGGGAAAGGAGCTCAAGTGAGCTGGCTGTATTTTAAAGAATCCTTATTGAGGATGCAGGAACAAACCATCCTGGTGTGTAGAAAGAATAGTAAATATGGCAGGTGACCAGCTTGGCTTAACAGCGAAATCCTTGCTGATCTTAAACACAAAAAGGAAGCTTACAAGAAGTGGAAGGTTGGACAAATGACAGGGAGGAGTATAAAAATATTGCTCAGGCATGCAGGAGTGAAATCAGGAAGGCCAAATCAGACTTGGAGTTGCAGCTAGCAAGAGATGTTAAGAGTAACAAGAAGGGTTTCTTCAGGTACGTTAGCAACAAGAAGAAACTCAAGGAAAGTGCGGGCCCATTACTGAATGAGGGAGGTAACCTAGTGACAGAGGATGTGGAAAAATCTAATGTACTCAATGCTTTTTTTTCCTCTGTCTTCAGGAACAAGATCAGCTCCCAGACAGCTGCGCTGGGCAGCATAGCATGGGGAGGAGGTGACCAGCCCTCTGTGGAGAAAGAAGTGGTTCAGGACTATTTAGAAAATTTGGACAAACACAAGTCCATGGGGCCGGATGCGCTGCATCTTAGGGTGCTAAAGGAGTTGGCGGATGTGATTGCAGAGCCATTGGCCATTATCTTTGAAAACTCATGGTGATCGGGGGAGGTCCCGGATGACTGAAAAAAGGCTAATGTAGTGCCCATCTTTAAAAAAGGGAAAGAGGAGGATCTGAGGATCTACAGACCAGTCAGACTCACATCAGTCCCTGGAAAAATCATGGAGCAGGTCCTCAGGGAATAAATTCTGAAGCACTTAGAGGAGAGGAAAGTGATCAGGAACTGTCAGCATGGATTCACCAAGGGCAAGTCATGCCTGACTAACCTAATTGCCTTCTATGATGAGATAACTGGCTCTGTGGATGAGGGGAAAGAAGTGGACATATTATTCCTTGACTTTAGCAAAGCTTTTGTTACGGTCTCCCACAGTATTTTTGCTAGCAAGTTAAAAAAGTATAGGCTGGATGAATGGACTATAAGGTGGATAGAAAGCTGGCTAGATCGTCGGGCTCAATGGGTAGTGATCAATGGCTCCATGTCTAGCTGGCAGCCAGTATCAAGCAGAGTGCTCCAAGGGTTGGTCCTGTGGCCGGTTTTGTTCAATATCTTCATTAATGATCTGGAGGATGGTGTGGACTGCACTCTCAGCAGATGACACTAAACTGGGAGGAGTGGTACATATGCTGGAGGGTAGGGATAGGATACAGAGGGACCTGGACAAATTAGGGGATTGGGCCAAAGGAAATTGGATGAGGTTCAACAAGGACAAGTGCAGAGTCTGGCACTTACGATAGAAGAATCCCATGCACTGCTACAGACTAGGGACTGAATGACTAGGCAGCAGTTCTTCAGAAAAGGACCTAGGGGTTACAGTGGACGAGAAGCTGGATATGAATCAACAGTGTGCCCTTGTTGCCAAGAAGGCTAACAGCATTTTGGGCTGTATAAGTAGGGGCATTGCCAGCAGATCGAGGGATGTGATCATTCCCCTCTATTCAGCATGTGTCCAGTTTTGGGCCCCACACTACAAGAAGGATGTGGAAAAATTGGAAAGAGTCCAGCGGAGGGCAACAAAAATGATTGGGGGCTGGAGCACATGACTTATGAGGAGAGGCTGAGGGAACTGGGATTGTTTAGTCTGCAGAAGAGAAGATTGAGGGATGATTTGATAGCTGCTTTCAACTACCTGAAAGGGGGTTTCAAAGGGGATGGATCTAGACTGTTCTCAGTGGTAGCAGATGACAGAACAAGGAGTAATGGTCTCAAGTTGCAGTGGGGAGGTTTAGGTTGGATATTAGGAAAAACTTTTTCACTAGGAGGGTGGTGAAGCACTGCAATGGATTACCTAGGGAGGTGGTAGAATCTCCTTCCTTAGAGGTTTTTGACAAAACCCTGGCTGGGATGATTTTGTTGGGGATTGGTCCTGCTTTGAGCAGTAGGTTGGACTAGATGACCTCCTGAGGTCCCTTCCAACCTTGATATTCTATGAAACTATAGCCAGGTGATACCTCCTCTTCCTCCCACCATGTGTAGAGCGCATCCTTAGGAGCAGCTCTAGAAGCACCTAAAACAGGGACTTTTCTTGGGGAGGAGTGGAATTAAGGGGGCGTGATGAGATCCCATGCGTGGCCACCCCTATTAGCCTACCACATGCGTATTCAGGCAAACACAGACTATTCTTTTATTACTGAATCCTCGACCCCTGCTAACCCCCTGAACCTAAAACTATTCTGGGGAGACCCCCTACTCTGAATCTACTAAGACTCAGGTGATGCTTCCTCTTTCCTCCCCACTGTGTGACTTGGGAAAAACTGTATAAAATAACCACTCAGAGGCTCCAGCTGGTAGGAGAAGCTGTGGAAGCAGCCAAAACATGGACCTTTGAACATCCAGAGAACTTTCTATGGTTTTGCCTGGACTTTCCCTGTGCTGATTTGTTGTTTTGTGCCACTCCTCCCCTGTCCACTCCCTCGAAGTCCATTCATCTCAGGTTCATTCCATACACCTGCCCCTCTTGCCTGATTCTGTCCTGTCCTGTCCCCCTATGGTATTCATGTGGACTACATGGGCCCAAATGTCAAAGGCGTTAGCAAGACATTCTCCAACTTTAAACAGTGTTAAACAAAGTTTAAGGTCTGGTATACAGAGACTTCAGCCTGCTTAGTACCATGGCAAACACCCCATTAAAATCCTTTTGAACCTTTTCACTGTTAGTAAATATGAATCTTATTATTTTTATACTAAACTCTCATGCTTTCTTAATCAAACATCCCAGAATATTTTCTATTAGCTAAACAAAGTTGCTGGCTAAACAGTAATGTTAATATATGTCTTTGTCCTAGTAGGCCTGTACTTTATTAGCCTCTCTGTTTTAACTCTGAACTTTAGCTGACCCTCATGTGTTATCAATAGGGTGAATTTTAGCTGGAGCTTATGTGTTATTAAATAATGGATTTTGTGTCCTTTTTTCTTTACTCTAAACTCTGGACCCTTAAGGAAATGTCCAGAAAGGAACCACTTGTAACTGATATGTGGCAGGTGTTGCTGTGATTAATAAAATAATAATCTATTGAAGACTGCTTTTATCTTATCAGGAATCACTTTAATAGATTATTTCTGTCATAATGGCTTGGTTATAGATATCTTTTGTAATTGATAAAACAGTGGATGATTGAACAGATGTCTTTAGCTTATCAATTAGGTAAACCACAAAATTGAAGAAGTCCAGAGAGAAAAGCTCCTTTTCTTTGCCTTTTTTCTGTAAACACACAGTATATAAAGAGATGCCTTATATTATAGATGTATGTTGCAATGGATAAAATGGTGTAATTGCTAAGGGAGGCTTATAAACATTCTGTAATTGATAAATGTAGAAATTATCAAAATAGACAAGAAATGTGGTATAGCAGGTGTGTTCTTTAATCAATCTGTCAGCAAAACATTAATGTATGGATTAATGTCTAAGCAATAAGAATTAATTGTGGTCACAGATGGTCCTAGTAGTTATATATTAGTTACAAATATCATTGGCTTATTGATTCAAAATAAGACCAAACATAAGCAAGGATTTTTCTTTGTTTTTAATAGTATAGAGGAGGTGAGTTTTAGGAGTTAGAAATGAACCCAGCTAGGCTGCCTCACTTCTCCAGTCTCAGATTTGGTATGCATCTTTCCTTTTCTGTATCCTATATAGTGCAGTATTAAGTTTTCCTTGATTGTCTTACTTAAATATAATTTCTCCTGAGTTAGTTATTTGACATCATAACTTATTAAATCTCAACACACAACATATGAAAGATGCAGAAAAAAAGAGAAAACCAGTTAAAAAATTTGAAGTGTAAAGCATTAAATAATGCTTTCATTTTAACAACAACATCCTTTGTTCCCTTTTCCTTTAGTTGGAGAGAGTTTTTAGAAGGAGAAAAAACCTCTTGTTTGATAGTCTCTTTTATGGTAATAACTGTCCTTTTGGGGTAAAAAGAGAAGAAATTGGTAGAAATGGGCTGGTGCTGTCGTTGCTGTTGTTAAACTTTGATCCCGATTCCTAGGAGACAAAATAAGACAAACCCACACAAAAGGAGAGAGAGAAGAACAGCAAAGAGAGAAAATGCAGCTTCTGCCTCTGGTGTTGACTTTCACTTGTAATCTCACTGCTGGAGAAACACAGGCATAGCACATGGTCTTATCAGCCACTCCCAGACCTGGCAAAACAGCATCAGGCTCTTAAGGGCTTTTAGTTGCCTCTTTCTGGTCACAGGTTTACAGAAGGGTTGCAAACTATATAGTCTTGGCTGGCTAAGCCAGACTTTTATTAGACCAACAGAAAAGGGAGGGATGGAGAGAGAGAGAGAGAGAGAGATGGGAAAGAGAAAGGATAAGGTAGAGAAGAAAAAAGACCCAGGGCAGGGAGGAGCAAGTGAAGTTTTACATCCCAGGTTGCATTCGGGATGTAGCCAAAACTGGTGAAGGTAGTGATGTCATCTGGCTTTCTCTCTTTGGCTCAGCCTGCTCAGGACATCTCTCAGGATTGGGATAATGAAGCTCTCACCCGCAGGAGATGGTGGGGGTGAGAGCTATGATGGTGAAGCTCACTTGAATAGTTATTTTTCCCCCAAAGACTCTTTTTTTAAGGACCCCCAAAGGGAATGGTGGTCAGGATAGCCTATCCCCTTATTTTTTCCACCAGTTGGGCTTGGTTTCCAACACACCAATTTTGGTTCATTGATTTCTGGTTCCACATTTTTCTTGTTTACCAAGCAGGATATAACTCAGTAACTGTGTTAAGATCATTAGTCCTTTTCATTTGGACTAATTCAGTCTGTCTTTATTTTGCATCTTTTCCCATCAACCTACACTCACTTTTTACAGCTGAGTTCACAAGTAGGATAGATTTGTAGGCCCAATTATCACAACTCCTTAACCTCTTCCTTTCAATGGCCACTCTCCCTTCACTTTTCTTTCCATTTAGCTGATCCTGTCCTCAGAAGGTCCAGCTAAAAAAATAATAATGGAACTAACATGAAGTTTGCTGCCATCCCGGTGTTTAAGTTGCTTGTGTGTTCTAGGCCTTCCCACACCCTGTGTCTGTCTTATTTATTTAGATTTTAAGCTCTTCGGAGCAGGGGGTGTTTGTTACTTTGTGTTTGGACCCCATTCTTGGTTGATCTTCAAGCACTACTGTAATAAACGTGATTATAATAATCTTGTCTCTCTCATCCTTAACAAATGGGAGGCAGAGGAAGGCTGAGCAGAAGTGTGATGGTCCACACCCCTAGGGTCAGGGCAGCATGGCCTATTGGTGTCAGTCTATAAAGCAGCCCTTCAGTACAGGGCAGCAAGGCCTAACAGCCAGAGTCCATAGAGCCGCCCTTTGATGCAGGGCAGCAGGGCCTAATGGCCAGAGTCCATAAAGCAGCCCTTTGGCACAGGGCAGCATGGCCTAGTAGCCAGAGTCTATAGCATTAAGGCACCCCTTATGGGGTAAGGCAGCCCCATTATGGGGGCCCAGGCCCACCCAACTCCACCAGGCCCCAACAGTGGCATAGCAGCTTGCCACTGACTCAGCAGGGGGATCCTACCAAAACACGCTGAGTTTCCCCAGGCAGGTGGTACCACTCCATCACCCTCCCTGGGTCACTTCCTACCAGAGTCTGTGCTGGGGTTTCCCATGAGATGTCAGGTCCTCTGTGTTTGACAGAGCCCATTATCTCCAAGGGTTCCTCCAATCGCCAGGGTGCAGGTGGGCCATGGACAGCTTTGATTCCCAGTGCACTCAGGGGCTGTGGCTGGCCCTCCACAGGAGCTTCCCAAGCAGGTCCTTCCCCTGCAGCCTCTAGCCTAGAATGAGCTGGGCTCCCTCCCCTTTATACTACTAGAGCACTTGGAGCATGCCCAGTCTTGCCAGGGAGGCGGGACTTCTGCTGTCAATAACATGGGCTTAGCCCTGTCTGGGCTAGTGTGGGGTAAGCAGACCCCATCACAAGGAGGCAGAAGTTATATCCTAGTAGAGTAGCCAGGAGACAGTGGAATAAAAAATGAGGAAAGATTTGCACGTAGTATTTGATTAGTAAAGGAGGTTCTGGAACATAAGTAAATACTAGAAGGGACACGGAGTTGTTCTCAGATAACTAGTGAGCGTTCTGAATTGTTTTTACTTTGAGTATATCTAAATTGTGTATGTAAGCAGGCTGTTGCTGCAGAGGCATTTCCTCAGAAGTCCCTCTATTCTCTTTTCTCCAGGGCAATCCAAGTAATTTTTGTCCAAGTAAATGGCATTTATTAATGTACAAAAATGCTAATTTTTCACTTTGTTTTGGATGCACTATGTTTTTTCCCCCCTGAGTAAAGTCCATAAAATAAAATATGCAAATGAAGCACACATTTTAATGAATGCAGCCTGAAACTCTTTGTAGAGGGAAGCAATTTGAAAAGATTAGAAGGCAAATTTAGATTTAGTTATGGTGTTTTGTCTGAAAGGATAGAAAAGCTGCATTTTTTTTTAAAAATGAGTATCTGTTTCTCTCTTTTTAAACAAAGCAGTGGTATATTTTATACCTTAGGAAAACAACATAATTAAAAAAATGTCAGATTAAATAATAATTTTTTCTTCCTGAAAACTGAGATGTTTTTCCATTTCCTAACTTCTGTGGGTGAAATTCACACTTTCCCAACCCGTGCTGAACAAAACCTGAGATGGGCACTCTACAAGGGATAAAGGGCTGGGGTTCAGATATCACACCTGCAGAGTACACTAGTCTGCTCCTTCTATATTCTTTTCTGATTTCTTTCTGAGCCTCTGTACAACAAGGGAAATATCTCCCTGCATCCTCCCTCCCTTCACATTCCTATCAACAGCAGTGACATAATGCTCATCTGTTTGCAACTCCATACCAAAGATACAAAGATATTATGTCAGTGCTTCATTTATTTTCAGGGGCTTCCTGAGCTATCCATATGAGCACCCCTCCTTTTCTGGCATTTCAAAGCCACATCAACTGTTATCTCCTTGGACCATAAAGGGAAAGCAGTTTTAAAGGCAGCCTAGCTGGTCCTAGTAGATAGTGCATGAGACTGGGAGTCCGGAGACAAGTATTCTATTTCTGGCTTTGCCACTGAACTGCTGTGTGATCTTGGGCATGTGACTTTACCTCTCTGTGCCACAGTTTCCCCTCTGACGGACCGGTCTATTGAGACGGTAAGGTCATCAGGGAAGGGTCGCTTTCTCACAATGTGTATATATAGTGTCTAGCACAATGGAGCCGTGATCTCAGTTGAGGTCTCTAAGTGCTACTTCAATACAAATTAATAACTGTTAGCACTTTTTTTCTGAGTTTGGTGCTTCACAAAGTGAACTTTTCTATCACTACTTTGATGACACCTATTTATTTCAAAGTGATCCTTTTTTAAAACACACAGTTGTCTTCTGAGCCTCGACCAGTTTCCCCTTAAATGGGATTTTGGTTTGACCAAGGCCCCTTGTTTTCCTCTGAGACTGGCTTTGTGGTGACTTTCATTTTGTGTGAGATTTTCCAATCCCATCCTTTCCCCTATCTGTTCAAATAAGCTCTTTCCCACAGCTGCACATCTACTTGGCTAGGTAATTAGGCACCAGGATGAAGACACATTCAATGGGGTCAATAAGGTATTCTCAGTGTGAGGGCAAGGGAGGGAGGATTTAAATCTTGGTGAAGCTGCTAATTTGTATTCAGTTTTCAAAACTCTAAATGCACCAAGTCAGTAAGTTACATTAACAAAAGAAACCATAAGATATTAAGCAAGGAATTACTTCCTTTTTTATCACTGAATAACACAAAATGAGCAAGGTATTCAGTTATCAGCTTCCCAACTGGTAACAGGACTATAATGCAGAACTGTGAGAAGAGCATTTACATAGTGGTTGAACAAGTACTGCCACCTATTTGTGAATAATGTACATGCTCAGTACTCTTATGGGTCTATCTACAACCTTCATTTCTGATCAGAAGCTTGCTATTTCAATTTACAACCCACCAAAATGTCAGCCTCACAACCAAACATTGCCAAATAATACACTGGAATGTATTTACAGGATGGTTTACTCAGATTACACTTTTTTGGGGGTGCAAATTACATTACACTAATATATTGTATGGTTCGTATATGACAGAAAGAAATATAGCACTAGGATTCTTTTTTAAATAGATTGTAGACATGTTTTCTTACACACTCTATGGCTAAGGACAGAACTTCATGTGTTTAACATTTTAAACAAATGTATTTACACAAAAAGGCTGAGTGCTGTTTGTACAGCCCTTCTTTTGAATCAATCCTTCTATGTTTCTTTGGTTTTTTTACAAAAGGGTATATTTTTCTGAAAATTATGCAACCACATTTATTTTTGTTGGCAAAAAGCCATTATACGCTTCTTTTGGTTCTTTTGGTTTTTTTGGTTTGGTTCTCTTTAGGCAGCAATGATTTGATACAATAATATAAATAATAACCACTCTATAACATGTAATATCTAATAACATGGCCTCATTGTGCAAGGTACTATACAAACACAGAGTAGGAAACAGTCCTGCCCTAAAGAGTTTAGAATCTTAATAGACAACACACCCATAGCATGGGGGAAAGGGGTTTAACACACACACAGAGGGCTTGTTTTCACTACCAGGGAGATCGACACTGCTGCAATCAATGCAGCGGGTGTCGAATTAGCAGGTCCAGTGAAGACCCGCTAAATCAACGGCAGAGTGCTTTCAGGTTGACCCCAGTACTTCAGCTCTGCGAGAAGATTAAGGTAAGTCGACTGAAGAGAATCTTCCATCAAGGCAATGCAGTGAAGACACCCGGGTAAGTCGACCTACACTATGTTGACTCCGTCTATGTTATTCATGTAGCTGGAGTATCATAACTTAGGTCAACTTACCCCGGTAGTGAAGATAAGCCCAGAATTCAGAATCTCAGCCAAATATGCAGTTTAGGTCCAAGATGTGTGTCAAATGAATACAATTCTAGTAATTTAATCAGCTATTTAATCACATAATAAAAGTTTAATCTTCTCTTTGTGAAAGGCATACAAACTGATTAATAATAATATAAAATTATTATGGTAAAATAATAAATGTGACCTCCCTTATTATATCGGTAAGATATTTCTGGCTTTTTTAAACTTTGTGACATAACTATTACCATATAACAAATATGGAATTAAAAGCTGATTGACAAATTTTCATTGGAGATGTATTTGAAATGCTCCAGCTTTTGTGATTTTACAGATATTCCATGTCCGATTTTAGTTATACATATTCACTACCTTTTAAAAATGAATATTTTATTATAATTTTTCAAGAGAGAAGATAATCCTAGTAGATTTTTTAAAATTGTAAATGCAATTCATATTTTGCCAGAAATTCCTATATTTAAAAAGAAAATACTGCCCTTTTGTGAGCATGCTTGGCTGGGCTTACACTGACTTTTGAATAGGTTTGTATATATAACCCCAGGAGAGTTGCATGGGTGTAAATGAGGACATAATTTGGCCCAGTGTTTGTAAATAAATACACAAGGTATAGAGAGAATATGATTTGTATATCAGCTGTAGAACTGAGGAATGTTAATAACCATCTACTCTTACATGGAACCACTTGATTTCACTGATATTACTTGTATGAATGAGGAATAGTAAAGAAGAGTAAAATACTTCACTAAGCAAAAATTTCAGGACTGAGCCCATATTTATTTGTGTGGGGTTTTTTCTTTTCTTTTCTTTTTTAATCAGAATTATTTGTAAACTCTGGGAATGATTCTGAGCTAGTGTAACTTATCATAGCTCTATTGTCTTAATGTATCAATGACAATTTATATCAGCTGAATATCTGCCCCATTATCTCAATAATCCTCACAACAGCCCAGTGAGGTAAGTGATTAATCGTGATTTCCATTGTTCCGATGGAGAAATTGAGGCACAGAAGTTAAGGCAAACATTTTCACATGCTTATTCTAACCAACGGAGATTCCAAAATTGGTGAATGCCTCTGAAAATGTGACTTTCAGCAATTTGCCCAATGCCACAGAGTCAGATCTGAAAACAGAACTCTGGACATCCTGGTTTCAAAACCTGGCCCTGATTCAGGAAAGTCTTTCAACATGTGGTTAATTCATCCCATTTCAGGACAGCTCTTGAATACAAGCTTAAAATGAAGCATGTGGTTAAGAGATGCACCTGAATGAGGGCCCCAAGCTTTAAACCACAGCTCAAAGACTTCATCATACCTCTCTTTCTCTCCCACTGAATGCAAGACACATATTGGAATATCACTAATACCTTGCTTTCTGGACACACATTGAAAACATCCTGTGCAGAAATATGAATTACCTATGTCACTGAATGTTTGGTCTGATAGGATTATTTTAATATTATTGTAGCTGAGTTCCTGTGCTGGCTGGGTCTGTGTGTGATCCACAGGCAGCCCCTAAAGGAAGAACCCTGCTGTGTCTCAGGCAGTTAACTCAGAGAGTGAGCATTGGTCTACACTACAGAGTTAAGCTGCCCTGTGTTGACCTACATTGAGATAACTATAAAAGTGCCTACACTAAAATGTCACTCCTGTGATGTAACTCACCCGCTATGTCAATGTAGTTAGGTCAAAGCCGTGTCAGTGTAGACACTGTGTTGCTCACATCGACTGTTGCTGGCTTTCAGAAGCCATCCCACAATGCTGTATTCTGACAGTTCAATCAGTGCAAAAGCTCCTGGTGAGGGCGCACACTGCCAACACAAGGAGCAAAGTGTAGACACGTGCAAGCAATTGAATTACTGCAGTGGCTGTATGCTGACTTAAGTTTGGTTGACTTAATTTTGTAGTGTAGACATGCAGAGTATGGGTTTCCTGCTTCTGGGGGGAAGGGAAAACTACACCAGAATGGGAAAGGAGGAGCCTGTATGCCCTCTTCAAGTAATAGGTAGATATGATTCTGTTGTTAAACCGAGTTCATTCCAGGGTAAGTATTCTAGGCTGGGCTAACCCACCAGTAAGAAGATCATCATGTCACATAACATTATCATTTATTTTGCTAGCTCTTAATATGTGTTGCTTTTCACATATGCAACTTATTACAACTTTGTACTTTATCTTTTCTGTGACAGAAATAAACTAAAGTATAAAACTCTGGGATATGACAAGAAGCACTAACAACATAAATATCTTGGTAAAAATCAGCTGCTTACATTCAGACCGAAAATAAAAAACAGACTTTTTTTTCATACAAGCTGTAAAAAATGTCTCAAAGTACTTCACATCTGCTAATACAATCCCCACAGAGATAATCTAGTAGCTGGAGAATCATTATTATAATTTCCAACATCCCAAGGTTGGCAGTGGCACTCTTATTTTTTCATGGACTGAATTCAAGTTGATGGAGTCAGTCATGCTACGAATAAGGACTGCAATAAGGAAACCTGCACAAGTGTCAGTCAAAGATGTAATTTTTTCTGTGGCATTTGGATAAGTGCATTGGTTTCTGCTTGATTTGGGTAATAAGAAATATTTCCATATCACTTTCATGAACAGTGCTATAAAAATAAAAAGGGTCACTTCTTTCTCCCTTTCTTCCAGCAGCAAAGATGGGATAATGCATTTCTTACTTTTAACACTGGATAAAATAAACATTTTTTTTTTAAAAAGTTGTTTACCCCAAAATGGAGACCATGAAGATGGCCATCTTGAAATTAACTTTCCTATTTAAAACTAAAAACTTGAGTTCAAATGTTCCATTGCACATGCCCAGAGCACCATATTGTAAGATAATCTCATTATTATAAAATGCTTTCCCTTTACCCATTATCTATCTAGCTTCATTTTTGTCCCTTTAATGCCTCTACTCCTATCTGAGTCCTATCTTGCAAGCCCACCATGTATACAACTTGCATACATTTCAAGAGAACTTCCGTATGCACATGTTTTATATGTACAAGCCCTTTGTCATCTGTGTTATCTATTCATCTTGTGTGTCTGTGATTTATAATGTGTGCCAATAGTATTTAAAGAGTATAGAAAACACATTTCCCACTACAATTTCTGTATCAAGATGTGAAGTAAACAAATATTGTATCACAGAACATGGATATTCAGTCTACCCTGTGCTTTAAGTAGGTAAAAATCTAAAAACTATTTCAGAATCTCATAATTACCACCATTAGTCTCAGCAAAGAATGGACCACAAGACCAACAACACAGCAGAATAAAAAGAATAAATACCAAAACCTCACTAATTGATTTTTGTTTTAAGTGCAATATTTCCATATTATGAAACTCTAAATTATTTTTAGTTTCCTGTACTTTATGTAATCCATGTTTGACAAACATAATGAACATATTATGTAAAATGATTATTGTACACTATCAAGGCAGCATTTGGTCCTCATCAAAGGCAAATCACATCCCCAATTTGGTTTGAAAAGATATTTTTGGATTATTCATGCAAAAAATGTTTCTGTTAAATTCGTGCATGTTGTGGTGAATCTGATAATGAAGATACAGTTGAGAAAAAATGGAGAAAATTTTGTTGTAGGTTGAACATAAAAAAGCAAAACTTTAGCCCAGAGGGATTTTTTATCTCAAATTTATTAGTTTGAAAATATTAAGTTATAAAATGATAGTGCTCTCTCTCTCAAGCTTATCTATAGCAGTGTTACTGTGCCAAAATAGTGCCTGTTCATTTTCACACCGCATAATAATCACAGAAATATATGTAGATAAAGTCAAATACTGAACCACTGCAAATGGATGCAGCAAAGAAGCTTGTATCACTCAACAATCTTCTTGGATCTCTCTCAATTTTTCTATCTGTGCATGTTTTTATAAGTGTTGATTACCATAGTGCAGTGGTTCCCAAACTTGTTCCACTGCTTGTGCAGGGAAAGCCCCTGGTGGGCCGGGCTGGTTTGTGTACCTGCCGCGTCTGCAGGTTCGGCCGATCACGGTTCCAGCAGCCCCCAGTGGCCTTGGTTCACTGCTCCAGGCCAATGGGGGCTGCTGGAAGCAGCGGCCAGCACATCTCTCAGCATGCGCCGCTTCCAGCAGCTCCCATTGGCCTGGAGCAGCGAGTGGGAGCCGCGATCGGCCAAACCTGCGGACATGGCAGGTACACAAACCGGCCCAGCCTTCCAGGGGCTTTCCCTACAAAAACGGCGGAACAAGTTTGGGAACCACTGCCATGGTGGTTTATAACTTCCAAAAGAGTTAAGCAACAGACAGCATGAGATCTAATTTTTCTCTGGACCTATGTTTTTTGTTCTATCTCCATCTTTACACTCTGGGCTTGTCCCTCTCAGCCTGCTGGATTACAC
Organism: Mauremys mutica; assembly: GCF_020497125.1. Taxonomy (NCBI): domain Eukaryota; kingdom Metazoa; phylum Chordata; order Testudines; family Geoemydidae; genus Mauremys; species Mauremys mutica. The sequence goes on along the minus strand of NC_059073.1, from coordinate 188,625,706 downwards.
TGTATGTGTCTCCATTTGTGTTTATTAAATAAAACTTCAAAACCAACACCAAAAATTACAGTCACAACTGGGACCAAGCTCAAAAGCAAATATCTGAACCCTTTTCATGCCAGACTCTTAGTGATGAAAAATAAAAGTTCAGTTTGATATCATAGGCCCTCATATCGATTGCCGTTTTGATGAATTCATCTTTTTTTTTCTCAGCCATTGCTAGCTCTACAACTACACAAAGAGTAGGAGCTTGAGTTTCAGGAGAGTTGTTCTGCACCTGAAAACAGGATGAAGAGTGGATTTGCCAGAGATAAAACTAGTTTTAACTACCACATTGACAACTGTCAGAGTCTCAAGGAAAATATGCGGCAAATGTCTGTTCTTACTTATTGAGGGAGATGCCAAATCCTCTGGTGATTGGAAAAGTCCAAAAGTCAATTGGCTTTAAGTGTGGCCACACAAGAGTTCTGAGGCCATATGAAGACATTAAAGGAACATAATAGTAGAAAGTGTTCTGTAGTGTCCTCTAATCCCCAGGCTTCCTGACGACACCCTTTATCTACTCTCGTGCTTCCCTTGTAGGTTAACTCTGGCGTAAAGTTTACCATAAATATGCACCACTGTATACCTTGTACTTAAGGGAAAACTATTATGCCCAAGGTACAACAGTGTCCCGCAGAGATAATCTTGTGGACAAATCAAAACTGCTAAATGGTGTTTTGAAAAATATTCCTTAAGGCCCCTCTGATATAGCACTATCCTAAACTGTAAGCCGATGTGCTAGAATGTTGCTACCTGAATTTGTCCATGGGAGATACAGCCTGCTGTTGCAAGAAAAAAATACCATTTTAGGGTCTGAATCATATTTTTCCCACTAGTTAGCCCTTTTCTTCCTCTATAGCATTTCCCAGCTATACTGGAAAATAAGTGGCCATCTCCTACCCTCAGCTGCATGAACCCTCTGAAAAATAAATACACCTTCAAGAAAGCTTCAGGTCAAAATGTCTCCAAATCCCCTTCTCTAGGTTACATTTATTGCCCCAGAGCCTCTGAAAAAATAATCCTGTCAATATGACCAACAATTTTCCAGGAGGAGGCCATACATTTGCCGCATAAATGCAAACAAGTAATAGGAATGGTTTAATTAACATCAACCTTTCTGCCAACGCCAGGGTCTATCTCTTCCACCTCAACACCATCTTCTGCTTCAATTTAGCTACCAAATCACTACTGAAGGTTAGTCCCAGACAATCTATAACCCCAGCATGGCTTGTCACAATATGTGAGTCCTCTGGAAGAACAAAAGAGCACCATGAAATCCTCACCCACAAAGCCTTGTTCTTCTTCATGTTAATCACTGCTCTAGTTGAAGCAGAATAATTGTTTAAGGTATCAAACAATAGATTTCTATCTTCCTGTACTGTCCACCGCACTGCGAAATAATCTACATGGGTGACAACTTTCATTGACAGACTGGAGTTTCTCTTTCCTCTACTCTGCCCATTTAAAATCCAAATTTTCTGTTATCAAACACAGCCCACAGTAAAAGGTCCAAAGAAAAACAATTTAACAATTTACTCAATGGACAATCTTGCCTTACTCCCCTCTACCCATTTACAGAAGGGATGCCCACTTCATGAACTTACAGGATCCATAGCCAGATAATAAACTGTGAGGGAATACCACATTGAGACAACCTTAAGTAAGGCATGTTTGCTCTATCACAAGTGTGGACCTGATGTAAGGCCACATCTAACCTTCCTGTTCAACCCATCCCCCATTTTCAAATACTTCCTGCAAATTACACAAAATGTCTGCTACTGTGTGACATTGAGCTGCATTAGACTGACTGGGATGCAATACTTTATTTTTCCCCAATCGCTTGGCTAAAATGGAAGCCAACATTTTGTGGTTCATGTTTAAAAGGGCTACAACATCCAATTCCTGATATCTTACAAATCCCCATTTTTGCAAAGAAATAAATAAAAAGTCCTTCATAAAAGGAAGATCCCAATGTGCCTCTAGTCAAGGCATCGCTGAAAGCACAGGAGAACACTTCTGATAAAATTCTATTATCAAATTGGGGAAGTTCACTGCTTGAGTGACAAGATCACTGCACAAACCTCCATCTCCTCTATTGGCTTTATAAATAAGTCCTGTTCCTCATCTGCCAATGTTGGTTCCCCTGCAATATTATTCAAAAACTGTTGCTGCTGGAAAGCAGGAATGGTTTGTCCCTGAAAGAGCTCACTAAAATATTCCTGAACTATTGGACCAGCAGGATCCCTGTGTACCTACCCAGTGCCAGGATGCTTTAACAAATGTTCTGAAAAGGAACATAAAGAGGTCACCAGGCTTCACTTGTTCAATTCCCACCATTCCATCTGGGATTCATAAATTTCCCAAACTATTTCTCGTTCCATAAGATGCCTTCCACCTTTCTAATTGCAACTGAATTATTGAATAAACAAATATTTAGTTTCCAATAACCCCAGCCAAAAGTCACTCTCATACTACCCAAGTTCAGCTCAGACCAATCAGTGGTCAGAAAATTCTACAGGCTGCACTAAGCATCTTCAAATATTGAAGTAGTTTTCACATACAACCTGTCTAATAGACTACCCAATTGCCCTCTAAAAATATAACTCCTCCTTTCTTAAACAAGGATGCCCCCAAAACATCCTTTAACAATAGGGCATCACTGCTTATAAGTAATTTTCATCAGTTTGTGACCCTTTAGGCTGCTTTGCTCTTTTGGTCACTGCAGACAAATCCAAGGTCCAAAGAGCCCCTTTTATACTTCTAGGCTAGTCTAATGAATTGTAATAATCCCCTATGATTACTTTGTGCATCTCACCACCCTTCCATAGTTTAGTTAATTTAGATAGAGCTATTTTGTAGAAATATGAGCCTAGGACATGACTACACTATGAAATTAGATCGATTTTATAGAAGTCAATCTTTAGTAACAGATTTTATACAGTCAATAGTGCATGTCCCCACTAAGCGCTTTAGGTCAGCGGATTGCGTCCTCAATACCATGGCTAGTATTGACTCACAGAGTGGTGCACTGTGGGTAGCTATCCCACAGTCCCCGCTTCCCATTGGAATTCAGGGTTAAGCTCTCAATGGCTGATGGGGCAAAAACATTGTTGCGGGTGGTTTTGGGTACATGCCATCAGTCTCCCCTCCCTCCCTCCCTCCTTGAAAGCAACAGCAAACAATCATTTCATGCTTTTTTTTCCTGTGTTATCCATGCAGACGCCATAACATGGCAAGCATGGAGCACGTTCAGCTGCACACTGCTTTTGTGAGCATTGCAAACACCTCACGCATTATCCTGCAGTATGTGCAGAGCCTAGCTAGGAGCCGCCAGCATGGAAGATTGTGAGGACATGGACAACAGACATTCCTGAAAGCATGGGATGTGGCAATTGGGACGTCATGGTGGCATTGGGGCATGTTGATACAGTGGAACGCCAATTCTGGGCCCGGCAAACAAGCACACACTGGTGGGATCGCATAGTGTTGGAGGTATGGGATGATTCCTAGTAGCTGCAAAACTTTCGCATGCGTAAGGCCACTTTCATGGAACTTTGTGAGTTGCTTTCCCCCACCCTGAAGTGCAGGAATACCAAGATGAGACCTGCCCTGACAGTTGAGAAGTGAGTGGCAATAGCTCTGTGGAAGCTTGCAAGGCCTGATTGCTACTGGTCAGTCGAGCATTAGTTTGGAGTGGGCAAATCTACCGTAGGGTCTGCTGTGATCCAAGTAGCCAGGGCAATCAGTGATCTTCTGCTAACAAAGGCAGTGACTCTTGGAAATGTGCAGGGCATATTGGATGGCTTTGCTGCAGTGGGGTTCCCTAACTGTGGTGGGGCAATAGACAGAATGCATATCCCTATCTTGGCACCAGACCACCTTGCCAAAGAGTACATAAACCGCAAGGGGTACTTCTTGAAGGTGCTGCAAGCACGGGTGGATCACAAGAACTGTTTCATCAACATCAACGTGGGATGGTTGGTAAAGGTGCATGACGCTCGCATCTTTCGGAACTCTGGACTGTTCAAAAAGCTGCAAGAAGGGACTTTCTTCCCAGACCGGAAAATTACCATTAGGGATGTTGAAATGCCAATAGTTATCCTTGGGGAACCAGCCTACCCCTTGCTCCCATGCTCATGAAACCGTACATAGGCAGCCTGGAGAGCAGTAAGGAGCAGTTCAATGTGCCTTTGGATATTTAAAAGGGCACTGGCACAGTTTGCTGAGTAGGTTAGACCTCAGCGAAAGCAATATTCCCATTGTTATTGCTGCTTGCTGTGTGCTCCATAATATCTGTGAGAGTAAGGGGGAAGCGTTTATGGCGGGGTGGGAGGTTAAGGCAGATCGCCTGGTGGCCAATTTTTAACAGTCAGACACCAGGGCAATTAGAAGAGCATACCAAGGCATGCTGTGCATCAAAGAGGCTTTGAAAAACAGTTTCATGACTGACCAGGCTACGGTGTGACAGTTGTGTGTGTTTGTCCTTGATGCAAAGCTGCTTCCTTTGGTGAATGTACTTCCCTGTAAGCCAATCCTCCTTCCCCCTTCAACCACAGCCAACAAAGGAAGTAAAGTCCTTATTGTTCTGAATCCATTCATTCTTTATTTATTTATTAAAAAAACTTGAAATCACTGCCAATGCTGACTAGTAAAAGGAAGCCCGGTGTACAAAGGGTTTGATAACGGGGCAGGGCGGGGTGGGGGGAAGGACAAGGCCACATGGCTTATTGTAGCCACACCACAAATCAAAGCTGTTTGAATGGCAACCTTCTATTGCTTAGGCCATTCCCTGGAGTTGAGTGGTAGGGTGCCCGGATCCTCCCCCACATGTTCTTGGGCATCTTGGTGAGGAGGATATGGAACTTGGCGAGGAGGGCAGGAGGTTACACAATGGCTGAAGCAGGGGTCTGTAGTCTAGTTGCCTTTCCTGCAGCTCCACCAGATGCCTCATCATGTTGGTTTGCTCCCCCATTAGCCTCAGCGTCTCCTCCTGAGTGTTCCGATCATGCTCACTGTATGTTTTCCTTGCCTCTGCCACCGAATGCCTCCATGCATTCAGCTGTGCCCAATCAGTGCAGGAGGACTTCATGAGCTCTGAAAATATGTCATCGCGAGTGCGTTTTTTTCACCTTCTCATCTGTGATAACTCAGGGACAGTGCTGATGCAGGGAGCAAAGAAACATTTAAAGCTGCAGGGGGGAAATAAGGGAGAGTATATTTTGAAGAAGATATATTTCTGAGAACAAAAGAGAGACTCTTTCACAGTGAATCAAGCAATTCACAGCAGACAGCATATGTGTTTTAGGTACAAGGTTGCATTTTACCTTTTACATTGAGTGCCTGTTGGTATGGTGACACATCACATGGGGCTGGGCAACAGAATTTGGTTTGCATGCTGCCATGGTAAGCCAAAGGGTGCGTGGCTTCTTCCGCATTCATAACACGTGGGAATGGTTTCAAACTGCAGCACCCTCCTTTCCCATAGCAACCAATGCTGTTTGTGTTCGCTGTTTAAAAGGAGGGGCTGTGGTTTCTGTTTTAAAGGAGGGGCTGCAGTTTTGGGGTGGATGTGAAGCACACCCGTCCCCCCCAGCATGGCTATTCTCCGGAATGATCCCTTTTAGCCAAGTGCAAACAGCCCAGCATGCCCAGTGTCTAATGTGTCAGGGATCACCAAACAGAGGGAATTACTGTTCCCTTACAAAACTTCCCCTATTTCAACCAGGTGACCATGAATGATATCACTCTCCTGAGGCTGACACAGAAAGATAAAGACCAAATGTTGCGTGAATACGAGCAAAACCCAGGACCATTCGCTGCCATGCTTTGTGCTGCAATGATTCCAGACCACTTGCTACTGGCTTGGAGTGGTAAAGGGTCCTACTGTGGAGGACGAAATAAGGCAGCTCTCCCCAGAAACCTTCTGCAAAAGCTTTCAGAGTACCTCCAGGAGAGCTTCATGGAGATGTCCCTGGAGGATTCCCGCTCCACCCCCAGACATGCAAACAGACTTTTTCAATTGTACAGGGCAAATCAAACATTAAACACAATTGCTTTTACCCCCTGTGGTGTCATTACAAACGTGTACTCACCAGAGGTGCCTTCTCAGCCTTCAGGGTCCGGGAACAATAGGCCCTGGGAGGGTATTGGCTCTAGGGTGAGGAAAAGGTCCTGGCTGCCAGGGAGAACAGATTCTCTGCTCGCCTGCTGTGCATTCTCCTCCTCCTCTTCCTCATCCACAAAATCCTCATCCACGTTGCGTGAGGCTGCCACCTTGCATGTGTTCATGGAAAGTGTTGGGGTACTGGTAGGGTCCCCCCCAGAATAGTGTGCAGCTGATCATAGAAGCGGCATGTCTGGGGCTCTGACCCGGAGTGACTATTTGCCTTCTTTGTCTTTTGGTAGGCTTGCCTGAGCTCCTTAATTTTAATGTGGCACTGCTGTGCATCCCTGGTGTAGCCTTTCTCCACCATGCCCGGTGCATGGCCTATATATGAGCATATCTTCTGCTGGATCAGAGTTCTGCCTACACAGATTCTTCTTCCCATACAGCAATCAGATCCAGTGTCTCCTGTTTGCTCCATGATGGAGCTCATTGGCGATTCTGGGACTGGATGATCACCTGTTCTGCTGAGCTCGCCACGCTGACCAAACAGGAAATGAAATTCAAAAATTCCCGGTGCTTTTCCTGCGTACCTGGCTAGTGTATCAGAGTTGAAAGTGCTGTCAAGAGCGGTCACACTGGAGCACTCTGGGCTAGCTCCCGGAGGCCAATACCATCAAATTGCACAGCACTGCATCTACACTACCCCAAATTCGACCCAAGAAGGTCTATTTTAGTGATACTCCCCTCATCGAGGAGCAGTACAGCAGTCGATTTTAAGAGCCCTTTAGGTTTGCAGAATGCGATTGGCTGTATAGACATATTCATTATAAAATCAACCTAATGTGGCTAAATTCGACCTAACCTCATAGTGTAGACCAGGCCTAAGTCAATACTGAAATCTTTTTATAGAATCATTGCATTCAACCAGATTGAAATTTGCATAAGTATGTTTGATCTAGCAGTTTCACTTAGAGTTCTTCATTTCTTCTCCTTGTATCATGATGTTTTGTGCTGTTAAACCTTTGCAAACATTCCTCCCGGTAGTGGATGAATTTCTGTTGTCTTGTTACATACAAGCCTGATCCTACTCAGGGTCTAATCCGAAGTCTATTGAAGAGAATGGGAGTCTTTCCATTGACTTCAATGGGCTTTGGATCAGGCCCACTTCAGTGTATAGGAATAGGGTAGTATCTCCTCTAAATAATTTGTGAGCCTTCTAATGGTGCTTGCTGTGTTCTGTGGCTGAGAAACAGCCAGAAATCAGAGGATCATGATGTGTGTAGATAGGCCAGGCACGTTTGTGTATAATTAGTAACACAGTTATTTGGGTACCAATTGTGCCTCTGTGATTTCTTCATATTGTTGTTGTTGTGTAAAGAGCAAAAGACAGAACACTCAGGCAATTTTGTCTGGTTAAAGACATCAGGAACTGGCTTTGGGATCCTTCAGGATGAAATCTCTATGTAAATCTGAGATATAACTAGCTTGTAAAAAAGCTCTTTGGCTCATGTTTAGATATAATTAATTACAATTTAGATTATCTTTTGCAAATAATAAGATTAGTTAAACTGTTCATCTAAGCATCTGTATACAGTTCCCAGCAGTCAGCTTCTTTCACACTGTGTAAATTTGCCAAGAAAATCTGTATTCCTGATGCCAGGGAAGCACATACTAGTTTTGCATTCAACTGGGTTTCAGTTTGGGATTTTCTTAATAAATATATTTCCTCCACAAATAAAGTGTGGGTTAAGACTAAAATCCTGTCTTCAAACATGAACTAAGGTCTTCTGAATAATGCAATTCATTTTATTTGCTGATAGAGAAGGAAACTATTTTTTTATAATTCTGCAAGTGTCACAATTGATACTAATTTGAAAATTGACACTTCCTTCAGCCATACAATCCAAATCAACATTAAATAAAAAGAAGTCCCAGTCATAGACAAAGACCCCACTGTGTTAGGCACTGTACACATACTAAGCCAAAAAGCCATCCCTGCCACAAAGATTTATACAATGTATGTATCAGATAAGAGACAGTGGATGGTTAGCCCAAGGAAACAATAAGCCTGTTGGTGGGCTATAGACATTTCAGGGCAAAAGTCTCTGGAATAATTTTGTGTTTCTCTTTTGAGAAACATGCTTGCAAGAGACAGCTGCACTGCTTCAATTTACTGGATTCGTGAACAAATAACCAAGGATGAGGTGTGGGGCGGGGGGAAGCTTGACTAAAAGGCGAGTCAAACAATATAACCAAGAAGTATCAACTGTGCTTGTGCTACAACTAGCAAATTCCTGACTCTGTAACTGACTTCCCCCTTAGCCCTACTTTTAGTGCTCTTGAACACTCTGTCTCTCATCAGCTGTAGCTTCAGTAAGATAGAGGAAAAGCAAACTAAGGCACCAGAGTTTGCACTGTCCTGCAACATTTTCCCTTTGTTCATGAACAGTCACCTGAAGAAAGACTCTGAGCTGAAATAGAGACTTCCTCCATATCTTCAACAAATGCTAACAACAACAATGTACAGTTAAACAAGAATTGAAATTTGCAGCATCCTATGTAGTTTGTTCATAAATAAGACTATAGGTCCTTATAGATATTATCCTCTTTCTTTGTGAAATCATCTTATGTATATTCAAAATAAAAAGTGATCAGGGTTAGCATATAAAAGAATTTCATTCACTACTGCCTGATAATGAATAATACTCAATAAATGCATATTTGTCCCAGTATAGTAACTTTTCCAAGACTGTAACATCCCAAATCATTTGTACTTGTTTATTAATGCAAGGGACCATGGAATGTTTGTTGGTCAATATGATAACATATTTTGCTCCCATAATTCAGTGTCTGCTTGGTTTTCTATCTAATGTATTTTTGCTTGTGTTAGGAAACAGACCTAGCAAATAGGATCATGGCGGTAGATCTCCCTTTAGGCTCCACAGTTTAAGTATCTGATCTCCAAAGTTAGCCAGTTCGAGAATAAAGCCTCTATATACATAACTCCTCCAGCATAGTGGTGAGCATTCTGCAATGAGGGCTTGGTCTTGCAAGGTAATGTGTACTCTGACTTGATTCACTAAAGTATTTAAGCATGTGCTTAACTTTAAACATGTAAGTAGTTCCATTGACTCATTGTTATGTAAAGTTATGCACATGTGTAAGTCTTTGTAGTATCAGGATCTTAAACTGGAGAAAACCAGGGCTCTCAAACATTTGTTGATCTCTTTAACTAGGTTCTTTTACCTCCAGTGATGAAAGTTTTTATTGAATCAATGAACTTCTTAAAATAACTATTAGGCAATTTTGATAGAGGTTGGTGGTACAATTTATTACATTAATTAATAGCTGTTATTAAGATATTTCCATCCATCAGGATCTCTTTATGTTTTTTCAAAAAGAAATACAATTATTAAAGTAAAATGAATTACATGATTTAGGAATACAGATCCCTAATTTGCCTTAATAAAGTTTGGCCAATAAATGAAACGGCCCTGCAGCCCGAGCCCTGTGAGCCTGTGTCACCTAGCATGGGCCAGCTGAGGGCATACTGGGTAGACATACCCATAATTTCTTGGCCATTTTACTCTTTGCAGTTGGTCTCAACCACAAATGCATAAGTTTTTGCTATGTCTGTGTTCTGTCGTGGTTTCTCACCATACCTATTATCCTGCAAACTTAGAAGTCAAAGATTAAAAAGAAATATGAGGACATGTTACATGCATAATGCTATTGTGTTTTGCTGTTCTCTGATTTTCATACCCTGTATATCTCTTGTTGATCTGATTCAGAAGGCAAAGGAGTCCAAAGGAGGGGGCACATCTGTCTTATCTGTCTTTTAAGAACAAAAGGAGCAGGTCATCGTTGTCCTCAGTTTTATACAAAAGCTTAATCCATCAAATAAAATGTTCTGGAAATCCTAGTCTGAGTAGTGTTTGAAACAAGTGCTTCTATTCAAAATGATCAAGAGCATCCAACAAGATTGCTAATTGTGGTTGAACCTTCAACTGAACTGAGTGAAGTGCATTTAACAAGCCATCCTCCTGACATTATTTGCTCATTGACAGCCTCCACTGAGTTCAAGCTGATCCCTGTATATCTAAACACAAAGACACTACTTTAGCCATTCTTTTCAATCAGAGTTTAGATGGGAGATGAGCCTATGTCTGCTTCAAATGTTAAATAGTCTTCTTTCTTAGGGTCTCACAGTGATTTTGGCTTCATATATTGACTCAGCGATATTGACATTATACGTTGACAATAAAGTTAGATCATAATAAAAAAAACTATGGTGGAAGAAAAGACCTTTTCCACATTTTTTGAAAGCAAATTAATAAGGTCTCCATATGGGATTATCAAAGGATTATAAGTACTAGGTCCCAAACATTTCAGTGGAATTTGGGCATTGAACTCTCTCCGTTGAAAATACCAGTCTCACTGCTTTGCTACTATTCCATGATTTAACAGCTAATAAAAGTTCAACTAGCATGTTGTTTTCCTTAACAGAGCTCTCCTGGGGAACAAAGTAGCCAAACTTAGACTAGTTCAAAGAGACCTCATTACAGAGTCAGGGTTTTCTTTTTTCTTTTTGTTGTTCTAAGTGACATTGGTATGGATGGGATGGCAGAATTCTGACTGAATACATGTGGGGGTATGCATGTGTCCACTGGAAGTGTTAATTTGGGTAACATTATCTGGAGATAGTTATTTTTTTTTCCTCTAAAGGAGCCATGCTAGGCCCCTATCCCTTTCATTTGCCATCTTATAGTAGAAATGGCACATCACATGGATTGTAGTTTCCATTTCATTACCCTCACAAGGGCATTCTCCCTGTGATTTTGATAATTTCCTACTGATTTTTTAAATCTAAACAGTGCTCATACAGTCCTTCAAGCTGAGTGATTTTTTTTTAAAAATGCATTAGCTAGGAATCCTCAGGCTTTCTTGCTGATCTGATGTTATGGAGGTAGCTTTTCCTTCAACGCTGCTTTGTCTACATTGACCGACACAGGATAAAGCATAAAGGATAAAGCATCGCTGGGGGAATCCTACTGTACTGTATTGTACTGTACTGAATTCCCATATGACCATTTAAGCCAGCAGTACAATCTCTTTGTTACAGCCCCCTTTGTTTAAGCAAACAATACAAACCCTTTGTTCAAATGGGGCTTAATAGGGAGCTCTTCCCTCCTGGTGACCTGTTGGCCATTTCTATGTGCAAAAATTGCACTGCTTGAACTATATCTATGTAGTTAAAAATGGTATAAGCCCCCTCTCCACCCCCATTTGAACACAGTTATACCAATAAAAATATGCATACATAGTATAGTTTATTCCTAAATGGAGGAGGGGGGCTATACCATTATAAGGCACTTTTATATCAGTGTAATTGCGCCCACACTAGAGGTTGTACCGGTATAATCATTTTATTTTTTTTAAAAAATCACACCCCTAGCCAAAGTATTTGTACCAGTACAAAATCTAGGTGTAGACCAGGATTTAAATACTTTTGTATAATGATGATGCTTAGGAGTAATGTAAAATAATACAGTTATTACAGTCTTACTCAGATATTATGATGATATATTTAAAGTCTTGCATCCACTTTCTTCCCTGGAGGATCTGCCAGTGTAGAAGAATCCTCCAGTGGTGTAGAGATGGCATTCTGGATCCCACACTGGGTTAAGAGGGGATGTGACCAGTCATTCCTATGCCCTGCTGATCCTGAGTTGCTGGATCAGCCTGCTGGGACTGTTGACAGCTGATGCGGTTTAGAACAGCTTTCAGGAATACCAGACCAACATAATAATACACATAATAAATAAATAAAAAGCAACCACCTATGCATACTCCCTCATGAGCTGTGTTGTGCACTCAGCCATGGCCAGAGTCTTTATTATATATAGTTGCCTACTAAAGCTTGATGCCAAGAGTCAATGGTTATCAGTCATTCCACTGGTGTATGCCAGGGGAGGGTTGGGGCATGAGGTGGTGGTAGAAGGGGGCTAGCTACTTAGTAGTGTGGCTGTATTACCATCAAAGAAAAATAAAGAGAGAATCGACATGAAATGTTGGTGAATGTTAACCTCACCCTATCCAGGGAGTTGATTAATGTCCCAATTATTTGAACACAGCATGTTTGTTCTAGGGTTCTCCCTCCTGCTGTTGAATAGATTTCATGAAGGCTTCTAGCTCTTTGGGGGAATTTAAAATCTTCCTTGTTCACTTATGAAGGATAAGGGCTGGAGACTAAAATGCAGGCTAAATACAAAGCTTCCTCAGAGTCTTTTCACAGCCATTCCATGCCCTCATTGTCTTCATTGTTTCTCTACTGAGTACTAGATGGATGACAAAGGATGTTCCAAAGTACCCATCAGTTTCTTTTGTCTTCTGCAGAGCTGCAGCATTTGTCTTTCAGAGTATTTTAGTAGCTTGACAATAGCTCTAAGCTTTTCTAGAATATTAGAACGCAAGAACGGCCATACTGGGTCAGACCAATGGTCCATCTGGCCCAGTATCCTGTCTTCCAACACTGACCAATGCCAGGTGCTTCCGGGGGAATGAACAGAACAGACAATCATCAAGTGATCCACCCCCTGCCATCCACTCCAAGCTTCTGTTTATCAAAGGCAAGAGATATCCAGAGCATCCCTGAATATCTTGGCTAATAGCCACTGATGGACTCATCCTCCATGAATTTATCTAAATCTTTTTTGAATCTTGTTATAGTTTTGGCCTTCACAACATCCACTGGCAACAGGTTCCACAAGTTGACTGTGCACTGTGTGAAGAAATACTTCCTTTTGTTTGTTTTAAACTTGCTGTCTATTAATTTCATCTGGTGACTCCTGGTTTTTATGTTATGTGAAGGAGTAAATAATGCTTCCTTATTCACTTTGTCTGTGTCGCAATTTACATAGACCTCAATCGTATACCTTCTTAGTCTTCTGTGTTCCAAGCTGAAAAATCTCAGTCTTTTTAATTTCTCCTCATATGGAAGCTGTTCCATACCCTTAACCAATTTTGTTGCCCTTCTCTGTACTTTTTCCAGAGGTGGAATGCCTTCTGAAATACATTTTTCCTAGAGATAGTAAATTAATTCCTTGACATTGCAGAGGCCTCTTGCATTAGGGCACCTTGATCCCTCCTGGTGTCTGCCTGTGGCACACAGTAGTTTAGTCTTCAGAGGACTATAATGCTTTGGTCTGATTCTGGTTGCTAGGCTTGGTGAGGGATTGGATGGGTACTATTTAGTGGTTTGTGACATCCATGAGGTCAAACTGATGATCATTTCTGGCCTTAAACTCTGTGATAGTATTTCTTAAAATGAGAGACTTAAATCTAGAGCGCGTGACTAAATCCAGCTTGGTGTAGGTGAAGGCTGCTCCACTGCTAGGGCTGAAATTTATCATGTGTTTTTAGGCTGATATTTAGATCTGGCTGCTGAAGCTACTCCACACTATGAGGTAGTTAAAAACTATTTCTAACTAGTCTTTCAACTAAAAATAATGTTTTGAGCCTTTGCATAATTAACAGTGTATGGTCAAAGCAAGAAAAAACATATAAAATGGGCCAAATGGATCCCTGGCATGCAGTAGATTAGATGTTTCATCAGAAAAAAAAATTGTCCCATAATTTCTTTGAAATCTTACTTTAGTGAGCACAGTAATCACTCTTAGGATGCAAGGTAATTATTAAGTACTGATGTTTATTTTGATGTTTTCTTTGCAATTATTAGTTTCAAATTATTGGTTCTCCTCTATGTGCGGTACTCCAAATGAAAGGGAAGGTTCAGAGAAATACCTGGGCAATAAAGCACTTGCTTAAGCGGCTGAACAGAAGTTTATTGCAACAGAATTATTGAAAGAGCTTTTGACTATACATTTTCCTAGGGCTCTTTACCTTTCCTGGGGCAAAGGTGTTCTTTCTGTTCACAGTTCTTCCAAAATATGTTTCTTCAGCCTTCTCTGACTGTCCAACTGTTTAACCAATAAAGGGGAAAAGTGCCCAGTCATATTGTTGTCCTGCAGTACTTTCACTTGCTCCTGTGTCTCATTCCCTCCTTTTTTCTTCTTCTTCTTTCTGATTTGTACCAGCTGTCAGTGGTACTTTGGGAGCTATCCTGGCAGCAGATTGTGAATAGTTCCTTGTGAGTGATTAATATTGCAGTCACTGTTAGTTGGTTGTCATTGGTGAGTCATATAATGTTATCATTTCTCGTGCACTCCACAGGTTGGGAACCCCTGCTGTATATGGACCCTGCAGAGTGTACCCTGATCTATAAATTATGTATTAATTATATTGATTACTTAAAAATTCCAAGTTATCACTTTGAGGGTTGATATGTTCTTGTCCCAAGACCAGGCCCAGTATTATTTAAATGATTATACAGTTGGGAACCCCAATGTGCACAGCTGCAACACTCATGCTACAGGAACTCTTCTATATTTACAAATAGTTTATTAATACATTTAGCACACTCACAAACACCTCAACTCAGTAAGGTAGTTAGAGATACTACAGAATGTACATCGGTACATCCCTATATTCACACCATCCCTTCCAGAACAACCGGAAATGTTAGCCATCATCTTCCTCATCACTATCCCCTTCCCCCTCATCACCAGTGGCCATCATTCTGGCACCTCCCAAGGACTACATCTCCTTCTCCTACTGCCCCTAGGCTGGGATGCAACTTTTATAATATGATATGCTGACACCACTATGTGTGACTCATATTCAGTAGGTTTTTCTCCCTTTTCCTTATTTGTATATCCTCCTTACTAACGTTGGAGTGCCCTTCTTCAATAGGTTAGTATATCAAGGATCTCAACTTATTAGTGGTTGTTTTGATCTGCAAAAAATAAACTTTATTACCTGTGATGATTAAACTGTGCATTGCATGTGCAAACAGCTTTTTTTTTCTTAAATGCCTCAATTGGTGAGGCAATGTTTCTGTGCTTTAATTAGACAGTAGAAATCTATGAGACTGCCTCCATTTGGCTTTCAGCTGTTTACTTTGTGTCAGTAAAATCCATACACTTTAAAGGAGATCTCAACTATAATTAAAAGTGTTATTGAACTAAACACAATTACCAACGTTTATCTCGTTGTGTAATGCTGCTGGCACCAAAAGCGGAATTCAAACCGGTTTTCTTTTTGGCATTCTTGTTAGGCATTTTTTTAAAAGCCTTTAATTCAAGTCAGGTAATGACAATCACTGCTTCCCAGGCTTGAGAAAGCTCTGCAGTCCTGAAGTTCAGATGTTCAATCTAAATGCTGAACAACATAAAACTGTAAAATTGAAGCCATCCATATTTCTTTTCTATTACATCTCAAATTGGAATTTGAGTTACTGGATTCTTATTTAGGTTTACAAAAGAAGAGGAGGGGGACATGACTAGCTTTTTGATATCCCGAAGTGAAGACAAAAGGTGAAGCAGCATCACGTGCACTAAGAGTGCAATTCATCCCCACACAAAAGGCCAGTACAAGGGCACACTTAAGCCCTATATTTAGGACTGAGGTGGGGGATGGGGAGAATGGGAGGGAAAACTTTCCTTTAATCTCTTTCAGTTATAGTAATCCTTGGTGTTATTCGTAACAATAGGTAAGAGAAATTCAGATGTGGACTAATAGTGGTCTTTGAAACACACGGTGCCAGATTCTCAAACTAGGTTATGACCGTTTTACAACACTTAGGTGGCCCAGAAGGGCTAAAATCCAGACACAAATGCCTAGCAAAAAAAAATCTCTGATGTAGAGAAACTCCCTGCTAGTGCATTTATGCTGCAATCAGTCTCTGTACCTTCTTCCCTCCCCAAACAGTAGGAGCCATGGCAGAGCTCTATTCCATCCTAAGAATCCTCTAATGATGTCACATTCATTAAGGACACTGCATGAGTTGCAAAAGTTAGAGTGACCTGGGGTTGCACTGAGGCTGGGGTTGAGAATCAAAGAGCCAGAAGCAGCTACCTGAGCCTCTCTCTCACACCAAGTGTGACTCTTGCATAGGAAAAAAAATCAAGTCCATAAACTGGGAATTTTTATGCCTAAATGCTAATATAATCTTCAATGATAGGATTCAGATATTGCTAAGATGATCATATTTGAAAATATGGTCTGAATTTCAGAGATGCTAATCACTTGCAACTCCCATTGACTTGAATGGTAGCTCCAGGTTCTCAGCCCCTGTGAAAATCAAACCATTGGTTTCTTATCTTCAGAAATAACAATTCAAGAAGCTTAAAAAGGGGTTTGTCATTCAGGGACCATGGGTTTTCTAAAAGATTTGTTAAGTGTAACAGAAATGTCATTGAAAAATGTATTATTTGGATTTGTCTTGCAACAAGATAGAGTGCCTGCTTTAAATTTTAGCCATAACTCAGAAAAGATTATCATGATGATTTAAAAACAAGCAAGAGTGCAGCAACATTCTGTGCCAGAAGAGAATACAGAAAGCAGGATTCAGAAGACAAACCATTTAAAATCCGTTAAAAACTCTAATCTTCCTACAAAAGAATATAAAGTCTATTAATATTGTAGCATGCAATCAAAGCTATGAGTTTTCATCTGACAAATGCAACTGTTTCCACAAATATTCTCAAAACTTTTTACAGACACTTAATACAACCAAATACAATACTTGTTAAAATTCAGTAAATTGAAATGAAATGTCATCTGTTGGAACCTGATTCTGCCAAAACTTCCACCCATGCTTACCTTTACACACTACTGAGTGGTCGCTTTCAAGTCAATTAAACTATAAAAGTGTGAAAAGTTCAGCATGTGAATTTGTCTTTGCAGGATTGGGCACTTTGAGAATATTCAGTAAGTGAAAAATAAGGCTAATCATCTGAAGACAGGGAAGTCTAAAGGGAAGTACAATCTCATTTAACAGTATTAAGATTCAGGAAATAGTGGGAGGGAAAACAAGAAAAGAGGAATCTAATTGTTTTTTCTCTAGAAGTTGCTTCCCAAGGGCAAAATGAGAGCGAGCAAGCGAGAAAGAGATTGCACATGCACTAGAGAGATATGTTCTCTCGGTATATAAAAATGCAGCTTTGTTATTCTTTTATTTTCTCATCACTCAATCACTTCAACTCTTACAGTAAATGTAAATTACAGTAATGAACATTATTTGCATCAGTCTAAGCCAAACATAAGCAATGTGTTTGAATGCTCTCTAGCATATTAAATTTAGGAATGAAACTCCCTACTTTGATATATGGAGAGCTATGCTTCCCTAAGGAAGACATTTTTTGCATCAGGGCATCTATCATATTTAGAATACATATCCTGGGTTTTGGTAGTAATAATTTAGGGTGGCTTTTCGTAAGTTTTCTTTCTTCCCCGGCATTCCATCATTACTTATTGCATTAGAAACTATGTTTTATTATGTTACTGTGCACTTCACAATTTTTTTTTCTTTGCTCTGTTAATACAAGGTGGAGATTCAGTCTAAGCCTGTTGGGGGATTGTGAATTCATTGCACTAATTGAAGTGTTGATTAAAAACTTCTTGCTGGAAAATGAAGGCTCATTTGAGGCATGCCACACAATTTGGGTCTGTTTGGGGACCAAAAGCCTCATTAAAAGGGATCTGTATTAGCTATGCCTTGGGGGGATGGGATGGGGGAATCAAAAGACAAGGAGAATAAAAAAGATCAAATCTTACACTGACTCTAGAAATTTGAAGGCATACCCTATAATCATAGTTCATAAGTCTGATAAAATAAAGTAACGAGACTCAGATATTAAATAACAGAATTCTTAGGAAACTTTCAGATAAACTTTAAGTTTCACAATGTTAGCTAAAATTCCTAACAGGGAAGAATTCAGATGAGGCATCCACAGTGGATCTTTCAGTTTCTGCTTTTCCCCTCTCTTTGCTTATGTATTGCCATCATCTCATTCCCCTCTGCAAATAAGGCTTTGCTCTCCAACCTGGGGCCTGATCATCCTTTTGGTTGGGGTGCACTGAAGTGATTGGGGGTTGCACTGACCTAACTGACAGGATAATCAGCCTCAGGAGGTCTGCGTAAAGATCTCGTGAAGGTCAGCAAAACCAATGAGCACCAGAGGGGGTGGGGTGGAGTAGGGTTATGGAAAGGTAATGCAAGGAGGACAAAGATGAGAAGAAATGGAACAAAGGAGAATAGACAACAACATGAATGGAGAGTAATTGGATGGACAACACAGTCCAAATAGGAAAGTGGCAAATAGCAACATGAAAGGACATGTTGCTTTTCAAATAAACTGAAGGTGAGAGACAGATAAAAGGAGAAGAACGCGATACATGAGATACAAAAATAAAATGGCATGCACATGGATACGATTCATAGATTCCAAGGCCAGAAGGGACTATTGAGATCATGTGTATAAACAAGGCCACAGAATTTCTCCAAAGTAATTCCTTTTGAACTAGAGTGTATCTTTTTAAAAAACCTCCAATCTTTATTTTAAAATTGCCATTGATAGAGAATCTACCTCAATCCTTGGAAAACTGTTCCAATGGTTATTTACTCTCACTATTAAATATATTTCTTATTGCCAGTCTGAATTTTTCTAGCTTCAACTTCGAGCCATAGGATCTTGTTATACTTTTGTCTGCTAGACCGAGGAGCCCGTTTTCAAATGTTACCCATCTAGTATTTAGAGACCGTGACCTATTTTCTCACTTAACCTTCTCTTTGTTCAGCTAAATAGATTGAGCTCCTTGCATCTATCGCTATTTGCGAATCATATCACTATTTGCCAGTCATTTTCATGGCTCTTCTCTGCACCTCTCCAGTTTATCAATGTCCTTCTTTAATTGTGGGCACCAGAACTGGACACACCAGCCATGGTCGGACCAGTGCCAAATACTGATGTAAAACAACCTCTCTACTCCTACCTGAGACTCCCCTTTTTATGCATCCAAGGACTGATTAGCCCTTTTAGCCATAGCACTGCCCTGGGAGCTAATGTTCAGCTGATTATCCGCCATGACCCCCCAAATCTTTTTCAGAGTCTCTGCTTCCCAGGATAGAGCCCCCTCCCCACTCTTGTAAGGCCTACATTATTTGTGCTTACATGTATACATTTAATTTTTGCCATGTTAAAATTCATATTGGTTGATTACACCTCGTTTACCAAGAGATCTAGATCACTCTGTCTCAGTGACGTGTCCACTTCATTATTTACCACTCCAATTTTTTCGCCAGATGGAAAAAAAACAAATAAAAGCAGAGAAAACAATTACACAGGTTTTAAATTATTTAATTTCATAAGATTCATAGATTAAGATCAGAAGGGACCATTATGATCGTCTAGTCTGATTTCCTACATAACACTGGCCATAGAACCTTACCCAGTAATTTCTGCATTAGGCCAATAACTCCTCTTTAATATATTTTTTCTACTTTAATGTATTAGTTTTTCCTGGCAGATGTTCTATGTCTCTGTGCACTTGCAGGGAGCAATAAAAGGATAGGTATTTTGAGTGTGTTTAATATGGTAACAAACTCTGGATTCTACAGTCAAGTAATTGAAGGAAAATGCAAACTCATAATCTACCCACTCCAACCAATTAGTCACAAAGCTCCGTGACTTGTGTAGAAAAGCTAATTGAAAACATTTTCAAATGCTGACAGCTATACACGGATCCAAGAATAAATAGCAGAGAGCAATAAAAAAATCACCCAATCTGGTTATAGAATTTGAGATTGTAGGCTGCTTTCCAATAGTGTATGACTACTTCTCTATTTCTCCCAATTCTAACCTCCCTCACTAGTTAGTTCTCCCAAAATTCTAAGAATGGTCCATATAAGCTGCATGCCCTTCATTGTGGCAGGAATCATATTGTTGATGGTGTTGTCATAAGGGTAGGGATCCCTTATACTTGCTCAGTTGCTCAGACCAATATTCCAATTTAGCTGTTCACTTAGGTATGAATAGCTAAGTGCCGATGCAGTCACTTTCATTTTTTGTTCTTATTATATTTTCCATGTAGAGAGGCAAGTCTTGGACATATGTGTATGTTTGACGGTACATTTTCCCTACCTGTCACCCCCTTTCTTTGGAAATCTATAGATGTCAATGCAGATATGTTTTGGACAGGCTGTGGAAATCCCAATGTGGAGCCAGGTTGTGTCAGGAGAAGCTATATTTCTACATTAACTATCCTGAAGATCTCTTGGGAGACTACAACCCACTAGACCACTTAGGAGACACTGCTCTGTATAATTTATGTTGGTATTAGTATGACTTAACCCTTTTAATCCTTTATTTTCTGTATATTTGATTCATTTATATATTAACTATTTTATAGAATCTTTATGATATTAACAAAGAGTATGTTTGAATTCTAAGGCTCAGAACACTCGTTCTTAACCTGTAAGTAACCCTATTCAGGAATTTTATGCATTAGGCTATATCTAATAATCTTTGGCACCTCCATGCTTATAGAATTCCAGATATTCTTTATTCTTTGAAACCATTTTATATATATATAAGCCATATATATAATGCTTATGTAAGCATATATAAACCTGGAAGACTGATGAGTAATGACTGTGACAGCAGATGTTTCCTATGGGAGAATCAGTAGGAAAGAATGATTATAGGGTAGGGGAAGACCCACTGAGAGATATTATCTTGAAGAATGTTGGTCCTCTTCACTGTAAATAATTCTGCCTTCATACATCAATCTGGTAAACTAAGAATGGGACAATATTAAAGAAAATCCCATCAGAACATAAGAAATGACATCATAACTTATTGCTCTTGGAGGGTGTTGTTGCCAATGAGGGGTCTTTCTGTCTAAAAACCCTATAGAATGACAGAAGTTTTGGAACTTAGTGAAGGATGAAACTGCATATCCCATCAGTTACAGTGAAGAAGAGACATAGAACCAGCTCTTTACTTTACATCAAGGGTGGTAATGTATTTATTCTTTCTATATTTTGTATAATGCTGTACTAATCTGACTGATAATCTTTGATTAAATAATTCCAGTCGAGCTTGCTATTCGACAACTTCGTCATTAACTACCAACATGCAACATTGGCATTAATAATATTCACATACTATTCTAGTATTTTGTTTGCAATATTATGGATCCTTCATTCATCGCAGAATGGCATTTCCATATACAACATACTAATATAGTTAATGTTGTCTTACATCCCTGTCTCTGCTTTTGCTCACTGCAAATTACTTTCATGGCAAAGTGCACTGTTGTAAATGCTTTAAGATACTCCACACACAGGATGCTATATACATTAAATGATTGATTGAATAATAAAGTCTTTATTAGGGATTGCTTTATTTTGCCTGCTAAAATTCTGGCCAAGTTCAGGTTTATATATAGGTCATGTGTAACATAATGTGCTCTAGTGAGCTATACAATGGTTCCTTGCACAAATGTACTCATCCTGTCATGGACTGTTTTATAAGTGATAGCATATCAGAAAAAAAAACGGTTAGATAATATCCATGTTCAAATTTTCTCTTCCCACCTCCACTTTATTTCACATTATTTCCTACACTTGATGGGAATCATAACGGGTTTTTTGCCTTCCAAACTTTTCTAACAATAATAATTCAAAATACCACTGCATTCTACTGGCAGTTGCATAAGTGCAGCAATTCTGAGCACATACTTGATTTTTAATTCTCCTAGTTCTAGGCTTATACAACATTCATCAAAACATCTAGCTTCATGAACAGCTATGATTGTTTGTTTGTTTTAGCATTTCTCAATGTCTTTTCTAGACTCTATTTTGCACTCATTGACCACACGGGGGAAAAACCCCAGTACCTGTATTCCTGAATAGTTTGTTATGTTAAATTTAATGTGATGTCCTCCAGTTGCGTATTCCTGCACACTGGACCCTCCATCCATCCTCCTTTATCATTTATTTGCATTACAGCAGCATATAGATTTGGGTCCTCATTGTTCTGGGTGTTGTAGAAACAGAGACAAAAATAGTCCCTGCCCCAAAGAGCTTAGAATCTAAGAGTACACAGCAAAACAAATAAACAAAAAACCCATTATACACACCCACCCATGGCAGCACGTCTCAGAGCCCAAGTCAATGAATCAGGTTTGCAGGACTCACACTACATGGCTAAAAACAGCAGTGTAGATGTTTTTGCTCAGGCTGGAACCTGGCTTTGAGGCCCTCCCCCTGCTCTGGGTTTCAGAGCCAAGGCTCCAGCCCCAGCAGCCATGTGTAAATTGCTGTTTTTAGCATCACAGCGTGAGCTGTGTGAGCTTGAGCCAGTTGACCCAGGCTCTGAGACTTGCTGATGTGGTTGTGTCTTGTTTTGTTTTGTGTGCAATGTAGATCTACCTTAAACAGACAGGATAAAACCCAGAAATACACAAACTAAAATATAATAGCCAAGCAGTATATATGGAACATAGCAAAAATATAGTGCATATTATATTTCCCTCCCCAACCTTCCCTTTTATATTAAAAATCACCAAAAAGCCCCTCTCCCTCCTCTCTGTCCACATTTCACAGCCCATAACAGGTGTCCGCTCTTCACCATTTCACAGCCAGGCCACAAAAAGAGCTTCAGATTAATTTTGAGGCAGGGAGAAAGTACAAATTGCTCCACAGTGTTTAAAAAGAGCTGCAGCCAGCTCTTCTCTTAACTGCCTGTGGAGACTCAGACAGCTCCCAGCAGGTTCCCCTCAGGGAGGGAAGGGGTGGATCAGCTCCTCTAATCCCCTTCTACTACTACTATCAACCAAATGGAGTAAATCTAAACCTGACAAATTCAGAGCATTTGCTATCTTAAGTACTACTTTATCAGTGATACAAAGCTTCATAAACCTGTTATCTGGCATCAATTGGTTAGCCAGTGATGCGTTTGACTATTCAGGACAGCTGACGTGTGTGGCTGGTGTGAATAACCACCCTCTGCCCTTTCACTGATCTGGTGTCAGATTTTCTGAGCATCTGAATTTTTCCATAATGTTATCTTTGCAGATAGAAAAAAGATGCCATCGTGTGGAGGTGAATAAAAGGCTGCAGAAATAATGGGCTATATCCTTAGGTGGTGTAAATCACCATAGATCCTTTGAAGTCAAACCCATTTATGCTGTCTGGCTCTATTCATTATAGCCACAAAGATGTACCGTCTATACTGTGACAGAGAAACAACATTACCAAAAGGGTAAAATATCATCCAAGTTTTCCAGAGCAGGAAGTGTGCCTTTCTTTTTGTTTGTACAGAGCCTAGCACATTTTGGGTGCTACTGTGATAGGAAAAAGAACCTCTACACTAGGAAATTGAAAATAGTTTTCAGCAATGGCTCCCCCAAATTGGTTTTGAGAACAGATGAAGTGCCAATATACCAGATAAGCCCCAGCTCCTGGAGACAGTTTGATATGTGAGAATATCAGTGTTTATTTATTTTTTAAATAAGTTTCTAGCACTCATGGTTGTGTAAAAACAAACAATCCTAAAATCATAAACTGAGTGTAGCCTAAAGGTATGAAAACCAGAAGACTTGAAGAACCCCAGGTTTCTCTTTTAAACCTTATGATCTGTAAAACAATCTCATTTTCTTTTGGGGCATGACTCATGAGTTTTGAATACTTCTGCAACCGTATTAAAAATGATTTTGTCTGGCCTACACTAATCATATTCAGGACAGATTCGGGCAACTTTTGCTAAAGTTTGCTATTGTAGTTCTTTATGTCTAATGAAAAGACATTTCAAATGGACTAATAAGCTGTATTAAGAGTATTTACCTGTCTCTTAAGGTTTATGTTTTTGCTGAAGGAATCTATATAGTGTTGTCATATATCGTTATGTTTATCTTTTTTATCTTGTAATTTGTAAGGATAGCGGTTAATGACTTTATCCATTCCTTTCAAATTGTGGGAAGGAGGATTATCCTATTAGAGATTCATTTTAATTTTGCTGTAGTTAAATGTATACCCTCCCTTCAAGGCCCCTTTACACTGCTTGCTTTATTGTAAATGTGAACTAGGCCCATGCTGTACACTGCTGTAATCCTCCCGCACTGCCTGGACAGATACTTGCAATAAATCATCTGTCTCTGTTTGTGTAGATGGCGAATTCACCCTGAAAGCCAAAGGTTGTTCATTCCCCTCATAGAACTGTTTCCAACGGATGATAGTCTTAGTGTGTTGGACCTGCACATTGGATGGACACAACCTATGACTAGAATTTGTTCCCTTGACCAGCAACTCCCACATAGTTACATCATCTCTAGCTACATGCTGATATCCTTGCACTCTAAAGAGATGTTAGACACTGCCTCCTCTTCCTTTGTTACCTATAGATATGGAGAAGGATTTCCTCAGCATTTCAGACTTTCAGCAAGGGATATTCCCAAAATGAGAAGCCCAGTACAATCACAAGCTCCTTCTGATGGGGAAACAAACAAGAGAAAGGTAGGAGGAAAGGACGATGAGTCAAATGCGAAGTAGGTTCTGTAGACTTATCATCCCAGAGGTCACATTAAGATTGGTCTCCATGGAGGCTGAGCTCCTGATTATTTTAAGTGTCTTCTTACCTCTACTGAGAAGAGAGAAGCAAAATGGAGTCGTGTAGAATCACTGCTAAGTAAGAGGAAGTCTAGACTTCTTTCTCAAAAATACTTTGATGAGCTGAAAATTAAAGGTGACATTTCTCAGAGCCTGGCTCTTGGGAGCTGAATTTTCCTAAACAAAGGCATTTAAATGCAGTACAGTAAATCATGAAGTGTCTGGACTGGAGCTGAGTGCACAGTTCATATGAAATCATTTATTAGATTAATTTAACCTCTAAGATCAAACTGCAATTACCTGAAATATATTCATGTTTCAAAATTATTTAATGACCCTTTTCAGAAGTTTTGCTTTTAATTCTGTAGATTGATTTCAAACGGTTCTTTCTGACCAGATATTTGCTATTCAAAAGATGTTACTTAGTAGTGATTAGATAATGAGCTAATTCACAGATTTGTTTTTCATCAACACTAGGGCACACGTGACTTTCCAATGTGCTTTTAATGAATATTTGTAATAGTACAACCTGCTTGTTCAATGTTTGTGGGAAATGATCACAAAAAAAGGACAAACATGGGTAAACTCAACACATTCACAAATTCCAACAATTATTCATTTCCACTATCCATCCAGCTCTTTTACAATCTCCACAGTGTGGTAAACCAGTCCACAGACAAACACCGTCATTTAAAGTCCAACAAAAATATGAAGACAACTGAAGACAACTGAATCTTCAGCCCAGCTGGGCGCATCTGATAGCTGCCTTCTTTGCAGGCTAGCCTCTGATTCAAACCAACCTAACACAAGACCAAGTTCCTGGGTTTCACTCTTGCTGCCACACTCTCCCTCTACCCAGGAGTTCATGCATCTGTCCCTGATTGCTCCGTCAAGCTTCTGGGCTTCTCTCAGCTCAAGAGAGAGAGCTTCCAGCTACCTATCACCAGGGCCTCTCTCTTCCCTTGCCCTTCCTTTGGCAGGCCTTAACTCCATCCTTCATGAAGACCCAGCCCCTCCCTGGGGTTGGATCACTAATTATCCCTAACATCCCTCCAGGTGCAATATGACTTGTCTGCCACTCTTGTCTTGTCCAGGTGCAATATGACTTGTCACACCATCCCTCTCATCTCAAAACCAAACCAAAAGCCACCATCACCATCTTTCTAAACCACTCATCCCCACTATATCTAGGCACCATTTAAAAGGATTAGTAAAAAATAACTGCTAACCAACTCGATACGCATTCTCTGTCCCTCTTTAGGATATATTTTGTTCCTGTAGGAGGAATGTTAGGTGCTGCTTTTGGAGAGGAAAATGAGAAGATGCTGGGTGAGTGTCCTTTATCTGTGGATGGTCTCCTGACAGAGACATGTCCTTCTTTGTGCTCTGAAGGTGACAAAAATCTAATGTAGCCAGTTATCCAGTGGTAGAGAAGTTCACAGCTAAGTGCCATGTATGAGTACTATTTCCTCTCTTTGTAGCTTTCACAGCATTTGTCTATCAGGCACTATTCTTGACACCACTACAAAAAAAGTCAGTCAGTTCTCTGCCTGAGTTATAAATAATTTACTGTGATATTTCAAGAACTTGCTCTGTAAACACAAAGAATTCTCCATATCCACCAGACTCCACAGATATACAAGAAACTTGTATACAAGTTTTTTCTTGCTGCTGCATCTTCAAGAACATCAAAAGAAAATTCTTTATTTCATTTGTAGCTTAGTCTGCATATTCTTGGATAGCATGAGAAAAGAAAAAAGACAAGGCATGACATGCTGGATAATTATCTGTTAATACTTTTTATTTAACACATTTCCTTTTCCTTCACTCAAGATTACATAAATATCAAATAAAGACATAACAGTACATGCACAGTAAAATGTAAACACCTACTAATTGCAGGATCACTAAGGTAATATTTCATATCCCTGTTATCTAGAAAATCAAGGGTGTTTAGGAAAGCTGAGTTGCATAAATAAGGAGAAGTAATTAAGACTAATATAAAGTAATTCTAGGTCAAATATTTTTACTCTTTAAAAAATCAACACACACACACACACGACATTGCATAAAAAATAATTATGGGTGTGTCTCTGGCTGTCTATGGTAAAGGTACTGTGGGGGAAAAAAACCTAAATGTCAGACTGGTAAAGTACATCCTTATTTTTCTAATTTACTTTGAACACAATTCATTAATGAATATTATTCACTCCCAACAGTCCCTAGTAAACATCAGATTAGAGTTTTATTTCCCAATCCCTTTTCAATAATGGAACTAGAGGTAAGTGAGTAATTGGCATCAAATTATATATTTGTAAAATTTAGCCTGAATTTACTTTTTATTCTAATTTATTAAAATAATTTTACAGTTTTTCCTCTTCAAAAAAACGGAAACAAAAAAACCTGTAAATGAAATCTTGTCCCGATTGAAGTCAATGGCAGTTTTGCCATTGATCTGGATGGGTCAGGATTTCAACCTATGGTTTTAGACACGTTTGGTCAACTGGACTTTTTAAAAAAAATATTTCCCTTCCCTTGACTGAGCTTGAAAGCTTTTTATGCAGTGGACAGGCTGAGTGGAGTGAATTTGGGTTGGGTGTAGAACATGAGGGAGTCAGGCTAGGTTGAGGAAGTAAAAAAATAAAATGGGGAAATAAAGTTCAGAACTTTTGACAAGTTGCAGATATGTTCTTTGGTTTTCTATTGTCTATCTTTTCTATTAAGCATGGTAAGCACTTCTGTTCAGGTATTCTCTTTTTTCTGGTTCTATACAGTACATCTAGCATGTACTATACGTATAGTATGTTGGCCTCAATGCTGCCAACAAATACATTGAAAATAGTAACATACAACTATGCCTTTTGAAAGATAAATGTGATTCATAAACACCTTTATCCAACTTGTGATTTTTTTAGTTCCACAACATGCACTGTGATTATTACTTTTTTTTTATTATTTATATTGTGGTAGTACCTCAAGTCCCCATTGTACAAACATGCAAGATGTAGACACGGTCTATGCCCTGAGCATCTTATGAGCCAATTTAGGACATGATGGTAACAAGTGAGTGCAACAAACAAAAAAAAAAAGAGGAGAGGGAGAACAAGGGTATAAACATAAATACATCTGTAAGCCCTATGGCCTAAAGCCTATGAGTAGGGCCCTACCAAATTCATCTTCCATTATGGTCAATTTCGTGGTCATAGGATTTTAAAAAATCATAAATTTAATTATTTCAGCCTATTTAAATCTGAAATTTCACAATACTGCAACCCCCCTAAAATAACATTGTGACACACACACCCCGGAACTCCCTTTTGGGTCAGGACCCCCAATTTGAGAAACTCTGGTCTCCCCTGTGAAATCTGTATAGTATAGGGTAAAAGCACACAAAAAACCAGATTTCATGGTCCGTGACATGTTTTTCATGGCCGTGAATTTGGTAGAGCCCTACCTATGAGAGAAGGGAGTAGTTGAATGAGCTGTCTGATCGCATCTGCTGGAGAGCTCGGGCAGTTGAATTTATCTCATTTAAATATCAACTGTGTTCTCTGCTGTCATCACTGGAGAGAAAAGGGAGTCAACTGAGTGAGGCGGTAACTCATTTACATAGTAACTACAGGTAGTTTGGGGACACTGGGATATAATTTAACTAAGGTTTGTAGTTGGGGCTCATATTTTTGAGATTACTATGTTGGGAACCCACTTGAGCAAAGCCTGGAAGATGAGTTGGGTATAGGGTCACCCTGATGAAACTGATGTTGCTGAGGTGGAGAAAGAGGCCCTGGAGAGCACTAGAGAAGACAGAGTGCATGTTTCTGGTTTGTTCTTCGGAGTATCTCTGGGCGGTAGATATTCTGATGGGTTCCTAAGGCCACTTATTCTCTTGTATCTGAATGAGCTTAGCTAAGAGCTGTAATTGCCTTACACGAGCAGAACTCACTAGAGGTTCCAGTTGCCTAACCAGTGCCAAGCAGAGGTCAGCACAAAAGCAGCAATTTGATTCACCCACAGCACATGCATTCCAGCACTTCGGGCAGCAGAGTGAGAGCAGTCGTGTACACTATAGTGGGGAGCAGAGGAATACATGGGAACACTCTGTGTCAGACTAGTGACTTAGGTAGAGCCATAACCAGGGTGGGGTGAGCAGGGCAGCCGCCCAGGGTGCAAAGCCGCAGGGGTGGAAAAATGGGGTGGAGAAATGCCAAGAAAAAACCCACAGGGGGGCACAAATATGCTTGCTCGCCCCAGGTGCTAACCCGCCTAGTTACAACTCCGGACTCTACTGCTCTAGCTGCTGAAATTAATATACCTGGAGACCAAGTAGAGCTGCAGAGCTGCCTACAAAACAGCTGCCTGATATTCCTGGGTTCTTGGAACCATAAACTAAGTGAGGAAGTTGGGGACCCATAAACTGAGTGGGAGGCAGAACAAACTGCATCAGCCATTCAGGGTCCAATTATTTGGGACTGTGACTTATTCACCTTGAGTTAAATTGTGGAGAAAAGGTGGTAAATTGTAAATATTTACCCCAGTTCAACCTGGCCTCTCTCTTTTCTCCTCTATACTCCGCCCCAATAAAGATTGTTCATTCAAACCTCAGTGCTTGTGAGTGGGTACAGATTTGCCTATCAAAGTCCCCCCGGAGTGGTTATAGATTTCCAGATTACTGGGTGGGGCCTTGAGCCAAAACAACTAAAATTGTAGAGACTAGCAGTGTCTACTCAATACTTTTGAATAATTTAAAACAAATATTTTTTTCAGAATTTAAAGATGGATGTAGAGTTAGATTGAGGCAAGGCAGCAGGAAGGAATGAACTGACAAAATCATGAGGAAAAGGAAGGAAGGGGAAGAGAGTGGAGCTGGACGTATAGGTTACTATAATGAAGAGGGAAAGGAGACTGGGGCAAGCATCCAAACAGCAACCAGAAAAGAATGTGCAGTTTCCACAAGAGATAAACTTCACTAGTCAGAAAAACAGGATTAGTACCATGTACCGCAGGTGAAAAGACTCAACCAAAACAGCTCAAAAAGTGAAAAAAAGGAGTGAAAATGTCAAGCCAATAAGTTTTCAGTCATCCTAATATATTTTCATAAGCTCTATTTTTAAACACTTTCTTCATTTTGTGAACTTATCAACCTTGAAAGAAACCATTTTTATTTTAAAAGTTACAGCAATTTCACCACGTTCTAAAATATACATATATAATGTTCAACCCTTCTCTCTCAAAAAAGACCTCTGTCTTGGTGTTCCTCCTTTTTTTGAAAACTTTTGGCTATTCGTGGGTATAACTGCATGTTACAAAGCAGAGATTTGGGTTTATCACAAATAAACATACAATTATTGCACAGCTGGAATGTTTCTACCAATAAAATTTTACTGTTTCTCAGTATTCCAAAGCCTCTAAAGTCTGCAACTTGAAATCCAATCCCACTCCCCCACCCCCACCCCGACTGGCAATTGCACCTCCAGCAGTTATCCTAAAGCAGTTTATATGCATATGCATCTCAGTTTCATTACAATCCCCCAAACTGCCTACAGCATGCAAGTTATCATCTTATATTAGGAGTAGTATCATTCCCTCACTTCTCCAGGAAGATTATCTTAATTTGAAATTCTTCAACATATAAAGATAAAGCCTGGCAAGGCAAACCAAGTAAGCGGATCTATGCCTCAGAGACACATGCAATATCTAGCAAATAAAACACTGATTACTGTATAAACTAAAGAGCTATGCATCTTATTATTTACCATGTACTTTTTTTTTGTTTCCAACTTTTTGCTTTAAAAAATTCAGGCAGGAATAATTAATTCAAAATAAACCCTGTGCATCTAGACAGACCAACTAAACTTTTAAAAAATGGTTTTAAAAATGGCTTATACTGTGCTCTAAATTTAATTACTAATCTAAAGACATTGTTCTTTGCATGACCCTGCTTTTGAGAATTGACTAGAACTGGTAGATCTCTATGGAGATAGTAAACAGACATCAATTTAAAAATTATTCACCATCACAAATATTAACTGTCTTGAAACGGAAACTAAATATAATTGGTGAAATTACTGGCCCCATTGATTTTAAACAGGCCAGGATTTCACCCAATGAGTCCTGATCAAATTATGTACAAATGTTTTTGCTGTTGCTTTAAGCTTCACAGTGAATAGAAATCATATCGGAAAGCATTTGTTTTATATAACTTTCATATGCATCATTGTTAAAAAGTTCCTTTGATTGAAATCTGTGGACCTGATCCAAAGCCCATTGAACTAAATACAAAAACACGCAGTTGACTTCAGCTCAGGCTCTATAACTGCCTTTGGAGCATGGAGAGGAGATGACTTTGTTGAGGTGCATTGTCAGACTTTGACTGCACACCGGTAAGTGCAGTGAGTCCACTGAAGTCAATGATATTACATCTGTGCAAAACTTCTGCGGGGGAGAGGAGAATCAGGCAAACCATTTCTGGGCTAAGACAAATCTCTCTATAGTTTTGTTTAGAATTAGTCTCTCAACATTAAGTTGTGAGCAAAGAGATTGACTGAGGGGCTGAAGCAATTTCACTTCACAGCGTAAAAATAAATTGAATAAAAGGAAGGTAAAAACACATGGAAATGAGAAGTTACTTTCTAACTTCCAAATGAGCTCTAGAGTTTGCAAAGGATTCTCAATAAGGCCCTTTGGACAACAAGATAAAAAGTAAACTATCTAAAGGGTTTTTTATATCACAGTTGTTCTCTCTCCCTTTTAAAGTCCCTGAGCTTCTTTGAATTAGGTGACCCATTGTGGCTTTGATCCTAACTAACTAATTCACAATTATAGATATGCTGTATTAATTCAGGATTTTTAATTTTTTTTAAAGAAACAATTAAAGATGTACCAGTTATGAAAGAGGAGTATTTTTGTTATTAAGTAATAATTAGCAGCATTTTTTTAAAAAATTGCTTATTCTATAAAAACCATCAGAAACTAAATGCAAATGGTTTTGTTGCAGACTTGCATATTTGTAAAACATTTTCCAATAGTAGATGTGGGAAGCCAATCTATACATAAATATTTAAATATTAAATTGTATTTCATTAAATAAAATATTCTTTTCCTAATTAGTACTTTTCTGTTTAATTGGCCACATTTGCACTTGGCATACTGTTGGCATAAAGTGAAACTTTTGAAACACATGCTAGGCACTGGCTTTAAGAACACTTTTAATGAGTTATATTAAGGATTCTCATACTCTTTGGTATCAGTTTCAACTTCTTTTGAAGCACTGAACTTTAATGAATAATTATGAAGTGTCCTGGAAATGTGGGTGTTATAAATCAGCACAGTAAGGTTTTCATTATGGAATGTGTTTCAAATGAGATAAAAATCGCTTGGATTTAAGGAGAAAAATAGGACCGTTAACTCAGCAACATCCTATGTCAAATGCTAACCAAAACCCAGAAATTTCATATGATGAATTCTCACCCCCCCCAAAAAAACAAATTTTGCTGCACCACTTCAGTGCAGTACAATCTATAGCACTGGCGGGAAGGGTAGGGATGTGGGTGGTACTAGAATCCAGAAAGCAAAGCTAATAATATTTTATTAGAACTCTCTCTTTGATTTCACTTGTATTTTCCTTTCAGATAACAAATTGCTGTCCTGTGTCCCAGATGATAGTTTGTATGTAACCACTTCATCTAACACGATTCCAAAAAGCCATGTACTCTTGAAAAGTTGCCCATAAAATGGTTTTCACTGCCAAATTCTTCCAGTTTTAATCCAGTAAAAATTGGCACTGACTGGCAATCATTCCCATGTGTATGTTTTTCTATGGCCTATGTAAAATATGTGGTAGTCTCTGACCTGTTCCACTATTTTTTAAAAAAGCATGTGTTAGAAGCTGAATGAGAGAAGTACCAATGTTCAGAATCGTCTCTGCCATCATAGAGGTATTTGGTCCATGCTAATAGTCTTAAGAGAATAGTATGAAAATAATGGGAGGGCAGAATACTGTAGGATTTTGTAGCTATTTATCCTCACACCACCATAGCTGGCGCAAAGGATTATAGTAGAGGTGGTTTACATACACGTTTTTCTGAAAATGTTTATTTTTTGCAAAGATGTTTTTTTTAAAGTAAAGTTCTATTATTTTTTCTACCTTTGAAAATTTTGACCAGCTTGGCTGAAATACCTGAAAATAATGTGATGAATATTTTCAATTTTTTCTTTTTTCTCTATCAAAAGTAGAATTTAAAAAAAATCATTGACAGCTAAAATTAAGAAAATTTACACCTGCTCTAGTTTACAAGGCCTGAGCTAAAGTTCACTGAAGTCAATAGAAAGACTCCTTTAGACCCTAACCCTAACCCATCATCAGAAGTAATGATGCCAGAGTACTTACAATCATAGAATCATAGAATATCAGGTGTGGAAGGGACCTCAGGACGTCACCTAGTCCAACCCTCTGCTCAAAGCAGGACCAATCCCCAGACAGATTTTTACCCCAGTTCCCTAAATAGCCCCTCAAGGATTGAACTCACAACCCTGAGTTTAGCAGGCCAATGCTCAAACAAAACAAAAACAACAACAAAGGCCACCTCTGCATCAAAAGAGATCAGATGGCCTCCCAGAGACACAAAGGGAATAAAATGAAGCAAGTGCCTACCATGCATTAGAGTGTCTACTCACAATAAATGTGCTTTGCTCAGGTTTAACTAATAGCAGTAAAAGATAATCCTGATAAGCCTTATCAGCTGAGCCAGATTTTAGACAGTGAGAAAGCCCTATTGTTAACAGTTTTGTTAAAATCTTGCAATGTTGTAGAGGCTACAGGATTCATCAAATTGTGTAAAATCCCCTGCCCAACTCCACTACTGGGGCCAGGAGCTTTGTCTCCTTTAAGAAAGAAAATAGCAGGAATAGGCTAATTCACTCCATCTTGGAATCCAGAATGTAGTCAGTGCAAGTTCATTTCCTTAAAGTAGTATGAAATGTTTTCTGAGCCCCTGATTGGTGTGTGTGTATATAGAGATATAATATTTACAAAATGCTCTAAAATTGCATTGAACAGAGTTTATTACCCATATATACATATTAATCTTTGCTGATATAATTGCAGGAGCAACAGATCATTCAGAAGCTTGGGACAAAGTCTTTCTCCTTTATTTCTCTGAGTGTAGTTTTCCTGAATTCATAAAAGACAGCCTAACTCTGCTCACAGAAGATCTAATACTTCCGTGGTTGTTTCATGGGTCACTTTATTATCATTTTTACAATTCTTTGAGACTCTTGCTTGTCGTCCCTTGATTTGTCACTCTAATTCTAGACGCTTAAATCTGAGGGTATGTCTACACTACAAAATTAGGTCGAATTTATAGAAGTTAATTTTTTAGAAATCGATTTTATACAGTCGATTGTGTGTGTCCCCACTTAAGACCATTAAGTCGGTGAAGTGTGTCCACAGTACTGAGGCTAGCATCGACTTCCGGAGCGTTGCACTGTGGGTAGCTATCCCACAGTTCCTGCAGTCTCCTCCACGCTGTGGAATTCTGGGTTGAGATCCCAATGCCTGATAAGTCAAAAACATTGTTGTGGGTGGTTCTGGGTACATGTTGTTAGGCCTCCTCTCCCTCCCTCCCTCCGTGAAAGCCATGGCAGACAATTGTTTCGAGCCTTTTTTCCTGGGTTACCCGTGCAGACACCATACCACGGCAAAAATGGAGCCCGTTCAGCTCACTGTCACTGTACGTCTCCTGGGTGTTGGCAGACGTGGTCCTGCATTGCTACACATCAGCAGCTCATTGGCTTCTGGCAGCATCGTCGTCATCTCCTGGGTGCTCTTTTAGCCGACCTCAATGAGGTCAGTCAGAGGTGCATGGGCAGACATGAGCACTCTTGGCAGACCTCGGTGAGTTCTGTTGGAGTGCCTGGACATAAGTGGGAGTGACTCCAGGTCATTCTCTTTTTAAGTTTCATCTCATAGAGAGTCAATCCTGCCTGCAGTCGTACTGCACTGTCTTCTGGCGAGCACCCAAGAGACGACGACAGCTAGCAGTTGTACTGCACCGTCTGCTGCCAGCCTAAGAGAGATGAAGTGGATCAAAACAAGAAAGAGACCAAATTTGTTTTGTATTCATTTGTATTAATTTGTTCCCCACTCCCTCCCTCTATGACTAGTGCGGAGTGAGATAGCTCAGGGGTTTGAGTTCAATCCTTGAGGAGGCCATCCTGTGTGACAGTTGCGTGTGTTTCTTCTTGATGCAAACCCACCCCCTTTGATGATTTTAATTCCCTGTAAGACAAGCCTATAAGCCATGTCGTCAGTCGCCCCTCCCTCCATCAGAGTAACGGCAGACAATTGTTTCGCACCATTTTTCAGCGCAGACACCATAGCATGGCAAGCATGGAGCCCGCTCAGATAACCGCAGCAATTATGAGCACTGTAAACACCACATGCATTATCCTGCAGTATATGCAGAACCAGAACCTGCAAAAGCAAAACCAGGTGAGGAGGCGACGGCAGCATGGTGACGAGAGTGATGAGGACATGGACACAGACTTCTCTCAAAGTACGGGCCCCGGCAGTGTGCACATCATGGTGTTAATGGGGCAGGTTCATGCCATGGAATGCCGATTCTGGGCCCGGGAAACAAGCAGACTGGTGGGACCGCATAATGTTGCATGTCTGGGACGATTCCCAGTGGCTGCGAAACTTTTGCATGCATAAGGGCACTTTCATGGTACTTGTGACTTGCTTTCCCCTGCCCTGAAGCGCAAGAATACCAAGATGAGAGCAGCCATCACAGTTCACAAGAGAGTGGCTATAGCCCTGTGGAAGCTTGCAATGCCAGAGAGCTACCAGTCAGTCGGGCATTAGTTTGGAGTGGGCAAATCTACTGTGGGGGCTGCTGTGATCCAAGTAGCCAGGGCAATCAAAGAGCTGCTGATATCAAGACTAGTGACACTGGGAAATGTGCAGGTCATAGTGGATGGCTTTGCTGCAATGGGATTCCCTAACTGTGGAGGGGGCGACAGACGGAACCCACATCCCTATCTTGGGACCAGAGCACCAAGGCAGCAAGTACATAAACCACAAGGGGTACTTTTCAGTGGTGCTGCAAGCACTGGTGGATCACAAAGGATGTTTCACCGACATCAGCGTGGAATGGTCGGGAAAGGTACATGACTCTCAAATCTTCAGGAACTCTGGTCTGTTTCAAAAGCTGTAGCAAGGGACTTTCTTCCCAGACCAGAAAATAACAATTGGGGATGTTGAAATGGCTATAGTTATCCTTGGGGACCCAGCCTACCCCATAATACCATGGCTCATGAAGCCATACACAGGCAGCCCGGACAGTAGTCAGGAGCTGTTCAACTATAGGCTGAGCAAGTGCAGAATGGTGGTAGAATGTGCATTTGGACGTTTAAAAGCGCGCTGGCGCAGTTTACTGACTCGGCCAGACCTCAGCAAAACCAATATTCCATTGTTATTACTGCTTGCTGTGCGCTCCACAATATCTGTGACAGTGAAGGGGAGACGTTTATGCCGGGGTGGGAGGCTGAGACAAATTGCCTGGCCGCTGATTACATGCAGCCAGACACCAGGGCGGTTAGAAGAGCACAGCAGGATGCACTGTGCATCAGAGAAGCTTTGAAAACCAGTTTCATGACTGGCCAGGCTACGGTGTGAAAGTTCTGTTTGTTTCTCCGTGAGCGCCCTCAATTCCCATACCAAGCAGCTGTTGGGTTGGCCATTTAAAATGGGTTGGCAATTTAAAAGGAGGGGCTGCAGTTTTTGGGTTAACATGTGGCATAAACCCAACTAACCCCCGCCCTCCCACACACACCAATTCTCTGGGATGATCGCTTCACCCGTCCCCCCACCGCATGGCTAACAGCGGGGAACATTTCTGTTCAGCCACAGGCAAACAGCCTAGCAAGAAGGGGCACCTCTGAATGTCCCCTTAATAAAATCACTCTATTTCAACCAGGTGACCATGAATGATATCACTCTCCTGAGGATATCACAGAGAGATAAAGAACGGATGTTGTTTGAATGCCAGCAAACACTGGGACCATACGCTGTGTTATGCAATGATTCCAGACTACATGCTACTGGCCTGGGGTGGTAAAGTGTCCTACCATGGAGGATGGAATAAGGCTGCCCTCCCCAGAAACCTTTTGCAAAGGCTTTGGGAGTACATCTAGGACAGCTTTATGGAGATGTCCCTGGAGGATTTCTACTCCTTCCCCAGACACGTTAACAGACTTTTCCAGTAGCTGTACTGGCCACGAATGCCAGGGCAAATTAATCATTAAACACGCTTGCTTTTAAACCATGTATAATATTTACAAAGATACACTCACCAGAGGTCCCTTCTCCACCTGGCGGGTCCAGGAGGCAGCCTTGGGTGGGGTTGTGGGGGTACTGGCTCCAGGTCCAGGGTGAGAAACAGTCCCTGGCTGTCGGGGAAAATGGTTTCTCCGCTTGCTTGCTGTGAGCTATCATCTTCCTCATCCCCAAAACCCGCATCCCTGTTACATGCTACTCGATTGATGGAGTCAAAGCAAAGGGATGGGGTAGTGATGGCTGCACCTCCTAGAATGGCATGCAGCTCATCATAGAAGTGGCATGTCTGGGTCGATTTCAGTGCTAATCCCCTCTTTGGGGGAGGAGTACAGAAACCAATTTTAAGAGCTCTTTAAGTTGAAAAAAACTGCTTTGTTGTGTGGATGGGTGCAGGGTTAAATTAATGTAACGCTGCTAAATTCGACCTAAACTCGTAGTGTAGACCAGGGCTGAGTCTCTTCACTTGGCTGAAGAACCTAACAACAACCCTCCAATAATGCCTTTGCAGTTTTCTGAAGAGAATTGGACTGCTGTTCTTAAAGGGATTAATATCCTTTGAAGTCTTTAAATTGTTGTAAATATACTTCAGAAGCTGAAAGCTTGGTCCATTACAACAGTAAGTCGTGTAAAACGACACATTACTGATACTTCCTGAGAGCACACAGTTTAGATAAGAAAAAGTCAGTTTGGGAATGTGCACTATGGTATGCAAAAAAAGTGAAGTGGGATTATTCAGGGTGTAATAATCTCCATATCAAGCAAAGAAAGGTTTCCTGCCAATCTACTCAGAATATACTTCTGAAAGGGGGTAATTGATACAGTTGAGTTTCTAGGATACAATTAAAATCCCCATCCAAAATAATATGAAAGTGAGAAAATAATATCTCAGAATGGAGAGGACTCTGCTTCCCCTCAAAATTTATATTAACACCCTGCCACTCTGGAATTTGGATTATCAGAATTAAGTGCATAAATGGTACATGAGATTAATAATTCTTCTCCATATAACAGTCGCCTTGCTAAGATTCTGACTTCCCATCATTAAAAGATAATGATGAAGAGCCATGGTATAACGTATTGCTTAATTAATATGATTGTTCATTTGATATTTTAATGCATCTAGTTCTTATCACTATCATTTCTCTTGTCTTGTTTCAAATTCCTCACTCCTGCCCCCAACACACATGATTATGTTGTGTTTCCCCTTTTAACTATCTTGAAACAATGGCCCAGATATCACTGATGTAAGTAAGTTACACCAGAAGTAAATGTGGTCCATTGTGTTTGAGAGAAAGCTCTAGCTGTTTTCATTTCATTTGTTGCATGGTTTCTTAGCAGAGTTGACCAAAATTCATTGTTAGATTACAGTACACAAAATGTGTACGCAGCCCTTGAAACTTAAAATTCTTCCTCCCCTGAAGTTTTCCAACCTTCGACAGTGAATCCCACAGAATAATACGGGTTCCTGAAAGACAATTGGGATTTCAAAGTTCCAGGTTGGTTCAATTGGGAGCTGGATCTGTTACACTTTTTTTTTATTTGAGCTATACTATTAATTATATCAAACCTGAAAAACAAAAACTGTTTAATTACTTATTATTCAACTGGGTCTACATTTTTAAAAGCACTATGTGGTTTTGGGTGCCTTAGTTTTGGAATGCACCAAATTGAATAATATTAGTTGTAGCATAACTTTCACAAAATGCTGAGCACCTATCCATTGAAAATTGGGCCCTTTTATAGGGTCTCAAATTTGCACGTGCAAAAATGGAGGTACTAATAATTATTAGTCATTTTGAAAAAATAGTTTTCAATCTATTTGTCTAGCCATCTCTGTAGCCTTGTAGATTCGTGCCATAATGGAAATGTTGCAATTCAGCTGATAGGCTAGAAAACATCATTGATAAGTCTTCCATAAAAGATATTGCCATAAGCATATACTGGAGAGTGGCACAGCATGATATAAAGGTATCCTTGCCAGCTACTACAAATGTAGTGTACAACCTAATTTGTGTATTAACTGAAGAAAAGTTGTTAATGTTGTAATGTCTTCCAGCTAAGTAATCAGACCATGATAAAAGTGTAGTGAACATGCTGATGCCTGAATGTGCAAATTAAGGTTTGTGGCTTCTAGGCAACTGGAATACGTCCAAAGTGAAAGTTTGCTTTGTGTTCTGTTTTTCGTCGAATATACCCAAACATCTAGTGTTTATCTGCATCACTTCACCATCTGTCTCACCGTTTTTATTTGGAACATTTATTGTTTTCACAGTTTATGTATGTAAATTGCATAACACATTGATAATTAGGGATGAGAGCATAAAGAATGTTGTAAAGCTTAGATACCAAGTACGCACAAGTAACTGGGTAGCATAGTACCAGAAAGTATAATTAATGATATGTTCTCGCACACACAATGAATTGTAATTATTTTCCATTGAAAAGACTAGGAGAAGGATATACTCTTAGATACAGGTGAGCAAATAATTGATTTTTGTTTTGGTTCAGTCACTGCACTGAAAAAAATCAGACAAAAAGACCTGTTAGTTTCAAACCTAAACTTATTTTTGGGGAGGTTTGCCAACAAAAACAAAAAATAATGTTTGGGTAGAACAAAAAATGTTTAGATTGTCAATTTGAATTGACACTTTTAAAACAAAATATTGATGTGAATAGACTGTTTTGAAATTTTTGTTTTCAGATTCTTTTGGCCAAAACTGTTTGCTGAATTTGACCTAAATTCACCCGTAATTTTGGTGCTCTCCCAGATGCATTTTTCAGCAAGTTTACTAGTGGTGAGTCATGCCTCTGTTGGTCTGGCTGCGGTCCCTTCACAGCTGCTCAGCCTGGTCGCCCCTGATAATTGGCTACCTTGCCTAGCTCTGTGACTCAGCTTGTCCCAGCACTAAGTGGGTCAGAGCCTCACAGAAGAAGCTCAACTTGCCTCTGCTGACCCAGTTGTGGTGTCCACTCTGGTCCCTGTGGTCTGGACGGGAAGTCTGTTTAACTTTGCTGCTGGTGGTCAAGGTGATCCTCAGCAGACATCAGCTCTGCTGCAGGAACAGTCAGGACTCTGTGGATTCAGATCTGCTACCTGAACTGGTCAAGCCTCATCCATAGATTTCTCCTCACGGTGCAAGATCTCCATGTGCAAGAACTCAGAGCAATACAGGACCCTTAGACAGAGTCCCTGATCCTTGGGAATAGAGCTTCTATGTCAGAGCCCAAGCTTCATTATCCAACCCTAGTTCACATCTTGAAGCCACATAGTGATTCCTCATGCACGACATATTTAGTTCAGTTCCTATGCCCTTTTGTTAGACAATAAGGATAACTATTTATCACATATGCACTTAAACCTTAAGTGTACCTTTTAATCAAAACAACAAAAATGTAGATGGTGCAAGTACTGGTAAAATGCAAATTAAGCTGACCAGAGCTGGCTTTCCTCCTTCTCCCCAACAGAAATCTCTTTCCCTCCAAACCTTTTTAGCTATTGTGCTGAAAATACATAATCAGGAAAAGTACAGATCAAACTCTCACATTGCCTAACTTTAGAAATGTGTTCCAGAGAATTATATTAACTATTATTAAATTATTATTCTGTCTTATTTAAATAAACTGTCTTCTTATTAAAATATTAAACTAAATAGTTACTACATGAAGAGACTTCTACTCAGCTGATCTGCTTTCTATGCATAGTCAGTCATATCTGCTTATTTTAGTAACAAAAATGTCTTTTACACTACTTTGAACTCCTTTCAGTACTTCCGAATGAGTGGGAGAGTGAACTGGATTCTCTTCTGGCACATGTATTAGCAAAATTATTTATTAAATCCCCTTTGTAGACTCTTCACTGTTGGTGTTAGGTTAGTTAAAATATCCCAAGCTTGAATTCAAATTTCAGGTTGAGTTTGCAGAGCTAGGTTTTCATTATTTATTTTCACTTGTAAATTAGACATTGCATCTGGAACCCTAAATTACCATTTTAACCAACATTTAAAAAAGAACAAAGGTTTAAACAGAGTTCTAAATTCAATCTCCTACACAGTGCTCACTCACATGGAGATACCTTCATAAAGCCAGCATATTTCTGCATCTTCATTTTAAAAAAAAGTGATTAGATGGAGGAAAAAAAGTTACTTTCTCTGCCTGTATTTCAGTTATTATAAGAAATGTCAGATCCATTTTCAGCCCTCCCAGCTTATATGTGATGGACATTTTTTGTTTGACCAATTCTTCATGTCAAGCTTGCTTGACATTTTTCCAACCAGCACATCTCTGAAAGGACATATTTCTTGTCAATCTTTGTAACAGATCTGTGGTGTGTTTTCAGGGACAGAAAGCCAGAATTGTTAGGACTAAATTGTGTTTTGATAGCCTAGCTTTTCAGCACATTACAGATGCAAGAATTTTTTTTTTCAGATTAATGGAACGCATGTGTATGTGTGTGTATTTCCAAAGTATATAGAAAAAAATTATGTACATAGTCTAGTGTATAATTTTGAAAAAGTGACCTCTACTTGTGCAAATATCTCAATGTTTACTCTTTAACTATTAAAACTTGAATGTAAAAGAGTTGGAAAAATATATATTTGACAAATGTGTGTTGAAGCATAAATTCTGAGTCTAAATTATGGGCCAAATTTTCAAAGGCTCCTCATCCTATTCTTCATGGGTGCTCATAGGATACCTGTCAGCACAGTTTTCAACACTCACACATGTGTGTATATTTAGCATCTAAGATCTCTATTGCATGTATAGGCTATATAAATTGCATGTGCAAAAGCCACAATTTGCAGGTATGCAGGTCTCTGTGCTTGAAAATCATATGCACAATAGTAGTACATGCAAATACAAATGGAGGCCACTTTGAAGACCTTTTGAAAACAGGATCCATAATACATTACTTAAACAAATGCAAGTTAATTATAAATTACTTGTCTGGGTAGTCTGCATTGTCTGGTAAATCAAGTTAACTCTTGAAGTACTATAATAGCTTCTGAGTAGTCAGGAATTCTTTTGAAGTCTATGAATTTGTCATTTCCTTAGGGATGGAATGAGTGTCCACAAAATTCCCGTTTAATTTGATTTACAATACTTAACTTCAGTTGTTCCTATTAGACAAGAAAGCAAAGAGCAACTTAAACTCACAGGGATAGAGTTGTCAAGTAAATTTTTGACAATTTTTTTTTAATGAGATCATAAGTTTGGTTGATAAAGTTAACTGTGTTGATATACTATACTTTTGCCACTGACTTACTCCTGCATGACATTCTTATAAAAAATAGCACTATGCAAAAATCAATGTAGTGCTCCTCTATCAACACCAGACTGAGGTTTGATAGAGGAAGTGTTTGAACAAATTGATAATAAGTAATAAGTCTCCAGTAATAAGTCTCCATGACCACAGGATATTCACCCAAGAGTTATGCAGGAACTCAAATCTGAAAATGCAGAACTGTTAACTGTGGTATGTAACCTATCACTTAAATCAGCCTCTGTATCAGATGACTGGAGGATAGTTAGTGTAGCACCGATTTTTTTAAAAAAAGCTCCAGAGGTGATCCTTGCAATTACAGGCTGATAAGCCTAACTTCACTACCAGGCAAATTGGTTGAAACTACAGTAAAAACACAGAATTATCAGACACGGGTGAATATGATATGTTGGGAAAGAGCCAACAAAGCTATGTTGGGAAAGAGCCAGCAAATCAGGCCTCACCAATCTATTAGAATTCTTTGAGGGGGCATGTGTACAAGAACAATGCAGTGTATATAATGAACCTGGTCTATCAGAAATCCTTAGACAAAATCCAACACCAAAGGCTCATAAGCAAACTAAGCAGTTATGTAATAAGAGGGAAGGTCCTTTCATGGATCAATAACCAATTAAAAGATAGAAAGACAGAAAGTAGGAATAAATGGTCATTTTTCAGAATGGAGAAAGGTAAATAGCAGGGGTCCCCAGGGAGCTGTAATGTGACCTTTGTTGTTCAACATCTTCATAAATGATTTGGAAAAGGAGGTAAACAGTGAGGTGGGAAAGTTTGCAGACAGTGCAAAAATTACTCAAGATAATTAAGTCCAAAGCTGACTGTGAAAAGTTACAAAGGGATCTCATAAAAGTGGGTGACTGGGCAACAAAATGGTGGATGGCATTCAATGTTGCTAAATGCAAAGCAATGCACATTGGAAAACATAATCCCAATTATACATACAAAATGATGGGATCTAAATTAGCTGTTACCACTCAAGAAAGATCTTGGAGTCATTGTGGATAGTTCTCTGAAAACATCCACTCAATGTGCAGAGGCAGTCAATAAAGCTAACAGAATGTTAGGAACCATTTAAAAAAAGGCAGTAAGTATTATAATGCCATTATATAAATCCATGGTATGCCCACACCTTCAATACTGCATGCAGTCCTGGTTACCCCCATCTCAAAAAAGATATATTGGAATTGGCAAAGGTTCAGAAAAGGGGAACAAAAATAATTAGGGGAATGGAACGGGCTTTGGTATGAGGATAGATTAATAAGACTGGGACTTTTCAGCTTGGAAAATAGATGACTAAGGGGGGATATGATTGAGGTATATAAAATCTTGACTGGTGTGGAGAAAGTAAATAAGGAAGTGTTATTTACTCCTTCTCATGACACAAGAACTAGGGGTTACCAAGTGAAATTAACAGGCAGCAGGTTTAAAACAAACAAAAGGAAGTATTTTTTCACACAACGCAGTCTGTCTGTGCAACTCTTTGCCAGAGGATGTTGTGAAGGCCAAAACTATTACAGGGTTAAAAAAAAACTAGATAAGCTTATGGAAGATAGATCCATCATTTGCTGTTAGCCAGGAGGGGCAGGGATGGTGTCCCTAGCCTCTGTTTGGAAGAAGCTGGGAATGTGCGACAGGGGATGGATCACTTGATGATTACCTGTTCTGTTAATTCTCTCTGGAATGTCACAACCCAATGGCAGATCAGCATTGTATGTTGCTAACGCTGTTGCAAGCATCGCAAGGCATTTTGGGCAGGGTTAAAGGTGTGAATGTGAAGTGGAAGATTCCTTTGCAGGTTGAGGGGAGGGAAGAAGAGAACAAAGAACAGGTAAACTCAACACTTCAGCTAGCTCAGTCTGAAGATAAGATGCTGGCCCCGGTCCAAGGTCATGGCAAGAAGTCTGCAGCTGCATTCACATCTTACCCAACCCCAGCCAACCATGAGAAAAGAAGAACTAAGTTGAGTAGGACTGCAAAGAGTGCAAAAACAAGTGAGACGGCGAAGGCCAACAAGTGGGGGGGGGGCGGGACCACAAGGTTTCACGTCCCTGGAGCTGGTGCGTTTTGGGAAAGCTGAGAAGGCCACAGAAAGCTGGTTTGGACTGGTACAAAGAGCACCAGGAGCAGAGGTCCCTGAATGAAACACCCCCAAAAGAACCCAGGACTGAAAAATCCTCCCGAGAGCCAAAGCCAGTCAGAGATCAACAGCGGACCCTGGATGACCGTGCATGGGACAAGAACTCCTATCCACCCTTGCCCCTCTTCTTCTTATGTTACACC
This sequence comes from Mauremys mutica, assembly GCF_020497125.1. Classification (NCBI taxonomy): domain Eukaryota; kingdom Metazoa; phylum Chordata; order Testudines; family Geoemydidae; genus Mauremys; species Mauremys mutica. The sequence goes on along the minus strand of NC_059073.1, from coordinate 188,581,164 downwards.
CAGGCTTGGCTAGCCTCGGGTAGTGCGGGTGTGAGTATGAAAGTGGGTTAGGGCTTTGGGCACTAAGGCTTTCTTCCTTCCTCTGAGTGACATGGGGAACCCCCAGCACTCTCCGCTGTTATTTATTTTATTATTTTATTAATAAAGCTTTAAAATTTAGTCACTTGGTGTGTTCCTCCATCTCCTTCCCTAAAGATCCTGCGGCCTCAGCCTGATCACCTGACACCCCGGGCAGATTGGTAACATAAATCTGGCACAGAGGCACCTGGCATTGGCCACTGTAAAAAGACAGGATACTGTGCTAGATGGACATTTGGTCTGGCCCAGTAGGGCCTTTCTTAACAACAGGTTCATTTATTCAAGACATACTTTACCATAGTCACATTCAAGGTCGTACATCTAGAAACAAAAACAGGTCACTTAGGAATCATGTTAAATAATGACTTGAACATGAGCTCCCAGTGTGATGCTGTAGCTAACAGAGCAAATGTGATCCTTTGAAGTATAAACAGAGGAATATCATATAGGAGTAGGGAGGTGATAATACCTCTGTATTAGTCAGACCATTCCTGGTGTACTGAATTCAGTTGTAGTGTCCACACTTCAAAAAGGACACTGAGAAATTATAAAGGGTTCTGAAAAGAGCTACTTGAAAAATTCAAGGTATAATGAGAGACTACAGAATCTTAATCTTTTTAATTTATCCAAGAGAAGGTTAAGAAGTGACTTGATCATGGTCTACAAGTACCTCCATGGGTAACAAATTTCTGATATGGTTCTTTAATGTAGCAGGAAAAGGCATAACAAGATACAATTTTTGGAAGATTAAGAAGATTTCTAGATTAGAAATAAAACATAGTTTTTAACCCTGAGGATTATTAGCCATTTGGAACAATTTATCTAGGGATGTATTGGGTTTTCCATCAATTGAAGTTTTTAAGTCAAGACTGGATAGCTTTCTAAAATATATGCTGTAGCTCAAGGAGTTATGGGCTTCATGGAGAAATCAGTGGGTGAAGTTCAATAACCTGTTGTGACCCTAACAGAATTGGATCCCAATGCAAGAGGGCAGGGGCCTCACTGGTACTTGGTAGTGAGTTTCAGTTGGCTTGACCAGTTCAGTGTACCCCAACTTACTAATGTGATAACCTGTATCTAAAAGGTGTCATGGAAGATATCAATAGAAAGCTAATAACATACTGATCATTAATATTACTGTATGGCGTATGTACTGGTGACAAATTCAAAATTACAAACATATTGGGCATTACATTATCAAGGTGTGTCTGTCAGGCTGGGTGAGATTATGCCACCCTAGACAAAGGAATGTGGTTCTGCCACCTTGAAGATACTGGTACCTTAAGAGACAAAGGGAATGTCTGTGTATTATGCAGGAGATCAGACTAGACTATCATAATGGTCTAGTCTTCCCTTAAATCTATGTAAATATCTCATTAAGTCTCTTCCTCATATATTGCTCAGATTAATCTAAATGATTTGTCTCAATCAGTGGAGTTGGAGATAGTGAAATCGGGGAAGGGGATATAAAACCATTTTGGCACCTGAGATAATCTTACCTCATTGTCACTGAAATGTTGGGTCTGCCTAGCTGAGAGACAATGACAGCCAGACAGGGATAAGGAAAGGTTGCTTTATTCTGCAGAAGAAAGGAGAGCTTTGCACTAAGATACAAAAACTCTAACTCCATACAAAAAACAAAAATCTTTTATACACACTCACACACAGGCTTTGGTCGTGTTAGCATTTGATTGGTGGGTAGCAAACTCTGTACTCCTGCAATCTGCTCAGCAAAAACCAGTTCAGGACTAGCTTCAACTGCCTCAAGACAGATAAGGCAAGACAGTTCAAAAGTTCAGGCTACTGTGTCCCTGAGGTATCCAATTTCCCCTAGTGGTTGCCACCTACTTAAGCTGCCTAACTAGCTGTTGGGGGCGGGAAACTTTACTGACTGTCACAGTCCCCCCTTCGGGCCTGATAACCCAAATTGTCAGGCCTGTTACGCATTTTGCGATCAAGCTGGAGGGGGAGATATTGTGTTCTCCTACGGACAGTAGAGCCCTTAGTAACGGCACTACACAAACATTTTGCACATTGCAACATTACCCAAACAACACATAGAGAGAAAAGGAGGAAAATAATCTACTTAACAATTGTTCAGAAGAGCCCTGTAAACCATGACCAAAGGTCTGGGAGGAGGTCCTCAAAACTAAAGGTGTGATCAAGAGATACAGCATGAAAAACAACAGCAGCATTCTTAATAGCTTGTAAATCCTTCTCAATCAAGCCAGAGTGATTAACATAAAAACAACATTTTTCCCCAATGCGAGCACAAGCCCCCCCCAATTCAGCATTCATGGCATCTAGCACACGTCTATTTTGCAAAGCTACTTCTGCTACCTCATCAATTTCCCGTGGCAGCTTTTGGAAAGCATCTATCGATGCATTAGCTGTTTTCTCGAGTTCTGCAGAAATATTTACTACTGCTCTTTCTAGCTCAGCTACCCCCAACCCAGGAATGAGCGCACGAACAAAGGAATGAAATCCCTTTTGTGTGACTACTAAGGGGTTTTCAGTGCGTTTTGCTCAAGTTCTTATGGAGGGGGTGAAGAGCTTGTGAGAGTAGCTTCCCAGGTTGAGGATTTGGTGTGAGTCCAGTGTGGTGTTTACTTGAACTTCTGGTAATACTCTGGCCACACCACACCGGCCATGCCAACCCAGCAGGAGGGCTTTATAAGAATTATGGCCACAAATAAAATACAGACCGGGGCTCTGTAAATAAAGGGTGAGGGAGCTTCCTGCTACTCGGTGGCACCAATCTACCCTAACATCTCAATGTTTGGAGTTGCCAAATACCCGGCCCCGGCACCGCCAATGGGATGCATTCAAATGTCCCATGGCATGGGTGTTGTTTAAGATACCCTCACAGTATGTAACAGCAAACAAGTGTGATGTGAATCTTACTAGCGCCCCCTGGCATTCAGAGATTTTTACAAGGAATGAGTGAGGAGACAAAATGCCAGAGGAGACGTCCATATAATATGCATGGGTCTCATTTATAGGACCCAAGGGAAGGAATGAAGGAAACCACTCCCCTTGATAACGTTCACCTGTCAATTTCGCAATATAGGCCTTTTGAAACTGGCAGGGAGGTCTCTGGGTGTCTACACCAATTTTTAAGGAGTAAAAAGGTTCCATTTCTAACACTAAACCTAAGGATTTGATTGCAGGCTTCTAAGGGAATGTAACCCAGTTCCTTCCCAGTCCCGTCAACAGCCTCAAAACATAGGGCCAGCTTATACCCAAACCCAAGGATATCGAAGAGAGGGACCCCTTGGGCCTCCCAACTATGATGCCAAACCTCAGACGTTTCCCCATACTTATCGGACTGGTATTCTCCTTTCCACCACAACTCAGCTTTCCGTACTACCTGTAAGGAGAATACTTCAGAGAGTTTTGTAGGTATAGCCCACAACCCTATTCCTTCCTCAGAACGGGTTTGGTGACACAGCCAGCAATCAGACAGGTGTCCCAATGTGGCCAGTTGCTGCAAGGACCCGGCCGCTGGGTGGAGGTTGGCATGTACAAAGGGCAAACTTAAAGGAAGTACCCACTGTACCACCACCTGTAAATTCATAGTTATAAAATCTCAGGATTTATTTCATCGAAACAAGAATTTCAGTCCCTCGAGAGATTCAGCTTTCCAGGTATCATCTGCTTCTGGCTCTTCCGGGTCACGGTGGGAAGAGCTGGCGGTGCTCCCTCAAAGTCCGATGTCGTCTGCTTCTGGCCCCGGCCTAGGGGCTAGCTTGATTCGGGTGTGGTGGATCCAGGTATCCCATTCCCTTACTCGAATTGCAGTGTGGGAGGTAAGAAGGACTTGAAAAGGATCAGCCCACCGGGGTTGGAGAGGCTCGATTTTCCACTCTTTTACATAGACCCAATCCCCTGGCTCGACCTGGTGAGCAGGTACATCAGCGGGTAAGGACTGAAATTGGGCTGCATACCTGTGAAGAGACATGAGAGTATTTTGGAGGGAAACAACGTATCTGGTCAACTCCTCGTCCCCCCAAGTGGCTAAATCAGTCACAGGGCCTGGGTCAGCAAATCCGGTTTATGGGCTGCCGAATAAAAGTTCAAAAGGTGAGAGACCAAGCCGACCCCTAGGGGCAGTTCGAACTGCCAAGAGGGCCAAAGGCAGAGCCTGAAGCCATTTTAACCCAGTCTGAGCACACAGTTTAGAGAGTTTAAGTTTTAAAGTTTGGTTCATCCTCTCCACTTGTCCGGAAGATAGCAGTCGCCAAGGGGTGTGTAGAAGCCAGGTGATACCTAGGGCCTTTGCAATGTATTGAATAATCTAAGCAGTGAAATGAGTCGCTTGATCAGAGTCAATAGACCTAGGAGGACCAAACCTAGGAATAACATGGTTCAATAAGGTTTTCCCCACTTCCAAGGCAGTTGCTCATCTAGTCGGGAATGTTTTGGTCCAGCCAGTCAGTTGGCACACAATTACAAGAAGATACTTGTAGCCTTGGCACTTGGTATCTCTGAGTAGTCGATCTGGAGCCATTCAAAGGGCGTATATGCCCATAACCTTGCTCCGGGGGGGCCTTTTTGTTCCCCCCTTGGATTGAATTTTGCACAGATGTCGCAGGTAGCAAGGACTTGTTTAGCTTCCTGGAATACTCCAGGGGCATACCAAAGTCTATTCACAGTAGCTGCCATGGCCTCTGCTCCACCGTGTGTTTCCTGGTGTAGTTTAAATAAGGCAGACCGCAGAGCAGCCCGGGGCAAGGCTCTTCTCCCATCAGGTAGCTGCCACTCCCCCCTTGGTGTCTTAGTAGCCCCTACGTTCTCCCAGCGACTAACCTCTGATGGTTCAGGGACAAATGAGACCAGTATTGGTGGGGGAGAGGGTGCGAGCACCATTTGATTGGTAATATAAGGTTGTAGGGAGGCCGCTTTTGATGCCGCATCAGCCAATCGGTTCCCATGGACGGTGGGATCATTTCCCTTCTGGTGGGCATGAACATGAATAATGGCAATCTTGGATGGCAGGTGCACGGCCTTTAATAGTTCCAGAATTAAGGGCCCATGAGCTACTTTAGTGCCACCGGAGGTAATAAAACCCCACTCTGCCCAGAGTTGGCCCGTGGCATGGCAAACGCCAAAGGCATATTTCGAATCAGTATAGATGTTTACAGACTGACCTGCTGCCAGCTCACATGCTCGGGTGAGGGCTACCAATTCTGCCGCCTGGGCTGAGGTGGAGGGTCCCAGGGGTGCAGATTGTAATACCTCAAACTGGGTAGATACTGCAAATCCAGATATTCGTTGGCCCTCCACGACCCATGCCGAGCCATCTGTATACAATTCCAGGTCAGCATTTGGATTGGGCTCATCTGAAGGATCTGGTCGAGGTTTTTCCTGATGATGCACTGATCAGGAGAACAAACCAGGACGTCATCCACATACAAGAGATAAGTGGACCCACCAGATAGCTTAATATCAGCTAAATCGTGTGTCAGGATAGAGGAGAAAATAGTTGGTGATTCAACATATCCTTGTGGTAGCCGAGTCCAGGTCAGCTGTTCTGCCCTCCCGGTCTCTGGATCCGTCCATGTAAATGCAAAGATATCCCAGCTGTCTTGATCTAGGGGAATACTGAAAAAGGCATTACACAAGTCTATTACCGAATAGCAAGCAGTACCTGCTGGAATGGCAGTCAGGATAGTGTGAGGGTTAGGTACCACGTTGTGTCTAGCCTGGACGACTTTATTCACTGCACGCAAGTCTTGAACAAATTGGTATACTGGTTTTCCCTCTGAATCCATGTCAGGTTTTCTGACTGGCAGAATGGGGGTGTTGAAAGGAGACTTGGTGCGAACTAGCACTCCCAACCGCAGGAATGTGGTGATAAGATTCCGGAGGCCTAGCAGAGCTTCTTGGGGGATGGGGTACTGACGAATTCGAGGAATTACAATGCCTGGCTTCAAGATTATACTCACTGGTTCTGCCTGGAGAGTGCCCAAGTCTGTTTTTAAAGTGCCCCATAGGGAGGCTTTTACCTCCTGTCTGAGTCGCTCAGGTAGGATCGGATCCGCAGGCAGGATCGAGTGCTCTGAAGCCTGGGTCAGAACAGCACACAGCTGGGGAAGTTGGTTTGAGGTAACTGGAGGACGATCCTGTCATCTGAAAAAAAGATCTGAGCGTGCAATTTACACAACAGGTCTCTGCCTAAGAGGTTAACTGGGGAATCCGGAGCTAGCAAAAAGGCATGGGAGGCGGAGACACCAGAGATTTCCACAGTAGCCTCCTGCAACACAGAACAGTCAAATGGCTTTCCGCCTATACATTCCTTTCTGAACACCGGGTAAAGGCCATTTATTTAACATGTAATCCAAAGGGCTATCCTTAGAGGGTTTCCGCTGAGACCCACCCATCTGTCTTCTGACACTCAAACTGATCATTAAACAGAGAGCAGAGGGAATTATGGTCTAATCCAGGATTTTCTACTTCTACTTACACCGACCGCTTCAGGGGACGGGACAGAAGGATCCCAATTCGACCTCAGAGCTTCATCGCACGTTATGGCTTCCACCCTGAGGAATTACGAACGAGAGGCTCAGTTCCGCCCACACATCTAACGCCCAAATGTATAAAGCAGAAAAACAGTAATCGGTTAACCAGAACAGAACCAGAACCAGATAGCGTTTCCTTATCCTATTAGGACTCACCTTATCAGAACACGAACTCCAGGGGCCGCGGTGAAGTAAGGAAGAGGGGCTAAACACCCTGGTGACGCCGCTCCTAGTTCACCGCAGCCCTCTGGAGTCCGATGTCCGAGCTAGGAGAGTCCCACCTGGGGTCGCCAGAAACTGTCACCGAAATGTTGGGTCTGCCTAGCTGAGAGCCAATGACAGCCAGACAGGGATAAGGAAAGGTTGCTTTATTCTGCAGAAGAAAGGAGAGCTTAGCACTAAGATACAAAAACTCTAACTCCATACAAAAAACAAAAATCTTTTATACACACTCACACACAGGCTTCGGTCATGTTAGCATTTGTTTGGTGGGTAGCACACCCTGTACTCCTGCAAGTATCAGAGGGGTAGCCGTGTTAGTCTGGTTCTGTAGAAGCAGCAAAGAATCCTGTGGCACCTTATAGACTAACAGACGTTTTGCAGCATGAGCTTTCGTGGGTGAATACCCACTTCTTCGGATGCAAGCAATCTGCTCAGCAAAAACCAGTTCAGGACTAGCTTCAATTGCCTCAAGACACATAAAGCAAGACAGTTCAAAAGTTCAGGCTACTGTGTCCCTGAGGTATCCAATTTCCCCTAGTGGTTGTCAGCTATTTAAGCTGCCTAACTAGCTGTTATGGGGGGAAAACTTTACTGACTGTCACATCATGATGCCACTAGTTGCTTGAGTGTCTGTCCAAATTAATGGCCATGTTTGCAAAACTGGCATTTTTATATGATTCAGGAATTGACCAAGTTAGAAAATATCACACCACTTGCTATAGCTACAGTTGTTTTATCAGTTTCATTATAAATTCCTGTTTTCAAGAGTTTTATAAATCATCCATTACAATATTTCTTCTGTGGAGGAAACATACAAAAACTCAACCTGAAGTCAGTATAAAAATTACCAAGCTTTGTGAAAACGTTGAGCTAATTAATTTGGCATGGAAAAAAACTTAGCTTGCAAACAACATCCTGTTTTGTGTAGTCTTGCTCTCCCTCATCTGCCCAGCCCATTTCCCCTCACCCCAGCTGAGTTGATCCACAAATAATCAATAGCACAACCCTTTATTCTATCCCAGTAGTTTCTTGTACATACACCAGGACTGAATGTAAGAGAGAGTAATTGGGTGTAATTCCACTGAAGCCAACAGAGTTGCTTCTATTTGAACCATGTCTAAATCTGGTTTTGTCTCATTAATAGACATACACTTCAGTGGCAATTTTTATTCTGATACTGTACTTAAACATGAACACTTTTGGCAGGTAGTCAAATAAAGACCTCTTCTATAAATAAGAAAATTGAGAGGGATTCAAATGTTTTAAGTGCATTCTATGGCTCATCTACTTATGCATACAGATAAGCAACAAGAGGCATACAATAAAACAATTTTATGATTATCAAAATATGGAATTTGTTATACATGCAATAATAAATGCATCTTGATTTTAACAGGACTTGTGATTGCATGCCTCTATACACATGTATTGTTTCATTCAGAAATAAAAATCAATGATGGGTACTTTGGCAGCACTGCAGCTTTCTTTTGGGGGACAGCAGCAAACACCTTACTTTCAGGCATAGAGCCAAATACAAGACACCTCATGTATCACTTCCCTAACTGATGGCTACAGACCATTTAACGATTGCTTCATTTGCAAAACTTCTCAGACAGCCAAGGTAATCTGGGTGCAATCCAAAAAGCCCTGTTAAGTAGGAAGAAAAGATCTTAACTAGAGCAAGTTACCTGGCTGAAATGCACTCTCTCAGTTCTATCTATTTATGTTAAACAGCTGGATAAAAGCCATCTTATGCTGCACCAACAATAAGAAAAGTTTGGAGTAACAACCTACCCACAACAATTCAGTGTGAAGAAATAGAATGTTAGGTGGGTTGTTTTTTGATAAATACAAAACTCCTATAATGGTTTTCACCCTAAAGTTTCTTGTATGTACTCTCAAAAATCTTCAGTCAGCTGGTGTTAAGGTTGTCTGGGGATATTTACACTGGGCTAGTTTCTCTAGAGTATCATATGTCTGTATGCAAGTTTTACTAGAGACTAAAATTCATGTGTATAGAGTGCAAAAAAAGAAAAAAAAAGATTCCTTATGAAAAACATGACAGCAATGGTCTAAAATACTGATGGCCAGATATTCTGCTGGTATATTTCCACATTGACTTCAGATGAGGATCTGGACCTGCAGTTTTTAAGAGTTAATTCTTCTTTTTCTTGTTTTTTGTTTAACACTGAAAACTTCAGACTAACATCATTACTAATTAAAACATATTGACAAAGCTCTGTTTAAAGAAGCATCCTTTTTAAACGGCAGTGGTAGATCATGTTTGAAATTACATTACGGAACTTTTCTGAAATGGCCAGGCTGGTGTCTAAAGTCAACTGTAACTAATGCCACCCCAAAACAAAAGATTCAGATCATTCATCTCATTCTTCATAATTTAAAAAATGAAGGATTTGATTGAATAGATACATGAAAATCTGCATATTGGAAAAATGCACATATTTACCCTTCTCATGGACTTGCATGCAGTACAAAGTATTAACATTGTTTTGAAATACAAACTCTACTTATACTTCAATTTTATTTCCATTTTTCTTCACATTCTGGAAGATTTTTGAAAGTTACTCCACTGATCTATCCTTTTATGGGTCTGTACTACTCATTTTGGCAGCCTTCACCACTCTCAATTCTTAATAATAGTCTTCTTCAGGGTATGTCATGCTGACAGCTTCCCTTTGCTGGTGTCAGTAAGAATGCAACAAAAATGAGAAAAAAATAGTATGTTAGTTTCTTTAAGTCTTTGTTAAGTTTTGTTTTTGAAGTAAAAAGAAGCTGAGAAGGGGCTTGTCGGTTGTATAATATACAAAACTTACAGCAGGTGGGTTTGCAGTCCAAGCATTTCAAGCAAGAATAAACCAGCAATTAATCATCTATCAAACACTTGCTAACAACTGTAGAGGATCTGATGGGGGTGTTTGGAGGAAATTATGATTCAGTCCCTGATACTACCATCAGTCATTTTGCAGGGTACAAAGTATTTGTTCCAATTACTTGCATTACCTCAGGGTAAATGCCAGCTTGAAATGATATTTCAGTATTTTATCTACCAACGTGAAATGTGCAGCATGTACCTTGAACATTAATGGACCATGTAGGGGAGCTGGCAACCAATGATCCATAAGAATCTTCAGGATACTGTATATACAGGCAAACTATTTCTCCTAATATACACATGTCCCTGCTCCGTCAAGTGGAGTACTTCTGCTGCACTCTGCTGAATCCAGATCACAGAGTGAACATCTATATAGGTATTTTTTTTCAGATGGTGTCCAGTAAAAACCTGATACAGAATGGACGGACAATGACAATATATATACCCAAGGGGAAAAGCAGTTGTGGATTCAGAAACTTCTATAAATAAATTTGACATTCAAACAGCACAGCACCTACTACAGGGCAGGCCCAACAAAGAAAATAACAGAACTCCACTAGCCGTCACCTTCAGTCCCCAACTAAAACCTCTCCAGCGCATCATCAAAGACCTACAACCTATCCTGAAAGATGATCGCTCACTCTCACAGATCTTGGGAGAGAGGCCAGTCCTCGCTGACAGACAGCCTCCCAACCTGAAGCAAATTCTCACCAGCAACCGCACACCATATAACATAAACACTAACCCAGGAACCTATCCTTGCAACAAAGCCCGATACCAGCTCTGTCCACATATCTATTCAAGTGACACCATCATAGGACCTAATCACATCAGCCACACCATCAGGGCTCATTCACCTGCACATCTACCAACGTGATATATGCCATCATGTGCCAGCAATGCCCCTCTGCCATGTACATTGGCCAAACCGGACAGTCTCTACACAAAGAATAAATGGACACAAATCTGACATCAGGAATCATAACATTCAGAAACCAGTGGGAGAACACTTCAACCTCTCTAACCACTCAGTGACAGACTTGAAGGTGGCAATTTTGCAACAAAAAAACTTCAAAAACAGACTCCAAAGAGAGACTGCTGAACTTGAATTAATATGCAAATTAGATACAATTAACTTAGGTTTAAACAGAGACTGGGAATGGTTCGGTCATTACACTAATTGAATATATTTCCCCATGTTAAGTTCTCCTCACACCTTCTATGGGTCATCTCAACTATCACTTCAAAGGTTTTTTTTCTCCTGCTGATGATAGCTCATCTCAATTGATTGGACTCTTACAGTTGGTATGCGTACTTCCACCTTTTCATGTTCTCTATATGTATAAATATCTTCTGTCTGTGTGTTCCATTCTATGCATCCGAAGAAGTGAGCTGTAGCCCACGAAAGCTTATGCTGAAATAAATTTGTTAGTCTCTAAGGTGCCACAAGTACTCCTGTTCTTTTTGTGGATACAGACTAACATGGCTGCTACTCTGAAACCTATATTCATAGAGTTTGATGTTGGGAATTCCATATTAAGAATGAAACAAATCATTTTTAACTGAAGACACTGAACAAGTTGTCCAGCTATGTTCAGCAATCTTCCAAATAAAAATATTATGATGACTGCCAAGACTAATAAGGATAAAAATGAACTGACACTATACCAGTGCCTGAAATCAGCAGGGGCCATCAGCTTGTTTCCTGGTTACCTCAGAGATGACCTCTCTATGATTTGTTGGCCGCGAGGCCCATCTGAGGGTTCTTGGTTTAAACACAAAAGACATGGAGGTAAGGCATTCTCCATGAGTAGTTATTGACTGCAGTACTTGCTTAACCTGTAGATTTGACAGAGCACTGAAACCACTGTCATAAAGGTCATGTTGCCAAGCCTACTAGACATGCAGGAAAAAAGACAAGATGTAAGGAATGGCATTTGATTAGTTTGCAACTTTATTAGCTTCACTCATCTGGGGACTATCTAGTAATAAATCATACAGTGTAGGTCATTATTCCTTCCTCATTTGTTTCCACCTACTAGATGGCTGCTGTCAGCATACCACCGCTCTAAACCTAGTCCCAGCCTGTCGCTGGTACCAAAGAGTCTTCCTTTACACAAGGGTTAAGGAGTAGGGAAAGGGGGGTTGTCTTGTTGTTCCAGACTTTAAGAACCCTAAACCCTTTCCCCAGCTTACTTAGGGGATACCTTCTCCTAAGCCCAATTTTGGGCATAAGAGGGGCCTCTGTCTGGCAGGACACGGCATATGTACTTTTCCCTGGTGCACAGCAGGAAAGGGATTACCTGAGCTCCTCCAGCTAGCTCATGTAATGGCCCGCTCCTTTCCTGTTCACCCAACTTGAAAGATGGGGGAACCCTTAAAGGAGCCTGCTTGACCAGACAACCTCCCCACCTTTGAGCTTGTGGGGGTTGCATTTGTTCTCCCCGGCTTTTCCTGCTGAGAAGTAATGATGGTGGGAATACTATGTATTCCATAGAATTACTACAATATATACAAATAGGCATAAGAATTACCCCAATAGTTTATCTGGGGGAAAGACCTACACTTTCCACACATCGAAAGACACTGGGTAAAATTTTGAGAGAAAAGTTATAAAGCAAAGAGGGGGTGACATTCTGGTCTCAATGAAGTCTTGAATACTCAGATTATCTAATAGAGTACTTAAGCAAATGCTGTTTAAAATACTTAATATATTCTACAGTTCACCTGCCAACATGGGTGAGCTTAGTCTGAGAGAAAATAAATTGTAGAAGCTGAACAAACATATTCTGGGATGGGAAGGGAGTTACAACTTTGAGGGGAAATATCATCAGTAATTGAAATGATAATGGAGAGAAAAGATAAGTTTGGAACCTCATATGTTCATATCATCAGACATTCTGTGTTTGAGAGGCTTCTTAAAGAACTGCTAAGGTGGCAAGCTAGAAATATAGCATGTTAGAAGGAAAGGAATTAATTTCCATGAAGGAATTCACAATGTATCTTACCCTTAGGGACTCTTAAGAGATAGTATTCAATGGTACAGAAATTACGACAGAGAAGCCCGTTAAAATGTGGGATCCATTCCTTAATCTTATACAAAAAAACAATCCTACACATCTTTGCTGTTTGGCACTAATTGTAAGCACAAATATTCTAAGGTTTACTATGCATATGCTTTCAAAGATTAACTTAAAAGAATTCTTATATTAAGCACTCTGAAGCCTGGTCTACACTAGGCGTTTAAATCGGTTTTAGGAGCTCATCAGCACAGTTAACAATGCAGTCTCCTGAGAATCGTAAAAGAGCCCCAGCATGGACTGCACGGGAGTGCGCAAGGTGTTTAAAACATTCACGATTGCGGTATTGAGCTGAGCAGGGTCCATGCTTGCTGTGCTATGGCGTCTGCACAGTTCACCAAGCAAAAACAGGCGCGAAACGGTTGTCTGCTGCTCAGGGAGGGAGGGGTGAGGCTGTACCCAGAACCACCCGCGACAATGATTTTTGCCCCATCAGGCACTGGGATCTCAACCCGGAAATGCCAAGGGGCGGGGGAGGCTGCGGGAACTATGGGATAGCTACGGGATAGCTACCCACAGTGCAACGCTCCAGAAATCGACGCTAGCCTCGGACCATGGACGCACACCACCGATTTAATGTGTTTAGTGTGGCCGCGCGCACTCGATTTTATAAAATCTGTTTTACAAAACCGGTTTATGCAAATTCGGAATAGTCCCGTAGTGTAGACATACCCTGAGATTAAGTGCTTTGACATCTACTGATGAAAAAAGTGCTATATAACAGCTAGGTATTTAATAAGAGTAATAAAAAGTCAAGACATGAAAATAAATTAAAGATCTCAAACCAACATTAACTGCTTCACATTGTGTGCATATGTGGTATATTTTTAGGTTGTTAATGTTGATCTCACTATATAAGTGAGTCAACTGATTCTCATTCAGCCCTGCAAGGGAGCAAAGGACCCTGGACACAGTGGGACTTGTGTGGCTCCAGGATTTCAGGAGACCACACTAATTCCACTGCATGCAGAGCACTCTCTGTACTTTGGGGAGCAGTGATCCACGGGGACTTCCTGCACACCGTGCCAGTGGAGTGAGCTGGGAGAGGTGCTGGATGATGTGTGACTCTGCATATGTATCAGCCACTTCTCTGCAGGGCAAAGAAGTGCATTTGCCTCTGAGTATACTTAAATCATGAAACAACTTCTCTGCCACTCTGCAGAACAGAGTGAATAATACTTCCATGTCACTTATCCTCCATTGATCTTCCCAGCACACAGCCTGTCTACCCGGGCCATGCACTGCCCATATTGGAGCAATCCACCATGAGGCTGAGCTAGCACTTCTATAAGGCAATACTTCTCTTCATTGATTACTAAATCTAGCTGGGACTATTAAAGCCCCAACTATATCAGCCCAAATCTACATATTCTTCTACACTTTGAACATAGGTCCTGAACCAATTTACTACTGAGTTCAGACAGAGATGGAAACATTGGAGAGGACTTTAAAACCCAAATTGGCAATTCATATCTTGGGGACAAGTTAATTGAAACACTGCCTAAATATGTGTATGGGAGGAGATATATTAAAAATCTAATGGAAATGAAATGTTTTAAAATGTTAGGAGATTTGAAGATCTCAGGAGTTTTGTGACTGTATACATTGAATTAAGTTTATTTTCAAAGCTGGTTTCCTAATTTCCACCTGCAAAATTCACAAGCACATCCAATGCTCGCATACTTGTATGATGACCACCATCTTGGCCAATCTACTAGGAACAAAATCAGGGCCCTCCAGTTCTCGAAACATGAATCACGACAGCTAGAACTTCAGAGACAGATTCTGAAATTGAGAGCTGCAACAGGCACAGGGCCAAATAACACACTCTGAGCTTTACATTTGGGTTATATTTGCACGCACACAAAGATTTAGATATACTAAATGGGTAATTATACACACACACACACCCATTTTAGAGACACCAGTGATTCTTTTTCCTGTACGTGTGAATACATGATTTGAAAGTGCAATTTATGTAGCATGTTAAAAAAAAATTGGCTCAACATCTTTACTAGAAACATGGCATAAAGAGGCCAAGTCTACAGTTCTGTTCTGAAAGAAGGCAAGAATTTTTATTCTACCTAGAAAAAAATCCTAGTTATTGTAAACTTTTATGGAAGAACTGACCAAATGGTTTAATCAAAATTATTTAAACACTCCAGTGGGTAGCTGTATCGTTTAACTGAGAATTTGTGGAGGGCCCCTTAAGTTGTTTAACAAGAGCCATTGCCCTTCTCAAAGGGATGGCCACTTGTGCTGCGTGCTAAGAGGGATCACTGCCCTGTTCAAAGGGTTAGTCCTGTTATCACCTTGTTAAACCTGGGCTTGGTGTAGGGTAGGCAATGTCCAGAGCTGCAAGACCTAAAGGCCAAATAGCTGAGCATATGAGTCATACCTGGGGGCTCAGTACTTGCCCAGACATGTTCTATGCCTACCTGCAGTCTTTTCCCTGCCTTCTCTCCTCCCTGTGAGAAGGGGAACCAATCAGAGTTACTGGCGGGAAGCTGCCTAAGTTTGCCTTTATAACCAGACATTTTCTGAACAGACTTTAGAAAGGTTCCTGCATTGCTGCCTGGTCTGATCAGCCAGGGGTTCTGGGGGTCCTTTCTCCACTCTCGTTTTATTTTTGAGCGTATCCCCGTTTTTAACGCCCACCCCACGAAGAACGAATTGCTGCCTGAGAGATCTCCTGATTATCAAGACCGTACTGAGCCTTCTGATGTTCTTGCTGCTTCTGCCTTTGCTGCTGCCTTGGGGACTGGTAAGAATCCCTCTGCGAAACTTTCTATACTTTTATTTTATTATTTTAGCTGCTGGCTCTGTCTCCCCAGCACACAGACTCAAGCTAAACCTTGGTCTGTGTCTTAAAACCTCTCTTAAACTCTAAAAAATAAGTTTGTGCCGCTGCTAAGCTCTGCTCCTGTGGGCTTTGCCTCGGGCTCACTGCCTTCAGCTGTATCCACTGCTGCAGCCACCATCCCTTAGCTTCCTTGGTGGCTGCCTTGGGAGCTGTATCCTGGGCACATACCACTCTGCCCTCTGTAACTTCCCCATAGCATAAGGTGCACCATAGGTTTTGTTTTTTTAGTTTAATAAGTCATAGTTTGTTAAGATTGTAAAGCTTGTAAGTTTCACCTGTCTTGCTATAGTTTGTTGTTTTGTTGCTCCGTATAGTTGCTTGTTATAGTTTTGCTTAGAATTGTGATATTTGTTGTTTTGCCTAGTCGTTGGTTAAGATAGATTTAAAAAGCCATTGCCTGGTTGTATTCTGTACCTGTTTTGTTACTTTGTATAAGCTGCTTGTCATTTTATATAAGTTTAATTAAGTTAGAGGATAGATAAGGTTTTTGCTGCTCCAATCTCCCCCTCTGTGTACTTCTCCGTGTCTCCCGGTTGTAAACCCTTTGCTGCTTTTTCCCCCACTCCTGCATCACGCTCTGAACTTCTCAAACCCCTTGCTGCTTTTTCCCCTGCACCTGCATCACCCTCTGAACTTCTCAAACCCTTTGCTGCTTTTTCCCCCACTCCTGCATCACCCTCTGAACTTCTCAAACCCTTTGCTGCTTTTTCCCCCGCGTCTGCATCACCCTCTGAACTTCCCAAACCCCTTGCTGCTTTTTCCCCCGTGCCTGCATCACCCTCTGAACTTCTCAAACCCTTTGCTGCTTTTTCCCCCGCGTCTGCATCACCCTCTGAACTTCCCAAACCCCTTGCTGCTTCCCCCCCCCCGACCAACACTACTCCGTTGTCCTTACCCCGCAGGGCTTCAGAGTCTCTCGCTGCTTGCAGCTGCACCTCTCATCAGTTGCCACTATCATTCACCTCCCCCCCTCCTGTTTCTTGACCCAGCCTTTGGGTACACTCTTGCTATCACAGCCTCACAAATTAAGTCAGTAATTTTCTACATTGCATAATTTCACTTATCACCCATATTGTATTATTGCACTGTGATTCACATTTTACTTGTAATTATAACACCCCATTGGTTGCCTCCATCTTTCTGATATACTTTGTATTTGCATTAATACTATTGTGTTACATTGTGTATAAGGCCACTAACCACTTAATACATTCTATCTAAGATTGTTGACCATTCTATATAGAAGCTACCAGTTTGTCTTGCATCTCCTTTTGGTATGTTTTACATTCCACACTGTATCTAGAGTTGTTCCTATATAAAGTTGAGTTGCTTATTAACTGTACTGTATCCCATTGTGCTAAACCCCACTTACTGTACCCCACTGTTAGAACCCCTTACACTGTTCAATAAGAACCCCCCCCATCATTGTCTATTGTAAACACCCTATACACCCCATCCCATCGTATTTCATTGTTAAATTCCCACCACTTCCTTTTTCCTTTAATAAAGAAATTAATTGGCACCCCACCTGTGTGGTTATTGCTCCCCAAGATCCCATATACCTGCAGGCAGGGACATTGTGGAGAAATGGTTAAAATAGCCACCACACAGAGAGGATGGTGCTGTTCATGAGAAATGTGATTTTAACGTGTCAGGTAAAACAAGAAAGAAAACTGTTTGTCAGAAATGAAATTAAACTGGATTTATTTTGCTCTCATCTGTTAGTGAAGAGGCTGAGCCAGCTGAAGTGAATTGGCATGTTTTGTTTTCACTGTTTCAAAAAAACTCGGTTTCATTACAGCTGAGTTCTGAATGGCATGTTGGTTGGTTGAGATTCAAAAGAAATCTGTGATCTAGATGTATTTAAGAAAATTAGTATCTAGACAATTAAACACATTCAGATTGTTATCCAGCTGAACACAAGGGAATTTTTTTTTGCAGAAAAGCTGCTGAGAGTACTGAAGGGTAAAGAAGAGAAAATCATCTACTTTGGGAAACAGCTCATCTTTGAAGAATATTACACTTGATTATACTGTGCTAATAAATAGTTTGCGGTAGGAACTCACTGACCCCCAGATAAAAGTAGGAATATAAATGAAAAATTTATATCTATGGTCTTGATCTGGCATGTACTCAATTTTAGGCAAGTGAGCAGACCTGCTGCAATCAATGGGGTTTACTTGCACGCTTGAAGTTAAACATATGTTTAAGTGCTTTGCTAAATCAGTGCACATATCTGTAACAGTGTACACACAGTTACTGAATATATAGCATCCTTGCTGTACATAAAAAGGGACTGAGAATCACACTGTATCCTCACAGATTATGCTTCAGGAGTAAAATCCTGTCTCCAGTGAAGTCAATGACAAAACTCATTCAGTGATGCCAGGATTCACTCCAGATGTAGACAAAATGCAAAGCTGATGATTACACACTCAAGAATCTCTAACTTAATCACAAAATATATATTTATATTATGGTTTTCAAAATATCTGAGTAGCTATATAATGTGCACTACCAAACAAAATCAGACACATAAGTGATACAGACCTGCTATTCTTTATTATGTGTACTGATATCCTTGTTGGGTGATATTCTTGTTGCATTGAAAGTGCTATATTAAAGAGGGTAGTTGCATGTTGGCGTGGATGAGTATCAAGTATGCAGTGAGTACTGGGTCTCTCAGCACAGATATCACAGAAAATGATGTGAAAAGAGTTAACGTTCCTACAGATCTCAAAGAAAAAAGCAATGGGCCTAATCAACCACATCTGCCTGATTTTCCAAGGAGGACATTTGAGAAACACAGCCATTCTTTTTTTCAGTTTTCCATGACAACAAATTACCTTGGATTGAATATTCTGTTCAACAGGATTCTGTATACTGCTTCCCTGTTGTCACGTCCACTCTGAAACAGGCTTGCAAGATTAGAAGAAAATCTCTGAAGAATTGTCTAACCATGCCGTTTCCAGGGTTCATGTATGGAAAAGTGGCAATGCTTCAAACATAGCAAAAGAAACTGGATCAGCAGAAGTGAAGCTTTTGGCAAGTAATAAAATTACCATTTAGAGAAACTGGGATTACCTTACTTAGGTTTGTGATATTGTCCAGTTACTTTTGAAATTGAATTAGCTTTTCAAGGGTATGATGAGGGAAAGGAATCTAAATTGAAAGGGAATTTCCAGGAATTTTGTGATTGCTTTTCAAAGTCTCACAAAACTTTCAAGAAAATGCAGGCAAGTTATTTTAATTACACAAGCCCTGAATTTCAAAATGAAGTGCTGCAGATTTGGTTTGCAAAGAAATTGCACAGGCAATTTTTTTTTTTTGGTGTGTAATTGCAGATGAAACCAGGTCATTTAAGACAGAGCAACTTTCAGTTTGTATCAGGTATGCAAAAAACCTATAGATTAAAGAAAAGTTCCTGTCCTTCATCAATTGCTCATCTTCCCAAAATGCAAATGGCATTTATATGGCCATGAAGACAGTTTTGGAGACGAGTGGACTGCAGAATGTGCTGATAGTTGCTCAATCTTATATTGATGCTTCTGTGATGTCAGGACATGTAGCTGGGGTTACAGAGTGAATGAAAGAAAACCATCCATTTTCAATCTATGTACATTGCATGGCACTCAAACTCAGCCTTGTCATCATGGTGTGCTGTAATGTCGTAATGAGGTGGGCTGTCTAAATGTATTTGAGAAATGTCTTTGCGGAGCCACCCAATCATCAAATGTTTCTCAACATGCAGGCAGCTTTGGGTCTTAAGCATCAAGAGATCAGGCATCCCAGTGATTTGCATTGGGCATGTGAGTGGAGAAGTGTGTTTTCAGTAAAAATGCAATACACTGTCATCATGAGGTGTCTAAAAGGTCTTAGCGAACAAGATGAAAAGTAGTCTGTGCAAGGAAACAGCCTCTATCATCACATGACTGGAGTTTCATTCCTTGCATGCATGATTATCTTTCAACATATCATGAAAGTTGTTCCTGTCCCTTCCAGCCATACATTTCTATGATTCTATAATTCATTCCTGCTCATCAATTCTATGTAATACCAAAACTATCAAGCAGAACTCTACCCTGAATACAATAACCATTATCAAAATTTCAATCCCAAGAGAGGAAGTGATTGGAGCAGTAGTCTGGATGTTAGGAAACCTGGTACTTTGGCCAGCTCTGCCACTGCTTTTATTTTGATAGGAGCTTGAGTAAATCACCTAACTGCTCTATACTTATGTAAATTGGGAATAATTATGCTTATCTTTGCAAAGTTCTTTGAAATCCTTGTATTAAAGGAACTAAGTAAGAGCCAAGTATTATTCTTATTATTAGTGAATCTATTGGATTTCTCTCTCTCTCCATATGCACTGAAATCTTAAAACACTATGTCATTAACTTCACAGAAATAAAGCAGTGATGAAATTAAATTTCTTTGTCAACATCAGTCACTGCCAAATCATTTAAAAAATTTTTCCAGCATAATGAAAATCCTGCAGCCAGTGAACAGATTTTGAAAAGGACAAGCTTCTGTAAATTTGAAATTAGGTTCAAATCCAAAGAAGGGAGAAAAAAATCTTTGCTTTATGATATTATTCATTTCATGTAAATAAAACACCTCATCAAGCATATTGTTTGCAAATTATTGTCCTCAGGCAATATCAAACAGTAATGTCTCATTGCTCTTTAAGTGGCAGACATGGAAACAAACCAATAAAAAAGCACACTGTTGTTCAGTATCACCTGTTTCTGAAACAGCCAACTAAAAATAGTTTAATATCTATGAAGGACTTTGTGAGTTCTGCAAGGAGGAAGTGGAGAATCTGATATATTAAATGAAGGCACTACATTTATAAATTTTAGAATAAGAACACATTTTCATTCTGAGTTTGGATTTGAACCTGCAGCAGGATCAGATAAAAAGCAAGTTTCACCCACTGACCATGTATGAAAGTGGTGTTAACTCCACCACCCACAAAGCCAAGCATTTCACATGTAGAAAAACAAGCAAGGTGTTATATGTAGGCTCTATGAACCACATATAAACCTTGAATTTCCTAGGCTGCATGGATAAATTCAAAATAAGAGAATAGGCTGTGTACGGAGAAGACTAATCTGTAGAACGGGCAGTAAAGTTAAAGCAGTCCTTCTACCACAGCATCAAACTTTGACTAGGAAGCAACTTGCATAAGTTGTAATATTAAAATGCTTTCAGCACAGTTCTCTTCCACTAATGAAAAGTGACAGGGGTGTAATATGACCAAGGCAAAATACAAACATCATTTCTTCAATTTCAACCATGCTTCAATTATGTTCAATTTGTAAAAAAATTCTAACCATGCTGGGACCATATTATAAAGGTACTATTTGACAATGATTTGATTACATGAACTTTCCTCTGGATATATATTAACCTCAATCCCAGAATGTAATGAGTGCCTTAATAGTATGGCAGAGAAGTCATTCCCGTTGCCTTTTCTCTTTTATAATGAAAAAGCAAAAAAAAAACCCTGCCAGATAATAGACATGGTAGGGAAGCTAGGACTGGCACAAAGAGCTCACAGAATAGGATTGGCCTCATACATTTTTATCAGATAATGTGTTTTTTTGTTAAGTATTTGTTACCAGAGAGTCATCTTATATAAAATGCAGTGGGCTACACTGAGGTTTTTAAGCCACTGTGTGGTGTAGGGTTGCAGAGGGGATGTACGCAGATGGAATTTCCTGAAGGTATATTGGCTAGGCTCACCCAGAGGTCTCCTGGGACTACTTGAGGAATGTATGCTGGGGTGGGTACTCTGCCCCCCTTTTAAAAGGATGCACATTTATTTACCACCCACACTTTTAGTGTTCAGGGAAGGTGGAATTAACACTCTACTAACTGGTATGGAAGGACAGTTAGAATAAGGCCTCTGATGTACCTAACCCTTCTACCCCTCAGTCCAAGCTGATTGCTAGACTTGCACAATTATTTGGTGTCTATAAGCAGAGCAAGAAAAGGTTAGTGCTTGCCCCTAAGCCTTTTCTCCTCCACACACTTACCAGCAATTGTGTATCTGTGCATGATTAGCCACAGTCAGGCCCAGTAAAGCTGGTCAAAAAATGTGTGTGTGTGGGGGGGGGAAACAATTTTGCTGGGAATTTTGAAACTATTTCCATTTTACAGGGCTCAAAATGAACCCATATCCCTGTTTTTTGTTAAAGTTCTCTAGACATTTTTATCAATATTTTAAATCAAATCTTTTACCTAAATTGTGTTTGAAATCATTACTAGATGCTTGTTTCCCCCCACTGCTGAATATACACAGAGGAAGATTCTACAGTTTAATCCAAGATATGGCCCTCAGAAGGGAAAGGAGAGGGAGGAGGAGAACTATATAAAGTCACATAATTACATAATCCAGGGGTTGGCAAATTTGAGAAGTGGTGTGCCAAGTCTTCATTTATTTACTGTAATTTAAGGTTTTGCGTGCCAGTAATATATTTTACATTTACAGGGGTGAGTGAACAGAACCCCAGACCAGCAGTTGGGGCGGCAGACGAAACCCCAGAACGGCAGTGGGCTGAGTGGCTCATCCCGCTGCCAGTCTGGGGTTCCGTCCGCCAGTCCCTGCCAGCCAGGGTCCCGGTCACCGGTCCCACTCAGCCTGCTGCTGGCCTGGGGTTCTGTCCAGGGCCGTCCCTAGCCATTTGGGTGCCCTATGCAGCCCCCCCCCCCGCCCACCCATGGGGGGAGGCTGTGTGGAGCCCCAGGCCTCCCTCCCCAGGGTAGGGAAGGCAGGCGGTGTCAGGGGCCACTTTTGAGGGCTCCACAGGCCCAGAGTGGCCCGGAGGATTAGCAGGGGGCCAAAAACAGTCTGCTCCGCTTCCCTCGCACCAGCCCCAGCCGTGTCACTTGGGGGAGGGGGCTTAGAGGAAGGGATTTCCCACCCCCACTCACCAGCAGCAGCGGGAAGAGGAACAGCCCGGCCCCAGCCCGCTCTGCTCCGCCAGCTCCCAGCCGCGGCGCTCCGCTTCCCACAGCCAGTGAGAGTCAGGGGCGGCCTTTCCCCAACCCTATCGACATGGCTGGGGCCGGGGCAAGGGAAGCAGAGAGGGCTGGGGCCGCGTCTTTCCTCTTCAGGGCCGGCTCCAGAGCCCAGCGGGGCAAGCACCTGCCTGGGGCGGCCCTTTCCCGGGGGGGCGGCAGGCTGGGCCGGCGGACCTGCCGCAGTCATGCCTGCGGGAGGTCCACCGGAGCCCCGGGAGCAGCGGACCTGCCGCAGGCATGACTGCGGAGGGGACGCTCGGCCGGCGGCTCCAGTGGACCTCCCGCAGGCATGACTGCGGCAGCTCAACCGGAGCCGCCGGACCTGCGAACCGCCCGCAGCTGCGGGAGGTCCAGCCGAGCCGCGCGACCAGTGGACCCTCTGCAGTCATGCCCACAGGAGGTCCGCTGCTCCCGCGGCTCGGGGGCGCCTCCCGGGCATGACTGCTTGGGGCGGCCAAAAACCTAGAGCCGCCCCTGTTCCTCTTTCTGCTGCCCGTGTCGGGGGCGATCCTTTCCCCGCACTCACCGGCGGCGGGAAGCAGAGCACTGCGGCTGGGAGCTGGCAGAGTAGAGCAGGCTGGGGCCAGGTTGCTCTGCTTCCTGATGCTGCCGGTGAGTGTGGGGTCGCTGGGGGAAGAGGTGGAATGGGGGAGGAGCAGGTGGGAAAGGTAAGCGGCAGGGCGGAGAGAGTTGTCCTGGGTCCCACACCCCCGTAGGGACGGCCCTGCCCCTTGCAGGGTGCACGGCCAAGGGATAGGGCAGATCACTGGGGCTTTTGCTGCCACATATGCAACACGCAGCTGCCTAGGGCACCATGGAATTTGTGGCAATTTGTTGCTCCAAATTTCATGGTGCCCTACGCAGCTGCGTATGGTGCATATGCCTAAGGATGGCCCTGATTCTGTCCATCCAGGCCAGCAGTGGGCTGAGCAGGGCTGGTGGCCGGGACCCCAGCTGGCAGCAGAGTGCCACTAAAAATCAGCTTGTGTGCCACCTTTGGCACACGTGCCGCAGGTTGCCAACCCCTGACATACGCCAATAGTTTGCACAGCCTCATGATTCTGAATCATTACAAAATATTAGCCCTGATTGTAGACTGCATCAAATTTGCATTTGCATGTGCAGCTCCAGAGATAGGGACAAAAGTGTCTTTATGTCCCACTGATTCTGAAGGTGGGCGAGGATTCCTGGTATAATTTAGAGTAGCTTCAGATCATAGCTAAATGGGTGGCAGTCCGGAACATGAAGGAGGAAAAAAAATCAAACATATCCTATCAAAATCATCAGAAAGGTGGGCATTTTGTTGTTGCATGCTAGCGTGTATTCTAGTTGTCATTTAGGTTAAATATTCTAAAAGGCAGGAATTAAGGATCATATCATGAAGGACATTAGAGGACAAACATCTTAATAATCTTGTATGGAAGGTTTTATGTGGGATTTCTAAATGTAATGTGAAAAGAGTCTGAAACATTTTAAATTAAAATGTTTTGATTAGAGACAAGAATAATTTTTGCATGTTTCTCCCAGGAATTTTATTAATAACCTTGAATTAACTTTTTTCTTTAGTAGCTGATTATAACAGAAATTAATTTATGAGATTTGGACTCTACTGCTGGAATACTTGAGGGAATGAACTACACCGCTAAACTCAAGACTGATTTGTTAACATTTTTTATCATTAACTAAAAATAAATGTGTTGATGTTCTTGAAAATTAAACTGTGGACTAGTATACCCTCCAAAAATGTACAAACATTAGGAGAAACCATTAGGAATTTTTACAATACTAAGCGACCCCAGGCCAGAAGCAGTAGAAAACATCACAAATTAAAGAAAGTAGGACTCTTCAGAGAGATGACTGAGGTGATATCATAGTGGTATATTAAATAATGAAGTGTACAGAGAAGGTCAATAGCATGATCTTATTTGCCCTTTCCCATAATACAAGGTGCCAGCAAACAAATTGAAAAGACAAAAATTAAAACAGATAAAAATAGATATTTCTTTATGTAAGCCACTGCTCAGTGCACGTTACATGTCCTCCTTTGCACCTGATCCACAGAGCATGCAAGTCTATTATAGCCAGAGGCAGCCCGTCCATACAGGTGAACTAGGCAGTTGCCTAGAGTGCCAAGTTAAATGGGGCACCAAATTCAAGGAAAAAATCAAATGAAAACAAATGAACAAAAAATGAAAACGATGAAAAAAAACACAAATAAAATAACGAATATGTCATTATATCAATTCCTGAGCATGTACAGAGGGAATATGAATTATAATTCATTTATCTACATTTCTGAGAATTTATTAATATGTCAATTTTTTTATTTACTGCAAAAATAAATAATATTTCAGCATTTTTTTTCAATTTGTGACATAGGGTCAAGATGACCCACTCACAATTTTGATAAGTAATAACTCAGCCACAATGAAACACATCCATCAGTGGAAAGAGCTGCAATGCTAGTGACACCTAACTTGAATATATATCAAGGTCGCATAGCTGGAAATTCATGTAGAGCAGAGTTGATACATGTCAAATGGTCATTTTAACACATGTCACAGGTAGATGGTTAAGAATCGAGTGAATACTATGGAAAATTGTGTTTCTTGGTGCCAAAGAATAAAGAATAACGTCTTTTGGCATTATAAATCCAAAATGTGAGTATCTTTAAGCATTATTATTGGGCTGTATAATTATGAACTTTTCTTTGTTATAACTGGTTCACATGTAATAAATAAGGTCCATAAAAGAAAAGTAATAGCGTTAATGCTTAATAGACTATGAAAGTGATGACATCACACTCCAAGTGGGTAACTGTGAGGAAGGGGATTACTTTCCAAACAACCAGTATCGGACTATAATGTTGAAAAAGGTCATTTTGTTTCCATGTAAACACTGTAACTAACTGTTTTAATAGGTATGTGAGTGTATGTTACTAGTCATTGAACCTTTAAGCAAAGATGTGTGGGATGGCTGCAACCATGTGGTGTGTGTGTCAGCCATCCTTAACGCTATAATGCTTACAGTAGGGAGCACAGTACATAACAATATTCAAATGCCCCATGGCAGAAAGAGGAAAGAGAAAACCCTCAGGAGCTGAGTATCATAAATGAAAGGTTGAGAAGGAAAAGGATCAAGCAAAACAGCAGGGATCCTTCCTGAAATATCTTCTCTTTAATCCAAATAATGATGGAAGCAGTTCACAGCATCCAGATGAAGGAATTTTACTTGGAGAGGGGGTTAGCTCACATCCGCATGGAAGCAGTTTGGAACATCAAGATGAAGGTATATTACTTCGAGATGAAGGCAGCTCACAGCATCAGACTGATATGGAAGTGGAGAAAATTTATTCACCTTCAGAGACACATGCAGAAATTGAAGTAAATGAAGTAGGAAGGATGAAAGGATGAGGAAGTTGCAAACAAATTACAGTATGGGGACCCAGCTTCATGGGCCAGATGTGACAACAGTGTGTGGCAAATTCTCGTGGAACATGGACCCGAACAAGTTCATGAATTTCCCTTCCCTAAGGATGGAAATGAAAGAAAATTCTCTGCACAGCATTACAACAGGAAACTCATTAATGGGGAAGAAATTCATCGAAACTGGTTACAATATTCAGTGTTGAAGGACTCGGTGTTTTGCTTTTGCTGCAAGTTGTTTAGAAATTGAGCAATTAGTACATCACTTACTGAAAATGGTTTGAAGGACTGGAAAAACATCTCTTCAATGATCTCTTCACATGAAAGAAGTATGGAACATTTGTAATGTTTTCAAAATTGGAAAGAACTTGAATTTGATAGGAAAAACTATCTATGAAGAAAATTTACACGTGACCAAGGAAAAAGAAGAATATTGGCAACAAATATTAGAGCACCTGATTGCTTTAATGAGAGTTCTCATTTGGCAAAATTTAGCATTCCGTGGCCATGGTAGAAATAAAAAATTATACACTCCAGATAATGGAAACTTTTTAAAATGCGTTGAATACCTTGCTTTGTTTGATCCAGTCATGAAGGAGAATCTACAAAAAATAACTGATCATTAAACACAAGTTCATTACTTAGGAAAAAATATGCAGAATGAACTGATTCAAATCCTAGTAAATGCTATTAAAGAAAATTGTAGAAGCTGCCCATTCTGCAAAATACTTTTAAATGATACTGGACTGTACACCAGATGTGAGTTATGTTGAACAAATGACAATGATCATTTGTTTTGTGGATATGGAAAAGTCTGCAGATGACGATAGTGCTGAAGTGGTCATAAAGGAACATTTTTTGGGTTTTATACCACTGAAGGAGACGACGGGAGCATTTATGACTGAAACTATTTTACAAGAGCTTGAAACAATGTCATTATCTTTTGAAAAATTACGTGGCCAAGGCTATGATAATGGGAGTAATATGAAGGGTAAAGACAATGGTGTGCAAAAGAGAATGATGGAAATCAATCCTAGGGCCTTTTTTGTTCCTTGCAGTGCTCATTCTCTGAATTTGGTCGTCAATGATGCTGCTAGATGCTGTTTGGAGGCAAGCAGTTTCTTTGACGTGGTGCAACATGTTTGTGTGTATTTCTCAGGCTGAACATGCCATTGGGAGATTCTGACTCGCCATGTGAATTCTCTAACTGTGAAACGACTTTGTCAGACAAGATGGGAGAGTCTCATTAATGCTTTGAAGCCTCTTCGCTATGAACTCGGAAACATTTATGATGCCTTAATTGAAATTTCTGATGATACTACCTTTACTGAATCATCTGGCAATATGGCATGTTCAGATGCAGAAGACCTTGCAAATGGCCTTCCAAGTTTGAAATTGTGACTTCACTCATTTTGTGGTATAATATCCTTTTCAAGGTTAACCTCATTAGTAAGCAGGAAAATAACTTGAATATACATTCTGCTATTCAAAAACTGCAGCAAACTAAAAATATTCTGGAGCAATTGAGAAGTGATGAAGGGTTCGAAAGAATACTGGTAGATTCTCTCAAACTTGCTGAAGAAATAGACTTTCCGACAGAATATGAACCAGAGCCAGTTCACATTCAGCAAAAGAAACAGAAGTATTTGTATGAAGGACAAAACACACCCATTCAGAACCAAAAATAAAGGTTCAAAGTGAATTTCTACTTCACAATCCTTGATACTGCTATTCACTCGGTTGACGAAAGATTTCCTCAGTTTGCAAATGAAAGGTGAATTAATCAACAAAAGTTTGAGTGATTATTTTAAAGGACTGATGAATGCGGAGAACCCAAGGGCGGAACTTTAAGAATATGTAAGTTGAACCAGGGCATGACAGATTGTATACAGGAGGCAGATGTTGCAGGGTCACTTAGGAAAATGAAAAAGGAGAAAGCACCTGGGTCAGATGAAGCAACAGTGGATGAAGTGAAGTCACTGGGAACAAGTTTGTTCAAAGAGAAAATGCCAAATGAATAGCAAAAAGCTTTGTGGTGTCTATTTTTAAACATAAAGGCCATATCACGGTGTACTATAATTATCACCCCATTAAGGTGGCATCACATACTATTAAAGTATGGGAGAAAATTATTTAAAAGCTGTCTGTGTGGAATGGCTAAAATTTGGAAAGGTCAGTGTGGATTCATGCTGGGAAGGAGCACAACTAATGCCACATTTGCACAACAAAATCTCATGGGGCAATTCAGAGAAAAGAGACAATAACAGGGTCTGGTCTTTGTGGAGCTGGAGAAGGCATACAATCTTGAGAAATAGTTTGCTGGATTTTGTGAAGGAGAGTTGTGACAGAAGGATATGTCCATCTTCTCCAGGACATGTATGGTGGAGTGACTACCGCAGACAAAACCAGGGCTGCCCAGAGGGAGGGGGTAAGTGGGGCAATTTGCTCCGGGCCCTACAGGGGCCCCCACGAGAGTTTTTCAGGGGCCCTGGAGCAGGGTCCTTCACTCGCTCTGGGGGCCCCAGAAAACTTTCACGGGGCCCGGGCCCCCGGAGCTTCTTCCGCTCCGGGTCTTTGGCGGTGGGGGGTCCTTCCACTCCAGGGCAGAAGAACCCCCTGCCGCTGAATTACCGCCGAAGACCCAGCTCTTCAGCGGCAGGTCCTGCTTCGGCGGTAATTCGGCGGCGGGGGGTCCCCGCCGCAGGTCTTCGGGGCACTTCGGCGGCGGGCCCCAGAGCAGAAGGACTCCCTCCGCCACTGAACTATCGCCGAAGCGGGGGCCCCCCGCCAATGAAGACCCCAGGCCCCCTGAATCCTCTGGGCGGCCCTGGACAAAACTAAATGAGCCTATAGTGGAGAATTTCCAATAAAAGCTGGCCCATGTGTTGAGCTTCTTTTTTGTTTGAGGTTGTCATGACTGTGATAAGTGAAAATATATGAAGGGCCTACCTTGGAACATGCAGTTTGCTGATGACTTAATGATATGTGCAGAAACTTGTGAGATCCTGTAAGCCAGATTTTCACAGTAGCAACATAGTTTTGAGCAGGGGGGACTTACAATGAATGTTGGTAAGACCAAGGCTATGATAACTGAGGAAGGAGGACTCACCATGAAGGAAATCACAGGCAGAGAGCTTAGAAGAGTGAAATAATTTAAATGACTAAGATCAGTGGCTACTGACAGTGGTATGATCTTGAGTAATGCCCAGCATCATAGCTAAGCTGCTTGGTGGAAGTGGAAGGAGCTAACTCCAGTTCTCTATGATAAAAATGCCAATAAAGTTAAAAGGTAGAGTGTACAAAACTGTAATTCAACCCATCCTAATGTACAGAATAGAGACTTGTCCAGCCACAAGAAAGGAAATCAGTTTATGATCTCCACCATGAAAATGAATATGTTGAGGTGGTAAATGGCTGAACAGTCCATGATAGGAAATGAAAGGAGGTTGTGAGGGGCCTAATGTAGGTTGGTCCAACTGAAGACAGGTTGATGGAGGCGAGGATAAATGATATGGGCATAACTAGTGGAGACTGAAGAGCCTTAATCGGTAAGATATTTTTTGCAATTACTGGATAGGAGACGACCAAGGGGGAGACCAAAGTCTCAAGACCTGGATCAGATATCAGCAGAGCCCAGAGAGACCAATCTGTACAACAGCCTCATGTACAATCATGAGTTTTGAAAGACCCTCAATAGGGAAATAGCAAGAAAGAAAGAAAAAGGAGCTTGCAGTCACAATTGGTGACAATTTCACCATTCATTTTTACTTGGGTTTATCACAACTATTTAAAAGCACATATATTTTGATAATATAAACATTTTCTTTTTGGCTTGAAAGTAAAGAATAATTAAAAACAATTCAAGAGTTATTTCAGGGGCCAGATCCCTCAGGTTCCTGTGGTTACAGTGCTAGAAACATATCTCAATGTGTCTGAAGTTAAATAAAGTGGGGCATCGGTTTAGGTTGAACCCAATAAATGTATCTTATCACTTTAGTTGCAAAAAAAATGCAAATACACACACACACACACACACACCTTCTACATAACCAGAATAAAAGCAGTAAGAGAAATGGAGTGACTTATTGCCTATATTAGATGAACAATTGAGCTACTTGAGGAAACGTGGGCCAAATAGGACGGTACTAAATTTTCTCCTTAAATTGACACAACTATTACAAAAAAAAAATTGAATGCCTACTCGATTCATAACCTATTATGCCTCAGTTCTACTGTAGTCCCTTAATTTTCACATATGCTCTCTCTCTTTTAATGTATAAGATTATCAACCATTCTGTTTCTTCTTATGTGGCACTCCATTACCAGAGGTTTGCAACCATGGTACCCCCTGTGACAGACTGCACCCTTAGGTTCAACACTTAAAAAAAACTATGATAAATTTTGTACAAAGTATGCCTTGTGAGATATCATTTGAAACCTCATAATTCACTAATCATTATTGTCCTGGTAAAATACCTGTGGCAACATTGTATGTAAAGTTATAAGATTCTACTCTATGACATCGCTATGGCATATTCCAAAACTGGGGAAGCAGCCCAAACCAGTTCCTCAGAGATAAAGGCAAACTGACACTTCAGTCAGATGTCAGCCAAATAATAAAAAAAAAAGAACAGGAGTACTTCTGGCACATTAGAGACTAACAAATTTATTTGGGCATAAGCTTTCATGGGCTAAAACCCATTTCATCGGATGTATGCAGTGGAAAATACAGTAGGAAGATATATATTGTGACAAAGCTCTGAGCCTGTAATTGGTGGGTCCCGTGCTTCTGGCGGATTTAGTGGCCTCAGAAGCTCGCTAAGACCCTCAATATGACCTCCCTTTCCTGGTACAGCGGTATAGGTCATAGTTTATTGAGCTACTATCATCACAGGCCAGTATGGGAAGTGGGAAGGTGGAATAACCACAGTTTCTGTTGCTCCTTAGAGCTCAGTAGGCGCAGTTTGGCCTCCTGACTGGACCAAAGTCTGCTTCCCCTCTCAAGGGAATACAGTAGGAAGATATATATACACAGAGAACATGAAAAAATGGCTGTTGCCATATCAACTCTAACGAGACTAATCAATTAAGGTGGCTATTAGCAGCAGGAGAAAAAATACTTTTGTAGTGATAATCAGGATAGCCCATTTCAAAGAGTTGACAAGAAGGTGTGAGGAACAGTAGGGGAAAAATAGCATGGGGAAATAGTCTTTACTTTGTGTTTTTACTCACACCTTCTTGTCAACTGTTTAAAATGGGCCATCGTGATTATCACTACAAAGGTTTTTTTTTCTCCTGCTGATAATAGCTCACCTTAATTGATTAGTCTCATTAGAGTTGATATGGCAACAGCCATTTTTTCATGTTCTCTGTGTATATATATCTTCCTACTGTATTTTCCAATGCATGCATCCGATGAAATGAGGTTTAGCCCACGAAAGCTTATGCCCAAATAATTTTGTTAGTCTCTAAGGTGCCACATGTACTCCTCGTTCTTTTTGCTGATACAGACTAACACGGCTACCATTCTGAAACCTGTAACCAAATCAAACAAACTATCATCTGGTTAAGCAACCATTCTTTGGCAGGAAGAAGGGTGTGAGCGAGAAATTTGCATCTTATTTGGAGGTTCCCGTGTTACCAAACTGGCTGTTATCTGAAACCCAGCTGGAGATGATTCTAATGAGGAGGAAAAGATATAATAATGAGGAACAGAGGAAACAAATCACCTCTCTCCCCTTATCTCTACTCATGGCCTCAACAACGTATGAAAGACAAAAGAAGCATCACTGAACTGGGGGAGTGGTCCTAACTGAAAGATCTAGCTAGACTGCTATAAACATATGGTGAGAGAAACCTTTTTGCTTTAAGTTCACTTAGCTTCATACTTTAGGTATTTCTTTGTAACTAATTCTGACTTTTATGTCTCTTTATCTGTAATCAATTAAGGTCTATCTTTCTGTAGTTAATAAATTTGTTTTATTGTTTTATCAAATTAGTATGCATTTAGATTGAAGTGTTTGGGAAACTTCATTTGAGATAACAGGGTTTGTGCATATCATTTTCTATTAATGAAATTATAGACTTTCTCTGAACTTGTATTGTCTAGGAGGGTGCTGGACAGTACAGGATACACTATTTCTGGGGACAAGTCTGGGACTGAGAATTTGCTGGTAGCACTTGCAATATAATTCAGGAGTGACTGGCTAGAGCACTCGTATTATTCAGCTGGGAGTGATTTTGCATGCTCGAGGCTGTGTGTGAACAGGCCAGGAATCATTGTTTTCACTGAGAAGTTATGTAAAAGGTACCCCAATGGGATAGCTGAGGGAACGCAGCTGTTCAGCTGTCCAGATTGTACCCTGGGGAATGTCACACCCACTCCGCACAATCCTCTTCTAATCTCTTTGAGACTGAATAGTCCTTTCAATACACCCTGGATACCACATTGTCCATCCAAGCATTTCTTCTGCCTCGTGTTCTTCTGTCATCAATTGTCCCTTCCAGTGCCCATAAACATGCATCATCCACTGATATCGCCCCGCTTAAAATGTGCCCTGCAAATCAACTCCTTCTTTTCATAGGATATCTGGCTAACATTTGCTGAGTTCTAGTCATCTCCAATACTTTTTCATTTGTTACCTGGTCTATCCATGATTTTTTTTCCAGAATTCAGTTTATCTTTCAACAAAAAAGTTTAGTATTTGCTTTCTAATAACACGTGTAATAAAAATACATAACATATCACAGATAAGGTATCATAAGTACCTATGTCTTCGATTATTCATATGAGAAAAGTCATTGGCACATTTTAGTTAACATTTAGATTTACAGTCATCTTTTTTTTTCCCTTACAGTTCATTTAGCACATATTTTGAAACAACTCTCTTTTTACATTTTAGTTTTTTTGAGGGGGTACAGGAGGTGCTTTTAGCTGTCATCTCTAGGGGTGCATACTACTGATCAGTCTTTGATTTAGGAGTTGTGGGCCATACTTCAATTTCCTTCCCTGAGTAAAGATGCTCTTGTGGAGGTAAAAGGGGTTTGACTAGGCCTCTGTCTAATTAGGCATGTGGGTAAATGTTCTCTCTCTTTACAATTTAGCTTTTCTCTATTTTAGCTACAGTGTTTATCATTCCTAGTGGTGGTACTACATATAAGTCATTAGTTTAGGATTCTGTGTCACATACTAAATACTACTGGCATCTAGCTTTAGGTCTAGGAAGGTCTTTGTCAGGCTCCCTTTCAATTAAAATATTTTGAGTTGATTTAAAGTTAGCACTGAGGCCACAATGGCAGCAGCTACAGCTTAAGTTCATAGAGGTATGATTGTACAATGGAAAGTCACAATGGAAAGTCAACATTACATTTCAGAACTCCCTCCCCTTGCTCCCCCAAAATTGTAAACAAGACATGCGTATTGACACTTCAGCTTTGGAGCACCTGTGCATAGCGCTGCTCTTCAATTCAGCCTTGGGGAATATGGCCCAGCTAGAGTGTGTGTGGAGGGGCCGGGATGCGGGGAGGGGGGGAGATAATGAGGCAGGAATTGTTTGTTTTCACAAAACAATAAGATTTCAGCCCCTATTTCCTTGAGTAGGAGTGCAGGCAAATGGCACTGACCACAGGCCCTATTTTTCACAGGCAGTGGTGATTTTAGCTGATATCTTGCTCCTGTGGGCAACAAAGGCAGTGGGCACAGGATACACGAAGGGTTAGACCAAACCCTAGAAGGGCAAGAAGTTAGGCTATGACATCATGCCCAGTAGCATTATTTCCTGTGACAGCATAGCTGCTGAAGTCACTTCCGGTAACACCATCTCCGTATCTTACTTCCCCATTAGTGTCTTATTTCCTCTATCCATCTAAATTTGACAGAAGCTAGGAGCAATGTACTAGTCACATGTATCAGAGTTTTTCTCATTTGGCATTTGTAGGTATGTCTACACTGCAACAAAACACCCACAGATCGCTTGCGTCAGATGACTGGGGCTCGTGGAACTCAGGCTGTGGGGCTATAAAATTGTAATGCAGGCATCTGGGCTCAGGCTGGAGCTCAGGCTCTGGAACCCTCCACCGTCGGGGAGTTTGCATGGGAGATCAGCATTTTGGCATTCAAGTTGTAGGCAAGGTTCCTCTTCCTACAGAGATGACCTCCCTGACCTACAGTAGTGTAACAGAAATTACACTGATAAATTTGTCTTAATCTTACTAAGACAGTAATAGCTCCTGTGGTTTCTCTCTCTCTCTCTGCTTATGAAAAGTTCGCAAGCTATTCCAAAGTGACAGACAGGAACAGATAATCTCTGCTTTATATCACATAGATCAGACTGACCTAATGTTACCAATGAAAGATAAATGCCATACTTCTATGTGTGGAAGCCAGACAGAGGCTAGCTTTTTCCAGGGGGAGGGGAAGCTCCCTTTGAATGGGGGTTAGAGGGAACGGAGAGGGAGGGAGGGGAAATATTAAGACACTGTAAGGGGTGAAGGAGAGGACAGCTGCTTCTAGGCTGGGAAGGAGGGGCCCCCTGATTTGTGCCTGCATCTGGGCACATTCCAGCCCTCCAGGTCTTGCTTCCTACTCCCCAGTCTGATCCTGGATCCCATGGTGTCCTCTCCAGTCCCTCCAGATCCTCTCCCTAGCTTAATCCCAGGTCCCATGGCAGCCACCCCTGCCTCCCTGGGGGTCCCACTCTCTGGCCTCCAGCCCAATATCATTCCCCATAGCAGCCACTCCTGCCCCTCCGATTCCCCTGCTCACCTGTGCCTCTGCCCCCCACTTCCCCAAGCATGTGAGAGTTTATGCAGGAGTAGAACCCCCACAATATTTCCACTGCAGGGGGAACACTAGCCAACTCTGTTCCTCTAGAAACAGCAAGATAGAATTCCTTACTTAAGAGATGAAAAATAATGAAGGTGAGAAAACAATGAGAGTTACTAACATACATTTGCTTCGAAAACTAACACAACTGGGTGGTTTTGACCTCTCTCTTTCTCTCTGAAACAATGTGCAGCGACTCCACACAGATGACTTTTTTAAAGTGAAATCTCTGGTTGTATAGGGGATTTTGTAAGTGACAATGATGAACGCCAATGACGGGGTCTGTTTTTATTTCAGGACCTTATCCATCTTTTTCTTCTGCCAAATCAATGAAGTCTGATTACAGAATTAACTGCTGCAATCAGCGCGCATTTTGAAAAGTTCAAGGTTGGTTAGATATAAATAGCAAAGCTGTGCAAATAATGTAGTAATAAAGGAAAACCAGTGAAGGCTGATTTTATTCTAGTTTAGCAAAGGGGGGCATTTGTTTTCCCTTTAGTACAATGCAGTGAATTTTCAAGTAACTGGGGAATATCACATTAAAACACAGTGCAGAGAGAGAGTAAAAGTTCAATTTCAACTTGTTGTGTCACTTCGTCTCAATCTGCTTCTTCCCATGAATAAAGAGAAATGGGAAAAGTTTGTAAATTATATTTTAAAACAAATAAGAGAACACATTACTGAGTAATATTGATGTATGGTCCAATTGTGAACCCCTCACTCTCTTTGACTTCAGTGAGACTATGTGCGCACTCATAAGTGGGCCAGATCCTTAGCCAGTGTAGATATGTATAACTATCCTGAAATCAATGGAACTATGCTGATTTACACCAGCGAGGAGCTGGCCCAAGGAGCCTATGTGCATGAGTAAATAAATACTCAGCAACGTAAGTAAAGTGTTCACAGTTTGGTCCTTACTATGTTTCCTACACAGTTTTTATGCTAGTGGTTTTGAGAGAAATCTTTCTATTTTCTTTCACTTGTCTATTAAAAAAAATAAAGGAAGAGAAACAGAGGAGCGGGGGGGGGGAAGAACCGAGAAAGGGTAAAGTTCCTTCTCTTCTTGGTTAGTATCTAGCGAATGTAGTGATTAGAGTTCGTAAAATTATTCCTTGCAAGTTTTCTGTTCAAGATTTTTTTTATGAACAGATCATGACTTTTAGAAATGGGTTTATTATTTCTATCTATTTGACACAGTTTTCATCTTCCTTGTCCCCCAAATCCTCACCCCTGTTGCATGAGACTTCCCCCCTTGCAGGTGTCCACAGACAGGGGTGGGGTAGTGGTAGGGCCCCCCCACTAGAAGTGCATGCAGTTCATCATAGAAGCGGCATGTCTGGGGCTCTGATCCGGAGTGGCCATTTGCCTCTTTGGTTTTTTGGTAGGCTTGCCTGAGTTCCTTAATTTTCATGCAGCACTGCTGCGGGTCCCTGTTGTAGCCTCTGTCCATCATGCCCCTGGAGATTTTTTCAAATATTTTGGAATTTCGTCTTTTGGGACGGAGTTCTGATACCACAGATTTGTCTCCCCAAACAGTGATCAGATCCAGTACTTCCCGTTCAGTCCATGCTGGAGCTCTTTTGTGATTCTGGGACTCCATGGTCACCTGTTCTGATGAGCTCGCCATGCTGGCCAAACAGGAAATGAAATTCAAAAGTTCCCGGGGCTTTTGCTCTGTACCTGGCTAGTGCATCTGAGTTGAAAGAGCTGTCCAGAACAGTCACAATGGAGCACTCAGGGATAGCTCCCGGAGGCCAATACTGTCAAATTGCTTCCACACTACCCCAAATTCAACCCGGCGATGTCAATTTCAGTGCTAATCCCCTCGTCGGGGAGGAGTACAGAAATCGATTTTAAGAGCCCTTTAAGTCGACAAAAATGGCTTCATCGTGTGGACGGGTGCAGGGTTAAATCGATGTAACACTGCTAAATTCAACCTAAACTCATAGTGTAGACCAGGGCTCAGATTTCACTACAGGCAACAGATTTGTTTGCATCCATTATAATTTTTCTGCAATATTGCACGAGGTTCTTTTCAGCCAATTCATCTCCATAAACCTCACTGAATCAGGAAGATTTCTGAACACATTTTGTAAAATCTTATCTGAAGTACACTCTTCTTATCTCTCCAATGCACAATGCTACAACACCATTATATTGTAAAACCCATTATGACTACTACTACCACAAAACATCTTGAAGTCAAGTTAAACAAACATTCATTCCCAATTGAAGAAAAGGTTGAAGAGAAACAAGCTTTAGAAGAATGAAGAATAAAAGAATGAAAAGGATGAAGAGAAACAAGCTAGGTTCTACCTTACTATTTTATATATAGTTTGGATAAGCATTGGTTAAGACTCTGGATATTGTAGGTTTGTTCTGAACCACAGCGCTAAATCTTTTGAGGTTGGAGCATCACAAAAAAGTTATTAAACCTTTCTCTACTGGTGTTTCTAGTGTTCCAACGGAAAATAAGAGCAGATGTTAGGATACTAGATAATTCTGTTA
This sequence comes from Mauremys mutica, assembly GCF_020497125.1. Lineage (NCBI taxonomy): Eukaryota > Metazoa > Chordata > Testudines > Geoemydidae > Mauremys > Mauremys mutica. The sequence continues at coordinate 188,543,721 of NC_059073.1, read as the reverse complement.
ATCTGAGTTCAGGACTAATAAAGAGTCTTTGGCTGTGAAATATATATAACGTATACATAAAGGTCATGAAATTCCAGGGCAAGAATGTTGCTCTGTAACTCCAATATGTTTTTATTTTTGTGTATATAAAACTGTGTTATTCAAGGGAACAGACTAAGAGCATTCCTGCACCCCTTTTTGCTTTGTGTCCCAATATTAGCTCTTTAATAGTATGTTAAATAACAGGTTCATGAGGAAATTATTGAAGATAGCAGGGACCTACCTCCATGACTATCTTCATTTTTGGTGTTCATTGACTCTCTCTCATTTTTATTCATTTGTTTGCTTATACATATTCTAAATGAAGCAATGCAGAAGCAACTATTCAAAACAGTGGTTCTCAATCAGGGGTATGTTTACCCCTGCAGATACTCAGAGGTCTTGCAAAGGGTACATCAACTCATCTAGATATTTTCCTAGTTTTACAACAGACTACATGGCAAACCACTGGCAAAGTCAATACAAACTAAAATTTCATACGACTTATTTATACTGCTCTATATATTATACACTGAAATGTAAGTACAATATTTATTTTCCAATTGATTTATAGTTATATGATAAAAATGAGAAATTCAGCAATTTTTCAGTAACAGTGTGCTGTGACACTTTTGTATTTTTATGTCCAATTTTGTGAGCAAGTAGTTTTTAAGTGAAACTTGGGGATATGCAAGACAAATCAGACTCCAGAAAGGGGTACAGTAGTTTAGAAAGGTTGAGAGCCACTGATTTAAAATAAAATAAAATAAAAGAGTTGAGATGAAATCCTTCCCCACTGAAGGAAATTACAAAAGTCTCATTGACTTCAGAAGGGCCAGAATTTCTCCCTCTATATCTGAAAACAAATGAAGGGCACTCAGTGGGTGCTTTAAAAGTTTTCAGATATAATCCTATATCACTGCCAAACCAATCTATGCATTCAAAGTCTCTATGAAAAAGCATTGAAATTTCCACTAACTCTTGAAATAGATTTGTAAAGTTGCTTCTATTTTTCCTTAAAACTGCTGTCTTAAGTTTTATTAGCTTAGCAAAGGACATTCTCTCAGCTTCATTAAACTTCCATAAAAGAAAACTTCCTATATACTCTTTCAAGAAAAGAGTATTATTTATGTTAGCACCTGACCAGTTTTTTTTTAAAAACTGTACAGAATGATGCTGCAGTGGATGCAATTAAAAATAAATTTATCTGTGCCAGAGCATTCGTCTCCTGAGTGTCTCCTAGTGGCTGGCTATTGTAGGATGTTACACAGTGAACTGGATGAACCCCTTCTAGGATAGGAAGGAGTTCAACAAACTGGCAGCCTTCACCAGGGTCTTCAGCCCCATCCCTGGGCCCTTTTTAATCTAACCCTTCAATGAGGCTTCTAGAAAGAGCTGTGTCCCATTCTTGGGGCTTAGGCCACTTTGCCAGGGGGGACCCAGGCCCACCCACTACTCCAGGTCCCAACCCAGGGACTCTATAACCAGCAACCACATACAGCTTCCTTTGATTGGTTGCTGCTGTTTTCCCTGGGCTTCTTCCCACTGGGTCCCTTTCCTTTCCCCCATTATCTTAGAGGTATAGTTCTCAGATCCTCTCTCTCCAAGGTCCAGAAAATGCAGCCCATCAAGCACCTTTACCTAGAGCAGAGCCCCCTTCCTTGCTCCTCTAGTGCCAGCCAGGAACTGATCTACAGGCGAGTCTCATCTTACGCGGGGCTTCCGTTCCGCGGTTAGCGCGTAAAGCGAAAACGGTGTATAGTCAAAATTACATTGAGTTGAATGGTAGGCAGAATCGTCCACACTACAGGTACAGTATTAAAATTGTTATTTTTCTCTTTTTTTTTTGGTTTTTGCCTACCACGTAAAGCTGAAATCGCGCATGTTAAATGTGCATAAGATGCAACAGACCTGTACTCAGCCCCTGCTGCTCCTTTTATCTCAGCCTGCTGGGCTCTGATTGACTGCTTCTATGCAGCCCCTCTAGGCAGGTCTGGAGGACCCATCTTCACTTCTCTTTTTATGGGGTGGGGTGTGGTAGCACCACAGGGCCTCCAGCAAGGGGGCCAGGAAGGCCTGATACACCCCATCACACTACTATTGACCTACCATTACCAAACCACAGTATCTGAGACACCACTTTTCATTACCTGTTCTTACATGTTTATAAACATTGACTTTAGCATGGTGATCAATGTGAAAGCTCATTTTTCAAAAATAAGCATCTGAGTTGCATGTACAAAATGGTCAGCCTAATAAAGAGTATATATTAATATATTTAATAGCTGTCCCAAAAAAGGCAAAACTACTGTGTACTGAAATCAGAGAGACAAAGAAGTGAGTGGGCTCATGGATATAACCATCTCTTTAACTGTTCAAATGCATTTCCAAAACATGTTGGTCACCATTAAAAAGTCAGAATTAACGAGTTGTTATTAGACTTTTATTTGTATAAAGCCCCATGTAAGTGTGGCACTTTATATACAAATACATGTACCTATCTAAAATTCTAGTACACTTGAAATATTTTTAAAAGCATGAAATTACCTTTAACAATTGTTAATATGTAGGTACTGTATTGTGTCTTAAAAACAGGAATTTCATGTCTTATTTTCAGAGTTCAGCTGCTACATACACTTCAATGTTGCTTAGTTATACCATACAATCCTGTCTGAATAAGGTGAGTATGACAATTCAAGCCACATAGTTTCCCACAATGACAAACAGCATATTTATTTACCATTCTTCAGTGCACAGCTTCAGAATCATTATGCTATTCAATTCACAAATGTAAAAACTTTGCAGATTGTTACATCACCAATTATGATTCAGCAGCCTGATTTAGCTGGGTACATTCATTCAGCATTTATACAATTAAAAATATGAGTCTGTTGCTGATGCTAGAGGAAAACTCAACAGAGGATTAATATTATGGAAATGTGTAAGATGACAATTCAAGGATTGAACAGAGTGAATTGAAAGTGTATTGTTGACAGCAGGGAACAGTCCAGGAGGATATCATACTGAAAAATGGACAAAGATAACATTTGTTATTGCTGAAGTTTATTGAATATAAGAGAGGGAGGTTTACACACTGACCAAGGAAACAGAGACAGCAGTATGTTATAGAAAATAACAGCTACAAGTAGGGAAAGATTGCCTTTTAAAACATATCAAAATAAACTTACTCCTGTTTGTGCATTTTAAAAGATTTTGATTAATTCTCTAAATAACTCACCTTTGGTTACTTTCTTCTATAGTCAGTACATTTTAACAAATAGGGAGGGACTCGTTGAGAATTTGAAAGTGGAGGGCAGCTTGGGTGAAAGTCATCATGAAATCATAGAGTTTGCAATTCTAAGGAAGGGTAGAAGGGAGTACAGCAAAATAGAGACAATGGATTTCAGGAAGGCGGATTTTGGTAAGCTCAGAGAGCTGATAGGTAAGGTACCATGGGAATCAAACAACTGAGGAGAGTCGGCAGTTTTTCAAAGGGACACTATTAAGGGCCCAAAAGCAAGCTATTCCGCTGGGTAGGAAAGATAGAAAATGTGGCAAAAGACCACTTGGCTTAACCGCGAGATCTTGCATGATCTAAAAAATAAAAAGGAGTCATATAAAAATGGAAACCAGGACAAATTACAAAGGATGAACTTAGGCAAACAACACAGAAATGCAGGGGCAAGATTAGAAAGGCAAAGGCACAAAATGAGCTCAAACTAGCTACAGGAATAAAGGGAAACAAGACTTTTTATCAGTACATTAGAAGCAAGAGGAAGACCAAGGACAGGGTAGGCCCACTGCTCAGTGAAGAGGGAGAAACAGTAACAGGAAGCTTGGAAATGGTAGAGATGCTTAACGACTTCTTTGTTTCGGTCTTCACCGAGAAGTCTGAAGGAATGCCTAACATAGTGAATGCTAATGGGAAGGGTGTAGTTTTAGAAGAGAAAATAAAAAAAGAACAAGTAAAAAATCAATTAGAAAAGTTAGATGCCTGCAAGTCACCAGGGCCTGATGAAATGCATCCTAGAATACTCAAGGAGCTAATAGAGAAGGTATCTGAGCCTCTAGCTATTATCTTTGGAAAATCATGGGAGATAGGAGAGATTCCAGAAGACTGGAAAAGGGCAAATATAGTGCCCATCTATAAAAAGGGAAATAAAAACAACCCAGGAAACTACAGACCACTTAGTTTAACTTCTGTGCCAGGGAAGATAATGGAGCAAGTAATTAAGGAAATCATCTACAAACACTTGGAAGGTGGTAAGGTGATAGGGAATAGCCAGCATGGATTTGTAAAGAACAAATCATGTCAAACCAATCTGATAGCTTTCTTTGATAGGATAACGAGTCTGGTGGATAAGGGAGAAGTGGTGGATGTGGTATACCTAGACTTTAGTAAGGCATTTGATATGGTCTTGCATGATATTCTTATCAATAAACTAGGCAAATACAATTTAGATGGGGTTACTATAAGATGAGTGCATAACTGGCTGGATAACAATACTCAGAGAATAGTTATTAATGGTTCCTAATCCTGCTGGAAAGTGAGGTTCCGCAGGGGTCTGTTTTGGGACCGGCTCTGTTCAATATCTTCATCAATGACTTAGCTATTGGCATAGAAAGTACACTTATTAGTTTGCAGATGATACCAAACTGGGAGGGATTGCAACTGCTTTGGAGGATAGGGTGATAATTCAAAATGATCTGGATAAATTGGAGAAATGGTCTGAGGTAAACAGGATGAAGTTTAATAAAGACAAATGCAAAGTGCTCCACTTAGGAAGGAACAATCAGTTTCACAGATACAGAATGGGAAGAGACTGTCTAGGAAGGAGTACGGCAGAAAGGGATCTAGGGGTTATAGTGGACCACAAGCTAAATATGAGTCAACAGTGTGATGCTGTTGTAAAAAAAGCAAGCATGATTCTGTGATGCATTAACAGTTGTGTTGTGAGCAAGACATGAGAAGTCATTCTTCCACTCTACTCTGCGCTGGTTAGGCCTCAACTGGAGTATTGTGTCCAGTTCTAGGCAATGCATTTCAAGAAAGATGTGGAGAAATTGGAGAAAGTCCAGAGAAGAGCAGCAAGAAAGATTAAAGGTCTAGAGAACATGACCTATGAAGGAAGGCTGAAAGAACTGGGTTTGTTTAGTTTGGAAAAGAGAAGACTGAGAGGGGACATGATAGCAGTTTTCAAGTATCTAAAAGGGGTGTCATAAGGAGGAGGGAGAAAACTTATTCATCTTACCCTCTAACGATAGAACAAGAAGCAATGGGCTTAAACTGCAGCAAGGGAGGTTTAGGTTGGACATTAGGAAAAAGTTCCTAACTGTCAGGGTGGTTAAACACTGGAATAAATTGCCTAGGGAGGTTGTGGAATCTCCATCTCTGGAGATATTTAAGAATAGGTTAGATAAATGTCTATCCGGGATGGTCTAGACAGTATTTGGTCCTGCCATGAGGGCAGGGGACTGGACTCAATGACCTCTAGAGGTCCCTTCCAGTCCTAGAATCTATGAATCTATCAATTGACCTCTGAAAACCTGTTACTATTAGTTTTTATTATTTACACACATTTACTGAACAGTCTTTATTTTGTGTAGTCTCTTCAAAATCAAATATGCATTAGTTTTGGATTAATAATAGATGCATTTTCTCCAGTCCTACAGATGATTTGGATTGTTATTTATATTTGAATTCTGTATGTTTACATTTCCAAATAATCAAATATAAGTTCTCCATAGTCATCTGGAAGCAGAACATTAGCTGGTGTAAATTCTTGTGGCTCCACTGAAGACAATTCACAGCAGCTGAGGATCTGCCCACAAGTGTAAACTATAATTAATATTTTAAGCATTATGGACCACATTGCAGCCTGATAAAACCCACAGGAGAGAGTTGAGAGGGAAGAACACTTTATGTGGAGTTCCTGCAAATGATTCCATGGGGAGGTAGAGCGCAAACAGGTGGCTGTTTTCTACATAAGAAAGGTGGTTGGTTTTTTTTGTTTTGGTTTGGTTTTTTTGGTATCTACACCACATTAATTTCAAGGCATACAAAGGAGGCCAGGGCTGTCTGCAAGGAGGCCCTGAGCCTCTGTGCTGGCTTCAAGGCCTCTTACTCACTCATTGGAAGTGCTGGTCCATTGGAGTGTACTACCAGGGTTTCTGACGCCAGCAGCTGTGCCCAGAAACTCCATAAAGTGGAGTTCCATAGTGCAAAGGGGGATCAGCCTAAATGTAATCCTATGGCCGGGGTTGGGTGGAACCTCATTGCATCCATCTGATTCAATGTCAGCCCTTCATTTAAGATAGGTATAAAAAGTAATTAAACTCCTTTATGGACTAAATAGCTGAAACAATAGGAGCCACAGCCCCAAATACAGGCTACATGTAAGACAGGAGTAGGAGTTGAGACAGGAGGTCTGAGGGGTTTTCCCTAGCATCTGAATGCAAATTCAGGCAACTGTATATTGTTTGATGAAGAGAGAGGGGTGCATGCACACGTGAGTGTGTGCTTGAGAGAGAGAGAAAGAGGAAAGAGAGAGAGAGAGAGAGAGAGAGAGAGAGCAGTAGCAGCAAAGCAGAAAGAAGAGGCAGCAAAGAAGCCTCCGAGACAGCCAGAGAAGCACTTGAGTGTGACCCTGTGAAAATGCTGAGAAGAGTTTTTGGGTAAAGTGCTGGATGGAAAGAGGCTTGAAAGAGGCTTGAAAGAAACTGTGAGCAAAGAAACTGTCTCCTGCTGTTTGATTCCTACTGTGTTCAGGGAAACAGGATTTTGTATATTCTTTGTAAATAAACAGGATTACTTCAAAGAAATACCCGACTCCATCATCAATTTCTTCACTGAAGAAAAACAACCCAGAAAGTCACCAAATATTGGCTAATCATTCAAGTCAAGAGCTGTAAAAATATTGTACTTATGTTTATTAACATGGTGCAGTGGTAATTTCACCAGATCACATGCCTATGGCATAAGGTTAAGGAAAGGCATAAACTCAAAATACTAATGTTCGAGAACATGAGATAACAGTTATTAGTAAGGCTATGTTTTAGTCATGGGTATTTTTAGTAAAAGTCATGGACAGGTCACGGGCAATAAACAAAAAGTCACGTCTCGTGACCTGTCCATGACTTTTATTAAAAATACCTGTGACTAAATCTTACCTGCTGAGAGGGGGGTGCTCCTGAGACTGCTGCTGGTTTGGGGGGACAGAACGGGGTTATGCTTCTGCTGGGAAGACAGCACAGGGCCCCGCTGCAGCTGGGGGTGGCCCAGGGCTCCTTGCCGCTGGCAGGGAGGGGCGGCCTGGAGCCACAACACCACTGTCACTGGTCCAGGAGATGGACAGACCAGGGCTCCAGCACTGCCACCACTGGTCCAGGTGCGGGATGGCCCGGGGCCCCGCTGCCACCACTGCTGGTCCCAGACTACTCCTCCAGGGAGTGCCAGGGACCAGCTGCCTGGGGCTGCCAGAGCAGCAGCCGGTGAAGCTGGCCCCTGGGCTTTCCCAACTGCTGGGCTGGTTCTGGAGTCAGCTGCACCAGCGCTGCAAAATTCTTGGAAGTCATGGAAAGTTATGGAAGCCATGATTTCCATGACCTCTGTGAATGATTCACAGCCTTAGTTATTTATCTCTTTGTCATTCACTGCAATAACTTTAGACTACCTGGCCATTCTTTTCCCTACTAAACCTACTCTGCTATTAGGGAAAAACTACCTAGATTTACTACCTTGCCAGGGACCTCCCTCAAATATACTTCAGGTCAGAGGGAAGCAATCTTCCACTGAAATGAATAACAAATTAATTAAATTTGAAGAATAGAAATGTTTGCTGTTCAAAGAAACTGGGATCCAACTCATCACCTGCTGCCATAAATTGCTACTATACTTGCTGAATTCACTGGGAGGGCCACAGGATCAGCTGTAATAATTCACTTCTAGGTAGCACTGCAGACAAGTGCTGTCGGATCATCATGCTAGCAGTGATAGCAGGCATCATGGTATAACCGTGAATACAGTTACTTCCTACCATCATTGGATACATTAATTGGAATTAGATGTAAAACATAAATCTATAAAAACTGTTGCTCACCTAATAAGCAATACAACATTATTTGAAGTACATTGTCATCTTAATCTTAGAATTTAGTATCATAATTATCCTTGTTCATTGGGAATACTTTTGATCATACCTTGGGAGCAAGAGAAAATGGTAAAAAAGGGTCTCCTAATTGCACTTTTTAACCTTCTCTTTGTTCTGTGTCATTCACAAAATCTGTCCTCCCTCTATTATGCAGATTCACAGTAATGAATTCAGCACAAATTTATATTTTATTCAGAGCAAACAATATGTAAGTTAGCATTAATCAAAGAAGGGGACATATTAATTAATTCTGTTTTCTCATGCAGTTTCTGAACTATAATTATTCCACTGTACATACATATTTGTCTTCATTTCATTGCATGTATCTCAGCATACTCCATGAAGAGTGACATTTCAATCAGGTACCAATAAATTAAGTCAAAGGGAAGTGAGGTCTCTGTAGTCCTCCAAATTAAACTATATATTAAACAGTGTTTTTAAAAAGCAATGTTATTAATAATAATAAGAAGAATATGATGGCTAGCTCTTATCTAGCATTTTTCACCTGTAGATCTCAAGGTACTTTACAAAGAAGCTCAACATAATTATCCTCAGTTTTTACAGATGGAGAAAATGGTAACAAGTGTTACCTGAGCTACCACAGCTCTCTCCTGCCAACATTTGCCAATGTGCAGGGGAAAGGGACCATTATCCAGGCATTGCTCAGCTGAGACCCCTCTAGAGCTATGAAGGCCTTTGGTGCAGCCAGCTATCAACTTTCTTCCCCCCCCCCACTCCTCCATGCTGCACCATGCTGCCTCCTAGACTATTCTATTTTTAATACCATATAAATGTAGCTCTTTCAGTCTCTGTTCTTGTGTTTTATACTCTAATTTCCACAAAGTGGAGGGGTAGGTTGGGTGTCTTTCCTTCTCCACCCCTCCTCTGGTTTTAATATTCCTCATGGTAATGGTAAACATTCACAATGAAGCACAACAGCTGAGTGAATGAGATACTGATGCATAGCAGGCAGTAGTAGAGAGGACCGAGCTCCGCACGTAGCATGGAGGAGTATTGCTCAGGACACTTAGGGGAATAAAATACAGCACACAGAGAATGAGCTTAAGTGACAGGCTTCAACTTTATTACTAGTGATTTAACACTGGGAACTAACGATCCCCTAACCTTGCCAGGCAATGAAAGGGTCCAGTGTGAGAAGATTGCTGAAAAGAGAAGATAGGTGGCTCTCAGTCTAGCCTCTGCAAGGAATCCTGAGGAGACAGCCCAACCCAGTTTAGGTCCCCTCCGTACTTATGCAAGGGAATGAGTATATGCATGAAGAATTCCTCGTTCTCTCTGATACATAAGAGCCCTCTCCCTTAACCCTGTAAGGTATTCAAGGCATAGCCAGGAGCCTTTGTGTCCACTACTTGGGTTAACTCAGGAGCCAGCCCCTTTCTGCCTATTCAACCTTACACTGGACACCAACCACAAGGTTGTGTTAGTTATTGGCTTACTGCCCCCATCCTGGTAGACACAGACTGTTGAATCCATCCTCAGATATCTTGTAACCAAATATCAGAACTACTATCTCATAAAGGGATGCCAAAATCCCTTAATGGCTTGGGGGAACTGTAGAAAATAGAACCTCAGTGTGATAACCATACTGACCTAGACACCTCTTTATTAACACTATTCCTGTCCTGGGACCTGGGAGGGCATGACAACTCCCCAACAGACCCATCTCAGCAGCATCTCATACCACTTCCACTCAGGGAAACAGTTGCCTTACCAGCAACAAGACCCTGTTCACCTTAATGATCAGACCGACACTAATACAAGGGCTGAGTGCATTCTGTCCTAAATGCATAATTATCCTTTTTGTGGGGGTTGGGTGAATGAACAGCTAGAGAAACCAGTAGGGGCATACACTGATTTTACAGCATGCCCTTCTTGCCCTATCAAAACTGACAAACTGCTTTGCCTCTGAAGTCCAGATATGAATTGCCTGCTGACCTGATCACCTGGTTTCAGACCTTATATACAATCAACTGGGCACTGGATTCCTCCCAGATGGCTATGTCCGCCTCACAGTTGCCAACTTTCACACGGTAAATAAGCTCCCCAACTTTCACTATAAGTCAAAAATCATTTCAAAAGAAGGCCAAAACAAGCCAGTCCCTAAGAACCTCAACACTATGTCAATGTTTCCCAAATTTGGGACGCTGCTTGTTCAGGGAAAGCCCCTGGCGGGCCGGCCCGGTTTGTTTACCTGCCCCGTCTGCAGGTCCAGCCGATTGTGGCTCCCAGTGGCTGCGGTTCGCTGCTCCAGGCTGGAAGCAGCACAGGCCGAGGGACCTGCAGACGCGGCAGGTAAACAAACCGGCCTGGCTCGCCAAGGGTTTCCCTACACAAGCGGCGTCCCAAGTTTGGGAAACATTGATCTCTGTGATTAGATCTCCCCTGCGAGCAGACTGGGACTGTGGTGGGCCTGCTGTGCACCCCTGACTCTCTCCCCCGCTTGCTCCGGCTTGACCCTGCTTGCTCCCCCTTGTTCCCCCTTTCCCCTGCTTGCCGGGAGAGAATAAAAAAAAAAGAAGCCACAAGCTACAACAAGCAACAAGCCAAACAAGCTACAAGCAAAAAGCTAGCCAACAAGCAACTCACAAACCAATTAAGCCAAAAACAAGCCCAATTTCTGCATTTTTTCCACGGGTTCGGCATTTCTGGTCCTCTACTGTAGTTACTTAAGCAAAGTGATTGGGCTTTATGATCTGGGACTGGCAGTCAGCAGGTAAGAACAAAAGACCTACCTGAGGTTGCGGTTAAACCTCCATTTGGCATGCTAAATCCAGGTGACCCATAATAGCCTGCTGCACCATATGTGTGTGCTCAAATGACTGAATTAGTTTGGAAGTCTGCCATTGTGTCCCACTTGACCCCAAAGTATATCAGCCTGGAGGAACGACTCTTTCCCTTCTCCAGAACTTGCTAAATATCCAGGGTCTCGGCTAACTCCTGGAAGGTCTGTGACAAATAAGTGTGTTCCTTTGATGCTGCATGCCCTGTGAAAAGGGAATTCTTAATAAAAGCGAATCAATATCCAAGCCCTGCCTCTCTGACCAAACTTCGTGCTAAATGTATCAATGGCTGAGTATGATATGGAACAACCTATATATAATGGCTTTATCAAAATAATAACCCAGAACCTGAAGCCCAATTAAATGAATGTTCTAAGATAAATAGAGAGATCCTGAAAGCCAACGTAATATCACACTTTGCTAACTAAGCACTTGGTCTATACCTCCTGACTCTGGTCATGGTGGCATTGAAGGAGGAGTATCAACTACGCACAACAAAACATTATAATTCATTGAGCTCTCTCTTGGGTAGGAGAGATAGCAAATGAATCTATGTTCCCCCAGGGTCTTCTTTGGTACTACTTCCACAAATGTGGGGAAAGTATTTCTTCAAAGGAGGTCTAATACATGACCCAGATAAATCTCTTGGTCTGTCTTGCCTTGGAGTATGCAATCCAAAACAAAACAAACAAACAAAAAAACTAACTGATCTGTGTTGCAGTTTTTAATCCTCACACAAGTTTCCTTTCATTCTGGAAAGATATGCAAAACCTCACAAACACAAAAAACAAACGAAAAAACTCCTTCCATTGGCCTTATTGGGATAGTCTAATAACAAAATTCATAGAGCCTCTCTGACTGGCACAAAGGGAGCTTGAATAGGGAGGAGAATCTGTCCCCTTATGCTGCTTTAATTATATAGCAAAGTCCTTGCTGCTCTTTATGTTTATTTGTCTCCCCATAACTCCAAGCCAACCTTAATATGTCTGTTGAGTAGTTTGGAAATTTTCAAGCCATAACTATTGGTAATGATCTCCAAAAACAATTAGGGATATAGGAAGCCAACTACTAGTAGTTGCAATATTATTTACAGTCCATTCCAATTTAATTAAACATCTGCTTGCATCTATTCCTAAATTAGAGATATTGCTAATGTTTCCTCTGCAAATTAAACTCTTCGGTGCACTGATGAAAGTAGGCTGTAGAGTCATCCTTATATAAACAGTATGTGCAGATTATGCCCTTTTCAATCAAATTTGTACCCTAAAGAAGGACACGTAAATTTTTAACACTGGAGATTATCCCACAGTTTTGATCTTTTATATAGAAAAATAATGGTAAGAGAAGCCCTAAACATTGGAACTGACAGTTTGGTAGACCAACAGAAAAGACAATTTAACTAATAGACAAGACAATTTAGCAGCTAAATTTCTAAAACTGCAGAAAGACTCTTTCATGTCTGCCAAGGAATTTTACAGTACATTAAACACCCAAAAGGAGTCATATTTTGGCATTGCAAGATTAGTTAATGCAACAGCTCTGACTGGCATGTTAAACTTCCTGGTCATATCTATCGTAGGCCTCTTCCTTTGTTGAAGTCCTTGTCTGGTACAGATAAAATTGCATTTTATGTATTATCGGTATTTCTTTACTGATATTTACAAAAGGTAATAATTACAACTGGAAGAAAACTTCAAATACAGTTGTAACTATTAAAAAGCTAACATTTTTCCACTGTCATATCTAATATATAACATTATTTTCCTATACTTAAAATAGTACACAACTGTAGTATCTAAGATAACACAGGGTATATATATGTTTACTTTTTAATGGCCTAATGGGTTTTAATTGACCAGTACCATATATAGCTGTTATAATTATTAATTCCAGCTGATCAGGAATTTTCTGTCAGAAAGATTTTGATGGGAAACACCTTTTAGCAAAATTGAAATTTTCTGTAGGAAATATTCAATGTTGCCAAAAAAAATGTGATTTTCCATTTGGAAGATTGAAATAAAAGCTCCTTGGCTGCCCATCTGGAAGATTCCTGTCACTTTTATTTTCTGACTGCAGAAAGCTTTTCAGGCAGTCACCTGGCAACCTAAGAAATTCTGTTTTGGTTCTCCTCTGTCAGGGTTCCTTCCCCTCTCTGAACTCTAGGGTACAGATGAGGGGACCTGCATGAAAGTCCCTAAGCTTATTCCTACCAGCTTAGGTTAAAACCTGGTACTCTGCCACCACCAAATGATTTAACAAGAAACAGGGAACGGACCACTTAGAGTTCCTCTTCCCCCAAAATATCCCCCCAAGCCCTTACACCCCCTTGCCTGGGGAGGTTTGAGAATAATATCCTAACCAATTGGTTACAACCCCCTGGATCTTTGGACAATGGAAAAATCAGTCAGGTTCTTAAAAGAAGGCTTTGATTAAAAAGAAAAAGTAAAAATCATCTCTGTAAAATCAAGATGGAAAATAACTTTACAGGGTAATCACATTCAAAGAGCCCAGAGGAACTCCCTCTAGCCTTAGTTTCAAAGTTACAGCAAAACAGGGATACCTCCCTCTAGCAAAGGAACATTCACAAGTTGAGAAAAACAAAGATAAACTAATACGCCTTGCCTGGCTGTTACTTACAAGTTTGAAATATGAGAGACTTGTTCAGAAAGATTTGGTGAACATGGATTGATGTCTGGTCCCTCTTAGTCCCAAGAGCGAACAAACCCTAAACAAAGAGCACAAAAAAAAGCTCCCCCCCCCAGATTTGAAAGTATCTTGTCCCCTTATTGGTCCTTTGGGTCAGGTGTCAGCCAGGTTACCTGAGCTTCTTAACCCTTTACGGGTAAAAGGATTTTGGTGCCTCTGGCCAGGAGGGATTTTATAGTATTGTATACAGGAGGGTTGTTACCCTTTCCTTTATAGTTATGACATCCCCAAACAGAATTATTTTGAAAATCTCTTCCATTGAAAAGGTTTGTGGTTTTGACTTTTTGTCCTGATTTTGAAGAAAAAAGTCCAGAATGTGAATTTTTCATTGGAAGGGATTTTCATTTTTCCAGCCAGGTCTACTATAAATCCCATAGAGAATTATACTTCCCCCAATATATAACTTTATAAATATTTATACAGTGAATATTTACTGTTTGACAAACAGAATTTTCACTCTCAAGCAACCAGAACTCTGGCTCATACTACTCCAAATTATTTTTTTTAATCTTTGCCTTATGTTCTCCCTATGTTCTTCCAAATCTTGTATGCACCAGTCTTTGACATCCCTCTTGGTGATATTTATAGTAGGGCTGTCAAGCGATTAAAAAAATTAATCCTGTGATTAATCACACTGTTAAACAACAATAGAATGCCTTTTATTTAAATATTTGTGGTTTTCTCTACATTTTCAAATATATTGATTTCAATTACAACACAGAATACAAAGTATACAGTGCTCACTTTTTATTATTATTTATCACAAATATTTGCACTGTAAAAAAGAAACAAAAGAAATTGTATTTTACAGCCTAAAAGTCCACGCAGTCCTACTTCTTGTTCAGCCAATCACTCACACAAACAAGTTTGTTTACATTTGCAGGAGATAATGTTGCCCATTTTTTATTTACAAAATCACCTGAAAGTGAGAACAGGCATTCTCCTGGCACTGTTGTAGCTGGCATCGCAAGATATTTATGGGCCAGATACACTAAAGATTCATATGTCCCTTCATGCTTCAACCGCCATTTCAGAGGACCTGTGTACATGCTGATGATGGGTTCTGCTCTATAGCCATCTGAAGCAGTGCGACTGAAGTAAGCTCATTTTCATCATCTGAGTCAGATGCCACTAGTAGAAGGTCGATTTTCTTTTTTGGTGGTTTGGGTTCTGTAGTTTCTGCATCAGAGTGTTGCGCTTATAAGATTTTTAAAAGCATGCTCCACTCCTTGTCCTTCTCAGATTTTGGAAGGCTCTTCAGATTCTTAAACCTTGGGTCGAGTGCTGTAGCTATCTTTAGAAATCTAACATTGGTACCTTCTTTTTGTTTTATCAAATCTGCAGTGAAAGTGTTCTTTCAATGAACAACATGTGCTGGATCATCTTCCGAGACGGCTATAATATGAAATATATGGCAGAATGCTGGTAAAACAGAGTAGAAGACATACAGTTCTCCCCCAAGGAGTTCAGTCACAAATTTAATTAACGTACTTTTTTTTTAATGAGCATCATCAGCATGAAAGCATATCCTCTGGAAAGACGGCCAAAGCATGAAGGGGCATATGAATGTTTAGCATAATTGGCACGTAAATATCTTACAATGCCAGCTACAAAAGTGCCATGTGAATGCCTGTTCTCACTTTCTGGTGACACTGTAAATAAAAAGTGGGCAGCATTATCTCCAGCAAATGTAAACAAACTTGTTTGTGTGAGCGATTGGCTGAACAAGAAGTAGGACTGAGTTGTAGGCTCTAAAGTTTTACATTGTTTTGTTTTTTGAGTGGTTATGTAACAAAAAAAAATCGACATTTGTAAGTTGCATTTACACAATAAAGAGATCGCACTACAGTACTTGTATGAGGTGAATGGAAAAATACTATTTCTTTTGTTTGCCACTTTTACAGTGCAAATATTTGCAATAAAAAATAATAATATGAAGTGAGCACTGTCAACTTTATATTCTGTGTTGTAATTGAAATCAATATATTTGAAAATGTAGAAAAACATCCAAAAATATTTAATACATTTCAATTGGTATTCTATTGTTTAACAGTGCTATTAAAACTGTGATTAGTCGCGATTAATAGAGATTCATCTTTTGGAGTTAATCGTGTGAGTTAACTGCAATTAATCAACAGCCCTAATTTATAGATATCTTTTCTTACTGGTTTCACTAATGTCAGTCAATTTTTCCTCTCCTATTTCACTGCCAATAGACCTGGGATCAGCTCATGCCTCTTCTGCATGTGTTGTTGAATGAACTACATCAAACTAATGTCCCAATTGTTAAACTAGGTTGTGAAACATTAGGGATTGGATCAGTTAGGACATAGGCCCCAAGCAGTGGGTGGGCAGGGGGCTGTGACCAAATTAATTGTTAGGCGCTCCAGTGGCTAGTATGGATAAAGATCAAAGGGTCTGCTCCTAGAGGTAAATGAGACTCAGGATATTGGTGGTGGAATAAGGGGAGACATGAAGTCTTCACAGATTGAGGCTCCCTTTGGTACTCTCTTACCCCCTCAGAGAGGGGAGGGCAAGAGGATTCAGAAGTCAGCTAAGTTCTATAGAAGAGAGTCTGCCCCAAGTGATGGTGTGAGCCCTGTTATCCTGCCCTACACCCAGTTAAATACCTGGTATGTGTGGATAACACCCCTCACTACTGTTAAATTAATAAAGTTAACACCTTCTGCTTAATAACATCCCTATGTTTGTCTTTCTTTCACCTGAACGTCCTGGTCAATTGTTCGCAACAGATTTGTCCCTCAGATGCCCTAATATGTTGTCAGCTACTATACCTTGATACCTGAAATAGTGACATTATTTCCTTATGCTTAGAGCAGGAGATAACTGCAATATCTCATATATTACAGTGTGAGAGCTGTTGGTAAAAGCTGACTTCTTAATGGTAATCCCCATAGTTGTGCCAAAAAATGGCTGACTCCTGTGCAAAGTAAAGGCTGAGTGGGCATGGAGACGGAATTACCTCTCACTCCTCTATTTAGCCCTTCCAGATGAGCAATAGAAGCTTCCCCCCACTGATCCTCCAACATTTCACAAGCAACATTGGCGGATCAGTGTGAGGAAGCTTAAACTGCTGCTGCTCAGGCTGTACCTCCGAGGTGGATAAAGGACTTTAGTTTCTAATATTGTCAATTCAAAATCCTTCACAAGCACTAAAATTCATTTCTTATTTAAAAGAAAAAATCGTTTTAAGACATTAAAGATATATTATGTGCTGCTAGGTCTTGCAAGTCTTAGTTTCTTATCACAGTAAGATTTATATCTTGTGATCCTAAAGAGGTACTGAATTTCACAGATTCTATTGACGCTAGAGAGAACAGGGATGGTAATGGTTCGCTTGATCTGCAAAAGAGAGATAACTGGTTTGCCAAGTATTTTATGTGTAAAGTAATGGATCATATTAATCACTCTCAGATTAGAGTAAAAATTTAAAAGAGCTTTTCCCCTAATATATTTCATCAGTTTTATTAATACATAATGCTACAACATTTAGTAGAGCAATCTTTTATATATAAAAATGTATGTGTGTGTAAAGGAAGTAAAAATGTCATACAAAAGAAAAAAGAAAAGAAACAGAACCACTTCTTCCCAACACTTCTCCCAGCCATTTGATTTTTTATCAGGGAAAGTTATGTCTTGGTCATTTCTTCTGCAGAAGGGTTGAGGCTTCTTAGATGAAAGGGAAGCTTTCATGAATTGTACCTAACCCAGACTTTGGAACTCCTTCTGCCTTGGGATGGATTAAAGTTACTATGAGAACACTACCTTAAGCATGCCCTAACTATTTTCATGTTTGATTTAACCCTTTCACCATAAACCAACATAGATATGCATTTAATTGTTATAAAGCACTCACATTATTGGGAAGGGTCTAATTTTAATTGTTCAGTGTAAGAGATGAGGTGTCTGAGGAGGAGGAGGAGGAGGAGGAAGAGGACTTTCTGGAACTGGATGGGGAGCATAGAGAACAAAAAGGGGGTATAACATTCTCAGTGAACTTTACCCTGAGATATTATACAGCAGGTTGTTTTCTGTGGCCTTTGTAATCAGTCCCATTGTAGAGGTCATTGCAGCAATCCACTTAAGAAATGTCAAAAGGAAATTACTGTATCTTAGACCAAGAATGCGAGGAAGGAGAGTCTCCTGGCTAGCAGAACATGGAAAGCTGATTTTTGGCTACTGTTGCTGTTTGGGTGTCTAAAGTAGCTATGAATCATATAGGACGCTGAGACTTTATACCACTTTGACAATCAAAGAGTAGATGTCTTCCAAAGGACAAGCCTAAGCCAGCTGCTTTTCATGCAGGTAATGATTTTTTTTCAGATGTCGGAGCAGATGGATAATAGCATTGCTTCTTCCTATTTTTAAAAATTGGGTTGTTATCCCCTAAGTTTCAATTACTATAGACTTTACAAGTCATTTGGCTCAAACTGAACAAGATTCTCCCCTGTGCCAGAAGTGCACTAAGCACCGGAGACGTGTGGTGGGTTCAGGAAGCTGGTTCTGGCACTCTGATTTCGTGGTCCAGCCCTGTTCTTGATGATGATCTTACGCAGCAACTGCCACTCAGCTCTAAATTACACACTAGATGTAGGATCCTTAATAGACCCTATAACAGTGTAGAAATGGAACAGTGGAGTTACATTATTCCCTCTCAACTTGACTCCAACACAACCCATATTCCAGGAAAATTCTCTGGTGGAATTTATAGCCAGATTACAGCCCCTTTATGCCACATGAGCAGCTTGTGGAGCCATAAACTCACCACAGAATTTGGCCCAATATCTCTAAGTGATTATGGAAACTGGTACTTGGAGCATGCAACTGAAATCTTTAAGGGAGAGTTCTCACTCTTGACTGTTGGCCACCAGTGGCTATTCCAGTCCTGCTCCTATGGACACGAGACGGCAGGGCTATATGGATCAAGTGGCCAAAAATCCCAATACCAGAGAAGTCAAGGAGAAACATCCGCTGTTACATGCCCAGTATTATGCCATAAAGTTGGAAGAAGGAGTCTGAGCTCACAAAACCCCTCTAGGTTCCTTGCACAGCCCAGTAATATTTGTTGTTTGTCTCCTTGCAAGCTTCCAAGATTTTGCCCAAAATTAGGTTAGTGAAAGTTTGTATTAGGTAACTTTCTAAACTCTTGTTTTACTTCCCCAGATTCTAAAGCCATTTCCAGCATCCCTTACTTATGGAAATGGACAAAATAAGGTACAAATTTTAAAATACTTTCTTTTCACATATTTTCTTCATTTATTTTGAAAGGTCTGATGTGTATTTCCATGGAAACAGGACTGCTAAGACAGCTGGAAGCTGATAACCACAAGTTTCAGCTTTAAAAAAAGAGCAACCACAAGAAAAAGCTCAAAATAAATTCTCTTAAAAATAACAGAGGAAAAAACACATAGAAAAAAACTTTAAAACATTATTTATTAATTCAGAATAGAGTTTACTATAGTTAGCTATAACTATTTAAATGGTGGCTAGAACTCCAATAATTATGAATCATATTATAATGGTATAATTAAATAAATCCAGATATACAGTATCAACAAAAATGGAGAAGCATATTCCCAGCTAGAGATATTCATTCAGTATTAAATGGCGGATTTAATCTTATATTCAATATGGGACTACTCACGATGGAACTCACTCCGTTGAAGATCTCAGACCAAGATTAATACATGATGATACTAGTAGCATTAATTGCATAAATCAGGATAGGAAAACTTCTACACCATTATGGGATTACTGCATTGATATGAAGCCTCTTTTGGTAAAAGTAGAGCTTGATCTCCATCTTGGAACACGATTCACAATTGCATATACAATTATTGTACTTAAAAGATTTCTTCCATTTCAGACATATTAGTGGTAGCCTCATATTTTTCATTTTAATTATAGAGCATCTTTCTCAGACCGTTACAGTCTTTCAAAATGGATGAAAGTTTTAAAGTTCAACCACTGTGTCAGTGATGACTGTCTACTCACACTGAAGTTGGTTCTGTTTTGTGTCACGTTTTATCTATTTTGGGGTTCTTTGCAATACTTTGTTGTGATTATTATGGAATTAGATTGAGTTGTAACATCCAGTAGCATATTTGTATACATTTGTTTGATACCTTTTATACCCTGATACCGCAAACACATATGTGCTTAACTTTAAGCATGACTTATCCCAATTGAAATGAATGAGATGACTCATGTGCTTTAAGTTAAGCACATCTATTAGATATTGCAAATTTGGGGTCTACGTGTTTTTCTTTTTTTCTTAACAACTTTTAGGATAAATACATTTAAAAGTAAAACTTAGAAGTCCTATCATTACATTTACAAACCACTATTACAATGCTTTAGGAGGAGTATGCTAACATCTGCTATTGTAAATTTGCAAATAAGTTTCTTTTATAAACTTCCCATTCTATATGTTTATAACTTTGTGAAATATGTGACTTTTGAGCTAAAGTTAGTTGTTGCCTAAAGGAAATAATGCAGACTACTGAAATGGTTTGTATTTAATAAGGATGGAAAATATGTTCTGCAGGGTTATCATAAAATAACCATAAAGTTAATCTACACTAGAAGTGCTACATCAGCGCAGCTGCACCACTGCACTGCTGTAGCGCACCTGGTGAAGATGCACTATGCCGACAGCAGAGCGCTCTCCCATCAGTATACTTGCTACATATCAGTAAGAGGGGGAACCTATATCAGTAAGTGGGTGGTAGTTGATGTAACTGGTGTCGCTCAGGAGGGTGGCTTTATCACACCCGAGTAGTGTAAATTACATTGACAAAAGTGGTAGCATAGACAAGCCCTTAGATTGTGCATACTGTTTAAGTAAATGAACAAGCTGTATTAGAGTATGAACAAGAATGATCTCCATTGTATCATGATTATTGCTAGATGCTAGCTATGTAAATCTCAGTTTCAAACCAATATCCTCATACTCACTAAATCTCAAAGAAGATCTAAATTCCTTAAATATATGTAACCCTTTGACTCATCTGTTTTTGCACACATGAGATGTTTGCCGATATCAGGGTCCATTGAGAGTCTTTAGATTCTAAAAGACTTATTGAAAAGATAGACAAATATAAGAACACACTTTCATTTGACCAATAAAAGACTCAATTCACCCTCAATAGTTTGTCCACTATTTCAATATATATCAATTTATCAGCTGTTAAAATAGGCAGTTAAAATAAACCGAGTTAGTTATTTACAAAAGTAACAATATTATAAATGTAGACTATCAAGTGTTTTACACCATTTTACTATAGGCACGAGACCCACAAAATAAATATTTTAACAAGTGGAGAATTAATTTCGCTCTTTGTGTTAAGACTTGTGATAAATTCTATAAATAACTCCTTATGAAGGACACAGGCATTTACTCTAACAATGCATTCCTGGTATCTCTAAGAAAACTGAAAAAGAAAAGAAAGATGCATACAAAGACGAGAAAGAATAGTCTCGTGGCTAAGGCTCTGGAATTGGGACTCAGTCAGGAGATAATGGTTCAGTAGTGCCCGATTCTGTAATAGACTTCCTGTGTGATCTTATGTAAGTCACTTAATCTCTCTAGGCCTCAGTTCCTTATTTATAAAATAGGAATAGTAATACTTCCCCACCTAACCGGGATTGTGTGAGAAATAAATTCACGTACTTGGGAGGTGCTCAAATACTTCAGTGGTGGCAGGGGAGGCATAAAGATACTTAGATAGCTGAAACCAAAAGCCACTTACCAATATCACTAATTGATATACTTACAAAAGAGAATAGACCTATATTTTGAAGATTATATAACCAATGTACATAATATATACATATACAATCATTACTGATAACCATTTGCAGATGACACACAAATTGGGAGAGTGATAAATCATGAAGAGGGCAGGTCACTGATATTGACTGATCTGTATAGCTTAATAAGGAGGACCCAAGCAAACAATCTGCATTTTAGGCTATGTCTAAACTTATGACAGCATGTAGAGCACATCCACTGCATGCCCTCCCCCCACACCCCCCACAGCAGTGTAGATGGTGAGGCACTGCTTAGGCAAGTAAAAATACACCAGAACTTTAGAGTACATACACAGTTCTCTACAAGGCCAAGAAGTGCCTCCCACATCTATACTGCTATTTTTAGCAGTGCATGTCTCGCTGCCTTCCCGCTGCTGGAACTTTTCCCTTCTGCCCTCCTCCTGCCAAAGACTTTCCTTGATGCAGTAAAAGCGGGAAGCTACTGGAATCCTTCCCACCTCAGTGAAATATTCCAGCAGTGGGGAAAGGCTTTGGCAAGGGGGGAGACCATCAGAAAAGGCTCCAGCAGCTCCCCGCAGGCAGAGCCTTGCCCCATTGCCTGAACCTTTCACTGCCAAGTGTAGCTACACACTGCAGCATGGACACAGCTTGCTTTTCACTGTGGTGTATAGTTACACATACTCTGTACACTGCCCCCAGTGTAGATAAGGACTTTATATGGCCACATGTAAAGTCATACATCTAGGGACAAAGAATGTTGGCCATACATATAGGATGGGGGATGCTCTATCCTAGGAAGCGGTGACTGAAAGAGAGTTGGCGATCTTGGTCTATACTTAACTGAACATGAGTTCCTGGTAGCCTGGGATCATCAGTGTGCTTCTGTAATAAAATACTTTGTTTTGGAAAAGTACTGCCTGTGTGTCAATCAATTATATCGGAAGGCTGTATCCATGTCATCCCAAGGGTAACTGGTCTAAGATATTCTAATGAGTTTTTCTAAAAGGGAACCTCTGGTAAACCCAGGTAATTCCACTAGGGTGGGCTGCCTTTCACCCTGCAGAAACCCGTTAATAGGTTAGTAGGCTACCTTGAAAGGAACCTCTGGTAAACCCAGGAAGGAGCAATAGATACGCTATTCTGAGGGTACCTTGGGTCTGTTTTGGGGTAACACAGGGATCCTTCTCATGAGGAACTGTTAAGACAGGAAATAGATCACCTGCTATGCCTGGGAGCCATATAACCCGTTCCTGTACATCTCAAAGGCAAAGGCTTCTACTCCTGATATCTCCTGATTCCCAAGAAAAAAGGAGGGTGAAAACTCAGACAGGGGGAGGGATAGCTCAGTGGTTTGAGCATTGGCCTGCTAAACCCAAGGTTGTGAGTTCAATTCTTGAGGAGGCCACTTAGGAATCTGGGACAAAAATTGGTCCTGCTAGTGAAGGCAGGGGGCTAGACTCAATGACCTTTCAAAGTCCCTTCCAGTTCTAGGAGATTGGTATATCTCCAATTATTACTTTTTTTTTAATCTAAGAGCACTGAACATGTTTGTGAAGGCACAAAACTTCAAGATGGTCACACTAGCAGCTATTCTTTCTCTAGAGTAGTGAGATTGGTTCTGAGCCCTCAACCTTCAGGATGCCTACTTCCATATATCTGTCCAGCCATCCCACAGATGATTTTTCAGGTTTACCTTCAGTCAGGACCATTACCAGTACAGGGTATTTCCCTCCAGCCTCTCATCCACGACCATAGTGGATTCTCCTAAGTCCTCTCTGTAGTAGCAGCTCACCTATGCAACCGGGGAATCATGATTTACCCTTACTTGGATGACTGTCTTCTCAGAGCCCACAGCTTCAAAGATGCTCTTTGGAACTACAAAAGGACTACAGATGTCTTCACACATTTGGGTTTACAAATCAGTGTCCAAAAATCGACCCTGACTCCAATGCAACGGTTGGAGTTCATAGGGGCCAATCTTGACTCAATACAAGAGAGGGCATTCCTTGCATAACCCAGGTTTCACACTCTGACCACTCTCATAGACAGCTGAAGCCAGCCACAAACACCAGCCAGACATTGCCTTCAGCTTCTCGGTCATATGGTGGCATGCATGTTTGTGATATCTCATGCCAGAATACACGAGGTGCCTACAGGCATGGCTCAGGATCTGCCTAGATACTGAAAAAGACGCCCTAGGCAAACCCTTGTCGCTGCCCTCCAAAGTCAAACATTCTTTGAAATGGTGGAAAGACTCTAAGAACATCAGTGCAGGGGACTCATTCACACAACGTCCCCCACTGCCTCCAAACGCTGCTTCTAACAACGGATGCATCCTTAACAGGCTGGGGAGCCTATCTCAGCAATCACAAAGTTTAGGGCAAATGGTCCCCCACAGAGTTGTCTCTGCATATCACCCTCTTGGAACTAAGAGCAGTTAGAAATGCTTGTGCTCGCTTTCTTCCACTGATCAGGGACACCCACACAAGAGTAATGACGGACAAGATACTGTGCATGTATTATATAAATTGTCAAGGGGGCGCCAGGTCATACTCCCTAAGGACAGAAGTGCTGAATCTCTGAAATTTGATGCATTCGCCATAATGGTCTCATATCAGTTGCCTACCTAGTGGGAGTACAGAATATAACAGCAGATAGTCTCAGCCACATGTTTTCACATGACCACAAATGGGAAGTGGACCCAGCAGTACTCCGCCATATATTTGATCACTGAGAAACCCCAACAATAGACTTATTTGTCACTTTTCTGAACAGGAAATGCCCTCTCTATTGCTCCAGAGCCAGTCTGGCAAAATGCTCATTAGGGGATGCTCTCCTTCACCCATGGAACAGGGTCCTTCTGTATGTATCTCCCCCATTCCCTCTGATGCTGAAGGTCCTGATAAAAATAACGAGGGAAAAAAACAAGAGTTACACTGATTGCTCTCACCTGGCTAAGACCCATACCTGACACAGCTAGTCACCAATCCCTCTTCATATCACTCCTAACCTCTTCTCACAGAATGACAGACAAACTCTACATCCCAACCTACGGATCCTTTGGCTCAAGGCTTGGTTCCTTAATGATTCCAATCCATAGAGGCTATCCTCAGCTCACTAAAAGTATATCTTATGGCCATAACAGCCTTCCAACAGCAGATACAGTGCTACTCACCCCCCAACAACAAAGAGATTCCTCAAGGGCATAGGGAACCTATTCCCCTAACCCAGATACCCCACACCAACATGGGACCTGAATCTAGATCTTAGGAGTCTAACTAGAGCACTTTTTGAACCTAAGGCCACATGTTCTCTTGCTCATCTATCAATGAAGCCAGTGTTCTTAGTAGTGATCACCTTGGTACTTCCCTTTCACAATTTTCTTTAAAGGCAAGGTCACTCTCAGACCAAACCCAGAATTCATTTCCAAGGTGACTTCATCTTTTCACATGAACCAACTCATTCATCTTCCCACATTTTACCCAAAGCCTCACAGTGATAACAGGGAGGTTATACTACATATGCTTGATGTAAGGAGAGCGCTGGCCTTCTATTTGGACAGGATGAAGGCATTTAGGAAATCTCCTGTAAAATGCAGAAAGATCAAAATGCACAGAGATATCAGCTCAGGGACTCTCTAAATGGGTCCCAAACTGTATGAACTACAACTATCATGCACATAATTTGGTACCTCCACCTGGAATCCTTACACATTCCATGAGGTCGATTTCCACTTTTGTCCGATTCATTAAAGACATTCCTATTCCAGAAATCTGCAAGGCAGCAACCTGGGTGACTGCTCATACTTTTGCAGAACACGGCAATTACTAGTGACTCTGCTTCTCATGCCATTTTGTACACTGTATTCTCCATCCATAACAGACTCAACTCCAAAGCCCCAATCCTCCATTGGGGATACTGCTTGGGAGTAATCTACAGTGGCGCACCCATAGGGGCACTATTCAAAGAAGAAGAATTTACTCTCCTTGTGCACTAAGGATGGTTCTTCGAGATGTGTGACCCTAGGGGTGCTCCACAACCAACCCTCCTCCCCTCTGCTTCAGATTTCTTTATAGTGACTCTGTGGTACAGCTGGAACTGAGGGTGGTTCACCTGCACAACACTAATTAGCCTCAAGGCAGAACACGAGGGAGGAAGAGTGCATGTGCAGGCTGAATGGACTCTGCTACCAAAGATCTCTGATCAGAGGCGCAGGGCGCAGACACACCTACAATGGAGCACCCATAGGGACATACATCACAAAGAACCATCGTTACTTCACTAGGTGAGTAACTTCTTCTTTTAAGGTGCTTAAGTATCCTCAAGTGCTACTTTAGTGACTGCAAAAATCATTGCTTAGTAAATCTGGGCACTCACTTTTTGTGACTGCCATTACAGAGAGTGGAAGATGATTATATTGTCACAATTGGCAAGTGATTTAGACTGGGGACTTGTTCAAGAGAGGGCCTGGTTCCTTGATAAACTGGAATTGGGATCAGCATTAAGGAAGGACATACCCAGAATAAGATGTGGACAGGTGGCAGGGCTCCTAATTTCTGGTACCATGAGGATCAACCTCTCTTCTTCCAGACCATCAAACCTTGTGTGAGGTATCGGCTAGTGTGGTCCAAGTCATGGTGCTGGTACAAGTTTCCAGTTTGGTACGCACAGGTGGTACAAATTTCTGAAGGAAGAATGACCTTGACTGGACAAATTATTGCTGGAAAGTCTCCCAGTTTTAGTAATGTTAGAGATAAAAATAAAACAGTCAAATTAAAATAAATGTTTCAAGATGAGCTGTGATGATGCCTTACTTAAAGAACCTAATATTCTCAAAGGGTTGGATTTCAGAGATAATTTGTACACTAATTAGAGGGAGTGACAGATAGTGGGCTGATTATTTTTTCAATCAACATTGGCTAAATTCTTTAGATTACCAATTGGAAAATGAAAATAACTGATGGGTAGAAGTCAAAGTAAAATTGGATGAGATTAAATTATTATTCTTCAATATCTAGCCTCCAGTCAAAGATGACTGTCACCTTTATTTTGTCTAACCCTATAATAAATGCTAAATATCCATTCTCACTGAGTGATTTTTACCTACCTTTTGACCAAAACCAAATCTCCAATCATCAATTTTCAACTGATTTTATAGTATGTCATAAAAAATCTTAACCTCTCTGACTGTGAGACATTAGTAAATCCATTTGGAAAGGAGACTATGAACCAAAAACTGATTTTTGTTTCTTATTCTGCATTAGAGAAATTAATTTCCTCTATTATAGATCCAGTTCTAATTATGTATCACGCTGCAATTCACTTACAAATCAAGGACTGGGCCAAAAGCAACCCAGAAGAAAATGGAGACTGATTGCTCAGAATTCAATTCCAAAATGGAATCACAATAGATGATTTTTTCACTTTGAAACCTGGAAAGAGTATCCTTCTGATATGAAATTGGAATATCTTGGAATTGAATACACTGGTCTACAATTTTTGAGAAGTCGTCTGCTTCAGAGATAAAATGTGCTATTTATTATGTATTTTGATGTGCTGAAGTCAAATATGACAATTAAAACAACTGATTGGCTACTGTTTCTAAGATATTTAAGTTTTTACATTTTATGTCTATGTATATTGTGTAGATAGTAGAGTTTTAATCATAAATTGTAAACCTAGGTTTTTTCATGTGTTTATGGTTGCTTTACATGATAATATTTCACCTGTCCTGTTTATGTAACACTTTAAAAATCAGCAAAAGGGTTATATAAATAAAATTTATTATGAAACAAAAGGCAAAAAACTATTATGTACATAGATTAGTCCTATTCAGTGTCTACTCGGTGCTTCTTGGCTTGTCTCTTGTATTCATTACATGGAGCATCTCTTGTCACTGTCCAGCAATAGTCTGCAAGCATTGATGGGCTCCATTTGCCCTGATAGCGTTTCTCCATTGTTGCAATGTCCTGGTGAAATCGCTCGGCGTGCTCGTCGCTCACTGCTCCGCAGTTCGGTGGAAAAAAATCTAGATGAGAGTGCAAAAAATGTATCTTTAGTGACATGTTGCAACCAAGGCTTTTGTATGCCTTGAGGAGGCTTTCCACTAACAACTTGTAGTTGTCTGCCTTGTTGTTTCCGAGAAAATTTATTGCCACTAACTGGAAGGCTTTCCATGCAGACTTTTCCTTGCCACGCAGTGCATGGTCATATGCATCATCTCGAAGAAGTTCACGAATCTGAGGACCAACAAAGACACCTTCCTTTATCTTAGCTTCACTTAACCTTGGAAATTTTCCACAGAGGTACTTGAAAGCTGCTTGTGTTTTGTCAATGGCCTTGACAAAGTTCTTCATCAGACCCAGCTTGATGTGGAAGGGTGGTTACAAAATCTTCCTTGATTCAACAAGTGGTGGATGCTGAAAACTTTTCCTCCCAGGCTCCAATGACTGTCGGAGTGGCCAATCTTTCTTGATGTAGTGGGAATCTCTTGCACGACTATCCCATTCGCAGAGAAAGCAGCAGTACTTTGTGTATCCAGTCTGCAGACCAAGCAAGAGAGCAACAACCTTCAAATCGCCACAAAGCTGCCACTGATGTTGGTCATAGCTTATGCACCTCAAAAGTCGTTTCATGTTGTCATAGGTTTCCTTCATATGGACTGCATGACCAACTGGAATTGATGGCAAAACATTGCCATTATGCAGTAAAACAGCTTTAAGACTCGTCTTCGATGAATCAATGAACAGTCTCCACTCATCTGGATCGTGAACGATGTTGAGGGCTGCCATCACACCATCGATGTTGTTGCAGGCTACAAGATCACCTTCCATGAAGAAGAATGGGACAAGATCCTTTTGACGGTCACGGAACATGGAAACCCTAACATCACCTGCCAGGAGATTCCACTGCTGTAGTCTGGAGCCCAACAGCTCTGCCTTACTCTTGGGTAGTTCCAAATCCCTGACAAGGTCATTCAGTTCACCTTCTGTTAGGAGGTGTGGTTCAAAGGAGGAGGATAGGAGAAAATGTGGGTCCTGTGACATTGATGGTTCAGGACCAGAAGTTTCATCCTCTTCCTCTTCCTCGTCTGACTCAAGTGAGAATGATTCTGGTGCATCAGGAACTGGCAGTCCTTCTCCGTTGGGTACTGGGTGTATAGCTGATGCAATGTTTGGATAATGCACAGTCCACTTTTTCTTCTTTGACACACCTTTCCCAACTGGAGGCACCATGCAGAAGTAACAATTGCTGGTATGATCTGTTGGCTCTCTCCAAATCATTGGCACTGCAAAAGGCATAGATTTGCTTTTCCTGTTCAACCACTGGCGAAGATTTGTTGCACAAGTGTTGCAGCATATGTGTGGGGCCCACCTCTTGTCCTGATCTCCAATTTTGCAGCCAAAATAAAGGTGATAGGCTTGCTTAACCATAGTGGTTATACTGCGCTTTTGTGATGCAAAAGTCACTTCACCACAAACATAGCAGAAGTTCACACAAGCACGAGGCATCTCTGCTCACTAGAGCTGATATAGGGCAATTTATTCAGCAGAGTGATGTAAGCTTCATTATGATTGCATCATCCATGACTTCTAGGAATAACATGATGCAATTCATATCATGTATGATGCAATACCAGCTTCAGATTGCATCATTCATTGTTTTGCCTAAAAAGCAAGTACTGTCCAAACCCAGTCATAGATTTATTCATAGATCCAGTCAAAGATGTATTTTAGTCATTTCTGGTTTAAATTGAGATCCCTTCCCTTTATAACTCACTTATCCTCCGCTATTCCCAAGTCAAGGGTCGTATATACTGACCCAATAGCATATCTTGAAAACTAGAGCCAATCAACAATTTTAAGCATCATTTTTGTTCTCAGTGACCCAGAATTAGTAAAGTTTGACTACATTTATTTCAGAAGCATTTTGCCTGTAGAGCAGTGATATCTTTGTCTACTATAAAATTGAAAGCAAGGAAAGGAAACAAGAAAAATGATTAGGAGTTTACCAAATGTGCAAAATACATTAACTGAAAGAGGATGAGTTCATCAGAAGGAGAGATTGTAGAGTATAAACCCAGATTCCTGCAAATGCTTACTCACATAGGATTCCCAATGACTTAAATTAGATTGAAATACGGTATATCAGTTTGGTGGTAGTGTTGAGGGTGTTTAGCCATATTTGCTTTTACTTTGTTGTTTGCCCTCCATGTTTTTCTCCTTCTTCTCCAATTAATTTGTCACCCTTTCTGTAATATGATTTTTCTAATTGGTTGCCATGTGGGCTTAACTCACCTGATGACCCTCAAAGGTAGGAAAGGATCACCTGACCTCAGGCTGATCTGCTCAGAGATAGCTAGTCTATTTAAGGGGAAGTCACCCTTCCCTTAGTGCTGTCCGCCCTAGAGGCAGTCCACGTTCGTTCATTTGTACAGTTTGTGAGAGGCAAGAGGACCATTGAGGCTGAGGAAAGCAGAAGATGACAGTCATCTGTATCTGAATCTGGAAATCTTAGAGGTCCCCCTGAAAAAGATCCATGAGACGGGATTCCTAATTAGTCCCACCAAGGCACAGATGCTCTAGCAAGAGGTAACCTACTTAGGAATGGAGCTAGGCTGTCATCCAGATGCTAGCAGGGTTGAGCTGATCAGCAAGTTACCTGCCCCCTAGGACATAACTGTGCTACATTCATTTCTCGGGCTTATGGGGTTCTCCTGCGACTTAATAGAGGGTTATTCTGAATTTGCAGAGCCCCTCTTATAATTTGCTGAAGAAAAGAACAGAATGAACTTGGATTGATGTAGAAAAAAGGACATTTTGTAAATTAAAGCAAGCCCTTATGCAAGCACCAGCACTTGCATACCCGCAGCCAGCAAACTTTATCCTGCAAACTGCGACAACAAAGAATGGACTCAGTGCAGTCCTAATGCAGGACAGTGGCACAGGACTTAGACCAGTCGTCTTCAGGTCTAAAACCTTGAATGAGGTGGAAAAAGCGTACTCTCCATGTGAACGAGAAGCCTTAGCTCTTGTCTGGTCAATTAATCACTGGGAGTATCTAGTTGGAATGTCTCCCATAGTCCTGAGAACAATACACATCCCAGTCAGGTATGTTCTGTCTGGAAGAATAAATGAAGGAAAGGCCTGAAACCCACAGCTGGCAAACTGGACTTTGAGCCTGCTCAATAAAGATGTCCAAGTGGAGAAATCTCAGTCCTTATCCACAATTCCCTATGCCCTGTGTACATCCGGAAAAGACCACGAGTGTCCTCTTCCATCAGAAGACACAAATGAGAGTGAGTCACCTTTCTTATCAGAGACCTCCTATGAAGCTGCTAAAGAAGTCAACAGAGATATCTGGGTGGTAGATGGGAGTTACCACTACCATGAAGGCAGACCATGGGCAGGGTATGCCACTCTCCAAATAAGAACTTGAAGAATGTTCCAAGGGATCGTAATGCAAAGCTCTGCTCAAGCCGCAGAAGTTGTTGCTGTATTAGTCACCTTATATAAAGTGGATTTGGACACAGATTTAATAATCTACTCTGACTTGGATTGGGTGATTCAAGCATTAATTAATTGGATGCCTATTTGGTTAAGCAGGCAGATGATGTCAGAGGACACTAAGCCCATCTCACATGCCAAATACTTAGTGCATGCATGGCGTTTGGCAGAGAAAAGAACTAGAACAACTTACCTGTTTAAAGTTTGTGCACATAGAAAGAACCAAGCAGAAATTTCTATTTTGAAGAACAAGGTGGATCGGCTTGCAAAAGAAGCTGCCCTGTTGGGACCTGAAAGCCTGCGGGATAAATCCAATGATATAATTGGTAAAGTCCAGTCATTGGATGTGAACATCCAGCCAGATCTTGTAAAGCTGCAACAATAAGACCCAGAAATTAAAGATTTATTAATGAAGTCTGAGCACAGTGGCTCTCTGATATCTAAACACAGCCGCGGATTGATCATAGCAACTAAAAAAGATTCACAGTTCTCGTCATTCCAACCTTTCTTAGAAAGGAGCTAATTACTCTGGCACATCAGCAAGGACATTTTGGTACTGACAAGACTGTCAGTTGAATAATGACAGTGGATTGGTGGCCTAACTAAAAGATACTGTAGACAAATATGTATGGAACTGTATTAAATGTGCAGAGAGCAATCCAGACAGAAGAACTGTTAAAGACCCAACATTCCATCAAATGATAGAGGACCCTGGTACCATCTCCAAATAGATTTTATAGGTCTTCTGCCCTGTACTGGAGCTGGTAAGCGATACTGCCTCATGGTAATCAATTCATTCTTGAAATGGATCGAAGACTATCCAGTCAGAAGTAACACTTCTGCCACTACAGCCAAAACATTGCTGGAGCAAACTTTCTCTCGATTCGGTTTGCCAGAGGTAGTTGATTCTGACCAAGGACCCCACTTCCTGGGAGAAGTCTTCCAGTGTCTGTGCCAAGCCCTGCAAGTCAAACAAAAGTTCCACATAGCGGGCCACCCGCAAAGCTCCAGGTTGGTGGAATGGAGCAACTTCATGTTGAAGACTGCATTGTGAAAAATCATATCCACCAATGGTAAAAACTGGGATAAGCAGTTGCCATTTGTCCTGACGCTGATACGATGTATCGTTGCAGCCCATGGATACACACCACAGAAGGTTCTCACTGGAAGAACTATGAGAACCCCTGAGAAATGGTGGTTAGGAGGCATTCCCCCTGATGAATACCAACTTATGGTTCAGATGGACCAATATACGGAAAAGTTGCTTAATAGCATCAGCAACGCTGAGAAGGAAGTAGCTGTGCAATGTAAGTTAAATGCTAGGCAAATGGACAAGCGATCGGATAATACCTTAAAAGTAACTGAGTGGGATGTGGGAGATTGTTTTGTACAGGTTTTTCCCAGAAAAAAGATCACTCCCTGTCAAGGTTTCCTCCCCCACTCTGAACTTTAGAGTACAGATGTGGGGACCTGCATGGACCCTTCTAAGCTTAATTTCTAGCTTAGATCTGGTAACACTGCCACCAGCCAGAAGTTAGTGTCTGGCACACTCCCTGTCCCCCCAAAACCTTCCCTGGGGAACACAGATCCAAAGCCCTTAGATCTTAACACAAGGAGAAATTAATCATTCCCCATCCTTTCCCCCACCAACTCCTGGTGAGTGCAGACCCAATTCCCTGGATCTTCAAACAAAGAAAAATCAATCAGGTTCTTAAAAAAAGAAAGCTTTTAATTAAAGGAAGAAAGGGTAAAAATTATCTCTGTAAAATAAGGATGGAAAATGCTTTACAAGGTACTTAGATTCAGATAGCCCAGAGGAAACCCCCTCTAGCCTCAGGTTCAAAGTTACAGCAAACAGAGGTAAAAATCCTTCCAGCAAAAAGAAGCATTTACAAGTTGAGAAAACAAAAATAAAACTAATCCGCCTTGCCTGACTACTTACAAGTTGGAAGCATGAAAGACTGATTCAGAAAGATTTGGAGAGCCTGGGTTGATGTCCCGTCCCTCTCAGTCCGGAGAGCGAACAACAACAACAACAAAGAGCACAAACAAAGACTTCCCCCCACCAAGATTTGAAAGTATCTTGTCCCCTCATTGGTCCTCTGGTCAGGTGTCAGCCAGGTTTACTGAGCTTCTTAACCCTTTACAGGTAAAAGAGACATTAACCCTTAACTATCTGTTTATGACACTCCCTTAGCCCTAAATGGGTAGGTTCTGTCCCCATTGTAAATAAGGCCAGCCCTACCACCTACCAGGTGGAAATATATGGAAAGAAGGGAAAGAAAAGCCTCAAATAGTTTCACTCCACCTAGCTTACAGAGTGGGAAGGGGTCAGCAATTGAGAGCCCATGGTAACTACCGGTTTGGTTTGTCTTCTCTTGTTTGTTACAGGTAGACACTCAACGATCGCCTATGGTTCTATATTATGTGGTAACATGTCTCTGTACTGAATTGCTATCTGTCTGGTTTATCTGTTAACACTTGTGAATATGTATAGTCCTTTCGTTGTAAACAAATGAGACCATTATTTTTGTAATTTGCAGAAGGAGATGTTAAATGATTATGTAAAAAGGGAACCTTCAAACCCTGACAGGCTATTTCAAAGTCTTTTAGTATTTGTGTATGGTGAACCAATCATGATCTTCACTTATAAAAATGGAGCCAATTTTGTAATATCAGTAAAGGAGGTATTAGGCAGCACAAGCTCTCTGGCTACCAGTCCTTTCTCAGATTCACAGTCAGAATCCTCCCTGCATGTATAAAACCCCAAAACAGCTGCAGATGGAAGTTCCTTAGTGACCATTTTAACAATTGCACTGGAGGGCTTGTAACAAAAAGTGCCTTAAAGTGTATATGTATGAGATCTAACCTAAAATCTCACATAAGGGTGGGAGCTATTCATATTGACATCTTTGCTAACATTCAATCTTCTGTGGCATCTGTTCCTGTTAGATAACACACTCCTTCTACGGCATATGCACCATGGTTAAGTTGCAGTAGTGATAACAAACCATACTGTAATGCCTCCTTCAGTGTTAACAACTTTTGTTATGCAAGTTCCATTAATTTTGTGGCTAGCTGTTATGGCCAATTTAATATATCTGTAAATGGAAATTATTCTGGCATAAAACAAAAGATGGAAATATTGGTGCTCCCTGAGCCATATAAAAGTTCCTTAGGATCCGTTGTGGTTAAAAAAGACCTCAAAAGCATGGTTATTATTAACCCAAATTATTCTATCAAAAGGGTATTAGTAGATCTGAAAACCACCATTAGCAGCGTGGAACCCAAATGTACCCGATATATAAAACCTCAATTTATGGGTTGGCATGCTTGGCTTAGCACTGTTGCTCCTACAGGCCTAAAATTCTAAAGAGATCTAGAGGTCAAGGTACTTCGAGGTGAGGGTAACGGGTTAGGTGTGGCCAATCTAGCCAATGCCGGTAACCTTGCAAAGAAAATTAGTAATATAGGGTACAACTTCTCAACATTCAAACAGCCCTTGGTCTCTTCACTTAATAAAATCAGAGAACTAACATACAGAGCCACATCAGTCATGTCCTCATGATATTCAATTCAAGAGAAGGACCTGGTCCAAATAGTGGACTCCATGGGGAAACTGCAGACCCGTGCATCATGAGCCATCATATGTGCCCAAGCCCAATCCTGGATACAGCGCATATCTAGCCGTATCATCATGGCCAGATATCAAGGTAAAATCCCATGGGAAATAAAATGTATGATGATGAGGGAGGTGTCTCCCTTTGAACGGGAACACCATTCCTGGTGGAAGCTACTAAGCTTTGAAATGGAATCTGCTAGAGTAGTTGCTCATATTATGACCATCATCAATGCTATCACAACTTGGGTTTATCCTCTGATACCTCTAGGCTTAATTATAAATCATACAATCATGACACCTATGGATATACCTAGCTGGGTGATGGAAAGAAATAATCAACATTTTGATGCAAATCTAGGCTCATGTATCTGGGAGACAAATAATGGCTATATTTGTAATGTAGAATTATATTCAGGTATGCACATCTGCCTGAATGCCAATAAGGGTAAATGCCATTACTCCATATGCTCCAGACTGGGTAACCAGTCTCAATTAATTGTCATAGATAATAATTGTCTATATATAAGTATGGGGACAGAATTCACTGTGAACTTCTTATATAAGGTTATTAATTTATGCTTGTGCCTTGTTTTATTTATATCTGGATGCAACATAAATTTTGTATCTGAAAAATTAACAGTGCAGAATGTAAAACTTGCATATGCATTGTATCGTCATGTGGACGCCATCCACTTAAGGGTTAACATCTCCACCCATAAGCAGATGGTTCAGCATCCGGATCTGGTTGCTAAGCTATGGGAGCTGGAAAAAAGATGGTAAAGAAATAATACTAACGGTCCACCACTCAACTAACCAAATAGAGCAGATATTGGATAGGGTTCTGAAAGCTTCCCGGTTTAATCATTAGTGGGAGATTTTGTTTGCTAGTCCAGCTGAATTATCCAATGCATGGCACATTTTATTACATCAGTTTATAATATTGCTAATTTTACAGGGTCTCACTTTTGCTCTCATTATTATTATAGTAAATTGGTTCATACGTAAGCTTAAAAAGGTTGCTACTCACTCCAGGATGAAACACCTACTTTGGTTTTAATGCAAATTTAAGCTGATAACATGGATCCCTAAGGATATCCTATTGTCAAGGAGGGAATTGTTGAGGGCATTTAGCCATATTTGTTTTTACTTTGCTGTTTGCCCTCCATGTTTGTTTCCTTCTCCTCCAATTAGTCTGGTGCTGTGATGGGTTGGGTCATAGAAACCCCCTTGGGAACTACCACCTGACGTGCTGGGACTACCTCTGAGCCCATTTTCCCTGCCAGCTTGGGACTTCAGTACCTTGCCTTGTTGAGCCAGACATGCTAGTCTGCTGCAATACAGACTCGGGTCTGGTTGCTGCAGACTTTAACCAAAAACTGCTCAGCAAGTCACCTATCTCCAGCACCCAGATACCCAGTTCCCAATGGGATCCAAATCCCAAATAAATCTGTTTTACTCTGTATAAAGCTTATACAGGGTAAACTCATAAATTGTTCACCCTCTATGACACTGATAGAGAGATATGCACAGCTGTTTACTACCCCAGGTATTAATACTTACTCTAGGTTAATTAATACATAAAAAGTGATTTTGTTAAATACAAGTAGGATTTAAATGGTTACAAGTAATAAGAGACAGAACAAAGTAAATTACCAAACAAAATAAAACAAAACACGCAAGTCTAAGCCTAATATAGTAGAAAACTAAATGCAGGTAAATCTCACCCTCAGAGATGTTCCAATAAGCTTCTTTGACAGACTAGACTCCTTCTAGTCTGGGTCCAGCAATCACTCAAACCCCTGTAGTTACTATCCTTTGTTCCAGTTTCTTTCAGGCATTTCTTTGGGGTAGAGAGGCTATCTCTTGGGCCAGCTGAAGACAAAATGGAGGGGTTTCTAGGGGCTTAAATAGACTTTCTCTTGTGGGTGGAAACCCCTTCTCCTCTCGTATGCAGAATCCAGCTACAAGATGGAGTTTTGAAATCACATGGACAAGTCACATGTCCATGCATGACTCAGTTCTCTGCAGGATGTTCCCAGGAAAGCTCAGACATGGATTGGCATCTATCAATGTCCATTGTCAGCCAAGTACTCCCAATTACTTGAATAACCCCTTCACACTATGTTGACCAAATCTGCCTTAGGTGCTTTCTACAGCAAACATTTTAAATACAAGCATAGAGCCAACACTCATAACTTCAGATATAAAAATGATACATGAATACAAATAGGATGAATACATGCAGAAGAACATAACCTTTGCAAAGATATGTTACATGGAATATCTAGCATAAAACTTATTCCAGTTATGTCATATTTACACTCATAATCATATTTCTATAAAGCATTATGGGGTGCAACATCACAGGCACCCTTTCTGTTGTATGATTTTTCTAATTGGTTGACCTGTGAGCTTAATTTACCTGGTAACCCTCAAAGGTGGGAAAGGATCACCTGAACTCAGGCTGATCTGCCTGGAGATAACCAGTCTATTTAAGGGGAAGTCACCCTCCCCATAGAGTTGTCCTCCCAGAGGCAGCTTGTGTTCTTTTGGTATGTGTGGTCTGCGAGAGGCAAGAGGACCATCGAGACTGAGGAAAGCAGAAGATCACTGTCATCTTACCTGGTTCAACTCCATCTTCCCAGAGGATCCAAGTTCTTCCTGTGGTTCCATTCCACCAGGCATCATGGTAGAAGGTCCGGATCTGGAGAGAGACAGAAACAACCCTTAAACAGCACGCCATACCACCTGGATTCCTGTCTTTGGAAATAGTAATGTTGACTCCTGTTGTTTTTATGCCCATAGTTTTGTAAAGGAGGTTTGTGGATCTGGGCTTTAGGCCCATTGTGGGGATAAACCACTGAGCTATTTTATTCTGTTTAACTTGCTTCCCCTCCCTACTTTTTAAACTCTTCCCTTAATAAACCCCTTACTTGTTTACATCCTTATCTTCACCTTCCTCTTTTATTTCAAAGTGATCCTGGATGATAGATGCCAGTGGGGTAAAGAATCTACATGAAGGGCACCAAAAGAGCAATAAGTGCAATTTCCATGAGAAGCAAATGACTACAAGTAACAACATTTTTAAGTGCAACCACTGTAGTCACCCTTCACTGAGGCTATGGGTTAATGATTCCAGTCTGATAAATTTCAACTACCAAGAGGCAAAGGTGTCCAATATGTCTATTGTTAAATCCTAGCAATTGCAATATGTTCAGTAAATTCAGGGATTTACATTTAACTATAAGCAATACAAAATGTTGCTAATACTGGAGAGTCATCTTGATAAATCTGTTCCTGCCTGGCTTCAGTTGGTCCAGCAATTTGCATTTTAATATGAGTATAAATTCAACTACACAGAGGTTATTTTGCAAAAGTTAATGGCAGAAGGAGGAAGCAGGACTCACTCTTCCCTCAGAGAATATTGCCAAGGTAACTCCAGGGAATCCAAACGTTGGGGAAATAAATATGGTAGTTCTTCTTTGAATGATTGTCCACATTGGTTCCATTCTTGGTGTACATTTGCCCCATGCTTGCAAGATTGGACTCTTCAAAATAGCACTGTCCTTGGGGGCTGCACTTGAACCCTGGGAGGCCTCACAGCCATAGTAGCCAAGGGTTGAGGGGAGGGGTGGCCCAACAACTTCTCAGTTCTTTCTTATTGCCTGATATTCCAGGACAGAACCTTGGTTCATCATATATCTTCACCTACTGAAAGTTTAGTTAGAGTTATTGTTATTTTAGTAGTTTGTTAACAGATGCTAGATAAGTTCAGTTTAAGCCCATTGCTTTAAAAATATTTTTTAACAGTTATTTAGATTCAAGGCACTGAATGTTCCTCACTCTATATAAGGGCTAGAACCCCCTGCACACAGACCTAAAATGGCCAAAGGCAAATCTCCATGAGTTAAGATCTGCCCCTCTTGTGATACACTGCCCATCAATGACAGCAATTCAAGGTGCCTCTTATACTTAGGAAAGGGGCATATGCCTGACCGTTGTTCAATGTGCAAGATGTTCTGAAATTATACTCTGAGGGGTAGAGAAGGGAGATTGAAGCTTCATTTCCTGGAGACATCCATGCAAGCATCATATGATCCTGACAAACAACCAGCCAGTCACACTCCTCTTGTGCCTTGATGAACTGTGCTGTCATCCTGAGCTCAAGGGACACTTAGAAGACTTGTGCCCCTCTTCTCCACCTTCAACACAGAAGAAAGGCCATAAGGTGCACTACTCCAGAGATCAGGGAAGACTCAGATCTTCCCTCCACAGCAGGAAGTGGAAACTTTCTCCGAAGGCTCCAACATACTACAGCCTCAAGACTAAGTCTTGCCTATTCTCTAAGACAAAACTGGAACTGACAGTCACTTAACACAGTAAGCATTGCAATGCTTCTGATGCACTCAGGTGATGACTCTTCTCCGGCACCGTGCACACCAGAACATTCCTCAATCCCCTCCTATCGGGTACAATGACCTTATCAATTAATGAAGGGCTCCCAGAACCAGCAAATTTTATATGAGTGCATTCCTGCTTCCATCCTTGATGCCTCTAAGTATACTGCGAGGAGATACCAGGTGCTGCTTATTGATATAAATATTTCATCAAGCATCCCATCCTGGGGTCTCTGGTTGTCCAGGCCATCCAGTAGAGATTGGAACAACAATCCAGATCCATTCCCAGAAAATAAGATCCATAGAAGCTGGATCTTTTTAGAGGGAAAGTTTATTCCTCAGCAAGTCTCCAATTAAGAATCACTATGGGTATGTTTACACTACAGCCTCTACAGGTGTCCAGACACAGAGAGGTATGCAAACTCTCCTATTTTTCACACTCAACATTTTGGGGCAAGTATATTCCAAGCTAGCCAGCTTATCTGAGGGGTGTAGGTATGTGTTTGGGTGAGCTGTGGCCCAGCCCCAAACCTATCCACTTTGCAGTGTGGCTGTAGCGAAAGCACAGATACCTAATGTTGAGTCTGAATAGTCCTTCATTCCCCTAATACTCTGTATCCATATCTTCTTCCCCTTCTATTAACTTCCTACTGGCCCAGTATGCTCCTGAAGTTGCATGCTACAGCCTCCAAAACTCACAACAGTTTAAAATATCCATAAACTAGGGAACAACTAATTGGCCAGAGAAGCAGACTAGGATTTTAATCAATATGTGGCAAGATTATGGCCATGAGCATGATTTCTCTTGGAGCAGAAGGAATATACATCTGAATGTGTGTATATCCACAAGGCTGGTTAAGTTGGGCATTGGGCGTACTGCTGTTCTGCACAAGACAGAGAATGAAACATCTGAAGCAATAATACTAGAAGGTCCAGGACACCAATAAAAAGTCAGGAAACATGCCCTCCCACCTTTCCTCCCCCTGGTGTCCTTTTTATTCACATCTGGACTGGCACTATCAAGGGGCCCCAGCACCCATCACGTTTTGCTGAACTCTGGTTGGCTCATTTTCATGCAGGATAGCAAGGGCAATGCCACAGCTGGGAACAATGAAGGTCCTGCAGACAGTCCTAGAGGAATTGTCCCTAGAGGACCAGTTTGGAGAAGATATCAGTGGAAACCCTGAAGAGGGAGATGTGCCTGTCCAGAGATCAGGATCCCAGGCTGGTAAGTGCCACCACCCCTTGCAATCCCATATTTGTTTATTTGTTTTCTGAACAAATTTGTTAAAACTGAGGGTTTTGTAAATTATCATCAAATAATCTATTGTCATGGATTATATGCCATGCATTTCTCTCTGTGTGTGTATGTCTACAGCATAGTGCAGAAACCATGCCGTTTGCAAGGTACACCCTCCACTCCCACTCTGTCCCCCACCTTTTCCTGCTATAAATAGCCTCTGACATGGGAGATCCAAAATGCATGCAGAGAAGAAAAAAAATTATTAAAAACAAACATTATTAATTTTTCAAGAATTAGGAGTATGGGCTGTATAGCTTGTGCTAAACTCCACAGTCTTTAGAAAGCTGTAAAATGCAAATCAGTGTTCCTTTTTATCCCTTCACTTCACAGCACTCAGTCAGGAGAGAAGGGAGTGTGATAATTGGGTTTCATACTCTGCTTGGAGCAATGCTCTTCATCCTACCTCAGGATTTGGTCAGTTTCCCTCATTTTCTCCCAGTCCTGGTAGCTAGTTATAGCAAATTTTTCATGCAGCATGAATTCTGGATAGTCTTTCAGATTAAGTGCAAACTGGCTAGGACCACCCTGATAACTCACCAAACGTCTCCACTCACTGGTATGTGGTGTGGTGACCATATGGCTAAAAATCTCCTTGGCATATATCAATGGATCCCCACCACTGAAAAGCCACAACGTTTTTTTCTATTACAGGTATTAGAAAGACAACTGTACCCTCAATAGCTTGTTCAGCTTTAAAGAAAGAAAAGCCATGCTGATAACATAGCCCTAAAGTGGCTTGCTATGGATCTGTAGCAGAGAGAGGTAGTCAGCTCCCATAGGGCCATAGGAACCCACTTCTGTATTAGCAAGGCATCCCTCAATCAAGTCCTTTGGCACCAAGCTCCTCACACAGCTCCATGAAGGTGTGTTTCCTCATGCAAAAGTCCTGGAGTCACTGCTGGCCCTCCCAAGTCTGCAGGATCTTGCAATCCCATCACACTATGCTAGTTCTCCTTCACCAGACACAGCAGTAAACCAAAGAGGAGGCCAACAGCAGAAATGAGAGGAATGTACAATCTACAACACACCACAAAACACTTCATAAAGTGAGTCCAGTTGGTCTGACACAAAGAATGCTGGGATTCTACCCCGGCCCTGAAATTGTAGCACAAAGCACATGCACATGGAACACCAGTGTGGGTGGAGGTATACAGGTCCTACCCATGATCAGCACAGCAAATGTGGGCTCTTGGGATGGGCGCGCCCAGCTCACCTCTGCATACGCAGAGTCTAAAGACAGGGGTTTCCAAACTGTGGGCTTT
Source organism: Mauremys mutica (assembly GCF_020497125.1). Lineage (NCBI taxonomy): Eukaryota > Metazoa > Chordata > Testudines > Geoemydidae > Mauremys > Mauremys mutica. The sequence goes on along the minus strand of NC_059073.1, from coordinate 188,502,162 downwards.
AGCCCAAAGGTGGGCTGTGACATAGTGCCTGTTGCAGGTGCACAGGTGGGCCTCAGGGTAAAAAAGTTTGAGAACCCCTGATCTAGGACATGGGTATGTGCAGCAATGTAGTCAAAGCCCAAGAGCAGAATCAGTCTGGACAATCATTTGAAGAAGAAAGAATGGTTCTTCTTCAAGCTTTTGTGCACATATACATTCCAGATTAGGTGTGTGAATGCCCATTTCACTCAGGTCGGAGACTTTCGGTAGCAGTAACGGAGGCGGCATGTGCACTATGCAGGTCCTCATGCAGACAGGCAAAGGGATAAAGGGTGGAGACATCCAGCCTCCCTCAGTTCTTTCATACCACTGTGGCAAAAGTTGGAGCTCCCCATCTCTCCAGAGAACCAGTTTTTTGTCTCCATAGAGACTTTTATAATTTTGTCTCTTATTTTTGGTTGCTGCTTCAGCTGCATTAATTATGCAGAAATCACTTGGATTTAAGCAATATGGCACTTATAAAGTGGCTATGCTTGCTAATGACAGCCATTCAAACTTTATTTTGTTTGAGAGAGGGACATTCCAAATACAAGTGCTTTATGTTTATTTTTTACCTCCTGAACAAAGAAATTGAGAGAGTTTTGCTTCAGGGAGCACCTTCTTGAGTATGAGAGGAGGCCCTCCTTAGTTCCTAAGGCTCGATTACTCAGAAATCTGAGACCTCTTTGACCAAAAATTCTCCTGCTATTTTGGCCAAAAACTCTTAAAAGAGTGGTGGTGAGCAGTCCAACATAGCTACAATCCCACTCATGAGAAGAGACATTTATCTCCTTTCCCAGATCACTCAGTTAAGAAGAGATCTTTTGAAAGAGAGAGCTCAAATCCAAGAAGTCTTCTTCTTCTGCCCATAAGCATAAACATCAGGTCATGGGACTATTTTCCATTCAGCTGATCAGACTATCCATGATGTATGTCCTGTTCTCAGCACTGTCTATTTTACTGTCATCAGTTCCAACAACAGTGCACTGTGGTGTCTGCTGCTACTTATTATCATCATCAGTCATCACCTGGTAACCCATCCTTGAAGAGACCCCCAACTCTTGTTGGATTCACTACACCATTGCCAGAAGAAAACTACTATATTTCTTCTTTTCATTCTGCCACATGAGTACAAACCTTCCCATCAACATCCCACAGTTCTCTCCAAAAGGAAGACATCTATCCAAACACAGGGTACATGACCAGGACAGACATAACCTAATCTCACCAAAGGACCCACCTATGAGGCCAGTATCACAATATGTAAACCCACTCTGGCCACACTGGAATCCATGGGGTATTCAACGGGATATTATGTTGGCTTCAGTGACAAGATCAGTGCCTAGATCTCCCTCCCCAATTCCTCCATCAATTGCCAAAAACACACTGCCTGATCCCACTTCTCTATAGTAAACTACACTTCTCCCATCAGAAGAGGTGGCAGAAGACATATCACATCTCAAAACATCTTTCTCCAATACAGAGGTATTTCAAACATTCCAGGAGTGAATGAGGGGAGTAACTTCTATACTGCGAATACAGGCAGAGCTGTTCCAGGACACGCTGTGTGACAGGTTGGGTCACAGAAACCCACTTGGGACTGCTACCTGATGCGCTGAGACTATCTTTGATCCCATTCTCCCTGCCAGCTTGGGACTTCAGTACCCTGTCTTGCTGAGCCAGACACACTAGCTTGCTACAAACACAGACCCAGGTCTGAACCACGTCCCCAACAAGCTGTAGGCTTAACTGAAAACAGCTTAAGAAGTGCTCCCATCTCCAGCACCCAGATACCCAGCTCCCAATGGGGTCCAAACCCCAAATAAATCAGTTTTACTCTGTATAAAGCTTATACAGGGTAAACTCATAAATTGTTCACCCTCTATAACACTGATAGAGAGATATGCACAGCTGTTTGCTTCCCCAGGTATTAATTACTTGCTCTGGGTCAATTAATAAGCAAAAAGGTGATTTTATTAAAAATAAAAAGTAGGATTTAAGTGGTTTCAAGTAATAACAGACAGAACAAATTAACTACCAAGCAAAATAAAACAAAATACGCAAGTCTAAGCCTAATACAGTAGGAAACTAAATGCAGGTAAATCTCACCCTCAGAGATGTTCCAATAAGCTTCTTTGACAGATTAGATTCCTTCCTAGTCTGGGTCCAGCAATCACTCACACTCCCATATGTACTGTCCTTTGTTCCAGTGTCTTTCGGTCATCTCTTTGGGGTGGAGACGCTCTCTTGAGCCAGCTGATGACAAAATGGAGGGGTTTCCAGGGCCTTATATAGTCTTTCTCTTGTGGGTGGAAACCCCTTCGTTCTCCTATGTAAAATCCCCTCATCAAGACAAAGTTTGCAGTCACCTGGGCAAGTCACATGTCTATGAATGGTTTCAGAGTAGCAGCTGTGTTAGTCTGTATCCGCAAAAAAAACAGGAGTACTTGTGGCACCTTAAAGACTAACAAATTTATTTTAGCATGAGCTTTCGTGAGCTAAAGCTCACTTCTTCGGATGCATAGAATGGAACACACAGACAGGAGATATTTATACATACAGAGAACATGAAAAGGTGGAAGTATGCATACCAACAGGCAGAGTCTAATCAATTGAGATGAGCTATCGTTAGCAGGAGGAAAAAAAACTTTTTGAAGTGATAATTAAGATGTCCCATAGAAGGTGTGAGGAGAACTTAACATAGGGAAATAGATTCAATTGGTGTAATGACCCAACCATTCCCAGTCTTTGTTTAGACCACAGTTAATAGTATCTAGTTTGCATATTAATTCAAGTTCAGCAGTTTCTCTTTGGAGTCTGTTTTTGAAGTTTTTTTGTTGCAAAATTGCCACCTTCAAGTCTGTCACTGAGTGGTTAGAGAGGTTGAAGTGGACACAAATCTGACATCAGGAATCATAACATTCAAAAACCAGTGGGAGAACTGCTTGACTTACTGAAGACAGCAGTCCCTGGAAGAGTCATGCTTACTATTAATGAAATTCTTCTTGATCCTGCAAAAATATTATGGCAGACTCCAGTTCCCCTTCCACCCATCTCCAAAAACAGCTGACAGGAAAAGTCAGTTTCCGGTACAGGGCTTTGAGCAATTCTTTATGTGTCCTGTGCCAGGTTCCTTTTTAGTTACAATAGCAAATGAGAGGTCTCAGTAGGTCCCACCAAAGTCTAGCCCTAAAGACAAAGATCACAAACGACTGGACTTGTTTGCCAGAAAAGCCTATTCCATAGTTAGTCTCCAAATGAGGAAATCTAATTATGAGGCACTTCTTGCAAAATATGCATTTATTAACTGGGACTCAATTTCATAATTCTCAAGTAAACTGAAAGAGATATAGAGAGCAGTTCAACACCACTATCCCTGAAGGTCATCTAGTTGTGAAGACGCCTCTTCAGGCAGCCATTGGTGTAGCACATACAGCTTCCCATTTGATGGCAACTGCTACAGCTATGCTTCACTCCTTGTGTCTCCAATCCTTGGGCACACCAAAGGACCTGCAGATGATCACTTAGCATATGTCATGAATGGGCTGTATACTGTTTGGTGAAGAGACTGATGAAGCAATATTTTTTATTATCATAATGAAGGTTCTGAAACCACAATTTCAAATGAAAAAAAAAAAGAACTAAACAAAACATAAACTACAAAAAACCCAAACTCCAAACACAGAAGTATTCAATCTTCATGCTTTCAAACTATGGATTTCCATATTATGGACTTTCATATGTTTAGGTTTAAATTTAACAGTGAACTTTCTGTGCATTTCTAATAGTTATTTTCTCATAACAAAATAATCCTGGAAGCTTTTTTACCCTAAAGTCATTGACATGTACTTCCAACCTTAATTCCATTACTAGGGTCATTAACATTTTTGGGGGAAGCAGGGTAGAGATTCTGGGATCTCTGAATTGTTAATATGTTCCTGATTATTGTTAAGAATTTAAAATATTAATTCCACTCAGAACCATATATAAGTACCCAACAATATTGTTTAGAATGTCTTATAGCTTACCACCCCTATGCCCTATATAACATTTCCAAGGTGTATACATGTTTTGACAGAGAAAAAACTAAGAAAGGATAGTAATATAATGTAACCAAGTGCTGAGAATACTTGGATATTGTAGATCTCCATCAGGTACTGTATGAAATTGAAACAAGGTGAATCTTCCAAAACAAAACAATGGCTGAAAATAAGGTACTTTTCCTCATTTTTTTTAAATACTTGCTACGAATTATTCTGATTTTGGTGGAGATTAAAAGTTACACAGGGATGTATCAGAGAGGTAGCCGTGTTAGTCTGGTTCTGTAAAAGCAGCAAAGAATCCTGTGGCTGAAAATAAGGTACTTTTCCTCATTTTTTTTTTAAATACTTGCTACGAATTATTCTGATTTTGGTGGAGATTAAAAGTTACACAGGGATGTATCAGAGAGGTAGCCGTGTTAGTCTGGTTCTGTAAAAGCAGCAAAGAATCCTGTGGCAACCTCCCTGGCCACACAATAGCAGATCTTAAGGTGGCCATCCTCCAGCAAAAAAACTTTAGGACCAGACTTCTAAGAGAAACTGCTGAGCTTCAGTTCATTTGCAAATTTGACACCATCAGTTTAGGATTAAACAAAGACTGTGAATGGCTTGCCAACTACAGAACCAGTTTCTCCTCCCTTGGTTTTCACACCTCAACTACTAGAACAGGGCCTCATCCTCCCTGATTGATCTAACCTCGTTATCTCTAGCTTGCTTCTTGCTTGCTTATATTTACCTGCCCCTGGAAATTTCCACTCTTGCATCCGACGAAGTGGGCATTCACCCACGAAAGCTCATGCTGCAAAACATCTGTTAGTCTATAAGGTGCCACAGGATTCTTTGCTGCTTTTACAGGGATGTATCCTGCTCCTCCAACCCTCATCAAAATGTGTTTACTTGTTGCCTGCTGCCCATGTCACAGAGACAGAGATGTGTGCATTTGTGTGTCACATGTATAGTGGATTTCTTTGTGGAATTGTGAGCATCCCACTACCGGGCATCCTTTCCCTCCCATCCTATGCCCTCTGCATATCCCAAGTGATTGTCTTACTGCTTCTCGCCCACTGAACAACATCCACTTATAGATTTCTCCCTCCCAGACGACTTCTTTCACGCGCTTTGTTTGCTCTCTTTCATTGAGCCATGCACTATTTGTAAATAGCACTTTGAGGCCATGAGATATTATAAACTTTAATACTCTCACTGTGGATATAGAAACCCCTACTATTCTTTTGCCACCTACTTATCAGCAATTGTGAACCTCCATGTAAAATGGGGGCAAAATGAAACCAGGGATATATCACTGAGCTCTGGGCCCTGACCTCGGAGAAAGCAGACATCTCAGAAGAATATTTATATGGATCCAAAATTGTAGATATGATCAAGCTATTTTGACTGCTGCAATATAATGGGAAATGGAATTTATATTCCAGGGTTTATCTGTTTAGTGGCAGAGACAAAGGACTACATTTGATTTCACTTAGCAAATCCTGTAGAAAAAAGGATTTTGCTATGTCACAATTTATCCCATGGGATATTATATAAACTCTAATACTTCCATTGAGGATATAGAAACCCCTACAATTCTTTTGCAACCTACTTGTCAGCTATTGTGAACCTCCATGCAAAAAGGGAGCAAAATGAAACCTGTGACATTTCACTGAGCTCTGAGCCCTGATCTTGAAGAAAGCAGACATCTTAGAACTATATTTAAATGGATCCTCAACTGTAGATATGATCTAGCTATTTTGACAGCTGCAATATAAGGGGAAATGGAATTTATATTTCAGGGTTTCTCTGGCTAGTGGCAGAGACAAAGAACTACATTTGATTTCACTTAGCAAATCCTGTCAGAAAAAGGATTTTGCTATGTCACAATTTATCCCATGGTTCTAATGCTCTTCCAAGGCATAGATTCTCATTCTTTAAATAAGCCATATGAATCCTTGAATTGTACCAGAGCTCGGAAATGCTTTAGGCAAGTGCCTAACAATTAATTGCATGGCAGAGAATATCCTCTCGGTTTCTCCCATCTTTGTTTAAGTATGCTAACTGAGATAACCCCTCCCTCTGATAATCTTAAATATTTTGAAATATTAGATTAAAAGAGCAATGTTAGTATTGAACTGTTTAGCATAAAATATAGAAAGTGCCAAAGTTATTGTTGCGTATGCATGTGATTTTTGGATTACAACTCAATAGAATATTAATACCAGACTTCCATTTCAGAATATAGCAGAAATAGAATACAGATGAATTAATCTGGAAGGAGCAAGGTAAGCGGACAAATAGCACAGACCATTCAGGCAGAATAAAAATACTGGGGAAAATTCTCTGCTGGTTTAAGTTCATCACTTTATACAAGCAGAGAATTTAGCTCATTTACTCTGTGTATTTCCTATGCCTACATTAAAGGCATAAATAAAGGAATTACTATGGATCAGATTTTCCCCTTTGTCCAACCTGTACTCTGCTTGAGAGAGACAGACAGACAGACAGACAGACAGAGCATGGGACAGTGGGGGAGAAGGGAAAGGGAGTGTCGCCTTGATGCTGCAGGCCTGTTTATACCTGCTCTGGTCCGAGTATGTGTCAGAACAGCTCTCGTGGCCAGCTGTAATTTATGTAATTGGTATGCATTTTCTATAGGGATGATACATCAATGGAGAAAAGATGGGGATCAATATGAAAATTGAAAGATGGATAAGGAACTGGTTAAAGGGGAGACTACAACGCGTCGTACTAAAAGGTGAACTGTCAGGCTGGAGGGAGGTTACTAGTGGAGTTCCTCAAGGATTGGTTTTGGGACCAATCTTATTTCACCTTTTTATTACTGACCGTGACACAAAAAGTGGGAATGTGCTAATAAGGTTTGTGGATGACACAATGCTGGGAGGTATTGCCAAACAGAGAAGGACCAGGATATCATACTGCAAGATCTGGATGACCTTGTAAACTGGAGTAATAGTAAAAGGATGAAAATTAATAGTGAAAAGTGCAAGGTCATGCATTTAGGGATTAATAACAAGAATTATTGTTATAAACTGGGGACGCATCAGTTGGAAGTAACAGAGGAGGAGAAGGACCTTGGAGTATTGGTTGGTCACAGGATGACTATGAGCCGCCAATGTGAAATGGCCATGAAAAAAGCTAATGCGCTCTTGGGATGCATCAGGCGAGGTATTTCCAGTAGAGATAAGGAGATGTTAGTACCATTATACAAGGCATTGGTGAGACCTCATCCGGAATACTGTGTGCAGTTCTGGTCTTCCAGGTTTAAGAAGGATGAATTCAAACTGGAACAGGTACAGAGAAGGGCTACTAGGATGATCCAAGGAATGGAAAACCTGTCTTATGAAAGGAGACTCAAAGAGCTTGGCTTGTTTAGCCTAACCAAAAGAAGGTTGACGGGAGATATGACTGCTCTCTATAAAAATATCAGAGGGATAAATACCAGGGAGGGAGAGGAATTATTTAAGTTTAGTACCAATGTAGACACAAGAAGAAATGGATATGAACTGGCCATCAGGAAGTTTAGACTTGAAATTAGACAAAGGTTTCTAACCATCAGAGGAGTGAAGTGCTGGAACAGCCTTCCAAGGGGAGTAGTGGTGGCAAAAGACGTATCTGGATTCAAGACTAAGCTTGATAAGTTTTTGGAGGGGATGGTATAATGAGATAGCCTAATTCTAGCAATTAATTGGTCTTTGACTATTAGCAGCAAATATGCCCAATGGTCTCTGATGGGATGTTAGATGGGGTGGGATCTGAGTTACTGCAGAAAATTCTTTCCTGGGTGTCTGGCTGGTGAGTCTTGCCCACATGCTCAGGGTTTAGCTGATCGCCATATTTGGGGTCGGGAAGGAATTTTCCTCCAGGGCAGATTGGCAGAGAGCCTGGGGATTTTTCACCTTCCTCTGCAGCGTGGGGCATGGGTCACTTGCTGGAAGATTCTCTGCACCTTGAAGTCTTTAAACCATGATTTGAGGACTTCAATGGCTCAGACATAGGTTTGATACAGGAGTGGGTAGGTGAGATTCTGTGGCCTGCATTGTGCAGGTCAGACTAGATGATCATAATGGTCCCTTCTGACCTTAAAAGTCTATGATTCTAAGAGATGCTCTGCCACACCCTTTGTTGCCCTCTTCCTCTGCCAACATGTCTCCTCTGCCAGAGGAACAAAGTGACTTGAGTGGAAACAAAAATCCAGCCCCCAAGCTTTTATTTCAATTTAAAAATAAACCAGCAAAAACGAAGAACAGAAATAGACCCTATTTTTTTCTTGAATAGGTGGAACAGTACCAAAGCATAAACGAGTACTCAGTAATGCATAAGCCGTGGGGTGGAGGCGGCCTCAAGTGGTGGGACTTAGGGAGCCTAGTTGTGCGGACTAGGGCTCCAGCCATGAGACTTCAGGCACCAACACCCAGCTTCAGGTGCTGGGTTTTGGGCGCTGACCCCCACTCAGACCATGTGACCCTGGCCTTCAGCCATTGGGCTTCAGTTCAGGCTCCAACCCCTGGCTATGCAGTAGCCGGCTCAATCCCCATCTCTGGCCATATGGCACTAGTCTCTGACCCTGGTAGCAGCTGCTGGCTGTGGGCACTGACTTCGGCAGCAGCCACTGGCCCCGGGCTCCAGCCCCCAGAGCGTGGCAGCAGGCGCTGACCCCGGGTGCCAATCCCCGGCTCTGGGCATGTGGCAGCAGGCACTGGCCCCGATCTCTTGCCCTGGGCGCATGGCAGTGGGCGGTGGCCCCGGCTCAGTGCCGATCCCTGGCCCCAGGTCAGCACAGACCTCTGGGTGCGTGGCAGCCAGTGCTGGCTTTGGCCCTGTGGTGGCAGGCACTGACCCCTGGATCCGGCCATGTGGCCCTGGGCTCCAGCACCCAGCTCCAGGCTCTGGCTGAATGGCAGCAGGAACTGGCCCTGGGCTCCAACTCCTTGCCCCAGCCGTGCAACTCCTGCTCTTGGCATGGGCACTGATCTACTCCCCGGCTGTGCAGCTCCTGCCCCCAGCTCTGGGCTCTGGCCAGGGGCACTGACCCCCAGCCACATGGCAATGGGCGCCAACCCCTGGCTCCAGCCGCGCAGCTGCAGGGCTCACCACACACCCTCCCCTCTCTTAGACTCATAGACTTTAAGGTCAGAAGGGACCATTATGATCATCTAGTCTGACCTCCTGCACAATGCAGGCCACAGAATCTTACCCATCCACTTCTATAACAAACCCCTGACCTATGTCTGAATTATTGAAGTCTTCAAATTGTGGTTTGAAGACCTCAAGCTGCAGAGAATCCTTCAGCAAGTAACCCATGCCCCATGATGCAGAGGAAGGCGAAAAACCTCCAGGGCCTCTGCCAATCTGCCCCGGAGGAAAATTCCTTCCAGACACCAAATATGGCGCTCAGTTAAACCCTGAGCATGTGGGCAAGACTCACCTGCCAGCACCCAGGAAAGAATTCTCTGCAGTAACTCAGATCCCATCCCATCTAACATCCCATCACAGTCCACTGGGCATACTTACCTGCTGATAATCAAAGATCAATTGCCAACATTAATTGCCAAAATTAGGCTATCCCATCATACCATCCCTTCCATAAACTTATCAAGCTTAGTCTTAAAGCCAGATATGTCTCTTGCCCCCACTACTCCCCTTGAAAGGCTGTTCCAGAACTTCACTCCTCTAAAGGTTAGAAACCTTCATCTAATTTCAAGTCTAAACTTCCTAGTATCCAGTTTATACCCATTTCTTCTTGTGTCCACATTGGTACTAAGCTTAAATAATTCCTCTCCCTCCCTAATATTAATCCCTCTGATATATTTATAAAGAGCAAGCATATCCCCCGTCAACCTTCTTTTGGTTAGGCTAAACAAGCCAAGCTCTTTGAGTCTCCTTTCATAAGACAGGTTTTCCATTCCTCGGATCATCCTAGTAGCCCGTCTCTGAACCTGTTCCAATTTGAATTCATCCTTCTTAAACATGGGAGACCAGAACTGCACACAGTATTCCAGATGAGGTCTCACCAGTGCCTTATATAACGGTACTAACACCTCCTTAGTTTTGCTGGAAATACCTCGCCTGATGCATCCTAAAACTGCATTAGCTTTTTTAACGGCCATATCACATTGGCGGCTCATAGTCATCCTGTGATCAACCAATACTCCCCTTTAACCAGTGCCTTATCCACCTTTCAATTTTCATATTGATCCCCATCTTTTCCAATTTAACTAATAATTCCCCATAATTCCTACACTATCCTTCCTCCTTATGTCAATTCTTCTGCCCACGGCTGTATCCTCTCTTACTTTGTTTTCTTCCCTCTCAAGGTTAAATTTCGGCCTGGAGATTACCTGGACATCTCCCAACCATCTCCCCCAAATTCCTAGTTTAAAGCTCTCTTAATCAGTTGGGCGAGCCTCCATCCTAGAAGTCTATTTCCCTCCTTACTCAGGTGAAGTCCATCCCGGGAGAACAGTCTTCTGTCCATAAATGCTTCCCAGTGGCCGTACATCCCAAAGCCCTCCTTATAGCACCACTGCCTGAGCCATCTGTTGATCGCCATAATCTTGTCACACCTTTGTTGCCCTTCTCTAGGAACTGGCAGAATCCCACTGAAGATCACCTGAGCCTCGATTTCCTTAAGCGTCTTCCCCAGTCTGGCATAGTCTCCCTTGATACATTCCAGTGAGAATCTAGCCGTATCATTCGTTCCCACATGAAGGACAATCAACGGCTTCTTTCCCGCTCCCGTTAGGATCCTTTTCAGCCTCAGGTCCACATCCCGTATCTTAGCACCCGGCAGACAGCACACTCTTCTGTTCTCTGGATCAGCTCTAGTTACAGACCTATCTATTCTTCGCAGTAGAGAGTCCCCAGTCACGTAGACCTGCCTTTTCCTGGTGACAGTGTGATTCTCCGGTCTATCCCCTGCACCCACTGGCTGCAAGTCTTCTCGATTCCTATTCACCCTTGCAATCCTCCGCAACCCTTCCCGTATCCTCCTGCGGCTCATATTTGGTGTTGTCTCCATTGACTCCTCCCCTCTTCCTGTAGGACTAGCAGCTCTTCTCTTTTTCCTTGCCCTCTCACCTTCAGTGACCACCTGCTGTGCCCCTTCTTCATTTTCCAACTCTGCAAACCTGTTCCTGAGCTCTATTTCTCCTTCACTGGCCTGTCTTTTCCTCTGCCTAGTTCTCTTAGTCACATGCTTCCACTGTCCACTTTCCTCACCCAGCAGTCTCTCCTCAGAATTCTTCGGTCCTGCTGCCATCTGCAAGTCTGAGCTTATCCCTTCAGCCTCCTCATGTCTTTGCTCCATCATCTGCTCAAACCCCCTTCTAAACTTGACCAGAGTTTCCACCTGCATCTCCAGTCCTCAGATCTTTTCTTCCATCAGCTCTATCAGGCGGCACTTCATGCAGATGAAACTCTTTTCAGGTACCCCCTCCAGGATCATGTACATGCCGCAGCTTCCACATCCAGTCATCCTCATTGTGTCTTTCACTGCTGCCTCTGTATTCGTCATAGCCTTCCCACCTAAGACCTGTTAGGGCTAGTCTACACTTACCGTCCCGGTCGACGCGGTGAGTTCGACTTCTCGGAGTTCGAACTATCGCGTCTGATCTAGACGCGATAGTTCAAACTCCGGAAGCGCCGCGGTCGACTCCGGTACTCCACCACTGCAAACGGCGGTGGCGGAGTCGACCTTGGAGCCGCGGAGTTCGACCCCGCCGCGTCTGGACGGGTGAGTAGTTCGAATTAGGGTACTTCGAATTCAGCTACGCTATTCACGTAGCTGAATTTGCGTACCCTAATTCGAACCCCCTTTTTAGTGTAGACCAGGCCTTAGTCCAAGACACACAAAACAAAACAAACCCCCAACAGGCAGCAGGACACTGGCAGACCACCACCCACTCCCTTCACTAGCCTGTCAGTTCCTCTGCCTAGGTCTCTTAGACTCCCCCACAAACTCCCCCTGTAAACTCCCTCTGAAACTCCCCTGTTTACAGCTCTGTTTGCTTGGCCCCTCATTCTTCCCACCCTCCCTATCATTCCTCGACCCCACTGCCTTCCTGGTTGCGCATCACCCCTCCATTGCCCCAGACTCCCACAGCCTACCCTGGCCCACATCCATCCCACCATGTCCCCAGCTGCCCCTGCCTCTGACCTGCCCGTCCCCCATTCAGGGCTTAATTTATCCTGGGGCTTGCTGAGAAAAGTGATATTAACAAATATGCAAGTATCACTTTTCATAGCCTTCCGCTAAGCATCCTGTGAAGTGATTGATATTAACAAACATACAAATATCACTTTTCACAGTCATATTTTTATTACTGAGTCTGCAAAAAAAAATCCTACATAAATTACAATGATGTGGACGTGTATATGTGGTATTTATTTGTTTTTCCTAAAGTTAATCAAGTATTTTAGGAAAAACGATCAGTGAGGCAAGAGTTGGCCCTCTGAGGCCACCAGAGAATTTGTTGCAAAAACCCCATATAATTGTAGCAGTCAATGGTCAGTTAAGATGGAGACCAGAAACAGAGACCATAGACCGTGAGGATGGGCACTATGTAAGGGTCACAGAGTAGACGCAGGTATTTACCTAAGGGGTACAGTATGTTCATCTGTTACGCAGGTATTTAACCTGTGAAACACAAACACTTTGAGTAAATTGTCCTTACATGTCACTTCTTCAGTGTCCCTGAGATTCTCAAGGGGGGGAAGAAATTGAGTGAGCATGAGTTTCGGGCCTTCTCTACACTACAGGGGGAGATCAATCAAAGTTACGCAACTTTAGCTATGCGAACATAGCTGAAGTCGACGTACTTAGATCTACTTACCACAGGGTCCACTCCCAACAACTCCCCTTGCACTTCTCATTCAGATGGAGTATACAAGTTGACGGGAGAGTGATCAGCAGTCAATTTAGCGGGTCTAAGACCCGCTAAATCGACCACTGATGCACCGATTGCCGTGTGTCAAACCTCCGGTAAGTGTAGACAAACCCGTGGATAACCTCACATGGAGTATTCAATGGCTTGGAAGAGGGTTTGCATGGCCCCCCACTATCACCTTTCTAAAGAGTCACAGGCAGGATATGGAGTGTACATATGCATCCCAAGAATATTGTTCCAAAGGCCTTGTTTGACTGCAAGAATTCTGTTAGAAATGATTTTAAAAAAAATCTAAATTACATTAACAAAAAAATCAAACAAAAATATTTTGTTAGATTATTTTTAGATGGCTTCAAAAGACTTAAAATACAGAGGCATATATTGTATATATAATTTGCACAAATTCACAGAATATTTTATTGTACAATACCAAGATGGAATTGTGTAAAAGTAACAACCACAGATATCAGCTTCATTTTGAAAGCTAAATGAATGATTGTATTGCAATAAACTGCAATTAAAAATTAAATAATAATACATAAATAGCAATATTGAAAAGCACTAGTAGAAAGTTTATGGGCCGGTGAGACACATATGGTTAATCTGACCAGACTTAATTTTATTGGTTTTAGGGAATAAACATAAATCTTCCAAACTTTCTCATTTTGATTAACTGCATAAACCTGCCTGTGGCTCTATAATCCTTCATTAAAACCAGTCAATAAAGAGGCAATTGCATTTTTTGAAATATTTATTACACTCCTTATGTGATAAATGAAAAAAATACCTTGCAATAGATTCACCTGATTTTTGATAAATATTAGTATGAGACTTTGATATCTTGTACTGCAGTTTAGATAAATATTCCCACTTCATAACACTTATAGCTGACAATGGTTACTGCACTGTAACAATGATGTACTGAAACTATCTGTTTATCCATCCACTGGGAAACATATATCTAACAAAGTACATTAAGGGGAGGGGGAAAGAAAGAAAAAAACAACAACTTTCAAAATGTCAAACCTAAATTACAAATTCTAAATGATTCCACATGCATATGATTCCACAGTGGCATGGAAGAACAATGGTATTGCTGTGAAATATATATATAATTTAAGATTTATTTTCATAATAGATTGATCTTTCAATCAAAGTTGCCCATTAAGAAAAGCATGCTGAGCTCAACAAGCTGTGTTAGATAATATAAAATCATGGCACTCTCATGCGTCTCTGAAACTAGTACATGCATCATTGCAAGGCTCAGCCTTGAACAAGGAAAGAAAAAACCTTCAGGGCACTAAAAGATATTAATGATCAGACTCCACAAACACAGGAAGAAAGATAATACTGCTATATAGTACATATGGAACACACATACATGCAGGGCTGAAACATCAGACCTGAAAAACACCAGTCACACAACTGCCATATTTCTAAAGACAAAATCACACCTGCATGTTGAATCATTTATAAACCACAAGATTAAAAAGCCTAGGTACTTTGTACACATAATTATTGTTCCAAAGGCCTTGTTTGACTGCAAACTATTTTTACTAATAAAGTATATTTGACAAATAAGCAAAGCAATTATGTTTATATATCTAATATAAGCATTTTATGCATACTGTATGAGGTTAGATCAAGGCTATTGTACTGAGCACAAGAAAATAAAAAGAAATTTTTGGTTGAAATATTGTATAGTAACTGAAGTTTTCTCGTATGCCCCCCAAAAAGCAAACCACAACAAATCTATGTTCCAGTTTTCCGATGGCAAGTTTAGACAAGTATCAAAATATTGAGGTCCCAGGCAACAATCAAAGCTTAATCTGTAGAAGAAGGTTTCTATTGAGGGGTTTATTTACCTGTTTATAGGGTTTATTTGGGGGAATCACTGTATTGCATACTTTTACTGTTTACTCCCTCCTTTTCTTTGCCCTATTCATTGTACACCAATTCTTCAATACATTTTTTTTGTTTTTCACCTTATCCCAACTGACTCCTTGTTATTCAAGGTGGGAGGGACCCTTTATGGAAAAATCAAACCTACCAGTTGACAGATTCTGGATAGGGAAGGTCGAATCTAAGGAAACAGGAAGCATAGGTCCGCTCACATATATTTCTTTGTCTTTCTTTCTTTTCCTCTAACACCATCAGTGACTGCCTCAAATTCCAAGCTTTAAATGAAGCAGAAGGTTGAGTTCAGATAGCAGAGCATCAGGAAAAATCAGAATATTTCTGTCCAATGCCACACTGAAAGGCTGAGGCAGACAACATAGAAATCACACAAGACTTTGTGAAAATGTGCATAGAAGCCATTATTCTTCTCAAGATGGCTGACCATACCCTAATCCTTGCCTTCTTAATCCACCACGTGAAAACCGGTGGTGCTATCCCTCAGTCACACCAGTTAAAGAGAAGATACTGATCTGATTTCTATAACAACCAAAAACTCCTTGTGGAACAAAAAAATTCAGCAAAAAGAATGCCATCATTGTGGATGAGGCTTTCTGTGGAGCACCGTGCAATTTTAAACATTTTGTCTGCTCCCTTAGTGAAAGATGACAGTAGCTGAATCAGTGCTTATTTTCTTGATCAAAATTTTTATCAGTGTCTTCCAGTATCATGGCTAATTCAGGGGTGGCAACAGTCACAGATTATGAAATTGATTTTAAAGACATTCATATCTTCACAAAAGACAATACACCATATATGAAAATTACTTTTAAGATAATCAGGAGCACTTCCAAACTATATGCATACAACAATTGTTTAGTTCACATAATGGACCTTATTATATGGAGCACATTTGAGAAACCATTCATAGTGACAATGAGCTTTACTGAACTGCTCAGGAAGATGTCGCAGAAGAAAAAAAGAAAGCAAAATTCTCCTGTAAATTCAAGCAAAAATGTATTGATAGAAGTGGACACTGTAAGGAGCATGCTTTCTGCCAGCCCTGCAATGTGAACAGAAAATGACTGTTGGTCATACAGAGACCACTATTCATAGAAAAGCACCATTTTCTTCTAAGTGAAAGACAAAATTGGTATTTCTAAGTGAATAAGAAGGCATTTCGCCAAAACGTTATCAACACTGATGTGCTCTGTTTGATTTTCCTTGCAGAACGTAATTTTCCATTTACAGTGCCTAGTCACCTCACATAGTTGTGTTCCCTGAAAGTACAGATGCCATCAATTTTGCATGTGGACAAATGCTTAGTCTGTTGACATAACAGACTTATAGTCCTTTGCTGGAGGCCACTGTTTACTCTTATCACTAATGTGAGCAATGATCCAGGTAATGAATATGAAACCTAATGGTCAGATTGTTTCATAAAAATATTGGAGTAGCAGCAACTAGAGTTTTACCTTCCACTATGGAATTTTTGGACTGGTCAAAATCTAGCTATTTGGGAGACAAAGCTATAATCTGGTCTAACACTGCATTCAGCAGTGACAACAGCAGTGTGATGAAAGGGTGAAGAAAATCTCTGCTTTGTCCAAGACATATATGAACCAAACATACATGAACCTTATGTCTACCATTTGGCAAATGTATACTGCCAGCAAGGTGTCAAATAGTTTGCACCTGCTGTGAAAGAACTGCTAGTGGTCTGTTCTTCAGTTTTCACCACAGTCCAAGTAAAAGGAGGAATACAAATAATATGGGAGTTTTGTAACATAGGCTACTGTGAAGATCAATTTTTTCTGTTCCAGGTGCACTATGTAGAGGTATGTACCAATAATATGGTATCTACGGACAGCTCAGACTGCTACTTCAACAGCCATGAGAAAATTGAGAACACTTTTTTTCACTGGAGATGAAGCTAAAATGGTGCCACTTAAATGTTATTTTAATACTGTTTTTCAAGCTGATGATGACAAAATAAGCTACCCAACAGCGGAGACAAAAAGACTTCTCAGGAAGAACTTGGGCAAGATTGCGCAAGTCTAAAAGACTGAAATGATGACATAACCAATGATGATTTCAGTATTAATAAGAAACCACTTAATGATAGAATAATATTCTTAGTCCTTAGAAGCCGGGAATAGTTTTCTAATATTAAATAAGGAAACATTGTTTTTCAAGAGTAATCTCAATTTTTCAAGACAGTCAGGCAGTTTTATCTTGCTGTAACGGACAAGATGCTAAACAAGTTCCCATTCAAAGGTCCAATATACTCCATATTTATCCAGCTGCAAATAATAACTCAGTGTAATCTCTCTTCAGACATAAGGCTTCAACTTGACAGACAACTGTAATATTTAAATGAACAGTTTTCTGACTACCAATTCTGGTCTGATAATGACCTATATTAAATAAAGATAAACGTGAAGTAATGCATTTTGGTGTGAAATGATACACCTCAAACTATCTTTACAACAACCAAGATTCAGTTCTAAAATAAGTTCTTGTCCAAGGCATGGTCTATGTGTGTATTCCACTGTAGGTGCACATGTGCTCCATGTGCCTGAGATGGGAAGATTTTTGCTAACAGAGTCTGTTGGTTTGCGTGTTCACCTTTCTCCTTCTCATGCTCCAAACTGAGGACATAAGGGGCAGTGCAGAGTGACCCGCCTCCCCAGTTCCTTTCTACTGCCACATGGTCTGAGATGGAACCCTTCATTGCCCATAAACCTGATCCTTCAGTGTTTACTTGTAATTATTGTAAGTAAATTTTATATATTAGGGAATTATATAGTTAGTTTGCTTATGTTAGGAATTGGGGGTCTCCCCCTCTCCCAGTCAATCTTCTCTCTTTCATCCCAATACAGGAAAACTATAATATGAAAGATCCTGGGATTAACGTGTTAGTCACAGTTTCACCCCTGCCAAATTATTGGGAAAGATACATACCAAAATGGGTTTTAAGTATTGTTTAGTAGGTGGCCATCTTAGTCTGGGATAAGAGCAAGGTAACCTTCATGTTGTGACAGGTTCTTGTTTCACTATGCTGAGCAAAAGGCAGGAAAGTAAAAAGGGTGGGAAAGTAAAAAGAGTGGGAATCTGTTGTTGCTAAGCAACAGGTTCCTATAAAGGCAGATCAGAGATGGGGCCAAGGGCTTTTAAGCTCTTGAGTCTTTGGACATATAAGCCCCCAATGTTCTCTCTGTCTCTCTGTGGTGTGGTTACTGGTCTGCAGTAGCCCTTTCACACTGGTTACTGGCCTGCAGTAGCACTCACTAAACATTTTGGGATTTGTGTGTTATTTTATTTTGGGAAGCAGACCTGCATGCGCGGACTTGGCCCGGTTACTTAGCTCAGACTTACAACCATAGACGACACAGCGAGGGATAGGGAGGGGTCTGAGAAAGGGTTACATACTTGTCTTCTACGCCTGCGATCCACCATTGTGTCCATCGTTGATCTCGTTGATCCAGATTCTGCAGCCTCTCCATCATCAGCACCTAGAAAAGGTAGAAGAACACCTTTGCTTTATCGAGTGTATGTGCATGTGTGTGTTTTCTATACCAAATCTCCAGAGTCCGTCATCCACTTTCACCCCCTTCCTTCCTTCTCCTTTAGTAAATAAAGTGTTGTTGTGAGTTTATATTCGAGTGGTGGGTCCTTTTGTTCCAGCTCTGATAGACGGGCTTAAGGGGGAACCCAGTGGGAGGGGATATACTGTAAGGCTCCCTGAAGTCTTCTGGTCAGGAAAAATAATCTTTCCAAAAGAATGGTATTTCCATCCCTGAGACTTTCCCAGTTAGTAACATCCATAATAAGTGACTCTACTGGTTTGGAGAAGATCACATCTTTTCAAAGTTAGCTATTTGGAACTGGACATTTGGACCTCCTCAGGAGAAAGGTTTTCACTTCAATCACCCTACAATTCCAAAGAGCTAACTATCAGGTATTACTTTCTAAGTAATATTTTATCAGTTACTAAACAATTGCAGAACCCATGGACAAGCTCCCTCAAGAATATGCAACACAATTTCAGGCTCTTATTGAGGAGGGTAAATTCATCACCAGGATATCCCTCCAGACCTCAGATGATGTAGCAGGCAAAGCCTCCTGATCCATGCATTAAGAATCATAGCTTCATTCATCCAAATTCCCCAGAAAAGTTCAATTTACTGTGGAGAATATGCCCTTTCATAGCAACAACCTGTTCAGTGAGAAAATGTACATTCAAAGGCTCAAGGGCAACCCTTTGCTCACTGGGAATCTATGCTCCAACACCCAAGAGGAAATATCAGAGATCACAATCATAGAAGGCTAGGCCAGCACCTCAATCCTTTTACCATCAGCAGATGGATGAACCACCTTAAAAACAGCAGATCAAACATAACATTCCTCCTTCTTCATTCCAACCAAAAATACTTTTGATGAGAACTTAGCTGTGAATCAACCCAAATGTTGTATCTATCAGCCCCAAACCCAATTTGATGACTGCCTAGCTCATTTTTCCCACATCTGGTGGATGATAAGAATAGACAGATGGGTTCTCAAAATCATTCATTCCAGTTAAACCATAGAATTCCTTTCCCCTCCTGCTGCAAAATCTCTTTCCCTGTTCCTCTACAGGTATGACTCTCACAAGAGGCAAATTCTCTCTTTCATCAGGGAGCCATAAAGCCAATACCCCCACAACATTGGGGGAAAGATTTTTACTCAAAATATTTCTTCATCCAAGAAGAGGGGAGCATGGAGACCCACCTTAGATCTCAGACAGCTCAATTTCTTTATACACAGATTGGGATTCAGGAGGGAAACCTTGGCATCAATTATTCCCTCATTCAACAAAATCAATAAAGGGTGCTCTCTTTTGGACCGGCAACAGTTCTAAGGAATTCACAAAGCATTATCAGTTTTGGCAGCGCACTTCCAACACCATCGATGATCAGTCTTCCTCTATTTTGACAATTGGCTGTTGATAGGGAAATCTCATCAGGAGGTACTGACAGCAGCTTTCTCAACCTTGTAATGTCACTTGGACTTGGAATAAACACAGTAAAGTGTGTTTTGGTTTCCACAAAGACTATAGCAGTGGTTCTCAAAGCCAGTCTGTCGCTTGTTCAGGGAAAGCCCCTGGCGGGCCAGGCCAGTTTGTTTACCTACCGTGTCCGCAGGTTCGGCCGATCGCGGCTCCCGCTGGCTGCGATTCGCCACTCCAGGCCAATGGGGGCTGCGGGAAGGGTGGACAGCACATCCCTCGGCCTGGGAGCACAATCAGCCGAACCTGCGGACGCAGCAGGTAAACAAACTGGCCCGGCCTGCCAGGGGCTTTCCCTGAACAAGCGGCGGACCAGCTTTGAGAACCACTGGACTATAGTTTATCAGGGCAACACTGGAGTCTATCAGTTCTAAAGTGTACATCCCTCAAGACAGATTCCAATTCATAAAGACTCTTTTTACTCAACCCAAACTGAGCCCGCAGACATCAGTTTCCTTATGTTTATCTTCATAGGTCATATGGCATTCTGCACCCATGTGACATGCTTTCTGAATCTCTTTCTTTGTTGCCTACAGTCTTGGCTTTGGATGGTTTATGTGCCAAACAAACAGAAGATGGAGTGTGGAATTCTCTAGTCTGGTGGAAGAGCAGAAAGCATAAGTGCAAGGGGATCCACCCTATCCCATGGAAACTTTGATCATGGCCAACTCCTTGCTAGGATGGGCACAAATCTGGAAGAGCACATAGTGTGAGGGACCTGGAATCCGACAAGAGTCCAGGATACACACAAAACTCATAGAACTGCAAACAGTCCATGAGCCTGGCAAGCAATTCCTAACACTTATACAATCCAAACATATTCAAGTGATATCTGACAACATGACAACAATTTTCTACATCCATAAAAAGGGGGGGGGCAAGATTTATCCCTTTGCATACAAACTGTCAATCTATGGAACTGGTGTATTTGCCATCAGATTATCTGTCAGAAGTATACCTTCCAGAGACACACAATAAAAGGGCAGATAGCATCTGCAGATACTTTTCAAATGACCACAATTCCATGGTATGAGCATATTTTGTCAATGGGGATCTTGATACAAGAGATTTTTACCTGTTTTGATCCTGAATAAAGATTGCAGCACCCAGGACAGAGACAAGCATAGAGATAGTGACAAGTGGGAGGGGAGTGAGGGTGAGAGACATGTTGAACAATTCACCTCTCCCAATCAGCATAACAAAGATAGCGACAGCATCATAATTAAAGGCTATGTTTTAGTTACGGGTATTTTTAGAAAAAGTCATGGACAGGTCACAGGCAATAAACAGAAATTCATGGCCCGTGAACTATGCATGACTGTTACTATATATCCCTGACTAAAAGTTGGGGGGGCAGCTCAGGAGGGCAGCCCTGGGTGAGCTGCAGGTGCTGGGGAGGAGGGCGTGGCCTGGAAGGGGCTTGGCGGGGTCACAGCCCAGGGAGTCCCCACAGGTGCTGGGGAGGGAGTCGCTGCAGGTGGTTGGGGGGGAGTTGTGGCCAAGGAGGCGCCACGGGTGCCTGGGTGGGGTGGCTGGGGAGGGCTGGGGCTGGCTCCCTAACCGGCTCCTGGGAAGCGTTGCCACCCCAGCTCCTAGCACTACGTGCTGCTTCTGCTCTGCCCCAAGCCCCAGTTCTGCAGCTCCCATTGGCTGGGAACCACGGTCAATGGGAGCTGTGGGGGCAGTGCCTGTGGGTGGAGGAAGCACATGGAAGTAGGAGCTGAGGGAGGGGAATTCCTGTTGCCTTTCCGGGGAGGCCCCCCTGAGGTAAGCATTGCCCGGCATGCCAACCCCCAACCCTGAGGCCCCAGCACACCCAAAATCTTGCTGCTGGGGAGAGAGAGGGGCCTGAGAGTGCCCCAGCAGTGACTGGTGTGCCTGGCCCAGGGGCTGCTCGAGCTGCTCAGGTGGCCCCCAAGCCAGGCGCACTGGCTGCGGCAGAAATCACAGAGGTCACGGAAAATCATGGAATCCATGACTTCCATGACAAACAGGGAGCCTTAATCGTAATGCTTTAGCTTGCATGGAACAGTAGTTAGTTTTAGATTTGAGGCTTTAGATAAGTTATAATTAATGATAGTTTATAGCTAAAAATCTAAAATAGCCATGGCAATGATTCTCTATTAGAAAATATCAATAATGGAGGACACAGAGTAAGTTGACCAGTAGCAGAAAATAGAGGCCAACTTTTCACTATTGGTGTGAAGGTAATATGAACATAACAAAAAGGTATGGAAGTGGAACCTGGAGAATTACTGGCCCACAAATTAATTATATTTTTACTATTTTATGGCTATCTAAACCTTAATCAATTGATCTTGACCCATATGTAATAAAGGAAGATATCAAGAAACAATTAATAATAGACCCCGCACTTACTCCTTAAAGAAAGTAATAGTAGATTTAGCTCCGAAGAATATTTCTCACCAAAAAACACAATGCAGTAAATATATTGAACCTTTACTTGTAGGATGGAAAAGATGTATGGAAACCCAATGTTCAATAAATATTCCCCCTAATAGAAAGAAAATAAGTTTAGCTGATACAAATTTGGGGGGGAACAGGTACAAGGCTTGGAGTATTAAATAGTACAGATGAAGAGGCATTGGCTAATAAGTTAAATGCAGTAGGACGACACTTAGGAGCTTTACCAAAACCTCTAATAACATCTTTGAATGACAAAAGTACTAGCCATCACCTCATAGCCAGTTTGCTCCATGGCTGGGAGAAATTACAAAAAGCCGATCATCTAGCCATACTAAACACAGTAGAAGTATTGCAAAGCAATGTAACCCTGGCATTGGCTTGCATACAAGCACAAACTTGGACCAGTGATGTAGTGAAAGACATTATATGAGATGGAATGAGTGGAATTTTACCTTTAGAAATAAGAAGTATAATATGGAAGCATGCCACCAAAGCTGAACAAAAGTTATATTCCTGGTGGAAAATGGTAAATTTCACATACAATCCTCAACTAAATCAGATTACCACATATAGTTATGATGTCTAAAACTCAAATTGAATAGATATCTCCTATTGTAGCACTAGTATTTAATGTTAATGCTAGTGTAATGCAACCAATAGAACACAAATTATGGGCCATAAAACAGAATAAAACATGAAAACTGTGGAACTTGAGGCTTGTATGGAAGTATGAGGAATTGGATATATTTGTAATAATGATGAGCTTGAACCTTATGATGTATGTTTAAATAAGGAAAAAAGGAAAATGCCATTATCAATTAGATCCTTTCCCATTTAATGGCTCAGTTGTTGTATATGTTGAAAGAAAATGTATATGTATTAGAAGTTAGTGTCCATTGTTTAAGGTAAATCATACATACAATATAATTCATAATCCATATGAGAACAAATGCTTGCATAACATTACTTCAATGATTGGTTGCGATTTCAATTTAATATTACCCGAAATTGAGAATGAAGAAATTAAAGATCAATATCAAATATATAAAAGAATCAACCCAATACCTTGAGGGCTAAACATAAATTTAATCAAGCAATTAATGGATAATCCTGAATTGCAAAAACAAGTTACAAAATGCTCAGAAAAATGCACAAAGGGTTATGATTAAGGCTACGAGTTGGTCATGGTGGTCCCCGGAAGTCACAAACTCTAGATCCTGGTTGTTGCTTAGCCACTGTTTAATTACCAAAAATCTTATTGAAGCGTGAGGCAGATTAGCTGTCTGAGAGAAAAAAATGGTAACACCCAGTACACTGAACAGCAAAGTGGCAAAAACCACTGCTAAGCAGAGAAGTCGTCAATACCCAAAGGGAACATTTCATGAAAGTGGTGGGTTAATGTTTTGTATAGCATGTAATGTTCCTGTAGATTACACATGAAAAGGAAGCTGTGACAAACATATAGAAAATGCTTTGCATAAACATAAGGCACAAGAGCTTGAATCAGGGCTGAGCGAGAAAGCTAAACTACAAGAACAGTGAGTGAGCTATGTACTGTAAAGACTGAAGAACAGCTGCATCATAGGACAGAAGTTTATCAACTTACAGATGCTTTCTGTACCACTAACATTCAAGTACATGTCCTAGACAACCCTGCTATGAAAAGCTATCTGGAAAGATCCCTGAAAAAAAATTGGTGTTATTCCTACTTGAGATCATCTCCAAACAGTATACTTGCCAAAAAAAAACAAAAACCTGAAAGACATATCAGTGACACGAAAGAACTGCTGAATCAATGTTTTGAAATTAGTCTTTTAGCAGATGAAACAACTGATGCTGAAGGGCACCACATATTGAATATCCCGGCAGTGCCCTGTTTGTCTTTTACAGAAATTTCAAGCCAACAAGGGGAAGGTAGTTTGGAATTGAAGTCTTTGCTAATAGAGTGTATATATTTGCAGACTGTTAACTTTAAAACTCAGAGTCATGCGGTGATGGAAACAGTTCAGAAATATAAAATTCCTTTTAATAAAGTCAATACTTTTGTCACTGACAATGCTGCATATATGAACAAAACGTGGGAATGAAGCCTCAGAGAGCTTTTTTCCGAATTAAGTGCACGTAACATGCACTGCACATCTTCTCATCTTAGTGGGCGATACTTGGAGAAAAAAAAATTGAAAAGTAAATGAACTTATCATTGCTGTAAAATGTGCATTCACTGCCTGCCCTGCTCACAAAGCACAGTTCCGTCAATCATTGCAGGAAAAAAGAAAGTGCCTGCAATTCCACCTATCCCAGTAATCACACGGTGGAACAGCTGGTTTGAAGCTGTCCATTTTCATACCAACCACCTGCAGGATTATGTGGACTTGAGACAATGAGATAGCAAAAGCTGAGTTTTGTAGGTACAGCAGTGCCGCTTCTGAAATGAAGTGCCTTGACATTCTGGAATTTTGGTGCAACTTAAATGATCGCTTTCCAAGTCTGGCTGTAATAGCTCAGAGATGTTTATTGGTGCCTGATAACCGTGTGCACTGCAAGAGATCATTTTCGTCTTACAAAGATACCTTTCAAGATGACAGACGCTCAATCGAAGATGACAACCCAGCAATGTACAACATCCTGTTTCAGAATCATGGAAAGCTCTGTTAGTAAATGACCAATCTCATCTTCATTTCTGCCAGAAGGCCAACACAATTCCTGTTCCCCAATATTCTTCAGATGTCAGCATGCCCTGTATCAGTATCCAATCCTTCTTGGACCTATTGATCCAGGACAAGGGCAGGATCAGGCATCACAGTCAAGATTCCCTCCTTCTGACAACATGGTTGGATAGGTGTTGAATTTAGAAAGGACATGTTTGGAAACTGTTCAGGCCATCTTTAAAAACAGTAGGAAGAAATTCACTACAAAGTGCTACACAGCTAAGCAGAAAGGTTCTGTCTGGTTTCAGTATAACCAGAAATGACCTTGACATTTCCACCACATTAGAATATCTTCTTTCCTTAAAGTCTTCAAGGCTTTGCCTTAGCTCCCTATGGGTACACTTAGCAATTATTTCCACGTCACCTCAGATTGAAAAATCACTCCATCTTTGCCCATCCCATGACTGCAGGATTTCTGAAAGGTCTGGTCAGAACCTTCTCTCCTTTTATGCAACGTATTCCATCATGGAACCTCAATATGATCCTTTCAGTATTAACATAGTCTCCCTTCAAGTCCTGGTTTCATTCTCTTTAATCCACTTGACTATGGAGGTTGTTTTTCTGGCAAACATCATCAAATTTTGCAGGTAGGTAAGTTGCATGCCCTTATGGCTGATCGATTGTAAATAAATTTTCCTAAGGAGAACATTTCTCTAAGACTTCACCCTAAATTTACTCCCACAGTACTCTCAGATTTCCATCTGAACCAAGCAATTCAGTTCTTCCCCAAACCACACATCACCAGTGAGGACAAGAGACTTCATTCTCTAGATTCACAGAGCTTTGGCATTCTACCTAC
This sequence comes from Mauremys mutica, assembly GCF_020497125.1. Taxonomy (NCBI): domain Eukaryota; kingdom Metazoa; phylum Chordata; order Testudines; family Geoemydidae; genus Mauremys; species Mauremys mutica. The sequence goes on along the minus strand of NC_059073.1, from coordinate 188,476,327 downwards.
AAAGAGCAAAAATTGTTTAGGAAATAGCTTAAACTTGTTATATCCTTTGCTGAATTGATGAGAGGGAAAGATATCACTTCCTAAAGACTTTTTAAGTGGATTTCAGGCTAAATTCTGCTGTTATGAGTTAACAGACACCCTTCCTCCACAAGGTGTCAAAACACACTCAACTAGGGTCATGGCCACTTTGGTAGCATCACTTCAACATATTATTCTTACTGAAATCAGTTAAGGTAACATTTACATTTGTCATTTTGAATTTGTTGCATGCAATGAGTAGGTTTTTTTCCTATTTCAAAAATGCTATGTGATGGCATTTCCTTTTAACTCTACCATTACATCAATTATTTAGATCATTTTATAAAATTCACCTCTATATCTCAGTACCAAAATATTAAATCATCCTGGTATTCATTCCATTTTCAGTACTCAATTAATGTGCCTAGGAAGGAATACTGCAGAAAGGGATCTTGGGGTCATAGTGGATCACAAAGTAAATATGAGTGAACAGTATAACACTGTTGCAAAAAAAGCAAACATCATTCTGAGATGTAGTAGCAGGAGTGTTGTAAGCAAGACATGAGAAGTAATTCTTCAGTTGTACTCGACGCTGATTAGGCCTCAACTGGAGTATTGTGTCCAGTTCTGGGTGCCACATTTCAGGAAAGATGCGGAGTAATTGGAGAAAGCCCAAAGAAAAGCAACAAAAAAGGTCTAGAAACATGATCTATGAGGGAATATTCAAAAGAATTGGGTTGTTTAGTGTAGAGAAGAGAACACTGAGAGGGAACATGATAAAAGATTGTTACAAGGAGGAGGAAGAAAAATTGTTCTCTTAATCTCTGAGGATAGGACAAGAAGCAGTGGGTTTAAATTGTAGAAAGCGCGGTTTAGGTTGGACATTAGGAATAACTTCCTAACTATGAGGGTAGTTAAGCACTGGAATAAATTGCCTAGGGAAGTTGTAGAATCTGCATCTGTAATGAGGTGGTGTGGTTCCCTGCTGCCCCAGAGAGAGACGAGCCCCTCCAGACATCAGAGTGGGGAGAGCTAGTGAGCTCTGAGCCCGCCCCCCAGAGGGTCAGGATGTCCCGGAAATATAAAGGCTCGACTTCAGAGCTCACTGGGAAAGCACCCTGAGATGAATGCTGCAGTCTCTGAGCATGCTTAGTAAGAATTTAGGGTTTCTAACATGGTGCCCTGGCAAAGAGCCAAGTATGTGTGTGTGGATCAGCAGAATCACAGCTCTGAGGTAAATGACAACAGTGACCATGTGCAAGATTGGTAGCTACTGAGCACATGCAATAAGGGGTGACAGAGAGGTCAGTTAGCTGAGCAGCTAGCTGGTCAGAACCCACCTATACCAGTCACAATTTGTTTTATAGATCAGAGATGTCAATCAGAACTCTGAAGTAAGGGTTAAGATCGAGCATGTATGACTGAGATAACTGCTTCTGAAAATAGAAAGTTATATTAAGAAAGAGCTACAATGCACCATAAAAGGCTAGCTGCCAGTAACAATTTTGTAGTCCAGAGTCAGAGTTTGAGGAAGAGAGAGACATTGTGGAAGAGCCTAAAATCCAGGAAGAGAAGACAAAAACTGCTGCAGAGAGAGAAAAGAAAGCTGGAGTGGAGCAGAGCTGATTGACCAGCAACTGAACAGCAGCAGCAGTGATTTTTTTTAAAGGAAACATCAATAAATGTATAGAGTAAGCTTGATATTCATTTAGTTATTGTTTAGTATAAGGATAGGATAGGATAGTATATAGGGCTGGTATGTGTTTGTGTGTGTGCGTTGATAAGAATGCATAAAATTCTGTTATTATTTGTATTATATCTATGTAAACTTTAAAGCAATTTAAGATGTGCTGTCAGCAATTTGTTGCAGACTGGCCACTTGTAACAAATCACTTTGCTTAAAATCATTTGAACTATATGCTATTGTAGTCTGAGTGCTCTTTAATTTGCAAGAAGAAATTTGTGCCTCAGGGATTTTGTGCCTTGTTTAGGATTCCTAGATCATACTATAGTACGGATTATTAATTCCATCAATAAATGATACTTTGTTTTGGAAAGAATACTGCCTGTGTCAATTATTTTATCAGATGGTTATATCTGTGTCCTTTAGTGTTTCCTTAACAACCCTGGAAACTTTTACCTCAGGAAGAACAGACAAAAGGGGCAATAGGCAGGTTATTGTAGCAGGGTCCCAAAATCCATTTTTGGGGTAACACTTGCCTTGACCGGAAGGATTGAAGAGAATACCACCTGTGCCTCCATCTCCTTCACCCTTACTCCCAGAGCCCTGTAGTCACTTATCTGTTCAGGGTCATACCTTGCACTATCATTAGTGCCCACCTGGATGAGTAGCATGGGGTATTAGTCAGAGGGCTAGATGATCCTTGACAATCCCTCTGTAATGTCACAGATACGGGCTCCTGGCAGGTAGAATATCTCCCAGGATGTCATATCAGGGCAACGGATGGGTGCCTCCATCCCCCTCGGAACACAGTCACCAACCACCACTACCTTATGTTTCCTCCTGGTGGCTGCGATCTTCCCAGCCTTGGAGTACATGGCTTCTCCTCTACCACCTTTGGGGGTGATTCCTCATCGCTTGTTTCCAAGGCAGCATAAACGTTCTTCATCACTATAGCGTGGGGGTTGGGAGTAGGGCTGGAGCATTGCTGCCAGAAGTAACCAGCAGCCTTGTGACAGAGCCATATCCTCCTCCACCAATGGCATGACAGCAGTCCTGTCTAGCTGGATAGCTTCCGCAGCCTTGGACGTCTCCATATGAATACTCCTAATGAATTCCTCATGGACACAGATGCTCCTCAGCATAGCCACCTTCTCCAGTAGCTCTCCCTCCTGATTGCTGAGAGATTCCATGAGCAGGCATCTTTTACACTTGAAGGCCCCCGCAGCCCGGCTTGCTGACAGTGGGCAATGCAGGCCACAGTCTCTGCAAATCCACACCAGGATCTGGATAGAGGAATCCATGGTTAGGTTCTGTGTCTGGATACAAGGGCAGGTGGAATCAGGAGCAGTGTCGGCATTAGCGATGCGGCCCCTTCCTAACCATTGTGATTATATTATGACTCCCTCTTACAAACTCCCTCTCAAACTCCCCTTGGTTGCTTAATCTTTGGCTTTTAAGGCCTTCTCTCCTAGGTCAGCGCTACCCCCTCATTAATCACACCGGAGGAGAGTGATCACAAAGCAGATTGAGGCTGATCAAAGAAGATCCAGAGAACAAAGGCTCAAACAGTCCCCAAACACTCAATCCCAACTGAACCTGTAACTTTAAAAACCTGAAAGTGCAAGAAAAATACAAACAGCCAAACTCACTCACCCCAAGATTAGTACTTACACCTTTTCATTCAGCAGGGGGATCTTTTACTTCCCCTCTCAAACACCTCTGTTTGTGGTCCCCTGTTCACTAGCTCTCTATTTTATTGATTTGCTTTTTATTGCTGAATTTTATCATTTTTTGTTTCCAGTTTGTGTTATTTTCTCAGAAGTCCTTTGTTTTTAATCTTCCATGAGTTTGTATTTCTTTTCACTTTGGTGAAAAGTATGTGGTCAAATATATTTTTCTTCCCAGTTCCCTTCAGTTATAAATAATTTACTTTTTCTGTCTAAAGCTTGTTCTATTTGTCATATATAGTTTTAACTAGAAGAATGAGTTTTTTTTACATTTTCTTCATAGTTTTCCATTCTTGTTGACTACTTTGCTTTCAAAGAGCTCTTTATATTCCATTTTCTAAAATGATTAAACCACTTTAGCTAGAAGATTAAAGAATACAAGTACTATAATGTATGCAACAAAAATTAAAACCAGCTACCTTTGACAAGTACAGTTTAAAGAATTAAGCAACTAAATAAATAGAAAATAGAACATTTCTGTATTAATCATTTAAAAAACACTTTAAGCATGAATATGAATAAGGTCTGAAAAACTTTCAAATTTGCATTTCTATTTTCTATGCCTTTTAAGACTACTACACAATACATGACTAATATCCAGTATTTGCAAGACTACTGTAAATACCAGCAGATATATGTTAAGAACTCTGAGAGTTTAGCCTAATTTTCTTTTTTAAGAAATCTAAGTTAATTTTAGAATCTTTATACCATAACTTTGTTAAAGGTCTTAATGAGTCTTTGATTATCTCTTCTAACTCAGCATCATGCCACCGTACCAAACTGCAATATGATTTAAGGATTTGTTTTTCCCAACCAGCGGAACATAGTTACTCATGTTCCACTTCACCAGTTACACGGATAAGATCCTCAGGTCATCCACAACAGTGGTTTTCAGGATCCGCTATCTGCCAGCACTTATCACAGGGGTTTCTCCATGACCTGATGGGGCTTTCATTTACTTGCCATAACAGGTCAGATCAGTGTCTCCAACAGTGGTATCAGATTCTCCACAGGAAGATTCAAGAGTCCTCACAACAAACATTTATAGATTAACATGTTCACAGAAGTTTCTTCCTAAACTAAGGAAGTTAGTGATTATCTTATGTTTTTAAACAATGGCAGATAATTAACTCATATAGATATGATAGATATTCACACATAGGTGTAACTGACTGTTCTTTGCATTAGCCACATAAACATGTAATCCTTTTACAATCTTGCTAAACTCAGACTGTGTTGCACTGTGCTAACACAGGTTAATTATATACTGTATAAAAATATTTATTTTTATCAGTTTTATATTTTGCCCATTTTATTAGACGACCTCTTATCGAAGAGTTAATAGCAACATTCAATTTACTTTTGTAACCCCTTTGGGGTCTAGAGAGCATAGCCCCTTTAAATCTTTTTCCCAAGGGGGAGGGGGAGAGTAAGAAAAAGGAGGGAAACTCCAGGGGGCAGGGCTGGAGCTGGAGGGAGAGAGAGGAGAAGCAGCATGGCTGGCCCTGGAGAAGGAAGCAGAGAGAGCCTGCTGGAGGCCTGAGGAGGACAAGCCCGATCGGGGACAGCCCAGGACAGGAGCCAGGAGAAGTCCTGTGCCAGGGGGAATCGCCCGAGAAGGACAGGCCGGAGCTGGACCCAGTATCATGGCTGCCTGGAGCTGCCTGGGGCTGTGAGTACTGGGGCTTGTGACTCTGCACTGGGAATAAGGAGGGAGGCTGTTAGATAGTTAAGTGGGGAGGTGGCCGCTCCGTGGGGCTTTGCACAGATCGGCAGAAGAGGCACCGGAGGGGTTTGCTGGGGAGAGTTCACTGGCGCCGAAGACGACCAGGAGCACCCAAGACTCACCACCGGACTGGAACTTTGCTCAGGCCTCCTGAACTCTGTGTGCAGACACATTGCTCAGTGTCTGTCCTGCCAGACTGTGCTACCACTGGGTCTGTGGGGCCTTGGTTTGAATGCAGCCCTGTTTTACTGCTCCCCCTATATTTCCCCTTGTTGTTTTTCTCCTCCCAGCCCTCTGTAAATAAATATCTCCCTTTGTTATATCCATTGTACTTTTCCTGTGGGTGTGTGTGTTCACTCTGGGGGGTTTGGAACAGGTGCCCCTGGGGTGGAAGGGATTTCTCCTGCTGCCTTCCTGCGCGCGCTGTCTCTTGGCCAGAGCTGCCTGCAGAGCAGACTCCATCTTGGCCACGAGGGCGCTATAGTTACACTTTCTTCTATTCCATTCTCCGACGTATATATACCTCTATTATTTCTCTCTATGAAGTAAAACAGCCCTATCTTTTCAAAAAATGCTCCTTCCCATGCCTCTAATCACTTTTCTTTCCAGTCTTCGAATCCCTTTTATGTCAGTTATAATTTTTTAAGAAGAAATGACCAGAACATCTTTCTACATCTTATTTTTTTCTTTATTGATCGCTGCCACCCACTGGTTTTAAGTTTTAATTTAACACAGTGACCTAGGCCTTTTCCATAAGAACAGTCATACTGGGTCAGACCAAAGGTCCATCTAGCCCAGTATCCTGTCTTCCAACAGTGGCCAATGCCAGATGCCCCAGAGGGAATGAACATAACAGGTAATAATCAAGTGATCCATCCCCTGTCGCCCATTCCCAGCTTCTGACAAACATGATTAGTTACAATCATGATTCCATGATTGGTTACAATTAGTTTAGAACTGAGAAACGTGTATAAATAATCCAGATTATTCTTTCCAATGTGCATTTGCCAACACTGAACTTTACGTGCCATCCTGTTGCCTATTCACCCTTTTTAGATCCCACTGAAGTTCCTCAGTCTTGACTCTCCTAAATAAGTCATGTGAAAATGTTGCAACCTCATTTTTATCCTCTTTTCCAAATCATTAATAATTATGTATATTAAGTAACCCTGGCCCTACGAAAGAAGGAACCCCCAACTTAACTTTTTGCCATTTCCAAAATTGTCCAATTATTCTTAGTCTTTGTGTGCTGCCTCTTAATCATTTTGTAATCTGTAAATCATAATTTTACTTCTCACTTATGGGCAGCGGGTGAACTCCTGTCTTAGGGAGACGAGCACTCCAGCCTCACCCCTCCCGCCCAAGGCCCCGCCCTTTCCAGCCCCACCGGAGCCCAGCGCCCCCACTGTGGCCGCTGGCCCCTGTCTCAGACTAGTGTGCCTCAAAGCGCCAAGCAGAACAGCCCCAGCCTCCCTGGGCCACGCCGCCTGACCTGCATGCCCCAGCCTCCCTGGGCCACGAGGGCTGGAGCCACCTGGCCCAACCTGCAGCCCACTGCCCCCCCAGCCCTACTAGCCCCAGCGCTGAGCGAGCAGCTCAGCTAGGACATCTCCAGCCCTAGCACTGAGCAGGAGGCACAGCGGGAGCCCCCGCCAGCCCCAGCACTGGGCAGACAGCATGGCAGGCGTGCCAGGAGGACGGGTAGCGTGGTGCAGCCCCAAGCCTGTCTGCCCCAGCCTCTGGCACAAAGGGAACAACAGGAAGGATGGGACTGGGGGTAGAGCATGGGTGGGGGGGACGTCAGGCTGTTTGGGAAGAGCCTTCCTCTGCCTAGGATACCTGCCAGCTATGTCCTCACTGCAGGATTATCTAGGATTTGTCCACAAGAACATCTAGTTCACAGCAAATTGGGGCGTGAATCTAGCCCACACTAACCAACTGTGGTCTGTGTGCACTCCCCTGATGTGCATTAACAGCCCATTAACGTGCTTTGATCTAGTCCTGTTTCCAAAAGGGAGTATGTCAAAGCACTCTAACAAACTGTTTATGCACATCAGCAGGATGCACCCATACAGCTAGATGGCATCAGGCCAGGTGGGCTAGAATAACACCCCAGCTTGCCTTGGAGGTAATTGTTTGCATAGCTGCAGGGCTGCTGCGATCAGGTTTGGGCCCCAGTGAAAAAAAAATTTCAGGCCCCCTAGCAAGGGCAGACCAACTAAACAGGGCCAACGAAGCTGGGGAAGCTGGGCCCCAAGAATTTGTACCGGCTTCCCCCTCCTCTCGTCAGCCCTGCATAGATAAACGTTTACTTCCAAAAAGTCTGATACAGTCCCTCACAAGAGATGGCTATGGAAAATCAAATTATATCCATTATCTAGTATTTTATTAACATAGAGAATTCTAGTGGATTTGAGAGCCATGATTTTCCTTTGTAGAAACGATACTGGTTTGTCCCTATCACATCATGTTAATTTATGTGTTTGTTGACAATAACTTAAGACAATATACAAGCAGGTACTGAAGTGACTATTAGTAGCCTTTTATTATCAATTTAATAGCAGAGAGCAATGGGGGAAATGACAGTTTCACTCTTATTTGAAGAAAAGTTTTTGACTGAAGACTTGTGTTGTAAATATTTTTCCCTATAGAAAGCATACTTAATTTTTGAGCTTTGCTTCTCTAGTAAAGGTTATTATAAATGCAACATTTTAAAAAAAGCAACAAGATCTGTTTTACTTATTTATTTCAGTATGTGACTATACACTGTCATAAGCTGAAGGGTATGGTATAACAGAATTAGTATGAATTAAGAGAATTATACAAGATGCCATATTACTATTAACCCCATTCATATTAATTACAGTAAAAGATAGCAATGACTGTATGTAGCCCCCCATATATCTTCTTCCATATTAAAAAAATGTTTCACAGGCAAGTAATTTAAATTGATGCTTCTTGTTATTTGTCATAATGGCCAATTAACATGTGAAAACAGATAACATCTTTAAAATAAAATATTATAATCCTCAACGTACAACACTATAGAAAGCAGGAAGGAAAACAAAAACAAAAACAAAAAAAAACAACCCCCTATTGGAATCTATTTCATTTAGATCTTGTTGGCATTTATTTACTTAAAAACAAACAAAAAAGGTACTTAGAAAAGTTACATATGCATAGTACAGCAAATATAACATGTACACAGGTTTGCTGTCCTCACTAGTACTATGTTTAATGAAGACCTGAACAATTTCCAGGACAAAGTTAAAGATTTCTAATTTCTGCAATTTAAAACAAGCTTAATTAAATCTCATGCCTGATGGCTCCAGCTAATTGCTTTAGGGTTAAAGAAGGAACTTCTCATCACCACCTAGAAAAAATACTGCATGTCTATTACATACCACAAAAAGCTCTTAAAGGAGTGAGGCAATGACCTCCCCCCCCCAATAAGATTTTCAATCCTGGAAGCAGGAATTTCCTTGTTTGATGCTTCATTTTGCATTCGTTTCTAGGAAGGGCGTTTTTATACAAAATACTTTGGACTGACACGCTGCAATTTGCAAAATGATCCTGAATTTTAGGATACCTAGCACACACACCCAGGGTTTTTTCTTGTTTGTTTGTTTTTCCCCCACCTTCCCCTGGAACCTCTAGCACCGCCCACCGCCAGAGGCCAGTTATCAGACCAAAGAGACCAACCCGTCCCACTCCGGTCCCAAACCCGGAAACGGGTTAACTAGCAACTGATGGAGGGAGGGTAAAGAGTCACGAATTCCTGAACAGAGGAGACCCTGGCGGCGCACAGCCCAGCAAACCCAAGGCAGGCTGGAGCTCCCCCCCCCCGGCCGCAGCGCGAGGCAACCCACAGGCCCGCCCCACCCCGCGTGAGCGCTGCACCCTCCCGCCTTAGCAGGGTGGCGCGGCCGCCGCCGGTCTCCTCCCGCAACCAGGTCGGCTCAGCAGCCCCCCCGCGCGCGCGTGCGCGCGGACACACGCAGCCACCCAACCCCTGCGCCGGCTGCCACCGGCTAAGCGACACCGACCCAGCAGCTCCGCCCTCCCGCCACTAAACATGCCACGAGGCGTAGCCCCAGTGCGCAGGCGCTGGGACGTGGGGGCGGGACAAAGAGCTAGCGGCGCTCCAATAAAGGGGCAGAAGCGAGGCCCTCGCTCCTTCTCGCGGGATTGTGGCGGCAGCGAGATCAGGACGTGTTGGGAAGGCGGAAAAAAGAGCCGTTAAAGGACTCTCGCGGGAACGAGTACCAAGCCTCAGAGCGTCCGCGGGCCACGCCCCTTTTTGTGGGTGGGGGGGCGTGGGTAGCTGGGTGACGGGGGAATGGGGCTCGTGCGGCGCTGTGGCGGGTCGGTCGGGTCCATGGAGAGGGGCGGGACTGCCCCGTGCTCCCGGGTGGGGGCTTTGCGCCGCTGGCGGTTGCCATCTCTGCAGGGCTGGCTCCAGACCCCAGCGTGCCAAGCGTGTGCTTGGAGCGGCATTTTGCCGGGAGGGCGGCAGGTGGCTCCGGTGGACCTCACGCAGGCACGCCTGCGATGCTCCACCGGAGCCGCGGGACCGGCGTCCGCCAGCGCGCCACCCGCGGCGTGCCGCTGTGCTTGGGGTGGTGAAATTCCTAGAGCCCCCCCCTGCATCTCTGCTAGGGAGGGCGAAGGGGGGACACCCTGTAGCTGACAGGGTGACACACACACACACCCCACACCCCCCATTCCCCCCCCTCCCTTGAAGGGGCCAGTTTGCTGCTGTTGCTGATGTGAAGTCTTTTCTCCCAAGTAATTGCCTCCAGGGTGTCATGGCCTAAGTCAAGCCAATAAACCTGATTAATGTGAGTGTCTCATTGCTGCAGGTTGTTTTGTTTTTTTTTTACTTTTGTAAGGAAAGCCCCTTAACAGAAAATTTACGGTTGGATACCAAAGGATGGATACTAAATAGAAAAAGAAAAGGAGGGGAAAAAAAGCAATGGCCGTGTTCTGTTGAATCTATGCAGAATTGCAACAAAACAATACAAACAAAGCAAAAACCCAAAACAAACATAGAAATCCCTAAAGTTTCAAGTCAGTTGGTTCTTGCAGTTTAATTAAGGTTGAGTGGGGACAGAAAACTAACTTGTATGTGTAGTTGCTAACTGCTGGCTATATAGCTACTTAATTGCTATCAACCTCTTGAAATTTGTGGATTATGGCTTGAGGATCAGGATTAATGTGAATAACACCCAATTTAAAGTGCAAGTGATCAATTTTTTTGTTAATATCTATTAAAATTATTTCTCATATGTCGTGTTTATGTAGTGTATCACACTTTTGCATACAGATGAGAACATGATAAGCTAGGAAAGCAATGCTCAATATAAAACCAAAGCTACGCTATTATTTGAGAGCTGGGACAGTTTAGGTGATTTGGGATTGTGTTGCTGATGGCAAAACAAAATAGGAGCAGGTGTTACTGGAGTGAATATGGAGCACTTCTTTAAAAGCAGTACTTGAATATTCAAATGCAATTCCAAACATTAGGGCCAGTATGAAAAGAAGGTGCAAAGATGCATCTGGAGTAGCAGTTGAATGGGTGAAAATATGTAGCATGCAAACTTTTTATTAAAAAAAAATTGTTGATATGGTGCCATAAAAGTTTAGGGGAGGATTTCTTCAAGAAAACATTGTTATTGTGATGTACCTTTACAGGAACTACATGTAAAAAACACAACAGGAGAGGTCACCAGAAGTTCTGAGAGGAAATCATGAAGGGATATCTGAGTGAGGTATTTATGGAAATCATGTTTTTAAGAAAGTTAATTAGAGTAAGCAAAATTTTGGGGAAAAAAACTACTTGCAGGAGGGAGGAGCAAAAGCAAATTGAGCAGTGGAATCTGCTAATCTTCAAATATGTTACGGGCTATTATAAAGAGGATAGTGAAATTGTTCTCCCGGTCTACTGAAGTTAGGACAGGAAGTAATGGCTTCATCTGTAGCAAGGGAGATTGTTAGACATTAGGAGAAGTTTTTTAATCATAAGATGTACCAAGAGAGGCTGTGGAATCTTTGTCTAACTTGTTCTTTAAAACCTCTAGTGACAAACATATTTCAGAAATGGTCTCCATGTACTTGTTTCTGATTCAGTGCAAGGGGATGGTCTGATTCTATTCAACAAACAAAATTAATATATAAATCAGAAATTTGGGGATTTTTCAAGTAGATCAGGAAGTGTATCAGTGTACATGTGATTTACAAGCTGTTAAGGATCAATAATTTGCAGTGTTTTGGAAACAACTTCATGTTTATCAGGAATCTGAAATGTTTATAAGGTTAGCGCTGTATTTTACACTGTGACATTTAAAAAAAAAAGTAAAAATCTGCTGATGTTTCCAAAGTAGAAGTATGTATTACATCAGAAGAAGTATCTGAAGCAACTCCTGTTTTCTCTAATTAGTAAGTGAGGCTGAAAAGAGTGATTGGACAGTGTGTGGACCATTCTTGGTTTGAAGCATAATTCCTATGTCATTATCGAAACCATTTATGAAGCTATTGAATAGAATTGGACCTAGGGCAGATCCCTGTGGGACCCCACTTGATATGCCCTTCCAGCTTGACTATGGACCATTGATAACTATTCTGTGAGTATGGTTTTCCAACCAGTTGTGCACCCACCTTATAGCAGGTTCATCTAGGCTATGTTTCCCTAATTTGTTTATGAGAAGGCCATACGAGACAGTATCAAGTCTTAAAGTTGAGATATATCATAGCTGCTGCTTTCCTCTTTATCTACAAGGCTGGTTACCCTGTCAAAGAAGTATATTAGGGTGGTTTGTTATGATTTGTTCTTGATAAATCCATGTTGACTCTTACTTGCCACTTTATTATCTTCTGGGTGCTTATAAACTGATATTTTGCTCCATTATCTTTCCGGGTAATGAAGTTAAGATGACTGGTCTATAATTCTCTGAGTTGTCCTTATTCCCTTTTTAAAGATTGGCAAATATAGTACCTTTTTCTAGTCCTCTGGGATCTCTCCCATCTCCCACAAGTTCTCAGAGCTAATTGCTAATGGCTCAAAGATCTTTTCAGACAATTTAAGTATTTTAGGCTGTATTTTGCTAGGCCCTGCCAACTTTAAGACATTTACCTTACTTAATTCTTGACTTGTACTTTCCCTGTTTTAGCCTCAAATGATACCTATTTACACTGATGTTCACTATGTTAGCTGTCCGATCCCTGCTAACCTTTTTGGTGAAAACTGAAATAAAGGCATTTAACACTTCAGCCATTGCTGCATTTTTATTTAATCACTGTACTTTTCTCTCTGCATTTAGTAAAGGGCCTACTCTGTCCTTGGCTTTCCTCCTGCTTCTAATGTATTTGTAAAATGTTTTCTTGTCACCCTTCATGTCTCTAGCGAGTTTAGTCTCATTTGTGTTTTGGCCTTTCTAATTTTGTCTCTACCTGCCTATATTGTTACCTCAAAAACAGATTTAGGGTACGCCCAGAATAACTCACCTGTTGCCCCCTCCTGGGTTTACCAAGAGTCCCTTTAAGACAGTGCACTTGTCTGCTAATCTGTTTCTGTCAAGTAAGGGTTCCCAGGGTGGGCAAGTAATCCTGGATTTACCAGGGTTTCCCCTTTTGAATAGTTCCCACAACAGTTTGGGACTATTACCCCAAGAGGACACAGATATAGCCTTCAAATAGAAATGATTGAAACAGACAGTATTTTTCCAAAACAAAGCACCTCTTTATTTTGGTGCAAATAGTAATTTCTTATAATTACTAATCTAAACATATATCCCTTTTATTAACACAATCATTGAGTACAGGCTAAAACACGCAAACCACAATGACATATGGTTAGAGCAATACTAAATGACTGCACTCTGCATGTGGTGATCAGTCGCCTGCAGCTTGCTGACAGCAATCTTTATACATATGCTTTGAACTTTATACATGTAGATTAATATAACATACATCCATACAGACATTATTATAAAATTACAAGTGTATACACACTAACTTATAACTATTTATCAGCAAGGTTACTGTTTCCCATGGCTTCTCCCCCTCCGCTCTGTCAAAGTCCTTTTTCTGCTCTATCCCAGCAGCTAGTGCTGCTGTTCTTCACCTCGTGGCTGCTGCTGCTTCTTTTTCAATCTCTTCAAACTCCTCCCTAATGACTCTAACAACCTCCTTCTGCTCCTGCCTTCTCAATCTTTGCCTGCTGACTGTCTGTCTTTTATACAGTTTTGCCAGCCACCAGACCTTTTCTGAGCATGCTCACGTTCCAAACATTTTATTGGTATAATGGGATTCACTCACCGCTGTGGTGCCTCCTGCTGGCTGTCTTGGGGAATTAGCTCTGCAAGTTAATGCACCCTCTTTGGGTGGTGCCTGACCGCCATCACTCTGGCTCTAGGACCCACATCTTTCCAAGGACCATGGTGTCCTCATCAGCAACACAGCCCTCCAACCATGCTACACCCTGTGCTCCCTCCCTCCAGGGGACCTGCAGTCCACTATTCAGTCACTTTCCTTAGTGGCAACTCCACCAAGTTATCTGGCCACTTCCTCATGACCCCAGTATCCTCTTTGCCCTTGCCTCAGCCTGCAAACCCCAGCAGCCAGCAAGGAGCTGTCCCTCGCTCCCCTGGTCCCTGCTTGCATCACTGCTCTATCCAGGGGTGCTTGTAGTTCTTTCAGCCCTCCAGAGACAGTCTTTCCGCCCTGAACTCCCAGCAGAGAACTGAACTCCTCTGCCCTGCAGCTCCCTTTCTGTATGGTCCTGCTTGGCCCTGCTTAGCTGCTCCCTTCAGCCCTTTTCTGATTGGCTGCCTTCAGTGCAGCCTCCCTAGGGCTGCTTTTAACTCCTTTTCTGCCAGTAAGGGGCAGCCGCCCCATCAAACTTGGCTACATTTTAATCTTTCTCTTATTCTCCAGTCACAATTGTTGGTATCATAACCGTTGAGCCATTGTCAACCACTTTTGGATATTATGATCTGTACTGAATATTATTGTCTGTTTAGTATTATGGTTTCTAACCAAATAATATGGTCTGTTACCTTTAGCCTATATTCATACTGAACATGCCTGACGGACGTACTTTTCAGTATCTGAGCAACCATAAGCCTATTTTTATGCTGAGTGTGTGCCACTTTTACCTGGATGCATGCCAACATTCCATACATACTAAACCATAAACAATTACCTCATTCTTTTAGTGTACATGTCCACATTTCCCATGTTAGTTTATTTATCTTAATGTTATGGTCTGCTGCTGCCTATATCCTGCAAATGTAATTTACTTCCCCCCCTATTTTCAGCTAATGGTGGTAAAGTGATGCTTTTAGTGCTGTGCTTAAAGGATAGAGTGGAGTTGTTAATGTTATTTTTAATATTCATCCTTTGTAATCTGACCCAGTTTTTGTACAACTCATTTTTGAGTTTCAAATAGTTGAAGATCTCCTGATTAAGTTAGAGTGCTCTCTTACCATACTTATCTTACCTGTGCATTGGGATAATTTGCTCGTGTCCTTAATAATGTTGCTGGAAAAAACTGCCAGCTCTCCTGAACTCTTTTCCCCCTTAAACTTGCTTCCCACAGAATCTTATCAACTAATTCTCAGATTCCTAAAGTCTACCTTAAAGTCTGTTGTCTTTATTCTGCTGTTTTTCCTTCTACCATTTCTTAGAACAGTGGTTCCCAAACTGGCGTTCGTGAACCCCTAGGGGTTCATGAAATATTACAGGGAGTTCTCAGAAAAAAATTCCCTAATGGCGGACAGAGCTGTCCCTAGGAGCCCTGGGCAGGACGGGGTCAGCAGCCCGGAGCCCCTGGACTTCCAAGAGCTAAGTAGATCAAAGCAAGCGTACCTATCACACCGAGGAGATTTAAACTTCAAGACTCCTTATAAGAAATGGAAAGGGAGGTGGATATTTTTTGCTGTTTATAAAATTAAATAGGCAGCTAGTATTTTTAAAATTATGACGAACAAGTTTAAGCTTTATTGTAACATGCGTTGTTCGCCTGGACTGCTCAAGACCTGAATGCTTTGATTTGGCTTCTTAAATACCTTCATGCTGTTTCACATCTGATATTCCTTAATGAAACATAGGAGCCTTGTCTTCTAATAGATTTATTCAAAGTGATACATGCTATGAAAGTGAGAACTTGGAAGAGTGTTGCCATTTTCATAATGCAATAAAAATACTGTAATGATAAATAAGAACATAAGAATGGCCCTACTAGGTCAGACCAAGGGTTCATCTAGCCCAGTATCCTGTCTTCTGACAGTGGCCAGTGCCAGGTGCCCAGAGGGAATGAACAGAACAGGTAATCATCAAGTGATCCATCCCCTGTCACTCATTCCCAGCTTCTGGCAAACAGAGGCCAGGGACACTTAATAATAAATAGTGTGTAATAAGCATGTCATAAAAACAAATTTTATATTTCCAAGATCACTGCTTTTATAATTTATACTCAGGTAAATGAGAAAATCCCTGGAAATATTCATTTTTAGGAGGGGGTTTGCAAGATCAGACATTTTAGTGAAAGGGGTTCACAGATTGTTAAAGTTTGGGAACCACTGCCTTAGAATCAAGAACTCTATCATTTCATGATTACTTTCACCCAGACTCCCTTCTGTTGCCGGCCCAAAAAGGCCTGAGGCAGCAAACAGTGGTTCGTTGCCCGGTGTGCGTCGCACTAATTATCACACCAGGGTGGAGAATGCAGAAAAAGTTTATTTGAGCTCAAGTAAGGTGCCAGGGAGATATTTACCATCTCAAATCCTGCACACACAGATACAAGCTGTGTGTGTCTTCTTATACATGATTTCAACAAGGCATCCTCATTACCCCCCACTAGTCTCCTCCCCACTCCTATACAGTGTATAGTTAACAATTAAATCATCCTTGACAGCAGACAATTCATCTCGTAACTTTTCAAGGCTGTTACCTTGGTTTACTTCTGAATTTATTACCTTGTCTCCCCTCCCCTCTTTCTAAACTAAACAGGAGATAGTAAAAAGGGGCCCTATCTTCTGGTGTCTTACACTGATAAGAAGCTGTTACACATTCCATTCTCAATACTAGCCTGGGAGTTCAATTAGAGTTTAATATGGAAGCACTTTGGACAAGCATAAAATAACTTTGGTCCATTCAGGCCTGGTACAGAAAAGCTTCATTAATACTGTGGTTTTCTACCCTCCTGAGTTATCTAGGGATATGCCTAATGGCACCAACAATCCCCCCCTTTGAGAATACTCAACAAACATTTGGCTGAGTTTTCTCATACTTTGAAGACAAAAAACAATTAAACTATAGGGAGCTGGGGTATTCAGTTCCACATTCATCCTCCCTATGGACCCGGTAGGATTCGGTATGTGGAAGCCCACACCCACCCTAACCGGTCCTCATGCCTGGAAGGAGCATTGTGAATGTCCATACTTCCATCCAGAAAGTGTTCAAGTATGTCATCCCCCTGACCACAGATCAGATGGTTCCTGATAGTCTGTAAGGGCAGTGGGCCAAGTCTGGTGCTCAAGATCCATCTAAATATACCAGATCCCACTGCAATACCTTCCCAGTCTCAGTGATTCTCAATACCATCTCTGTCAGCAACTTCTGGGTCATAGAACTGAGGGTGGAAATGACATGTAAGCCACCAACTCCAGCCTGTCCTTGGGATAGCTGAGCTCTAAAAATAAGGCTAGTGGCCCCTTCTAGTTGGCCCAATTTCCTATCATGTTCCCAGCTTTTTAAAAATATTTCAAATGGTTGCTATATTACTGGCCTGAGTCCACAGAGATCTGGTCAATTCCCTCTTCTTGCAGAGGAAACAACCCAGGCTTTCTGTTGTGCTAATCTAATGGCAGCCCCTTGTGAGCAATACATGCTGGAGGATTTATCCAAACCACAGGACGCAGCCTGTAGAATAAACCCCAAAATCTAATCAATACCACAGTCTCAAACAGGGGTCCCACAAATTTCCTCCTGCCAGTGTATAATTCTTGGTTTCTACACCAGGGTCAGTCCTTTATGTCCTTTTTGGTCAGGAAATCCTGGATTCTGACACTGCACAATGCTGTTGGTGGTCACCAGGACTTAATAAGGGTCTTTCCAGCATAGAGCCAAAACAGTCTTTCGCTGGTGGAGCTTTACATTAATCCAGTTTCCTGGTTCCAAGAAGTGGCAGGCCTCCTAGGGTCTTTGTGTAGTTTGTCTTTACCTGTGAAAAAAAGAAACCTAACACATTTCATTAGTGCCTGTCAGCGATTTGCAGACTTTACAGCTGTGTGGGAACATTTAAGCCCCCCCCCTTGTCTTGGTTGTTAGCTAAGTCTTAGCTGAGAGCAGTGTCCTGAAATGGGGCTAATGCCCTATCTTTAAACTCAGCATGTTAGCTATTTTTCCTCAGTTAACTCGTTCTTCTTCCTTTTTCCTGTTTGGCTTCTTTTAACCTACAAAGGAAACTTAGCCTTCACTTATACATCTTTTTCTAACAATGAACACATATACATTGCCTTTATACAGTACATTAGTCTTATTATTTAAAGTTTGTCACATCTATCCTTTTACTAAAATAACTTTCGTCAAAGCTTTGGGACAACAAGCTAGGACAAGCACACCCACTTTGATGAGTTTATTTCATAGAGCCTCTAGTCCAATAGTTTCCCACCATCCCCAGCCCTCTGGCTAGAAATCTGAGATAGCCAGAAGGATCCAAATATAATATGGGGAGTGGGTTAACTTTCCATGTCCTTGCTTCCAAAAACTATTAGTATGCAAGTTTTATTAACAATTTTCAATTAAAAGATTTGGCCAATAAAGTTTCTCTTTCTCTTACTTAAGGAGATGTATTAGACTTTAGTATATCACATTTTTCCCAATTTATCCAAGCACTTTGTATTCCAAGTTGAACAAAACAAGTATCTGTATTCCAATCCAGACCATCCCATAAACAAAACAATTTTGGCCACCAGACAGACACCACAAGACAGAACATAAAACAAAACATAATTTTTACTGTGCCATCAAAGGCATGGTATGTTGAATGCTGTTCAGCTAGCATCAGTTTTCTCTGATTATCTGAAAGACAAAAACAGAAGTCTACCCTTTCTGGGCAATCAATCATCACTGAAAATATACAAATACCTTAGTTGATTTCAGGCAAAACAGGGGAATTACCCCATATTTTCATATATATGTTTCATAGGCAGCTTAAGTCTCAGTGACTTCTACTTTATCAGTTAGATAACTTGCATCAATACAGATGCTTCCTGACTTGCTTTGTACTTTTAACTCCTGCTTTTAAACACTGAAAGAAAACATCATCACTTATAGTGCCTTTAGAACCTAATAAGATTTCAATTACATAGCACTATATAAACATTTTTTAGATAATTCAACTAAATGGGTCATAACCAAATGATTGCAATCTAATAATTTCTTTGCCTGAATTTATTTACAAACATTTCAAAGACACCAAGAATTTTTCTCTTTAGCATTTTTACAAAGTTCAACTGCTGTTCCCTCCAGCAACTACGGAGTTAACTTTTCACACTGCCTTAAATCACTCACTTGTTTTCTCCAACAACCACTTTTCTCAACTTAAATCACTATTACAAGTATCCTCCTGGATATTTGAAATCCCCATGTTTATACCTATTTACTCCTTTCTTCCACTAGACCCTCAAAAGTTTCCAACCCGTTTTCCAATCTCTCCGTCTGTTGTTTGCCTGCCTGGGCTCGATCCTTCTTTTCTAGCTGAACCGTTCTTTCCCTAGACACCAATTTGCTCCACTGCCAGTTTTAACTAAGGGGGGGTTGGCTTCTCAACTAGCCCCCACCCTTCTGGTCTTTTTCCCTAAAACATTTTAACTCACAAGACTACCTAAGTCTTCCCTTGTGAGGCTTGCCACCTGGGCAAAACACATGGCCCACTGGTGTTTAATTATTTAATCTCCCCTTGTAGCAAACACACTACTATTACGGTGTATGCTGAGCACAAATAGTTAAATTTTGGCAAGTCCCTGAAGGACTGGTACTTGCTTAACCAGGGCTTCCTTTTCTAACTAGAAATCCTGTCTCAAAGCCTGCAACTTGCCCTGAGCGCAGGTTTGAGTTGCTGTCTGGGTCATGATCTATGCTCTTAATTGCTCAATTCTAGTTATCAAGTACATATTTGTTCTTTTTCTCCAACTACTCTATTGCCCAGTCCTGCTGCAACTGGGGGTAGAACCCCTTTCTAGTTCTCAGACTTACTGCAGCTGAGAGTAGGCTCACCTTTAATCATGCAATCCTCAACATATAACACCAACAGTTCCAAACAAAAGAAACACAACATAACAAAGGTAAAACAAATAGATGGTGTAAATTCTATAGGGCTCCCCCATTCTCAATTACTCACCAAACTGTGACAAATCTGTTACCAATTTATCTACTGCAGGACGTTGGGGGAGGATAAAACACACCATATAACCAAACCCCAAAGCTTCCCCAAGCCTTAAGCCACTTTAATACTCACACATATCCAGACTGGCCACGTCTGTATATAACATTCAGAGAAGGGGAATAGGTGGACAGGAGATTATTCTGTATACAGCTTATCCAGTATTTCCAACATGCTTCCACTCTTGGGAGAGCTGTTCTTTTACACCCTGGAATCTCCTGCAGTGTCTCTTTCAGAGATCCCAGTTCAGGTCACCAAGCCATACCAGCTCTGGGATTGCAAAGACTGTTAAATCTCACTGAACAGTTAAGCTTTGCAAATGCAATCTCAGTTCTGTAACTTATATTACCTTTAATTTACCTCTGTCTATATTTTCCCACAGCCAGCTGGGGCTAAAAGCAATTTTTCTTTGTACTTAACATAGTCTGACCTAATACACAGAGCAGCTCTCTCTTTATCTCTGGGCTTAGCAGAGTTTCAAATTAACCCATTCCTAGACGAATTGCTCACACCGTGTCAGAGGCTTTTCCTTTGGTAATTAAAAGCTCCTCTGAGATATATGATCTTATCTAGATTGAAGGTACCTTCTAATGGACATTGTTTAGATGGATTTTTACGCGTGTAAAGATTCCAATTCTCTAAATACCTGCAGGTTTCAGGACCATAATGTACGTACATGTACTATGCTGGGGTACCCTTAGGGGGTGAGGTAGAATATTTAGACTGTCCCTTCCCCCATTTTCCACTTACACACACAAAGAGGGGGGCCCTGTCCGCGCTAGCGGCTCATAAACTAAGAATCTCTCCCTACAGGGGGGGGAGGGAAGATGGGTTCACACATTCCTAGACCCAGGCAGCTTCCTCGCCGGACGATGCCAGGCTGAGTCAGCCCACCGTGGGTCGGATCTCCTAAAGATCCACTAGTTACTGGGCTTGCGTTAGACTACTCCTGATCATTAGCATTTGCTTCACAGGTTAATCTGGGCGTCTTCCAGTAACAGACACTCACACTGGTATACACACACACACACACACCAAGACCATTATTCCCACGGACAATCCTCCTCCCAGTGCAGCTCTGGGGCATATGGTGGGGGATTTTTACAAGAGCTCTTTATACAAACAGTTTCAAAAGCTACCCATTTGCTAACAAAACAAAAGTAATTGAAGGATCATGTTGTAATTAAGTGATCCTTCTGGTGGCCACCTTTCCTGGCTCTCTAGTTGATATTGAGGCCAGTCAACTGTACAGAACCTTTTTAGTTTACCCTTAATCATTGGATCCAAACCAAACACTTTCCAATTTGCTAGAATGCATTCTGGGGGCATACACCATGCCCTGCCTGTACTCCATCCCTGCCCCATACCTATGGGAAGACACTGGGCGTCCCCAGGTCTTAACAGGCAAACAAAAGGTTAACAGCACTGAACTGTTCCTACCTTTTCCACAGGACCGGTTCCTCACCGTCGCCCGCAGCTGCTTCTCCACTATCTGAGCGCGTTGCACCGTTGTGTCCTCCAAGGTCAGCCTGACGCGTCTCTGCCGAGGCCCCCGGTAAAAGCACCGGTGCGCGCTGGGCATCGGCTGTGACTGTCGTCCACCGGCCATTGGAGGAGTCCGGGCAAGGCATAATTTTGCCTCGAGCCCACCCAGGGACGCCAAGACTGTTGCCGGCCCAAAAAGGCCTGAGGCAGCAAACAGTGGTTCGTTGCCCGGTGTGCGTCGCACTAATTATCACACCAGGGTGGAGAATGCAGAAAAAGTTTATTTGAGCTCAAGTAAGGTGCCAGGGAGATATTTACCATCTCAAATCCTGCACACACAGATACAAGCTGTGTGTGTCTTCTTATACATGATTTCAACAAGGCATCCTCATTACCCCCCACTAGTCTCCTCCCCACTCCTATACAGTGTATAGTTAACAATTAAATCATCCTTGACAGCAGACAATTCATCTCGTAACTTTTCAAGGCTGTTACCTTGGTTTACTTCTGAATTTATTACCTTGTCTCCCCTCCCCTCTTTCTAAACTAAACAGGAGATAGTAAAAAGGGGCCCTATCTTCTGGTGTCTTACACTGATAAGAAGCTGTTACACATTCCATTCTCAATACTAGCCTGGGAGTTCAATTAGAGTTTAATATGGAAGCACTTTGGACAAGCATAAAATAACTTTGGTCCATTCAGGCCTGGTACAGAAAAGCTTCATTAATACTGTGGTTTTCTACCCTCCTGAGTTATCTAGGGATATGCCTAATGGCACCAACACTTCCACCTTCAAATTCTCAACCAGTTCCTCCTTGTTTGTCAGAATCAAATCTAAAGCAGCTTGTTCCCTAGTTGCTTCCTCTGCCTTTTGCAATAAAAAGTTGTCTCCAATACATTCCAAGAACTTGTTGGCCTGTGCCCTGCTGTACAATCTGTGCCCTGCTGTATTATTCCCCATAACAAATGCCTGAGTAGTTGAAGTCCCCTACCACCACAAAGTCCTTGGCTTTGGATGATTTTTTTAGTTGGTGGTGGAGGTTGGTTTTTTTTGTTTTTGTTTGTTTGTTTTTTTGGGGGGGGGAATCATAATGGTACTTACACATTCCCTCAAAACACAGTAAAACATAGTAGTAGTGAATATATTTCAAACCAGTAAATGCCACTTTGGTAAGATTTCTTATTAGCACCATTTCAAATAATAAACTTTCAAATAATTGTGGGTTGAACACACCATTCAAATGTCTAACTTTCTCCAATATAACCACCATGGCATTCCAAAATGTCTGCTATTGTGCTTTCATTGTAACCTGCTACCATATAGTCCAGATATGATTTTAGGATTCTTTCATGGCCTTTAAAACTCAAAGTGGTGGGTCGGTTCTAGAAATTTTTATGTATGTAGCTTCTTTGTGTCTCACTTATGTAGCTCTTCCTTCTGGAATTGCTTTGGCAAAGGGAGCTTTATCTTCTAAAGAACTCTGCCTCTTGAAGGAATTATGTCTTTATTTTATGACTACAACGTTTTTGCCTCATGGGTTCAAAAATTATTTGTATGTTACTAAGTGAAATAGCTTGCTAATAGCCCTCAGATCTCAACCTTTAGAATTGCTATTGTCAATGTGTCTTCCTCACAAAAGGAAGAGAACTCTTTCAAATGCAAAACACATTCACCACTTAATTTCAGATCTATGACTATCCATACAGTGCTAGCCATCTTTCACTTTGTGAGAGTTAATTTATTACATTTCCCAGGCTGGAACGTATTAAATCATAGCCTTTAGGCCACCATTTGTTATCACATCTGTCTCCTCATGACACATCACTCTTTGTTTTTTTTATTAATATGTGAAAAATTTTGATCGCATTACAACCACCATCAACTGTGTCATAGTTAGCACTGTAAACTGCTGCATTGTTACTTGTAAACAAGATTTATGCACAGGGGATGAAAATAATTCAAAAAACTTCATACAAAGCTTATTAGTGCCAAGGATGAAGCCATTTAGTTGTAAAATATTTTCACTTCCTTACCATATCAACATATTTCATATGCTTGTTCTTGGGATTTTATTAGTGGTAAATATATGGGTTTACTTTTGGGGGTATTGGATGCAAGGATATTAACTATCCATTTATGAGAATTAGTCAGATTGCTTCCTCATGCATTCTTGGTAGGTGAACATGATTTCCAGATGTTATCTCACTAAACAAGTACAGCAAAGTACAATGTTTGTCCCAAGCTGCATTTTACAAGTTTCCTACTGTTACCCCCAAATTTGGGACCTCAGGCAATCCAATAATGGTTTGCCTATGATTATGCAATTTATTCTGTCCAAATGGGTAGTAAGGTGGTGGCTTACCTAGAGAAATTGCCAGGGTATTACCAGGGGGTTTGTCTCTGACCCGCAGAGGATCTTCCAACGCTGGCTAATCCTGCTAACCTTGGAAGGATACCGATACAGCCTTCTGCTCAAGGATGAATAAACATGCAGAAATTGTTAGAAAACAATTTATTTAAAATAAATAAATAGTTGCAATGTATCTAATAAAGCAAGAAAATACATAACATAGTAAAACAATAGAGTTGCATTTTAAAATTGCATAATAAAGCAGTGCAGCAAAATAATAAAAAAACAGAATACACAGGCCATATAGTTACACTGTAATAAGCATATAGAGATGCTGCATACACAGAGGCCTTAGTGTTAATATTATAATCTGATAGCGTTATAATATAGAATGTGAAAGAGAACATTACAGTGTTACAGATTT
The DNA here is from genome assembly GCF_020497125.1 of Mauremys mutica. NCBI lineage: Eukaryota > Metazoa > Chordata > Testudines > Geoemydidae > Mauremys > Mauremys mutica. Next base: position 188,452,466 of record NC_059073.1, on the reverse strand, counting down.
AGTGAAATCATTTGCTTAACACTAACATCCTGTGAGTGGTGATTAGCTGGTTGCAGGATGGGTGGGGTGGATCTTACTCAAACACAGGCATCCAGCTTTGACAGGCACACCCAGACATCCTTTAACTGGAGATGGCAAAAATCAGACTTACACTCTTTCTTCTCAGTTCCCTCTGACTTGTCTCAGGGGTCCTTATGTTCTGTCAGTTGGGTGGGATTGGAACCAGAGATGATGGTTGGTGCTATCTCCACGGAGTCAAAGTAGCTGTTTGTCCTGAAGGAGCTGTTGCTGCCGCCATCTCCCTCAGGCTGTCTGGCTTAGATGCTTCTGTCGCTGCTGTGCTCTAATGCCAATGCTTCTGGAAGCTTCTAGCTGGTGTCTCAGGAGCTTCTGCTGCTGCTTCCAGATAGCTGCTTTTTCAAGTAGTTGCTGCTTGATCTTATCTGCCTGGTTTCACACACCCACACTTAAGCCTGCTAGCTGTCCAACTTCTATACTGGTTGCTCTCTCGAGGTCAACTCATCTCAGCCAATCAGCTTCTGGCTCCTCCCCCTGACATTTTTACATAGTAAAGCTCCTCCCCCAATGGGTAGAGCTCCTCCCTCTGACCTATTTTTAGATAGCAAAGCTCCTCCCTATGAGTTGGGAACTTTCCACACTCTAACTTTGTGTCTTTCATAGAGGATTATTGTATCCACCATTTTTTATTTCTAACTTTAAACTATCACTAATTACTATTTATGTAAAACCTTAATCTTAAAACTAACTACTGTTTTATGCAAGTCAGAGTGTCCTGATACTGTCACCACCTTAATTATATCAAATTTCTGTGATATGTAACCCCCGTTTTTCAGTTTCTCTACCAGTCTCTATTAATGCGTGTCATGGAGTCCCCAGGCAATGCTCTGGAACTGCTCCCCACAAAGCCAGTCAGGACTTTGGGGAGCCTCCTCTCCCTTGGAGCAGACTGTATTCAGGGCAAGCAGCTCACACACAATGTGCTGCAACGTTTTTCAAAACAGCTAAAAGCAAAATCTCTTGTTACAATTCCCCTCCTTGCTGGGTTTGTAAACTTGTTTATAAATCCAGCACGTCATAATTTTATAAGTCCAATAAGTATGTGATCTTGTCCAGTGTTGACTCAAGATTTTCCTTTGTAGGAAACCGAGCCGATATTTCTTCATACTGGCACAATTCTTCACCAATTTGATTCTCACTTGTCTGTTTGCCTGAGGGACTACATATGCTTTAGCTGCCTGAATTTTCATTTCATCCAGCACACCAAAATAATAAGTGTAATTGCCATTATAATTTTAAATGCCAAGATTATTATAATAGGATGTAAAATTACCTTTAAGAATCCTGTAGCTGTGGGAGACCATCCCAAAAACACTACCCACCTGTTTACCTCATCTGACCTTTCCCCAACTTTTGGCTGCACAGGCTCAGAAATATCATGTGACCTGCAGCTTCTGATGGTGGAGTTACTCTGAAAAATGGATTTGGGACACTGCTATAATTACCTGCCTATTTACCCCCCTTAGTCTGTTCTTCCCAAGGTAAAAGTTTTCAGGGTTGTTAAGGAAACACTAAAGGTCACAGATATAACCTGATAAAATAATTGACTCAGGCAGTATTCTTTCCAAAACAAAAGTATTATTTATTGATGGAATTATTAATCCCTACTACAGTAGGATCTAAAAATCCTAAACAATGCACAAAATCCCTGAGACACAAATTCCTTATTGCAAATTAAAGAGTATTCAAACTACAATAGCATATAGTTTAAATTATACTAAGGGAAGTGATTTGTTATAAGTGGCCAGTTTGTAACAAATCGCTTACAGCAGTTCTTAAAGTGATTTAAAGTTGACATCGATTCATTTAAATTAACAGAATTGTATGCATTCTTATAAATGCATACATGGACATACTAACCCTGTGTACTATCCTACACTACGCTTATACTATTCTGTAGTTAAAAGAATAACAGGCTTACTTGATAAATCTGTTGATGTTTATTTAGAAATCAGTATTGGTGCTTTATAAATTCTCTAGTTGCTGTTGCTGTCCAGTTCCTGGTCAGTCAGCTTTGCTCTGCTCCAATTTTCTTCTCTTTCTCTGCAGCAGCTTTTCTTTGGCTCCTCTTTCTGGCTTTTTGTGTGTTTCCGATTGTGTGTCTCTCTCTAAGGCTCTGACTCTGGCCTTTGAAACTGCCTGCTGGCAGCTGGCCTTTTATGCTACATTGTAGCTCCCTTCTAATATACCGGGGTAGGCAACCTATGGCACGTGTGCCAAAGGCGGCACGGGAGCTGATTTTCAGTGGCACTCACACTGCCCGGGTCCTGGCCACCAGTCTGCATTTTAATTTAATTTTAAATGAAGTTTCTTAAACATTTTAAAAACCTTATTTATTTTACATACAACACTAGTTTAGTTATGTATTATAGACTTATAGAAAGAGATCTTCTAAAAACGTTAACATGTATTACTGGCATGCGAAACCTTAAATTAGAGTGACATTATCTGAAGACTTGGCCCACCACTTCTGAAAGGTTGCCGACCCCTGTAATATACCTTTCTATTCTTAGCAACAATTACTTCACTTGCACATGCTCAGTATTAACCATTACTTTTGATTGACAGCTCTGACCTTTAAAACAAGTTGTGGCTGGTATCAATGGGCTCTGACTAGCTGCTCAGTTAATTGACCTCCCTTACTGCACATACTCACTGCTGTCATTTACCTCAGAACTGTTTCTGATGGCCCATTCACACATATACTTGATGCTTTGCCAGGGCACGATTTTAGAAATCCTAAATTTTCACTGAGCATACCCACAATCTGCAGCATTCATCTCAGGGTGTAGTGTTTTTTGCTTATTCAGAATAGAGATCAGAAATACAAAGGCGAGACTGGAGAATTTCTCTAATACTTCCCTCCTTGAGAGTTTGATAATCTCTATTATCCTGCCCTCACCTACTTGTCAATTCAGTGGGTATTTGGCCTTGCCCAACATTGGATCAAGGCTCCTATTTAGGAGTGAGCATGAATTTTAGGTTTTGTGCCAACAAGCATACTACCCCTGATTCTGCCTCACTAGGATGATGCAACCTTTAGCTTTATTTGTAAAACTTCTAAGTCTCCATATAAAGCATACTAAACTAAGCATCTCACTACCACTAAGATTATAAACATTAGGATTACCATCTGCAAAAATGTAAAATTTCCTCTAAAATCTGTTTACTTTTATTGGTGGGGTGGCAGATAGTAATCACAGCCCTGTGTGTATGCCAGTAATGATTTTTATGACAGGTGTCCTCAATTTAGCCAAAATTGAGACACAACTACCATAAGTGTTTAACAATTACATTACATAAACCCTTATAAAATAAATGATACCTTAACACTTATTTAACTAAACCTTAGAATATATATGTAAAAATGTACCATATGAGTAAACATAAGTTTTAACAAACATTACAAATAAATTTAAAATTGCTTATATTGAACTTTAGTGTAATAATTTCCATAATGATTAAATTATTTCTTGCAGTATTTTTTAAACACAAACTGTTATATACATTAGTTTACAGTTTTAATCTTTTTAATAAGTTTGCCTTCAATTTCCAACTTTTCTTGAACTGATTGTAGAACTTTTAACAGACTGTTTTCAATTTCTACTCATCTTTGGGCGATTTGTATTCCTGATAAAATTATTTTGGTCCAGCAACATTATTATAGGTATTACCAAATACTTTGTATTACAGTTATCCATACAATAGGGTGCAGCATTTTATTTAAAATTACAATGGTAATAGGTGACCATCCCAATAGTGGAATGGACCTAAAATGGGCCTGATTGTATTATGCGTAAATATTGTGTTTCTAGTAGTTTGGGAACTTGTAAGGTGGTAGGGGAAGAATTGGGTTCTGTAGGTGTGGGTTCTTGAGGTCTTTTAGTACTACACATAATTAGTGTTATTTATTGGTAGGGTCCAATAACTTGTATCAGGGTCTGGGCCCTTTTTTGGAGTCCAGTAAAGTGTGATGCATGTTGAAACGGATCTTTAATGGCCCATAGCTGGGTGGATTATTACCGGTACCAGTGAAAATTCAGAAAAAAAATATGCTTAATGCATAGCAATTTATTTGAGAATCATACAAGCAGTAAAGGTTATATAATACACATCTCCCTAATAAGCCTCAATTCCTCAAGCATAAACCCTCAGTAATTATGTTGGCCTTACACAGTATCCTGATATAGCTGCGTTGTTTGCCAAACTACCAGTTCTGGATGGAGATTTCATTTATCATCTTCTTTCACCTCTCTGGCACTTGGTCTGTCAAATGTCCCCCGGAGCAGAGTCTAGGTTACCCTGATGCCTTCTGGTTCAAAAGTCCCACAAAAGTCCCTTGTAGAAGGGTCTTGGTTACCCTGAGGCCTTCTGTCTCACAGTATCACAGACCTCTTCAGATGTTAATTGGGGAACTAACTAACTAATTTACTCTGCTTAGCATTTATACCTTTTGTTCTTAAAGGAGTCACGTCCCAGAAATCTGCCCTGTGGACATTTCATTACTGGTTTTCTCTAATTAATATTTTAGAACGGGAGCTACAAAATGGAGACATACCAAAGCTCAATCAACATTTACCCTCTTATCAATCATTCACTTGAGTTCTTAGTGTGATGTCATGCAGAGGTGTCATTTTGACCCAGATCAGCCTGTACCAAGTCCACTGATCACATGTTTTTATGTCTTTACTTTGGTGATCTGGCCCCCCGGCTGATATATTCCAAAGTTCTATGTTGAAACATACACACAAATAGAGCTTTTATCTCACCACTTTCAGTACATTTCCACACCATCTAGCTAATGCTAAGAGAATCCTGCTCCTAGAATCCTCTAGCAAATTCAGACATACCAAGCCATACCAAACTCATGCTTACCACACTTATTCACATCAGACACTGTAATCCATAATAATTCAGCACCATCCCAACAATGCACTACAAGAAGGACTGATTTCTTGAACTAAGTATACTTCTAACCAACAGGTTAGGGTTACAGTTACATCTAATTCATTTATTACAGTACCCCTTACCATGGGAAAGGTAGATTGTGGAGTTTTCCAATGACATTGTGTTCCACTCCTCACATAACACCCAAAAAAAATAAACTCCTCTCTGTCTTGGTGCACTTTGTTTTTTATACCATTCTCTGCTGTGAAGGATCTTTTTAAATATACCAAATATTCTACAACTAATATTTCAGATTGCATGGATTCAGTTTTAATTATTCTATGCTTTGTTCCTTTTTTAAAAAATGGTGACTAATCTTCCATTATTGTTGTTCTTTGTCTTGCTTGTTTATGTAAACCATTGCTGTTGTATTGTCTGTGAGAACCAACACACAGTTGCCCTCCAGGTGAGGCTGGAACACTTGGCAGGCTAGGCATACCACCCTCAATTCTCTCACATTGATGTGTAACTCGAGTTCCTCCAGGGACCAGTGGCCTTGAGTCCTGAGGGTCCACAAATGGGATCCCCCACCCATCTCTGAGGCATCTTTGACCAGGGACATTGAATGTGTGGGTCTCAAGTAGGGGGTGCCTGCATACAGCGTCTCCGGGCCCAGGCAACGCATGAGGGTGGAAATCACTGATGGAAAAAAATTAGACCACCTTGTCTGATGGTGCCTAAATATACCAACACTAGCCAAGAGTGGAGAGGCCTTAGTTGTAGTCTTGCATGCTGCACCACATAGGTGCATGATGCTGTATACCCCAGAATTTTCAAGCATGGGTTGATGGGGTGATCCCTCAGGCTCTTTATGAGTGTCTCTGTATCTCTAAACCAGCTTTCTGGGAGAAAAGCTCTGACCTGGATTGAGTCAAGAACCACTACTATGAATTCGATTCTCTGAACTGGGGAAAAAGTGGATTTTTGCATATCTATCAACAGCCCCAGGTCCTGGAAAGTTGACTGTATTAATTTTATATCTGCCTCCACTTAGTCCCTGGACTGCCCTCTGATCAGCCAGATGTCCAAGTAGGGGTATACCTGCATTCCTTGCCTCCTCAGGAAGGCTGCCATGACTGCCATGCATTGGGCTGCTGGCAGTCAGAAAGGGAGTACCATAAACTGATAATGTCTGTGGCTTACCACAAGTTGTAGGTATATTCTCTGACCCTGAAAGGAAATACATGTCCTTTAAATCGAGGGTGGCATACCAGTCCCCTGGATCCAGCAAGTGGATAATGGATGGCAAGGAGATCATACAAAACTTCAGTTTCTTCATGAATCTCTTGAGGTTTTGCAGATCCCAAATCCGTCTGAAGCAGGGCTGCCCGGGGGGGGGGGGGAGGGGGGCAAGTGGGGCAATTTGCTCCAGGCCCCTCAGGGGCCCCCGCAAGAGTTTTTCAGGGCCCCTGGAGCAGGGTCCTTCACTCACTTCAGGGGCCCCGGAAAACTCTCCTGGGCCCCCTGAGCTTCTTTCGCTCCGGGTCTTTAGCGGCAATTCAGCGATGGGGGGGGGTCCTTCTGCTCCGGGACCTGCCACCAAAGTGCCGGGTCTTCGGCGGCAATTCAGCAGCGGGGGGCCCCCCGCCACCAAAGACCCCAGGCCCCCTGAATTCTCTGGGCGGCCCTGGTCTGAAGTCACTGTTGGCCTTTGCAATTGGGAAGTAACGCGAGTAGAACCCCCCGGTCCCTAGCTCTGGTGGAACCTCCTGCACTGTTCCCATCCTGAAGAGTGACTGACCTCCTGGGCTAGAAGAATCTCATGAGAAGGGTCCCCAAAGGAGGAGGAGGGAGGGTGGGAAGGAGGAGAACAACTCAATTGAAGGGTGTATCCCACTTCTGCTGTGCGCAGTACCCAACCATCCATCGTAATGCTTCTGGATCTCATAGGGCAACTCCAAAGACAAGCCACGAGCTCCACCTTATGCCCACCACAGAATCCATGGAGCAGGCTCCAGAGTCTGCAATGTCCAGAGCTGCCTGGAGGGACGCCTTGGCCATTGCTTCACCTTCCTCCACCAGGACTGAAAACTCACTCCTGGATTGTAACGGCAGGAGCTCCCTGAACTGTGCCATTGCAGTGAACCCTTCTACCCCCTGTCCCCATGTGACCCTGAAGCACACGTCCCATTCAGCCCCTTGCTCAATGCTGTCATCCAACTAGCTCCTGAGCCTGTATCCCGGTCTGTCCCCTCACTAGCCCTTCTGATCCCCAGTGTGTGACCCCCCAGCAGCCCTACTTACCCCACTCTGTCTGTCCTAACCCGGCTCTTCAGTCAGGGTGCTGTGATGAACACATCCAGCTCGTTGCTATTCTAGCGCCACAGTGGCCTCTGGTGGGTGAAAGCAGAACTGCAGCACTTCTCAGGCAGAATGCATTTTCTGTGGGGGGAAAAATGTCTGTGCTTAATATGAATTCTGCATGTGCGCAGTGGCGCAGATTTCCCCCAGGAATAAGGACCTTTGCAGATCTGACATTGTGAATATCTCAGAGCTGTGGATAGACTAAAAGGCAGCATCATTTTGTTGAAGATGCTCCTCTCTCCCGTACAGAAATCCATATATTTGTGTTGTGACAGTTTTGGGGAGCCATGTGGAACCAGGCAGCAATGAGGTCAAAAGCCATGTACAAATCTCTTTGGACAAGAAAGGGATAGTGTTTCACAGCCCCCTACATTTTAGAATTCTACAAAGTACATTGGCTAGTGCAGCGGTTCTCAACTGGGGGTCTGGGAGCCCTTTCAGGGAGTCCATGGAGGCCCGCTACTGAAACCCAGCACCACAAGTGGGGCTGAAGGGGGGAGCAGCATGGGGCTGAAGCTCAGAGCTTCCCCCCCCCCCAACAGCCAGGAGTAGTGTGAGGCTGAAACCCCGAGCTCTCCCTGCTGAAGCTGGGAGCAGGGGCTGAAACCCTGACACGGGCAGACGCCTTGAGCCCATGAGCAGAGGTGAGGGAGCACAAGGGTGTTGCCCCTCCAAACTGCAGTGCCTTACTCAGAGTGGGGCAGTTCTGGGGGCAGATCCATTGCGCCACCTCTTCCCCCCCCCCCCCAATTCCCCTCAGGCCTCGCACTCTGGCCAGGTCCTAGACAGGAAGCCGGAGTCAGGCAGTGTGAGGCAGCTGCTCTTCTGGCTGGTGGTGCCATGGAAAGGGCAGCCATGGCATTCCCCCATCTGCTGCTGGTGCCCTGGGTTGTGGCAGCTCTTCAGCTCCCAGTCCCCTTTGACTGCTCACACAGCCGGTCAGAGATGCCCAGGCAGCTCCGAGCCCAGCAGAGCCCTTGGCAAGTACCCACCAGCACACAGCCCCAGACTAGTGGGTGGCCTGCTGAAGTGAGTCGGGGGTGGAAGTGGTGCTCCCTCCCTGGACCCCGCTGTGCAGAGCTGGCCTGAGCCTTCCCAGCCCTTGCCCCCCCCCCCTACAAATAAAAGTCAAACTATGCCTATGTCCAAGGGTTCCCACCTCTGGCCTGGAGCCCTGAGTCCTCCCACCCCCACAGGGCCCTGGAGTTTTTCTAGCATGTTGTGGGGGTGGGGGGTCTCCAAAAGAAAAAGGTTATGAACCTCTGGGGTAGTGAACTGGACTACCAGTTTTCAATTAACTTTGTGTTGTTTATTTACAGTAGGTACACTTCTTAATATTTACATCTTCTACAAATACTGTCTGTAGATTTGAGATAGAACCAAACCATTTTGATTAACAATATTAGAAGAGTTTTCTTAATAACCCAACTAATAGTCCTCCTCTGGAGAGTGCAGTCATACTTTTAATTAGTAATATAATGCTAGCTTATTGGACCCTTAAGATAACAGCATGCTGATTCAGTGACATTTTGATTATTTCATTGTTTTCTAAGAACTGGTTAAGGTTGAGCTTTCTGAATTAAATCCATCATTAATTGGATAACCTCAACCTCAGTTCTTTTAGTTCAGATGCTTAATTATGTAAGATTATTTTTAAACTTTATAGTTAACCTAATGGAACATGCTTTTGATTTTTAACAGTTTCTAATTGAGAGAATTATCACAGTTCATGTTTAGAAGGCTCTATGCTCTATTCTTTTGTTCCCTGCTGTTTTCAATTTTCTTTATATTTCATTCTCAGCTGGTTAGTTTACTATTTAATATTATACTTCAGATATGTTCTCAGACTCCTTGAAATTTGAAAACCTAAATCAGTATAGGATTTTGTTCTTCTTGAGTTAGGTCTTCATCAGTATGTGCACTGAATGTAACTAAGCAGCAAACATGGCAGAATTAAAAAGTAGTTACTGGCATCTGTCTGCAGGGCTTTCCATTTTACAACATAATCCAGAGCAACATTTAAGAGTATATGTTACAGTTTCCTCAATTAATGAAAAATTCTGTCAGTATAATATATCTTAAAACATCAAGTAACAATGCTTTTAAAATACTTTAGATAGATTTTTTTACAACAAACTATAATAGAATGTTGAGGACCAAATTATAGAGGAACAAAATCCAACTTCTATTCAGGAATGTATAGCAGAAATGTTAGTTTATACACTGGCCAAATTTCTGTTGCAGGGTGAACCTGGGCCTTTAAGAGAGTCAAAGTTCAGCTCAGTTTTGTAATGCGGTATTTACTAAAAACAGACTGATTCTGTCATTTGTAATCCAGCAGTCAGAGGAGCTGCAGGCTGCTAACAAAGCATGCTGAGTATAAAAAACATACTTTCCTCAGTCTGAGGGAGGTCAGACAGATGATAGGACCTGCTGTGTTGACTGATGGCTGGCCCGTATGATCTGCGTCCCATCATGGCAGCGAGTCAGCTCTGTAAGGATTTTTACCTGATTTACCAGTTCCCACAACATAGCTCGGTCTTGAGAAGCCTGGTCCATCAGCAGGCAATTAGTCTCTTGCTGCAGCCGCCCTGCCTCCTGTTGGGCGGCTGCCTGAACACGGATAGCCTCCTGCTGGGCCGCCATAGCTTGTATCAATGCCTGTACTAAGTCATCCATTGTGGTGAGGGAAAAAAAAAACCCTTTTTTTTAAATCACCTTCCTTCTTCCGCCATGCTGTGCACACCTAATCCCACTGCTCACACCAATTGTGACAAAGTTCCTCCTCTACCTTGGTGGGTCCTGCATTTATTGGCAGATTTGCTCACCTCAGTGATCTTCCCCACAGTCTGGGTCCACTTCTCCTGTATCTGATCAGGAGCTGGGAGGTTTGGGGGGAACCCAGGCCCACCTTCTACTCCAGGTTCCAGCCCAGGGCTCTGTGGATTGCAGCTGTCTATAGTGCATCCTATAACAGCTGCATGACAGCTACAACTCCCTGGGCTACTTCCCCATGGCCTCCTCCAAACACCTTCTTTATCCTCACCACAGGACCTTCCTCCTGGTGTCTGATAACACTTGTACTCCTTAGTCCTCCAGCAGCACACCCTCTCACTCTCAGCTCCTTGCGCCTCTTGCTCCCAGCTCGTCACACGCACTTCCTCTCCTCTGGCCTGACTGGAGTGAGCTCCTTTTTAAACCCAGGTGCCCTGATTAGCCTGCCTTGATTGGCTGCAGGTGTTCTAATCAGCCTGTCTGCCTTAATTGGTTCTAGCAGGTTCCTGATTACTCTAGTGCAGCCCCTGCTCTGGTCACTCAGGGAACAGAAAACGCTTTCTCCAGTGGCCAGAAGACCTCCATTTGACTCCTCTGCTGTAGAGGGTAGGAGGGAGAGGGCTGCTGTTGCTGTTCCTGTTCCTGCTGGGCCCTCGCTGCTGCTGTTGCTGCTGCTCTGGCTGCTCCCCTGGCTGGGCTAGACACCACCACCCACCCCCTTTCTCTGCTGTCTGCTTGCTGGCTGGCTAGTAGATTTCCCCCCCACCACCCAGTTGCTGCTGTTGCTCCACCCACAGCCCCTTGGGGGGGGGGCTGCTGGCCCGCTCTCCGGAGGAGGGGAGTGAGGGACCCCAGCTCCAGGCCTTGTTGCTGAGGAAGCCACCACCACCATCTTCTGAGCGGGGTCCCTCCTGCCTGGCCACCAGACCACCACCTGGAGCTGCTGGAGCTGCTGTGTTGGCTGCTGGGGAGCTGCTGGAGCCCCGAGGAGAAGGAGAGTGCTGCCTGCTGCTGCTGGAGGACCTCGTAGAGACTCTGAAGGCCACCGTGGAGGGGGCACCTAAGGACTGAGTATTTTTCGGACTGTGCTCTTGTGGTGGGGGCTTGGACTGTGTCTGTTGGGACACTGGGGGTGTGGCGTGGAGCCTGCCCCCGGTCCATCTGTGTCCCCCTTCGCCCCCACCACCGTCGTTGCCCCCTCCACCACCCCCGCTGGCGTTTTTTCCATCTGCCTCATTCTCCTGCCTCTGGGACTGAGCTGCTCACCTGGCTTGCCACGCCCACCTCCACCATTTGGGCCTGCAGCAGCAGCCAGCTGCATTGACTTTTTGCACAAGTGCCCGTGGGCGCACCCCCCACCCCCACCCCCTTGGCCTGGCCCCCTCTCCTTTGCCACATTTGTTTGCCCCACCCATTTCCCTCTGTGGCCCTGATTGTCCTGCCCCAGCCCTGTAGCTAGCCCCGTGGTTCCTCTACCCCGCTCCTAGCTCAACTTTCCCCCGCCCCGTGATCCCCCAGCCCTGATTGGCCCCTCCCCTCGTGCGCCCATGCCCCCTCCCATGCGCTTGTGCCCTTCCCCCATTTGAGTTTGCCCTTGTTCACTGCACCCCCCCCTATGTTGTTAGCCCCCCTGATTCCCTAGTGCAACTAGAGGAGCCGGAATTCCCCTCTGGGTCGGTGGCCTGCCACCCTCCCGCCCCTGGGTCCTTGCTTGCTCCCCACGCCCCTTTAGCCTTCCCTTTCTGGCACCCTCCTCCCCTGCCTGCAGCCTAGCGGGGAGGGGTGGTCGCCTCCTTTCCCTCCCCTCCCCTCGCTGTTTGTCCCCCTTCCCGCTCTCGTTATGGCGGGGGACGCGGAGGGGGAGACCCCTCGCGATGCTCCCACCGCCCCTCCTCCCGAAACCCCCGTGTCCAATCCCCAAGCCTCTACCTCGACCGCCGCTGCCGGTTTACCTACCACTGCCCCCGCTGGGGCACCGGCAACGGCGAGTATCGGGGAGACGTCCACTGCTGCCACGTCCTTCGCCCCTTCCGATTCGGAGGGAGCCCCCCCAGCCGGTCGGAAAGGTCGGGGTGGGAAGAAGGGTAAGGGCCCAGCTATAAAGACCAGGCCCTCCATGGCGGGGACTACCCCCGCTGCCGTGGTCCCGCTACCGGCCGCGGCATCCCTCCCCGCTGTTCCCTCTACCAGCTCCGCAGGTGTCCCTCCCCCGGCCCCCAGGGCATATGCCCAGGTGGCGGCGGCCCCCCCGCCTGCCGCTACTCCTCCGCCTGCCGCTTCCACTACCATCTCTAGCGGCCGGGGCCCCTTTCCCACCTTGACTAGGAAGCACGGCGTCCGTTGCCTCCTGGTGCCCGCCTCGCCCCACGTCGAAACCTATGTGAGGGCGTTGGCGAGGGTAGTGGGGCCCACGGCCATTGTGGCGGCCTCCAAAATGTACGGGAAGGTGGTCTTCTTCCTGGCGTCGGAGGCCGCTGCCCAGGAAGCGGTGGAGGCGGGTCTGGCGGTGGGGGGCGTGTTCGTGCCCCTGGAGCCCTTGGAAGACCTGGGGGTCCGCTTGGTCCTGACCTCCGTCCCTCCCTTCCTGCCCAATGCCGCCCTGCTGCCCGCCCTTTCTGCCCTGGGGCGCCCTATTTCTGTCATCAGCCCTCTCCCGTTGGGCTGCAAGGACCCCGCCCTCCGTCACGTCCTCTCGTTCCGCCGGCAAGTGCAGCTTCAACTGCCGCCGGCGGCACGTGACGGAGAGGCGCTCGAGGGGTCCTTTGTGGTCCCCTACCAGGGAGCCCGCTACCGGGTGCATTACTCGACGGGGGAGGCCCGGTGCTACCTCTGCCGGGCGATGGGGCACGTCCGGAGGGACTGCCCCTTGGCCCGGCACGGAGGAGCGTCCGGGACCCCCGAGCCCCGGTATGGCGCCGGCCCCGTCACCGCCAGTGCCCCTAGCTGCCCAGCACCTGAAGCTGCCCCTCCTCCTTCTCAGTCCACCGCTGTGGAGGAGGGTGCGGTGGAGATAACGCCGGGCGTGGGAGAGGGCCCGCCCCAGGGAGACTCCTCCCTCGTTCCTGTTGCCCCTCCGTTGCCTCCCCGAGTCCCTAAGCCGCTGCCCTTGCCCCCAGACCTGACCCCTGTTAGCCAGCCCCCGGATGATGCCATGGAGGGCTGGTCCTTAGTGCAGGGGAAGCGGGGCAAGCGGAAGGCTCCGGTCCCATTACATCTTTCGGATTCGGAGGCCCCCCGGAAGAGCAGGAAGGGGGTCTCTGATGACGAGCCTTCCGCCTTGCCCCCCGACGACGCCCGTTTTGTGGTGCCGGCTGGGTGCGACGTGGCAGCACCGGACGGTGACGCTGCCCCTCCTCCGGGGTCCCTTCCTGAGGAAGCCCCCGAGGGAGCCCCCCTTGCCCGCTTGCCATCCGCAGCTTCTGCGAGGACTGAGGTGGGCGTCGCTTCGGGTGTTGGCGGGGAGGGCCCCGGGGTGGCGGACGGCGATCTCCCCTCCATCTACGAGGAGATCGAGGCCCTGGGTCTGACCCCGGTTACGCAGGGGGAGGACGACCCTTTACTAGCGAGCCTCAATCTGAGTGACCTCACCTCGGTCCCCCTGTCCCCGGTTTCCCCTCCCCTGACTGCCGCTTCTGCTCCTGCCTCTGGGGGTCCCCTGGGATCCTCCATCATCCCGGCTGCGGGTGGCACCCCGCTGACGGCCGCCGAGCCCATCGAGGCGACGGCCGATGCCCCGCTGCCCGGACCCGATTCCCAGGGGGTGTCCCTCTTGGGTGTGGGCCAACCGACCCCTTGCCCTACTCTTGTCCCCTCCACCTCCCGTGATGCCGTTGCCGCCCCTCGGGATACTCCCCAGGGTGCGGCCTTAGTTGTTTTTCCCTGCTCTGACCCATCAGGGGCTGCTGCTCTCCTTCCGCCGCCCCCTGTTGAACTGGGGAGCGGGGCGGGCCGCGTGGCGTCGGCCCATCGGACGCCACGTCGAGGGTCTGCCCCCTGCCTGCCCGCCTTGGTGGGCCACGGGGCTGTGACGGGGGCCCCGCTGGGGGACGGTTCTCGATCCGTTACCCCGCCCCCCCATGCGCTGAGGGAGGAGCTGCGGGCGTTCCTTGAGGACGTCCGTGGCTCCCGTAACAAAGTCCATCTTGCGCTCCAGCGGTGGGGGGATTTCCATCTAATCCTCCGGGCCGCAAAGGCCCTCATAGGGGAGGGTAAGGGGACCGGGAAGCAGGCCGCCGCGGCCTACCGGCGGGTCTGCTTCTTCCGTGACTCTCTACTCACCCACGGGTTTGGTCACGGATTGCTGCGCGGCCCGACGGAGGCCGTGGGCGTGTCTGCCGGCGAGGATCCCCCCCAGCACTCCTCATGGCGACGATCATCTTTGCCACTTTGAACGCCCGGGGCTGTAGGATGGGTCTCCGCAGGAGCCAGGTGCTCTCCTTCCTTCGGGACGGAGGGTACTCTGTGGTTTTCCTGCAGGAGACCCATACGGATCCGGCCGCTGAAGCTAGTTGGCGGCTGGAGTGGGGGGACAGGGTCTACTTTAGTCACCTCTCGGTTCGCTCGGCGGGAGTGGCGACCCTGTTCTCCCCCGACCTACGGCCCGAGGTGCTGGGGGTCGCCGAGGCTGTGCCGGGCCGCCTGCTGCACCTCCGGGTCCACATGGAGGGGCTTGTGGTTAATCTCGTCAACGTCTACGCCCCGACATCGGGCCCGGAGAGGTTGCGTTTTTATCGGCAGGCGTCCGCCTTCCTCGGCTCTCTGGATCCTCATGAGTGCCTGGTCCTGGGCGGGGACTTTAACACCACCCTCGAGGAACGGGACCGCTCGGGGACCGAGCAGTGCCCGGCCGCAGCGGACGTCCTCCGGGAGATCGTCGAACGCCACTCCCTGGTGGACGTCTGGCGCGACCACCACCCGGACGACGTCTCGACTTTCACCTTCGTCCGGGTGGAGGCCCATCGGTCGCGCCACTCCCGGCTGGACCGCATTTATCTGTCACGTTTCCACCTTTCACGAGCCCACTCCTCCAGCGTTCGGCCGGCCCCCTTTTCTGATCACCACCTTGCCACCGTGACGGCCTCTCTCTGCGCGGAGAGGCCGGGGCCGGCCTACTGGCATTTTAATAATAGTTTGCTGGAGGACGTGGGCTTCGTGGCGTCCTTCCGGGAGTTCTGGCTGGCCTGGCGAGGGCAGAGACGCGCCTTTCCCTCGGCGCGGCGATGGTGGGACCTGGGGAAGGTGCGCGCCCGGCTCTTCTGCCGCGACTACACCCGGGGCGCCAGCCGACGGAGGGATGCGGCGATAGAGCAGTTGGAACGGGAGGTTTTGAAGCTGGAGAGGCGTCTGGCCGCCAGCCCCGAGGATCCATCCCTCTGCGGAGCGTGCCGGGAGAAGCGGGAGGAGCTCCGGGCCCTCGAGGATCATCGAGCCCGGGGTGCCTTTGTTCGATCCCGCATCCGCCTCCTTCGGGAGATGGATCGCGGCTCCCGCTTCTTCTACGCCCTGGAGAAAAGGAGGGGGGCCAAAAAGCACGTCACCTGCCTCCTGGCGGAGGACGGCACCCCCCTCACGGATCCGGCGGAGATCTGCGGGAGGGCCAGGGCCTTCTACGCGGCTCTTTTCTCCCCGGATCCGACCGATCTTAACGCTTGCAAAGTGCTCTGGGACGGACTCCCGACGGTCAGCGCGGGCGACCGGGACCGGCTAGAGCTGCCTCTCACTCTGGCCGAGTTCTCGGAAGCCCTCCGTCGCATGCCCACCAATAAATCTCCGGGCATGGACGGGCTGACCGTGGAGTTCTACCGCGTGTTCTGGGACGTCCTCGGCCCAGACCTAGTCACCGTCTGGGCCGAGTCTTTGCGGAGCGGGGTCCTCCCTCTTTCGTGCAGGCGAGCCGTGCTCGCCTTATTGCCGAAGAGGGGGGACCTCCGCGATTTACGGAATTGGCGTCCCATCTCGCTCCTCAGCACGGACTATAAAATCGTTGCGAAGGCCATTTCGATTCGGCTAGGGTCCGTGCTGGCGGACGTGGTCCACCCGGACCAGACCTACACCGTCCCGGGCCGCACGATCTTTGATAACTTGTATCTGGTCCGGGACCTTCTGGAATTAGGGTGTAGGGATGGTCTGTCGTTCGCCCTCCTGTCCCTGGATCAGGAGAAGGCGTTCGACAGGGTGGATCACGGGTATCTCCTGGGCACTCTGCAAGCGTTAGGCTTCGGACCCCAGTTTGTGGGTTTTCTCCAGGTGCTGTACGCTTCCGCGGAGTGTCTGGTCAGGCTCAACTGGACCCTGACCGAGCCGGTCAGCTTCGGGCGAGGAGTACGGCAGGGGTGCCCCCTCTCGGGTCAGCTGTACGCTCTGGCGATCGAGCCCTTCCTCTGTCTCCTCCGTCGGAGGTTGACGGGGTTGGTGCTCCGGGAGCCGGAGCTGCGGCTGGTCCTGTCGGCGTACGCCGACGATGTGCTCCTCGTGGTCCAGGACCCGGGCGACTTGGCGCGGGTGGAGGCTTGCCAGGCCATTTATTCGGCGGCCTCCTCCGCCCGGGTCAACTGGGTCAAGAGCTCTGGCCTGGTGGTAGGGGACGGGTGGCAGGCGAGCTCCCTCCCACCCGCGCTTCAGGCCATCCGGTGGAGCGCGGGTCCGCTGCTCTATCTCGGCGTTTACCTTTCTGCCACGCATCCGTCTCCGCCGGAGAACTGGCATGGTTTAGAGGGCGGGGTGAGGGCGCGGCTCCGGAAATGGACAGGACTACTCCGGTGCCTCTCTCTTCGAGGGAGGGCGCTGGTGCTGAATCAATTAGTCCTGTCCATGCT
Organism: Mauremys mutica; assembly: GCF_020497125.1. Classification (NCBI taxonomy): domain Eukaryota; kingdom Metazoa; phylum Chordata; order Testudines; family Geoemydidae; genus Mauremys; species Mauremys mutica. The sequence goes on along the minus strand of NC_059073.1, from coordinate 188,435,547 downwards.
CTGGTACCGGCTCAACACCCTGGTCCCGGCCCCGGATTTCCTGGCCAACCTCCGGACGGCGGTTCTGGAGTTCTTCTGGCCAGGAACGCACTGGGTCTCTGCAGGGGTCCTCCACCTGCCCCTGGAGGAGGGGGGGCAGGGCCTGAAGTGCTTGCGCACTCAGGTCCACGTCTTCCGCCTCCAGGCCCTACAGAGGCTCCTGTACGGTGTGGGTAGTCCGGCGTGGAGCGTCTTGGCACACACCTTCCTCCGTCGCTTCCGAGGGCTCCGATACGACCGGCAGCTCTTTTCTCTCCATCCGAGAGGTCTTCCGCGAGACCTCTCTGGGCTGCCGGTCTTCTACCAAGACCTCCTCCGGACCTGGAAGCTCTTTTCAACGACCAGGTCCGTGGCGGCCACCGTGGGGGTCGATCTCCTCGCGGAGCCCCTGCTACACAACCCCCAGCTCCGTGTGCAGGTGGCGGAGTCCCCCGCGGTGCGCCAGAGGCTGGTCTTGGCAGGAGTCACCAGGGTCGGAGACCTCCTGGACTACGACCGGGGAGACTGGCTGGATCCCCTGACGCTCGCTCAGCGCATGGGGCTCTCCAGCCCTCGTACCCCCCGGCGCGTACTTCAGGAGGTGAAGGCCGTTTTACTGCCCGCTGCTCGGGTTTACCTCGACCGGGTCCTGCGAGAGGGCACGCCCCGCCCACCTTCCACCCCGGGCCCTGTGGATCTTTTTATCGGGCCCCTGCCCCGTGGCCCCAATCACCCCCCTCGCCCTTTCACTGCAAGCCGGCTGCCCGATCTGCAGCCGGTTTTGTTTCAGACCGCGCCAAGAAAACATCTGTACACGCTCGTGCTCCACACGCTTCACTACCTCACCCTCGCTTCCCGCCCCGATACGAAATGGCGGGACCTCCTGCCACCTCTCGAGGGTGAGGAGCCCCGGTGGGCCAGTCTGTATTCTGCCCTAGTCCCGAGGCCCGCCGGGGATGTCAGTTGGCGGCTCCTTCATGGGGCCGTGAGCACGGGCGTGTACTTGGCGCGGTTTACCCCTGTCCCCAACACCTGCCCCTTTTGCGGCGTGAAGGAGACCCTGGCACATGTTTATTTAGAGTGCGCCAGGTTGCAGCCCCTGTTCCGGCTCCTCTTGGATCTCCTGTTGCGTTTTTGGTTGCACTTTTCCCCTCACCTGTTTATCTATGCACTCCCTATCCGTGGCCCCACGAAGTCGCGGGATCTCCTTGTCAACCTCCTCTTAGTCCTGGCCAAACTGGCCATCTATAAAACCAGAGAGGGGAGGTTGGCCGATGGGATTTCCTGCGACTGTGGGGCCTATTTCCGCTCCTCCGTCCGTTCACGCATCCGGGCGGAGTTCCTCTGGGCGGCGTCCACTGGCTCCCTTGACGCCTTCGAGGAGCAGTGGGCGTTGTCCGGGGTTCTCTGCTCGGTGTCCCCATCCGGTTCCCTTCGTTTAGCCCTATGACCTCACTCCCGCTCCTGTTTTTTTCATTGGTTGTCCCACGTACTTAGTTAGTGTCCCGGACCTGTGGATCCTCCCCTTAGGCTGGGGGGAGGTCCTTTAGCAGTGGGCGGGCTTCGCCCGCCCACTTCCTGGATACTAATAGGACCACCTCAGTTGCTGCTGTTTCTCCGCCTACAGCCCCTTTGGGGGGGGGACTGCTGGCCCGCTCCCCAGAGGAGGGGAGTGAGGGACCCCAGCTTCAGGCCTTGTTGCTGAGGAAGCCACCACCACCATCTTCTGAGCGGGGTCCCTCCTGCCTAGCCACCAGACCACCGCCTGGAGCTGCTGGAGCTGCTGTGTTAGCTGCTGGGGAGCTGCTGGAGCCCCGAGGAGAAGGAGAGTGCTGCCTGCTGCTGCTGGAGGACCTCGTAGAGACTCTGAAGGCCACCGTGGAGGGGGCACCTAAGGACTGAGTATTTTTCGGACTATGCTCTTGTGGTGGGGGCTTGGACTGTGTCTGTTGGGACACTGGGGGTGTGGCGTGGAGCCAGCCCCCGGTCCATCTGTGTCCCCCTTCGCCCCCACCACCGTCGTTGCCCCCTCCACCACCCCCGCTGGCGTTTTTCCATCTGACTCATTCTCCTGCCTCTGGGACTGAGCTGCTCACCTGGCTTGCCACGCCCACCTCCACCATTTGGGCCTGCAGCAGCAGCCAGCTGCATTGACTTTTTGCACAAGTGCCCGTGGGCGCACCCCCCACCCCCACCCCCTTGGCCTGGCCCCCTTTTCTTTGCCACATTTGTCTGCCCCACCCATTTCCTCTGTGGCCCTGACTGTCCTGCCCCAGCCCTGCAGCTAGCCCCGTGGTCCCACTGCCCTGTTCCTAGTTTGATTTCCCCCCCGGCCCTGTGATCCCCCAGCCCTGATTGGCCCCTCCCCTCGTGCGCCCATGCCCCCTCCCATGCGCTTGTGCCCTTCCCCCATTTGAGTTTGCCCTTGTTCACTGCACCCCCCCTATGTTGTTAGCCCCCCTGATCCCCTAGTGCAACTAGAGGAGCCGGAATTCCCCTCTGGGTCGGTGGCCTGCCACCCTCCCGCCCCTGGGTCCTTGCTTGCTCCCCATGCCCCTTTAGCCTTCCCTTTCTGGCACCCTCCTCCCCTGCCTGCAGCCTAGCGGGGAGGGGTGGTCGCCTCCTTTCCCTCCCCTCCCCTCGCTGTTTGTCCCCCTTCCCGCTCTCGTTATGGCGGGGGACGCGGCGGGGGACGCGGCGGGGGAGACCCCTCGCGATGCTCCCACCGCCCCTCCTCCCGAAACCCCCGTGTCCAATCCCCAAGCCTCTACCTCGACCGCCGCTGCCGGTTTACCTGCCACTGCCCCCGCTGGGGCACCGGCAACGGCGTGTATCGGGGAGACGTCCGCTGCTGCCACGTCCTTCGCCCCTTCCGATTCGGAGGGAGCCCCCCGAGCCGGTCGGAAAGGTCGGGGTGGGAAGAAGGGTAAGGGCCCAGCTATAAAGGCCAGGCCCTCCATGGCGGGGACTACCCCCGCTGCCGTGGTCCCGCTACCGGCCGCGGCATCCCTCCCCGCTGTTCCCTCTACCAGCTCCGCAGGTGTCCCTCCCCCGGCCCCCAGAGCATATGCCCAGGTGGCGGCGGCCCCCCCGCCTGCCGCTACTCCTCCGCCTGCCGCTTCCACTACCATCTCTAGCGGCCGGGGCCCCTTTCCCACCTTGACTAGGAAGCACGGCGTCCGTTGCCTCCTGGTGTCCGCCTCGCCCCACGTGGAGATCTACGTGCGGGCGTTGGCGAGGATAGTGGGGCCCACGGCCATTGTGGCGGCCTCCAAAATGTACGGGAAGGTGGTCTTCTTCCTGGCGTCGGAGGCCGCCGCCCAGGAAGCGGTGGAGACGGGTCTGGCAGTGGGGGGCGTGTTTGTGCCCCTGGAGCCCTTGGAAGACCTGGGGGTCCGCTTGGTCCTGACCTCCGTCCCTCCCTTCCTGCCCAATGCCGCCCTGCTGCCCGCCCTTTCTGCCCTGGGGCGCCCTATTTCTGTCATCAGCCCTCTCCCGTTGGGCTGCAAGGACCCCGCCCTCCGTCACGTCCTCTCGTTCCGCCGGCAAGTGCAGCTTCAACTGCCGCCGGCGGCACGTGACGGAGAGGCGCTCGAGGGGTCCTTTGTGGTCCCCTACCAGGGAGCCCGCTACCGGGTGCATTATTCAACGCGGGAGGCCCGGTGCTACCTCTGCCGGGTGATGGGGCACGTCCGGAGGGACTGCCCCTTGGCCCGGCACGGAGGAGCGTCCGGGACCCCCGAGCCCCGGTATGGCGCCGGCCCCGTCACCGCCAGTGCCCCTAGCTGCCCAGCACCTGAAGCTGCCCCTCCTCCTTCTCAGTCCACCGCTGTGGAGGAGGGTGCGGCGGAGATAACGCCGGGCGTGGGAGAGGGCCCGCCCCAGGGAGACTCCTCCCTCGTTCCTGTTGCCCCTCCGTTGCCTCCCCGAGTCCCTAAGCCGCTGCCCTTGCCCCCAGACCTGACCCCTGTTAGCCAGCCCCCGGATGATGCCATGGAGGGCTGGTCCTTAGTGCAGGGGAAGCGGGGCAAGCGGAAGGCTCCGGTCCCATTACATCTTTCGGATTCGGAGGCCCCCCGGAAGAGCAGAAAGGGGGTCTCTGATGACGAGCCTTCCGCCTTGCCCCCCGACGACGCCCGTTTTGTGGTGCCGGCTGGGCGCGACGTGGCAGCACCGGACGGTGACGCTGCCCCTCCTCCAGGGTCCCTTCCTGAGGAAGCCCCCGAGGGAGCCCCCCCTTGCCCGCTTGCCATCCGCAGCCTCCACGAGGACTGAGGTGGGCGTCGCTTCGGGTGTTGGCGGGGAGGGCCCCGGGGTGGCGGACGGCGATCTCCCCTCCATCTACGAGGAGATCGAGGCCCTGGGTCTGACCCCGGTTACGCAGGGGGAGGACGACCCTTTACTAGCGGGCCTCGTTCTGAGTGACCTAACCTCAGTCCCCCTGTCCCTGGGTTCCTTTCCCCTGGGGTCTTCCGTCAGTCCGGCTGCAGGTGGCACCTCACTGACGGCCGCCGAACCCATTGGGGCGACGGCCGGTGCTCCGCTGCCCGGACCCGATTCCCAGGGGGTGTCCCTCTTGGGTGTGGGCCAATCGACCCCTTGCCCTACTCTTGTCCCCTCCACCTCCCGTGATGCCACTGCTGCCCCTGGGGATACTCCCCAGGGTGCGGCCTTAGTTGTTTTTCCCTGCTCTGACCCATCAGGGGGTGCTGCTCTCCTTCCGCCGCCCCCTGTTGAACTGGGGAGCGGGGCGGGCCACGGGGCGTCGGCCCATCGGACGCCACGTCGAGGGTCTGCCCCCTGCCTGCCCGCCTTGGTGGGCCACGGGGCTGTGACGGGGGCCCCGCTGGGGGACGGTTCTCGATCCGTTACCCCGCCCCCCCATGCGCTGAGGGAGGAGCTGCGGGCGTTCCTTGAGGACGTCCGTGGCTCCCGTAACAAAGTCCATCTTGCGCTCCAGCGGTGGGGGGATTTCCATCTAATCCTCCGGGCCGCAAAGGCCCTCATGGGGGAGGGTAGGGGGACCGGGAAGCAGGCCGCCGCGGCCTACCAGCGGGTCTGCTTCTTCCGTGACTCTCTACTCACCCACGGGTTTGGTCACGGATTGCTGCGCGGCCCGACGGAGGCTGTGGGCGTGTCTGCCGGCGAGGATCCCCCCCAGCACTCCTCATGGCGACGATCATCTTTGCCACTTTGAACGCCCGGGGCTGTAGGATGGGTCTCCGCAGGAGCCAGGTGCTCTCCTTCCTTCGGGACGGAGGGTACTCTGTGGTTTTCCTGCAGGAGACCCATACGGATCCAGCCGCTGAAGCTAGTTGGCGGCTGGAGTGGGGGGACAGGGTCTACTTTAGCCACCTCTCGGTTCGCTCGGCGGGAGTGGCGACCCTGTTCTCCCCCGACCTACGGCCCGAGGTGCTGGGGGTCGCCGAGGCTGTGCCGGGCCGCCTGCTGCACCTCCGGGTCCGCATGGAGGGGCTTGTGGTTAATCTCGTCAACGTCTACGCCCCGACATCGGGCCCGGAGAGGTTGCGTTTTTATCGGCAGGCGTCCGCCTTCCTCAGCTCTCTGGATCCTCGTGAGTGCCTGGTCCTGGGCAGGGACTTTAACACCACCCTCGAGGAACGGGACCGCTCGGGGACCGAGCAGTGCCCGGCCGCAGCGGACGTCCTCCGGGAGATCGTCGAACGCCACTCCCTGGTGGACGTCTGGCGCGACCACCACCCGGACGACGTCTCGACTTTCACCTTCGTCCAGGTGGAGGCCCATCGGTCGCGCCACTCCCGGCTGGACCGCATTTATCTGTCACGTTTCCACCTTTCACGAGCCCACTCCTCCAGCGTTCGGCCGGCCCCCTTTTCTGATCACCACCTTGCCACCGTGACGGCCTCTCTCTGCGCGGAGAGGCCGGGGCCGGCCTACTGGCATTTTAATAATAGTTTGCTGGAGGACGTGGGCTTCGTGGCGTCCTTCCGGGAGTTCTGGCTGGCCTGGCGAGGGCAGAGACGCGCCTTTCCCTCGGCGCGGCGATGGTGGGACCTGGGGAAGGTGCGCGCCCGGCTCTTCTGCCGCGACTACACCCGGGGCGCCAGCCGACGGAGGGATGCGGCGATAGAGCAGTTGGAACGGGAGGTTTTGAAGCTGGAGAGGCGTCTGGCCGCCAGCCCCGAGGATCCATCCCTCTGCGGAGCGTGCCGGGAGAAGCGGGAGGAGCTCCGGGCCCTCGAGGATCATCGAGCCCGGGGTGCCTTTGTTCGATCCCGCATCCGCCTCCTTCGGGAGATGGATCGCGGCTCCCGCTTCTTCTACGCCCTGGAGAAAAGGAGGGGGGCCAAAAAGCACGTCACCTGCCTCCTGGCGGAGGACGGCACCCCCCTCACGGATCCGGCGGAGATCTGCGGGAGGTCCAGGGCCTTCTACGCGGCTCTTTTCTCCCCGGATCCGACCGATCCTAACGCTTGCAAAGTGCTCTGGGACGGACTCCCGACGGTCAGCGCGGGCGACCGGGACCAGCTAGAGCTGCCTCTCACTCTGGCCGAGTTCTCGGAAGCCCTCCGTCGCATGCCCACCAATAAATCTCCGGGCATGGACGGGCTGACCGTGGAGTTCTACCGCGTGTTCTGGGACGTCCTCGGCCCAGACCTAGTCACCGTCTGGGCCGAGTCTTTGCGGAGCGGGGTCCTCCCTCTTTCGTGCAGGCGAGCCGTGCTCGCCTTATTGCCGAAGAGGGGGGACCTCCGCGATTTACGGAATTGGCGTCCCATCTCGCTCCTCAGCACGGACTATAAAATTGTTGCGAAGGCCATTTTGATTCGGCTAGGGTCCGTGCTGGCGGACGTGGTCCACCCGGACCAGACCTACACCGTCCCGGGCCGCACGATCTTTGATAACTTGTATCTGGTCCGGGACCTTCTGGAATTAGGGTGTAGGGATGGTCTGTCGTTCGCCCTCCTGTCCCTGGATCAGGAGAAGGCGTTCGACAGGGTGGATCACGGGTATCTCCTGGGCACTCTGCAAGCGTTAGGCTTCGGACCCCAGTTTGTGGGTTTTCTCCAGGTGCTGTACGCTTCCGCGGAGTGTCTGGTCAGGCTCAACTGGACCCTGACCGAGCCGGTCAGCTTCGGGCGAGGAGTACGGCAGGGGTGCCCCCTCTCGGGTCAGCTGTACGCTCTGGCGATCGAGCCCTTCCTCTGTCTCCTCCGTCGGAGGTTGACGGGGTTGGTGCTCCGGGAGCCGGAGCTGCGGCTGGTCCTGTCGGCGTACGCCGACGATGTGCTCCTCGTGGTCCAGGACCCGGGCGACTTGGCGCGGGTGGAGGCTTGCCAGGCCATTTATTCGGCGGCCTCCTCCGCCCGGGTCAACTGGGTCAAGAGCTCTGGCCTGGTGGTAGGGGACGGGTGGCAGGCGAGCTCCCTCCCACCCGCGCTTCAGGCCATCCGGTGGAGCGCGGGTCCGCTGCTCTATCTCGGCGTTTACCTTTCTGCCACGCATCCGTCTCCGCCGGAGAACTGGCATGGTTTAGAGGGCGGGGTGAGGGCGCGGCTCCGGAAATGGACAGGACTACTCCGGTGCCTCTCTCTTCGAGGGAGGGCGCTGGTGCTGAATCAATTAGTCCTGTCCATGCTCTGGTACCGGCTCAACACCCTGGTCCCGGCCCCGGATTTCCTGGCCAACCTCCGGACGGCGGTTCTGGAGTTCTTCTGGCCAGGAACGCACTGGGTCTCTGCAGGGGTCCTCCACCTGCCCCTGGAGGAGGGGGGGCAGGGCCTGAAGTGCCTGCGCACTCAGGTCCACGTCTTCCGCCTCCAGGCCCTGCAGAGGCTCCTGTACGGTGTGGGTAGTCCGGCGTGGAGCGTCTTGGCACACACCTTCCTCCGTCGCTTCCGAGGGCTCCGATACGACCGGCAGCTCTTTTCTCTCCATCCGAGAGGTCTTCTGCGAGACCTTTCTGGGCTGCCGGTCTTCTACCAAGACCTCCTCCGGACCTGGAAGCTCTTTTCAACGACCAGGTCCGTGGCGGCCACCGTGGGGGTCGATCTCCTCGCGGAGCCCCTGCTACACAACCCCCAGCTCCGTGTGCAGGTGGCGGAGTCCCCCGCGGTGCGCCAGAGGCTGGTCTTGGCAGAAGTCACCAGGGTCGGAGACCTCCTGGACTACGACCGGGGAGACTGGCTGGATCCCCTGACGCTCGCTCAGCGCATGGGGCTCTCCAGCCCTCGTACCCCCCGGCGCGTACTTCAGGAGGTGAAGGCCGCTTTACTGCCCGCTGCTCGGGTTTACCTCGACCGGGTCCTGCGAGAGGGCACGCCCCGCCCACCTTCCACCCCGGGCCCTGTGGATCTTTTTATCGGGCCCCTGCCCCGTGGCCCCAATCACCCCCCTTGCCCTTTCACTGCAAGCCGGCTGCCCGATCTGCAGCCGGTTTTGTTTCAGACCGCGCCAAGAAAACATCTGTACACGCTCGTGCTCCACACGCTTCACTACCTCACCCTCGCGTCCCGCCCCGATACGAAATGGCGGGACCTCCTGCCACCTCTCTAGGGTGAGGAGCCCCGGTGGGCCAGTCTGTATTCTGCCCTAGTCCCGAGGCCCGCTGGGGATGTCAGTTGGCGGCTCCTTCACGGGGCCGTGAGCACGGGCGTGTACTTGGCGCGGTTTACCCCTGTCCCCAACACCTGCCCCTTTTGCGGCGTGAAGGAGACTCTGGCGCATGTTTATTTAGAGTGCGCCAGGTTGCAGCCCCTGTTCCGGCTCCTCTTGGATCTCCTGTTGCGTTTTTGGTTGCACTTTTCCCCTCACCTGTTTATCTATGCACTCCCTATCCGTGGCCCCACGAAGTCGCGGGATCTCCTTGTCAACCTCCGCTTAGTCCTGGCCAAACTGGCCATCTATAAAACCAGAGAGGGGAGGTTGGCCAATGGGATTTCCTGCGACTGTGGGGCCTATTTCTGCTCCTCCGTCCGTTCACGCATCCGGGCGGAGTTCCTCTGGGCGGCGTCCACTGGCTCCCTTGACGCCTTCGAGGAGCAGTGGGCGTTGTCCGGGGTTCTCTGCTCGGTGTCCCCATCCGGTTCCCTTCGTTTAGCCCTATGACCTCACTCCCGCTCCTGTTTTTTTCATTGGTTGTCCCACGTACTTAGTTAGTGTCCCGGACCTGTGGATCCTCCCCTTAGGCTGGGGGGAGGTCCTTTAGCAGTGGGCGGGCTTCGCCCGCCCACTTCCTGGATACTAATAGGACCAGACTCCTGTACCCCACTGGTTTGGGTCTGTCACAGTTGGTACAGTGCGACGGGGCTACTGGATCCCCTGAATGGAAGCAGGATCTTGAAGCAAGGCTGGATGAGCTTCTTACAGGTAAGTTGTTGAATTCCACTCACCCCCTATACCTGTGTCATTGTGTGTGTGTAGTGAGCAAGTCTTATGGTAGATGGATTAGATGCGTGTAGCAAGTAAATTCCCTCCTTAAGTAATCTGTGTGGGGTGAATGACTTACCCTTAGTTGTCTGTTCTGCACTCTGCCACTTAGATGGGCAGCCCCGATCTGATCTGAACACTTCATTAATAGACTTTTGGTTACTAGGCAGATTAGATGATTGACAGCCACTGCCTTTTTCCTGCCTAAACAAGAAAAGACACCAAACTGGAGTGGGGAGAGAACGAGAAGGCTCACAAACATGGATACCTGGTTGTCCTTTAGAGGACCCAAGATGGCCTTAGGATCTTTACCTTTACAGCTGAACATGCTCTATTAATGAGGAGACAAGGAAAGGATAGGAGTGTTGATCCTGCTAAACAGGAAGGGCTCAAGAGAAGCCTGTAAAGCAGTGGTCCCCAGACTTTTCAGGGTGATGCTCCCCCTTAACCCTGTCTGGGCCTCCCACCCTGAGCTGGGACTAGGAGCAGAGGCACCTGGGAGGAGGAGCATGGACAGCAGTAAGGTGGCTGAGGCTGGGGCCACAGCTTGGGGTGGGTTTGGGGCCAGGGATGGGAACAGAGCCATGGCCAAGAGCCAAGGCTTGGAGTAATGCCAAAACCAGGGCCCGGTGTGGAGTCGTGACTGGGCCACAGTTGGGGGCCAACTGGGGTGGGACTGGGAACCAGGGCCATGCTTGGGGGTGGGGCTGGAGCAGAGCTGGGAGTGGAGCGGGGCTGGGTGGTGCTCCCTCTGCGGCCCCCATAGGGGCTGGCCCAGGCCGTTCCTTGTCCCCCCGAATGTTCTTCCACTCCCCCCTAGAGTGTGTGGAAGTAGAAAAAGAACTGACAGGGACCTGTAGAGGATCTTAATGTATGACAGTCTCTGTTAGCAAGAGTTAGGCTAACTGTAACCCTAATAACGCACAATTTGTAAAAGCGAGGATTGTGTGAGGCGAGTGGGGAAAAAAAACTGTATGAGAAGTTGTTTTGACCTTGTGTAAAAAATGTGTAGATAATACAAAATGTAGACTGGAGTCTCTTAAGTGAGAAAAACAAGATATCAGGATGACCTATGTATAAACAAAATGCAGCTGTTGCTTATTATTGTCTGTAACAAAAGTATAAATGCTGGCTGTAATTGTTTACCTGTTAAAAGACCTGTCTAGGAAGGGGAGACCCTATGTCCTAGTGCACTCTCTCCCTGCTGTAGCTGCTAAACAAAATAAAGTATCTAACTTTGCTGTACCCAACCAAAAAGTAAGAACTAAGTTTTTCTCTGACAGGGGGCATGCCCCACGGTTTGGGGACCTGTGCTGTAAAGGACTGCTTGGGAGCCTTGCATGAAGAGGGGTCCACCCCATACCCTGACGAGGAATCTGTTACCCCAGAGAGAGTGGTGTTTGTTTGACTAAACCTAAAATCCTGTTTCCAGGGTAAACAAAAAACAAACCAACCAACTCCCCCTCCCTCACACAACAACAATAACAAAGGGCTAAATTATCCAACCAACAAGAGAAACCGAGGCACTGGACAAATGTGACAATGGGAAACTACACTGTCACAATCCACATTTGCTATCAGTTTTCTGCTACCAATTTTCTATGTTGCTGATTCTGTCTTCCCCTAGCTCAGCTTTCTTAGTAAGCACGTTCTGTATTCTCTATTTGAATCAATGGTACTCCTCCTTTCCAGAAAGTTAGCAATGCCATTCCCATTCTTGCAGAAGCTTCCACTGTCAGTTCTCTCCATCATTACATATACAGGGACCTTTTCTCAAAGATTACTTTCTTTTTACATATCCCTTGAACAATAATCTTTGAAATTGTTAATTTAGTGGAATGGATTTACACCAATATCCGTCCATCTATCCCTTTTTGCATCCACATGGCAGGCCGTTGCTGGGCTCACCACCTACCTTGGTAAAATACCTCACAACCCATAGCTCCTGAAGCATCTGAGTGGATTTTTAAATCAGCCTTTAGTACCATTTCTCTCTCCATAATGACACACCATTAAAATGGCTCAGAAACTCTGCCCACACTTCCAAATCCTCCTTCATCTCTCAAGTAATTCTTACATAATGGTGAGGTCTTGCTATGCCTTCAGTGGCTGTTGACAGCCAGGCACAGAATGTCTTCCCCAGGGCTACCACCTGTTGCCCCAAGAACAGACTCAGGGGTACAAGAGTAGCCCTCCTGTTGCTTACTTCCAGGTTCCCAAGATGTTAATCTGTTCCTGCAAGGTGAAAGGAGGAGTCTCTCCCCTCCTTGTAGAATTGCCAGTGTTTACCAAGGATCTTCCTATGACCTTCCTAGGCCATATACATTCCGTGAAATGCATTCTATTCAAACTTATTAGTTTAGTGCTACATTTTAGTGATTAACGTGTATAAAAGCTGATCTATCTAATTAATTTCACACTGTTCTGTTAGGCAGGGTTTAAATTAGATGTATTACAGGTTGTATAGTGAGAATCTTATTAGCAATTAACAAAATATTATTTAAGAATTGTTTAAAGAAATGTAATTTGGGTAAGATTTCTTCTACAAGCTTTGGTCTTCATTATATTCCTCATGGTGTTGTGCAAAAAGGTTTTCAATTAAAAGTCAGTTGGGAAAAAATATAGCCTGCGTCCAAAGCTAGGAGCCCAGCATTCATGTAGAAATAATGCCTGAGAAAGTGATGGTTAGTTCTGAAACAGAGTGGCCCAGCCACGCAGGTCACCAAAAGCACAAAATGTCAGTGCTTCATCCTGCCTGGTCTCTGTGGGATACAGAATACAATTCCATATTTTCATGTTGATATTCACAGCTCTCCACAGGTTTGGAGGAGCGACTTCACTGTGTGTGACCATGACATTCCACATAGCTTTATTCCACTGGAACAAAGGAATTGTCAACCAGAAGGGAGAGACTTGTGAACAAGGAAGAGTTTTCTGAGGCCTGGTCTATACTACGCGTTTAAACCGATTTTAGCAGCATTAAACCGATTTAACGCCGCACCCGTCCACACTACGAGGCCCTTTATATCGATATAAAGGGCTCTTTAAACTGGTTTCTGTACTCCTTCCCAACGAGAGGAGTAGCGCTAATATCAGTATTACCATATCGGATTAGGGTTAGTGTGGCCGCAAATCGACGGTATTGGCCTCCGGGCGGTATCCCACAGTGCACCACTGTGACCGCTCTGGACAGCAATCTGAACTCGGATGCACTGGCCAAGTACACAGGAAAAGCCCCGCGAACTTTTGAAATTCATTTCCTGCTTGCCCAGCATGGAGAGCTCATCAGCACAGGTAACAATGCAGTCTCCTGAGAATCGAAGAAGAGCTCCAGCATGGACTACACGGGAGGTACGGGATCTGATCGCTATATGGGGAGAGGATTCAGTGCTAACAGAACTGCGTTCCAAAAGACGAAATGAAAAAGTATTTGAAAGAATTTCCAAGGCTATGATGGAAAAAGGCCATAGCAGGGACTCAGTGCAGTGCAGAGTGAAAGTTAAGGAGCTCAGACAAGCCTACCAGAAAACCAAAGAAGCAAACAGAAGGTCCGGTGCAGGGCCAAAAACATGCCGCTTCTACGCTGAGCTGCATGCAATTTTAGGGGGCTGCGTCACAACTACCCCACCCCTGTCCGTGGATTCCGAGGTGGGGGTTGTAATCTCTGCCATGGTTGAGGATTATGCAGACGGGGAAGATGAGGAGGAGGAGGAAGAGGAGGACGAGCTTGCAGAGAGCACACAGCACTCCGTTCTCCCCAACAGCCAGGAGCTTTTTCTGACCCAGACGGAATTACCCTCCCAGCCCTCCCAAGCCACTATCCCAGACAATGAAGCCATGGAAGGGACCTCTGGTGAGTGTACCTTTGTAAATATCAAACATTGTTTTTTAAGCAAGCGTTTTTTAATGATTGATTTGCCCTGAGGACTTGGGATGCATTCGCAGCCAGTAAAGTTACTTAGAAAAGTTTGTTAACATGTCTGGGGATTGAGCGGAAATCCTCCAGGGACATCTCCATGAAGCGCTCCTGGAGGTACTCCAAAAGCCTTTGCAGAAGGTTTCTGAGCAAGGCAGCCTTGTTCCATCCACCATGGTAGGACACTTTACCACGCCATGCATGTAGCAAGTAATCAGGTATCATTGCATGGCAAAGCATAGCTGTGTATGGTCCCGGTGATTGCTGGCATTCAAGAAACATCCGTTCTTTATCTCGCTGTGTTATCCTCAGCAGAGTGATATCGTTCAGGGTAACCTGGTTGAAAATCAGGAATTTAATTAAGGGGACAGAGATGCCCATTTTCCTACTGGGTTCGTGGCTTGCTGCTTTAAAAAAAAATCCTTCCTTGCATGTAGCCAAGCGGGGGGAGGGGAGGAGTGAAATACCGATGAGCTTTTTCATGTTTGGTTAGCAGGGATCTTCCCAGCTAACAGCCACGTGGTAGGGGGCGGAAGGGGGGTGATTAGCAGTGAGCTTTCATGGTACCAGCCATGCGTTGGGGGGAGGGGTAAAGCACTGCAGAAGCCGAAAGACAGTGGCTTACCATGGCCGCATGCAAGCTGAATTCTGATGCCCGGACCTGCGTCTGTGAGATCTGTAACACCAGAGCCGCAGGCACTCAATATTAAGATGCAAAATGCGACCTTGTAGTGAAATCACATGTGCTATGTAAGGTGAATAGTACTGTTCACTGTGAAAGAGTATAACCATTGTTCTGTAAAATGTATCTTTTTAAATACTTCTCTCCCTTTTTTCCCTCCCTCATGCAGCTGCAAATTTTTCAAGCCTCCCTACTCCATCCCAAAGGCTAGCTCAGATAAGGCGGAGGAAAAAGAAGACGCGAGATGAAATGTTCTCGGATATAATGGAAGTAACCTGCAAGGAAAGAGCTCATCTGAATGAGTGGAAGGAGGTGGTATCAAATTACAGGAAAGATGCCAGTGAACGTGAGGACAGGAGGGACGCCTGAGATCAGAGGTGGCGGCAGGAAGATCAGAGGTGGCGGCAGAAAGATCAGCGGTGGCGGGATGCAACTCTGGGGCTGCTGCGTGATCAAACTGACATGCTCCGGCATCTGGTGGAGCTTCAGGAACAGCAGCAGGATCAGAGTGCCGCTGCAGCCCCTGTATAACCACCCTCACCATGTTCCACATCCTCCTCACCCAGACGTGTAAGAACGCGTGGGGGGAGGCTCCGTGCACCCGCCCACTCCACCCCCATGGACAGCCCAACCAAAAGGCTGTCATTACTGTGAAATTTTTTTAGTGGCCTTTTCCTTCCCTCCTATCCTCCTCCCAAACCACACCCGGGCTACCTTCTCAGTTCTCTCCCTCTTTTTATAATGAATTAATAAAGAATACATGATTTTTAAACGATACTGACTTTATTTCCTTAAGCAAGCTGTAATCGAAGGGGGAGGGTGGGTTGCTTACAGGGAATGAGTCCATCTAGGGGGGTGGGGGTTCATCAAGGGGAAACAAACACAGCAGTCACACCCTACCCTGGCCAGTGATGAAGCTCGTTTTCAAAGCTTCTCTGATGCGCACCGCTTCCTGGTGTGCTCTTCTAATCTCCCTCGTGTCTGGCTGCGCGTAATCAGCGGCCAGGTGATTTGCCTCAGCCTCCCACCCCGCCATAAAGGTCTCCCCCTTACTCTCACACAGATTGTGGAGAACACAGCAAGCAGCAATAACAAAGGGGACGTTGGTTTGGCTGAGGTCTGAGCGAGTCAGTAATGTGCGCCAGCGCGCCTTTAAACGACCAAAGGCACATTCTACCACCATTCTGCACTTGCTCAGCCTGTAGTTGAACAGCTCCTGACCACTGTCCAGGCTGCCTGTGTATGGCTTCATGAGCCATGGCATCAAGGGGTAGGCTGGGTCCCCCAGGATAACGACAGGCATTTCAACATCCCCAACTGTTATTTTCTGGTCTGGGAAGTAATTCCCTTGCTGCAGCCGTTTAAACAGAGCAGTGTTTTTGAAGACGCGAGCGTCATGAACCCTTCCCGGCCATCCCACGTGGATGTTGGTGAAACGTCCCTTGTGATCCACCAGTGCTTGCAGCACCATTGAAAAGTACCCCTTGCGGTTTACGTACTGGGTGCCCTGGTGCTCCGGTGCCAAGATAGGGATATGGGTTCCATCTATCGCCCCACCACAATTAGGGAATCCCATTGCTGCAAAGCCATCCACTATGGCCTGCACGTTTCCCAGAGTCACAACCTTTCGTAGCAGCAGCTTAATGATTGCTTTGGCTACTTGCATCACAGCAGCCCCCACAGTAGATTTTCCAACTCCAAATTGATTCCCGACTGACCGGTAGCTGTCTGGCGTTGCAAGCTTCCAGAGGGCTATTGCCACTCGCTTCTCCACTGTGAGGGCTGCTCTCATCTTGGTATTATGGCGTTTCAGGGCAGGGGAAAGTAAGTCACAAAGTTCCATGAAAGTGCCCTTCCGCATGCGAAAGTTTCGCAGCCACTACGAATTGTCCCACACCCGCAAAACTATGCGGTCCCACCAGTCTGTGCTTGTTTCCCGGGCCCAAAATCGGCGTTCAATGGCTAGAACCTGCCCCATTACCATCAGGATCTCCAAAGCGCAGGGCCCCGCGGTTTGAGAGAATTCAGTGTCCATGTCCTCATCACTCTCATCGCCGCGCTGCCGTAGCCGCTGCCTCCTCGCCTGGCTTTGCAGGTCCTGGTTCAGCATAGACTGCACGAGAATGCGCGAGGTGTTTAAAACGTCCACGATTGCGGTATTGAGCTGAGCAGGGTCCATGCTTGCTGTGCTATGGCGTCTGCACAGTTCACCCAGGAAAAAAGGTGCGAAACGGTTGTCTGCTGCTTTCACGGAGGGAGGGGTGAGGCTGTACCCAGAACCACCCGCGACAATGATTTTTGCCCCATCAGGCACTGGTACCTCAACCCAGAATTCCAAGGGGTGGGGGAGATTGCAGGAACTATGGGATAGCTACGGGATAGCTACCCACAGTGCAACGCTCCGGAAATCGACGCTAGCCTCGGTACATGGACGCACACTGCCGAATTACTGTGCGTTGTGTGGCCGCGTGCACTCGACTTTATACAATCTGTTTTACAAAACCGGTTTATGTAAAATCGGAATAATCCTGTAGTGTAGATGTACCCTGAGACACAGGCCCACAGTTGTAGAACTGTCTCCCAGAACAGATCAGAATCCCCACAAATCTTGCCTTCAGAACAAAATATGAAATTCACTTTATTGTTGGAAAAGTTATAGGAGAAGAAGTTTAAGAAAAAATAATCAGAAGTTTCTAGTAAAGTGATCAAATACCATTATGATTAGAGCAGAGTAAAAATGTAGTGGCCATTTGCTGTCCTAATGAGATGAGAAGCTTTCACATTAGTTTTCATAAGGGGTAACTTTATTGCAAATAGGTCAGAAGTCATCTTCATTTGGTGTATCAGGAAGAAGAATATCATGTTTTGTCTTGCACAGTTTTGAGCACTGAGTGAGGCAAGGGCTTATTTTAATGACCATGTTAATAAATTTCATACAACAGGGGTGGCACTGGGTGGGACTTGAGGGGGCTGTTACCACCCCAAAATTTGCCTTAGCCCCTCCATAACCACCCCTCCCATTACCCAAGAACAAACTCAGCGATCCTAGAGTAGCCCTCCTATTGCTTACTTCCAGGTTCCCAAGATGTTGATCTATTAATCTGTTCCTACAAGGTGAAAGGAGGAGGCCTGCCCTGTTACCGGAAGATTTGGAATCAATTTTACTCATTTATCTAATCCAGTAATCAAGGTTGTGGCCTGCCCTAAAGGAGTTTCCAGGGAAAGCCGCAGCTAGCTAACTTTCCCTTGAAAGAACACAGATACAGCCCTCTGATCAAGAATATCCAAGCAGACAGTAAATTATTTGAAAACAAAAATAACATTGATTTAGAAGTGAGTGATTACAGTAAAAGAATAGAGATAGATAAAATAGGGTTACATTTAAAAGGGGAATGAAGAGGTTCAGCAAATAAAGCCACAACAATACAAATAATTTCAATTCAACTCTGATTATATTGTTATATGCCATATTCACTTAATACTCTATAACTTATAACAGTATAACCATTAAGCATATAACAATATATTAATTAAACATTCAATGATAAATACTTAAAACTAAACATAGAATTCAAGATCAGAAGGGACCATTATGATCATCTAGTCTAGTAAGTGCTGCCCAGGCAGTTACTAAATGGGTAGGAGAAGATCCTCACTCAGACCACAAGCATCCAGATTTATTTACATTTGAAACCCATAAATGTCAGGAATAAATGGGTAAACAGAAAGAGTAGGCTTATAGGCAACTTTCCTTTTAATCACTCTGAGACCCTCTTTGGCCCTTCTGCTCTGTCTCGATGCTTGGGAGCGTGGTTTGTGGGTTGCTGCCGTAGAGCAGCTATGCTGTGCTGTTGCTCAAGCAGCTACCTGCTTCCACTGAGGTGAATTTTTTCCTCAAGTAGCAGATACAGAAGTCTGCTTGGTTGCTGCTGAGGTAGCTGCTGTGGTGGCCTCCTGCTGGTACAAACGGTGGTAGAAACGGCCATTGCCAGGGGCAACCCTGGAACCTTGGGTGGAATGTTGTTACTGCTGCTGCAAGAGCTGCTTGGGAAAGATGCTAGTGAGCGTGGGTTGCGGTGCTGCTGGAGCTGCTTGAGAACGATGCTAGTGGGCGTGGGTTGCAGTGATATTGTGTGGTGTGGTTAGGATGGAAAGGCCGTTAACTGCTTACAGAAGCCGTTGCTATGGCATGTGGTGTTGCTGCAGTAGTAGCTGCTTTCTGAGCGATGGCCACTAGTGAGCGTTGTCTGAAGCTAGCAAGCCCTGTTGATGCTTGTGATTGTGGGTAGTTAGCTACTCTGCTGCTGTAAGATAGTTAGCTTTCTTACCCAGCAGGGTTCCGCTGGTGTGGTTGTTGCAGTTTTGTGAGCAGTTTCTTTCTTCTAGGTATCCTGCAGCATTCCGCTCTCCTTCAGGTCTCTGTCCCCTATAAAATTTTAGCCTGCTGGCTCTCGCCTTTATATACAATCTGCAGCTCATTGGCTGAATTATTATAATAAATTATAGCCAATCAGCTTTCAGCAATTTGCATATGCTAATTTTTGTCACTGTTACAAGGGAAAGGGAAATAGATGGGTTATAAAGGACCCCTGCTAAAGGTAGTGTTCCAGTTCTGGTACTTGTTCTCAGTAACAGTGGCCGGATAAAAGGTAAAAAAAGAAATCCAGGATCCTACGACCCCTAACTTCAACGTCAGATACTCAACATCATCTGCTGATTTCCAGATAGGGGTCATAGGATCCTGGACCTACACTGTCTGACCGGACTGGCATGCCCGGAGACAGGAGGAGCTCAAGACCTTTTAGGGCCGAACAGGAACACAGCGGCACTGGAACCGGGAACAGGTTGGTTGACTCAGGTGTTTGATGCCTTTGTAGATCGATGGTGTGGATCAGGAACTGTGGAAGGAATCCTCCGAAGCCCGTGCAAACAAGACAGGTACCTGGCTGCCTCTCGAATGGACAGCCTGGTTGACGTGGCGCCTGTCCTTAAATAGCCTACGTGGCGTGAAAGTTCCAGGCTGCGTCGGTTTGAACCGGACTCTCGGTGACAGTTGCGTTATGCATTCTGTTACTAAATATTCAACATTATAACATAACCACTAGTGTGTATTGAACACAAACACAAACATAACACCTAGAAACCATGTTACAGTTCCCTGAGTTAGGGTCTATCACCTATGGCCGCAGCGACAATGACACTTTACTAGAATTAAAGGTGAACCAAAAGAGGGTTTATTAATATAACACTGGTAGGTAAAGAAGGATAAAGCAACAATAACAACTCGGTGGTTTGAGAAACAGTAGGCTTGAAGCCCAGGCCCCACTAATCCCCAATACAGACTACGGACTATCAACAAGACTAATACTTTACAGATGAGATGACAAGTGGAACAAGAAAGGCAGGCGCATCCGTCTGGTCTGCCACGGCTGCTGATGAGGTGGATCCGGACCTTCAACTGTGCGATTGATAAACACAGGAGGAACTCGGATCAGCTGGAACAATCTTTCAGGTAAGCTGGACCTCAGATAAGCGCTGGTGATGCCAGACTTGCCTCTCGAAGACTGCACAAACTCAACTGACACAGGCCGCCTCTGGGGCGGACAGCACTCAGTGATCGGCGTGCAGGGTTTTTATATCAAGTGGTATCTAGGCAGATTAGCCAGGTCATGTGCTCAGTCTTTTCCCGTCACAATTGGAAAGATCGCCAAAAAGCTTAACAAGAGGGAACCCTAATATGGCTCCCAAACAACAACATATACAGATTCAAAATGGCGATGGCAGGAAAAATTTCAAAATGACAGTAAATGACAGCAAATATCCGTAGAACCTTACAATTTCTCCTCCTTGACGGCTTAAACAACTGAAGGTGTTTAATGCCATTACCACTTATATTTAGAGGGGAGCTAAAGAAAACATATTTACACCAGTTTAAAAGAAGGAACTGACATATAGTGGTTGCTATATTTGATCTTTCTTTTGATCCAAAAGGTTAGGGAAATTAAATATATAATAGCTTATTTGAATAAAGAGCACTACAATTGCAGAGTGCAACAAAATATGCCAAACTTGATCAAAATCCATAGAACGTCCAAACAAACTTTCCCACTAGTGTGAGGATGCTGTGTTACTTTGTATCCTTCTAAAGATTCTTTGAATTTGGCTGGAAGCATGAGGTACTGTTACCATCACTTCCTTGCTTTCCTTCTGTAACTGCTTTAAATGTTGTTTTAGATCTGGATGTAGCATGAGTTGCTTGAGCACTGTAATGTCTACCCCTAAATGGACGAGTTCAATGTGATTATACAAAATACAGTGGGCATGAACGGTTTACATAGATATTTCATGTCTGGTGAAATTAATATCACACCCAATAATAGAAAACACTGAACATAAACATAAATTAACATATGAATAGTGAGGGATTTTATAAAAAAACTCCTCACACCAGCTTCTTATGCAAACGCAAGTGGAGTCCTCTAATACCAGTGCAGTGCTATTAAAACCATATGATTGAAGCTTGTAATTACACTTTCCTTCTTTGGAATTTAAACAGACATGAGATGTTTCAAGGACTCCAGAGTCACAGGTGTAACCTAGTCCCTTTTCCTCCATGCAAGATTATAAGTTAATACTATGATATGTGTTGTCTTTTTCATGTGCCCATTTACTCAGCTCCTTAGGGAGTAAAACTGAGTTGTTTAAATTCATTCCTAAAGGCACCAGTGGATATATCCATTCTTCTTGTGCTCTTGCTAATGTGAGGACATGCACAATGATAGTTTGGTTACTTTGCAGATATGAAAAATTGACTAGCTTCCACCAGGTTTAGTGATGCCATTCAAATGCATTGGTGGCATTTGCCACAGGATGTGGTGCAACTCTATTGAGAGTAACCCATTCAGTCCTTCTCTGATTTTAACCCATGCATTCCATCCTGCTATTAAAGGAATGACATAAGGTATACAATTAAAATTAACTTGGGCTAATGAAATTTGAGTAGGCATGATTATCTTTTTCAACAAGTAAACTGGGTTGATCATTAGTAGTAACCTTCTAATGTCGCATTATACAACGACAGGGCCAATATTGCTTACATAAGACTTAGGGATTACTACATTGGTAATCTCCTGAACCCCAAACAAACAATTTAAAACCATGTCCCTGTGTCATTAGGATGTACCTGTATATTTACATCTCCAGAGCATTGTACAGGGAAGGACAAGTTTCCTTTACCACAAAACATATTTATATTAGGATGTTGAACATAACAAGACTCAATACAATTCTTACACACCATTTTGATGTGATACTTGTATGTTGGGGTAGATATTCACTAACATTACTTATTACATAATTGGAGGCCCATGAAAACCTTGACCTTACGGGTTCCTATTGACACTTTAGAGGGAAGGTTTGATTGAATTTTTGCACACTTGGATGATTCCCACGCCTCTATTCTATCTGAACAGCCTTTGAGGAAGCTGTTGTCGAATTGCCATGCATACTCATTTGGAAGCTTTTGTATGAAAGAGATTTGCTCTTCCTCATCAATAATTGTTTCATGAGGGCGTTTGTTATTATCTGCAAATGCCATTAAGGTTTCATTGCTAGTTTGTTCTTTCCATATTATATAACAGTAACCATACTTTTCAAACACATACACCGAGATTATCCCTTTAAAGTACAGATTAGGCAAATTATAATCCATGCCATATATCCATTCCTTTTCATTAAGGCTTTCAGTGTTAACCTTACAGTATGTATACTCATTTTCCTTGACTGCTATTAAACATTCATTATAAGCAAATACATATAAGAACCATATACACATGCATTTAATCATTTTGCAGACTTGAGTTTGTTCTGAAACAGAAGAAACAGAGGAATACCATTAGCATTTTAGAAGCAGTTTAGCTAACACCTGTCCACTATTTTAATTGTGTGGAGTGGAACCACTTTAAGATTTTTCTCTTTCCCCCTTTTACTTCTACTTGGTATGTGATGGAACTCACCTTATTAACTATAACTATGGGTCCTACCCACTTTGGACTTAATGAATGGCCTCTCTCAGAAAAGAATCTATAAAGGACTTTATCCCCCACTTGCCATTCAGTAAATTTTAGATTGTTTCCTAATCTTTTGTCCAATATAACTGCCATTCAAAGCTGTTACACCACAAGTTTTAGTATTATGGGATGTCATGTTACTGACCCCTCCCTGCATTTTTGGAAGGACCTTTACCTAACCTCTGCCCATACACTGCCTACCAACACACTAGCAGTAGGCTAACCTGCTTAAACTGCCATTTCACTGTCCTTGGCTGTGTGCTAACATTATATGCACACTTAAATTACCAAACTTTTAAACTGTAAACCAACATCCTATTTCTTTAGCATATACTTACTGTTAACTTATGCACCATAATGTTATGGTCTACCACCCTATTTCTTCAGTTTAATTAATTTTATTTCAGTTCTTTCCCTATTTTCAGTTAATGATGGCAGAGCAATGTTCTTTTTAGTGCTATGAATAAGAAATGAAATAGTGTTAACCTGAAACTTAGAGTAAATAGGCCAGATACAATTCTGGTTTCAGCAGCAGGATCTTTTCACCCCCAAAGATCTATCACCTGGGGTTAGATAGAAGTTAGTGTACTTCGCACCTCCCTTGTGTGGTGTAGTGGACAAAAGAGATAAAGAGAGGATTTTTCCTAAACAACTACAGATTTATTGAAGGGAAGTAACAATGGAACAGGGAAAAACCATGAACTATACCAAAAAACAAGTGAGTTGTGGTTTAGTGGAAGTGAGTGTAAAACTCAGGCCCCAAATATCCCGAACCTTGGCAAGAACTAAACAAAAGAGAACAAAGAATACCCCAAGATATTTTACTGTCCATAGGTTTTCTTAGCTGGCAGGAATGAGGATAATATGCATTTGTCTTCACAAGTGATCCATGGGCTCACGGGATCTAGAAGCAAAAGTAGTGGACCTGAAGGTGAGAGGCCTCAAGATCCTGGTGACTGGTCCCAAAGGTAAGATGTTGGAACTCAGGAACACCATGATGTTCAAGGTAAGTGACTAGATGTTAACAGTCTTGAATGTTGTTACAGCTGCTGGTGATCTTGATCCGATTGCCTGGTCTGGTGGTCTTGATCCAAAGATCTGACACCATGCAAAAAGATTGCACCTTGACTGTCTTTATAATGGACAACCCCCAAGCAATAGTTGCTCAGACTAATTTAATTTTTTTAAAGATGCACATGCCAAAGTTCTGAGAGAAGTAGCTCTACGGGAGCCAGTTGGAACTAATTGCAAATGTCCATTGGCTTCTCTCCTGCCAATGTTCCATAAAGAAGCTTCCCTAGTATGAAATCTGAGTTATCCTTTGCCTCAGACACCATGATGGACATCTGAACTCCATTTTGGAAAATGGGGTAACCTGTTTAACATGTACTAATAATAGTAAATGTAATAACAAACAGCTAAAAGTGCATAGATAAACATCTTAAGGACTATATTGAGCATGAAATGGACAAAAACATATAACAATAGAGCAGCTCAAAACCCTTAGTATCACTCCCAATGCAAAAGTCAAACATTATGCAGAAGTAAGGATGCATTGGTATGGCATTACCACCCTTACTTCTGCGCTGCTGCTGGCGGCGGTGCTGCCTTCAGAGCTGAGCACCCGGAGGGTGGGACAGCAGGCCCCAGAGCCCCTGCCGCAGCTCCCCACTCCTTGCTCCCTTTCCAGCTCTGCTTAGCGTGAGTTCCATCTGTTGTTCCACTGTTTCTTGGGACCCAGCCAGGGGATGCATGTGGCTGTCCCAGGACTTGCAATTAGGAGCAGCGATGGTGTCTTGCCTTTGCCTTGTGGAGATACATTGGTGCCAGCCTCTCCGGCCCCATGAGGTGCTGGCACAAAGTTAAAGCAGTGCCTGGCTGCCCGCTCACTTTGTCCAAAAGTTTTAATCTTCCCCTTCTCCCCCATGACTTCTGCCAGTTTTCTCTCTGAAAGGCAGGATTTGCCAGGAATAACCAGCTTCTACTTTGTTCAGCAGGATCAGGGGTGACAAGTTCTTGCTCCCATTCATTGTTTGGAATGGGGTGCTATGTCTCCAATGCTGGAAAACAAACTGCTCTGCTAGAGCAGGTGGGCTTGGGTCTAATGGAAGAGGTTGCTTCTCCTTATCTATGTCTGTGGCTTCAGATCTTGGAGTCACACTTGGGCTTTGGTGAATTTAATGAAGTATATTTAGCAGAGTGTACTTTTGTCTTCACCTTCATATGACTCATTCATCCAGAAGCACCACATTTAGTTCACCCAAGTTATTTTAGTTCTGTACATTGTCCTAAACTGGTGACTATTTATGAGGAATAGCCACATGTTCCTTTTACTTAAAGGGTATTATTATATAATTTAAATGGGATAGACATTAGCCTTCTTTCATCATGGCAGCATAACTGGCTATTGCAATAAAGCTGACCAAGATTATTGGGGAAAATACTGTTTAACTGAAGTAGATTTTCAGACATCATTAGTGCCTAATTGACCAATTAGCCATAGTTTGTTCAAGCATATATATATATTAAGGGCCTGATCTAACACCAATTGACTTCAATATAAAGCCTTCCATTAACATCCGTGGGCTTTGAATCAGACTGTTGGTAAAAATACTGTTTTACCAGTCTCCAGCCATGCACTCCAAATCACAAGGACTCCAGTCAATAGTGCCCCCCACCCAGGGATGACGGATTCCTCAAAAAAAAAATGGCCCACGAGGCCCTCCCCCCTCCGTGGCCCCACTTCTGCCCCGCCTCTTCCCATGAGGCCCTGCCCCCCAGCGCCTCTCCACCTGCTGGGGCGAGGGTTGAGAGCAGCCCCCCAGCCTGTGTCCCCAAATCCCACCCCCTGGGCAAATAGAGGGTCCGCGGGTCCTCACAGCTGCCCACATGGATCCTACCCTGACCCAGCTCTAGCTTCCAGCCTGGCCTGGATGCGGGACCTTGGGGACTGAAGAGCTGCAGCCAGACCATGGTAAGAGCCGCCTGGGCAGCTCTGCCCTTGGCTAGTGGGCAGGGACATGAGCAGGGAGCTGCTCATGCCCCTCTTCTCCCCCCCCACTCCCCCCAGCGCAGGCAGAAGGTCCATGGCTCCCCACAGCTGCCCGGGGTCCCCAGGCCACTCTTACCCAGGTCAGGCTCCAGATTCCTGTTCTGGCACCCCACCACCCCTTCTCCTCTGAATCAGCTTAAATTTATATTTGCTTTCAAGTCTGATAATTACATATAACTAACTTTATTGGAAGAGGTAACTCTAATGAACTAGAGATATGTTTTATTCTTTTTCAGTATTATATCGCTATTACAATCAACATCTAGAAAAGAAAAGCACATTTAAAAACCAACATTCACCGTTCTTAACTTCTCCCCATTCTTTTCTTAAACTTGCCCTATTATCCTTAATTATTGCAGCGCATATGGTATGTATTGTCACACCCTGACCTGAGACCTCTGCAACACCAAGACTTAAGGATTGTTGTGAGTTTTGAGATATATTAAACATTTGTTATTTTCTCTTTGTTTTATTAGTGGAAAATCCACATAAAGAATTGATAGAATAGTATGGTATATGCTGAACCATCATGGTGTATTATGCAAACATATGTTTAAACATTTTTAAAAGTGTCTTATGTAAATGTTTAAGAACTTTAAATACTCAGGTTGTTAACATGATAGGCTGCAAAAGTTCCGACATCTGTAGCAATTTAATTCATAATTAAAACTAGTGCAAAAACAATTTTTATATATCTCACTTCTCATATTCTGGAAGAGTGATTTTATGGAAATATGTATTATTTCAGCTCCATTGCATAACACTGCTGCTGTGGTTAAAGGCTCTGTAATCGTTCTGTTTTATATATCTCAGCCATTAGGATCTTGTCTTTTAGGCATAGATATTTGCTCCAGGCTGCATTTTTGGATTAAAGAATCTTAGCCCAAATGATATTTTTGCTATCGTTTCTCAAAAATAAATAAATATATAAATAAAAATAAAAGGCTTTGTCTGGTTTTAGAATTTGATAAATGTGAAAAGAAAAGATAAATTAATTCATGTATGTACTCTTTTATGTAAAAAACAAGATTATTTTTTAAAAATACACTGTCCTTTTTACACAACTCAGTCAGCATAAAGGGGCCTTGACTTGGGAGTAAAGGATGTTTGTGCCCACTATAAGGGCCCACTTTACACAGTCAGAGCAGTGTAAAAGGGCCCTTAATGTAAGTGAGACTGAATCCCTAAATGTTTTCATGTCATTTGACCATTATGCAAAGTGGTACATAGGAGTAATTACTTTTAAAAACAGCATCTTAGGCTATGTTTACACTGCAGACTTTTGTCGCCAAAAGTTATGCCACTTTAAAGCGCTTTAATTAAACTGCTGTTGCATGTCCATATTATGCTCCTTGTGTTGGCAAAGTGCACCCACACCAGCATTTCTTGCATCAACACAGAGAGCAATGCACTGTGGGTAGCTATCCCACTGTGCAACTGGACACAGGGTGCTTTGGGAAGGGTTTGCAGGTACATTGTCACATGATGAAGGTTTCTCAATCCCATTGTTCCATGGCATCCTACTAGATTGCCAGCCACTTTTCAACTGAAGTTGGGAGTGATAGTGGGGGAGAGCGTGTGACAGGGAGCATGTGTGGGGATGGGGAGAGATAGTGTGTGTTGGGAGAGATTGAGTGTATGGGCATGCTGTCCGATAAATTCAGACAGACACTGGAAGCAACCAATCCTGAGGCAGGGGGAGGGGGAAACCCCGATATCATCCTGCCTCTGTGTTCCTAGTGTGGGAGAGAGCAGGAGCATTCCACGTTAATGATTTGCTTTTTGTTGCCCGCAGCAGGGCAGGCTCAGATGTCAGAATGGAACTTTGAAAGAAGAGGGGCACATGCCTGCAGGATTGCTGAGTTCAAAACAGTGAGCAGAATGGTCACAGTAGGCATTGTGGGATACTGGGGGAAGCCAGTTCTGGCAATATAATGAATGGCAATGTCTACACTGTCTCTTTGTCATTTTAACTTTACTGCAAAAAGCTTTATGCCTCTTTGTGGTGGTGTTTTTATTTTGTCATTGAAACTGAAGAGTTTTGTTGCCAAAAGTGGTTTTGCAGTGTGGAAAATACTTGACAGTGTAGCCAAGCCCTAGGTATCAGTTTCTGCCCTTGGATACTGATGTAGTCCTCCCTTTGAGTTAAATAGGTCCAACAAAACTACATCCACAGTCAGACTTTGACCCTTAATAATAGGCCTTTATACACCTATAGTTATTCGCCAGATCCTGTTCCTTAGGTAGATAATGTAAATTGATTAATTATCAATGCCTCAGGTACTTGAGTGACTGTTGATCTGTCCAGTATGGGCATTGAGATTCCAAATGGATCAGGTCACAGGTAACTCCCAGAACCGAGAAGGCCCTCACTTGTGGAACTCATTCCCTGAACCTCCACCTGAGTCCCTCCGGGGCTATCTCCAGGAGTTAGTACAACACCTTTCTATTTGGGTCAGCTCATCATTGACTCATTTTCAATAACTCTTTATTTGGTTTATTTTTTATTTAAAAAAAAAATCAGACCAGCTATTACCTGGCACTGTGTGTGCCAATTTTATTAGTTCACAGTTTAATGACAAAAAGAACAGGAGTACTTGTGGCACCTTAGAAACTAACAAATTTATTTCAGCATAAGCTTTCGTGGGCTACAGCTCACTTCTTCGGATGCATAGAATGGAACACAGATATTATAGAACACAATCCTGCAAGATGCTGAGCTCTCTGACCCTGATCCATTGAGCAGTGTTTCTCAAACTTGGGACGCTGCTTGTGTAAGGAAAGCCCCTGGTGGACTGGGCCGGTTTGTTTACCTGCCCCATCTGCAGGTCCAGCCGATCGCGGCTCCCACTGGCCGCGGTTCACTGCTCCAGGCCAATGGGAGCTGCTGGAAGTGCTCAATCATCTAGTTTTGGTCAGTTGTTGTTTATTTTGTTTTAAATAGTAGCATGTGTATTGTTTTGTTTTCTTTGTGTGTGTAAATGCCTAATTTTAAAATATAAAACAGTATAATCTCTATTTTAAAGTAATTAGCTATTCATATTATTTAACCAGTAATTTTTCCAAAAGTTTGTATTTGTTTATTGTTATAATTGTTAATAGTATTAGTTTTATTTATTTATTTATTTGTGTTTATTTATTTATCTATTTGTTTATTTATTAGCTTTCTTTTTCTTTTCTGATTGATTTTCTGTGAATACATGTTGCACCAGCGAGCTGCCATAGATGATGTTTAAAACTGACCTGTCTGTATATATTTTTATTCCCCTTTTGAGGATAACATCGATGGAACATACATTTAAGTGAGTATTGTTAAAAATATAAATAAGTACAATAAAATCTCAGAGTTACAAACACCTTGGGAATGGAGGTTGTTCATAACTCTGAAATATTTGTAACTCTGAACAAAAAATGCTATGGTTGTTCTTTGAAAAGTTTACAACTAAACATTGACTTAATACAGGTTTGAAACTTTACCATTCAGAAGAAAAATGCTGCTTTTAACCATCTTATATTAAATTAAACAAGCACAGAAACAGTTTAATTACTTTGTCAAATCTTTTTTTAAAAAACTTTCCCTTTATTTTTAGTAGTTCACATTTAACACAGTACTGTACTGTATTTGCCTTTTTTTTTTTTTTTTTGGCCTCTGCTGCTGCCTGATTGCATACCTCAAGTTCCAAGTGAGGTGTATGGTTCACTGGTCAGTTTGTAACTGGTATTCGCAACTCTGAGGTTCCACTGTATGTGTGCACGTAAGATGTATAGTGCAACCCCCGTCCCCAATTTTCTGTCTAGCCCACCTCTGTCCCACCCCCACTAGGAAGAGGCTGGTCCACCCCTGTTATTCAGTAACCTTGAGGATTACACAGTTTACTCCCTCCATTGCTCCCAGCTCCCTCCAGGTGTTTATGTATTGAAGAATGACTAGTCTCGCTCAAGTACATGACCGTAATTGCAACTGGCCTTAAAAGTTGTATAAAACCATCTTTCCTAATTTTTGATGCATAAACTGTAATTCCACAAGAATCTCTCTCCCCCTTGTATTAATGAATTGCTGGTTACTCCTGGGGGAACTCTGTGCCACCGCAAATGTGCAGAATTTATGTGCCCCACAGATTTATTTGCTTCCCCACAGAAAAATGACTTTTTGATGGGGAAGCAAAGGGAAGCCACAAGAGTGGTGATGCGACCCTCCCTAGCAGTATGTTTCAGGTATCCAGAGCATCCGGAAGAGAGGTAAATCACTGTGCGGCTGGGGGCTGGACTGGGAAAGATCCGGCTGGTGCTGCTACCCTGCGCCGGGCTCAGCTGCTAGTCCTGGCTGGGCTGGGGAGGTCTGGACTTCCTCTTCCCCTGCATGGCATCTGGGCCAGGTCAGACTCACCCCCAGATTTCTTCCCTGGCTGTAGGAAGCTCTGCAACCCCCTCCCCCCACACACAGACACACATGCTTCCTGCACCCATCGTGCCTCAGCTGCAGTGGGAGGGATCAATGTACAGGGAGCTGCTCCTGCATCCCCCCAACCCCTGTGCATCCAGACCCCTCATACCCAGACTGTCCTACTGAGCCTCACTTTCCCCCACACTCAGAAACGCCCCCAATGAGCCCCACTCCTCCTGCACCTGGACCACCCCAATGAGCCATCTGCACCCAGAGCCCCATCCCACCAAGCCCCAACCAGCTGCACCTGGATCCCCACCCTACTGATCCCCACTCCCCCAGCATCTGAACCCCCCCACTGAGCTCCCCACA
Organism: Mauremys mutica; assembly: GCF_020497125.1. Classification (NCBI taxonomy): domain Eukaryota; kingdom Metazoa; phylum Chordata; order Testudines; family Geoemydidae; genus Mauremys; species Mauremys mutica. Next base: position 188,405,643 of record NC_059073.1, on the reverse strand, counting down.
CCTGGACCCCCCGACCAAGCTCTATCCCCCCCATGACCAGTCCCCCTGCCCACGCTGAACCCCAGCCACCTTCACCTGGACCTCCCTGCGGAGTCCCATTACTGTTGCACCCAGAACCCCACTAGAAGCATCCAGATCCCCCCTGCACCTGGATCCCTTACTGGGCTTGCCACAGCCATATTGCCCCACACAGAACTCTCTGAACCCACACCTGGGCCCACCACACCATGCCTCTCGACACTTGGATCCTGCCTTGCTGAGCCTGCCTGCCCACACCCGGTGCACCTGGCATGTAGGGGCTGGGCCCTGGGGTGTTTCTGGGGCAGGTTCATTCCTTGCGCTGTGTCAGGGTTCGGTGCAGCTTCACTGCTGAGTCTGTGTCCTGGAGGGGGGAGCTGCACAGTGATCTCCCACCTCTGTGCAGCCAGTGGCCTGTGCTCCCCAGTGCCATGCTGGAGCTTCCACATTTATTTGGCAAATAACATTTGCAGAATTTTAAACTGTGCACAGGATTTAAAATATTTTGGCGCAGAATGCCCTCGGGAGCAGCCAGTGCAATTTTGTCTTCCATCATGTGAGGATTTAATGATCTGAGATCTCAATGACAAGTCTAAAATGACAAGTCTTCTCACCTCTGAAACTATACAGCAGGGATCAGCAACCTTTGACACAGCCCTCAGCCCACGCTGCTTCCCACAGTCCCCATTGGCCTGGAGCAGCGAACTGCGGCCAGTGGGAGCCGCGATTGGCCAAACCTGCAGATGCAGCAGGTAAACAAACCAGTCCAGCCCGCCAGGGTGCTTACCATGGTGAGCGCGTGCCAAAGGTTGCCTATCCCTGCTGTACAGCTACGTACGCCCCTGGCCCCACCTATTGACAGTTAAATAGTCCTGCCCCATATAGAAGAAGTATGTTTCCAGCATGTGGCCTCTAAGATGGGGCAGGGAGGAAGGAACCCCAGGCAGAAGGAATGAGACAAGAGGCTAAAGGAGCCACATGTCCCTTGTATTTTGTGCTCATGAATGCCATATGGAGCAGCACCCTAATCCATGTTTGTAGTTCCTCCCTCTCCCACCCCACAGACAAAAGGAGCTCCATAGCCTGCTGCCTCACAACCTCCAGGCACAATCACACTCACTCCCACTCTTCAGGGATGGAACCCGAGCAAGGTGCTGGAGGCTGCACCTGCAGGTGTGGGGGCTGGGGAGCCAGACCAATATTGAGGTGAGTGGCAGGTGGTATGTTACTCTGTAGTGGGGCCCTTGGTGCATCTGTCAGCATCTCTGGCTGCCTTCTACTCCGGTGGCATTGATCCCAAAGTCTTTTCCCTGGCTATCTGGGAGCCCCCTGTACCATAATTGCAGGTAACCTCACTGCCAAATGCTCCCAAATGCTAGAATACCTCCTACTCCTGGCCTATCAAGGAGATGCATCCTCTCTCTCCTCCACTCTGCCTCCCCATCTGTTTCCTAACCAAGTCCCAAGGGAGTTGTTTGTTCATTGCTTGCATGTGTCAGTGATCACTCCTCCTCTCACCCTGACTGAAATTCACACTCTGAAAATTGAATTCATACTGGCTACTATTTTGGCTCATGATGTCTGAGTCTGAATCCTCCTTGGTTTCAGGACTACCTTACCAACCAGGTTTCATTTCTTGAGGGGTTTATCCCCTTCTCTTTAGTTCCTGAGGACATATTGCTGTCCTTGATGAGTGAACATGAGCTTTAAAGGGGACACCTCATCTTTACCTTATACAGGCTACCCTACGGTAGGCTGTAACTTCATTCATCTCACTGCTAAATCTTGAAAGATCTGCACTTTATGCCCTCCTAGACTTAGTACAGAGAGTTCTCTGGCTTATCTCAAAATCTGCTCTTTTTGCTCAAAGTAGTGTAGTCTTCACATTATGTCTGTTTGTGCTAGGATGGGGACATATAATTCTCTGTGAGTTCTATCAATAAACTATTTCTAAGTTCTTTCCCATGGTTAAATACAGAAGGAAATGGCATGCTTTAGAAACTTAACTGGTTCATCTTTTTCTGCCTCTTCAGGGAGTCTCCTAATTCTTATGTTATTTTTTTCTTTCATGGTTCTCTATTTTTTATCTTTTCTGCAGGTTTTTTTTCTTTTCCCCACAAGCAATTTAATTTTATTCTGTAACAGTATTCCTAATTCCATACTCTCCCCCCCCCCAGTGCCGTTTTCCAGATCAATCACTCTGTTCCCAATTTCTTCAATGTCAGATTTAATCTTGTTCATCTTGACATCCCTGGACCATTTAAGGGACCTAAAATTCAGCAATCAGCTCACCAAAATCCTCTTTTCTAACAGGGGCTCCTCTCTCCTTTTTATTCATCTCCCCACAGAGTAACTCCCGTGTGTAGTGGAGTGCGCCATTTTGGACATCTGCTGCGAATCTGCCTGCTTGGCCTTCTCATATCCCAATGAGTTTTTCTTTGGAAAATGAAGTTTTAAATTGCTCCCCCACTGTGAGGTAGCCATTAAGCAGAGAAAGCAGTTTTGGATCATCGTGGGGGCTGGGGGAGGCAATGGATGCAGATTATGTCAGTGTCACCTCAGAACTACAGGCTTAAGCAGGCACTAAACTCTGGTGACATTAGAATTCCCCCTCCTAAAACTCTCCTTTTTCCTTTGCCACCTGGCAGGGTGGTGAGGGCAAAGAGATAGCTCAGTGGTTTTGAGCATTGGCCTGCTAAACCCAGGGTTGTGAATTCAATACTTGAGGGGGCCTTTTAGGGATCTGGGGAAAAAATCTGTCTGGGGGTTGGTCCTGCTTTGAACAGGGGGTTGGACTACATAACCTCCTGAGGTCCCTTCCAACCTTGATGTTCTAAGATTGATATTCTATGCCTTCTATTTAAAATGGGTTCCTGATCCATTTCCTATTTGTTACACTGTCAAAAACATACTCATTAAATTTGGTCACCAAATTCAGGCAATGTTCTTTTATGTTAGGATAAGTTTTCATTTCATTTTCATTGAGGAATTTTTCCAAGGTTGGACATATTGGCAATTTCCCTTTTCTCATTCTTATGCTATACAAGCATTGTATTATTGTCCATGTTTTGTCACGGACATTAAAAGATGTAGTTTTTAGTCCATGTAAACTGGCATTCAGTTTATTCAGCTGTACAAACAAGTCAGCTAAATAGGCTAGTCTTGACACCCATAACTCATCCACAAAACAGCATATTCAAAACTAAAATCACTAATGAAAAGCTGAGGCCCTAAACTATAGAACTATCCTAAAAATAAGTAACAAAATTTTATTTAAAAAAAATCAAACATCAAGATAGTCTTAAAACTAAAAGGAACAGTGTTAAAATAAACAAGGCTTTAGTACAACAAACAAGTAATTTCTTCAAAAAGGCCATCTAAAGCTGAACCTAGGAGTCAGAAGGAACAGCTGCACATGTGACTAATTAGGCTAATATTCAGTACACACATGCCTAATTAAAAATTACAACAATTTTTACAAACTTGGTTTCAGCACAAACTAAACTGGATACTCATGATTCTTAAATGTTACTGTGTTACTGAGGAGGTGTTTGACATTGTGAAATTTTACTGTTCAATATTAGTAGTATATAAGGGGCAAAAGTTAACACCCAACAAAGTGAGCTTTGCTTGAGAACACTTTTGTGAAAGTATCTTGGCAGTTTTAAACAGTTCAGGTTAATGTATATAAAACAATGAAATAATACCATGTGAAGGCTAAATTTAATATGCAAAAAATACTACACTCATCGGGTGTAGTCACATAAATGTTAAACCAATCATAATTTGTATTAACTCAGAATTAACATTAACATTATAATAGTGTTAGAATATGTGTGAGGTATTCCAACAGAGGTGGGTGCCACCCCATTCCTTGCCCAACATCCAAAGCTGGCCCTTCAGTAAGGTGTAATGGCCAGGTCATGCAGAAATAGCCACTTCCTGGCTTGGGCCCTCCACTTGTTCCACCAAGAAAATGTGGACAGAAGAGATATTGAGCAGTGGTGGGTTTTCCCCTATTTTCACTTCCTTCACAATGACACCCACTCCTCACACCAATGTCCCTTGAAAGCAAACCTCACGGTATCTGTACAGCTTTGTTTTACAAGCAGCACTATTTTAAGCGTAATTCTATTTCATTATTCTATATATTTCTGTTGTTGCACCTTTTATATTAAAAACAAGATGCCTTTGAGCACCTTTTTTTTTTTTTCCCCTGTAAGGTCATCCCATGTTTTACTTTGGAGTCTGTCTTCATTTATCATTACCAGCCATTAAACCCTATAGGTACTTGCTCGATAGTCTAGGACAGTGGTTCTCAAACTTATTTGATCTCATTCACTGTCTTTATGTCTGCCCAATAGTTTATGCTTACTGTTATCACATTGTTCTTACTAGTGTGATGCGTGCACCTGATTTTTGGGGCAGAGCAATCCCAGGAATTGCACAAATGAGCAAACACTCCATTATAATAAGAGCAAACACCAATCTGCAATTGTGGTTGATGCTTACAATTAAACATGCATACCACATCATAGCAAACATATTAACGTACTACTCCTAAGGGAATTCTGCACCAAAAAAAATGTGTACAATATTTTAAAATTCTGCAAAATTCTTCACATTTTATTTTTCAATAAATAAATAAATGTGGCTCCAGCATGGCAGTGGGGAGCACAGGCCAGAGGCTGCATTGAGGTGGGAGATCAGCCTGAACACCCCTACCCCTCCTGCTCAGCCCAGCAGGATCCAAGTGTGGTGGGGCTTAGTGTGGGGGGATACAGGTGTGGGGTGAGAGGTTTCTGTGAGGCTGTCTGGGTGTGTACAGTTCAGCGGATGACCTGGATGCGCAGAGGTTCATTAGGGGGTTCCAGATGCAGGGGCAATGGGACTCTGCAGAGATTCCAGGTGAAGGTGGTTGGGGCTCAGAGCGGGGGTGGGACCTGGGTGTGGGGAGATGGGACTCAGTAGTGGGGTCTGGGTGCTGGAGGAGTGGAGCTTGATGGGGGTCCAGGTGCAGCTGGTTGGGGCTGAGAGGGATGGAGGTCTGGGTGTGGCGGTCTCATCATAGGGTCAAGGTGTAGGGAATTAGGGCTTGTCAGGGTGAGGGTTCGATGGGCCTGCTTAACAGGGGAGCCCGGCTGCTACCAAGGGGATGCTGCGTGCTGGGCTCCTGCTTCCCCCTGCGATTCCACTATCCCCTTTTCTTCCCCATTTCACATCCCCACCCTCACTGCCCCATCCCCCACCCCTCACTCCCACATTCCCCCCCTCTCCTATTCTACCCCCCTTCCTTCCCCACTGCTTCTTCCCCCACCCCCTTCCCTCATTTCCCCTGCCCCCCCTTACCCAGCCACACCATGGGCACTCACTGTTGCACAGAAAACAGGAAGGCTCCCAGAACACAGAAGGGGAGCCTGACTGGTACTAGGACTCAGGAGATGGCATTCAGTTGTAGAGTCAGTGGAACAGAGACTCAGCCTCCTTCAGCTGGGTAGCTCTGCACTTGCAGAAAAAACGGGGTTGGGCATTGGCACATAACCCTGTGTGTGCCCCCCCCTTGCCTCATCTCTGGGGGAGGAGCAATTCCCTCCAAAAAACCTCTGCTCCCATGGTCGTCCCTGTGTCTTCCCCCCCACACACACATGGCTTCCCGTTGCTCCCCTGCCATTTTCAGCAAGGAAGCACAGGAATTCTGCAGGGTGGGGGACATTTTCTGCAGGCATGCAGTCCCACAGAATTTCCCCAGGAGTAACGTACAGATGGCATGACTGTATAATGCTATGCAAGCTTAACAGAAATCCATCAAAATGCACAGTACCGTCTAGAGTCAAATGCACAGCACCATCTGAGGACCTGATATGTCTGAAGGAATCAGCTTTGCTAGTTATTCATTGCCGTGGGTAAAATGTGTGCAGTAAGATTTTTTTCCAAAACTTCTCATGTCCCCAGAATACATTCTGTGCCCCCTCCCCAGGTGCCCACCCCCAGTTTGAGAACTTCTGCTTTAGGACACCCCCTGAAGAAAATGGTCATGGATGTATTATACTTTCTCCATGAGGGATGGTTGCCTCGGTACATGTGCCCTGGAGTGATGCATGTGTCAGCCCTCTACCAGAACCACCACCAGGTGTGACTCTTCCTTCCTCCTCCTCCTCCTCCAACTTTTCTCCTTCCAGGTATTCTGCAGAGTGTCTGTAGTCCCTCAAGTACAGGTATTCTGTGCTGCATTGCAATGTTATGCAAGATGCAGCAAGCCAGGAATATCTTACCCACAGTGCTGGTGCTATAGTGTAGTGTACCACTGGATGTACAGAAACACCTCCGTCACATCTTTAAGCTGCTGGAGGCGGTCTCTGTCACTGAACGAGTGGCTGCATGGACAGGATTTTAGTGCTTCTCTGCATCAGTTGTGGGGTTCACAATCAGTATAAGGAGCCATGACATGCATCTGATGAAGTGGGTATTCAGCCATGAAAGCTCATGTTCCAATACGTTTGTTAGTCTATAAGGTGCCGCTTTTACAGATCCAGACTAACACGGCTACCCCTCTGATACATGGTCAGAAGGTTATCCCCTGTCACCTGTGTGGAGCACATGCACATTAGGGGTAAGACACCTGTCCCCATGTTAGGATTGCCTGTGGAGGGGTTGGTAGTAGGCAGTGGTGTTTTGGGCTGTGTATGTCTTAAACATAGGCAACCGGAAGGGGTTGGGCAGAAATGAGTGACAGGAACTTTTCTGTGTCTTACTTAGCAGCCACCCGTCGGGGAACTCTCCCTCACTGAACATGTCAAGTAAGCCCAGATTGCAACCAGTTCTGTCTGTCATGCCATGATCCTGGGTACTTTGCCATAATATCCATAGATATAATCTTAGCATTGCACACAGGCATCATGTTCATGGAATAAGTTTGATATCTGCTATATAAGCATCGGCCTCATGCTGGGTTTTTTTCTGATTTTGACATAAGTCACATCCACGATCCCTCACATACGGGAGAAGGCTGCAACCTGGTAGAAATCAATCATGGTTTGCCTCTGAGTGGCTGGGACACAGGATAAATTGATGTTCTCCTCCATGTGGCTAATGAAGGCTTCAAGGGACTGTTGGTAATATGCTGGTGGCCATGGACTGGCTTGTGCTGGTGGTTTGAGTGTTAATTCTTCTAAAAGATCCAGAGATCAGTATGGCCATGGCTATGCTGATCCGGGGTGGGGATGGAGAGTTCATGCTTCTGAGTGTGGTGCTGGCTGGATCCAGATGGTAGCACTCATCAGAGATGGGGATGGAGGTCAAATGGTACTGCTATGGTGTCTGGGGTGGTCCCTGGGTGGCCCTGACAGATCCAGGCCCCGCCCTTCCCCCTGCATATGGGAGGAGTGGCCATGTGGGCACACTGCTCCTTGTGTCCTGCACACCTCCTCCAGATCCAGCTTCTGGTGTGTGGCAGGGGAAGAGCTTGTGGGACTTCGGCCAAGGGTATGGCCAGCCAGCCTGCAGGTGCCCACTCCAGGAGCTTCTCTGAAGAAGCCAGGCAGAATGCCTAGACCCTTCCCCCACCTCACTTGGGATGAGGCAGCTGGAGTCAAGTCCTAGGCAGTAGGGGCACTGTCCTGCAGACACAGAAGGGGGCCAGCCTTGCCCTAATGGAGACACTAGGCCTCAGAGGTGGGTGAGGGCTCATTCCAGCAGCTTTGCCAGGGAATGTGGGATGGGCAGCACAGCCCTGTGTGGGAGGATGTGCTCAGTCTTTCAGGAATGGAGATCAGGCGAGGAGCAATGGCATTCAACAGGCACAGGAGGAGAGTTACAGGTCAAGGGGAGCAGCTGGGCAGGAGCTGGGATCTTGGCAGGGACAGTTCATTTTGCAGATGGGAGTGAGTCAGAAGAGTGTGTTCTTCTCAGGTAAGACCCAGAAACCCTCACACAGGAGGTTAATGGGATGGATTCAGGGTCTGAGTTTGAGGATAGGGTCCAAGCCTCATAGAGGTGGATGGACATGATGAGGAGTAGGTGAGTGGCCCTGGGCCTCCACTTCACTCCCATAAGCTGCCAAGAGTCTAGCAGGCATCCTCAAGATGTGGCAGTGGGGTTGATTGGCAGCCCACAGATTCCAAAGGAGGGGATAGGGAACCTCAGTGCTCAGGGGCAAGGATGGCAGCCCAGCTCCCTCCTCCCTTGGGCACCCTCTGTCAAGGGCTATGAGGTTAACCAGCAAAGTCATTGGGATTGGTGGCCCATAGGTTGGTTAGCCTGGCTGATAAGAGTGGCCCCCTCTCAGATGAGGTGATAGCACTGTCACAGGGATGGGATGAGACTAATATCCCTCAAGGGAATAGAGAGCAATTAGAGAGGGACCCCTCCATCAACAGGAGGCATCATTCCTAATGAAGCGCAAGCAGGAGACATGGCAGCTGATGCCCCTAGAGCTTATGCAGCACCTGACTGCCCACTCAGGAATCATCTGTCTAAAGGAGTTAGAGAGGAGATTTGGAAAGGGTGGTCCAGCGAAGCGTACCAGTTGTGGGCAGATGAATCTTCCTCTCTGTTCAGAATGTGTCACCTCTCTACACGAAGAAGCTCTTACCACCCCCCTATATATCTTAAGTTCTGTTTGCACATTGTGATGGCCACATGCACAGCCTGCCCAGACAGGCCCAACCATGACTATTAGTGGTCGGCCTGTAGTTCCCCTCCCCTTTGTTAAAGTCCCACACACACACACCCATACTCTGTTCTTGCAATCCCTTTTTAGCTCAGTCTGGTCAGGACATCTTTCAGAATCAGGATGAAGAAGAAGAGTTAACAGTGGTATAAACTCTTTCACCCACGAAAGCTCATGCTCCAATACATCTGTTAGTCTATAAGGTGCCACAGGACTCTTTGTTGCAACATTAAACTGTTAAAGAAGGGTCGAGAGAGGCATACAGAGACCTCAGCCTGCTCAGTACTATTGCAAACACCCCATTAAAATCATATTCACTTTTTATTTAAAAAATAATAGAAAAGAAGGAAAAACAGTTAAAGCGTTTGAAATGTAAAGTCTTTAAACAAGGCTTTTAAAGATTTTTTTTGTGTTCCTTTAGCTGGAGAAAGTTTTAGAAGGAAACAGAAACCCTTGTTTGACAGTCTTTTAGATGGTAATAAAGTTGGTATAACTATCTTTTTGGAGAAAGGAGAAAAAGTTAGCTGAGAGGGGTTGGAGCTGTTGCTATTGCAGCTGTTGTTAAAGTTTGATTCTGTTTTATTCCAGGCAGCGTTTGGGATTTAGCTGAAGCCAGTAGGGGTGGCGATGTTAATTGGATCTCCTGCAAGCGTGCTATGGCCTGCTCCTTCATCAATCTCTATTTTTTTTCTTAATGTACTTTATTTCCCATACGTGTTCTCCCAGAATGTTAACCTAGTCCTTGCGCTCCTCCTGCAGCCTATCCCAAGTAGCCATGCTCATTGTTGAGCCATTGTATCCTGTGAGCATATCGATATGGGCACATGAAGCTATTAATTACTTCAATTTGTGCATCATTGAAGTTTGCTCTGTGCCTCTCATGCTGCCCTCCCCTCTCCCCCTAGGATTCCCAATAGCTACTCTCTCACTGTCGGACCTGGTGTTTGCCCTGCTGGTTCTGAAGCCCAAGCCAAATGAGACCCAGGCTTTCACTCTCTCCTCTATGTGTGGATGAGCTGCTTGAACAGCTGAAGGGCATATACTCATGATGCCTCTGCAGCCATGAGATGAAGAGTGATTTTGCTATGCTCTGGGATATGACTGAGGGAGGATTCCTAGGAGGATGTCCCTTGCTTTGGGGTTGTCCGAAATAGATTGCGGTTCGTTAAAGCTTGGTATTGAGTGAGGAAAAACAGGCAGGACCAGAATAACAGTGAAAAGCCAAGTGGCTGCGTTTATTTGGGGGATAATTACAACTTGGGCCGGGGGAGCAGGCAACTTTGGCTGGGATGGTATCGAAATTACAAATACACCCCAAAACACAGTAATAATACACTTTATACTGCTCACCACACCACACCAAATAGGCAGACACACCAATCACACAAGATGGGAATCGGGTTTGTCAGGGCGGTGCCCGGTGCAACACAGAGAAAGAGACCCACGGGCCACTGCCTCAGCCACCCTTGCTTTCACACTAAGGGTAACCCAGAGTGTGGTGCAGCTGCAGCTGGGCAGATTCCACTCATTCAGACCGCGGGGACAGGAACCCCTTGGTCAGCTAATCTCCAGGTGGAGACAGCTCCCAGATTCATTCACTCCGGACAAAGACAGAGCAGTGATTCACACACATAAAACAGTTTGCAATTAACAATTCAATTAACAATTCACTAACAAATAGAACAATTATACAAACTAGCTAAGCAATTGTGTAATTCTGAGCTCATTAATACAATCCTGATATCCTGAGTAGATACTTGGTACCGAGTTAGGGAGGGGAACAATAAAAGGCTAGATAAGCTAACTGTCAGATATTAAAAAGCAAATACCGCACTCCAGGCGCAGCTGACAAGCAGAACAGACACCAGAAGCATGACGAACTGACAGGGATCGGGTCCAAACGACAACGAATCCAAACGATACGACACGAGCTAGCTATACCGGGAGGAGACCCTGGCCGAAAGGGTGATCAGGTCCTTCAGCTAACACGCGGATGCTCCACACAAATTTTGGGGGGAAACCTAGTTTTATTGAGAGGTCTCACTCCTTCGTGTCAGTATCTGATTGGCTCCCTGGTCCCTCCTCCCTTCAGGCTTCGAGCTGTTGCCACCCCACGTCGGCAGGATTTGCACACAGCACACTGGAGTTGACAAGTAAACAAACTTGACCCTTAGATGACTGGGTCCAAAAAGAGCGGGAAAGTGAGTCGCTGAGCAGAATTAACCTGACCTCCAGATGACCGACCCAAAAAAAACAGGTTGCCGGGCAGAATCAGGCCTTCACACACAGAACTAGCCTGACCTTTAGATGGCCCAGCAGGAGAGAGAAAAAAAAAGAAAACAGGAGAACATACACAGCCAGTGTTGCTGGGCAGGATTGAGTCTCTGCCCTCTCCTATACAACAAGAACCTGGTCCAAGATGGAGGCAGTCCTGTCCTTTTAACAGGACAAGATGGCCGTGGACCGACAATTGGCCATTCAAAGCCATAACTTCGTATCGGATTGCGACAGGGGTTAGGCAAGTCTCTGAGCCTGTGGAAAAGGGATGTGTGTGTGTGTGTGTGAGAAAGAGATACAATGCAGCTCTGCTCCCCTCCTTTCCCTTGTTTGCTCTGCCTCCCCTCCCTGTGTGTGGAATCACATGTCTTTCCAGAGTTTTGGCCAATTCTTGATCTCACAATCCATGCTGTGTATTGCCTGGACCCAGAGATGGTGTAGTTGAAGTGGGAGATGGAGAAAGAAGAGAAGAGGCTGTTAAAGAGCCAACTAGGGGTGGCTCCAGGCAGCAGCACGCCAAGCGCGTGCCTGGGGTGGCAAGCCACGGGAGGGCGCTCTGCCGGTCGCCGCGAGGGCGGCAGGCAGGTTGCCTTTGGCGGCATGCCTGCGGAGGGTCCACTGGTCCCACGGCTTCGGCGGACCTCCCGCAGGCATGCCACCAAATCCATGGGACCGGGGACCTCCCACAGGCAAGCCACCGAAGGCAGCTTGCCTGCCGTGCTTGGGGCAGCAAAATACCTAGAGCCGCCCCTGGAACCAACTACAGAATTTGGAGTCAGCAAAGCAGGCCAAGACCTCCTGGCTTCAGGAAGAGTTGAACAAGCTCACTGAGAAACTGAAAAGCAACAGAGTTTCCTGTGGCTACGCAGGGAGAAGGAAGCTCTTTACAATGACAGTAGGACCAAAAGCGAGGGGATTCTGTAGAGGAAGTATGAGGATCTGAAATCTCTGCAGCTCTGCAACCAGAAACTACGCAGAGTTTCTCTGAGATGCAGGACCAGCTGCAAAGCTGGCAGAATGAATAGGATTTCGCTCTGCAAGCTCTCTGGGAACACATTCAGACATCAGAGTAGCAGCCGTGTTAGTCTGTATCTGCAAAAAAAACAGGAGTACTTGTGGCACTAAAATAAATTTGTTAGTCTTTAAGGTGCCACAAGTACTCCTGTTTTTTTTATTCAGACATCAGAAATCCAGGAGATGAATTGTTTGGGGGACCAAATTATAGTGCTCAGCCTGGAGCTGCAATGATGTGAGAAGGCGATGCTCATGGGGCAACAGAATGACATCACCACCCATTTACAAGAATTGTTCCAAACCAACAGCCACCTCGTAAAACAAGTTAAGGAGCTGAATGGATCAACAGTGGAAGAGAGAGAGCACATACTGTATCAAAAGAATGTGAGGGTGCAGCAGATCCCATTAAGGAGACCAGTAAAAACTATGAAAACTGACCATGAGTACAGCACTACGAGGAGAGGATGTGAGAACTTTGCTCTCCTTGGCAAGAAGCAGTGAGTGGAACCTGCTGCTTCAGAAGAAGCCAAACACCAAGCCCTGGGGGGAAAAAGAGTGTCTGAAAGAGAAGCAAAGGGTGGAGATCCAGATTGAGCTCCTGGAGGATTGAGCTCCTGGAGGATGAAGTGCAGATCCAATACATGCAAGAGGAGCTCCAAGGGGGAGGTCATTTACTCTTTGAGAAGAGCCAGCTGAAAGGTGAGCTGGAGCAATTACAGACTGAAATCTTGGTAAAGGCCAGAGGAAGAAATGAGACTGCTCTCTCTGACCCAGTGGTCTTCAACCTATTTACCATTGTGGGCCACATATGCAGCTCTGTATGTTATGTAGGCTGCATCCATGCAATATATATACACACTACCTGTAAAGCTACAAAAAAAAAAGGTTTAGTATTTGTTATCCGACAGCAATGCAATTCAAATTGATATAGTACTTTTCATTTCAACCCTGGCAAATGTTTAGCAAGAGCATTTTATATTAGCAAAATAAATAAAAAACATTAATTGTTAAAATTAATTTGGTCTAACACTTACATTAGTGGGAAATCTGGCAGCTTCCTTTGTTCGAAGCAATAATTGCTTCACAGTTAGGTTGAAGATGGGTAACAGTACATTGCAGCTGAAATGAAGATTTGCATCAGCCAAGCGTGCACGATATCAGGACTTAATCTGGCACATGGCTGAGAATGTATGTTCACAAATGTAAGCCGATCCAAACACAGACTGTATTTTGGCACTCAAAAGATGCAAATTTTGTTCAGCAACATATTTCCATAATTCCAGAATAGAACTTGCATGCTGTGGTGCGTAAATTGCTCTCTGTCCCTGCAAATCTGACAGGTCCTCTTCCAGTTCCTGCCTGGGAACTTTAAATGTTGCAGCAAGATCTTTTAGTTTTAAAATAGGGAAGGTGTAATAATCCTGGAGAAAAGCACCAGCAGACTCTACTTTCACGAAGTCGCCAAAACGTGATGAAAACTTTTCTTGTAGCTGCTGTACCAAAGCAACAAAAATTTCTCTTTTGTCACTTTCCAGAGCACCTCCCATGCTTCATTTAACATCAGGAAAGGTATGAGGTTTCCTTCTTTAATTTGAGTGATGTACATTTTAAGATTGATCTTAAAACTGGTAACAGCGCACATTAACTCATTAATTTTTGTTCACTCTGTAGTTGTGTATTCAGCTTGTTTAGATGCCCAGTGAGATCAGCAAGGAATGCCAAGTCTTTCTTCCAGCTGTCATCTTTTAATTTGGGATATTTATCCTCCTCTCCGATTTCAGAAAGAAACTGAACAATTTCTGGAAGTAATGCAACAAATCTTTGAAGAAGGTTATCTCGACTTAGTATATCACCATATGAAGACTAAATTTCTTGCAGCAAAGAAAGCAAGCAGTGGTGTAGTAAAGGTATGACACAAATTAAGTTTATTACATTAACAACTGCACAGAGCCTGTTGATGCACAATACAGTGAAATGCTACAAATTTGCCTGATCCTTTGTCATTTCAGCAACTAGTCCCCAATGTTTACCAGTCTAACTCAAAGCTCCATCTGTTGTAACAGAAACAACTGAATTTAGCAGAACATTCATTTCATCGCAGGCTTGGCGAACAGCAATGTACATATCTTCCCCACGAGTACGATCTTGTGGTGACTGGAGTAAAAGCAAGTCTTTGGTTGTTCATTTGAAAGTTGGCAGTATCAATGCATCGAATCCTATGTCTGTTGATTCATCAGCTGCTATTCTTAAAGTTGAAGCAGAAACAATCTTTGATTTAAGTTGGGTAGCCAGATTTTCCAAAAGCTCTGAGATCTGCCACCATACTGTCATTGTTTACCTGCAAAATTTTGGTCCTTCTTATGACTTTGTTTTTGTTTCTCAAATCGTTAAAAAGACACAGTCTATGGATTCTAAAAAACATTCTTGTACTAGCTCCCCGTCACTAAATGCTTTCCCATTTTTGGCAAGCATTCAAGAAATTTTGTAAGGCGCAAGTGTCACAGCATCTGTGCCAGTAAATGTGGCACACAACAATTACTGCTCATTGTTTAGCAATTTCTCAAGATGACTAATTTTCAACTTTCTATCTTCAGATTTTTCTGGGTATTTAGTTTGAAAGTCTTGATGTTCTATCTCAAAGTGTCTTTTTACATTGTATGTTTTGCACAGCATGAGGGCTGTGCAACATAATAAACAAAATGGCTTCCCTTCTCTTTCTATAACTGCAAACATTTCTTTCCAGTCATCTTGTACCTTTCTGCCAAACTGTGATGCTTCTTTCCTTCATATTCCTTTTTTTCTTTCATCCATTTCTGAGGCTACCAATGGTCATTTCTTTCAGCACAACAAAGTGATTCATTTTCTCTCATGCGCCCAGGGCCCGATTTGCCAGATTTCTATGTAATTAATAGCCCAAATTCACTTAAAAATTAGCCCCAAAGTAGCCCAATCTGTTTATTGAAGTGAAGGTTTTTCTTTCTGTTTGATCTATACAGATGTGGCTGAGTAGATGTGCATGTGTATCAGAATGAGTGTGTGTGTGTGTAGGTGAAAGTTGTATGAAACAGACGGGAAGTGTGTGTATGAGAGAGAGCCAATGTGTGTGAGTCATAGGAGACAGACAGTACCAGTGCGCATGGTATATAATACTTGGGGGCGGGGTTTCTGTACAATAGTCAGGATTGTTCTGGGCTGTTGACCACTGCAAGATAATTGTGAATCCCTGAGCTCAGTGTTTAAAGTTGCCTGGAAAAATCATGTGTGCGTGTGTGTGTGTCGTTGGGCATGGGGAGGGTGTTCTGTAATAATCCCAGCTAAATGTTCATACATTTGGTAGGGGAGTGACCCAACTCCATTTTTAATTCTTTTTTTTTGCCTGGACTGTGACCCCTTGCGACTCTGCACACTTTAAACCTTGCCTGAGCTGGGCCCACAGAACAGCTGCAGTGTCAGAAGTGTTTCTTCCTCGGTAGTGCAGGGGGCAGTGTGCATAGCGCATGGGCATACACAGCAGCTCTGGGGCCTGGACTCTTCTCACCTGGAGCTCATCTGAGGCAGTGACAGAGCCCTGCTGGAGGCTGCCCAGCTGCTGTCTGTGGGTGGGTGGGTGGGTGAGTGGGCACTGACCTCCAGCTGGCAGTAGTGACTGTTTAAGGGAGTGCAGCTGGCTAGAGGGGGGCTGCTCAGAGCCCCGCTCAGTAGCGCGGGCACCAGGAGCGTGAACTCAGCCCCACATGGGGCTCAACATTGGGGTGCTGTCCACTGTCCAGGCCAGAGAGAGTCCCAGCTGCAGAGGACATTAGAGCCCTAGAGCAGAGATTGCACAGGAAGGAGAGGGGGCACCTCCTCACCCTGCCCTACAGTGGCTGCCCAGTTGTTCACATGTCCTTCCATGCCTGTTCCCAGACAGTCAGTGGCAGGGGTGATCCCACCCACTGAGTCCTGGGGGATGCCATCTTGGAAGCCACATGATAAATTTGCACCCCACCCAGCTCTCCCCCCAAAGACAGGACTTACAGGGCAGCCTGCTGCTCTGACTATGAGCTCCAGGTCCAGATATGGCCAGCAGGGAATGGGCAGGCAGGCCCTGTCTGCTGCAGACAGCCCAGGGGCTGGGTGGATACAGGGAGCACTGAGACTGGCGCATGCTCATCCCCCCAGGCATGGCAGTGAATGAATGCTCCAGCAGGGCTCTGTGGCACCATTTCCCACTCAGCCAGTCCTGCCCCTGCCAGGACCTAGGGGTGAGACAATCTGCATGGCAATCTGTAAACTTTTTTTTAGCAAGATGTCACAGGGGCTGCAGATGTGTGCTGATTGGACCATAAGTGGCCTGCGGGCCGCAGGTTGAGAATCACCACTCTGACTAGATTTGGAAACAGCAGCAGAAGATGCTAATTCAAATGGACCTAAAAAGAAGTCTAGCCTAAAGGTACTGCGAGGAGACCAAGAATCAGCCATGCACAGATTTGCCAACAGTTAGTTGATTCCGCTGTTGATTAACTCTGATGCAGTCAGAGGACTAGACTTGTGAGATGTACAACTATTTTTTTATGACGTACTGAAGACTATGTGGAAGTTCATTTTCCAGACTAATGACACTGGGGAACATGACTTCTAGTTGTTTTGTAGTTCATTGATGAGAATAGAAATATGGTTAAAGGGCTTGCATACTTCCTTGAGGCAGCCAAACATTAAATGCCCCCCTGGCTGAAAGACATGATTAAAAGAGTAAATAAGCCAGCAGCCTTACAAAAGTTGATTAATAGGGTCATCCTGACCGAGCCTATGTACACATTGGTAGATATTGAATCTTGCCACAGAAGAGCTAGGTTCATGGAAAATGGGGTGAGGAGGATGTGTCACAGGGTAACTGGTCCCTGAGATCTTTTATTAAATACATCAGCCAATATCAAAACAAACAAATTCCAAACACCACAACAGAAACCAAAACATCAAAAACACAACATAAGAAAGTCAAAACAGAGACCAAACTGATTCCAAAGAGCACAACCCACCCCCTCCCTTCCAATGTCTGCTATGCCTTTGGCAGGAGAATTCCAGCACTGTACACTTGCAAAGTCCTAGAAGTACAGTCCTTTGACATCCAAAGTTCAATCAAACCATGACTAGTAGTTCTTGTTTAGTCCTGTAACAGAAACTCCAGCCCTGTAGAAAGTCCATTGCATGATGCCTGAGTTTCTGCTTCCAGAGTCCTCCCAATAACTGGGTACCAGCTCTTTAATATACATGGGCCAAGTCCCTCCATGAAAAACTAAAGACAAAGGAAAACAATCAACATAAATAACAGTATCCTCAGAATCATTGCATAATAGAGTCTCATCATTGATACCACATGCCCCTAGCATACTGCTGTCTGTAATATCTAGAGTAACAAAAGTAACTATCCATCAGATTCTGCCCCCATCCTGTCTCAAACCTGACCCATACCAAACTCAGATGTGCCGACACTACCATTTCTCTGCCAGACAGCATGTCCTCTCTGCATGTTTCAACACTCCTGCTCCTTCCTAATTGTCTGCACCAATTCCTCAGGGGCAAGCCTATGTGAGGGGGTTCATTTGAAACATCACCTCACCTTGCCTTCCAGAAAAATGTACATAAAACCGTGCAACGAGATAAGTACTGACACACCTTGACCAAGAATGGAAGGAGCCGATTCTTCCTACTTTGCACCCCGTCAAGGCTGCTGCTTTCCCTGGCTCCTCTCCTCTACTGTCCTACTTTTCCATCCTTGCCATGGCTTTACAGGCTTCCCTTCCCACCATTACAGCGACAATGCCCACCAACTCCACTCCTAAGGACACTCAACCCAAACTGGTGCCATACTCTGAACATGACCCTATTGATTACTCAAGAGCTGCTGCATTCTTTGCAGATAACAATGCAAATTCAAGGTTCTTAGAAACACCTCTGGGAATCTCATCTCCAAGCCACCATGTTCCACTGCTCAACAGACCAGAGACCTCTTAATAAATGGATAAGTCCATCAATCCCACTGAAGGAGGAAAAAAACCCCGTTCCATTGTTACCCCACTATTTGGACTTAAAGCATCCCAATATTGGCCTGCCTATAATTATAAACTGATTGTCAATCTACTCTGTCCAAATGCTTAATAAGATGATGAGCTGCCCTAAAGGAATTGCCAGAGTATTACTGGGGGGCTGGAGTGGGGAGAGGGGTGTTTATCTCCGACCTGCAGAGGACTTCCCAGAGTAGGCTAATCCTACTAACTCTTGAAAGGACACGGATACAGCCTTCCACAAAGAATTGTCATGCAAGCAGTAATTCTTTGAAAACAAAGTCTTATTTATTGAGAGAAAATTAGGTGACCACAGTATATTCAGTAAAGCAAGGAAGGGGGAAAATTACTATATATAATAGGTAATAAGGCACAATTACATTGTACTTAAAGATCATACATTCAAATGGCACAGAAGACTACACAGACTATATGACGAATACAATGTTGCAGAATTGGTACACTCTTACCTTTTCATGCATATGCATAAGGCCTCTTATACAATAATCTTAGATTCATTACCATATAACATACAATTACCCTATGCACATGTATAAAGCAGCGCTACACTATAACATTAAAGAAATATTGAACAATTAAAATTACCATTCTGTGAGTAGTGATCAGACTCTCACAGGATGGTGTGAGGTACATCACACTCAGAAGCAGACATCCAGCTTTACTGAAAGACACACCCACAAGTAGTCTTATAAAATAGACAAGAAATCAGACACACTCCTTCACCAATCCCTCTGCTTTGTCTCAGGTCCTTCTGCTCTATCTGCCTTCGCTCCGATCTTTTCCTTCTATCGCTGCTGCTTCCACCTCGTTGCCTTCTCTGCTGTACTTGATTTTCTCCTGTTATTCCTTTTCCGGTCTTCTCCACTCTCACACACCAGCCCATTAGTGTCTCCTTATATTCTGTTTCTGGCCTCCTCAGATTGGCTGATCTTTCAGGGTTGGTAATTAGCATAGCCTCCCCTGCTGCTCCCTACATAGGTGGCAACTATTCAGCCAATCAGCTCTGCCTGTCACTCGGGCTGCTCCTTCTCCTACCCCTCCCTTCAGGTATTTTGGAGTGAGTTGAGTCCTAACTTACTGAACTTTGTTTCATCCCATTTCATATCTGCTATTGGTCAGTTCAGTCTGTATCCTCCATCTTTGATGTTTTCTAATATAGAATTATTGTGGTGGACATTTTGGATTTTTAACTATAAACTATCATTAATTTAACTTATTTAAAGCATCTAGTCTAAGACTAACTACTGTTCCCTGCAAACTAAAGCACTCTGATGCTATCACTACCTTAGTAATGCTAACTGGAAGAGGTGAATTGTTCACGATGTTTCTCACTCCCAACCCCCGCCCTGCAACTGTCAATATCTCTATCCAGGGTGCTGCAATCTTTATACGGGATCAAAGCAGGTAAAAATCTCTTAAAGGCAGCAAAGAGTACTGTGGCACCTTATAGACTAACAGACGTTTTGGAGCATGAGCTTTCGTGGGTGAATACCACTTCGTCAGATGCATCCAATGGCACCCACGTCTGTTAGTCTATAAGGTGCCACAGGACTCTTTTCTGCTTTTACAGATCCGGATTAACACGGTTACCCCTCTGATACTAAAAATCTCTTGTAATACCATCACTCTCCCCATCAACTGCACCAAGGACAAGTACCCTCTGACCAAGTGAAGGAAGAGCAGAAGCAGGTACTGATGAATCATTCACACACTGTGGAATATGGAGAGTGCATGCCAGCTCCTCCATCACGCTTCCCACGCTCCAGATCCCTTTCCCAGTGTCAGTGTCACTGTCACTCCTTCCAAACAGAATTCTATCCCCAAAGATCTTCAGTATGCCTTCCTGCTGCCTACATTTTTCATACCACCAGAGGCAAGACCTCAGTGTGTCATTCTCCTCACGGGTCACAACCAACCTGATGGAAAATGACATGACCCTGCCCTCCTCCCACATTCCACTGCCTGTTGCCAGGATCCTAACAAGTGGATCTACTGAGAACACAAAGAGCAAAGCACTCACAGGAGTGCCATGCCTCACCTCCGACATTAGGAGGCTAGACGTCTGTCCTAACTAGCCATTAATCAAAGAGTAACCTTCAACCTGCTCGTATAAGGTCTACAGATAAGAGATGAAGGTGCTGGGGATCCCATGATGCATAATGATCTACACTGGCTGTCTGTTGGCTTTCCAGCTGTCTTTATCAGAAACCTCCTCTCCCCTCAGCCACTATTGTGTGAAAGTTGCAGTCAGTGGGGGCACTCCAGCTCACTCTCCCTTGATTTAAGAGAGGGGGTGGTATCAGAGCTTTCTCTCTGAGGGGGACTTCAGCTCTGGAACAAAGTTCCCTCCAAGTCCCTGGTCTGAAATTGCCCAAGTATATTGATCTTCAGGGCACACTTACAAGACTCATCTATTTATGCAGACTGCTACATAAGTAGGCCTTTGAGAGAAATCTTGTGTAGAAGAGAGGGGAATTTGTTGTTCTGTAGGAGATATAAATTTGCTTTTCTAACTTAAGACAGGGATGCCTAGAGCCTTGGATAGAGTCCCATTTTTATTTTGTATACAAATCTAACAGTAATATAGAGAACTACAGCTATTTCAGTTTAGTTGCTCCTGTGTGAGTAGGAGAGCCACTCACAACACCTGGACACTGTAAGATCATTTCCCCCAAGATATTATTTTAACTGGTGGAGTTCTGTGCCAGCACACTTTATGAATCATTGCAATCTTTTGTCCCTACATGAAACTCCCAGTACGCATGATCTTACCTTCCCTCAACAGGCCATCAATGTTCATCACTCCAACTCGCTTAGCTAAACAAGGTGTATTGCATTGAAAATTTTAAGGAAATTGTGCCTTGAGCACTAGCAGGCCTGCAAAGAGTCTGTGGTACAGCAGCACATTTAAAGTGTCTGTTTGAATGAGTGACCTGTCTGTAATTATAAATACTGTAGTATCCAGGCACTGCTCATGTTAAAAATGCATTGAAAGCAACCCCAAAATGGTTCAGATTTCCATTCTGTGCCTCTTAAGGCACCTTGCTGTGAGTGTGATAGTTCTCTTACACATCAATACATGTTTTGATCTGTTTTTCCAATGTTGTTGGTGATCTTTATTTCTTTTTAAGATGAGAAGCATTTGTCCATGTATCATGCCTTTGAATGCATTCCATATTGTGGTTAAAAAAAACCAAAAAACAACAACAACCCCATATAGTCTTCATTTGGTTTTTTTTCCCCAGAGTTGTATATAGTAACAAATTGAAATGCCAGTTTATGTTAGTTTTATTCATACTGCCTTTGTGATGGCATTTCAGATTGATGTGCACATGGTCCAAAAACCCATTTGTCAATATGTGCTGCTATTAATTTTTTTTCACGGTTTTGTTTGTTTGTTTGTTTACACTAAAATCTATTCTGGAATAATTAGACTGGGTAGAGGCCATGAGAGAGGCATATCCTCTGTCATTTAAGGTTCCGCTGGCACCAGTGATAAACAAAATTAGGCTCTTGAATCATGTTTATATATTTTTTTTCAAATTAATATTGGGTTTATCTCTAGAGTGACATGCAATGTGTCATTAGAGTCTCCTAGCGTATATGAAGCCATAGAAAAATAGTAGAATTACTTTTGTAAGGTGCATTTGCTGTAGGGCCTATGCTGCCCTCAGCTTTTTACAATAAAGATAAAGCCATCGATCTGGATCTGGAATGGAAGAGAGAGGATGACAGGAGAGTTGTGTTTTGTTTGATTTTTTTCTCCTGCTTCTACACTCTCTGGAAGTTCCTTTTCAGATTTTGGGTTGAGAGTAGGACCCTGGAGGGCAAAAGCTGCCTTCTGTGGCACAGTCTTCTTCCTCCCTCACAATGTTTTTTCCCTTTACACTGTGGAGCCCTTGCTAGTGGAAAGGACAGGTTCCTGGGGCCAGTGAGGTTGGGAGGGAGGAACTGGAGATGCTACACTGTCCGAAGGTCATAGAAAGCAAGAGAAAGAGGAGCAGTCAGATTGCAGTGTGGAGACAAGAATCCTTAACAGAACAAGGGACAAGGAGTCCTTATCTCCAGCCGATCACAGGGAATCTGTGGGCTTAAGGGACTGAACCTCTAACCTTCCCTGCAGAGATGGAGCAAACCCCATCCAGCTTTGGAAGACTGAGGAAGAAATTTAGAGTTCCAGCTTGCTGTGTTTATACACCCCTTTAATCAAAGAAGTATGCCTTGCACCTGGAATCAGAAAGTGATGAGGAATGTAGTAATCCTTAGTTTCTGTGGGATTTGTTTCCACAGCTGTGAATAAGCACCCAAGAAAGCTCTGTCTCCTGGGAAACCTGGGAAAGAGCTGGAACTTAATTAGCTGACCTTTATTAAAAAAAGAGGGCAGCAAGAATGGAGGAGAGGACTGCAACATCCTGAAGAAAACTGAGTAGCTGTGCTCCCAATGGACAGCTATTGGAGCTGCTGCAGAGAGGAATTGCTCCAGAAACAGGGAAGCAGTTTCCAGCAGGTTTAGTTGTTTTATTGTAAGCCTTCTTAACAAACAAATCGGACCTTGCAGAGTCTTTCCTCAAAGTCTGTGCAAGCTAAATAGTCCCTTCCCCAAAACTGTCTCTCACACCAGTAACTTCAGTAATCAAAATTTCTTGGCTCTTACATCAGAGACTCAGCACACACACAACTCCTTCTGCTGGTTTTTCTGCCTCCAACACACACATGCTGCCAAACCAATGTCTGAGCCCTCACGAGTTTGCAGTTAGATTAAAAAAAACATTTCCTAGGTAGGTTACCTCAGCTCAGGGCTGGCCATGTGCCTCAGAAGGTAGATTCCATTGTCTGCAGCTGTTTCATTACCAAGCCCATGGAGAGTTTCTATTTTTGACTATAGGTAGCTGGTCCAGCCATTGCCATATGAAGTGAATGTCTCTCATGAAAGTATAATCATTACAAGATTTCCAGAATGGAGGAAGAGCAAAGATAAGAAAGGTTGGGCAACTTGGATTAGAAGGAGTAAAGCCAAGCAAGGAAAATATGGGAAAATGAAGGGAGAAAATATTTAGTGCAAATGTTGCATTAACAATAAAAATGTAATACAGTTTTTAAAAAAGCATAAAAGTAAAAAGTGAGGATGATTCGGGAGTCAGTTTTTGGGTAAGATTTTAATAAGGCTATCATTAGCAAAGGTTTGGAGACTATCTGCTCAGTAGAGAACCTTTTCAACTAAACAATAAGGCAAAACTGCCCTGTTTGTAAACTTTTAGTCCCAACATCAATAATAATATATAATTCTCTTCAGAGGCCACTTGTCTCTGGCTTCTGTGGGAGAATCTAAAGAATCTGATGTCTTGAGTTCCAGTAGAGTCTTTTATTTGTTTCATGATTAGGGAATAGAGCCTGATATGTCTTGTGGTGTCTTCTTGAACTTGCATTTGAATCACACACGGTTACATCCGTTAGCAGACCGCTTTGATCTTTAACAAACATAAGACCTGGTTTGTGTAGTTCACCATCTTCAGTGCACAGATGTGGTTCATGGTATACTATCCATTTGTGTCCAACTGCTTCTTTCGCTAGGATGTCACATAGCTAGTTGTGCCTTTTAATTCATGAATTTGTGATGGATGGACATTGTCCAACAATAAGAGCATGCCTCATAGTATGAAGAGCAGCAACAACATAACATGTTGGCCTCAGCCCAGAAACTCTCTTGTTGTTCCCTACTGGCCTTAAAAATCTATGAATCTATGAAATGAGTATATGTTCACACACAACTTGAGAGCATTCGGGTATTGTCTCTTATAAGAGCTGTGGTGAAAATTTCATTGCTCAATATTTAAAGAGTTCTATTCTACTATCCTGAGAAGGAAAATGTCCAGTCCTCAGAATTCTACAGATCCCCAGTTGAGCAAAATTTTGAGTTTTTTATCCATTTTTCTTCCCAGATGTTGTCAACAGAGGTGTATAGGTGACTTTCACTTCATTCATTGCTTATAAGCTTTCAGATCTTGTTTTTGAGGCTGCCTGAAGAGATCCAGAGCTTCTTATATTCCTGTTCTAAGTTATATCTCCACAAAATATCTTACTGTGTTATTAGAGGAAGTGGCAATTATGTGCAGGTGATGAGTTTGTATGGATGGTATCAGGCTCACCAATTTTGTCAACCCAAGGCCACCATATTTTTCTCTGGAGTTAAGAATGTTTTGCATGTGCTTATGGGTAAGTAGAGTCATTTTTCCCACTATTTTCTTGATGGTGTTGTAGAGAGCTGTGATTGTAGTCTTTGAGTTGCATAGGTTTGAAGTAGTTGGGTTTTTTGCGTTAGTTTGTAAAGGAGCTATTTGTAACCTCTCCTCTACCCACATTCTCCTTCAGGTCTCATTTTGCAAGGCCAGACAAACCTTGACCCCTAAGTATTTTACTGCATTTCCAAAACGGAGCATGTCTAGTTCATCATTTCCAATTAACCCAGATTTACAGTTATTGAGTATATATGAATTATGGGTAAGTGTTAAGCATTTTGGGGCTTGAAACCTGAGTCCAGAGAGATCTCAAAAGTCTCTTTGAATTCCAGGGGTTTTTTCCATCCTTGTCAAGAATCACTAATTAGGACCAAATCATTGGAGAATGCAAAATCTGAGAATTTTCCAACTAGACCAGATTGCAAAGGTGAGAGCAGTAAGTCTAGAGTGAGATCAGATAGAAGGCTATAGGAGAAAGAAAATGGTGTCTGACCTCCTTATGAGTTGTTATTTTGATACAACGTTCCTTCATAATGATACTCATGTGTGGGTCCAAGCCTCTGTCTGATAGTATCCCAATATATGGTTATGAGACAGAGTCAAATGCTTCTGCTTCTTCAAATGCTATTCCCATTGGAATATACTTTCCAGTGGGAGCGTCATCTTTCTGGCATGTTTAATTATCATGTTCAAGTACTTCTAAATTTTCTGAGTGGCTGAGAGCAGATATAAAAGTCCTCTGTCTAGTGTTAAGGGGTGAGTGAGATGAGCTCTCAGTAATCAGGAGTAGAGCTATAACACTAGAGCCAATAGTTATGGGATGTCAGTTTCCTACATCATTTAGGTCTTCTGGAGCCATAGATTTAGGGATTGGAATAGACTTGCATTCCTTGAGACTGATGGAGCTGAGTAGTGTTATGAACCATGCACTGTAGAGAACAGCTAACTTATCTCCTTCAGGTTCCACCTCGTACAAGTTTTTAAGCAGATTTAATCTCTTCCCAGAGCTGGCTTCCATTTCATTTCCCTCATGTTCTTAATAACTTCTTAGGTCATGAAAGGGACTGAACATGCTTTATTATCAGCAGGCTTTCATTATAGAAGTTGTCCTTGTTCTTGGAACCATGTTACAGATTGCCATTTCTATTTACAGACCACATTCACCTCATGTAGACAGACCTGGAATTTGATAGGTTCTGCTTAATCAAGGATGATGGAGGCAAGGTTTTGTTTTGTTTTGTTTTGTTTTTTTGCTTTGAATAGAGATTCTGAAATCTCATGTTTGCCTCTCTGTGAGCTTGATTGCTCTTTCCAGTGAAACTGAAATAAAGCAGTTGACATGCCCATTGACTTTCACAAGGTGTGACTGTCTTTGGATCCAAGACCCCTTTGATGGCAGCCTGTAACCTCTCATGAGTGCCCCCTTGTTTGGGTGCATATCTGCACCTATTCCAGTTGATGGTGACCCCTTCTGGCAGTTTCTCTGGCTGTTCCTAGTGACTTAACCCTCTGGCCAAGTGACACACATTCTGTATGGCGCACAACTCAAACAGGCCCCTTCCGGGTATTAGTCCAACAAAATCTTTAAGTGGTCCTGGCTCTGGTAAGGGGCTGTGGCCAAAGGGCTTCCTCCCTGGAGACCCTTCACCCACTCTGGTCTGTTCTGGCCCCAGCTATCCAGCTGGGCCTCTTAACAGTTCCTATCCCTTTCTGGAGGGTTATCACTGTCCAGTTGTAGGCTACTTCCCCAGTGGCTTATGGTGGGGACCGGGCCTGCCGACTACTTCAAGTCCCAGCCCAGGGACCCTAAGAATAGCAGCCATATGCCACCATGTCCTTTTAACTAAACATACACACACCCTTATGGTTCACTGTTAAATACTAATTTGTGTAAAATTATCTAATACTTATTTTTAGCACTGATTTTTTTGCTAGGGTTTCCATATAGCTTAACAACATAGGCCACAATATTTTGATGTCCTCTAGATGACTCAGCTCAGAACCTCCTTCCTTCCAGCAACATGTGTAGCAGGGATGAGAGGAGCTTGGAACCAGCTTTGGTAGCTCATTTTATCATCTCTTCAGGGCTTGGTTCCTGGGCTGTTCTCCATGCAGCTTAGTTTGCCAGTCTATAGTTCTGTTTCCTTCCACTCCCTGGCTCCATGAAACAGTGCAAGGAGCATGCACTGTAATCCAAATAACTCCCCTTGTGTGGAAAGCTGGATAGAAAGAAGTAGCTGCAGGCAGGTCCCAGCAATTCAAGAGACAAAACAAAATGTCAGGAGCCTGAGTACAGCAAAACTGAGTTCTGCTGCATTTTGGTTGTGGAATTATGGCATCCACAGGTGCTGATAGAGATGGATGAAGCAGCTCACATTTTTAGAGCTATTGTTTCAGGTTCTATGCAAGCTCAGGAGCACAACTCTGATTAGTTTACATTTGTTTCATGTTTTTAGAGTTGTCTTCAAGCAGAAGGACAATAAAGATTATTTTAAACAAAAGTGGAGCACATTTCTGTGGCAAAGGGTACATTAAAGAATGGAATATAATATTTATCAAGATAAAGTCTCACTTTGAATTGTTATCGGATCCTGAGCCAGTCAGGATTCAACTTCCACTTGAACCCTTCTTGTCTGTACCCTATTTATTATCATTTGTAGTACTGTGGCTCCTAGAGGCCCAAACCAAAATTGTGGCCTCAGTGAGCTAGGCGCTGTACAAACACATAACAAAAGAGAGTCCCTGACCTGAAGAATCTATAATCTAAACACTAATATATAATTATGTGTGCAGATTGGGGATTTGTGCACTCAAGTAGCTAGATAAGTGTGTAACTGACCATAGATAACCACAATTTGCCTGTGCGTGTTATAAGTATCTATGTAAATACACTACTCTACTGAAGCATGGTTCAAACCTCCTCCTTTCTCTCTCCTTGGTGCTTCCTATCACCAGTATTTGGAGTGTCTACACCCTCTCTTTGTGTGGATTGGGTCCTGGTTTTTTTTCCAGTGCCTCCACCCATCATGACTCCTCATTATGCCATATACTACAGGGCTGCTGTCCCTTCAGAAAATGAATACCTACTAGCTGGCAATGAATGTAAAGCCCAGTACACAGAAGACAATAAAGTAAATAAAACAAATCCAACACAGCAATGACATACCCAAAATAACCAATAAAACAAACAGGAGACTTTAGTGGGAAGAGGGAAAATAAGATCTTGGGAAGAAAACAGTTAGCCTTAAGTAATGATTAACAAACATTGCTATGAAAGCAGAGTCAGGATGAGCTCTACCCTGACATCTGGTGGTGAATTGTGGCGAGTTGTGGAAAAGAACTTCAGGGGCTGATCTTGTTTGCATAGGCACACCCACCCCACCTAGCATGAGCCCACAGCAGCCCAAATGGTCACTTCGGCTGCTGTGGGATCCCCAGTTTCTCTGTTATTGGGGCAGGAAGAATAAAGTGGTGTTCAGTAAATGTGAATCAAGGACAGTGGAACTGTTTTATGACAGAGGGACTCACCATCAACTAAGTAGCACTCATTAGACAAGGGACATGGGTTCCAAAACCCAGTGAATAGAGAGAAGTGGTGGTGGGGGGGGGGGGGTGTAGGCATTTGTACCTGATGGTATGCCCCCCCACCCATGACGGCCTGAAAAACCAGTTGTACCTTCTCGTCTCTCCATTGTGGAATATCAGAGCTAATTTTGATTCCATTAGGAGTCTAGCTGCAGGCTGCTGAGCTGAATTCACTTTGGGCCAATGGTGCACAAATACTGAGGCTCCCCTACTACAAGCTGAAATCACTGAGTATTGTGAGGGGGCCTGAAGATATATTGCTGAGTGGCTGGTGGCACAGAGCAGTTTGCGGAATGGCTGGAGCAGCTCATGGGATGGCTGGTGGAGTGGAGCGGAGCAGTTTGTGGGGTGGCTCATGGGATGGTGAGTGGAGTGGCTGGTGGAGCAAAGCAGTTCATGGAATGGCTGGAGTGGCTCACGGGATGGCTGGTGGAGCATCTGGCAGAGTGGCTCGTGATAAAGACTGTAGCAGAACCCCACGGAGAGGAGGGACAGTCAGTTTCAGACCACGTAAGGTGCCTCTTAACACCCCTGCACGCCCCCATCCCTTTCCATCAAGGCTGGGAGGTAAAACTCTGCAGATAAACTTTTGAACTCTGGGGCTGCACTGACCAGGGACAGAGACTTTTGGGTTGTTGGACTTTTGGGTTGCTGGACTCAAGAGACTTTGGGGTGTTGGACTTTTGGGACTTTGTGCGATTTTTTTGGTTGCTGGACTTAAGACCCTGAGGGGAAAAGGACACTGCCAAACTTACGTGGGGGTGGGACTTTTGCTCATGGTTTGTGTTATGAATCCTGTTTGTAGTGTTTCCCCAACATAATGCCACATTGTTTCCCTCCTTTATTAAAGGATTTTGCAACACTCAGACTCTGTGCTTGCGAGAGGCAAAGTATTGCCTCTTATTGGTGCCTGGGAGGGTGGTATGTAATTGTCCCAGGTCACTGGGTGGGCATTCAAGCTGGTTTTGCATTGTGTTATTGAATCAGAACCCTGAGATACTGAACCCGGCCCTTGTTGCTGCCAACTCAGACGGGCAGAAGGGTTACAGCTAAATAAACTTTATTTCATTTTCACCAGGTGTAATAAGCCTGATACAAAATCTCTGTGGCAGTGTAACAGTATCAGTGTTTGTGGGATGTGAGAAAAGTAGTTGACGTGACTTGAAGACAGTGTCAGACAGGGCTACATGCCATCAGTGATCCTCTTCAATTGTTATCTTGAAGACATTTTAAGAAGAACCACTGATGGAAACCTACAGAAGGATGTACCTGCTGCTGGATGAAAAATTAGTTATCTCTGCTTCACTGATGGCACTGACCTGATTGGATTGTTGCAAGAAGAGGTGCAGAAATTGCTAGAAAGAGTAATGGTGGAATCAGACACCTTAGGTCTAATGATAGCACAAGAAATGACAAAGACAATGGTGACATCTAAGTCTGTTGAAAAGGCAAGCTACTCCTACCCAGTTCTGAACAGGCATTGGAGTGTATTGAGTGCTGCAGACATCTAGATGGTATGATTACAAGGAGTGCTAAACATCACTTCAAGATCCAACATTGAATTGGACTCATGACTGCTGCTCTAGGGACTCTCAGTCACATATGGAGAAGCAAAAGGATTACCATGAAGTATAAAATGAAATTGCTGCAGTTTCTTGCCTTCAGTGTCTTGCTATATGCATGTGAGATGTGGCATTAAGGAAACAGGACATTAAGAGGCTTTCTGCCTTCAATTTGAAATGCTATACATCATTTCTGGTCATTAACTATACCATACACATGCATAACAAAGTGGTAATAGCCTGGACTTACGGCATAACTGAAATAATACTGGATACCCTTAAGGCAATCAGACAAAGATAACTTGAGTTGTGGGACATATGGATCAGAGGAGCTGAAGGATTGCCAAAGCAAGTTTTGCAGGGATTGGTGCCAGAGGCAGAGGGCATGTCCATGGAGATATGGTTTGACAATGTGGGTTACTGGATGGGATGTGGTATGTGTGCTTGTGTAGCGGGGTGGTCACACCGCTCTTGCCCTAAAGAGCTTGAAACAGCCCTGGGAGAGGGCTGGGGTGGGGGAAAAGCTAGGGTGATTGGGGGAAAGCAGCCACAGGTGTGGCCATGCCTCAATCAGGCCATGGCTGGCCCTATAAGAAAGCTGAGGGCCAGAGACTGAGAGACACTCTCTCTCTAGCTTCAGAGAGAGAAGGACCTGGCTGCATGGGAGCTGAGAAGGATACCTAGGGTAAACCAGTGCTGGGGAACGGCAGAGGGAGCTGGGGAGCTCCAGCCTAGCAAAACCCCAGGCTGCAGGCCTAGCTAAAGACCTACAAATAGGTACTGGGGCTGCAGAGGGGCAGCCCAGAGATAGGCAAAGGCAACAGATCCTAACCCCCTTGCTGATGATGAGTGGTTTACAAACTGGAGTCCTCCCCAGGGAGCGGGGACTAGATGATGACTGGCACTAGCCACTGAGGCAAGGTGGGGATAGAGGGTTGGGGGTTCCCCTGGGAGGGGAGACCCAGGGACAGGGGGTTGCTGCTGGGGGTGGAACCTTGGAGTAGAGGGGCACCAGGGTCCAGGAGGGACACGGGGGCCAGCATCAGGCGAGACACTGGCCTGCAGAGGGCGCTCCGGGCTGAAAGAGCTAATTCCCAGGATGACCAGCAGGAGGTGCCGCGCCGGTGAGTTACCCTGCCACAGCTTGTCAAAGCTGGTTGAAGACCATGAAATGTGGAAGAAGATTGCTGGCCCGTGTCTCCCATGTGTTGTGTTGTGTTGTTCAGTGTGATATGACTCTATGATGCTTTGCACTGAGAGAATGTATGTATGATAAATAAACCAGTTCCCCTAATCCTGCACGAACAACTTCTCCAGACCACAGTTCCATCCCAGGCACCGTCCCAGGGTAGATAGTAGACCAAGGTTAAGTGTCCTGAAGGGGAGTGTTGCAGTACTGTGGTGTTAGCTGGCTTAAACAAAAGTCCTATTACTCTTCACTCCTGACTGGGATAAGGTCCTCTTCTGATTCCAGTCAGGCTAACTGGTTCCCTTTTCTGGAATCCTCCTGGAGTCTCAGATGGCTCTTGATAACTAGTGCTGTGTCGGTGTAGTGAGGCGGCCTTGTTCCCAGCTGCCCCGGAGGGGGACGAGCCCCTCTGGATGCCAAAGTGGGCGGAGCCAGTGGAGCTTGTGCCTGCCCCCCAGAGGTCAGGGCGCAGAACAGGAAGTACAAAAGCCCAACCCCAGAGCTCACTAGAGCCCCGGCCTCTGGAGAAGCCAGATGCCTGTGGCCTAGCTCCCGGTGGAGAGACTCCTGCAGTCTGCGATCGACCCGAGGACTGGCCAGACCAGCCGAGGCCTGATGCTGACCAGTCCGGAGAAGCTGGTAAATCTGCCCCTGGCAAGCTACCCAGAGGAGCTGCCAAGCCTACCGCTTGCCAGATACCTCGAGGAGCCCTTGGTGATTGATTCTGTGGAAGACACCGTCACGATGCAGGTACCTCTAGAGGGGGAGGTAGGAAGTTGCCCGGGGGCAGCCGACCCTAGTCTGGCTGCAGCACACCCAGAGCCAATGTCAGTGTGTTGTGGTCAGGATCCCCGCTGACGCAGTAGCAGGTCGTCTGCTGCTGCTAGGGCCCCGGGCTGGGACGCAGTGGAGTGGGAGGGCCTGCATCCCCCCTGCCACCCAATGGGCGGGTGGCAGTCTCCCTCTCTCCCTGGTCCTTTGGAGCTAGGACCTGGGCATCCTAAACCTATTTGTTTGCTCAGCCCCTGCTTGAGGGCCTGAGCCCCTGACTGTTTGCTGCCCCACCCTGACCCAGGGCCTGGGCTTATTACTGAACTGTTTGCTCAGCCCCTGCTTGACGGTCTGAGCTCCTGACTGCCCTGCCAGGCTAATTCCCCAATTCACCAGACTTAAGTAGCGAGGCGGCCTGGTTCCCAGCCGCCCCGGATGGGGACGAGCCCCGGCCGAACCCCTCTACAATCAGATCTCTCTCTCTCTCTCTCTCTCTCTCTCTCTCTCTGGATGCTGGTCAATGCAGTGTTGGAGCTACATGGTCCATGCAGCTAGTCTCACTGCAGTGCAAAAGCTCACTAAGGGGGAAGTGGGAGTTTAGCAGGGATTCCCTGAGCTGTGCTATCTCTCTCCCAGCTTCCAAACTAAACTCTCTGTCATTGGCTTTTTCTACACTTGGGGCTAAGGGTTTGATTGCCAGCTCACGTAGACATGCACTACTTCTGATTGAGCCGGCACACTAAAAATATTAATGTAGCCATCATAGCATGGGCAGCGGTGAGCAAAAGTGAAGGCTAGCTGCCCCAGGAATGTACTCACAGGTTTCAGGCAGGTTTGTAATTGAGTGGCTAGCCCATGTCCCCACTTGCCACTACTTGTGTTACACCACTATCTTTAGCACACTAGCTTGATCACAGCTAGTGGAAGTAACTCTACACAAGCTGGACTCTCACCCTTAGCTCCAAGTATAGACACAGTCTCCAGGTACAGTCAGGCTGTCCACTCACTAGCGCTGTGCAGCCCTGGCTAGTCATTGACCCAGTGACCTGCTTGTCTGCATCACCCAGTGCAGAAGCCTCCCTATTGGCACGAGGAGAGATTCATACTGTCTGTCTCCACCCTGACTCCAGGCATGCTGAGAATGAGGTCGAAGGGCTCTGGCAGCTATCATCATTGTAATCCTCCTGGTAGGGCCCACTAGCTCATCCCAGAGCTCCAGGATCTGGCAAACTCCAAATTGAGGTTACAGAGAAGGTAAACCGCTTTGTGAAAAAGAAAATCAGGCCTACAGTGCTGGGAACTCAATTACATATAAAGCAAAGATTTTTTCTTGTAAACATTAAACTCCTACATGTCTGTTGTTTATTGCAGGTAGCAACACATTTATTTGTTTACATTATATTTCTACAGAGGTTCATGGAGTCCCTGGACTGAAGCAAATGACTTTCTGGTGGAGATCCCCACGGAGTCTGGGTTTGCTCCCCAGAATCCCTTGTTTTAATAATCCCCAAAAGGTTAAATGGATGGAATAGGCTCATCCCCTCAACTGTATTTAATCAGTTAAGCTTTATTACCAATACGCCAATTGTGACCATCTTTTTTCTGTTTTTGAAATCTTTTTGTTTGTAAATTATGACCTCAGCACAGTCCTTGGGTCATACTAGGAACTTTATTTATACAAAATTAGCCTCTATCTCTTTTTCATGCTTTTTCTACTAACAGATTATTCTATAAATTAAGTGATATTCTGTGAATTTTCACATGGTTGCTTCTTACAGCTCAGGTAATAGAGCTAGTCCTACTAGGCCCCAATTGACACAATAATCCGTGAGCGGTGATATAGGATATCATATGCTACTGTCCACACAGTAACCCTGTTATTAGGCAGTAATTGCATGACCACCTCTTTTGTAATGCAGAATAGGGCCCATGGTATCCATAGTTCTATCTGTGTGGTAAGTTTACCAATAATAGCTATTTTGTTGGTCCATAAAACACTTACAATTGTAGTGCTTTGCAAAAGAAACATTCCTTTTATTTTTCTGAAATGTTCAAATGGTATGACAGTTTTCCTGCAGTTGATACAAAAAGGCAGAAACAATAGCTGTGCATGCTTAATATTTTTCTAGCTGAAATGAAATCTTTGTGGTTGAAAAATATAATGGAATTCTCTACTTTCAATGGTCATTTATGAATACTCTCAATTTTCCTGTGACTGCTTGATGCATTCTTTGAATATTAATACCTGGTTGATTTCTGCCTTCCAGTTTCAGATTCAGCTCACTGAAGTAGCCTGTTAAGTCAACTAAAAAAGCCTATAAGGGGTATCTTATCAGTGTCGGCAATAAACTTGAGACATGGAAGAAATCTTTCCAACTTTTTTTTTTTAATGTCTGGAGAAAAGAATTGATTTCTGCTCGTAGGCATCAGAAACCTTTTCAGCACCTGACCTTTCCTTATCTATCTCTCATCATTATGAAGCATCAGATTCACTGCTTATGTCTATTCCAGGATGCTGTGAAAGGTAATGCTGTAGCAATGAATTAGCATGGACATTTACAATCTTCATAACTATTCTCTGTGTTAAACTTAATGAAGACTTAGCAAACAACATGGGAATAGCTTGGTGGATGATTCAGTTCTAAGCCGTAAACAGGGTTTGATGTGCTTTCAGGCATGAAACTAGTTTTTTTTTTCTTCCTGTCACTGTAAGCTTGCACGGCAGCCTTAATCACCTATGGAGATTCATAGGGACTCTGTTTTTCTATTGCTGCCCCCCTCCCCCCCCCACACACAATGTGACCCTGCTTATGTTACTTTGCAGACCAACCCTTGGGTTTTGGGGACCCTTTTAAATGTTTCTTAACACTGACCTCAGCAATATTAATAAGGCAGAATAATGTTCCGCAAAGACTGTATGTCAGATATACTTCTCTACTGGTATCATTGATACAAGGAGCGTATCAGGTCACATGAGAGTACAAGTCTGACAAGTTGGGGTACATTGATTTTCATATGTGTTGGAGTAAAAGCCTTTATTGAGTGTGTCAGTCACACTGTATTTAATATGAAAGTAGCAAGAAATGTAGGAGACTTCTTATTTGCATGTTTTTAAAGTATTGCATGGTTAAAGGGAGTCCTCATGCAACCTTAATCATAACCAAATGCCATTCTTGATAATGTATTAGTGTTTCATTTTATTTGTACAGGGCAGGTTATCTCAGGGCACATCTACACATACAGCACTGCAGCAGTACAGCTGTACTGATGCAGCTGTGCCACTGCTGCACATGCAGTGAAGACACGCTATGCTGATGGGAGAGAGCTCTCCAGCATAATAAAACCACCTCTATAAACGGCAGAAGCTATGTCATTGGGAGTGCTTATATCAGTGTAACTTATGTTGCTCAGAGGGGTGGTTTATTCACACCCCTGAGCAACATAAATTATGCTGGCATAGGCTATAGTGTAGACATGGCCTGAGTGAGTAGCTCCCCAAGGTCAGGGAGTGGACAAGAGAAGCTACACATCTGTGAATCGGAGGGAGAAACTGCACTGCTAAATCTGCTCCTGGTGCTGTCAACCTGCCTGAATCTGTACAAAATCCCATTTTAAAGATGTCTTCTCATTGTTTGAATCACATGCTATTATAATATCACCCACATAGCTCAGGACCAAATTTTGAACCCTGGCCTTTCAGAATCTTGAGCTAGAAAATTAATTACTAGCCTCCTTATGAGCCAGACACTAAAGGAGGACATCCAACACTAACATTCCCAGTGCGTTACATAACTATATGCTGGACAAGAGTAGAATATTGGAACCCTGGATTCTGTGGCTGGAAGAAGAATGTGATTCTGTAGTTAGGGTAACCCAAACTAGAACACACATATGAAAGACAGTGAAGCCAAATGTTTAAGATGTGGCTCTGCCATGTTAGAAACTGAGGTTTTTATTGATGACTGTCTGAAGTGACTGTGTTATCTCTCTACTAATTTATTTGTAAACAGGAAGGGGGATGGTGGCAGCAGCTTATCCTTGACTACCTTCTATGGTTGTAACTTATTGTGTTGGTCAGTAATCAGGGTAGTTAAGTGAATGGCAATATAACAATAGTTGATAAAGATGAGATTTGAACTCAGGGTCACTTGGCTACCACCTCTAGGCATTTCCCCTTGGGTCTAGTTATATCTGCTGTGGAATGCGTCTGTCACCACAGCCACTGACACTTTCACTGCTAACTGCAGATATGGTTTTGTCTTTGCATTTATTTTTCTAAAACACTGCTCTAAGATAATGTATTAACCAGCTCATGCAGGAGCAAAACACAGAGCTCCAGCATATTGCAGACTTGCAAAAGAGGCCTGAAAAAAGTGACATTCCTGTAAACTGAAACCTCTCCTGATTCACCATAATACAATATTGTATCTATTCAACAGATAGGGGACTCTGCCATGTACCAGATATTGGTTTGGTGTCTCAGGAGATCCTTTCTACAGTGGAAGTAGAAACATATATCCACTCATCAACAGACTTGAAATTCTGGTCAGAAATAGTAGCCATGTGTGAGCAGAGGCATGCTATTAACCCATGGAGGATCCACCTCTTACATGCTGTTCCTGACATAGTACCTTCACATGGTATTATGAGGCTCAGTCATGCAATCATTACTCAGGCAAAACTCGTCATGGGAAGAGTGCAGAAACTAGTCCATAGCCAATTCTGTTTAGGTCTCTTGCATTGGTCATAATATCACTCTCTCTGCAGCACACTGCTAATCATGCCAAAGTCACTTGAGGAAGGAAAAGTTGGAAGAAAAGTCAATTCCAAAATGTTCGGGGCAAGAAAATTTTAAATAGTCCATAAACAGGAAATGAGATTGGAGCAGGCATTGAGTTAAGCAGCTGCAACTGGCAAGATAGTGATAAAGGGCTAAAGCCAAAATTCAAGATAAATTATTAAGAGAAGAAGTAAAGGATGAACTGCTTGACATTTGTCTTCAAATCTGATAAATATATGTTGCTTTCTGTACAGTTGAGAAGATCTGGCCATGTTTTATAGGATTTATAACTGTTTGTCCATCTAT
The DNA here is from genome assembly GCF_020497125.1 of Mauremys mutica. Lineage (NCBI taxonomy): Eukaryota > Metazoa > Chordata > Testudines > Geoemydidae > Mauremys > Mauremys mutica. The sequence goes on along the minus strand of NC_059073.1, from coordinate 188,369,172 downwards.
AATGTATTATTTGCCTAAAGTCTTTTATCCATGAGTGGAGTTGTCAGACAGATTTTTCTCATCCACTTCATTGCAATTCTTAGTCTAGCCAATAATAATGCCAATGAAACAACAGATTTTAAATCCTGTTTAACGTTAGTATGGGAATTAAATTGAGCACAGGTTGTACAACAGGTGTGAAGTGTTGTTCAATTTTTACAATATCTGGTGATATTTCTATGAGTGTTTTGCCAATATTCATATATGCTAGTGCATGATCAGTGTTAAGTGCTCTTCCCAAGTAAGTTATAGGGCATATTTTTGTCATATACATTTGAACACCTGACAGTTTGAAGTTGTCTTGCATACTTAATGTAACACGTATGTTGTTACATTTAGTACCTATTGAGCAATTTTTAGAGGCAATACATATGAACCAATTTTATCAGAAGTGACTGGTGATATTGGTTACCAAACCTGAGATTCATTAAAACAGTGGCACCAATTCTGGGGTGAAGGCAAGGTTTTTGCACTTGCTCAAAGTCCCACAGGCCATTGCCCAATCACCTTCAAGCAGCAATCCCATACTAAATTGTTATGGCTGCTGCCAGATCAGTCCAGAGCGTCGCTCCAGCTGCATGGTCACGCCACTCAAAGTTGATGTGGCTATCCCTGCCATTCAAGTGGGAGGGCAGCAGAGCCAAATTTCAGTGAGTGGCACTTTGGCCTGGCACTGGGGAGTCTGCTCAGTTGAGTCCACCAAGAACTCAACTCCTGGCTGTACCAGCTGAGGTGCTGTGTGGATAAGAGGGGAGATTCCCTAGCTAAAAAAAAACCCCTCCACTGTCTGGTAGCAGTTTAAATATTCAAATATTGTTCCCATTATTTATTTATTTTTTAATCATGGGGGTACATTTGCTTCTGGGATTATGGCTTTGACTCTGAGCCTGCAAAGCACTTATGCACAAGCTTAATTTTAAGGATGTGAGTAGTCAGATTCCCTTCAATGGGACCATTCACATGCATAAAGTTAAGCACAACTGTTACTGTTTGCAGCATCAGGGCCTTAGTTTGTAAATGTTGAGGTCATAGGTTGTCTGCTTTGATTGTTTTGTATTCTTTTTCTAACTTGTATTTGGTTCCCCCCTTATTGAATTTATGTGCTTTAGTAAGTTCCTTCTTTATGCATATCAAAAAAGCTGCATAATTATGTTATTTAGCCTGCAGTTAGATAAATCTCATTCATAGTTTTTGAAGTTGCTATACTTTTTTCTTAACAGTTTTAAAAATATTTATTATCTGTGCATTTAGGCAAAGAAGGATTAGCCCCAGAGTGGTATATTGCATGTATTATCTGTGTTACTTTCAGATGATTCATCGTTATTTATGCCATAAATATGGTGTTTATTTGATCATACAGGTTACTGTTTTTTCCCATTTTGAGAGATCAGAGTACTCCATTCTGCAATCTGGGGACAGTATATTTTTCCTAACAAAACAAACAAACAAACAAAAACTATAGCTTCATACTCTAACTATGTAGCCAGATTGATCTGAACATGTACAAACTTTCCAGAGCTGAAGATAGAAATCTGCATCATGTGGCTTTGGGTATATGTAGATGTAATCTACTATAGTTTATAATTTTCTACAAAGAACAGCATTTCTGGTAACCAATACAGAAGTTTTCAGTGCTAACAGTTTGGGTTATAGCAGCATCACACTCACAGTTTGTAAGTTTTCACTATTGTCCACATGGTGAATTACTCAAATTTGTGATGAAATCACTTGTTTGAAGGACTGTTTTCAAATGAAATGGTTGGAGGAGTATTGGTGCTTGCAGGATGTCCACCAGGTTGTGGAGTAATAAGCAACCACCCCCCACCTCCCCCCGCATCATTCTCATGTATTAACACATGATAATGCACCAGGAGTGTGAAGAGAGAGTCTTGGAGTTGATTCACTGTCTTAATGTTTCAGTGAATAAAATTTGTATCAGAGATATACTTTACTTCAGAATAGGTGAAATTTTAAGGCTCCAGTTCTATTTCTATATCCTGGCTTATATATTTACTTATGAGCATCAGTAGAGCATCAATTTGAGATGGATTATCAGCAGCAATATCACTTCACAACAGCAAATTCACATCCCTTCCCAAAGCCCCATGCCACTGTGTCATTTGCTCACCTAGTTGCAGAGTGGCTGTAGCAGATGTAAGCACAGATCCATTATCACTCATGATACATCAGAGTATATTTTGTATCTGAATGCTTCTTAAATCCTGGGAGGTCCTGCAAGGTAATGACACAATCATCTTTAGGAGAAAGCTGGTAAACTTGAAAGCTTCTCTTTCCAATTTAGGTAGAAAAGGGGGAATGTTGGTGTAGCCTTTGCTATTTTTGATTTTTTTTCTTTTTTCTTTTTCTTTCTTTTTTTTGTTTCCCAATGGAAGTAAAGCTTATAAATGAAGACATAAATATAGCCCCTTAGCCTTACTTGATCTAGCTTTGAGAAACTCATTTTTAAAAAAGGATGCACAGGAATTATTTCAGGAAGCCATAGCCTGTCCTGAGAAGATGAGTGTGTGTTGGAGTCAACAGTGTAAAACTAATGCAAGTTAAATACTGTAATAGGTGTAATAGATATTCCTTTGTCTCCTCTTGTAGTTGTTTGCTTTCATAGCAAATCACTTATAGTAGCTGCTCTTTTGTATGCAAAATGTGCAGTTTTTTCTTTGACTCATCTCAATCAATTAATTCCCACAGACAAGAATTCAGTCAAGGTGAAATCCTGGCTCTATTGACATTTAAGGGAGGCTTGCCATTGATTTCAATGGTGCCAAGATTTCACCCACAATCTTTATCAACCAAAATATGTTATGAACTGAAAACTACAGTTATGAGCCACATTATCTACTCCAATCTCTTGAAAGATACCAGAAACAAAAGCACTTAAAGTTTCTAAGACAGAATCTCACCTTTTTTTCCCCTGATATTTCCTTGAGAAATGCATTTCAAAGCTTCCTTGGGCTTTCTCTCCTCCTTGGTGATTGATTGTGTGTATCACACACTTGAAAGTGGTATTTTACAGTTTCAGGGGTAAAGTCTGACGTTGATACACAGACTGTGTGCTTGATAATCTGTTTCCTTCAGTGCTAAGAATTAAAAGTATAAATCCTAGGCATCATTTTGAGAACTTATTCTTCAGCAACCTCAACTCACCCATACTCCTACTTTACTGCCTCCTCTTATGTGTTTGCCAGTCCATTGTTAAACCCCCTCTCCTACATAGCAAAAATAATAATGAACAATAATAATAAGACATATAAACATTGCAGGACTCTCAAAGAAAGTATGACATTTCTTTTCAGCAGCTCTATTAAATGCTGGACACTTCCTGACTCAGAAGCCCAGATTTAAAAAAAAAAATTCTTTGGACTCTTTCTTTAAAATTGGAATCTACAAGCCATGTTCATTTTAACAGTATCTCTTCTGTAATTTGAACACATTTTTAAAGGGCCTTCCAAAAAGAATGGTGTGAAATGAGCCTGGTGTCATAACTTGATGATGACTTGTAAATGGTAAGTTTTAGAACATAAACACCTTTTAGGTAATGATAGACGTTGAGATATAAAAATCAGTGCACTTTGTGCAGTGTGAACTTGCTATTCCATCTCTAGTCAAGACAACACACTTTAGTTTCCTACAGTGCTCTTAGTAAAGATGTTGTATGTATTAAGTAGTAGCATACACTTGCTTGATTCACACTCACATGATTCTGATCCCTAACCAGGGGGTTAATCCTGAATCTCAGTAATGTGAGATGGAAATTAGATCTACTATATAATTCAAGGCATGCTTCCTTAAGCACATCCCAGAAAACTTGTTATGGAGAGCACCTTTTTCCTTCCACCGTGAAATACTGTACATTTATGCCCTTTCCTTAGCACAACAAATTCATTTATTACATAGTTGTCTATTCTTAAATACTATTAATAATAGCTGTTTATCAACGCTGCTAAAAGCTACTTGCTGAGCTATAAATAAAACCTTGTTCCATAATTACTGCTATGGAGAAATGAGCAGTTGGATGTCACAAGGTAAATGCCATAGGGAAAAGTAATCACATGCTAGTCAACTATATGCTGCTGCAAAGAGGTTCATCTGGCTTTATTCTACATGAAGAGAAATACATCACAAATTCTGTGAAACCGTAGGCTTCTGTAAGTCGTCCTTTTAACTAAAAAGAGTTATTCCCAGCCGCTACATGATATCATTTCAAAATCAAAGGTTTTACTACAAACAAGACTGGACTGTCCCTAGGTGTTACTTGACAACTCAGGGGAGTAAAATTGTCCTTATTGCCCTGCAACTGAGAAAGGACTGTTCATGTTATGGTCTGAATGCAGTGTGGAGAGCAAACACTCCCTTCTTGATACACCTTCTGTAAGCAAGGGCCTGGATAAAGGTAAGGAATGGGAGCAGCCTTTGTTCTTCTTTCTGCCCCTACTCACCGGCAAGAGTAACTGTCTGGCATACAGGATGAGGAGGAGAGGAAGGGCTTGTCTACACAGGGACCCTCAGGAAAGTTAATTTGGATTAGTGAAACCCCATTATCCACCAGTGTGGATGCTCAGATTCAGAATTAAAGTGCCCTTAATGCAGTTTAATCTAATTTACTTCCAACGTGAATTAAGATTAACCAAATTAAGGCCACTTTAATTCTGAAAAGAAAAGACCATCTACCTGGGTTTAAAGGGGTTTAACTGTCACTTGAATTTTCACCTTCAGTTAATTTGGATTAACTTTTCCTGAGTGATCCCATCCAGACAAGCCCTAAAGTACACCACAAAAAAGAGTGAAGTCATTTACTGTCTCTCTAGAGCAAGAAGAGATTAGAGGGAAAATTGTGCTCCTCTGTGGTACAACTCTCCTGGACTGGTGCAGCTACAAATTGCCCTTTGCACTGTGCCAAGTGTAATGGGGCAAACTAATTCCTTGTGAATTTGAGAATTAATCTATAAAAATTTCTGTATCTGAACTGGCGTATTAGTGTCAGAATTGTTTATGTAACTTAGCTTGTAGTTTCCAAAGTTTATGATGACTAGATGTTTGCATATTGGTACGTGTGATTGGATATGTTCTCTTGAATTAACTTAGTAACTTTAAAGCTTTTGTTTTAGAATTTCTTGCACATTAAGGTAGGCGCTTAAATTCCTGAAGCTTTAAATTCCCATCTGCCTTGCAGGAAGAAAAGGGGTGAGTGTTGTTTTTGTTTGGTTGTTTTTAAGGAACAGTGTGGGTTTTTTCCCCAATAGAATTTGATTTTTTTCTGTCCTGCAAATCAATCTCCTTCAATATCTCTGCAAACATATAAAATGTAACACGAATGGGGTATACTTGAGCAGGTGTATTGATTTGCTGTTTGGATGTGCAAATTGAATTTTTTTGGTCATGGCCATTGTCCCAACCTTTTAACGTTTGGCCCCTTCAGCAATAAGGGGTAATGTTATGCCAACTCTGCATGTGTTTTGTCACAGTGTAATTTGTGGACTGAACTCTGCAGTTTGCTTCAGTTTGAAAGAGAATGGAAATGAGTTAATGCTTGGAGATTTAACTTAAGCAAATGTGATCTTCCTAGGATGACTTCATACTGAGCCATGTCTTAGCTCAGATGGCATGAGTTTAGGTAAAGAAATTAGTGCAGGTTGGTATATTGAGTTTCCTGACTGTGAACATCCTTCTCTAAGTTTGTAAGATGCCTTGAACCCAAGCTGCATTTAATGTTTGAGTCAAATATTATGTCATAAATCTAGTCAAGGCAGGCCATGTAAAGTTGTATTTAACTTGAATTGAAGTACTTTTAATCATTATGTGGATGTTATTATTATTATTATTATTATTATTATTATTAGTTATCTTATTCTTATTAGTTCTGCACACAAAATGTTTTTTAATTAGGGCATATGGGAGGGTGTTAAACAACTTTATTAAAAATTAAGGACACTGCTGCTTTCTTGTAAATTCTCATGAAAAAATATTGAAAAGTAGGCAAAAATATGTTAGAACATGCAGAATGTCCATTTGTCTTGTTGTAAAACAGTGTCCATTGTATCGAATTTCTCACATACTTATGTGCAGTTAGAGGGATTGGGGGAGGGGGTGGGATTGTTTGTTTTTTGTTTTATTATGGGAAACATGTTTTTTACCCTTAAGGATATCACAAGTGGCTGAAAGGATTTTACTCAATCAAAGAAAACAAGCCTCTGACAGATACTAACCATGGACATTTTAGCAGAAAAAGGACAAAGTTTATAAACCTTTGAAAACAAGCATGTCAGTATTAATAAATTTTGTCTTAAAAATGTCTCAATGTCTCATGTCATAAAATCAATCCTTACCAAAATAATTCAGTGTCCAAGAGCTATTCTGTGCAAGATTGTGTCATAGGTGCCATCACTATCATACTTCTACTAAAGTGAAAATGGTAGTTTGTTTTCTTCTGGCATCCTGTCAAAAGAAATTAGAACTATTCCATTCTAATACTTCTATTCAGATATTTTTGTTATATATGCAGAGAAAATTCAAAGCACCTTGACACTGTCAATTGGGCACTATGCTTTGATGCATCCAGAGTATTGGAACTTTGTCAGACTCGTTTAGCCTGAATTTCTATTTAAGCAATATGTCTTGAAGTGAGAGCTAATAATAGATGTGACATACCAACACAGTGAAGCTCTACTAGCTGTGATAAACAGACAAACAATAATTTAAGACTAAGGTCTGAATAGCCACGATGAATAAGGAATTTGCCAGCTATGCTATAATGAGGATTTCCAGACTGAGACAAGGTTAGTGAGGTAATGTCTTTTACTGGACAAACTTCTATATAGCTGAAAGGCTTGTTTCTTTCACCAGCAGAAGTTTGTCCGAAAAAACATATTACCTCACCCACCTTGTTTATCTCATGTCCTGGGACAAACACAATTTACAACACTGCAAACGTGTTCTGATTGAAAGAATGGCACATAGACTGCAACTTTTAATAAGGAAAATGTATGTGGTAGCAGCTAAATACTAATCTACTTATTAGGTGGAGAATGAGATTAAGAGAAAAGTAAGGATCTAATACCATAAAGAAATTTGCAAGAACAAAAGCGTAATATATATAGATATAGACACATGCACACATGGCTTTACAAGTGTTGAAAGCACCTATCAGGCAATTGGTTGTAAGGTGTGCGGGTCTACAATAACTAGGCTTGTTAACATTTTTTTTAAAATTATAAAACTTGTGTTGTATGATTTTGATATATATCAATGGTCATTTTAAAGCTTTTTTCCTGTTTTTATCTGTTTAAATTTTCAGAGTTGTGGGGATGGGGGGATAATATTTAATGACAGTAGACTTTGAGACTCAAAACGTTAAAGCTTTATAACCATTAAAACATAAACTGTTATTATCACATCAAAATATGCAAAATAAATAACTTAACCCAAACTCTAAGTTCTCAAACAGCATTTTTTTTAATCTTGCCCATCTGTAAATGGCAGCAGAACTGTTCTCGGCATTTCCAGCTTGAGGGCCTCATCCTCAACTAAACGGCACTTGCTGGGCAGGGGACATGGTTTTCAAAGCCCAGTGAGTGGAGAGAAGGTGGGATAGGGACTTGTACCTGGTGGTTTGGGCCTTTCAAAGGGTCCCAGACACCATTTGATCTTTCCTCTCTCCACTGTATAATAACAGAGCTAATTTAGACTCAATTGCGAGTTTTGTTACATGTTGCAGAGCTGAAATCACTGATACCTAGGTCTAAGCATTAGACCTGCTTTGGGGCAGTGTCTTTGATGCAAGAGACTGCACAGTGTGTACCAGCAGTGAGGGTCCCCCACTAACAGCTGAAATCAATGAGAGCTGAAATCACAGAGAGCTGTGTTATGTGGGGGGCCCTGAAGACACAGGACCAACAGAGTAAGTGGCCAACAGGGCAGCCGGCAGAAAGGCTCGGCCAGCAGGGTGGCTGGCGGAGAGGCATGGCAAGCAGAGCCCCACAGAGAGGGGTGGCAAGTGAATGCTCAATCAGTGGAGTGAGTAGGGTGCCTCCTTATCCCCCCCTCCACCCAGGGTGTGAGGTGAACTCTGCAGATGCACCTCTGAACTCTGGGTCTGCACTAACGACAGCAACTGTGAGTGGGGTGCAGAGAAGGGATGGGCACATTTAAGATACTTTTGTGTGGCTGGACTTAAGAATCTGAGGGGAAAAGGACACTGCCCAGCTTACTTGGTGGTGGGTCTTTTGCTCATGGTTTACGTTTATAAACCCTATTTGCAGTGTTTCCCAAATTAATTTCCCTCCTTTTATTAAAAAGCTTTTTGCTACACTCAGACTCTGTGTTTGCGAGAGGGGGAAGTGCCCAGGGAGTGGTGTGTAATTGTCCCAGGTCACTGGTGAGGGATGAGCCGGTTTTGTGTTGTATTGATGGAAAGGAACCCTTGGTAATGAACCCGGCCCTGGTTTCTGCCAACTCTGACTGGCAGAAGGATTACATTTAAATAAGAAATCTAATTTTTAAAAGGTTTTGAATACCTGGAACTCCAACTGACTTTTGGGGAGAGGGGGGGCTTGTAGGTGTTTGATGACTTCTTTGAAAAAAAAAGACATCAGCCCCCTTATATTTAGATGTTTAGATGTGGATTTAGGTGTCTAACATCAGGCACTCCACTATGGCCATTTTTCCAGTTCCTATACAAAAATAAAGGGTGTTTTTTGTTGTTTTTATGACCTTACTCTCACCTCACTGCAAATAACCTTGCCACACATGAGCTTTTTACCCATACCTCTAATACATTTCAGCTGGGTTCAGTTTACTGATGAAAATGGTATGAAAACGAGGACCAGACTTTGACTTTGAAATTCCAGGTTGAAGTTTTAGTTGTTGCAGTTAGGGGGGAAAGGGGCATAAATCTTCCCTGGTGTCTGTTTTTTACTCATAGTGTAAACTATTAGCAGGAACAGGACCCAGTGACTTGAGTGCCAACGTACAAGACTTAACAGACTCTGGCCTATTTAAAATGATGTCTTACCAAAGCCCTTTGAAATTCAGCACAGATAACTGAAATTTCTCCCAATCATTATGAAGGTATTGCTTACAATGTTAGTTTACAGTCCAATAATCACAAGAAATCATTGTGTTCTTGATGTAGATCTTGGGTCAAACCCTGCATATGACTAACTCCATGTTTGGACTCCTTTAACCCTGAATACTGCATACAGTCTGGTCTCCCCATCTCAAAAAAAGAAAGATTGAAATTGGAAAAGGTGCAGAGAAGGACAACGAAAATGAATAGAGGGGTTTGGAACAGCTTTCATAAAAGGAGAGATTAAAAAGATGGACTGGTTCATTTAGTAAAGAGACGTGAATGGTATGCAGAAAGTGAATAGGAAAGGTGTTATTTATCCCTTCACATAACACAAGAACTAGGGGATTACTCAGGGAAATTAATAGGCAGCAGGTTTAAAAACCAACAAAAGGGAGAACTTCTTCATACAACGCACAGTCAATCTGCAAAACTTGTTGCCAGGGGATGTTGTGAAGGCCAAAAGTATAACTAAGTTCAAAAAAGAATCTGATGATTTCATGGAGTGAGGTCCATCAATGGCTATTAGCCAAGATGGTCAGGGACCATGCTCCAGGTATCCCTAAATATCCAACTGCCAGCAGCTGTGACTGGATGACAGGTGATGGATCACTCAAAATTGCCCTGTTCTGTTCATTCCCTCTGAAGCATTTGGCATCAGCCACTGTCAGACAGGCTACTGGGCTAAGTGAGCCATTGGTCTGACCAAATATGTCTGGTCTTATATTTTTGATCTTATATTATTATTAATATCTTATATTATTTTTATGTTATTTAGTTTTTAATCCAGAGTGTTCATTATTTACAGGACTATAACTAGTAGGAATGGCTTAAAATGTGGCATAAGTATTTATAACACACACATGCATCATGGTGGTATGTGCATTATATATAATAATGAAACTGGAAACTATCACTTCTAATTTTAATGAGATTTATATTGTATTTAGATTGCAGGTTTGTTCACAAAAAAACTGATTGAATTCTCTATTACTATCTGCTAGCAATAACATTTAATATTAAACCATTCAATTTCTTGATGTAAGCCTTTGAAATTGCAAAATTAGTCATTCCCCCCCCCCTTTGAAAGCTAATCTGTAGTTATGCAAACATGTTTCTTTTACATTTTAATTTTCTTTGAAAGTGTTTTGGAACCCATGGTTATAATATCAGAATATGTGAGTGTGTTATGTTGATTCACTGAGTGGTATCTGACTTTGCAGACTATCAGGAGTTCATCTTCAGGCAGGGACCAGTTATTGGAAAAAATAAGTCTGAAAGTGAAAGTTGCAAAACATTATAAGTGGCTGAAGACAAAAGGTTAGGATACTGGAAATGGTTATGCAACATTGGCTAAAACTGTTGCTTCTGATCCCATTATAACTCTTCTATGTAGCCTATGTTAAAATGAAACTTTTGCCCTTTAATCCCAGGAGCAACAGTAGCTCCTGTGTGAGGGGAAAAATATCCACAATGACATCTGAGAACCAAACTATTTTCCTTCCTAAGTAGAGAAAGATATTGTGGTATTTCAGATACCAGTGTGGATTATCATGGAGAGCCAGATCCTCAACTTCATTTAAGCTAATATTTAATTGAGCTAATTACATGACATCTCAGATGACTTGTTAATGTCTGCATATATATATTGAATTTATAGTGTAAATATGTCATATGACTTCATAGAGACCTTTTGTCTGCCATCCTGGAAGGAGGGATTTAGTACTGATTACTACTTTCATTTGGTGTGTTTGTTTTCCTTTCAAATAAAAACAAAAATCCACATCACTTGTAGAACAACAGTGACAACAAATCATCATAGATATAATATTAATGAAAGTCTGATCACTGTCTTCACTAGGGTAGAAAACCAAAGAGATTCCCTAAATGACAATAGCTGTTTTTGCATGTTTAAATTCTGTATAAAGCTGACAGCAAGAGAAATTATTCATAATCTTTTATAAGAGGATCCTAGACTTCCTTTCTTTTACTGATAGTCTATCTTTGTGTGTGTGTGTGTGTGTGTGTGTGTATCTCATATTTGCACACACATTTATAGGTCACTCATGTCCATTTGATAATGTTCATTTATCAATTGTGTCTGTAAAATGTATCTTAAACCTCTAAATGATACAAGCTTTTGGATTGCTATATCAATGGTGAGAATGTCACCAAGAAAGGCACTTTATAGTATAATGTATAATGCATTTTTTAATTGTATTAATTTCTGAGCTATTAATCTCCATGGTGTGGAGAAGAATTTAGGTGCACCAAGATGATAGTTTATTTCTCTACAGTGATAAATGTTAAAAAGTGCTACAAGTTCATTCTCTAATGAGCCTGGTTCAATTAATACCACCACTTCCATTAAAGTTAGTTATGAGGGCATTAAATATTAGAAATCCAATTTCAGGAGCTCTGGGTCTTCCTTCCAGTTGCTCAGGCTCATGCCATTAGATGATTGTCCAAAACTTATCAGGTGGCTATTGCCCCATTTTAAATTTAAAACCTTTCAACACTTTTATGAAGACAAAGACATTCACAATGGGCCAAGAGAGATTTAAAGCTAGCTCTATATCAAACAGATTATATGGCAAATACAGAACTGAACAATTTAAGTGTTCTCTATATATCAACACTTGTCCTACTGCAATGAAATATTATGTAAATGGAACATTGACTTCTGACTCTTTGTCCCCAAGGACACTGACCAGGTTTGTGAGACCTATGTTTACTATTAAGTTCTCTGTGAGAAAGGGCCTGATAGAAACACACTCTTCTTAGACAAAAATATTTGAATCCAATGTTTACTCATCTCCCCTCACCATATTATGGAGCTCAGAAAATCATTATTTAGAAAAAGAACTTATGAGAGTTATTGTAGATTCATTTTAAATATATCATTTCTGAAAGGCTTCCTTGTCACCCAAAATATACTTTTTAAAAAGTTATGGCATTGCAGATCAGAATATCTGAGTTCCCATAGGCATTATCATTATCTTTGCTGTTGACTTGTGCTGCTATTGAAAAGAAACTTATTGCAATGTATAAGAGAGACCAAATAATCAAAGATATCTTCAGATTTAGGCCCCACTCCTGGAAAGATTTGGGCCTAGTCTACACTAGGCAAGGATTGCTGGTGTAGCTATACTGGCAAACCTTTTCTCATGTAGACACAACTTATAGGAGCAAAAGGGTGCTGTTATCTGCATAGTGTATTCTGGTTTCTTGAAGAAGAGGCACTGACAAAAGCACTTTTTTGCTTGTACGACTGTCTACACTATAGCGTTTGCCAGTATAGAAAAGTTGTTAAAATATTACCTCAACCAGAATTATTATACTGGCAAAAGTTTCTAGCTGGAGCTGACCTCACATAAACACTTAACTTTAGATACATAAGCAGTTTAAATATACATACACATTTTTGTAGCATCCGAGTCTTAAACCTTTACCTGCAACTTTTTCTATGAATCTTAACTACTCTCAGTATATATAGTCAGTCACACGCATGCGTTACTGTCCCCTTGACAGATTACTAACGAAGAATATTTATTACTTGAAGTTCTTTTGAGTTTTTATATTAACTACAATCATGGCCACCAATAAAGGTGGGGGAGTGGGTGTGTATGAAGGCCAGTTCCGTGCAGTCTTCTGTGTGAATAGCATAATGAGGACTTGGATGGAAAGGAGGGCTAATGTCAAAGGGGAGGGGAGGGACTGACACCTGCCCTAGAAGTTGGCAAAGCAGGTAGCAGACTATTGCCTTTCTCTCAGAAAGCACCAATTAAATCTAATGAAAGTGATGTTACAGGAAGGATCTCTAGCAGTGGGTGGTGAGAGAAGAGGATTTGATTGTGTAATAGAGGGACATAACACGTTCCAAGGTATACCGGAGTCATGTGACAGATGCAGTCCAACTGGGTGACAAACAATGGAAATGCAGGATGTCTGCGGACAAGTAATAATGGGTTTTAACTATAAAAGCTGCTTTAAGGATGTTCTCACTGTATAATTTAAATGGAAGTAAATAAACTGATTTCTAAAAAAGACAATCAGGAAAAACAAGTTCTATCATGCACAACAATTACGCCCCCCCCCCTCACCCCCCCGCGATGGGTCATTGCCAGAGTGTGAAATCTTTCATTCTGGGATCATCAGCATAGACTGTTGCTATCTCTTGAGCTAAAAATGTAACTGTTAGCCTTCATGTAGATCAGCCAATAAAGGAGGACTTAACACAGATTTTTTCCAGTTACAAAAATTTGCTAGACATCAGTAGACTATTCGCTGAATGGATCAGACTTGGATCTGTCTGAATTCTGTTTCCAACTTTGTCTTAAGTGACCTTGTGCAGTCAGTGTGTTTCTATAATGGGGTGTTACCAAGGGTTTTCAGAACCCAAAGCAGTGGTAACATAACTGGTTCTCTCAAGGCTGTGTCAGGAATAAATCACTGGGGACATAGCTCCTCTGTCTGATACATGATTGGTACAAACAAGAGTGCTTTTATGTAAAACTATTTGTTATTAGGTCTCAAGCATACATGCACACACACACATATGCTATATATGCATATATAGTAGGTTCAGAGCATCCCAAACATTTATATTTACCCAAAGTCTGAGATGGTTTCGAAGAAACAACAACCAGTCTTTCGGTGCTCTCCTTCTGTCCAGTGCTATGGGGTTTAGGTGCCAGATCCTTGGCCAAATAAAGCTTCCTTGGACTGCTCCAAATCAAACTTTCTAACTAAACTCTTTATAGATTTTCTTCATATGAAGTACATAACACATAATAGCTCCTAACAGGCTAATAATTTCCCTAGCAACAGCCAATAATAATTCATTATTCTCACTATCAGCAAAGTAGCTTCAGAAAAAGACAAAACAAAAACAAACACACTTACAAACACAGACAACCAGAATCAAGGTAAGTTTTCCACATTGCCCCTGACCCATAAATCTGTCCTTTTGCTTTATCTATCCAAGTCAGTAAAACTGCAGCTTGTAGCTGCTTTTGTCTGCCTAAGCAAGGCCAGATTTTATTGTGGTGTTCTTGCTTCTAGCTTAGCAGAGGATGGTGGGGTTAAGTGCACAAGATAGCTGTGGATTATATCAAATCCAGTAGTCTCATAACAGTGGAAATGAAGGTAGAGTATGAGGCCTTTCCCAGCTAGACCTGTAGTGCACAGAAGTATTAACTGCAGTCAATAGAAGTGAGATCTGAACTCATGACACACAACCTCAGGTCTCCTTTCTCAAGGCAACAGGTATTTGAACTGTGTGTGTGTCTATCTGAACTCTGTCTCATATATCTTGCCTGCACTACACTGTCAGTCTGTTTTTAAATGAACCTTTAGGTATTAACTCCTTTCAGGAGAAGCTGTATTTCATACCAATATATAAACTCACCAACACTGTTTGCATTAAGCATACAATACAATATGGATCAAATAAAAGTGCATATCTAGATAGAATAGACCATCATACTTCAGATATATATGAAGCTGGTTATACTGATGAGCCAGCTCATAGATGTGAAATGAATAGCTAGTTTGTAGGAAAATACAGATACAGATTTCATTATTATTTCTTATTTGTATTACCATAGTGACTTGGAGCCAGGGTACATCGTGATAGGTGCCATACAAACAGAACAAAGAGATGGTCCCTACCCCAAAGAGTTTACAAGCCAATTATAAGAGAAGAAACAGACACAGGGAGACCAGTTGGGGAGAACAAGGAAATGAGACAATATTGGTCAGCATGATAGGCACTGGGCTCTGCATACCAGCTGCCTAATAGCTGTCTAGGCTTTTGAAGCCATTCGAGCAAAGAGTTTTAAGGAAGATAATGAGAGAGTTTTGTGGATGTTTATGGGGAGCACCTCCCAAGCAGCATGGGGAAAAAAGCACAAAGGTGAGCTTTAAGAAATGGGCAATGGAGTCATTGGCTGAGAGCATCGAACTCTCGATAGCAAATGAGATATAAGTAGGGATTGACCATGAAGGGCTTTGAAAGAGAATACTAGAGAAAGAGGAGTCAGTGGAGAGATTCAAAGAGACGTGACGTGATCAAAGTGGCAGGCTAGGAAAATGAAATTTGCCGCAGCATTCTGAGTTGATGTAAGCAGGAGAAGATTGAATTTGTTAAGGCCAGAGAAGGATGTTGCAAGAATGAAAACATAAGATGAGAGCCAGGATGGGTTTTAGCTGTATGGATGGACAAGAGAGGCCATATCTTAGAGAGGTTATTCAGAAAGTCTCAGCAAGATTTCGATGTAGCCTGGATGTGAGGACCTTGCAGAGAGGTCAGAGTCAAAGATGAAGCCTAAGTTACAGTCCCAAGTAACAGGATGATGGTTTTGTTAACAATGATTTAGAAAGGAGGTATTGATAAGGGCTTGTCAGGGCCGGGTGAGATTAGGAGCGCTATTTTAGTCATATTGAGCTGATGGCTAGACATCCATGAGGGTATGTCAGAGAGAGAGAGAGAGAGAGAGAGAGAGAGATTTTAGGACAGAAGGCAGGTCTGGAGTAGAGAGGAAGATCTGTGAGTCATCAGTATAAAGATGGTTACTTGAATTTGTGTTTGTGGATGAGATTACCCAGAGGTAATGTGTAGAGGGAGAAGAGAAGGGGACCAATATCATTGCCCTGTGGAACCCCTATAGAAAATTAGAGTGCAGATGAAGAGGATCCTCCAATGGCCACACTAAAGGAGCAATTAGAGATGCAGGAGGACAACTAGAGGAGGACAGAGTCACAGAAGCCAATGGAGGACAAGATTTCAAGAAGGTGGCTGACTTTCAAAGGCAGCCAACAAGTCTAGGAGGATGAGGATGAAGTATGTATTCAGACTGTTAGCTATAAAGAGGTTGCTAAACACTTTGGCACCAGCAGTTTCAGTGAAGTGCAAGGGATGGAAGCCAGATTGGAAAGTCTAGGATGAATTGGAGGAGAGACACTCCAGCCAAGGATTGTAGACAGTGCACTCAATGAGCTTAGAGACAAGAAGAAGAGGGAGTGATAGTTGGAGAGGCAACTGGGATTAAGGGAGGGTTATGTTTAATATGGGATAAACTAGAATACTATAGAAGCTTTTTAAAACTTCTTAAGGCTTCCTTAATTGTTCAAACCATTATGTTGTCTACAACTTCCGATGTATAAAATGATGTTGACTGGGTAGAGGGGCCCATGCTGCTCTTTAATGTGAGGAAATTTGAATTGTGGTCCTGTTGCATGAAATGTAAAAGTACACAAAACTACTGGTATCTAGAACAATTTCAGATATATTGTCTTTACAGTGGAGATCAAGATAGGGCTGCTTTCCATCTCTCCTACTGTCTTTGCTAACATGAGACAAAGGTTCTGAGGCTTATCAGAACAAAAATGTCATAAATAAGTATTACCATTGGGAATACTGAGCATAAAATTACTTTGTAAAGGTATGATGGATTAATATTTGACAAGAAACCTGAAGTTTCAACCAATAGGCCCAAAATCTGTGCAGAGCAGAATTTGGCACATGGTATTTAAAGACTTTGACCAACATGAGTAAGTAGTCTTTGAGATCAGCCTAGATAAAACTGAAGGTGCATTATATTATTAGTCACTAAATAGTATTTAAATATGAAGACTGAAAAAAATATCTAATTCACCAGGAGAGAAATACTTAGTATGCAGGAGTTCAGAGAGCAACATGCTTTTAAAAATAGAGTGAACAGAATTACAGAAATATCTTACTTAAAAGCAAGTAAAATAAAGATATATAAAGGTAGAAATTAACTATATCCTAGAATTAAAGGATAGTCATTAAAATTAATTATATGGTCTTATTTAAACCATTTATTTCATTTCATGAGAGATTGAGATAGCCCCTCCCTAGAATAGCCAATAGGCCAATAGTTAGAACACTCACCTGAGCGGAAGAAGACTTGGGTTCAAGTCCCAGCTCCAGCCAATATCTTGGGTATAAAAGTAGCACTTCCTCCTCAGTTTTGTGAATGGCGCTTAAGTGTTGGAGTTGTATTAGGGATGTGCCTTCTGCCCTCACAATGGAAAGCCACTTGAATTTAGCCAAGTTCTAAACATTTAAACAAAATCAGTTTGCACGTCCTCAGTAGAGACTTGTTAGATCTTCACAGCTAATTTCTCTGAAGATTTTACCTTCACTGAGCATGTTACAGCCCAGGGCCAAACAAGTGCAGCTAGACTTTCCCTGTAAATTGCAGATCTGGGGTTTCGTGGGTCAGAGCCAGAACTGGGACTGAGAGGAGGGACATTCTTTCCTTTGCTGTCAATGACACTCCTACAGGGAGGAGAAAGAAGCTTCCTGATTCTTGAGTTGGACCTGGGGGATGAGAGGTGGAGACCAAAGAGCCTGGGTAGGAGACACTGAGAATGAGGTTGGCAGTGGGAGGAGAAGAGGGAAACTGGGATTTGAGGTTGGGAAGGATGCTGTGACTGGTTGGGCAAGGAGACAGACTAGGAACCAGGGAGGAAATTGGGGAGAGGGAGGGAAGACTAGGAGCCAGTGAGTAGCAGGATAAGATGAGATTGGATGAAGAGCCCTGGGGGCAGGGGGCTGTGTGTGCAAAGAGACAGGGTTGAGAACTAATGGGGTGGAGGAAAGGAGGAGAGACAAATCTGTGTGGAACCAGGGTGTGGAGAGAGATCTGAGATTGGATGAGGAGTCCACAGAGCTAAATTAGTTTTCTTCATTACACAACCTTGATTAATCCCCAGAGCAAATCCTGTGCACTGAATGAAGTATGGGAGTTGTGAGAAACATAGTATGTGATCATGTAATTAAAGATTGTATCATAATGCATATGCATTACTTGTATATAAATTTCTATTGATACACATGGGGTCTTTATAGGGTTTCAGAAAGACACCCAGAAGCAACAAATAGAATACAAACATCATATATTTCCATTTTTTTTCCACTTTACTTCTGAAACATACCATAGCAAATGCTTTTGGTAACACATAAACTTGAGATATGAAAGAAATATGTGAGGGGAAAAATAAATCTTGACCTTCTTGGCTGCTTTTCCTGGTGCAGGACAAGGCATTATTCCCCCCAGTTATGAAGGGAATGCATCAAGGGCAAAGGCAGGCATCCAGAAAGTTGGTGACCTGGTAAAGCAAGGGCCTGTAATATTTATAGATCAAATTTGATAAAGACCATACAAACTCTCATTAGTTCCCTTCCTTTCCTATTTCCATATAATAAATTGTCATGACTTGGGGAAAAAGCAGTTATTACTGGAACATTATTTAAAATACTCTTTGAGCAGTTGCTTTTGTTTTATATTCTATTGCTTTAGGGTGCTGTGAATCTTTTTGTTTTGTTTTGTTTTAAATTGTCAAACAGTCATGCATTAAACATTTACTTTTGCTCTGTGATTAGATACTATCATGATAGGCACCTTATAAATACTTAAATTGAATAGATATTGTTTGATAATGAGAATGCAGTTTTTTCAGTCAGGAAATAATATACTTATATACCATATATCCATCTTTCAGTACATATCTATCAGTATTCTAATTTGTTAGAGTGAAAGTCTGGTCTACCAAACAAGCTAGACATATGCACTAACTCATATATAGAGCTGTGGAAAATTGATCAGCTTTTGAGCAATCAAATTTTATTCACCTCAGATAGCTAAATTTTAACCTTCCATGTTCAAGTACTCCCCCAGAGGTGGTATATTGTATATGTAATGGGATATATTGTATATGTAATGGCATAGCAGAGGGACAGGATTCCCAAAGAAAACACCTGTAATAATGCTCTGACACAGTCAAGTAAATAAGCCACACAAGGATCTGATTGCAACCTTTTTACCTAGAATTATGTATACACAGTTATTTCGTAAATAGGATGGGCAGAAGCTAAATTCATCGACTAAATTATTCACTATGAAATATTTGGCAGTTTTATTATGACCACATTCAGAGGTGCCGATTTTCTAATTTCCCTGGGATGCTTGACCTCTGCTCCTCCCAGGCCCCGCCCCCACTCCACCCCTTCCCCCCAGGCCCCACCCCTTCCCTTTCATGCCCCTGGTCCACCCACGCACCTTCCTGCCTCTTCCTGCCACGACTCCTCCCCCTGTCCCCCCAGCACCTTCTGCATGCCACTGAACAACTGATCACATATGGGTGGGAGGTGCTGGGAGGTTGGGGAAGGAGATGATCTGCGTGGGTGCTGAGCATCCACTATTTTTTTTCCATGGGTGCTCCAACCCCAGAGCACTCTCAGAGTCAGCGCCTATGCCCATAGGAACACACATCTCAAAGAAGCATTGTTTCTGCACTAGGTGAGTCTTCTTCTTCTTCGTCTTCTGCTGGTGTCCCTATGGGTACTCCACTGTAGGTGACTCCCAAGCAGTGCCCACAATGGAGGCTGGGACTTCAGAGTTGAGTTTATTATAGATGATAGTACTATGGCATCAAAACCAGCACCTGCAGCCAAGTCTCCCAAGATGGCATAGTGTTCTGCAACGATATGTGCCGATGCCCAGGTATCTGCTCTGCAGATTTCTGATATAGGGATGCTATTAGAGAAGATGACAAAAATGGAGACCTATCTTGTAGAGTGCGTGCATATTGAAGACAAGGGTGCTACATTACGCCTGTGGTAACAGAGCGAGACCAATTTGGAGTCTTTGAGCTGAAATTGCGGTACCTTTCAGCTATCTACAATGGAGAGGAGGAGTCTTGGAGATTTTCCAAAAGCTCTTGTCCTGTCCAAATAGAAGGCCAAGGCTCTCCTTATGTTGTGTGTATGAAGGATGGGTTCCCTATTTTCCCAATGAGGTTTGAGATAAAAGATTGGAAGCTGAATAAGCTGATTTATATGAAGTGCGGAAGTCACCTTGGGAGTGAACTTCAGATGTGGTCTAAGAGTGACTTTGTTGGGAAGAACACAGTGAAGGGGAGATGTGCCATCAGTGCTGCTATTTCCTCTATCCTTCTTGCTGAGGTAATGGCAATCAGGAACACTGTCTTCATGGAAAGGTGAGTTAATGAACAAGGGGCCATGGGTTCAAATGGTATATAGTCAGTCCTTTTAACACTAGATTAAGATCTGATTGAGAAGTTGATTTGAACTCGTGCTGGTGGTCGTTAGAGTTGAGTGCATCCACATTGCTCAAATTGGGAGGCAGGTGGGAAAAGAGAAACTTCGTGTTCTTTGTTGGCACATAATAATTTTAGTCCTCTCATTTGAATGTTGGCGGGACCGACACAGGTGTCTGCCATATGATTTTGGCAGGGTCGAAGAGTGCCTCATTAATAGGAAAGGCCACTCTGGAAGAGGTAGAGGAATGTAAAATGCCCATCATCTTGTTGTGAGACTCTGTCACCTCCTATAACGGTATTCAGTTATGGTAATGGTATTTGGTTACAGTTACGGTAATGGTAACAGGCTTTGGCTACCCTCTGTGCTAGATCCTGGAATAGTCTGAAATCATCAGCCATTGATGGCGGAGGGGAAATCACTGTCTCATCTGGTGATGACAATAAGTGAGCTTGAGGAGTGACTTTCTCCTCCACCTCATCCTCTACCTCCTCCCTTGCCTATTTGGGGGTGTGATGGGATGTCTGCCCCACACTAGCCCATAAAGGGTTAATAAAACCCATGGGAGGCTGCGCAACAGACAGCCAATGGGAGAGGACCCTATGGAGGCTGTGCAGGAGACAGCCAATTGGAGAGTGCTATGAGGAGAAGCCAATCAGGGCCGGTCAGGCCCATATAAGAAGAGCTGCAGGGCACAGCAGGGCAGAGACTCTCTGGAGCTTGGGGAGGAAGGAGGACTGGCTGCCTTGGAAGGCAGAATGCAGCTAGCACCTTGGATAGACCAGTGCTGGGCAGGATCAAGGGAGCAAGGGTGAGTTCCTGGCTGACTGCTGACATGCTGGGGCCCTGAGACAAGGGCTGGGAAGATGCTGGGGCTACGTGGAAGTGTCCCAGAGAAGTAGACTGTGGGGTTAGAGGGGACACCGCACATGGCTGCCATTTTCAGGATCCCTGGGCTGGGACCCAGAGTAGTGGGTGGGCCTGACCCCGGGCCCAGGTTCCCGCCCCTACTCATCACAGAGGAAGTGGCTGAACAGTGGACTGCTGTTCCCCCAGAAGCGGGAGAACAAAGTGTGACACAGCCAGAGGGCTGTGTCCTGAAGAGGATGCTGTATTCATTGGGACAACTCGCTTCCTGGGGCAGAAGTGATGATGGTGAGACATCACCAGACAAGGGCACACTGGTAAACTAAGCTGAATCCCAGGACAGCCAGCAGGTGACGCCACAGTGGTGAGTCATGCCCCATCACAAGGGGGTTTATCAACCCTCAAAGCGGTGACTGAAGAGGATATCTCCTCATTTGCTGGTATGCCACCCTAGAGGCATGGGAGGCTTGTTGTCTCTGAGCCTGCCAAGGATCCCAGTATGGCCATTATGATCAACAGAGGCCCGATGGTAGGTTGACCAAACCAGGAAGGCTATGGATCGGGGGGTTAAGCCTGATGTCCACGTCCTCTCACTCACTTTCTTACACCAATGATGAGAAGAATGGTGCATGGCAGGAAGATGCTGGTGAATCCAGGGCACTAGTGGACTCAATAATGGCTGTGGTACTGAGTAGGGGTGAGTCTGGTGTGTCAGATACCAAAAGATCAATCACACACCAGAAATCCAGCGATGCAGATGGCACTGGCACCCGAGGTAATTGTTGATGCTGAGAGGCTTGCGCTGATGGGGTTGGAGATACGGACCTGGTAGCGAGATCAGTCAATGCTTGGTGCATTGGGGTCAGTACCGGTGCCGATGTCCATATTGATGTAGCCTTCTCCGGGGTGGCCCTTCTTTGTTTTTCACATCCCCGCAATACCTGTGCGTCTTTACCCACACCCATTTGGACTTTAGGCAGTCCGACTTGCTCCGTTGGCTCAGTAATGCGCGTGCACTGGGTACCAGATTTAGACTGCTTCGGTGCTGTCAGTACCAATTATACTGATTGAGCTGAAGATCATTTTCAGCTCAATCGAGGCTTTCTGCGGGGACTCACCAACCTTTTCTTAGAGGCCTTACATAAGTGGCTCATCTTTCTTGGCTCACCTCTCTTCGAAGTAGAAGGTTGCGGGAGAGCTCCTGCCAGGACTCTGGGCATTGAAGGGCTGATCCCATGGGTAGGAGTTTGAGGTTTAACTCTCCATCATGCCTCGATTTGGGCTTCAGTTGCTTATCCAAGCCATGCTTTATGTGGAATGTGCTTCTATCCCAGGCAGCAAATGCACTAAGTGTCCATCAGTCACTGGGATGGATTCCTTGCAAATGAGGCACTTTGAAACCTGGGGAGCTGGGCACACCCTTGTCCAGGGGTGCCCCCCAACCAGGGTTGGCAGGAAACAAGCCTCCTTTCTTTCTTTCTTTCTTTCTTTCTTTCTTTCTTTCTTTCTTTCTTTGGCATGGCCAAATAAAATACAAAGTAACAAAGAAAATGCTTTAAGGAAGCTAAAAATTAGCAATTTGAAAAACTAATGATCTATGAACAGACAGCTAGGGCTCAGTCTCTAGCCAGGGGCAGTTGAGAAGGAACTGAGAAGGGTTTTCCTGTCCATGCTTGCTAGACTCATGGCAGGCGAGGAGCAGTACATGCACGGGCTAAATGGACACTGTTACCACTGTTACTGTCCGATCAGCAGTGCAGTGACACAGACACACCTACAGTGGAGCACCCTTAGGAATACTCCTCGAAGAAGAAGATAGAATTATAATGATGTAGGGATACTGAAAGTTCATTGGAAAATCTTTCTGGTTTTAGAATGGCTAAATTTTCAAATCTTCAGCTTGCTGAGAACTGTGGAGGTGTATCATGCTACATAACGTGACCATATTGTATACATTGTCACTTTTAAATATTCATTCTCTGGCAGGTTTTGAAATATTTCATTCAAAACTCATATGTACTTTGGACTTGGAAATGTGGATTTTCTCTAAATACCAATATGAGTGTCATATAGTGGGTGCTTACTAATGAATAAGGATCATCTCTAGGGTTTACTTCAGAGGCCTATTGTCATGGAATTATGAGTCACATTTTCAGCTTATCTTTCTAGTCATTCACCTAACTGCAAGACTATGGATCAGTATTTCTGTGTAGCATTCTAGCAATCCATTTTTGTGCACTTATGACAGTCTTTATTCTGAAGACAGAAGATGGTAAATATGACTTTGAAATGCAGAAATCTTCAATTTACAGATTTGCAGGTAATAAATTATTTACAAATTCCACTTCTAGTAACTGCAAATAGTTCAAGTTACACATTTGGATCAGACAGTGGTTGTATATAAATGCATATTTTTTTAAAGTTAAAATAACTAACGCACCTTTCCTAATTTATCTCATGTCGTGCCAAACATTTATACATACACATTGAGCAAGAATCTCAGCACCACCCCAGGTGCTTTGTAGTTTGGAAGCATAAGGTGTCCTTACACCTACTTTAATAGGTCATCTGAGGATTCCCCATGACTAAGAGAATCTGTGTGGTATAAAGCCATTGTGTCTGTTTCTATGCCATCCCCATCTGGTTCCCTGACACAGGGGGGATTAATGGGGAAAAGGAGGAATAGTCAGAGCATCCTTAAAACCTGGTAATTCTCAACTGCCAAAACCCCCCTGGGGGTGACCATTGCCTACCAGAATCAAGTACAGCAGCCCTGAATCTGTTCTAATTTAAGCTGGCCACTGATTAAGTGGCGAGAAAGACCCAAGATTGAATAACTGGAAAAGCCTCTGTCATAGGTCTTCTCCCCCACTTGGAGCTGTTGGGTTCCAAGACAGGGACCTGCATGGACTCCTCTAAACTAAAATCCTAGTTTAGATCTACTACGCTGCCACCAGCTAGGTTTTTAAGTGTCTAGCACACTCCCTGTTCCCCTGAACTTTCCCTGGGGAACACAGATCCAACCACCTTGAATCTCAGCACAAAGGGAAGCAGCCCACTTCCCCCCTCCCTCTCTCCTAGCCACTCTGGAGAGATACACACCGATTCAACTCTGTGACTCAACCTCAGGAGGAACTCACTCTTCCCCCCTCCCCTTCCCTTGAATCTCCACAAGAGAAGGAATTAACCAAGTCCAAAGAAAAGAAAAGAATTTATTAAAAAGAGCAAAAAGAAAGTATACTATTTCTTTAATACCAGGATAGAACAATACACAGAGTCTAAATTATAAACCTGGAGAGAACTCCCCCTCCCCCTTTCTTTCTCAGTAAAAGCAAAGTACAGCAATAGAAATAAAGAGATTCCTTTAGCAAAACACACAATTGTCAATACAGAAATAAAAGTAAAAAAATACTAGTTCGCCTTTCTAATACTCACTAGACTGAATAGATGAAAAATACTGCAGAAACCTGGGAGGACTTGATTAAGATGTCTGGACTCCCTTAACTCCCAAGAGAGACTCAACTCAAAACAAAAGACACAGAAAAAAAAACTTCCCTCCACAGAGATTTGAAATTATCTTGTCCCTGATTGGTCCTCTGGTCAGGTGGTCATCAGGTTCTGCTTGTTAACCCAGTACAGGTAAAAGAGACCTTAACCCTTAACTAACTGTTTATGACAGCCTCCATTGGACATACCCCTTCTGTGAACTGCCTGAGAGCTACACTATTTTAAATGTTCACCCGATAGCCATTTGAGTTGAATAAAATTCATTTCGTGTTGGTACAAAGGACGTTTTTTTCCCAAAGATATATCTTTTCTGGGGAATCTCAGCAAACCACTGTCCATAGACCCCTCAGTCCCCACTTCTTCACAATATGCAGAGCCAGCACCTGTAAAGAATCCTTCATGTTATTCAATGCCAGAAGAGATTATGCTATAGTAGCCAGAGCCCCCTGGATCACAGATGTACAAACTGAACCCTACCTATATTGTGTTTTACACTACCCTTCTAACTAGCAAACTTCGATTATAAGGGAGTTCAAAAAGGAGTGTTCAACCTAATACTACTCTGTTCTTGTATGTTACCAACAATAGCTAAAATGGTCCTCTGCACTAAATACATAATGAAGTCTCACTAAAGGGCTGATGGTAGCATCATAAAATAATTAATGCTTTTAATTACAATTAGCTAAAATGAATCCGCTTATTAATAGCCCTCTTAACCCAGCATATGGCTAGATTCAGAGAATAGGACACACCTGTGACCTTAGCAATAATCCAAATTATGCACTTCTCCCACTGTGCAGCATTGGAAAGGATAGTGCATACTTAAAGACTGGAGCTCCTAAGAAGTACAATTTGAGCATTAATCAATAGAGTAGTTAAAGTCTACTATTACTGCAATTTTGCCTAGAGAAGTATTGCTTTCAAGTCATGACAAAATTGCTACACAGCTAGCCAGTGAAGCAAACATTTTGCTCATAGAGAAGTAAGAAAGCTATGTCTACCAAGATTGTCAGGAAATTACAGACCTCTAGGCGCTTTATAAGAACAAAGAAGATGAAGAAAAGCTGGCAGTATAATAGCAGAAACCCTTTAGTACTTGTTAACAAATATCTGGAAGATAGATTTAAGAGAATATGTATTAGCTCTGTTGAAAAATATATTAGGTGTGTTATATGTCAGTTCCTTAATGGCAATAATAGAAGGGTAAATAAATAGAGTGCTAAGGAAATTCAATACATTTCTCAATAGTATATTCAATCTAAGAGACTTCTTAAAGTCTTGTCAAGTACTACAGACAAACCATCTCTAATCTAAAGAGAGGGAAGCTACAAATGAGATTTATGAAGCACTGAAATTCTTCTAAATGAACTAATGGATTTGTTGAAGGCTGCTTATGACATGGGTAATCTAATGCTTTTTATGTAGAAAAGCCTACCAATATACCAGGCTTCTCTCCAGTCACCACCCACTAGAGACCACGCTGGGAAAGAGGACAGAGGTTCTTTAACCACATTAAATATTGCTTTGAGAGAGGAAGTGTTAAAAGGAAGATGGTTTTATTTCTTCCTTTGTTTCTCTGGGGCCTTTATTATTGATTATTACCTCTCTAAATTGGGAGTAAATATATCAATGGTAGTGTAGATACTCCAGTCATTGAAGCACTCACTAGGTAACATACATCTGCCAAATTTGAATCATGCAGTTAGAATTTGGTTCCAAGTTCCTGAGGAGAGTAAGGACGCACAGTCATAAGCAAAGTTAGCTGAAAGGTAAACAAAACCCACTTTGCAAACTTCTTAATTGTTTTTTTCTTAAAAATAGCAGATATTTTAGAATACGCACACTTTAAAACAGTTTCAGAGAACAACTTTAATGGAATTTCTTTCCTTGAGTTTCATTGTGAATTGATGTATCCTTTTATTTCAGTGGCATTGTTTCATGGCAATGGGATTAGATTTTTGTAGCTACAATATTAACAAAGTGATAACTGCATCTAAGAGAAAATGCCTCCTCAATTGGACAATTCAGACATGTACATTTATTCACATGTGTGGATGATGGGGGTCTTAAGGACTGGTCCAAAACCTACAGATGCCTATACTCATTAATTTCAACTGGGTTTGGATCAGGCTTTAATCTGTACTACGATTCAAGTTACCTAGGAAATTCATAATTTTTAAGAACAGTCAGGATTTTATGAAGGAAAAGGACTTTTTATTTTTGGTGCAGTGTGGACCAATAGAAACCTCAAACTCACTATTACAACAACATGTAGAGTAAAAATTAGCTGCTATTAAAATAGATGTTGACAGGTCCTTCTACTGAAGATGTGCAAAGGAAGCATGTTTTGTGTAAAATATGTTTTTAGTATAATTAGTATAAAACATACTTTATAAATAATTAATTGAATCACCTGATGCTGAATAGTGTCAGAAACAATTTTTGTTCTCTATTCTGAATTTCAAAGTAAAGACCATCAAAAGTAATAGCATTGATTTCCTCTCTTACCATCCCATTTTTTCCTATTTAGGAACTGTAATATCCAGTGTATTTTTCCCCCCTCTATATTGCCTATTACTCTGCCACAGGAAAATAGCTTCTTCTGCACTGGAAAATTCATTCTGATTAAATTAAATGGTAACTCATAGCTGGAAGTGGTTGGTAGGTAATATGGTCATAAAGCATACTGGGTTGATTTAATGTGCTAGGAATTAAAGTGCAACAAGGTGATCAAGTCTGCAGACCTTGGAATACATCAGATCCAGAACACGTAATATAAAGAGATGATTCTTTTCTTCCCTTACTGTGACAGCTGGAGAGTACACTGTTCTAAAAGGCCCTAGCGTCTCACTCTGCTCAGCGGAACTCAGCTCATCCTGCCATTATATTGGCTTGGCTTCCATCTACACCTCATTTAATTTTATCTTTTTTGCCGCAGCTCTGCAACTTTAAAAGGAGTGTACACATGGCTTAGGTAGTGTAACAACACACTCCTTTATGTATGCCTGTGAAATGCACAGTAAAAGTGAAAAAGGTGTAAAAGCAACCATGACGGATCATAACAGATATAAATATTTATATGGCAAAATCATAAACATTCACAGATTAGAGGAGCCAAAATGCCTCTAGTTAGCCTCTGAAATACCCTGCCAAAATTGTAATTAGTAGGGTTTTTTTACACTTTCAACAGTTCTGATTTATTGTTCCTCTATTTTTATTATTTTTATTCTGCAGTTTCATGTATATATCTGAGATAAAATATATATTAAAGTGTTTGATCAACAGGATGATCTGGGCCTCTACATCCAAGGAAATGTGCTGCTGTCTAAAACAGAGTGCTTCATGTCTTTAGCAGCCAAACCAACTGTTGGCTCTAAATGGCTACCTGGAGACAACAATTTTCCTAACTACACTCAGCACAACTCGACTATTTAAAAAAATCTAACTACTACGTGTGAAACAAATATATCTGGGTATAGTTCCAATATAAACCAAATTTAAGAGACAAGAATCCTGCTATAAGCATACTTCTAGAGAGTATCAAACTTTATAGAAATATTAACAGTATTTCTTGAGCCTTTGTGTGTTTTAGCAAAGAGTATATTATTGAAGATGTTTGTTTCTGTAGATAAACTATGCATTTCAGCTGGACAGCATTTATAGCATGAATATAACCTTTTAATCTGAAAATAGCCTACATTCAGTTTCCTTTTTTATGATCCATATGGCATTTGCAGAGCTGATTAAACTTCTGCTTCTGGAGGGTTGTTATGCGTGTGTTAATATAAGCTGTGTTTGTATGCAGGAGCACTTTACAGCCTCTCTGGCTTTAGTGTGAACATGTTTGACAGATATTCTTCTGTCAAAATTCTACTTATGCTGCAGGTATAAGTCCTGCTATAAGGATGCTGCAGGTGATTATATTGATCCTCTAATGGGGGCTGACACTTTTGATGAGCTGCTGTAGAGCATATTGCATCCTGTAAAGTTTCCTATATTCTGCTTCTTTTGTAATTTTCTGCTTTTTCTTTTTGAGCTGGAGATATTATATAAAATATCTCTACTGTGCTCTAGCTTTTTTCAAAACACAAAAAATAATAAAAGTACAAACTTTGAAGAGATTCATAAACCAGTAATTTGTCCTCAGTTCTTAGGTAGCAGAAAAACACCAGAACAATTAGGAAAAGATACTCATATAAACCAGTGCTCACCCTCTTTCTACCTTACCCCAATATTCAACAGATACAAGCTAGTTCGGACCAAATGGAAGAAATAAATACCCAAGTTGAGAGCCCCTGATACAGAATGCACATAAAAAACAAAACAAAAACCCACCAACTTCTGCCAGTTTACTTTGGCATAAGGGTGTGAGGAGAAAGAGCCTATGAAAGTATTACATATAGTTATATAATTTACCCTTTGGACTCTGTATATGTCCAACAGTAAGTTGGACACTACAAAAGACTAGGTTGTCATTAGCCCTGTGCAGCTGAGTGTTGTCTACCTATACCATAGGGCATAATCCAGGTGGAGAAGAAGGCTTTGCAGAGCTGCTATTTCTGTCCCTGTGCAGGTGATTGGGATAGTTTGGGGAAAGGACTGGGTGGTGTCTTGGTTCCACATCCCCAGTGTGTTCCCCAGTGTGGCTATACCAGCACAGTGGGTGCCATAAGATGCATCAGATGCAGACCAAGCACAGTTTACTTCTGCCCTCCTACAGGCTGAAGCTGGGAGGTAAATTATGACTCTCCAAATCACAATCTGCTTTGGGACTGTTGCTGGGGCAGCACAATCAATCAGAAAGTGGTGATCTCGCCCTAATGATGGCTTTACTGTTTTTATTTTATTTTGATTTCCTGTGTATATTCTGTTTTATCAGTATGTGAAAAAATCCTCTGAATAAAAGTCATCAAGGACAGTTAAATACTGTTAAGCTAGGACTCTTTACTCAAACACTATTTATTATTCTCTGTGTTTTTATTACTATGGTGGAATATTCTTCACATCGACTTTCAGATGAAGGAAGAATTTAGTTGTTCTAGGTATACTTGGAACTGCCTCCGCACAGAAAGATAGATCATCTGACCTTACAAAGTCCACAAAGTCCAGCCCTACATTTGTATAATTCTATTCCAATCTTTACCAGCTGGGTGGAGTCCTTCCAAAATAATTGCTAAAAACTATGAGCCAGCCTGCAAGCAGGAATTGATAACTGCATCAATCACTCACTGTTCCATAGAAAAACATTTCCCTTCATCTAGAATCTCTGTTACTGTTTAGAAAGAGATAGTAGCCCCTCAATAGTTACACTGGCAACCAAATTCCAATAGAGGTCTTATTTTTGATCTTATAATTTTGACCTGCAAATTTGGCTAGATCTACAGATCATTAGCTTTACTTTGAGAGTTAAGAATTGTTCTGCAAACTTTTTAAATAAAATTATTCACACTATTTTAAGGTGACACATCCTTGAATAGTTACCATGATTTTAAATCTTGACTTGTGTCTAACATCAATTTGTTTGCCCCTAAGTCAAAAATATCTTGCTACTCTCTGTGCAAATTTATCATATAGCTAAATATCCTTAGAAACTTATGCACATACATGTGAAGAAAATAAGGTGGAATTAAGTGGTTATTAGCAATTGTTTTACCCAGTTCTAATGCTTAGAAACAAATGTACACATTTAAAACATCATATTGTATGGTCTAAAGAATGCATAATATTGTGAGAATGATACTGAGCTCCTTTGTAAAGCTCTTTGAGATCTACTGCTGAGAAGCTCCAGATAAGAATTTGGTATTATTAGTGATGATACTGAAAATATTGAGCTAATTAACAGTGTTATAGACATCCACACATAGGCCAAAATACTTGGCCTAACTTAGGCCTAAGACATTAAAGGAGTGGCCCTCAACTTTTCCAGACTACTGTACCCCTTTCAGGAGTCTGATTTGTTTTGCATACCCTCAAGTTTCACCTCACTTAAAAACTACTTGCTTACAAAAATCAGATCTAGAAATACAAAAAAGTGTCACAGCACACCGTTACTGAAAAATTGCTTACTTTCTCATTTTTACCATATATTTTAAAATAAATTGGAATATAAATACTGTACTTGCATTTCAGTGTATAGTCTATAAAACAGTTTAAACAAGTCATTATCTGCATTAAATTTTAGTTTGCACTGACTTTGCTAGTGGTTTTTATGTAGCCTATTGTAAAACTAGGCAAATATGTAGATGAGTTGATGCACCCCCTGGAAGACCTCTGTTGATGCACCCCACTGGTTGAGAAGCACTGCTTTAAAGCATGTTAAACCACAGGTGCTTTTTATATGTTTCACACAGATGAGTGGTCACCCTTCTTTTATTTAAAGGACCATAAATTATTTCATTGATTTGTCTGTGAGGGCGACCACCCATCCCTTACTTTAAGGTTTTGAAATGTATTAAATCTGATAAGTGCCCTTTTAAAACATTAAAGTGAAACTCATGATAATTACATTTCTACTGCCCTCAAGTATACCATGCACACTTGAGGAAGATACATGATATGCTATGAAAATGGTGTTTCCCTAAGTTTCCCTTATTTTTCATGTGGCTTTCCCTTATTTCCATCCAACAAAAGTGGCCACACTACACACATGGAGGAAAGCTCAACCATACACTCTTGATAAATTGTGGAATAATTTCTTCCTTTTATTTTTTATTCTATTTAAAATACTTTATACCTATAAATTTGTAGCAGAGATACAGCAGATCAAGCTATATTTGCTATACTACATAAGGTATAATTTATTGCTAGTTAAAAAAATCTAAACAGTGTTGTTTAAGATTTAAGACTCTATATGAGAAAATTAAAGCTGTGGATGGGCAATTTTGGAGGAAATTTTGTTGCATAGGCAACCTGACTACAAAATATTGTAAACACTGTCTGTTTTAAATAGAAATGGACCAATAGGAAATATGTAACTGATTTAACAAATATATATCTAAGAAGATGTTTGTTTTCCTTAATTAAAGCTAAAACATTCAAATGTTATGTTGAGAAGCCAATCGAATTATTAATTTTTAAGGTGAACCAGCCAAATTTTTATAAGACCACAGGACCTGATTGGCAGTTACACAGAGAGAGTTTCACATATAAAGCTATCCTACTTATCACTGAAGTGTAATAAATAATCAAGTATTGGTACAGAGGTGTGTACAGCTGTTTTGTATTCATCAGTTGTAATCTTGTATTGGAGGTGGGCCAAACAAATGAGTTAAATGACTTGTACTGCTGCATGATGAAGTATCAAACAATAACAGAACCATCAAGGAGTGTGTATAGATTTTACATATAGAATCTGTTCTAACTCCAAAATGGACACTTCTGCAGACAATTGAGTGCTGATGGAAAGACGATGGAGAGCATGGAGTCGTTCAAAGTTGGCCAAAGGACCACACTGCAAAGGCGTCCATAAAAGAGAACTGACGGGTGTAGGTTACTGACTGGAGCTAAGCCAGTAGGTATTTAACATATGGTTCAACATGTCTTATACAAACTGACAAAAGATGTTTTACAGGAAGATACCAGAGTTTTCCAGACAAAGTTACAAGGAGACATATAAGAAATACCTCATTTTTCTCATGGATGATAAGGGACAAAATTCATATTGTGGGTGGACATTTCAAATCTTCACCAGAAGCATGGGTTACTTTCTGACTGGTCCACATCAGCTTTGCCAAGAAGGCTGCTGCTGGGAGATCCAGAAAGAGAATAAGAATACAACTGTAATAAACATGAGTGAATCACCTCAGTGAACTCAGTCTCAATAAATCAGTCATTGCAGCTATGAAACTGAACTGAAGAATCTGCTTTCATTGTAATCGCTAAGCAGCAAAATACTTTTATACATGTGCTGTTTCCCCACACCTTGGTCATGTTCAACTAAATGCTTCTCAAAGGGTATGTACCTGAGCTAAAACCCTCTGAATAAAGGCATGTCTATACTTAAAATGCTGCGTACCAGCACCACTGTAGCTGCCCCGGTTTAGCGCTTCAGTGAAGATGCTACTATGCCAACGGGAGAAGTCCTCCAGTTGACATAGAGATGTCTACACTAGGGGTTAGTTCGATGTAACTATGTCACCCAGAGGTGTGAATTTTTCCTTGATATACCAATATATGTTTATAATGTAGACCTGTCCTAACTAAAATGTGTGATGTGCACTTGTATTTCCTTAACAAGCATAGTCTTAGTTGTCTAAATCAGTAAGTAATAGACAGCATTGAATCAGGATTAACTCATTACACTAACTAAGCTTAGTACCATTTGTAACAGGAGTCTCTGTTTCCCTACTGCAAAAGTTACTATGAGAAAACCTGAGTGTTTCAAAAAGTTCAGCCTATAAATACTCAGATTTTGTGGTCAAAAGAATTCACAGCTTCTTAGAAAAAAGAGGACAAATCTCTGAATTGGCTTGTAGGCTAAAGATTTTATCTTGTATTTTATTTCAAGTGACAATGCTTACTGGTACAATTCCAAAACCATTAAATAGCTTCAAAATTATTGTCTGTATATTTTGTTTTACATTTAATATGTGATGATTTTGCATGTGTAAGTGGCAAAGCTTGGCTATAAGTATCACCTGGACAAGTGTAACAGGGCCAGCTGCCTCTAGAACACCTTTCTGGCTTCCAGGTACTCAAACCCTTTTCCCAGTCAAGGTCATGGGGCCTAGTACACACAGGCTTTACTTGGCTGAAGGTCAGCCTTCTTCAGCCCTCTGCTTCCAGCTTCCAGGCTCAAACCATTCTGTCAATCAGTATCTCAATCAGGATCCTCTTGTTCACTACAGAGCCTCTGCGTCATAGCTCCCTTGGTTAGCATCTTCTCTTAGGAGCCTTTCAAACACTGCAGTTTCTCAGTGCTGAGCTGAGATCCCATTTATCTGAGCCTTCTGCTGCTTTTAATAGGGCAATCACCCTGATCTCTCTCCCACATTCTGTAATTGGGGTTGGCTCAGAGTTGACACACCCTGTTTCAGCAAAGTAATTTTGAACTGAATTGCCAGTCTTTGATCATTAACTTTCTAAATTCTATTTAGATTTGTTCAGCTGAATTGACATGACCCATCCCATAATTCCATGGGCATATGTCAAGGCTGAATCCCCACTGTGTCACTTTGAGTACAGAAGGTGGGGGCCCACAAAGATTTTAAAAATTAATACTTGCCACTCCAGGCTTGTATTACACTCCCAAGGTTACACCTTTTCTCTGACCTTGGCTTGGTAAACACTGCCACCACCCAAATGCAAAAAAAAAACCCCTCGGACCCAGGAAGGAGCACTTGGGAATTCCTCCCTGTGGTGTACCCTCAAGCCCTTTCACCCCCACTCTGGGAAAGAGCTAAGAAAGAAAACAAAGGAAATTAGCTGTTGCTACCAGCTAATCAAACAACATGTACAAAACTCTTAGGACACCAAAAATCCAATCCCGTTCTTAAAAAAGGTAAATTTTATTAAAAACAAAAAGGAAGCAAATACATCTGGAACTTAGGCTTTTGCTAGATTTTAAAAGAGCAATTCCAAAAATTAAGCAGCCAAACTAGCTTTCTTGGGAGTCAGTTTAAAGGATACAAGCAAACAAAAGCATCCGGGGTTAGCACAGAAGAGTCCACATGTCTTTAAATAAATAAATAAATAATTTAATTAGAAATAAATCTAATCACGTCTTCCTAAACATTCCTAATTTACTTACCTATTTGGGTTGTTAAAAGTAGTTCTAGAGATGATCTGATTATTTTCATCTCTGGTTCAAACTTTACACAGCATTCCTGCTACCCCATCTCTTCAGCCCAGAGAGAACAACAAAGAGAAAGGTTTTTTTCCTAATTTTAAAAAGTTCTAGCCTTCCCATTGGCTCTTTTGGTCAGGTGCCCACTTTTTTTTTTCTTTAACAGGGGGATTTTTTAACCTGTTGCAGGTAAAGCAAGTAGAGAACAGCTACCAAGAGGGATTTTACAGATAACTGGTTGGCTGAGTGTCCATCAAAGGGAGTTGCTACCCCCCACATCCGACTTCATTTATCACAGCATATAAGTAAATAAGGATCTATATTTAAGGATCTATCATTCCACATTGATAGCAAAACACCCTGTCCAGATTATTGTAGAATTAGGATAAAAATGTGCCTTTGTAACAAGATTTTGATAAGACCTTGAATTCAACTGATTTATTATCTGTTGAAAATTGTAACATCCCATGTGGAGTTCAATTTTTGATATTGTGAACACTCATTATTATTTTACTTTCTGCCATTTCTTATCTACTTTAAAGCTATTTTGTCTAATAAGACTCATAAGTGTATAATAATTCTTGGGTTTGTACTTTAGCTAAGGAACACATGAAAAGAACAATGAAAAACCTATCATAGGTAACTGATGAATTAAATGATTTAAACATTCTGTGATTTATAACCTATCTTTCTGACACCCTGTATAGCTGTCCACAATACATCTGACAGGGTTATAGTTACATAGTAATATCCTGTCATGTTCTGGGGTGCAGTTCAAACTAGTGAGGCCTGTGTCACCACCTGCCCTGTAACCCTGGGTTCCTTAAATGCTCTGCTGCTGTAGCTCACTGCTTGGACTCTGACAGCCAGCGGACAAGCAGGCACTGAGAGCATGTGTATTAAGCAGCAGTAACTCAGCACTGTGATCCCAGCAACCTGCTTGTTACACCTGAGCCACATTCTGATACCAACCAGCTTTGGTTACTAGTATCCAAGTGACTTTCAACACACTCCCAGTCCCAAATTTTCCCCAAACTATATCCTCTGCAATATCCAGCCCTTTCTTGGACCATTGAGAGGAATAATAAGGTTCATTTGCTTCTCTAAAGAGTGAATACCCAGCAGCTTGCCACATTAACTGGAATTAACAATTACTTCAATTCAATTGCAATTTTATTAACAGTGATGCCAAGTAAAAGAAATAAAAGTAGAGATGGTTACAAGGAAATGAAAGTGAAAACAAACATCTAAAAGTCTAAACTTAATCTAGCAAGGTACAGCCTTTGATTGAGATGGTTTCTCACCCATCACTTTTGGCCCAGCATGGCTGACTGACTCGCAGTTAGGACTTTCCAGAGAAATAAAGGGTGGTGGTTCCCCTGGTCTTTCTAGGTGAAAGAACACTTGGGGTTCTTTGCCTCTCACTTTTATAGTCCAGTAAACCTTGGAAATGGATTCTTCTGAAGGTTAACCCCGAAAATAAAGTTCATTCAAGTTATGAGGAAGGAGACATGGAGTCTGTTGCAGTCTGGTTTCTTCCCCCACTGATGTTTCCTAAAATACAGTTTCATCTGTTCTTGTCCTCTCTGATGTAAATAAATGGCCACTAAACTTGTGATTGCTAATTGACTCTGACTCCTGGCTGGAGGCATCAGCTTGTCCTTTGTCCTGTTTACCCACTCCCCATATTTGTCTGGCAAATACAGTTTAGTTCCACATTTTTGTCATATTTGTGTGTTCCTTTGGGCATTTACCATCCTACGACATGCAAGAATACATTACATGTTACCTCTCAGATATAGTTTATGACGTTAATGAACTGGGATACACAGAACTGGCCAGCTGAAACTCACTACTAGATAACAGTGATCCCTTTGCCTTCTTGCACTAGAATGCTGTTAGGTTTACACACCCACAACATGGAATTTGTAAAAATGCTTACTACAAATTTAGATGTAATACATCCAAATACACATTTTTGCAGTGGCCTGGTTTTAGCATGGCATAATGAATGGGTTGTTTTGAATCTACATTGGATGGAAGTGGGTACACAATCAGTATCCAGACAATAGGGGTCACTGACTCAGATATGGATGGGTGGGATGTATAATGGAACTTCTGGTCTATAAAGGGATGATGGACAGTGTAGATTGTTTGTTTTCCTGTCTAACATTGGAATAGTGGATGGAGAAAAAGTGTTTCTGGACTATATATGGAGAATGATATATGACATGTGAACTCTTGACCATAGTTGATTGGATATGTGTCTAATCTCTAGTCGGTATATAAAGGGTAAGTAGCAAAATGTTGGTGTCTCTGACTAATAATCATTGGGTAGACTAGATGATGGTTGGAAACTTTAGTCTGTGGCTCATAAGTGATAGCTTTGTGGTGGTTTGTGAGTTGTTGTGGCCCACACTGGAAATATGGTATAGGGTGGGTGGCGGGATGTACAGGGTTTCTGATCTATAGGTTGATGTTAGGGTGAGATGTGGAAAAACTTAAAATTGGTTTTGATTAATGAAATGTGATCTTTTACGTGTGTAAATTTCTCAGACATCATAGGTCTATGAGGATACTTGAATATATATTTTCCTCCTGTAACTGTACATTTGCATATTTTTAAATGTTGATTTTGTCTTGTTTGCTTTTTTATGTAATGTGTGTGTGTGTGTGTGTACACACACCCAGTAGGAATTTTAACTTACTTTTAACAAAGTTTTTTGTCTGTTAATACACGCGTGTTCACTTTCTATTATGTCTGATTGGGATAACTGGGCATGGCTTAAGGAAAATGAGAATTGACACAAATCTTTACCCATCTGCAAGGAAGAACTATTTTAAATGAATGTGGAGAAAATTATTAATTTTATGCTCCAGTTACTTTTACTATTCAAACATAGTACCAGTGGCACAGCAGTGAGATAAACAGATAAAAAAATCTTGCTCATCCATTTTTCTACCTAAACCTGTTTGACTTTTTTTTTTCAACCTCAATCTTTGTTTTACATATAAATTAAAATTCAGTTCTCTTGTTATCCACAATCCAGATTGTTCCACGTATAAAATATTGTGCCTGGCAGTTTTCACTGCAAGACTTAGACAGGCACTTCAGAGGCTTATATGTATTATCATTTATTGCTTGCACATTCACAGTATGCTTAAGCAGGATAGGTTTAGGATTAAAAAGGACAGAAGAATGCTTGTGACACTAAAAGAAGACAGCATCACTGTCTGTCCAAGTAGGAGGGGGTTGTGAGAGAGGAAATATCTGTGAGAATTGCTATTCTGCATTGGCTTTGTGCAATGATGCATGCAGGGGCGGCTCTACGAATTCCGCCACCCCAAGCAGGGCGGCGCGCCGCGCTGCTCGCACTGCCGGGCGCCGGTCCCGCACCTTCGCGGGACCTCCCGCAGACGTGCCGCTGGTCCCGCGCCTACGGTGGAGCTTCTGCAGTCATGCCTGCAGGAAGTCCACACGAGCCGCGGGACCAGCGCACCCGCCGCAGTCATGCCTGCGGGAGGTCCGGTTGTCCCACGGCTCCGTTGGACCTCCCGCAGGCATGACTGCAGAAGGTCCGCCGGACCCGCCTGCTGCCCTCCCGTTAAAATGCCGCCCCACGCGCGCGCTTGGCGCGCTGGGGTCTGGAGCCGGCCCTGGATGCATGTTCCCTGGCAACAACTTCAACGGAGCTGCATTACCCAAGATGTTCCCTGGGCATGACTACCCCTTGAACCCACATTAAAAGGGGGTTCCCCAACACATGAAAGGGTAATGAAGTCCCAGGCTGTACCACCCGTTCCAGGCAAGCTCTGCAATATTTGAAGGGGAATAAATAATGTGCATATCATGTCCCCACCATCTTTCTCTGGCCCCCTCTCCCTGCATGTATGTCAGAGTTCTAGGCCATAGGTAGGGTAGGGAGTGGGGGAGAGAAGGGAAGTTGTCAATAGGCAATTGACCCCATCTGTCCTTTCCACGCTGGAAAGAAGAAATCAGCAATTGGGTTGGATTTCTGCATGAAGGTCTAGGGGGGGGAACCTTACTGAAGGTGGTCTTTGCATATGTTTAACTTCCATGACAGGTGTAATGAATACTGCAAACTGCACTCCACCTAACTGACCCTCACCTTTCATTTAAAGCAAAGCTTTAAGAACATAAGAAAGGCTTTACTGGGAGAGACCAAAGGTCCATCTAGCCTAGTATCCTGTCTTCCGACACTGGCCAATGCTAGGTGCCCCAGAGGGAATGAACAGAAGTGATCCCCCTTTCTAGCACTGTCATTGGGAAGATGTCCTTTGAAATGCATATTGATCACTAGGTTTGTCAGTTTGTCATGGAGATTGCTTGTGATTTTTTTCTAACAATCTCCCCTTGATATCTGCTCCTCTGTCTCAGTTGCTGGCTTCTGGAGTTCCTACTCAAGTTTACCCTCTGGAAGTTGCCATCTTTACCAATCCCCTCTCTCTCTCTCACAGTGACCCTGTCTCAGCAGAGTGCTTGAGCACAGGCTTAAGAGTACCCCTATTCAGCAAAGCACTTAATCATGTGCTTAACTCTAAGCACATGCTTTAATCACATTGATTTTGATGTGATTAAGTCATATGCTTAAAAAGTCCTTTCCTGAACTGAGAAGTTTTTCTGAATCAGGGTTGAGGGAATGAGCAATAGCTGATTCTTCATTTTCTGTACACACAGTTAGCCAGGAAAGATGGTACATAATCCAGATGCTTCTCAGCATTGTTTCCCCACCAGTTAGTGAATCTCAAACCCGCAGTGTCCTGATTGATATAGATGCTAGAAGAAGGTTGCCAATAGAGAACAAAATATGCCATATAGGCTGGGTTCCCTTCCTGCCTCAGGCTTGGGGGCATTTTCATTAAATTAGTACATAGTTGCTCCCCTCTGCAGTGTGTGAGGGAAGGGAGCATTTGGCCTTTAATTTGTAATCAAAGTGCCTCTACAGGAGCAGTCACAAAACTTCATAGGACTGCAAAGGTTTTTCCAGGTACAGAACATTTTAATATTCCTCCTCTCCCCCGTGATCACTCATTTTAATGATAGCTAGAGCATGTATTGCCATGGCAACTTGTTGCTTCTTTACAAATGTAACACAAATTATATTAAGCCACTCACAGCAGTACTATTAGCAACTAAATTGTCAGGCACCAATAACAACAAATTGCTGAAAACTAAACCAAATGAATACACCTTCCAGCATGACCAAACTCAGGCTTTGGTGGGCTGACAGGAGGCATGAGTTCCAAAAGCCTCATGGCTTATAATGTATACACAGCCTGGCTGCCTTGCTGACTATTGGAAATATATTTGTGTTACATGCATATTATGTCAATATAATACAATTAGCCATTGGAAAGTTCAAGCCTAGTAACTAACAGCAACAACATCTCAGTCATCTCACTGCTATGAAGGACAGGCTGAAAGCAGTCATTCACCTAGCAGGATCCCAGGCCTATGAAGATGACTATCTGCACCTTAATTCAGCACCCCAAGTTCAGAGGAAGAATTCTGGTATGAAGTAACTTCAGACAAGGTGGGACAATATATTAGGACAATATATTGTAGGAATGAAAGCTACTCTGCCTCATTCCAGATTTCTTATTGCTGATTATTGGTTTTATTCTACTTCAACTAAAATAAGCTTTGGGAGGGTTATTTATGTGATTAGCTTTTTGTTTTGATGTGGAAGTTGGTTTTATACTTTATTACTGATGTATGTTATGGTAGAGCCCCGGAATGCCAATCAGGAAGCAGTGCTCCCATTGTGCTAAGGACCATACAAACAGGTAACAAGGAACAATCCCTCCCTCCCTTACAAATTCTTCTATACAAGCTGACCCTTGAGCTCACTGACCAAGTGAAACAAGTTGCAGGATCAGAGCTTAGGTATCAGAGGGGACACCACATGTGGATAAAACACACAAACAAGGTAAAACAGATTGCTGAGGAGGAAGATGTAACAATAAAACAAACAGTTTAACATAAAAGCAGAGATGACCACTTGCTTACCCATTGCCACATCTAATTACACAGGTTAAATTTACCATTTTTTTTGTGCACAGTGAGAAGAAGGAATGATTGTATGTTAAAGAAATCCCTAATACAAAATGAACAGTCAAACTGTTCCATTTTTTTAAGCTTAGAAAGCCATTGGCTCATGCTGTGAAACATTCTGTCCTCAAAAATGGATTTCATGCTGTAACTTGAACAAAGTTAAGTCATAGACCCAGAGATCTGCCAAACTACCCAAAAATAATTTGAACTGCCAGTTATCCATGCCATATGACCTTTATCCATTGACTCTCTGTCTGCCTCTGTTCATTGCTTGCATTTTTGGGAATTAGGTCCTTGCTGCTTGAATAGGCAGTGATGACTAATTGTTTAAAATATTTTCTAATATCTTTTGAGACACTCTATTATGGCAGGTTACATTGATGCTGCAATGCCTCACATTGCCTTTTCTCCTATTATGTTATACTAATGCGGGTGAACTGAATGGGCTATATGTTCAGTGCAGTGTGAAGGGTGTTTGATGCATAGTTCCCATTAATAATAAAAAAGAAATCAGTGTGGCTAATTTCCTGTGCAACAATAACATTAATGTTTAGCACTTTTCATTTTCTAACTCCTTTGCAAACCGTATGTGTTAATACTGTACTCACAATATCCTTGCAAAGTACCTACAGTACTTACTGGTAAAACTAAGATCAAAGCCCACATTTTCCAAATTGAGGGCATAAATTTGGGCACCCAGATCTGTATTCAAATGCCTAAATCAATGTGGTCTGATTTTTTTCAACGGCACTCAGCACCAACTGAAGTCAATAGCTGATTTGGATGCATGTTATCTCTGAAGTTCAGGCTACTTTATTTAGGAGCTTATGGATTTAGAACCCTAACTTCAAAGCACTAAAGTTTGAAAAATGTGGCCCAAGTGTTCGAATGTAAAAATGCTGAGCTCCCTCAATTCTCATCGGCTGCTGTGAGAATGTAGTATACTCAGCACCTTCCAGTATTGGACTCCAAATATTTCAAATTTGACTCTTAAAAAACAATACTGCTTTGACGTAAGAACAGAGCAGGTAGTTTTTATTTGTGCTACTGTTTATCTATATTTAGCAAGTATCCAGGACTGAACACTATATCTGCTTTTATCAGGTATGATTACAGATCACTCCGGACTGTTAGTGATACAAGAGGTAATTGCTTAGCTCCCGATGGATAAGGAAAAAAATGATGAAGTGATATTCCTGATTTGAGAGAGTTGTTCCTTTGAACATTATACCTCAAAGGGCAGCAGAAGACTGGAATCACTATTAATTCTGTAATATCCACAAGCCTACAGTGAGCACCATTGCAACAAATCAGCAATTTTTCCACCACCGTGGTTGGCAGTTGCTATATTTTCTACACTAAAGGATAGATGGCACCAAAGTAAATTAAAGTGGCATAGACTGAAAATTTCCAGAAGTGACTGGTGATGTTGGGAGCCTGAGGTTCCAAAAATCAGGCCTCTTTAAGGTAAGTGCTGAGAACCTAACCCCTGGAAAGCAGGTGCCTTTACAGTGTTTCAAGCTGGGCATCTGAATATGGAGGTGTGATGGGATCCCTGGGATGCAGCCCTGGACTGTGGGACCGCTGTGGCCCCTAAACTCTCCCCAGCCTGGGATGTCTCTCATAATGCTTTGCTAGTGACCAGCAGCAAACCCCTCCAGGACTTGTGATCACTCAGCATAACAGCATGTGGAGACCCACACACCCAGCTAGATTGCATGAATGCTCCCAGAGCCACTCATGAATCACACTCAAGATGGGCAGTGCAGATTTATTAATTGGTTCACCACTTCATGAATGGAAAGTGGATATACACCAGCTTTTGCAAAACCTGAGCAGATTTGCCACACACTTCATACACACTCACTGGTAAAAGAAACAGTTAACAAATTTATTGACTATAAAAGATAGATTTTAAGTAATATTAAGTGATAGGCAAAAAGTCAGAGTTAGTTACCAAAAGAAATAAAATATAAGCATTGTGACAGACCCAGGCCAGTGGGGTACAGGAGTCTGGTCCTATTAGTATCCAGGAAGTGCCCACCCACTGCTAAAGGACCTCCCCCCAGCCTAAGGGGAGGATCCACAGGTCCGGGACACTAACTAATTACGTGGGACAACCAGTGAAAAAAACAGGAGCGGGAGTGAGGTCATAGGGCTAAATGAAGGTAACCAGATGGAGACACCGAGCAGAGAACCCCGGACAATGCCCACTGCTCCTCGAAGGCGTCAAGGGAGCCAGTGGACGCCGCCCAGAGGAACTCTGCTCGGATGAGTGAACGGACGGAGGAGCGGAAATAGGCCCCACAGTCGCAGGAAATCCCGTCGGCCAACCTCCTCTCCCTGGTTTTATAGATGGCCAGTTTGGCCAGGGCCAAGAGGAGGTTGACAAGGAGATCCCGTGACTTCGTGGGGCCACGGATGGGGAGTGCATAGATAAACAGGTGAGGGGAAAAGTGCAACCAAAAACGCAATAGGAGATCCAAGAGGAGCCGGGACAGGGGCTGCAACCTGGCACACTCTAAATAAACATGTGCCAGGGTCTCCTTCATGCCGCAAAAGGGGCAGGTGTTGGGGACAGGGGTAAACCGCACCAAGTACACGCCCGTGCTCACGGCCCCGTGAAGGAGCCGCCAACTGACATCCCCGGCGGGCCTCGGGACTAGGGCAGAATA
The DNA here is from genome assembly GCF_020497125.1 of Mauremys mutica. Lineage (NCBI taxonomy): Eukaryota > Metazoa > Chordata > Testudines > Geoemydidae > Mauremys > Mauremys mutica. Next base: position 188,326,053 of record NC_059073.1, on the reverse strand, counting down.
CAGGCTGGCCCACCGGGGCTCCTCACCCTCGAGAGGTGGCAGGAGGTCCCGCCATTTCGTATCGGGGTGGGATGCGAGGGAGAGGTAGTGAAGCATGTGGAGCACGAGCGTGTACAGATGTTTTCTTGGCGCGGTCTGGAACAGAACCGGCTGCAGATCGGGCAGCCGGCTCGCAGTGAAAGGGTGAGGGGGTCGATTGGGTCCATGGGGCAGGGGCCCGATAAAAAGGTCCACAGGGCCCGGGGTGGAAGGTGGGCGGGGCGTGCCCTCTCGCAGGACCCGGTCGAGGTAAACCCGAGCAGTGGGCAGTAAAGCGGCCTTCACCTCCCGAAGTACGCGCCGGGGGGTACGAGGGCTGGAGAGCCCCATGCGCTGAGCGAGCATCAGGGGATCCAGCCAATCTCCCCGGTCGTAGTCCAGGAGGTCTCCGACCCTGGTGACTCCTGCCAAGACCAGCCTCTGGCGCACCGCGGGGGACTCTGCCACCTGCACACGGAGCTGGGGGTTGTGTAGTAGGGGCTCCGCGAGGAGATCGACCCCCATGGTGGCCGCCACGGACCTGGTTGTTGAAAAGAGCTTCCAAGTCCGGAGGAGGTCTTGGTAGAAGACCGGCAGCCCGGAGAGGTCTCGCGGAAGGCCCCTCGGATCAAGATAAAGGAGCTGCCGGTTGTATCAGAGCCCTCGGAAGCGGCGGAGGAAGGCGTGCGCCAATACGCTCCACGCCGGACTACCCGCACCATACAGGAGCCTCTGCAGGGCCTGGAGGCGGAAGACGCGGACCTGAGTGCGCAGGCACTTCGGGCCCTGCCCCCCCTCCTCCAGGGGCAGGTGAAGGACCCCTGCAGAGACCCAGTGCGTTCCTGGCCAGAAGAACTCCAGAACCGCCGTCCGGAGGTTGGCCAGGAAATCCGGGGCCGGGACCAGGGTGTTGAGCCGGTACCAGAGCATGGACAGGACTAATTGATTCAGCACCAGCGCCCTCCCCCGGAGAGAGAGGCACCGGAGTAGTCCTGTCCATTTCTGGAGCCGCGCCCTCACCCCGCCCTCTAAACCATGCCAGTTCTCTGGCGGAGACGGATGCGTGGCAGAAATGTAAACGCCGAGATAGAGCAGCGGACCCGCGCTCCACCAGATGGCCCGAAGCGCAGGTGGGAGGGAGCCTGCCTGCCACCCGTCCCCGACCACCAGGCCAGAGCTCTTGACCCAGTTGACCCGGGCGGAGGAGGCCACCGAATAAATGGCCTGGCAAGCCTCCACCTGCACCAAGTCGCCCGGGTCCTGGACCACGAGGAGCACATCGTCGGAGTACGCCGACAGGACCAGTCGCAGCTCCAGCTCCCGGAGCACCAACCCCGTCATCCTCCGACGGAAGGGCTCGATCGCCAGAGCGTACAGCTGACCTGAGAGGGGACACCCCTGCCGTACTCCTCGCCCGAAGCTGACCGGCTCAGTCAGGGTCCAGTTGAGCCCGACCAGACACTCCGCGGAAGCGTACAGCACCTGGAGAAAACCCACAAACTGGGGTCCGAAGCCGAACGCTTGCAGAGTGCCCAGGAGATACCCGTGGTCCACCCTGTCGAACGCCTTCTCCTGATCCAGGGACAAGAGGGCGAACGACAGACCATCCCTACACCCCAATTCCAGAAGGTCCCGGACCAGATACAAGTTATCAAAGATCGTGCGGCCCAGGACGGTGTAGGTCTGGTCTGGGTGGATCACGTCCACCAGCACGGACCCTAGCCGCATCGAGATGGCCTTCGCAACGATTTTGTAGTCTGTGCTGAGGAGCGAGATGGGACGCCAATTCCGTAAATCGCGGAGGTCCCCCCTATTCGGCAATAAGGCGAGTACGGCTCGCCTGCACGAGAGAGGGAGGACCCCGCCCTGCAAAGACTCGGCCCAGATGGTGACTAGGTCTGGGCCGAGGACGTCCCAGAACACGCGGTAGAACTCCACGGTCAGCCCGTCCATGCCCGGAGATTTATTGGTGGGCATGCGACGGAGGGCTTCCGAGAACTCGGCCAGAGTGAGAGGCAGCTCCAGCCGGTCCCGGTCGCCCGCGCTGACCGTCGGGAGTCCGTCCCAGAGCACTCTGCAAGCGTCAAGATCGGTCGGATCCAGGGAGAAAAGAGCCGCGTAGAAGGCCCTGGCCCTCCCGCATATCTCCGCCAGGAGGAGGGGGGTTCCGTCCTCCGCCAGGAGGCAGGTGACGTGCTTTTTGGCCCCCCTCCTTTTCTCCAGGGCGTAGAAGAAGCGGGAGCCGCGATCCATCTCCCGAAGGAGGCGGATGCGGGATCGAACAAAGGCACCCCGGGCTCGATGATCCTCGAGGGCCCGGAGCTCCTCCCGCTTCTCCCGGCACGCTCCGCAGAGGGATGGATCCTCGGGGCTGGCGGCCAGACGCCTCTCCAGCTTCAAAACCTCCCGTTCCAATCGCTCTATCGCCACATCCCTCCGTCGGCTGGCGCCCCGGGTGTAGTTGCGGCAGAAGAGCCGGGCGCGCACCTTCCCCAGGTCCCACCATCGCCGCGCCGAAGGAAAGGCGCGCCTCTGCCCTCGCCAGGCCAGCCAGAACTCCCGGAAGGACGCCACGAAGCCCGCATCCTCCAGCAAACTATTATTAAAATGCCAATAGGCCGGCCCCGGCCTCTCCGCGCAGAGAGAGGCCGTCACAGTGGCAAGGTGGTGATCCAAAAAGGGGGCCGGCCGAACGCTGGAGGAGTGGGCTCGTGAAAGGTGGAAACGTGACAGGTAAATGCCGTCCAGCCGGGAGTGGCGCGACCGATGGACCTCCACCCGGACGAAGGTGAACGTCGAGACGTCATCCGGGTGGTGGTCGCGCCAGACGTCCACCAGGAAGTGCCGTTCGACGATCTCCCGGAGGACGTCCGCGGCGGCCGGGCACTGCTCGGTCCCCGAGCGGTCCCGTTCCTCGAGGGTGGTGTTAAAGTCCCCGCCCAGGACCAGGCACTCACGAGGATCCAGAGAGCCGAGGAAGGCGGACGCCTGCTGATAAAAACGCAACCTCTCCAGGCCCGATGTCGGGGCGTAGACGTTGACGAGATTAACCACAAGCCCCTCCATGCGGACCCAGAGGTGCAGCAGGCGGCCCGGCACAGCCTCGGCGACCCCCAGCACCTCGGGCCGTAGGTCGGGGGAGAACATGGTCGCCACTCCTGCCGAGCGAACTGAGAGGTGGCTAAAGTAGACCCTGTCCCCCCACTCCAGCCGCCAGCTAGCTTCAGCGGCCGGAACCGTATGGGTCTCCTGCAGGAAAACCACAGAGTACCCCCCGTCCCGAAGGAAGGAGAGCACCTGGCTCCTGCGGAGACCCATCCTACAGCCCCGGGCGTTCAAAGTGGCAAAGATGATCGGCGCCATGAGGAGTGCTGGGGGGGATCCTCGCCGGCAGACACACCCACGGCCTCCGTCAGGCCGCGCAGCAATCCGTGACCAAACCGGTAGGTGTGCAGAGAGTCACGGAAGAGGCAGACCCGCCGGTAGGCCGCGGCGGCCTGCTTCCCGGTCCCCTTACCCTCCCCCATGAGGGCCTTTGCGGCCCGGAGGATCAGGTGGAAATCCCCCCACCGCTGGAGTGCAAGATGGACTTTGTTACGGGAGCCACGGATGTCCTCAAGGAACTCCCGCAGCTCCTCCCGCAGCACATGGCGGGGGCGGGGTAACGGATCGATGACCGTCCCCCAGCGGGGCCCCCATCACAGCCCCGTGGCCCACCGAGGCGGGCAGGCAGGGGGCAGACCCTCGACGTGGCATCTGATGGGCCGACGTCACGCGGTCCGCCCCGCTCCCCAGTTCAACAGGGGGCGGTGGAAGGAGAACAGCAGCCCCTGATGGGTCAGGGCAGGGAAAACCAACTAAGGCCGTGCCCTGGGGAGTATCCCCAGGGGCTGCAATGGCATCACGGGAGGTGGAGGGGACAAGGGTGGGGCCAGGGGTCGGTTGGCCCACACCCAAGAGGGACACCCCCTGGGAATCGGGTCCGGGTAGCGGGGCACCGGCCGTCGCCTCAATGGGCTCGGCGGCCGTCAGTGAGGTGCCACCTGCAGCCGGGCTGATGGAAGATCCCAGGGGACCCTCGGTGGCGGGAGCAGAAGCATCAGTCAGGGGTAGGGAACCCGGGGACAGGGGGACTGTAGTGAGGTTGCTCAGATCGAGGCCCGTTTGCAAAGGGTCGTCCTCCCCCTGTGTAACTGGGGTCAGACCCAGGGCCTCGATCTCCTCATAGATGGAGGGAAGATCGCCGTCCGCCACCCCGGGGCCCTCCCCGCCAACACCCGAAGCGACGCCCACCTCAGCGCTCGTGGGGGCTTCGGATGGCAAGGGGGCAAGAGGGGCTCCCTCGGGGGCTCCCTTGGGAAGGGACCCCGGAGGAGGGGCAGCGTCACCGTCCGGTGCTGCCACGTCGTCCCCAGCCGGCACCACAAAACGGGCGTCGTCAGGGGGCAAGGCGGAAGGCTCGTCATCAGAGACCCCCTTCCTGCTCTTCCGGGGGGTCTCCAAATCTGAAAGACGTAATGGGGCCTGAGCCTTCCGCTTGCCCCGCTTCCCCTGTACTAAGGACCTGCCCTCCATGGCATCATCCGGGGGCTGGCTAACAGGGGTCGGGTCTGGGGGCAAGGGCAATGGCTCAGAGAGTCGGGGAAGCAATGGAGGGGCAACAGGAACGAGGGAGGAGTCTCCCTGGGGCGGGCCCTCTCCCACGCCCGGCGTTATCTCCGCCGCACCCTCTTCCACAGCAGTGGACTGAGAAGGAGGAGGGGCAGCTTCAGATGCCGGGCAGCCAGAGGCACTGGCGGTGACAGGGCCGGCGCCTTGCCGGGGCTCGGGGGTCCCGGACGCTCCTCCGTGCCGGGCCAAGGGGCAGTCCCTCCGGACGTGCCCCATCGCCCGGCAGAGGTAGCACCGGGCCTCCCCCGTTGAGTAATGCACCCGGTAGCGGGCTCCCTGGTAGGGGACCACAAAGGACCCCTCGAGCGCCTCTCCGTCACACGCTGCCGGCGGCAGTTGAAGCTGCACTTGCCGGCGGAACGAGAGGACGTGACGGAGGGCGGGGTCCTTGCAGCCCAACGGGAGAGGGCTGATGACAGAAATAGGATGCCCCAGGGCAGAAAGGGTGGGTAGCAGGGCGGCATTGGGCAGGAAGGGAGGGACGGAGGTCAGGATCAAGCGGACCCCCAGGTCTTCCAAGGGCTCAAGGGGCACGAACACGCCCCCCACCGCCAGACCCATCTCTACCGCCTCCTGGGCGGCAGCCTCCGACGCCAGGAAGAAGACTATCTTCCCGTACATCTTGGAGGCCGCCATGATGGCCGTGGGCCCCACCACCCTCGCCAACGTCCGCACGTAGATCTCCACGTGGGGCGAGGCGGACACCAGGAGGCAACGGACGCCGTGCTTCCTGGTCAAGGTGGGGAATGGGCCCCGGCCGCTATAGATGGAAGCGGCGGTCGGAGGAGCAGCGGCAGGCGGGGGGGCCGCCGTCACCTGGGCATACGCCCTGGGGGCCGGGGGAGGGACACCCGCGGAGCTGGTTGAGGGAACAGCGGGGAGGGATGCTGCAGCCGGTAGTGGGGCCACGGCAGCGGGGGGAGGCCCCGCCATGGAGGGCTTGGTCTTTTTAGCGGGGCCCTTACCCTTCTTCCCACCCCGACCTTTCCCACCGGCTGGGGGGGCTCTCCCTGAATCGGAAGGGGCGAGGGACGTGGCAGCAGCGGACGTCTCCCCAGTACTTGCTGCTGCAGGTGCCCCAGTGGGGGCGGTGACAGATAGACCGGCAGCGGCGGTCAAGGTAGAGGCTTGGGGAATGGACATGGGGGTGTCTGGAGGAGGGGCGGTGGGAGCATTGCGAGGGGTCTCCCCCGCCGCGTCCCCCACCATAACGAGAGCGGGGAGGGGGACAAACAGCGAGGGGAGGGGAGGGAAAGGAGGCGACCACCCCTCCCCGCGAGGCTGCAGGCAGGGGAGGAGGGTGCCAGAAAGGGAAGGCTAAAGGGGCGTGGGGAGCAATTGAGGACCCAGGGGCGGGAGGGTGTCAGGTCATCGACCCAGAGGGGAATTCTGGCTCCTCAAGCTGCACTAGGGGATCAGGGGGGCTAACAGCATAGGGGGGTGCAGTGAACAAGGGCAAACTCAAATGGGGAAAGGGCACAAGCGCATGGAAGGGGGCATGGGTGCACAGGGGGAGGGGCCAATCAGGGCTGGGGGATCACGGGGGGGGGAAGTTGAGCTAGGAGCGGGGCAGAGGGACCACAGGGCTAGCTGCAGGGCTGGGGCAGGACAAGCAGGGCCACCGAGGGAAATGGGTGGGGCAGACAAATGTGGCAAAGGAAATGGGGCCAGGCCAAGGGGGTGGGGGGTGGGGGGCACCCACAGGCACTTGTGCAAAGAGTCAATGGTGGCTGCTGCTGCTGCAGGCCCAAACGATAGAAATGGGCGTGGCAAGCCAGGTGAACAGCTCAGTCCCAGAGGCAGGAGGTCGAGGCAGATGAAAAACAGCCAGCGGGGGTGATGGAGGGGGCAACAATGGTGGTGGGGGCGAAGGGGGACACGGATGGACCGGCGGCAGGCTCCACGCCACACCCCCGGTGTCCTAACAGACACAGTCAAAACCCCCACCACAGGAGCACAGTCCAAAAAATACCCAGTCCTCAAGTGCCCCCTCCACGGTGGTCTTCAGAGCCTCTATGAGGTCCTCTAGCAGCAGGTGGTCCTCTCCTTCTCCTCCTCGGGGCTCCAGCAGCTCCCCAGTAGCAAACACAGCAGCTCCAGCAGCTCCAGGTGGTGGTCTAGTGGCCGGGCAGGAGGGACCCTGCTCAGAAGATGGCGGTGGTGGAGCCCGCAGCAACAAGGGCTGGAGCTGGGGTCCCTCACTCCCCTCCTCTGGGGAGCAGGCCAGCAGCCCCCCCCAAGGGGCTGTGGGTGGAGTAACAGCAGCAACTGAGGTGGTGGGGGGGGGGAAATCTACTAGCCAGCCAGCAAGCAGATAGCAGAGAAAGGGGGTGGGTGGTGGTGTCTAGCCCAGCCAGGGGAGCAGCCGGAGCAGGAGCAGCAGCAGCAATGAGGGCCCAGCAGGAACAGCAGCAGCAGCAGCCCTCTCCCTCCTACCCTCAACAGCAGAGTAGCAGAAGGGAGGTCTTCTGGCCACTGGAGAAATAGATTTCTGTTCCCTGAGTGACCAGAGCAGGGGCTCCACTAGAGTAATCAGGAACCTGCTAGAACCAATTAAGGCAGACAGGCTGATTAGAACACCTGCAGCCAATCAAGGCAGGCTAATCAGGGCACCTGAGTTTAAAAAGGAGCTCACTTCAGTTTGTGGTGGGCGTGTGATGAGAGGGGAGTAAGAGGTGCAAGGAGCTGAGAGTGAGAGGGTGCGCTGCTGGAGGACTAAGGAGTACAAGTGTTATCAGACACCAGGAGGAAGGTCCTGTGGTGAGGATCAAGAAGGTGTTTGGAGGAGGCCATGGGGAAGTAGCCCAGGGAGTTGTAGCTGTCATGCAGCTGTTACAAGAGGCACTATAGACAGCTGCAATCAACAGGGCCCTGGGCTGGAACCTGGAGTAGAGGGTGGGCCTAGGTTCCCCCCAAACCTCCCAACTCCTGATCAGACACAGGAGGAGTTGACCCAGACTGTGGGTTCCACCAGAGGGGAAGCTCACTGAGGTGTGCAACTCTGCCAGTAAGCGCAGGACCCACCAAGGTAGAGGAGGAACTTTGTCACAGCATGCAGTCTAAACTCTCAACCCTATTAGACTGGGCAACATCTAGATTAAGCAGTTTTTCTCACCCCACTGTAGATTGCAGTCCTTAATGTACAAGTTTGTTCCTTAAACCTGGACCAAGCTCCTCTGTTGGAGTCTTGTGTTCTTCTCAGTGTCTTAGTTGCTTGTAGCGTAGCTGGGGGCAGGAGAAGGGCCTAGTATGTGTCCACTCTGTCTGTCTGTTTTATACCCTCAGTTCATGTGCTTGTAGAATACATCTCCGGCATGTCTGGGGGGGCATTGCTGAGTCTCCAGGCAAGGTTGAGCAATTCCCCTGGTGTGGCCTCATGCAGGTGAGTCATTGAATTGTAGCTTCCTTCCTGGACAATGGCTGTTGATGGGTTGTTTGAAACCCTGCCTGGGTGTTGGTTACTTTCCTTGCTGTTGCCTCTGTGGAGCTAATATCTGTCTGATTCCCCAATTTACAGCGTATTTTAGTGACAACCATACAACACAATTCTCATAACTTCATATGCATTAATGATATATGAATAGAGAAATGACTTTCCGCAGATCATAACCTTTCCCCGGATACCTTACAAGGCATGCTTTATACGTAAGATCACAATTATATGAAAATGAGGAATATGGGGATTACAGGATGTGCCCCCAAGGTATAGAATGACATCCAGAATCACTAGCTACTTTTGAAAATCTTGGCCTAATTGTTGATTATTTTAATGCTGTTAAACTGTAAAATGTGTATTTTAAACATATATTGAATAATGTTATATAACGCAAATCACTAGGTTCTTAAGCAGACTTGGTACTCATGATAATATTTGCTGCAGGCTAAAGTGCAGTTACTGTTATTGGCTGGGTCCAACTATTTCAGCACCACACCACTACTCGTATTTCTCTTTGACTGTAAAGCTGGTTTCCAGAAAGGGCACAGATGATCAAGCACAGGCTGACCTGCTTCTGAACTCTCAACAGGCGCTCTTAGCTTGAACAGATGCTTTTAGATCAATTCAAGCGAAGACTGACCTTCCCTAACTGTCTCCATGGAAAAGAGAAAAAAGAAAAGATTATTCTGTTTTTAAAGTCTTCTATAGTAGAAAAGGAAATGAATGTCAAGTGACAGCCAGTTAGGCAGGGTGTGCAGAAAGAGGGCCTCAGGCCAAATTCTGAATAGTCTTTTTTTTTTAACCACCATTTCTTTTTGTCCTCCTCCAATGAATTGTTAAAATTCACTATTCTTTTCTCTTGTAGATGGTTTCTGACAACTTTGCTTTTAGCTGACTGATTGCATATGGCTCTTATACCTGATCTCTCTAAAGTTTATTATAAACTTTGCTGGGAACTGTCTTTGACAAAACAGCGGAAGTGCAGCTTATCTACTGTGTTTTGCCATTATGTTGGAAAACACCATGTCAGGCTTAAGCTTATAACTCTCCTAAGACTGTGGAGGCAATATTACAGCCCTATTAACTTGTAACCTTAATAGCAGCTAGGTGCTCCACATAATATCTACTGGCAAGGGTGTGGACCTGTACTGAAGACATACTGTAGAGCTAAAACAGGAGCTTTATACCATTGAAATGGGGAGATTCTGAACTTCTCAATAGGACTTTAAATTATTTTTATGGTTTATGGCTCCCACTGAGCCCTGAGTTGAAATGGTGGTAAGCAACTGTATAGATGGAATGATGGAGGAAAAAATGTGCCCATAGCATTTCATAAAACTCTCTTAACTGTTCCTAAAATAGACTTTCCGTAACATGTGATTTATGTGAAATACATAATGAGATATACAGTAAAAATGTTTTATTGGTGTTAGTCTGGGATGATCTGCAAACTTACTTTTAACTTGACCCATCCTGAGTAATGTGGTTATCCCAAAGGCGTGTCAATAGAAACTTCATATGGAAAACTATTGAATCTTAAAGTTGCAAATTCCCAGACTCAAAAGTTAATAAATGCCAGAATTAATGTTGGCGATTGCCTATAATTTTTTTCAAAATCAGGCAACTGCTTTAGTTAACTAAATATAGATTAAAGAGCCTAAGTTCCTGCTTCTGAAAAACTTCTCAAAATTAGTAACTATGCGCAGCAAGTCCCCCAACTTCATGTTCACAAAACTGATTATCGTACAGTTTATGTTGATTGGGTCAGACAAGAAGGGTGAGCTGTGAAAGTATGGGTACTTTCTCATCAGAACAAAGTGTAGCCATTACAGTTGCACCACTGAGATAGGCAGAGGCTTATTTTTGCCTGGATTACCCTCTCAGTAGCTTTGAAGACAAGGGTTGGTTTAAGAAAAAAAAATCTGGACTTTTTTTCCTTAACTTCAGTGCTATTCCATAGATAAATACCCAGGACTTCTACTCTATCAAATGTGTGCTCTCTTACTTGAGGTTAGACTGAAAAATGTGTTTACTTTTCTAATAAGAATGTACTTTTAAAGTATTCCCTAACTAGGGTGAAAAACCTCTGTTTGTTTTTATAAAAGTAGTATGAAAACTGACACTCTCCTATTCTCCAGTCCTTCCCCTCCCCCCTTTTTTTGGGGGGTTTGTTTTGCATGACAGCACAACCCTAAGCAGTTTTATTCGTCCTTAGACCTATATAGAATTAATCAACTTATGAAGATCAGAGAAAGGTTTTCTCTCTTGTACATCATCAAACCAAACCACTGAAGACTGCTATTATGCACCAGATAACACTTTTCATTGAAGAGCAGTATGGTAAATTGTGGCAGAATACCAATAGAGTATAATATTGTCACCTTAAATACCAAATGTATTTATCATGATTAGTATTTTAACACTGAACACCAAAGCAATTTACAATGGTTTGCCATTTATTATAACATTTTGTCAAACTTTATATTGAGTTCTTTTTTATTGAATTTTTATGGAAATACATTGATTTTAATATACTCATTATAACCAACTGAGTTTATTTTGATCTGCTTTATTTCAGGGAATATCAAACTAATTAATAATGATGGAGCACTTAAAAGAAAGTGTCACAGACATTATTTTAAAACATGTACCTACCAGAATTTTGTTCACAGATGATGATGAAATTATCAGACCGATTCACTGCTCATGCTGGTATAAATCAAGAATGATACAGTTCAAGTCAATAGACTTATACCTGTGTAAGACCATTTTAAGTGGTATATTGTTGTTAGTTGTATTGGATGACTGTTAGTGTAACATACCTGGAGGTTTTACATTCACTAGCAATTAATTCAGTGTTCTGTAATAATGTGTTATGCCATATTATTAATGTTTAATGTGATTACACTAATTTACAATGAAATTACTGCAATATTTAACTCTGTTAAATCTGATGGAATTCAGTAAACCCATGAGTCAAATCTGGACCCTAATGGCCTCCATGGGAGTTTCGCTGTTGACTTCCATGGAAATAGGATTTTAGTGTGTGTGTGTGTGTGTGTGTGTGTGTGTGTGTGTGTGTCCTGTTTCCATGGAGGTTAACAGGAAAACTCTCATTGATAGTGAGGCAAAAGAGTTTAGTTGGTTGGGCTCGGGTGACTAGAGTTATCTTCCCAGTTCTACTACTGATCATGTACCTCTGTTTGCTTCTGCTTCCTCACCCACCCTTTCTGTTTACACTGTTAGTTTTTGGGACATGGACTGTCTCCTAGTATGTGTTGGTCCAGTGCCTAGCACAAAGTGGCTCCAGTCTCAGTTAGGGGTATCTGGAAGCAATTGTAATATGGATGCTATTAATTACAGGTGTTCAGAAAACGGATTTTTTTTCCAAGAGCAAGTTTACATTTTCCATGGCAAAGGAAAACAGTTTCAACAGAAAATGTTTGATCATCCCAAATGATAATATCCATGTAATGTGCAGAGAACTCTGGCCCAGCACAGCATAGGCTTGCTGAAAAGCATGTGAATAGTCCCTTGGAAGTCATGGGGACTACTCACATGCTTAAAGTTAAGGACATCTGAAATGTTTTACTAGATCAGGGCCACAAGACTCAGCAACCTGCAGGACCGAGCCATCATAATCAGTTCTTTATGGCCATTCATCTTAGGGTCTGTTGTGTGGCCTATTCACCCCATGCTGGTTTGGCAACCAAAGGCTGAACACAGAAACTGCCTGACAGCTCAGCTAGAGCTGACTTGCAGCCCCACAGTACCTGTGAGGATAAAATTGCTATAAGGCAAGAGGGCAGCATGGCTGCCAGAGATGCAGAGCAACTATGGAGAGAAGCTCCTGCTAACATACTAGTTAGAAGCCAGCAGAGAAGCCGAGGGAGAGAGAGAAACTGAACAAGAGGTTGAAAATCCTATAGCGTTAGGAAGCAGCTCAGGTAACAGCCAGAGACTTAAGAAAGGTTATCTCAGGCTGCTCTGAATCATAGAATCATAGAATTCAAGATCAGAAGGGACCATTATGATCATCTAGTCTGACCTCCTGCAAGATGCAGGCCACATTAGCCGATCTACCCACTCTTTTAGCAAGCGACCCCTGCCCCTGAAGTGGAACCCAGTAGCACAGGTGGGTCTATGTTCTCTATCTATTCCCAGAACAAGGGAGAGGGGAAATGGTTAAGGACTGTGAGTGTTAGGGGCCAGAGGAGAGATTCAGAGTGCTGAAGTTTGAGTTCCTTATTATTTGGACTTTTCTGTTAACTAAAAAAGGGGATAGACTGAGCAGTGACTTAGCCAAGAACGAGGCCACATAAGACAACAGTCTGTCTCAATGCCAGAAGGGCTGGATGCAGCAGTAGACAAGGAAACCCTGCAGCACTGTGTCTGGATACAAGGAGGTTCTCTAGAGATGAGGGCATGGCCCTACAGGGTCACAAAGATGTCTAGGTTCCCATTTACCTACTGTAATCATACCTATACCAAAACTGATGCAGTAGCAGTGGTGTTGTGTATGCAGGTAAAGAAGATTTGAATGACAAAACTGGCATAATATATGCCTAGTACTATTATGAAACACAACCAGAAGATATCAAATGTGTTTGAGAGAAAAATAAAGAAGAAAAATGGCAGTTCAGAAGTAAATAAGGGGGGAAAAAACCTGGAGAATGTCAGAGAAACATAAATTACAATTTGAATGTGCTCTGAAGAAGATGTTTGAGAATTAAATAATTAAACTGCATTCATGAATACAAACACAATAACAAAAAATAAACAAAATGACACTAAGATAGTATTACAGGATTCATGCAAACAATAATACTAACAAAGAAATGGGAATCTGAATATGCTGTGTAACAAAATAAACCACTTTGGTAATGCATGGCCAGATTTTCAAAAGTGCCCAGTATCTTGGGAGCCAAATTTTCAAAGAATCCTGTAGTGCAGTGGTTTGAGCATTGGCCTGCTAAACCCAGAGTTGTGAGTTCAATCTCTGAGGGGGCCATTTAAGGATCTGGGGCAAAAATCTGGGGATTGGTCCTGCTTTAAACGGCGGGTTGGACTAGATGATCTCCTGAGATCCTTTCCAACTCTGATATTCTGTTTACACTGGGACAGCATGTATAGGCATGACTGAGCTAGCTCACTAGAAATAGCAGTGTAAACATGGTGGCATGGCCCCCCAACTATGTATTCAGGCTCTGGGGTGGGACTGTACTCTGGTGACTAGCCCATGCTGCTGAGTCTACATTGCTATTTTTAGCAACCTGTCTCAATCACAGCTAGCTTGAGCATGCCTATATGTGCTGCCTGACTGCTGTGCAGACATACCCTTACATGCCTCAGTAGGAATTACTGGATGCTGAGCACTTTCAGTTGCCACTTTTAGGTGCATAAGTGGAAGCTCAGCTTTTTTGAAAATCTGGCCCATTGTGTTCAGTACACTGCCTCCTTAATATGGAGGCAATCTCTGTGGTCTGTATCTGCAGGCTAATCACATGCTTTACTGAGGCACTTTTATGATAGATAATGACAGTGGGGTACAACTTTAGTATGAGTAGCAGATCATCTACAAACTGTAGCCAAAAAAAAAGATGAAAAAGGTTATTGTAGCTGGCAGAAGCTACAGAGGAGAAAGTGTACAAAGGACAAAGTGTCTGTGCTAGATGAAAATATGGGATGGAGAAAAAAAATATTAGAGGAAAACTTGAGGAAATTCTGTGGCTATGTGAGTGTTTTCAATAGTAGAATGAAATGAATGGGAAAGGCAGTGCAGTTGTCTGAAGATCAGGGTGATGTGGCGGCTCTTATTTGTATGTGTGCTAATCACCTAATCCAGATAGTTGTGCCTAAACTCCATTAATATTCCTGGGATTCACACACATTCACATTTTAAAGGCCAGATTCTTCCATGGGGTGTTGCTTTATGCTTGTGCTGCAGCCACTGCACCGTACTGATCCCTGGTAGCACATTTGGGGCCTGTTGGAGCAGTTGCAACCAGGATAAGTTTGAGCAGTTCCTAGGCTGTTCTAACTCAGCATAGGGACACAAGCCCTGCACAGGAAGGTCAGCTGGAATGAGACAGTGAGATGGGAGATTTAGGCCTTGGCTACACTGGCGCTTTACAGCTCTGCAACTTTCTCGCTCAGGGGTGTGAAAAAACACACCCCTGAGCACAGCAAGCTACAGCGCTGTAAAGCTCCAGTGTAAACAGTGCCCCAGCACTGGGAGCTAATCCCCACGGGGAGGTGGAATACCTGGCGCCGTGACCACACTCGCACTTCAAAGCGCTGCCGTAGGAGCGCTCCCGTGGCAGCGCTGTACAGCTGCAAGTGTAGCCATACCTGTATTCTGTCCTGACTCTTACTGTGTATGTTTCAGCCAAGCTTGAGGCCCTAAGCATCCAATCCTGCATTCTTTCCATAAGTAAAACTCCCATTGAACACAGTGGGAGAGCAGGAAGCAACTTCAATATGTAGATGAGATTCAATGGGAATTTGTGGTGTGGAAGGAAGGCGGGGCTAAGTTGTCCTTTCACTGAAAGCAAGTGTCTGTGGACTGTGAAGGTGCTTTCCATAACACTGTTTATCTTTGGTGTGGAGAGGAAGAATGAAGAAATATGTGTATGAATAATCTTGCGGAGGCTTTAGCCATCATTGAGCCAGGTTAAAATTTCTAACTTGCTTGGTAATTTTCTGTCATCCTTTCTTCCATTCAAGAAAGGGTATACAATCAAGATGTGTGACAACCAGCTCTAATATTCAGGACAAATGAAAGATATTGCAGATTTTATGATAGATCTGATCCAGAGGTTTAATATGTCATATAGAAAATACCATGACTGCTTTATTAACAGATATGTATCAGTGCAGAACAATTTTGGGATTTCAAATATTAAAAAAAAATGCATGTATGCCTGCTGCATTTATACTGGTGTGTTCTATTATATCAAGCCAGTACAATATGTCAGAAATGGAAATTAATTGAATTTTGACTTATCTAATTGGTTAGCCAATCAGATATGGCAAGTCATGTATGATAAATTGACATTGTCTTTTTGTTTAATAAAACAGAAGTCCAGAAAAGTTGCCCTCTTAGACTTCCTTGTCCATCATTTCATATAGTAGTTTTCACCAGAGAAGCTTGTTCTCTTCAATTCATGACCACTCCCAAGTGAAATCCCCCAAAGCATGTGTTTGATTTCCCTCTCATGAAGAGGTAAATAGGCTTAATTATCATAATGCTGTGTTTCTTAATGGCTGTCCTGTCAATATGGATGTTTAGTTGGCTGAAGATAACGCTTTAACTTTAACTCAGCATGTCACTTCCAACCTTGCGAAACATGAAAAGTGCCAGGAACAAGATTTGTGAAATGAAATATTGTGTGACAGAAACCTGTCCTGACTATGGAATCGTGGTATAAAAATACCTTGACAAAAGTGTCACTTTTAGGACTCTTCAAATTGGTGGAGTGATGCAGCTTTATTATCAGCAATTGCTCAGCTTTTCATAAAAAGTCCCAGTAGCACTGTACCTTGTGATCAAAAGGAGCTATTTCAGTCTAACCTACACAGTGCTTTTCTGTAATTAAGATCCAAGTACTGCTACATTCCTAGGGCTTCAAAGTGATTCAGGTGATTTGGAATGTCTAGATTAAAATGTTTAGTTTAACTGTTACGGAGAAGTGTAAAAAGGGTTTTTTTAAATGTAACAAATAGGGTTGATTTAGAGTCACAATTTATTGCTGAATGACTGCCCCAAATTGACCTGAAAAATTGATTAAAATTAGATCTTTATTACTTGGTGGCAACATATCTTATGATGCCTGAACTAAAAACCTATTTAACAGCTATAAATACAAATTCACAGAATACAGTTAACAATAAAATAGTTGGTAGTATTGTACATGCAGTCTGGAGCTTGCCAATGACAATTGTTCTTGTGTATTCTG
Source organism: Mauremys mutica (assembly GCF_020497125.1). Lineage (NCBI taxonomy): Eukaryota > Metazoa > Chordata > Testudines > Geoemydidae > Mauremys > Mauremys mutica. Next base: position 188,309,970 of record NC_059073.1, on the reverse strand, counting down.
CAGATAGGTCTTTAGGGAAAAACTGCCCTCACTACTCTGTACTGCAGCTCTTTTCAATGTTTGGAATATGCAATGCTTCAGTGTCTAATGGACATTGTTATATACAGAAGGCAGTCATACTGGGTCATTCATTAAGCACCTGAGTTACACAAAATATAAAGTAATGTTACCAGTAGAGGGAACATGTATACTAATGTAATTAATCATTGCTTTATATTACACATAAGTCCCCCTTAGAAATCCATTTCTGCCATGCTTCTTTCAGGGAATTGAGTTGACTACAATGTAAATGGGCTATTGTTGTTGCCCTTCCTATAACCTGTGTCTCCTTGTCTCAGATGGTGAACGACTTGTAGCAGGGATGTAGCACTTTGTGGATATTACCATAAATAAATGATTAGATGTTACAACTGCCTCCAGCACCACTTCTCCCAACAGCACTGCTGTGACTTTTTGTCTGATTCTGCAGCCACTGTATACCTGAGAAATCATTGTCAGAACTTCTTTCATGGACATTTCCTGCAAGGCTCAAAGAGGCATTCATATCATTTGAGCTTTAATCCCATGCACTGAGACAATGTTGTATTCTAGAGGCAGCCATGTTGGGTTTCTCTTTCTTACGAAGCATTTGAGTTGCACAAGGTAGGAGACCAAAGCCCCGAGGTGTCATGGGATCTCACCCCCACTTTGAGCTTTTGGGTTCAAAGATGGGGACCCGCATGTATTCTTCCCCCACCCTAACCCTTAGGGTAGGATTCCTTCTCGCTGCCACCAGTCAGGTTAACGTGTCTGACACACTGCCTGTCCCCCAAGCTTCCCCTGGGGAACCCAGATTCAAACCCCTTGAATCTCTACACACAGGGAAGCAGCCCACTTCCCCCCTCCCTCTCCTGCTCTCTCTCTGCTTGGAGACAACCCTTGTCTCCACAGAGTGGCGCCTAGCTTCCTTTCCCTGAATCCACAGGTAAGGAACTTAACCAAGTCCTGAACTTAAAAGAGTTTATTAAAAGAATAAAAGAAAGAAGAGAAAAAATACACAATCTTTATGAATCCAAGATAGACATTCATAGGGTCTAATCTTATTAATCCCTGGAGAAATTTCTCCCTTTTCCTCAGTACAAACAATACAGGCAAAATTACGAATAATCAATACAAACACACAGAATTGCAGACACAGGATTCTTATATGCAATTACCCAGTTCTTCTAATACTCACTAGCTTGAATAGAAGAAATTAGTTCAGAAAGATGAGCAGACTTGGTTAAACGTCTGTGCTGGTGTAGTTTCAGACGGCTAAGAACTCAGAACAAAGAACACAGAGACCCAAGTTCCCGCTCTCTGGGATTTTCAAATTCTCTTCCCTGATTGGTCCTTTGGTCAGGTGTTTCACCAGGTTTGTGTTAACCCTTTACAGGTAGACCTTAACCCTTAACTAACTACTTATGACACGCCCCCCAAATCACCAACAGTGGGAGCACTGGCGGTGATTTCCTCCTAAAGTGCAAAACCAACAGAGTAATAAACACATGCACTATTACATATACTACTAAGCATATAACATGTAAAGAACACTTTTTAGCCACTAGATTCTGGGAAACTGTCACGAGAGAGTGCATCAGCAACTTTGTTGGAAGCTCCTGAAATGTGTTGAATTTCAAAATCAAAGTCTTGGAGAGCTAAACTCCATCTGATAAGTTTTTTGTTGTTTCCCTTGTTAGTATGAAGCCACTTTAGTGCAGCATGATCGGTTTGTAGCTGGAACTGCCGTCCCCAAAGGTATGGGCGTAGCTTTTCCAAAGCATACACAATGGCGTAACACTCTTTTTCACTGACGGACCAGTGGCTTTCCCTCTCAGACAGCTTCTTGCTGATCAACACGACAGGATGGAAGTTGTGATCCGGTCCTTCCTGCATTAGTACCGCTCCTACCCCACGTTCAGATGCATCGGTGGTAACTAGGAAGGGTTTGTCAAAGTCCGGGGCCCTTAATACAGGGTCAGACATGAGCATTGCCTTAAGCTGGATAAAGGCTTCCTGACACTCATCAGTCCACTTAACTGCATTTGGCTGGGTTTTTCTGGTCAGATCAGTTAGTGGAGCAGCGATTTGGCTGTAGTGTGGTACAAATCGCCTGTAATATCCGGCCAACCCTAAGAAGGATTGGAACTGTTTCTTTGATCTTGGGACAGGCCACTGTTGGATAGCCTGCACCTTGGCCTGTAGGGGGTTGATGGTTCCTTGACCCACCTGGTGTCCTAGGTAAGTCACTCTGTTTTGGCCTATTTGACACTTTTTGGCCTTAACAGTTAGTCCTGCCTGCCTGATGCGCTCAAAGACCCTTTTCAAATGTTCTAGGTGTTCGGGCCATGAATCAGAAAAAATGGCCACATCATCGAGGTATGCAACTGCACAGTCTTCCAATCCTGCTAGTAGACCATCCACCAGCCTTTGGAAGGTGGCAGGTGCATTCCGCAGTCCGAATGGAAGCACAGTAAACTCATACACCCCTGCATGGGTGATGAAGGCAGATTTTTCCCTGGCGGGTTCATCTAGTGGTACCTGCCAGTATCCCTTGGTTAAATCAATGGTAGAGATGAACTGGGCACGTCCCAACTTTTCCAATAGCTCATCAGTGCGTGGCATTGGATAGTTGTCTGGACGAGTTACAGCATTGAGCTTACGGTAGTCCACACAAAAGCGTATTTCCCCATCTGGTTTGGGAACCAGAACCACTGGAGATGCCCATGCACTGGTAGAAGGGTGGATGATACCCATCTCCAACATGTTGTCAATCTCCTGTTTAATAGCAACTTTGGCATGAGGTGACACCCTGTAGGGTGGGGTCCTAATCGGGTGAGCATTACCTGTGTCAATGGAGTGGCAGGTTTGCTCAGTCCGTCCTGGGTTGGCTGAGAACAAGGGCGCGAAGTGAGTGCACAGCTCCTTGATCTGTTGACGCTGCAGACGTTGCAGGGTTGTGGTGAGGGTCACCTCTTCCACACCACCATTTCTTTTACCTTCGTAGTAGACACCTTCAGGCCACTCGGTGTCATCTCCTTCCTGAACTGTAAAGTGACAGACCTGTAATTCTCTGGGATAAAAGGGCTTTAGAGAGTTAACATGAAACACTTTAGGCTTTAAAGAGGAATCAGGGAATGTTATGAGGTAGTTAACAGCTCCCAGGCGCTCCTGGACCATGTATGGTCCTTCCCAGGACGCTTCCATCTTATGGGCCTGTTGCGCCTTCAAGACCATGACCTGGTCTCCTACCTTGAAGGACCGCTCCTTGGCATGTCGATCATACCAGACCTTTTGCTCCGCTTGAGCATCTCTTAAGTTCTCTCGAGCAAGGGCCCAAGAGTCTCGGAGGGTGTTTTGAAGGTTGCTTACAAAGTCCAGAATGTTAGTCCCTGGAGGAGGTGTAAACCCCTCCCATTGCTGCTTTACCAGCTGTAATGGCCCCTTAACCTCATGGCCATATACCAGCTCGAATGGTGAGAATCCTAAACTGGGATGTGGAACAGCCCTGTAGGCAAACAGCAACTGTTGTAACACTAGATCCCAATTATTGGAGTGTTCATTGACGAATTTGCGGATCATGGCCCCCAATGTTCCATTAAACCTTTCCACTAGGCCATTTGTTTGGTGGTGGTACGGGGTGGCAACCAAATGATGCACCCCATGAGTTTCCCACAGGTCTTTCATGGTCCCTGATAGGAAATTTGTTCCCGAATCTGTCAGAATCTCAAAGGGCCAACCCACCCTGGTAAAAATGTCAGTTAAGGCCTGGCACACCGTTTGAGCCCTGGTGTTGCCTAGAGCTACTGCTTCCGGCCATCTGGTAGCAAAGTCCACAAAAGTCAGTATGTACTGCTTTCCTCTGGGGGTCTTTTTTGGGAAAGGACCCATAATATCCACAGCTACTCGCTGAAATGGGACCTCAATTATGGGAAGTGGCTGGAGAGGGGCCTTGACCTGGTCTTGAGGTTTTCCTACCTTTTGGCATACCTCACAAGACCGGACATACTTGGCAACGTCCTTGCCCATCCCCTCCCAGTCGAAGGACCTTCCCAACCTGTCTTTGCTTCGGTTCACCCCAGCATGGCCACTGGGATGATCATGGGCTAAGCTTAAGAGCTTTTCCCGGTACTTTGTCGGAACTAGCAACCTTTTTTGAGGATGCCAGCCCTCTTGGTGTCCACCATAAAGACTTTCCTTGTATAAAAGTCCTTGGTCCACAACGAACCGGGATCGGTTAGTGGAGCTGAGAGGCGGTGGGTTGCTGCTGCGTGCCGCCGCCCATGCTTTCTTGAGGCTGTCATCAGCTTCCTGCTCTGTCTGGAACTGTTCCCTTGAGGCGGGAGACACCAGTTCCTCTGGAAGTGATGTAGGTGATGTGATTGTTTCTGTTGACTGTGAACCGCTCCCTGCTGGTGCACAAGGTGTCATTTCAGGCTCCGGCTGAGCCTCTTGGGTAGGCTTGTGTGCTGGTTTTTCCAGTTCAGGCCCGTTGTCGCCCTCTGGCGGTGGAGTTGTAATCGCTGGCGCCGGTGCTGGCGCTGGTTGCTCTTCCAGTTCCGGTTCTGGGACTGGATGTAGTATGGCTGCTGTAGGTGTTGGCATGGGATCCGGTTCCACCACCTCTGTCTGGGTCTCTGGTAACACAGACGGGGTCCCGGTGGATGGCTCAGGAACAGGTATGGGTGCAGCAGCTCGTCTGGCTTGGTTACGTGTAACCACTCCCTCTGTTTCTGGTGGCTCAACGTGATGGGCCAAGTGGTTGCCCAGTATCATGGGGACAGAATAATTGTCATAGACAGCAAAAGTCCACGTCCCTGACCAGCCCTTGTACTGGACAGGTAACCGCACTGTAGGTAATGTTACAGGTTTTGACATGAAGGGGCGAACTGTCACTTTGCTTTTCGGGTTGATGAATTTGGGGTCCACGAAGGTTCGGTGGATAGCTGACACATGTGCTGCAGTGTCTCTCCATGCAATAACTTCCTTTCCGTCCACTCTCAAAGTTTCCCTAAAGCATACGGGTATTTGAGAGATATCTACTTCCGGGTTTCCTTGGTGTGCAGGTGCAAGGAGTTGGACCCGGTTCAGGTTCTTTGGGCATTTGGCTCTGATATGCCCCAGTTCATTGCATCCAAAACATCGCCCACTTGATGGGTCACGGGGTGGTGTTGGTTTACTGGAAATTGGTGAGGTAGAAGAAGAGGTAGGGTGTGACTGTGCTTGGGTTGTAGGTGTGGGCTTGATTGGCCCTCGATGGTAAGGTTTAGTCTCGGTGGGTACCTTGTGTGAATCGCTCCCTTTGGCAGTAGCTTTCGTGTTGTCTACCGATGCCATCCATCTGGCTCCAATCTCTCCTGCCTCAGTGAGAGTTTTAGGTTTACCATCTTGGATGTAGCGTCTAATGTTCTCAGGAACACCATCTAGGAACTGCTCCATCAATATCAGGAGGTGTAGGTCGTTTAGCTCCTCAACCTTGGATCCTGATATCCAGAAGAAATAGTGTCTTTCCAGGTAAGCAGCGTGCTCTGGAAATGACATCTCTGGTTTCCATTTCTGGGCTCTGAAACGCTGATGGGCGTGATCAGGGGTGATGCCCATTCTGAGTCTGGCCTTGGTTAGGAACAGTGGAAAGTCGTCCATCTGGTCTCTAGGCATTTCAGCTGCCACAAGGGATAATTGTCCGCTGAGCTGTGACCTCAGCTCCATCATGTATTGGTCTTTAGGAAGATGGTATCCAATACAGGCCCTCTCAAAGTTTTCTAAAAAGGCCTCAACATCATCCCCTGCCTTGTAGGCGGGAAATTTTTTCCGAAAAGTGTGATCAGTAGGTGGATGGGGTGGTGGATTATGCTGCTTAGCCTGTTCTACTTCCAGAGCCTGCCTCTGGATTTCCAGATCTTTCTCTCTTAATTCCATTTGTCTGATGTGGTCTGCCTCTCTGGCTTTCTGGTCTGCCTCCATGGCTGCCATGGCCATCTGGTGTTCTCTCTCTTTGGCTTCCAGGATTTTTATTTGCAATCGAGCAAGCTCTAGTTGGTCACTTGTTTCCGTCATATCTGTGCCTTGGGGTGCTGGACACCCCCTCCCTGTTTATGATAACTTGAGTAGAGAAAGGGTAATTAATCCTGTGTATAGCAAATTGTGTGTTGCAACTCTCTATTGTTCTGTACTGAGCAATAGGGAAAATCTAAAAACTCTGTCTCTCTGCGAGAAAGTCTAGTGAAATTCTCACAAGTATCAGTGGCTTCCTGCCTTCTGCATTTCAAAAGTCACAGGAAAAAAAACTGGCTTCAGGAGCTCTCTCTCCTCGCCAAACCTGTTTTCCCTGTTGGATGGGATGAGCTCGGAGGAGCACTCCCCCCACCCAAGGAATCCTGATCACACAAAGGAGGGACACACCTCCTTGCAACCAGAGCTAAAAACTTCTGGCTTGAGAATCCTTATCTGCCCAGCAAACCTGTGAGGGCACTTCCCCCCACCCAAGGAATGCACACACTTTCTTTTCCTCCAAGGTGCTTTTCTATGCCACCCGAAAGAAAACTGCTTTCAACAAAGCCTGCTGGAAACTTAATTCCCTCCAGCCAAACTGCTGAAACTGCTTCTAACAATACCACTTAGAAACAGAAGACTAGTAAACTACCTCTTCTCTCAGGTTGCTTTCCTGCTCTAGAAGAAGAGAATAGCTTCCTTCAGCGTAGCCCAGCTGAAAAAACTCCTTCTAAAAATGGGTTCGAAACTCCGCTGCCACCATGTCATGGGATCTCACCCCCACTTTGAGCTTTTGGGTTCAAAGATGGGGACCCGCATGTATTCTTCCCCCACCCTAACCCTTAGGGTAGGATTCCTTCTCGCTGCCACCAGTCAGGTTAACGTGTCTGACACACTGCCTGTCCCCCAAGCTTCCCCTGGGGAACCCAGATTCAAACCCCTTGAATCTCTACACACAGGGAAGCAGCCCACTTCCCCCCCTCCCTCTCCTGCTCTCTCTCTGCTTGGAGACAACCCTTGTCTCCACAGAGTGGCGCCTAGCTTCCTTCCCCTGAATCCACAGGTAAGGAACTTAACCAAGTCCTGAACTTAAAAGAGTTTATTAAAAGAATAAAAGAAAGAAGAGAAAAAATACACAATCTCTATGAATCCAAGATAGACATTCATAGGGTCTAATCTTATTAATCCCTGGAGAAATTTCTCCCTTTTCCTCAGTACAAACAATACAGGCAAAATTACGAATAATCAATACAAACACACAGAATTGCAGACACAGGATTCTTATATGCAATTACCCAGTTCTTCTAATACTCACTAGCTTGAATAGAAGAAATTAGTTCAGAAAGATGAGCAGACTTGGTTAAACGTCTGTGCTGGTGTAGTTTCAGACGGCTAAGAACTCAGAACAAAGAACACAGAGACCCAAGTTCCCGCTCTCTGGGATTTTCAAATTCTCTTCCCTGATTGGTCCTTTGGTCAGGTGTTTCACCAGGTTTGTGTTAACCCTTTACAGGTAGACCTTAACCCTTAACTAACTACTTATGACACGAGGTAAGTGGGGAAGTGGGATATCGGGAGAAAGCACAAGTAGGTGAATGCAAGAGGGGAGGGCTCCTGCCCCATACTGGGACAGCAGGACGATCAGTGAGTTATCTTACATGCCTATACACAAATGCAAGAAGCCTGGGGAACAAGCAGGGAGAACTAGAAGTCCTGGCACAGTCAAAGAATTATGATGTAATTGGAATAAGAGACTTGGTGGGATAACTCACATGATTGGAGTACTGTCATGGATGGATATAAACTGTTCAGGAAGGATAGGCAGGGCAGAAAAGGTGGGGGAGTTGCGTTGTATGTAAGAGAGCACTATGACTGCTCAGAGCTCCAGTATGAAACTGCAGAAAAACCTGAGAGTCTCTGGATTAAATTTAGAAGTATGAACAACAAGGGTAATGTCATGGTGGGAGTCTGCTACAGACCAGGGGGATGAGGTGGACGAGGCTTTCTTCCAGCAACTAACAGAAGTTGCTAGATCACAGGCCCTGGTTCTCATGGGTGACTTTAATCACCCTGATATCTGCTGGAAGAGCAATACAGCAGTGCACAGACAATCCAGGAAGCTTCTGGAAAGTGTAGGGGACAATTTCCTGGTGCAAGTGCTGGAGGAACCAACTAGGGGAAAAGCTCTTCTTGACCTGCTGCTTACAAACAGGGAAGAAATAGTAGAGGAAGCAATAGTGGATGGGAACCTGGGAGGCAGTGACCATGAGATGGTCGAGTTCAGGATCCTGACACAAGGAAGAAAGGAGAGCAGTAGAACAGAGACCCTGGACTTCAGAAAAGCAGACTTCGACTCCCTCAGGGAACTGATGGGCAAGGTCCCCTGGGAGAATAACGTGACGGGGAAAGGAGTCGAGGAAAGCTGGCTGTATTTTAAAGAATCCTGATTGAGGTTGCAGGAACAAACCATCCCGATGTGTAGGAAGAAAAGTAAATATGGCAGGCGACCAGCTTGGCTTAACAGTGAAATCCTTGCTCGTCTTAAACACACAAAAAAGCTTACAAGGAGTGGAAGATTGGACAAATAACCAGGGAGGAGTATAAAAGTATTGCTCAGGCATGCAGGTGTGAAATTAGGAAGGCCAAATCACACTTGGAGTTGCAGCTAGCCGGAGATGTTAGGAGTAACAAGAAGGGTTTCTTCAGGTATGTTAGCAACAAGAAGAAAGTCAAGGAAAGTGTGGGCCCCTTGCTGAATGAGGGAGGGAACCTAGCGACAGAGGATGTGGAGAAAGCTAGTGTACTCAATGCTTTTTTTGCCTCTGTCTTCACAGACAAGGTCAGCTCCCAGACAGCTGCACTCTGCAGCACGGTATGGGGAGGAGGTGACCAGCTGTCTGTAGAGAAAGAAGTAGTACAGGACTATTTAGAAAAGCTGGACGAGCACAAGTCCATGGGGCCGGATGCACTGCATCCGAGGGTGATAAAGGAGTTGGCCGATGAGATTGCAGAGCCATTGGCCATTATCTTTGAAAAATCATGGTGATCGGGGGAGGTCCCGGATGACTGGAAAAAGGCTAATGTAGTGCCCATCTTTAAAAAAGGGAAGAAGGAAGATCCAGGGAACTACAGGCCAGTCAGTCTCACCTCAGTCCCTTGAAAAATCATGGAACAGGTCCTCAAGGAATCAATTCTGAACCACGTAAAGGAGGGGAAAGTGATCAGGAACAGTCAGCATGGATTCACCAAGGGCAAGTCATGCCTGACTAACCTAATTGCCTTCTATGATGAGATAACCGGCTCTGTGGATGAGGGGAAAGCAGTGGATGTGCTATTTCTGGACTTTAGCAAAGCTTTTGATACAGTCTCCCACAGTATTCTTGCCAGCAAGTTAAAGAAGTATGGGCTGGATGAATGGACGGTAAGGTGGATAGAAAACTGGCTAGATGGTTGGGCTCAACGGGTAGTGATCAATGGTTCCATGTCTAGTTGGCAGTTGGTATCAAGTGGAGTGCCCCAAGGGTCGGTGCTGGGGCCAGTTTTGTTCAATATCTTCATTAACGATCTGGAGGATGGTGTGGACTGCACCCTTAGCAAGTTTGCAGATGACACTAAACTGGGAGGAGTGGTTGATACGCTGGAGGGTAGGGATAGGATACAGAGGGACCTAGACAAATTAGAGGATTGGACCTAGACAAATTAGAGGATTGGGCCAAAAGAAATATGATGAGGTTCAACAAGGACAAGTGCAGAGTCCTGCACTTAGGACAGAAGAATCCCATGCACTGCTACGGACTAGGGACCGAATTCTCCAGTTCTGCAGAAAAGGACCTAGGGGTTACGGTGGATGAAAAGCTGAATGAGTCAAGAGTGTGCCCTTGTTGCCAAGAAGGCTAATGGCATTTTGGGTTGTATAAGTAGGGGCATTTCCAGCAGATCGAGGGATGTGATCATTCCCCTCTACTCAGCACTGGTGAGGCCTCATTTGGAGTACTGTGTCCAGTTTTGGGCCCCACACTACAAGAAGGATGTGGATAAATTGGAGAGAGTCCAGCGGAGGGCAACAAAAATGATTATGGGGCTGGAGCACATGACTTATGAGGAGAGGCTGAGGGAACTGAGATTGTTTAGCCTGCAGAAGAGAAGAATGAGGGGGGATTTGATAGCTGCTTTCAACTACCTGAAAGGGGGTTCCAAAGAGGATGGATCTAGACTGTTCTCAGTGGTAGAAGATGACAGAACAAGGAGTAATGGTCTCAAGTTGCAGAGGGGGAGGTTTAGGTTGGACATTAGGAAAAACTTTTTCACTAGTAGGGTGGTGAAGAACTGGAATGGGTTACCTAGGGAGGTGGTGGAGTCTCCTTCCTTAAAGGTTTTTAAGGTCAGGCTTGACAAAGCCCTGGCTGGGATGATTTAGTTGGGTTTGGTCCTGCTTTGAGAAGGGGGTTGGACTAGATGACCTCCTGAGGTCCCTTCCAACCCTGAGATTCTATGATTCTAAGGTAAGGTGGTAATAGGCCCTGTCACCATCTCCGAAGGGGGAAAAAAAATCCAAGAAGTAGAGTAAAACTCCACAAGGATCTCCTCACACATTTTTCCCCAAAACCATTTTGTTGCTATACCACCTTTCCCTCTCCTCCCTGTATCTGGAATGGGCTGTAGCTCCACTCTCCACATCTCAGCAGATTCTCCGTTCCTCAGTGTCAGGGAGCTCACTTCAAGAAAAAAAGAGGAACACCATGGAAAAGATAAAACAGCTCCAGCCATTCACAAAGGGAGGGATTTGATTTTCCCCACATGAGGTACCCACACCTCTGAGCACATAGCTACATCTAAGTGAATAATAGATATAAAATAACATTGTCACCACCAGGGAGAGCTCTGGTGCTAACATCATAAAACATTCTTTTATGTAACTTCTCATTGCAGAGTTCAGGGGGAGTTCCTTGAATGGAAAGAGTGCAGAATATGAAACAACAATTATGAGACGGAGCTAGAGGATGTTGAGGAGGATTTTACACATAATGTTGAGGTGTCATGACTGGTCTTGCAGAAAGTGGGAGGATTTCTAATCTGGACTCTTTCTACTTTAATGCAACAGTTTTTTGACACTTACAATACTTATTTCTGCTCAGCTGCTTTGCATCGTGGCTTGGTAATGCATTCAGGAGATATGGGAAGAAAATAGAATACAGACATTTGGTTAAAGAAGTGATTTATGAATAATGCCATTGGTTGGTGCATGATGCTTCAGTGAAAGTTTATAACCTTGATACACTGTATTCCCCAATGCCTTGAGAAGAGTTAATGATGGGCCAGATTAGGTAATAAAGGTAATAATTGGAGATATATCAATCTCCTAGAACTGGAAGGGACCTCAAAAGGTCGAGTCCAGCCCCTGCCTTCACTAGCAGGACCAATTTTTGCCCCAGATTCCTAAGTGGCCTCCTCAAGGATTGAACTTACAACCCTGGGTTTAGTAGGTCAATGCTCAAACCACTGAGCTATCCCTCTCCCCCTAAGTTTTGAGTAGCCTAAGATAGTACTTTTGTCGTGTCACCAATTGTCTCCATATTCCCCATGTCTCAACATTCCCAGGGGGCAGAGCAGCCCCCCAATCCCAGAGAAACCTTTCCTGTTGCCCTACTGTCAGGGAGCTGCCAAGAGTGTCCACTCCAGCCTTGGGTTTTCCTAGAGAGGAATTGGTTCATTTCTCCTGCTTGAATTCTAAAGTGGGAGCTAGGAGGCTTGACTCAAACTGATCACTGGGGCCCACTTCTCACCCTCCTCTGAGGTCAGTTTCAGTAGGACTCTGCATGGCATCAGGTCATGTACCTCACACTGGTAGGCAGCTGCTCAGAGCTGCCTGTCAGCTTTGCAGCTCAGGGGCAGATCCATGGGCTCTGGGTGTCTGCTTTGGGATCTGAATAACCATACAACTGACCTGGGCCTGGGACTCTCATTTCCCAGATAGACATCTAGTGGTATTTGGGAGTGTATCTCAACATCCCTGATTGTCACCTCATTTCAGATGGATTGGAACCACCAGGACTTGGACAAGGGGATCCCATTATTCCCTGAATTGTTATGAGTCTATTGAGGATGATCTTTGAGGGGTTTACCAATCCTGGGCATGCCAGAGTTACTTGGGCCCCAGTGTCCCTTATCCCTGGGCCTTTTTCCATCCACCTCCAACAGGAAACAGCGCTTAGTTTATTCTTCTTTGCGGTCTGACTAGGTTATGTTTACTGATTGGACTATCAGGGCTGGGTCTGCCAATGGAGGAATCATTAACATGTGGACCTGCTGCAGGTTACCACTAGCCCCTGATCTCTGTAGCACTGGGCAGTTTGTTGCCTTATGACTAGTCATGTGACAACAGAAGCATATCGGATCCCCAGGTTCCTTTTTTGGGCCTCTGTTAGGGTTTGCCTCCCACCAAGGTCTGGGTTTAGTCCCTTCTGTGGGGAGGGGGCCCTGGCTGACTGGGTCAGCTTTATGCCAACCTCCCTTGATTCTCCTCTCAAACCCAGGCCAATTATCTGCATATTGGTCAGTTCAGTTCTCAGCTATGGTCCCATCATGATTTCAAGTCAGGGCGGCAGAGTTTATAGAATTGTTCTAAACTGATTAATTCATAGCCCTCATCAGCCATAATAATCTCCCAATGAGTTGCCCACTTTCTTATGTAACCCATAATTTGCCTTGAAACCTCAGCACAGGTCATGTTCCCTTTTTTTCTGAATTCCCTCAAACATTTTCCTATCTGCTTCAGAGGTCAGTTTAAAGTTTGCTTACGCTGCCCATTATTTTTATAATATTTTCTGTCCATAAGAATGAAAAAGTCTAAGGCCTTTGTCCCTAACAGTAGTGGAGCTTGATACTATACGAAGTCATCCCTGCCCCATCTTGTTCAATGTACCCCGTGTTTCAAAAATATCTGAAAAACACATCCATGTCATCACCTTCCCTAAAGCAAGGAAATAATGTGATGTCTATGCCACCCACTGGGACAGGGGGAGAGGGTCTGGCTCCACCTACTATGTTCTGCTGGCACAGACTTTGCATCTGGAGTTGATATTGACATTCCTGGTCCTTCTGTCTCTCTCCTCATGATGGCGCGGCCACTCCTCCCGCTGATGCTGGTTCTCCCTCTCTTCTCTTTCATGTTGATGATCTCACTCCTCATGTTCTCTCCTTTGCTGGTGCTTCCAGTCTTCAAGCAGCTGGGTTTCCAGACATAGTCTGTTCCTGTCCTGTGGTAGCTTCTCCTGTTCTAATTGTCAAGCTGTCCACAATTCCTGTTGCTGTGGTACACTCTATCCCAAGGGAACATGGTGGCTGCCTTTGTCAGCTTCCTTCTGGCTTTCCTTCCAGTGAGTCAGTGCCAAGATTTTCCTGGCCTGCTGGACTTTCTACCAGTGGGCTTGATGTCCCCTGTGAACACAGACCATTATTCCTCTTTTGGTCATAAAAAAAAGCAAGTTGACTAGCCACACCTTGTCCACTCCCAGTGTTGAGCTGCATTTCCTTTTATAGCTCTGACCTTTCTTCAGCTCTTCATCATTCATTTTCCAATCTCTTTTTGCTATTCCTTTCCTAAAAGAGAGTATGAGACTTTTCTCTGTACTTCTGCCTTCTACAGTACTTGCTCTCACTGCTGTTGGCATGTATGGAATTTCACACTGTCAGAGATCCACACACATTGTCACTATGTATGTCACAGTTCAGGGTAAATGTCTGAATAACCATACAACTGTACCTGTATCCCCCTCTATGGTCCACCAAGGGCACCCACCCCAAGGTTTCCAGCTCCCAGGTGTCACTTGCCTTGGGTGGAGACTTGCATCCCTTCCTTATGACTGGGGTGTTAAGGTGGCAGAGATCCATCATTTACTCTGTGATATTCCCAGAAAGCCAAGCAGGCTTGGCCTGCTCTTTGCTTTTTTTCCAGAGGCTATGGACAGCATAATTGCCTGAAGTTATAAGTTACCAAGCAGCTTTCTAAGCAACCACATTTATTCTTAAGGCAAAAGCATTACAGAGAGAACATCAAATACAATAAAAGAACCTACACATATGCTAAATAGCTCACCAGAGGTCACTCCAACTCAAGCCTCAGAATCTGACAGGTGTTAGTCCTTCAGAATCCACAAATGGATTTTCTCCATAGTTATAAGTTCATAACAGTCTCAGATTCAGAACCAGATAATCAGGAGACAATCATCTTCTCCTTAGGGTGTAGCTTCAAAAGTCTGGGTTTTTGCATAACCAGCAATGGGGAATTTGCATTTACCTCTCCCTAGGTATTTCCTAGGAAATCTACTTCACACATATTGTCCCAAAAATCCATTCTTGTCTGGCACAATTTCAATGAAGTCCGTTGAACTTCCAGGCCTCATATCACATCTTCCCCCTAGAGAGGTTACATACAATTCTGGCCCACAGTAATACATCATCTTTGCATATGTCTGCTAGGGAGATGAACGATGAAAAGCTATGCTACCCTAATCCTCTCCCCATCTCATCTTAACATATATTTTTCAATAATTCAGATACTGCTACATTTAAATATCTACAAATTTCACTACCTCATAGGGGTGTTATACAACACCTTGAAATATTAAATCTCATGAGTGCTTCATATTGTTTTATTTTATGTTAATTTTTTCTCAGTTCACTTACAGCTCATTAGCTCATAGCAAATGATCTTATGAAACTTACCAGGGAACTGAAAAAGGATTTCAGACCGCAGACAATGTTGTGTCATTTCCATTTCTATTTTTATAAAATTGGAATTCCCATTAAAAAAGCAGGAAATGTGGTGAACTTCTTGGACTATTTTTTTTGCTTCAGAAGACAGTTGGATGATGCTTCTAGTAAACCCCAGACACAAGTGATTTGAATGTAATTACAGAGGCAGTTTGCTTTGAGTTCTAAGTGAAGCTTGGTCTTGAAAGTAATTATACAGCACAGAAGATGAACAAATGTAGTAGCTTGGAAATCACACATGGAACTAGGAAGATTTTAAAATAAACATTGGGCATCCATTTACAAATAGCCAGTTTCACAGCTTTAACTAAAAACATTAATTGTTATAGTGCATTTCATAAAGAGGTTTTTAAAACATTTGTGGGTTTCTCTTTTCTAAAAAGCACTAGGAGAAGAGATCCTCAGCTGATGTGAACCAGTCTAGGTCTGTGGAAGTCAATGCAACTGTAGTAATTTATATCAGCTGAGGATCTAACATTTTTTGATGTACAAATGCTGCATTCTTTAAGAGACTGTAATACTTGTATCAGCATGCCAAATGTACTCAAAGCAGAAAATGTGTCTCTGTAAATGTAGTGAGGTGGAGGTGGAGTGGCCTCCCTCCAGACTCAAGAGCGAAGGACCACTACACTCTCCCCAAGGGGTGGAGCCAAATCTGCCCTTCCCCCCAGTCGGAAGTACCGGGGTGGGGACAGGAAGTATAAAGGGAGTGCCAGGGGGCTCAGTTGGGGCTAGAGCAGGGAAGAAGGTGGATTTCTCTTCTAAGCAGCTGAGCCTTCTGCAGGATACCGGACCAGCAGCTGAGCAGACCAGCGCCCTACTGATTGAAGAGGTGGAGGGCTCTGAGGAGATGCCAGAAAGGATGCTACCTGTCTGCAAAGGAGCAAAATAGTGCCAAGTGAATGATGTAGGTGGAGTTGGGTAGGAAGTAGTCCAGGGGAATCAGACTTCAGTCTGGTTGTGTTGGTGTGAAGTGAGACAGTGTGTTTTGTGTTTCTCTGCTGACCCGTCCACCACTAACAGGGCCCTGGGCTGGGATCCAGTGAGTAGGGTGGGCCTGGATCTCCCTACCCTCCTTGCTGCCATCCCCCACACTTGGAGTTGGCTGCACACATTCCCTAGGCTAGAAGGCCTGTACTGGTAGATGATTGTCTTCCCTAGCCAGGAGGCTGTGGGTCAGAGCTCCCAGACTGTTAATTGGTGTCTGCCCCAGCCAAGAGGCTGCGGGCTATAGACTACTTGTTACTCTGCCTGGGCCAGTGGGGCCCGAGCTTGACTATTGTTGCCTGCAGTAGTGAGGTGGATTGGCTTCCCTCCTCACTTGAGAGCGAGGGACCACTACAATGGGTTTCAGTGCTATTCTGTGAAGCCCCACCTCCCTTTTTTTAAAGTAAGTGCTATGGAACGTGTGGTTGAATAATAGATGTTTACATAGATTTTTTTTTTAAATCCTCCTATTAGCTCTTGAAGTTCACCAATTTCTTTTCAGCAATGCCAGGAAACTGTAAACACATATAAAGCCTTTTAGCTTAAGTACAGTCACTTAATTTAACATATTGTGTCTCAAATATAGTCCTCTCAATTTAAAAAAAGTAACACTTACTCCAGTGGCATTTTTCCAGATCCAGAGTTACAATACAAGACACTTCAATATTGCTTTAGACCCAGAAGCATCTCTTCTTTATCAGAAGCATAGCAGAGTGGTAGACAGGCAGTATAACTGATTGGGAATAATCAAAACTTGGGAGTTAAACACAGAAAGGACAGTTGATTGGGTAAGTAAGGCAGGGCTGCTGACAGAGAAACCAGGACCTTGGGTATTACCCAAGAGAACCTTATAAAAATGGTTTACTGATAGACAGAAAAGGAAAAAAAACAAAAAACTGATTTTAGAGGAGAGGAAGGTAAACCAGAAACCACAAAAGACAGATTTTCACAAAATTTGTGTTTGTTGTAGACTGGCCAGGACTTATTTGTTTTCTATTAATTTAAAGCCTTGTGGTGTTGGTATGCTAAAACCCATTGAACTGAAATTCTTGATGATAAATATCTCAGAGAAAATCTCTCTCTGTCAATTGGCTCTTTGAAACATGCAAAATAGTTTTTTTTTTAAGTGGAAATAGACATTTTATGGAAAGCTTGTAAAACAACATTTTTGGGTTATGAGATAACCTGGAATGACAGTGACAATTTCTGCATGAAAGCTCACCAGAAATAAAAAAGCATTTTTGCACAGCTCTAATTTTTAGTTATTCTTCCGAGCAATGTAATATTTTCAGAAATAGTAGTTCAGAGGAAAGAGAGAGATATGGAAAATATATTTTTCATAGGAACTGTACTTTAAATATTTCATTACTGAAGACTGGATAATTGAGGAGATTGACAATAGGTTGTGTAGTCTAATCACTTTTATGCCATTAGTTTGAATTTGGACCAAGTCAGCTGTATCTGAAAGTTCATTGTAATCATTTAAGGATTAAATCATTGGTCCGAGTCCAGTCCCCGAGCACTATATAACCACACTACAAAAATCATCCTGATTCATGTTACCTACCACCATTGTCCATCTTGTCATAGAACTCAAGGATTGGACTGGGCTTTAGGGAGCAAACTATCACTGACCCTCAGAAATGGATATCTGTGGGTTGGGGTTGAGGTACTTTGATAGAGCAGTGTGAAGAAGCTAATTTGTCTACTCTTCTGATGATAAATGGAAGAATTTGGTTTCCAAGGCCGTCAATCTAGCATCTTTCCTGAATGCTGCATTTCTTTCTATTAGACTGTATTTGTAATGGACATAAGTAGATAATCCTCTAAATACAAAGTCCTGAGAAAATAGCAGTTTATTCATTTCTAAGGGAAGATAGGATTAAATGAATCTGAATGTAGTATTCATTATGTATATCTCAAGCATAACGAGAAACCTAGGGAACATTAAGGAATTTAGCATTAAAAGCTTTATGCAGCAAGATCTGAGATAAGATATATTTTTCAATGCATATGCAGCACAAAAGCACCAAACTATTAAAATTTGTATTAGGGATTTGACACTGACACAGACTGGAGGAGAAGTGAAGAGAAACACACGATACATTTTTGTTTCTATAATGGAAATGGCTGTCTGCTCTAAACTTACCAAGAAACTCATCAGCAGCAAGAGCAGAACACAACACAAGTAAACTAGGAGATGACAGAGTGGAATCAGGAAAAAAACCAACAAAAAAAACCAACAAAAAAATAACCTGGGCATTCTCACCTGTCAGCTTGGTTTCATCTTGTATTGTATTCAGAAACAGTATGTTTTCTTTTCTCTCCAAATTACTACATGTGATTATATATTCAGAGTGTGATTGTACCACACTTTTTCATTTTTGAGTTCCATAGTTCCAGTGGAATATGTAACAAAGTACAAATCAGTGCGTATGTGATTACATCACTAAATGTCAATAGCAAGAGGAAGAGTGCTTCAGTGGTTAGGGTGCTAGCTCAGGACTTAGGAGATCAGTGTTTGAGTCCCTGCTGCACCACAGACTTCCTCTGTGACCTTGGGACAATTTTTTAGTGCCCTAGTTCCCTCTCTGAAAAATGGTATTTCCCTTCTGTAAAGGGACACTGTGAAGATAAATATAATAAAAAGTATGATATGCATAGAAGTACCTACTGGGCCCTGAGTAAGTTATTTTGTATCACAAGCTCATACCTATTTGTCAGTTCAGTGTATCCTAAACTGCTGCAAGTAGCTACATTGCACAAGAGGTTTCTGGGAAATCTGCCACTTATTTCCGTTTCTGGGCATCAAAATTTACATGGCTCAAGTTTGCAGTCAGATTCAAATGAGAGTTTTGTCTGTTTTATATGGGAGTTGACTCCTGAACTGTTACTCAGATAGATATAATTTCTTTCCTCTCTCCATGGTGAAAAAAGCCTTTAAAAATACAAAGTATGCAAAATATATTGTATGATAATAGTCCAAAATATGTCACTAACACTTTTAGAATTTTAGATAATGGCTGTAGAAAAACATAGGGCTTTTTAATTAAGGAAACAAAAAGAATGTTAATCCTATGTATTTATTGTAGCTGAGTATAAACTTGACTCCAAGTTTCATTTGATATCCATATTAAAATTGCATGTTGATACTAAAGAGTTAGGATACTCAACTGGATTTTCAATAATGACAAAACAATATGAATTTTCACACCACCTAGGGATGCTTCTCAACTCAGACATGTTTTTGAAGTGAAACCTGACAGTGGTCAGATGTTAAAAATAATTTCTCGGACATTTTTCTCCACTTAGCATCCTTTTATCTCTTTCCTCAAAGAGTATTGGCAGGTTTTCAAGCAATGGCATATTTGGTGTCTTTCCTCTCTGATGGCATATCCTTTGATAAGCAGATCTTTTCCCTCATATTGTGATGGTGATTGTTTTTCCTATGAGGAAAACATATTTACACTTTAAAGATCAAATTCTAAGAAAACAGTGATTGCTGTGAGTGAAGTTAAACTCAGTAATAACTGTTTGATGTAGGTTGATCCCAGAAACTTTTACATTTAAAGAGAGCAAAATTATTAGTAAATGTCAAGCCAATCCCAGTCTCACCTATTGTACCATGAAAAAGTAAACCAACAAAGCCAATATGTATTACACGGAGCATCAGATATGCCAGGACTGAATCAGCTACATTGAAATTAGAGCTGGCTGAATTATTCATTGTGCATAATATTAATTATGAATGCAACCCTTTTTCTGTAAGGGTATTTGTTATACATAATCATTCAGTTGTTAGTTTGGAGGAAATAATTTTCAGCCTATGGGTTCTCTGAATTTTTATGTTTTGAATATTTATTATATGTGGTGGGTAATTGCTCACATACC
The DNA here is from genome assembly GCF_020497125.1 of Mauremys mutica. Classification (NCBI taxonomy): domain Eukaryota; kingdom Metazoa; phylum Chordata; order Testudines; family Geoemydidae; genus Mauremys; species Mauremys mutica. The sequence goes on along the minus strand of NC_059073.1, from coordinate 188,290,311 downwards.
CTGAGAGTTATTTTTCTTCTCCCTGATTGGACAACTTGAATATTTACCTAGGAGGATGATTAATAGGCAAGAATCAATGAGGAGTACTCTTGTTTGTGCACATATTCGTGATTCTGGAAAGCACTTATGTACATGTTTAATTCTCACTGACTGATACAACCCAAGCACATACTTAAAGTTAAGCACATGCTCAGGTGCTTTCCTTAATCAGGGCCAAAAAGAAGAGTTCATACAAAACAAAATATTTATGGAAACAAAACCCCAGTTATTCAAAAGCTATGCCTGAAATTGGATTTGAACTTAAGCTGGTCAGAAAATTAGCAGTTTTTTCAAAGGAAACTTTTGACTTTCCAGAGCAAACTCAAACCCAAAGTGTTTTGAATTGGAAATGTCGCTATGGAGGAAGGAAAGACAGAGGAAGGACTTGCTATCCCATGTGTGTCTTGTCTATGCTGAGATTTATGACACTATGCTAAACCCCTAGTATACACCTGTGACACTCATGCAAAAAGTGACTTACACTGAAGTAGTTTGGTTTCAAAGTAGAGTAAGCCATGCTGGTGCAGGTCAATTTATCCAGTCTGCATTAGTGGCTTGCTCTGGTGGGGAAAACACCCCATGTAAGCAAGCCCTAAGACAAATCCCTTCACTGCAAAGAGTACAGTCTCTGCAGACTCTTACTTTGATGGGAATATGTGCAGTAGAAGGCATTTATAAGTAATTGCTTGCAGTGACACCTTTAAAATATAACTACTGGTATATCTCATCTGATATACCAGAGGCTGATGTGAACCTTTTGGTTTTAATATCCAAGACTTTCTGATATTTTCCCCACAGTCCTATAGGGGTCACAGTCCTATAGGGGTAAGTTTTCTAGTTTAGTACTTTTTTGGATAAAGGCCAAATCAGCTTGAGCTAACTGTGTGTCTAGAATAAATAACAGGCAGGTGTGAATTATGGAACTATTCTTCCATTGAGGGGCTCTGATGCCGTCATAAACTATGGGAATGAAGCTTAATGGCAAAACACTCTCCTCAGCACACGGCCAAGGTGAATAGGGTGTGCAGGGCCCATGCGATGGAATCCTCCTCACTGGGAAGTGGAGCAAGAGTGGGGTTCTGGGGTTGCTGGAATCCCCTGCACAAGTGTGTGCACAGGAGACAGGTGTGTTGGAAACATCCAGTGATGCATTCATGCTCCACTCTGCTATCACAGAGTGCAGAGATGAACTCCATGATGCACATACTTCCCACAGAGTTGAATTGTGCCCGTTCTGCTCCATTTATGGCCTTTCGTGGACCTTATTTGTGCTGCAGGATTTGATGTTAAGAGAGCTGTACATTCCCTATAACCAAGTTATTACCACAGAATACAGATATATAGATCTTCCTTCTATTGCTCTCTACTTTCTACCACTGCTCTCCTAATCTAATCTCTCTCCCTAGCCCTCCCCCTCACTTCTTCACATTGTCATTAGAGTGGCTAGACCATCTGGTCCTGTAGCAGTGCTCCAGTGGCTTCTTCTCTATGGCCACAATGGTTTTGTGCAATTATTTGAATCTCATATTTCACACTTAGGGATGATTAATAATTTGTGGGTGGCAGTGTTTGAAACTGAAGTCTGTCTGTGGGTATTAATACATAGATATTTCTGGTACAGTTTCTCTATTCTATTTCTTTATCAGCCATTTAAAGGGTCACTTTATACCTGAATAGGAGAAGTGTAAATTCTCAAGCACTAAATTCTCACAAAGGGACTTAGGAACCTATGTCCAACATTTAGGTGCCAATGACATTCACAAAACCACTCAGCTGCAGCCAAGCCGGTAGTCACCTAAATCCACATAGGCACCAAAATTCCATCAGTGGGCATGCACAAAGCCACCCGTGTCCTGAAGCCACTCCAGCTAATGAGTTGCTCAGATCCCTGGCTCATGCCTAAGGCCCCATAGAATTCTCAAACAGGGGGTTCCCCTGCCTCTCTTGCAGCAAAGCTTGATGTAGTAGGTGTGCTCAGAGCACCCCTAACCTGAAGAAATGAGAGCTGGGGATGAGCAAGTCAGGCATTTTGGGGGCTGGCTGGCATGTGTGCCTGGACAACAGGATGCCACAGAGTTAGGCATTCCCTTTGAGAATCTAGACCTCAGTATGTTAGATCTGCTGATTAGTCCATTTCACAGTCTCTCTGCTACTGAATCTTCAGGGGGTCCTGATGTCTGAATGTCCCTAGCAACTGTGGAGCTCAGTGTAAAACCTCCATAAAAGAGTTGATTCAGGGTCAAAGGATGCCATCTTTGATTACACCTTCCTCTCCCCTCCCACCCCCCTAAGCCGGTTGGGGATCAGGAGCACAACTTCTTTCATATAATGATCTCTCAATATGCAGTTCAAAATTATCCAGAAACCAGAGCTAGCATGGCTAATTTGTCTGAACAGCTGGACAAAACAAGGTTAGACTTTTTCCATGTTTCAAAAATCTCTAGGGGAGCTTATTATAAGAACCAGTGTAGCAGAAAGAAAACTCTGAAGTAATAAACAATATGGCTATTATGAGGAAGGAATTTATAGATCAACATGCCCATATACAGACCCTGAGAGACAAAGACAATGATCTTGCAAACACCAGCATGGATGCATTTTAGGTAGACTTGAAAGGTCAGTGTTACCCTATGTCTTGCTGACAAAATCAATTTATTGTAATTTTATTTGCTTCAGAATAATTATCTGAAAAAAAAATAACCCAGCTATTGGAAAGACTCACCATTCCCTAGCTAGCCCTGCTGTCCACACTTAGGACACAAAGCCAGGCCTATCATTGCTGGTTTCCTACGAATTAATTATGCACTGAGGAAGAGAGAGAAAAGCCTAAGGCAACATCAAATGTGTGTTCTCCCCCTTCCCCAAGATTACAATGTAAAGTTGGTAAGGCAAAGGAAAGAATTAAAATAAAATAGAGTCTTTTGGTTAAGGCCCTGGATAGGGATTCAAGAGCGCCAGATTCAATTCCTTTGTCTGTCATAACCTGGCAGTGTGACCCTGGGGAAGCCATGTAATCCCTTTGCCTCAGGTCCCCATTTGGAAAATGGAGATGATATCTATCTTCCATCTTGTGTCTATTTAGGAGATTTTCCAAGGCAAAAATGGGAGCTAGGTACCCAAATCTTATTGACTTTCCATGAGATTTGGGCACTTTACTGCCCTTTGTGCCTTTGGAAATCTCCCTCTTAGATGTCAAGATACTTGAGGCAAGGACTCTTGTACTATGTCTACAGTGCCTAGCACAGAGAGGCCCTGACTGAGATTGGGCCCCCAGGCACTGCCCTAATACAAATAATGAGATGCTAGCAGAAACATTGAGTTAAACATTCCTTATGTAATAAGCTTTCCTGATAGGCTATCTCATCTGGAAAAATGAAAATAAATCACCTTCCCTGAAAGTAAAGTTGAGAAATTTCTCCTTTGTTGCCACCACGGAAACATATACAAGCGAAAAAAGAGCAGATTTTAGTTTGATTGCCCAGATCCTGGGGTGTGATGCACCATTTACCTTTCTCTACAGATTCAGATCCTGATGCCAGTCTCTGCTGCTAATATATGGAACATGGCTGGGTCTTCCTTCCACATATCCCAGTGATCCATGACTGCCATATTGCACCCTTGAGACTGCTGGCAGTCAGCATAATTTGGGGTTCGTCTACACATCAAGCTGGTGGTGTAAATTCCAACTCGAGAAGACGTATCCATGCTAGCTCTGATCCAGCTAGGATCACAATGCAGCTGTGGCAGCATGAGCAGCAAGAGGGATTAGCCACCCTGAGTAAACACCTAGTGTCTCAGACAGGTATGTACTCAGGGCAGCAGGTAGTCCCTCTTTCTGATCGTACCACCACAAGTAGTTTGATCAGTGCCGGTATGTCTCCCTGAGCTAGAATTTACACCGCCCACTCCAAGTGTAGACATACTCTTTGAGCAGATTTCCAGAGCAGCTGAATGATGCCAGTGGGGAGCTTGGTTCAGACTGGGATCAGGATCCGAGGAGTGCAGAAACCACCTTTGCATCTCTGCACCACAGTGATCTGTGCCATATGTCAGGGATCTAGGGCAGAGACTCCTACCAATGGTGACACATGGAGTGAGAAAAGTACTTTGCCACTTGAACCACTTGGAACTTTACCCAATTTAAATGATGTCTCTGCTTTTGGAAACATTTGCCTCATTTAAAGTTACCAGCCTCCCCTTCCTTGTTTTACAGTGGTTAGCATCATAACTGCTTTCTTCAAAAATACTAGCTATCTTCTTCCGGTGATCAAAGAACAGAATTGCTCAGCTGAAGAGGGACTTAAACAGCTACAAATATTCTCTTCAATTATCCTGCCTATTGCACTGGAATGTCCCTACATTCACTCAGATAAGACATGTATTTGCTTGGTAAAATTGAAATGTATTTTATTGGGTTTGCTTTTTATTAGAGGCTTTTCATCAGCATAGTAATGCAATATATCATATGCATTAAAGACCATTATTCCTCACAACATCTGTGTAGGGTAGGGAAGTTTTATTATCCCCATGTACAGATGGGGAACTGAGGCACAAAGGTCCAGATATTTAAATGGAAACCTGTGCTAGCCTAATACATGCACAGGGGCCGAGACCCAGATCTTCAAAAGGTATTTCAGTGGAAGTTTGGAGCTTTAATACCTCTGAGGATCTCTCACTCTGTTTAATTGAAATTTTATCTGTATTCACTTCAAATATTAGCTTACTGTGAAGGGATAAATTAAAAAAAAATCTGGGTGGTTTGAGGTGAATAGATCTCATGTTTTTCTATGACAAGACAATTATTTGAATAATGAACAGCATGACTATTCACTGAAAGTCGCAATTTGTTATTCCATTCTCCCATGGTAGCACAAGTTCAGGTTTGGATACAATCTACAGACTAAATAGAGTAATAATTACTACTTGTACTGTTTTAACTAACAGCTGTGCATTTGCACAACTCTAGGAATATAAAGGAAAATGGGTTTATAAAAGGGGCAGGTGTGGTTTTATTTTTATATAATACTTTCCCTGATGGTGACACTTCCATAGCTTCCCAAAGGATGTCAACATCTAGTGCCCATCAATTTTATCCATGACCTTCTAGGCCGGAGGGAGAGAGAGAGGAATAGCTCAGTGGTTTGAGCATTGGCCTGCTAAACCCAGGGTTATAAGTTCAACTCTTGAGGGGACTACTTAGAGATCTGGGGTAAAAATCAGTACTTGGTCCTGCTAGTAAAGGCAGGGGGCTAGACTCAATGACCTTGCAAGGTTCCTTCCAGTTCTAGGAGATAGGTATGTCTCCTATTGTTATTAGCAGATGGCACTTCAATTTAGAACTAGTCAAACCAACAGTAATATCTTAGGAAATATAAACACTTTTTTTTTACAGGTTTGCTAAAAATTTTAAGACATTTGACTATAAAAAAAAAGTCAGTGAACTGAACAAAAAACAATGTTTTGGTATGAAGTTTTGTTGAGGATTTTTTAGGTTTTTTTCCCATTATAAATCAAATTACTCACATAAACTTAATGAAGAACCAAAAAAACCCCACAAAAAAATCAAAAAACAAAAACAAAAAAAAATTATTACTACTTAGCATTTCACTAACAGATGTAGATTTTTCTGTCATGATGCTTGAGTGGACTACAGTTTGCCCCTGTACAATGGATGCTCAAGTTTTGATTTTTTTCCTTCAATTTTCTACAAAAAGGAAAATGTAGCAGTATGCTGCTCTTTTGAACATAGTTCGATAAATCATTGCTGCTATGCATCTATTTCTAATTACTCAGTTTATTTCCAATAGGCACCTGTGTGTCTAGCTGATGTCTCATAATTACCCTTATTCTTCAAATCAAATCTGTGGGGGTAGTATGTACAATGACACTACTGTAATCTGTAGAAAAGTTTGAACTCTAGAATATATCATTTTCATTGGCTGTTTTGTATTATCATCAGGCTATGAACACTTACGTTTATTTGAAATCCAGTTGCTATTTTAAATGGATTTCTTTTTAGATTTATAAAATCCTGGGGGCTATTACATAAGCCACTGGGTATATTTACATTAAAACCATAATTAATCAAATGTTTAGTATCAATGCCAATAATTGACTTTAATAAAGGATAAGCCTCATATTCATGAATGTCAGCACGCTGCAATAAAGAGCATTTAAAAAAAAGCCAAAGGAAAGCTCCCAGACCAGTCATTCATAAAATCATTAAACAATTCACTGTTGTCAACCAAGCTATGAGGCAAAGAGCTGTGTAAACAAATTCTCATTTTAAATGTTTAGTTCCACAATAATAGCATACAGTACCATATAACTTAAAACCTGTGTTTTATCTGTGCTAGGTTTTTTTTTAAATGTATAATAAGATCTTTTCAGATGTCAAATTATTCAAAGATCCCAGTGTAATGGCTTCAGCACCCGCCTCTCACAATTGCCCCATTCTGGCCAATACATGCCTGCACTCTCTCAGTTTTGAAGGGGGTGGCACCCAGCTCCCATGGGCTCTCCCTTTCTGGTTGGGTGTGAGCCTGCTTTTCTTTCAGTTCTTACAATGGAGTGGCATCTGCCTCTTGCGAACACCCCCTCCCCCTGGGTGATGTTTTTTTTGGCAGGTCTTCAGTGACTCAGCCCTCTGGCCAAGTCACGCACCTGTCCCCCCTTCTGGGATATACAGTCTCGAGTTCTTTCTCACGGCTTTGGTATGGGGCTGTAGCTTCCTCCCCAGAGGTACTGCCTTCTTTAACAGCCAAACAGGGGCCCATCTCAGTACCCTTTGTTGCTGTCCTTTCAGCAGCCCTCGCCTGGGCTCAGTCCTCAACCAGACCAGCAGGACCCACTATGATACTCACACCTGTTCTGGCTAGGTTCTGAGCTCAGTTCCCTGTGCTCAGCCTGCCCACACTGACCAGTCCTTGGTCCTTCTGCTCTTCCAGCCAGCCAGGCACCCAGTCCTCCTTCTTTGAGCTCCAGGCAGCAAGTGATTGCTCTGCTTATGCTACTTTTTTTTATATGACCATTCTGGCCCTGATTGATCAGCTCCTCTGATTGACTGATCCCCTGCAGCCATTCTAGGCTATTTGGAGGACTTCTGCTCTACTCTTTTCTGCGGTGGGATGAGGCAAGCCCATGAGGACTCCAGTAGAGGGCCTCCAGACCTAGTCCACCCCATCACAGCCAGTCTTGACATTATTATTTATAGGTATTTATACAACCCTCATCACTATATTATGTAAGCACCTCACAGTCATTGGGGGGTTTCAGCATCACAACACCCCTATGACACAGGTAAGTATTGTCTCCTTTTTACATATGGGAAACTGAGACAGAAGGAAAATTCAAATGAATTGCCCAAGGTTTCACACAATAAATCTGTATAGTGAGGAATTGAACTGGCATCATGAGAACCTCAGTCGACTGCTCTATTAATTAGATTAGCCTTTCTACCCACTTACGTGGTTATGCAAATCTTCACCCATGCAAGTAAACCCCTTGAAGCCAATGTTTACAAGATCAAGAATGTGATGTGTTAAATTAAGATAGAAGATGTAGCTTAAAAACATTCTGTGACCGGTTGAGTTGACTCTGTCCAGAGTTAGAACATGAAAGAATAAATTCTCTGGTTATTTCAAAATCTCAATTTTCAAGATGCTGCACAGACACTTCTTGCACAAGTATTTGGAACAGTTTGTCTTCATTCAAACTTTATTCTCACGAACGTTCACAGAAAGCAAATAAAGGGAGTTGTGAATACTACAGAAGTACATTTGCCACTTACAACTGAAGCAGTGTTAGGAGATACTATTTATGCATCACTTTCTAAGCTGCTGCTGTTGGTTGTTTTTTGCCCCCTTTTTTCCCCCTGAAACTGAAGGGCCAGATTTTCAAAAGGGCTCAACTCCCATTTAGGCACCTAAATGAGTTCACTCAGCAGCTCCCATGCAAATCTAGCCAACTTTCTTTAGATGCCTGAATGTCAAAAATGCTCGGGCTGTCAATCTGGTCCAAAGAACACTTTCTTCAGAGAAATGCTCTCCAAACCCCTGTTACGGTGTTCTTTAGTTCTCTTGTACTGACCTGCCTCTGCCCAGTAGTGAGCTAGTTACTGCATCGCTTTCTTTGATCCATATCTGACAATGTTTTGTTTCCCATCAGAAGCTCCTTTTCTCCTTAAGATGTAGTCCCAAGAGTATGCAAACTTTTTTTAAAATAAAACAAACATTTTGGATGGTTGGTTTGCTGTATGTTTTCCACAGTTCTTCTACCCCCGTCCCCAATATCCCACCCAAGATATTCTTGTGAAAGTTACATTGTAAAATGTAGAATAAATGTGCATCCCTATAATGGCTGGCAGCTGCCCTTGCCCAACCATTTCCATTGTTCAGGGTTCTCCTTTGGCCATTGACACTTGAGGATAAGCCTTCAAAGCAGAGTCCGGAAGTTCTGTTCATATTAAGCCTACTGCTAGTGGAATATCTTAATGCAGTTATATAGTTGGATTTATGTATGATCCACTCTGCTCCACTTTGAAAATATGTCCCTTCCAAAGTAAATGTTTCTAAAATATAAAAATGTCCCTTCTGGGGTAAACTTGATATGTTTGTAGATCTCATATCAAAACAGAACTCTAAGCAGGCAGACATAATATTGCAGTCTGTTAAAACTTTGGCTCCAGGAGCTGAGATTTACCAGAGCAAAAAGGCATTTGTAGGAATGTACTATACCCTTAGGCCAATATTGTCATAGGGGTAATACTCTGTGGGTTGTGTTGCATTAATTTGGCTAGGATAACTTCCTCATTCAGAGGCTGAAAGAGATTGTTCTTTAGCATTTTCAGAGAGGTTCAGGAAAGCATTAAATACTGTGCATTAGTCCAGGGCTTTGTCAAATTCCATTTCATCAGCACTGTGATTTCTAAAATCTCACTGAGGTGATGTTTAAAATGTCCTGACTGAGAATTCCTAGATATGTTTCAGACTTGCATGCATGATAACAGGCCTTCAAAAGTATTTGCATTTAGCTTCTGAGCTATATTTGGCAGGTTTAAAAATAACATTAATAGCTTCCAGGGTGAGCTTTCTCTAATTATGCATTTAGAATTCAGAACAATCCAACCTATTCCACTATCAATCACAGGCTCAGTTTAAAAGCCTGTTGGTAATTCTTTTCCTAATATTCCCCATGATAATTAGCACACTCCCACAGGGATATTTTTTTTTCCTGTTCTAAGCAGAGTCTTACAATATTTAGTTATTAAATTAAGGAAAGTGCTGCAGACATTTTTATTGGGATTTTACAATCATAAGTAAAAGAAGCTTGGGCCCCAATCCTTTACGAGCTCCTTTCTCAAGAATCTGCCCTATCTTGGAACACCCTCCTCCTACAAAACCAGGTTTCACTCTTGCTGAGCCAGCTCATTCCCTGGGTTAGTTCTGCCTGAAATTCTCTCACACAATCCAGGGAAGCTGTTTCCAGCAGGGTTGGTTGTTGTTATTTCAAGCTTTCTTAACAAAATAAATAAAAACCTCACAGGCTCTTCCCTCAAAGTCTGCACAGGCCAAATCTGTCCCTCACACCAGTAAGTTCAGCAAACCAAAATTTCCTGTCTCTTACCTCAGAGCCTCAGTAACAAAGGACATCACACAATCTCCCTTCTGTCCATTTGGTTTTTGGTTTCCTCTCCGCAGTAGCTCCAGTAGCAGTCCATTGGGTGCACAGCCCCAGGCCCCTTAGCTTTCTGGAGAGTATTGCCATCTTCCCCCATCCAGGGCCGGTTTTAGGAACTGCGGGGCCCAATTTGAATACCCGGCAGCGGTCCAGGTCTTTGGCGGCACTTCGGTGACGAGGGGTCCTTCACTCGCTCCAGACCCCCTGCTGCTGAAATACCGTGAAGGACCCCCCACCGCCAAAGTGCCACCCAAGACCTGGACCACTGCCGGGTATGTAAACAAAATAAAAACATTTAAAAGGCGCTTAAGGCGCGGGGCCCTCTTAGGCGTGGGTGCGGGGCCCAATTCCGAGGATTCAGGAGAATCAGCCTAAAGCCGGCCCTGCCCCCCTCCATTTCCTGCTGCTCTCTTTTATGAGGATCAGCCAATTAAGTTCCTTCTTTTTCCTGAGGTGCAGCAGGTGGGGATAATTGGCCAGCCAGCCAGCTGCAGGCCTCTGAGCCCAGAGGAATGGTATCTCTTATGCTTTCACTGACCCATTAAACAAATCAATCACACATCTGCACCAGAGTTGCTGAATGTCCTAGGGCAGTGGTTCTCAAACTTTTGTACTGGTGATCCCTTTCAAATTAAAAACCACTTTTTATATATTTAACAGCATTATAAATGCTGGAAGCAAAGCGGGGTTTGGGGTGGAGGCTGACAGCTTGTGACCCCCCCATGTAATAGCCCACGACCCCCTGAGGGGTTCCGATGCCCAGTTTGAGAACCCCTGTCCTAGAGGAATGTACTGCTTCTAGAGACGTGCAAGGAGGGGCTGAAGAAGAGATCCTCGGAGAGAGTGTCTATGGGATCTGTACAGAGGTCAGGGTCAAGATTGTGGGGAAGGAGTGCATATAACCAAGTGTGATGAGTACAGAAATGTTTGCTTTTTTCACAAAAGTGCTCTACTGTGTGAACCAAAGCCCTGATATCAATGGAGTCTTTCTATTAGTGACACACCAGCTGTGTGTCTCACAAAATGTGGATAATTATACAAGTTACATGATAGTTACAAAACATTTACACCAATAACCCAGAGCAACTCAAAGACATGCATTCCTTGCAAGTATCCTTACAGCCTTCAGAGTTTCAAATATGCCTCCTTTTCCAGTCACTACAAAACACACACACATGCACACACTCAGTTTCCTAGTATGTACGTTGCTTTCTTGGTGTTTAACATATTTTCATTGCTTTGCATTCTTCAAACTAGGGAGAAGAAAAACCATGAACATGACACACTATCTGAACTGATGAAAATATATTGACACCTATGGAAGTTGTTAAAACATTAGGTCCCTAAGGTGTTGCACAATCTGAGGCAAATAAAACGGAGCACTGTTTTGTTGTTGTTGTTGTTGTTTTTCATTAAGAAAGCAAGAGAGATGGCTGAGGAGAAAACAACTCTACCATCAATAAATTCATAAAATGATGAAACAAATTAATCATTTATCCTTCCCAGCAAGTCAAATAGAAAGGAACAAATGACAAAACCAATCAAGCTATTTGAGACCTATATGCCAAGATAGAGAGGTGAAACTTCCTTAGACTGGATGGGAAGGACCAAGGTAGAGGCAAAGTCATATAAAACATACCAGGTTTCAGGGTGAATTATATACTCAGAGCACAGGACAAGTTTGCTTGAATCTCCACCCAGATTACATTGAAATTCAGCCCAAAGTTCCCCAAAAGTTTTGTAAATCTGGGCATATGTTGGTCAAGTTTCAAACCAATGTGGTCTAAGTTGTTGTGGGTGATTGCCTTCCTCTTCATTTAAGAAGGGAAGGCTTTTTAGGTGGAAATGATCCAAAACTGCCAAAGTTTGCATCTCATAAGTGTTCACAAATGCAAAACCTGTGAAACGTAAACCATATGTATTAAAACTGTAAAAAAGTTGATCAATCAAAACTGCTCAATTTAAAAATACCTCGAAAACAATACAAGCTAACTTATGCTCACCCAGGAGGTTGTTCCTTCCTATCTGAAGCCTAAATACCCTATTTGACTGTAAATAAATTGCCTGAAATAGATTATTAAAATCATGCCAGAGAGACAAAATAAAACTACAAAGTTTAGTAAGTGGGGAAAAAATAGCACAAAAGTAAAATCTAACACTCAGAACAAGATATTTGCATGAAGAGTCCTGACCTGAGCATGACTCGTTATTGTCACTATCAGAGAGTCTATACAAAGGAATAAAGAGGTTGGTAGAGGGAATGGATCTGAACTCTAAAACAGGCAGTGAGGATACCTGAGAGGGAGAGAGAATTCCATAAAGTTGGACATAACAGCATACATTTTATATATATTTGTGCATCCATATTGACACATGCAGTTAATATGACTGGACACACAAGTTAGACATTTGCATGAGGAAATGAGTCTGAATACTAATTTGCATGTGCAAATGCATGATTTGCATGTGCAAATACATATGGAACTGTGGCAACTGCATGCATAAAGGTAGGCAGATATAGCCACACAGATCTTAGTCCTCATGTTGGAGCAAATACTGTGCAGTGCATAAGGAGTGGAATTGAGGGTGAAAATCTGCCTCAGTTTTAGATTTATTATTTTTAAAAAACTTTAAATAATTTAGCTGTTTATCAAGTATTTAGTGCATAGATTGGCCTAAATGCATTTCATTTTCTAGCAGTGAATGTGAGACTGGCCATTTAAACCTTTTCAAGAACATATTATGGCACGTCTTTGACCCACTTATGAATGCTGTACAATTATCAAAGCACAAAAACTGATTTTAAACTAAGCATGCAGGCATCCTTTTCCCTTTGTTAAATAAATGTTATAGGACAGCTAACTTCCAGGAGACCTATCTACAAGAAATAGGCAATGTTCTCTTTCAATTTCCAGTGTTTATTCTCTTCAAATAGCCAATTTAACAAGAGTTATATTGAACCACAAGGATTCTGTTTGAGCCACTTACAAGTACTAATTTATAAATCAGTAGCACTCCAGTAATTTCAAATTGCTCCAAGCACCACATGCCTAGAATTCCTATCCTTTAAATAAGTATTTCCTACTGCAAATGCACCACTAAAAGCCACATTTACCAAATGAATATACATTTTATTTAGCTGTTTTTAATAGGAAAAATGAAGAAAGAAACAGAGAAAAGTAATACCTACAACTTGGGTAATATGGTCAGGAACAGAAAGATAATTTCAAGGACAGAAGATGTAAAAGAACAAGTAATAATGTTGTTTCTTATTTCATATATTTTTGTCCAGTTCTGGTATTACTCAGACTTTTGAATTGCATAATCACTGCTCTAAATGAAGATATGAATAAAATGAATGTTGCCTCAATTAGACCTGATCTAACACAAGCTTGCAGAGCCAGGGGGATTGTGAGGTGCATGGTTACACAATGTAGCTCTCTTTTCTTGGTATGAGACTGGGCCACATATAGGCTGATGGCTGCTTTGAAGTCACAGAGATGTGCCATTTTAGCTGAGGCAGTAGGGTTGCATGCTTTTAGCTCCAGAGATCCAGAGTTCAATCCCTGCAGACTACTCATCCAAGGCTATTGTATTAAACGTGTTATGATGCTTAGGATCTCCTCATGCAGTAGCATGCAAAAGGCCACAGGGCTAGGAATTGCATGAGTCTGTCATGGCCTTGGGTTTCACCTGGACAGTTAACAACGGGACAACTCAGTTGCTCATTATTAGAACATAGATGGATGGAAGGCCATTGGCAGCTATTGTCTCCCCCTCCTACTGCTGCTCAGACAGGTTGCCTTTAGGTGACTCTTTGAACGTGTCATAACCTCTTGGTAAAAAAATTACTCATTGAGTCTATCCACACTGGCCCCTGCTATTCACAGTTAACATGTTAATGTGTATGTGAACTGGTTTCTACACATTTTTGTCATGAGCCCCTTCACAGTTTCCAGACCGCACATGGGAAGATCACACAACTGGAAATACAGTAAAGCCAAAAAGGAGCATTAAAAAGAGCCATTTAATTTGGTCTGAACTCAGTTCACTTCTTTATCATTCACCATAGGACAACCTATTGAGATTCACATCTCATTACAAGCATGTCTTGAGGCCTTATGGATTGTTATTTTCAATTCTGCTAATTATTAATGGAGGGTAATGGATGAAGGTTACTCTCAATCAATAGCTTTAATCACCAAATTACATACTGGTCTGTAGGAATAAGGGCAGCAAAGGCAAACCCACAGTTAGATAAAGGCAGAGTGGAAACCATTCCTCTATATATCCTTGACGAGTGGGCAGTTTAATTCAAACATTTAAATTACTTTTTTTGTTTTAAATGTGTTATTAGCAGACACCTTAAAATTCTATGGCAGATTATTACCGATTTTGGCAGCATGAATAAGAGATTGCAGAAGCAGTTCTTGATAGACTCGGGGTAATTTTTATCAGAACTTATATGCATACTAAATCTACTATGGCTACAGAATCCCTGAAAATAAATGCTTGTTTCTGTGCAATATTGGCTGCATTATGGCTTAGACTTTTCAGGATGCAGCCCATTACGTTCTGTGCTTCTATCCTTTTTAATCATAAAAAGACATGCATATGACTCTCTCATACTACTGTACTTTGAAAGTTAGTCACAGAGGATCACACTTAAGTTACTAGCTACTGTAACGTATTGTGCACTCAACGCAATGTAATATTTTAAATAAAACAACATGCTGGGATGAAGCTGCAATATTTGATATTGAAAAGGCATATTCCATTGACACAGGGAAAATTTTTAATAGCTTGGGAAAGTGTGGAGTCCTATACTGGGAATTCACCAGTGACTAATGGTTTTGTGTACCTTATGTTTTGGGTGCTCAACTTCAGATATTTTAAAAGGACCTGATTATTAGAGGGTTGATGTTCAGCACTTTCTGAAGATCAGTCTCCGGTTGGACATCCAAAATCATTAGTCACTTGTGAAAATCTTAGTCAGAGCTTCTGCACATCAAAGGATGGATTGAAATGGATGGACTTGTGGCTATGACATTAAAGATGGCCACATGCTGCCTGTTTTCAGAATTAAGTGTGACATGCTTAAGCTGAATTAGTCACACATCTAGTCCTGGTTCTAGAAGATGCAAGATTTTAGTAAGAGGTGGAGAAGATCTCCAGTCATCCCTGTATTGGCTACTGTGTAAGGCATTCCTGTTTCAAGGAGGCAGCATCTGAGGATATGAGTGTTGGAACTGGGAGGGTGTATCTGGGGAAAAAGAAAGAAGGGCGTGGGAGTGGTGGCAGAAGAGAAACCACTGGAATTAGCCCAACAGCTGCATACACAGTCCTTAACAACCTAGTAGTCTATGGTAACAAATTTTTAGTATGGTTAGGAGTATGGCCACATAGCCTTTTACAAGGAAATCAGTAGTAAGGGCAGGCATTTGGCTTAGTAGTGGGCATACTATGCTATGCTACTCTAAATGTTTTCTTCTAGTCCTTAGTTCTGCCTTATCCCTACATGCATTGTAAGGAGTTATGTCCTTATGCAATTCCAGATGGGCATCATGATGTAGTTGGAAAGCTGCTTTCCGCTTGGAGGTTTGTTCTTTATCATAATCTCCACTGCCCTTTTATGGATGATGTGGTACTCCAAGAGTTGGGTAGCTCATTTGCAACATTGAATAAATGTATTAATGCTCATGTTCACTGTTGCAGGCCCAAAGTTGCTGCAAACACTAAGGCAAAATCCATGGCTGAATGGGCCTGCAACTTTGGGCTCGGTGTGTAGGATAAAATTATGTTTTTCTTCTCTCTCCTGTATTTTCCTCAAGGATCCAGAGACTATTATAGTGAGACCCAGGATAGGGAATGAACAGAGGCTGGCAAATCACCATCTCTGGCCAGCCACATTCTCCATTCAGCCTGCCACAAATGGCAGCAGGTCCCTAGATGCCTGTGTAGGTCCATATGGAAGATCATGAGGTGATGAGTTAGTGCTAGCATTCCATGGTAGAATCAGTTTAAAGGCATTTATTTTTATTTTTATTGTAGGGTGAGTGTGGCGGTGGTAGCCTACCATCCGGACTTCACTTGACAATCAATATTTTCAGTGTAATTTGAAATCTACTAATATTTCTTTCTAATGTTTTCTCATTCAGAAATAGGACTAAAGGGATTGACATAGTGATTTGAACTAAGCTTCATCTCATCCAGTATCCTGTCACTGACAATGGCCAATATTAGGTACTTCAGAGGAAAGTTAGGGAACTCTGCATATGTATGGGATGACTAAATGATGCTGTATTTACTGAATAGTCTCATTGATTTAAATGTGACTTCTTGCTGAAGAAAGTTCTTTTCAATGTAAGGGAGCAGAGTCTGTCCCTTAATGTTTATCCCCCACATATGTTAAAGTTTCACTTTGTTAAAATAAAACATGTTGTTCAAAGCATGTTCCAACAGAGCCTAGTGCAGCCGGACAAGAGATGCCTTCACTGTTCTTGGGACTGCCAGGCTTAAGGGAGGGTTCCCAAGAGTCCCAAGGTTACCAGGCAGCAAAAATTCCTAGCATTCCAGAGCTCCTTTTCAAAGGGTGGGTTTTTCACAACCACTTAAGGCTATGTCTACACTGAAATGTAAGCCCAGAGTTAGCGGAAATGAAGTTAACAGACCCAGGGTTTGTTAACCTAGGACTTGAGCATCTATATTCATTTGTAACCCCGAGTTAGGAATTATTGAATCCTGGGTCCCAATCTAGGGCTCCAGAATCTACACTGCATTAAGCAAGCCCGAATCCAACCACCCATATCTCAGACTTCCTTGAATCCTCCCTTTGTTAGTGGTGTGGGAAAACTTGAGTGTGCAGAGGACAAAGTCAGCCCCTGGGATTGTGAAACACTGTTGAAGGACTCCCAGAGCACAAGTCCAGTAGGACTGCAACTTCACTGCAAACCAATAGGGTTTGAACCTGGGTCCTGGCTTGACTCAGGTTCAGACCCTACCCCCTGTGGGTCCTGAGACATTGGGTCCAAACCCTGGGTTAGCATATAGGTGGAAAGGGGATTAGGCTTGAGTCTGAGTTTGAATCCTGGTTTACATTGCAGTGTAGACATACCCCAAGTTAATTAAAAGTAGGGCTAGTAAAAAAAAATCATTCTAAACAATTTTTTGGCAGAAGATTGGGCTTTCAATTACACTTTTTTTCATGCAAAATACCTAATTTCTGTAGACAATTTTGATTTTTCATCAAAAACAAACACACTAGAACCAAAAGATTTCCATTCAGATATCTTGCCACAGTACCTGATTTCCTCATGTCTTCATTCTCTTCCATGGGTCAGGCTCCTCAACCAGACCATGTCTGCCAAGTCTGCCATGCTTCACAATGGCCAGGTACTTCCATGATTTAGCTGCTTTCCTCACCATGAGGAGAGGCCATGGTGCATCATCAGAGATGTAGTCTGTAACTGTAAATGGGAAACCATCATCAAGTGGGTGTGTTTCCAGTGGGGTCAGTTTTTGTCCCCACACTATTTAATATTTGTATCAATGACCTAGAAGAGAACATAAAATCATCACTGACAAAGTTTGCAGATGACACAAATTAGGGGATTGGTAAATAATGAATAGGGCAGGTCACTGATTCCAAACAATTTGGATCACTTGGTCAACTTGGTCCACTGGGTGCAAGCAACTAAATGTAAATGTAATCATCTAGGAACATAGAGTGTGAGCCATTATTATATCCTGGGAAGCAATGACCCTGAAAAGGATTTGGAGGTTGTGGTGGATAATCAACTGAACATGAATACCCAATGTGACACTATGGCCAAAAGAGTTAATGCAATCCTGCGGCGCATAAACAAAGAAATCTTGAATAAGAGTAAAGGGGCTATTTTATCTCTGTTTGACTCTGGTGTGACTTCTGGAATACTAACTCCAGTTCTGGTGTCAACAGTTAGAAAGATGTTGATAAATTGAAAAGGGTTCAGAGAAGAGCCATAAGAATGATTAAAGGATTAGAAAACATGCCTTATAGTGATAGACTCAAGGAGCTCATCTATTTAGCTTAAAGAGAAGGTTAAGGGGTGTAAATATGTAAATATCTACATGGAAAACAAATATTTAATAATGGATTCTTTAGTCTATCAGAGAAAGATATAACACTATCCAATGGCTGGAAGATGAAGTTAGACAAATTCAGAGTGGAAATAAGGCATATATATTTTTGTTAACAATGAGAATAATTCACCCTTGGAACAATTTACAAAGGGTCTTGGTGGATTCTCCATCACTGGCAATTTTTTAATTTTTAAAAATATTCTGTAAGAATTATCTTGAGGAAGTTCTACATCCTTTGTTATACAGGAGGTCAGACGGGATGATCATAATGGTCTCTTCTGGCCTTGGAATCTATGACCAGGGAGCCTAGCATACAAAGGCAAATGGAAACATGAGACACCCACACTACATGTTCCATGAGGGACCATGACAGCATTTCTGAATACAAATATTTTGGTTTTCTGCTGAAGTATTCTGTTTTTTGGTCTTGAGCCAAAAAGTTGAATATTTCTATGGAAAAAATTCAATGTGCTCTGTTTAGAAGCACAAATCCCATAGTCTTACATTGTTTAGGTTTCATTAAAAATCCCTCTGGTGTGCCTGCACCCCATAAATATGCATATTCAGCTTATGGGCCCCTTGGTCATTTAGTGGCCAGGCCTAGTGTTCAGCCTGTCTGTATTCACTCAGAAGTCTTCTTTGTAAATAAATATTCTATGTGCACCCAAGTTCTTTGAAAATTAGACCCCACAATGAGTATTGAAGGCAGTCACCAGTCCTTATCCTTGTGCAGTGAGGTTCAGAAACAGTTCTGCAAAATATGTCATATCTATTACATGTGCCCAAATGCTTATTTAGTATTATAAAGGGTTGGTGGTAAGTTTAATATCTTGAGATGATACTCGTCCACACATACCTATAGATGCGATATTGTCCAGGAGGACTACGCAAATTCTAAAGGGTAAAAGGGCTTAATTATTCTGTTTAAGAAACAGTTCCTTGATTAGTTGAATTATATACATCTTATTTCAGTATGTGTTCAATATAGCTATACATATATTGCATTTTATATTGTTTAATTGTCTTTCTTCTCTTTCTCACTTTTCAAACTCAATAGCACCTGTTTAAAGAGCATTCTGTCCACATTATTATGTGCAAGAGTGATAGGTTAGTTTTTCGTTCAAGTGTAGCATCCACCATGCCTCCGCAGATACAACCTAGACAGTAGATGTTCAATGTATTTGTGACATTGCTCTGACTTTTGGGCAGGTATATATGATGCTGAGGGACATTCAGAGCTATCACAAGAGCGTTGCTAAACAGAGCAGCCTCTGACACTGCCTCTGCTTTAAACAGAAACACTTTAAATGGAATGCATGGTCCTGAGTGCTTATTCAGAAGTCATACCTGAACAATTGTTTGATATACAGAAGGCTCATATGGATGATTAACGGACTCTGAGTAGCTTTTTACCAGTTGCTTGTGAAGAAGAAAAAATATAATCATACCATTAATGTCGGAGAAAAACTTAGTTCTCACTTTTTGGTTGGGTACAGCAAAGTCTGATACTTTATTCTGTTTAGCAGCTACAGCAGGGATAGAGTGCACTAGGACATAGGGTCTCCCCTTCATAGACAGGTCTCTCAACAGGTAAACAATTACAGCAGCATTTATACTTTTGTTCCAGACAATAATAAGCAACAGCTGCATTTTGTTTATACATAGGTCATCCTAATATCTTGTTTTTATCACTTAAGAGACTCAAGTCTACATTTTGTATTATCTACATATTATCTACACAAGGTCAAAACAACTTCTCACACAGTTCTTTTCCACTCGCTCCACACAATCCTCGCTTCTACAAATCTCGTGTTATTAGGGTTACAGTTGGCCTAACTCTTGCTAATGGAGACTGTCATGCATTAAGATCCCGTCAGTTCTTTCTCTACTTCCACATTAACAAGTAAAATGCATGACTTTGGTTCTTTGAATTTTAATATGATGCCACTCTCTCCCAACCAAGCATGTGAGGTGTCTCTGTTCTACAACTTGATAAATGGTTAATTATTCAGAATCAGTACAAAGCAGAAGAACCAGTTGAGGAAAAGCTTTCAGCAAACAACAAACTTCCAACTACAGGTAAAAAAAATGGGGCTACAGCTCTGCGGATTGTTTTTTACTGCAAGCTACTACTGAATCTCAGAAGCCAGTGTACTCATTAAACTTTATATAAAGGTTGTTCTTGATGTAAAGGCACATATGGTGTTTTCATCTGAACTTTAAAGACCTCACTGATACCTCATGGAGAAGCTTGAAAAAAGCTGAGATGCTCTGCTGGTTTAAATCAGTGTAACTCAGGGCATGGCTACACTTGCTGATGTAGAGTGTTGTGAGTTAAACCAGCCTTCGTACAGTGCAGTAGGGAAAGTTCTCCAGTCTGTCCACACTGACAGCTTCAAGTGCACTGGTGTGGCCACACTTGCAGCAGCATTGGGAGTGGTGCATTATGGGCAGCTATCCCAGCATGCAAGTGACTGCAACATGCTTTTCAAATGGGGGTGTGGGGTGGAGTGTAACAGGGAGTATATTGTGTGTATGTGGGGGGAGAGAGAGTGGGTTTTTGGGGGGCTGAGAGCGTGTCAGCATGCTGTCTTGTAAGTTCAGATAGCAGCAGACCTCCCCTCCCCTCCTCCCCCCCGCCTCTCTCTCTCACTCACAGCATTCCACAGTAATGTTGCTTTGTCTTGGGCAGATAAGCAGCCAGCTGTCAGAAACGGAGCTTTCAAAGGGCATATCCTCATTCCTGCTGTGATTCAAAACAAAGACAAGAGTGGACACTTGACTTAAGGGGATTATGGGACATTTCCAGAGGCCAATCACAGTTCAGTAATGCAACACCCCGTTCACACTGGCGCCATGGCACTCTAGCAGGGGCGCAGCAAACGTTATTCTATTTGCCGAGGTTGAGTACCAGCAGCGCTGTAGCCGCGGAGTCAAAGCGCTC
Organism: Mauremys mutica; assembly: GCF_020497125.1. Lineage (NCBI taxonomy): Eukaryota > Metazoa > Chordata > Testudines > Geoemydidae > Mauremys > Mauremys mutica. The sequence continues at coordinate 188,269,529 of NC_059073.1, read as the reverse complement.
TACGTTCCTTGCCAGTGTGGACGTGTAGTGAACTAGTGCGCCCAGGGCTGCTTTATTGCACTTTAACTTGCAGGTGTGGCCAAGCCCTCAAATAGAGTTAATGGAGCTGCACTGATTATTAAGTCATAGAACAGAGACACCTCACATCTTTGAGTGGTAGAGTGTGGGACCACATTATAATTCAAAGGACCAAAGCCATGAATTTAAGAACCTTCATTAGAAACAGTTCATACAAACATACAGTAATTTATAGGATTTCCAGTTTTTTTCTCCCTTGTTGCTTGATTTGCTGCTTTAGTTATTTAAGACCTTATATGAAACTAGATCTTTGAAGGCAATGATAGATGTTCATTTGGTCCCCATGGGTATTGTTACTCTGCAATCTTTGTGTGGGACATCACAATTATTGTCCTAGGAGATTACTATGATGTCACAAACAAGTTTTATTGTTTAATTAGATAATTTCACTGCCATATTGTGCTATGTGAGATCTTACAGGTTCAAACTGGAAGCAGAGTCAGGATTGGTCAGTACGTGAATGTGAGCTCTCCAGAATCACTTAAATGATCCAGGAAGAGCCGATGATGACTCAGTACATAATGCTCTCCCTCTGAGTCAGTTATGAAACAATGCCTCAGCATGGTGCTAAGAGACACTGTGCTGCGTGAGGTCCTTTGGTTTGGGTAAGATGTAACCCTGAGGTTCTGATAACTTGTGGATGTTAAGATCCCAGTGCATATGTCATAACTGTCAGAGGTATTAATGCTGGTTTCCTGAACAAATTCTAACTTGGATCATTAAAATCCCCTGGCAATTTCATCTGGATTAGATATTCTTCATTTCATTGCTGAAAATATTGTGTTTTGTTGCTGTGCACTAATAAGCACATAAGAATGGCCATACTGAGTCAGACCAATAGTCCATCGAGCTCAGTATCCTGTCTTCCGACAGTGGCCAATGCCAGAAGCTTCAGAGGGCATTAACAGAGCAAGGGTATTATTGAGTGATCCATCTCCTGTTGTCCAGTCCTAGCTTCTGGCAGTCAGAGGTTTAGGGATACCCAGAGCATGGGGTTGCATCCCTGACCATCTTGACTAATAGCCATTGATGGGTCTATCCTCCATTAACTTATTCAATTTTTTTTTTAACCCCAATTATACTTTTGGCCTTCACAACATCCCCTGGCAATAAGTTCCACAGGTCGACTGTGCATTGTGTGACAAAGTACTTCTTTATGTTATTTTAAAACCTGCTGCCTATTAATTTTGTTGCATAACCCATAGTGTTGTTTTATGTGAAGAGGTAAATAACACTTCCTTATTCACTTTCTTTACACCATTCATGATTTTATAGACCTCTATCATATTCTAAAATGGAGCGACCAGAACTGCACATATTATTCAAGGTGTTGGCATACCAGGGATTTAAATTGTGGCATTATGATATTTTCTGTCTTATTATTTGTCCCTTTCCTAATGGTTTCTACCGTTCTGTTAGCATTTTTGACTGCAGCTGTACATAAGCCAATGTTTTCAGAGAACTCTCCACAATGACTACAAGATCTCTTTCTTGAGTGAGAACAGCTAAATTAGACCCTGTCATTTTATGTATAGTTGGGATTATATTTTTCAATGTGCATTATCAACATTGAATTTCATCTGCCATTTGTTGCCCAGTCACCTAGTTTTGTGAGATCCCCTTGTAGCTCTTTGCAGTCAGCTTTGGACTTAGCTACTGTGAGTAATTTTGTAATGTATGTAAATTTTGCCACCTCACTGTTCATCCCCTTTTCCAGATAATTTATGAATAAGCTGAATAGCACAGTTCCCAGTACAGATCCTTGGGGAGGCTGCTATTTACCTCCTTCCATTGTGAAAAACGACTATATATTCCTATCCTTTGTTTTCTACCTTTTAACCAGTTACTGATCCATGAGAAGACCTTCCCTCTTACCCTATGATTGCCTACTTTGTTTAAGAGCCTTTGGTGTGGGACAGTGCCAAAGGCTTTCTGAAAGTCCAAGTATACTATAGAGATCAGATCAGCCTTGTACACATGCTTATTGACACCCTCCAAGAATTCTAATAGGTTAGATTTCCCTTTGCCAAAGCCATGTTGGCTCTTCCCCAACATATTGTGTTCCTCTATGTGTCTGATAATTCTGTTCTTTACTATGGTTTCAACCAATTTGCCTGGTACTGAGGTTAGTAACCCTGTAATTGCCAGGGTTGCTGTTGGAGACTTTTTAAAAAAATGTGTTACACGAACTGTCTTCCAATTATCTTGGTTAGAGGCTTATTTGAGCAACAAGTTACATACTATAGTTCGTATTTCTACAATTTCATATCTGAGTTCCTTCAGAACACTTGGGTAAATACCATCTGATACTGGTGATTTATTATAGTTAAATTTATCAATTTATTGCAAAGCCTTTTCTATTGACATTTCAATCCAGGACAGTTCCTGCAGTGAAGACCAATACAAAGAATTCATTTTGCTTCTCCACTGTGCTCTTGAGTGCTCCTTTAGCACCTCAATCATCCAGTGGCTCCACTAATTGTTTAGCAGGCTTCCTTCTTCTGATGCACTTAAAAAATGCTGTTAGTTTTTGTTCCTTCTGTTAATTGCTCTTCAGATTCTTTTTTGGCCTGCCTAATTATACTTTTACACTTGGCTTTTCTGAATTTATGCCCCTATCTGCTTCAGTAGGATTTAACTTCTAATTTTTAAAGGATGGCTTTTTGCCTCTAACCACTTCTTTTACTCTGTTTAGTCATGGTGGCATTTATTTAGTCCTCAGAATTTAATTTTTATTTGGGGTATACATTTAGTTTGAGCCTTTATTATGGTGTTTTAAAATAATTTCCATGCAGCTTGCAGGCATTTCACTCTTGTGACTGTTCCTTTCAATTTCCATTTAATTAGACTCCTTATGTTTTGTGACATTCTACCATGTTGGGGTTGGGTTTTTTGGGGGCATTTCCCCCCCTCCCCCATACGGGGATTTTAAATCTAATTATATTATGGTCACTATTACCATGAGGTTCAGCTATATTCACCTTTTGGACCAGATCCTGTGCTCCACTTAGGACTCAATCAAGAATTGCCTCTCCCCTTGTGGGTTCCATGACTAGCTTCTCTGAGAAGCAGTCGTTAGTGGTGTCTTGAAATGTTGTCTGTGCATCCCACCCTGAAGTGACATGGTCTCAGTCAATATGAGGAGAGCTGAAATCCCCCATTATTATTGGGTTTTCTGTTTTTGTAAACACTCTAATCTCCCCGAGCATTTCACAATCACCAACTCCATCCTGGTCAGGTGGTCGGTAGTATATTCCTACTGCTATACTTATATTGTTGAAGCATGACATTTCTATCCATAGAGATTATATGGTACAGTTTCATTCAAGATTTTTACTACTTTTGACGCTATGCTTTCTTTTACATATAGTGCCACTCCCCCAGCAGCACAATCGACTCTATCTTTCCAATGTATTTTGTACCCTGGAATTACTATTTCCCCTAGATTATCATTGTTCCACCAAGTTTCTCTGATGCCTATTATATCAATATTCTCATTTAGTACTGGACACACAAGTTCACCCATCTTAGTATTTAGATTTCAACCATTTGTACACAAACACTTATAAAATGTGTCACTATTTAGTTGTCTGCCTTCATGCTATATAATTGAATAGGATTCTTTTTCATGTAGCTGTTTCTTTTCAGTTCCTATCTGAATTTCATCAACTTTTATTCTCTCCTCTGTACTAGGATATAGAGCAGGGGTTGCAACCTTCAGCATGCGGCCCATCAGGGTTATTTGGTGGCGGGCCATGAGACATATTGTTTACATTGACCATCCGCAGGCACAGTCCCCTGCAGCTCCCAATGACTGTGGTTTGCCGTTCCCGGCCAATGGGAGCTGCGGGAAGCAGCGGCCAGCATGTCTCTGTAACCTGCGCCACTTCCTGCAGCTCTGATTGGCCAGGAATGGTGAACCGCAGCCACTGGGAGCTGCGGGGGGCTGTGCCTGCGGACAGTCAACGTAAACAACATGTCTCTCAGCCCACCAGCAGATCACCCTGATGGGCTGAGTGACAAAGGTTGCCGACCCCTGATATAGAGTATCCTCTGTAATAAATCCTCCTCTAAAGGTTGTCTCTGTCTGAACTGTGTGTGCCTCTGCACCTGTGGACTTTCCTGAGATCTTTGGTTTAAAAACTCCTCTATGATCTTTTTAATTTTACATGCCAGCAGTCTAGTTCCGTTTTGGTTTAGGTGGAGCACATCCTTCTTGTGTAGGCTCCTCCTTTCCCAAAAGGTTTCCCAGTTAATAATAAACCTCAATCCCTCCTCCCAGCATCATCATCTTATCCACGCACCGGGACTCTGGAATTCTACTTGTCTAACTGGCACTGCATGTGAAACTGGAAGCATTTCAGCTAATGTTACCATAGAAGTTCTGAACTTCACTCTCCTACCTTGCAGCCTAAATTTGGCTTCCAGGACCCATATCCTACCTTTCCCTATGTCATTGGTACCTACGTGTACCATGACCACTGGCTCCTCCCCAGCAGTGCACATAAGTCTGTCTAGATGTCTCAAGAGTTCTGCAACCTTTGCACCAGGCAGGCAAGTCACCATACGGTTCTCCTGATAATCACAAACTCAACTATCTATAGTTCTAATAAGTGAATCCCCCATTATTATTACTTGTCTCTTCCTAATAACTGGGGTTCCCTTCCCGGAGGGGAATCCTTAGTAAAAGAGGATATCATAACATCATCTGAGGGAGGGTCTCAACTATGGTATCATTTCCCTCTGCTTCAGCTTGATGTTCTCCTTCCCTGAGACTTTTTCTCCTCCACAACACAGAAGCTGTCAGACTGGGGATAGGACCACTCCATTGTGTCCCGGAAAGTCTTGTGTATGTACCTCTCTGTCTTCCTTAGCTCCTCCAACTCAGCCACTCTGGTCTCAAGAGCCTGTATTTGGTCACTGAGGGCCATGAGTTGCTTGCACCGAATGCACACACAGATTCCACCTGCCACCAAGGCAGGTAATCACACATGCTGCATTTGGTGCCCTAAACTGGATAGCCCACACTCTGTTGTTGGACTTCTGCCTACGTTATTTTTACTCTTGCACAGGATTTGTTTGTTTGTTCTTTGTTTTTTGGGGCAGAGGTTACTGGCCTAAGTTTAGAGTATGTTTGTTAGGTATATCTGGCTCTCAGACTCCCTCTCTAAACAACCTTGCAAAACTCCCGTCTGCTGCTCCTGTTTGCTAGCTCCTCTGGTTGCTTAGGAGCTGGCTTTTTACACCCCTATAGTCCCGCCCCCTTGTCAAGGGATCCTAAAGGGATCTGGGATCAAAGGCTAGCAGGCTAGAGCCTATTAGAAAGCTCCCAGCCTAGCCTAGCAGGCCTGCTTGGGTCAGCATACAGCCTCCAAAACAGACCCCACTATAAACTTCAGTCAAGCAGGCACACGACAAACAGCAAGCAAGCACTCAACAGACTGAGACAGGAAACTCACCCCAAGGGTCATGTAGTCACTCTTCCTTCACCCGGGGAACTCCCTCACAAAACTCCTGTTTGCTGCTCCTGTTCACTGCTTTCATTGTTAAACATTATTTGTGTTTTACCCCAGAGACAGTGATCCTTGTGCCTCTCTCCTGCAAGCACTTGTGTTTGCTTAACTTTAAACACATGAGCAGTTCTGTAGATGTCAACAGGACTATTTAGGTAAATAAAATTATGCACGTGCATAAGTGTTTGCAGAATAGGAGCCTAAGTTCATAAAGCATTCCTTCATGAAAGGTACAATATAAATGTGACATGCTGTTGTTTTATTATTATTATTCAGAGCAGGAGCAGACAAACTCCAATGGAACAAAGATCTCTTCCATGCAAGTGTTCCAAGTGATAATACATAAGAAGAGTCTCTTCTCTCCAAACTAGGCTGAATGATGTTTTTCAATTTGTTTTCCAGGAAGCAACACTAGTGGGTGTTTAATATTCCTAATTTAGTAAACTCATTCATTTTCCTTGTAGGCTGTGACCTCTGGTTGTATTCGATCTATTTTACTTTCAGATTGTCTTGTCTGCTTCACCAGCTGAATATTATCATAGACAAATTATACTTTTCTAATAACTTTACAGCTGTGTGCAACAGGAGGAGGCCACCTGTATTTTCTTTGTGTAGGTCTTAGCCTTCCTCTAAAATATTGGTATAATCCATGTCTAAAATGAGCTATTCAAATTGTATACAAACCATATTGCTTCCTTACACTGCCATTTGATAATTAGAATGCCAAAGCCAAAAAAAGAGATGACACTGCATTACTTGGCACTAACCATACTTTACAATGTAACTAAGAAGAAATTGTATTTCTAAACTTTTTATTGCATTACATTGTCTCACACAGTGCTGTAACTTCTGTGCTATAACAAAAATGAGTAATAACCTGGAATTCAGTAATTGTACAATGGACATGTGAAATCTACTGATGGCCACAGAAGCACCAGAAGTCCTGACATCATGGATTCATTCTGATGAGTCTAAGAAATCCCATAGCTCTCTAGCTTTCAGACTGAGAATTGCATCCAGTGCTGCACTGTGCCACCACACAGGATCCACCTCAGATTTTATCTAGACGAAGCAATCAGAGGAGATTGCTGACTGCACTGCACAGTGATTCCAAGGGAATGGATACTTCAGAAGAACATTGGTTTGCATATTGACCTGGGGGAGCTTTGTTCTTTCTGGAATACTGTATCTACAAAGAACTCATATTTGCATTCCCCGCAATATATTGATTCTTAATTCTGCAACAGCCTGGCTCTAATCAGTTCTGTCAGATAGTAGATTCCACAGGTGGATATGACAGCTCTCATCAGACTATTGCAATTCACCATCAGTTTACTCTGACAAGTTTAATTAGATTCATTCACTCATTCAGAGAGTCCTTTTTGTAGCTCTTGTCTTCTCAAATCCTGCCCTCATGAAAACAAGGCAGGATTGCAACTTTGGACAGTGAGCTTTTGCAGCAGGGATGGGGTTACTGAGTGATAATTGATTCTCTCAACCCTGCAGGAGTTTGGAGCGAGGAGTAGGACTTTCACAATGAGTCAAGCATCATCCCATCTTCCATGTACAAGGGAGGTCTTCTTAGCATAGGCACAATGTACCTCAAGTGGCACATACCAGGATTCATCCCTGAATTTGGTCCCCTGGCTGGATCATGAGCTTCACTGGCTCAGGCCGGATACTGATAGGGAGTGGAGCATGAACACAGATGCATGCTCCCCACAAGGGAGGTGGATGCCCAGAGAGGCTCCATGGCTTTTTTGTGTGCCATAGCCTGCACAGAGGTTGCAGGTGTCATAAACAGATAGTTAAGGGTTAAGGTCTCTTTTACCTGTAAAGGGTTAACATGCAGTACCTGATGACCACCTGACCCGAGTACCAATAAGAGACAAGATTTTTTCAAATCTCTGTGGAGGGAAGCTTTTGTCTGTGTTTTCTTTGTTTTGCTCAGAGAAATCTTTTGAATCTAAAAGAGACCAGTCATGTCTCCAAGTTCTCCTGGAGTAGTTTCTACTATGTAATAGTGAGTATTAATTAGAAAGGCGAATTAGTCTTATGATTTGATTTCTATATTTGCAATTGTGTGTTTGCTAAAGGAAATGCTTTATTCCTGTTTGCTGATATTGCTTTTACTGAGAAAAGGGGGAGGGGGAATTCTCTCCAGAGATTGATAAGGTTATACCCTATGAGTGTCCAGCTTGGGCTCATAGAGATTCTGTATTTTCTTTTTGTTCTTTAATAAATTCTTTCTTTTCTTTGGACTTGGTTAATTCCTTCTCTTGTGGAAATTCAGGGGAAGGGGAGGGGGGAAGAGACAGTCCTCCTGGGTTTGATTCAAGCAGTTTGAATCAGGTATCTCTTTCCAGGACTAGGGAAGGGGAGGGGGGAAGTGAGTCCCTCTTTGTGTTGAGTCAAGGATTTGACTCGGTGTATATCTCTCCAAAGTGGCTAGGAGAGAGAGAGAGGGGAAGTGGGCTGCTTCCCTGTGTGGAGAGATTCAAGGAGTTTGAATCAAGGTATCTCTCTCTCCGGAGCAGGCTAGAGAGAGGGAAGAGAGGGGAGGGGTAAGGTTCCTCCTCTGTGAGTTGATCGGTGTTCCCAGGGAGTGTCTTTGAAGGGAGACAGGGGGGAAACAGGGGTGTCCCGGCCCACGTATTGACCGCAGTGGTGGCAGCAAAGGGTACCTACCCTAGGATTTTGGGGTGGGGGAAGACATGCGGGTCCTCACTTTGAAACCCCCCAGTTTCAAGTGAGGGTAGACCCAGGACAGCAGGCCTTTGAACAATGTGGGCTCCCAATGCTTTCAGTAGGAGATGAGACACTCTGCACCACACAAGAGGTGTTCAGAATCTTGCGAGATCAGGCCTAAAGAGGGGTTAGTGTTATATTATGCATTTCTAAGAAGGACTAAATGTGGATCGTGTTTGCTTCCTACAATTCCCAAATCAGATTCGTAGTTTTTTCCCCCTTTTTCTCTCTCTTGCCTTCCCCCTTTCTTTTTGCTACTTCTTTACCTTTCTGGTTTCCTTACACCTTTGAGTATTTTGTATACCACAAGATTAGAACATTTTGTAAATTTGGTGCCTTTTAGTTTTTGAATAACAGAGATACTATTTCACTCGTATTTTTTTCCATGTTAATTATACTTTACCATCTTCATCATATGACACATGAAACTTTGTCAAATACAGATGAACAAACTACAATATATAAGATTCAGGCATCTGTCCTGATATTATACAGTAATATTTTTACAGTATATCCCTAGCAATGTCTTAAAATGAAATCATGCCAGTGGATTTCTCTCTAGGGATCACTGGCCTAATGACAGTGACCAGTAACATTCATAGTTTCATGATTTTCCCATGCCGAACCTCGTCATGCTTCCCATTAACATAGTGCCAGACCATTACTGGAATATAAAGGTTACAACCATTCTTCTGCCAAACCCAACTGTTCAGTCAAAGAATCTCTTCTCCAGACATAAAGGATTGTGTCTGTCCCTGGACAGAGTTTTCCAGTTCTTGTTCCATTCACTTTTAAACAAAGAATTGCCTTTCTCCTGTCTTGAGAAATGATGAACAATGTTAAGTAGTTCAGAAATATGTATCAGTGGTTACACATTGTCTGAGTATTATTTATTAATAACTGTTTGCCATATAAGACAAAAAAAATGCAGACAATATCTGCCCCAAAGTCTTACAGTCTAAACAAAGCAAACACAGAGTAGACAGGATCCTTGAGAAATCCGGAATGGGAGGTCATAAAAAGGAGATATATCATTGTTTTTGTTTTGCTTTTTAAAAAAAAATATATATATTTGAGTGATTCACTTCTTGTAAGAGACACAGAAGAACTGTCTTAAATAGGGAGTTATGTAAAGAATAGAGTGGACTGGCAGAGTGATATAGGAAGGTTGTTAGCTGCTTGGGGATAGTGTAGAAGAAGGCTCTATGATATTCAAAGCTTAAGCCCTGATTTAGAAAGTTACTTGAGCATATGCCTAACATTAAGCACACTAGCACTTGTATTGACTTCAACAGGTGTACCATCATGCCTAAAGTTAAGCATCTGCTTGAGTATTTGCAGGGTGGGGGCCTAAGTCAGGAGTTCACTGACAGCTCTGAGTAGTTATTTCAGCCATAGCACTGGATCACACACTCACCCTACTAATATGTTCTGGAGTACGTTTCAAATTGTATTGCCAGTACTCCAGAAAGGAAAGTGTGATGATAGTGAGAGTATGGACATCAGGACTAGATGGAATTTTATGGAACAGCTTGCCAGGCCTTTTACTTTTTAGTTAAATAATACAACCTGCATTGTTAAATAAAAGCACAAGACAGAAACACGGTGAGACGCGAGGCAATAATTTTCAGCAAAGGTATCTGAGTACCAAATATCTAACCAATGCTCTGGCAGGTGTTTTACTTTCTTTTCTTACATACAGTCCATTAACTTAAGGAACTTGTTCTCCTCAGGCTGGTATAATGAAACTAAAAGGAGCACTGAGAAGGCCCAGAGGGAACCTTCATAAGCATCCAGCTAAATTCTCTCTCCCTTTTTTTGATTTAATGTACATGAAGGTTATTGAGGAACTGCAATCAATGTACCCTATGAAGTAGTACTGTGAAGAAAATGTAACCAACTTTCAAAATGACTTCATTGAATGCTATTCCAGAACTATATTTCTCCTTCCACACATTAAGGATGTGTGTACTGGGCTTTGAAGGATCACAGCAGCATATTAGGGAATGAAAAAAATTTCCATGTAGAGAATGAAGACAGGCAGTGCTGAGTAATTGTTTGCTGTGTGTTGTGTGCTGTGGACTCTGTGGAGAGACCCAATATTCCATTCAAGTGGAAGCAGAGTAACCTACCAAGCTGAAGATTCTAAAGAACAAAAATTCCCCTGGGAAGACATGAAACACCATTGAAAAGTATTTATGTGAAATTTTTAAACTTTTTTGTGATAGCCTTCATACTAGAGAGTCATTTCTGTGGAACTTTTGGAAGAGTAAAAGCTGTTTCTCTTTGCAATACCTAGATCTCCCATGGAACTCAAATACTCAAAGCCATATATAAAGTTTTCATTTATTTTTCGGTACACTTAAAACAAAGTTTACAAGATATCAGGGAGGCATGTTTTGCTGCTGTTTTTTGTCACTAATATGGATTTGTAAATCAGCCTCAGCAATTGGGCAACATGCACAGTAGTTGGTTCTCAGGATGCCTGGTGCATATTGAGGGAGTGGGTGGTGGGGAGCAGAATGAAGTGACATTTCACGGTCAGCTTTGAGCATAGGTGGTGTAGAGAGATTAGAGACCCATCATACTATATGTGGCTCACTAGGGCAACACATCCAAGTTTCCCTTTGCAGGTAGAAGAAGCTTGCCTCAAAAGAAGCTGATTGCATAAGGATATTGGCTAGCATACATAGCCAATCTCCCCTTATAACTGTGGAAAGACTACAGCTTGGTACAAAAAGCTAGTGACTAAATTTAGGCAGAATACCCCTTCAGCAAGGGCAATAATGGAAACTTCCTTTGGCAAATCCTTTGGCCTGATTTTTCTTTTGCTGGTGCACTTCAGGGGCAAGTCCACTGAAGTCAACACAACCATAGTGGTATAAGTGAGGTGAGAATCAGGCAAACCCTCCTGAGCCATTTTGACCCTCGCCCCCTTGTAATGGGGTATCCACACTCTGCACTGAAGTGCATAGGGATGACAGTGAAAGAGTTAGACCCGGGGCTTGCACTGTCTCAGAGGACTTGCTGGCTACAAAGATTCCCCCTACATTCTTTAGGGAAAGAAATGTTTCCCTACTCTTTTCATCCAAGGAAGAAAAGAGGCTTAGGAAGCATCTACCTAAACCCAGGACAGGCAGCAAAGAAAACTTAGGAACTTGGTGGCCTTGCTAAAGGACTGAATCACTTATGTGGGACTTTCTGTTTAACAATTGTTTCTCTCTCCTTCCCTGACTGTGGCTGAGGCAAGCTGCCCTTGGAAAGCCTTGACCGTCACTCACCGCACTGGCCAGCATGGAGAAGTTCTGGTCAGAGAGATGTGCGACTTAATGTGTCAGATAGGAAATAAATTTATTGCATCTTCCTCTTTCCCGCCACCATCTGTTTTTGGTGCTATGTTATGCTGTGGTCCTGGGGGTTCCTTTACCACTGACAAGCATGTACGCTCCAGGTAATCTGAGTAGGCTCTTCCTACTCATTCCCACCTCAAGAGACATTAATAAACTCACTGCACAATCCCAATCACCAAGCATCAGCCAAGTAGTCATACATATATCTCTTTCCCTCTGTTGTTTATGTCAAAGCCTTTCTAACAAACACTGGCCACTGAGTGTATCAAATCTGCAGCACACTCCAATCAGCTAATCCTTGAAACATCATCATTTCCCAACAAATGCTGCTAGACTCTTTTATGCAGGGGAAATCACACAGCACTGGCGTCTCTCCTCTTTCTTTTCCCTTTTTTTCTTCCTTAAAAGAAAAAAAATGTCAAGCACCTATCAATAATACTGAATATATCCATGAAAACAGAATACTAATTATACAGACTGTGGAAAAGAAATAGGAATCTACTGAAAGAAAGTCCTCTGTTATGGCTGAGGGCTTAGCTTATTGCCGAACAGTGCATGCATACCAACTACACTAACTTGATTTCTGATTCTGCTCAAAGTGCCTTAATACTGGGTCAAGGGCACAGCCTTCATGGAATTTGCACTGGAAAAAAACCAACCAAGATATGGAAACCTACAAGCTTCCAGTGAGGAAGATAAGTATGAAGCTTCTGACAAGATAATTTCTTTCCTGATTATGTTTGACAGATGATATATGTTAAAAGAAAGTTCTGGAAATATTGAACCGAAGAAGCACACTTGTTAACTACTTTGACAGCCTGCTCTCTGATCTCAGAAAATGTAAGCATATTTGAGTGGATTGACAGCATGATCTGTGACTTGAGTACTTTGTGTTGCTTGAAGAAGCCTCTTTATGAAAAAGAAATATATGACCAATTATTGAAAAATAAAGATAGCTCATAGTCGATCACATCTTTTTTATAATCTGTGTTCACTTTTTAATACAAAAGTGGGGAAACACAGATGATGTAGCATGTGGCTCCTGAGCAGAGCAAAAGAATTTTCTACAGAGCTTTTGTTTGGCTTTTCTCGTATATTTTTAGTAGGAAGTCTTTGAAGTTGGTCTCTGGCTGAATTTTTCCCAGTTCTATTTTCATTGTTGACTGACATTTCTCAGCAACATAGTCTATCTTCACAAAACTTGACAGACAGGTGTGCCCTGAGGAGAACTGATGCAATGGGTTTGTTTTACATTGAAATTAGGTCACAGATAAGCCTGATTGTACACCTCCCTCATCAATCAGAAGTCTGAACAATGTGTGGGTGGTGGACAAAGGTGCAGGCAAACCTGATTAATGGGAGTAGGTTGCACATAAAACTTTCCCCAGGAAAACCTATGCTTTTCTGTCAGATTGTATCCTATAACAGGGACAGGCCCATGCACAGCTTCTGACATAGGAAATATTCCCCTACTGCCCTTCTACCCCGCCCCCCCACACACAAGTCCACCCCTCTCTCCTCTCCTGCACTTCACACCCCTAATTACATACTTTAAAAATATAGGACAAGAATATAGGAAACTTTGTTGTGAAGCAGTTATGGCTGCTACACATGCAACATGCATGACCCAAACCCACAAACACAAGGAAAAGAAAAGTTAAACCACCTAGCAATACATGCATCTATTATTAATTATTATTATTTATTATTGCAGCATATCCACCCACAAGCACATACTTTATCATTTCAACTACTGTTTGCTACAGACCATGCCCAACAACCTTAATTCTGACCTCCTAGGGTTGCCAGCCTTCCATCATTCTCTTTGACTGGCTTACTGTACACAAGTCTTTCCCAAACTACCCTCTTTGGACACAAAAAACTATTAGACCAAATATCCTCAATTTCTAACACCGGGGGGAAATCTGGTTAAGTGAAGGGGTGTGTGCAGAAGGGTCAAAAGAGGGCAGAGTTAAGACTGCCGTTGATTCCCTGGCATTGTAATGAACATTGAATGGCACTGCCTTCCATGAAAAACATTTCTTTAAAATGCTTTAGGTCTGCATGCAAGTTTTTCCATTGACTTCAGCTGGCACTGTATCAGGCACAGTCAACTGACTGGTGTGTAGTGCAAGGTGCTTTAAGCATATTGAGAATTCCACAGTAGAGCTTCTGGTGTTCCTGGGACACTCTCTTGAGGCAATGGTACTTCTTGCAGGAGTAGGGATTAATTGCATGAGTAAGAATTCCAGGACTGGGCCTAAATGTTCTTTATGCTCACCTAACTCTTCCAAAACATTCATCCTTGCTGTGGCAGCAAGCATGGGTGCATTTCAGCACTAAATAATAGTATTTGATTGACTTATGGTTGAAAGACAACTGAGATTTTTAAAGCTGGCTTCAAAACCTTTATTCTAGCAGTAGCATTTGCTAGGTGAATACACCTCTACCTCGATATAACACTATCCTCGGGAGCCAAAAAATCTTACTGCATTATAGGTGAAATTGCATTATATCAAACTTGCTTTGATGCACCGGAGTGCGCAACCCCACCCACCCCGGAGCACTGCTCTACCACGTTATATCAGAATTCGTGTTGTATCAGGTCGCGTTATAACGGGGTAGAGGTGTACTAGTAAAAGCTTGTTTACGATAACATTTAATCTAACCCATTTCAATAATTTTTGTCATAACAATATTTCTTAGGAATAAGAATGTACTGTTAAAATTAAATTTTGACCCTTACCCGACGAGATATTAATTTACATAATGCTATTCATTATCTTTTTCATTTTGACTTTCTAACCTATGTGGCCAAGTTCATCAGCTGTAATATCATTACCCAAGTAGATCAATCATTTAAGCCAGTTTTGGCAGTCATACTGCTTTTCACTAATTATTGACAAAGATGAATTACCTGAAGTTGTAATAATATTTGCAGGTTCTCTGCCAAAAATGAAATCTCCCTGTTCCCTTCCAGGCCCGTCTCCAAAGCAGCCTTTGTTGTGAAGTTACATCTGCCATGTGGGGTTTTTTTTATGCCGCAGATCAGAAAATGGAGCAGTATTTTCAGATATGTATGGCAGAGTCAAACATTTGAAGTCATCCACACTAAATGAAAACACTATATCCTTTTTAATGTTTTATGTCATACTAAAACCTGCTTACCAATGAGAGGTTGTTTTTTTTTAATGGTTCAGAATGAAATGTTTCTGTAAGCTTTAGGGCCAGAAGCTCCAGAAGGTAAAGAGCTCTTTTCTCCTAATGATGAAAAGGGAAAAGTACTGCCATAAAGAACATTATTTGCATAGGCTACCTACCCATAATTCCTCTAGTGACCCTTGGGTAGTCACCAAAACTATACATGAACTTGAGTTTTGGTGAGTAATTGGCTCCCGGAGATTCTGGAGGAGGGGAAAGTGCTCTTGTTGCAATGAGTCTATTGTCAATCTGCCTGCCAAACTGCTCAAGGGTCCAATGTTCTCTTGGCTCCCTTCCTGTGGGGACTTCACTATGAGGGTCAGTGTAGACCGAGGACTTTGTTGCAGGGGGTGATTCGGAGGACCGCGGCAGAGCTGAGTGGACTGTGGTGAGGCCCCACCTAACCAACTCCCTAATAAAGCTGTGTCATCTATGCTTACGGCAGTGTTTCGAGTATAGACACTGAATGCCCAGCTAGCATGGATATAAATAGCAGTTTTGATGGCGAGGCACTGCTTTGGTGAGTAAAATAAAATAGAGTACCCGACACACCTCAACCCTCAGGTTATATACCCTACACAGCTCTCTAAATACCCAAGCAGTGCCTTCCATATGTACATGGCTATTTTTTAGCAGTGTAGTGTCCCGCTGCCTCCCCCCTGCCAGTGCCTTTCAGTGAAAGATTCCAAAAGCAGGGAGCAGCCAGAGCCTTTTCCCACTGCCAGAGCCTTTCACTTTGGTGTGTAGCTATACCTGTAGTGCCTGTACTTTATATGCCACTGTAAGTGTAGACATAGTCTAGACTAGGGCTGTCAATTCTGGCAGTTAACTCACGCGATTAACTCAAAACAATTAATCATGATTAATCGCACTTATAACAATAGAATACCAATTGATATTTATTAAATATTTTTGGATGTTTTTCTACATTTTCAATATTGATTTCAAATACAACACAGAATACAAGTGCACAGTGCTCACTTTATATTATTATTTTTATTACAAATATATGCACTGTATATTCTTCCAATCGCTAAGATGAACTGGTTTGTTTACATTGAGGGGAGATACTGTTGCCTGCTTCTTATTTACAATGTCACTTGAAAGTGAGAAAAGGGTGTTCACATGGCTACTTTTGTAGCCAGCATTTCAAGGTATTTACATGCCAGATATTCTAAACATTTGGATGTCCCTTCATGCTTCAGTCACCATTCCAGAGGTCATGCTTCCATGCTGATGATGCTCGTTAAAAAATAATGTATCAATTAAATTTGTAACTGTACTCCTTGGGGGTAGAATTGCATGTCTCCTGCTCTGTTTCACCCGCAGTCTGCATATATTTCATATTATAGCAGTCTTGAATGATGACCCAACACATGTTTGTTTTAAGAACACTTTCACAGCAGATTTGACAAAACAAAAAGAATGTACCAATGTGAGATTTCTAAAGATAGCTACAGCACTCAACACAAGGTTTAAGACGGTGAAGTGCCATCCAAAATCTGAGCGGGACGAGGTGTGGAGCATGCTTTTAGAAGTCTTAAAAAACCAACAGTTTGATGCAGAAACTACAGAACCTAAACCACCAAAAAAGAAAAACAACCTTCTGCTGGTGGCATCTGACACAGATGATGAAAGTGAACATGCATCAATCTGCACTGCTTTGGATCGTTATCAAGCAGAACCCATCATCAGCATGGAAGCATGTCCTCTGGAATGATGGTTAAAGCATGCAGGGACACATGAATCTTTAGTGCATCTGGCATGTAAATATCTTGCAACGCCAGCTACAACTGTGCCATGCAAACACCTTTCTCACTTTCAGATGGCAGTGTAAACAAGAAGCAGGCAGCATTATCTCCTGCAAATTGTACCCAACCTTGTTTGTCTGAGTGATTGGCTGACCAAGTAGTAGGACTGAGTGGACTTGTAGGCTCTAAAGTTTTAGACTGTTTTGTTTTTGAAATGCAGTTTTTTGGTGCATAAGTCTGCATCTGTAAGTTCAACTTTCATGATAAAGAGATTGCTACATTTTCAATTATATCAATTTCAATTACAACACAGAATACAAAGTGTATAGTGCTCACTTTATATTTATTTTTATTATAAATATTTGCACTGTAAAAAACCCAAAACAATGTATTTTTCAATTCACCTCATACAAGTACTGTAGTGCAAACATTCAAAAACATTTAAAATAAATGGTATTATTATTTATTTTTTTAATCGTGTGATTAATCACGATTAATTTTTTTAATCACAATTAATTTTTTTAATTGCTGGACAGCCCTAGTCTAGACACATAGTCTAGGTGGTAGAACCTCCCACTGGGACCATACAAGAGACTCCCTTGGTGCTGGAGATGGATTTTCAAAGGGGAACTTAGACAGTTGCTATTTACTGATTCAAACTGTAAGAGGGGTTTGGTGGATGGGTGAGGAGGCACAGACAAGGGATTTTGTATGTGAGACATTCTCACAAACAGGTGGGCAGGGACTTAGATGACTACTGCCAAAGTTACTGGAAGAGGGGGTATTTTACTCCTATCTCCATATATATTCTGTTACTGTGTATTCACTTTTCCCTAATACAAGATTTCCATGTTTGTACACAGTCTCAAACTGCTTGTGATTGTGGGTGTTCTGCCTGTTAAGGGCACCCAGGGAAGGTGGATTTAGTTTTCCCAGGATTCTGATTGGAAATTTGAGCCATTTTAGTTGTTTGTCAAGAAGGAATCTAGATATATTGAGCCTGGCCCTTATTTCTGCCATTCAACGCCTAGCAGAAGGGTTACACTTCTCAAATATGGAACCAAGATACTATAGGCTGCAAATGAGGTTTTAATTTGGAACAATTCTTTAAAATATTTTTTAAAATGCAGGGAATATAGTACTCACTAAGGTTCACACCGGTAGTACCTTACATCATGTGTAATCCCATTGTAGTCACTGGAACTATTTGTGGAGTGAGGTACTACTTGGTCTGAGTTAACTGAATCACAGTTTTACCCTTAATTTGTTGATGAGCTGGATGGGATCTCGTTGGGTTACGCCAACCTAGATGAGCTTTAAACCAGTGACCTAAAAGTGAAAGTAACAATCACTTTGGATGAATCTGCTAAGCAAGGAACTACGGGATGAGCAAGCATCTGAGCAGAGGAGCTGGAGAGCTGACTGGCAGGCATTGCAGACAGATTGAGGTCTGTGCAGAACTTGTGGGGAAGGGTCAGGGACCCTGCAGCTGGAAGGCTGAGGAGACAGGGTCCTGAACAGAACTCTATGGACACAGAGACGGTGATTAGCTCAGGCTCTGAAAGGGGCAGGAGCCAAAACACTGGGGACTTCTCTGGGAAGTGGTCAGTGTGTTCTGGCCAGTGGTTGGACCAACAAGAAGGGGCTACTGTCTTTGTAAAGGATAATGATAGATATGTACAGACCATGGGGGAGTGGGGAACTTGTAGCCAAGCTACCACTGCAGTTGGAGCATCCTGCTATCAGGGGCTGCACACAAGAAGTGTCACTACAACATCTGGTGTACAGTGCAGCGGGACCCCCAATGAAACACACCATGGACTAGAAAAACCTGGGAGTTACCTATGTGGTTTTTAATAGAGGACTAGACTGGAGAGGGCACCCCAGCCTCTGAGTTTGAGGAGCTTTAGCTGTCCCTATTGGGCTGCTTTACAGGGCCAAGCTAGGAATTGCTGTGTTGTACCTTGGAATGTGGCTGCTGAACCAACCATACCTAAGGCATTTGCAAACTTCCCATTCCCTTTAATTTAGCCATGTGGCTGCATGGTTATTGGAACCCACAAGGACAAGTGCCTCTTGGGCCTAGCATCTCAAGTGCTCATCATTTTCCCCTGATTTGTGGGTACCTTAAGAGGTTTGGTTACCATAGCACTCAGAAACCATAGTAATTGCACATGCGTAACTCCTAAGAGTTTATATTTTGTTTTTGCCTGTTGAGTTAAAATTGAAAGTGAAGTAATCTATGGATCAGAACACACAATCTTGGTTAGAGATTCCAATCAGGTAGCTGATGGTAAATAAAATGTCACAAGTCTCCTTGTCACTTGCCTGAAACCAAAAATATGGTTGTTGCTATTCCTTTAGAGCAGGGGTCGGCAACCTTTCAGAAGTGGTGTGCAGAGTCTTCATTTATTCACTCTGATTTAAGGTTTCGCGTTCCAGTAATACATTTTAATGTTTTTAGAAGGTCTCTTTTATAAGTCTATAATATATAACTAAACTATTGTTGTATGTAAAGTAAATAAGGTTTTAAAAATGTTTAAGAAGCTTCACTTAAAATTAAATTAAAATGCAGAGCCCCCCCCCCCTCCCCGGACTGGTGGCCAGGACCTGGGCAGTGTGAGTGCCACTGAAAATCAGCTTGCATGCCGCCTTCGGCACCCATGCCTTAGGTTGCCTACCCCTGCTTTAGAGTAGCTGGCAACCAATTCTACCACAACATAGGCATCTGAGTTTTCTATTCTTCCCTTTGTATTCGACGCAGATTGTCTGGCATGTACAATATTAACAATTTTTCGAATTTTAGAAAATTCACAATACATCAGGGCTGCTGAAGTCTCCCTGTCTCCAGCAGACACACAGATGGCACTTGTTTAAAAGGTGGCATGACTCCAAAAGAGAGCTACAACAACAGCAACTGAACTCTTACAGGAAGAAAGTTCACAATACACTATGGCATTAGTAGTTCCTCCAACTGAGCTCTGACGAGTTTGACATTATTTGTAGAGTTGGTCAAAATTTGGAATTTCCATCCCACAGGAAGTTCTCCAATTTCCAGATTTGGTTATGCCCTGAATCAGGATGAAAATTTCAAATCTTAGATTTTTTTCACTAAATGAACTATTCTGGAAGTATTTTTTTTCAGCCTTATTATTATATGTTATATGAACTAAATGATAATGTTGAAGTGAAATGTTTCCACTTTATCAAAATTTAACTTTTCAATAGTTACTCATGAAAACTGATTAAGTCAATATGTTCCCACAAAATGTTTTGATGTAACTAAATCAGCAGTTTCTAACAGAAAACTGTTCATTTGGAAAATTTTCAACCAGCTCTAATTATTAGTAAAATATGTTGCCTGAGAGCTCAGTCTCCCTAGACATTTTCACCATTAAAAGGCACAGATTTGTTGAATGAACGCAGTATAAGAAACTTTAGAGAATAGTGTATGTATAATGCTGTTCCCCCTAAACTATGGCTCACTCTCGTTCTAATAAAGATAGCCATGATATTCTACGTTCTCTGAAGCCTACAGCCTGGTTGCTTTAAAGCAGTGATTTTCAACCTTTTTTTCATTAGCGGGCCCCTAAAAATTTTTGAATGGCAGTGCAGACCCCTTTTGAAATCTGAGACACTGTCTGTGGACCCCCGGGAGTCCGCAGACCACAGATTAAAAACCAGTACTTTAAAGCAAGTGAAGAGTCTGTGGTGTTATTGAGCATCATTATCAGTCTCTCACTTTAGTGAGGTCAGAGTGCTGAACATCCTGAAACACACAAGGATTTGCATTCCCCTCAAAAGACCATCTGGTTTAGGCTGGAGTGCTTGTCAGTTAATACTATCTGACACCTCTCTTTTGGATAAAGTGATTAAGAAGGCAGTAGCTATTAAATTCTAGGTATGCTCCAGTCTGTATTCCAGCCTTCCTTTGGAGTTGGAAGAGATCAGAGTAAAGAGTGAGCCTCCTGGTTTAAGATTTGAGTAGCTGGCAATTTAATGGCATGCTTGACTAGAGGTTCTTGCTTTGGTAAGTAAGAAAAATATTTTCCATTTTAATTAGCCATAACTTTTAAAGTACTGAATCCATTTTCTACAAACTGGCTTCTTTCTCTCAATGAGACCTACAAAACAAATGCCCTTTGATGTTTTTACCTTCAACTATTGTTATGTTATACATGTGCAAAATTTTAGATTCAAGCATACTGGTACAAGAAAAATATTTCCTCCCATGCACACACGTCCAAAATGACTCAGTTAGACAAGCTCAGACTTTTTAAAAATCATCCCTATGTCCGATGACAAAGTAGAAAATTTCAGTCCCAAATAAATTATCTAAAATTCATGACCAACTAAAAAAGGGGAATTAGAATGGCTTAAAAAACAACCCCTGGAGTGTTGCTATTGACTTCCATAGAGCCAGGATTTGAGTTCTTAATTATAGTTGTACTCAATTATTTTGCTTTAAATTAACTGAATTAAAAGTTAGATGGTCAGATAGACAATGTTGATGTTAAAGAGATCTTTGATGGAATGAAACTGTGTCTGAATCTCTTAAGTTGATCAACCAAATTAAAAATATTTCTACACACTAATCAGGTATATGCAATTGTTTTTTGTAACACCTAAATCACCTTTAATTGATTTTAAGCTCTGTGAGGCCTTATTCTGAATCATGATGAAGAGAAGAATGAACCTCAAATAGATGAGAATATGAAAATAAGTTTCATATATTCTTCACTAACTTGTTCACCAGTCATATGTTTCACAGCTCTTATTAGAGATTTATTTACAGCACAGAAGCTGAGCTCAGCCAGAGGCATATGTTGCTGGGGGTGGATTGTTGCAAAGTATGAAAGCTTGGAAAAATCACCTTGCCAATAAAAACTATTTTTCAGTTGTTGAAGCCTCATTAAAAAAAAAAGTTGGACAGGCAGATGGACAAAGTCATGAGTATACTTCCTAGAAAATTCAGTTTTTATTATTATTAATAATACTTTTCAGTTCTAAATTGTTTCCATATGATGTTTTGAAAGCACTTTACAAGTAATAATGAATTAAGAAAGAATAAAATCTTTAGCCCTAGAAATGCCATATCAATAACATATCAGAACATTTTCAAGCAGTGTGTTTGAGATGTTAATGCTACAAGAACCATACGTAAATAATTCACAAGAAAGTTACAACAAAATCCATCAGCTTGTTCATAATTGTGAACTTTAGTTTTATATCATCTAAAATATTTCATTTCAGAGACAGAAAGGGGAAAATGGTAGAGATGTTAGAATTACATTTTGTGGCAAGAGACTTAAAACATTTGGCTAATTATAAAGAAAACTTGCCTGCACAAGTGAGTGAAATGAACCCTGTGTCCTGCAGTTTCAACTTGATTTGTAGTACAACTAAGTATGGGACAAAGTAAAGTAATTAAAGTCTTCTTTTAGCCATACTAGTATCTATGGAAAGCCAGTTTCATCTTCCAGGTAAAGTGCTCACCAGCAGAAGCCATCTGACTGCAAATGACTGGAATAAACATGTTGTAATTGGCAATTGACATAAATGACAGACTGCCTTGTGTGATTTACATTGCGGGTCACTGTGGTTTCCTGAAAACTTCTAATGTGTCGTTCTACTCTTAAAAGAGACTATAAAATTGTATCTTCTCACTCAACCCTGTGTGTATTCAGACTCATATATGTTATGACACACATGTTCTATTCAGGTTCTTATACTGCATCCAGCACTAGGTGAGAATGGTACAAACAGATATTCCATAAACTATTCCTTAATCAGTCTGCTTTCCTCACAAAGATTTGCATGCCACAATCTTCACTGAATGTTTAAAACTAGCTTGTTTCTCATTACAGGATTTGTCTTTTATTTTATCCATTTGTAGAGAAACTGTCCTAGGATTTTAATAAATTAAATTCCCCATATGCTAATGATAGCAGCTGTTAACGACCCTGGTGTGTGGCCTTATACCACTGGCTGACCTAGGGACTAGAGGGCCTCTGGGGTTTACCCATAGTATTCCCATGTAGATTAGCTCAGGCAGCTTTAATTTATATTACTCTGTGTCAGGACTAGCAACAACTTAGAAAAAAAAAGTTATGTATTGCTATCTAAAGGAATCTTTTGGGGGAGTTATGAAAAAGTTCATAATTTGTACT
This sequence comes from Mauremys mutica, assembly GCF_020497125.1. NCBI lineage: Eukaryota > Metazoa > Chordata > Testudines > Geoemydidae > Mauremys > Mauremys mutica. Next base: position 188,246,718 of record NC_059073.1, on the reverse strand, counting down.
GCTATATAATATTTCCTTGGAATGCAAACTATACTAGAGAGTCAAGATCTAAAATGAATTATTTTCCTATCTTGAAAATGAGAACTGAATTTGAAAGCATATGATACATGGCTGGCAGTAACACTGGCAACTACTGTACTTTCTAATCTGCCTGCAAATTCCATCATCCATGTTTAATAGCAAAAACAACACCAACAAATACATATGTTTGGAACCAGACCTTCATCCACATTGGTAACACAGATATGTGCACCACCTTTGTGTATGGCTAAACACTGACTATGGTACCAGTCCAGCAAAGCCCTGAAGCAAATGTCCAAGTTTAAGCATGTGCTTAACTACTATAAATTGATTTCTATGTGACTTGTGTGTGGTTTTAAATTTAAGCACTTAAGTGGTTTATTGAATAGAGATGGACTTAAGCCAGTTCTTAAAATAAGGATGTTGTTAGGTGCTTTGCTGAATCAGGACCTAAGTGCTTTGCTGGACTGAGGCTTTTTGGACAATTTGAGAATTTTCTCTGTTCCCCAAAGTAGGGCAGTGATACTGAAGTAAATTAAACTTGTCTGCAGAATAGTTTGAGTAAAATGTATTAATTAGAAAGAGAAAGTCCACCATCAAGTTAAGGTTTGACATGACCAAACAATGCACAATGACAAATTAAATCAGCTATTTTAGCCCCTTTTCTGTCCATAAATTATTCACAAATGGCATATGGAGAAATTGATGCAGAACTGCAAACAAGGCTGCTGAAAGCAGGAAAAGTCTGACACAAGGTAAATGCAGTGACTTATGATAAACAATTGCCCAGAGTACTTAAGCGACAGCTATACAGAACCATAGTCATACCAACTCTTCAATACAGATCAGAGCCATGAAAGAGAGGCACTTGAGAAGACTCAGAGCCATTGAAATGAGATGTTTGAGGGCAGTGAGAGAGGTGACATTCCTGTACTACATGCAGAGCAATGTTATCAGGAGTGAGACCAAGGTCTGCTGTCTCAGCAAGAGAGGAGACTGAGATGGTATAAGCATGTATAAAGGACGGGTGAAGAGAATCCTATTAGGGAGGTATTTGAGACTAATGTTTGTAGGCAAAGAACAAAAGGATGGCCAAGAAAAAGGTGGCTCGACTGTGTATGAAAGGGTGGATTAAATGCAGAGTGAACATTGTCCAGAAAGCCTGGAAAAACTGATCTGGCTACCAGATCCCCCACTAGCTAGGGAAAGGGGGAGAAGAAGAGGAAGAAGAAGAAATTATTCACAAACATGTAGCACTTTTTACTAATCTGTTCTCTATCCATAATCCATCACTGAGTAAATCCTTTGCATAAATAATGTCAAGTCTATGCCTCACCGACTCTTCAGTATGGGCATTCATGAGCAGATTAATTATTCATAACTCACTCTTCATGTTATGAGATGGGTCATATAAGTCACACGGTCTTGTTTCTGTTTTCTGATTGGATGATCTAACCTTTATGAATAGGCGGCACATCTGAAGAAATCACCAGGACCTGCATCTCTGAGAGGGTATTGGAGAGCACTTTCAGGACAGAGACACATCCATGCTTTTTGTAGGTTTTTATGGCTAGATGTGAAAAGCAGAAAGATAATTTGCTCTCTGCCTTAACTAGAGTCACTTAGTGAGGCAGAGTTGATCTCTGGCAACTGGGCATTGGTGCTGGGCTGAGATTCCTGAAAGAAAGGATTGCCCTGTATGCTGTTTGTCACCACCTCTGTTCCAGGACTGGTGTGTAAATGTAAATAAAACAAGTGATTCTTAGAATATAGCCAGACTCCACGTCACTAATTTCTCTGCCAATGGGAAGCTGACCTTCAAGGTCTTACCATCTACTAGCTGTCAGAAGGGGGTGATATTACTTATCAGCGGTTAAAGGGAATTCAGATATGAGTTTTCACCACACCAGCCAGCAGAGTTCTCACTATAAGTTTAACAGAATCAGATACACAGGAGAAGGAATTCTCCCTCTGTTTTTAGTGGAGGAGGTGTCAGTTGAGTCTCTTCATCTACTTTCATCACTGGTAATTACAGCCCTCCAAATTCCCTTTTAGAGTGTAGGGAAAATATGTTACTAACAAAAGCATTTTTGATAATATGTATATTTCAAAACCAAATAATTTCCATGCTAATAAGAGCAAAAGAAAGCAGAGTAAGAATACAGTATTGCCATACCCAACCAATCAGTCCGGCCTTCCAAAATCATGAGACTTAAAAATAAAACCACATCAGTTCTGTTTAGGTTCTTTTTTTTTCCAGCGTTTAGGTTACACTTGGGTCACATTTGAAAGTTTTCTCTGCAAGCAGGAGGGCTAGAAACTTCCTTGCTTTCTTTAAATGAGAGCTGATCACTTGCCTCCAGAAGCTGGTGCTTTAAGTAAAACATCAAATATCTTGCTTGCAAAAAAGAAACAACCTGTGAGAGTTGATAACACTATTATTATTATTATTATTTATTATTTATTTATCGTTTGTATTATCATACTGCCTTGGAGCCTCAGTCACAGACCAGGACCCTGATGTGCTATCATCTGCCTCTTCCTCGCTTCATTTCCCCCTCCCTTCTGGCAAGAAAGTCATTTGCTTTTTACATTGTGTTTTACACACAGATCTCAATGCAGAGTGATTTATATAGAATATTAAAAGTACATTGACACCATACATTGTTTGTAGACAAGCCAGAGAGGCAAAACATCTGCTATTAAATGAAATAATATAAAACTACACTTCCTCCTAAACGTGTCATCCTGTATGTCTAAAGCCTCCAACTCATTATACACCTTTTAAAAGTTGGCTGTGGAATTTTTATGTTTTCTTTTGGTTTGTACTAATAAATTTGCAATTAAACAAAAATGAATGCCCTTCAGGATGGTCATTTATTGTAAATGTATTCTTACATTTTATGTATTATTTTTGTCCTTTGGTGGTTGTTCATATTATAAATGTACCAACACATATTGACCAGAAAGCCTCAAATGAACCGATATCTTGATCAGGATGGTCGTGTAAGTCAAAATCTTGCTTGTGTTAATATTTGGAAAGCATATTTTGATGCTTGGATGAAGAAAGGCAAATATATATATTGCAAAGTATTATTACTTTTGGAATCCAAAAATCAGTAAAGATCAGGAAGGAAGACTAAAAACGCAGTTTGGGACTGAACAGGTCTGGCTTTTACTTTGTGGACTTGTCAAACGCTTAACCATATTTTAATACATATTTTAATGTTTTCCTTCTCTTTTTTTTGGTGTGTTTAAAAAATGTGAAAATAAAATGTACTAGAAATGAGGACAACAGCTATAGTTAAGGTGGGAGAAAATGCAGAATGTTTCTGTACAATATACCCACAATGCATTATTTGTAATAACATGATTCCATGCAAATCCCTCCCTGCTCACCTGCAGGGAAATGATATTCATCAGCTACATTCCTGGAAGGCTTATATATGAATTCTTTTCCTTAATCTGGAGTTTTACATGATGTCGATAATGGTTTTTTCAAGGCTATTAATCTGTAGTACATATACTTAGTCACAGACATTTTAAAATTGGAAAATGGACAATTAAATGTACTGACTTTTGACATGATAAACTCTAAAGGCTCCTTTAGAGTCATTATAGTCTATGATTTTACTGCTTACTTGGGGTTTCTTTAACCATGAGATCTTTGACTCTTAGTAACTATATTACTGACATAATAGACCAGACAGCCATTACAATCTATCATAAATATGATGGGATTTTAGCAGTGTTTACTCCTTGCTTAGGACTCTTGTATCTGTGGTTTCTAGACTCCCTTAGACTGTGCATTAAACCAGGAACCATCCACAATCTTAAAGAGAACTTTAAGGTTGATGTCTTTATGATCTATTATATTATGCCCCACTTTGATACTTCCTAGGCTCAGATTACAATCTTAGTTACATGGTATAGATCAGAAGTAATTCCATTAAATTTAGTGGAATTGCTAGGGATTTACACCATTATAACGGAGCAGAATTTGGTTCCTAATGTGCAGCTCATTGACAGTAAGTAATGTAATGGCTTCTGTGGAACTCTTATATTCTTTCATGTCAGTGAAACTACCATTGATGGCACTTTAAATATAGTTTCCTTATGAAATAAGCAAAAGATAAAAGTAGTGGGCAGATGCAGTAAACCACTTTTCTCCATGAAATGGCTGAGTTGTTTTTCCTTTATAAGACACACAAAGAGATAGAAGTGTGAACATTAATATGTGAAAATACCTAGGGGGGAAAAAGTCATAACAAATAGTTTTTCATCTGGAGTTTTAGGGGGAAGTCATGCACCCTCTAAAGAATTACACAGCGGTTCTGCCGACACTGAGCCCATAAAAAAATCCTATTTGTTTTTCCTGTACCCCTGAGGCCTCTAAATTCTGCTCTCTTGAAAAAGCCTCCTACTCTGTTGGCTAGTGATTTCTACAGCACAGTGTGCACCAACCATTCCTTCTGCCTCCTTTGAGCCCCAAATACCTTACCTATCCCAGCTCAACCTAGGGTTGCCAATTTTGGCTGGATGTATTCCTGGAGGTTTCATCACAAAACATAATCTTTAATAAAATATTAATCTTTAATTACTGGAAACTATAGGACAATCCTGGAAGGTTGACCATCCAACTCAACCCAACCCAACCCAAGGTTGGGTTCCCAACTCAACACCACCTGGGTAATCCAGGCTGATTAATCTTCAGATGCCCCCATTTGCGTACATTTCTGGCCCCTTTGTGCCAACAGAGATGTGCAAAGTGTCCTGTGCAGGAGCCTGGGGCAAAGAAGTTCTAACCAGCCTGTATATTGTCTTATTAGTATAATCCAAAATCTTTATTAGCCCAGCAAATTGTTTCCATTTATACCAATATTAGAAAAAGGTGTGTGTGTGTGTGTGTGTGTGTGTGTGTGTGTGTGTGTGTGTGTGTGTGTGTGTGTGTGTGTGTGTATTTAAAGGACGCAGCGCCTTTATCCCCTTGCATGAGATTTGTAGCTTGCTTTTCAAAAGTGTTTAGATATTTCAACTTTTGGATGCCTAACTTAATAATCACTTTTCTGATTTTTCAAAGCTGTTGTGCACCAGCAACTCCCACCAATTTCAAAAAGACCTGCAAGTGGTCATGGCCTCTGAAAATCAATTCCAAGGTACTACCACCTAGAATTATGAAACTTGAGGCACTCAAAATTAGTAATTACTATTGAAAATGTTGGTCATAAAGTTCTGGCTTTATCATCTAAGATCATAGTCTTCTAATGCATCACCACAGACAGGGAATTCCATTAACTTTAATGAGAGCTATGGGTGCTTAGCACCTCTTAGAATCAGGTTAATTAAATGTAATGAAAACTGTAGCTATTGTGACAGACCCAAACCAGTGGGGTACAGGAGTCTGGTAGAGGGCAAATATACTGGTCACTGGATGAGTAGTTTTCTGTTCCCTGAGTGACCAGAGCAGGGGCTGCACTAGAGTAATCAGGAACCTGCTAGAACCAATTAAGGCAGACAGGCTGATTAGAACACCTGCAGCTAATCAAGGCAGGCTAGTCAAGGCACCTGGGTTTAAAAAGGAGCTCACTCCAGTCAGGCCAGGGGGAGCCAGAGGAGAGGAAGTGCATGTGAGGAGCTGGGAGCAAGAGGAGCTGGGAGCAAGGAGCTGAGAGTGAAAGGGTGTGCTGTTGGAGGACTAAGGAGTACAAGCATTATCAGACACCAGGAGGAAGGTCCTGTGGTGAGGATAAAGAAGGTGTTTGGAGGAGGCCATGGGGAAGTAGCCCAGGGAGTTGTAGCTGTCATGCAGCTGTTACAGGAGCAGAGGAGGCTCTAGGGATTTTGCCGCCCCAAGCACGGCAGGCAGGCAGGCTGCCTCCAGTGGCTTGCCTGTGGAGGGTCCACTGGTCCTGCGGCTTTGGCGGACCTCCCGCAGGCAAGCTGCCGGAGGCAGTCTGCCTGCCGCCCTCACGGCACTGGCAGAGTGCCCCCTGCAGCTTGCCGCCCCAAGTACGCACTTGGTGTGCTGCGGCCTGGAGCCGCCCCTGTATAGGAAGCACTATAGACAGCTGCAATCCACAGGGCCCTGGGCTGGAACCCGGAGTAGAGGGTGGGCCCGGGTTCCCCCCAAACCTCCCAACTCCTGATCAGACACAGGAGGAGTTGACCCAGACTGTGGGGAAGATCACTGAGGTGAGCAAATCTACCAATAAGCGCAGGACCCACCAAGGTAGAGGAGGAACTTTGTCACACTATTTTATTCAGATTAAAGGGGAAAAAATGAAAAGGATTTCAGTCAGGCATGATTCTAAGAGGAGTTGGTCATGTACAAATCCTAGGATAGATAATTATTGCACTTCTGTTTTATATTACTTTCAACAAAGAAAAAAACCCTGGCTTCTGCTTGCTAGCTGGAAAATACAAAATCACAACCACACTAATGGGATGTAGAACATATTTGTGTATATTGCTGTACTGAACAAGCACAATGCTTAGCACATGGCAACTGCAGCTCTTACAGGAGGAGACTGTGAGTAGAGTACCAAAACGACAATGCAACAAGATGCTCAGCTGGTGCAAATTAGTAAAAGTTTTTTGACCTACATCGGGCTACATCATATTTACACCAGTTGAGAATCTAGCCAATATCTTTTTGTCTCTCTCTCCTTTTATTTCCTTTTCTCCTCATGTTGCTATTCCTCTCCCCCTTGTACCTTTATGAAATAGTGTAAACTGAACAGTAATGAGAAAAGACATAAAGTGTGTCCTAAGCAGTCATTTCTTCTTGTTTGGTAATTACATTGGGTTCCGAACATTCCAAATGGATTTCTGGGCAGTCAGGTGGGGTCAGAAGTTGAGGAATGGGGATTTTCACTTCATATTGTTTGATCAATTTAGGTACATTTTCTGTCTGGAATAACTCATGAAATAATAATTTTCTGTTTTCAAGTGTCTACCTTTGTTTGTTGCTGATGTGAAGACACTTACCCTTTTTAACCTATAGTATATCTTGCTGGATGATAAGTCAATTCAATAATGCTGTAATTTTTTCAGTACTGCATCAGTATGAAATTTCTCAATTATGTGGACCCTTTGGAGAAAATGCTAGAATCATGTGTAATCATGACCAGGAGATCCAGAGTTTCATATAAGCATCTCAGTCACATTATCCTTGCATGCATGTAAAATGAAACAAGACAAAAAAAATCTTTTTAGTCATGGATCATTTTTGATTGATAATTTCTATAAAGGAAGCCTGTGTAAATCAATTTGGGAGTCACATTTTAGTGTCAGGATTTGGAAAGGAAAGATAGGTTAATAATGACTGTAAATTAATTGATTGAATTGTTTTTAAGCCACAAAAGGAAGCTCTGAGCTGTGGTAAAGCTGCCTGCAAAGCATACTATTTTAAAAAAAATGGTTGGCAATTTTGAATCTGTTTCCAACATGTGATTCATATTTATTCCTATTATTCTTTACTCCATTTACAAGTGAATAATATTTTAAATTGCTGTACAGCAGATGTAAAATATTGAGAAGTCTTCAGGTGCATGTATCTATCCAGCAATCCACATCACATCCAGCCATCTGGACGCATTCTATGTAAAGTCAATAACAATTCCATGTTTGGAACTTGTCTTTAAAAGTATGTGGCCAGGGATGCTGCTGTGAAAAAGGCAACTGTCATTCTGTGATGTATGAACAGGAGAGTTGGATGTAAGACATGGGACGTAATTATTCTGCTCTGCTTGGCACTGGTGATTCCTCAGCTGGAGTGTTGTGTCCAGTTTGGGGCACTATACTTAAGAAGTTGACAAATTGGAATTTACTATTAATAAGGCTAATTAAGCACTGGAACAGGTTACCTTGGGAGGTTGTGGAATCCCCATCAGTGGTGGTTTTAAAGAACTTATTAGACAAACACCTGTCTGGGATGGTCTCAGTATATATAATTCTGCCTCAGTGATGGGGGCTGGATTAGATGACCTTTGAATTTCTGTGATTCTCTGTTGACCATTTGACTCTTTGAGTGGCTCAGCTGACATTAATAACCAATGAAAAAATATGTTCTGCACCATTTCTAAAAACCTGCTCCAAGCACGGTTTGTCCTTAGCTGCACTCTCAGCTATGTTGTATTCAGCACCAGTTTCTACTGCTGTATCCACTGCTGAATATGTTGTCAGCAACAGGTAACCTTGTGAATTTAGAAAAGATAACAGAATGTAGAAATGTGAATGTAGAAAAGATAACAGATAGTGTACTGATCTGTGGCTCCTGGAGGGTGCATTGCCTCTCTGGACCTGACACACACCACAAAAGCTCTGCTCCTTTTGAGGTTTTTTTGTTTTGCTCTTCCAAAGGGTACACAATTTGGCCACAAGGCAATAAGGCCTGGCCCAAAGGCCACTGAAGTCAATTTGAGTCTTTCCATTGATTAGATGTTGGATTAGGCCCTTACTGTGGGACCAAATAGGATGGAAAGGGGATAAGATGTTAGGTAGTGAACATAAGAATGGCCGTACTGGGTCAGACCAAAGGTCCATCTAGCCCAGTATCCTGTCTACCAACAGTGGCCAATTCCAGGTGCCCCAGAGGGAGTGAACCCGACAGATAATGATCAAGTGATCTCTCTCCTGCCATCCATCTCCACCCTCTGACAAACAGAGGCTAGGGACACCCTTCCTTACCCATCCTGGCTAATAGCCATTAACTGACTTAAACTCCATGAATTTATCCAGTTCTCTTTTAAATGCTGTTATAGTCCTAGTCTTCACAACCTCCTCAGGCAAGGAGTTCCACAAGTTGACTGTGCGCTGTGTGAAGAACAACTTCCTTGTATTTGTTTTAAACCTGCTGCCCATTAATTTTGTTTAGTGGCCCCTAGTTCTTGTATTATGGGAACAAATAAATACCTTTTCCTTATTTACTTTCTCTAAACATTCACGATTTTATATACCTCTGTCATATCCCCCATTAGTCTCCTCTTTTCCAAGCTGAAAAGTCCTAGCCTCTTTAATCTCTCCGCATATGGGACCCATTCCAAACCCCTAATCATTTTAGTTGCCCTTCGCTGAACCTTTTCTAATGCCAGTATATGTTTTTTGAGATGAGGAGACCACATCTGTATGTAGTATTCAAATATGGGCATACCATAGATTTATACAAGGGCAATAAGATACTGTCTTATTTTCTATCCCCTTTTTAATGATCCCTAACATCCTGTTTGCTTTTTTGACCGCCGCTGCACACTGTTTGGATGTCTTCAGAGAACTATCCACGATGACTCCAAGATCTTTTTCCTGATTTATTGTAGATAAATTAGCCCCCATCATATTGTATTTATAGTTGGGGTTATTTTTTCCAATGTGCATTAGTTTTCATTTATCCTCATTAAATTTCATTTGCCATTTTGTTGTCCAATCACTTAGTTTTATGAGATCTTTTTGAAGTTCTTCACAGTCTGCTTTGGTCTTAACTACCTTGAGCAGTTTAATATCATCTGCAAACTTTGCCACCTCACTTTTTACCCCTTTCTCCAGATCATTTATGAATAAGTTGAACAGGATTGGTCCTAGGCCTGACCCTTGGGGAACACCACTAGTTACCCCTCTACATTCTGAAAATTTACCATTTATTCCTAACCTTTGTTCCCTGACTTTTAACTAGTTCTCAATCCATGAAAGGATCTTCCCTCTTATCCCATAACAATTTAATTTACGTAAGAGCCTTTGTGAGGGACCTTGTCAAAGGCTTTCTGGAAATCTAAGTACACTGTGTCCACTGGATCCGCCTTGTCCACGTTTGTTGACCCCTTAAAAGATCTCTAATAGATTAGTAAGACACAATTTCCCTTTACAGAAACCATGTTGACTTTTGCCCAACAATTTATGTTCTTCTATGTGTCTGACACTTTTATTCTTTACTATTGTTTCAAGTAATTTGCCCAGTACTGACGTTGGACTTACCGGTCTGTAATTGTAAAAAAATCAGTGAATCACTGATTAAACACAGAGGGTGAAATACTGGCCCCATTAAAGTGAAAGGGAGTTTTATCAGCTTCAATGCAGTTTCACCCAAGTTCTTCAACAATTACTAAGCGTTATAATAAAATTGTTGAAAATACATGGTAGGTATAGTAACTAAATTAACACTGAAGTCTGATTATGTGAATTATTTTTCTAGTGTGAAATCCCCTTTCTGATATACAATAATGTTAACCCAAACAGTTTTTATACTTTGCATAGCAACTGTTAATAAAACATACTCAGATAAGACCAATATAAACCGTAATTCAGTTCTGGATGGAAATGAGCTATCCTGTTTTATAAAGAAACTCATACAGTTAAAAGTCTGCTCGCTTCCCTGTTCCCAACCTCACCCTGGGAGACTGTTTTACTCATGAGTAAAGTGGGCATGTGAATCTATCCAGAGATAGTATCTAAAATGCTCAAGGAGACCGCTTGAGAGGAAATGTATAGCCTACACAAAGTCTTTGTGAATGTTAGTCCATTGCAAAGAGGGACACCACAGGTCAAGCTGAAGCATAAAGTAGAATTGAATTGAACAGAGACCAGAACACAAGTTTTACACTTGCCTTGGTAAATTGTCACTGAGTCAAGGAAGCATATTCCTGTCTTCATGACAACACCATGTGTATAACCTTTTTCAAATAGGAAAAAGATGGGGTGGGAGCTGGGGAGAGTTTGCTCAAATTGATTGTGGAAGAGAAATAGCTCTGATTGTGTAGGGCAAGTCAAAAGTTCAGAAGATTATTTGTCTTCTAAATCGGGTCAATGTATGGACAGAAATACAGTGACACCACAAATTATGAACATTAGGAGCTACAGCCCAGAAATCTGTGTTAGCAGCCTATAGGCAGACATAATGAGGATCTGGTGTGTTTTCCCATTAAGGTCAATGATGATCTGGAGAAATGAGTCTAGCATACCTCTCAGAGCCCTCTCCCACATACCAGCCTCTTTCCCCGCCAAAGCCTACACAGTTGAATCAGTATCATAGTATCAGTGAGGGATACCTACAACATGACTTTGAGGTCCGGAAGAAATAATAGAACAATCTGGCTACAGAAAGAGATTTATGTTAAATCCAGTTCTGCTGAAGTTCATTTATGAAATAATTCAGCTGGTTCTTGTATCAAAGAGAAATTATGCAAATCATACTAGGGTCCACACCTGAAGCAGCATCTCTAACTTTGAACTGTTATGTACAAGCACAGAAATGATTATTTTAAACATAATTTTATGGTACATTTTATGATCTTTTATGGTACATTATCTTGCTTAGCAGCAATTTATGACATTTCTATGATAAGGTAAATAGCCTTGCACTGCAATGCCATCACTCAGAAATAAAGGTGGGGGGGTGAGAAGTTTATAATTAGGTTCAAAAGTTTGCATTTGTCTTTATGGAAAGGGGTGATCTGAGATCTGCATATGTCTAGTTTTGGAAATGTCTAATTTATTGCATAAGTTGTTTCAAAATTTTCAATTCACAGCTGCTAATAGAACTTCAGCTATCAAGGGCAAATATCTAAAAATGCATTTTCTTCCAAGATGCAAAAGATTATCTATACAGTTTTCAATTAATTTGGGCTCGTATCAGGCATTTTACAGATTGGAAGGGCAAAAGGCTCAGGATGGAAAAAAACAAAATTAAACCTAAGGCTTGTTCATATCAGTTTTGACTAGATTTTAATCATCATATGAAAATTAAACATAAAAATAAGAGAGAAAGATCTGCTTATCCCTAAAATACATTGGATTTCCAGGGGGTATGTTCTCCCCTTGATATGTGAGGAGTATAACTTCTCTTGCTCCTATTGAGAGCTTTACGTGTGTATGGGAAAGGGAAGACAGCTCTGATTATTTTTAAAGATCTGTTACCATCCCAACATGGCATTTTTTTGAATTGTTTAAAGCCTGAATGTGCCTAGAGTGAAAGGTTTGTAATAAAATGAAATAAAATGGACCATAACCTTCCTTATTTATTTATTTATTTGCATTGCAGTAGTCCCTGTGGGCCCCAGTCATGGATCATTGTAGTAGTTAAAAGCAACAAAGAGTTCTGTGGCACCTTATAGACTAACAGACATATTGGAGCATGAGCTTTCCTGAGTGAATACTCCAATACATCTGTTAGTCTATAAGGTGCCACAGGACTCTTTGTCGCTTTTTACAGATCCAGACTAACACGGCTACCCCTCTGATACTTGTACTAGTTAGAGTATGAACAAATAACAAAGAGATGCCTTTTGAACATCTTACAGTCTGAATAAGAACTTTCAAAGTAATTCCTTACACTTGTGAACACAGGCAAGAATTACTTATTTCTTGCTTATGTTTCTAAAGCTTACATTTCAGGGTTTCAGCTGGCTACTGGCAGGGGTCAGGAAGGGATGTTACTTCCCCCCCCCCACCCGCCCAGGGTATGCTGGAAGGGTTTTTATCTCCTTCTTAAGACTCAGGGATGTCCATGGCTGGAGATAGGACATTGGGCAGAGTGGGCCAGGGATTTGAGGTCGCACTGAGCATTCTCTCTCTCATATGCATGGCTGGCTGGTTCTTGCTCACACACTGAAGGCCTAACTGATCACCATATGTGTGGGATTCAGAAGTCGTTTTCCACAAGGGCAGATTGGCAGTGACCTGGAGGTTTTCTCACCTGTCTCTGCAAAGTGTGGGTGTGGGTCACTTGCCAGGATTATCTGGGTATATCGCATTTAATTATTTCACTGCCCTTGTGGGGGCCTCGAGCACTGGTGCACTTCAGTCCCTCCTTCTCTCTGCCTGTGGCACATAATAGTCTAGTTACCTGTGGGCTATAATACTTTGGTCTCATTTCAGTTGGGTTTAGTATGCTGGCGCTGGGCAGTAGTGGGGCCCTGTGATATAATGGAAATCTGACTAGATGATCTAATGGTCCCTTCTGGCCTTAAACACTATGACACTATGATTTCTTCAGGTCTGTAATGACTGCCAGTTAATGTCAGAGTGGAAGGTATGCTTTTGGACTACTGGGGCAGTGTCAGATCTCTCGATAAATTGAACCAATACCAGGGTTTGTCCCTTTAAAGGTAGCTGCATGAGGAAAGATTTACTTCTTTTCCACCCATTCTCCCAACAGGTGGGTTCTACTCTAGGAGACATCCAAATATCACATTATGACATGTATGGTGGGATGCCCCAGCAAGGGAGCAGGGGTTTTATAGGTGGCACACTGTTCCCTTCTAGTATGTGGTTTGGGGTTGTACTGTAAAATTGTCATACTGTTAATCATTTCTTTCTCTGACACGAGTATTTGTGAATCTCTTTATTTGCATGGGTCCTTATTGCCTTTCCTTTCATCTTCCGGATTATAACACTTAGGACAATTCATCAGTTGGCTGGTGGAACTGGCAGCTGGAATATAAATATCTGCCCCTCATGACTATCTAGGATAGCTGGAGTGGACTTTCAACCTCGTTGTGCTGTAGGCATAATTTCACAACCATCGCCGCTGCGGAAGGCTGTTGGCCTGTTGTTAGGCACCTATCTTTCACTGCGAAAATAGAAAAGATATTGGTGCCGCTTGATAGGTTCTGGCCTAGGCATGCATGAGATTGTTGACTATGCATGGACAATAGGTAGTTCTACCTGGTAGGTTTAGAAGGGAAGCTCAAGTTTTTTCTTCAAACTCCTAAACCATATCAACTTATATAAATAATAATGGGATGTGTCTGATCTGCTTCTCCACCCCACGCTCTCCCTCTTGCCACAGTGTTTTTGGTGATTTAAATTCAACCAGCTGAAGAAAAGTTTTCAGTTTGTAATGTAGGGAACCAGAGCCAGATTCAGCCATAGGTATTATAGGCTGATACATGGGACTCTGGATCCCTGAATCTAAGCTGTCATTTAAAAAAAAAAAAAAGCTGATGATCCTCATATTTCTGAAGATAGATATGAAAACATAATTTGAGAGTAACTCTACTTGACTGTGCAGAAAGCCTGAAAATATAGCTCTGACCGGGAAAGAAACTGATATGAGTGAAACCAATGCAGTAATATCTGCCTGCATCTGCAGAAAACCTCCAGAAGACGAAGGGGACAGTAGGTGGTTTCCTTCCTGGCTCTAACTCCAAACCCACCACCAGCGCAGACTAGCTGACATCGCAGCTGCTGTAGCTGACATCTTTTTTCTTTGCTCTAAGAACCCATCTAGCTGTGGTTCTGAGGGATCCATCCTGCTGCTGCTTAGGAAGGAAGGGGACCCTGCTGCCACTACCGCCATTGTGTCAGAACGTGGGAGACATGCTACTGGTCCAGATGAGAAGAGTGGCCTGATTTTGGTTCCTCCATGGAGTGAGGGGTTCAAGGGCCCCTATCCAGAACTTTACGAGAAGCAGGAGGAACCAGTTTTTGGTTCCAGTGCTCTGTAGATGGCTAGCAGGACACATACACTTCTGCATCTCCCACCAGCTCGGGGAGGCCTAATGGGACCATGGGTGTTAGGACAGGTGGGATTTGAGACACGCAATGTAACCTGCTGGTACAGTGGAGCAGCAGTAGGAGTGTGACTTATGTGTATAAATCACATTGTCCAGATTATTCTGTATACCGCAAAATGACAAATACTGGGCACTAAGAGCAGAGCTCCACCAGCCATAGAGAACCTGGAGCTTCCTCAGGCTTCTATATTAATATTTGTTTCTGAATTTTAACAACCTCTACAACATCTATCTTTAAAAACAGAGAGATTTTTTTAACAGTTTGAAAAGGGTGTTACAGGGCAATTAGAGCAGATACCTCCCTGTAGTACATAGGAATTGAGTAGTATCCTTTAAATAGCTTTTAAGGTCCACAGTGGTACTCAGTGCCTCCTGTGTTTCAGAAGCCAACATAGCTAGGTCTTGTATGTTGCACACTGTTAGCAAATGCAGTTGTTTAGACCCCACTGACCCATGGGGTTTCTTCCTGATACATTTGTTTGTGTAAAAAGCAAAAGACACAACACGCTCATAACTCACCATCCTCTTTTATCGCTGTCAGGACTTACCTGGATTTAGAGACATATTTTTGTTGGGCTGTAATCTAATGAAGTTTCAAACAAGTTGAGAGTCAGTGTTGTAATTCGAGTGTGCCCTTGACAGGGGTAAAAAATGTACCACTGAGGGTGATAAAATCAAACGGCTCTAACTGCAGAAGCCAATGGAGACACTCGGATCAAAGGCAATACTTCAAGTGGAATCACTGCTTCAGGCTCTGATTCTCAATAGGAATGTTCCCTTTGTGTATATGTGTGGATTAACAGTCAGTGTGAACCAGGGCTACGCTTGAGTGCGTTAATGAGAAGATGTAAATATAAAAGCACCACCTTTGCAGACTTTTCTAAATAGATATATCTGACATATGAACAGAGGAAGTCTGAACACTATGGATGGAGTCCTCAAACAGCATTATGTCCTGCACAATAGTAATGTTTAGGTCATGGGTGAGATGGGTATTTTTAACCAGTCAATCTGCAGAACCTGAAAGCTGCCACACAATCTTGAGGGACATTATGATAGGAAAGCCCACCCAAAGGACTTTGTATCACTTATAAAACTGATACTAAAGCTGAGATGGGGGAGAATGGTTCTGTTGTTCAGGCACTGGAAATTATATGAATTTATAGGTGTCTCCACACATTACAGGCAGCAAAGCAAATAGAAGGGAGTTATGTTACAATGACAGCCTTCTGTTCAGGAACAGATACTGAAGCATCAGCAACAGCAGCACAGAAAGCAGCACTGCATCATCTCATTCTCCTCACACCAAACAAAGGCACAATTAACAGCTTGGCCTATGCTTCCTTCACAGTACAAATACACCTGCAAATTTGATTCTTTTTTTCCTGAAATGCTCCAGATACATCAGACCAGATTGATATTTGGTCCTGAATAAAAATCAAAGTTCAGAGTGAAGTGGAAAGGTACAAAAAGTGGAAAGGCTATTAGAAAAATAGCTTACTGTATCGACAAATATAAAAGCAATGTCCAAGCTATAGAGGGACCTACAAAGATAATGCTTTACTGGTGCAGTAAGGGAAGGGAGCTTGTGCTAGTTCAGGATCATAACTTGGTCCTGATACTCTGTTGTCCTGCCTCTTGGGTAGACATTTATCTCATTGCAAAGTTGGTGTGAGGTACTACCACCACTTTAGAAAGAGTTAAAAAAATCATGAGTCAGACACAAAAAGCCATGAGATGAAGGGGAAAAAAACCTACATTTGAGGTTCTTTTTTACTTCTTGTTAGTTTTTCAATTGTTTGGGAGCACTTGGGACATATTTTACAACTTTTCTTTGCAACCTTGAGAGCTAGACTTTTTTTTCTTCTACCTGAAAGTGGAAGGTCTCTTCTAATCACATGATTCCAAGAGCTGGGGCTGTGAGCAAAAAATACCAAATATCATGGGACTTGCTATAAAATTGCAAGAGTTGGCCACACTGCCAACATATCAGAATGGATTGGTGTAAATAGCTGCCCAATGTGCAAGACAATGGAGAACCTAGCCTCTTGTGGCTAGAGAATGACCCTGGATTGCTGTGCTGGCTCATATCTTATGGGTCAGGTATGTGAAATTAAAAAAAAAAAAAAGAGTAATTGGTAGGGGATCTTTGCTCTGCTAAATAGAGATTCATCCAAAGGGATGTCTCTTTTTCAACCTTGTATCTATCCAGTCTGACCAAGTACTCCTGATAGCTGCCTGGAAGGTTCCTTACTACAACTCCCATCAGCTGCAGGGAAAGCCAGGCTGCACTGCAGACTTTTGCACATGCAGAGGGGGAAAAACAGAGTCACAGCTTCCCAAGAGGAGCAGTTGGATGGATTGTGCTTCAAGAGACACAGTAGCTCCAGGTGATACTTAGCATAGCCTTTTATGCTCTCCTACATCTAGAGCTCTGAGATGGGCTCCCAAATGGCTACTTGCACCTACTCAAGTTTTTGAGGATTTTGTCATGCTAATCTCTCTGTGTTCCAAATATTCTATCTGTAAAATGGGGCAAAAGATACTCTTGTAAAAGGATTGAATATCTACTGGTGGAAAAAAGCAGTCTTGGGCTGATCCAAAGCTTACTGAAAGCCATAGGAACAATAATTTTGAGTTTGTTCACAGTTACAATACAAGTCTATGGAATTGCAGTAGTAAGACAAGCACTAATTAAGTTCTGCACAATCTGTATGAAATTTTCTTTATATTAAATTTTCTTTATATTAAATTATTTTAGCAGACTGAAGTCCTATTATGCTTAATATCTTTAATTGACTGTTTCATATGAGAAAAACAACAACTATCAGTAACAGCTGATCATATGCAATAAAATAACATTCAAACATCTTAAAGGAAAATTGTAAGCATAAAACATGCCATAGTTTGCTAGAAATTCAAACTGTATTTATCTACATTAATATAGCCAACAATCAGTTTGAGTATAATGGTGTGGATTATAATAGAAGCCATGAGTGTTAGTAAGTTATATGGTTTTTAAGACACTCTTGCGGTCATATGATGGCTGACAGCCAGATGTATAAAATGGCTAGGTTTTACTGCTTACTATATCTTGGCACATACATAAAAGGACACATTTTTATTGTCTTTAAGTGCTTGACAAAAAATGCAAGTACTAAAATATATCGCTAGGCTAATCACAGTCTTCATACAATGCATTGCAATAACTACTCAATGACTATTGTTTTATGTCTCCCAAAAAGGTGTTTTTAAAGATCAGCCCCTCTAATGAAAAGGTCCTTGAAGAACGTGGTTCAGCCATCAGTTTGATGCAGATGCCAATCTCATCAGGATACAACAAAATTAAAAAAAATCACAAGAGATTTCAATATAATTGAATAAGAATGTTGGATTTTGTGAAATAGTACAGATGACCCAAACTGTGAAGTTGGGAGTACAGTGAGAAGCAGATTCCTGCTATCGACAACACTTGTGATTTTATCACAACTCTTTCATGAACTGTTTCATCTCATGAATTTTCCCTTATTCAAAGGGATGAAGCCAGCAAGATGGTATCCATTTCCCTACAGCCTATGTGTATGTGGAAGTGAGACTGCCTTCAATAAAGTTGGCTGCTACCTCCCACTAGTTTAATGAGATTGAAGTCATGCCCACAGGTAAAATGGCTGCCACTCTATGGTTCAGGGGGCTTGACAAGACACAGGGACTGCGAGGAGCAGGAGAGACAATGAGAAAGGTGGATGGGAAGAATGAGAGGGAGCAGGGCACTGTGGAGAGCAGGAGCCAGATTTAGGGCTTGCAGGGGAATCAGCTGCAAGAAATTTTGAGGGCCAGGAGGAAGGACAGTGAAGAGATGGGCGATAGAGGGATTGGATGGCAGTACCCCCAGCCTGGGGGCTTGATGGTGGGTTAGGAGAGTGCTGTTGAAGCAGGGAAAGGCAGTGTTCCACCTCTTACAAACTGATTGTGAGTCACAGGATTTTGGCACTTGCATGAAGGACTCTTGTGATGACATGAAAAGCTCTTCTGATCCCTCAGTTGTCAGGGCTGGGCAGAGCTGTGTGGAAAAACCTAAGGACACAGACGTGTCCTGCTACTGAGCCCTCAATTCAGTGTCTGGTCCTATAGTAGAGAGGGGAGCCAGAGGCAGTGGAGCAGGGATCCAGGGAAAAGCTGCTGCTGGGTCCAGGGCCCCAGACATATTAGCATCACTTCCCTCCTTTCACTGTCTTGGGACTTCTCTTCTACTTGGGATCTGGGCAGAGGAGAAGCCCTGGCAGGATGGGAGAGATCAGCAAGAGGCAGGGGAGGTTGTGGGGGTGGGTCCAGGGAAAGGGAGAACTGAAAGGGAGAACTGAAAGGGACAGTGGTTGGTGGGGTGGGAATTCAAGACAGTAATAGGAAATGTCTGGCAGTTCCCCTATCTTAGGGATGAGAAGAGGGGAAGTGGAGTTTCCATCTGAGGAGCCAGAGAGAGGCATGCATTTGGAACTTCCTTCCCGACCCCACAAATAGTGATCAGTAGACCCTGTGCATGTGAGCAAAAACCAGCCAGATACGTGCCCTGAGATTGAGAATGCAGCACATCCCCCTAAAGTCCCATCTGCAGCTTTGGATATCTCTGGTACTTCAGAGGTAGGAGATAAAGAAAACCCTAACATGAGGTTTAAGAACATAAGATATAAACTTGAATTAAGCCCCAGGGTGGTTGAACCCTGCACCTACCAAAACAAGCAATCTCATCAGACAATTGCACTCATAAATTTGTCCATCTCGCTCTTAAAACTATTAAGTTGTTTGCCCCCACAGCTCCTATTCAGAGGCTATTCCAGAGCCTCACCCCTCTGATGGTTAGAAACTTCTTTTGAATTTCCAACCTGAATTTGTCTATGGCTAGTTTATATACATTTGTTCTTGTGCCAACACTGATTTTAGCTTAAATAGCTCTTCATCCTCTCTGGTATTTACCCCACTAAAGTATTTATAGAAAGCAGTCATATACTCTCTCAGCCTTCCTTTTGCTAGACTAAACAAGCCAGGTTCTTCCAGTATCCTCTCATAAGATAGGTCTTCCATTCTTCTGATCATCCTAGTACCTCTTCTTTGTACCTTTTCCAGTTTAAATTCTTCTTTCTTGAACTTGGGTGACGAGAATTGTGTGCAGTATTGAAAATGAGTTATTTCCAGTACCTGGTACGATGGCATTGATACTTATCTATCTCTTCTGGAAATGCTTCGCCTAACATGTCCTACAATCACATTTGCCTTTTTCACAGCTGCATCACACTGTTGGCTGATATATTGTATGATAAACCCACACACCCATGTCTCTTTCCTCCTCTGTTTCCAACTGATGAATCCCCAACTTGTAGCAGAATTCTTATTATTAGACCATAAGTGCATGACCTTGCACTTTGCACTATTTTATTTCATCCCATGTCTGTCACTCTAGTAGTCAAGGTCATCCAGATCCTCTTATATAATATTCTGATCCCCCTTTGTATTGATAATGCTGCCCAATTTTGTATCACCAGTAAATATCATTAGCACACTCCTACTTTTTGCTCAAGGTCATTAATAAAAATATTGAATAAGATGTGTCCCAAGACCAATCCTTGAGGAACTTCCCTTCAGTCCAATTATTGACTTTGCAACACAAGCCGTTGCCTTCTTCCCATTAGCCAGTTCCTTGTGCAGTTACAGTGCTTGTACTAATCACCCATCTTCCCTAATTTAACTAATGTGATGTCCTGACCTATGCTTTTGGGCTAGGGACTGTCTTAATATGCCTGTAGAAGTTCTAAGGCAAATTGTAGTAATACTGTTACAAGTGTGTATGTCAACTAAAGCAACAAAGAAATGAAGAAAAACAAACTAATTCCCAGATGACTCTACCTGTCTGGACAGGAGCTGCAGGAGGGAGTATCGGGTGCCACTCTCAGGGAAATCCTTCTTGTTGGTTCTTGAGGTGATGACTTGGATGTGCAGTGGTGGGATGGTACCAGTAAAGGCAAATAATGCTTCACACATCTCACTCCCTCTAGGAGAGAAATGGAAGTGGGATGATGCATTTGTTATTAGACAAAGGAAAGAGATATCAACTGGCCATTTTCTCTTGTGTCCTGGACCCAGCCAAGAATTTTCAATATTCAAGAGACATGGAAGTTAAACCATAGTGTTTATTATTTACCCTGAAGCTGTGCCCCTCATCTCAATCTAGACATTTCTAATGTTCCTATGAGTTATAAAACTACAAATACACAGGACAATAATATTAGCTTTCAGTTCTGCCCAGCTTCTGGTGCACACATTTTCTTTTTACAAGCTAACATCAAAATCAAGTGCAAGTTGAAGAAGAATTTTTCTCTACATGTTTTACAAAATAATTTGAAATAATTCTTTCACTTTAGAGTGAAATCCTTTGTGTATGCACACCTTAATAATAAATGTTACCTTAAAGCTCCCCAACGTGAAAACTCTGTAAAACTTGGTGCAGTAGAGATGGAGGATTGAATTGATCCTCTGTACAGTTTAGAACCAGATCATTTGACTTTCACAATTCCAAAGCAGCAATGCTTTAGAAGAGTGACTTGAGATTTTGTTCTGGCCATGAAAGAAGACAGAAAAGGAGACAAAAGAAGCTGTTTGACTTGTCGTAACTTTGGTCATTTAACACAGCTTGGAATACCCACCAATAAATTGGACAATGCAGGTCATCAGTCTTTCCTTAATATTCCCACCTATTTGGGAGGGCTGCCCTCAACCCTCTTCCTTCTCAATCTTTTCCCAGCCCTTTGCTGGGATCCTTCTACCCTGCCCTTATATGGGAACTAACAGGAGTCTGGAAAAGAAGGGTATTGCTTCTCCACTGTGCCATGTTGTTAGTCCCAATTCCCCTTTTTCTAGCTTTTCTCCCCCTAAATCCACACCAGCTCCTGTTTGTAAGGGAACCATATCCCCTCTGTAATGAGTACCTGCACTGGACACCTGCCACAAGGAAGTTACAGGACTAAGTTCTGCTGTCTCCCCTTTGCCTCCACTAGGTATTCCAAAGTAGGCATGCTTAGAAGAGTGACTGATATTTTCTCAGGCTTTATTCAAAGCCCATTGAAACCAATGGAAAGACTCCCTTTGACTTCAGTTGTTTTTGAATCAAGTGCTATGCAGATTCACTGTAAGGGCAATTTTTAGTTCTGTTTAATTAAGTGTGTTTTCTATGCATTGTGTCGAGTATATCCTTACCCTGTTATTTTTCTTATGCAGTGTTCAATGCAACATCCAAAATATTGTGGAAACATTCCGCAGATGAACTGGATACGTCATTTGCTGATATTTAAATGAATTATAAAAGGTGTACATCATGGACTGAAATAAAGTATACAGCCTAGTATAAATCTGATACCACTCATACTCAAAGGAATAATTCACCTGTTGTGGGGGAGAAGGAAGGTGAAGTAAAAAAGTATCACTCACTGAAGAGAAAGATCTTATTTGAAACTAGTACATTACCTAGTGAATCAGATATACCCATTTATTGAAATGGATCCCTTGTGTCACCCACTACATTGGATTTGTCATGCATTGAACCAAATATGGTGCATGATTGACTGAATCATATACATCATCTTTAGAAACAAATAAGTCACTGACTGAATTAAATACATCTGATGCTTAAAAAGATGCTTAGCAAACTGATTCAATTTTTCCATCCAGCGAAAAGTATGAATATAGACTCAGATACATTGATGTGAAATACACACATCCCTTGATAAATGAAACACTTGATATGTAGTTGATGTAACATTTACTGAAATATGCATGCTAAGAACAAGACCAATTGTACGAGTGGCTGAATCTCATACATCAACTTACTACAGTGATTACATCTGACACATCCACTGTCTAGGAGACACCAATCATGTGAGTAGAGCGAAATCACTGTCAAAAAAAAAAAGTTTAGGTCAGCAACAGTTCCACAGCAAGAAGCCATTAGTTATAGCTGACAACATGGTTCCAGACATAGGGCGGTCTGGCTAAGATTTCAGGCGTCAGCAGAAGATGATTCATAGCTGAGGAAAAGGGAGGAGGAAGAGGACTGAGTCAAACATTTTTCACTCCTGAAAGGGGAGGGACTTTCTTGGATCCTGTTGTTTAGACCCTGGGTTTAAAAACTCAACTTGCTTCTGTGGTAACTGGCTGTACCTTAACATTAGTTGGTTCCTGTAACTCCACCCATCAGTAATTGTATCAGTTAAGGTTCCGCAGTAAGTACAACTGTAGTGTCTAATACTCACTAATAAGAATTTGGCCATGGAGAATGTGCAACCTAATGAATTATGTTGACCCTCTGCATTTTAACTAATTCGACAAAGCAGAACATATGGGTTTTGATATAGTTTTATTTATGGCAAACAAGGAACAATATGTATCCATGCCACGCAGACTGTGAGGAGCCTGCACCCTGGAGGAATAATTATTCTTCCATGATATCTTTCCTGCCATGAATGGTTGCAATGACATATCCCCTGTAGCAATCCTGCAAGTTAGGTGAAAATACTGCTAAAAATAATAATTATAATGAGGTGGGGAAAAATGGGCATGGAGAGATGGATACTTTCTGGCTGGCATAGGTGGTCTATGTGATAAGAATCTCATAGAACCTGGACATATTTCTCTCTGTCTAGTAAGTGAGGAAGAAAAAGATTGGTCTGAACAAGGTAGAGTTCTTACATGTAAATTAAATGCTATCAACATCTCCTGCAGGAGAATGTTTACATGAAGTAAAATCTGTAAGAAACAAATAAACAGCTTGCCTATTTATAACCAAATGCTGGACCTGAGCGTACAGCACAAATGGATGGGTTGTGTTGGCGGGAGAGCATTCCTACTCCCTCCTGCAGGACCCAGAGAGACAGTGATGTCATTCTGCAGCAATCGCCCTTATGAGTTATGTGCCTCTGATCCCCAAGAGTGGAT
The DNA here is from genome assembly GCF_020497125.1 of Mauremys mutica. Classification (NCBI taxonomy): domain Eukaryota; kingdom Metazoa; phylum Chordata; order Testudines; family Geoemydidae; genus Mauremys; species Mauremys mutica. The sequence continues at coordinate 188,223,214 of NC_059073.1, read as the reverse complement.
AGCTGGTGAACCATGTATTCAAGGATTCACCCATCCACGCTCTTCTCAATCACTTAAGTTCCCATTATTCTGGGGAGTAGAATCCTGAGCCCACAATGAGCAGAGCTCCATGGCATGCTGGATATGTAGATTGAGGCCTTACTCTTGCCTTCCTCCCATACTTCATGTAGCAGTAGTGAAATGTATTGTTAGGTCAAGTCATATTACAGCAGTGGACGTGAAGGTAATATTCAGCCTATAGTGTCAGTGATAGGGCAATTACTTTCTGTTCTTTTTTTATTATGGGTATGTCTACACAGCTTTGTAAACCTGGATCTGTGGGACCTGGACTTGTTGGCTCAGTGTTTCCAAGCCTGCACTTGAACATCCAGGCTGCATTGTGCACCGGGGCTTACAATTGCTGGCTCCCGGTCACATAGATATGCTAATGCATACATACTGTGCTACACAGACCTTCTGATTTTAGTCTGCTGCTTGAGCTACGTCCACACTGCAAATTACAGGTCCTGCATCTGAGTCACAGCAGGACACAGCCTCTGACCCAGCCCCCTTGGAGGGGCTTGGAGCCCGAGTCCTGAGTGCTTGCTGACCCTAGTCAGACTGATTTGTGTGTGGACAGAATGGGGTCTTGGGCTCAAACCTGAGTTAGAACCCAGCCTTAGTGTGCAATGTAGATATACCCTAAAATTGCCTCTTATTTCTTGTATCTCTTTCCCTTTACATAATTTCTCTCTCATTGCTTCCATTCACGCCACATCTCAGTTAAGCAATATGGGAATTTCACTAACAAATATGGGAATTTCTCTAACATGCCATTTATTTTCTCTTCATTAATAATCTATATGATGTTACATCACCATATGATATAAAATGCATTACTTATGTGTCTGCCCTTCCCTCATCCCCTCCAACTCAGTGCTTGGCCATTTACCCTTTCCTTTCATTCCAGGCCTTCCACTAGTTTTCATTCTACATAACAATGCTCATATCCAAACTAGATTCAATTAATTCGGAGAGTAAAATTTCATGAGACACTGTGATAAAAAGCTTTATTAAAATCCAAAAATATTTCTTCTATTGCATTCTCTTGAATCTTTCCTAATCAAAAAGCAATTGGCTTTGTCTGGAAAGATGTATTCTTTATAAACCTTGGCTGCTTACTGCTCATGAAGAACATCATCAGATCCATGAAGCTGTTGAACAAAAGTGTTATTAATATCACTAGAAATACAAGCTAGATATTGGCTTGGAATAGCAGAGAAATAATTTCATGGTTAGTTGTCATAGTTGAAAAATAATTCTATTGTTTTGCCACCAATTTCTTCTATAGTGGTACCAGGTGGTATTGGGCCCATTGCTAAAAATCATCCCAAAGCTGAACACATATGAACTACTTCCTTATTCTGGCAATACAGTTACTTGTATTTTGAAGGGCAAGAGTTGGGTTTCCACCTTAAATCACACTCTACTCTGAAAAGTAACTTTAAAAACAGCACCAAGGGATTTACTAATTTATGTGTCTCAGTGGCTTCCATATCAAACTTGCATAGTGGACAAATAAAACAGTAACTTTGTTTGTTTGTTTTTTGTAACTGCCAGCCCTGCAAATTTAGTCTCGTAGCTCAATGTCAGTCTAGATTCTTTCTGGCGTGGCGCATAATTACAAGTAATATAGATTCTGCTGGTCAAATCCTACCATCTCATACACCTTGAAAATCACTTTGTCAGCTATAGAGATACACAGGAGCAAACAGGAGTAGCATTTGACACTGTAGCAATTTTGTTCACAATTCATGAGTCAGGCTAGGCTTTAGCTCAGTCTACCATCACTGTGTTTGTGCTTCAGTTTGCTCTTTTGGGAATAAACAGCATTAAAAAGTAATGTTTACACTGAAACTAATCAGCTATGACTCTGAATATACACAGGGAATCTCATCTGCGGAGTAAGCTCTAATGGTGATCCCGGCAATTACAGACCGATAAGTCTAATGTCAGTACTGGGAAAATTAGTTGAAACAATAGTAAAGAATAAAATTGTCAGACACAAAGAAGAACATAAATTGTTGGGCAAAAGTCAACATGGTTTCTGTAAAGGGAAATCATGTCTTACTAATCTATTAGAGTTCTTTGAAGGGGTCAACAAACATGTGGACAAAGGGGATCCAGTGGACATAGTGTACTTAGATTTCCAGAAAGCCTTTGACAAGGTCCCTCACCGAAGGCTCTTACGTAAATTAAGTTGTCATGGGATAAGAGGGAAGTTCCTTTCATGGACTGAGAACTGGTTAAAAGACAGGGAACAAAAGGTAGGAATAAATGGTAAATTTTCAGAATGTAGAAGGGTAGCTAGTAGTGTTCTCCAAAGGTCAGTCATAGGACCAATCCTAGTCAACTTAGTCATAAATGATCTGAAGAAAGGGGTAAAAAGTGAGGTGGCAAAGTTTGCAGATGATACTAAACTGCTCAAGATAGTTAAGACCAAAGCAGATTGTGAAGAACTTCAAAAAGATCTCACAAAACTAAGTGATTGGGCAACAAAATGGCAAATGAAATTTAATGTGGATAAATATAAAGTAATGCACATTGGAAGAAATAACCCCAACTATTCATACAATATGACGGGGGGGGGTAATTTATCTACAACGAATCAGGAAAGAAATCCTGGACTCATCGTGGATAGTTCTCTGAAGACTCCATGCAGTGTGCAGCGGCAGTCAAAAAAGCAAGCAGGATGTTAGGAATTATTTAAAAAAGGATAGAGACTAAGACAGAGAATATCTTATTGCCCGTATATAAATCCATGGTATGCCCACATCTTGAATACTGCATACAGATGTGGTCTCCTCATCTCAAAAAACATATACTGGCACTAGAAAAGGTTCAGAGAAGGGCAACTAAAATGATTAGGGGGTTGGAGAGGGTCCCACATGAGGGAAGATTAAAGAGGCTAGGACTCTTCAGCTTGGAAAAGAGAAGACTAAGGGGGGATATGACAGAGGTATATAAAATCATGAGTGATGTGGAGAAAGTAAATAAGGAACAGTTATTTACTTGTTCCCATAATACAAGAACTAGGGGTCACTAAATGAAATTAATGGGCAGCAGATTTAAAACAAATAAAAGGAAGTTCTTCTTCACACAACACACAGTCAACCTGTGGAACTACTTGCCTGAGGAGGTTGTGAAGGCTAGGACTATAAGAGGGTTTAAAAGAGAACTGGATAAATTCATGGAGGTTAAGTCCATTAATGGCTATTAGCCATGATGGGTAAGGAAGGGTGTCCCTAGCCTCTATTTGTCAGAGGGTGGAGATGGATGGCAGGAGAGAGATCACTTGATCATTACTTGTTAGGTTCACTCCCTCTGGGGCACCTGGCATTGGCCACTGTTGGCAGACAGGATACTGGGTTCGATGGACCTTTGTTCTGTCCCAGTATGGCCATTCTTATGTTCTTATGTTCGTAAGTAGGAGTCATTTTCAGACAGTCACTTTTTGGAGTCGACCCACATATTAAGGACCAGAGTCCATCTCTGACTTTTTATTCTAGGATTACAGTACAGACTAAGTCCCACATATCTTCATCCATCTCTGATGGCCACATCAAACCCCAACAGATCTGTGGCACCAACTGCAGTTCCAGCTACATAGCTTGTCTTGAAATCAGCCACTTACATCATTCTTTCACACACGCAGGGTAGGAAGATGCCAGAGACAAAGCATACACTTAGGTTTGTGCAGCAAGAACTGCATGTTTCTCCCCCTTCCAAATACAAGATGTCTCTGCATATGGGTATACAGGAAATATCCTACCTCCTTGTGTTCTCATCTCACCCAGCTGCATTTACTCAGATTCTACAAAGCAGGGGGCTGATAAACATTATCCTAGCTCCTATACAGCACTTCTCATCAGCAGATCTCAAAGCTCTTTACAAAAGAGATCAGTGTCTTCACCCCCATTTTACAGACGGGGAGACTGGGACTCAGAGAGGGAAAGTGACTTGCTCAAGGTCACCCAGGAGGCCAGTGACAGAGTCATGACTAGAACGTAGGTCTCCCAAGTCCAAGGCCAGAGCTTTAGCCACACTGCATCTCCCAGAAAGGGCACAAGAAAGGGGAGGGAAACCCCTTTCCACAGTGGGTTTCACACCAGCATGATACATACACCATCTTTGATATGGCATGCAAATCTGGTGACTTGCATACATATCTGACCAGTTATTGTATATGCCTAATTGGCCATATGTGGACAAAGACTCCATTTATGCATGCAATTTGGTACTGTTTTAACATGCAGAAAAGTAGGTGTGCATAATTGTGCAGAAGCAAATATGTGAAAATCTTTTAATATCTGGCCCACTATGACTATTTTAACAATTGATCTACATACTATGATAAAAATATGCAAATCAAAAACATTCTCTTAATAATTGTTTGTGTTTTCAGAGACACACGTACTCAGATTTTTATTCCCAACATGGACACAAATTTAAAAGAATACTCCAGAGTTATTTAGATTCCAAATGTACCCTCCATTAGCACTGTTAAAAAGTAGAGGAGATTGCCTTCAAGATCTTAAGTAACTATTTTTATTAATTCATTATCCACTATGTATTCAAGTTCTCTCCACTAAAGAAAGCATAAATTATATAAGAAACTCTATTTCCAGAGCTGTGCTCTGCTGATGATATTGATGGAAAACTAAATTTAAAACAGGTCAGTGACTTCTTGACCTGTATTCCATAAAAAAGAGGAGACAAAATAAAAATCAATATTTCTCTAACAGAGAAAGACAAAAATAACAAGTACATATCTAAAGTCCCTCAATACTCCCTCAGCTGCACTCTTTAACCAAACAATTTCCAACTTGAAAATGACTTTTGGTTTTTATTTACTTGTAAAGGTGGCTGAAAGTTCAGGGGATGTGTCTTTTTTTTTTTTTCATTCGTAGCTGTCTTATTGATTCCTGGTTTAATATTGGCTCTGGGGACTTACTCTCCAGAAGTGTAAATCCAGTATTGAGATGGAGCTGATTGATACTTCATGGAAGACAGTCTTAAGCCTCAATACTAGGAAGGATAATAGTTAAGAGCCAATGTGAGATATGGTGATTAAAATGAGTCACTAATATAGGAAACTTGTTGGGCAGATAATAACTAACCCTTATTTCCAGGTTGAGAGTTAGTTCAGAAGCTTATTTTGGGAGTTGTGGGCATCAGGGATGTTGTTACCTTTCTTACATGGACATTTCTCTTTGCCGAGGAGATTAAGGCAGTATTTGTAAGGCTCTTGCCCTTAGCTCTGGAGGACATGTTCTTGATATGTTCCCAGCTCTGGCAGCAATTTTGGCTTGATAGCTGTTGAATGGAAGTTGTATGGTGTTGCCAGGAGCTTGGGAGTTAGAAAATTGAGCATGGGTCAACTCTGTGAACTGGATCTTTCAATCCTTGATATGATGAGTGTGGGAGACCAGGTGCTGTAGAAGAAATCTAATTTATATATCAATGTGTCCCACCTTTCTTGACAAGGCTCTCATTTTAGTGCCACACTGGAATATTAGCTCATTATCTATCAGGAGCCTTAATCTAAAATGAACAGTATTGAATGGAAGTCTGATGACTCAGAAAGTTACATTCAGCCATGACTGAATTATAGGTGAGGCCACCAACTTTATATGTGTAAAGGCCAGGCCAAAAAACACACAGAGATGAAATGCTCTGCCTCCCTTTGTAGGGAAAGATGGGAAAAGCCAGCACTGGCCAACTTCATTTAAATAAATTATGATGTTACTTACCCATAATTCCACCTCCTGAACTTAATTGCTTTGGTTACAGTTTGTTTGTTTTACTTGTATACATGATGATAGATCGTCACAGGGCAGAGGAATTGTACACTGGGATGAATGGGTCACCCTGAATTTATGGGAAGTAGATTTTGGTTTGCTAATGGTATCCAAGCTCAAGAGGGGTAAAGAGCTCTGTCCAGAGATCAAGAGCTATATTCCAAAGAGACTGGGTAAGGTCACTGTTTTGCTCTAGATTCTCCTCCTGGAGGTTCTGTGCCCTTTGTGGATTGGATCTCCAGGACCTGACCAGACAGGACTGGTGATGGTGCAGAGCTGACTTTGCAGCCAGGCCTGACTAAATCTGAGGCGGCAGCATTGCAGATCTGACTTCACAGCATGGCCTGACTGGCTTCATGATGATACAGAACTGACAGCTCAGCAACCAAACAGATGGTGGCAGCAGTGACCTCGTTTCACAATGCCCTAGCCCACTGGGCTGGAGGAAGCAGATCTGATATCATAGAACTGAACCAGGTAGCTGCACATCACAAGGGCATGGCAGAAAGGTTTTCTCTCTACTGGAACAGATCAGTGAAGAAGAGCCTCCCAATGCTGCTCTTTGATTACACCTGAGTCTAACTGGATCTGCAAGCTGAGGTTTAGTTGGGAGGAAGGAGAGCATCATGGTGGGACTAAGGGTTCTCCATGAATCAGATAATTATTATTTGGAAGTGGGCCGCTGACCAAACTCCTGATCTGATGCAGTGATTTGGGTTGCTCAGTTTCTTGTATATATATATCAATGTTATATATAGGGTCTTTATGGTTCTTTCAATAGTTTTTCGCCATAAGAAAAGGTATTTTTGGTTCCATGATCCCAAGGACAGCTGAGTGGGGAGGAGCCACCTGCAAAGGTGACCTGGGACGTTAGGTTTTAATTTCCCAGAACCAGAAGTGGGAGTAATAACTCAAGTCATGGTTCTCTTTATTTTAGAAAAGTGACTCTTAGACATATCGAACCCCATCCTTTCTGCCATTGGCGCCTGGCAGAAGAATTACACTTGTACTACGGAAACTGGATGCCTCAGCTGTTCCCTATATTAGCACAACACTGTCTGCTAGGCACTCAGTTCAACACAGCTTACAAAGGTTCACTTAGGGGATTCAGCAGTGCCTTTTCATCTGACCTTTGGAAGCGGGGAAACCTGGATTCATTTGAGGATCTCCTCCTACTTAGAACTGAGAAAATCATGAGCAATGAATAAGCTACTTGATGAATTTCGCCTCTTTTGATGTTCAACAAATGTCCACAAACAGATGGGGATTTTCTTGAATTTATTTATTATTCAAAATCTTTTACTCTGGGACATGATGTCTGAAAGTTGGTATTTGAACTTTCTTGCTGGGTCACGAATCAAATGGTAGTGTCTCTATATTTTTATGATCTGTTCTCTGTTTTCTGAAATGAAAGTGAATTTATAAATACAGCAGGAAATTGTAGATTTGGACTGTGATTTTAGAGGAAAGAAATTGCCCTCCAAATTACTACAGTACATTTTGTAACCAGTGGAGGGTCAAGAAGTACGTTAAGAGGTGGATAATTGTTTCACGTAAAAGCAAGGGCTTTCAAAGTTTGGTATGAATAAAATGCCTACTTTTCTGAATACCAAAGGTAGATATTTCCTGCCTTTTTACACTTGGTATTTTTTTATATCTATGTAATACAGAGTTCATAAACACTTCTGAAAAGGGGCTTTAAAGGAACACAGGGGAGATGTTTGGTTCCTGAGATGTCTAGACACATCAGGATTTACTCATAAGTCCTGAGTATGATGTCCTTGCAGATGGACTACTAGGTATATTCAATTTATATTCACCAGAAATAGCAGACACCTGGAAGAGAGCCATAAGGCTGAGAATGCTGAGATCTGGGGAGAATCCAAAATGTCTTCTATGGGGGAAGGTGGACAAGAAATCCCAGGCTATTATATATATAATAAATGAAGAGCTTGAAGAGCTGATCTAAAAAGTTTGAGCGCTTGGTTGAGAGAGAGAGAGATGCTATTAGATTGTCATCTGGATAATTTATGAGACAGATGCTTAGCCTCCAGATGCAGGAAGCCATTGGTCTGAGAATCATGATGAATGAGTTAGGAAATCATGATCAGGCTAAAAAAGTTATTTTCAACTGTTGAAGTCTATCCTGCTAAAGAACTTTAAAATGTTCTGAGCAAGAAAAGGATATGGGACATGTACAAACAGTGGTAATGAAGAAGATTTTGGTTAATTTAACCTTTATATGGCCTATGAGTGAAAAATTAATGTGCTTATCTACATATCCATCTGTCACTCATCATTGAAGTATATCAGCACCTCCTGTGAGTAAAAAAAAATGACAGTGATATCTCTCTCTCTTCAAGGTAGGATTCAAGGTTTTAGTGATTTTTTTTAGTCTTGTGTGTACAGAAGAGTAGTAGCACAAAGCAGTCAAAATGACAGAAGATTTCAGGAATGGGAGTTGTGGTGAGAGGTACATTAGCCTTGGTTTTCAAAGTATTAAATAAAAGGAAGGATTGATCCTTTTAACTTATAAATAATAGAAGGAAAACAATTCATAGAGTATTTCTGGACTTCTGTAATGCAGAATGTTTAAAATATTACATTATCAATCATAAATCGGCTACAATCAGCAAGAGAAACAGTTATTGTTTGTGTATCAGTTCAAAAGCAAACTGGGCAATTCCCCAACCCAACTCCAAATTTCATAACTAAGATGATGATTTGGTGGTTGATTTAATGTAAATGGAGAAGGGGGAAATTGACATTCCAGGTTAGATGATGGCAGGCATTTCTTTTTAAGGAGGGAGGCCAGTTGGTTTAAACAGTTTCTTTGCTACAATTATTTCTGAGGTAGGAAACATCTGTGATCCTGTATAGACTTAACCTGTGGAAAGGAAATAAAATATGCTTGGGTTGTTATATCCATTTTACTGAAGGATTTTTTAAAAAGTACATGTTATCCAACTGAGCACCCAAATAGGTTCTGGAAGATGCACTCTTCCTAAAAATATACGTGTCTGAATGTTTCATCAAGGTTAGCAGTGTCCATGAGTGTAGTAAGTTGTTGTAACACTTGTGAAAGGTGCTAGAGATGAAGCTGACATCAGGCCTGATTCTCCACTGTCCTACTCCCTGTATTTACCGTAGTACAAAGAGAGTGTAACATATTACTGTACTATTTACTTTGCACTGGTGTAAATAATACTGCCTGGTGTAAGGCAACAGAACATGAGGACCCTGATTTTTCATGACTGAAGTCAATGGGAACTTTGCCATTGACTCCAGTGGACGCTAGATTAGGCCACCCGTTTGTCTCTATATGCAATGCAGGTACATTATGAGCAGCGACAGTGCCACCTTCTTCATGCTATCAAGCCAGTGGCCCCCACCCTCCTTTTTTTTTCTCTCAGTTGGAGATAGAAGACAATTAGCTGAGTTTTCATGCTCATTCAGTCCATGGCTTACCTTCTGTGACTTCCAACAAGGGTGAAAATCAGCTGTGGTTTTGGTGGCAGGTTTTATAGTATGGTCACCTGCTCAGTAGAACCAACAAAGAATCCTGTGGCACCTTATAGACTAACAGACGTTTGCAGCATGCAGCATTCTTTGTTGCTTTTACAGATCCAGACTAACACGGCTACCCCTCTGATACTGCTCAGTAGAGTGTGTATATTTTTACATTTGAATTACTCTGCCAAGCTGAAGTGCACCTGCTTACATTTAATTACACCCAACACCACCAATGACATATTTTCTTCAAAAATGACAAGGAGTCCAGTGGCACCTTAAAGACTAACAGATTTATTTAGGCATAAGCTTTCATGGGTAAAAAAACCTCACTTCTTCAGAAGCATGGAGTGAAAATTACAGATGCAGGCATTATATACTGACACGTGAAGAGAAGGGAGTTACCTCACAAGTGGAGAACCAGTGTTGACAGGGCCAATTCGATGAGGGTGGTTGTAGTCCACTCCCAATAATAGATGAGGAGGTTTCAATTCCAGCAGAGGCAAAGCTGCTTTTGTAATGAGCCAGCCACTCCCAATCCCTGTTCAACCCCAAATTAATGGTTTTAAATTTGCAAATGAATTTTAGTTCTGCTGGATATTTTCTTCAGTGTATTGCTGCTTGAAATGATACATTTGCTGGTATTTATTTTTCAAACACACAAGTTTATGAAAAGAAAAAACCCCAACATTTCTCCTTTAGACATGATAGCTTATTTTTATACTTTTAGATATTGCATATGCTATTGTACAAGTGAATACACTTTCTACAATAATGTGAATTATACCATACTGGCTTTATGCAGATTGTCCTGTTTCTCATTTAACATCTAAAGAATTCACTAAAGGAAGCCTTCCAGAATTTGAGACATCACCTTGTGGCAAATTATAATTAGCACTGCATTATTTACAACGTGATTAGATACCAAGAGATTTTTCAAAGGTAGCATAAAAAGTTACATTGAAGGTGATAATGATTCATTTGGAGTGATATTCCTTTGTTCATTTTAGCATCCCCATAAATGTTTAAAGAATATAAATTAGGCTTCCAAGCCAATTAATTTGTCTGTTTCTCATCTCAAGTGATGTATTTTAATTATACTTTCATGCCTCTAAGCTTGGAATGGAAGACACCGTGCAATGAGCATGAAAAATAAAACCTGTAAAAGTCCAAAAAAGGATCAGAACAAATTCTTCACATTTGTATCTTAGATTCATCCCATTTCATTTGGACAATAAGAAAAAAACATTTTTAAAATTATGGACAATTATGTGAGACATACAAAGATTACCTTCTAATTTGGGCTAAATGCATATATTGGTTTTATCTTAAATATTAAGATGCACTAAATTCACTGCATGAAGTAAAATCAATGCATTATTCATTTTGCACTACAAGAAACAGACACAATTAATAAGTGGTCTAGAAAATATGTTGGATATTAAAAATCACTTTCTTTGAGTTCAAGCAAGTTTACTCCTTATTGGTTAATTCCTTATAGTCTGATTTTGACCTAAAACTATATAATAAAGAATATTTATGACTTACAAGCACAGAAAATTATTTTAATTCATTAAACCTTGAAATTGACCTGCAGAGTTTGAGATAAAGTTAATTATTTACAACCAGTAAACTCAAAACTTTACTTTTTATAAATTAATTGTACCACCAGGTAAAATAATTGACAATCATTAGTAACAGCTACCTCCTAAGGTCTGTGATTTAGTTGTTACACTGCCGATAGCATATCTGGATAAGCTTTTATTATATAATGAGTTTGTTAGGGTAGAGAGCAGGCTGCTTCCAGCTATAGTTAACCATTTGCCGATCCATGAAAAAAGAAGGCCCTCTGTGAATCCATCCTCAGACAAATGTATCTTTAGCAGAGCAAACTTGCTGGTAGATATAGATAAAAGTGTTTATAAAAACAGAGCTACTGAAGAAGAAAAGATGCCCATCTGTCCATCCTGTAATAATATACCGTGCTTGTGCATCATTTTTTCCCCTTCTTTTCCACTTCAACTTTACCCCACGCCTGTATTTTGTTTTGCCTCATCCTTCTTCATTTTGTTCTCTACTCCATTAATGTGTCCCCTTCTTATACGGGAGTAAAAGAAATGCAGAATTTTTGTGACAATACCATATTGTTGAAATATTATATAATCTTAATAGTATAAAAAATTAGTAGAGGTGGCTTATATGTTTTACATTTTGAAGGTTTGACATTTCCTGTCACAAATTTGATTTTTTTATTGAGGAACAAAACCAAAACCCAAAATATTTCAGTGAAATGTTGGGAGGGTTTTGCTTAGTTTTGGTTTTTTAAATCCAAACATCTGGTTAAAATTTCACCATTTTCAATGTTTTGTGCCCTGTGATTTTTTGTTTCTTTGCTTTTTAACTACTCTGATGATTATTATTAGGATTGCAACTAGAGGCCCCAGTCAAAAACCAGGGCACTATACAACCAAGTTAAAGAAAGAGAATCCTTGCCCCAGAGAATTCAAAATCTAGGACTATCACAAGACACAGCAGGTGGCTAAATGGGGATACAGTGGGATGGGGAACAACATAATAGGAAAGAATGGTAAGTTTGCATATATACTGGCAGTCTCAGTGGTCACATAAATCATATAAATATGTAGTCACAAAAATAATGACTCAGACTCTCTTACTTTAAGGACCCTTTACATATCTCTCGGAGTGTAAAGGGGGCTATAATTTACCCCCAAGAAGAGTCATTTGGGCCAGAGAGAAAGAGAAAAGCATAAGCATGAAAATGACTCTGTAACCTGATGGATATGACATTCACCCAGGATGTGTGAGACTTGGGATCCTCCACCTGTGCCAATGACTATTTAATTATTTATCCAGAGTGCAACACCTTCAACAGGAGAGACTGAAGGAGCCTCACATCAGAATATGTCATAGTCCAGTGGTTAGGGAAACTCACTTGAGAGGTAGCACAGACAAAGGGGGATTTGAATTGGGGGTCTCCCCTATTCCAAGTGAATACTGTAACCACTGGGCTAAAGGTTACCAAGGATCTCCTCCACCCCCCAGTTGTTTTGTGTGAACTCGCCTGAGGGGCCCGATCCAGTAGGCATGCTCAGAAAGTGCTACCTGGCCATCAGTTACTCAGCCAAATGCCCCCCCCCCCCCCCCCCCCGGTTTGTTAATCACTCTGGGCTTAGGTGGAGATAGGTGTCTGGATGCCTAGAGGGAGGCAGCAGTGCACATGCTCAGACGCAGAAACAGAGGCACCGAGAGAAAAACTTAGGCACCGAGTGAATTTAGGTACCTACAGGGTTCAGTGAGAATTTTGTATATCAGGGTGGTCCCAAAACTGGGACAAAGGAGCCACAAAATAGTGACTTAGGCTCCTAACTTCTTTTGTTCATCTAGGCTTCCAGTACCAGGGTGATTGGGGTCATACCAGACCTGTAGCTAGTAAAAGGTTGTGCCGTTTATTAGTCCATGTTTCCTTCCCTGGGTTTGTTAGAGATTCATGATTTGAATCCCTTCAAAGACAATGTGCTCCACTGATCTTCTGGCAGGGGGCAGGCAGCAGATCTTCATAACTGAAGGGTGAGAGTTTTAGTCAGGTTTTTAGGACTGGTTTTAAGTACAGTTTCTTTAGAAATAAGTTTCCAAGACAAAGATATAGGTAACGAGTGGAAAGCAAATAGAGAGACTAAAACAGATTTACATTTACAGCTTTCAAGTGCTACAACATATTTAATTAAAATGTTTTGTCATGTATTCTATAGATTAATTAATCATTCTGTAAAAAGGGTGGAATAGATAAGGGAAAGGTCATCATTAACAGATATTATAATAAGCAAGCATATTGCATTGGATTGTTATACAAAAAACCAACCCTTTAGTCTTACAAAAGTACCCCAGAAAAGATATCTCCTGCTCTATGTCATCAGAGCCAACTTGACAAGCCATGTTTAATTTTTTTCAAATATGGTTGCCTAAAATTAGGTACCTATATCCACATGTATGCATCTGAATTGGTGGCTTGATTTTTAGAGATGCTGAACATCACAAGCCCTACTGAGTGGCATGTACTTAGGCCAGATTTAAGTGCCAAACTATTAAAGTGGGTTGAAAAATGCCAATTATTTTTTTGTAGAAAAACCATTTTTATTGCTTTTTTTTAAAAATAAACCTCACATGAAAGGTTTGCTTTTTGAAATGGAAATGGTCACAAACATTTTTAGTTCAATTTTTCATTTTTCAGGGATTTTTTCACCAATTTTTTTTGTTTGTTTTTCATTGAAAAATAGAATATTTCACCATTTTTCATGAAAATTTTCATTTTGGTTGAAAAAATGTTTTGAGGAAACAATTTTGATCAGTTCTACTGAATATGGATTTAAGTTCTTAACATTTGGCAATCCAAATTTGTAAAATTGTATTTGTCTAGAAGTCATAAAAGAATAATTGCTCCCAATAATAGGAGTTGATTAGGAATATTTGGTTTCAAAATTCAAGCTGTGTTGGTCGATTTTATTTGACTTTGATCATACACAGAAGTTCCACATTATCATTTCTCTATCACTATTAGACAACATAAGTCTTAGAATCAGGTTTCTGATGCAAATACTTGTGTTCATGAGTTCAAAATTGACTTTTTGCAAATAATTTGTAATATATGCTTTAAATGATCTGTTTCAATGAACTTTCCTGCCAATAAACTCATTTGCAACACTATTCATTGAAGTTCATTCTCAGGAAAACATTTAAGCATGTCCTTAACTTTAAGCACATGCTTTAGTCCCATTGACATGCATGGGGTTACTCATGTTTTTGTTGTTGTTGTTGTTGTTGTTTTAATTTAAGCACTTTAAGTTGAGTGTTTTGCCGATTTGGAGCCTGAAAGGAATGACACAAAAGGGGCACAAAGTCAGACAAAGCATGTACTTTATAAGAGCAATTTTTGAGGAAAATTTTTTGTCCATCTCTTCTCCAGATATGTTGATTTAACAAACAATATTGGATAATCAGTACCTGAGAATCTAATAATTTGTATTTAATTAGCATTGGCAATTCAGAAGTAGCATATCTAATGTGTAGCTTTCAGCAAAGCTGACATGATCTCTTTTTTCTCAAATGACATCATTTTGCAAAATTTGGGGGAACTTTGTTAGCATTTACAGTCTCCAACATCTAAAATTTTTCACCAAAAGATTTACTTATTAACAGCAGGAAAATTGGAATTCTATGGTTTGACTGGATTTCCATCTCTACCATGGAAATTGTGGACTGTGTATTACTAATAAAAGCATCATAACATGATTTAGTATCTAGTAATGGAAAGGCTTTCTTTTAATTAAATATGCTTATTTGTTACAACAAGTATAGAATAATTGCGGTAATTCATAAACTCATAGGATCATTCTATGATTCAAACTTGCTTTATCAAGCATCTTTTTGTATGTACTAGTTTAGCAATGTTTTATGTGAACAGCATTTCAGGAAATATATTTACAGCACGTGAAAACATTTGTATTTGTTAATAATTTTATGTAGGTTTCAGTATCTTTTCTTAGATAATAGTGGATAGCTCAGGGATCGGCAACCTTTGGTATGCGGCTTGCCAGGGTAAGCACCCTGGAGGGCCGGGCCGGTTTGTTTACCTGCCACGTTTGCAGGTTCGGCTGATCACAGCTCCCACTGGCCACGGTTCACTGTCCCAGGCCAATGGGGGCAGCAGGAAGCAGTGGTCAGCACAACCCTTGGCCTGTGCCACTTCCCGCAGCCCCCATTGGCCTGGGACGGTGAACTGCAGCCAGTGGGAGCCACGATCAGCCGAACCTGCAGACGTGGCAGGTAAACAAACTGGCCCGGCCTGCCAGGGTGCTTACTCTGGTGAGCCACGTGCCAAAGGTTGCCAATCCCTGGGCTAGCTACTGATTAAATGACTTTGGTTCCAAATTTATAATAAATCTCCCTGTCCTTACTGAGATTTCATTGCTCTTATAAATCTCACGAGTCACTGAGTAACCTCTCTGAAGTGTGTAGGATATACGATAGGGACCTGAAGAAGAGCTCTGTGTGGCATGAAAGTTTGTCTCTCTCACCAACAGAAGTTGGTTCAATCAAAGATATTACCTCACCCACCTTGTGTCTCTAATATACTGGGAACAACATGGATACAACTATACCGCATAGGATATTTCTAACATTTAGCACTTTTATTTAAAATATCAGAGATTGGCCAAAATTTGTATTCAGATGTGGATCCAAACTTCCCCAAATTTTGGTAATATTCAGATCTGATATTTAGGTTTAGGCCCATCTTTGTGTTACACAGAATAAATATATGTACTGTCTGATATCAGTCCTGTAGATGATATCATACCAGTAACTGAAGAAGTAAATACTTTGTGTTGAACATTTAGAAGCTTTAGTTAAGGTAGCTATATAATGTAAGACTATCACTCCTGGAGAATATAATCTATATCTAACATGAAAGGAAGGCAGATCATGGGAGGCAACTTAATAGCCACCTGCTCACAGCTTACTTTTCGTTATAGACTCTACTTTCATAACTCTGTGAGACTTATCAGAGAAGAAAGAATGAAGCTATTTTACAGCTGCTCCATAGACCCCAGCAAAGTTGTATAGACATGCTAACAATTCTTCAATGTTAACTGTGTCAAAACAATTTGGGCAAGAGTCTGTCCTCCACCAGAGTACTCCTTAATATAGGAAGAAAACAGGAAACCCACAATTGATGTAAGGTCCTTAAACAACCCTATACCAGTGGATGATATGTGTAGCAAAGCTCTAACATACTCCCTCCCTGCCCCAGGCCAACTCTACATAAGGGGCTGAGAGGCAGAGATGGAGACTCAGATCCAACAAAGTAGTGAGGATCGAGAGTAGGGGAACTCATCATTTTTCAAAGACAATTTTTTTGTCTGTGCAAAACTCCTTTTTTTCAAAAATGTTCATGGATTTTCTTTCAGACGGTTCTAACAGATTCTCTGTGACATTACCCTGCTCCTACTGTACCACAAATTGGAAGGTTAAGAGGTGACTTTATCATGGTATATAAGTACCTACACAGAGAGAAGATATCTGCTACTTTAGGGCTTTTTAATGGTTTGATACAAGCTCCCTGAAGTCAATGGGAGTTTTCCCCTTTGACTTATATGGCCTTTGGATCAGGCCCTGATCTGGCAGAAAAAGACCTAACAAGTTGCAGTCGCTAGAAGTTGAAGTTAGCAAAGTACAAACTAAAATCCACATGCAAGTTTTTAACATTAAGTTTAATTAGCTATTGGGAAAGGTAAATTCAACATCACTTCGCATCTTTATATCAAAATTGGATGACTTTCTGAAAGATACCACTCTAATCTGACCATGAGTTATTGGACTGGATGCCCAAATCATTGGGTGAAATTCTATGACCTACATTATACAGGAGACCAGACTGGATAATCAAAATGGTCCCTTCTGGATTTTAAATCTATGAATCTACTAAAATAAAAGGTTCATACTGAACAGAAATTTAAGTGAAATCACTAATTATTCTCATATGTTCTGTAATATTTGACACATTCATGATGAATTGTCTTTTTATTGTTTTCAATAAATATTAAAGAGATAATTATTTCTCATTTAATGACAATGAATATTACTTTTAAATGGATTAAGCATTTATAAGTCAAATGCAAAATTGTACCTTTTATAGTCTGTGCAGGATTTTAACTATCATAATAAAAATATTATTAGCTTGGTCTATTGAAAACTTTTTCCTCCTAAACATGTCTATACATGTCAGACACCATCAAAGAGGTCATGATATGTAGATCTCAATGTTATTTTGGTTTTGAAGCATGATTAATTCTGACCAACTGACACAGCCAGCAGGTCATGCAGATTTTTTTTTTTGACTGACAAGGCATTTAGTTTACAGTACTTTATACATTTATGAACAAAGAGTTGGACAGGTGGTAAAGTTTTACTCTAAAAAATAAAAGCAATACTGTGTGTAGAGACTGAGTCTTTCAAAGCTATTTATAGAATTTGGGCATTCAATTCCTTTTAATTTAAATGGAAACCCCTTCGGCAATTTTGAAAATCTCATCCAGACTGTCCAATTACTTAAAAAAAATCATAAAATATCTCTTACATCTTGATGTGATATCTGATGTCATTGGAATAGTGGAGTCTGTGTGATCTAGTGCTTTGAGCTGGGGCCTGGCGATCAGGACTCTTGCATTCTCTTCCCAGCTCTGTGACTGATTCACTAGGTGAATTTGGGAAAGTCATTTAAATTCTCTTGTCACAGTTTACACATACGTAAAATGACTTTAATAAAACTTACTTTGAGATGGAATAGATTTATTAGAACATCCAGAGCATCTTCCTGAGAAAGTTGCCTTAACTCATTGAGGTCAAATTCTGACATCTTACTTAGACTGAGTAGTATCTTACTCCTCAGATAATGTAATGAACAGAACTATTTGAGGATAATGGTAATAGTCATCATAAGTAAGGGTGGCAGAATCTAACACTTAGTGTTTATGAAATGCTTTGAGAGCCTTTGATGAAAGTGCCATCCAAGTGCTAAGCATTCATATGAATGCATGGGATCTCATTTTTATTTTTAATAGCACCAGTTCTTACTGTACATCTAAACTGATGTACATGGGAGAAATTCAGACTTTACATTTATGCAACTCCTTTTGCAGCAGTGTAAAATACATTAGGCATTGCTCTGTGTACAAGAATTGATTTGTTCTTTCTTAAAACTTTCTTAAATCTTTAAAAACACACAAACAATATACTACAGGCAGGACCAGCATAGATACCTAATATAGAATATAAATACCAGTCGTGATGAATATACAACACGTGATGTAACAAGCAGATATATGTTCTAAATGACAAATGTACAATGGCGATCATGGAATATGAATTTCTACAGAAATCAGTGAAGTGATGTAAAGAGCTGAGGATAATAAATAATAGAGTCATAAAATTAAAGGCTTTTGAGCTAATTTAATCTATCCTCCCATTATAGGATTGAACCCTATAATATATCATTGGGGCCTCTGAACATCAATGATTCTCTGCATGGAGGCACACATGCATGCAGAACAGACTGCAAGATTGGTACCTTTGTGCTTACTGTACATTTATGAAGGGTGAACTCCTGGCCTCACTGGAGTCAATGAGAGTTTTGCCACTGACTTTGATGGAGCCAGAATTTCACCCAATATGTTTGTAATTGTCTAACTATATTTTCTCTTAGAACCTAAGGAACTCAAGTGCTACCTGAAACTTAATGCACTTAACTCAGACAATGCAAAAAGTACATCAGAGTGTAATTTGAAATATTGAGAGTGGGTGGTACTGCAAAAGATATCAGAAATAGTTTGAGATCTAATTAATAGGAAAATCTGCCTCAGTACAATGTCTGCTTGGGCCAGATGCAGTAAAAATATGTTGGATTTTGGCACTGATGAGGAGAAGAGACGGTTTTGCATAATCAGTTCAGATAGTAAGTAGGTGGAGGTCACATTTCTGTTAGTTTTGAGAGAGAAATTTTCAACACTAAGGTTATGAGAGTTTTACAGATAGATGAATTTGAGAAATGAATTTGCTGGAGACAAATTTATTATTAAATATTATTATTAATTATCAGTATTATTAAACCCTCCTGCCAGGTGGAGTTGGCAGTGACAATGGCTTCAGTATCTAGGAGTTCCTGTTAACAATACAACACAGAACTGGCTCAAACCCCAACCCAGTCTGGGAAAACTAACACCACTCCTGGGCACCCCTAAGAGATGACACTTCCCCTCTCGCAAGCACTGAGTCTGTATATATCAAAGAAAACTTTTAATAAAAAGGGAAAAGGAAACCAGTATTAATTTGGGAAATTACCACAACCATGATTTGAAAGCATATGACCATGAGTAAACACCCACCCCAGAGCACATTGGGCAGTGTCCTCTGACTCAGTTTCTCACCTTGCAGTGTGAAAGTCTGATGAACAAATGTTTCTTTAACACACCACTCTCCTTTCCCTCCACTGCACCAGTTGCTGTCCTTTGTCAGCAAAAACCCAGAGTTCAGTGGTGCATTCACATGAGCTCATCTCCCACCCAGGGGCGGGAAGTCATTGAGCAATGCCACTGGCCACTGCTGCTGTCCCTCTGCTGCCACCCTCTGCTACCACTGTCTCTCTGCTGAGACACATATTCTGAGATTCCACCACTTAACCCAGCTGTCAGTGATTTCAGCAGGAACCTCACTGCCAGTGCAGGCTGTTCAGTGTCTGTTATTGCAACACTGTCCCACACCTAGTCTAAGGCTCAGCACCTGGTTATCATTGATTTCAGCTCATGTGATCAATGAACAAAACACAGACTTTCAATTGAGTCTAATCAGATCTACTTTTAAACAGTGGAGAGTCAAATGGTGTCTAGGACTCCTTAAGCAGAGTGCACACCATCAGGTAAAAACACCTGTCTCCACCTTCTCCCCTTCACTAGGATCTGCTTAGTGAGTGAGGTACAGTTGAGGGTGGCCCTCTCCATCAGGGCAGGCAAAGTACAGTTCTGCGGCCCTTTACTAATACAGTAAGGATAATAATATTTCATTACCCCGTACTCAATACTAAAGTGATTTGTAACCTAACACCAGCCAGAATTGATCACTTTGGCAAAGCAGCTCCATCATAGAGTCATAGAATTGTAGGACTGGAATGGACCTTGAGAGGTCATCTAGTCCAGTCCCCTGCACTCAAGGAAGAATAAATAATAACTAGACCATTCCTGACAGATGTTTATCTAACCTTCTCTTAAAAACCTCCAGTGACAGAGATTCCACAACCTCTCTAGGCAATTTATTCTAGTGCTTAACTACCCTGAAAGTTAGGAAGTTTTACTTTATGTCCAACCTAAACTGCCCTTGCTGCAATTTAAACCCACTGCTTCTTGTCCTGTCCTCAGAGGTTAATGAAAACAATTTTTCTTCCTCCCCCTTGTAACAACCTTTTATGTACTTGAAAACTGCACTCATGTCCCTGCTCAGTACCAGTCATTGTCTATTATTTTGTTGGCAGAGTTTTGAGGAGGGTTTTAAGGAGGCTAATGAGGTAGCTTTGTGGATGTTTACAGGAAGCACTTCCCAAGCATGAGAACAGCATGTGAGGAAGCACAAAAATGGTTATTTGAAAATGTAACCAGTTGGTAGTGGAGGCTGGCATCATGGGCTGATTGGAGGTGAACATCCACAGACTGATGTTGAATGAGAGATGATAGAGTGAAGATAGATTTTGAAAGGTCTTGAGAGTGAAACAAGCAGCTTATATTTGATGTGATAGAGAAGGGAGAGCCTGTGCAGGGATGCAAAGAGAGGGGTGACATGGCAAAACAACAAACTCAAAATGATCATTGCAGTAGCATTCTGAATGGATATGAGTGGGGCAAGATTGTATTTGTCCAGGGCAGAAAAAAGTATGAGAGGTTGGATAAGCATGTTTGCTGTGTGGATGGATAGTAAAGGCTATATTTCAGTGATGTACTATAGAAAAAATTGGCAAGATTTAGATACAGCCTGGATATAAAGACTTAAAGAACAGTCCAAGCCAAAGATGACATCCAGGTTATGGGCCTGAGGTTATGACAGTCAGGATGGTGATGTTGTCCACAGTGATCAAGACAGGTGATAGCTGGGAGAGCTTGTGGGTGGGAAGAGGATTAGGAGCTCTGTTTTAGTCTTATTGAGCTCGAGCTGACAGCTAGATATCCATCAGGGGACATCAGAGGAAAAGGCTGAAATCTTAATTTGGACAGAAGGAGACAGACCTGGAGTTGAGAGGTAGATAAGAACATAAGAACGGCTATACTGGATCAGACAAAAGGTCCATCTAGCCCAATGTCTTGCCCAGTGGCCAGTACCAGGTGCTTCAGCAAGAATGAACAGAATAGATAATCATCAAGTGATCCATCCCGTTGCCCATTTTTAGTCATTTTCTGTGAGGCAATTTGGCTGAAAGATGCTGGGGATTTTACTTGCTTAAATGAGGGTAAGGATTAGTGGGAGATTTCTAAGGCAAATCTCAGAAGTTCACTCCGGACAATCACTGACTCGATTTAGTGTGAACTCTGGGACCTAAGTGACAGCTATTTTGTGATCATTCTTCATTTTTGAATGCTGGCTGAAATTACTCTGGTGTTCTGCTTTCTGGAGGAGACTAGGATAATTTAAAAAAAAACATAACTCATTTTTCTTCTTCCAGGTAGTTTCTGGTCACTGTGTTTATTTTTTACTTTCAGTGACACCAATATCTCTTGTACAATACAACAAGGGAAGATACGGAACATCATATATTACAGACCAGTGGCCCATCTATTCAAGTGTCTTATTTCTGACAGTGGTTTATATCTAGATGCAAGAAACTTCATAATGGATGTATTGTTATGTAATAACCTACCCCTGAAGATGTTCTTAATCCTATGGCAGCTAGTAGTTGGAACATGTCCTGTGGAATGTAAGTTTACATCTCCTATACATTTTTATCTTATATAATATAGTTGTGGATGTTCATATAAGCTATATGTGAGATGCCTAAATCCTCAAATGACTAATCCTTTTAAAAATCTTATTAAACTCTCACTCTGAATGATATCTTGTGACAGCGAGTTCTATGAATTAATGATATGTTGTGTAAAAACCCCCATCTATCCATTTTAAATATGTTGCCTATCAATTTTATTGGAAGTCTTACCATTGACTTCAGTGGGAGCAAGAGCGGATTCAAAATGGGTAATTCAGATCTTTAGTCTCCTTGTCTCTCCAAGAAAGTCAGTCTAAGAGTTAAATCAATCAGGAAGCTGTTCTAAATACTTTCTATATCTTGTCTATGAAACTTTGTTTCTATCTATGTTGGACAATTTTCTCTACTTGTCCAAAATAAATGAGCTGTTAGAGTGGAGACTGCTAAATTTGTCTGCAGCATAATGAGATCAACAACAATATACTTACAGATTTTCTACTTTATGAAATATTAACAAGTTAGTGGTCTCCATACCCCACCGTGGCATCACTCATCTTTTCAGTATCTGTCACTGAAACTCAAATGTGGTACATTTGCTCAGTACACCTTAAAAAAATGAATAGTCCCCAGAGAAATACATTCATCAAAGTGTTCTATGAAGCTTGTTCCCTTTACAGACTTAGAATAAAATGAATATGTTGACAAATTGTTTCAATACCCACATATTATGGTCCAGGTTTAAATTCAATTTATTTTGTACTGTTATAAAGATGATTTACTGTTAAAGATTTTATAACACACCTGTTAGAGGTGATATGCATTGTGTCTTTGCCACACTAATAATATAATATAATATAATATAATATAATATAATATAATATAATATAATATAGTGAAATTCTGGCTCCTTTGGGCGTGTGTGTGTGTGTGTACACATGCATATTTACATATTACTATACTGCCAGATACATTTTCTTAGTGTTTTAGCTGCATAACTAACATTGATTTAATTGGAGACAGTGAATTGAAACCCTGTCTACATTTGGAAGTCAGGCTGTCTTGCGCAGTATGTATCATCACTACTGCACATAGAAATAAACCTTTTTACAGATAACATGGTGTTATATTTACAATTTCATCATTACTTCAGTAATCTCATAATAACAGTGCCATTTTAAGTAGTATAGAATCCTGATTATGAAAGATGCTTATGTAATGAGTTCCTATATGCAGAAAGGCCCCTCTCTTATTCCAATGCACAAACACAAGATATTCAAACTTACAGATGTGTACAGTATACAATTTGGTTAACTATTGGAGTAAAAGGATTTTATGAACATTAGCATTTGTTATTTTTAAGTGCATAAAATGTGCACTTTATTTGCATTTTTTGAGCAAAGTATAGATCAGCTCAGTGGCAATTAAATTCAATAATAAAGTATGTATAAAGTTACACAGTTACCATGCCCCCTTAAATATTGGATTATTGTTAATATTTAGAATAGATTTTATTATATATCTAAATTAATAGTAACCCAGCAAAGCTGACTAAATAAATCAAATGATAAGCCAACAAAACACAAAGTGAACAAACTGCCAGGCCAGCTCTTTGTAGGATCTAATCATCCAGCGTACTTTTCTCTGAAAACTTATTTTTAAAATGCTGACGCATCTTTAAAGCTGCATTAGGTTATTATAATAAGTTAATATTTTGCTTAATGAGGAACTGTTACTTTAGCTTTTCATTATTATTTGCATTACTTGTATCGTCTAGAGTCTCGCATAGTGCTAAATGCTACAAGTATACGTAATAAGAGACATTCCCTGACCCAAAAAGCTTGCAATCATAGATACCAAATTTCCATTCCCAACACTGTGAATCGAGCTGGTGAAATTTTTCATATGAAACATTTTTTTTCACAACAAACGCAGATTCAGGTCAACCAAAATATTTTTCAAATTCATGTCAAATTCACTCAATTGTTTCAGTAAAAAAAAACTGGAAAAAATGTATATGCTCTATTTTTGAACATTTTGAATTGAAACATTTTGATTTTTCAATTTTAAATTAGTTTCAAAATTAGTTTCAATTTTTATTTGTTTAAAAGTTAATAATCTTAGAAAACTAAACAAAGTGTTTAATTCAACCAAAACAATTTTGTTTTCTACTTTTAAATTATTAGCCAATCCGAAAAAATGTTTTTAAAAAATTGCAGGTTGACCCAAAACTATTTTTTTAAAAATGTTTAGCTTGGTTAGTGAACCAAAATATCAATTATTTGCACATCTCTAATTGTGACTGTGAAATTCTGGCTTCATGAAAATCAATGGCAAACATCCCATTGATTTCAGTGGGGCCAAGATTTCACCCTAAATATTTTTTATGGAAAACTTATTTTCAGTTTATGAAGTGTGTTGGAAAGAGCAGAATAAAGTAGGCTGACGTAGGTTGATGCGTAAATTGAATAAGCTGATTGGCCAGAGAAA
Source organism: Mauremys mutica (assembly GCF_020497125.1). Classification (NCBI taxonomy): domain Eukaryota; kingdom Metazoa; phylum Chordata; order Testudines; family Geoemydidae; genus Mauremys; species Mauremys mutica. The sequence continues at coordinate 188,198,845 of NC_059073.1, read as the reverse complement.
GAAGAAATAAAAACTGGTCTGGAAAAAAAACTTTATAAGGCACTTTGGTAGAAACCTGAGTATTATTTTCCACTCCAAATGCCAAAAGCAGCAGACACCTGTTATTTAAAGCTCAAATTCAGTTAAAGGAAGACCAGATTGCCTTCCCCTTTCAAGCCACTCTATCGCTGAAGAACTAAAAGGAGGAGAAAAGCAAGAGAGAGGGAGAAAGAAAAGAAAGGAGAGGAAGCCAAAGGGCTCCGTGAAAATACCTGTTTTAAGCATGACCAGACCTTCCATTAGCTCATGGTGCAGGATTATCATTGTGACATTAATTCACCAGTGACACCATTGTCAGAAAAGACCATATTATCGTGATAAAGAATACGGGTGAAATCCTGATCCTTTTGAAGTCAATGGGAGTTTTTCAATTGACTTCAGTGGGACTAGGATGTCAATGTAAATTTTAATCTAAATAGTTCACTGTGTATTGAGTCAAGATTTCTCTCTAAATTGACTATAATTTGCCTAATCTCATTTTCTTTCCCCTAATCTTAGTCTACGTGTTTTCCTTGGAGCTGGGGCTGCCCTATTGAGACTTAGTTCACTAAGCACTTAGCAAGCACTACCATAAATAAATAATAGATAATATAATAGTAATAATACAATTAGTAATGAGAGGAGAGCTGAAGTGTGGAAAAATGTGTCACTTATTGATTGTTACAGATGCCATGAGGAAGTAGCACATTCTCCTTTAAACTAAGGATTTGTTTTTAACCAATTATAGGCTGTACCAAGGATCTTTCAAAATTATCCTTCTCAGTCCCTCCCTGGCTCTTGCTGTTCCTAGGGAAACCTTGGATGCTTAAACACAAAAGGAATTCCTGCTCTGTTCTTGGTATATGGACCAGTGAGTCTAGTTTTTGAGGATGCTAAGATATACTTTGTGCTCCCTAAGTTAGTTCATCTTTTATTTTGCACTGTTTGAACTATAAGGTCTGTACAGCCTATCAATTTTCCTGTTTGTGAATTCTCTCTCTCTCTCTCCCTCATTTTACTCCTCCCCATTCACCCTAACCCCCCCCCACCCCGGTGCCCAGTCATTCTGGGAGATAAATGCACACATATTCCAGGAAGACTAGGTTAATGTGAATCTATTTCATCTGTATGATGAAGCTCTATAGCTCCCACACTCATCAGTATTGAGATCAGACCACACGGGATGAAAACCTGAGTCTGAGAATGATTGCAGTTTCTCTTTTTTTCAGTCAGCACATCAGTTACTAAACTTGACTTTGACTAGGTATATGGTCTAAGTATTGCTTCTGTACCATTTCAAATGAAGCACTGATCATCTGGGTTCTCCTTTAACACCATGCTCAGTGACAGCTCCCATTATTAAAGAGAATGTTCTCCTGTGAAGTCGAAAGCTAGTGCTCTAATGTGTCAAGCAATCTTTGTTCTGTGTTATCTGTCAGAAGTGCCATTGCTGCTAGACGAAGGTCAAAGTTTGCATCTGAACATATATACTGGTATGCCTATAAGCTAAACAGGAGCACATATCCTGACAGATCACTTTAATTGGAAGCCTTATCTGGTTTATAGCTCTGTTAATCTAATCTGTTACTGATTTAGTCATGTATGCTCTCATTTACTGTATAAAGATGCAAAATGACATTTAATTGAGATTAGGAACCTTATGAATGATTATCTGATTTGTCAGTCCTAGTATTGGGCACTAGAACATTTTAAAGTAAAATATTTATGTCAATTTAATGCATGCACATCTGTTACAGAGATGTTATAAAATAATAGGTACTCTTGGGTTTTTTTTAAGAACGCATCTGTGGAATGTGCATCATTAGTCACATTAAATACAAACCCTATCTTGGGACTTATTATATTTGTGCCATATGTCATTAGTCTGGGTAGTGTATGTGCAAAAGTTCATTATACAACTTCAGTGCAAGGCTACATTCTCCATCCATTAGGCTGCTAATATTTCCTGAATACCTGGAACCAAATGTGTAACTATTATGTAATGTGAAGAATTAACAGTACTGACATGTTTGAATATGAATAACATTATAACAATCTGATCTGCAAAAAATATTTGTATATGCTCTATGGGCAAATGACATTTTTTTTTAAATTAGCTAGCAGATACTGTGCATCATCAACAACTATGTAAGCTCAATCCTACCTTTAGTTATGCAGGCACACTAGGAAGAAAAGGGTTTTGGGTGGCTCTACCTCTCAAGGGCATGTAAAACAGATACTCTTCTAGAGTTCCATTGAGATGTGGAATTGGCCAGTATGCCTTATGACAGGGATAACTCTTGTCCATAGTTTATAAGGCTCAATGTTTTCTATAAGCAAAAAGAAGGACATAAATACTACATCATGCTACATATAAAAGTAAAATGGAACTTTTCTGGTTTTTGTTCCGGTTGCTGTTTATTAAGTTATTTGTTTAGATACAGAATTAGTGGATGGTGCATAGCTTGAATTTTAAAAGCATGCTTCCTACTACCTGACAGAGCATCATCCTTTTCTTCTATAAATTTTCCTGTTTGTATCTTTGATAAAGGATCAATGTTCAGCTTTACCTACAGCCTAATCTAATTCCACCAAAGAAACCCTTCCACAATAGCATTCTTCTACAAAACTTCCCAGAGGCATGTTGAGTTTGCAGTGATCCATAGCAGGTGACAGCTCCTGCATTATGTTCTTTTCTCTTTGATTGATTACCTGGATTGCAAAGGACTCAGTAAGTAGAATCCTGTCAAAAGGAATATTCCGTCTGGCAGCAGATATTTGAAGCAAGTCCAGTATGAGCTGAGTGAGCTCAATTTTCTGGTATTCTCAAGCACAACACCAGAAAATGAAATTCTTTTTTCTTCTCCACTGCTCGTAAGTCTTGCATATCGTCCTGCCTTATAACCGAATACAGTGGAATGAAGTCACTTCAAGATTTTGCTACTCTGGACCTGTTTTTCTGGAACTTGTTTTTTGCAGCCTGCTTTGCACTCTATATGATAATGCTAACACAGCACTATTTTAAGGAAGCTATTAAAACAGAATGAAATGCTTCTGTAACCCATTCAGCCTGTTTTCTGCAGGTTTACTTTACACCCTTTTTAATCTTTTGGCTAAATAAAAAGGAAGACACTAATGGCAAGAAAATATAAAATTTCCTTGGACACGAGTTTGTTGCACTGAGCATTCATTAACACAAGGCCCATTCTTTTCCCATCCATGTCCCAACTACAATTAAAAGTGAGCTCTTGGATTGGAACTAAGGAAGACAATGAAGGTTCTGCCCACTGATCAAATTATGCAGCAACCATTTCCATCAGGAGTGGCAGATGCTGCTATAAGGAAACACATTTAAAATTAATGATTCAGGAAAGCCGTTGACTTCATTGGGATTTAAATATATGATTTGAAGGGTGCAGCTCTTCTGAATGAGGACCTAACTCTATTGGCCCAGTTTTCAAAGTGACTGCACACACAAATTCAGGCAGGTAAGCTTGCAAAATGTGCAGCTGAAGTCTGAATGTTTGCTTAGCCAAGGATTATCTGAAATTGTTGTGTAAACTTGTACTTAGAAATGAAACTGTGGTTCCCCTCTGAAAAATGAATGTAAAAATGGCATGATGAGTTTTCAATACAAAAAAGTTTGGTGGTTTTTTTTGCAAGCTAACCCTGGGCTCTGGCAGTTAAGCTGGGTGCATCTTCACCAGTAATACAGTCTCCTTCATGCCAAGTGAAGCTTCAGGTAAAGCCACTGGGATTGCACAGGTGTCACTAAAGGCATAATCTGAAGACAGTGGAGTTTCACGGGTGTATCTGAAGGCATAATTTGCCCTCTGAGATTATCATTTGAGATGACGATTTGGGAGATTGAAAGAATGCAGTTTGGTGGTCAGCACTCAGGGTACATTTCCAGGCTGACTGTCAGAAAACCATCTGTTGAGACACAATGAATAAAAAACCCTACAATGCGATAAAAAAGTCTCTTTTCAAGGTAGACACTCCCTTTAAGCAAATCCAGTACACTCTCTCCACTTTCCATGCTGTGTAAACTAAAGATTGCTGCTCTCTCACTAGTGTTTCATCTCTATGGTAACAGACAGGAAAAATAAATATTTTGCTGATAGATACCCAGATTAGACAGACTGGATGGAATAGTGATCTGTAGCTTGCCGTGCAGGGTAAGGGACCAATGCTCTGTGTGCAGGAAGGCTACTACAGCTGTTCTTCTGGCTACTGACACTTTTGCTGCAGCTTTTGAACTACACAAACCCTGAGCCCAGCCTCCATCTGAGTAAAGAAAGAAATATGGAATAAGGTCAAATCCTGGCAAGCCGTTCAGGCAAGGGTTGCTTGTTTCACTTAATACATATTGCTCACCCCTCCTCATGTCACCCTCTCCTGCAGCCCTGCAGAAATCTCACATGTCCAAGGATTTCTTCCGGAGTTGCCTGGTCTACACTACAAAGCTAGGATGATGCAAGGCAGCTTTAATCAACCTAGCTGTGCATCTGCCTACACTTAAATTGGTCTCCTACTGCTGGAAGTGGCCTGTTACACTGACATAGCAACACCACCTCCCTAACTGGAGTCCGTGTACTTAGATCAACGCAGTGTGAGTGTAGACACTGCATTACTTATGTTGACCATAATGGTCCTTCAGCAGCTTTCCCACCAGCTGCTCTGGTTACCATTGTGAACTCCATTGACCTGGGGTGATGGAGACAGGAAGCCCCCCCAACCCCTCCTTTAAAGCCCCACAGAGTTTTGAAATTCCTTTTCCTAATTGCCCAGCTTGGTGAGCACACATAGCAGCTCTCCATTGCTGAGTACAACAGGCCAGCTGACTATGCCAGCAACACACTCCAGACATGCCTCTTTCTGGAGTAAACAGGCAATATTGGATCTTCCATGCCCGTGGGAAGAAGAGGTTGTGTAAGCACAGCTCTAAACCAGCCATGGAAATGTCAATATCTACGAGCAGATTGCTCAGGGGATTTGGAGACCAGGACAGCATGACAGGGACCTGGAGCAGTGCTGCGTGAAAGCCAAGGAGTTGCAGCAGGCATAGCAGAAGGCCAGGAAGGCCAAAAATCGATCCCATGCCGAGCCGCAGACCTGTCACTTTTATGAAGTCCTGCATCCCATACTCACATACACATCACCACCCCCACAGCACCATGGATACCTCTAAAGAGCCCGAGTCACAGGCCCCTGCCAGGAACAGCCAGGAGGAGGATTTGGTGGACAAGGAAGAGGAAGAGGAGGAGTATGGGGGACAGGCGACTGAGGGATCCAGCTGGGCAGTGAGCCAGGACGTATTTTTGACTCCACCTCAGTCCAATCAGTCCCACTAGGTGAGCCCAGTGCAGGGGAAGGAACCTCCGGTAAGTGTGTAGATAATTTTTTCAGTTACAGGGATGGCATCACCAAAGTAGCAGGACATGTCTTTTGACTTCATTAATTTACTTGTGCTAGAAGATGTAGTGGTACAATCAAGAGAAGTAGAGTTGCTAATATGCTTTTCATTCTCTTCTAGCATTAAGAAAGGGGGTCCATGTGGAGCAGTTTGTTTATGTGTGCAGGGAGGTCCCTGGAATCTTCCCAGGAGATCTCAATGAAACTCCCCTGGAGCAAGTCTGCCGAACGTTTCTAGGGAAGGCTGCCTTATTTCTTCCATCATGGTAGGACACTTTTCCACACCACTCTGGGATAACTTCAGCAGACACCATTGCAGTACACAGGCTGGCAGCATATGGCACACCACCACCAGCTGTTCTGTCTTTGCTTTTGTTACCTTCAGGAGTGAGGTATCAGCTAAAATCACCTCTGTCTGTGGAAAAAGGTGCCAGTATTCCATGCAATTGCCCTATACTACTAGAATTGTGCAACCAAGAAATTCCCTCCTCATTTCTCCAACCCCTGGTGGAACATACTCACCATGGCTGGTGCTATGACTGGTGCTGTTCCCAAACAATCCCAAACAGAAGGGAGAAGCTAGTGCGTAAATCTTTAGGGGAGCTAGGGGAGTGAGTTCAGCATCTTAAATTTTGCTTTCTGTAGTGAATATGCTGACAATGGTGCCCTTGTGGCTTTCAGGGTCTCCCCCTCCACATCCATGGAACACCTGAGCTAGATAAGGAGGTGAAAGAAGAGTACTCTAGAAGACGTATTCAATTAGGTCCTACAAGCTAGTGACGCATCAGACCGTGAGCACAGGACCTGGAGGATGAAAAAGTGGAAAGGAGAAAGGCCCAGGAATCCCAGCAGGAAAAGGAGAGGAAGATGCACAGGACATAATGGGTCTTCTCTGGTAGCAAACACAGTTGCTGCAGAATCTGGTGGACAACAATCTGAGGCTTGCCTCCCTCTGCAGTCCATTGACAATTCAATATTGGGACCTCTCTATACTCCCCCTCAACATTCCACATGGCATCAGTCTGGGGGACAGTGAAGACAATCACAGCTTCACATACATTGACCTGTGAAAGCCATTGTTGGTGTATGTGTAGCTGAAATTAAAGTGAATGTTCTTTCCCCTTCATAAATTCTGTTCTTCAAATTTATTAAGTTTTATTACATTTTTAAACATATTTGTTTTAAAATTGCACATGTTTTTTGCACTGATTTTGTTACAGACTAAAATTCTATTATTTGGAACATAATTTATCTTTATTAGTTCACCACATATGCTGCCAAGTGCTCAGCAGTTTGGAAAGCAACCGATTCCCTGTTACTGCACAGTGTCAGAGTTTATAGGATCATTCACAAACAAAATTAATGGATATATTGACAATGTTATATTCTGACTGTACAGCAATCAGCAAGATTTCTAACAGGCCACAAAAGAGCAGGGCCAGGTAGAGCACACTGCAACAACACACACTATTCTAGTTTACCGTTAAAATGGTCTTTCAAAGCTTCCCTAAGCTGTATAGCTCCGCGATGAGCTCTTATAATAGCCCCTATATCTGGCAGTTCAAGCTCAGCAGACAGCTGCTCCACCTCTGCTCTTCACCCTGGTGGAATTTTTCCCTCTTTGCTTGATGGATGTCATCCAGAACACAGCAGGCAGCTACAACCATTGAAATATATTTCTCACTGAGGTCCAAACTTGTGAATAAACAATACCAGTGACCTTTCAAATGACAAAAAGCACATTCAACGGTCATTCTGCACCTGATGAACTGGTAGTTGAATCGTTCCTTGGTTTTGTCAAGGTGCCCAGTGTACGGCTTCCTCAGCCAGGTAAGCAAGGAATAGGCTGGGTCCCCCAGGATCACTACTGGCATTTCAGCATTCCCAATGGTAATCCACTGGTCAGGAAAGAAAGTCCCTGCTTCTTGCTTTCTGAACAGTCCTGTATTTTTAAAGATGTGAGCCTGATGCACCTTCCCTAATTGGCCCACTTGATGTTGCTGAAGCATCCCCAGTGATCCACCAATGCTTGCCTAACCTTAGAAAATTAGCCCTTTCTGTTGATGTGCTTTGTGGCAGGGTGGTCTGGTGCCAAAATATTGATATGTGTGCCTTCTATTGCTCCACCTCAGCTTGGGAATCCCACTGCTGCAAAGCCACCCACTATGTCCTCCACATTGCCGAGAGTCACAGTCCTGCTTAGCAGAAGATGATTAATGGTCCTGGACACTTGCATCACAATAGCCCCATTCGGCAGATTTCCCAACTCCAAATTGATTCCCGACTGACCGGTAGCAGTCTGTCATTGCAAGTTTCTGCAGTGTGATTGCTTCTCCTCTATCTGTGCAGCTCTCACGTTGGTGTCACTCTGCTGGAGGGTTGGGGCAAGCTCGGCACATGGATCCAGGCATGTGGCCTTGCACATCTAAAAGTTCTGCGGCTATTGCTCGTCATTCCAAACCTGCATTAGGATGCGATCTCACCAGTCAGTGCTTGTTTCTTGGGCCCAGAAGTGGTACTTCACTGTCTGCAGGTGCTTCGTGAACACCTCCACCAACAACCTTGAATCGGTTCTCACTCTGTCCCACAGCAATATGTCATCTAAGGAATTGTCATGGTCCCCACTCATTCAGTTCTTGCGGCTTTGCAAATACTCCAGGATCATGAGTCCTATGCTTACAACACTCATAACAATACTGCAAAACTCTGCAGGATCCATACTTCTGTCATAGATGGTGGACAGTGAGAATGGCTGCATGGGTTTGTAGATTTTGAAAAAAAAGGCATGATAATTATGGGGTACAGATAACAATATGAGATGGAGACAGTTGCAAAATGGGAAGTTGACTCCATGCTGTCAATCACTCCTGTGCAACTCGCTTTAGCCCAATCATGCATTGCCAAAACTTCTCAAAAGTGCATTGGATGGTGGTGAGTTGCACAGTAGGATACTTTCCCATAGTGCTCCACACTCTGCATTGATACAGCAGATACTCCTGGTGAGGATGCGCACTGGCAGCAAAAATTGCGAAGTATGCATGCACATAAATGATGTACTAACTGTGGCAGCTGTATGCCGACATAACTTGGGTCGACATACCTTTGTAGTGTAAACATGGCCTATGAGTCACTGTGGCAATTCCTGTGCAGACGGCTTGGGCATACTCTCTTGCTGCTTCTCCACTGCCCTGCCAGTTTCTCACCACTTCTTGCTACTCTGCAGATAAGAGATAGGAGGCCATTGCCTGCTCTCCCACTTGATCCCTCCTCGTTCTTTCACACAGTATCAGTCCCCCTGCCACACCCATATTCCAGAAGCTGGGAGAGACAGAACTCAAAGGGGAGGAACAGATACAAGCCACAGTTGCCAACTTTCATGTTGTAAATAAGCACCCTGACTTTCACAAGAAGCCAAAAATCCAGCTAATCTCATTTCAAAACAGGGCCAAACCAAGCCAGTCCCTAAGAACACGAACACTTTATGTGACTAGATCCTCCAGGCGTGCAGTCTGGGACTGTGGTGGGCCCCCTGTGTACCCCGACTCTCTCCCCAACTTGTCCCTGCTTGCCCCCCCTTTGCCCCTGCTTGCCGGAAGCCGATCAAAAAAAAAAGAAGCAACAAGCTACAACAAGCAACAAGCTACAAGCCAAAACCTAGCCAACAAGCAACTCGGAACCAAATTAAGCCAAAACCAAGACCAATTTCTGCATTTAATCCGCAGGTTTGGCATGTCTGATACAAACATCTGTGCAATAGCAGGAGAAAGAGGAGAAATAGATGATGGTGGGAGATGGGGAAAGGAAAAAAGACAGGGCCATAGGAGCATACTGAGAACAGGGAGGGATACATAGGACCAAAGAGGACAATGCTGGGAGACAGAGTCTGTGCAATGGATGAAGGAAAGAAACAGTTAGGAAGTCATAGCTGAAAGAGTGTATGAACATAAAAGGGAGAAAGGATCAGTGGAGGAGAGAGATGACCAGAGGGGAGAAATAAGGGGCGAGAAGTCTGCATAAAAAGCGGGGGATAAGCTCTTATAGATGCCATCAACAAAGAACACCATCCACTGATTTTGCTTAGATAAGTTTACCTCATTATGTACAGTATTTCCTATACTTGCTCTAGGGAATGCCTGGTGAATACTGACAACACTGAGGTAATGTTATTTAGTTATCATATAAGAGACTCAGCAGGGATCAATCCAAGATAAGCCATTGGTGAAGAAGTGGGAACCCTCCTCTCTTTTTTTTGTTTTGTTTTTGTTTTTCCACAAAAACTGTAAGGCAATAGTGATGATGCTCCTGTTGTTCCTAAATAGACACATTTTCTACTCATCAAATGCTGTCACAGTCAAGTACCACCAATCAGAACCTACTATATCAAGAAGCTGGAGAAAATGTCATTTTAATCTTTTCCAGGTTTTCTTATTAGAAATCTCAGACTTCATAAGCATTTAGTTAATTCAAATTAGCATTTAGCAGTCAAATGCCCCGAATGGCAAAGGATTACCCTAGAGGCAGCATAGAAATTAATGTTATTCTGTGGCTGATCTCTCTCTCTGACGAGGTCTTAAACATTGAAATTTTAATTTATTTATTATGCAGGAAGATGACATTATAGCTCTGCAACCATTTGACAGGAAGACATAATTATTCCTGTCCCTCAATATCCATTTTCCCTCCCACCCCTTTCTTTGAGATTATTTAAAAAAAACAAAAACAGAGATCTGGTTTCGATTCGGGTTTAGTCTTAGAGCAGCACAGCTATTTGCAGTAACAGATGCAAATGCAGTAACTATCTCATTCTAGACCATTTCTTCAGCCCCAAAGTTCTTTGTCTTCACAGGCTGTTAGGAAGATGGCAGATGGCAATATATTTGTTATGAAAAGTGGAGGTGACTCTAATGCACTGTTTGTGCAACTCTGCACTTGCTGTATTATTAAACTCTGCGATTTGTTCCCAGAGAGAGTACAAAAGGCAGGCAATGTATCAGAGCACCATCTTGGAAAATAGAAGTTGAGGAAAAATTAAAAGTAATTACCCAGTGTTTGAATAATTGGCTCAAAGACGATACTTCTCAACATTTTACAACTGAAACACAAGGATGTAGAAATGCAGCCAGAGCAAATTGCCTGCAGTTACAGTATTTAAGCAAACTGTTCATCCCTGCCATAAAAGAATAATGTGAAAGCTTTTTGGTAATAACAGCTGCATTATATGAAGTGAACAGTATGTCATACAGTCACCAGAGTGCTCCACAGAAGTAAAAGTCCCTAAACATTGCCAAATGCAAACTAAAATTTAATATTATGACACTAGCACCAATATAATTTGGTATAGGACCGCAGTGTATTAGCAGTCATCAACAGAATTCCCGTACTGTGCGAGAGGGAAAAAGACCTAAGGAAAAGCCCTGTCTTGAAAAATGGGAAACTCTAAAAAAGTTTTGGATTGAGTATCAAAAGGAAGTTTAGCACTTGGCCAGGACTCAGGAGATCTGGGCTAATTTCCCAGCTTTGCCACAGACTCTGTGTGTGTTCTTGGACAAGTCATTTAGGGCTAGATCGCCACAGCCCTTACTAAGCTATGCAGGGCAGTGAGAGTGTCACAACCCAATGTCCCACTCCCTCAGGTCCCCTGGGGAGTCAGGTCAGCATTGTATGTTGCTAACGCTGTTGGAAGCATCACAAGGCAGTTTGGGAAGGGTTGAAGGGTTAAAGGTATGAGTGTGGAGTGACTGGGAAAGGTTTGCAGGTTGCGAGAGGTCAAAGGGGGAGGAAGAGAGCAGAGAATGGGTTAACTCGACACTTCAGCTAGCTCAGTCCGAAGATAAGACACCTGCTCCAGTCCAAGGTCACGGTGCTTGACAAGCAGTTTGCAGTTGTGCCTGTGTTCCTATCTTACCCAACCCCAGCCAGCCAGGAGAAAAGAAGAACTAAGTGGAGCAGGACTGCAAAAAGTCCAAAAACAAGCGAGATGGTGAAAGCCAATGCGGGGGGGGGGGGGGTGAAACAAGGTTTCACGTCCCTGGAGTTGGTGTGTTTTGGAAAAGCTGAGAAGGCGACAGAAAGTCAGTTTGGACTGGTACAGAGAGCACCAGGAGCAGAAGTCCCTGAATAAAACACACACAGAAGAACCCAGGACTTAGAAACCCTCCCGAGAACCAAAGCAAATTGGAGATTAACAGCAGACCCTGGATGACCTTTTCATAGGACAAGAACTCCTGCCACCTTTCCCCCTCTTCTTCTTACGTTACACCCAGGCTTGGCCAGCCTCGGGTAGTGCAGGTGTCAGTAGGAAAGTGGGTTACGGCTTGGGACACTAACTCTTTGCTTTTTCCTTCCCCTGAGCGATGTGGGGGATCCCCAGCACTCTCTGCTGTTATTTTATTAATAAAGCTTTAAAACTTAGACACTTGGTGTGCTCCGTCATCTCCTCCCCTAAAGATCCTGTGGCCTCAGCCTGGTCACCTGATACCTCAGGCAGATTGGTAAAATAAATCTATCACAAGAGGGAGTCAGGTCACTCCCCTCATACTTCCCTGGTTGTCCGAGTTGTTTTTGTGACTTTAGCTGTGGTGTGGAGAGCAGGGGTGACTCACCCAATCCTCCTGCTGTGAGCAGATGGGTAAGGACAGAGCAGAGACTGTGAGGAGCCCTGGATTTGTCCCCTAACTCACTGGCCAGATTAGTTAACTGAGTGAACTGCTCCATGGAAAGGATGGAATTAACATACTCCTGCCCCAGAGCAAGAGGAGATCAGAGAAGACATGTCTCTGGCTAGTGTAGCTATGCACATTTACTCAGGGCAGAGTGGAGTGTTACAATCTAGCCCTTAATTGTTCTGTGCCTCAGTTCTCCATCTGTAAAATGGGGATAATAGGACTTCCTTTCTCTCATCCTTTGTTTGTCTTGTCCAGTTAGATAGGGAGCATTTTGAGGCAGGGATTGTATCTTACTTTGGCTACATCCATACTACACGCTGCTGGTGGTGGCGGTAGGGCATGTGTAGCTACACGCTGCAGTGAAAAGCAAGCTGCATCCACACTGCAGTATGTAGCTACACGTGTTGGTGAAAATCTCTGGCAGTAGGAGGCAGTAGGAAAAGGCTTCAGCAGCTCCCCGCTGCCAGAGCCTTTCACTGTGGCAAGGAAAGTCTCTGGCAGGGAGGGACAGTGGGGGAAATCCTACTGCCAAAACCTTTCCTTGCTTCCAGTCTTTCCCTGCTGTGGGTAAAGGCGCCAGCAACAGGGAACTGGTGGCTACTTTCCCCAGTGCCAGAGTCTTTCCCTAAAGTGGGGAAGGGTTCCAGTTGCAGAGAAGCAGCAGGACAGTACACTGCTATTTTTAGCAGTGTAGATGATGAGGTTTCGGCAAGTAGAGAGCTTGTAAGCTATGTATATATGTACCCATACCCTTCAGGTGTGGCTTTACTTGCCTAAACTGTGCCTCACCAGATACACTGCTGTTTATGCCTGTGCTGGGGGTGGGCTACATGAAGATGTATACTACATGCCAATGAAAGACGTATGCAGTGTAGACATACCTTGTGTGTATGTACTGTGCCTAGCACAATGGGCCCCCAGTCTCAGGTAGGCCATCAATGATGTACCATAATGCATATAATAATAATAATTAATAATATCACCAACATCATCCCCAGCACAACGTGTGTGCTGTTAACAGGCCTCCTTAACTTACTTGTGAGCTCAGCATTAGTGAAAATCCCATTTAGCATAATGGTTTGGTAGTCTATCTTGCAATGCCGGCTTTCTTCGTATCTTATCTTAGGCTGTGTGTTTCTTCTTTGAATGGTTCACATGTGTATTCCACTCAGGTGTCCGTGTTCCTGGAGCCAGAGGATTTCTGTAATAGTACCTGTAGGGACAGTGCATATATCCTATGCCTCTTTCTGGCCCCTCCTAAGACTATTTAGGGGAGGTGGCACAGGGCCCCCCAGAGGATTCAGGGGGTTGGGGTCTTCAGTGGCGGGGGGCTCCTGCTTCAGCAGTAATTCGGCGGTGGGGGGTCCTTCCGCTCCGGGATCCGCCGCCAAAGTGCCCCAAAGACCTGCGGCAGGGACCCTCGCCGCCAAATTACCGCTGAAGACCCAGCACTTTGGCGGCGGGTCCCGCTTCAGCGGTAATTCGGTGGCGGGGGGTCCGTCCGCCACCGGGCGGAAGGACCCCCCACCGCCGAAGACCCGGAGTGGAAGAAGCTCTGGGGGCCCGTGCCCCTCAAGAGTTTTCCAGGGACCCCAGAGCGAGTGATGGACCCTGCTCAAGAGGCCCCGAAAAACTCTCATGGGGGCCCCTGTGGGGCCCAGGGCAAATTGCCCCACTTTCCCTCTCCTCTGGGCGGCTCTGAGGTGGCACCTCGCCCTCCCTCCACTCAGTTCCTTCTCACTGCCCACAGCCTATGTCGGAGATCCTTGTGTGGTTTACATCATGGTTACAATGCACTTAGAGACATTTTTCTTTTACCATGCTATTGTTTATTAGTTTTTGCAGTTTGAGTAGTAGTTTAGTTGTAGTACCCAGTAATTCGTGATCGTGTATTAAGTTATTTTATTAGATTAGATTAGCACCCAATGGCATTCCCTCACCAGGCTTCAGATGTTTCCTGTCATGTAGAGTAGCTATCCCTAACAGTGATCCTTTCACATGCTGACTCTTATGCCTCTAGGAGGGGCAGATTAAAGAAAGGTGGAGTATCTGTTGTTCCTTCAAAAAGAATGCAGATTTTTAGAGATTTATGCCTAAAACAGTACTTCAGGAACAAATTATGAGGTCTGCCTCAGCACCTGAGCTTTTGGCTCTTTGTCTGGCCTCTCAAGAAGCCTCCAAGGTTATGAAAGTCTCAGACAGGCCCCTGGACTCAGACTCCTCTCCACATAGAAAGATGAGTTGATCTACCTCTGTGGGCCCGCCATGTAAGAGGACCCATAAGCAGGAGTTCTAGATCCGAAAATGGCTCCCCTTCTTCATCAAAGAGGGATTTGGACTGCCAGAATTCTTTAGGTTCACAGTGTAGAGCCAGGCCCTCATCCCATGTCTCCCTGATATGGAGAAGGGACCATACCACTGTATTGTCAACTCTGTCACCCTCACAGGGAAAACCATTGAGTCCAGTGTCTACACACTCAACCTTGGCACCAGTCCTTTCAGTATCATCTATTCCACAAGCATTTCAAGTGGCTTCTGACTTGCTTTGCTTTTTGGTTCTGAATTCTCTGGTGGTGCATTCTCCATTGGTGGTTTGGGGAGGTGGGCAGTAAGATCACTTACTTAGCACCAACTTTGGTATCAATACTGTCTCTTAGTTCAGTATCTATACCACTGATTGTTCTGCTGCCTGTGACTTCAGTACAAAGCTATTCATCTGTAGGGTTCCATCTGCTTCCATGATGCCGACACAGGTAGAAAAGGCCTTCCCAGTACCGACCACTGAAATAGCCCCTTCAATGTTTGGGGTTCATTTCTGGTACTGACCACTGTACCATCATCGGTAGCAATGTTGGCACATTTCCACTGGGCTATGGACTCTCAGGAGTCTCCTGAGCTTAGCTCCTCTGCTGCCTTTGGAGTATTCAGAGAGTTTCTTGAAGTCTGGGTCAGAATTCTCCTCCTCCTCCTCCTCTTCCCCTGAAGCTCAGGTCAACAAGAGCCTCCAGATTACAGGATCAGCACTGGTACCAAGAACAAGACTGTTTCAATACTAGAGACAGGTCATCTTGGCTAAGTCCATACTGACCCTGAGTTCCATATCCCTTGCCTCAGTGGTCTTATTGGAACCCTTGGGGAGTTCCCCAGGCTTTAAGTCACAATCACTGATGAATTCTAAGGAAAAGTCCCCATCAATGAGCCTCCCCCTAGAGTCTCTTCTCTTAGAACAATGTACAAAGGCTCCTCCCATTAAACTACTATCATAACAAGTAAAATTGATACCCTAGTTTCCAGTTGTGCCATAGAGATGCATATGTGTCTTGTTCCCTTGTTGCCCTCATCACCTGATGACTCTATGGCCCCAGATTCCTCCTTCCCTGTACAGGAGGATTTCACATCATACCAAGACCTTTAAATAAAAATGGCTGCAACACTAGGCATTCAAGCCTAGTATGTTCAAGAGAGTGCTCAGAAACTTCTGGACAGCTTGCAGTCATCAGTTCCTGGAAGAGTTACCCTCCCAACAAACAAAGCTAAAATCTTGTGGGATACACTGTCTTCCAAAACTGTTACTGCTAAGCGCACAGAAAATTTACCATGTCACTATGCATGGCTCTGAGTGTTTTTAATCCCACCCAGATCCCAACTTCATTGTGGTCACTGCTGCCAGTGAGAGATCTCATCAGGGAAGATACAAAGCTATGCTCAAGGAAAAAGACTCTAGAATATTTGATTTGTTGGAAAGGAAAATTTATTTTGCTTCATTGTTACAAATGTGCATAACTAACCAGCAAGTTCTGTTATCAAAATATTACTTTGTTAATTAGGACTTGTCAAAATTTGTAGACAAGCTCCCTGAAGATTCATGAGATAAGTTCAAAGCCCTTTTTGCAGAGGGCTGCTTAGTAGACAAAAGATCTCTCCAGTTAGAGCTGGATGTTGCAGATGCTTCTTTTAGGGTCATTGTCTTTAATAGCAATGAGAAGGGCTTCATTGTTGAAGAATTCTGGCACAGTCCCAAACATATAACAGTTATAGAGGACCTGCCTTTTAATGGTCAATATCTTTTTTTGGATAATGTGAAACCCTACCTTTACTCAGAGACTCCGGAGCTATTTAACGCTTGCTAGGTTATTTACGCACCATCCACTAAGTCTAGAGATGGCAGTACAGACTTCAACAACAACAGTGTGAGCAACAGTAAGTGCCTCTTACAGACAATCAGCTTACCCCCTCCAGAAAACATGACTTCTCCAAGAGAAGACACAACTCTCAGAGGAGGGAGTCTGCCGCTGCCAGTTCCTGCAAACCATCTCGTCTTCATGAGTCACTGGGGAAGCAGCCTATTTGGCTTCTCCCTTGAGGACAGTGATCTAGTTGCCAGCAATCTAACAGTCATATCCCATCTATTTTGGATATTCTGTCCCATTTTCTCAGTGTTTGGGAGGCTATAACCACTGATAAACAGGTCCCAAGTAATGCGAGACTGCGATATTCCATCCAATTCCTTACCACTGTCTTTCCCCACCCAACTTCCCCATTCCTATTCAGAGACCAACCTCTTGAGTATTTTCTTCATCAAGAAGTCCAGACTTTTCTTGCATCAGAGGCCACAGAGGGTGTCCCCACAAAATTGAGGAAGAGGATTTTACTCTTGGCACTTTCTGATCCCCAAGGCTAAAGGGGACCTGAGGTTCATTCTCAACCTTTGTGGCCTTGGCAAGTTTATCGAGTACAGAAAGTTCCTCATGATTACCCTGGCATTGATCCTTCCTTCCTAAGATTGCAAGGACTGGGTTGCTGCCCTTGATCTTCCAGTTGCTTATTTACACGTTGGCAATTCTACCAAGCAACAGGAAATTACTGCAGTTTGGTGTTGGAAGTCACCATTATCAGTACATGGGGCTTCCCTTTAGACTGTCTTTGGCCTCGTGTGTA
The DNA here is from genome assembly GCF_020497125.1 of Mauremys mutica. NCBI lineage: Eukaryota > Metazoa > Chordata > Testudines > Geoemydidae > Mauremys > Mauremys mutica. The sequence goes on along the minus strand of NC_059073.1, from coordinate 188,181,809 downwards.
TTTACCAAATGTATGGCAGCTGTGGCTTTCCATTTCAGAAGAAAGGGGATTCATATATCCCTTTTCTTGGATGACAAGTGCTTCATCACATCCATGTCATCACCGAGCTCTTTGACTGTCTGCTAAATGGAAGATCCACATTACTTCTGATACAAAAATCTCGTTCATTGGAGTTCTACTCGATTCTGCAAAATTGATGGCTTTGCTTCCTCAGGACAGATTTCAAGTAATTCAGCAACTCTGCTTGTCTCTCATATCCCAATTCACCATCACAACCTGAGTATGTTTGAGACTGTTGGAACATATGGCATCCTGCACTTACACACTCCTGCATCTGAGGCTGTGCTTGTGCACCGTTCAAGGATGGCTAAGCTCTGTCTATGGACCAAATGTTCAGACACTTGACAAGTTGACCATCCTTCCTCCATGGTTCTGAAATCCCTATAATGGTGGGCAGATCAGAGTAACAAATGCAGAAACATTCCCTTTGCTTGTCCACCTCCAACATTGTTATGGATGCTTCCCAAACAGGTGCATATTTAGGGTCTTTGTGAGCTCAGGCAGCATGGATGGAGCATCTCTGTGCCTCAATGCCTGTCGTGCCTTTCTTCCTTATATCAGTGACTTGTTGATTCAGATCCTTACCGACAATATGACAACAATCTATTATGTGACCAGACAAGGAGGAGCACACTCCAATCAACTGTGTCAGGAAGTGATGAAACTGTGGCACCTTTGCATGAAAGAGAACATAGCCCAGGAGCTTCTCACTTACCTGAGTCTCAGAACCAGTTGATTGATGATCTTTTCCTGGAATCACAAGTTGTCCATCATCAGCAGAGTGCTGAGGGTTTTCTTCAGAGCTTGGGACATTCCATCGGTTGAAGTATTTGCTACGATACACAACAAGAAATGTCACCAGTTTTTTTCTCAAGCAGGTCTCAGTCCTGGCTCACTGACTGATGCCTTTCTGCTGAAGTGGGAATTGAACTTCATGTACACTTTTCCTCCATCCTCCAATCTCTAAAATCATCATCAAGCTGAAGCAGGATAATCCTCATTGCCCTGGAGTGCTGAGACAATGCGGGTTCTCACACCTTCTGAGTCTCTTGGTCTGTCCCCCTGATGGCTTCTACCATCTGTTCCAGACCTGTTGTTACAACACCACAGTCAGATGTAACATCCAAATTGAAGCAGACTTTACCTCACAGCATGGCTGTTGGGTGGCTAGACCAAGCAGAGAAGGACTCTTCAACTGCAGGTCAGCAGATCCTGCTAAGTAGTTGAAAACAATCCTGTAGGTCTACCTACCTGGCTAAATAGAAACACTTTTCTACCTGATCCACTTATTGAAGTATCCCAACATTGTTCTCTAAAGGATAGGATGTCCTTGTGTACTTATTACACCTCAGACCTTTCTCTCAGTTCCCGATGGGTCCATTTAGCTACAATTTCAATGATCCATCCTCCAACTGAGGGAAAGTCAGTGTTCTCTAATCCCAGCGTGCATAGATTCTTCAAAAGTATTATTTGTCTCTATCCTTTTGTAAAGGACACTGTTCCTGTGTGGGACTTAAACACAGTTCTGGGAGCTCTTATGGGCCTGGCATTTGAGCCTATAGCTAATTGCTCTCTGGCTCACCTTTGTCAAAAGATAGCTTTTTCATTGCAATAACATCAGCCAGAGTAGTGGGAGAACTTTAGGCCCTTATGTCTGACCCTCTCTAAACTCTTAAGGCCACATCCTTTTTTAGACTAAAGTGGTTCCAGCTGTTCATTTAATCAAACGATATATTTACCTGTATTTTCCCAAAGCCCCACTCCAGTAGTGATGACCAGTGCCTTCATACATTAGATGTGAGAAAAGCACCTGCCTTCTGTTGAGACATAGCTAAGCCCTCTTGAGTATCTCCTTGGCATTTTGTCTCTGATGCTGATAGAATGAAAGACCAGGCAGCCTCAGCACAGCCTATTTTCAAGTGGATTACAGTTTGCATCACAGTAGCCTACGGGGTAGTGAACCTTCCTCCTTTGGAAAGGCTTTTAGCTCATTCTACAAGGGCACAGGTCACGTCTGTGGCCTCTTTATGGATGTTTCTACTCTGGACATATGTAGGGATTCTATGTGGTCCTCCATACATACCTTTACTCAGCACTATGTCATCACGACTGCTTCCAGAGCTGATACAAGTTTTGGAAAAACAATTTTGCCATCATTATTCAGGTAGACTCCAAGCCCCACCATGTATCTGAACTCCTTGTGAGTCACCTGAGTGGAATACGTGTGTGAACCACTCGAAGAAGACAGAATAGTTACTTACTGTTGTTCTCAGAGATATATTTCATCCGTGTGTTACACAATCCTCCCTCCATCTAATCTACACTGGAGTTTCTAGCATCACATTCTGATGCAAAGGACTCAAGGGTGTGCTAGGTGGTGCCCCCTTAAATAGCTTCAGGAGGGGCCACTAGGAAGTAAAGGGCATGTGCAGTGCCCGAACAGGCACTGCCATGGAAATTTCTCAGGGTGTGCTGCATGCATGTACAGCTGAGAGGAATACACGTGACCCACATCTCAAAGAGCAACAGTTACATGTAAGTGATGATTGTTCATTTTTCATGGTCAGTGGTGCACAATGTGGTCACAATCACTTCTGATCTAGGGAAGCCCAGGAGACTGAGAGATTTGAAGACAACACCTGACTCTAGTAGGGGAGAATGGCTTTTACTGGCATCAGTAGGAATTAGAATGGTCAAAGAATGTGGGTACAAAAGTGAAATGTTTCTATTGTCTCCATAAGCATCCAGATATTTGTCATATAAATATTTTATTGAATAGTTTAAGGTTACTTCATCATGCCCGATTATTGAAACATCAGCCTTTAAAAGACACTTCTTTATCTAGCTACGTATAGAAATGAACCCTAGAATATGAGGTTACTTCTTGGTGAAATACTAATTTAATGACAAATTATAGCAATTATACTTTCACATTGTGTAACTCCATGATTTTTTTGTGTTTGTCTGACATGACATTTTATAGTTTCACAGAAACATTTTGTGACAAGACCCAATAATCTGCCAAAGAGAGTATTCATCAATAGTATGTTGATGGCCATATGGTGTGCAATTGCCCAGATTTTCCTATCTGTATCCATTCCAAGGGTTTATTTGTTTTTATCTGCCAAGACCAAACATATATACCCCTGGAGCACTCAAACTCTTAAAAATGGTAGTATAAAAAAAACTCAGTGAAGGAGCTCTTTGTCAGAAGCCTTTGTAATGTGAAAAGCACCCATCCGTTAGAGTAATATTCATCTCACATAATTTGGCTCAGACTGGTAACACAGGGCTAGATTCAAAGTCCCTTGAAGTCAGTGGGCGTTGTCCTATAGATTTCAAACGGCTTTGGCTCAGTCCCCAAGTGAGCAGCGCTTTGATGGTTCTGGGGTTTCTGAATGCTACAATCAGGCACAGACATTTCTATTTCACTAATGCCTACACCACATGTTGTATTCAGTAGACTGATATATCTTGTAATTGGCAGACATGTATATGACTAATATGGTTATTTTTCAGTTGTGAAATGGGAACTGCCAGAAGTGGGTAGCTGAGTAACAGGAAAAGTGTACACAAACATTCAACACGTACTTACTCATATTATTCAACATCTGTTCTCTCTTAAGCGTTGCAGACTCTTCAAAGGAATGGATGAAACATAGCACCCTGTTTAAAATTATATATATTATATATGTAGGCTTCCAGTTTTGCATATGGTCAGCTGGCTCACCAGGAATCCCACAATTTACTTAAATACTTAAAAAAAAAACCTCCACAATGCTTCCTTTCTGAGTACTAAACCATAGTGAACTATTCTAGGAGAAAAAAAGCTTTTGCAGATGAACTCTCCTTCTACAGCTGACAAGATTAAATTGAAGAGTTGGAGGAAGTGTTAGATAATGGTTAGAGCAAATAATGGGGAGTCAGGATTTCTGGGTTCTATTTGTGCCTGCATCCCTGTTGTAGATTTGGGCCTCAGGAAAGTCAATGGGCCCTAAGTCACTTTTGAAAATGAAGTCAGCAGTGCAGTGGTAAATCTTCAGATTAATGTGGGTATGTTAATTGAAGCCATTTGATCCTATGAAATCAGCCAGAAAGATAGAATAGGAGAGGGAGGGAGAAGGACAGAGTCATGTGTTTGAACTAGCTTATCAATCAGCAAAGGAAGAGCAGACTCTTGCTTTAATTTAGACTGTCAGGGTGACTCCATTTTGACATGTAATAGGGTTCATTAGCAGCCACTTGATTGACTTACATAGCAGTCAGACTACATTGAGCCTCCAGTTTTCATAGAATGGTTTAGAATGTGACATTTCTCAGGTGTTTCTAATTATAAACACCTGATCTGGGCTGAGATATTTCCTTTCTGCCAGCAAAAACCAGTTTTTGCTTTTATCATGGCAAAATATAACCATATGTAAAAACAAATTTATTTTCTCAGCATGCTCTGTTTTTAAGGCTCAATGTGTTGCATGCAGAAAGCAGTTAATAATGTAAGGGAAATCCTCCAAATATCTTAGACATTTGTAAAGGCATGAAAATATGTTAGCTTGCTGCTTAGACTGACAGTAAATTTTTCACACCGCCCATTTGTGTGCACTTCTGCTGAAGTTACACTTCCCTCACATAACTTTGTCATGCTTGAGAGCTAGCAATGCATGATGTAGTCAGACTGAGTGAGAATAAATGTTGTTTTTAAAATGTCAGAATGGAAGAGAGAGAGAGAGAGAGAGAGAGAGAGGTTTCTTTGGTCTGTCAAGCCAGCATGGATGTTTATAGCAGGGGAGAAACATACTTTTCCAACTACAAGTTAGAGTCATTTGAAGAAGTAATAGCACTAGCATTCAGGATGCCTCCAATTATATTAGCATATGAAGATTGCAACCCTGGAGGCCCTGAAGATAACAATTTAGGACGCAATAATGGAATTAAGCCACAGCCTTTGAAGCCGTGCCTATGTTAGGAATTTTGCATAATGTAATATATATTGGCTAACATGAGTTAACTAAAACATGTTAAAATCCTAGTGCAGACAAAACAGTTGTGGTTTTAACATGTTGAGGTACACTCTAGTGAGGATCCAACTTAAGCACAAGGGCTATGTTTGTGCCTGGCTAGGACTTTTCAGCTTGGAAAAGAGGAGACTAAGGGGGGATATGATAGAGGTATATAAAATCATGAGTGATGTGGAGAAAGTAGATAAGGAAAAGTTATTTATTTATTCCCATAATACAATAACTAGGGGTCACCAAATGAAATTAATAGGCAGCAGGTTTAAAACAAATAAAAGGAAATTCTTCACACAGCACACAGTCAACTGGTGGAACTCCTTGCCTGAGGAGGTTGTGAAGACTAGGCCTATAACAGTGTTTAAAATAGAACTGGATAAATTCATGGAGGTTAAGTCCGTTAATGGCTATTAGCCAGGATGGGGTAAGGAATGGTGTCCTTAGACTCTGTTTGTCAGAGAGTGGAGATGGACGGCAGGAGAGAGATCACTTGATCATTACCTGTTAGGTTGACTCCCTCAGGGGCACCTGGCATTGGCCACTGTTGGTAGACAGGATACTGGGCTAGATGGACTTTTGGTCTGACGCAGTACGGCCGTTCTTATGTTCCTTATGCAGTGGCTCAAGGAGTACAGGCTCCCTGCACCATGTTCTCCCAACTCCATACCCATGTAGGAGACAGACACTTGAGAGCCCTTGGACTGTAAACTCTTTGGGTAAGGAACATTGTCTGTTTTGTCTGCAAAGTGATGTGTGCATTTATATCTCTATGAACGTAGTAAATAACATGTCCAAATATTGCTGTCTCTCCCTTTAAAACACTACAGAGATGCTTTGCAGCTAAAACACTCAAACATGCCATGATCATTTCCCATCTGGATTACTACAACATCCTCCTCTCTGGGATCCCCAACACTTACATGCATCTGCAATCCATCTGAATCACAGTGTCTGTGACCATCTTCCTGACCTTCCATTGTGATCATATCACCCCCTTCTTTCAATCCCTTTGCAAATCATATGGAGTATATCTTTAATGTGAAAAAAAAGTGTGTTCTTAACTCAGGTTAGCTAATTCTGGATAAAATAGCAGTTAAGACATGGCAACTTCACTTTTAATTCAGATTAACTCTTCAAGTTAAAGCCTAAAAAGGAGCCTGAGCTCAAATTTGAGGTGCTAAATTAAAAGCCAGATTATCATGCCTTCTCTGCTATTTAACCTACATTAGCTAACCCAAATAAGAACACCTTTTAATTGCAGTGAAGACATACCCATCAAGTGATATGCAGCCACTTTTGAAGTGGAACATATCTGTTTAGCAGTGCACAATCCAACAATTACAATAGAAAGTGAGGAATATCATAGGTAATTTAAACTGCAAGTGTGAGAAAAGTCAAAAGATACAGTCTGAATAACTATTTTTTTGTTTTCACATTTTGACGTAAGAAGAGCAGTGTCATCTGACCGGACATCACAGTTGAGTAAGAACAAACATCTCCACATTCTTGGTGTGACAGTGTACAAACTTCTACCTCATTTTCATCTGTATCACTGATACATTCATTTGTTAAAAATATCTCATCATCCCAATTATTACTGTCTGGATTTAAGAAATAGTTCATGATTTCATGCCAAACTATAGGCCACACTAAACTGTAGCAGATAAGATTGTTTGGGAGTTAAAAAAAAAAACAAAAACCTTTCCCTTAGGAAATATGAAGCACTGATAAGATGCTTATAAAGGTAATAGGAGAAAAAAAGACTCTGCTCAAGCTGATGTAGACAAAAGGAACAAAAGGAAAGTGCAGATAAATGTTTTGAAATTATTGCTACTACCATGTTTCTATATCATAGGAACAGACCTGAGGAATCTGAAGGAGCCGTGGAAGATTAACTGTCCTGATGGTTGCCTGGCCCCTCTCGAGAAGAGCAGACAAAGGCTTTATTGAATCTGACTCATAATTATGACTATGCTATTTCTGATACTGGATTATACATGGGAGTACAGTGATAAGAATGAAATCCAACTATGAATAGATATTGACAGATGTATAATAATATTCGAAGGAAAGCATTTTGGGAGCATAGGTTGAGGGAGGAAAGAGAGTTCTTGGCATGGACTAAGTAAAATCAGATTAGACTCACTCTATGCAAGAATGGTGACCCAACCTCACCTCCCCAGTTCCAGCTCAGATACATTGGATTTCTCCCAGCACCCATTCCCAGCTCCCATCAGCCCACTTCCTGCCTTCATATCCTGGGGAGAGGACCTGTACAGGAGCATAAACCCTGTTTTCTACCCTGAGATAAAGCGAGGCCATGCAGGAGAATAAGAGGGCAGGAGGGGCCACTCCTACTATGTCTCATGAAGCTGCGCAGCCACCTAATGTTGGCCCACAATCTGTTCCAAAGGACATAAAAGAATGATGATGAAATCCTAGCACCTTTGAAATCAATGACAGAAGTTCCATTGACTTCAATAGCATCAGGATATCATTCTGAATATTTAACAGATTTCTTGATGATAATGTTTAAAAACCTTTAGTTTACAAATGGTTTTTCACTGTTTCTCTCAGCAGCTGTGTGTGAGCCACCTAAAATAAATGTATAAATGTCACTTTTATTTTGGTGCTTGTAGCTCAAAATGTCTTTCAAATTCAATGTGGCCATGAAAACTTTACTTGCTTTTGTAGGAGGTTGTCAGGTTTCTTTGCTTCTACCATGACCAGACAGCAAATGTGAAAAATCAGGACAGGGAGTGGGGGGTAATAGGCAGTGATGAGCTGCCAAAATCTTAACAACTGGTTCCCTATAAAAAGTTCTGATTTAAGGGGGGTGAGGGAAGTGGGGGAGGGGCTGGGTCAGGGGAGACATACTCATGGGGCAGGGACCCATGCAGGGCCTGGGGAAAATTGCCCCCCCCTGCGGCCCTGGAGCTTGCAGCCCCCCTCTTACCTTGCCTGCAGCTCAAAGCAGCAGGACGACTCAGGAGCTCAGCTGAGCTGCCCAGCTGGTGCCGGCGGCTGGCCACGCTGCAGCTGGGTTGAAGTGGGGGAAGGGCCAGGGGAGCCTCAGCCTCCCCAGCTGGGAATCCTGGGAGCAACAGGATGGTCCGGCCCGCGGACCGGAGTTCTTTGCCCACCCCCTGGCCCTTTAACAACCGGTTCTCCACGGAGGTCTAATTTTAGCAACCGGTTCTTGAGAACTGGTGGGAACTGGCTCCAGCTCACCACTGGTAATAGGAGCCTATATAAGAAAAAGACCCCAAAATCGGGACTGTCCCTATAAAATCAGGACATCTGGTCACCCTATTTTGCTTCACTTAATACATTTCAGAAATAAGCTAATGACAATTACCTTGAACCAAAGTCACCAACATATCAATCAGATGAGTGACTTTTTTTTTTAAAGTTTTGTTCAATTTCTCATGTTGACAGCTTTTTTTCTGTGACTTCGCACCTAAAGTTTTGTTTGGGAATTGAAGTTTTGTAGCTGATGGGTGGCACAGTAAGAGGGGGACACTTTGCTTCTTCTGGAGTTCATCTTTGCTGGACATTGACAGGGAAGTGGTATAATCCAGTGTATGGGGCACAAGGCTAGACCCGCGGAAAACCTGGGTTCTGCTTCTGCCTCTGCAAGTAACTTGCAGTGTGAATTTTGGTGAGTAATTTAACCTCATTGTGACTCTCCTTCTCCATCTGTAAAACAGTGATAAAGATACTTACCCAGCTTTGTAAAGTGCAGTGAGATCTTCAGATGAAAAGCTCCCAGATATGTCATCAGTTGAAAAGGTGCTGCTATGGACTTCTAGTGTGATCTTGGGCAAGTCATGTAGCCTCTCTTCACCTCATTTCCCCATCTGTAAATTGGGAATAGTAGCACTGCCCTACCTCACACAGGTGTTGTGAGACAAAATACATGAAAGACTGCAAAATGCTTTGAGATCTCAAAGGAATCTGCCTTTAGAGTGCACCAGATTGCTTTAAATCTCATGCACTTACAAAATATTTGAGTTATAAAATATTCAAATACAAAAAATATAATGAGTATAATTGTAGGAGAGACTTCCCTCCACTTAGTAAGGCAACTCCCATCTTTTCATGTGCTCTGTATTTATACCTGTTGACTGTATTTTCCACTCCATGCGTCTGATGAAGTGGGTTATATTCCATGAAAGCTTATGCCCAAATAAAAGTGTTAGTCTCTAAGGTGCCACAAGGATTCCTTCTAGTTTTTACCCCAGAGTTGCTTCTATGGCTTGAGGGGCAATTTCAGATTTGTTGTTCAATCATTCTCTCTTTTTGAACTCCTCTTTATTCTCCATGAGTTTCCTCAAACCCCTGCACTACCAGTGCCTCTTCCCTGCCACTCACCTCTCTCCCAATATGGTATCCATATAGGTGCTTTCAGCTCCCTTCTTCCCATTGTGCAACTTCATGTCTTTGAGGATTTCCAGAGGAGAAGGTAACCAAGTAAAAGCATCCCTGTTCCATGCTGTTCAAATCTTCTGCCCTGTTGAGGGATCATCATGGTGAAGACACAGTGTGAATGAAATTTGAACAAAACAACACCAGGGATCAGTGGAGATCTGTGAAGAGAAGCACATGTTGCTGCTAGAGATGGCATATATATGGTATAATTTTAGTTCTCTAGATGTTAATTTTGAATTCTCAGTTTTAAAATATTATCTTATTGCCCTGCCTGTAATGATTAAGCCAGATGACCACACCAATATAGCTATAATAAATTAAATGTTACAAGCAGCGCTGGTCCAACAATGGGGAAAATTTTCACAAAAAAAGTTCTGATATATTTATCCCCCTTTTTCATCATTTTTACAATTATAAAATCACAAACTCTAGAGCTGAAAATGGGATGAAATTTTTGTGAAAAAAATGTATTCCCTGTGTTTTTACTGAAAAAAATCACAATTCCATTTTTTTACCAATTCTAGTCATGATTATTAAATTACTAGTAGAAAAATTATGCTGGGTTAAATATATTTTAAATAAACATATTGCCATTTAGCTCAATGTGACCTAGTACACATTTTTTTAAATTAAGTCACTGAACAAAACTATATAGCCATCTAGCATGTCCATCAATTACAAGCCTGAGTGACATGAATGCATTAATAAGATGGGGCTGCATTTTATTTAATTTATGTGCAAACAGCACTTAGATTTCATTTGTCACTGTGCCTCTTTTTTTAAAAAAAAACTGTTATGGTGAGGTTTGACATCTGTAGTGTTTAAACTTGGCACTGTTTATCATTTTGTCATATTTTATTTACTGATGTTTAATGTTAGTGTTTACTATATTCTGCTTTCTTAGATGAAAATTTTCTGTTTTGTGTCACAGGCACCAACTACCCTGAGGTCTTCTGAGGGGGGTTAAAAGTCTGTTTAAAAGTTGTTGTTCTTGTTTCGTTAGCAATAAGTGATGCAGAAAGCTGTAAGACATAGATCTAGCAAACATACTGTTAGGGTGGCAATCTCCAGGTGGTGATGTTACACTGGGTTTTACAAGTTCTTAGTGTGAAAGCACTGTTCAGTCTTTGAAGAAACACCAGTATTGTTGTTTATTGATTATTTTCTTTTGGGGGAAGCTGTTGCAAGCAGCAGGAGTGTTTGCTCTTTGCCTTAATCTTTCTAAATAGAGTACATTCCTTTGGCAGAGTTACTCTGTGGGAACTGGGCATTGGTGTTCTGCCTGACAATCCTGAAAGGAGGGATCACTTGTATGTTGTTGACTCCAGAATTGGTATATCTGTGTAAATAAAACAAGTTACACTAAAAATATACCCAGACTTAGTCACTGATTTCCCCTCCAACAGGGGAAAGCTGTGAGGGCCCAAAGTCGGCTACCTCTCATCAATGAGGCAACCATACTAAGAAACCAGTGTTACATACTGAGGTTTTGCTGTTTTGCTCCACACCACACTCAGGAGGAGTAAGTCATACCCAGGCTTACACGTCTAGTTACATCCTGATATGTCCCTCCTAAAATCTGATTCTCTTTATCCATTCATCTTAGTACATACAGCTAGCTTTTATTAGGAGGTGATATAAAACACGAACACGAAGTCCCACACAACCTCTCACCCCTGAGTTTCATTATATGTGAAGAGAAGTTTCCAGTTCAGCTAACGAGGTCCAGCCTGGTCTCTCTTGTTCTTGTGCAGAAGCAAATAATCCGGGGAACCTATCTCTGATTCCAGCATAAGGTGGTATGGCTTTATGTGTCTGTTGGGAAACAGCAGATGATACCAGATGCTGGGCACATACATGGCCTCTTCATAGCATTACTATGCCCCTCTGCCCCAAATGGTTTTGTGGGCAGTGGCTCTGCATAGTTCTGGGGTTTAATGGCCATCTGCTTGTTTTCCCTCTAAATTCGGACAAAATCACCCATCTGTGTTCCTACACAGGCAGAGGGATAGCTCAGTGGTTTGAGCATTGGTCTCCTAAACACAGCGGTTGTGAGTTCAATCCTTGAGGGGGCCACTTAAGCAGGGCCAGCTCTAGGTTTTTTGCCGCCCCAAGCAAAAAATTTTTTGGCTGCCCCCCCGCCCCCTGCCCCCAGACATGAGCCCCCCCCCGCCCACCAGTACCCCCCACTCACACCCCCTGTTGCCCCAGCACTGGCCTCCCCCCAAAATGTGGGATCCGCTACCAGCACACTGCAGCCGAGCCCTGGCCCAGCTGCGACTCTGTCCCCATGCGGGTGGAGCTGCTGGGCAGCACGGAGCGGGAGTACTTGGCGGCATGGCTACGGGGTGGTGCAAAGAACACGGCCCCCTCCCTGGGCTTCGCAGCACTGCTAGTGGCCAAGGTGGATCAGTTCGTGCTCACCGCCCTCACCCTCGACATGCTGGCGGCCAAAGACCTGGAGAGCCCCCTGGACCTGCTGCTCTTCAGCCTCACAGTGCCCTGGCCCAGCCCCGGCAGGAGGGAAGGCAAGGATCTCCGGCTGCGGGGCTACCTGCTCAGCACCGACGAACCCAGCCGGCCGCTCACCTCCTCACACACTCCAGGAGCCCCCGCCACCATCGCAGCCCGGGCTCGGCTCCAGGGGACCCCGTTTCCCTCCCTCCCCGGCTCCTCACACACACTGGGTAGGGCCGCCCAGAGGATTCAGGGCAAAGCAACTTTGGGGGCCCCTTCCATTAAAAAAAGTTGCAATACTATAGTAACATGTATTTGGAAATGTAAAAAATAACTAGTGAAAATTAATTTGTAATAATTTGAAAATACACCAAATACATTATTTAAAAACATTAAATGCTTTACTGGTCTGTATACATTTGCAATTACAAAATGGGCTGTTGCTGGGTGATGGTTGGTGCCAATGGGCTGTCACTGCCTGGAGGTGGTGCTGCTGTTCCCCAGGGCTGGGTGGGGAGCTGGGCTCTGGGGGGTGCCCGGCTCACAGGGGCTGGGCTCAGGACTGTGAGGAGATGGGGTCGGAGGTTGTCTGGCTCAGAGGGGCTTGCCTCAGAGCTGGGGGTCTGGGGTGGGGGGATGGGGTCGGAGGGTGCCCACCTCAGAGCAGCTGGGCTCAGAGCTGGGGGTCAGGGCAGTGGGGGATGGGGTCAGGGAGGTGTCCGGATCAGAGGGGCTGGGCTCAGAGCTGGGGGTCAGGGCTGTGGGGGGAATGGAGTGAGGGGGGTGTCTGGATCAGAGGGGCTGGGCTCGGAGCTGGGGGTCAGGGCTGTGGGGGGAATGGGGTCAGGGGGGTGCCCAGCTCAGAGGGGCTGGGCTCAGAGCTGGGGGACAGGGCAGTGGGGGATGGGGTCAGGGGTGTCCGGATCAGAGGGGCTGGGCTCAGAGCTAGGGGTCAGGGCTGTGGGGGGAATGGGGTCAGGGAGGTGTCCGGATCAGAAGGGCTGGGCTCGGAGCTGGGGGTCAGGGCTGTGGGGGGAATGGGGTGAGGGGGGTGTCCGGATCAGAGGGGCTGGGCTCGGAGCTGGGGGTCAGGGCTGTGGGGGGAATGGGGTCAGGGGGGTGCCCAGCTCAGAGGGGCTGGGCTCAAAGCTGGGGGTCAGGGCTGTGGGGGGAATGGGGTCAGGGAGGTGTCTGGATCAGAGGGGCTGGGCTCAGAGCTGGGGGTCAGGGCTGTGTGGGGAATGGGGTCAGGGGGGTGCCCAGCTCAGAGGGGCTGGGCTCAGAGCTGGGGGTCAGGGCTGTGGGGGGAATGGGGTGAGGGGGGTGGCTGGATCAGAGGGGCTGGGCTCGGAGCTGGGGGTCAGGGCTGTGGGGGGAATGGGGTCAGGGGGGTGCCCAGCTCAGAGGGGCTGGGCTCAGAGCTGGGGGTCAGGGCTGTGGGGGGAATGGGGTGAGGGGGGTGTCTGGATCAGAGGGGCTGGGCTCGGAGCTGGGGGTCAGGGCTGTGGGGGGGATGGGGTGAGGGGGGTGCCCAGCTCAGAGGGGCTGGGCTCGGAGCTGGGGGGTCAGGGCTGTGGGGGGAATGGGGTGAGGGGGGTGTCTGGATCAGAGGGGCTGGGCTCGGAGCTGGGGGTCAGGGCTGTGGGGGGGATGGGGCCGGGGGTGTGCCCAGGTCCTAGGGGCTGGGCTTGGAGCTGGGGGTCAGTGCTGGGTGGGGAGGATGGGTTTGGGGGGGTGCCCACCTCAGAGGGGCTGGGCTTGGAGCTGGGGGTCAGGGCTGGGCCTGAGGGGTAATGGGGTTGGTGGGTGCCTGACAAACACCTCCCTGAGACCCCCCCATCCAACCCCCCCTTCCCTGGCCCCTGACCGCCCCCTCCCACAGAACCTGTGCCCCCTCCCTGCCCCCTGAGTGTCCTCGGGACTCCCTGCCCCTTAGCCAACCACCCCCCCCGGCTGCTTACCCCAGGCTCACCGCGCGGCAGCCGCATGGCTCCGGAGGGGGCTGAGCTCTTCCCGGCTCAGAGCCGCGTGGGGAGGGGGCGGGGCTGCAAGCTCCAGGCTGAGCTCAGCTCCCTCCGCTCGGCCCGGAGCTTGCAGCCCCGCCCCCTCACCACACGGCTCTGAGCGGGGCAGGGCTCAGCCCCCCCCAGCCCTGCTGCTGGGCTGTTTAGGACCCGGGGAACAAGCGGAGGAGAAGCGGCCCATCTTCTGCAGCCAGGCGCGGCCGCGCTACCGGTAAGGGGCCATCCCTCTCCCCCAAGGGGAGCCGGTAGCGCGGCCCTGCCCGGCTGCAGGGGATGGGCTGCTCCTCGGCTCGCAGCGGCAGGATGAGCTGGAGCCCCAGCCCCAGCCTTTTGCCGCCCCCTATATTTTGCCGCCCTAGGCAGCAGCTTGTTTTGCTGGTGCCTAGAGCCGCCCCTGCACTTAAGGATCTGGGGCAAAAATCAGTATGTATAAAAATCACCACAGTATTGCAGAATCCTCCTGCACAGTCTCTTTGTTCACATAGCAAGGTGGTAGTGGTTCCACTGAGTTTTGGCTGGCTGATGGCTGGGGGAGTGGGGTGGAAGAGGATACAGAATTTTAACCTAAATCCTTCCTCTTAATTATCCTTACCAAACAAAACTCATGAGGCTTTTGGTGAAAATATTCTCACTGCATTCTTGTTAAAGAAGCATATTTAATTAATTACCTTCAGTCAGAATGTCACAACATATTGAATTCTTGCAGCATGTGCTCTGAAGAAGAAATGCTTGACATCTGAACTCTCTAGACTTTATGATCCAGATCCTCAGCTGGTGTAAATCAGCAAAATTCCACTTCTGGAGCAATCCTGATTTACAGCAGCTGGGGATCTGCTCCCCACCCCCGCCCAAGTATTTCTAGGTTTCTTTGTTTGTTTGTTTTTCCCCAAAGAATACCCTTCCCTTTGCCTGTGTGCATCTTTGCTGCTGTATCAGAAATTGTTTTCCTTTACCAGAGTAGAATATCACTAGCTATTGTATAATGTGCAGTGAAGTGGTTAATTCATACCTGTGTTTGCCAGTGTCTATTTGTTTCTATTACATGCAAGAGGCTATATGGGCTCCCTCTGGTGGCTAATTGCCATGAAAAAATGTTGGTGTTTCTTTTCTAAAGAACCTGCATTGTCAGTGAATAAAGTGATAGCTTTGGTACAGAAAGTTGGGGATGTTTTAATTTAAAAAAAAATGGTGGATTTGGATCACTGGAAATTGGTTGGGGGGAATTAATAGCACAAAAATATTTGTATGCTAGGAATTTCCATTGACCTGGGATTTCATAACTACATTTGTATTTTAAATGATGGATTTAATGTAATCTCCAGCATCATACATGTGGGGAAAATGCCTTTGAAAACCTAACTGGAAAGAAGGAAGAGAAGAAAGAGAAGACTTCTTTCTTCAGAGAAGTCTGAAGGCGTTGCTACAGCTATATATGTCTAGGAGGGAATTCTAAAGAAAGCCTGACTGAAGTGAGATATTACCTGTGAGGTATGAGAGGGGTAACCGTGTTAGTCTGGATCTGTAAAAGCAGCAAAGAGTCCTGTGGCACCTTATAGACTAACAGACGTATTGGAGCATGAGCTTTTGTGGGTGTCACATGCATCCAACAAAGTGGGTATTCACGCACGAAAGCTCATGCTCCAATACATCTGTTAGTCTATAAGGTGCCACAGGACTCTTTGCTGCTATTACCTGTGAGGTGAGTGTGGGAAAGCAATTTCCCATGGATGTTAGCTTTGCCGTCCATGACTAAAGGAGATAGATGGGATCAACAGCACTTTTCCAGGCCAAGATTTGGGCTACCATGACCTATAATTCCTATTTGGAGACTTAGCTCCAGCCTTTCATTTGCTGCAAAAAGGGTAAGGCAGTCAATGGCAAAGAGCTAGATGCTGCTTCATCCTTAGTTCGGTGTGCAATGGAGAAGAGGAAGTAAGAAGCCTCCTTCCATACATGGCTCATATGGGCTGGCTAGAATTGCAATACCTGTCTCAGGAGACCACAGGGAGTGCTCCCTAATTGCATCCCTGTTTCCCCAAACTGGGAGAAGAGGACACAGTAGTCAGAGCCTTTGCTTGTCCCCATCTCAGCAGTGGTCACTAGTGGTGTCTAGCCATCCATTAGAGAGTTTACTCCATCCCTCAAAGATGTGTAGAAATTGCTGTGTTCTATTGCTCGCCAGAGAGTCACCTGGAGCTCTGTCTGGGCCGGTGCCGCTCCTTATTGCCCTGTCTAAAACAGATGCTCATACTGATTCTGTGCAGTAAGACATTAAGTTGTTAAAAGAAAAAAATAAGGTGCCAGCATGTTGAATGTGGGTAAATAGACTAATCATATTTCCGTCCTCACAAATGGTGAGCAGTCAGAGAAATGTGATAACCCTGTCATTCCTTGCTGTATAATACCAGACCACTGGGAGTCCTTCTTGGCAGACTGGAACTCCTCTTGCTCTTTTCCTCTGTATTATATTGTCACAGGGAATTCAGTTTGGCAGCAAATAATATCATTTTTAAGACACATTCTTCTCTTTTCCTTTGTGTTACAGATCTCAAGTCAAATTCCGCTCTGAGTTACATCAGGGAAAATCTAGAGTAATCACAATAAACCAGGGGTTTATTCTGGATTTACCCTGGGACAGCCAAGAACAGAATTTGCCTTAAAAGTCTCTCTCGCTCTTTCTCTCTCTCTCTCTCTCTCTTTCTGTATATATATGTATATATATATTTGTATTACCTAAATATTCTAAACATTTGTTCTACTTGTTTAAAAACAATGAATATAAAGAAAATTACAGCTGAAATGCACTTATTAATTTAGTTTTAGTATAAGCTGGATAAATAGTTTCTAGTTAGGTCTTGTTATCATGGCGATTTAAATGACTAGCCCTTTTCTAACTTGGTCTTTTTACAGATGCTCTGTCTTTACCAAGCTGCCTTTTCTTTTTCTTCAACAGCTCTTTCTTGGATTGAGCATCTAGTGTGCTATTTCTAAAATGTCTATGTTTGCTTATAAAAGAAACAGAAAATTAAAGACATACTGCTACATTTCAAGCCAAAAATTCAGCAGCAGGTAATATGAAATACACAGTTCACTTGCAACACTAGGTTCACTATGCAGAACTACGGGGCAGAGTTTACAGTCAGTGAATAAAAGACACAGGGAAAACCAGGGAGTTAATGACAATTCCCTCTTTCTCAGCCCAGCCTCTGGCCCCTGTGCAGATAGAGCAGCCTAAGGAGTATTGTAGCTGGTGATACAAAGGTGGATAAGAGAGTAAGGAAGTTAGCCAGCTAAAAAAAGTCAGGAAGTTGGAGGGATGTAGCAGGGCGGCTCCCCCACTCCAGCAGAAAAGTGGTTAAAGTCAGCCCTGGGAGAATGTTGTGGCTCAGAGCTGCTAAGCTGGGCTGATTGGGGAAGCAGCTGCAGCTGGGCCATGCCCCAATCAGGCCCCAGCTGGCCTGTATAAAAAGGCTGTCAGCCAGAGGCCAAGAAGTCTCTCTCCTGGCTGGGAGAGAGCAAGGCCTGGCTGCCTGCAGAAAGGGTACTGGGAGTGAAGCAGGGCTGGGGAAGGGCCAGGGGAGCTCCAGGCTGGCAACTCCCCAGGCTGCAGGGCCTGGTCCAAGGCCCATAGAGATCCTGGGAGGAAGGCCTATGATGAGTGGCTTTTATGCTGCAGTCTGCTCCAGGGAGCAGGGGCTTGGTGATGACTGGCAGTAGCCCAGACTGTGGCAAGGTGGGGATTAGAGGGTTGGGGGTTTCCCAGAGAGGGGAGACATATAGAGACTGATGGGGGTATTGCCAGGGGGCAGCCCCAAGGTAAAGGGGCACCGGGGTCCGGGAGGGACACAGGGCCAGAAACAAGTGTGCCACCAGCCTGCAGTGGGTGCCCAGGCTGGAAAGGAGCTAATTCCCTGAGATGACCAGCAGGAGGTGCTGCAGGGGTGAGTCCTGCCTGTTTACAGGATTTTGTTTGTTTGTTTTCCTTTCCTTAAGCTGCAGATACTGTACAAGGGAAGAACTCACAGTGTGAGGAAAATGGTGTGTCATCAACACTACTGCTAGCTTTTCCTCTGCCTGCATCTGTGAGGGGCCTGAACAGACAGGTATCCTGAGGCTTCCACCAAGGCCCTGGTCTTGACTTGCTGGGAATGTGGCCTTCACATACCTGCTGACAAAAGCCAGGCAGGGGAAAACAGCCAGTGTAAGAGGTGTCTGTTGGTGGAGCCCCTGGAGAAACAGATAAAAATCTGCAGGAGGGAGGTGGCTCATCTGGGAGCATGAGGACTTTATTGACAGGACACGTGGATACGGCTGAGATATAGGGTGCTAGCTGACTGCCCATCACTACAGAAACACCAAAGGAGGAAGGAGAATTGGATGCTTTATAGGGAGGAGATTGACTCCCCATCCAGATTCCCTACCCATCACAGTCAAGAGCTGAGAAGGAGAAGCCATCTGCTCCTAAAGCTGGAAGGCTCACAGCCACCACACCCAAGATGAAGAGGTTTAGGCTGCTGGTTGTCAGAGAGTCCCTTCTTAGGGGAATGGAGGCATACATCCACCAACCTGACATGGTACTCTGGCAGGTGTGTTTCCTGCCTGGAGCCTGCATCTGAGACATTATGGGAAGGTTGCCAAGGCTCATCCATCCCTCTGACCACTACCCCATGCTGCTCATCCATGTGAGCACTAATGATACTGCCAAGGATGACCCAGAGCAGCTCAGCAGTGACTACAGATTTCTGGAAATAAGTATGAAAGTATCATAGGGGACACAGGTTTTGCTCTTATCTGTGAGGGTAAGGGCCCAGGCAGGGGGGCACACATCCTGGAGTTAAATGCATAGCTATTCTGATCTTTTGATAGAAGGGATTTGCCTTCCTTGACCAAGGGATGCTGTTCCAGGAAAAAGGACTGCTGGGAAGAGATGGGGCACACCTGACCAAGAAGGGGAAGATCATCCCTGTATATATACTTGCCAACCTAGTGAGGAGGGCTTAAACTAGGTTCAAAGATGGCAGGTATTAAAAAGCCCATAGGTAAACATTTTTGAAAACAAGATGACATTAACCAAGGGCTTGATGTTGGGGGTCGAGGTGGCAAATTAGAATAGGGTCATAGAAGCAACAGGGTAATCAGTGGGGGAATCTCTTTAACATTTTAAATGTCTACACACACATGCAAGAAATATGGGGAATAAACAGGAAGAACTGGAAGTATTAATACATATGATAAATTATGACTTAATTGACATCAGAGACTTGGTGAGATAAATCTCAGGACTGGAATATTGATAGGTGTGTACCTTGTTCAAGCAAGGTAAAAAAGGAGGAGGTATTGCATTAAACATCAACACAATATACACTTACTCTGAGATCCAAAGGAGGTAAGAAGCAGAGTAGTTGAAAGTCTCTGGGGGAATGCATGGTAGGGGTCTGCTATAGACCAACAAATCAAGCAAAAGAGGTAGATAAGCCATGTATAGAACAAATATCTTAAACACAAGACCAGGTCATCTTTAATTGGGACTTTAACTACACAAACACTTGTTGGAAAAATTATTGCAAATTGTCTTGCTATAGGATTCAGAGTAGCAGCCGTGTTAGTCTGTATCCGCAAAAAAAACAGGAGTACTTGTGGCACCTTAAAGATTTGTTAGTCTTTAAGGTGCCACAAGTACTCCTGTTTGTCTTGCTATATTAATTCTTGGAATGTATTGCGGACAACTTTTCGTTTCAGAAAGTGGAGGAAGTAACCAGAAGGACAAGCATTTTAGACTTGATTCTGACGAACAGTGAGGAATTGATAGTGAATTTGAAGGTGGAAGGCAAGTTGGGAACAGTGATCATGGAATGAAACCGTGATCATGATCCTAAGGAAAGGAGAGAGTAACATCAGCTTCTTGAGGTCTCTCTTTTTTGAAGTCCATTGACCTTAACAAACAAACTGGTAGGTAAGTTTCAGGAGAGCTGGCAGTTTCTCAAAGAAAAAATATTTAAGACAACTGCAAACTATCCCAATGGTTCCCTCTGGAGCTCTTTCATGATCTGAAAATCAAAAAGGAATCCTACAGAAAGTGGAAACATGGATAAATTGCTAAGGAAGACTACAGAAGATAGCACAAGCATGCACAGATAAATCAGAAAGGTTTAGGCTCAAAATGAGCTACACCTAGCAAGAGACTTAAAAGGCAATAAGATGTTCTGTAAATACATTAGGAATATGAGAAAGATGAAGGAAAGTGTAGGTCCTCTACTTGCAGGAAAGGAGAGCTAATAACAGATCACATCAATAAGGCTGAGGTATTTAATGCTTATTTTGCTTCAGTCTTCAATATAAAGGTTAATGGTGACCTGATACTCAACACAATTAATATTAAAAATAAGGGGAAAGGAACACAATCCAAAATAAGGAAATGACAGGTTAAAGAATATTTAGATAAGTTACATGTATTCATGTCTGAAGGCCTTGATATTCTTTCTAGGGTATGTAAGGAAGTTGAAGAACCAATATCCGAACCATTGGCAATTATCTTTGAGAACTCATGGAGGATGGGTGAGAAGGGAAAACAAAGTACCTATTTTTAAAGAGGGGAACAAATAGGACTCAGGGAATTATAGACCAGTCAGCCAAATGTTGATACCTAGAAAGGTACTTAAGTAATCAATTTGTAAGTATCTATGTAAGCAGGCGGTACTCACCCCTGCGGCGCCTCCTGCTGGTTGCTCTCCAACTTAGCTCTGTCCAGTCCCGGAGCGCCCTCTGCAGGCCGGTGGTCCCCCTGTTCATAGGCCCCCGTGTCCCTCCCTGGACCCGGTGCCCTTCTACCTGGGGTGCTGCCCCCTGCAGTAACCCCTTTCTTTCTGGGTCTCCCTTCCACTCTCAGGGAACCCTCACCCGCTATCCCTACCTTGCCTCAGTATTTGGCTACTGCTCAGTCATGGTCTAGCCCCACGCTCTGGGACAGACTGCAGTGTTAGCCTACTCATCATTGGCAAGGAGGGTTTGGACCTGCTGCTTTGTCCTACCCCCGGGCTGCCCCTTGCAACCCACGGTACCTATTGGCCCACTGCTAGGCCGCAGCCTGGGGCTTTTCAGGCCGGAGCTCCCCGGCTCCTCAGGCCTTCCCCAGCCTTGCTGCACTCAGGTATCTTGCTCTAGTTTCTAGCAGCCAGGCCCATCTCCCTCTGGAGGCAGAGAGAGACTCTCTGGGCTCCTGGCTTCCCTGGCCTTTTATAAGGCCCTGCTCCTCAGTTTGGGGCGTGGCCCCCAGCTGCAGCCACTTCCCCAATCTGCTCAGCCAAAAAGCCCCTTCCCAGGGCTGTTTTTAACCCCTTTAGGGCCGGAGCAGGGTCCACCCTGCTACAATCTAGAAGATAATAGGGTTATAAGGAATAGTCAACATGGATTTGTCAAGAACAACTCATACCAAACCAACCTAATTTTCATCTTTGACAAGGTTATTAGTCTAATGGACTAGAGAGAAGCAGTAGACATACCTTGTTTTTTAGTAGGTCTTTTGGAATAGTCCCACATGGCATTCTCTTAAGCAAACTAGGGAAATGTGATGATGAAATTATTAGAAGGTGGGTGTACAACTGGTTGCAAGACCATACTCAAAGAGAACTCGTCAATGGTTTGCTCTGAAACTGGGAGGGCACATCAAGTGGGCTCCCACAGGGATCAGTCCTGGGTTTGATACTAGTCAATATTTTCATTAATGACTTGAATGATAAAGTGGTGAATATGCTTATAAAATGTGCAAATGACACCAAGGTGGGAGGTGTTCTAAGCATTTTAGAGGACAGGACTAGACTTCAAAACAACCTTGACAAATTAGAGAATTTGTCTGAAATCAACAAGATGAAATTCAATAAAGACAAGTGCAAATTACTATGATTAGGAAAAATGAAAGGCACAACTACAAAATAGGGAATTGCTGGCTAGGCAGCAGAACTGCTGAGAAAATTCTGAGGCTTATAGTGGATAACAAATTGAATATGGATCAACAACATAATTCAGTGGAAGTTGGCCCATCTCATTCTGGAGAGAGTTCGGAGAAGAGCAATAAACATGATAAAAGCTTTAGAAAATCTGACCTAGGAGGAAAGGTTTTAAAAAGTGGGCTTGTTTAGTCTACAGAAATGAAGACTGAGGGGGGGACCTGCTAACAGTCTTCAAACATGTTAAGGGCTGTTATAAAGAGGATTGTGATCAATTGTTTTCCATGTCTACTGGAGGTAGTATGAGAAGTAATGGGCTTAATCTGCAGCAAGAGAGATTTAAGGTAGATATTGGGACAAACTTTCTAGGTATAAGGGTAGTTGAGGTCTGGTATTAGCTTCCAAGGGAGGTTGTGGAATCCCCATCATTGGAGGTTTTTAAGAAGAGGTTGGAGAAACACTTGTGAGGGATGGTCTAGGTTTATTTAGTCCTGCCTCAGGGTAGAAGGCTGGACTAGATGATGGCTTGAGTCTCTTCCAGCCCTATATTTTTATGATTCTATAACCTAACTTCCATCAACCAGTGATAGTCCCCATGACCATTTGGCAGCTGAGGTTATCTGGATTGTTGTGCACAATGGCCACTCCTCCTCCCTGCCCCTTTTCACCTCTTAAACTCCCCTGCACTGGTGGTAGCAGGTAAGGTACTCAAGAAGTCAGCTATACCATCTCTATACTTGGTACTTCCTCCATCTATGGTGCTGTTGCCAGCGTCATCTCCCTTTGCATCACTTGACTGATGCAAAGGGAGTGAAGTGGGCATTGTGTGTGTATATATAGGTGCCTTAATATCAGCTCCTATATATACACTAAAGTAAAATATTGTATACAAACCACATGCCAAACTGTGTTCTTGGATATACACCATATATTTTTTTTTTGAATTTTGAGGGCTTTATACTTGGTTAGCTAACAATCTGTCAGTATTAGGCTGTAATTTCTTGATGAGAACAATCCACGTGGCTTAAGTGTGCTCTCAGGTCAAAGTAAATTTGAAGTAACTCCACTGTAGTCAATGACATTACACTGACATAAAATCTGTGAAAGTGAAAAGATTAAAAAGTGCATACATCTCTTCTGTATTTTGTACAACTCCACTCATCTAGTCCATGCTCAGTTAATAAAAATAAGAGCTGTAGTATACCCTCAAAATATGGGTCTGCAGATACTTTACACTTCAATACATCTTTCCTCTAAGATTCTCAAAGAAGTTTCCAAATTGTAATTAACTGAATCTCAGAACTACAGCTGGGTGAAATTTTTGGCCAAACCTTTTATTTTTAGTGAAAAATGCAGATTCAACAACACCAAAACATATCACAAATTTGTCAGTTTCGCTGACTTGTTAGTAGTGAAAAAACAAAACAAATTCTGAAAAAGTCAATGTTCTATTAAACCATTTGAAATGAAACATTTTGATTTTTTTTTGTTTGAAATGACTTTTTTCATTTGAAATTTCCTTCAAATTTATTTTTAAAGTTTTTGAATGCTCAAAATTGAAATGAAACATTTTGCATTGGGTTGAACAAGTGCTTGAACCAAAACAGAATTTCTTTTACTTTTCAGTCTTCTGAAAATTTTGGAAAAAATCATATTTGATTTGTCCAGAAATGATTTTTTTAAATTGGCAGTAAACCAAAAAATCCTTTATTTGCAGAGCTGTACTCACACTAAGGTTATGTCTGCCCTTGCAAATGTACATGGTTATTTGTGTGCCATAATCCCATATTGTCCACATCTGAAGCACATCCCTGAACAACAGTTTAGTGTAGGAAAACTAGCAAGCCTGAAGGGTATGAGTATGTACATGCCTCTGCTGCGGCATGACCTCGTACCCATTCTACAGTGCAGCGTGGATGGGGAAGGGTCATTTACCAGATCACGGGTATTTATAGTCCTCCAGGGCCATTCCCACAATGCATTGATCCCTTTGCTGCCTGACTCTTACCCAAAGGTATAAAGGTCCTTGACCCCACCCATTTCTATCTGTAGTAGCGACCTGTGTTGAGCACTTCAGAACATTTTTCTGCTGAAATCTATTGATCAGTACAGGTGACCATGGTCTCAAATCAGCTGCCGTTCAGAGTACACTGTCCCGCTTGACTTTTCCTGGACCAGCAGAAACATACACTTGTGCTGGGAGATTTCACAGAGGCTGAAGGAGGCAGTTTTCACCATACTCTGTCCCAGTGCTAGGAGTGCATGAAGCACCTGAAGCTCCTGTACCAGAGGGTGAAGGACTGAAGCAATTGATCTGTGAGGGAAGCTTATACGTGCCCATGCTACAAGGAGCTGCTCTGGGTGCTCTCCAGGGCTGTGAGTACTTAGACTGAAGTGATTCATCTCAACCTCACTAGCTTCTTCATACAATGGGACACTGATAAGCTGCAGAGTGAAGGGACAGCAATAACCTTGGAGGAAGCCCAGAAAGACCTGGAAGAAGAGGAGCCTGTGATTTCTGCACTCTATTTGGTTGACCCAGTTGAGGAAACCCTCCTTGAAGAAGCCCCAGGGCTGCTGCAGGAACCAGAACCCAAGGCTGGTAAGTTATGACCCATCCTCACACTCTGCAGAAAGCCTGCTGCCTGCAACCTGGTCATGCCCATCTCTGGCCAGCCTGACATGGTTCCCTAGCAACGTGGTTATAAATCCATGGTTTTAGTGAAAACCTAGGAATCACGTAACTCATTTAAAAGAAGCTATAACAAAGATTATGAATGTCGCTGTGCCCTTGTATCTGGGCATTTCTTGGACAGCAATCTGGCAATGATAGTCCCCAACCCATGTGGTGGGGAGAGAGGGAAACGGGGTAGACAAGTGGGAGTGAGGCAGGGGACTGGTTTGGAAATGGCTTGGGTGGGGAAAGAATAGTTTCATGACATATACTTTTGTTTCTTGATGCATTGCAACATTTGAATACCAATATTGCAGGTATCTTACCATTGTTATACTTAGCTCTTTCCTTGTGAAGTGCAAAAGTTGTGTGAGACAGAAGAGGGCTGTAACATTTCCATTCCTCAGATGCTTAAAAGTACCAATATTGTGGCCTGCCACAGCACAGTATGTTATGAGGAAAGAGGAGAAGATTGAGCTGTTAGGTTGATTCAAAGAAGAAAATTAATTTAAATATTTAAAGACAGCCATTGTCTTTCAATCGATAGGACCTTCTCATGCCAACAGAGAATCCAGTCCATCAGTAGAGCCGGAGCAGTGTCCCAGAGACACCAGAGGCAGAAGAAAAAGGTTTCTGGAGGACCTGCTCATTGGCATTGATGGAGTTGGGAACAATAATTTCCTTAGGTCATGGGAGGATTGGGCTGTTAGACAGCCAGTTCCTACAACTGAAGATGCAGCACAGGAGGTGGCTGTGTGCCCAGAGAGAATGGAATAATACACTCATGAAGTCCTTAGTACAACTGCTGGTGGATCATTTGTGGGGCTTGTCTGCTGCCTTAGCTGCTGCTCTTACTGGGAACAAGCACCACTACCATCTCCTATCCTCCCCTCGTCCTCCTTCAGCTGCTCAAATCATGAATCCAACATTCCCATACCCGTTATGGGGAGAAGCATGTGGGTGGCCAGCATAGCAGCCTATACTGGCTCCCCAAACCCTTCACAGTGGACTCCTACCCCTGATCATACAACCAGGGAATGATAGTCCTGATCCAGTCTCTATAGCCTAGCCTGTGTTTGGTCCCCATGCAGGAGATGTCCCCATTTTACCCCCCTCACAGTATTCTGCAGCCTGACTTGTCAGAGTCAGGAGACAGGTCCAATTACATTCATGTGTGAACATTGATCAGTGAGTTTGATCCATGTCTGGGTTCATTTGCATTTCCTTTCAAAAAACATTTTAGTTCTGTTTCCCATGCAGGTCTTTAAATAAGTAAATTACTGTTCACTTCCCTTGTGTGTGCGCTTTTCTTTCTGAGTATAATTAATTGAATATTTCCCACATGTATCGGATGGGTCAGCAGGTCTCATGGCACATGGCTGTGGGTTGCATCTGTTGCTACAGAAGTGAAATTAATTTTCTGTTGCTCCCACACCCTCTTCAACCTCCCCCAAGAGAAACAAGTTTTCTAATGTTTTAAAAAGGCACTGGTGCATGACAGTGGGTTAAGCTGTGAAGTAACTGTTGCTGTGCACAGCACCCAAGCGCTGAATAGATGTGTCCATAAACTTATTTATTGTTTTTAAATGTTCTAAGTGATAATGAAGAGAAAAGAGAGGGAAAAATGGAAGAACCAAAAATTCCAGACATCTGAGTTGTGTTTCAGTGATCCCTCCTACCCGAACCCCCACCACACAGTCACTGCTTTTAATTTTTGTAGTGTACATCTGTAGGTGGCAAGAACTCATTTACTTTCTGATATCCCTACCACAATCCTTAGCTGCCCCATTGTTCCAAATCCCCACCCCCCAATTTTCTAACTTAAAAAAAAAAAGGAAGGGGGGGGAAAAAACAGGATTGAAAACAGTGAATTAAGCTCTGCTTTTCAGAAGCACCATGGAATCCCTCCCCTTCCAGAAAAATCACCTTTAGGTAAACATCTGACTTTGTAAATAAGGGCAGGTTTACACTTAAAATGTTGCATTGGTGCATAAGCACAGCTGCACTGCTGTACCGCTTTAATGAAGACGCTTTATACTGACCTGAGAGAGGTCTCCTGTTGGCGTAGTTAATCCACCTCCCCAAGAGACAGTAGTTTTGTTGACGGGAGAAGCTCTCCCATCAACATAGTGCTATCTACACTGTGAGTTAGTTCAGTATAACTACGTTGCTCGGGATTTTTCACACCCTTGAGTGATGTAGTTATACCAATGTAAATCTGTAGTGTAGACCACACCTAATGTAATGAATAATACAAAGGAAACCCAAACCACATTAAGAATGAAGGAAGATAAGATTGAGTGGTGCTTCAATGACCCTTGCTCCCCTACCCCCAATAAATAGTCACCATTACCAATCATGGGAGTATTCATGCTCATGGGAGCATTCATGCATAGCAGCTGTTAAGTTCTGTCTGTATTGGTTTCAGAAGACATTGATAAGAAGTAATGTGTGAAGCACTTTCCAAACTCCTGCAAAACTGTTTTAAATTACTTTCACAATGACTAAATACTTCCCATAAACCACCATAAAACAGAGCTTTGAACATATAATAAAAACATTGCTCAATGCTGGCAATTAAAACATATATACAATCTACACAGCATAAAATCTTGCCCAAAGGTGTTAATCTTGATGAGAGGCCCTGACACAACTCTGTGCTCTCAGGTGGTACACTGATGTGGGCTGCACAGGATCAAAACCTACCCAGGTATGTCACAACACAAGAAGTGGCCATGGCCTACTGAGTTTTTCCAGAAGTACCATAGTGTCACATGTCCATCAGCACAGTCCAAAGTCAACTTCTGAGTCCCTGCTGTTCCAATATGTGCAAGTAAATGGCATCTCAAATTTCCCTTGCCTGCCAGGAACCAGGAGCAATGTGCATATCAGTAGGATCCAGTTTTCTGTACAGGCTTTGAAAACTGGATCTGTCTTGTGTCCACTCTGTCGAAAAGTATTTACCTTTTGTTTCACATATATTCTTCAAGGAACATGCCATGATTATGCAAACCATGTTGTCCACATTGGCATCAAGATAAGTATGCAGTTATCACCAAACACACACTCAACCACCATTCTACTGCTACTCAGTATGTAACTGAATTCCCTGTTTCTTGGATCAGCGATGTCAGTGTAACGCTTCATGAGCCAATTTAGGAGTAGCTATGTGGCCACCATCCCCAAAAGAACTGTGGAAACAGAAATACTATACAGAACAACTTTTTTTTCTTGGGAAGAAAGTCTCTGCTTCCCCTCTGTGATACAACCCAATCTCCTGAACATCCTAGCATCATAGACCTTTCCTGCATGCCTAGCATATGGGTTCATGAACTGACTCCTGTGGTTCACTAAGCCTTGTAGTCACTTTTGGTGGGAAAAGTATAGGGAAGTATGTTCCATTGATGATGGCTCCTGCACAGTTCAGAAACCCCATCCTTTGAAATCCAGCTATAATTTCAGGGGGTTAGGTTAAGGCAACTACCTGTGGGTAGATACCACTATCGATAGCCTGGCAAATCTGTACAACCACCAGTGGATTTTCATTCACCTGCCAAGTCTGCTGTCTTTGCAATGTGAAATATTTCTGTACTGATTCTGTCCAGTCATCAGCACTGCACCGCATGAACATTTGCCCTGCAAGTAGCAGAAAGAGCAGAACCGCATCATCATGGACTTACTCCATATCTTCCATGCAATTTGGCAGAAGGGAAAGGTGAGTGGATGCTGCCATTGCCAAATACAAGAAGGGGGTGGACAGTTCCAGCAACACACAGCAAGGCAGTTCCTAGAGTGTCTCATGTGACTCGCAGGAGTCTGGGCCACCTCCCCTGAAATGGTAGTGCTAATGTAGCATGCTGGAAAGGAGATATGTGGACTCAGGTATACAACAGTGTACAGCAAACAATATGTGGACATTCAGCATGGATATGGGGTACCCACACTAGCAATACATGCACAAGTAAATGGGGAATCACTCAAGTATAGACATAGCGTATATGACTGGTATGTGTTTATTATTAGCCTCCTTTTACAGATGGAGAAAGTGAAGCACAAAAAGCTTAAATAATTTTCTCAAAGTCACATAGGATGTCTGTAACTGTGCTGAGAACTGAATTCAGGTCTCCTGACTCCCCGTCTTGACCTTTAATCAAAAAAAAACTTTCCTTATTCTCTCTGGGGCAAATTTGCCATGCTTAATCACATCAACTAGTACCTTACTTAAGGTTCACAAGGAGTCCCATTGATTTCACTGGGACCACTCTTGTTGGAGCTGTAACTTGGGGAGGGCGAATTGGGGCGACTGCTCCGGACCCTGCACTTTGGGGGCCCTCATGGGTCAGTGCGATTGGCTGGTACAATCAGTCCCGGAAGAGACAAATCTATCACTTCCGCCCTGGGCCTCGCACGCCAGTAGGGATGGCCCTGACTCTTGTAATAAGGCACTACTCAGGGCTTGTCTACATGGTGCTTTAGTCTGCACTGCACTAGCATGTGGCACATTAACTGGTCTGTATGAATCTTGCTGGCGTGCAATAAAACAGGATTATGTTAATGTGCACTAAGGTATGCCAGCAGGGTCCATACAGGCCAGTTAGAGTGAGACATATTGATGCAGACTAAAAGCTACACCCATCTTTTGAGGACTAAAAAAACATGTAGACAGTTCCTATGTGTGAGAAAGAGTGGCACAGCTGAGCCCTCTGTATCTTCCACATTTGTGATGGTAAATCCCCCAACAGGTGAGCTGGAGTCTAATTTTTCAGTGTGGATGTCCAGTCCTGCAAGGTGCTGAGCAGTGTGGCCCTGATTCAGAAAGTCACTTGAACACATATTTAACTTTAATAGGGTAGCTAATGGGACTACTTCAACGTTTTAATTTAGGCAGGTGCTTAAGTGCTCTGCTGAATCAGGGCCAGAGTGCTCCAGGCTTTGTAGGATCAAGCCCATAATTTAGTGGCATTTCTTTTGAATGCCAGATGGGCTATGATTTAATTGTGTATAATAAAGGGAGATCAGGACCCCAATCTGCAGCAGATTTTGACACCTGGACATTGCACATCACCCCTACAACTACCTTAGCCTTTCTCTCCAGTCAAATGCATATGAGAGCTTTTTCCGGTGATGGGGAACTTTGTTTAAAACATAATAAAGGTGATTCCCTGGCTAGGTGCTAAGGGAGATGATCAGTTAAAACATGACAATAAAGATACAATACACTATGGAAAATAGTACAGGTCTCTGGTGTAGAGTCTTCAGATTGACAGAGCACAGTCATAATCTTGTTTTGATACATGCTAGATACATGTGGAAATGTCAGGAAGGTAAGCAAAGGAATAGCTTTGATCTGATCTTAGAATTAGTGAGATTTTAGGCAAATGACTATCTACCCTGTCCTGTCAAATTAGCACAAAGGAGAAGTAAAACTAATAAAGGGGCTTTCTTAGGGCCTTGCTGTGTGCCTGGCAGTGCTGAAATTTGAGGTTAAAACTAGAAATCACTACACATTTTCTTTAAATTTCTTTCCCATTGAATTCAGTAGACTTGGGATTTCATCCATGTTGCATAAAGTTAAGCCCACATGCAAGTCTTTACAGGACTGGGGCCTGAGGAAGTAAATGATTAATCTTTTATGTTCACCACAGAATTTGTGAGCCTGCAAACATAATCATCAGCAGTTCTGGTCCAGGCTGACAACATTTGTTTCAAACCAATGACACAGTCATCAATCACTCAACCTCCGGCACTTCAGCAGCACGTGCGCGCATGCACACACAGAGCGTGTACCCTCCCTGAGCTACTACCCATGCTGCTGCTATGGAAATGTAGTGCTGATGATCACTGTGAATAGAATGTGAATGACGGGTCAGTTTGAAAGACGGGACTGAAAAAAACCCATTTAAGTTAGCACTGCTGTTTTCTATTTTTATTCCAGTTTCTTTTGTAAAATCTGTGTTTAAAAATTAAGAGCTGAGTGCATTTATTGCTTTATTTTAGTTTAACCTGGAATCCTTATTGATCTCTCACCTGATGTTAATTACAATTACTATATTTGGTAGAGAAGTAAACAGTCTTATCTGGACTGAGTGTACAAAATGCGGTTCATGCTGGACACATTTTTTTAACTAAAATCCCCCGTATGAGCATATTTATAGTGGTTAGTATTAGAAAGGTAGCATTTGCTATCAGTAACTGCATAACTGCATCTCTGATCTCAAGTTTCCTATGCTTGGAATTAAATCCATACAGTGGTTGTCATTAAAGAATCAACTTTTGCCACCCATTAGTTAATTCTGTTGAGTCATGTTTGTTGAGAGCAAAAGCGAAGCCAAATAGATTTGACTTCAAATGCTGTCAAGTCATTGCATAAGCTAGAAAAGGAATCATGATGGTCAACTCAGGCAGCCAGTTTAGAACAGGCTGCTCCCAGGCATGATTTCTGAAGTCTTTATTCAACTTTGTGATGTCTGCAGGGTAAGCTTGTGCAGTAAAGAATCGGCATTGCAACATTATCTAGAGTCTGCAAAAGTTGCATTAATGATTTTAATCATTTTAAGATGCTACTCAATTGCCCACCGCTTATGTCCCTCTCCTGCTTGAGGTGGGCAGGAAATTTTGTCACTTTCCTTCAGTCAATCAATTGAAGTCTGGAAGGCATGAGGGCTTGTAATATCACCCCTAAGTTACTGAAGGCAGATGGGAGTATTCAAAGACGGCGAGGTTACATTAAATTCTGAATGTGAAATTTAATAATATTTAAAGCCCTTCATACATTATGTACTTAAGGTTTGGACAAAGTCAAAATCTGAATTCAAAATGTGATCAACATTGTGACATTTCAAGCTGATGCTGAACCCCAAATACCATGGCAGACATTTGAGATTTGGGGCTATGATCTTGCTGGTGTCTTTTTGATTTCCTTCATGTCATCATCTACATTTATATAACTGCAGATGTTATTGTTGGTCGTAGAATTATCCAACCACAGTATTTGTCTAGGTGACCTGCAGTGACTGTGTATTCCATAGGTTGATTGGGCACTGTGTAAAGAAGCACTGTGTCCTTTCATTTGTTTTAAATTTTCTGCCCTTATTTTAATTGATTGTTTCCTTATGCAACAGGTTAAAAGGAGAGACTGATGAGTATTCTCTATACCCTTTATAATTTAGTATACCTCAATCAATTCTCCTGTTATTGTTATCTTTTTCACGCAAAATAATCTCTGGCTGTCCAATCTCTTTGTATACATAACTCATGTCCCACAGCAGTTCACTGCTCCAGTGCACACTCCTGTCCCTTTGCTTCCTCTCTCCTTATATACTCCTTGACTCGTCTCCATTTCCCAGCTTCTCTCTCCAATGTGCAAATCAATCAGTTATTCTCAATCTAAAATTAGAGGGGGTAGAAATCTAGAGTTTAGAGTAGAAGACTAGATGCATCCTTAGTTATAAAGTTGTGTCTCAAGCCTTCATAATAGTACTGTCCTAATATTTTCAGTGTTATTTCCATGGCAGGGTCAGTGATAACCCTTGGTATGTTCCTGCTTTTAGTAATGGGGATTATGTTCTTGATGGACTGAAGCCATTAGGCAGCAATATGATTTTATAGAAAACACACACTCATACAAAGGGATGTCAGTGTTGTAGCTTATGTAGTAGGATTTAGCCACAAGATCACATGCATTGGTCAGACTGCACACTTCATCCAGTGGTGATATTTTGTGAGGGCAGATAGTCAGGCAACTGTGGTATATTTCACACTAACCAAAAAGCTGGAAAAATGCATGATGAATCCTGCTAACAGGTGTAGTGATAGCCACTGTTGTGTGTTGCACTGTGCCTACCTTGATGTACCCCTGCACTCTTCTTTCATGCCAGTATTGCATAACCATCATTGGAGGAGTGTACGATGCACCCTCTTAAAGGCTCTAGCAATGGCCAGTGCTGTGTGTCCTGTCTCAGTACCAGGATCCTCAATGAGTCAACATATTTCCTTTGTGTGGGGGGTGGTTCAAAAGCCAAAATAAAGCTGTTGTTTTGAAGAACACCCTTAAAAACTTAATAATTTTGCCTTATGTAAATGGATAATATTGCTTTAGTAACTGCAATATTCCATAGATATTTCCTATGCTTAGTGAGCTAATGCTATCCATTTATCAGTGTTTAAGGGTGACCACTCTACCATGTGTCAATATTCCTTAGCTTTAGTGCATTGAAACTGAATACATAATGGAATCACACCCTTGTCTCTGTATACAGTGGGCTTTCAATATTGTACTGAAAGATTACAGGAATGCATGTATTTTGCTGAAATCTCGGTAGTGATAAGGAGAGGTATATTTTATGACTATATATTGTTTATCAACAAGTTATTCTCTGCTCATGAAAACAATTCACTACTGACTCAGAGGGAAGAGTGCCACCTGCTGCATTGCCAAGACCATTTTTGCAGCAACTTGGGGTTTCTTAGAGAATTCTTATCTAAGTACTGAACTAGCCCAACTATATTTAGCCTGTGAGCAGTGATGGGATCACAGCACAGGGTGGGATATATGTAGGCTGTGCTAGTAGCTAAAAATAGATAAAACATTCCGTTAAGTGCAGCAGTCTAAATGTGAAGGGTTGATAGAAATTTATTCAGATGATCAGCAAAGAAAATCCAAATGAACAATCCCCGCCATAAAGAATAGAGAACTCACTTACAGTCACCAGGTGATTAGGCATGCTTTTTCACCCTGTCCTTAACACGTGTTCGTACAGTAAAACAGGATGACAAATAAGATTTGATTTATGTATATGAAACCATTAATGATACTTCGCTGGGATAAGTTATATTTGCAGCTGGTGCTTAGCTAACCGTCACTGTAGGATGCTACAGCAAAAAAGAAAGTATGGATAATCGGAAACTCACTCCAGTTGTCACTGCTGATGTGTATTTGTGTATGTGTGTGTGTGAGTGTGTATAGGTATTTGTAAGTAGATTTGCTATGTTAATTGGGTTAAAGAACTAGCAAATATCTACTAATCCATCCTGTGATACAAAGACATGTAAAATTAGGATTCATTGTAATAAAGTTGCATGCTCATTTGTTATGAATGGATAAATTTCAGTTATAAACCAGCAATAAAAATGTGCTGGCCTCCAGGAAAGTCCTTCCAACAGCTTTCAGACAGAGAGCCTATAAAATCATTGTGTAATCCAGACACTCTGAGAGTAATCAAAAGAGCTAATAATACATCTTCCTCAGACTTTAATTCCCTGGGTTGTCTGTTTGGATGGTGGGCATACAAAAATGCCTTCAAGGTAAGGTTTGCAATTACAATGCTAACAAGCCCCAGTGTGCATCCTGTTCTGGGAATGCTGCAAAATTTTATGTAATAGAGGTTCAGAATCAAAGTTATTATCCCATCATTAACAGCATTATGATGTTCCCTTGCCAACAATAACCCAAGACATTTTAAAAGACTATGCCTAGAGTAATATAAACAGGACACTTTTCATGGATGTATAAAAGAGAAATCCACAGAAACGAATTAAGTAGCAACAGTACTTTATACTTGTATCAAACTCCGACTTTCATTTTGATTTAAGAAGTTTATTTCAAAGAAGGTTTATGGAACAGAAGTTCAACAATTACAATGAGTGTGCTGAGTGATATTTCAGTTGAAGGTATTATATTTTTATGTAAACTTTTAGAAGTTCAAATCACAAAAGGAACCTTTCTAGTGATATTCAAACTGCAAATAAATCAGGGATCAGATGCATAGCTGGTATGAATGGCATAAAGATTTGGCCCTAGGTATTCTTTTGCTTACTGACATCTCTCACTATCACCCCCCTGACTTACACCTCGACATAATTATACCCCCTAAATTATGCTAAAATACAAACAGTATTACTATTTATAATAAAAAAATAGAAATAGATACGGGAAATGTGTCAATTGAATCAATGTTATTATCTATTCCTATTAGTTATCTTGACCTAGGCATATATTTTGGAAATAATTTAGGGGGTAAGCTCTGTTTGGGTGGGCAGTGTAAGTCAGGTGGAGTGATAGAGTGATGAAAGATTACATGACAGTATGGATCAGGGTAGACAGACATTTTGGCCCTAGAGCTTCAAGTCTGACAGACACATAGTAAAGGGATGGAAAATCCGTTAAGAATATTTTCAATTACACACAGTGAAAGATGGAGAAATAGAGATGGAAACGGGAGCTAAAAAAAGATGCTGCATATGGAGAAAAGAAGCTGAAAGGAGGAATGTGGTATATATCTTCCACATACAAATGACGTGGTAGTAATAGCAATCTGTTAAATTGCATTTATCATGCATTATAGAGTCCCTCACCTGCTCTGCTCACTAATTCATCTAAATCATCTAAAACTTCTAACATTACAGAGTAGCTTTTGTTGGTCACTCAGTGGAGTAAACCTAAAGGTTGGAATAAAATCAAATAAAAAAGTAAATAAATAAATTGCTAAGCACATTTTTTCTCCTATTTTTAAGATGGTCACAAATATAGGTTCAGCACTACTTTTAGCCAGCAAAGAAAGGCTTTGATGAAAATGTAAGGCAGAGTCATAAAGGTGGCAAAAAAGGGAAGATGAAGGGTTAGCAATTTTATGGGGACTACTATGAAAACCAGCTTTGTGAAAATCATATAGTGAGGTTCCATGTTTGTCTCTTGAAAACTCTGAGATCAAAGCTCCTCCTTTTACTAGTAAAAGACATTGGTAGGTTTTGTTTCGTTTTCAAATTGTCAGTCCTGTAGATTCAGCCTGTAACCTGAAAGCCAAGCTGGGTTCTTTCTGGCTCATACATTACCAACAATAAACTTCCTGCAATTGGAAATTCACTAACAGTTCTGTTGATGTGTCACGACCTTGAGTAGAATCCAGTTCACTTTCATGTAACTGTGCTGACTCTGACATGCTAATCAGACTAAAAATGTATTTTTGTAAGGCCAGCAGAAATGGCAGTGGTTACACAGGAACAGGTCACTTGATTAAGAAGGTATCATTTTCAAGCAGCCATTTATATAATTCCTTGTCTTTTCAGTATTTGTTTTTATGAACATAGCTATAACTTTTACATTGGGTTTGTCACACTGGAGTCAGTTTTAGGTGTTTTCAACCTTAACTAGCTACATGTTTTGTTTGGGATTAATGAAGCACAGCTGATAATCATTTTGTATTGAAGGAGATAATGCTGTAATTTCATTTGAAGTCACTATTTACACAAGAACAAAATATTTTTCACTGTTCCTTGGCATCATTCTTGAGCCCTGAACCTCAGGGCTGGCTTGTCTGTCTAGGTAGGAGAAACTTTCAATAGTGCAGAGCTAACTTTAACATATAGAGATATACCTAGCTCATAGAGCTGGAAGGGACCTTGAAGGTCATTGAGTCCAGTCCTCTGCCTTCACTAGCAGGACCAAGTACTGATTTTGCTCCTAATCCCTAAATGGCCCCTTCAAGGATTGAACTCACAATCCTGGGTTTAGCAAACCAAAGCTCAAACCACTGAGCTCTCCCTCCTCCTCTTACTGGCTTTTATGTCAACCCCATCCCTGTGGCCAGAATAAGTAGCACAGGATACAAGTGGGCAAAGCTAGGACTTCAGTGGGAACTGTTATATGCTCGGTGGTTTTGAAAATCTGCATAATTATTTAGGTACCTAAATATGAATTTATGAGACTAACTTTAGACACCTAAGCACTTTTTGATGACCTGGGTTCTAGGGTTGAAATGAGCTGAGCACTCTGGCCTTGATCCGACAAAGTATTTCAAGCAGATGCTTGATTCTAATCAATTAAACTAGTCATGTTCTTAAAGTTAAACATATGCTTAATTACAACAGGGCCAGAGCACTCAGTAAATTGGAATATTAAGCCCATTTTGTTGAAAAAATTTGCCTAGCAAAATCGAAGTCTCAAATGCTCTCTGATAATAGAGTTGGGCCTGAACCAAAACTGAATATCTGTCAGCCTTAAAGGTTTCAAAAATTTGGATGCAAAACCAAATCTGGATCTGAACATTACACTCCAATATAGTTTTCTACCTAAAACGGATCACATGCTTTGTAATCTACAGCCAAGAATAAGAAAATATAAACAGGATTCAGTGTAGATATTTTATTTAATGTCTCCAGGCAAATGTGTATGGTAAGCACTTTTGTACAATTTGAAAATGACTCATCTAACACTATTATACCTCCACCAGATCCATTATTTTATCTGAAGATGCTTGCTCTTCCTAGCAACTTCCATGTATTACTTTTTTATATGGAAAAGAAAAGAGAAAGAAACAAAAAGCTGTACATATAACATATCAAAAATGAAGGACACATATTAGCCTAAATAAAATTGAAAAACTATCTACAGTATATCCATATAAATGTATGTGCTCTTTTTCTTACTAAAGAAACGAGAGCTATTTCAAATCTTATTTTAAATTATGTGTAAACACTATGGCCTGAAGTCCTAGAGAGTAGGGATTGTTGCTGAATAGGGAGAAGAGGAGCCCAGAGCTGTCTGAGAACTTCAAACAGGGATAGGGCCAGGGTGAGAATGGGGCTCTGCCAGCATGCGTTGGTGAGCAAGGCGAACTGACTGAATGGGCCAGGCCTCATTTACATTTTAGCTATGTGACGGTAAGGGACATTTTGGTTAAAACCCAGTTAAGTTTTGAATTTGTGGGCCATACAATTCTATCATCCTTCTTGGGAAATGAAAGGACAAAAGAATTGCACCAAAAGTGCCTGGAGTAATGGATCACCCTCACCAAGAGCACAGTCAGGCACAATTGGGTAAGTATGCCTGGATAGAGTTAAAAGGAGAATGAGGGGGAAGAGGGTTCTAACTTCTCCTGGGAGTTCCTTGCTGCTGGTAAAGTCTCTATTAAAGCTCCTATATACCACCTATTCCCCTCTGAAGACTCAGCACCGAGTCAGCTTGAAAACAGCAGATGGTGGCTTTGAGGTGGTGGATTGAGCTGAAGTGAGATCCAGGTAGTAGGCAAAGCTGAGCTGAAGTGGTGGTGAGGCAGGGGAGTGCTAAGGGGGCCTGGGCTGAAGCTGCAGAAAGCAACAGCTTATCTGAGGCATTCTGGTATGGGCCTCACTACCCAGTAATCAAAGCTGAGATCACTTTTAACTGGTCAGGTCGTAGAGCCTCCAGACCAGCCCAGGAAGCATGTCCCTGAGTGGCTGGAGACTGACCTGCCAGAATTCTTGGACTCCACGAGCCCTGGACAACAAACGGTGTATACAGGAGCTGGGGAGGAGGGAAGTGGCTTGAATGCATTAGCCACTCAAGAGTACAAGAGAAGGGCTGAGATTGGGACTCTTGTTAAGACACCCTGGTGGGGTGGGAGTCTTATCTTACAGACACTGTTAATGAATTAATTGCTGACTTTTTCAGGTTTATTTTGTTGTTACCACTTTCTTCACCATCATAAAATTCTCTTTATTTAAACCTTGGACTCACTGCTTGCAAGTAGGGAAATATTGCCTATAAAAGTGCCCAGGGTGGTGGTTATAATGTCCCAGCTTTCTTGGCCAGAGGTGCAGGGTCAGCTCAGTGTTATGTTTTCAGAAGGAACCCCTAGAAATTGGAGCCCAGCCCTTTCTGTCAACAACCTGGCAGAATGGTTACAGTTGTTGTTTTGATATTGCACAACCCAGAGTTACACTTACAATTTCTCTTGGAAGAATTACATTTCAGCTTCTGAATTATGTTATGTGAATATGCTGCATCTATATTAATCTGGGAATGATATCTTTCATTTGTTTGACTGTCATCCTTTATGTGTATTTTTGTTGTGGTATACAAATCCCTTTGTTTGCCTTTCTTTCTTAAGTCTAGAGTCGGATTGTGACACTTGTACTCACAGTGAATAGAATCCTACTCCACAGATAGACCTATTGACTTCAGAGGAACTATTCATAGTGCAAGGTACTGTTCAGTGTGAGCAAGATCCTTAAAGACATTTAGGTGCCAAACTCCCTCAGAGTCAGTTCTGGGATTGTATCACAGCTTGGCTCATAACTAACAAAAGGTTAATTACGAAAAAAAAAAACCCAAGTTCCTAAAATGGCATTTTAGAGTCAAGTCACAATTACAACAGTCACTAGAATTTAATGGGAAATGAATTAAAGGACAGCACAGGGGCAAAGTTATTCTCTTGATTTAGTGAGAGATTATGTGGACCAGTGCTATGGTTTTCTAAAAATTTATGCCAATCGCCATTATCAAGCCAATGAAGAGACTAGCCAGAAAATTTAGCATAACTTAAAAGTCAAATAAAAATGAAAGTGAAAAAGCAATGGAGCTGCACTGTAACACATAAGAAGATGCACTTTGGTAACCACTTCCTTGGAGGTGGGAGGAACAAACCTATCCCGCAGATGGCAAGTTAGCAATTAATTTGAAACACACTGTTTCTATAGACTGTAGGCATCATGGAATATGAAGCCCATAAAATCACCAAAGCATAACATTTATATATTTTTACAGTTATAAATAACCTTAGTAAAATACAGACTAACACGGCTACCCCACTGAAACCTGTCACTTAGCAAGATTGTTTGTTTTATTCAGTGTTGTAGCAATGTTATCAGTAGGGTGAAAGTTACACAGATTTCTTCAGACAAAGGAGATGGAGGACAATCCAGCTCTGATTGTTTAATACATTTTTTTCAGGAAAATATGATGAGATATCAGCTATGTTTTATGCCATCTCTTGTTACACATTTATTATTCAAGGAAAGCAAGGAGCAGCACCAAAAGAAGTGTTTAAAAAAAAAAAAGAAGAAGCTGTGAACAACTTTAAAAGACTAAAACTAAGGATACATTTATTTATTTAAATGTTCATTTATAGTGGGTGAACCAGAGTCAAATTCATGCCTGAATACCAAATAGTTGGATAGACCAGCTGAGCCTAGGAAAACACACAGTACTAAGCAAAGTATGGCATGTATGAAAATCTTCCTTCATCTCCCATCCTCTTCTGAATCTTCATATCCTCCAGAAGGCTTGGAGTTTGAACAGGGAAATTCTGTGGAATGGGGTACCTGGTTTCCTTAGACTCCTTTCAAAATCCCACCCTTTATTGTTAATTTTCCAATCAAAATTAATAGATACAGACTGCAGAATAATTCAGGATCATTGGCCTCCAGAATTCTTTTCCCACATATAGGGTATTTCTGCACAGCAGCTGGGAGATGTGATTCCTAGCACAGATAGACATACACACACTATCTCGGCTGGAGCTAATGTGCACAGTGTGGCCATCGTGGCATGAGCAGCAGTTTGGGTTAGCCACCCCAGTGCTTACCCAGGGGTTTGGGCAGGACTGTACTCGAGTGGCTAGCACAAGCCACCATCCTTCCACTATCAGAGGGATAGCCGTGTTAGTCTGGATCTGTAAAAGCAGAAGAAGTGGGTATTCACCCACGAAAGCTCATGCTGCAAAACGTCTGTTAGTCTATAAGGTGCCACAGGATTCTTTGCATCCTTCCACTGTGGCCACATCACTACTTTTAGCATGCTAGCTTGAGCAGAACTAGTGCATGTAAATCTACCTGTGCTGGGAA
Source organism: Mauremys mutica (assembly GCF_020497125.1). Lineage (NCBI taxonomy): Eukaryota > Metazoa > Chordata > Testudines > Geoemydidae > Mauremys > Mauremys mutica. The sequence continues at coordinate 188,141,611 of NC_059073.1, read as the reverse complement.
TCACACTTCCCAGCTGCTATGTAGACGTACCCATAAATTGTCTGCTGAATGATAAGTTTGTTAGTCCAATTGTTCCTCGTTTTTCTGATTCTTCTTCCTAAGGTATATGGGGCTTATTTGTGTGAGGAAAGATGAATGGCTCTTCCCAAGGGCATTAGACTGGTCCTTTGCAGACTTTGGCCTGTTGCCCAGGATTTGAAATTGATTACCCAAGCAGTGTGGAAAACATTCCCAATTAATTCTGTGCATAAAGTTTCACTGCTGCAGTAAGATCCACCACAAATTCAAACATAATCCACTTTGGGGAGATCTTTACACCCCTAGCTTAGTAGCCTCTTCAGGTGAGTTGTTTTCTGATAAAAGATTTGTATTTTATGCCACATTTGAAAATAAAGATTTAGTCTTGTGATCTCCCTTCTGATGCCAGGAATGAGGGACAACAAATGTGCATCAATCTCACTGAAATGGGTGCTGTAAGGATTCCCCTCACACACATAAAACAAAGCCACCAAAAGACCTTCTATGAGAGTTCATTGCATTGAGCAAGCAGGCACCATTTTGGGAAATGTGGATAAACAGAAAAGTGTGGAGCTGATGAGCAGCCAGTTTTCATAGTATGATCCTGTAAAATGGCCTCATTTCTTACATGGTAAATTGCTATATAATTTATTTATTTATTTATTTGGTAAGATGGCTTCGCATTCTATTGCAAGGTGTGAAGTGCACCACGCATCTTTGAGAGAGGAAATGGGGGAGGGCCCAAGGGGCAGACCCATGAAAGGGGCCCTATGTTGATATGTTCTAGGGCCTCAGATTGCTTTAACCTGGCTTTGAGTGCATGTGATCAGGATCTAGGATTGAGAACTCATCAGCTGGAGACATCAGTAAGCGATTTAGCATTATTTTTCTTGTAACCGTTTCTGACTTTGATGCCTCATTACTTGCACTCACTCAAAATCTCTCTCTTTGTAGTTAATAAACCTAGCTAATCCAGTGTATTTAAGTGGAAGTGGCCCGGTAACTCCATTTGGGGTAACAAGTTGTGTGCATATCATGCCCTTAAAGGAATAACAGACTTAATATATTCGTACCCTCCGGGATAGGGCTGGGCAGTACAGGACATACGTTTCGGGGGGGGGGGGGAATCTGGGACTGAGAGTGTGTTGGGGTCACCCTGAAGCATAACCAAGAGCCAAGAGGTGGCTGGCTGGTTGCAGCACCCCCTTGAATGAGGGATAGCTCAGTGGTTTGAGCATTGGCCTGCTAAACCCAGGGTTGTGAGTTCAATCCTTGAGGGAGCCATTTAGGGATGGGTCCTGCTTTGAACAGGGGGTTGAACTAGATTATCTCTTGAGGTCCCTTCCAACCCTAATAATCTATTACAGAGGGGAATAGAACTCAGTGACAGTGAGTGGAAGCTACTGGCAGCCTCTGCTCTGGTGCTGGGTGGAAGGGGGATAGAGGGGAGATTGCTAAGGAAAAACATGGGCTCACATGCACTCACATTCTACAGGGTTGGGAGGATTTCCTTAGGGATTCTGTTTCTATGTGTTATAAGATCATGTCCTTGTCTCTTCCAGGTGGTCTACAAAATGTAAAAAGGATATAAGGCTATTTCTGTACCCTCAGTGACACAGATTTATTTTACTAAGAATTTCCCTTCTGTGGGGCATTCCCACTAAAGGGGAATATGTGGTCCCTTACTGAATTCTACAGAGGTGGTTGTATAAACAGGTAGCTAGACTAGAAAAGTGCTTGGAGGCAGAGACTGTGGGTGAGTTGTGTATTTTGGTACTTGTGATACTCAGAATTTGGCTGGTGTTGGAAGTATTGCCTCAGGAATGGGGACTAACAAGCAGGAAAAGTCTCTGAAGTGTCAGTGATGCTAAGTGATGCTGCACATTCTTCCACTGGAATATAACACTTATGGAAATTACATCACAGCATCAAACCATCAGCTGGCTGTTTGAGTCTTTAAAGTCATTCCATGGAATCACATTTTTAGAGCCTATATATTAATAGATGATTAAATTCAGGATAGTAGCTCACAGCCAATTGAAAGCTGGTATATTTGTTTAGGAGCCATCATGCCTCAGAGGGTGCACTGAAAGAGAGTGTGTGTTTTCTACCAAGTCTGAATTTGTAACATGAGACCTTGTATCAGCAGAGACATAGGGCGAGACTCTGCCACTCATGTTGAGTAGTGCTATATTCCCCAAGTAGTTCTGCTGATTTAAATTTCAGCTCTGGAGGCGGATTTCAATGGGAAAGTTCTGGAGGAGTAAGCTCCTAGCACAATCGGGTTAACCATTAGGCCGACAAACTATCTGTATTATTATATTAAGAATGTGGAAACCAAGATGAGGTCCAGCCCTGTTACTTGTTGCCATTTTCTTCGGGGTCCATTATTTTGTTTTTACTCTGAAAAGGTTAGAACTGTGCTTCTTAACAATGAATAGGGAAAATGAAGCTTATTTCAGATACTATGGTGATGACATCCATATAAATATTCTATCTGGATAAACAACTAGAAGATTTAGTTACAAAACTAGCTCTTTTTTATTCAAATCTTATTCGTTTCTCTATTTTAATAGTTAAAGATAGTAGCATAACAAGGCTCTGCTCTGTGATATTTCTGATGAGTAAACTGTAGAGCTGACTACGAAGAATATTACTAAATGTATTTCAGCAAGGTGTCCCTTTACATCAAGGACCAACTAAAACAATTAACTCATGTTCTAAGGTCCTTATCATGCTATCTATTCTATTGCACTTTTACATTTAGAAACAAAATTGATTCTGGATTTCATCCAGTCTAATTTTCCAGTAAGTGGCAAACTGTATACGCCTTTGAGCTCCAGTGAAAAGTATCTAAATAGGAAGCAATGCAAGTCATCACTAAGAGAAGCATTGCCAGTGCTCTTCATATATCCCAGGAAATAAGATGCTGCTGTTCTGCTTTATGTTTTCTAGACTATTGTTAGATTTTGAGTAAGAGGATACTATTCTGCTAATCTCCCCTTAACCCCCACCCTTTCCCCTATGAAAGACCTAACAGAGAGCTAAAATCTCTTCAGATGTTACTGTGCTTATAACAACTAAGCCTCAAGTTCAGCAAGCAACACAAACAAGCTTTGCATATCAGGTTTCTAGCAGTGTTGATGCTTATTAGTGCAATACCTAGTCCTTTCTTTTTTTCTTAAATGTCTATTGACATCCCTCCCCACAAATTATACAAATAACTTTACAGTGTAAGCTTAAAAACACTAGCTGCTCTTCTAAATATTGAAGAGGTGTACTGCTTAGAAATAAGGTGGGGAAAACCACTCCAATTGCATGAATTTCAAATACTGATTCTAATGACAAAACAATATTTTGGTATGTTATGTAAGTCAGAAGACAATTGAGCAGCTCATCTCTTCTTTGTTAGGAAGAATATATACAGTATTAATTATAATTGTGGGTCAGAAGGCAGTATTTTTTTCCCTAGTCAGGGACATTTGACTACACAAGGATGCCTTACTCTCAAAATCAATAATGTAGATTGTAATAACTATCTGATGTATCTCACATTTAACAACTAAGAGGCATTATAATATGTCCAAGATTTTCTAAACTGAGTGCCTAAATTTAGCCTCTTAAGTCCATATTTATGCACCCCAGGCTCCAGTCCTGCAAACATTATACAGATGCTTGACATTAAGCAAATGAATAGTTTCATTAGATTCCTTGGAACTGTTCCCATTCTTAAAGATAAGGACGTATGAAAGTGTTTGCATGACTGGGACTTAAATAAGTAGAGTAGAACCTCAGAATTCCAAACACCTCAGGAATGGAGCTTGTTCATAACTCTGAAATGTTTGTAACTCTGAACAAAACATTATGGTTGATCTTTCAAAAGTTTACAAATGAATGTTTATTGAATAGAGCTTTGAAACTTTGAAACTATGTAGAACTGCATTTTACCATCTTAATTTAAATGAAACAAGCACAGAAAGTTTCTTTACCTTGTCCAATTTTTTTAGACTTTCTCTTTATTTCATTAGTAGATTATTTTTAACACAGTACTGTACTGTATTTGCTTCTTTTTTTGTCTCTGCTGCTACCTGATTGTGCACTTCTGGTTTCAAAGGAGGTGTATGGTTCACCAGTCAGTTCATCAGGATCAGGTGACTTGAAGACATCTAAGGTGTCTAAGTATTTGTTAACTTGTTCTTTTCCTATTTTAACCTCTGATCTTACCTCATTTTCACTGGCTTTCACTCTCTTATACATCCGATTGCTACTAACCTTTTTGGTGAAAACTGAAACAAAAACATCATTTAGCACTTCTGCCATTTCCACCTTTTCTGTTATTGTTTTTAACCCCTCATTGAGTAATGGGCCTATGCTGTCCTTGGTCTTCCTCTTGCTTCTAATGTATTTGTAGAATGTTTTCTTGTTATTCTTTACATTTCTAGCTAGTTTAATCTTGTTTTGTGTGCCTTGGCCTTTCTTATCCACCGATCCTGTGAGGTGCAAAAGTCTTCTCAAATCAGTCAGTCCTCTAATGTGCCTTTAGCATCTAAATCTTTAGTTTTCCATTGGGGTGTAAAAGGCAAGGTGTCAAACTCTGAGATCAGATTATGAGGTGATTTTCAGTCTTACACACACACATTTATATTATTAATCTCTGTGGAATCATGAGGGTAAAACAAGTTGGATGATAGTTGAATGTTCCCTTCAAGATTTGCATACATTTTAAATTCCTATTTAAATTCTAATATCTTTAGAAAACCACTTTTAGAATGTTTTGTTCACTTGTTACTTTGATACAGCAAGAAATTTTTAACCAGCCATAGAATGGGCTGTGACAAGGCATGAAGTAGGCAGATTGTTTTGGAGCTTAGATTCTAAACTTTCTATTGTGAGTGCCTGTGGCTGGGGGAAGAGGCAGTACCAGCGCAGTAGGGCGGGAAGCTTGCACAGAACCTGCATACACTCTATCCAGTTCCAGCCAGAACTATTGCCCCTCCCATGGATAAGGAACAATTTTTCACACATTTGTAGGAAACACAAAACAAAACATTCCAATCTAGATACCAGTACTTTAACTTGTACAGTACCTTCCATTGGGCGGCTTCAGATTTATGATGCACTGTGTTCAATACTGTATTGAACTGTACTAAAAATCAAAGAAATCAATTATTTTTCGTTTATGTATTTTTCTGTATTGGGGTTGCACAGGCAATCAAGTTATTTCCTTATGCTCAGCCTAGTTCTACAAGCCAACATATCTTTGTACTTTTAAGGGGTTGCAAAAGCACACGAGGAAGCTCAACACACAGTGTTGTAGGTTTCTCCCTCCCCTCTCCCTTAAGGATTTTAAGTCCACTTCTTAGCAGGCTATGCTAGAAAGACTGGCTGAATAAGCGAAAGGTAGGTTCTGTTCATTTGCTGGTACTCTAGCAGTTCAATCCATCATAAAATTACCTTACATTTTATTTCTTTTGAGTTTCATTCCAAAGACTTAAAGCTAAATAAACCTGAATTTAGTCCTCATTTTTCTGCCTCTACTCAAACTAACTTCTTTCCCAAGTGGAAAATGTTGGGTAAGCATGGAATGTGATTCAAGAAGGGAATGACAACACAGGCTAATTCCTGCTGATAGTTACACCTTTATTGACTTCAGAGAGAACAGATTTTTGCACAAGAATAGATTTTGGTCCCTTCTGCTTATACCAGGTGTGAAAAAGCAGAATCTCATCCATGTTCCTTCCCTAAACTCTGAGCACTTTAAGGAAAACCAAAATCTGCTTGATTTACCCATGCAAATGAAACAGAAACACCAGCCTTATGCAAACACCAGACCTGATGTAACAAGGGTGTCACTACAGCAGCCTTGGTTGGACTGTTCTTTTGAAGGATCCTTAATGGTTCTTTTAAGATGCTGATTTTCAATGAAGTCTTTTTGTTCAGGGGGGCAGAGAACAAAACAGGGAATAGCTCTGTTTTGTCAACTCCTTGTCATACAAAAGCTGAAAAGCTTTTGATTAAGTTTGTTTAATGCTTGTACAGTGATTTTGAAGAGCTAACATACTACAGAAGTGCTAAATATTATGACTGGGCAACCATCTAAAGATCTATGTCACTTCTAGCTGTTTCCTTTTTCTTACAGAAAGCTTAAAACAAACAAATGCAAAACGTCGGGGGCTGGTGCACACAGAACTCATGCTTAAAAAACCTCATGTCAGAGCTGCTGATCACACATTATAGAATAGATAATGCTTAGTCCTGCCATGAGTGCAGGGGACCGCACTAGATGACCTCTCAAGGTCCCTTCCAGTTCTATGATTCTATTCTATTATTCCAATTATGGAAGAGCTTGGTGACAGAATGGCCTGATGTGGTGATTCACTGGAGATTAACTACACAAACTGGGTGTCATCCCACAAATAATATTTCAGTTCAGTGTGAAAACAGTAATTAATTGTTCTCAATTGCAATAATGCAATACTGGGAGGCAGTTTTGAGAGCAAGACAACCTAACATACAATTCCACCCAATGTAATTTCCCCACTACTACTTCCTCCTCTCCAGTGGATTTTACACCTGAGTGGTTTTCTTTTACATAATATAAGCAGGCTGCCTCCCAGATTGCAGTCAGAGTGAGATAGGGTATGTGGAGTCTACTCATGTCCATTGCTTGGGAGAAAATGCCTGCAATGCTTGGCTTTGCACTGTGCCATGTGGAGAGCTGAGGGTAGAAGCACAAGGTTGAAAGAGGTGAGCAGGATGGGGAATGTTGCAGTGTTCATCCTCATACAGATGAGCACTTGACTACCTAAGAGGAAGGAGGCCTAGGATGACCAGATGTCCCAATTTTATAGGAACAGTCACGATTTTTGGGTCTTTTTCTTATATAGCCTCCTATTACCTCCCACCCCATCCCGATTTTTCACACTTGCTGTCTGGTCACCATGAGGAGGCCTAAGAGAAGGACAGCGTAGCATCCCTCGTGCTACCTCTTACTCAGAAGTATCTGAGTGTAGTGAGAGTAGAATAAACTTATTAATTTTACATAAATAAATAATATGTAAATATGTATGCAGATAAATGTATGATGACTTCATAATTTTTTTGGCAATATGTAATTCATACTTAGGCTTTTTACTCCCATTAGCCTTAGGCCCCTCACAACCTTAATCCGGCCCTGATACAAGGTAATCTTTAATGTGCACCAGCAGGGTCTACATGGACCAATTAATATTCAACATGTTAGTGTGCTTTAGAAATCACACCCCCGTAGAGCACATTACTTTACCATGTAACTCAGGGCTGATCTACAAGGCCCAGGACTTGAGCTTATACACAAAGTTAAGACTACTGGGCAGTGCTATGTTCTTCTGTATGTCATTGTTCATACATGTTGTTAAAATATGACCCTTTAAAATGTGCTTGTTGCTGTGAGAGTTAAAGATCCTTCAGCACATTTTGAAATGAGTGGGGGGATACTGCTTGTGTTTTAAGCAGTGTTCACTCCTTCTGAAGATAAGAAATACCTTAGATTTTCTTTATGTCTAAAGCTGAACTATTACTAAGGGTATAAAAGCTGCTGTATTTGGCTATACTATCAGCTTCTAAGTCACTATTCTGTAAAGGGTTCTGAATAGTCTTGGCACTGAAAGGCACTATATAAAATAAAAAATTATAGTCTCTGATCATCTATTTAATGTTAAAAAGCACCTATCCAAATATCGTAAATCTTAAAAACGTGAGTTACCCCTAAAACATTAGCCCACAAGATAGTATTTCAAAAGCTAAATACAGTAAGTAATTTATGCAAAAATAAATTGGCCAAAATTATCAGAAATGGGTGGCTAAAATTAGGCTCCTAAATCCCACCTGAAGTACCCGAATAAGTGGCGGGATTTTCAAAGATGCTAAAAAATCGCTACTCCCATTGATCTTAGTGGGACGTGCAGATGCTGAGCACTTCTGAAAATCAGGCCACTTACCCTTTGTTTCTCTGTTGCACTCCCTGCACTCATTCACTGGGTGGAACTCCCAGTCCTAACAAGAGTGGTTCTGCATGCTAAAGTAGTGCAGAGTACATAATAGAGACCCATGCTAAGAATCAGAGAAGAGAGTTTTTCCCATATTTTAATTATAAACCACATAAATTTACACATTCAGGTAATTTATGTAGATTTGCTGAATGTAGCTAATTATTGTGTCAATCATACCCTCAGCTATCATGCATGGAGGAGAGGAAGATGTGGAGTGGGAGGCATGGAGCAGCTCTGTGGAATCCACAACTTTTTTACAGGATCCCATCAAAGCTCTTCTGCCTATAGCTGTTCTTGTCCTTGGGGGAGATCTGGGACTGCTCCCTCCTAGATTCCCTGAGTGCACATATCACTTCCCAAGGAGGAAGTGGAAAGGAACAGGAAGGAAGGAGGCCCTGCTCTGCATCAACCTGCAGAGCTAGCCAACCACAGAGCAGCAAGCAAACAGGAAGGATTGTGAAGCTCTGTGGGATAGTGCAGCTCCACGGCACTCCCAGTTCAGGCCTGTTCCAAAATGGCACAAGCTGGCCCAAAGAAGGGTTCATCAGACATTTCCAAATACAGTAATGGGCAAATCCACAAAAATCAAATTGTCTGTTTGTGGCTAAGTCACCAAGAGAAAGTGAATGCCTAAATTTGTTGTATGAATTATTTACTGTAAATAGCTCACCCAGCCATTATAAACACAGTGTAATAAAGTATCTTTTAATTGTGGAGTCTGTACAGTATACTAGTAGTGATTTCAGCACTAAATTTTCTCTCTCTCTCAAACTCCCAAGGTTGTGCAATTAAAGAAAAGAGGGCAGCGCCTGTTGAAATACTGCCTTAATGCATGTATTTTAATAGACCATAAATCTTTTTGTTGTGTGAATCAGAACCTTAAGCAAGAACTTTTAATTATTGTTTCTTCCAAAGAAGTAGAGAGAATGACAGCATTTATTACCTATTGATGAGGCTCCTGTTGAGTAATTCAATCCAGCATCATTAGAAGGAAGAAGTGAATATTTTAAACTTTTGGAAATATGCCACACTGCATTTTAAAAGATTTAAAAAAAATAAACTTAAAAAAAAAAGATTTTTTATCCCTAGTGTTCACAGAACAGGTTCAACATTGGTGGCAGCAGTTCAAACTTCTCTATCCCACTTTACCAATATGTTTTAGAGACGTCATCTTGCATCCACTAGGGAAATATAGTAGTTCAGCTCAACCCAAGTAGAAAAATTGGGAGCCCTCATATCGGTGCTTAATTTGGGCCAGGGCTGGCTAAGGTTGAGCTCCGGTACCTCTAGGCTCAGCAGTTCATAGCCCCGGCACTTCCGGGCTTGCTGCATGAGTTATGAATGTAAAAAAATTGCTTGAGCTCTGGCACCTCTTTCATTACAAATTAAACATTGCCTTATATATATAGTCATTGGCTGCAACCAGCATTTTTAAGCATTGTATTACCCAGCCCTGCTCATAGCAGGTCTAATTGGCTTGGGTAACATTTTCAAAAGTGCATCTTTAGGCATCTACATACCTTTAAAAATCTGGCCTTCAGGAGCCTACATCCCTTTGACTTTCAATGAGATTTAGACCCAATTTAAAAAAAAAAGTATTTAGGCATTGTTCCACTCAGAATTGCAGAACAGCCCAAATCCTCCATGGTATTTAGATGCCTAATTTCCTTTTAAATCAGTGAGAATTAGGGACCTAAATACCTTTGAGGATCTGGGCCTAAGTTATTCAGATGACTGGGTCCCCTGATCTTCAAAAGATCTTTGAAGTTTTGAACTTTAGGAACATAAGTCTCATTGACAGTAGTTGAGACTTAGGTGTGTCACAGTTTAGGGAAATTACAATGTATTGCCCCTCAGTGTCCAGCAAGGGCATCAAGACTTGACTTCCAGCTCTCCAGCTGTTGCCTTTCAGGGTGGAGACATGCCTCTTTCTCCCTTCCCACCAGAGTGTTTCCTGGCTGCACAGTTCCTGCCTCCATTATGTTACCCCTGCCTGCTTGCTTTCTCTTCAGATATGGTTAACAGGTATAATTGCTACAGTTATAAGATACACACCACACTTCCTATGCAAGCCTACTTTATTCTTAAGGTTAAAAGCACTACAGAGAAAACATATTCAGAACAATAAAAGAACCTACACACATGCTAATAAGCATACCAGAGTTCACCCTAACCCTAACATGGATTCTGGCAAGAGCAGTTCTTCAACCTCCCTCCCCCACTGACAACCAATGGGGGATATCTTAATTCCTTAAGATTTGTTCAAGATATTACAGGAAATTGCCAGTAATTCACAAAAGTCATTGAGACTTAGGTACCTTCAGCACTTCTGAAAATGTTACTCATGGTCCTTAAAATGTCAGTAACAGCTGAACCACTAGGGGTCCCAACATTGTGAATGTTGATACCGGTAGAGCTGAACTGATGCTAGCAATGGTAGACTGTAGAGAAGACCCTTGGTATGAGAAGGTAGTCCAATCTCCATAAACATTCACTCTTTGACCCCTCTGACATTATTGACCCAAACCCTGATCCTATGCCTACTAAAATTGATATATTTTAGACATTGATATCAGCAGGGCCATAACTGAGTCCAAAGGTGCTAACTAGTGCTTATTAGAATGATGATTTTGAGTGGACACAAAAGCTGCTCTTCTGCGCTTCACAATGTTAATGAAAAGCTGAGTGTGTGTGTTAGGATTAAGCCTCAAATGACATCCCTCTGTTTTAGTAAGCTTGTTTCAGTTGTGAAGATGAAGTTGCAGCTCCTCTAGCGAAAGGGGCTTCAGGGTGAAAAAGGAACATGGATGGAGAGACCACCAGAGGAGTGTGCAGCACCAGGCAGGAGCTAATCCCTAGAGTGGCCAGGAGGAGGTAACCTCAGCAGTGAGTAGACCCTGTTACACAACTACAGTGCTTAACTATGGTTAGCAGAGGCCCATACCGTTCATGTCCCTTCCACAGACAGCTGCAATATCTCCTCTCCAGAGGAGTGACAATGACAAAGAACATTCTGCAGCTTAGATTTAGCAGTTAATGAAGCAAGCTCACTAGGGCTTCCCTTACTACAGCAGAAAACTCTAACATCTATAGTATCAGGGCAAACTACCTGCTTATTCAGATTTTAATCACTGGCAATAAAAAAAAGATGTAAGGTTGAAAAATTGACTATTTGGAGTTTAGTGTGGAGAGGAAAGAAGTTAAAAATAACAAAATCAATGCATTGCTAGATCAGTTTGTTTTGCATCAGATTCACAATTCCATTTGAGCTGCCTTGCAATGGCTACTCTGAGAGCATAATCTCTTCCCCAATATCCCTTCTCTGTGCAAAGAGGAATTCAACCCCAAAAAAGTATAAAAGGAGGAAAAAGCCCAAATCATGTTCACTCATTCATGCTGCAGATCATTTAGCTTGTTGATCAATTATACCATGATATATGGTAATATTCGGGTATCTGATACAGCCTTATGCAGGAACATGTTCCCCCACAGCCTCTGTAGGACACACAAACCAGCAGAGTTTCTGCTGTTCCATTGCACAGGGTACGGGGAGCAGGGGAACTGCATATTCCAAGGTGCTAGAAGGACTGCAGAAGTGTCTGTATGGAGAGTAGGGGGAAGCAACCGAAAATGGGCCAAATTTGAGTGGCATTGCAATCCTGTGCATGAGGTCACAGTGCTAAACACTCAGATTTGGTCCAGCTACCCCTCTCATGTCAGCAGGGAAGAGGTTCTGCCATTATACCACCCAGCTCCAGTCAAGGGCCAGAGGGTGGGGCAGGGCTGTGCCTCACACACCCCCATTGTGCCCCAGACAAGTTCAGGTTCTGGAAAGGAGGAACATGGTCCTCTCTGTTTAATAAATGTGTGTGTGTGGGGGCAGGGAATGTCTCTCCCCTCCATTTCTAGCACCTCATGCTGCCTTAATGGAGGTGTCTCCGTACCACCACACAGGGTAAGGGGTGAGTAGTGTGGGGACCGACCAAGGAAGAAGTGGCATATGGTTATTATTTATGTGAGTAGATGGAGCCCTGGGCCAAAATCCTCAGCATGAGCGTGGGAGTCAACAGCCAAGGACTACTACAACCTAAGGGGTGGCCATAGAAATGCTTCCTAGGAGCTCTGTGGAATCATGGGGAGTGTTCTATCCCTGATTCCTGCACAGAACTTGCCTGCACCAAGCCGGCTGAGGATAAATTCAGGCTTGGGGTAAGTAGGTGCAACTCCATTGAGGACAATGGAGTTCTATCTGCTTACAACAGCGTTGAAATTGGGTCATTTATCCTAGCTTTGGTCTTGGCAGGAGGATCTGGTTCATCTGAATTACAGGCTTTCAAAGCCTGCTATTTCTAACACTGTGACCTCTTGCCCTTATCATGATATATTAGGCTGCATTCAGTGCTCTGTTACACCAGTGTAACCCCACTGACTTCAGCAGTAACTGAGGACAGAACTTCACCCGTGATGGCATTATTAAGACATATGCCACTGTGAACACTTTTTTTTTAATGGTTTTACATATTAAAGTGGAACAAATTGTTCACAAAACTCCCTAGAATGCCATTATCTCTGAAGAATGAAAATAAACAATTATAAAAGATTAAACAAATAGCAGCAGGTAATGTCAGACTGGTTGAAGAAGATAAAAATCTCCATTTGGTGACTTTTTGGCATGAATATTTTAAAAAATAGACTGCCTCAACTGTAGACACAGTTGTATTCTTATCTCAATGGCCCAAACCACCTCAGCTTCATTCTCAGGGGTCTTGTTTACAACAGTGACAAAATGTTCCCAATGTTGCTAACACTAATTCAGCTCTACTGGTGTTACAAAGTTTCACCAGTGTTAACAATGGTAGGAGTGCTAATATTGAGAGTGTGACAGTACCATAAACATCATATTGATTAGACTTGGTCTCAGAAGCTTTAGATGAGGTGGTTAGCTATTGTCTGACTTTCTACACAAGGGTTGGCATCATTTCTAGAATGTGTTATCAATTGTAGGGCATTTAAAAGTATATTTCCTAGTACAGACAACAGCATGGGTTAATGCTTATCATTTACTATTTGTATGATGGCAGTTAGAGCTGTGCAAAATGTTTTGTCTGAAACTTTTTTGGCATAAGATGCAGAATCAGCAAGACTGAAATGTTCACAAATTCACATTGGTTTTGCCAAATTGTTGATGCTGAAAAAAATAGTCCTAGATAACAATAAAAATGCAACAGTCTTAAAACTTTCAAGTTTTTGGCTTGACCTAATATAATTTATTTCCCCCAACCAGTTTTTCAGAATTGCAAGCAAATGGAAAAATCTGTTTGCTCACAACACTGCTGGTAGTGTCTCAGCTTCTAATCAAAACTGGGATGCCATTATGCAGGGCACTGTACAAACACATAGTAAAAGAAAATTTCTGCCCCAAGGTGCTCACAGAAACCGTTTTTGTCCTGTATCACTTCTCTTTTTCGAATGCTGCAGTGTCCTTTTTATGATAGCTAGAGTCTTCAACTTCTCAGGCATGTGTTTTAGGAAGTTGAGATATCTTACACATCCAGTGTTGCATTCTTTGCTATCTGTCCCCAAACTCTTGGGTTGGAGTTGCTCAGAGTTCTGTTTTGTGTCTCTTGAGTTTTTCTCTTGACCCTCCAGGCATGGCAAAATGTAGCCTCAGGGATGCCATCATTTACCTTGTAAACTTAAATTTGATTATTGAAAGCTAATAAACATGGAATCCCACAGTTCCATTTTTACAGTCACTTTTAACAGTGTACTTTGCATTTAACACTGAGTGTTCAACCTTAATTATTGTGATTCCTTGATATTTGAATGCTTGATTTCTCAACTGTTCTGTTGTGCTAACACTATTTTTGAATGTCTCGTATGTGTACTCAGATCATTATATTAGATTAGATTTGGTTATGGATTGCATGCCCATTGCATATTATTATTTTAGTGGTCAGCACATGCAACAAGAAATATCAGCTCAATTTCCCATGGAAGAAGAGGGGACTTAAGTATGTAGCTCCTATTAGTATTAATTAAAATTATGTGCATAAATCTTCCTGCTCATCAGTGGGAAAATATATGCTATCTAATTAAAACCAGACTTTGCTAATAATATGCCAACATTTCAAATGCTAATTAAATTTTAAGACTTGGGTTCAATATGCAAGTCATGAAATAAAACAGCCAGTTTATTACAGTTCACTTAGGACTCAGTCTTGTAAAATTCCTATTGACTTCAATCCAATGGGAAGGCACTCAGCATCTTTCAGGAAGTGCTCACTGCTCTTCAGCATTGGGCCCTAAATTCAATATTTCGAAGAGAATAATCCCTCCAACAAACAGCCAGACTAGACTGTAATTGTTTGACAAATGATAGAACTAGATTAAAACATCCACATGTTTTTAGGTAGGTACACATCTCCACAACTCTCAAATACTGTCGTTCTCTCAGGTGGAAGGTAGGAAGAGCCACTGCTAGAGATTGGGGCCGAAACATTGGTAAGTACTGCAAGTCATGGAAAAATAAAATATTCCGGCCCACTAGCAAACCAGAGGATATTATTTACTCCATTCTATTCAGTATGGTATTGATGAGCAAATGTCTCTCTCAACCAGTTTTACACACAGTCCACACAAACAGCCGTGAATCAAAATGTATCCCTCTCCACCCAATAAACTGAAATCATTTTCCAGACAAAATCTCAGTGTATTGAGGACTTTGGTTGAAAGACTCCTCGAACCTTGCATGGTTGTCATGACGGTTGATGGAAAACCCTGGATAATGAAGAGAGAAAACAGAAGAGAACTCCCAGGCAGGTGTGTAGGGGTGGCTTTTGTCATCTCGTTTGCTGGTGCCCGTTCCTTTCCTTTTCTTATTTTCCACACTACATTGTGAGTGTAAGAGGTTCTTAGCCTTTTCCAAACTTGGACTCTGGGTTCCTTGGGCTTTAAGAGCATACTCTAGCCATCCTGTGGTCATAGCCTGCTTGTTTGATGCTGTCTCTGCTGATCCTTTGCTGGGAAGAAAGGAAAACTTCACCTAGCAAAGTGACTTTGCCTCCAGCTTCCTGGTCTTTAACCTGACCTGCATATCCATGGACAACAGTGCTAACTAAGAGAGGGCGCTAAATTCATCCTGATGTAACGACTCTACAGTGTCATCTGAGTGTAACACAGGCCTGGTCTACACTACGCGTTTAAACCGGTTTTAGGAGCATTAAACCGATTTAACGCCACACCCGTCCACACTAAGAGGCCCTTTTTATCGGTATAAAGGGCTCTTTAAACCGGTTTCTGTACTCCTCCCTAACGAGAGGAGTAGCGCTAATATCGGTATTACCATATCGGATTAGGGTTACTGTGGCCGCAGATCGACGGTATTGGCCTCCGGGCGGTATCCCACAGTGCACCACTGACCGCTCTGGACAGCAATCTGAACTCGGATGCAGTGGCCAGGTAGACAGGAAAAGCCCCACGAACTTTTGAATATTTCCTGTTTGCCCAGTGTGGAGCTCCGATCAGCACGTGTGGCGATGCAGTTAAAAATCAAAATAAAGAAAGAACTCCCGCATGGACGATGTGGACGTGATCGCTGTAAGGGCAGGCAAATCTGTTCTATCAGCGCTCCGTTACAGAAGATGAATTAAAAAACATTTTTAAAAAATCTCCAGACAGACGCCATAGCAGGGACTCAGCGCACTGTTGCGTGACAAGCGTAACAAAGCCAAGGAATCAAATGGACGCTCATGGACTGGAGGACTCAAGCTATCCCACACTTCCTGCAGTCTCTCTGAAAAGCATTTGCATTCTTGGCTGAGCTCCAAATGCTTCTAGGGTCAAACACAGTGTCTGCGGTGGGTCAGGGCATAGCTCGGCAATTTACGCACCCCCCCACCCACCCCCAGAAGTGAAAGGGAAAACAATCCTCTCTTGACTCTTTTACATGTCACCCTATCTTTACTGAATGCTGCAGATAGACGCGATGCTGCAGCACTGAACACCAACATCCCTGCTCCCCCCCAGCCATGGGTGGCTGATGGAGCAAAACGACTGGTACCCGTCCTCATCATCAGCCTATTGGCACATGGGGCAGTGCAAAGGGGCTGGTAACCATGCTGACTAGCATCTGTCAGGTCGATCAAGGGCGCCTGGCCCTAATTTTTCCTGGTAGATGGTGCAGTATGGCTGATAACCATCGTCATCATAGCAACAGGGGGCTGAGCTCCATCAGCCCCCACCCTTCATGTGTTAAAAAACGATTCAATTGCCCCTGGACTAGCAGAGGGATGCTGGGCTCCTCTCCTCCACACTCCTTACTGTCCTATCTGGACTATCATAGCAGCTGGAGGCTGCCTTCCACTCATTTCTCACTAACAAGTCAGTGTGTCTTATTCCTGCATTCTTTATTACTTCATCACACAAGTGGGGGGACAATGCTACGGTAGCCCAGGAAGGCTGGGGGAAGAACGGAATCAACAGGTGGGGTTGTTGCAGGAGCACCCCCTGTGAATAGCATACAGCTCATAATTTCTGCAGGATCTGACACAGAGCAGCTGTGCTCTCTGATACAGTGGTTCTCTAGTACACTTGCCCATATTCTAGGCAGGACTGATTCTATTTTTAGATACCAAAAAGGAGGGATTGACTCAGGGAGTCATTCCCAATTTTGGCTTTTGCGCCCCTGGCTAAGAGCAGCCAGGGGCACTTATGACAGCAGCAAATGGTGCAAAACGACTGGTAGCCATGATCATCTTTTTACCAATTTATGGATTGGTAGATGGTGCAGTATGGCAGGTAACCATCTCTGCTGTCATGCAAAAGCAAAAGCATGCTGCTGTGTAGCGCTGCTGAATCGCCTCTGTCAGCGGCATCTAGTACACATACGGTGACAGTCACAAAAGGCAAAACAGGCTCCATGATTGCCATGCTATGGCATCTGCCAGGGCAATCCAGGGAAAAAAGGCGCGAAATGCTTGTCTGCCGTTGCTTTCCCAGAGGAAGGAGTGACTGACGACATTTACCCAGAACCACCCGCAACAATGACAATGATTTTTGCCCCATCAGGCACTGGGATCTCAACCCGGAAATTCCAAGGGGCGGGGGAGGTTGCGGGAACTATGGGATAGCTACGGAATAGCTACCCACAGTGCAACGCTCCCGAAGTCGATGCTAGCCTCGGACCGTGGACGCACACCACCGATTTAATGTGTTTAGTGTGGCCGCGCGCACTCGATTTTATACTATCTGTTTTACAAACCCGGTTTATGCAAATTCGGAATAGTCCCGTAGTGTAGACGTACCCACAGCAATCTTTTCTCTTTTCAGGCTTCTCCATCCTCAAATCCCCAATCTTTTATTGATGTTTGGCTAAAGAAACTGACTTCACAAAATCAGAGTTTTGTATATGAACTGAGAACATTTTGTTGGAATCTTAATAGAATAATCATGAACCTATTATTATGATGACGTGTGTAGGAGACAAAGCTGATTTTGTGGGTTAAATTTTCCTTGAAGTGCTTAGTTTAATAAAGTAGAAAGTTTACATCCTGTGAGAAATTAGTCTGAGACCAATTAAAGGAACTTTAAGACAACACTATTGCTGAATCTTGTAAATAATATGTATATAATCCTTTAACCACAACAATTTGTGCCTGAACAAGGAGCTGAAATGGTTAAAACATTTGCCTTTCTAATAGGTGTGGTTTTAACATCTCCATTGAAACATGCCTTGTCCTTGGTTTGGTTTGGTTTGTGAAATTGTTTTGAATTTTACTTAACTTCCTCTTTGGAGCTTTGTTTTCATCCTTGCCCTTTGGTAAACTGTATACAGTACTAAACTAAATGTAATAGCTGCTCTGCTAAGGGACAGAGTTACTTTGTGACTTTCACAAGAGGCAAAGTGGAAACTAAAAAAATGGGTTACATAGTTCATGGTTCTATAGTAACAGATATTCCCAAAGTCCTAGATAATACTGAAGCCTTTCATTTGGAATAGCAGCAAAGAATCCTGTGGCACCTTATAGACTAACAGACGTTTTGCAGCATGAGCTTTCGTGGGTGAATACCCACTTCTTCGGATGCATCCTTCTTCACTTGCATCCGAAGAAGTTGGTATTCACCCACGAAAGCTCATGCTGCAAAATGTCTGTTAGTCTATAAGGTGCCACAGGATTCTTTGCTGCTTTTACAGAACCAGACTAACACGGCTACCCCTCTGATACCTTTCATTTGGAATGAACTTTCAGATCCAAGTGCTTATTTCTTGGTGCAATTTTTTTTGGGTGGAGGGGGGGCTTTAGCTCTGGAAACAAGATGCAAAGAAAACATTTTCTCAAACTTTGTTGAAAAATTTCAGCTGAAAGTGTCAGAGAGAGAGAGACAGTGCAGGAAGTAGTAGAGAGAATCTTTCCCTCTTAGAGGTTAATATTCCAAGCTCTAGGGTTCCAAGTGCTCATAGGGAATAAGAGGTAACAGTGACACAGACTGTCAATTTTGGATGAGCACGTGACTGAGTCTGTGAAAAAGAAATACTCCAACCCTGAGAGAGCAATGCTAGCTACTATGTAGGTTTTACAGTATTTGAATTACATTGTTACTGGACAATCCATTGCATACCTGAAGACCAAGCAAGTAAGAGAGGGTAAAGCTGAGAATTCCTGCATGGATATTATATTTGGTGGGTATGAACGAGGACATAAATTATGTACCAGACGAGAAGTTTAAGGTCTCAAGAAATGACAGAACTTTATCAGTATCAGGAAACTGCTAGAGCAGGAGTGGTCAAATTGCAGCTTGCAAGCCACATGCAGCTCTTTTACAGTTAAAGTGTGGCAAGCAGAGCCCCTCTCCCCCACCTCTCCATTCTCCACCTACCAGACTAGGGTGCGGGGAGCTCAAGACTTCTGCCCTGTGGTGGGCTGGTGGGGCTAGGGGCCTCTGCCCATTGGGGAAGGGGTCTAGGGACTTCAGCCCACAGGAGGTGCCTGCCAGAGATCGGAACTTCAGCCCCGCACTTGCTGAAGAACCCTCCCAGCAATGGGACTGAAGCCCTGACCCCACTACCATGCCGCAGGGCAGAAGCCCTAAATGGGTGCTCCTGGCTCTTGAACTTCTGAAGGCTATTGTATGTGGATCAGTAAGTTTGGCCTTCCCTGTGCTAGAAAGTTGAAGGAGGCAATGGAGAGTCCACCTTCGCTGCAGGAATGTCATCATTAGCATCCTATGATTACATTGTGTATGAAAGTTTCTCTGCACTGCATGCAGAAGGATGTTCCCTCCATTAGAAAGGAATTAAATGTGTAGCTGTCATGAATAGTTAGTAAAGGGTTAAAGCATAGTACCTGGTGGGCATCTGACCTGAGGACCAATCAGGGAAGAGAATTTGAAACTCCTAGGAGGGAACTTTTCCCTCTGTTTGGGGGGGTCTTTGTCTTTGGCCGTTTGGAGTTCAAGAGACCAGACGAGTTAATCAAGTCCCTACAAGTTCCACCTTTCTGAACTAATTTCTTCTAGTCAAGATAGTGAGTATTAGAAAGATACTTTGTGTCCTTATCTAATAATCCTATGTTTGCAATTCTGTGTGTTTGTTATTGATTATTCTTAATTCTGCTTGTACTGGTTGTACTGAGAAAGAGAGAGGATTCTCTCCAGAACTTAGCAAGGTTATACCCTATGAGTGCCCAGCTTGGATTCATAGAGATTCTATATTTTCTTTTGTTCTCTTAATAAATTCTTTCTTTTCTTTGGACTTGGTTAATTCCTTCCCTTGGGGAAATTCAGGGGAAGGGGAGGGGGAAGTGGGCTGCTTCCCTGTGTGTAGAGATTCAAGGCGTTTGAATCCAGGCAACTCTGTCTCCAGAGCAGGCTGGAGAGAGGGAAGAGGGGGGGAGGTTCCTCCTCTGTGAATTGATCTGTGTTCCCAAGGGGGGAAACAGGGGTGTCCCGGCCCACGGAATTGACCGGGTGGTGGCAGCCGAAGGGGAGACCTACCCTAGGATTTTGGGGTGGGGGGAAGACATGCGGGTCCTCACTTTGAAACCGCCCAGTTTCAAGTGAGGGTAGACTCCTGACATGGTGGCAGCGGAGTTTCGAACCCATTGTTACAAGCAGTTTTTTTCAGCTGGGCTACGCTGAAGGGAGCTATTCTCTTCTTCTAGAGCAGGAAAGCAACCTGACAGAAGAGGGAGTTTACAGTTTCAGCCAGGTTGGCTGGAGGGAATTAAGTTTCCAGCAGGCTTTGTTGGGAAACAGATTTTCTTTCTTGAAGCAGTTTTCAGGGAGGAGTTTTTTTTTCTCTGCTGGCTATGCTGAGGAAAAACTCTTCCCTAGAGGTGTGTCCTTCCTTTGTGATATCAGGTATCACTCAGGATTCCTAAGGTGGGGGGAAGTGCTCGACAAAGTACATTCCCATCCAACAGGAAAAACAGGTTTGGGGGGGGAAGAGACAAACCCTCCAGCCAGGTTTTTTTTTTTTTCTCTCCCTGTGTCTTTTGAAAGGATCAGAAGACAGGAGAACACAAATCCCTGAGGAATAGACCAGATTTTTCTCAGGGGTATTGTTAGCAGCAGCCTTTCAGCTGGGCTGCTGAGTACAGCAACTCAGAGCAGAGGGAGACAGAGGAATTTTTTTTTACTCTTTCCCTCTTTCTCAGTACAAAGCAGTAACATTACACAAACCACAGTTTGCTATACAGAGGATTGCTTTATCTTTCTGTACTCAAGTTATCATAGCCAGGGTTAGGGACTGTCAAACACCACAAACAGTTCACGGACTGCAGAGGGGTGTGGCCAGCGCCAGGACACAGACACAATGAGTGCCAAGGCCGCATCTAAACTGGAAACAAGACACAAAGAACTGCAATTACAAGACATGGAATTACAATTAAAACTCAAGGAGATTGAAATGAAAGAAAAAGCCAAACAGGCTGATCACAAGAGAGAAATGGAGATAATACAAGCCAAAGAGGCTGAGCACAGAAGACAATTAGAGTTAAAAGACAAAGAACTGGAAATCCAGAGACAGGCTCTGGAATTAGAAAAAACTAAACAGCAAACTCCACCCAATCCAACCCCTCTTCAACCTAATGATCAACCTTCTCGGAGAAAATTTCCCGCCTACAGGGCAGGTGAAGATGTTGAGGCCTTTTTAGAAAACTTTGAGAGGGCCTGTATTGGATACCATCTTCCTAAAGATCAATACATGCTGGAGCTGAGGTCACAGCTCAGCGGACAATTATCCCTGGTGGCAGCTGAAATGCCTAGAGACCTGATGGACGACTTTCCACTGTTCCTAACCAAGGCCAGACTCAGAATGGGCATCACCCCTGATCACGCCCGTCAGCGTTTCAGAGCCCAGAAATGGAAACCAGAGATGTCATTTCCAGAGCACGCTGCTTACCTGGAAAAACACTATTTCTCCTGGATATCAGGATCCAAGGTTAAGGAGCTAGACGACCTACACCTCCTGATATTGATGGAACAGTTCCTAGATGGTGTTCCTGAGAACATTAGACACTACATCCAAGATGGTAAACCAAAAACTCTCACTGAGGCAGGAGAGATTGGAGCCAGATGGATGGCATCGGTAGACAACACGAAAGCTACTGCCAAGGGGAGCGAATCCAACAGGGTACACACCGACACTAAACCCTACCGTCGCGGACCAATCAAACCCACACCTACAACCCACGGACAGTCACACTCTACCTCTTCTTCTACCTCACCAGTCTCCAGTAGACCAACACAAACCGGTGACCCATCAACTGGGCGATGTTTTCAATGCAATGAATTGGGGCATATCAAAGCCAAATGCCCAAAGAACCTAAACTGAGTGCAACTCCTTGCACCTTCACACCAAGGAAAGCCGGACATAGATGTATCTCAAATACCCTTAGAACATAGGGAAACTTTGAGAGTGGACGAAAAGGAGATCATCGCATGGAGAGACACTGCAGCACATGTGTCAGCTATCCACCGAACCTTCGTGGACCCCAAATTCATCAACCAGAAAACCAAAGTGACAATTCGACCCTTCATGTCAAAACCTGTAACATTACCTACAGTGCGTTTACCTGTCCAGTACAAGGGCTGGTCAGGGAAGTGGACTTTTGCTGTCTATGACAACCATCCGATTCCCATGCTACTGGGGAACGACTTGGCCCGACACATTGAACAGCAAAAAACAGAGGGAGTGGTTACACGCAGCCAAGCCAGACGAGCTGCCGGACCCATCCCTGTTCCTGAGCCATCCACCGGGACCCCGTCTGTGTTACCAGAGACCCAGACAGAGGTGGTGGAACCGTATCCCAGGCCAACATCGACAGCAGCCATAGTTCATCCAGTCCCAGAACCGGAACTGGAAGGGCACCCAGCGCCAGCACCGGCGCCAGCTATTACAACTCCACCGCCAGAGGGCGACAACGGGCCAGAACTGGAAAAACCAGCAGACAACCCTACCCAAGAGGCTCAGCCGGAGCCTGAAATGACGCCTTGTGCACCAGCGGAGAGCGGTTCACAGTCAACGGAAACAACCTCATCACCTACATCGCTCCCAGAGGAACTGGTGTCTCCCGCCTCAAGGGAACAGTTCCAAGCAGAGCAGGAAGCCGATGACAGCCTCAAGAAAGCATGGGCGGCGGCACGCAGCAACCCACCGCCTCTCAGCTCTACTACCCGATCCCGGTTCGTTGTGGAGAAAGGACTTTTATACAAGGAATGTCTTTCTGGTGGACACCAGGAGGGCTGGCATCCTCAAAAACTGTTGCTAGTTCCGACCAAGTACCGGGAAAAGCTCTTAAGCTTAGCCCATGATCACCCTAGTGGCCATTCTGGGGTGAAACGAAGCAAAGACAGGTTGGGAAGGTCCTTTGACTGGGAGGGGATGGGCAAGGCGGTAGCCACTTACGTCCGGTCTTGTAAGGTATGCCAAACGGTAGGAAAACCCCAAGACCAGATCAAGGCCCCTCTCCAACCACTTCCCATAATGGAGGTCCCATTTCAGCGAGTAGCTGTGGATATTATGGGTCCTTTCCCAAAGAAGACCCCCAGAGGAAAGCAGTACATACTGACTTTTGTGGACTTTGCTACCAGATGGCCGGAAGCAGTAGCTCTAGGCAACACCAGGGCTAACACTGTGTGCCAGGCCTTAACTGACATTTTTACCAGGGTGGGTTGGCCCTCTGAAATTCTTACAGATTCGGGAACAAATTTCCTATCAGGGACCATGAAAGACCTGTGGGAAACTCATGGGGTGCATCACTTGGTTGCCACCCCGTACCATCACCAAACTAATGGCCTAGTGGAAAGGTTCAATGGAACTTTGGGGGCCATGATCCGCAAATTCGTCAATGAACACTCCAATAATTGGGATCTAGTGTTACAACAGTTGCTGTTTGCCTACAGGGCTGTTCCACATCCGAGTTTAGGATTCTCACCATTCGAGCTGGTGTATGGCCATGAGGTTAAGGGGCCATTACAGCTGGTAAAGCAGCAATGGGAGGGGTTTACACCTCCTCCAGGGACTAACATTCTGGACTTTGTAAGCAACCTTCAAAACACCCTCCGAGACTCTTGGGCCCTTGCTCGAGAGAACTTAAGAGATGCTCAAGCGGAGCAAAAGGTCTGGTATGATCGACATGCCAAGGAGCGGTCCTTCAAGGTAGGAGACCAGGTCATGGTCTTGAAGGCGCAACAGGCCCATAAGATGGAGGCGTCCTGGGAAGGACCATACATGGTCCAGGAGCGCCTGGGAGCTGTTAACTACCTCATAACATTCCCTGATTCCTCTTTAAAGCCTAAAGTGTTTCATGTTAACTCTCTAAAGCCCTTTTATCCCAGAGAATTACAGGTCTGTCACTTTACAGTTCAGGAAGGAGATGACACCGAGTGGCCTGAAGGTGTCTACTACGAAGGTAAAAGAAATGGTGGTGTGGAAGAGGTGACCCTCTCCACAACCCTACAACGTCTACAGCGGCAACAGATCAAGGGACTGTGCACTGACTTCGACCCCTTGTTCTCAGCCATCCCAGGACGGACTGAGCAAACCTACCACTCCATTGACACAGGTAATGCTCACCCGATTAGAACACCACCCTACCGGGTGTCACCTCATGCCAAAGTTGCTATTAAACAGGAGATTGACAACATGTTGGAGATGGGTATCATCCGCCCTTCTACCAGTGCATGGGCATCTCCAGTGGTTCTGGTTCCCAAACCAGATGGGGAAATACGCTTTTGTGTGGACTACCGTAAGCTAAATGCTGTAACTCGTCCAGACAACTATCCAATGCCACGCACTGATGAGCTATTGGAAAAGTTGGGACGTGCCCAGTTCATCTCTACCATTGATTTAACCAAGGGATACTGGCAGGTACCACTAGATGAACCCGCCAGGGAAAAATCTGCCTTCATCACCCATGCAGGGGTGTATGAGTTTACTGTGCTTCCGTTCGGACTGCGGAATGCACCTGCCACCTTCCAAAGGCTGGTGGATGGTCTACTAGCAGGATTGGAAGACTGTGCAGTTGCATACCTTGATGATGTGGCCATTTTTTCTGATTCATGGCCCGAACACCTAGAACATTTGAAAATGGTTTTAGAGCGCATCAGGCAGGCAGGACTAACTGTTAAGGCCAAAAAGTGTCAAATAGGCCACAACAGAGTGACTTACCTAGGACACCAGGTGGGTCAAGGAACCATCAACCCCCTACAGGCCAAGGTGGAGGCTATCCAACAGTGGCCTGTCCCAAGGTCAAAGAAACAGGTCCAATCCTTCTTAGGTTTGGCCGGATATTACAGGCGATTTGTACCACACTACAGCCAAATCGCTGCCCCACTAACTGATCTGACCAGGAAAACCCAGCCAAATGCAGTTAAGTGGACTGATGAGTGTCAGAAAGCCTTTACCCAGCTTAAGGCGATGCTCATGTCGGACCCTGTATTAAGGGCCCCAGACTTTGACAAACCCTTCCTAGTTACCACCGATGCATCTGAACGTGGGGTAGGAGCGGTACTAATGCAGGAAGGACCGGATCACAACTTCCATCCTGTCGTGTTTCTCAGCAAGAAACTGTCTGAGAGGGAAAGCCACTGGTCCATCAGTGAAAAAGAATGTTACGCCATTGTGTATGCCTTGGAAAAGCTACGCCCATACGCTTGGGGCCGGCAGTTCCAGCTACAAACTGACCATGCTGCGCTAAAGTGGCTTCACACCAACAAGGGAAACAACAAGAAACTTCTCCGCTGGAGCTTAGCTCTCCAAGACTTTGACTTTGACATTCAACACATTTCAGGAGCTTCCAACAAAGTTGCTGATGCACTCTCTCGTGAAAGTTTCCCAGAATCAAGTGGCTAAAAACTGTTCTTAATATGTTTTCATGCTTAGTAGTCGATGTAATAGTGCATGTGTTTTATTAATCTGGTTGTTTTACAGTTCTAGGAGGAAATCGCCGCCAGTGGATCCCACTGTGACGATTTGGGGGGCGTGTCATGAATAGTTAGTAAAGGGTTAAAGCATAGTACCTGGTGGGCATCTGACCTGAGGACCAATCAGGGAAGAGAATTTGAAACTCCTAGGAGGGAACTTTTCCCTCTGTTTGGGGGGGTCTTTGTCTTTGGCCGTTTGGAGTTCAAGAGACCAGACGAGTTAATCAAGTCCCTACAAGTTCCACCTTTCTGAACTAATTTCTTCTAGTCAAGATAGTGAGTATTAGAAAGATACTTTGTGTCCTTATCTAATAATCCTATGTTTGCAATTCTGTGTGTTTGTTATTGATTATTCTTAATTCTGCTTGTACTGGTTGTACTGAGAAAGAGAGAGGATTCTCTCCAGAACTTAGCAAGGTTATACCCTATGAGTGCCCAGCTTGGATTCATAGAGATTCTATATTTTCTTTTGTTCTCTTAATAAATTCTTTCTTTTCTTTGGACTTGGTTAATTCCTTCCCTTGGGGAAATTCAGGGGAAGGGGAGGGGGAAGTGGGCTGCTTCCCTGTGTGTAGAGATTCAAGGCGTTTGAATCCAGGCAACTCTGTCTCCAGAGCAGGCTGGAGAGAGGGAAGAGGGGGGGAGGTTCCTCCTCTGTGAATTGATCTGTGTTCCCAAGGGGGGAAACAGGGGTGTCCCGGCCCACGGAATTGACCGGGTGGTGGCAGCCGAAGGGGAGACCTACCCTAGGATTTTGGGGTGGGGGGAAGACATGCGGGTCCTCACTTTGAAACCGCCCAGTTTCAAGTGAGGGTAGACTCCTGACAGTAGCAATAGATGTGTTTTGGGAAACCCATCTTGAAATATTGCAAATATACCAACTAATAGTGTTAGAAGCCAATATGCAGAAAGAATAGACATTTGGTTATAGAGGAAATGGTTGGAAAAAAACTAACCTTATTTATTTTGTTTTGTGTACAGATTAGAGCTACACACAGAACAGCTTTGTGGTATGTTTACTCACCTGGAGGTACAATCAGTTCTGCAACTTTGAGGATAAGGCAAGTAGACACAAAGAAATAGCGTAAGTACATGCTGACTGTCACCAGTTTATTTATTAGAAGGGTGGAATATATTCCCACACCAAATGACACAATTCAAAGCATAGCATTTATGGTGGTGAATCATATTTTCAGTCACAGGTGTTTATCTTTGAGAACAAAGTCAGACGGAAGCTCAGCCTTCACTTCTGAGGTCATGCCAGATGTGTGCAATACATTGGGAATTTAAAAAAACCCCACAACAATCTACACACTGCATATAATTGACAGTCACTTGGCTAATATAAAAAGCAAAGGAACAGATTATAACCAATTTTAGGAAATCTGCACAACTATAAAAGAAAATGAGATGCAAGATTTCCCTATAGTCCTTTGGACCATTTGCTTTATATTTAACAGGACTTTCAAGCTCATTACAGGAAGTTAGAATGACCTCCCCATATCACATACTGTATCAGACACATACAGAATATATGATGTCCTCTTCAAAAATAACATTTGCAAGCAGTGTTTTCCTTTGTCCACCAAAACCATGGAAAGGCCAGCAAAAGAATACAAAGCTTATTATGACCAGAAACTCTCATCTAAGGAAAATGATAGATTTTATGTTTTTACTTTCATTATAACACAAAGATGACAGGGTCATGAAAGTTTTCATGTCATTGGGAATGTCCCTATGAAATCAGAGAAATCAGAGAAAAAATGTAATTGGTTGTGTACTGGATTAAAATCTGCAAATCCTGTTCTCCTCAAGTGAATACATGCAAATAAGTTGAAAGGTTCCACCTATTATGATGCTGATACTGAGTAGGAAATTGGACCCAATGAATAAAGAATTGAGGTCATTATCCTGTAGTCTTTAGAAAAGAATCACACCAAGATTAGGATTTTTTGAGAATTGGTACAACAGCTGTAACCAGAGGAGTTAAGTGACCTGGATATTAATTTGATGTATTATTTTTAGAAACCTCTGGTTTTGGGAGCAATATTTGCACTGACAGCCACTTGACGATTATTCAGAACCAACCTAGACCTTGCAGCTGCAGAACCTACGTAAGGGTTAATTTTGAAGGAAATGCCTGGATACCTAATGACAGAGACTAAATTAATATCCATCTATGTCTTTGGGTAAGTAAACCCTGAAGTTACAAAAGGTTAGGTGGAAATATAAGATGGAGTATAAGGAATGGTGCCCCTGGTGTACGATTCAAATAAAAGAAAAGGTTACTGCTGAATTGTTACAGTTAGGGAAATATATAAATGACCATTCTGTTAATAGTTCTATTCAATCCCACAAGCTCAGTCAGGGAATTCCTGGTGGTGTGAGGGACACCATCCTAGCATTATGCTAATATAGCGTGCAGCAGAGTATACACATGCACATTTCACATCTCCATCATCAGAGGAAACAGAAATATTGAGGAGTAAATAGGATATCTCCAAATTAAAATGAACAAACAGGACAAGGTAATAGAGGAAAGATTTAAAGATATTAAGGAAATGTCCAACGGATGTAAAAAAATAAGGAAGAACTTGGGAAAGTTGTTGTGGGACTTGCTGAATTCTCTGAGTCACAAAGCTTGGAAGTAAGACATGCAATCAATTCTATGTCTAACCAGGGAGCATTTTGTGAAAATAAGTGGAAAAGCTAAGATCAGAGCTGAATTAATTGTTCAGTATTCATGGATATGATTATTTGGATACTGCTATTGCTAATTCCCCACATCTAATCCAGTTGCATCTGCCTTTTAACATAGAATGGTGGAGTCTCCTCTTTGTAAACTCCTTTCAATAGTAAATTACCTCCCTCATAGCCATTTCATTCATGGAAATAGAGTATCTTTACATTCAAACCTGTTTTAAATTTAAGCACCTGGCAAGATTCTACTGAGATCAAAATGATAACCTCCTCCAATGGCAAGAATCTCTGGATGTGTACCTACTGCCTCAATTAAACACATGCATAGAGGTCCAATATTTACAATGGGCATGTCCAGAAAGTCCACATTTGATAAACAATAAACTTTGTGATACTGAAGATCACAAAGTTTGACTTGCAAAACCCCCTAGTATCAGAGGAAGCCATTGCGTCCTGTGGCTGATGGCTGGTAATTTAGAAATGAATCAAAGTTGTTAAGTTTAACACTCCTCTGATTTTCCAGTGGACATTACCTTTCCAGTGAACACACAAGTTCACTCTCGGTCTTTACTACTTGCTGAAACACGTGTTACTGGCCATGATATGAAGATCCCATTGAGTGGACCTAAAAGCCTGTAGAGACAGTATTGACATGAAACATATCCGCTATTTTAGCCGGGTTCCAGGTGTAATGGTCTAAGGTCTGTGGACTATGCACAGATTTTCTAGAATTATGGTATGTGCTCATAAGCCCTGTTTGGATTTATTTTGGAAATTATAACATCTATTGACTGGTGTGCCAATTGCGTACTAGGACTTTGGGAATTTAAACATTTCCCAGGCAGTCAAGGGCTCAGTGTTTTGGAAATTTGAGGTGATTAGCTCCTGGAGCTGTCCGTAGTTTCCATGATAACCAATGGGATATCACAGACAAGAAAGGAGTCCCAGCTTTTTATCATATAGAAACTGTTATCTTAAGTATTGGGAAATATTTTTGCTCTTTGTGGAATGTGTTGGTAATTTTTCTTGTGTTTCATGGATCTCTCTGTTCTTCCTTCCCCCTCACCCCCCAACCCCATCCAAGTTACCTAAGTATTGATTCTCCTTAGCTTCTAGAAAAGACTTGAGGTTACTTGCAGCCTGAAAATGAAGGACAGCTGTTATTTTCTAGAGAATAGGGCCACGATCTGGTCACATATATCAGTAATGTCCAAATGGCATTGCTGAAGCACCTGTCTTCCCTGCTCCATCAGTGTAGGAACAAAGAAGAATTAATTATTTTGAAGTGTAAACACTTCTGGTCAGTGACACCTACAAACTCTACTAATTATCCCACCTTCATTAGGTGCCAATCACTAAAGTGGTAATCAGTGGACATTCTATGGTAAGACCCTACAAATTAATGTCACACTGCAAATTCCCCTCACTCCTCTGCCTGTTATAGTTCTGATTTTTATTTCCATTATGTACATAAAAACTTTTCACAACTATGAAATAGGAGGACCCTGAAAGGACACAGACCAGATACTATATAATAAAAAGAACATAAAGCTCTGTGGAAACCCAGTTGCAGCTTTTGTTAGACTCAAGTCAATGTGGCTACTCATGTGCTTAGAGATAAACATGTGGATAAGTATTTGCAGGTTCAAGGTTTAAATTAGGAAAAATTCTCATAGTAAAAACTAGCCAGCTGCTAATGAATTAATTTGTAAAATCAAAATCCTTATGTACTCTGATCAATTATTCCTTAACAAAATGTTTTGCTGTTCCTAAAACTAAGCTGGATGCAGTTAAATATTTTGAATGGTAATTACTAAATACTTTAGAAGTTAATCTGTAATGTTAATCAGTTTCAGAAGTTACATTTAGTAAATCATTGAGTGCAATTATGTGTCTGAGTATGTCTGTCTCCCATGACTGATTATAGCTATTTGAACTGAAAAAGACCTTAGGGCAGCTATTGAAGAAGATATTGTAATACATAAAATTATTTCAAGATAAAACTTCCAAAGTCTTTTCAGACAAGAGCTCCGCTAACATTGTTTTAATTGGGAAGAAGTGAATTCTTTCAAAATCTTCCTGATGTGAACACTTAAGTTGTCAAGTCCTGTCTGTCTGCAATAAGTAAGATGACATTGTAGGAAATTACACTGCATGGAACAGGACTAATGGCCAGACTTTTAAAGGTATTTAGGCACTTTAAGATGAAGATAGGCACCCTTCTCAAAAGTGCCATGGGAGTTAGGTGCCTAGGCACTTTTAGTAATCCCACTAAGCATGTACCTGCATCTTTAGGCACCTAAATACCTTGAAAAGTCTGTCTCTACGTTTTTTCTTCACCTAGAAATGAAGACCAAGCAGTATAAAATATAAAGCCACTCTTTTTTTTTTCAAGACCTATCTCTGTAACTTGTCTTTTAAATACTTTAACACTAGACGACTCAGAAATGCATTTTTAAAAGCAATCTGTGCATTAACCACTGGCAGACATTTCCAGAGTTTGTCACTGTTTTTAGTAAGATGTGGATCACTCCTTCTGGCACTCTGGCTGCACCTCTTCTAGAGAACTGCCCCATTGCAGCTTGAACAGGTGTGGCTGAATGGGTGCAGACTCTGTGGGGCTTGTGCATTGTTGAACCTATCCTTCAATCCCTGGCACAGTTTCCTGGTGCAGGTGCATAATATCTGTGGTTTATAATATCTATTTGCTCCTGTTCTCAGTTTTAGTTATGCATCTGAAACTGAGGGGGTATAAGGTTGTCAAATGCTATAATTTTCCAGTAGATCCTGCAACTAAGGGTACGTCTACACTACGGGACTATTCCGAATTTACATAAACCGGTTTAGCAAAACAGATTGTATAAAATCGAATGTGCGCGGCCACACTAAACACATTAAATCGGTGGTGTGCGTCCACGGTCCGAGGCTAGCGTCAATTTCTGGAGCATTGCACTGTGGGTAGCTATTCCGTAGCTATCCCATAGTTCCCGCAGCCTCCCCTGCTCCTTGGAATTTCCGGGTTGAGATCCCAGTGCCTGATGGGGCAAAAATCATTGTCGCGGGTGGTTCTGGGTAAATGTCGTCAGTCACTCCTTCCGCTGGGAAAGCAACGGCAGACAAGCATTTCGTGCCTTTTTTCCCTGGATTGCCCTGGCAGATGCCATAGCATGGCAATCATGGAGCCTGTTTTGCCTTTTGTGACTGTCACCGTATGTGTACTAGATGCCGCTGACAGAGGCGATTCAGCAGCGCTACACAGCAGCATGCTTTTGCTTTTGCATGACAGCAGAGATGGTTACCAGCCATATTGCACCATCTACCATACCATAAATTAGTAATAAGATGATCGTGGCTACCAGTCCTTTTGCACTGCACCATTTGCTGCTGTCATAAGTGCCCCTGGCTGAGATCAGCCAGGGGCGCAAAAGCCAAAATTGGGAATGACTCCCTGAGTCAATCCCTCCTTTTTGGTATCTAAAAATAGAATCAGTCCTGCCTAGAATATGGGCAAGTGTACTAGAGAACCACTGTATATCATAATCAGAGAGCACAGCTGCTCTGTGTCAGATCCTGCAGAAATTATGAGCTGTATGCTATTCACAGGGGGTGCTCCTGCAACAACCCCACCTGTTCATTCTGTTCTTCCCCCAGCCTTCCTGGGCTACCATAGCATTGTCCCCTCACTTGTGTGATGACACAGTGACTTGTTAGTGAGAAATGAGTGGAAGGCAGCCTCCAGCTGCTATGATAGTCCAGACAGGACATTAAGTAGTGTGTAGGAGAGGAGCCCAGCATCCCACTGCTAGTCCAGGGGCAACTGAATCTTTTCTTTACACATGAAGGGTGGGGGCTGATGGAGCTCAGCCCCCTGTTGCTAAGATGAAGACGGTTACCAGCCATATTGCACCATCTACCAGAAAAAATTAGGGGCAGGCACCCTTGATCGACCTAACTGATGCTAGTCGGCATGGTTACCAGTCCTTTTGCACTGCCCCATGTGCCAATAGGCTGATGATGACAATGGATATCAGTCTTATTGCACCATCAGCCACCCATGGCAGGGGGGGAGCAAGGATGTTGGTGTTGAGTGCTGCAGCATCGTGTCTATCTGCAGCATTCAGTAAAGATAGGGTGACATGTAAAAGAGTCAAGAGAGGATTGTTTTCCCTTTCACTTCTGGGGGTGGGTGGGGGAGTGCGTAAATTGCCGAGCTATGCCCTGACCCACCGTGGACACTGTGTTTGACCCTAGAAGCATTTGGAGCTCAGCCAAGAATGCAAATACTTTTTGGAGACTGCAAGAACTGTGGGATAGCGTGAGTCCTCCAGCCCATGAGCGTCCATTTGATTCTTTGGCTTTCCGTTACGCTTGTCACGCAGCAGTGAGCTGAGTTCCCACTATGGCGTCTGTCTGGAGATTTTTTTAAAATGATTTTGAATTTCGTCTTCTGTAACGGAGCACTGATAGAACAGATTTGCCTGCCCTTACAGCAATCACATCTGCATGGTCCATGCTGGAGCTCTTTCTTTATTTTGATTTTTAACTGCCTCGCCACACGTGCTGATCGGAGCTCCACGCTGGGCAAACAGGAAATATTCAAAAGTTCGTGGGGCTTTTCCTGTCTACCTGGCCACTGCATCCGAGTTCAGATTGCTGTCCAGAGTGGTCAGTGGTGCACTGTGGGATACCACCCGGAGGCCAATACCGTCGATCTGCGGCCACACTAACCCTAATCCGATATGGTAATACCGATACTAGCGCTACTCCTCTCGTTAGGGAGGAGTACAGAAACCGGTTTAAAGAGCCCTTTATATCGATATAAAGGGCCTCTTAGTGTGGACGGGTGTGGCGTTAAATCGGTTTTACGCTCCTTAAACCGGTTTAAACACGTAGTGTAGACCAGGCCTGAGAGCACTATGGCTATAACAAACCTCTGATACGAGATTTAGGCATGGATAGTATTTTTAAATTGCTGTGGCCTTTTGGCAGTAAAGTATTAAAAACAATATGTTCCAATGCCTGTGCTGCACTCTAAGCATACACACTAATGGCTTGTCTACACAGCACAGCAATGTGCTTTAGAGGGCTGATTTCTAAACTGTACCAGCATATTGCATGTTAACTGGTCCATGTAGCCCCTGCTGGTGTCAATTAACATTTCCCTAGTGTGCATTAGCATTGTGCTGTTTCAAACACCAGTGGTTTCTAGTCAGTGTATGGTAACCCATTGTTTCATGTTCTCTGTGTGTGTGTGTGTATATATATATATATCTTCCTACTGTATTTTCCACTGCATGCATCCGATGAAGTGGGCTGTACCCCACAGAAGCTTATACTCAAATAAATTTGTTAGTCTTTAAAGTGCCACAAGTACTCCTGTTCTTTTTTCAAGTGAGAAGAGTTATTTACTAGTGAAAGTTACCAGCACTAATAAAGCCTGATGTTAATAAGAGGGGTCTTAAATTATTGATTAATTTCAGTGTAACTCAAGTATCATGGATCTGTTTATAATTTCGAACACTGAAATGGAATAATAAATATTAAAGTGCCATGAGAAAAAGAACTTCTTGGGATATTTCTCTCTTGGAAATACTGCAAGCCTCACAAGAAAACTTGTGCATATGAGATATCTTGCTCTTGCTTGTCCAAAGAGCTTTGGACAAGCATTTACACTTTTGATGCTTAACTGAACTAAATCTCCCTAAGGAAGAATGCCTTCCACGTCTCCTCTCCTCATCTCCAGCCTCCAAAGGCAGTGTGGCTTTGTACTGCCCATTTCTCTGGGTTATGCATAATTGGGCTAATCTAGCCCAACAAGTAGAAGACAGAGGAGCACAGAGTAGAGTTTGAAGAAAATTGTAAACAAAAATAAAAAGGTGAAGTGAAGGAGTGAGGAAAAAAAGAGGCAGATGTGAAGTAGAAGGGAAAATGGGAAAAGGAAAGGAGTAAGAAAAGATTTAAAAAAGTAAGAAGAAATTAAAAGAAATAAATAATTGCAGGAGATAAATAGAATGGGACAGTGGGCTGCATAATTCTAAAAAATAAGATGACTACTAAAGTAATAAATCCACTGACATTTTGAATTAAGACCAATTCAGCTATTTTACCTTTTTCTAAGATGCCCAGGGTGTCTCTTAGTTGAAAAACAATGTATAATTGCAAATATTGACTACCTTTGTCACTGGCATATCATGTGTGTGCATATTCCCACTCAAAACGGGTAATCATTTAGTCTCTCACTTAAATTTAAGACCAAATCTCAACCTTAGAATAAACAGCTGTGTCTCCATTAAATAGATGAAATTGTACCCACTTATACCAAAGGAGAATTGGACCCTGTTTGCTTTCTTAAAGCAAGTTGTTTTTCATTGAACTCCTTACAATTTATCTTCACGATTTCTGTAATTAATGTAATATTAGTACATGTAGTACATGCTGCTCCTGTACATTGTACTCTGTACTCTGACATTTAAGAAAAAGGAAACATTTTCTGAGTAAATGGACTGCATATTGCAAATGCTTTCGTGTGGTCTCCATTATGAATCTTTCCACAACCTTTGCAATCAGGCATTGCTAGCCACATATACTGCAAGGTTTTTATTTTGATTAAAAAAGTATGTTTTATAGTAATTATGTAAATACCAATATCTGACACTAAAAAAACCCAATATGTGATTTATATAGAATAGATTGACTATATAGTGATATATGGATGGAGACAATAGGCCAACTTCATCCTTGTTACAACTCCATTGTTAATGGATGAGACCAAGCTTGAATTTGGCCCTTTGGATCAAATTAATCTATAGTGTAAATAACTCCATTAATGTTAGTGGAATTACCAGATTTTGGCACATTGTTTGGAATTGTAAACTGACTCATAATGTAGAAGTCACACATGGATACCTATTTTGAGGAATCATTTTTAAAATACTTTAAAGTATTTGGTACTGGTAATTGTCATCAACAGGATATGGAGCTAAACGGAACACTTGTGTGGTCCATTATTGCAATTTCTGTGTCACTGGAATTTAGTAGAGAATGAAATCCTCTCTAGAGAATTTTTAAAGTAACCTACGCAATCTAATGGAAAAAATCTATTTAGGGGTGAAATACTAGTTCCCTGGTCATTTTTCCTAAACCTATATGCTGAGAAGTCTTTCATTTGTTTAAATATGCTAGCCCTGACTTTATCTAGGTTACACAGGTTATATAGGTGTAAATCTGAGTAACTCCACTGAGATCAAACTGTCAAATCAGTGTAAGTGAGAAAAGCCTCAGGCCTACCATATATGAAGTAGTGAAATAGGGTCAGATCCAAGCAGCCTCCATAGCCCTCCTGGATGCTGTTTGTAACCTCTGATGTTGCAACAAATGCAGCTCAGTATGACTGGGGGACCTAGGCCATATTCTGTATCTACCGACTATTTCATATTGGGAAGATAAAGTTTAAATGTAAAAGTCATTGGGAGTGAAATCTCGTTTGCCTGAAATAAGGAACCTACAGTAAATATAATAAAATTAAATGTTTGATAAGACTATGAGGTAAACCCAATGCTGTTTATCTTCCTGGACTCCCAGTACTGTCGGAGTGATAAGAGGGAATAGTAAAAATGGAGGAAGGAAAATGGGGTTGAAGGAAACCGGGAAATTGTGTGGTTGTCTATAGTAAATAGCATCAGAGCTATATAAAAATACAGTCAACCAATTGTGATGGGCTGTACCAGGTCCCCTGCTGGAGGTCCTACAGTCTGACTACATCATGCCCCGGGAAAGAAGAAGTGAAGGTGGAGCCTCCAGACCTTCCTAGAAAGGCTGCACAGAAGCAGCCAGTCAGAGCCCAGCAGGCTCAGATAAAAGTTGCTACAGGATCTGAGCAGGTCAGTTCCTGGCTGAGGCCAGAGGGGCGAGGAGGGGAGCTCTGGACAAAGAAGCTTGATGTGGCTGAAGACGGGGGGCACGCAGCTCTTCAGCCACAACACTGGGCCCTTTAAATTCCACTCTTCCCTGCAGCTTCCAAGGGAGTTTTGACCCGTTCTCAGGACTTGGGCCACTTTGTTATGGGCTGGTGGGGGAACCCTGGCCCACCCACTACTCTAATTCCTAACTCCGGGCCCCTATAAGCAGCAGCAACATTTGGTATCAGAAATGGGTTCTCTTTAGACTGGCCTCTTGATAAAACTTCTAGCCCAGCAGCAGAGCTCCATTGAAACTCAACTTCTACTATCTGAAGGGTAACAAGGGGCCCGGCAGGCCAGCAGCAACAGAGATGTTTCAGCTCAAGAGAAATGCCCTTGTCACACCAATGTGCTAAATACATAAAATATATCTCCTTGAGCTGTTGATTATACTTCTGGAATGATTGTATAAACTTGATGCGTCAGTCTACCTTGCATGGTTCTCATATGTTCCTATGAAAACACCACTCTCATAATGTGCTGCTAAAAATGTCTTAGACAGATTTGAACAAGAGGGATCAATAAAAGAAGAAATATTCATATAATAAAATACCTGCTTTGGATTTTATCTCAATTTAGGTATTTCATTATTCTAAATTTATCTCACCCTCATGTTACCTTACTCGAACCATTAGAGAGTAATAAAATGTTAATGTTAATTAGTTAAATCCTTGTTATGTACCATCTAGCAATTTTCTGTGCGCTGCACTCTGAAGAACTTGACCCAGTGTATTTCCTAATGAAAGCAGAAAACTAGTTAGAAAAATTGAGTTTCCAGATATCCCAAAAATTATAAGAATTTTTAAAAGCATGGTTGTTTTCTTATGAGTTGATTGGAATTCATCATCTCTCTGAAAATATTTTTTGAACTATGTATAAAATCTCAGAAAAAAAGCATTATAGTTTCTTTAACAAAGAAATAACCTATAGAGAAGGACTAGTCGAAGATAACATCTTAGGCCAGTTCCTGTCCTGGCATAAAGCAACAAAGCTCCACTGAATTTAATGGACTTACCCCAGCAGAGGATTTGACCCAGTGTGTTTAAATGACAGAACTGGGAGTTAGGAGATCTGAGTTCTATATCTGGCTCTTCCAGACACCCTCTATGCATTTGCCTGGGCAAATCAGGTTACATATTTGTGTCTGAGTTTCTCATCTCTTACAAGGAGTCTTTTTAACTTTTTCAGATCGAAGGTGCCAGAGAAATATAAAATATTAGCAACAGACAGGATAGGGAATTATTTTTAAAAACAATATAGTCCCTTTTCAGGTCACTCTGATAGCCAATCAGTCTGAGAGAACAAGGTGGGTCAGGTAATATCTTTTATTGGACTACCTTCTATTGGTGAAAGAGACAAGCTTTGGAGCTCCACAGAGCTCTTCTTCAGGTGACCTCTGTGGAGCTCGAAAGTTTCTCTCTTTCACCAACAGATGCTGGTCCACTAAAAGATATTATCTCACCCATCTTGTCTTTCTCAGATTGATTGACTAATAAAAGATATTACCTCACTCACTTATATTTGTCATATCCTGGGACCAACATGGTGGCAACAAGACTACAAATAGTCAATCAATCTGTCACCTAGAACTGGGCTTCCTGCCATAATATACATATTAGCACGGATGCTTCCAGCTTTTGTCATTGACATTAGGCTGGCCATGTTACCCTTGTCTCATAAGTCTCCTTGCAGTCTCTCTCCCTAACTTTGGGTCATGATCTGCCTGGCTTTTACCCAGGTGCACAGCAGGAGGTCATCTGGAGCCTCTCTTTCCACCTTTCACATCCCAAAGAAGGTGCAGGGAACAGTCCCTCCCCTCTTACTTTCATGGGGGGAGGGACTGTTCCCTCCCTACTCCCCCTGTTCTCAGTTCAGCAAGTTTCCTAAACCCGGGCCTACCTTTAAGCACATGAGTAGAATGGGACTATGCATATGCTTTAAGCTTAAATACCTTGCTGAATCATGGCCTATATGTGAACATCATCCTATGGGTGTGGTATTCTGGCTGGCAACTATGGGGTAGTAAACAGCACCACGTAAAGGGTTATAGCAGGAAGCGTGCATAGGTTGCATGCCCAGAAACTTGTGGAGACATTGTGATGAACTATATTTAATTATGGATTTTTTTCCTCTTGAGAACTCCAGCTGTCCCACTGAGCTCGATTTCTTCAGTGATACTGAGCCACTTCATAGTAAATAATTTTCTGTGCTCTGAAAGTCTTTCTCTTCACCAAATATTAGAATAAATGTCCATGGTCATAAATAAGCTGGTTCAGAAAAATCTATCCAGAAACATTTGTTGTATATTTTGTTTATTATTTCTGACAACTTGGAGTAAATTTTCAGTTCAACACCTGAGGATTTATGGTAGATTCTATTCTTATTAACTTTCAAATGATTTCATGACTAAGCTCCCATGTACTATAAAAAAAATTGCCCCTTGGATACTGCCCTTGAGTTTCAAATTTTAGCAAAGGGCCCAGTACCAATTTTAATACTGGCATTGCAAACATTTTTTAGTAATTGTTAGCATTCACATTGCAAAGAACAAATGTGCATGGCAAAGTGCATTATTCTCTCAGTGTTGATGTAATAATAATGGCTTATTATTTGCATTTATTGCATTTGCAATATGGAAGAACATTATTTCTTGTAAATTGACTTGCGTCATCATCAACTCTTACTGAACTTCTAATTAATGTAAATGCTTTGCTCTTAGATGTGTATATATAGTGGCAAAGTTACAGGCTAAAAGGTATCACTTAGCTGCTAAATTGAGGAGGCAGTGTTTCCTAGTGGTTACAACACTAGACTGGGACTCAGAAGAGCTAGGCTCTATTCTTCAACCATTGGCCTGCTGGGACAGCTTAAACAAGCTACAGCACCTCTGTGCCTCAGTTTCCCTATCTGACCTTTGTAAGTTTCTTTGAGATCTATTGATAAGAAGTGCTATTTAGTTTTTATTAAATTGGGCAGCTCAGATAGCAGCTACAAGAAAATAACTTTGATATATAGGTCCTCTACTTGTTTCCATTCAGAGATATCACTGGCAGTTACAGAGAGCCACTATTTCATGAACTGTAGGCCTGATTCATTCCTACATTACTACAGGTTATTTTACAGTCCGTTGTCCATTTGCAACTCTGCTGATTTCAATGAAATGTGCCTGATTCACCACTGCATTAACCCCCAACAATTCTGAAAGAAGTTAGTGGTTCATTTGCTAGACAGCAAATATGCATCAAGTCATGCAATGGGCCTGATCCTGCTTCCAGTGAAGTCAATGACCAAACTTCCATTGATTTCGGATGTTCAGTTCTGCATTGCTGGAATGTCATTGGAATAGAATGGAATTTAGCCGTAGGACAAATATGCAAGAGATGTCTAGTATTTTCAGATGCTGCAAGCAACAGTGTATAGAGAGTCAGTTTTACAAACACAAGCTAATATCTAATACTACATTATGAAGGATTTACAAAGCTGTGCAGAGGAAAAGCATCTTGAAAAAAATGCAGGGATGGGAATCTGTATCTGCAGAACTAGTCCAGAGCTGCAAAGCAGATTTGGCACCAGAAAATGAGAGAGAAAATTGTGCATTACTCATTTACATCTGCCGTTTAAAACAGGCTCACTGTTGCCAACCAAATTAAGCTCAGCAAGATAGATGAAAAATCAGGGAGAATACAAGAAGTGAACACTGTTAAATTATGCCATGCTCTGTACAATCTAGTTAGTTTCTTCAATCCCAAACACAGACTTTTAGACACATTTCAGTTGTCATAGGAGCCATTGGATATAGAATGAAAGTTCCAGGAATAGTGCAATGTTTGTATAATTTGGCTTAGCTATTTTGGTTGTGTGATCAGAATATGCATCATGGTAGATTTAGCGAAATGTCAGGGACATTGATTGCATTCTTGAAAAATATGGAGGAAAAGGTCCAGCGAGACTCTTGGAGCCCCACATCACCTCCCACCTGACTGAGTTTAAATTGCAGGCTTATCACTGGAGGTAATCTCAGTATCAAATATCTGAGCGAGGATTCAACATTTACATTTTTATAGATTTTAAATATGAGTCAAGGCAAGCAAATTACTGTGATAAAGGATGATTGAAAAGTGAAAATGCCATGGTGGCAAATAACATATTGCACTGAATCAGACAGCATTTATTCCATTGTTTAAAAAAAAATCAGGTTAGAAAGGTTTGTAAGCTATTAACTCTTGTAAAAAATTGTATTGTCAAGGTAACTTAATTTAATGGAAATATCAAGTCAAAACCATGACATTGGGATGAATTTTCTAGAACACAGGATGTTTGTGGTAATGCTGTGTGTCACAACTGCTGACACTGTGCCTGGTAGTTAATAAGGAATGCTATACGGTGGTACAGTCTGAAGTGTTTATATAAAGATAAAACCTTTACGTACCTCAGAATGAAACCTGATTTTGCAAGGTGCTGAGTACCTCCTAAGAGATCCAGACAATAGCGTTTTAAGGTCTTCAGCACATTTCAGGATCACACCCCAGTGGGCCTGAACTAAAACACCAGATCCAGATCTTAACTTTGCAATTAAGGCCCACATCTGTATGAATCTATTGGCACTTGGTATAGGATGCTAATTTTCCTTGAATTAAACAGACTATGCACCACTGGCAGAACTGGCAACTTAGTTTTTCCAAGCAGCAATCACGCAGAGGGGGTGAAATCCTGACTTTACTGTTGTTTGTTTATAAATAACATTTTTCCCTGGATCTCTATTTCTGAGCAACAGAAATTGTCATGAAATGTAATATTGAACAATAATCTGACAACTTTCCTTATTGCCTAGCGATACAACTTGGTGTTTACGATGCCTTTTCTAGAACTACCACTTTAGAGGTCGAACAGTTATCATAACACTGGTAACTCTGATTCTGGTATAATGTTCTAGCAAGCACCTTCTGGTGATGAAGATACTTCTGAGAATGTTATCAGAGAAGATGCAGCTTGTGGTGGGTCCACCAGTTACTTAAGGAAAAGATTTCCCTCCATGATTGTGAGGTGGAGTGCTATGCTTGAATTTAAATCCAAGACACATGGTGTGTTATCCATATTAATGCACAGCCCAAGTGTCTATGTACTGTCCTAATATTTATGGGTATAAGACTCCCATATCTATTTAATAATTTGCAATCATATGCACATATATTTTTCAGAAGGTGGTAAAAGAGTTAGTATACTGTGAAGTTGTATCATTGCAGCAATACTCTCTGGACCCATTTATTTTATTTGAATGTAGTGCTCAAGAAAATGGCAGGTTGTCAGTCCTGGGGCTGACATCTACTATGGAATAGATAATGCGCAGACAGCAGCAGCACAACATTTCCCCATATTGTTCAGCCTCTATGCCTCAACCCTGATCTGGAAAGACCACCTCTAGGGCTGAAATTGTAGTTCACCCTTATAGTTAGCGCCTGGTCTCTCTGCTAAGACTGCCAGCAGGGATCTATTCATAAATGATTGTGATCACGAACACTGATCCACTGGAACCCACAATGAGATCATTGACTCATTCCACATAGCTCACCAAGTAGTCTCAGACAATAGCTGAGTCAGTTAAGAAGTGAAAGGCTCTGCATCCAAACACAGACCTGTCAAGTCCATTATAGGCTTTTAAAAGTTCTAGATGTAAAAACAAACAGACCCTAAAGCCTTAATTTGATCTGACAACTCTATGCCTAAATCTTCTCAGTTTTATAGCAGTGTAATTCCATTGACTTAAGTGGGCTACATCCTGATTTATCCTGGCTGTACATGAAACCATAACAAGAATCATTTTCAATTAATCTTAAAATGTGTCCTTCAGTTTTTCACAGAATTTTAATTACTCATGTTCCCATTTTCCCTTTTACCATTAGCAGAAAGTTTAACTGTTTTTGGATGCTTCATATCTTTTGATGCTATGGCCCTTTTTTCAATGATATTGTGTTCAAAATATAATTTTGTATACTGAAACCTACTGACATTTGAGTTTAAGCTACAGAGATAAAGATTTAGGTTTGTGAACTGAGATGTTTTCTCTTTTTATCCATATCTTTGAAATTGCATATACTTTAGTGAGAACATATGCATGTGGTTGGGTGTAGGTTTACCAGAAGAGACTTGAGTTTCTAAATGTGTAAATAGTATTACAATGAATAGTTTTCAATATCACTAAATATCAGTTCACGGAGCTGTGAACTCTAGTGATCAGGACTACACACTCCACTGTGAGCTGCTCCATGGGTTCTCTTTTCATGGTGAGGAATGACAAGCCTAAAAACCAAAAATCATTTGAAAGAGCAGGTGGGAATTGTAAATCATCCCAAACTGACACTGAACCAACTATAATTCCATTCTGAACATCAGTTTTTGTAGGCATTCATGAAGCAAGAACACAGTGCACTCAACACCAAAACAAAGTAAAATGCCCTTTTAATGGCATGCATTCCCAAGGTACAAAGTATCTGCAGATTCCATTCCCTTCAAACGGATTTGTGGGCAATCAAATATTTTGAAAAGCAGTCCACCAAGTGCTTAGGTTTCAGACTGAAAAAAACCCCAAAAGTCATTTTAAAGTTCACTTTACACTCACCCACTCATGGCTTTAAATTTAAGACAGCGTTCTGGATTCTCCACATCACCAGCTTTGCTTTGTGCCACACAGAACAAAGTGAATTTACAGTGGGTGCGGATTGTCCTTGGTGAACTTCCCTATGCAACTGACTGTCTAACATCTGCCCCTCTCCACTCCACCTAGGCAGAGCCTGGGCAGGGTAGGGAATCAGAAACACAGGTAGTTTGTGTGGGAGTGTAAGGGGGTATATTGTGCCACCTTACATCTCTCCACCACTGATCTAGCCAGGCCACAATTTAGCCCAAACATAACTTGGTTATCAGGGAGATGTTCAGATTTTCATATGAAAACAAAATATTTTTCATTTCATTTGGATGAGAAATTGAAACATTTCAAAAGATACACATTTTTTCACAGTGTTCAAAAGCCATTATTCATTAAAAAATATGCCAAAAAAAGTTGGTTGTCCTCAATAAGTGGTTTTAGAACATAATAACCATTGTGATGCTACATTCCATATTCTTCATGAAGATATTGTTATGATTTGATTTTAGCATAACTATGTTATGTTTTGTGCAAAATAAGACGTGAGATATCATTGGGAAAGTTATGATTTGCTGAATATGATTATAATATTTGGATGCATGTATCATTTTTGTATCTAAAGTTAGGAATATTGACTATACATCTGTACTACAAAAGTGTTTGCCTCTGAGGAACACCCACCAGACAGAATGCAATCAGCCTAGATCGGCCATTAGAGAGAACAATAGATCTTGGAAGATGTTTATCACCTTCCTAGAAAGCCTTCCTGTGAACACTGCAAATAAACTTTGACTCATGGCTGCTTTGACACTGAAGACTCATGTGATC
Source organism: Mauremys mutica (assembly GCF_020497125.1). Taxonomy (NCBI): domain Eukaryota; kingdom Metazoa; phylum Chordata; order Testudines; family Geoemydidae; genus Mauremys; species Mauremys mutica. The sequence continues at coordinate 188,098,007 of NC_059073.1, read as the reverse complement.
ATGTCATCTGGTACTGAACTCCCAGTAATTTTCCACTGGGATTGCAGGAGGGAACCACACTGGAAAACAAAGGATTCCCACCATATGTAAAACCTATTTAAGGCTGGGGAGGAACATAATCAGGGTTATTCTTCACTGAATCCCTGCCTAGGATGACTGCTGTGAACATCTATGAAACAAAGACCAAGTGGGGGAGAAGAACTGAACCCAGGCTGATAAGGTGTCTGGCCTGTGAAAGAAATGCCTGAAGTTTTAAGCTGCAAGCAAGAGCAGCTTGCCTTCAAGAAACTCTGCAATCTACCTAAAACAACATTTAGGGTGAGAAATTCCTATTTGTAGCCAGGTTCTTTAGTATCTTAAGCTTAGTTTGTGTGTTTGTTTTATTTGATAGGTAACTTGCTTTGATCTGTTTGCTAACCCTTATAATCACTTAAAATCTATCATTTGTAGTTAATAAACTTGTTTTTGTTTTCTCTAAAACCAGTTTGTGGAATTCGTAACTGGAAGGCAAAAAGCTGTGCATATCTTCCTCCACACTGAGGGAGGGAGTGAATTTTATGAGCTTATGCTGTACAGTTCTCTGTGCAGCACAAGACACTACAATTTTGGGTTTATACTCCAGAGGGGGTGTGCATTTGAGTGCTGGGCAGTTCCCTGACTGCGCTTTCCCATGTGAAGCTGATCTCAGTGTCTGTGTCTTTCTGCAGCTCTGTGTGTCCCTATGTGTGTGTGTGCTGGAGGAGGCATGAGGGCCTGGCTCAGCAGGACAGTGTAAGGGAGCCCAGGCTGGTGGAACAGGCAAGCTGAGTGGTACCCCTCTTCCAAGTGGCATCCCAGGGGGAACCGATCACAACCATACTGGCCATTATTAATTAACAATTCTTTGCCTGCTTTTAAAAAGAAGATGGAGTTGCAAGCAAACCAAAACAGCACTAGCCATGGCTAAAGTCTTGGTAGAACATGTGTTTTCTTGCTGGCTATTACTGGTACAGGTGAAATCAGACCAGGGTTCCTCCTTCGCTGGAGATAGTTTTTTAAATTCCATATGGCTCTGTTCAGAGTCAAACATCACATCCCATACCGTCCTCAGTCACCTGCACCATTACCATTACAACTGTACCATTAAAATAATGTTGAGGAAACTAATGGAACCAAATGGGGAAAACTGGGATGCACTGATGCCAATGATTCTCATCGCTTTGCAAGTAGCCTCTACTGGTTGATTCCAATTTAAAGCTATGACTGGAAGAAAAACAAGGCTTCCTGAACACTTAATTTCGCAAGGAAGTCCAACATAAACTGAGGGAGTAAAAATGGGCACTTACCTGCAGTTACTGCAGGACTACCTACATCAGGTGCATCTGCAAGAAGCAGGCAGACAGGGGAAAGCCAGGAAAAAGTCTAAAGCCTATTTTGTTAAGGGTTAGAGGGGACATAGGCATACGGGCTGTTGGTAAATCACCACATAACCTATGTCATAAAAGAATGGTACCTACCATATTGATAAATTGAATTGCTCTGTGTGTAAGATTCAGACCTACGAAAGAAACAAGCAGATAGACTGATTGTACCGAGCAAAGTAACCAAAACTGTATCAGAATGTTTTTTGTTGCTGGTACACAAACCAGAGTCTACACCAATGCAGTCATGGAGGATCCAGCCACTGTACAAAATGCAGCAACAGATGGCACTCTTGCTCTTTCTGCTGAATAGTCTTAGTGCATGGACTAATTTGTAGTCTCCAGCTTCAGAAACTGAACCACAACTGGAGGAAGCAGAAAAAAAAGTACCCTGCAAGTCAGAACAGTGGTTTTGGACTTTATGCAGATTTTCAGTTAAAGGAGTATCTTCATAGACTACTGTTTCCATAGTTTAGAGCAGACAATGTCTCCGGCAGCATCAAGATCAGAATGACTACATTATGATGGGATACTTGGATAAGATACACCTAAGGGACATTGAATAACAAACATTGCCTTTATAACTTGGATTAATGGGACCATTTGGGTTACACATCATGCTTCCAAGTGCACGTTGGGTAAATAGTGTTAGTGTAAAATTGGGATTGGATACATTTGAAAAAAATTGTGCTGCAGAGATATGTACAAGTAAATACACTATGGATTTCTGAAAATGAAAGACACATTACATTTGGAAACCCTAAGGTGAAAAATCATTCTCCCTTTACCTGTTTTCACTACCATAGATCAAAAGATGGGTGATACTTCCAAACTAATTAGAAGAAATCATGAAAGCCTTAGTTTCCATTACAAAATAATGGAAGTAACAGAACTGCCTTTTGCAGACTGGAAAAGAATTTTCCTTCTTTCCAATGACTGTAAGGGGAAAGGTTGCAAAACATGTGTCAGGGGAAAGGGCAAAAGTTCTAACTAATGATATTTGCTGTGGTACTTGGGAGAATCAAAAGCAATGTGTAAATTCAGTTAAAGGTGGAATGTTCTCTTTTAATCAATTAGAGATCAAGGGAGGAGGAAATCATAAGGCTGGTATTCAAACTAGGCATCCAGCCCCTGTCAGAATAAATAATATTCAATTTTGGGTAAAGGTCAAGTTATCTTTAGTTGAATATGATTATAATTAACTGAATCAATGACCTCAATGGACACAGGTTCAAATAGTGGACTTATATACACTTCAGTCCCTGGAATGTTGACTAATAAGGTTCAATTTATGCATTGTCTGGTGGCTTTAAAGTTTCCTAGCTGGAATATGGGGGAATAACTACTTATCAGCAACAAGTTCAAGATATGGCTAATTTAGGATTTGACCATATTCATAATCTCTAGTCCCCTAGAAAATGACAGGAATTAAACACTGGGAATAAAAAGATCTATTTTAGGATTGTTTAGTACAGGAATGTCTATTTTGAATTTTGGATGTGGAAAGAATTAAACCTGTTAATTATGTGTTGCAACAAGAAGCCAATGAAGTAGTTAATCCAGTTTTCCAGGGTATGGTTGGAAAGATTTACACTTTTTATATGCATTCAATTGCTACATTGTGTAATGAAACCCAGATTAAAATTAATGATTTAATATCAAATAATTAGTTAAAGCAAACAGGCATTGCCATATAGCTGTACATTGCATTTATACTCACCTGCCAAGATGAAATGGTGCATCCAAGAATGATGAATCGCTGGTTAAGAAGAATGGGTATATAATCCTTTCTCAGATGGTATCTTTATGACGAATGAGCTTTCTGATCCAAAATTAGAATATGTCCGTTCTTAGAGTCTATTATAACACCACTTAATTAAGCCTACACTATCTATATTTTGGATACCATAATTATATATTTTCTACTTTCTTATTGACTAGTTAACATTAAATGTCATCTTAATTAATATCTGTGTAATTGTTCCAATAATTAACAGTTGAGATGGGATTCTTCCAAAACATTCACACTTTGTCTAAAATGATGGTTCTCTACCAGGGGTACTGGTACCACTGGGGGTATGCAGAAGTCTTCTGGGGGTATATCAACTCATCAGCTACATCAGTGTTGATCAACATGGGGGTCATGATCCCCTTTGGGATCATGGGATGGGTTTGGGGGTGGTCGCAAATGAGGGCTGGCATTACAGAGTGGCAAGCAAGGCAATTGTGTGGTGCCCCACACCACAGGGCCCATGCAAAACTAAATTACATGCCTCAGTCCTGGGTGGCGGGGCTCAGGCTTCAGTCTCCTGATAGGGGTACAGTAGTCTGGAAAGGTTGAAAACCACCGTTTTATGAGGGGGAAATCAGTTTTCTGATCAACTCTCCTAATCCTGCTGATGACCCATGTGGGGCTAAATATGATTACACATAATGGAATTCTTGTTTTCTAGGTTTTTTTTTTTTAAATCTAGGAAATTACATTAAAAAAGCAAAACAACTATGTTGAAAGAATGATAAGGTTGTCAAGTCAAGCACTCAAGTAAGATAATGCCATATTTATGGTTCCCTGTGCCCTCTTGTACATGGGCAATGTGATTTATGACATGATCATGTCTTTTCCATGGGACCCTTGCCTCATTCTGTGAACACTGACTGGTTAGCTACTCAGTATTTCAAGGAATGGGGTAGCTATTCAAAGAGCGATTATTTCTAAATACTTACAAATTTTGTTGATTTGTGTGCATCAAGCCCATGGTGAAAACATTCCAGATATATGACACACAGCAGAAGCTCCATTGATGTTGTTCTCATCTAATGTTTCATTCAAGGGGAAAAGTATTGCACAAGTATTTACCAGAAAGATTTTTGGGGAAATTTTACTTGAATGTATCACATATAAAAACAACAAAAAAATCCCAGAAAAAATTATTGTCTTGTGCTATGGCACTGCGTACATGATCAGACAATTCTTAATTTTATTTTATTCTCTATTTATCTATGTTCGCATGTTTAAATTGATAGACACTCAGACTAATTGAGGTAGGTGCTGTAGGCCTGATTTTCCAGTACATTATATAAGTTTTGTGCTGGTGCAATTCTTCTGATTTCATTCAGATGGCTTGCAACTGGTGTGTGTGTGTGTGTGTGTGTGTGTGTGTGTGTGAGTGTGTGTGTGTACATTTTGAAAATAAATAGAGAGCATGGAATAACTACATTTAAGTCAATGGAATGATGCTGATTTATAGCTGCTGAGGATTTAGCCAATAAATTAAGAGTCCGATAAGGAATGCTTAGGTTATCACGGAGCGTGTCTACAGTGCAATCAGAAGTTGTGATTGCAGCTCAAGTACATACCTAAGGCCTTGGGTGAGGGTGGGGGTGGAGGGTAGGGAACTAGCCCATATGTATGTCCATGCTGCTACAATTTCATTACTATTGTTTCCCAAACTAGCTTAGGTCTAGCCGATTACACTGTAGCCATACCTATAATTCTGGACTGTCTCGATGGAAACTCACCTAGCTTAATTTAAGCGCACTGAACACACACTAAGGCCTTGGCTACACTGGTGCTTTACAGCGCTGCAACTTTCTCGCTCAAGGGTGTGAAAAAACACCCCCCCTGAGCACAGCAAGTTACAGCGCTGTAAAGCACCAGTGTAAACAGTGCCCCAGCGCTGGGAGCGCGGCTCCCAGCGCTGTAAGCTAATCCCCACGGGGAGGTGGAGTACCTGCAGCACTGGGAGAGCTCTTTCCCAGCGCTGGCGCCGCGACCACACTCACACTTCAAAGCGCTGCCGCGGGAGCGCTCCTGCGGCAGCGCTTTGGAGTTTCGAGTGTAGCCATACCCTAATTTTTAAAGGGCTTGATACTAAAGCCCTCCATCTGTGGAATTCCCATTGACTTCAATTTCAGTTTTGTTCACAAAAGTTATGGGCCTTGAATTTTATCCAGAGGAAATTCAGCATGCTTTTGAAAACTTATATAAATGTTTCAGTTTTGCCCTGGGAACTTACTAAAAGAATAGCAGAATTTCACTTGCTAGCTCTAATAAACTCGTGAGCTTCAGCACATTTCCGTACTCTCCCTGTCTTAGTCTGAGTATATATTTACCATGTGTCCTTGCAAAGATTTCTGCCTTTGTAACTCTATTCTCTCCTTTTTCTAAAGCCCATATGAGGCTCTGAAGAACATTATGCTAAAAAATAAATGCAGATTGGATATCAGTATTTGAAATATTGTGCTGCCACTGCTTTTTTATCCATTCTGCAATTTGATCTAAATATTATGCTTAGGTTACTGTGGCTAAGATTAATGAGTAAATTATTTTCACACAAGACCATTGATTTTCTTCATTAAATTACAAGATATTAAAAAAGAACAAGCAGTTATTGTTCTGTGTACTCATATCTGTGTTCTTTAGCTAAATACAGGACATTTCAAAGTAACTACATGTACTCTTTGTATTGTTGCAGCATCCGCAGAATTAACAAATTATGATTTATAAGGACAATTGTGCCTGGCATGATATCATATAAAGATATTTCTTATATAAGCTGTGTACGTCATGTCAGGCAGGACTTTTATTAAACAGGTAATGCTTCAAGAGGGGAAACATCCATATAATAGATTCATAGACTCGAAAGCCAGAAGGGATAACTGACCTCCTAGTAACAAAGCTGCTAGAACATCCTACTGGTGACTCTGGAGTCTTGTACTCCCTGTCTCTTCAGGGTGAGGGGTCTTGGGAGTGAGAAAGAAAGCCAGATTTAGAGGTGATTTGCAAGTTGATGTTTGTCAGATTCTCTTTAAGCTCAGTTTGAGCTCATGGCCTTGATTCTGATCTCACACATATGTAATCAGGCATAACCCCATGGAATTCAAGGGAGTTACACTTATGTGTAAAAAAAAAAAAGTTGGAGGTCAGAGAAGAATTAGTCTTTACATCAATGTATAAGGAAATCTAAGTTGTATAGCATACTGAGGAGCTGGAAGAAGGTGGCTATACACCAGAAAGGGATTCCCCACAAATGGGGGGAAGCCCTACGTAGCTAGTCAAGCTGGCATCCCAGCCTCTTTTATTACTGGACTGGCACAGAGGGGCCATAAAAGGGTCAAGGGTCTGTCTGGCTCACTTTGCACAGATGTAAAAGACTACAATGAATGCAAAGCATTGGAGACTCTGGCCATCATATAAAACCAGTACAAATGAGATCAGAATGATATCCGTGAGGAAACATAGAAGAGAGCAGTGATGGATGGTTTTGAGTAAATTATTCAGTCCATGATGAAATGGAGCGTGGAGCCAACCTGAAACGGATTCAGGTTCAAACACTTTCTGATTCTTTCTATGAACCTGGTCTGATATTTGAGTTGTGGTGAAACCCCAAACCAAGTAAGTGTCAAGAACTTCTTGGTTTTTTTTATTTTTCAACATTTTGCATGGTTCTAATAAATAATCTTATCCCTTAACAATTTCCCAAATGGCTCCTTTGTTTCTGCAACTTGTTTATATTTTATTCTTGCTATTTGTTTTTCAGTAGTGTCAATAGGCTGCGACTGAGATTGGGATCCTGTTGTGCTAAGTGCTACACCAACAAAGAATGAGAGACAGTCCCTGCTCCAAAGAGTTTACTGCTATCTAAATAAAAAAGACAGACAAGCAATGGGAAGGAAGGTGACTTGCCCAGGGTCAGAAAGAAAGACAGTGGTAATGGTGGAATTAAAACAAAGATTTCCTGAGTCCTACTCCAATGACCTTTTCACTAGACCTCATTCAAACTGTAGAGTTATAAGACTGCTCAGAAGCATGTGAGCAAAACAAAAACAGAAGATAACCAAAAAAACAGAAGAAATTAATCAAATTACTCTAAAATGTTTTCCTCCGTGCCATTCTCTCTCTATTCAATTTTTCTGAAAACATCCCATCCAAGTGTAAATTGAAGGTATTCATCTTGGAGACAATCCTTTGTGGTTGGGCCACTGCCTGCAAACCCAAAACATACAAAAAGAGGCAAGATAATTCTTCTAGTCTGTCAAATACATGCTCTGAAATAAGGCAGGGAAAGTGAGGGAGTAGGAAACAATGCCCAGTATTCCCTTAATAAACAGAAGTATCTGTAGACAGTAATGACTAGTGTTTTTAACTAATGGGATTTAACCTTTTCTGTAATAATATGAAATTGCTAGCAGACACTTTCAGGCAGCTGACTGTTTCTGAAGGAACACCTCCTGGGGAACAGCCATGAGGCTGAAGAAGCCATGTTGTAGACAGCAACAATAAAACTGAAGTTTGTTAATTAACCTTGTGTCAGAATAAGATCTTATATGGCAAATGATCCGGACACAACAGATCATAACACCCGGTAGCAGTAGTAATCGAATCCTAGATAGCAGAAGAGACCATTCACAGCTGTACTGGAGAGAGCACAATACTTCTGTGAGTGCAAGGCTGATAACAGAAGATGGAGGGATTGAAGCCTCCAGGGACATTAAACTTGCATGCTAAGAATTCAGCGCAGGCATGGAAGAGTTGGAAAGAGAAATTTAACCTCTATGTAGATCTTGCTATAGCAGATAAAGAGAATGTTGTGAAAATAAAACTGTTTTATTACCTGATTGGAGAAAGGAGGAGAGAGATAAGAGAGAGTCTCTGCAGGGAAATTCCCCAAGATCAATCCACATTAGAAGCAATAATGGGCTGTTTTTGCTACTCCCTGTATCCACAAGAAGAATAAAACAGTGGAAAGATATAATTTCTTTACTCGGGATCAAGCAGCTGGAGAGGGTACAGATGAGTACATCACTGATGTAAAAGTACTTGCAGCCTGTTGCATTTTGGAAATATTACAGATTCATTGATAAAAGACTGGATAGCATGCGGGTTACTGAGGGATGCTGATTTAACTATCGTAAACCCCTTGGAGATATGCAGGGCTGCAGAGCTACCGAAAGAGAACATTAGGATTCTGGAAGGGCAGTCAGCAGAAACTGTCCATGCAATACATAAGAGAGAGAAAACAAAATCAGATACAACAATTGCAGATCACAGTGGTTCAGACACATGCAAATACTGGTGGAATAAACATGTAAGACAAGTGTCCAGGTTATGGAAAAAAATGCCATATCTGAGACAAATTTAATCATTTTGCAACCAAGTGTTTGTCTAGAGAGAAGAAAGAAATCCCAGGAACACACAGTAACTGAAGAGATCAACAGTGAATATGAGGACATTATGTGGGTGAACGAACAGCTAGTAAACAGAATGTAAGAAGACCCTACTAAACACCAAAACTAATTGTATGCAGATACGTTTCTTGAGACAAAAAAGGTATGATTTCAATCAGATTATGACACAGGTTGTAACATCATGCTGATTAGACTGGTGAATCCAGATATACAACTGGAAGATTCTAACCAGCTGTTCAAAATATACAATCATACCACATTAAAGCCTGCGGGGAAATGTAAAATCAAAAGAAGAAATCAAAGGAAGAAATAGAAATACAGACTTTGTGGCCATAGATGAAAAGACAGCAATACCACTTCTGGGCAGCAGGGCCACCCAAGCCGTGAATCTGATAAAAGTACAGCTCAAAACACAATGGAAGTGTATAGCAGGTGACTGAAGATACCTCATCTGATATTACCTGGGACTGGGAGATGATTCACAGGGAGTCTACAGATATGTTTCAGGGAGATGGATGGCTAAAGGATTTTTATAAAATAGAGATTCATACTAGCATGAAGCCAGTTAAATTGCCAACAAGAAAAGGACTTGTTGAATTATTACAGCCACTGAAAGATAAACTGCAGTCCTTACGGAATCATGGAATTATACACCCTGCAGAGAAGAGCACAGATAGACTAAGAAGCCATGTGGTGGTAAGAAAGTCGTATATGCATAGAATATGCATAGACTCAAAATCTTTAAACAAAGCTTTGAAACAGAACCAATATCCCTCTATCTACAATTGAGGATATATTACGAAATCTGTCTAAAGTGAGACTTTTTACAGTATACCATGTGAAAAATGCATTCTGGCACATCAAACTGGATGAAGTATCCAGTTAGTTGGCTACCTTCAAAACTCCATTTGGGAAATACTGATGATTAAGGAAGCCAATAGGAATCAGTCCAGCACCAGAGGTATTCCACAGTGCACTGTCCCAGGCATTGGAGGGCCTGATGGGAATCTGAAAAATAGCAGACTGTGTGCTAATAATGGGAGAAAGTGACAATCCAGAACAAGCAAATCAAGATCATGACTACAAATTACTATTTTTTTACAGCTATGCGGAGAAAAGAATATTGAATTGAACTTAGACAAGCTCAAGTTGAGAGTAGCAGAGGTACCATACATTGGATATTTGTTGACCTCCAAAGTTTTTAATGTAGATCCTGAATAAGTGAGGGCAATTAGAGAAATGCCAAGACCCAGCAATGTTAAAGGAGTCTAATGATTCCTGGGAATGGTCAATTATTTCACAAAGTTTTCCAACCATCTGTCTGAGAGCTGCAAGATCCTGAGATATCTGACACATTGAGACACCTTATGGGCATGGACAGACCAACACAAGCAAGTATTCCAGAAAGTAAAAGAGATCATTGGGAAAGCTCCCATGCTGAAATATTACAACCCAGAGGAACTCCTGATGCTTCAGTGCAATACATCTGAGATCGGTCTAGAGGCTGCTCTGATGCATAGAGGACAACCTGTTGTGTTTGTAAGCAGAGCACAGTCTGTGACAGAGAAGGGCTAAACTCAAATTGAAAAAGAGCTCTTAGCAATACTCTTTGGAATGGAAAAAAATCATCAATACACTTATGTTCTCAGCATAGACATATAATCTTACCAGGGATAGCTCAGTGGTTTGAGCATTGGCCTGCTAAACCCAGTGTTGTAAGTTCAATCTTTGAGGAGGCCACTTAGGGATTTCGGGCAAAAATTGATCCTGCTAGTGAAGGCAAGGGGCTGGACTTGATGACCTTTCAAGGTCCTTTCCAGTTCTAGGAGATTGATATATCTCCAATTATTACCTTTAACTTCTCAACAGCATGTAAAGAAAAGCATTACTCTGTGCATCAAAGCACTTACAGTGGGTGATGACGGAACTGCAGAGGTATAATGTAAGGATCAAGTATGGCCCCGGCAGAGATTTGGTGTTGCCAGACACCCTGAGCTGTGCATGCCTGCCGGAACCCAGCAAAGAAGGATCCATAGACGCTGATGTGGGGACAATAATTATGGTACAGTAATTCCCTTTCTCAGAAGAAAGGCTGAAAGAGATACAGAGAGTACAGAGAAAGACAGAATGCTGCAGACACTGAAACTTGTGATCCTACATGGATGGCCAGTGACAAAGGACCAACTTCTTAAAAAAGATAATACCATTCTTTCAGACAAGTCATGAGTTGTGTGTACAGAATGGCATTATATTCTAGAGTGTAAGAATGGTTATTTCAGCAGATCTTAGAAATGAAGTTATACACAAAGTCCATTTGGCACATCTGGGAATTGAAGGTTGCTTAAGGCGAGCCAGACAATGAATGAGCAATTATGGATATTCATGGAACAGTGTGATGTTTGCAAATCCTGGGAAGACTGTCGCCCAAAAGACACCCTGTGGGAACATGAAGTTTCAGAAAGACTATGGGCAAAGGTGGCCATGTATTTGTTTACCTTTAGAGACAAAGGATATATGTTCTATTTTTCCAGTTTCTAGGAGATAGACTATTTACCAGGCACAGGTCCAGAACAATCAGACGGAAGATAAAAGAACACTTTGCACAGTATGGGATGCTAAATATTGAGTGTTCTGATAATAGACAATAGTTTGTTTCAGGAGAGTTCTGGAAGTTCATCAAGGTCTGGGATTCTGATCACATAATATCTTCCCAAAGGTAACCTCAAAGCAACAGCAAAGTGGAGTCAGCAGTAAAGACTGCTAAGCAACTGTTGAAAAAAGTGACAACTGCAGATGCTGACCCATACTTAGCAATACTTGATCACCGTTATACTCCCTTGCAAGGCCCAAATTCTACTTTGGCCCAAAGATTGATGAGCTGGAGAATGAAGACACTCATGCTGACAACAGAAGGTTGTTAAAGCCTGGATACAAAGAAGCTTCCCTTGGTGAACTACAGAGAAACCAACAAAAACACAAGTGTTTTATTACAACAGATCTCCAAGAGATCTGCAAAGTCTGGAGCAGGGTGACAAAGGGTGTATACAGCCATTGACAAAAGAGGATAAGTTCTGACGCAAAGTTAGAGTGGTGCAACCAAGAAACCAAATATCACATCAAATGCAAACTGACAATGGACACATAGTGAGGCAAAACCATAGGCATTTCAAGAAAACCAAAGAAACCTCTAAGGATAGTACAAATAACACATATCATCTGGTATGCCCCTGAGCCAGTCATTAGTAGCAGACTGTGTCAGGGGCATACCAGAGGAAAGACAGGAAGAAGAGGGTGTTTCAGTGGAGACTCCAGCAACACCAAGCTTAGCGAGTCTGGTTGACCAGATAGGAGGAAGACACGAGGGAGGCATCAGTGAACCTTTTTGAGTGGTGTGGATTGGTAAAAAGACCTGCTAATCTGAGGGATTTTATGTGATGGACTTCCAAATTGTGCAGGTGTATAGCCGAACAAATTCATAAGATGGTGAACACAATAACTATGAGAAGGGTCAGCATTGAAAGAAATATATTAGATTACATTATCAACTAGTATTGGGCATTAAACAGATTTTTTTTAAGAGGAGTATAACAATATGGAAGTGTTAGCAGACTCATTCAGGCAGCATACTGTTTCCTGGGGGAATTCTTCAGAGGGAACTGTCAGAGAAGCCATGAGTCTGAGGAAGCCTGTTGTAGATAGCCACAATAAAGCTGGAGCTTGTTAATGAACCTTGTGTCAGAGTGAAGTGGTATATGGCAAATGATCCAGACACAACAGAGCATAAAACACTTTATAGAACCACATTCTAGGACTGTAGGTACTAGATGAAACATCTCAGCATTCACAAAGTTCCAATGATGTTATTCAATGTTCTCTTCTCATTCCAGTATGTATTTGCTAGATCTGAAGAAATACTGTAATCATTACTCTCTGAAACTTGCACAACTCTCAGCAAATGTGTGCTCAACTCTTCCACATATATCCTTGCAGCTTTAAACACTGATTTAATTCAAGCCAGGATTGTATTCACTCTAGTTGGCTTTCTAGGACAAAGTGCAGACAAACTAGAGAGAAATTCTTTTCTGCAGATGACTTATTGTGCTTCCTCCTGTCAATTAGAGATACAAGGTGGGTGAGGTAATATCTTTTATTGGACCATCTTCTGTTGACAAGACAGACAAGCATTTGAACCACACAGAGCTCTTCTTCAGGTCTAGGAAAAGTACTCCGAGGGTCACAGCAAAATGCAAGGTAGAACAGATTGTTTAGCAAAAGTAGTTAGCACATAGTCTAAGGGACCATTCAAAGTTGAATGGCCCATTAACACCTCTACAGTAATAGAACTAAAAGAGGGGGTTAGTGGGTTACAGATTGTTGTAATAAACCATTAATCCAGTATCAGAGGGGTAGCTGTGTTAGTCTGGATCTGTAAAAGCAACAAAGAGTCCTGTGGCACCTTACAGACTAACAGACGTTTTGGAACATGAGCTTTTGTGGGTGAATACCCACTTTGTCGGATGCATGTCAGATGTATTCACCCACGAAAGCTCATGCTCCAAAACGTCTGTTAGTCTATAAGGTGCCACAGGACTCTCCCCATTAATCCAGTGTCTCTCTCCAGTTCATGCTTTTTAATGTCTAGCAGAGTTATGAATTTAAGCTCCCAGGCTCATCTTTTGAAATTGTTGTGCAAGTTTCCTTTGAGGATGAGGACTGATAGGTCAGGTATAAAGTGATCACTTTGTGAAAAATGTTCACACACTGGCAGTAGTGAATAGTTTTTGTCTTTTATCATCTTCCTGTGTGAGTTCATTCAGGAATGTAGTGATTGTCTGCTTTTACCCACATAGCTGTTATTGGGGCATTCAAAAGATGAGCCTGGGACCTTAAATTCATAACTCTGCTTGACACTAGAAATCATGGACTGAGCAGAGACACTGGATTTATTGTTTATTACAACAATCTGTAACCCACTAACCCCCTCTTTTTGTTGGTCAAATAAAACATATTACCTTACTCACCTTGTCTTTTTAATATCCAGGGGCCAACATGGCTACACTTCTTCCTCTCAATGTTAGCCCGTATGGATAGAGTAGAAGTAGCATAGATTAATCGGTGAACAATTTTTATTAGCAACAAAGAATCCTGTGGCACCTTATAGACTAACAGACGTTTTGCAGCATGAGCTTTCGTGGGTGAATACCCACTTCTTCAGATGCAAGAAGTGGGTATTCACCCACGAAAGCTCATGCTGCAAAACGTCTGTTAGTCTATAAGGTGCCACAGGATTCTTTGTTGCTTTTACAGATCCAGACTAACACGGCTACCCCTCTGATACTTAATTTTTATTAGCATTGTTCCCAGTGAACACTAAGCTTTTCAGTGAATGTCTCCTACTGTTAAATGGCTTATGATAATACATGGCATCTTGCATCAGCTGCACAAATGTGTCATCCCCTGTATTGTAACCTGGTTGTAAAGCAGCTGTCTAGAGCATTCTCCAAGTGCTGGTTTCCCTTGTCCCACTTGACTGACTAAGGTTATGTGCCAAGACAAGAGCACCTGCAGAAAGTATTAGAATACGCATTTGTGTAGCTATGGCCACTGCAGCCAACAGATCTCAATGTCAGCTCTAGCATAATGTGATCTGGAGAGGAAAGCGATATGCGCAATACTTTCCACTTACAGTAAAAGGTTTTAAATACACTTTAAAGCAGAACTATACATCTATCCTGTAACCCAAAATCTTTGTGTTAGCTAGTCCTTGGCACACATGGCCTTTTTTTGGAGTATCTGGGGTGCTCGAATAACAGATTTCTCCAGAAATTTACCCATGTCCTTGTAGTGTCATGGGGACCGTTCCCCTTTACATAAGACAATCATTGCCCTGTGGATTATGGAATTGTGGTAACATCTCTATCCTGAGTGCCAGATTCTGCTACCCTTACCTTACTCATGCAGAGGAATCAATGACTCAGTGTGAATAAGGAGAGTGGAATATGACCATGAGGTTGCTAAAAGCTTCTATTCTAAAAAAACATAGTTTGGCTTGGATAATTCATTTGGCCTGAAAATTGCCAGATTTACACTGAAAGCAAATGAAAAATATCTTATATTTGTTAAGAGTAACTTGTTTATTCCCGCAAGCAATGCAGATTTATGAAGTTTTTAACTATTCATTTAAGTATGTAGTGTTTTGTAAATGACATGATAGGTAAAGTATCTCACTGTCACTCAGCAACTGGCAGTGGTTGTTGAAATTGTTTTCTGGTTTTGGAATAACAGATACTTTGTTTATAGGTTATCTATCTATCTATCTATCATAGATAGATATAAATATGAACACACAACTATAGCTAAACTTGTTAGATGTATCCATAACATCATGAACAATGTAGTTTGTGGGAAGCAGAATTTGCTTCCATTTTCTGCTAACCTGCCAGTACTGATTCCTAGGTTTATTGATTAAATTGTGGGGATGGGGCTAGCCTACAGGTTTCTAAGTAAAGGATGAATAGTATTTACATTCACCGTCTGCTTTTTTGCTTGATAGTTATAAACCAAAGTAATTATAGTACACTACTCAGACATTAAAAAATGGTTCCATTTCTTCTCTTAAATACTATTTGGACTGCAAGATTCCTTTATGTGTATGTGCTGTATGACTCATTCTAAACTGAATAGATTTTAAAATAAAACATAAATTCACTTTGGGAGAGTGTCTACTGGAAAATCAGTCCAAAAATAATCTGTTATATAGAAGGATTATACCCATCCAAATGGGAATTAGTTTTGTCATTGCTTTCAAATGTGAATAAAGCATTGATTTAGTTTAAAGAGTTGTTAAATACTTCATAGAATTTTTAAAAAGTTATTTCTCCTCTGAATTTTTATTAATGATTTTTTGGGGGGGTAGGGCAAGAGAAGGTATTCATTTTCTTTTTTAGTTTTTATGTGTTTTGCGTCTCTTCTGCTTATTCCTCACTGGCAGCAACATTCCTTGTGACATCATGACTAGTCACTGTAAGAATAATTGCCCCTTAAAATAGATTATGACTTCAAATGGTGAATAATCAGCAGAAACAGATTATCTCCTTTGCAATAGAAATCCAATTTTCATGCAAATGTACAAGGAGTTAGTGACAAAGAAATATAGACAATAATAGCTATAAACAAAATAATCTCTAAATCAATAGTTTCAACGGGTATCAGTGGAGTAGAAAGAATGCAATATACCTGTGTATGCAGCCTTCACTTCTTAGGAAACTCTACCTGGCACAGAATGCTGCAGCACATCTCCTCAGCATCACTGGCTATCATGGATACATCAAACTCAGCCTCCCTTCTCTGCACTGGCTTTCCATAGCATACTGAATCAATTTCAGGGTCTCAGTCCTTATCTACAAGGTGCTCAATGGCCTGGGCCCAGGGTATTTTAAAGAGTGACTAAAGCTTCAGGATGAAGACCGTAGTTAACAACTTCACTCCTCCATGGAACTTTGTACAATAAGACAGAACTTTCTCAGAGCCAGCCCAAGACCATGGAATGAACTCTCAAAGGAACTAAGAACCATCACAAATCTCACCGGTTTCCACCCCAAGTGCAAGGCACATTTCTCTGACCTGCCTTTTCTAATATAAACATATAACAATGTGTGTGTATGTCTATACAAAACACTCTCCTGCACTTACTTCTGCTCATGGAAAGAGGATGACAGAACAAACACGTGGCACATGGTAGTCACGTTACTTAATGCACTACTGAAAGGTGCTAAGATACTACTGTGATGTGATATATGAACCAATATAAAAAAAAAAGAATAGGGGATGACTCAAAAGACCTTTCAACCCCTTCATGCTCTTCCTTCTATAGAACTGCTCCCTCTGTGTGCCCCTGGAGTGGAGTGGATGGGGAGGAGACAGGGGAGCTGGACTGGCATGAAGAAAGGAGCAGGCCACATTTTACCCTGAGTGAAGCAGCCTGCACATTCTTCCTTTGCACAGTGCAGCCCAGGCGGGGAAGCTGTTGGTTTGTATCCTGTGAGGGACAATCCCTCCTAGAGCTCCTGGTGAATGTGCTAAGTTCTGCAGTCTGGCCATTCAGGTTCAAAGAGGGTAATAACGCTCATGGCATGGCAAAGATTGTTCTGGAATAAGAAAAGGGACAGTATAAGAGTCCATAGACTAGAACCCAGGTGTACAGAGCCTGGGCTGGTTGGTGTTCCCACAGTGCCATGAAGAGTGACCCCCTCAGGGAGCACTGCAGAGAGTAGGTGCCATAGGAAGTCCCACCCAAGGAAGCTAGCGTGACAGTACCCTGCAGCCCTGTGCTTGGTTAAGTGCCCTATTTAACCCTGGGTAGGCCCAGGAAGTTGTCTGGGCAATGACACAGAGTTTGGCCTGCTGTGACTCCAGACTTTGCCTTGTCTTTTGGTCTCTGAGCTCAGCCTGACTCTTACCTCCTGATTCCAGCCTGATACTACCTTTGACCTCCAGTCTCTGACCCCAGCCTGACTCTGACCCTGAGTCTTGCCATTTCTATGTACAGACCCCAGCACAGCTGTGAATGCTGGCCAGATTGCCTACACCCCTAGTCCCTTAAAGGTAGGCCAAGGGAGGGAAGGAGAGAGAAATAAAAAAGGGAAGTGCTGGCTAAGTGGCTCTTTTCCTTTTAGGCAAGTATGTTTTTTATTATGAGTTGGCTTTCTCATGAAGCCTGCTTTTAAAAGAAAGTGCTATTCTGCTACTGTAGAAATTAGGATCTATTTTTCAGTGAGTGCCTTTGAAGGATTTCTAACAACATATTAAGGAAAAAAATGTTGGAAGTAGTTCATGGAAAATATCTGACATTAAGGTTAAGTGAGCCACAAAAGAGCGACTTTCACCTATTTAGCTCTTGCTATAGCTTGATCAAGAAAAGCACACTGCAGTTTATGGATTTGATAATATTTCCTAAAACACTAGTGTACTTTTATGTGCATTAAAGAATGGGAATTAATTCTAATGTACATCAGGCACTTAGGCTATCTTACACAAAATCAGTTTTGGCAATCCCTTACGCAGCTGTTGCAAACAAGTCCGCCCAATCATGAGTACTTGTGTGCTTCATTCATCCCTTATATAAGATAAATAGAGAGGCAATAGACTCGGGACATTTGGAGATTCAGTTTTAACAAAGTGAATGATTTTCTTTGCAGAGCCCAGTCTTTTCTTTTTTTTTTAACAATGTCACCTGCAGAATTGGATACAGATTGCTGTCTTCCACTACTAAAGAAAGCAAAACAAAGATGCTTCCTGTGCTGTGCCAAGTCTGTGACGCTCAGAGTCCTTCAGTGAAGGATGAGAATCAGAGATAGATGTTCTGTCTCGGGTACATGGCCTATCTTAATTTCTGTAAAGAGTGTTTGTTCAGGTTTAGGTGCTGGTTTGGGCAGGTTTGTCTTACCTTGTCCTTGTCCCATCCCAGCGACAGTGATTTGTTACCTCCATGTATCACATCCTGTAATAGTGGAATAAACTCATAGGGATAGGGCTATGTCTTTCTTGCATAGGGTCTAGCATATTTTTGCGTACTTTAAAAAGAATAGCAACACTACTAAATAGCTAAATAACGACATTGGTGGTGGTGGTGATGATGAGGATGGTGGAGTGAACAAAAGGCAGTCAAAGAATTCTGCACACCCTTTAAAAGGATCCCAACTTATTTATACAGCTTGTAAAGCAGTTGCCATGTTTATCCATTAGAGTAAATATCATGGACCTCATTCTCCAATGCCTTGAACAATCATTTAAACCCACCCTATGTGGGTGTAAAACACTACAGTTCCGATTGGTTGAATTTGACGAAACAGGAGCTAGGTGACTGCAGCATTATTGCAAGAGGCTGGGGAGCAAGGAGGACAATGAGGACCCCTTTCATAATGTTTACCACAATGGTTAGAGTACCCACCTGGGATGTGGGAGATGCCCCAGTTCAAATTTTTCCTTGACTTGAGGCAGAGGAGGGATTTGAACACAGAGCTGCTACCTCTCAGATGAGTGTCCCAATCACAGAGCTATGAGATATTCTGAAGGGGGGCATCCTCATCTTTCTGGCTGAAGTTGTGGATAAATAATGAAAGAATCATTGGGCAAGAGAGCAAGAGAAGGACTCTGTAGTTTTGTGGTTAGAGCAATACCATGGGTCACCCAGGATTACGTACCGCTGCTCCAATAACTTTTAAAACTAAAATTATTTAGCCACAGTGGATCAACTTCAACAGGCAAGAGCTTCAAGGGGAGGCCAAATGCTGTGATTTTTTGGTGCCTAAAGTGGTAGTTAGGTGCCTAAGTCCGTTGGTGAACCTAGCCCAAATCTCCAGCATACTAATATATGAGTTATCAGTATACAGTAAGTTCCCCTTATTAGCATCCCTTCATTATCTGGCAGTTGCTAGTAAATGGAAAGCAGGTTTGTGAGGCTGCAGCCAGAGAAGGAAAGGCCGGGAAGTGCCTCTGCAAACCTGCCTATGAGGAGTGCAGCAGCAGGGAGGAAGGGAGGAGGGACTGCAGTCCAAATGCTGGTGCTTTCTATGGGAAGTGGGGGCACTGTGACACATGGAGCTGGTGCTTTCTGGGGTTGGGGCTCAGCACATCTCAACTCTTCCTCCCCTGCATGCTGTCACCAGCAAGACGCAGGAAGAGGTACTCTGACGGTCTGGCATCTGGGCTGCAGCCCCTCTCCCTGCTACTGCTTGGCTCACAGCCTCCCCTTCCAATCTGCAGCCCCTTACCTCCTGTACGCAGCCAGGTTTTCCGGGTATAAAACTAGTGCAAGTATAAAGAGAATCAGGTTGTAACACTTTGGCTCAGGTCCTCAATGGGAATTAGGTGCCTAAAAACCTTTGAGGATCTGGGTCATTCTCCTTTGGGTCAGGAGATGGGAGGCTGCTTTAGAGAACTTCCTGTTTTCATAAAATATTCGGTTTTTAATAGGGATGGGCATGAAACAAATCCTTTAGTGTGCACAGTCCTGCACTTTTGGATAGTTTGGATCTGACATTTATGGCTCAGGTCTCTTCCTAGTTAACATTTGTTGTTCTGCACAATCTTTGTGTACAGTGATTTATTATTATTTGTATTACCATTGTGCCTAGGGTCCTTGTCAGTGACTGGGGCTCCTGTTATGCTAGGAGTTGTACAAATACAGAACAAAAAGACAATCCCTGCCTCAAGGTGCTTACAATGTAAGTATAGGACAAGAGACAATAGATGGATAGAGAGACTAATGGAGTATAAGGAAACAATAGGACAATATTGGTCAGCATGACAGACAGTCGGACTCAATGCACCAGCAACCTAACTGTTGTCAATTTTTTTATAGGCATTATGACAAAGGAGAATTTTAAGGAGGAATTTGAAGGTGGATAAGTAGGTAACTTTGTGGAATTTTACAAGGAATTGTCATTGCCTTAGATCAGTGTTTCCCAAACTTGGGATACCACTTGTGTAGGGAAAGCCCCTGGTGGGCCGGGCTGGTTTGTGTACCTGCCGCATCCGCAGGTCCGGCCGATCACAGCTCCCACTGGCTGCGGTTCACTGCTCCAGGCCAATGGGAGCTGCTGGAAGCAGCGGCCAGTACGTCCCTCGGCCCGCACCACTTCCAGCAGCTCCCATTGGCCTGGAGCAGCAAACCGCGGCCAGTGGGAGCCGTGATCAGTCAGACCTGCAGACACGGCAGGTAAACAAACTTTCCCTACACAAGCGGCAACCCCAGTTTGGGAAACACTGCCTTAGATAACAAAATAAAATTTGCAACTAAATAATAAAATATTTGCGATATACAAGGTAATTCCTACAGTAACCAAAGGGAAGTATTAAGGAATACTTAAGATATAAAGTTATCCGTACATATTTTTAGATCAGTAGCTGTCGCACAAAAGAAAGCTTGAAAAAAGTAATTTCTTCTGCCCTAGACCAAACTACATTTCTCCATTCATTTTCTCTCTGACTCCCTTGTTCTTGCACTGGGGTTTTTGCCTGACCTGGACGTCACCTGTGTATATCCAAAGGACATCAGCATATGCTATGCTCAGATTACACTGCGCTGACCTACTTGTTCTTTTCTGAAGGCTTTGCCTTAGGACTGTATTTCTGCTCTGTCAATCATGTGTGTGATACACATTTGTTCTCCTCCCTTACCCCAGTCATCAATCTGCAACCTGCAGTGAACTCTCTGCTCCTGTGCTGCTCTGATACCATGCTGCCTGGAATGTGCTGTTACCTGGCTTGTTTTCAAGTAATCTGGCAAAGACAGGAGATGAATAACTAGATCAAAACTATCTCTAGTTTACAGTACCCGTCCTGCTCTGGTATGCCATTTGTCCATCATTTCATTGCATTTCCACTTGTTCCTGGAATAGTAAAAAGAACTAGATACCCACTGTCTGATAAATGCAATGGATAATGAAAAGGTACGGTTACAAGCAATCCGCACAAGCTTGGACACAATGACTGAGAATCATTTTCTTATTGTAAACCAATCTGTAATGCCACCCTCTCAATTTCAGAGGTGCTTCTACAGCTGCTTTTCATTGCACTGACTCTGCGGCTGTCACAGAAGAGCTTTGCTCCGATGACTTGTGATCAGATATGTTTGGGAAGAAGGAGGAGACATTTGGTTTGGTTACTGGATTTCTGATGAGGAAATCCTACTCTATCCACTCTCCAAACCTACAGAATTTAATAGAGAATGAAATCCATTCCAAAGAATATCTATACCAATCTAAAGGGCCAGACTCTCAGTGACTGTATATTGGCATAATTCCATTGACGTCAATAGACCTATGCTGAGAATCTAGCTCATGTACATTCATAGAGAATTATATCCCTGCCCTAGCATGCTATAGTTAGCGTAAAGATTCTTTAGAAAGATCGAACTTTTCTATTAAATTCTATAGGATTTTCCTTAACTGAAGGAGAAAACTTCCCAGAAGGTACCTACATTTCTCCTATCCATCAAAATTTGATTCCTTTTTCTATTTAAGGCAGGAATGCCTATATCTATTTCACATAGGTTTATGTGCTAGACACAGCTCCAACCCTAATCCACCTGAAACTTAGAGGGAGTTTGTAGTCATACTTTGCTATTCAGGTTCATCTCTATCATTTTTTTTAACCTAAGAAAAGATGAAACCCATAGTGTAAAGGGAAAGAGAGTGGGAGTTAATTGCAGCCCATTTGTAGCAAACCTTAATTCACATGGATTCCAAATTTGCTTAAACTCTGAACTGAGGATCTTTAAAAATAGCTTTGTGAAGGAAAAAGCAGGGGCAGGGTGCCTCTTCCTTGTCTTCTTCCTTCCATGTCTAGCTGGTATGGTTTAGAGCTGGAGACTAGAAGAAACCTAGTTTTATCTGAATTCATGTAGGGCTACAGAAGCTAAAAAACATAGGTCAAGGGAGGCTGCCTGACTTAAAAAAAAACATTCTGGGCCTTTACTATTAGAATTTCATTTTAAACGTTAAGCAAAACTTCAGACAGGAAAAGCCGGCTCATTATATATATATATATATATATATATATAAATAAAAAAGGGAAACTCTGGAAATTCCTTTCTCCTTCTGGCAAAAATTAAGAGGCCTTAAAACATTAGAAGCTTCTGTTATATTATTTGCAAATATTAGGTGCAGTGCTGATCCCTGCCCCAGTCCTGGTTATCATTACAGCTGGGGATTCTCCTTGCATGTGGAATCCCTGTGTGGTGCAGAGATAGCCTAGCCCTCAACTACAGCAACCCCTCCAGGCTCTCAGGACAGAAGAGGAGCCAGGGATGGGACAGGGAGGAGGATGGTAAGAGTGCACTGAGTTCCAGAGGTTCCCTGGCAGGTGCCCAGGCTTCTTGTGGCCGTACTCAGCTCAGCTTCTTTAAAATTACATCCTGGCTGAAAAGACAAGGCTGGCCTCAAGATCAGGGACTTGCAAGCAGCTTCTTTGCAGTTAACACCCTTTTTAAAAAACAACAAATAATGCCAGGGTTGGAGGGGATCTCATCTAGTCTAACCCCTCTGCTTAAAGCAGGACCAATCCCCAAACAGATTTTTACCCCAGTTCTCTAAATGGCCCCCTCAAGGATTGAACTTTCAACACTGGGTTTAACAAACCAATACTCAAACCACTGAGCTATCCTTCCCCTTCACTTTTTAGTGGTAACAGTTGAGGAATTATGCCAATGAAATCAGTGGACGCTCTGGATGAAAAGAAAAGAAAGCAGGTTTGGTCTGTAGGCTGTTCCCCCAAGGCAGCTCACAGAGTACATTACTAGTCAATGTGTGCAAGGGTGCCACACCCTTAGTGTTTGTAAGTGAGGTGAGTTGATGCAATGGAAACTGGGAGAGTCTCATACTTGAGCCATTGCTAGATGAGGGCCCAATCCTGCAAACACTCATTTGAATTTGACTAAAGTTTTGCCATTAACTATATTTGTGGATATTGTTTCTTACTGTTCAGCTGAAGACAGATGACTATACAGCTATCGAATACATTAGTTGGGTGCATTCCCCCCGTCTCCCCCTTAAGTAACTAGTTTTTGACTTACATGAGAAGTGGTGATGCTCTCAGAGGTTCCCAGGAGTCCTTGGTTAAAATTCAGTTATCACACAAAAGAGAGGATTAGGATAATTTCTCTGCCTCTCACATAGTTCCTCCCTCTTTTCCCCTGGATATTGTTAAACTATCCTTTCCAGAGATTAATTATCACTGGGACTCATAAAAAATGCTTCTGAAGAGCAAAGTGTTTGCCTTTGGAAAGTAAAAGATTGTATCAAATGGCAATGGGTTGTTTTCTTTCAAAAAATAATTGTTTCCAGGGAGAACTTTCTGTCAGGTATTCACCCCATAGTCCTCATCTCAAGTTATACAAGTTAAATGCTAGGAGGTAGCATGGTCTAATGACTACGGCATTAGACTGGGAGTTAGGGGACCTACGTTCTTTAATTGGTTTGCTCATTTCACCTCTATTCCCCTTCCTATACTTTGTCTATTTGTTATAGACTGGATTGGGTGAGATTTCAAAAGTGCTCAGCTCTGGCCTAACCATTCTCCCACTGACATCAGTGGGAGTTTTGCCATTATACTTCAAAGGGAGCAGAGTTAGATCAACACTGAGTGTTTCTAAGTCCCACGCTAAGCTACTTGGGCCATGGGCGGTCTCTGACTATGAGTTTGGACAGTACCTAGCACAAGAGGATGCTGATTTTAGTTGAGGCCTCTAGGTGCTACTGTAATATAAACAATGATAGAATAGATTATGAAGACACTATAGCTTTCAGGAATGATGTATAAACATTTCTTGTAAATTTTGTTTCTAGTGGAGTAAGTTTCTTTGTTCAGGAGTCCTGTCTCCCCTCTTACAGTCTTGGATATGAGAAATCATTTAAGTTTTACTACAGCTCCATTTCCCTCCCCTCTCATGCATATGCCCTAAGGACACAGGGGTTGCAATGGCAGCTATTGCGAGGGTGACCAGATGTCCCGATTTTATAGGGACAGTCCCGATATTTGGGGCTTTCTCTTATATAGGAACCTATTACCCCCCACCTTGTCCCTATTTTTCACACTTGCTATCTGGTCACCTATTGCAAACAGATGGGGGGAGGACATGGGATTTCTGTAGACACCTTCTGTTTAAATTACTTGCAGCATGTCACCAGGGGCGGCTCTAGGATTTGCGCCGCCCCAAGCAGAGCGGCACGCCGCAGGGGGCGCTCTGGCAGTCGCCGGTCCTGCAGCTCCAGTGGACCTCCTGCAGGCGTGCCTGCGGATGCTCCACTGAAGCCGCGGTACCAGCGGACCCTCCGCAGGCACGTCTGCGGGAGGTCTACCGGAGCCGCGGGACCAGCGGACCCTCCACAGACATGCCTGCGGGAGGTCCACCGAAGCCGCCTGCCACCCTCCTGTGGGACGCCGCCCCAAGCGCGCGCTTGGCGCGCTGGGTCTGGAGCCGGTCTTGCATGTCACTGATAAGTAAACTCATTGACTTCACTCAGGATTTATTCCTATGGTTAAGAGGTGGAGTGACAAGTCTTAAAATAGCATGATGGTGATGACAGAGCTGAAGCATGAATCCAGACTATCAGTCTGAGCTAAATTTAACATAAGGTGCTGATGGATATCAAAACTACATAAGGTTTATCCAACCCTCCATGGATTTGAACTTGCTAATAATAATATTAATTAATAAATACTATAATATAAAAAGTGTTTATTATTTCCTTGTAGAACCTATAATATGCAAGGTACTGTACAAAGATAAATGAGGGCAAGATATCTTCCTTGAAGAGCTTACATTCTAAAAAGAGAAGATTAGAAAGTTAGGTTAAAGAGAGGCAACATACAAATAAAACAGTCACCTAGCACATGGTCATAGCCTGATAAAAACAACGAGGAGCCTGGTGGCACCTTAAAGACTAACAGATTGATTTGGGCATAAGCTTTTGTGGGTAAAAAACCCACTCTTCAGATTCACGGAGTGAAAATTACAGATGCAGGCATAAATATACTGACACATGAAGAGAAGGGAGTTACCTTACAAGTGCAGAACCAGTGCTGACAGGGCCAATTCAAACAGGGTGGATGTAGTCCACTCCCAATAATTGATGAGGAGGTATCAATACCAAGAGAGGGGAAATTGCTTTTGTAATGAGCCAACCACTCCCAGTTCCTATTCAAGCCCAAAGTAATGGTGTTAAATTTGCAAATAAATTGTAGCTCTGCAGCTCCACTTTGAAGTCTGTTTTGGAAGGTTTTTTTGTTTAAGGATGGCTACTTTTAATTATTGGGAGTGGACCACATCCACCCTGATTGAATTGGCCCTGTCAGTACTGGTTCTCCACTTGTAAGGTAACTCCCTTCTCTTCATGTGCCAGTATATTTATGCCTGCATCTGTAATTTTCACTCCGTGCATCTGAAGAAGTGGGTTTTTAACCCACAAAAGCTTATGCCCAAATAAATCTGTTAATCTTTACGGTGCCACCGGACTCCTCGTGGTTTTGGGGATACAGACTAACATGGCTACCCCACTGATCCTGATAAAAATTCTTTAAGTTTATAAGACATGTAAACTGTTCCCAAGTCCTCTTTCAGGGGGATTAGTCAGTCACCATGGTCAGGGGGCTGATGTTGCAGCCTGGGAGGCAGTGATCTGCAGGTTGGAGCTCTATGGTGCTCTTAGAAGCTTCTTGTTAAAACTCTTATCACTAAAGGTTTATCTACACATCAAAAGCTGTGCCTGGGCTAGCCAATCTGAGTTAGATAGTGAGGATAACCATAGCAGTGGAGGCAGCACAGCGTGGGTAGTGAAAGCCTGACCTGGACCCTGGATATGTATTCAGCTTGCTAACCTGCTCTGAAGCCTGTGCTATGCTGCCTTCACTGCTATTTTACCCATGCTAGCTGGATTTAAGCTAGCTCAGGCAGACTAGCCTGTGTACAGCTTTTGATGTGTAGACAGACCCTATATTGCAAGGAGGGGTTGGGCAGATTTTTCAGTTTCATCATCTCTCTGGACACAGATCTATCATCTCTACCAGTGTTAGTTTATCCCTGAGTTTCACAAAAATACACGTGAAGAGCAAATCTCTTGTCATGAGGATTGCAGCAATTGCCAGGTATTTTCAAATATGTGCCAGGGAAGAAAGTTTCCAGACCTTTCTCTGATAGTTTCATTTCCCCTTAAAATGACACAAGTTGACCACGGTGCTGTCCCACCATTTGACACAATGTACTTTTCAGGAACAAACAGTGAACAATTTCAGCGAATGTACTTAGTATACCTTTGTTTGCAAAGCGGCATTTCCTCTCCCTTAGTTATGAAAAATGGATTGTGTTGAAACGGGAAAACAAATGATCAGATTCACCAGTCCTGGAAACCTCTATCTCTGCAAGTACATGCACCTCTGGGAAAGGGAGCTTATAATTGGGAAGATTTTTGTGGGACCCCCTCCTTCAAATATTGGCAACACCCCAATGCTTTGAGAGGAACAACAGCTGCCACCCGCAAGGATCCTTGGAAATCCTTGCAGAGCATTATCAATTCAGCACAGTAGTCCAGTCTCCCCATCTCTCTGGCAGCACAATTCCCAGAGGAACCACTGACAAATCTTTCCAGCCTGTGCTCTATTCTCTGGGAATAGGGCACAGGCTGGAAAGAAGTCCCAGAGGAACCAGATTTTAGATTAGGAATTCACCTGATGCCAAGGAAAGCATCTTCTCCAGTATTACACTCTGAAAGGTGCAGAGCTCCAACTGCGCACAGTTAAAGCAGAGTAGCTATTGGTATCTGGGGGGAGAAGACATCATGCTTCCCCTTCCATGTGTTTGGGGACTGTTTGGCATATTTGCCTCCTGTCTGCATTGTGTAGCCTGTTACCCAAAATCCTGTTGCCTGATGACTTCATCTATGAATTCCTACACCCTCTCTGTCCCTACCTTTTGGAGATTTATTAAATATATGTATAAAGCTTTATCTACCAGGATAGAAAATCAACTTTCAGTCTTGCTTTTTATTCTTGGCTTTACAAGAAAGTCACTAATCAGACTCACTTTTTTTCCTTTTTTTTTAAAAAGCACTTATGAGAAAAAGAGTGTGTCTCTTTCTTTCCAGTGCAGGCATGGTAAAGTGCACAATCACACTGCAAATAATGAGGATAACACAGCTTCATCCTTTTCGTTGTCTTTCCTTTTCCCATGTGTCTGTGCCCCATAGGTCCTATGACTATCATATCTATTATTTATTAACATGGAAAGGCATTAAAATGCAATTTTCTCATCTATTTACTTCTTCCCTAATTACATGCCATTTAATACCCCAAGAAACTTAGGCATGGAAGTCTTGATTTCCCAAGTAACACAGAGGTGCATGAGTTCATATTTAATCATAGCTTTTATTTTATCTATAGGCTTTATGCAGTAGTTCATACCACATTTCAAGTATTCATTTTTTAATCTATTAGCCATTTCACATCCCTCCTTTCTTCAGGATAGATTTAACCCTGTGACCCTAATTTTTCAGTTCTAAGCCTTGAAACCAGGTTCATCTGCAAGTGGAAACACACTGACTGAAATTTCTTAAACTTTCTAAAGCTTCTTGAGTTTAAAATACAACTTTTGTAGTGTGTTTAATGTGAATCTGCTATCTTCCTGATTGGGCACCGGAAGTCATTGTTTTCATAGACTATACGAGCTGTTGCTGTTCTCAAAAGAGCTCAGTTCTATTATTTAACATCTGGGAAAATAATACAGAACATTTCTTCAAGTGAATATAATCAAGTTCAAAATGAGACACCCCCTTCCATTCCAGGCCTGGATTTTCATTAGCCTGTCCTCCAGTGTAAGCGGGAGTAGCCTTAGCACTGATTTAATGTACACTGGCAGACATAAGGGACTGGCAATTGAAAGAAGCCCAACTACACACCCTACACTGGTTTTGAGGGGCAAAGTGTAAGAACCAATACACTGGTTGTATGCTAGTACAATGGGTGATCCTTCTGTGGCCAGCAATGCTGGCTTTAGGGCCACTTTGTGTTGGTGGTGTGGTGTAAAACGGTCTGAATGCAGGGGAGAATCTGGGCTTTTGTACCATAATGGGAGGCCCTTAATTTAAAATAGCAGGAGTGGACTATTTTAAATGGACAAAAAACATTAAAAGAAAGTAAAATGAAGATTCAAAATTAGACTAATCCGGGCATGCTGTAGTTTACAAAGCCTCTGTTTTTTCAACATCACCATAATTTGTTAGCTGCATAAAGAACGCGGTTAGAAAGACCATGGTCTACCAGACTATCTTCTGCTATTCTTTTCCCCAGCCATGTCCCTGGTGTCTTTTTCCCAGCACCCTTCTTAATTGCTGACTAGAACTGGACAAAAAACAGACTATCAATTTAGAAGACCAAAAAAATGAAATTGTTGGGCTAAAGTTTTGAAATGTTGACGTTTACCCCACAACACAAGTTTTTAACTGAAAACTGTTAAAAGAGAAAGTGTTGACATTTTCTGTTCAAAGTGACAGCCAGGGGCAGCAGAGGGAGAAGGCTGCACTCCATGGCATGGAATGATTCTCTGTGCTTGCCTGGACGGCAGGTTTCACTTTCTACAATCACTGCAGAAAGGGGTGGGGACTCACACATTAGAGAAGGGGAGAAGTCAGGCAGCAGTGCCCTGTGGAGCCACTTCAGAAAGAAGCATCCAGAGGTGACTGGGGATCACCTTTTTTGTCAAAAGTTGGGAATTTTTGGAGTAATTTATATGCTTTTGCAAAACATCTCACACAAGCTGGCCACTACCCTACCTCAGCTGAGGTGTACACACCTTGTATGTATCTTATACATGAAGAGCACCTCAACTGCACCTTAATTAATTGCACCCCATATATGCATTACTCTATGTACAACCATTTAGAATCTGCATCTCAATATCTTTCAGAGCATTTACCTCATCAACCTCTTAAGCACTTCATCTTAGGAAAAAATGTGCACATATTCCAGTAAGCCATCAGCTGGATTTAAAGCACAAGGACACTCACACTCCAACTGCTGAAACTTTCCTTCTCAACTAGGCAGTTCTCTTCTGTGATTATAAAAATGGAGCACATTTCAAAACTTTTCCCTTCTTCTTCTGCTCTGTTTACACTGTTTAGAGGACCCAGATAGGCTCAATCCAAAGAGAAAGAAAACATTTGGGTTTCAGGCACAAGGGAGGGCAAGAGTTGATATTTTGATGTAGATCATTGTTGGCAACATAGGAAATTATGCTGCTTGAATTTTCCTTCTCTGGCAATAATCCTGGCTCAAGAGTCAGAGCCACAGAAGACTCCACTGTCTGTCTCCTCCTCTGCTTGATTCTTGGTCTCTAGTTTGGGGGAGTTCCACTGTTTCTCTCCCTGGGTATTGCCTGGTAGGACTGGAGAGGGAGTTCTTAGCAGCCAGTTGAAGAAGTGGGCTGTAGCCCACGAAAGCTTATGCTCAAATAAATTTGTTAATCTCTAAGGTGCCACAAGTACTCCTAGTCTTTCTACGGTTGTGCATATTGGACCTTATCCCACATCCACTCAAGTTAATGGGAGTCTGTCCACTGACCTCATTGAGCTTTGGACCAGCTATGTATGTAAGAGTGAAGCAAATAATTTATTCAACACATTTTACCTCTTTTTTTTCACAGAACGTTTGTGATTTTCTTGAAGTTATTTGTTATTAGAATGTAAATTTTATTCAAGGCATTTTATAGCTTAACATAAGAATAATGTAAGGCATAAGTGAATGAATGATGCTTGAACAGATGCCAGACTGCATTTGAAACATGTGTCTGAAGATTATTTTCATTCCTTTCATGAAAATGATAAATACATGAGCAAAAAGATTAGGCATTTTTGAAACCTAAATTTGGCTTACAAGATTGTTTCCAAAGAAAGTCCCATGGTCAAGAGGTCAGTGCTAACTTTTCCAGTTACTAATTCTTTAGTGATTTATTTACTGATTCTTTTTTTTTAAGCTTTTGTTTTTGAAAATCTAAAAATAGTATAGCACCAATCCTTTCTTACAGAGAATCTGTTTAAAGAGTCTGGACACAATGGCCCCCTGACGTAAGTCAGTTGTGCTCCATTGAAGTAAATGAGGCAACACATATTTATACAAGATGAGGTTCTGGCCCTCGACCTACAATTCTGGTCTGAAATATGACTATTTAAAAATGTCATTGTGTGGTCCCAGTCCATATAGGATGTCTCAGTGATTTTTTGTATTTAAAAAAAAAATTCTTACAGCAACATAAGCGCTAAAATGCCTTTAAGTCCTTTCGATGGGACAAGGGTTTCAGGTATATTGTAGCAATTTGTGATGTCATTTATGCCTGTGGAATAGCATTGTGGACAATAAGTTGCAAGAGTGTAACTGATAACAGAATGTAACAGTTAGTCCTTAAACCATTATGGTTGATTCTCTGGTCCATTCAGTCCAATTCACACCACTTAAGTTGGCTAGAAATGGAGAATTGCCTCATCACAAAAGAGCTCTCTACAGGGAGAGCCAGTGTTAGAGCCACTGTGCCAGCTCCCTCCCTCCATCCATGGTGTCAGGGTGAGGAGTGGAGGCAGGCTGATGGTGGGGAGCCACACCGCTCCTTCTGACTCCATCCAACTAGAGCACTTCAGTTCCTCCAGAGTTTCCCCTGGAGGAAACCAGTGGAAGTTAATACAGTTTAAGGCAACGTTATGCTCTTCCGTGCTCCCCCACATCCTAGAACCTCCCTAATGCACCCTTTGGATTAAAAACATTCACTCTTAATTTAGATCTTTCATTTGAACATAACATTATATAAACTGAGATAGAAAGGAGACAGATATACAGATGATGCTTTTAAAGAGTGCTCCTGAAGTTAAGTAGTGTCTTTTGTCTCTTAATCAAATGTTAGCAGAGGAGATGTCTTCCTTAACAAACTTGGTAATTAATAATGACAGAATAACTCAGTGCTGTGAACTTTCCAAAAGATTCTGGTGGGATTCATTAAAAACTAGGAGACATATATACTGTCACTTATAAATGATCTCTCTGTGATTTGCTAGTCCCATCTATTTCAGATTGTTTTGAAAAGTCTAACAGTACACATCAACTAGAACTAATATTGTTTTGGCATTACATTTATTGCACAAAGAATGATCATGATATCCGATAATATCTAATTTATCTTTGGTTATTCTTCTTCAAGGATTTCTCTTGCCCGTGGAGGTTCATAATGCTTCAGAAAATGTCTTTTCCTTTTGTTAAGAAAATATTCTGATGAATACACAGGTAGAATAATGTGTGCCTAGTGTCCTGTTAGCCCCAGGATGTCTTAAAAATGTATTTATCTCAATGGACCTATTCCTGTGAGGCAAAATGTAATAACAATTGAACATATACATCAACAAGCCAACCTACTGTGAAGGATGGCTTAGTTCACTTTTTCCAAAATACTAATTTTTAATGACCCCTTTGAATAGTTTCAGATATAGTAGATATGATCTCCTGCAGAGCTGCATGAAAGCTGACCTTGTCATTTCTCCTTATGAAATTATGGGCCTAATCCAGCTCCCGTTGAATTCAGGAGAGTTTTGCTTGACTAAAATCACAGGACTGGACACTGAATGATATAAATAGTAATTTGGTAGTCATTCTTGACACCTCCCTCTTGCTTGTTCCGGATATCTATGCTGGACATCTTGTGATCTCCCCCTCCAAGATCCATCTTTCTTTTTTTATCCAGACAGACAAAATGCTCCCCAAGGCTTTCATTATCTACCACCTTAATTGCTATAACTTCCACTTCTCTGGCCTCCAATATAACCATCTGACCCCTTTCTCTTCCATCAAAAACACAGCTGCTAAAATAATCTTTGTTGCTTAATCAGTGATTATATACCACTGAGAATATCATCTGAGGAGCTGAGGAAGAACATTTTCATCAAGTGTAGTGTATAGGAATCGGGTACTAATGCTTTATTATTTTGAGAGCTCTCTAGTGGCACTAATTTTGTTGTATGTTTTACAAGCCACCAGAAACCAGTCAGAGTAGTGGTATGGATGGAACTAGGCCTTGCTTGATTGTATATAGCTAGTAAACACAGCTATTTGGAGCCTGTCTCTGCCCATGTGGTTTCTTCATATTGTCATAGCTGCATAAAGAGTACAAGACACAATATTAAGGGCTCTCTATAAGGAAATAATATTACATAATATATAGAGCCAGATCCTCAGCTGTGTCCAGGGAGCACATCATGCAAATTGGACAGCTGGGATGCAAAGGCAGCCTACAAGTGAGCAGGGGCCACAGTGTACAGGGCCAGTGCTCAAAATACAACTCGAGATCACTGTACCATAGGGATGCCATACCCATGCCTGCTATGCTGGCACCAGGGAAAGGTGATGGCACAGAACAGGCATAAAAGCTTCTGGTCCAACAGAGAATTGATTTCTCCCCTTGCATTGTGATCAGCCTTCCAAGTACAGATATGGCAACTTTAAAGCCAGAATACTCCAGTGGTGTGACACAAGGTGCCTGTACTACACTTGGATATACCCCCCAAAACTTAAAATCTTTGGCCTGGTTTGTGGTGTTGGGGACTGTGCCTTTAAGTGCTGAGCTTGCCAGACAGTGAACCAAGATGGGGCACTGTGAAGTTTGTGTTGTTTTGCTCACCGTTTGGAACCAGACACAAGATAGAGCACAGCCATTGCAAGCCCCTTAAGCACTGAGTGATCAGCGGGCAGCACATGGTTCTCCTCTGACTTATGTTGGTATAAATCAGGAGTGACTCCATTGTGATCGCTATAAAACTGGCATAAATAAGAGGAGAAAAGTGTCTGTTAGTTTCAAATGTTGCAACATTACCTTGCAGTTTTATCTATTTTTGGATAGAGAACTGAACAATTCTAACCAAGATTGAAATTGGTTGGGCCTTTTTCCATCAATCTGTGCCCTTCTGTCGGGCTTGAGGTTGTGTGAGGGAGAATAAGACAGATTGCTGACACACCTGTGTGTCAGAGGAACATAGTTTAAAAAAAAATCTTTCCTCAGAACACTCCAGATGATTTTCAGCCACCTCATCTAAGGGCAGAATCTTGTGGTGTTTTTTTGCTACTGTCAAGATTTTCACCTAGAGACCTAGAAGAAAATGAAAATAGCAGAGATTTTCAAAAATATAATATAAGTTATTTGGGTCAAGGACCTATTTAAGATGTTATTTTGGTATAGCTCTCACAACATATTAGAGACTTTAACAAAGATATCATTTGATTAAACATATTTCAATAAAAGGCAGTTTTATAGTATAATAATTAGCTATTAGCCCCAAATTTGTTTTTTAATCAGCGGTGTCCAAATAGGCAATTTATATTAAAAAATTACATTATTTTCTTAATTGTTGTGACTAACTTGGTTTGTGAGAAATGTCATAACGTAATAATAATGTAGTAATAAGCTGTCAATTAATCTCAGTTAATGCACATGATTAATTAAAAAAATCAATTGTGATTAAAAACAAATTTTGCGATTAATCACAGATCTAATCACATTGTTAAATAATAATAGAATACCAATGGAAATTTATTAAATATTTTTTGATGTTTTTCTATATTTTCAGGTATATTGATTTTAATTACAACATAGAATACAAAGTATACAGTGCTCACTTTATATTATTATTTTTATTACAAGTGATTGCACTGTAAAAATGATAAAAGAAACTGTATCTTTCAATTCACCTCATACAAGTACTGTAGTGCAATCTCTTTATCATGAAAGTGCAATTTAAAAATGTAGATTTTTTTTATTATATAACTGCACTCAAAAACAAAACAATGTAAAACTTTAGAGCTTACAAGTCCACTCAGACCTACTTCTTGTTCAGCCAATCACTAAGACAAACAAGTTTGTTTACATTTATGGGAGATAATGCTGCCCACTTCTTATTTACAGTGTCATCTGAAAGTGAGAACGGGTGTTCGCATGGCACTTTTGTAGCCGGCATTGCAAGATATTTATGTGCCAGATATGCTAAACATTTATGTACCCCTTCGTGCTTCAGCCACCATTCCAGAGGACTTGCTTCCATGCTAATGATGCTTGTTAAAACAATGATGCATTAATTAAATTTTGACTCAACTCCTTGGGGGAGAATTGTATGTCTCCTGCTCTATTTTACCCACATTATGCCATATATTGGATAAATATGTCTTGGATGATGACCCAGCACATGTTGTTCTTTTAAGAACACATTCACTGCAGAGTTAACAAAATGCAAAGAAGGTACTAATGTGAGAGTTCTAAAGATAGTTATGTCACTCGATCCAAGGTTTAAGAATCTGAAGTGCCTTGCAAAGTCTGAGAGGTACAAGGTGTGGATCATGCTTTCAGAAGTCTTAAAAGAGCAACACTCTGATGTGGAAACGACAGAACCTGAACCACCAAAAAAGAAAATCGTCCACCTGCTGGTGGCATCTGACTCAGATGATGAAAATGAACATGTGTCGGTCTGCACTGCTTTGAATTGTTATAGAGCAAATCCCATCGTTAGCATGGACACATGTCCTCTGGAATGGTGGTTGAAACATGAAGGGACATGTGAATCTTTAGCACATCTGGCACATAAATATCTTGCGATGCTGGCTGCAACAGTCCCATGCGAATGCTTTTTCTAACTTTCAGTTTACATGGTAAACAAGAAGTGGACAGCATAATCTCCTGTAAGTTCAACTTTCATGATAAGGAGATTGCACTACAGTACTGTACTTGTAATGGGGGAATTGAAAAATACCATTTCTTTTGTTTTGTAAAGTGCAAGTATTTGTAATAAAAAAAGTATAAAGTGAGCACTATACACTTTGAATTCTGTGTTGTAATTGAAATCAATATATTTGAAAATGTAGAAAACACCCAAAATATTTAAATAAATGGTATTCTAATATTGTTTAACAGTACGGTTAATTGTGTGATTAATCACAATTAAATTTTTTAATCATGCAATTATTTGCAATTAATTTTTAATCGCTTGACATCCCTAAAAATAGTACTATGAATAATAATTAATAATACTTTAATATCTCTTTTAATCAAAGGATGAAAAACCACTTACATTAGTAGTTTAAGCCTAGTAATACTATCTGGCCGTTCAGTAATAGAGGTCTCTGATCAGTGAGGAGAAATTGGTGGTAGTGGGGAACTTTTGTGAGGGAGGAGGAATAGAAGGAAACCATGGGTTTGGGAATGTGAAGGAAGGGAATTGGAGGAAGTGGAAAAAAGCTGAAATAATTTATTTTCCATATGTTCATAGATACTTAAAAAAGGAATTGTCATGTTATAGCAGAATGCTTGAAGTAGCCCCTTACTACATTACCTTGTTATAGCTTGGATGGTTATAATCGTGAGTGACTTCACATGATACTGTCTTTCCTGTAAGAAAAGTAAACCTGTAAGGAACAAGCCCTACTTTCTCTCTATATAAATATAGATAGAGGTTGCTCCTGCCAAAGATAATTGTTAGCTGCAAGAAGGAGTAAGGGCTTATTCCGTTCATACCTCCCCATCACTACCAAGCTGTATTAATACGCAATACCTATTTTACAGTTGGAAAACTGAGGAAGATGGACCTTAAGAGGCTTACCCAAGTTCCACAGGCCAAAACTGGCTCCAAGACTCCTGCTTTTGCCATGAAGCAATACTGCCTCTCTGGAGCCATTTCAATAAATTTTTTGAAAGGGATGAACTCTACTTGTTATACTGACGTTTGTTCATTTCTCTTGGGAAGCACTTCAGACCTGTAGCTTATTTTCCAGTGCTTCCTGGCAAACTGAGATAGGCTTCAGCCATGTTAAGAAGAACAGTGACAAATGAGCATTAGGAACAACAACGATTTTCCTCATCTTAACTGCAAATAATTAATTATATAGTGAATTAAAACTGATAGCAAATCTATGCAGCTGCTCCATAACATGGGCAGCTGTACCTCTAGTCCCTGCTGTCTACATTTGATAGAGCCAAGCTATGATATAGCAGCTAAATCTCCTAAAAGACTAAAATGACGTGTTTTTTTTAAAAAGGCAGAGGCAGAGAAAAAAATAGTGGTCCATTAAAGGGAGAGGGAGAAGTAGTTAGATCAAATTGAGTTGATGAAACAGAGAACAAGATTCTTTCACCAACTCTGTTCCTTCACACAATCTTGCTCTTGCTGCACAAGTTTATGTAAAGGGCAAAGGGAGGCTGGGGCTGAGCGAGTGGAGCTGCAATCAGAAAGACAAAAGGTCTGTGAGGTACTTTAGCAGGTACAATGAGAATATTTTGAACAAGAAGGGCAATTTGGAACTAGTTAAAAGGGATTGGGATCTTGTGTAGCTGTTTGAAGATGAAGGCGAGGTCATGTGGCTGAGGATTTTTGTATATGTGAGAAGGGGAGCATTAGCATTCTGTATCTGCTGGAGTTTGGGGAGCAGGGAGTTGTGGTGTTCTGGTTAGAAGAGATCACAGTGTGAGTGGGGGTGTCAGTAGAGCTGGACTTCAAGCAATGGTTCACCTGTAAAGGTAGATTTTAGAGAAGGAAAGGACAGGAAGAATGGATCGAGAAGGAAAGTTCAGAGGAAGGATGATAGCAAAGTTATAGCTAATGAAGTCCAATGGAAATCTGATTTGAGAATGGAGATAGAGAATTTCTCCTCATTTAGAATCATTTAGCTGAAGGAAGCTACACATTTACTTGGTCAAGAAAGGCAGAGTAGAGGAATATTGAGAAGACAATGAAAATATTGCAAGATCTTTACAGTTGACTATTATTCCCACAGAAGTGGTAATTCATTTCAGCCACAGTCACATCTGCCATATTTTGACTGGCAGGGAGTAACTTAGATAGTCAAGCCATAGTGTCTACACACACCCGGAGACAAGGCAAACTATCATCTTACTGTGTCTAGAAAATGAACAGAATCAGAGGGAGTTTCACTGGAACAAGAGGAAAAACCCAAATCAGGACCTGCACCCACCGAGTTAGTCTGTCCCTTTACTCCAGAAAGAACAGGAATGAATAAGGACTGTTAGTCCATATGAAATCTTTATGTTCATGCTAATTTTTAAAAGCAGTTGTTATGAGTTGTATGAGAAAGGAACTATGCATACTCAGTAAATATGTCTTCATACGTAAGGTAATTTGAGGTCCTTGGATGAAATATATTATCTACAGTTTATGCAAAGTATTATTATCATAATTATTTATTATTTATTGTTGAGGAAACAATTTGTATTTTGTAAACTCCTTAAATACATATTCACATAATAATAGACCTCTCCAGTAAATAATATGTGAATACTTAACATCATTAAATTATATTTGCATTTTGTAAATTATCTAAATATGTATTTACCAAACAAACTTTGGAAAGGAACTTTCTCACCCCAGGGCAAAAGGAAAATTAGAATTGAAACTACAGGTTATAGTACATCTAGTAACAGCTTTCACTAGCTAAGAATCTGATTTGTTATTTTCCCAAAAAAACCAAACACATTTCCAAACAATATCCATGCATTGACCATTTTTTATAGGATGGGATCATGATATGTATGGACCACGCTCAACTCCCACTGGAGTCAATGGACTATGAGGAGTCTAGCAATTCGTTTTGTGGAACATTCCCATTGGCTACACTGGGAGTTCTGTATACAGAATGATGTGTTATGAATGAAGCACTCCTTAATAAATAATAATAATAATGATTTCCAGCAGAGAAATAATAAATGTCAGATCTGTGGTGAGAAACCACTCAGTTTTGTTACAATCACCTCGTAGTTGAGCAGTGATCAGGGATTTTTAGAAACCTGGCTTGCTAATTGCACAGGGAGATAACCATTAAAAGCCCAAGCTTTTACTGTTATATTCTCAGATCTAGGATTTGATGGACATTGGTGTATTTGGCTAGAAAAGGTACTATACCAGCCTAAAAAAGTGCTTACCTGAACACAATTTCAGGTGGGAGTGTTGTGGATTGCAAAGTAATATTAATAAATTAATGGAGTCATGACTGTGAATGTGCAAGTCTTGTAGTTTAAAAAGAGCAAACCTTTATCACAGCACTTATATGACCTTTTGAAGTTATAGAGATCATAGACTCACAGACTTTAAGGCAAGAAGGGACCATCATGATCATCTAGCCTGACCTCCTGCACATCACAGGCTACAGAAACTCACCCACCCACTTCTATAATAGACCCATAACCTCTGGCTGAGTTACTGAAGTTCTCAAATCATGATTTAAGGACTTCAAATTACAGAGAAGCCACCATTTACACTGGTTTAAACTGGCAGGTGACCCGGGCCCCATGCTGCAGAGGAAAGCCCCCCAGGGACTCTGCCAATCTGCCCCAGGGGAAAATTCCTTCCTGACCCTAAATATGATGATCAGTTAGACCCCAAGCATGTGGACAAGACCCACCAGCCAGACATCGAGAAAAATTTTCTGTAGTAACTCAGAGCCCTCCCCATCACTGGCCGTTGGAGATATTTGCTGCTAGCAGTTGCAGATCAGCTACATGCTATTGTAGGCAGTCTCATCATACCATCCCCTCCATAAACTTATCAACCTCAGTCTGATATATTTTTATGCACTCACTCCCTTGTTATAATAAAATAATAGCTATGGTTATCAATTATTAAGATAATTTTATTATTAAAGTTGGCTGAGGGAGGCAGCTGAGTGATAGGGATGGCACCTTTGCATTGTGGTTGGGGAACTGGTGGCATCTTGTCCACTAAGAGAAATGTGTCCTAATGCTCAGAAGTAGATTTATGGAAAAGGTAACATGGTCTTCTCTTATCATGTCGAGGGAAAGGTAGAGGGAACAGGGAACGGGAGGAACACAGACTCCAGTTGTGGAGGAGTGGGAGGGTAAAGAAGCTGAGGATGAATATACATGACTTCAGCCTTCTAAGGATTAATGGTAGAGAAGACAGACATCAGGGAACAAATAAGGTGAGTGAATAAGACAATTACAGCTTAGCAGAGCGCAGGAGAAATACATTATAAAACTCTTAAAGAAACAAATTAAAAACTCCCCTCTGAGTAAAATCCTTGTACATCACCTAAAGCTAGTCTAGCCTTTTCTCTGTTTTTTTTCTTCTGACCTCTCAGAGAATCCTAATAAGTTTGAGACTCTCTCTGAGAAAAAACAAAAGCCACTAACAATATTGTAAATGAAAAGACAAACTGTCCAAGAAGGCGAACAGGCCAATTACCTTGAAAAAATTCCAGGACATCACAATCCAGACATGAATTGACAAATGTCAGAAGGTCATTTGAATTTATAATGATGAAAGCAACACCCATGTTTTGAGGCAGAATTATCTCATGGCTAATATAGACTTTAACATAGTCTATCCTTGATATCCACTTAGTAGTTATTCTAAAAGATATTCTTTCTTGTGGAGGTGGGTCAGGTTAGGTAATGGAATTGGTCTTCAGTATATCTATGCACTAAGTGTGAAATAAACCCATGTGCAGATTGCCTGCATGAGGCCTACACACCTTGTAAGCCGTATCTTGAGATGGCTTAACATGGTGGTTGTCACTCCATAATCATTAAAGTAGATTAGTCATCTAGGCTAATTTTTTTCTGTCCAGAATGTCAGACCTGTTGTATTAATTTAGATGGAATATAGGACCAAAAGTGTTAACATAGCCCTTTAACTGTCCAACATTAAACAGTGTTAAACAAGCTCTCAGGTTTAATATACAGAGACCTCAACCTGCTTAGTACCATAGCAA
Source organism: Mauremys mutica (assembly GCF_020497125.1). Classification (NCBI taxonomy): domain Eukaryota; kingdom Metazoa; phylum Chordata; order Testudines; family Geoemydidae; genus Mauremys; species Mauremys mutica. The sequence goes on along the minus strand of NC_059073.1, from coordinate 188,058,111 downwards.
ACACAACATTAACAATTCTTGTAACCTTTTCTTAAAGACATAGACAAGAAGGAAAAACAGTGAAAGCATTTGAAATATAAAGTAATAAGTAAGACCTTTCACTGTAAAAACATTCCTTGTTCCCTTTTAACTGAAAAGAGTTTTAAAAGAAGAAGGGAGGGGGGGAAACAATCTTGTCTGACAGTTTCTTAGACGGTATCAAAGATGGTAACAACAATATTTTGGGGTAATAGCGAAGAAGTTAGTTGAGATGGACAGGAGCTGTTGTTAAAATGTAAAGCTGTTTCATTTGCACTTAGGATGGAAGCATCCCATGCACCGCTACAGACTGGGGACCGACTGGCTAAGCAGCCGTTCTGCAGAAAAGGACCTGGGGATTACAGTGGATGAGAAGCTGGATATGAGTCAGCAGTGTGCCCTTGTTGCCAAGAAGGCTAATGGCATACTGGGATGCATTAGTAGGAGCATTGCCACCAGATCGAGGGAAGTGATTATTCCCCTCTATTCAGCACTGGTGAGGCCACAGCTGGGGTATTATGTCCAGTTTTGGGCCCCCCACAACAGAAGGGATGTGAACAAATTTGAGAGACTCCAGCGGAGGGCAACGAAAATGATCAGGGGGCTGGGCACATGACTTATGAGGCGAAGCTGAGGGAACTGGGCTTGTTTAGTCTGCAGAAGAGAAGAGTGAGGGGGGGATTTGACAGCAGCTTTCAATTACCTGAAGGGGGGTTCCAAAGAGGATGGAGCTAGGTTATTCTCAGTGGTGGCAGATGACAGAACAAGGAGCAATAGTCTCAAGTTGCATTTGGGGAAGTCTAGGTTGGATATTAGGAAACACTATTTCACTAGGAGGGTGGTGAAGCACTAGGGAGGTGGTGGAATCTCCATCCTTAGAGGTCTTTAAGACCTGTCGTTGCAAAGCCCTGGCTGGGATGATTTAGTTGGTGTTGGTCCTGCTTTGAGCAGGGAATTGGACTAGATGACCTCCTGAGGTCTCTTCCAACCCCAATCTTCTATGATCTCACATGGCATTTGGGATTCAGCTGGAAGTGGTAGGGGTAACAATGTCCTCTGAATCCCTCTCTCTGGCCCAGTCTGGTCAGGACATCTCTCAAGATCAGAATGACAAAGGCTGGGGTCTCAGGTGCCAGTGGGGGTGGCAGCCTTGATGATGAAGTTCACTCAAGTAGCTTTAGTCTGTTCTACCATCTTTTTCCCCCAACATCTTTTTATTTAAAGACCCAAAAAATAAGAGATGGGTGCAATAGTCTATTCACTCATTTTTTTTTGTCCACCAATTAGGCAGAGTTTCTGACACACCAATTTTGGCTAACTGATTTTTTTACTCTCATTATTTGCTTGTTTACCAGGCATGATCTTAACACGGTCCTTGATTAATATCAGTAGACCTTTTTGTTTAGATTAATTTAGTCTTTCTGTCTCCCTTTCATACCTTTTTCCATCAACATTTGCTATTGTGACATCTTATGATTTTACATACTTCTTGCAGTTGAGCTCACAATTAAGGTAAATTTGTAAGCCCAATTATTACAACAGACCCATGTATCACTCATTTCTCACTTAATTTCTCACTCATTTCTCACTTATTTTGCAGGCTCACATGGGTTTAAAGTAAGTTTAGACCTTGCACTCCCATTCTGCACAGGAGTGAGTTTCACCCTAAATGATCATGGGACAGTCACGTTATTAGTTCTGTGTCCCTGTAAAAACAATACAATAAAGAAGAATTTTGTTGTTGATGGATCTATTAAATACACAAATCTATACATGCTCCCAGTTTTAGAGAAACTAAAGCTATGGATTTTCACTCTTGTGCTCTAATAAGATAGGACATGGTGTCACAAGCTCTTTCCATTTTGATTTATAAAGGTTATCAGTCAAGACGCCCATATAAGCTCAGCCTCCAACCACTCTATTAATTATTTGTGACAGCATCTTAGTTGGGCACAAAACTCTTAAAACAGCCAAATTGGAAATTAAATCTGAGAATGAGACTTGCATAGTAAATTATCCAGAGTATAAATCACTGTTTAAAAGAAGTGTTTTGTTACTATGAATAAAGAGTTCTGAAATATGAATATGAATCTTGGGGTCCTGCAATTTGGTCTGTGGCATTTGGTGGTCGCCTCCTACTTCTTTCATTCCTCAGAAGGTGTTTCTTTTTAGTCTGCACCTAACATAGATTTGGTAAAATATGGGCTACTGTATATCTGGAATAACCCCATTGAAATCAAAGTTGGTGTAAGTGAGACCCCCATATGTACTGTGTACAATATCAGATGTACTTAATATATAATGGATTGATTTTTGTCATCCCCAGGGCATTTTTGTTTGAAAAACTGAGCACAGGGAAAGGTAAAGATGGCACCATAAACTGCCTCATTGGCCTCCTTCATATCCCTCCTTAAAACTCTCCTTTGTCACTATGATGGGTTGGATCACAGAACCCCCCCTGGGAGCTGCAAACTGATGTGCCAAGACTACCTCTGCTCCTGTTTTCCCTGCCAGCTCAGGACTCCAGCACTCTGTCTTGCTGAACCAGGCACTTCCATCTGTTCCAACAAAGACCTTAGCCCGGGAGAATTTGCGGGCAGCTCAGGCGAAACAGGAGCGGAACTATAACCAAGAGGCACGGGCCCGGAGGTTCGCTTCTGGGGACCGGGTCCTACTGCTTCTACCATCCAGCGAGTCAAAGCTGTTGGCCCGCTGGCAGGGGCCCTATGAGGTGGTGCGGCAAGCGGGACCCGTGATCTACGAAATCCATCAACCCGACCGACGGAAGAGGCTCCAGATCTACCACGTCAACCTGCTAAAGCCATGGTGTGACCGAGAGGGCCTACTGATTGACCCTTGCCCGCTTGATCCAGAGCTGGGCCCGGAGGCAACCGAGACGAGGAGTTTAGAAGAACCCCCGATAGGCACCTCGCTCATGGCAGAGCAACGTAAACAGACTAAGTGTCCTGCAGGCGTTCCAAAAGACCTTCACGGCAGTCCCAGGGTATACGACCCTGGCCTGTCACACGATTCTGACCGAGCCAGGGAAGACCGTCAGAGAAACCACCCAGCCTTTGCCATACCGAATGCGCCAGGAGGTAGAAGAAGAAGTCCAAGCCATGTTGGCCTTGTGGGTCATCGAGCCTTCCCACAGTGAATGGCGTAGTCCGGTGGTTCTGGTCCCCAAACCGGACGGCACCCGCAGATTTTGTATCGACTTCCGTCGGGTAAACGCCATCTCGCGTTTTGATGCCTATCCGATGCCCAGGGTGGACGAACTCCTGGGCCGCCTGGGGGGAAGCCCAATTTATTACCACCCTGGATCTGAGCAAAGGATATTGGCAAATCCCACTCGACGAAGCATCTAAAGAGAAAACTGCCTTTGCTACCCCCTCAGGACTTTATCAATTCAACAGGATGCCGTTCGGCCTCCATGGGGCTCCAGCGACCTTCCAGCGGCTAATGGACCACCTCCTGCGGCCGCACCAGGAGTACGTGGCCGCCTACCTGGACGATGTGGTGATTTATAGCCGCCACTGGGAGGACCACCTCAACCAGGTCGCCGCGGTCCTACGAACCTTGCGGGAGGCAGGGTTGACCGCCAACCCTAAGAAATGCAGGATCGCCTGTCAGGAGACCACCTACCTTGGTTACACTGTGGGTGGAGGACGAATAAAACCCCTGGTAGGCAAGGTACAAGCCCTTGCGGACTGTCCCACACCCACGACGAAACGCCAAGTGCGGCAGTTCCTGGGCCTTGCCGGGTATTATCGGTGGTTTATTCCGCAATTCGCATCAATTGCCGCACCCCTAACTGAGCTCCTCACTAAAAATAGCCCTCGACAAGTGCGGTGGACGGCCAAGAGCGAGGTAGCCTTCCGGACCCTTAAGGACCGCCTGTGCCAGGAACCGGTCTTGTACAGCCCGGACTTCAACAAGCCATTTATCCTTCAAACAGACGCATCGGAAACCGGCGTAGGGGCGGTCATGTCTCAAGAAGCAGAAGGGGGGGACCATCCGGTAATATACCTCAGCCGGAAACTATTCCCCCGCGAGCGAAACTACTCCGTAATCGAGAAAGAAGCCCTAGCAGTGAAGTGGGCCTGTGACGCCCTCCGGTTCTTTCTCCTGGGTGCCCCGTTCACCCTCATCACGGACCACGCACCGCTCCAATGGTTAATGTGGATGAAGGGTAATAACCCCCGTATCATGCATTGGTACCTAGCCCTGCAACCCTACACCTTTAGCATCCGGCATCGGGCGGGCAAGGACCACGCAAATGCCGACTTCCTCTCCCGCCTTGGGGAAATGGAAGGTTCTGGCCCCAAGAAGTGGGAGCCAGACTTGATGGGGCGGGGAGTGTAGCGGGTCGGTGTGGCTCCCCTCCTCCCCGGAGAAGGTTAAGCCCCAGACACAGGAAGGGGCGGGGCTACAGAGTGGTGAGCCCGCCCCTCAGAGGGTCAGACGGCGACCCGGAAGGATAAAAGCCGGCCCTTCCAGCCCAGTCAGTGCCCAGCCACCGGGGAGAGCAGACCTGCCTGAGGGAGCTCCTACCGGAGGAACCGCTGGAGCCCCGGACAGCTGCCTGGACTGGCCAGAGAGCACCCCACCTCGCTACTGGGAAGACCTGCTGGAGCTTCCCCGCGCCACCTACGACGAGGAGCCCGTAGGAACTTCCCCGCTACCGTGCTGAGCCTGTTACCCCGAGGAACCCCCGGAGCAGGATTGGCCGGACTTCCCCGGGGAACTACCCGATCTACCCCGCAGCCCGGGTTGTGAGGAGCCCATGCAGTGGGACTTCCCAGGACCAGACGCCGTGGACCAGGTAGGACAAGAGGGGGATGTTGGAAGTGGCCCGGGGGCAGCCGACCTCAGTCAGGCTACTGATCAGACAATACCCATGTCAGTGTGTTGCGGTCAGGATCCCCACTGACCGTCAGCGGTGACGACCGCTGTCTAGGGCCCCGGGCTGGGACACAGTGGAGTGAGTGGGCCTGTGTCCCCCCTGCCACCCCACTCACGGGTGGCAGTTATCCCCCTCACCAAACTGCTCAGCCTGCTACAAGAGGCCTGAGCTCCTGTACTGTTTACTGCTCAGCCTGCCACAAGAGGCCTGAGCTCCTGTACTGTTTACTGCTCAGCCTGCTACCAGAGGCCTGAGCTCTCCTGGTACTGCTTGCAGCCCAGCCCCTGCACCAGAGGGCCTGAGCCTTACCTAGACTGTTTGCAGCCCAGCCCCTGCACCAGAGGGCCTGGGCCCTTTCTAGACTGTTTATACTACTTACAGCTCAGCCTGGCAGCAAAAGGCCTGAGCTCCAACTGACTCTGTCTTTATTGCCTAGCCTTAAAGGGACAGGACAGAGCCCCTGTGAGAAAAGCGGGCCGGTGTGGCTCCCCTCCTCCCCTCAGAGGGTTGAGCCCCGGACCCACCTGTTACAGGGAGTCATGTGCATTTTTTCCTAGACCAAGTCTGCAGACCCCACTCTGTTTCCCCTCCCCCCCTCCAAAAATAGTTTTCCTAATTATTATATTCTAAAATAATAAATTCAGAAATGGAACAATTCAGAAATGGAACTATATGATTGATATGCATTCTCAATTATTTGCATATTTTTGCCTTGTGAGTGAAGGCAATGTTTGATATAGTTTTCTGTTGATACATTTCTTTTGATTTTCATGTATAATGCTTAGCATATAATTCATTTTATGTTTTGTTTCCTTGCTTTTGTGGAAGAGAAAATAAAATTTAATAAACTATAAAGCAAAAACCTACTTCAACAAACTCTGCATAATCCAAAAAGAAAATAGCAGTTCACTAATGGCCAATGGAATTACTGGGACAGCTCTCAGAGTAAAGCATTCTGATGACAGAATCTGGTTCTTAGTTAATGTGTTTTGACAGAATAGGAGGAATCACTTTGTCACAGTGGAGTTGTTTATAGCCTCCCATTGAATCCTTATAGTTATCAATTTTAACTTTGGTTTGTTTTCCTCTTCATGGCATTTGGGGCATCTTATGTATATCTGTACTTTAGAGAAAGGGTTCTCAGAATATGGGTCATGTCTCATGATACATTTGGCACCACAAACAAATTTCAGGGAGGCCACACAGCCACACTCCCATTTTCTCCCTTTTTTACCCTTTCAGTAAAATCAGAAGTATGTTTCCAGCCCTTACAGTTGCAGAGAGATGCTCAAAAACATGAACTGAACGTAAACTGATGCAGTGATGACTGCGTGAATCTGCAGACAGCTTGAAGAAGGAAAATTAGGCCGGAAGGTCCACAGAACAGGGAATAAAGGAAGAGTAAAAGGATTGCCCTGCTACCTGGTTCCACGGAACAGTGCGAACAGTGCAGAGAGCATGCCCAGTACTACAGCTAACTTACCTTTGAGAGGAAGCTGGAGAGCAAGGATCAGCAACAGGCAAGCCCCAGCAGGACAGGGAGACAGAAAATATAATGTTTGGAACCTGGCTATGAAAAAAAAAGGTCAATTCCATGGCAAACACACTCCATTTTGAGTCACCTTGGAAAATGCCAGATTCCATCACCGCAGAATTGCACAGTCAGACTGAGACGATTGACACTTTTTCTAAAGTACTCCAGTGTAACCACTGCAAACCTTGGGCTAGATTGTATCCTTTAATCCACAGCCCTCAGTAGAGTGCCGGACTAGAGCTGTTATTATCCTAGTGTAACTTGATAGACTTCCATGGAGTTAGTCCTGATTCACACTGGTGTAAGTAAGATCAGAATCAGGCCCAGGTTATTTTACAAACATACAAGTCCTAGTCCATATTCCAAAAGAGAACATTTTGAACGGAGCGTTGATTTTATTTGCTTAGAGAGGTATATTTACAAAAGAAATTATCATCATAAGGAGAGTACTCAGAGGTGCCTCCTCCACTGAATGAATAAACATTCCTGCAAGGTAACCCACACCATCCTTGCACAGTCTACTTGATGGAAAGCAATGAAGGCTTATATACAGGTCCAAATTAGTTCGTTATCAGCTTGAAAGATTGGCATAGGCTCATTTTAGGATCTGCCTCCGATATTAAAACAGCTGGATAAGTGACCTCATTCATTCCCCTCACAGTCCAGAAGTTCACTCGATCTAAATAGAGAATGCAATAACCACATAGTGCTCAAGCTGAGTCCAGTCTGTTCTGAATGTGACAGTCCCAAGGGGAATTCTGCGGTGGAATAGTTAGCAAGTTACTGCAACTGCTGCTTAATGCAGATGCCCAGAGCCAAACATATCCCAGTAATCAGGGATGCAAGTGAACACCTTCATGCTTACTCATGTAATTTAGGCATATTCCTTACCCTTTACCTCCAGGGCCAAGTAAAAGTCTTAGTCATGCAAATTGCTGAGCACCTCTTGAGAGGCGCTGAGGGACCTTAACTCCCACTGCCTTCATATAGCAATATGGTTACATATAAATCTTCTGGAGATGCTGAGTTCAACCAACTTTCTACATTTTTTAAGATGAATATTCTGCCTTATTTGCTCTGTGTCTTGAGTGCATTCCGTGCTTTTAATGCTTCAAGTATTTTACTAAATGCAATGTGAAGTTGATTATCTTTTTACGGGATGTGGGAAAATGGACCAAACTGGCCTTTTCCATACTTAAAATGGCTTTGGACTTCCTTCAAAACTCCAGATGTAGGGTTTTAGACCTCAAAGGACAAGTAACCAGAGAACATCAAGATCCTTGGGGCATTATATGTCTACAGTTTCTTGCATAATGAGGCCCTAATCCCCCATTGTGGACTGTAGGTGCTACCTGTGATAAAATGGGGAATTTTCTTAATGTTTTGAGTTAATATTGTTTCCCTATGAGTTGCATGTTTAACCAAGTTGTGGGAAAGGACACTTATTGTTGCCGAGGACCAGGTGTGACCCCGCTAGCAACCTGGATCTCAGACAATGGGTTGGACGCGTTGTGACTTAGTAACTGATGACCCGAAGGCCCACCCCAACTCAGAAGCCAGCCAGTTTTGGCCTGAGGGAGAACAAAGGGCTGACGAGAGAGCCACCAGGTGATCTAATTGCCTGGGAAAGAAGACAAAGGAGGAAAGAGGAGTAGGTGGAGTTAAAGTGTGGTCTGCGGGAAGCAGGTAGGCTGCTGGACTGGGGGTTGGGCGAGGAAGCACTGGGCTCTGGTCAGACCCAGGTGCACTTGGCTGTAGCTTCCCATTCTCTATGGCTGACCTAATGGCTATATTCCAGACATTTAACAAATCCTTCTGTTTCTCAATGCTCTCTGAGAGTCACTCCAGTCTAAACAGGTTGGGGTTGCATTGCTCCATTGGGGTGTACAAGCCTCCCCCAGAGATCCAGTTTGACTGGACTCACTGAGGAGAGCTCATGGAGCGAGACAGGCATTCTGAAGGCTCCAGGGTGTGGTGCCAGGAGGCAGGAGAGTAAAAAGGCTTAACCCTAGAAAGTAAGTGCAATGCTTGAGGATGGCTGAAACACTGAAGCGGGTTCCTCCCAGGGACTGTACAGAGCTGAGAGAGAGCACCGTCCAGTGGCACCATGACACTACCACAATACAAATAATACATATTAAATGTAATCACTATTCAAACCCTTCTGCCATCAAATGTACTGGTGTTCACACACTTCCTGCAATACTTTGGGCCAAATCCCAGTTCAGTGGAGTTCAAGGGCAAAATGCCTATTAATTACAATGGGGAAGGGATTTGGCTCTGAATCTTTCAACCAGCAAATTATACCAAAAGAAATATTTGGGAAGATCTGGAGAAGAATTTAAATTTTAACCCTCTTTTAAGTACTACAATTAAAGTTTTTGTGCCAGAGAAAACTCTATTGTGTGGGAAATGTGTCTGGATAAAGGAATGGTTTGGTTTTTTCGTAGTCACATAATGACATTTCTCTCAAAGGTCTCTGCATTTATTTATTTATTTTCATTTAAAAACACTTTTAGGGATACTTGTATTGATGTTATCTGTTCTTGTAAAGGTCTGCCTCTGGTTGGATTGTTGGGCCTTATTAACGTTTCTGAAGAGGTTTTCTTTTTGTGTATTTAGTGTTAACGTGTTTTAAGAAGCTTTTCCATGTGTCTCCCCTTTCTCCCTTATGGTTTTATTGTAACTTTTCTTTTCTGAAGTGAAGATTTTCATTTACTGGCCTCAATGAGAAAGTAAACAGTGCCATGTAGGTAAAAGTCAGCAGTCATTGGATTTTATTTAGACTAGACTAGCCTGTCAGTGACATGAACAAAACAAAAACAAAGATTTTTTAATAAAATCCATCATATAAAGGTATCCCTCAGTCTGATCGTTCTGTTGGAATAATCTCTTAACCCATTCTTTTTGCCTGTGACAGCCACAGGTAAATCTCACACTGGGGTCTTTGCCAATATCCTAAATTGATTTTAGTTGCTCTGCTTTTAACTGTTAATTGACTCTCTAATCACATGGAACAGTGCTTTTCCAAATGAATTTTTATTTTGCCTTTAATTATAGGATAAAAATGTTAAAACAATGAATGTAGTTGTTCTGTCAGCAAAAATATGAACTGTGTTTATTAGGGCAAACCATTAACTAATCCTTGCAGAGAAATGGAACTGTGGCAGAATTAATCTTAGTTTTATGTGACTTTGCTTGGCATCTATAAACAGAACCGTGTTAATGTTTATTACTTATTTTGTGGTGTATATAATTTTTGGTAGCATTACTGTTAATGTACTATATGAGTGTATATGAGCTGTAAAGTTAAAAGGAAGCAAAAGCATAGAGTAATGGCAGAAGGATGTCACTCTGTGATCTCTTCCCAGTCCTGCATGCCTCAAAACAGAATATCTACCAAACAGTGTGAATATCACAGATTATTTGGAAATTCAATGATCACTGCCTGCCTGAGCACAGGGATTTTGGGCTGTGCCCAGCTCAAACCAGTACCATTATTAGATGATTACATGACAAGGCTCCCAGACTGAGGTAAAACCCACGTGCTGGAATGAATCAACCCTGACACTGAGGGCCTAGTTGTTTTAACAGGCTGGGGTGTAATTGTTAACTGTTACCATGATTCCATAATCCTCTTCCCCCTCTCAGTCTCCATGCTGTTCATGAAGGATTAGCTCCCACTCACACAAGGGTTTTTTTTATAATATTTATTTTAAAAGCCTCCTTCCTTATCTGCCTGTCTATTCTCTGTTCTTATTTTCCCTCACTTCTTTCCTTTCCCCCTCCTTTTTCTCCTTTTCCCATTTGTTCTCCCCACCTCTCCTAGCTCTGCCTGTGGAAACTCCTTTTTGCTGTCTCAGAGCTGGAGGAAGGGTAGGTGCATATGCAAGTGCAGGTCTCTTCCCCATCAGCCCAAGGAGACAGACAACAGGGAGAATTTAATATAAATATAATTTGATTGAACAAGAAATTATTCCTAGAGCTGAGTAAAAAATAGATTATCCAGATTGGTGACTGAACTGAAAAATATACCATAAAATAAATCATTTCAAGTTAACTCCAAATTACAATTTGTTTTTCCTTAGCACAATGGAAAAAAAAAAAGAAAAGAAAAAGAAAACCACTGAAAAAAATTCAATTTGGGATCAAGCAAAATATTTCATTGGCCCTGAAATGAAACATTTCATTTTCAGGGGTGGGTTGTAATTTGTGTGTGTGTGTGTGTATTGTGTTTTGTTTGTTAAATATAGCTACATTTCCAAACAAAACATTTTGAACTGAACAACTGAAACGTTTTGCTCTGAAAGTGTGTCAAAACATAATATTTCCACTTTTTCTAAATTTGTTTTTCTCTGTTTTTATTGAGTTGAAACAATTTGCCAAATTCAATCCAAATGCACAAACAGCTTGATTAGACTGAAAAATGCACTTTTTGGCAGATAAAGTATTTACTGGAAAAAAATGGCCCAGATCTAATTATTCTCTGGTGGCCAGGGTGGTCTGAGAATGCATAAGGGAGAGCAGGGAGCAAAGAGCTCCCTCTATGTATCCCTGCACAGCAGCCCACCACAACTGTAATCCTTTTGGGCACTTTCTGACCTAGGATATCCCCTAGGCACTAGGACGGGTGGGGAGATGCAAAGCCATGATGTGCCCCCTCCCCCTACACACACACACACACACACCCCAATCTCAGAAGCAGTGACTCCACCTTAAATGGTGAATTAGCACCTACTCACCCCATATCTGAGTGTCTGAGGGTATGGCTACACTTGAGAGTTGCAGCGCTGGTGGAGGCTTTCCAGCGCTGCAATTAGTAACTGTCCACACCTGCAGGGCACATCCAGCGCTGCAACTCCCTGGCTGCAGCGCTGGCCGTACACCTGGGTCTGCTTGGGGAATAAGCATTGCAGCACTGGTTCTGCAGCGCTGGTCGTAAAGTGTGGCCACACACCAGCGCTGTTATTGGCCTCCAGGGTATTAGGAGATATCCCAGAATGCTTTTAACTAAATTATTCCCTTTGTTTTGTTATGCAGCCTCTCTTTGTTTTGTTGTGAAGGCGGCTCCGGGCTCAGGGAGCTGCTTATCTAAAAAAACAAACACAGCTCCTGTTTGCTGTGATCAATCTGTGAACAATCAAATGAGATATCCCCCTCCCTGCGTGATTCACAGGGGTTGAGTGTTTGCTTTTTGCTTGACCAGCAGCGAGAAAGGGAGTCGGCAGCTGCTTATCTGGTCTGCAGGCTTTTGCAGTTAAAGAGTAAGGGGTCGGAAAAAGTTTCTGATTTTGCAAGTCAGGGAGCCGATACACAGTGTTGGCTCCAAAAATCCACTCTCTCTCTCTCTCCCCCGCTCCCTGTCACACTACACTCCACCCCACCCCCCTCTTTTGAAAAGCACGTTGCTGCCACTTGAACTCTGGGATAGTTGCCCATAATGCATCACTCCCAAGAGCGCTGCAAATGCTGCAAATGTGGCCACACTGCAGCGCTGGTAGCTGTGAGTGTGGCCACACACCAGCGCTGTCCCTGCACAGCTGGACGACCAGCGCTGTAACTCCCAGCGCTGCAACTCTCAAGTGTAGCCATACCCTGAGTCCATGAAACAGAATTCCTTCCAGTGCTCTAACTGAAACAGTGAAGCCTTCAAGGGTACATCTACATGGGGATAAAAAGCCTAAGCCTGAACACTGACATAGCAATTTTTAGCCCTGCAAATCGAGCCTCACTAGCACAAATCATCTGACCAGGGCCATCCAAGGCCATGCTGTGTGGTCTTCATCCCCATGAAGACATACCCTAAATGGCATAACTGAGCCATGTGTAGAGCTGGATGGAAAAACAGTAACAATTTTAGTGGAATTGTTAGAATTTTTTTTTTAATGTTGAAATTTCATCAAAATATTTCAATTGTCTGGTGGGGAAAATCAACCAGCTGCTCAAACCCCACAAAAGTTTTCATTGAAAGATTTTTGAGGGGATATAATCACAAATGATGAAAAGTTTCACTGAAAACTCAACATTTAAGAAATTTCAACCATATCTAACCATGTATTCTGCAGGAAGGAAGAGCAGTACGGAGAGAGCGGCATGAGATAATGGCATATGCAGCAGGGAAAATAGTAAAGACATGTTTGTGGTCTCATGGATATGAAGTGTTCAGGGCAAAATATGGAGCTGCTCCTATTCATAATGTTACTTATGAATAATCACTTTTAAATAAATATATGAAATCAGTAGATGTTCATTATTCACTTTAAAAAAAAATTCTTGTTTAAAATGTTTCAGTCCTCCAGTCAGAAAGCACAAACAATAACATGTGTCTTAGGTGGTCAACCACCCAACAGAAGTTACAAGAGAAAAAAACAAATAGTCAAAGTAAACAGGTTTGATGTTTGATGTCAATCCCCAATCTGAAAATTATCCATCCAAACTATTCAATGAACATTTTTGAATAATGGGGCCAAATGAGTATGTAAACCAATGCAGCTCCATTGACTTTATTTTGATATCAGTTTACATCAACCAAGACCCACAGAATATGTTCGCTGAAAATCATGGTTAGTTCACAAGTGCTTTGTGAATCAAGAAAGGGGTCACATTCATAACATTATTCAGAAAGAATAGTTCCACCATCTGTACTCTATTGTTTTAGCCTTCCAGTGCTAAACTCCATTCAACTCCTATTCCTTTCCTGCAATGTTCTGCTCTTTCAAAATATTAATATAATTAAATGTGGGGATGGTGGACAATATACTGGCAAATTGACCCTATATTTATGAGAGGATGAACCAAAAATCTGCAACTGAACAGGTCCAAATGTAGTGGTTTAGATAGATTTCTGCTGTCCCCTAACAAAGGATTGTCATAAGAAAAGAAACCATATAAATGGCAAAGATGAAGGAAGAAAATTCTTATTTCAAACAAAACATAGAAGAGTTTCTCTGATTCTGACTATTGGATACGTGCATATGCAGGGTTCTCTTCACTAAACTAATTTATCTATGGCAAAGTTCAAGTAATGTGTGTCCTTAAACTCATATCAGCAGGTTCTAGTCTTTTCCCAAAGCCACTGGTTCCCTAGCTAAAGGAGAAAAAATGTGGTTAGAAGCAAAGGACACTGTTCCCATCTTGCAAGCTATGTTTCCTTCCCTTAAAGGCATGCTGAATTGAACATAATTGACACCTAGCTCAGTGCCAGCTGAATTATATTAAATCTGTCTCTACAAGTGTGTGCCCTTTGGCATTCAGTCATTCACAGCTAAATCCAGCTATCTGGAAGTTAGGACATTGACAAAAGTTTGCATTTGTTTTCTGTGTGTATGGTTGTGGTGGTTTAACAGAAATTGAGAACCAAGGTTAAACTTACTGAAATAAAAGAAATGTTATATATCATAATGTATTTTTTTTCTGGAAGACAGAGGTTGGATATGACAATTTACCAGGAATACTCCATCACTCTGACAGAGCACCTGAATCACAAATTGACTTTAATCCCAGTTGTTTCAAAATATATCCATATGTTTTTGCCATGCTCAGACCTTACTATGAGTGGGTGAACAATAATCAGAAGAACAAGTTAGATTACAGGTTCAAGAGCTTTGTCCCTCCAGCAAAATAATAGCAAAGGTGAGAACTATATCATACATTACTCCATTCAACTCAGTGCTCTCTGCCTGAAGTATCCTTACATAGATTTTTTTACTAATTGAGCATATTCTCTAGCTAAGCCCTCAAAGTGTGCTTATAAATTGTCCTTACCTTTAAAACATAGATGTTATAATTATTCCTTCAGACAGCCTACCATGAATTATGGATTCAGAATTATTTAATATTTTGTGTCTTTGTCAGAAGACAGCACCTCTACATTTATGTTTGTCTTTGTTTTGTGTTTATTATCTTTTACTTTTTTATATAGCCACACTGTTTGCATCTCAGACAGTGTTATCTATTTAAAATGACACATGCTTAGCAATTATGTTTAAGTGTTTTACATTACCTTGAAGTTAAAAAAGCTTTTTCTTCTACATAATTATATATTGCTCATGATGATTGAAGGTTTGTTGAGTGCTGCATCATGAAATAGTGCCCTGAATATTACAAAAAAGTGAGTCCCACCAAGTCTCCAGGTTTAGGAGCTGTCACACAGATCAGTTATTTTGTACTGCAATCACAGAGGCATCCCTAAAAGATTTAAACAATCGTAAAAGAAAATGCATTTTTCACTTCCAGAGTGGGAACTGTTGATCACCATAATTCTGAGAAGCAGTAAAATATCACAAGGAGAATAATCTTAAGACATTTCAGGTTCTTTCTACCTTTTCTCCTTCTCATGGTATTTGATTTGATCTTTAAGCAAGAGCACTTCTTTAGAATGAGTCCCTGAAAGAGGAAATATTTATGTGCAACAAATCCACCAGAAAAGAACTTTCCTGATGGAGACAACCGCAGAAGTCCTCCAAGAGGGAGAGCTCTGAATGTTGAAACAAGGAACTGTCCCTGCATCACTCGCATGCATGCATACACTCTTTCTCTCCCACCCTCTCCCTTTATATCAAACTCCTCTGGCCAAATATCTTAATACTCTTCTTTGACTCTTTATCAGAGCTGCCAAGCTGCAAGCTGCTCACTTGAAAAAACTTATTTATCTGCTTTGCATGATTTAAAATTAGTGTGGTAGCTGTCTGATCTCTTGACAAAATTATATATTTCCTAAATATTGAACAGAGGGTTACTTTGTTATTTGGAAACTTTAAAAAAAGGCAGTACATTGTCTTATTTTTGATTTTGAACTACAGACCATATTAAAAAGTATAACATTTCTCAAAATTGATCTGGATTTTGGTAAAAAAAAATTAAAAAGTCTAAATGACTTAAGAGCTTGTGTTCCATTTCCAAAAGTGACTTAGACATGTATGGACACATTTTCAAAAGTATTTAAGTGACTAAAGATGCAGATAGGTGCCTAGTGGGATTTTCAAAAGCCCCTAAACAGTGTAGACACCTAACTGCTATTAAAATCAATGATCTCACTACACCCTTATTTGCATCTTTAAATAACTAACTTCCTTTGAAAATCTGCCCGAGTGCCTAAGCCATTTTTCAAAATTGGACACAAGCTCCTTAGTCACTTAGGTGCTTTTGAAAATTGTACCCCTTGTAGCAAAATTACAATAGCCCTGATTCTTCAATAAGTGGCTTACTAATGTGAAGTAATCTACTCCTTTTGTTTGTTTCTTTGTTTGTTTGTTTGTTGCATCTGACCATGTCTTGTGGGAGAAATTTTGAAAAACATTCTGTATGTTTGCAAGCCAAAAATTGTGCTTTGGTTTATTGGCACGCAATTTTGAGCAACCAAGATCTTCCATGCAGAGAATTCTCAAGCTGCGCATACAAAAATAGTTTGGAGGTGGAACAAAGGTTATTGAAAGTTATATGCCCAGGATTTTTTGAGAGGCCCACATCATGCCCATTTTGAGAGTTTGGAGCTAAATTTGTAACTCACGGGAAAAAAAGAGGGCAAAATTTAACTTATTCCCTCACAAAAAACATTACAATTAAAAGCAACCAAGAAGATTCACGTAGGAATGTAGCATAGCTGGGTGACATTTTGGAAGCACTACAACAAATCAGGCACTAATGTATGAAATGAACAATTCTTGTTCTTTGCACAGACAATGGGATTTAGTAGTCATTGCAGTGTTATTTGTTATAATATTCAATTCAGTGTGAGCCAGAAAAGTCTAGCAAGACTCTAACATTCCCTTCGGTTTGCATGTTAAACAGCCATTCTCTTTAACCAGAGTTACTCATACATAATTACAGAAGATGGAAAACTAAGTCAGTGTCCTTAACAATCACAGAAAATCAAAACAGGAGCCAGCTAGTATAAAGACAATGCCAACATCCAACTTAATAGCATTTGGGGGGATAATTCCCTTTATTTTTTTAACAGAAAAATAATAGCTCAAATCCTTCATTTAAAGAATAGTAAGTTACACTAAGGGTGAAAAATATAGTTTTACAACAATATGACCCCATTTATTTCAGAGGCATTTCACAGGCATAAAATTGAAGTAACAACACTGAATCAAGCCATCTGTGGGCATGTCTACACTGCAATAAAATAACCATAGCACTGAATCTGAGAGCCTGGATCAATTGGCTTGAGCTCACAGGGCTTGGGCTGCAGGGCTAAGAATAGCAGTGTAGACATTTGGGTTTGGGCTGGATCCTGGGCTCCGAGAGCCACCTCCTTCATGGGGTCTCAGAGCCTAGGCTCCAGCCTGAGCCTCAATGTCTACACTGCTATTTTTAGTCCTGCAGATCAAACCGCACAAGTCTGAGTCTGCTGACCTGGACCAGATGGGTCTTTTATTGCAGTGCAGACATATCCGTACTCTCCCAATACCTGAGCACTATGACTGAGGGCAGGATTCTCCAATTTGTTAAGGTCTCTTTGTGTTCTGGAGATTCTCTGAGGCAAATTCCCCCTGTGCAGGGGGGATCTTTGCTTATGTACAGCTGAGGGAGGTAGCACAGCTGCCTCCTACAGTAGTCCTCATACTTCGTAAAGGGGGATGGGGATTGGGTAGGAGCATGCCAGGGCTGGAGAGAGTGTGGTGGAGCTGAGCTCTGTTATGTCCAGTCCTTCACTGCTGTAAGAGACGCAACACCAGCAGCCAGGTTGTTTTGAATCAGACAGTCACAACTGGCTCCCTGCAGCCACTCCTCTCCATTACATCTAAATTGTAGTTAGATGTTAGTGGGGAATCAGCACCAGGGTTCCTAATCCACCCTACCATGCCTTGGAGAACACATGGTATGTTTCAATTAATGTAAAGGTTCCTGCTTTCATTACAGCTGTCACAGACTATCTCCTTCTAATTCAGTTATTGTCATATAAAGTAAAACATGCATTAGATACACAGAGACACACTTGAGCTACTGTGGCATTAAGATACAGACTGCACTGTAGCAGGATGGAAAGATCTGGTTCAAATACCCTTCAAGAAGGTGCAACATACGTGTCCCTCCAAAGCCCGCAGCTCTGCCAGTTGGCGTACTGGAGAAACAGGCAGAGCCATGGCCTTGCTCTGTCCTTGACCCTCTCCATTTTTTTTAGGCTCTGTCCAGTATGTTGTTTTCTCCTCTTCCACCTGGGAAAGCTTTTTGGTGTGTTCTGCCCTCTGCAGCTGGGAGGATTTCTCCTGGTCAGTTCTGATTCTGAGTTCTGCTGCTTACAGTTACTTTACTGCTGGGTTGTCAATAAAAGAATTTAGAAAAAATGTAAGTGTAAAATATCAATTTAAATATTTATGTTAAGCTAATACGTATGTTAATCCTTTTGAGGGATAAAGCACTTGGAAAAGCAAACTGTTGTATTTATTGCCAGATATTCATAACAGCTGGATTTAAATCATTCTCAAGCCTTACCTAGGAAGAGTAGATTACTTGTTGCTATGGTAGTAACAGAGTCCTGCAAATAGATTAGGAAAACACAGGAGGCCAGTGCAATTGTAATTTAAATTACTATAAGGCTATTTAGAATTTAAATCTTTTTTTTTAAGGCAGTGTATTGAAAACATGAAGAGGAGCCCATGTGTACGGTGTATGAAACCAAATAAGGGCTTTAACCACTGAAGGTCAGCAAATAAGGTTAAAGCATAATGCACACAATGCTTGATGAAAGCATTATTGGGGATTAAAAAATCTGCATGTGTGTGGCATGAAAGACCATATTCTAAATTTGGTGCTCAGTGTGTGTAATTTCCATTGAGGTCAACTACCACTGGGCATGTATATTTGAGGGAAGAATTTGGCCTGTAATTAACTGTATGCTGAGCAACTTCTATTATTTATTTAAACGGTGGTAGTGTGTAAAGGCCCCCATCAGAACTTGACAGACACAATGGATTAATGTTGCTCCTGGCCCAAAGATTCTACAAAATAATCGGAGCCATGACTCACAACAAAGGTGTGTGACAAAAGAGAGGATGAGGGTAATGAAAATATGGCCATAGGTAACTATTGCACCAGTTGGCCTAGAATCATCATCGTAACTATTTAGAATTAAATCAAACCAGCTATCCACAGATGCTGGCTGATTTCTTGTCGGCTTCACATATCTTCTAGATCTGTTTGTCTGCAGTGTTGTTGTAGCTGTGTCAGTCTCAGGATATGAGAGACAAGGTGGGTCTGGTAGTATCTTTTATTGGACCAACTTTTCTCATTAACAAAAGTTGGTCCAGTGAAAGATATTACCTTACCAACATTGTCTGTTTGTCTATCATATTTCCAAGGCTCTTGTCATCTCGGCCCTAAGCATTTGAATTTGTTGAAAAATTTTAAATCTCAATTTCTAATTCCCTCTGACTCAATTTTTTTTTTTTGGTCAACATCAATCCCTCACCATCTCTAGGGGCTAAATGTAAGTGAAAATGCTATTTTCCAACCACCTCTATTAAACATCATACAAAGTGAAGAATGTCAGAGTCCATCACAAAATGGTGTTATTTCTCTTTCCCCTCATGGATCATTATGTGAATGCATGTGGCATTTTTGTTTTGGGGGGTTGCACTGCTATTGCTGTTTACAAGTGCCATTTCTGAGAGTTTGACTTTATGTCAAAGAATATCAGTATTCAAAGCAGCCTTGCATTTTGCTGTTCACTGAATGCTCTTGAATACACAGCATAGGCCAGCGACTAGTGCTCAGATAGCCTTGTGGACCTATGTCATATGTTATGTCATTCTTGTAACATCTCTCCAAATGGCTTCATGACCCTAAAAATCCTGGAGGCATGCTACTGAATCTGTTAGCTCTCAGTGGTAAAGCTTTGAAACCTAAAAACTGAAATGCACTATCAAGGTTTGTTTTAAATGAAAAAATGTCAGATATCTTAATTTTAGGGGCAAAAATCAAATGCTTAGGACATTTGCTAACCTAAGTTATTGGTGCTTCATATGAACAGTTTAAGCCCCCAATTCAGCAAGGTACTTAAACAGATTAATAATTTTAAGCATGTGAGTAGTGCTGTTCAAGTCAAAGTTACTAAAGTAACTTAAAATTATATGCATGCTCCAGCACCATGCTGAATTGGGGTCCTAAATTTATTTAGATGGTAAATTCTTTGGGGCAGGGATTTTATAACTCTGTTCTTAGGTACTATTGTAATAAACATGACTAATAACACCTCTACCCTGCTATAACGTGACCCAATATAACATGGGTTCACATATAGCACGGTAGCAGCGGGGCTTTCGCGGCGCTTTAAAGGGTCCGGGGCTCTGGCTGCTGCAGGGAGCCCAGGGCCCTTTAAATCAGCATTGGAGCCCTGCCGCCGCTACCCCAGGGCTACAGCAGTGGGGCTCGGGCAGCACTTTAAAGGGTCCGGGGCTCTGGCTGCTGCAGAGTCCTGGGCCTGGGGCTCCCTGTGGCCAGAGCCCCGGGCTCTTTAAATCACTGCTGCAGCCCTGCAACCGCTATCCCGATATAATGGTGTTTCACCTATAACGCCGTAGGGATTTTTGGCTCCTCACTACCGCGTTATATCAGGGTAGAGGTGTAGTACATTTGAAGTACATCTGCTGTCTATGTTAAACATCTGCTTCTGGGATTGTATCATTAAACCATAAACATAGGCTATGGTTGCACCTGGTATACAGGAGTCTGCATGGAAGTAAATCTTTGGTTTATAAACTGAAAGAGATGATGATTCAGGTTCTTTTGTTTATAGACGTGCAATTGCACTTGATATTTTGGGAAAACCTGCTCCAAAATTCTTTTGTTTTCAAACTGAGTCCATGTGTGAACATGAAGATTCTAAATGGTTGAAAATAAAATTAAGTACATCTCAGTATATTGATGATTGGGACAGATGAATATATATTAATCCATGTTCATCATTTATAATTTGGTACCCTGACTGTTTACTTTGCCCATCCACGCATCAATGAGCAAACACTTCCCCCACCACCACCACACACATACACTTGGCTGCATTTAAATCTAGTCACTAAAAATATTTAAGGGATAATGTTCCTGAACCAGATTTTTCATGTGGTTAAATGGCCAAGTTTCACTAAAGTCCATAGAAGGCATTTATTGTAAAGTGTAATCCAGTGTACTGAACGTAATTCCCTATTAATTGTTATATGATTATATGACAAGATACAATAAATGATAACTTATTATAATATAAAAAGTATAATTTGTCATTCACTATATGGAATTCAAAGTGTCACAGCTCTACTTTCTTGCAATTTCCAGTTATGTCACACTGGGTGCAGTGCATAGCTAAGGTGAATAATAATTTGAGACAGTGGCTTGTGAGGAAATGACAGAAGAAATGCGATAACACTCAGGTAGTATCAACGAGGATTTCAGTGTCCATGGTGAGGATATAGTAACGTTTGATTCTCCTGAGCTGCAATTGGCTGAAATTCCTTTCTTTGGGAGAGCGGGGGGCAAGTGTTTTATAGCTTATTGACTAAAACATTATATTGTAATAATATTTAAACTGTGATTAATTGGTTTGATTAATTAGATTACATTAATTTGATTTTAATTAATTAAGTTGTGAACTCTTGGGGACGTGGATTGTCCTTTCGTTCTTTGTGTAGTGCCTAGCACAATGGAGTGCTGGTCCATGACTGAGGCTAATGGGGGCTTCTGCGATGGAAATAATAGCTAACTAATAATAATAATAATAATAACATAGTACAAATGTTCAGCACTAAAATACAGCATAAGCCATAAACATAGGGAATAATAGATTTAAACAAGAAATTCATACACACATTAATACATATGACATAAGAAATCAAGTCAGAGAATATGAGAAGGTGTCTTGAGAATGTACAGGGTAAAACTAAGCTGCTTGCATTCTGATCTCACTTAATGCTAGTTTTACAATGCTAACTTGACTTGCATTAGTGAGAGATAAGAATCAGGCACCTAATTTTATCCTTCTTTTTCACACACAGATCCACAGTTGCAGCTACAGCTACAAGATTAAGCCAGAAATTAATTACAAGAAAATAATGCATAGTTCATAATTTGGGGGTAGAAACATGTGGCTTGTATTTCTTGGGGTAACAGTTTAAACAATTCGACCTTCAATCTTACAATCACATCTGTTTTCTTGATCCACTCAGTGTGCAATGGAATACTTTGCAAAAGAAAGCAGGCTGTGATTGTCTGGCTAGGCCAAAAGAATGACAGGAGACAGTAGATAGGGGAATCCTGTGGCACCTTATAGACTAAGGCTATGGCTACACTTGCACTTCAAAGCGCTGCCGCGGCAGCGCTTTGAAGCGGTAAGTGTAGTCAAAGCGCCAGCGCTGAGAGAGAGCTCTCCGAGTGCTGTCCGTACTCCACCTCCCTGTGGGGAATAACGTACAGCGCTGGGAGCCGCGCTCCCAGCGCTGGAGCTTTGACCACACTGGCGCTTTGCAGCACCGCAATTTGCAGCGCTGGAGAGGGTGTGTTTTCACACCCTGCTGCAGCGCTGCAAATTTGCAAGTGTAGCCATGGCCTAACAGACGTTTTGCAGCATGAGCTTTCATGGGCGAATACCCACTTCTTCGGATGCAAGTAGTGGAAATTTCCAGGGGCAGGACCAGACTTCAAATAGAAACTGCTGAGCTTCAGTTCATCTGGACCAGACTTCAAGGAGAAACTGCTGAGCTTCAGTTCATCTGCAAATTTGACACCATCAGCTCAGGATTAAACAAAGACTGTGAATGGCTTGCCAAGTACAGAACCAGTTTCTCCTCCCTTGGTTTTCACACCTCTACTGCTAGAACAGGGCCTCATCCTCCCTGATTGAACTAACCTCATTATCTCTAGCTTGCTTCTTGCTTGCATATATATACCTGCCCCTGGAAATTTCCACTACTTGCATCCGAAGAAGTGGGTATTCACCCACGAAAGCTCATGCTGCAAAACGTCTGTTAGTCTATAAGGTGCCACAGGATTCTTTGCTGCTTTTACAGATCCAGACTAACACGGCTACCCCTCTGATATTAGATAGGGGTTTTATCAGGCCACAACTTTGTTATTAGATAGATGTCTGGGACTACACCGGCGGATAAAAAATGTACAGTGCAGGTGCAAAATTTGTGTCCCTCCAGCAATTCCCTTGCCAGGACCTTACCAGTTCAATCCAATTCTGGGGAGTGGGGGGGAAGGAGGGGTTTCCACCAGTTTCTCCCCCCGCCCCTTTTCATCCAGGTCCCTCCAGCAATTCCTTTGCCTGGGACCTTTCCAATCACCCCCCTCACAGGAGGGGTTAAGGTAGACTATGATGATGGGGGGGTTGACTCCCTGCTGTAACAATCATAGGAGTCCCCAACTGCCCCCCGACTTCCTTAATTCCCAAGCACCTCTCCTTAATTCCTTTTCCAGGCCATTTTTCCATTCTTTTCTGCCTTCATTTATGGAGTACCTGCACTGAACATCCACTGTACAGTTAAATAAATAGTTGCGATATATGGCCTACTTCCCATCATGCTGTGCATGAACAAAGCCTACCTGAACCTGCTGCAAGGAAGGCAACCGCCCCCCCCCCCCCACACCCCACACACACACACACTGCAGCTGGCTAATGTGGTGGTAAGGGAAAAATTCCTTCCCAGCCCTTCTTAGCGGGGTGGTTAGAGTAATGCCCACTGCAGATATAACTAGACACCTGGCATATTTGTGACCTAATTAGGGAGGTAGGGTGAGTGCTGCCCAGCTTGCTCCAAGTGAATGAGGGAGGGGCCAAGCTCCATGCTGATCTTTTAAAACTCCTTATTCCTATGTGGTGAGTCATCCACCAGGCTGACTGCTTTTTCAGCAGCTTTATGTCTCCCCCACTCTGGCTTAGTAACTTGGAGTTCTCTTTAGCTAGATTCAGAGAGAGAAAGAGGTTTTATCAATATGCATATTATGAAGGAGTCTTGCCTAGGTGATTAACAATACTCTCATTTAGCAATTTTAGTTTATATTCTTGGGGAGGAGTATGCCTGACCTTGATTGATCTGTCATCTTTAGACAAAGTGTCTAACATGATTTGAACCATTTTCTTACTGTCTTCATAGGTGGATACCATTTAGGGTTAAACAGAGGTGGATAACTTTTCTAAATTATTTTTCTGAGAGCCAGAAGGACCCATTTGTTATTAACCACTCAAGTCATATCTGTTCCATATATCCCTTACAAGGGGGTCTGATTCTCATTGTTTCATGAATGTGAATCAGGAATTATGCCTTGACTTGAAAATTGCTTTGACAGAAGACTCATAGCTGTCTAACTTCTTGAGACTCTGTCTCTCAGATCCAAGTAGCAGGAAAATGGTTTTAATGGCTGATGCATTATTACTGAAGCCACCTTTCACAACCCTCCCCTGATTAAATTCCTTAATGCACCCTTACTGTACTTGGGGTCTAGAGGACATGCAGTACTTTTCACTTTTAACTTTAGCTTTCTATGATTTTGTTTTTTGACACGTTAAAATTCTGTGTGTGTGTGAGTATGTGTGTGTGTGAGAGAGAGAGAGAGAGAGAGAGAGAGAGAGAGAGAGAGAAAGAGAGATTAAGAAGTCCCCTTGGTAAAATCATTACTCATTTCATTGCTAAAATCATGTGGCCTAGTTTATTTAAAGGAGAAAAACCTTTTCATTTATTCCAGCAGATTCCCATATATTTTAAAGTGTGTTTGTGTAAAAATACAGCTAGATCAAAATTATTTATTTACTTACATATGGAATACATTAATTGTAGAAGTTTAACCTGATTAAGAAAATTAGTTGCCAACACAATGCTTTCATTTATTTCACTGCTCTGCCCAGAAAACAATCAAACAAGCAATTAGTTGTACAATTTTATACAGCAGCCTGGACTAATGTGAAAGCCTCTTGGCAGCATGTGGTGGATGTGATGATGATAAAGCAATGAACATAAAGAGAATTGGTGAGCAACAAATTAGTAAGAAAGCACATAAAAGTACTTTGTATCCCTACTTGGTGCTTTGGTACTTACTCAGCCACATTGAGATTAATTTGTTATCATACAATTAGTCATGTATTTCTTTCCTGGAGAGGTCAGGAAAGGTCGATTTTATGTGTAATTTTATTTTACTGGAAAAAGCATTTTATATTCCCCAAGAAACAAAATAAATAGACTGGCTAAATCTTGTGAGAGAAGTGATCGCCCATAGCAGAAGCTAAAGTGGAGAAAGAGGTTGTCATTTTTCTGTTTTAAAATGTGATCATGTGATATGCAAATAGTGAATTGCCTTGGTTACATAAACAGATGGCATAATTTCCAATTGATACTGAGTGTCTTTCTCTAGTTAAGAGCTAGATTGTGCTTTTGAGGCACGTGCACTTGATATGAGGATATCAACACAAGGTTTCTTGGGCTCTGGAGGATCATGGGCCATAGCAGCCCTAGTTTATAATACTCTTTCACAGGATGCAATATTGATATCCACCCCACAAAAGAATAACCACTTGGCTGGAGTAACAAGCTGAGCTGGCCCAGACCCTGGTCCTGCCAAGTAGTGCTGTGTGAATAACTGAATTTTTGATTTGCTAGCAGTTCTGAGAAAAAAAGTTACTTTGGGGTTAAATTTAAAAAAAAAAAATTCAGTGACCAAAAGTTTTGGGGAAAAAATCACTTTGAGTCAAATGGAAAATTTCATTCATCTGGCAAATAAATGTTTTGTTTCATTTTCAAGCTTTTTAAGTGGGGTTTTTTTGCTAAATAAAATTGAACTACATTTAGAAAAGAAAAGTAATTATGAATTAAAAACATCAAAACAATTTATTTGAAAAATGTTGAAATGAAATATTTTATTTTTTTCAGAATTCCTTTTATTATTATTATTATTATTATTATTACTGAAACAATTCTGCAAATTTGACACAAATTTGCAAAATGTTTTGATCGACCTGAATCTGCAATTTCCAGCAAAAAGAGTTTCAGCCAAATTTTTTGCCAACCTTTACTGCCAATATCCTGTGGAGAGGCTAGTAACTACAGTCAGCATGTACCTCTAGCAGTGCTCCCAGGGCCAAATTCACGGGTAATTAGTCAATTAGAAACACATTTATGAACTCATACTACATTACCTTTGCTGGGCTTGTCTTCACTAGAAAACTACATCAAGATAGAACACAACTTTGAGGAAGCCTATAAACCAGTGGTGGGAACCTGCACACCGCCCATCAGGGTAATCTGCTGGCAGGCCACCAGACAGTTTGTTTACATTTGCATGGCTACCCTCAGCTCCCAGTGGCCGTGGTTCACTGTTCCCAGCCAATGGGAGCTGAAGGAAATGACGGGGGCCACAGGGATGTGCTGGCTGCCACTTCCCACAGCTCCCATTGGCTGGGAATGGTGAACCACGGCCACTGGGAGCTGTGGGCAGCCATGCAAATGTAAACAAACTGTCTGGCAGCCCACCAGTGGATTTCCCTGACAGGTTGCAGGTTGCCCACCACTGCTATAAACCAATGGTTCCCAAACTTTTATAGTAAGGCAACCCACCAACTGCATGTTGCCTTTTCTTGTGAGCCACCATTACATAAGTGAAACCTCCACCGTTGGCACCACACACCTAATCCTGACCCTGTCTGGAGGGGAAGCTCTGGAGGAGGCAGCACCCTGCAGAGGCAGCACCTGTTTCTGGGCCCAGCTCCCTGCTCTGAGTGTTAGGACCTGGCACATGGGATCACAATGCGATTCAGGTTTGACCTGGCCACCCCATCATGGCAGAGGGGTGGCTGGGCTGAATTTGAGTGAGTGGCATGGTAATATGGTTGGGCCAAACCTGAGTGCTGTTGTTACCCAGTGTGCCAGGTCACAACACTTGGAGTGGGAATTTGGGCCCAGTCCCACGGGATAGTAGCTAGCACTGCGATGCGAGTATGGAGTGGGTTCACTCTCCATCGGGCCTTCCCTCATCACCAGCTAGGCAGGGACTCAGTGGTGGGTTAATCCAGTCTAGTGGTGACCCATCTAGAACTTTCCTGCACCCCACTGTTGGGTCAGGACCCACCTTTTGGAAAATATTGCTATAAACTAACAGTGTTGACTACCACTCTGCAGTCATTCTTTGCCTATTGGGGCCAGGTTTTTCCCACAACTAGCTGACATAATAATGAAAACAACTTGTCCCTGTCTCCATTGACTGCAAAACTGTGATTAGTACTGTGTCTTGTGAGCCAGGAGTCCTGAATGTCTAGCTACTTTAAAGATGCAATTTTCTAGTGAAGAAAAGGCCAGTTAAATTCCTATATGAGGCACTTATAACCACTCCCTTGAAGTCTAAGTGGGTGTAAATTGCATACTGAGGAACTGTAAGCAGATGTAAATTAAAGTAGGGTGGGGACTGCTTTAATTTACACCTTCCAAGCCTTGGCATATGAGTTATTCCTGGTTAGACTCCTTCATGCTTAGGCAGAGTGGGTGTAAGTGACTCTGAGTCTGAGTTCATTGGGGTATTGCTGGGTCTTTCTGGCTCTGAATTAGTTTCTTTTAAAGATTTTTCATTCATATTCTAAACCATACAGGTGACAAGCTGAATAATTACCCCAGCAACTTGAAATCTACTCATATGTGCTAAATGAGTTAAAAGTAGTGTCAGATAGTTCACCTGCCCCAGAGTCCCTTCCTGTCAATTTTTAGAATTTTCCAGTTACATTTCCCCCTCTTAAGAGCCACACACTCTCAGCAGGGAGAATGAACTGACTATACAGGGGAAATGATTAAATTGATTCTATGCAAAGTCCTGTAAAAATGCGAACTGTAAATAAACCAATAAAATTATGTGTTGGTTTCTTGAGGACTGCATGAGTAATTATATTCTCCAGGCATTGTTTATAAATTGGCCCCTTGATTAACCCCACTAATAGGTCTGGCAACTCTTGGCTGGCTTTCACTAGCCAGGAGCAACACGAATTTCCCACCTAGTCATGTCATGGACTCCTTAGAGCTTTTGATGCTCCCATGTGTGTAATGGAACCTAACTCACTCAAGGGTTCCAGGATGGTTATGCTCTGTTCTTTGGTTTGGGATTCTCTGCTCCAGGATATTCATCTCATATTTGATTTATCTTTTTTGCAGAGTAGGATGAGAGTTCTTAGCAGTGGTTAGTGCTTTAACCGTGTGTTTAGTTTATTTGTTTTGAATGATTAACCCTTTCATTGCCTGGAGCACTTCTTCCAGCTATGGTTTTGCATTGGCTATGGGGAAGGGAAAAAGTTTGGTTTTTTGGGGGGGAGGGGGAGGGGATGTTGCATCCATTGCTGTGGTGGCATAGTCCTATAAGAAGTGGTTGTGCTCTTGTAGGAGGAGATTTTCCTTAAAGGGTAAATTTTGCCTTCTCTGACACATTTTCTGTAAGGAGAACGTTACAGTAGCTTAATGATTATAGTTCAGATTCAGCTTAGACAGGTGTCTCAGGAGAAAACCCTCTAAAATATGTTCACAGAAATGTTGTGCTAAGTGTTGAAAATTGACTAAATTACTTGCAGTAGGTGGGGGCACGTAATCCAGTTTGCTTCTCTTCCAGATCCTATGACTCATATTCACCTTCTTAAAAGTTATTTTTTGATTTGGGAAATACTTCTGTTCATCTCCTTTTTAAATTCTTGCTGCACTTTTAAACAGTCGGTAGTAAATCCCTTAGACCCAGCTACCTAATCTTGTCTTAAGCAACCCTTCCCCTTTAAAAAAAAAAAAGGATTGCTATTAGCTGGTCAGCATCTGAAAAGTTACATAAAAAGTGAGGGCAAATGATGACTATATGGCTTTTTAATTATATTCACTTTGAGAAAATATTGCAGTGGGCAAATGTGAATAGCAGATTTTTTTTAATAGTTGTCTTAAAATACTCACACTAAATCCAGATGGGCAGTTATACAATTTACCTTAATATATATTTAAAAGTTTTGATTCATTAATTATTTCATACAGATATTATTTAACTGGTAATTAATGCACAATGCAATCCATATCTATAATTATTTCTATTGTACTTCTGATTTTATGGGGACTTGCTGGATTTGCTTGTTTAATATTTTGAATGAAAAATGGACATTTACAGCCTGCAGCTGTAATGATCTGTGCAAACAGCAGTGCTTGAAGGGTGGTGGTGGTACCAGGGGTCACAGACCCAACCAAAACAAAAAATTTACTATTGAGTCAGATTGCGAAGGGGCATCCTTCAAGCACCGTTTTACTAAAGCTGCTGTGCCCAGATTATGATAGCCTTCCCCCACCTCCACAGCACTTTTCTCAGACCTGTTAAGCACTGGCAGACAGACTGCACCTGTGCCTACACAGAACCACATTAAGGTCAATGGGGCTCAGTGCAGGCACTGAGATCCACATCTGGAGATCTGATTGCAGGATCCAGGCCAGAGGGATTGGGCAAAATGCTACTCTTTTACACCAATATAAATCTTTAAGAAAAATGTGTACTGCTGTGTCTGCAGCCACCCATTTTCTGCTGCCTCTTCTAAATGTATCATTGAGTTGTATGTATCTTTTGTTTTGCAAATATGCATCCAGCTGTTACATAGGGTTCTGGTGGGTAGGAAACCTCAAACAACTCTTTTTAGTCTCCTATTTTCCCATTAGGATGTACTAGGAAAGGAAATGAAATCTGTGCTATACTGATGATTTATTGCAGGAAGGAATCCAGTTTACACAGAGAAAAGTGCTATTTTAATTTTACACACTTCAGTAACAATGTGTACATATGTTCAACCTGTAGGTGCGGCAGTAAAAGATGACAGTCTGTGATTGTTTTCTGAATAAAGGGACCACATAAAACCTAGCTTCACTTTTAATAGTATTATTCTAAAGTCTTTTATGCCATAATAAAAAAAGAAGCTTGCTAATAAATTATTTTTTTAGAAATGCATATCCATAATTTCTAAGTCCTCAAGAGCACAGTAAACTATTTGCATATGCCATTTTATTATCTTTTTTTCCCCATCCCTTACAATATGTTTATACACAGTGGCACGTTTATTAAAATAAAGCAGTCTGTTTATTATGCATTTAAAAATCATATAAGTAGTTTTCCAAAGTTCCATAAATGTCTGTTGCTGTTCTTTGGCTGTAATCAACCCTTTGAATCTGGCAAGTTAGGAACTCCTGCTGTTTGTGCTAATACATTTTGCATTAGTGTGGTGCTTCAGGAAAACTAGATTTATTGTGTCAAAATGTTAAATAAATAAATATCCAAATGTGAAGGAAACACAAGAATAGTAAGCGGCCAATATGGCTTCATCAGGAGTTCTTTAATGACCAGAAATTCAAAAAGGAATCCTACAAAAAAATGGAAACATGGATGAACTGCTAATCTGAAGTACAAAAGAATAGCACAATTGCGTAGGGCTAAAAATCAGAAAGGCTATGGCACAAAATGAATTACACCTAGCAAGGGACATAACAGTCAATAAGAAGAGGTTCTTTAAATACATTAGGAGCAAAAGAAAGATGAAGACAAATGTATGTCCTCTACTTAGCAGCAAAGAAGAGCTAATAATTGATGAGATCAAGAAGGCTGAGGTGCTTAATGCCTATTCTACTCCAGTTCTCACTAAAAAAGCTAATGGTGACCAGCATGGGGGGGTGGGTATAATAGGCCAGGAAAGGCTAAGCTACTGCCGACCTGCTGCTGGACACCTGGGCTGCAGTGGCCCCTTCCCTTCCCCAAGGCCCCCACCACTGCTGTTGCCTGAACATGTCTCCTCCACTCCACTGCCCTACACCTGGTGGTCCCTGGTGCTTGCTGCGTCCCTCCTCCTCAGGGATGGGGGAGTGAGGAGGGATATGGAGAGCCAGCGGTGGGCAGATGAGTGAGGTGGCCGGGCACTGGGGCTGGCGGCTGGTCCGGGGACCTTTTTTGGGGTGGGAGGATCCAGTGGGAGGGGTGCTGGCAACTGGGGCGGGTGGGCCGGGATTCCTCTGGTCCACTTGCAGGGAGGACCCTCAGGGCTTCTCCTGTTACAGGGATGGGGGTTCGGGGCTGTGGCATGTGGGGGGCAGGGCCTTGGGCAGAAGGGGCAGGGCTGGTGGGCAAGCCTCCCCAAAGTGGGGGTTCACCCACCGCCCATGGTGACCAGATACTCTACACAATTAATATTAACAACGAGGGGAAAGGAACATAAGACAAAATAGGGAAAGAACTGGCTAAAGAATATGTAGATGTATTCAAAACAGCCAGACCTGATTAAATTCATCCCTTAAGGAACTAGCCGAAACAATCTCAGAACCATTAGGAATTATCTTGAAGAACTCATGAAGGACAGTTGAGGTCCCAGAGGGCTGGAGAAGGGCAAAAATATCTTTAAAGAGGGGAACACAGAGAATTATAGACCAGTCAGCTTAACATTGATACCTGGAAAGATAATAGAACAAATTATTAAACAGTTAGTAAGCACCTAGAGGTTAATATGGTTATAAGGAATAGCAAGCATGGATTTGTCAAGAACAAATCCTGCCAAACCAACCTAATTTCTTTCTTCAGAAGGGTTACTGGCCAGGGTCGTCCCTTGACATTGTGGTGCCCGACGCAGCCTCCTCCCCGCCCCTCCCCCCCGTGGGTGCGGGGGGCATCCCCAGTCCTCCACAGGGGGTGGGGGAGGGCTGCACCAAGGTCTGTGGGGCACAGGAGCAGGCTTGGGGGGGCAGAGGGGAAACCTCCCCCCAGCACGAGCCAGCAGAGTGGAGTGGGTTGGGGCTAGGGTTGCTTCACTTCCTGTTGCCCGGTGATTGCAGGGCAGGCCCGAGCCTGTGCTCACTGGGCGGCGGGAAGTGGAGTGACCCAGCCCCAGCCTGCTCCACTCTGCTCCCCTGGCTTCCAACCTTGGGACTTGTAGGGGCAGAAGAGGAACTGCCCCCCAGCACTCACTGGCAGCGCGGAGTGGGCTGCGGCCGGGTTGCTCCATTTCCTGCCACCCAGTGAGTGCAGGGTGTGCCTGACCCTTGCTGCAGTCCCCTGGGACGTAGCTCAGGGGAAGGGGTGGAGTGGGGGCGGGGATGGGGCAGAGCAGAGGTGGGGTCTATGGGGAAGGGGTAGACCGGGCACGGGGCAGGAGCAGGGGAAGCTTTCCTGGCTGGCTCAGCTGGCTGGGGGATTGGGCTGGCTGCTGGAGCCTGCGTAGGGCACAAGGAAATTTGGGGCAATTTGGTGCGCCAGATTTCCTGGTGTCCTACGCAGCTGCGTAGTCTGTGTATGGGTAAGGATGGCCCTGTTACTGGCCTAGAGAATAGGAGGAAGCAGTTGATAAGTTATACCTTGATTTTAGTAAGGCTTTTCACACAGTCGCATCTGACATTCTCATTAGCAAACTAGGGAAATATGGGCTAGATGAAATTACTATAAAGTAGGTTCACAAATGGTTGAAAGACCATACTCAGAGTACTGATCAATGGCTGACTAATGAGCTTAATCTGCAGGAAGGGAGATTTAGGTTAGCTATTAGGAAAAAAATTCTAACTACCAGGCTAGTTACATTCTGGTATTTGACTTGCAAGGTAGGTTGAGGAATCCCCATCATTAGAGGTTTTAAAGAACTGGTTGGACAACACCTGTCAGGGATAGTCTAGGTATATTTGGTTCTGCCTCAGTGCAAGGGGATTTGAGGTTCCTTCCAGCCCTACATTTCTATGATAAATAAATCAAGTACACTATGGATATTTATTCTCTGTATATATTTAACATATGAGTTAGGGATGTGCGGTTTACTTAAAGTTCAAAAAGAAAAACATTGCCTGTGGTTTATATACTGTATGAGCTCCTACAAAAGCCTTATGCAATTATATGATTAGGATTCATGTACAACCACATTAATATATATTTTGTATTCTAGATTTGTTGCATAGTTATGTGGGACATTTTCATATTCATCTTTTGAAAAGTATTCAATATTTCCTGTTTCAGAAAGCATGAATTCTGCATGATATACTAAACACAGTATTTTAGAGTTAGCCATGGTAATGATAGGCCATTTGATAAACAATTGAGGTTTTTTTTTCAGGAGTCTATTTTACTGCTAAGACTAGTGGATCTAATTTTACCTCCTGAAATCGTGGTATGAAATAATTGCCATGATCAAGGAATCATTGCCATACTTCCAGTTTTTGCTCCATCAATTTTTCAGAAAACAGAGTATCTTTAGGTACATAGGAAACAATGATCTTTTGTGGAACAGAGTATTTATTTTCATTCACTATTCAGTGTAACTGGAAAGAGACCTTTAAGAAATTGCTAAGGCTAACAGCAGTATCACCTAGATCAGTTTTCTTATGATAAGCCAATGCATATGTTTTACCTAGCTGGTCACCCATCTATAACCTTGGACAGAGATATGGTTAGGAAAAGATGAAAACAGCTCAAATCTCCACGATTAAAAAGCCAGCCATAGCATTCAGAAGAAAATGAAAAGACCAGAGGGACCTACATCAACCATAATTATTGGGGCAAGTCACAGCAAAAACAAAAACAAACAAACAAAACCCCCTTAGATTTCTTGTTCACATAAGTTTTTGAAAAACTACATACTTATAAGAGCAATTAAAAATAGTCCACCTTGAAACAGAAAGTGATGTTCAGCCTTAATTATAGTAGAGCTGGCTCTGTGCTATAATTAGAGCTGGTTGAAATTTTTCAAACTATTAGAGGTGGTTGAAATTTTTCAAACTATTTTTTAAATAATTCAAAATACAATTGTATTTTATTTATTTATTTATTTATTTATTTATTGTTTTGAATGTTTTGGTTTGACAAAATTAGAAAACCAAAGAAATGAATGAATAAAAACATTTTTCCTGGTTTTTCTTTTTTGGTTTAATGTTTCTCTCCCTTTTTGCACTGGCAAAGTGAGAAAAGAAAAAAAAGCTAGGGGGAGGGAAAAGGTGGAGGAGAAAGAAAACAGGAAAAATCCCACACAAACAATTTCTAAACAGAAAATGTCCTAAAAAAGTTTCTAATACAATTCAAACTAATACAAAAATATGTTCCTTTTCAAAACCAATAGAATGAAAATGACTTCAATGTTTCTGAAGTTTTTCTCAATTCTCGTCTTCCCCCCCTCTTTTTCTTTGAGCAGCTCTCACACCTATAGTGAACTGAATGAAAAGTCCTGTGAAGAGACAGAGAAGACCAACTACTAATGGAGATGGATATGTTATAAACTTAGTGCAGCTGAGTGTTAAAACATTCTAGGTCACTTTTCTGAAGCTGAAGCCATAGCGACATATGAAACCTAGTGAGGTGTGGCTAGATTGGCAGGTAAGCCTAACTAAAAGAGTTGTTTGAGTATTGCAAAAATAGTATTTGTGAACATGCATTTAAATTTGAATGAATTAAAGCAAATTTACACTCTTACCTCTCTTTTTTCTTTATAAAATTGTCTCACTTGTGTGCTCATGCTTTCAGTTTATATTAATAATTTATCAGTTTTATTCTTCTACTATCTTGCAATGAATACTGCCCCTCAATCGTGTTGCAGCCATTTCATCCACATACTATGATTTACTACTTGACAAAGAGGGGAAATAAAATCAGTCCTTGTACTGAATGTTGTGGCAGCCAGCTAGTCTTCCTACATCCTGAACTGTTCCTACTAACAAATGCTCTTCCTTTAGTTTGCAAAACATCTTTGCATACAGTTAAGTATCTCTATCTTTACAGCCTATTGCATAAGCATTAAAATCCAGCCTTTCTGGTGGGACTGTACAAAAGCATTTGTAGAATAGGTGTATTATTATTAGTGCTACAGAAGCATTGCTGCAAACATTTCCTTTGGTCTGTGATTTTTGCACTGTTGCTTTTTCATTTCTGTCTAAACCAAAGTAAGAAGATGAAGCATTGACTTGAACATCAAAGATTTTCTTAAGGAGCGTTTTTGAATTTCATGCCCAGTTTAAGTGGTGTTTATGACCGTCTGTGAAAGGTGGGAAATTACCCTTTCACAGAATACATTTTCAGTGTCCAAAAATGCATCTTTATAGATCCCAAACTGCTGACTCCTTCAAGGAGTCCAGGATGGAATTTGGACTTCTATTTTAGTGAGTTTTCATAGGGTCAGACTTAAAGGTCGTCTTTCACTCACTACGGTTGAATTCTAGTGAGTGTGTTGTTAAGTTTGGAAAGACGGCAGCAGGAACTTGGTGCAGCACCTGGTACAAGGAGCACAGAGAATGTTCCTCCAAACATGAGACATGTACTCTACCACAACAAGACACTCCACTGTACATGCTTCTCCCCCAGGACAGGGGATTGGAGAACAACCACCACATGAAGGACATTAGTCACGTTGCTTATTGCTTAAGGCCCTCAGATACTATGGCAATGCACGATACAGTGTTCTCAACCAGGGGTATGTGTATCCCTGGGGATATGCAGAAGTGTTCCAGAGGGTACTCAAGTAATCTAGATCAGAGTTTTTCAACATGGGAGTTGCAGCCCCCATGGGGTAAGGGTCATGGGGCAGGTTTAGGGGGATCGCAAGTGCAGGGCTGGCAGTAAGGGGTAGCAAGTAGGGCAGTTGCCCAGGACCCTAAACCACAGGGGTCCCTGCAAAGCTAAGTTACATGCGTCAGCCCCACTGCCTGGGGTTTGGGCTTCAGACAAGGCTCACAAGTGAAAAACAGGCTCAAGTATCATACTGAAATGTAAGTACAATATTTATATTCCAAACGATTTATTTTATAATTATCTGATAAAAATGAGAAATTATGCAATTTTTCAGTAATAGTGTGATTTGAAACTTTTGTGTCTGATTTTGAAAGTAAGTAGTTTTTAAGGGAGGTGAAACTTGGGGTACACAAGACAAATCAGATGCCTGAAAGGGGTACGGTAGTCTAGAAAGGTTGAGAATCACTGAGGTATAAGAACTATATAGAATAAAATGGAAGGATTAGGACTGACAGGAACATGAGGTGCAAGAACACCAATAACGGAGTCTGCCTTGATACAGTAGCAGTACTTAGCCTTAGAAGAGAAAGAAGAGAACATAGTTATAAGCTGAGTCTAGGACAGACTGGAGGAGTTCCCTGGTAAATGGGGAGAAAGACTTTGAGCCTATGTCTAAGGAAGGCTGGTACCCAGTGGGTGCCAGCTTCTTGTCTTCTGCTGTTTCTCAGCCTCGCTCGTGGTGACCAAGGCTGTAGGTACAGATTTCCTTGGTCTTCCTAAGGTAAGGAACCTGCCTGAGGCAGAATGGAGTTCACTAATTGCCATTTGTGGCTTTCTCATCAGGACAGAGGGTGAAATCCTGGCCTCAATAAAGGCCATGGGATTTTTACCATGGACTTAAATGCAGCAAGGATTTCATGCTGATGTAGCTCCCCTTCTGTTACATTTAGTGCCATAGTTAAGAACAAAACAAAAACCCTAAATAATATAGTTGCTTGAAAACATTAGTATTGAATTATTTTGAAAAGGATAAGAAGAGCTGGGCACATACTGAAAAAGATTTGTGAATATTCACCTGAGTAAAAAACTATATCTGTTTCAACAATATTAATCCTTTTTTTCATTTTCTGTGCACATTAATACCACCAATTATTTGGTTCTCAATAGTGTTTGTGAAAGTGAAGATCTCGAATATTACTCCAATTCAGGTGCATATGCCAGAAGTATTCCCATGGCCATCTGAAATCTTTGATTTTCCTTCCCTGTTTATAAGGTTTCAGGTGTCAACTCAGGAAGTAGAAACAATACAGAAAGACTTACTTGAACAATTACACACCACAAATGGTGACTGATAAAAGACATGATGCTATACGTTTAGGAATGGCCCTTGGATGTCTAGGGCAGCAGTATGTATAAATGCATATCTCTAATTATTTTTCCTCACCTATATTTCTTTGTACTTTAGCATGTGACCCATTATTTTTATTATCTCCTTGTTCACCCCCCCCCTGCTTCTTCCATGAAGGACAACATAATCTGACCTCCACTTCCTGGAACTGGTAGGAGGTTTAGCCTGAAACAAATGGATATCTGGACATACATCTATATCTGAGAAAACTGTTTATGCAGAGGGGGAGGGAGTCTCAGCATCTGCACTCTGCTCCCTGAGCTCCTCCTCTTCACTAAAATTTTGCTTGTACAGAAAGTGGCCATCATTTTAGTATTTTGGGCACGGAGTTTTCTCTTCACGACAGCCCTGTGAGGTAAGGAAGTATTATTCCCATCTTATAGATGGAAACCAAAGCACAGAACAGATGAATGACTTGTCCAAGGCCATACAGGAGGTCTGTGGCTGAGCCAGGACCTCTTGTGTGCTAGCCAACTTAAATCCTATTAAAAAATTTGACATGAAACCTGCATGTTTTTGAATTTCAGAGGCTTCTGCAAAGGTAACAATTCAGAGTACTTTTAAATTGTGTCGTAGATTTTGCACTCAGCTCTAGATATTACCCAGCTTTTCCCTCTCCACTCTTTTGTCTGCTTCTTCCAAAAGTTGAGATGTATTGGTCACAATCTCTGAATTAGCATTGATGGTACTTAATTAAGTTTCAATTTCTCTTAATGAGTGGCAAGAGCCACTTATATCATAACATGCTCTGGGTAAGGCTTGAACTCACAACTCACACTTCCCAGCCTATCTATATAAGTACTACACACTACCCAATTACTGAGGGCTTGTCTACACTATGTCGTTAGATCGACATTCCCTGCATTGGGGTGAATTTATAATTAGCTTGTCTACACTACAGAGCCTTTCCCGCTAACCTAAAGGGCTTTTAAAATTGATGCCTGTACTCCACCTCAACAAGAGGAGAAGCAGTAGATTCGATCTTCCCAGGTCAAATTAGGGGTAGTGGATACAGCACAGTGTATTTCGACTTGTTTGGCCTCCAGGAGATGTCACATAGTGCTCCAATGTGTCTGCTCTGGACAGCACTTTCAACTCCACTGCACTTCAGCCAGATAAATAGGAAAAGCTCCGGGAACTTTTGAATTTAATTTCCTGTTTGATCAGCCTGGAGAGCTCACCACCACAGCTGCCCAGGTATGCAAATGTGCTCCAGCGTGGAGCATACAGGAGACACTGGATCTGATTGCTGTGTGGGGAGAAGAGTCTGTGCAGGCAGAGCTCCGAACCAACAGAAGAAATGCTGCCGTCTATGCCAAAATCACACAGAGCATGGGGGGAAAAGGCTACACCACGGACACACAGCAGTGCCGTGTGAAACTAAAGGAGCTCAGGCAAGTGTACCAGAAGACAAAGGGAGGTGAACAGTCGCTCTGGTGCTGAGCCACAGATATGCTGTTTCTATGAGCAGCTGCATGCGATTCTAGGCAGGGACCCCACCAGTACTTCAACATTCTCCATGGATACCTCCCAGGGGACTCAGGCAGGCACTGTCAACAACAAGGAGGACATTGTTGATGAGGAAGAGGAGGAGAATGCGCAGCAGGCAAGTGGAGGATCCATTCTCCCCAGTAGCCAGGACCTTTTCCTCACTCTGGGGCCAATCCCCTCACAGGATCCACTGGTGCGGGACTGTGATGGAGGGGAAGGCACCTCTGGTGAGTGCACACTTGTAATAACACTATGGGGGTTAAATGCAATTGTGGTTACTGTTTAATTCCAGGTAAACAATTGGGATACAGTGGCGGGCAGTGCAGCCACACAAAGGGTGCTCCCCAGAAAAGCCTGTTTATGTGCCAAGAGTTTCCACACTAAACAATGTCCCTGGGCGTGCCCCCACACCGCCTGCCCTTTCGTGTGTGCTTAGCATGCCTGCCTGCAAACATCCTAGAATGCAGGGTGGGGATGGGAGGGGAGAAGCTCCATTATCCCTTGAACTCAACTCCAGGGGATGGTTCATGGAGCAGAAAGCTCTCATTCCCACAGCTTTGATTGCTGAACAGTACAATTGTAATAAGCTATGTGTCCTTGCCCCTCCCGCCCTGTGTTATCAGGCCCATACCTGGTTATCATTGCTATTCATTGCTGTCTCTGTTCAGTGTTTGTTAGCATAATAAAAAAAACATGAATTGAGGACAAGAGGCTCTTTATTCATTGTGCACACTGTGGTTGGTGGGGGGTTAGTTTACGGGGCAATACATGAGAAAAGGGGGGCAGGTTGGTGGTAAGGAACAACACACAGAACTGTCACATCGGTGTTGGATCATTCATGAAACTGGTTTTCAAAGCCTCTCGGAGATGCAGTGCACCTCAATGTGCTCTTCTTATTGCCCTGGTGTCTGGCTGCTCATAACTGGCAGCCAAGCGATCTTCTTTAACCCCTCCCACCCCACCAGAAACTTTTCCCCCTTATTTTCACAGATAGTATGTAGAACACAGCAAGCAGCAACAACAATAGGAATATTGCTTTCGCTGAGGTCTAACCTAGTGAGTAAACTGTGCCAGTGCCACTTTAGATGTCCAAAGGGACATTTTACCACCATTCTGCACTTGCTCAACCTATGGTTGAACTTCTCCTTACTGCTGTCCTGGCTGCCTGTGTACATCTTCATGAGCCACAGGAACAAGGGGTAGGCTGGGCCTCCAAGGATAACTACTGGCATTTCAACATCACCAATGGTAATTTTCTGGTCTGGGAAGAAAGTTCCTTCTTGTAGCTTTCTGAAGAGACCAGAGTTCCTAAAGATGAGCGTGTCATGTACCTTTCCTGACTATCCCACGCTGATGTCGTTGAAACAGCCCCTGTGATCCACTAGTGCTTGCAACACCATTGAGAAGTAGCCCTTCCGGTTTATGTACTTGTTGGCAAGCTGGTCTGGTGCCAAGATAGGGATATGCATTCTGTCTGTTGCCCCACCACAGTTAGGGAAACCCATCGCAGCAAAGCCATCCACTATGTCCTGCACATTTCCCAGAGTCACTACCCTTCTTAGCAGAAGCGAATTGATTGCCCTGGCTACTTGGATCACAGCAGTCCTCATGGTAGATTTACCCGCTCCAAACTGATTTCCAACTGACAGCAGTCAAGCATTGCAAGCTTCCACAGGGCTATTGCCACTCACTTCTCAATGGTCAGAGCAGGCCTCATTTTGGTATTTCTGCGCTTCAGGGCTGGGGAAAGCAATTCACAAAGTTCCATGAAAGTGTCCTTATGCATTCAAAAGTTATGCAGCCACTGCTCCTCATCTCATAGCTGCATCACAATGTGGTCCCACCAGTCTGTGCTTATTTCCCTGGCCCAGAAGTGGCGTTCCACTGTGTCAACAAATCTGGCTGTTGCTGCCATTATGTGCAAATTGTGCCATTCCATGGATTCCAGTGTTTGCACGGCATCACATTCTTCTGCATGGCTGCTCCTGGCTATGCTCTGCAAATACCATAGGATGATGTTTGTGATGCTCACAACAACTGCGCACAGCTGAGTGGGGTCCATGCTTGCTGTGCTATGGTGTCTGCACAAGTAACCCAGGCTTAGGTGCGAAAATGATTGTTTGCCGTTGCTTTCGGGGAGGGAGGGACGGAGGATGGAGCCAAGTGCATCATGGGAGGCTGACAATATGTACCCAAAACACCTCACAAAAATGTTTTTGTTCTATCAAGCATTGGGAGCCTAACCCAGAATTCCAGTTGGGAGCAGGAACTGTGGGATAGCTGCCCACAGTGCATTGGTCTGTGAGTTGATGCTACCCATGGTAATGGGGATGCGCTCCGCCAACGGAATGTACATAGTGGGGAAATACACCATTGATTTTGTAAAATTGGAGACTACAGGTCACCATTAATAAATTCGACATAATTTTGTAGTGTAGCCCTAAGTCTTCTCTATTAATGCTTTCAGATCTGTGGTTCCCTGGTATTACCTTAGCCTCTCACTCTCAGGTTGACTATCACTTCACCCACATAAAGAACACAGGGTTTATGCAGGTGAAATGCTGAGATGGGAGAAGGTCTGGGAAAGCAAAGCAAAGCAAAAAAAAAAAAATCACAAAACAACCAGCTACCCTAACCTGGAGCAGGGCTTGGGTCAGCAGTGCAGTCCCACCATGGCCCTTTCTTCAGACTGCTATGGCTACTACTGCAGCTCCCTCATTCCTTTAATGTGGGGTGGTGGAGCTATACAATTCATTTCTCCCTAGAGCTGCCCTGGTCTGCCCCCCATGGTTCCTACATTAGTCTGACCTGATCTATTTTCAGTGCCAGCCTGTAGAAGGCTGAGGCAGAGCCCCAGCCCTCTTGCATGGTTTTGGTGGTGTATGACCCCTGCAACAAGGGGGAATTTACCCTTTGGCACAGTACCTCTCCAATGTCCAAAATGCATGTATAAGTACCAAATTAATTTGGTGACTCTTTAAAAGAATCTGGGATGGAACTTGGTCTTCCATTTTAGTCAGTTTTCAAATGGTCCAACTTAGGGCTGTCTTCTTCACTCACTCATCATTGGATATCTAAACAAACTACTAATAGTTATGCTTATAAACTCAGTTATTATAATTATGCTTTTCAACTCTTAACTTCCTTTTGTTCTCTAGAAATAATCTTATTTACTTATTGACTTAGAGCTTGAGTTGACAGTTCCTCAGATAGGATTAAAAATGTTGGATTTCTTTGCTCATCTTGTTGGTCTGCTTTCATTGTTTCTTATTGATAAAAGCCATATAAACACATTTTGCAGATGTACAGTTATTGAATGCTTTACATATCACCATAGTAAACTTTCTTTCCATATCTTAATTCTATTTAATATCATTTAAATTTGCTTCCATTTCCCCAAAATTTGTTCTACTGCCATTCAAAGTCTTTGTTTTCATTTGGTCTCTTTTCAATTCCAGTTATCATACCTAATTCAGTTGTGATCACTGTTATTCAGATTGTGATTGACTTTTCATTATTCCTTCTATTGAATCTTTGGATGATTGGAAGAGCATGGAAATTAACTTTCTACTAGAGCTCTGTGGGGTTAAATCAGTTTATGTTGTTGCTGTTGAAAGGTTTTTGTTTGTTTGTTTTGTTTTGCAAAAACAACAACAACAATGTGCTAACTAGTTTTCACTGGTGCAGTCTAACAGATTATTGCCAATAAAACTGCTTTTTTACTCTCCAGTTTGCTTCTCTGT
Organism: Mauremys mutica; assembly: GCF_020497125.1. Taxonomy (NCBI): domain Eukaryota; kingdom Metazoa; phylum Chordata; order Testudines; family Geoemydidae; genus Mauremys; species Mauremys mutica. The sequence continues at coordinate 188,016,580 of NC_059073.1, read as the reverse complement.
CATTAAAAAACAGTAAATTTAGAACCAATAAAAGGAAATGCTCCTTTATGCAGCATACAATCAACCTGTGAAATGCACCCTCATAGGAGGTCCTCAAGCCAAAAACTCCAGCTGAATTTTAAAAAAGAGTGAGTAATGTTATGCCCCTAACAACACTGGTAGCTACACATGCTAAGATTAAATGATAAAGGTAAATCAAATATCATATTTCAGGGTATAAGTGGATTGCATGCAGGTGTCAGAAAGACACCTTTTTCTGTGTTCAATGTTATGCAATTGCTTACATGTGTTAATGGGATTTGATGCAGCTGTGTTGTTGTTTCCCCCTTTCCCCAACAATTGGGTGCTAGCTCCCAATCTACTACAACAGATGCACCAATGATCTGATCAGATCTGACAAATCCTACCATCTCATTGCTTCACTCTGTGACAGAGACTGGTTCCTGTCAGGTGTCAGTTCATCCATGAAGTGATTGCTTGTTTAGCAGGTATCCCTTTATACATGAGAAGAGAAAAATTAGCAGGGCCATTATATTATCCCTCTTCAAACTGCTCTTTAAAACTCATCTATGACCTGATATCACTTGACAATGGTCAGCAGATTGTGTGCTATAATCATGGTTTATCATGCTGTTCATAATCATCTCACTGTTACTTTGAGCTTCCCATGTCTTTGCCATATCCCCCGATTCTTTATTGTAAACTCTTTGGGGGAGGGACTGTTTTATGTCATGCATTGTTATAATTTGTAACAGAATGGGGATCTGATAATCCTAAATACTAATAATAACAACCCTGGAAGTTCACACATCAGAAAACACAACAGGTACAGTATTGTGGACACGTGTGCTTTGCCCACCTGCTATTTTTTACTTTTTCTCTGTCACCTAACCATGTAATTATGCAGTGGGCGCAGTGAGTATATTGACTCTCCATTTTGATACCCTCTTTCTATTCACTCATTTGGAAAACTACAACTTCTAAAGAAACAAGAACCTGTTTGACAGTTCAATTGCCTGCAACTGCATCATTTATCATACTTTTTCAGTGACTGTGTACAGATCTCATTTTACATGATCTCTCTCCAGCTCTTGATCCTATAACTTCCCTTAATGTCTCACCTCACAACCCTTCATTTTTAACTATGTCATGCTAGCTCAGGATCAGCAATTTTATTCTTCAGAAGTTGAACAAGCTGACACCACACAAAAGCTACTGGGTGCCTTAGTCACCCAAGCATCATCCCACCAGCTGTTTAAAATTCAAAGGATCTTAGATTTTCAATTCCTAAATATTCACTGACCTAAATTTCCAAAGATTTATAATGGAGAAGAGGAAAAATAAAATAAAATAAAAATCAAGGTAAGAGGTCTAATCCTTCATCTCACCTAGAGCAGCATCTTTTGGCTAATCTCATTGCAAGGCCTTAGTTATGCATATGGACTTTTGCATAATGGTGCCTTTGAAAATCCCCCCTCTTGAGTCCTAATACCTATATTGATGAGCTCTCTGGAAATATGATAGTTATAGACAGATGTGACTCCCATTACACTAAATGGAAATAATTACAATTTATGTGTTACTAAGTTACATAGACGGTATGAACACAATGTCATTTGCTATAATTCATCGTAAATCCATAGCCTCAGAAAAGAGATGATTCTGTTTTGCAGACATTGTGTACAAATATGTACAATACTTCTATTTAAATGTGCATTTTCAGCTGGTGTAACTCAAGCAAAAGTTTTCAAATTTTCTAATTTATTAATCGGTAAATAAATTTGGAAATTGATTAACTAGTCATTAATGGCTCACTAATAAAATAATGGAATTTATGAGATAAGTTAACTTATTGCGGCAACAAATGCTATGCCATATGTAGCACACTACAGATTTGCAAGGGGCACGAGTCCTTTTTTGTTTTTTTTTGGTAAATGTTATGATCTGCAGACTCAAGGATCAGATTTTTAGTTCCGGTAAATACATTCTCGATCCTGAATGCATGTTCTGAGAAACTGCTTTGTACACATGCACAACCATGCACCACTAGGACTTCAACTGGGGTCTCAGAGAGAACGATAATGTATTATCTAATAAGCTATGCAATCAAACTACAATAATTAATACACAGAATAACTTGTGAAATATAATGGAGATGAACCAGAGAGAGGAACTTACTAACTTTAAACAAGGCTCTTAATCCATTTGTAAAACAAACGCCTGCTATAATTCTCATAAATCACTGCCTTAATTCAGAATGAGAGCCTAATAACCTTCATTGGGCTACTCTCAGCTCTTTCGTCCCATGCTACTATGTTCCAGTTTCCAAAATTGTAACATGTGGGACGGGGCAGAAAGCTCCTTCCCTCCTTTCTTCCTTCTTCTTCCCCTTCTCTCTTCTGCTTCAAACATACCTGATTGATGGGGGGATGGGGCATGGATATGCCATTCTAAAACAAGGACACAATTAACTCTGACCCTTGGGAGGGCTGGGAGAATGAGCAAGTAGGGGGGCAGGGTGGAGGAATAGCCTGGGAAGGTTTGGAGAGGAAACAAAGGAAGAAGCAGGTGCAGGAAGAAGAGCCCTGAGCTAGGTCAGAGAGGGAGCTGCTTGGAGGAGAGCCAGCTGCTAGCAAAAAGGACCCTTACAAACACTGCCTAGAGCTGACCAAACAGTGGAGACCATGCAGCAGGAACCATAATTCTGAGCTCGTACTGCATACCCACAGCAGACTGCACAGACAGGTTGGAGTGACCCAAAGATGTGGCGGGGGAACTGCATTGCTGTGGGACAGAGAGTCTGTGTCTCAGCAGGTGTGAGGGGCTGGGTACTGTATCAGCGCAAGGGAATCTAGGTAACCCCTGCTATAGATCCTGAACTATGTGCACTCCTGGCTTCGCCGGGGTTACATAAAAGTTTTGTTCTATTGTTAAGTACTTGTTCCAGGGGTTAAATCTGATACCCCCTCACCCAGGATGTTTGTTCAGAGGTGAGTGCCTCTCCCAACCCTGGGAATCCCCCAGCTGGCAATAACCTGTGGCAATAGCAGATCAACAATGGGTTAGTCAGGGTGGAAATATCCAGCTGAGATCATGAATTGCAGAATGTATGATTACTTGCTTCGTGGCCAAGTGGCACTTGTATATACTCAGGACAAGAAACTAATTATCCTCACCTCCAGCATCATGAGGCCACAGCTGCTGAACAAGCTGACATACTAATTATAGAGCTAGCTTTTGGGGACTTTGAAATGTGGGTCCACCTCAGAACTGGCTGTGCCAATTGTCCAGGTGGGAGAGTCAGCTTCATGATGACAGGCTGCCAACCTGGAATGGAGAATCTGTATGGCTAAAAGAATACAATCCTAAGGTAGAAATAGAATGCATTCTAATTTGGTAGCATTTTGCACCCTATAAGGGTTCCCTCCCCACTCTGAACTTTAGGGTACAGATGTGGGGACCCACATGAAGACCCCCTAAGCTTATTTCTGCCAGCTTAGGTTAAAAACTCTCCTACTCCTTGGATTAAGTAACACTGCCACCACCAAGTGATTTAAATAAACATTTAGGGAGGGCCACTTGGAGCCCTACCTTCCACAAATATCCCCCCAAACCCCTACACCCCTTTTCCTGGGGAGGCTTGAGAATAATATCCTCACAAATTGGTACAGGTGAACACAGACCCAAACCCTTGGATCTTAAAATGATGAAAAAACAATCAGGTTCCTAAAAAAAGAATTGAAGAAAAAGTAAAAGAATTACCTCTGTAAAATCAGGATGGTAAGTACTTTACAGAATAACAAAAGACTCAAGAACATAGAAGATCTCCCCTCTAGACAAAACCTCCCTCTAGACAAGTCCTCCCTCTAGACAAGGAAAATCACAAGCCAAAAATAAAAGTAAGCTAACACATTCCCTTATTATTACTTACTAATTCTAATTGAGTTGGATTGCTTGCCTTCTTGACCTGTCTCTGGCAAGCACACAGAACAGACAGACAAAGAACAGACAAAACAAAGTCTTTTCCCCCTCCCCAGATTTGAAAGTATCTTGTCCCCTTATTGGTCTTTTTGGTCAGGTGCCAACTAGGTTACCTGAGCTTCTTAAACCTTTACAGGTAAAAGGATTTTGTGCCTCTGGCCAGGAGGGATTTTATAGTACTGTATACAGAAAGGTGGTTACCCTTCCCTTTATATTTATGACACACCCACTTGTTTCGCACAGTTGCAAATGACTACACCAAGTTCAGGACCACAGAGAGTCAGGCTCACTGAACACACAGTGTTGAGGGAGATGAATGGGACAACTATGGCCTAGTCTACGCTGGTGGCAGCATGTAGGGTGTGTGTAGCTACATACCACAGTGAGAAGCAGGGATGTGCAGACCACCACTTCCTGCAGCTCCCATTGGCCGGGAACAGTGAACTGCGGACACTGGGAGCTGCAGGCGGCTGTGCCTGCAGATGGTCAATGTAAACTAACTGTCTGGTGGCCCGCCAACGGATTACCTTGATGGGCCGTGTGCAGCCCGCAGGTATAATCCCATATGCTTCCGGGTATAAGACAATCACTTCTGATATTGGCCACTGTCAGAGAGAGGGCACTGGACTAGATAGACCATTAGTCTTACCATAGGGCAGTAATGACTGTATATTGTGCATATGAAAGGGGAGTAAAACAATGATTTTTTAGGCTCCTAACTTTTCTTGGGGTACATTGATAATGACAATAAGATGTTATTGTCCACATATAACTGACTAAATAGTTTATTGGGATGTTTGCTTTTTGTTACAGCCTTCTGTAATACTTGTTAAGTGGCCAAATTCTGACACCTCTACTCATATGGAGCAGTCCTTTATTCCATGCGTCATCCTGCTGAAATCAACGGAACTATTTGTAGATGGTGTTTCTCAATATGATGAAAATTTGAATTAGACTCTGGCCCCTATAATTCAAGGTGAAATTCTAGTATAAAATGTACCCTGTATTACAATCCTCCCGAGTTCTTTTCTCCATCCTCAAAACCATAGGCTAATACAAAGCACACCAACATCCATTTGCAGTTTGATATCATCAGCATCTGAAATATTAAACCCTATTTGGTACTGGCATGCTATTAAATGCTCACTTTCATATTTCATGTATGAAATGAGATATTACAGAAGTCTCTGTCATCTTAAATGAAGTAAAGTGAGAGCTGTAAAAGGCTAGGCGAGAACAATTACAAAACTCCCAACAATCCTATTTAGGTATTAGCAGTGCCAAAGAATCTGATTTTCTATTCTAGTTCATTTAATTTGTATGCTTAAGGAGAGGCTGAAGTGTATTTGGTAGATCAATACTCCACTGATGTTGATATTTGTCAGCATTTTCTTTACTTGATGATTTATAGGGTGCCAAATGCATTTATAGAATTCTTAACTGTTTGTCATGTCTCAATTTTCTCTAAGCAGAGAACTCTTATTGTTTATTACTCCACAGTTTTAACAAAATAAAAGACATGCCACATTAGATATTTTATAATTGTGTTTAAAGCAGAATTATGGTGCCTCTAGGAGTTATTAAGGTTGATGTTACTTGGCCTAAAATCTTGTACAACTGGTGAAAAAACCCTGCCCTGGTTAACAGAACAATGAAACAATTTGTAGCCAATATATCATTAATCATAAGAGGAATCAAGTTATTTTTTCTCTTTTAGCCCCAGAATTTCTTTTAACAATATAAAACATGACCTAAGGGAAACCAGATGCTGCTGGAAAAATTAAATCTAGTCATTAACTAAGATTGCCTTGCAGCTAGTCAGAAAAAGAGTTGGAACAAGAAAGTCATCTTTTTTCATGGTAACAAAAGTCATCTAATGCTAACATTTTAATTGAGTGATGAGATGTCCAATACATAATAGACAAAAAAACTATAGAAACATTTTATTATCATCATCATAATAATTACTACATAGATTTTATATAGCAATTTTCATCCCAATGTCTCGAAGCAGCTTAAAAATAATATCCATTATAGAGAAGGGAGAAACTGAGGCACACAGGGATTAAAGTAACTTGCTGAAGATCATTTAGCTAGCCAGTGGGAAAGCTCTCAATGGAACCTAATTCTCCTGAATCCCAGTCCATTGACCTAACCACTGAACTACACTGCCTCATCAAGTATCAGGCTTGATTAATGACTGTTTCTCCAGTGATAGGCAGTTTTTCCTCAATGGCGTTAAATCAATGTAAAATTGGAGTAACACAGTGGTGCGCTAACCACAATATATTTATTAGATACTATAACTGTATATACATTTTTAATTTAGCCCTGATTTTCCAACTAACATGGAATATTATTTCAAACTCAAAATAGGCCAGCTATCATCGAGCTGTAGAACACTAATTAAAGTAATATTCACAGCAACAACAACGTTATCTAAAATCATTAGTTTTACAAGGCTTTTGACATGCTTCATGGCAAAATGAACAGTTTAATATTTTATTTATGGATTCGTATAATAATATATTTCTAGATGAAATCAATATTGTGTTTTTATTGAGAACTACATCATTGTTCCCTGCAAAGAAGCAAAACAGAACTTAAGAAATGAACTACATAACTGCAATGGGGAAAAATAGCCTACGCTATTACTTCTGTTAAAGGACATGCATAACTCTATGCATGACTAGTTCCTACTCACATGCTTAGAGTCAAGCACATACTTAAGCTCCTTGAGAAATCAGGATCATTCTCTATGAGTATCTTGTGGATCAAGTCCACAAACAATACACTAACTTGTCCAGATGCCAGATTTGTGGCAGGAGAAGGGAGAGCACAGGGATATGCAGTGATAGACTATCTCACTATGTTGATCAATATACAAAGAAAATACACATATTTTATTACTGGGAAGGCAAATATGTGACTACAGCTTTTATGTACTGGGATTTCTTAAATACGTGGAGGATCAGATCCTCTACAATTTTTTATTTATTTATTGGAGAAATGGCTCCCAAAGATATAAAAGCATAATATGACTGTTGGTATTCTCAGGTATAGGCCTGCAGACTCAATCAAAGGGTTTCACTGCTAACACAGAAAAGGGAGGCAGAGCAGTAAGAGTACATAGGGTTAATCTCTGGGATAAAGGAAATTTTGAGTTGGTGACCTACAAAAAGAAACACACGAAATAGAAAGGGAAACAAATTCTCCTCTTCCAAGATATGGCCCCGATGACACATGTTAAATGAAGGGACTTGTTCAGTGTAAATAGAATTTCCAGACCAGAACATCCAGGCTCTTTTGGCTGTATCAGGAAAAGCTCAGAGTCAGACATAGACCAATTTAGTTTGGGCAGTGTAAAGTCAGCAGAAAGCAGATTAACTAAAATGAGAAAGAACTAAATGGAACATCCAGTGTACTTCTCTGACAAAGTGGAATTGAATCAGGCTGTAAACTATGTTTTAAAAAGGAAGACATCTTTCCCACTTTGATTTGTTGCATGCAGATTTGGTTTCCCAATAGGATTATACATTTTGTGGGCCTGTAATTTATGACTCTATCCCTCAGAGGTGTTTGTCCAAACTTTTCTTAAAAAAAACCTCCAGTGAGGGCAATTCCACAATTTCCCTTGGTAGTCTATTCCAGTGCTTAACTGCCCTTATAGTTAGAAAGTTTTGCTTAATAGCTCACCTAAATCTTGCTTGCTCCAGATTAAACCCATTCCTTCTCTCCTATTGTCAATCGTCATTGAGAGTAATTGATCACCGTCCTCCCTATAAAAGCCTGTTATCAGATCTCTCCCCCATCCCCTCAGTCTTTATTTTTTTCAAGACTAAACCTTTCCTCATACGTCAGGTTTTCAAATCCTTTTATCGTTTTTTGGTTCCCCTCTGGACTCTCTTCAAATGTCTACATCTTTCCTAAAACATGGCACCCAGAACTGGAACAGTGCTACAGGTGAGGCTGTCCTGGTTCCCACTAAAGCAGGACAATTATCTCTCATGTCTTATGTGTGACACTGCTCTTAATACGTGTATTAATGCTACACATAAAGTAGCAAGAGCTTCCCAGGTGGCAAAAATTTCCCTTTAAACTTCCAAGGTAAAAGGCTATATGCTTTATTTTACACCGGTGCCAGGAGCATCTAGTGACTGTGTTTGACTTTTTTTTTTTAATCTACAAAATTGGTAGCTTGGATTAGACTTGCATTACGCAACTACTGTAAGAAAGAAAATCCAAATAAGTATGCAGCAAACAGTACAGAACTTGGTTCAAAATCTGAATCACTTTGCAGCACTTGGGACTCCAGTCACACCTTCTTAGCAGACTACACCTGTTGTTGTGCTGCTGCCTGGTAATCCCATTGACACCTGCTTCTCCAAAAGGGCAGGGCTTCTTCAGGAACAGTGCTTCCCTGACACACACAATGGTGTCTTAAATCTTGGACACTACATAACAGCTACAAATTCTGTTTTAGTGCATGGGGGAATGGAGGAAGGTCATGTTGGTTTCCCATCCCTACCCATTCCTAACTAGGTCCACCAGATTCTTGCAGAGCACCTAAAAAATAGGGCTTCCCTCATGAGACTTGGTACTACAGAATACTGTATTTACAGTAGCTCTTTGTAACCAAGTTCTTTTCAGCTTTAAGGATTGTTATGTTTCAAGAAAAAGAAAAAGCTTTGGTTGTTTTTTGTTTGTTTGTTTTTGGTATATGTTTCACTTTCTCAAATCTATTAGGCTCTGGCATGCTTTGGAACCAGAAGTATCTTTTTATTTGGAGAATAGAGAGAATAGTCAAATGAAATGTGAAAATCCTAAATGTATGTATATAAAAGAAACTGAGTAACTCAAATCAGTGCATCAGGAGTTTGGCCAACTTGCTGGTTCCAAATAATAATTGTCTGATTTATGGAGCTCAGAACTCAGTCCCACCACAAACCCCACCCGCCTAAACCCCTATTCACAGATCCAGTTAGACTCACTAGTAGTCAAGGAAATCAAGGGGTGGACTCTTCTCCACTGGTCTGCTCTAGTTCATAGAAAACCACTCTGACAGGTTCCACTTCAGGGTGGGATATCAGCTCTGTGACGGGTTCCTCACGGTGTGCCACCTGGAACTGGGTACCACTGAGCCCTCTGACCCACCAGCCTTGGCTCCCTCTCTCACTGTGCTCCTGTGACAAGCTTCAGACCCACTCCCAGTCCTACATTTCTACCAGCATTCACACAGGTAGGGGCACACCCAGTTGCAGTTACATGCAGGGTCTCTGACTAGCCATTGCACAAACCATCAGTAGAAAGGCTAAAGCCAAGGTAACTCTCACCTCCCTAGGCATGCACCCCCTCTGAAACATAAACCCAAATTTATTCCATCTTGCACAGCACAGAGAACTATACAGCGTAAACTCATAGATTTCGCCCCTGGCCCCCAATATGGAGAGGAATATGCAACAGCCTTTGTCCCTCGAGCTACGATTTCCCACACACTTCACTCCAACTCACTGGTGTGTGCTGCTAGTCTCTAAGGCAGAGCTCTTCGTCCTCTTGAATTTCATTACCAAACCAAAGTCCACTACCTGTGCATTCAGGGCAACCCTCTCATTCTACAGCACATCCTGCACAATTCAATTGCCTTTTCATTAGTACAGAAATATTCATAATCTCTCATGTATACAATCAAAACATAAATTTCAAGCAGAGCTACAAAACTCAGTAAATGGAGTTATTGGTAAGGAACATTATAATTTGGGCAAATGAAGGTGGCCAGAGCTGGATTTCTCCTATAGAGGGAGCAACTAGTTCTATCCCTCTAAGTCTTCTGACCATGGGGTTTACATCTCCATTAGCACTCAGAGGCCCCAACCAAGACTGGGGCCCCACTTTGCTAGCTGGTGTACAGACATATAGTGAGGAACAAAAATTTATAGCCCAAATAGACAAGCCAGAGAAAGGGTGGGAAGGGAAACACAGACACAGAGAGGTAGAATGAGACACAAAGTCAGTCACAGAGCCACAAATAGAATCCAGGTCTCCTTATACCCAAACCAATGCATCAACCTCCAGACCATACTGCTTTGCATTTCATTGGATTGTTTTGCAAAGACTATATGCTAACAGGTTGAGTTTAATTTAGTTGCATGTACTTGCTATTGTTCTCTCCTCAACTTTTCCCATATTAAGAACTGTTAAGATAAAATGCATAAACACTTTTACTGATTGATTCCAGTTTCTATTTCAGAAGGCCCCTTTTATGATTATCTTTCAGTGTTTCTCAAGAATCAGTTCCAAATTTATGTGAATTCTTCTCATTCCCCCCATCACACACACACCGTATGCTCTGTTCTCCTCTCAGTGACTCATTCACTGTTTCTCCTTGCATTTCGTAACCATCTCTCCAGAGGCTTCTCAAGAACTTTGCCATGCTAGGCAAAACTTCAGCGTGCCTTCACCAGTTCAAACAGCCTGTATTTTGGGATGGAGGGGGCAGTAGCTGTGGCAGTTACTGGGAGGATCTCCTTCTCCTGGGACCTGTGGTGGGGTGATGCCAGCAAGGAGCTGTGGGAAGGGGGCTCTGCTTTGGGAGGCAGTGGAGGCTGGGTGCCAGCAGGAGGGATTGTATACGAGGTAGGGATGGTAGGTGTCTGTGGGAGACCGGGGGGACTATGAAGGGTGCTAGGTGCCTCTGGGAGATGGGGAGGCAGTGGTGTGTCTTGTTCACTCACCCCCTTCTACCATGCACACCCCATTGAGTATGGGGACAGGTGCCCTGCCAGTCCTGTCACTTACCTGCTGAGCCCAACGAGGTAGGAGTTTCCTCCCTGCTACTGCTTCCCACCATCAAATCTGGCACCCCTGCAGTGCACATGCATAGGGACCTCTCAAAGCAAGGCTGCTCTGCACCTGCCTGACCCGAACAGACCACATCGATGTATTTTGAGCCAGCATGGTCTATACAAAAAGTTAGTGCATTACATGTTAGAGCACCCTGCAAGTGATACCCTCTGTCACCTTTCCTCAGTGGGTAACATATTCAAGACAAATTGCTGAGAAATAGTACAAACTCACCCCAAACTGGTGGTTATTCTGCCATTAGTTATACCAAGCCAGTAACAAAAGTAAATGTCTGTCTCACCACACTGGTTAACAAGAAGTCAAAACTGTAGTCTCCTTAGGCATTCCATCACCCAGACTGTCACCCAGCATTTTTGCCGCCACAACCGGAAAAAAAAAAAGCCACGATCGGCACTCTACTGCCGCCACTTCATTCTTCGGTGGCAATTCGGCTGCAGGTCTGGACTGAGAGACTCGCCACCAAATTGCCGCTGAAGAGCCAGATGTGCCGCCCCTTTCTGTTGGCCACCCCTTTCTGTTGCTCCTCTGGTGCCTGGAGCCGGCCCTGCCTAGACACTAGACTTCATGATGAGTGGTTACTGAAAACCAATTTAATCAGGCAAAGGGTTCTTCTGATCTCCAGGAATCAGCCACATAGCCAGGTTAATATACAGTAACTCCCCACTTAACATCCTCTGGCTTAATGTTGTTTCGATCTTACATCCCTGCTCCATTACATAACATGTTCCATTTAAAGTTGTGCAATGCTTCACTATAACGTCCTTTGGCTTCCTGCTTTGTCCACAGCTGGCAGCCCCCCTATCAGCTCCCCTCGCCCCCTCCCTCAGCACCTCACACCTGCTGGCAGACCCCGCACATCAGCGCCTCCCCTCTCCTTCCCCCACCTCCTGATTGCGGCAATCAGCTGGCTTGTGGCGTTCAGGGGGCAGGAGGGAGAGGGGAGGAGTGAGGACTTGGCGCGCGGGCTCCCTCTCCCTCCCCTGTCTCCCGAACACCACAAACCAGCTGATAGCCACGGGCAGGAGGCAGGGGAGGGAAGGGGGAGCCTGCACACTGAGTCCTCGCTCCTCCCCCCTCCCTCCTGCCCCCTGAATGCCACAAGCCAGCTGATTGCCATGGCCAGGATGGAGGGGGGAGGAGCAAGGACGTGGCACATCTTCCCCTCTGCCCCCTGCCTCCTCCCCATGGCAATCAGCTGGCTTGCAGTGTTCAGGAGGCAGGAGGCAGGGGAAGGAGGGGGAGCCTGCGTGCAGTGTCCTCGCTCCTCCCCCCTCCCTCCTGCCTCCTGAACGCTGCAAGCCAGCTGATTGTCGCAATCAGGAGGCCGGGGAGGAGGAGCAAGGATGCGGCGTGTGGAATAAAGGGGGAGGAGGGGGGAAGAAGAGGCGGGTTAAGGGCAGGAGCTCGGGGGAAGGGGTGGTGTGGGCAGGCCGAGGGTTGAGCCCCCCACCCCTGGTGCTTGCAGAGTAGGGGAAGCTGCCACTGCTGCTGCGCAACGTGCTTCTCCTAGCCTACAGCACCTTCAGCCTCCTTGCCTCCAGCCTGTGTGGGGTAAGGCAGGGGCACCTCTCAGCTATAGTACTGTACTATATGGCAAAACAAAATTTCCCTGGAACCTAACCCCATTTACATTCATTCTTACGGGGAAATTGGATTCGCTTAACATCGTTTCACTAAAAGTCGCATTTTTCAGGAACATAACCACAACGTTAAGTGAGGAGTTACTGTATCACTCAGATCTTACCCAATAATCATGCTGCTGCCAATCCTTTAGTAACTGAAATCTAAAGGCTTATTTATAAGAAAAAAGAAGAAGAGAGTTAACAATTGTTAAAAATTGTTAATAAATCATATACATACAATCATTGCAAAGTTCTTGTATCAAGTTTGTAGCAGTGATGTCATAGTCCAGAGGATCAGAGCAGGAAAGAGGCAACATGGAGATGATTCAAGGGTCTTTTATGCACTCTCCATGTGCTTGGAATTTTACTGTCCCAAAACAAATCTCAGAGTACAGTTTGTGGAAAATTACTGGCGCAAGATGGAGTCCAGGATCACATGGGCAAGTCACATGCCATTATACGGCTTGCTGACTCACAGGGGCAGCCATCACTCATATTCTGGCTGGGTCTGGGACAGTTCACAGGAAGACTCACTGAGTGGGATGAGCTTCTTCTATGTTAAAGTGTAGTGTCCTTAAATGAAGCATCAAACTTGAACAGTCCATTCACAATGTGCTGGCTGTACAGGATGAAAACTACCTTGTGGGTGTTACCCCAGGAACAACACGTTTAAGATATAGATACATAGCCAATATTCATAATTTCAGATACAGTGATGATACATGGATATAAACAGGATAATCTTATTTATCAAATCATAACTTTTCTCTTGACACCTTACATGACATACTTTGAAAAAGTTTTGTTTCAATTGTCTGTCAGTAGCAATATCAATGATATACATGGTCATATTTCAATCATACAGCATCACACCTCCATAGACTGATCTACAGGACCATGTAAATCACTTCTTCCAGAAATTTGCCACCCTAGGCAGCTCCATCATTTACCTATAGCTAGAGTGGCCTCCAGGTGTCTCAGTATTGGATGTGACTGTGCCCCCTGGATCCAAGCACAAAGGGGATCCTCCACATGTGGTGCACTATCCTAACACATGGAGAGGGGAATCAGCTGCCTCCATGGCACCATTCCCTACCCCTTCTCTCACAGGGAGCACTGTGCAGATCTGAAGAGCTGCGTGAGGGGAGAAGGTGGGGAATGGACAGGCTTGGGGAGAAGTGGAAAGGTTAAAATCAGAGTCAGGATTCACATGTCTTCCTCGCACTAGCTCTGTGGAGATCAGAGAGATATTACAGGCTTGGTTGATATCCCCATTGATGATCTTCCTCTAAAAAAGCTTCAGGTCACCTGACAGGTGCAGAAACCCTGCTAGTGTGGTGTCAGTAGAGTTTAAGAGAGGCTACCAGAGGCACAGGATTAGCACATATGCATGGAGCCCATGTCTGGATGGCCTGGGTCTGTGCTGATCTCCCAGAATCTGTGAGGCGAGGGGGCTGGCCCAACAGCCTGTTCCAGAAGGGGGCAAGCACTGGCCTCCCTTTCCCCAGTGGAATGATTTGAAACAAATCTCTGCAAGAGAAAACAGTTTTTTACTGCTTCCTGTGGGAGTTTGCCATGAAAACAGGCTATCTGGCTCATTGTCTGGTAGCTGAAATTGGACATGGATCTGGATCATGCATGATGGCCAATGGGAGTTTTGCACTGACATCGCTATAATTGGGATCAGGCCCTTGATGTACACCTGGTCACAAAGGAAATGTGTTTCATTTTATTATTATTCATTCTTTCTACTATGCTAGCACCTAGGAGCCCGAGTCGTGGATCAGGGCCCTGTTGTGCTAAAGGGCTGTACATACAAAAACCAAAGCAATGGTCCCTGCTTCAAGGGGTTTTGTGCAATATATGCACAGTGGCTGATTATGGTAAATTCTCCTTTGGTAAAATCCCAGAAACTGTTTGTACTCAGCCAGTCCCAGAGATTGTTTTTCCACATTCCTACTTGTCTTGAGCACTTCTGACATGTTTACTACACTGCACTACCAATATGTATATTTCATGCAAAAATAAAGTAATGCTACAGTTATAAAGATAGGCACTCGAAATGGTAGAATTAAGGTTATCCGTTCAATCTTAACTCATAAGAACATAAGAACGGCCGTACTGGGTCAGACCAAAGGTCCATCTAGCCCAGTATCCTGTCTTCTGACAGTGGCCAATGCCAGGTGCCCCAGAGAGAGTGAACCTAACAGGATCTGTCTCCTGCCATCCATCTCCAGCCTCTGACAAACAGAGGCTAGGGACACCATTCCTTACCCATCCTGGCTAACCGCCATTAATGGACTTAACCTCCATTAATTTATCCAGTTCTGTAGTGGTTGGCTCCCCCACTTCAGCGGAAAAAGGGTTAAAGTCAGCCCTGGGAGAAGGTTGTGGCTGACAGCTGCTAAGCTGGGCTGACTGGGGAAGCGGCCATAGCTGGCCTGTATAAAAAGGCTGTGAGCCAGAGGCCCAAGAGAAGTCTCTCTCCAGGCTAGGAGAGAGCAGGGCCTGGCTGCCTGCAGAAAGGGTACTGGGAGTGAAACAGGGCTGCGGAAAGGCCAGGGGAGCTCTAGGCTGGCAACTCCCCAGACTGCAGGGCCTGATCCAAGGCCCATAGAGGTACTGGGAGGCAGAGGAAGGCAGCAGGTCTGAACCCCCTTGCCCAGAGAGGGGAGACCCATAGAGACTGGGGGGTAATTGCCAGGGGGGCAGCCCTAGGGGAACTGGGTCTGGGAGGGATGTGGGGGCCAGCAGCAGCGGGACATCAGACTGCAAAGGGCGCTCTGAGGTCTGGAGAGCTAATTCCCTGAGACAAGCAGCAGGATGTGCTGCAGGGGTGAGTCCTACACCTTTACACATTCTCTTTTAAACCCTGTTATAGTCCTAGCCTTCACAACCTCCTCAGGCAAGGAGTTCCATAAGTTGACTGTGTGCTGTGTGAAGAACTTCCTTTTATTTGTTTTAAACCTGCTGCCCATTAATTTCATTTGGTGACCCCTAGTTCTTATATTATGGGAACAAGTAAATAACTTTTCCTTATTTACTTTCTCCACATCACTCATGATTTTATATACCTCTATCATATCCCCCCTTAGTCTCCTCTTTTCCAAGCTGAAGAGTCCTAGCCTCTTTAATCTTCCCTCATGTGGGACCCTCTCCAAACCCCTAATCATTTTAGTTGCCCTTCTCTGAACCTTTTCTAATGCCAGTATATCTTTTTTGAGATGAGGAGACCACCACCTCTGTACGCAGTATTCAAGATGTGGGTGTACCATGGATTTATATAAAGACAGTAAGATATTCTCTGCCTTATTCTCTATCCCCTTTTTAATGATTCCTAACATCCTGTTTGCTTTTTTGACCGCCTCTGCACACTGCATGGACATCTTCAGAGAACTATCCATGTTGATTCCAAGCTCTTTTTCCTGATTAGTTGTAGCTAAATTAGCCCCCATCATATTGTATGTATAGTTGGGGTTATTTTTTCCAATGTCCATTACTTTACATTTATCCACATTAAATTTCATTTGCATTTTGTTGCCCAATCACTTAGTTTTGTGAGATCTTTTTTAAGTTCTTCACAGTCTGCTTTGGTCTTAACTATCTTGAGCAGTTTAGTATCATCTGCAAATTTTCCCACCTCACTGTTTACCCCTTTCTCCAGATCATTTATGAATAAGTTGAATAGGATTGGTCCTGGGACTGACCCTTGGGGAACACCACTAGTTACCCCTCTCCATTCTGAGAATTTAATTCACGATTTATTCCTACCCGTTGTTCCCTGTCTTTTAACCAGTTCTCAATCCATGAAAGGACCTTCCCTTTTATCCCATGACAACTTAATTTACATAAGAGCCTTTGGTGAGGGTCCTTGTCAAAGGCTTTCTGGAAGTCTATGTCTACTGGATTCCCCTTGTCCACATGTTTTTGACCCCTTCAAAGAACTCTAATAGATTAGTAAGACATGATTTCCCTTTACAGAAACCATGTTGACTTTTGCCCAACAATTTATGTTCTTCTATGTGTCTGACAATTTCATTCTTTACTATTGTTTCAACTCAACCCCTTTGTGCATATGCATTGTCACGAGCCTTTAATTACATGATTACAAACTAGGAAAAATGATTTTCTAAACTTAAAATATCCCTTTGATTGCCCCCTGTATGTACTTTAATATGTTTTTAAGGAGTAGATGGTGTTCTGGCGTCTTTCCCTATTTTCTAATCAAGGTTTTTTAGAGGCTGCAGGAAATGTAAGTCTATTTCTGACACTAGGAGAGATTCTCCAAGGACTCTCGAATTCATTTCTCTTGAATCATGTCTCCTTTCTGAATTCAGATGTTTTTAATCCAATGCTGAGACAATGTTGCCTACTTTAAGTTTATTTCAGCTGACATTTGTCAACATATTATTTTAGAAAATGCTATTCGTGTAGAGCAGGGGTTCTCAAACTTCACTGCACCGCAGCTCCCTTCTGACAACAAAAATTACTACATGACCCCAGAATGGGGGAACGAAGCCTGAGCCTACCCAAACCCCTCCAGCCAAGGGCTTCAGTCACGGGCGGTGGGGCTCAGGCTTTGGCCCTGGACCCCAACAAGTCTAAGTCATCCCTGGTGACCCTAGTAAAATGGGGTTGTGACCCACTTTGTTCCAGTGTGAGAACCGCTGGTGTAGAGTGAACATGCATCCAGAGGTCTGGGAATGGATGTGCTTTTTACAAATCAGAACATAAATAAACCAATGAACCCATTTTGGAATAATGACAATGCATGAAATTCAGCCTTCTAAGACCCCAAAATTATGTGTTATTACCATTTAAGATTTTCCCGGGCATTGAGGCCTTTTAAAAAATATGGAATGGAAGGATAAGAGAATAAAATGCAAAGTCTGATTTTTATCAATAGTCTGAGAACTCTGAGTTGCTGCAGCCTTTTGCAAGAGTGAATCATTGCTTGCAGCTAAAGAGACTTTCCCTGTCTGTAAATGAAAGATTGTTTTTTTAAAAAAAGCATATTCAAATATCAATCACCGATACTATATGATGTGCCAGATACAGTAATAACATTGAGAACTGATGGACTCTAAAGTATAATTAAAAAGGTGAATAAAAGAGAAGTCGGCTATAAGTGATACAGCTTTGGGCAAAATATTGTAAACATTAATGACAGGCTACAGAGTCCTGTGGCACCTTATAGAGTAAGAGATGTATTGGAGCATAAACTTTCGTGGGTGAATACCCACTTTTCAGACTGCAATACGTCTTAATCTATAAGGTGCCACAGGACTCTTTCTCACTTTTTACAGGTCCAGACTAACACGGCTACCCCTCTGATTAAAGACAGGGTTTACCTCATGGGATAGCCTGTTACTGTTTGCAGTCAAGCATGCTTATACTTTTGAGTTAGTGAAATACACCTGTGCTGAAGGAGGCAGTAAATAAAAGGAACTGAAGCCACACAGTGTGTTTATAAGGACACTTGACCACAGAGTGGAATAAACAGAAATGTAATTTTTTTTATTAATAATACACAGACTCTGCTCAGCCATACATACCAAAATCCCACCATTGCTGTTAAAACAAGGAGCACAGAAATGGAAGATTGATACAACTGTTCTGGCCTGCTGGGAAACAACAGTTCTTGAAGTGACTTTGCATTGTATAATGGTCTGTGGAAACAAGTTTAAAGAGCTTTAGAGAATATGGACTTTGCATAAGCTATATGAACTTTAAACTAGATATTCAGAAGCTAGCAGTGTTGATGGACAGACTGCAACTTGAGCAAGCATAACTGCAAAACTGGCTAAGGAATGCTTTGAAAAGGGGCCCTTGGAAGTTGCTGACTGGAGTAAACCAGTTGGTGTTCAAGGTATGTCCCAAAATGGCTGATCCAACAGATATGGCCTAAATTGTCTTACACAAGATGGTGTGACGAGATCTATTTTATAAAAAGACTGGAAAATTCCAGTCCCAGTTGCAAGCACTCAAAAGGTGATGTCTCATTCCCTGATTGGATGATGAGAGAGGATGACTCTTATATTGGCTGGACATTCTGTATCATCTGAAGAAGGATGAGTCACCATCTGATTGGTTCATGCTAGCATATCCAAGAAAAGGAAGCAACTTGGATCATTCAGCAGAAATGGGATAAAGTGGCCTGTCACCTTCAGCATATCACTTCAAAAAGCCAAAGACACCTGAAAAGAAGACTGAGGTCATGCACCAGCAACCTGGAAGTCCTCCAGGTGACATCAAGCACCTATATCGGGTAGGCATGTTTAAGTGTCTCTATTTTTCAGCAATTCAGGCTGCTCGCTAGTGCACTGGCAAAATATTATAGTTATGTCCATCCGTCATTGCATTTGCGTTTGCAGTGTGAATGATAACTGAGCTGAAAGCTGATGGCTGAGCAAGGAGCTGGTGATCAGTAACACAGACTTTCTCTTGAGTGAAAATTCAAATCTGTCAAATGACCAGTTCCTGAAACTGGGTATCTAATTAGTAAGGGAGTGTAACTTGCTTCCATATATATATTAGATTGTCACATAGTTATAGTGTGGCTTTGTTTTATAACAGGTTCCAGTCCAGATTGCTGTACAGCAGCTTTAAACCTGAATAAGTTACTGTTGTTAACTAGGATTATACAACATTTTACGAGTCTATCATAGTTAATGTTTTCACACTGCCTTTCAAATTCTAGGTGTATATAGACACAATAAAACCAACTGTGGAAGCTTTTTGAACTGCGCTTAGCCTGTTCAGTTTGTCATAAATGTAGGAGCTTGTTAGATAGTTAGGTGTGTTAGTCATATTCTGGGTCTAAAATCATTCATCAGGAAATAGGTAACAAGGGTGGACTAGTATAGATCCATTGGAAAGGACGCTGTAGTGAATTGGCATGTAAGGAACTGACCAGATTGTACTGTGATCTAGCTTTGGATTCTTTTTCCTCTGTTTTAGCAATAGCAGAGTTGATAACTAATTAGAGAAAGCGAGGCTCTTATTCTGAGGGACTATTTGTCAAAAATCTAAACAGTCACCTTCCCAAGATATTAAGTGTTAGTTTCTATTGTGGTTGTGTGATTTGGTTCTGAAAACCAGAAATGATTGTCAACCAATTTTCTATTTGTATTAGCCAAATCACAGTCCATTTTTGACTTCTTAGATACAATAGTATGAGTTGCTGTTGTTAAGGCTGGTTAATAAATCTTTATAAAATTAAATTCAACTCTTGAGTCCTTTCCTTTAATTAACAAATTAAAATTAAAAGAGCCCTAAGAAAGGTGGTATGGGTAATCAGTTACACAGTTGCTTAATGCAGGTTGGTTTTAGACCCTATCTTTCATGTACAAAGAATCTGCAGAAAGACCAGTGTACCACTCAAGGCTCACTTATACTCTATTTTGAGCATTTCAGTGGGGCTTCATTGAAAGATAGACTTTGTGCTGAGCCTCTGTACAGGGAGAAATTTCACCTTACAGAATATATAGGGCCTGATTCATCCCTACATTACTCCAGTTTTCTGTGTGTTTAACTAATGGTGTTACGCTTGCTTAAAGCTGGAGTAATGTAGGTTTGAAGCAAGTCTCTGTGGGCCCAAATAGCTCATCCCTTATCATAATACTTTCCAGGGACTTAAGTCTGCCAATGTAACTCTGATGTGTAAACATGCATAACTCTTCAAATCACATTGTAGATAATACCAGCAAGCAATTCATGGTGCCTCTGGGCATGTGGTGAATGGCAAAAGAGGAGCTGGGGTATGGTCCTCTCTCGAGTCTCACAGAGCAGGACTAATGAACAAGGAGTAGCAGACTGTATGCCATCAAAGAATGCGGTAGCTAGCATGTTCTCCCTCAATGCAAGGTGGGGCAGGGAGGCAGAATTCCCAGTCTAAGCCTTGTAATAATGATCACTGCCTTATATCTCTTTTCAGTACAATTTGGAAGCTCAGGACCAGATTTGGCAGGATGCTTTGACTGTAAAACCACTTTATCCATGCAGTTCAACTTGCTTTACAAGTGTTGTGCATCACTGGAGCAGCATGAATCAGCTGGAATAAATTGGTGAACTGGTCCTCTGATTTTGTATTCAAAAGTTTTCAGGTACAGGAAATAAAACAAAAATTGGGACACACTTGCTATTTAGAGGATGGTGAATTAATTTAAACACCTAGGGCTAGATTTATAGGTACTTGCCAGCTGCTTTGTGTCTGATTTGAGCATTACAGACAATTTGGAAGTCATGGCCCCTATGGATGCATCCAGGGACAGAATTTGGTTTTAATCATGTATGTTTGTGAAGAGTCAGTCATGTAATGGAAGCAAAAAAGCTCTGTTACCAAAGGGACTGTCATGGTCTGCACCCTCACTTGAAACTGGGGGGTTTCAAGTTGAGGACCAGCATGTATCCCCCCACCCTAAAATCCTAGGGTAGGTCTCCTTGTCGCTGCCACCAGTCAGGTTAAAGTGTCTGACACACTGCCTGTCCCCCAAGCTTCCCCTGGGGAACCCAGATTCAAACCCCTTGAATCTCACCAGAGAGAGAGAGAAACAGCCAGTTCCCCTCCTCCCCCTCTTCCTTCTCTCCAGCCTGCTCTGGAGAGATATACACCGAGTCAAATCCTTGACTCAACACAAAGAGGGACTCACTTCCCCCCTCCCCTTCCCTAGTCCTGGAAAGAGATACCTGATTCAAACTGCTTGAATCAAACCCAGGAGGACTGTCTCTTCCCCCCTCCCCTTCCCCTGAATTTCCACAAGAGAAGGAATTAACCAAGTCCAAAGAAAAGAAAATTTATTAAAGAATAAAAAGAAAATACAGAATCTCTATGAGCCCAAGCTGGACACTCATAGGGTCTAAGCTTATCAATCTCTGGAGAGAATTCCCCCTCCCCCCTTTCTCAGTAAAAGCAATATCAGCAAACAGGAATAAAGCATTTCCTTTAGCAAACACACAATTGCAAATATAGAAATCAAATCATAAGACTAATTCGCCTTTCTAATTAATACTCACTATTAATTAGTAGAAACTACTCCAGGAGAACTTGGAGACATGACTGGTCTCTTTTAGATCCAAAAAGAGCTCTCTGAGACAAACAAAGAAAACACAGACAAAAGCTTCCCTCCACAGAGATTTGAAATTATCTCGTCTCTGATTGGTCCTCTGGTCAGGTGGTCACCAGGTACTACATGTTAACCCTTTACAGGTAAAAAGGGACCTTAACCCTGATCTTTTTATTTATGACAGGGACAGTCTTATGGTGGAGAGTTTTATGAGCAAATTATACACCACTCTTTGGTCTTGAATTCTCCTGTCCTCCCTAAATTGGGGTGTAACTTCCGTGAAGTTAATGGGGTTATACCAGCACAAAAAAAGTGAAAGGAAATCTGGACCCTTTGAATGTTGCACTGACCTATAAATAGAGCTGGGGAAAGTTTTGGGAAATAGTTTATTCAACAGTAGTGCAGTTTTGGTTGACCTGAAACGATATGTAAATTTGACACAAACAGTTTTGGCCAGTCACAGAACAGTTAGAGGAGGAAGTATTGGTGATAGTGCCGTTTCCCTGCTATTTATATCCTTTAGCCCAGTGGTTCAGAGACTCATTTGGGTTGTGGAGGGATCCCAGTTCAAATCCCTGATCTATAACAACTCTGAAAGAGAATCTTCAATTTACTGAAAATTCCAAAAAGTTTTAGATCAGCCCAAACTGATTTTTTTCCAAATTTGTTAACTGTCACTGAACTTGAAAAATCAGTTATTCGCCTAGCTCTATTTGTAAGTTTAGACTCTAAGATCTTATTATTTCCTTAATTTACACTGTAAGATCTTGGTCTTTCACAGAACAAACAAAGTAAAGTAAAACAGCGATACTATTACCTGACAGGTATACTACAAAATACAACCCTGTAAACTCAGTGCCGTTCCTTATCCTTTCCCACCAGGAACATGATTTCATTATTCAAGAAGTACTTTAACACCACTCTAACTATTGTGTTCTTTTTTTGTTGCTAGGAAGTCTTGCAAATAACAATTATACCGGTTCACATGCCAAAAAGTTCCTGTAATGAGACTTTTATTCCTCACACTAAAAGTTTAAAATGTGACTGAGCCTTGAAATGAAACTTCAGCCAGAGAAGTATACTCTATCAAAAAATCCTGGGGCCATTTTTTCCCCTCCCACACAAAGAAAATTGTTCCAAGACTTAAACAAAACATACTGCTATCAGTTGTTCGCATCCCTAATATATTCTTTTAATGCAGACAGCTTTTTGAATTGCATTAAAAACCACAGGATTGGAGTTGTCATGAGCTGCATTTTATCAGCACAAATGAGGGGGTTTTGCCATATAAATTAGAATGATTATTTCAACTCATGCTGTGATAGCGCTAAAGAGAATGAGTGCACATATATTATGCAAAAAGGAAAAAAAAAAGAACTAGTTCAAAAGTACCCTGTAATAATGTCTTGTAGTTTTCAGGTATACATCTGAGCATTAGTATAGTCTTCAAAATTGTTTTCTGGTACTCTGAGGAAGTAAAATATAGTAGGGAAACTAGGTAATACATTACTTGGAGCAAATATCCATGTGGTTTCATTTTTTATTGTAAGCTATTTATATTTGTGAGGTGAGGTAGTTTTGCTGAGCCTAAAACAAAGAAAAAGAAGCAATTAAACATTTTCTATGAGGAGGATTCCTTTATGTACAAACCCACAACCAAAACAATTACCATGAAGAGGAAAATATTTCCAAAGATGACTTCAGGAAGAAAAAGAGCAGAGGTTCACAATCATGCATGCATGTTACTCATACTACATTTAGCATTATAAATATGTACTTCCAGGATCTCTTTCCCACTTTGGGGCAAATTATTCACTCATATGTGCTTTTAATGCCAAAGATGTTCTCTTTCCTCCTGTGGATACTCACAGACATTCACAGATTTTGTGAGTCCTGCTCATTAATGGGTGGAAACAGTCTTTCTTATACAGAGAACAAATCTCTCTGGCTTATTTTCTACCTTCCAAATACCCTTTTGCCTCTCACCTCTCAATGCAGGACATTCCTAAAGTTGAAACTCATGAAGTTTCTTCTGCCTGATAGAGGACATTCTTACAGAGCGGAGAATATTTTCTAGCTATTGAAACAAGATGTTTGCTGTGTAATGACTATCTATGTACTGGAGTGGGTGGGGAACTATTTGAAAAACTTTTTTTTTGGGTGGGGGGTTAAAAAGTGGAGCTATGTAAGGAAAGTTTTCTCAGGTCCTGGTTGGAATTACTGGTCAAAACCACAGATGATCTATTAGTTAGGGTACTCAACTAGGATGTTGAAAATCCAACTTCAAATCCCTGAACTGGAACAGAGAGTTGACCCTGGGTCTTATACATCCCAGGAGAGTCCTAATCACTTGGTTATAGAGTCAGTTTCCCTCTCTGGAACATTGAATATTTCATTGTTTATATGAAGTGGAAGAGCTGTAACAGGAGAGAGGGAGACTATGCATGAGGGATTCACAAGTTTTGTGGAGCAGACAGAATCATAGAATATCTGGGTTAGAAGGGACCTCAGAAGGTCATCTAGTCCAACCCCTTGCTCAAAGCAGGATCAATCTCCAGACAGATATTTACCCCAGTTCCCTAAATGCCTTCCCCCCCCAAGGCTTGAGCTCATAACCCTGGGTTTAGTAGGCTAATGCTCAAACCCCTGAGCTATCCCTCCCCTCCAGAGGGCATATGAATGATTACAAAAGAGGAACAATGATGTTGAGGCTATGCAGATGAGGAGAGTGACTGTGTCGCCACAGTGATAGTAATTCCTTTATGTCTAACATAGCCAGAGCCATGGGCTAGGGCTGGGCAGAGACTTGACTGTTTCCTGTCATGTCAGTCACTGGAGGGGAGGGGTTAATAATGTTTCCTTGTGTGTGCCCTGAAAGAGGCAGCACTAAAGGCTCCCACCTCAATCTCTGCTCTGAGTGTGATGATATGGAT
This sequence comes from Mauremys mutica, assembly GCF_020497125.1. Taxonomy (NCBI): domain Eukaryota; kingdom Metazoa; phylum Chordata; order Testudines; family Geoemydidae; genus Mauremys; species Mauremys mutica. The sequence continues at coordinate 187,992,118 of NC_059073.1, read as the reverse complement.
AGGCTAATAAGGTTGCACAGACAGTCCTAATTCTGGCATTTTCTAACTTCTAAGTGCTTCATTTGCAACTAACATTATTTTAACTATTTTCCTGTGTACTTTCCTTCATTTTTAAAAATGCACACTGACACACCAGAAAGTCCCTCGTGGAATGAGATTGACACCTACACAGGTTTTCAACAGGGTTGGACTCCTTAGATCCATAGCCCATATTCTGCTGCTTGAGATAAGAGAGTACTGATAGCAATAGCAGGTTGTCATATTCTATTAAAAGCACAACATAAGAGGCACGAGATATAAATTTTGCCGATGCATTTCATGGACACTTGTTGACAGCAGAGGAATGTTGAGACGTGGGTATCTTGGGTTCCATTCAGGGGACTGTAGGGGAGTGTTCTCTAGGGGTAACAGAACATTCTGCCCTTGTTCCTCCTTTCAACTTCTGTCCTTCTTCCAGTCTGTCCCTGTCCCATATCTCCTCTTCACCCATCTCATTGTCCTAATCTGTTCCTTCTTTTGCCTGATCTGTTGACTGTATGTGGATTATATTAGCTGAAGCTACCAAATATTCAACTTGAGGCTGATTAACCATTTGGGTTGAATTTCCCAAGATGGGCAAGTTCTGGAAAGCTATCAACAGTGGAAAAAAGAATCTTACAATGCTAAGTGTTAGGCAAATTTAACCATTGATGAAGCTACTAGTTCTGCATATTATATAGGTGTCAGCTTTGTAATTTTCCATATAGATAGTATTATGCCATTGTTCAGTGAAAGACAACTAAGCAATGTAAACTGAATGTGCAGCCATGCAGAAAAATGATGGATCAGTATTATCACTTCCCATACTCACAGGCACATTTACAAGTAAAAGTTTGTTTCCAAACCCAAGTTAGCTCACTCTGCTGAAAGAGCATTTCTACTTTGACAAGTGACTGTACATAAGGGGAAAAGAGTGATATGGGAAATCACAGAGGTTTACAAAATAATGAATGATTTAATTAAAAAAAAAGGATGAGGCTGAGCTCTTCATCCTGTCCAGAAAATTAAAAAAAAAAAACAAGGGGCCTTTCAAATAAATTAACCACTAACCAATTTAAAGTGAATGAAAGGAAACATTTCATTATACAGTCTAAATCCATTTTGTGGAATTTGCTTCCACACAAAAGAATTGAGACAAACAGGTGAGTGGGACTGAAAACAAAACTGACTGTATACATGAAGAAGTTCAACATAAACCAACCTGTCATGAAAATGTTTCAAGGGAAAGCTATCCAGATGCTTTGTTCATAGCTTTATGGGGGAGAGGTGACAGGAAGGAACATTTCTCCCACAAGAAATGTAGGAAGCAATAAAAGTTTGGCAGGGCTAGCAAACAGGACAGCAATAATGATAAATCATTTTGACTAAAAAATAAGACCAAATTTCAGTATTTATTATTAGCTATAGCTTTACCACAGCAAATATTTCTCAGGATGCTCCCTCCTATTTTAAAGCATTGCACAACTGGATGGATACTTGCTATGTTCCTTTGCAGCATCAGACATAAGTCGAGAAAAAGGGACAGGATTTTAATTCCCAAGTCTGCCTGTGGAGGTCTCTTTGTACATTGGCAAAAACATATTATATAGATGCCTTCAGTTCCCTGTGGATAATCAATAATTCTTATGTTTTCTTTATGACTTTATTCTCCTGCTTCTAAAGTTCTTCCAACATTCATTACCATTTTAATTTGCACAAGGCATTTCCTACCTGATGGCTATCAGTCTCTTTGGCATCATTCACCAGTAGGAAGCAAAAATCTTCCATTTCAGAGACAGCATCTTTCATTTCTGATATTTTGGTCTGATCGTGCAGGCTGACTCTACCATCCACATAGAGTGCCATTGACATCCGTGTGGCTCAGTGTTGATGCAGGGATCTGCCTCCTCACAGCTTCTTATGGGATCAAGGCCTTCTTGTTGAACTTCTCCTATTGTTGGGGGGTCAAACCTAGCATATAGTTTTAGAGTCTGGTATAATGGCAAAGAAGAAATTAATCCCAGTAATGCTCTTTTGGGCTCTCCACAGGCTGCTTAGCTCAGTGACAGTCTTTTTATTCAGATTTCACCTCATCTTTATAAAGTTGTCACAGAGCAGCTCTGTCGCTACCTGGTGAACTGCACTGGCTGGTCAGTTCAGATGGCTTCACACAACACACACCCCCCTCTGTTTATCTGTCACCAAGGTATGTATTTCTTCTTCTCTTACCCTCAATCAAGAGAAAGCTTCCCTGCAGCCCTCACACCCCACCCTAGCTCACCCTCTGAGCTTCCTTCTGAACTTGCCTTTGCTGCCTGTTTCCTCCCCTTATATTCTCCCCAATTACCTTGTTAGCCCTGTGATTGTCACCCAGGTGTTCACAATCCCCCAACATAAAGTTGTACAATTGTCCTCAGTTGGGTTTGCAGCCTTCCTCAGACTGCAGCAATGTCAGTGATCAGGGTGCTGCTGATAGTGCCCTGTCACAAAAGTGTTTTCTGCATTGTTCTGCTGACCTACGTCCAGAAGTTGGGTAAGGAGATGGTTCTTCACCAGTGAAGAAGTATCATGCTGCAATGGCATAATAAATAGATGTTTTAGGAAATAGATCAGGAGCCAGGTCTGTAAGTGGATGAGTCACCCCCTTCTCTTCACATACATATTGTTTTTCCTTTGAACCCAGACAAATCCCTGAAGTGGCTGTAAGGTGGGAAACTGAGTCATGAGTCCACCCAATATAGACTTTTAGTTATAAATTTTCAAACAGAATTATTGTCACTTACAGTTTATGAACATATATTTAGGCCAGACATGATGGTCGTCTCAGTTTCTGGTCTGGTCCTCTCATCCTTTATTTCTTTTATTTTCTGGTCTGGTATTTCTCCAACTTGGGGCCCCGGTGTGATGCTACAAGATTGAATATGAGCATTTATGTTATTGCCACAGTTACACAATTGCAACAAATCTTGTACAAAGTAATCATGTAAGGTGTCAATGGAAAAGTTATGATTTGCTAAACAAGTATATCATGTTTAAATCTATGTATTATCGCTGCATCTGAAGTTATGAATATTGGCTGTGTATCTGTACCTCAAATGTATTTATTCCTGGGGTAACACCCACAAAGTCATTTACATCCAGCCTGGCCAGCCCATTGTGAACGGATTATTCAGACTTGATGGCCCAGGAAGAACACTTCACTTTAACAATGGGCCATAGAAGAAATTCATCCTGCCCAGTAAGCCTTCCTGTGGATGTATCAAAAAGACCATTCCCCTAAGGGCTTTGTATAACCTAATGATAGAATAACCACCAGTTTTGGGTGAGTCTGCCCTATTTCTCAGCAGTTTATCCAGAATCTGGCATTCTCAGCTATGACCCACTGAGGCATAGTGACACCCAGTTCACTTGGTTCGTATGCAGTTTCACTTTACATATTCATTAGTATTCCTCCAATAGACGTTAATCATTATAGAGTTCATAATCCAAACAATATACATGTACAAGCTTCAGTTTACCCAGCTTTTGCTTTTTAAGCTACTTCCATGTGATTATTTATCTTCATATCACTTTGCTCTTGTTTTTCCCACTATAGGGAGTTTTAGCACTATCTATGCAAATCTGTGTAAGAGAAAGAACTTGGCAACATCCATACCAGGCAAAAACTAGGCCATTGCCTTGGCACAAGTATTATCCCATCCAAACACATTCACTATTCGTAAATATAAACTAGTATATTAAACTAGCAAAACCCTTATTTTTAGCATTCAGTGATTCTTCATCTTTATATTTCAAGCATCATCATTCAGCATATGTGTATGCATCCTAAATTAACCATTAACTTTTATTTTTTGTATTTGAATGGGGAAGTTATGGGGAATATGATGACTTCTAATGTCAACATTTCTTATTTTCTGTAAATATAGGTTTTACGGGGAATTTTTGATAAAAGTTCTTGCATCACACTTGTGAATCATTAAAATAACTTGTCAGTAATTTTGCTTGTTGCACTTTGACAGGTGCTTTTTATCTTAGGGCCTTAATAAACAATTGTTTTCAATTGTTCCCCAACATGGCTCAAAAACTGAAAAGTCAGAGTGATCTGGGGAAAAGCTAAGAGAATGCAGGAGTTCTGGTAGCAAAGCCAGCTGGCGCTGACTTGCACATCTGAGACTAGTAGAAAGTCAAAGCATAAAGGTTTTTGGAGAATTTTAAGTAATTATAACAGTTTGGGGCAGCTCATTTTAAATAATTAAGGCAGCTGAGGGACTGAATAATCAAGGAAGCACTGAGTACTGAATGCTCTGCTATTTTTTGATTTTAGTCTTTTAATTTGCATATTTGAGTGTTTAGAAGAAGTCTTCAAGCCCAAGTAAAGCTAAATACGCCAAATGAAAGAAACCTGCAAATACTTTGAAAAGTTAGCTGATTTCTACTTGAACTGCAAAATGCCAAAGTATGGATGTTTAATTACTGAATGACGGTGAAGGAAACAGAGAGTTTTGATTGAGAAATCTCAAGGGGGACAGAAGGCAAGCAAGCATTCCGTTTTTTCCTGAAAGTGAATTAGAGGCTGTGAACTTTATAGATTGGGACAGCAAACTCCTAAACACTCTGGTTTGTTTTTTAGTTACCTGCTTAGTCCTACTCCCCGACAAGTGCCCTCTGATATAAAGGAAGTCTAGGTGTTTTATATTGTTTGGTGTGGCTCTCTCTTTTAGAATCTGATCCCTCTGTGACCTTCCTGGGCATCTCCTCCCTCCACTCTGTGAGAGAACAGAGTGTTTATTTTAGGCCACCATCAGCTAGGCATGGGGTTTCTCCTGTGAGATTTTTGTACCTAAATAAGCCATGTTCTTGGATATGCCTGGCTCTATGATATGTGTTTGGCTGCTGACACAACAGCCATCTCCAAACCCTGGGAACTGGCCAGGCCTTTTAAACACCAAAAGACCTCTCCTCCTAAAGACTGAAAAAAAAATGCTGTTTGCAGAAATATAACAAACCCCCCCATCCCAAAATGAGAAGGGCATGGAGCTCCCAATCCTCAGCCCAAACTGGTAATAAATGGCAGTTGCACAGTCTGCATAGGGTGGAGACTAAGGTACCATACTATGACCTTATATGGGCTGATGGAAGGAAGCATAGGTCACAAAACTGGCCCCAGTGCTAATATTATTTAGCCACAAAGAAGGAAAACATCAAAAGAAAGGGTTACTATTCAGTCCCTGATGCGCAGATGGTGGCAGTAACATAACCTGTATGTGTGAGACAGCATAGCCACCGCTGCTCCTACCAGAAAGAGTCATATGCTTCACCAGCATGGTGTAGACACAACAGTACAGGCAATTCTCATACAGACTAACTAGTCAGTGACCAGTAGAACATGAAATGCAGTAGGGCAGGTGGACAAATACAGGCATTGGACACATGCCACAGGCCAGATGCATTCAGTGTCACAGCATGGTGAATGACAGCAGATGAGAACAAAAATACCATTCATATGCAAGGAAAGAGAACACCACTAACTACAATGAGAGAAAGACTGTAAAGAACTGAGGTCCAGTGTCTCATCTAACCAAGTCAAAGTTAATTGGCCACTGGAAAATACTGTCAAATATCAGAGGGGTAGCCGTGTTAGTCTGGATCTGTAAAAGCGGCAAAGACTAACAAATGTATTGGAGCATGAGCTTTCGTGGGTGAATACCCACTTCATCGGATGCATGTAGTGGAAATTTCCAGAGGCAGGTATAAATATGCAAGCAAGAAATCAGGCTAGCGATAACGAGGTTAGTTCAATCAGGGAGGATGAGGCCCTCTTCCAGCAGTTGAAGTGTGAACGACAAGGGAGGAGAAGCTGCTTTTGTAGTTGGCTAGCCATTCACAGTTAGAGAGGTTTTAATGTGTAAAATGAATAATTTGCTCAGCTCTAGCCCCTTGTAACTCCAGGTGATTGTGATGGGCTCACTATAAAAAAAAAAAAGGGAGACGAGACAAATGATCCTCTACCAAAATACTGATCTAGATACTGCGGAATTTTAGGTCTGTTTGGATCTGGATCTGAACTTTGTGTCTGAGGTCTGGTGTATACTACCGCTTAAGTCAAAGTAACTTACATGGCTCAAGGGCATGAAAAAGCTAGTAAGTTACATCAACCTAAGCACTGTTCACACCAGCACTATGTCGGTGGAGGTGGACTAATTATGCCGACAGGAGAGCACTATCCTGTCGGCACAGCACATCTTCACCAGACATGATACATTGGTGCAGCTGTGCCGGTGTAGCGCTGTGGTGCAGACTTGCCTTTAGGGCCATTTCCTGTCTATAGACTGGATTATTTCCAATCTCAACCCAACAAGCTGACATTTTCTTCAGTGAAAAATGTCAGCACATAATGAGAAAACTTTAGTTAATGTTATTCTAAACTTTTTGGGGATGACAGATCACCTTTCCTGAACTATTGACAACTGTATAGATTTTCCATTTACATTACCTATATTTTAAAAGCTGTGTCACCAGGAATCAGCTCGCCAAATTCATTCCCAGCTGCGGAGTGCTGTTGTATTGACAATATCTGGTTAGCTTCTCTTCTTGCTTTCCAGTCTTCCCAAGAGAATAAAAGCCAGAATCTACTGAAGAAAGAAGCAGAATAAAGCTGTCAAATGATTCCGTGCTCCTGTCCTTTTGTATTTCAGGGAATAGTGAATTGGGTTGCTAGCCCTTTAAATTGCAGTTTTCACAGAAACAGTCTGGAATCACTAAATACAATAATTTCCGTTTCCTTCTGGATATTCACCTCAATATCATCCACATTACACATTTAAAAATAAGGCTGACTGCTGCATTCTAAGCTTTTTTCTTTTTTCTGTGCCTCGGCAGACTTTGTTCCATACAATCCTAGAACACTGATCAAAATGTGAGGCGTTGGACTTTGTTCAATCAGAACTCATGATCTTTACCCTAATGTTAACCTTCACATTTACTGGTGACACCTGTTGCAAATGGAAATCTGACTATGAGACAACAGCTAATTGCAATAATGGTAATATTTCCCAAAATTGTCATCTAACTCCTGCATCTAGTATTTTTAGGACTAAATCCTGCTCATTCTAGACACACAAGGACTCTTGTTGACCTCATAGTCCCATGCACCCTGGCTAAGCATCATATGGGCATTATAGTACAGAAGAGTTTTCCACAGCAGCCAACATGATGTCTTAAGTGGCTGGTGGGGGATTTCCTCAGTGTAAAGGAATCCTTGGGTGATGCAGAGCCTCTACAGAATCTCCTACATCACCCCTGCCCCCAAGAGTCTGCCTGCCTGACGTTGCACCCAAAGGGAAGGGTATGTGATCAGGTTGCGTCTATCAGTGAGCCCTTGCTACTGGCATGGTCCTTGGGGCCCACATCCAGCCAGATGTGAATTAGGGCAGAGACACAAGAATTAGAGGCCACTCGTGATTATGTCACTGACTTTCCTGGCCTCCAACTTCAAGACTGAGGTAACATAATGCCACCTTCTCTCTCTTCCCATTTCTGAGTTGTGCAGATGCAACTTGCAGATGCAGCCTAGAAATAGGGCTAACAAATTAATGTTCAATAAATAAAATAAGTACATAATAATAAGCCTCTTCCTTTTCTCTGGACTTTAAAAAAAATGTTAAGGAAAAATAATAATGACAATGAAATAAAAATATAGGAAGCTAAGTACAATACAAAGTCATATTTGACATGTCAGAAAAGAATAGTGTACATCTGTTCAATGCTTTATATTATAGGAAAACTCAAAGAAAAAGAAACAAACAAAGTGGAACAAAAGAAACAGGCCATAAAATGAAACAAGCTTAAGACCCTGTAGAATATAGTGTCTTGGCAGAAAACTTACCACACAAAGTCAGAAAATTGTCCATATACAGTAATGATATCAAACTATAACTATCTAAGTCCTGTGTCACCAGGTTCACCCTTGTTTGGAAAAGGTTGGTGTTTCCATGAAGGCCAGTCTCATGAACTGAAAAATGCTGCACTAGGAGATGTAGAAATAGTGACACACATTTTCAAAAGTGACACGTATTTTTGGCTGCCTCAGTTTTTGGGTGTCCAACTTTGAGATACCTTAAATGGGCCCAATTTTCAGAGGGAAGGTAAGTTCTGAAAAATCAGGCCCCTTTATGTTGTCTCAGATTGGGCATCCAAAATCACTTGTCCCTTTTGAAAATTGAGACCACCATCTCTGGGGCTTAGGATATCTGGTTCTATTTCAGGTCTGCCACTGATTTTCTACCTAAACATGGGCAAGTTACTTAACTTCTCTGTACATATGTTTCATATCTGTAAAATAAGAACACTTAGCTCTTATACAGTACTTTTCATCAGCAGATTACAAAGTATGTTACCAAGGAGTTCAGTATCATTATCACCTTTTACAGATGGGGAAATTGAGGCACATAGAAATGAAGTGGCCTGACTAAGGTCACCCAGCAGGATGGTGGCAGAGTCAAGAATAGAACCCAAACCTCTTGGGTCACAGTGCAGTCTTCTATGTGATGTTGTGAAACGTAATTCATACAAGAGTTGCAAAGTGTTTTGAAATCTTGAGTGGTAGGTGCTAGAGAAGTGCCAAGTACTATTTTTGTATTCCATTCATAAACCATAAATTAGGCTTTATAGACATGATCAGCCTTGCCTCCTGGGGCTTGGATTTTTTTATGGAGGGGGAATAGGGAATTAGGGGCTCAACTCCCATTAAAAGTCAGAGGCCCCTTTTAAATTTTCAGCCCAAGAAGACATCTACTATGCAGTCCTAAAAGATCTCCCATTAACCATACTGTATATATGGATGGAGTGCAGCAAGATATGTGGTCCTAAGTTTTTCAGGCAGTTTGGGAACCAAATGCTGATTATGTCAATGAAAATCTGGTTCTCCCATTGCTCCATGGCCAATAAAAACACAGCAGTGAAATGAGGACAGACACATGGATGACTTTTAAGTGGCAGGCCTTAACGTTTATTCAAATTAAATACACGGGAGAGTTGCTCCCCACCTATCACTAAGGTCCTACCAAATTAAGAGTCCATTTTTGTAAATTTCATGGTCATATATTTAAAAAATCTTCAATTTCATGATTTCTGCTATTTAAATCTTAAAATTCATGGCATTGTAAAAATGCATGAATATGTATTTAAAAGTGGAAAAATATAACCATGTACAGCCCATAACGACCCCATATCATACCACCCTTACTTCTGCACTGCTGCTGCTGGCCACAGCTCTCTGATACTAGGCTATTAATTGGTTCCAGTGTGGCAGTTACAGGGCTCCTACCATATAACTTGTAACTTGGAGTAGGTTCTCCTCAGCATAGCCCCCAGTCTCTGAGTCCTACCATGCCCCTTCCTGCGAGGGGGACAGAAGGGTGGGGACCTTAGCCCATGAGGGCCACAAGGACTAACTTCAGCCTGTAAGGCCCAAGGCCCCTCACCAGCTATTAATTTTATCCTTTTAACCACACTGAAAAATGGCTGCAATTTGTGCTGCATTAACAATGTAGCCAAGTACCTCAATTGGGTATTAAGCACATTTCTACTTCACCCACTGTGGCTTAAAGGTGCTGCGAGAAAGGTGAATTGGCTCATGGGAGAAAAAAATTCCTTCCTGACCCCCAAACAGGAGATCAGCTAGACCTGCAGCATCTGGCAGGCTGGATTCCCATTCTGAGTTCAGGGTGAGGCTACTGGAATGGAGCCAAAAGAAGGTCCATATGACCCTGCTCCAGGTTAAATTCTGGAAGCTGGGGAATACTGACCACTCGCTATCACTCTTCCTCAACTGGCCAATGGGTGCCAGAGACTCCAAAGTGGAGAGGGGAGATGCTATCTGGCATCCCTCAGTGAGTGTCTCCCTTCCTCACTGCTGAGGCTGTCCTGTTTTGCTGCTGGCCCCCCTTCAGTTCCCCCACCCATTGAAATGGGTGGGTGGCATATAGCATTTCTTTCCCATATTTTCACTGAGGAGCTGCTTATCCTTAGTTTGAAGCTAGTTCCAACTAACAGAACTGGCATTTGGGACACATGAAGTTATCCTGGAGAAACTGTTTCAGTTTGAGTTGAAAATGGGAATTGCCCATGGGTTGCTTCTTCTGTCGATAGTAATGGGGAAATTGGCATTGATTGACATGAATAATTTGTTAGAAGCTCAAGCTAACTCTTCTCACAGTTTCAAAATGTCTAATGTGTTTGGCTGTTAGGTCAACTGGCAGTTCTGAAGAACAGATGGGACTTCATAATTGGGGGTTGTTAAAGCAAGTAATAGATAGAGCTAGATTTTGTTCTGATCCTCTGTCAGTGAGTGTGGGTGGGGGACAGTTTTCCCACTCTGGAATAATTTATGTAACAGTGAAATTTCTACACATACTGGCAGATCTCTTGTTCCCCACCTGCAATATGCCCATAATTTGTCTAGGAATAGGTGTCATTACACATGATGTGATCACTAATATAATGGTTGAAGTTATTAGATAACAGTTTGCTAGCATTTTTATTCTAGAAGTTATAATGAAATCTCATAAGAGTTTTGATTTACTTCTAAAGAGATTTAGTGCATAAACTTGTCAGAATGATGATATTATAAATGAATTCATCTAAATCTAAAATGAGGACCACAATTGGACCTTTCCAATAGTATTAGGGTGTTCAGACCCCAGAATTTGGTATAATCCATTACCAAATAGAGACCAAGTAGTTCGAATCCATATATAAATCAATGTTCAGGGATGTTTGGATCTGGGTTTGTGTTTGGAGTCAGAATTATGCCACAACACATAGCAAATCAAAGTAAAGAAGGAATTAGATTTGAAACCGAATCAGGTAGAGCTGAAGAAGATCATAAAGTAAAAGATGTGATCAGGTTATTTTATTGGGAATTAGGTATAAAAAGGGTGGGATCATTACTGGCAGAAGGCACAGAGTCCATACATAGTAAATCATCTTTCCCCCAGCAAGAACTTTTTTTGGAGTGAGGAGACTTTGAAAAGTGCTTCCCTCAATTTGCAGAAACTAACTTCAGGAGAAGCAGCAAGCCTATCTGCTTCATGCCACACCATGGATTCTGATGCGTTTTGTGAGCAGATATTGTCTCTAGCTCCTTGTATAAAGGTACTCAGGAATGTGAGGAAATGAACATGTACACACTGTTGTAACCATGTGCCAAAACATTGGATGGGTGGCTGACACCCAAACACTGTTTTATTGAGATTGTGACCTACAGTATTACATGCTTTTAAATATCATAGAGTTGGAAGGAAACTCAGAAAGTCATCTAGTCTAACCCCCTGCTCAAAGCAGGACCAATCCCCAGATTTTTACCCCAGTTCCCTAAATGGCCCCCTCAAGGATTGAACTCATAATCATGGGTTTAGCAGACCAATACTCAAACCACTGAGCTATCCCTCCCCTTGCTGTTGAACAGAATTTGCCTTCTATTTTAAAAACTATATGTTCCAATTTAATTAACCTGACAGCATCAGGTTTAGATGTGTATGTTCCTTTTGTACACATGCATTTTTAATATTAAGTAAAACTTGTTATGCATACTTGTTATGAATACTACAAAACTGGGTGCCATGCTGGCCTTAGTGAAGTCAATGGAAGTTTTGTCATTGACTTCAATAATACTAGTATTTCTTTAAAAAAACAAACTAACTAATAATCTAGGGGTTCTTCAGGTCTTATTTAAGGAAACCATGTGGACACCATGTGGTGTCAGGAAAAATCCTGAATAAAAAGATATTTCTGTATAACATGCAAATAGTTTAGGGTGAATTTTCTAAGGGCTTGGCTACACTTACAAATTTGCAGCGCTGCAGCAGGGTGTGAAAACACACCCTCTGCAGCGCTGCAAATTGCGGCGCTACAAAGCGCCAGTTAGTCAAAGCCCCAGCGCTGGGAGCGCGGCTCCCAGCGCTGTCTGTTATTCCCCACAGGGAAGTGGAGTACGGACAGCGCTGGGAGAGTTTTCTCCCAGCGCTGGTGCTTTGATTACACTTAGCGCTTCAAAGCGCTGCCGCGGCAGCGCTTTGAAATGCAAGTGTAGCCAAAGCCTAAGACTCTAAATGGCTTAAGCGCACAAGGTAAAATCTTCAACAAGGTCCAAGTCCCTTTAAATGCAATGGCACTTCTGGGTAAAAATTTCAAAAAACACTTAGAAGTTTGTGTCCTGGAACTTATACTCCTAAGTGACTTAGGTGCTTTTGAAAATTTTACTCACAAATCCTATTGTATTACTCTCCTTAGTCACTTAGGCTCTTTTCAAAATCCTACCCTTAGTCTCTGTTTACAGAAATATTTCATCTGAGTTTTTTGGTTTATACATTTTTGTTGGTTTATTTTTATTCTTATTTAGAGCAAAGCCTGTAGAAGTGTGTACAGCATGAGATCTATTGAGAAACCTCTGTCAATGTACTGACCCTTCCTGTTCTCTCTGCAGTGAAGTGTCAGACATGGTCCTTGAACAGAAAAATGATGTTGTCGTACACAAGTTATTATTTAAAATAAATAACTCATTTTCACTAGATCCATATATTTCCAGGGATGCCTTTCTCTGCCCTGAGATCCTGTTTTCCTTTGGTGTCCTTGCTCATAAAAGCTTTATTCACTGTTAAAGTAAACTTAAGAGTAAATAAAGATTTTTACTGTTCAGTAGAACAGGGCCAAGATCAGGATATGATGACTAGTCTATTAGTATTCATTTCATATGTGACTACTTATTTACAGTCACAGGTGTTTTTTTCTAAATGAAAATGAATAGCCAGTGCTGCAGCTCCCTATAACTTGCTCTCTGGAGCTTCCTCTGTATTTATACTCAAGAGTTCACTGCACTGTGAAAGCCCTGCTGTGTTATATTCCTGGGCCTGAATAGCTTTGTAACCCCACAGTGCAGTTTGAACAGAATTACAGATACCCTTCCTGCTCCTTCCTACTGATTGGTGCCTTCTTATCCCCACTTCCTAAATCTATCCCCTTTCTCCCCCCCACTCATTGGTTCCTTCCTGCCACTTTGCCCAATTGTATTTTCCCCTTCCACTTCCACTCACCAGGAATCCTTGGATCCTGAACCCCCTACTGGTGCCAGCCCCCTGTTCTTGGAAAATGAAACTTTAGTACCATGGGGAATTCTGATATTTTGACATCTGCTTTCATCCCAAGTGTATAGGCCTGTTGGTGGGCGAGGAGAAGGAAGTGCTTCATCCTTTGGGAGCATTTTGTAATGGTGGCAGGGCAGCCAGATGTGGCTATATGCCACTATTGCAAAGAAGAGGTGTAACAGGGTCCAGGACCTGCCCCTCTTCCTGGGGTCCACTCGCTACCCCCAATAAGGCTCAGAGAGGCTTCAGGGTTGTGCAACACTCATGTCTTTATTTACCTACAGTTATCCCACCACCACTGTCCATCTATTTACAGGCTTTATAGGATTATTCACCTCTTTTTAGACAGAGTCAGCCTTCAGCTAGGAGGCCTTCAGTTCCCTCCCTGACTGACTTCTCCCTGGCTGCCCCCAACCTTCTGGCTTCCTCCCAGCCTTTATAGCCCTTGGCTTGTCAGGCCAGCAGGTGTTGCCAATCACCAGGCCAGCATCAGGTCTTTTCCATCAGACCCAATCTGGTTCTGCTGATTGGAGCTGACTGGGCAGGGGCTAATTAGGTGCTTTTGCACCAGCACCCTGCTACAAGAGAGTTACCATGTAACTACGGAGAGGCACTCCAGGACCAGTGCCTCATGGTGTCACCACCACTGGATCTACCCAAAGGTGCTGAGAAGTGTTCCAACAGCCCCATCCCAGAGCCAGCAACCGTGTATCACCTGCCATAACATCAGTCCATTCCCCAACCCCTACTCCCACCCCTAGGTGCATCTTCCAACATAACCAGGGTCCCATTCCTGAAGAGTGGCACAGAGTATGGCTCTGCCAGGAGGCTGTGAGGGGCCAGGTTACAAAACTGCTCTCCTCTGTGGGGCACGAGAGGGCAGACTTGTAGTCATGGACCAGTGTGCAGCAGTAGTGTGTGCAAACTATAGCTGTATGTAAAAATGCAATGGAAGCACACGATTGCCTCCATACACAATATCTGCAGGTGAGAGTGGGGTTCCTATCTCCCGCCATCTCCTCTTCTGTCCCCTTCTCCACAGTCACCTCCTTCTGCCTCTTCTGCACCAGGGAAAGGTGGAAGTTCATGCTGTGATGTGAAGGAACCCCATGTACTTCAGACAGCTGTAAAGACTGAGCAAGGGTTCCCCTGCTGCTTTCAGGCTGCATTGCTCTAGCTCTCAGTGGAAAACAAATCAGTGTAGCAGAAAAGGATCAGAGCTGGGTGTGAGGGTAGAGAAACAGCATTGGGAGCTGTAAGATGTCTAAATAAAGAGTGACAAAGACCTACACTTATTATTTGAAGGGTTTATGCCCAGATAACATGTGTAAATTTCACTTTATAACTGGTATGAGAAAAAATGACGAAGCATACACATTTCCAGATCATTCGACACCTAGGGGCAAATTCTAATCTCATCTGAGTAATTTGCAGTTTGACCCATTTTGAAATTACTGCTACTGTGCTCAAGTGAAACAGGGTTGCACACTTTGTCATCTGGGATGCCTAGGGATGCCTAACACTCCCAAAACCGATGGTTAACACTAAAGTTAAACTCTTCAACCAGTCACAAACTGTGCTCCTGATCTCCCACACTGGTTATCAAGAAGCAAAAAAAAAAAAAACCCCACAGCCACCTTTATTGATTTCCAGTTCTCTGGTTCCCAATCAGCACCTGGGTGCAGTAAGATGAGGAGTTATTTAAAAACTCTTATCACTATGCAATTGTCCTTCTGAACCTCCAAGGGCTATCTACATTGCCAGGTCAATATTAGGTTGGATCTTACCCAAAATACCATGCTGCCAGCCAATCCTTTAGGATCTAAAACTAAAGGTTTATTATAAAGAAAAAAGGAAAGAACAAGAAGAGAGTTAAATGGTAAAGCAGTCACATACATACAAAGACTTCAAAGTCCACATATTAGGTTCTTAGCAGTATTGGTGAGTTTATTGGCTTGAAAGTCCCTCTGGAACACATCCACAGCTTGGACAGGTCATTCAGTCTTTTGTTCAGAGCTCCCTTTGTAGAAAAGTCACTCCAGAGGTAAGAACTAAGAAGCAGGATTGAAGACAAAATGGAGATGATGCAGCTACACTTTATAGTCCTTTTGCCATGCGTCAGGTACTACTTCCTTAGTTCCTTTCCAAACACAAACTTATAGCACATGGCACTGAAAGGCCTTAGAGTTCTCTCCATAGGCACAGCCCTGCATGTCTCGCTGAGTCATAAGGTGTAGTCCCTGGCCCTTTCAGTGGGTTCATTGTAAAGCTGATGACCCTTGAAGGGCCATCAAACAGGCTAGATAGTGCTGATGCAAATATGTCTGGGTGTGTCACCCAGAAGTACAGCATAAGTTTGGAAATACAGATAATTAAGGACGGAAGGGACCTCAAGAGATCATCTAGTCCAACCCCCTGCTCAAAGCAGGACCAATCCCCAAATGGCCCCCTCAAGGATTGAACTCACAACCCTTTAGCAGGCTAATGCTCAAACCACTGAGCTATCCCTTCCTCCACAATATAGCCTACATATCTATAACTCATAATACAATGGTGATACAAATATATAAACAAGATTATCATACTTTGCAAATCATAACATTTTCAGAGATACCCTGCATGGCATATCTGGTCAGATTCTGTGCAATCTTCCAATATTTGTATCAACAATATTATAAAGTAAGTGTCCCGCATATTCCATACAGCGTCACACACTTGTCATTTGAGAGCTCCATTCTCCCCTTGTTTTGAACATATTACGTACGCTGATGGCCTACCAGCAGCCCAAACACTTATCCAACACTTGATATGAAACAATTGACCTTGAGGCTAACTGAACTGGCTCAAATCATTTTAAACATAGGCACAATTTTGCTAAGGATGTCCTCTCCCCTCTCCGTCTCCCTGAACCTGTGATAAAACACCCTGATTTTCTTCTCAGAGATGGAACATGGAGAGATTTAACATGGCCTGTAACCTTTTCACTCACTCTATGCTTGGTTGCTATTAATGCTCTTCATCCACTTGAGCAGTCTTGGTACTTCATGGGGGCTCAACCACAGAGCAAAACCATGGTGGATCAGAGGAGATATAGTGGAGCAGGCATTGGAAACCGTGATGGGGATGGTCAGGCCTAGTTGCTGGAGCCTGACTCAGGAGTAGAGAGTGTGGTTGGAGCAAAGCTGGAGTGAAAGCAAGGCAGGAGCTGGACTAGGAAGAGGGAAGGAGCAAGAGCAGGGCTGGAGCAGGCTAAGGCTGGGTGAGTCTGTTGCCACTGTCAAATAGGAGAGTTCCAAGCCCTGGAGTGACATTGAGTAGACTGAGCTGCTGTTCCTCCTGTGAGGCTTGTATACCTGCCCTGAGAGTCATCAGACCAGATAAGCAGCAGCTTAGTGTATGAGTGACTCATCACCTTACAGCAGGGCCTCTGGGGAGAAATAGGAACATCAGAGACCCAGAACTGTTACTCCCATGAGGCTCCATTGCTGCTCAGGCAGGAACAAAGTAATGCCAAGCTGACCAGAAAGAAAGTATTTTGTTTCAATCAAAAATGCTAAATGCAAACATTTAGACATTTCTGAATCAAAATTTTTGATATTTTGACTTTCTATCTCAATTCAGCTCCCAAACAAATGTCAAAATATTGGCATTTTCCATGGACTGGAAATTTTGCAATCATCAAAATTAAGCAAAGTTGCCATCCAAAAGGATAAGGGCACATGATACTGTTGTTCTGGATGCAGCATTAGACAAAGCCTTGGGCGTACTTGCGTGCGACTGAGAGCCCTTTGTGGAGAGGCAGCAACAAGGTGCATGTTCCAACTGCCTTTATACTCAGCAGGCGTGAACTTCACCCTGGACTAGCTGTGTGATTACATGTTTGCAGAGCTTCCCCAAGCAGCAATGTGCAAACCACCAGAGATGAGGTGGGGTCAAATGTAATTTTCTTCAGTAAGATGATGGCGGCTCTACCTTCTGGCTTCATCACCTACGGCTTCAGTAGCCAACCTAGTAAGGAAAACTACATTAGATGCAACAACAGGAGGATGAAAATGACAGGGAAGATGGAAAAACACACAGGGTACTCAAAGGCAAGCTGGAAAACACAAAGGGATGTGGGACAGAAACAAGGCAGAGTCAAAACAAACACAGCACAGTACTGCCAACTACAAGTCTTCAAAAATCTTGAGTCAGGCTCTAAAAGTCATGAGACTGACTTTAAAAAGACTTTAAAATACAAATTTTGAGCCCCATTTTTAGCCTCTAGGGTGCATTTGCTTCATGTTTTTTTCTCTGCATCATGAGAATGTTATAAAACAAATGAAAGCTGAGATTCTCATGCAATCTGTTGGTTCCAGAAACTGGGTCTTTAAGAACATTGTGAAATATTGTAAGACTTATAAAATTGCAAGAGTTAAGAAAACTGTAAGCAGGGAGAGGGAATGGCCAAAAATACATTGAAAGGAAAGGCAGGTGCAAGTATAATAATTTTAATATCCAATCCTTATTATTCCTGCAATAATTTTTATCTAAGTTCTTAAGTATTGACTAAATTAACATTAATTTATTTTATACCCAGCAGCTTTTTACAGGTGAAGCAGAAAAAAGGTACCTGGGGTAGAGGAAGAGGGCACCTCTACTTCTTGTCCCAGGCTATGTAAATTCTGGCTGTAACCCTAAATTTAAAGGTAGAGAGCCCATGGAGAATGTATATAGGAAGACAGACAGACAGAATTTCTGGGGAAATAGTGCCACTGGAAGGCAGAAACTGGAAAAAAAACTTGGAAGGCTGCAAGGAGGGAGATGGGAAATGGAAGTTTCATGCCTATGTCACCTCACAAGGTTCAAATATGTCTGGAGAAGATCCAGTCTTTTGTGTCCCTGCTTGTCAAAACTTAAGCATATTTTTGACTCTTTTGAGGTTTGCTCATCTTAAATTTCTTGTGTCTCTCATTCCTTTTTTATGGCATGGGAAATGTTCACTTTATAATATGACTCAATGCCTAAAAAAAAAAAAAGTTTACCAAGCTGTGTTTTCATGAAACAAAGATTAAATCTACAAGTCCATTAGTTCAACAGAAAGTTCCTATCTTCCCTAAGCAGATACCCAAAGAAATCTATTCCATTTCCCATTTCTTATGTAACTCTCTGATCATCAAGAACCAGATGACTATTGAATTCACTCACAGTAAAATTAAGCATTTCATCTTTGACCTACCCACAGGAAAAAATGTGCAAAAAGCAGACTGGCAATAGAGGAAAAGGATCTAGCTGGGAAGTAAAGGGCAGGGCTATTTTATTTTTCCTAGCTAGCATTCTCACAGTATGGTACCCAGGCAGAGAATGGCAAATATCCTCCTGGTGAGCTCACTGTGCTACTTAGCAAGTCTTCAGTGAATTTTCTTTCATTCTTCTCCCTCAGGAAGTAGCAGCAGATGTTTTCGCCCCTGATGCTTTCTTTGGAGGACATTATGAGAATACATCTCTACAGAAAATATATTGCTGATGTCTCATGTAAGGGTTGCAGAAAAGTAGAAACCTACGCTCCATTTTCAAAAGTGACTTTGGCTCTTATGTCACTTGGGCTCTTCAGAAAATTTTACCCCAATCTTGGAAGGCACTGAGTGCTCTTAATTCCCATTGTGATCACAAGGAGCTAAAAGTACTCAGGAACTCAGAAGAAGCAATATACATTATTGATAGTCATGAGCAAGTAGCACACGCTATACAAAATCAAGTAACAAGCTGAACATAACCCTAATGCAACTATGATACATACACGTATCTATAATTAATATCAGTAAAGTACAAACATTACAGGTATATAATAGTCTGCCTTAAAAAACTTCCCAGCTGTCTTAGATAATTCACTGGTATTTCCTCAATACTATCAAGGCAAGTATAGGGAAACTGAAAATAATCAGGTAATGCTATTTGACTATAGCAATAGAAATGTTGTATGTGTGACTACTTTATTAATCAATATCATTTCTTAAACAATAATCACAGTTTAAGTCAGCCCTGCACTGCAGATTCTCAATAATGATCTAATTTTAAAGAAAAATTGGCTAGTTGGTATAATAGCATCCTTATTAAATAAAAACAAATAGCAACAAAATATTGCATATTTTTGTTATGTTTCAGGCATGTAAGCTTCTTCATAGCAAGAATGCTTCACAGTTTATTGAACTGATATCCCATAGTACATACATTCAGGTATTACCCTTGAAAATGTTAAATTTTCCTTAGAAAAATAGTTATGGAATTATTTCTGAATGGTACTTACTAGATTATTCTATATTTTGAGGTAACCTTAACCATGTAACAAAAACATTACGTAAGGCAAATGATGATCACTTGCAATAATAGAAAGGCAATGAACCTGGCAGGAAGATCTGCCTCATCACCATTACTAACTCTTAGCCAAACATAAAACATATTCAGATAGATTACTCTCCCACCCCTCCACCCATTGTTTAGGCATCTCCCAAAAGCCCCACCATATATGCTTGCTTTCTGGAGTTCCTGCAGAACTATAATTCATTGCTATTATTTCACCATACAGTACTTTAGAGTACTTAAAACTGAAATACCATTCTAATATCTGAAGATGTTTTGGCTTATATACAACTGGTATATAAACATATTACTTGGAATGGTATCTGAACCACATTCTGTAAATAGTAACTTATGCGATTGCTATGCCGTTGCTTTCTTTGATTTCAGAATGCTTCATTTTCCCTGTATCTGTCTGACACCATTAAAGCTAGAAATGTAATTGACCTGATTCACTTAAGGTTAAAAGTCCCTTTGATGTTCACATTCTGCCTAATGTCACCATTTTTTAAATTCAGCCATTCAGGGATACCAGATATTAATATTTAGTACAGTTAAAATGATGCTGGACACATAGTACCCTCATTCTCCAAATTGTTATCTCTCCCTATGGCCTCACAAACCATATTAAATAATGTTTCATCAGGAGAGTCCAGCAACCATTCTAAGTAAGTTTTAAATGATGGGTCTCAACCTGCATTTAATTTACATTTAATAAGACATGAAATGTATGGTACATTGTTTACAATTGACTGTTTAAAGCGTTTTTAAAAGCAGCAAAGAGTCTTGTGGCACCTTATAGACTAACAGACGTTTTGGAGCATGAGCTTTCGTGGGTGAATACCCACTTCGTCGGATGCATGTAGCTGGAAATTTCCACTACATGCATCCGACGAAGTGGGTATTCACCCACGAAAGCTCCTGCTCCAAAACGTCTGTTATTCTATAAGGTGCCACAAGACTCTTTGCTGCTTTTACAGCTCCAGTCTAACACGGCTACCCCTCTGATACTTAAAGCATTTTTGAGGATTAACAATTGAGGAATAAAAACAATGTCTGTTATATGCAGGGAACATCAATTATATTTGCTCCTAGTAATCGAGTGGTATTTATTTGACATACGTTCATTATCTAATTTGGTTTAACAGAATAATTATTTGAGCTGTGTAATCCAATTCAGATGAAATAATAATAATTTAAAAAAAGACAAGTCTTCACCCAAAATCTAAATGTATTTTTAAAATTAACTCTTTATTTTCTGCATTTTTTTTCCTTTTTGTGCTTCTGAATTTCCTAAGTTGCCTCATATAAAAGTGCCAAAATAACATTCTAGGCCATGCTTCTGCACACTTACACACAAGTTTAATTTTATGCACTTGAGAAATCCCACTGCGTGAACCTACTAATGTGTAAAATTAAGCATGTGCATTAAATTGAAAAGAAGCTGAATTCTTTTGAGATTTCCAGTCCAATGTTGCAGACTCAAAGTGGTTCAGATAAGGTTGAGATAAGCATCCAAACTTTTGCTTGTTCAGCCAAACCAATCAAAATTAAATATCAGAACTTGTCAACAAAGTCTGAAGAATTTTTACAATTTTTTAAATTAAATTTTCAATTTTTTGAAAATTTTCTACCAGCCCTTAACCTGGACTTCTATAAAAATTCCACACAAATGTATTTTTTTCCAACAAAAATATTGAAACCAAATTTCAAAGATATTTAACCGGCTGTACTAAATACATATGAACTCATTTAAAGGTTTTTATAAGGGCAAATTACTGAACAATAGGCCTGATTTTTCCACTGCCACATACCTTTTGTAGTCATCTATATTGGTGCAAAGTTAGTGGTAAGAGACCTAATCCAAAATTGTACACCATTTTGTACAGATGTACCTGACTACACAAGGAGCAAGACCATGGCGAATCAACACCAATAATTGTGGAATGTATGTTGGTTCTGTTCCCCAACTCTTCTTACAAACTTGGCTATATAGATGGGGTAAGATGCCATTTTCATTCTGATACTTCCAGATATCAGAAACTTAATGCTTTGTATATTCTTGAACTGATAAAAGTGTATTGTATTAACCAGACCTTTCTGATACTGTGAAGTTTCATTGGCTGGCCGTTGTACTTTTTTCTCCTTAGATTACTGTAATAAGGCTATAAACAAGACAGGAGTTCAATGACCCCCCCAACCAAAGTATAAAATATTGAAAAGGTCAAAGGAGTGTAGCTCACTACTAAGATTCACTGAATATAAATTAGGCATTAAACCCCTGATATCTTGTTCCCTTGAATGACTAGTAATGAGAATAGAAAATGGCAGAAAATTAATCCCTTCTCATTAAAAAGCTTGTAACGAGAATGTGGAACTTGGTACGTCTCATTATACTCTTCAGAAAGCGTCTTTGTGGTCTTCTTCAGATGTCATAGCAGTGAACCTCCCTAATAAAACAAGGTAGTGCAGGAAATGTGGTTACGTTATATACAACTCCCGTGAATGTTCCCTAAGCCCTCCTATAAAATCATTTTACAGAGATAACATTTTTAGTTCATTGATAGTGCAGTGTGTGCTATATCTCTATATGTATATTTGTGTGTGCATATGTGTACACACACACACACACACACACACACAGAGCAGGCAGAGATTTTAAAGGTGCGTAAGGGAATTACAATGTACTTTGGGTGCCTAATTCCCTTCGGTTGTTTTGAAAATCCTAACCATAATTAAAATAAGAAAATTTAAGTACAATGTATCCACATTAGTTTTGAATTCACACACATATACATATATTGATGAATCAAAACTATCAAGGAGAGGAACATGCATAAATATGTACATATACGCATATATTTTTTGTTTGGAGGATTCTAGTGTGTGTGTGTGTGTGTGTGTAATAGCCCTCACCCCACACAATAACTATTTAACTTAGAGTTAACATTACTCAAATGCAAATCCCAACAACACAGTCAGTCAAACCACACTTTAACATCCTCACCTCCACAATAAAGTCTGTTGCACTTCCATATAATCCACCACAATGGATTACGTACACTCATTTACTCTAAACCACACTCAAACAACATTTTCTCCAACCCCAGCTCCATTAAGATAAAAGAGTAGAGTTAGACTGTCAAGTTTTGAAAGAAAATCTAGTTTTGGGAGTTTTCCATTTTTCAATTGCCCTTTCTGCCCAAATTTTGATGGAAACAAACCTTCATAAGAAAATGTATGGTTAATTAAGAAGCCAATTTTTGTCAAAAAATGTTTCAAAGATTTTTTTTTACCAGCTTGAAGAGAAAAGGCTTCTGATAATATAGGAAGGGTTTCTCACCCCTACTCATTTCTCTGCCAGATTTAATATGCATGTGTGTGCAAACAACACAAATGTTGTTAAATGTCACCTGATGCCTTATATTTTACGATGATATAGGTGTGTGTTACATATTCATGTGGTGAAAAGAACTGAAATATGCGCTTGCTAGAGACCCAGCTGGTTCTTGGGTTTGCACTGTGGGAGAAGAAGGTGCAAGTATACACTTTGAATCTCTGTCCTTCAGCCTAGGACAATTGCGGTCCCTGTGCTTGCAGAACCACAGAGAGTGAATCTCCTTTGCTCTCCCTGCAGTGCAAAACACCAAAAGGGGATGGGGCAAAAAAGATCAAGGTCATGTTTCATCCCATGTAGCAGCAATGAGAGCTGACTAGACTGAGGGGAGTGTGCTGCAACTTCTGAAGGGATATAGCATGCTCTAAGTTACCTACTGTGCACCAGGGAACTATGAAACTTGAGTTCAGAAGATAGAACATAGTTACCTGAGGCAGAATTTTACCCACATGGGGAGGTGTGGCCTCTCAACTCTTCAGTGCTAGCCTGTGGCTATATGGCACGACTAATCCCTAATTCAACAGTCTCTTAAAATGAACTGAGAATAACGGGGCCTGATTCACCACTGGGTAACATCCTTTTTTTCTGATGTAACTAGATTTCAATGGAGTTGCTCTGGCATGAATTAAAGAGGAGGAAGGTCATAATAACTTAGTGGTGAGTCATGCCCAACAGCTTCTCTCCAAATGCTGTGCTGGTATGTTTTCTTATATTTAGAAAGAAATTTCACCTTTAAAAACCTTTCTTATGACCTTCCTCCTCTTTAATTCCTCCTTGCAATATACAACAACTTTGAGAACGCAGCTGAAGAAGCAAAATGTTCCACATCATTTATCCTCAGGCTATCGCTGCCCAAAGTGACCGTTCTACAGGTGGGTTCACCTGGGCCATCAAGGGCAAGGCCAGAAGGTAGCTCATTTTATAATCCCTAAAATACCCATGTCCGCAGTCACAAACTCCGTTTGTTGTAACCTTTACCTTATACTATCATGCTGTCGGAGAAAAACTCAGGTCTCGCTTTTTCTTTGGGTGCAGCAAAATCAAATACTTTATTATTTCTCCAGTAATTACAATGGAGGGAGAGAGTGCCATAGGACACAGGGTCGCCCCAGTCCCGGACAGGTCTCTCAACTGGTAAACAATTACAGCAAGCCTTTATACCTTTGTTACAGACAATTACTAGCAATAATACAGACGGTAAAAAGCAACAAATACATTTTGTTTATACATAAGCCTTTCTGCTATCTTATTTGTCTCACTCCTAAAAGACGCCAGCCTGCATATTTGGTTATCAAGTTGCAAGGTCGTAATAACTTTTTACACAGTTCTTGTCCTCTGCCTCACACTATCCTTGCTTCTAGAAGTCTCACGTCATTAGGGTTACAGCTGGGCTAACTCTTGCTAACTGACTGACATGCATTAAGATCCCCTTCAAATCCTTATTAATTCTTTCCCTGCTTCCACAATGCAATCTAGTTATCTCAAAGGCACAAAGCAGCAAGTGGTATATTGTAGACTCTCTCTCTCTCTTCTGAATGACTCCTTTCTTGAGAACTCAGGGTGCCAGAATTTACACTGACACTTGAGGATCATAAAAAGTTACCCGACCCCTGAAAGGTTAGCATTCCACACATACCCTTCACCCATTCACTCATTTGTGCAAAGTAAACTGAGTATCTCTTTTGCTGGACTCATGTGGAGAACAGCTCTGAAAATGACTTTGTTGTCACAATTCAATGCTCTTTGCAACTGTGGTCCTGACCCAACTATGCGAAATATTGACAACAGTAGGGGCATTCTACTGCTTTTGAACGATTGCAGCATCTTCAAAGCCTTTTTCCTGAATCACAAGTGGACTAGGTGATTCATGCTTATGTGACTACCGTCAAAGTATTTTTAAAAGTGCATTTGTGAACCTATGGCTAACAGTAAAAGAAAAAAAATTCTTCAACTCAATGTAAGGTGGGTCCCTTTACCAAAGAGTGACTTCTGCACACCTAGTTCCTTAGACCAGGAACTATTGGAGATACCATGATTTCTGAGTGCCCCCTGTAGAATACCATGAAGAGTGACCCCACAAAGTGAACTACTGAAGATGTCCTTCCAGCTAAAGAGTTGTGTTGCTAGATTTGGGGGAGTTGGTGGGACATACGCAGACGGAAGGATAAAGACCCCTGAATCAGTAAATCACTTAAACATGTGCTTGACTTTAAGCATGTACTTAAGTCCATCCTAGGCATTTAAGCATATTGACTTCAATGGGATTTTTTTAAAAATAAACAGAGAATTAGGCCCTTTTCTGAATAAGGATAGATTTAAACATGAGATTGAGCAATTTGCTGAACTTGGGCCAAATTAGGATATGTGGTTAGCGCAGAATGAAGGGGTATAGCAACACTCAAAGATCTCATCTGGAACTCAGCCACTAACAGTGAGGGAGAGTGCTTGGTGGGTATTACCCACTAGAGAAGAAATACAAATTAATAAATAAGCATTTGTTATTGAATAAATTCTTTGGTGTTCTCCCTGTTATTTTCCTCATTTTAAATATACAATATCAAATCTTATGACATCAGACACGTAAAATTGTATAATGAAACCCTATTTCTATGCAGCTTTATAGACACACCCTTAGAGTGCTGTAAAATTAAATAATAATTCTATGAACTTTCCTATTGTCCATCACTTCTTCCAAACAGCGTGCCTAGTGGTGCAGAAATGCAGAGGCTGACGTTATAAAATAGTGTGATGCTTAGACTACCTTTCCCAGACCTGAAGAAGAGCTCTGTGTAGCTTGAGAGCTTGTCTCTCTCAGCAACACAAGTTGGTCTAATAAAAGATATTACCTCACTCACCTTCTCTATCTCATTATAAAATAAAACCATTATCTTGTCATACTACTGACCTTATTGAGACTTAGAGACATTTTCACTGCCCTGTAATGAAATGTTAGAGCTCAGTGAAACTCATGCACTAAGGTGAATTTTATATTTGGGGCTCATTGTGTCCTGCACTTAGCAAAGAGCAGAGCAGGAACAAGAAATCCCTCCCCCCTTTGTATGGACCATATGAGGCCTGCTCAGAATCACCGCCCCTGCACTTGTGACAGCATCAGGGATGCTACCAAAAGCCTCCCTTGCCGCCCAATGAGAAACTTGGCAGAAAAGGGATAGGAAGTTGTAGGGAGAAGAATGGAGAAGGCGGAGCCATGCCTATCCCCTCTTACATACTAACTAGAAAAGAAACCATAAAGGGGTGTGGTAAATTACTCCTCAGCTCCTAGAGTGTAACTCTTCAGAGCATAAGCCACTCTAGAGCATTAATATGTAATCCAGGTAATAAGTAAGTGGGAACAAATTGTATATTGTGTTTCCATATAAGTCCTTGCTGATTTTTGAAGCCAAAACATGAATGAAAGCACAGCAGAATTTTACCTGGATTAAAGCATTTTCTTAAAAACTAGCTGGAAATATGAGCTTGAGTTTTCCAGCCTCCTAATTATACTGACAACAGGACAGCCAAAGGTACCAGTATAGCGGCCATACAGTGATACCACTTGAGATCTTAGTTCTGTTTCCTCCTTTCTCTAGAGGAATATATCACAGTACATCACATTAGAACAGCCCTCTCCGGCCAATGAGCACAGCAGTATGGCCTGTGAACATGGTATAAGGTCAGAAGAAAAGGAGAGAAAACACAATTTATCCTCACTGCAAAAATTCTAGGTGCTAATTTTATTTCCATGTTCAAAACTAAATTCTGCTCTCAGGTTTTGCATATCAAAACAGAATCTGAGTACTTAAGATAACCTCTCACAGTGATTTAGGGCTCATGCATTGATACATTATATTCTTTCTATTTTCAAATACTAAGGTCACTTTGTTTACAGTGTCCGTCGTTTTGACTAACACATAAAAGGTCACACCTATTAGCTAAGATGTTTCAAGTTTTCTTAGGAGTCAAAATTCTCTGAAATGCTTTTGTGTATAAACTACCTGTTACTAGGCAGAAACAAACATCAGTAGCAGAGTGTGATTTAGTCATACTGCATTTATGAGCAGTGTGCTGTTTCAAGCTCTGCTGCACCAAATGAAGTCAAAATTCTTGAAATGGCAATAAAATGGAGAACATAACACCAGCATGAGCATGTTGTACAATGATCCTTTACCCGGGTTTTTAAAACGTGTTTTATAAATTACATAGTGAATTTGTGTTAAATAATGCTACCTTTCGGGTCACAACTCGAAGAAATTAAGGTCTTTGGGCTTCAGTCCTGTCACCTGAATATGCCTTCAGACTAGAAAATCCTCTTGCAGAAGCAAGAGAATTCGCTCCTTGTTTCTCCAGCAGTGAACTTCTTGAGACTTCGGACCAAGCTAGATGCAGGAAGGTCTTGTGGTGAAGGCACCAAGCTCCAGAAATGTGGGTTTAATCCTCAGCTCTGCTCCAGACTTCCTGAGTGATCTTTGGAAGTCACTTTTTCTCTCAACCTGAGTTCCCCACCTGGGAAACAAAGATAACAATGCTTCCTTTGTCTATTTCCCCACCTTACCCTGGGCCCAGATCCTGAAATGAGCTTCCATGTGAAGTTCATGAGCGGGTGCAACAGGCAGGTCCATGTCGCTTAAAATAGGGCAAATCGCTTAAAATAGGGCAGTTACAGCCCAAGGCTGGGGTTTTTCCACCTCTAAGGCAAACCAAACCAGCCAGACAAAGAGGACTTTGGTCTCAACCCACTGGCTAACCACAAGTCACACAAGCAATTTCCTTAGACACTCCAGTTTCCCAGTATCACCACCAGTGCCACTCATCCTGGGACTGAATGGTTATGAAAATCAACACCCCAATAAAAGAAAAAGGTTCTCTCGATTCCAAAGAATCAAGCCCCAGACCCAGGTCAATATACAAATCAGATCTTACCCACAAATCACGCTGTTGCCAATCCTTTAGAATCTAAAGGTTTATTCATAAAAGGAAAAAGATATAGACAAGAGCTAGAATTGGTTAAATGGAATCAATTACATACAGTAATGGCAAAGTTCTTAGTTCACGCTTGTAGCAGTGACAGAATAACTGCAGGTTCAAATCAAGTCTCTGGAGAACATCCCCCACTGGGATGGGTCATTCAGTCCTTTGTTCAGAGCTTCAGTTTGTAGCAAAGTTCCTCCAGAGGTAAGAAGCAGGATTGAAGACAAGATGAAGATGAGGCATCAGCCTTTTATAATCCTTTCCAGGTGTAAGAACACTTTGTTCTTACTGTGGAAAATTACAGCAAAATGGAGTCTGGAGTCACACGGGCAAGTTCCTGCATACTTTGCTGAGTTACAAGGCGTATCTGCCTTCTCTCAATGGGTCAATTGTATAGCTGATGGTCCTTAATGGGCCATCAAGCAGGCTAGGCAGAGCTAACACCAACTTGTCTGGGATGTCACCCAGAAGCACAGCACAAATTTGAAATACAGACAGTATAGAGCCAATACTCATAACTTCAGGTACAAAATGGTACATACGTATAGACAGCATAATCATAACCAGCAACCCATAACCTGGTCTTAGACACCTTATACGACCCCCTTTACATAAGATTTGGTGCCACTACAGGACTTTGGTTGCAACCATGTTCTATATGGTCCCAGATTATATCAATAACATCACACCTAGACAGAACTCCCTGCTCCTCAACAGAGTCCAGGGAGATAGTGGATGCCACTCAGGAGGGGATGAAGGTGCAAGCACGTTTCCTTTCATGCCCTGTATGACTACCAGTCCCTAAATGGCCCAGAGATTTCTGCTGAGTGAGGGCGGGGGCATTACTAATGCAGATTTGCTGGGAGGGTTTTATTATTAACGCCCATCCAGTTGTTATTCTTTGTATGTGTGTTTTTATATAAAATGTTGGTGTCCTGGGAGCGTACCTTGGGCACCATTCAAAAATCAAAATAAATAAAGAACGGGGACATAATGTAAAAAGCAGAGTCTATAGCTAGCAGCCCTTCTGTAATGACTTTGTTTTTTGCCTAGACACAAAATTCAGCAATAATAGCAATACAACACTTTAACATTTATAGTTTCTTTAGGGGGGTTAGAGTGCATAATGCAGGTAGGTCATCCAAAGACTGACTTGCTACAGGATTTTTTTTTTCCTTTTATTATTGTGACTCTTTTGTGATTGCTTCGCTGCTATATATTTTCTGTCCTGACTACAGATACAGAAGTGACAGAATGCTCCACCAAATGAAAGGCTGTCCTCGGGGGATTTCCAGCTCCGTAAGAAGTGGGAAGTAGCAGACATCTCAGGAGAAAGCCTGTCCTTGTAAAATTTATAGCCCAATTGTGTGAACTCTGAATTGCTGGAGCTGGGAGCTTTGAGACCATTTTCTTTTGCTCATTCCCAGTATACATTTTTTAAAATAAAGTTAACTACAGGCTGCTCCCCGTTGTCTGCTAGAGCTTTACACTTCAGGCATTAGTTCAAATTTGCGAACTCTCCTGTCGGATTAAAAACATTCAGAGACAAATCCTAGTTCCCTGGAGGTCAATGAGAATGTTGTCTTTGACTTCAGTAGGACTAGGATTTGGCCCTGTCATATGATATAGATGTTTTGTTCAGAGACTCTGGAAGAGGAACTTTCTTTTCCTTCCCTTCAAAATCTCTTCCAATATGTACCTTTGGGAAGGGGTCATTTTTTGGCAATTTAACCCTAAATCATATGGTTTGTTCAGAATTATTTTATTATAATAAATAATAATAAAAATAATAATATAATATTTAGCTCTTTATAATATCATTTGTCTACATATATCAATGTACTTTATAAAAGAGGGTAAATATCATTATCTCTGCTTTATGGGGAGGGAAACTGAGGCACCATGAAATAATTTGCCAAAGGTCACACGGCAGATCAGTGACAGAGCCGGAAACCAAATTTCAAGCTCCTGAGTCCTGGGTCCAACTCCCTATCCCCTGCCGTATGCTGACTTGACAAATGATCAGGTTTGTTACATATTTATTCACTGAAGTTTAAATGAGTTTTACTTTTTCTCACTTGGATTTGATATTGCTATTAGAACGTAATCTGAAGCATGACTCAAACCACTACTTCCATATTTGTATTCTTTGTATAGCCAATGGCTATACCTGATCTTGCAATGAACTCTGTGGGTGCAGGGTTCCATGTGGAACTCACTGTTGGATCAGTACCACAATTGAAAAGAAAAAAATAACAACTAGGAATGACTGAAGTGATGCAGATTAAATAAGATCTGACACAAAGCATGAGCCAAACTCAAACTGAAGCTTTAATGATGTCTGAAAAATTCTATTCTTAGGAGGCGGGGGGAAGGGGCTGGTCAGACTGAGCTTGAAAGCAGAGATGCCAAAATACTGCAGGAAAAGATGTTCTTGTAGTGGCTAGAGGGGTGAAAACATTATCTAAATTGTATCTGTCCTATCCTGATGGGATCAAGTGTTTATGGAAGCCTAGGCCCTGATTCAGGTGCACAGCTTTCAGTATTTGAATCTTATCATAGAATCATAGAATCTCAGGGTTGGAAGGGACCTCAGGAGGTCATCTAGTCCAACCCCCTGCTCAAAGCAGGACCAAACCCAACTAAATCATCCCAGCCAGGGCTTTGTCAAGCCTGACCTTAAAAACCTCTAAGGAAGGAGATTCCACTACCTCCCTAGGTAACCCATTCCAGTTCTTCACCACCCTATTAGTGAAAAAGTTTTTCCTAATATCCAACCTAAACCTCCCCCTCTGCAACTTGAGACCATTACTCCTTGTTCTGTCATCTTCTACCACTGAGAACAGTCTAGATCCATCCTCTTTGGAACCCCCTTTCAGGTAGTTGAAAGCAGCTATCAAATCCCCCCCCTCATTCTTCTCTTCTGCAGACTAAACAATCCCTGTTCCCTCAGCCTCTCCTCATAAGTCATGTGCTCCAGCCCCCTAATCATTTTTGTTGCCCTCCGCTGGACTCTCTCCAATTTATCCACATCCTTCTTGTAGTGTGGGGCCCAAAACTGGACACAGTACTCCAAATGAGGCCTCACCAGTGCTGAGTAGAGGGGAATGATCACATCCCTCGATCTGCTGGAAATGCCCCTACTTATACAACCCAAAATGCCATTAGCCTTCTTGGCAACAAGGGCACACTGTTGACTCATATTCAGCTTTTCGTCCACCGTAACCCCTAGGTCCTTTTCTGCAGAACTGCTGCCCAGCCATTCGGTCCCTAGTCTGTAGCAGTACATGGGATTCTTCCGTCCTAAGTGCAGGACTCTGCACTTGTCCTTGTTGAACCTCATCATATTTCTTTTGGCCCAATCCTCTAATTTGTCTAGGTCCCTCTGTATCCTATCCCTACCCTCCAGCGTATCAACCACTCCTCCCAGTTTAGTGTCATCTGCAAACTTGCTAAGGGTGCAGTCCACACCATCCTCCAGATCGTTAATGAAGATATTGAACAAAATCGGCCCCAGCACCGACCCTTGGGGCACTCCACTTGATACCGGCTGCCAACTAGACATGGAACCATTGATCACTACCTGTTGAGCCCGACCATCTAGCCAGTTTTCTATCCACCTTACCGTCCATTCATCTTCCCATTGAGTAATGGAGAAACTTCAGTTTCTTGCTGAGTCAGGGCCCATCTAAGAACATGCTTATGTGCTTTTTTGCAGACTCAAGAGAGAGACAGATATTTGACTAATCGTCTAGATTTTGGAGTACCTTTGGAGTACTTATCTTACCTTTTGAAGTTATCATCACTAAAAATAACCTTTGTAAAACAAGACAGAAGCTTTTCTTCAGTATTATTTTCCTATCGATGTTATAGACAATGAGGGACATTGGGATGTTTTTTCATTAGTGGTTTATATGAATTCTGGAGCACAAAGGCTATATGAATTTGGCAGCATAAGCTTAGCATTGACAAGTGCAGAACAATAAACAGCAGCAAGATTTCACCATTAGAAACAATTTTCAATATTGATTAACTGTTGTATTGAACCACGGCTCTTATGCTGGCTGCATACAGTATAATGCTGGCAGCATTGGACTGCAATATATGAGTGCAAATAACCTATGCTAATAAACTGTTATGGTTGAGAAATTAAAAAGGGAAAAATAAATACACACACATTTTTTTCTCAGTTTAATGTCTCAACCATAACACTTTGCTAATATATACACCTCTATCCCAATATAACACGACCCAATATAAAACGGTAAAGCAGCACTCCGGCAGGGTGGGGCTGTGCACTCTGGCAGATCAAAGCAAGTTCGATATAATGTGGTTTCACCTATAATGCGGTAAGATTTTTTGGCTCCCAAGGACAGCGTTATATTGAGGTAGAGGTGTATATATATATATATATATATACACACACATATGAGAGCAAGATTAAGTTAAAATATCAGATTCTGCATCAGATATACACCTGTAACTGCACTAGATAGCAGAGTATTTAAATAATCAAGGGCAAATATGGCCTTTGGTTCTCAAAGCAATCACAGCTTGCTTATCTATACAGAATATTTTGTACTACTGTTCCACTTTATGCTTATGCTGTTATGCTCTATACACAGTAAGCAACAATTTCCTAACCTGGGTGCCTAAAATTAGGCTCCTAACTCTATAATCACCTAAATAAGTGTCCTGATTTTCCAAAGTGTGCAGCACCCACTGATTTTAATAGGATTTGTTGTTACTCAACACTTCTAGAAATCATTTCCATTAAATAGTGTGACAACACTCAGGCCAGGGAGAAACAATTTGAAGTTCTAATTATCTTGATGCTGATTATTAATTTCCTCCCCAAATCCTGATGTCCCTGGAGTGTGTCCCATTGTGGTGGTTAGGTCTTTGGACATTTTTTGAGTAAGTTGATTAAGAAGATTAAGACAAAGGGATTTGGATGTTCTCAAGTCTTCAGATTTTCTTGATCTCTAATAGTCAGGACAAGCTACGGAATGAAGTCAGCACTAGTTTTGGTGGTTGATGATTTTGTTGTAGTGAGAGGAGATCACGTGTCCATGCTGATTTTTTAAGTATCATTCTCTGCTATTGTTGACCACAAAGTTTTAGCAATTCACCTCCAGGCCTTGGCTGGGGTAAATTGTATCCTTCCGAAGTGGTTCTATGGGTATCCTGTATGTGTTAAAAGTGTGTATGAGAATATTTGGGAAGAGAGAAAGATGAGATGAAATGATCTGTGGTGCCCTTAGCATTCAGATAATATGACTGCCTCTTTTCTCAGACCTTAATAGAACAATTAATTTGCTTTTGCTGAGGTTGGGGCCTGGATCAGAACAAGCTAGTGAGGACTCACTGCAGATAGAGATCATGCTAGCAGTAAGGGGAAACATCTACAGTAGAGTTGGTCAAAACAAGAAAAAACATTTGCAAACATTTTGCCATTTTTTCTTTAATTTCAAACTTTCAAGATTCTAAAATTTTAATTTTTTTTTTAGTTTTAATGCTTGAATTTTAACAGAAAGCAAATTTGATTATACCTCTGGTTATAAAAAAAATCATGCTTTACAATTCTCAACAACTAGAAAAGCATGAATTGCAAAGGTTGCAGTCCAATACACCATTTTAAAGTTGTGCTGCATTGGTAAAACACATAATCCCTGCCCAAAAAATACACACACAAATGGCAAACTTTCTGTGTGTATCATAAGATGAGCAGAAGCATGATCCTTAAGAATTTTGAGGAAAAATATACTGATATTTTAATTCAAACCAAATGTTATTGGCATTGCAGTTGAAGGGGTTGAATGAGAGAATCAAATGTCTAGCTATTATGGAAAAGAAATGTCAGTACATCTCAGTTCTGAGCTGATGTGACTCAGAATACCAGTCATGGGCTCCATACAATCAAAACCAGACAACTGTGTTGAATTGTACAGCGGATGTTCTGATATGTTCAGACCTCAATTGGGCATTTTGATTAAGCCACCCAATCCCTTTTCATTTCCCACTTAACACAAGTTTGAACCCAGATCTTCAAAAGTAAAAGGAGCTATAATATTTGCTTATTGCATCTTCTCAGGCCCTTTATGTCTGAGGATGAATATTTTTCAGATGCTCCCTCATTCTCACAGTGTGAAGAACTCTGTGAAACAGCTTTTGAAATAATGTTTCAAAGAACAGGATTTTAATGATTCATTATCATAATGGCTGTTCACAGATTTAACTGTAAATGAGTCAATGTCTTGCCATTTTAGTGATATTTAACGAAGTTCATTAGGCTAGGATTTATTTATTCATTTTAATGTAAATATCTTAGGTACAATTTCAAATATATTTGAGTGAAAGTAAACTGACAGACAACTGTACAGTGCTGCACATGCCTTGATGAATACATATTGGGTAATATATATACAGAGTTTAATGTGGGGAAGAAAACCTATCAAGCAAATACACATTTGTACCTCCAAGCAAAATTTATTTTGCTGCCACAAATCTGCAAAGTGAATAGTCAAATGTTATACTGATTCCCACTGTTGTACTAAGCAGGTTTCATTCATTCATATATTTTATGTATATTAGTACTTAACAATCACAAATGATTAAATGGAACAAATACTAAAAAAATAAGACCGTCAAGTTGTGTAAAATACGCCTGCATCACAACCCTCTCATTTAAACTGTTTTTTTATTTATGGTAAAAATCATATCAACTGCAGTGAAAAAGACAGTTTAATGTTACTGCAGAAGCTCTAACAGAGAGTAGATAAGAACTTCTACTGAAGGATTTAAATTACTTCAGATGCACTTTGAATTATAATTGCTTGCATAGGTAGCTTGCAGAAACGTTTCCTTTCCTCCTCCACATTCTATACTTTTTTTTTCCTTCAGAGGGAATAAACACTTTCAGATTGTACCAGCTATTAGTAATGATTCCTACAGAAATACACTTACTTGAGATCATTACAAAACTCCAGAAATGAGCAGCAATACAGACACCAGGAAGAAATGACCAAAGGGGACACCAGTGCTATGATGCCAGTCCTCCATCTTTATTCCTAAGCAAGTGCAATATTTTTCCATAAAGCCACAAATAAACCTCAACTCTACAGGACTCCAAACTAATGTATGGTCTGCTACAGGTAACTTCACAGTTTTAAGGCTCTTCTAGAGACTTTAGCTAGGCATATGTATTAAGAAATATCATTTTTTTTCTTTTACATTTGTAGTTAATTGAATGATTATGAAAAGTGCTGGATTGACAGCCCTGGAGATTGCTGCTTAAAGTATTGGTGCAGAATGTGGACCAAGTGTGCAGACTTCCTCACATCATCACCACCCTGCTATGTCCATTCAGTCCTTGGCATCCCTGTTGAGATTGTCAACATAGGAGCCAATCAATGTCAATTGTGGTGATGGATTTTGTGATATCATCCATCCAGTAGGAACTGTATAAAGAACGTTCTCTGATTTCGCATTAACCAATGGATACCCACCAGGTGGTTGTGGTGTTTTGTCACAAAAAACCTGGGAAGAACTTGAAGTGATGACTTCAAGGTGAAAGGGTCCTGCCAAGATTTTCAAATATGATTAGTGTTTTGGGGTACTTTAGTTCTGGGGAGGCCAAATTAAAGGGGCATGATTGTTGGTCACCCACTGTCAGACATTTCTGAAAATCAGGCCCTTTACTGTGTCACAAGTCAGGTACACAAAAATTGAAACACTCCAAATCACTAGATACTTTTGAAAATCTTGGCTTCCACACAGGACTGCTATTCCCATGAGCTATCCCTTCAATAATTATTGATTAGAGCAGACATTATCAAACTTCATGGCACTGCAACCCCCTTTTGAAAACAAAAATTAATACACTACCCTAGAAGGGGGGACTGAAGCCTGAGCCTGCCTGAGCCCCACTGTCCCAGGCAGAGGGGGCAGGGGCAAGGTCCAAGTCCCACTGCCCTAGATAGAGGGGGCCAAAGCCAAAGCTCAAGGACTTCAGCCAAAGGGCGTAGTTACTGGTGGGCCTAGGTGGGCTGCAGCCCACCTACTTAGCATCCAGGCCCTCCCCCCAGCACTTGTGTGTGCCACCCAGACCTGGAGGACTCCACACACCAAGTGCACACACCCCTGGCCCAACCAGAAGGGAAGGGACAACAGTGGCACAGCAGTGAGCGCCTGATGAGCATGCCATGCATGCGTGCACACAGCAGGAGAAGAGTGGCTGGCTGGCTGGCCAGCCCGGTGGCAGCAATCATCAAAAAACATAGGCCTGCCACCTCGGGGAGCCATGCCTCGTGTAAGGTGGTGTGACGGGGACAGATGCTGGTGTCTCCTCCCAGAGCTGGGTGCACATGTACACGTGTGAGGCCCCAAGGACTGCTGGCCAGAGCATCCATCACTCCCCTCAACGCTGGCTGGACTGGAGCAGTTGGGCGAAAGTGAGCCTCCCGATCTCTTCTTCCCTCCTTTGGCCCCTATCATTGCCCACTCACCCGAAGTCGGGGCCCACTCAAATGTCCCTTGCTAGCTATGCCACTGCTTCAGCCCCGTGTGGGGGTCCTATAGTCTGAGCCCCACTACTTAGGGCTAAAGCCCAAGCCTAAACCCTGCCGCCCAGGGCCGAAGTCCTTGGGCTTTGGCCCTGGGCCCCAGCAAATCTAACCCCAGTCCTGGTGACCCCTTTAAAACGGGGTTGTGACCTCTTTGGGGTCCCGAACTAAAGTTTGAGAACCTCTGTATTAGAGGATCCTCCGAATATTAATTAGGTATAAGAAAATATGTTTAAATTCTACATTCCAATAACTCCAGCAATAATAAAATTTGAAACACAGTTACTATTTTTAAATACATTGCATGCAAGCAGTAAAAACTCAGTTCAGTCTCAGACACTGTGGCACTTCCTCAGAATTCAGATGAACAACTTGCAATTAGACACCTCTTAATCTCTCTTGTCAAATTAGAACTATGAGCTCGATCCTGCAGGGGCTCAGCACTCTGACTCAAATCCAGCAAAGCACTTACATACAATCATAAGTTTAAAGAGTACTAAAGTTAATGAGACTACTTGTGCACTTAAAGTTAAGCAGGTGCTTATGTGTTTTGCTGGCTCAGTGCCAGAGTACTGAGCACCTTGCAGTATGAATCTCTTTTATAAGTTATTTCAGGATATGTATTTTACACTTATCTAAATCAAGTCAAACAATATCGTCAATTACAAATGTTATTAATTAGTGCCAAGGAAAAATGTAAAAAATGTTTTAATGAAAATGTATAAGACAGTTTCATTCTGCTGCATTTCAGAACGGGTAGATTTTAAAAACAAAAATGTTTTAAAATATCATTTAAAAAAATCAATTTGAAATTAAATTCTTTTTAAACATTTTTTTCATACCAGACCACTCAACAGACCAATCAAAATTGGCCGTTGAAAACCAAAGAAACACACATACACACACCCCAACCCAAAATTGAAAAAAATTAGTAGTACACAGAAATTAATTTGAAGAACTAAAACCTTTGGGAAAATTCAATTGGCTTTTTTAAAAAAAATCAATTTTCAAAAAGGGGCCACATTTCTTCAAAAATGTTTTTCCAATGAAAAAGTTCAACCAGCTGTATTATTTAGTATACTATATCACCTATCTAGGTCAGTATAAATAAAAATATATGGTGAGGAACAATCACATTTTTAAACTTTATAAAACTATTTTCTTCATATGTTAGGCAATACAAGAAAAAACAGCCCTGTTTTCCACCCTCAAAATGTTCCTTTCCCTAACAGTCTAAACTTAATCTTGTTCCCCCATAAACCTGTATGTTCTAATATGGCCTAAATAGTCAGCAGTCATAGTTATGCTTATTCTTTTTAGAGCTACAGGCCAGATTTACAAAGGTATTTAGGCTCCTAAGGATGAAGATGGATTGACAACACCTAAGTGTTAATGTCTAAATCCTAGTAACATCCAATGGGAGTAAGGTGACTAAAACACTTTAGGCTCTTTTGTAAATCCCATGAGGAGCCTGAGCCTCAAAGATATTGGACACCTAACTCCCATTGATTTCAGTGGGAATTAGGCACCTAAATATCTCTGGGAATCTGAGTCTAACTATCTATCTGCTTTTTTTACATACCTAAATACCTTTGTAATTCTGGCCTATATGTATCTTTTCTCTTTTTATTACAACTGCATTACACAGAGTATGAAAACAATTTATGAATCCCTCTCTATGTTAGAGTTACTTGCAAAAGTCTTTTGTTCTGGAACAGTGTGTGTGTGTGTGTGTGTATGTGATGGACAATTTCTCCTAACACAGAACAATCTATGCAAGAATAAGCTCAGCAATTGAGTGGAAAATAGGTCTTGTCCTGGCAGCTAAAGATAGCAGCATGCACAAGACAGCAGAAGGCCTCATGCAACACCACCAGCGGCGGCTCCAGGCACAAACGCAGCAAGCACGTGCCTGGGGCGGCAAGCCACGGGGGACGGCGTGCCAGTCACCGTGAGGGCGGTGGACAGGCAGGCTTCAGTGGAATGCCTGCAGGAGGTCCTCTGGTCCCGCGGCTTTGGCGGCAATTCAGCGGCGGGTATGCCGAAGGCGCAGGACTGGCAGATCACCCGCAGAAACACCGCCGAATCCGCGTGACCAGCAGACCGCCCGCAGGCAAGCCGCCAAAGGCCACCTGAGTGCCATGCTTGGGGTGTCAAAAAATATAGAGCCGTCCCTGAACACCACAGTAGTGAATGTGCTTTCAGTGTTGCTACTTTCTCTGAATAATGAAAGCTCCTCATCAGTGTCTTTTGGTAGACTATTCAATATTTATACAGTGGGCCTGTCAGTTTCTGAAATCCCACAAAGCACTTCAGTATATAATCTCTACTAAGATCAACATAGTCAGACTCTACCAGCAGCCCATTACACTATCTTTGTCTTGACACTTTACTGTTTTTAGGGCATACCTGTACACTAGTAAATTGGGGGCACATTGATATCACACTCTTCTTTCCAACTTTCTTGCCGTAATTTAATTCTCACAGTTCCACGTCTAAAGCTTCTGTTCAGCTGAGAAAGCATAACAGACCCTTATGTGGTGTAAATCAGAGTAGCATCATTGACTTCAAGGCTATGCCAGTTTACACCAGAAAAGGATCTGGCCCTGTGTTTTTAAATTATGAAGGACAGAAAGGGAAACTAACAGGTAGTCCAATTTGTCACAGTCCTCTCTTCCCTCATACTATCCAGCAGCAACTTTAATAATTAGGTTTATGGCTCCACTTACCAGAAAACAGGAGGCAAATCTGTCAATCAGTTGTGTACATAAAGACCCAGCCCAGCCCCTTTTGCCCAATTAAAAAGATTTACAAAGCAGGAATATGGATAGGAAACTGACAGCCAGAAGAAAACATCAAATTTCCAAATACCCGTGGTAAATACCAACACCGAATGCAAAATACCTATATTTGCAAAGAGATAATTGATGGTTTTGCACAGCTCTACCTGAAACAAATAAATGAATTTGGATTCTGTGTACACTACAGCAAGTAACATAATTTATGAACAGGTCCAGTGATGAGCTGCCAAAATCTTAACAACGGGTTCCCTATAAAAAGTTCTGATTTAAGGGATGTGCGACAGCATGTATTTTTTGTATCAATAGGGTTACCATACATCCATATTTTCCCAGGAGGTGATTAAGAACCGAAAAGCCTGACATGTCCAGGAAAATACAGATGTATTTTAACCCTACCTAAAGTTCTTTTTTAAAAAGATGGGGCTGAACTAGAAATGAGCTCCGTTTCACATGTGTGGGTGGTGATCAGGGACAGTCTCAATTTTTGGGTCTTTTTCTTATATAGGCTCCTATTACCCCTCACCGCCGTCCCGATTTTTCACACTTGCTGTCTGGTCACTCTAGGGTGTGCACATGTGTGGGTCCCAGCTGCTCCCTGCCCCCCCCTCATTAAAGCAGGTGTGCAGGGTTACTGCCCTGGGAACTGCAGGGCACCAGTGGATGTGGGGCTGGCTGCAGATAGGGGCGTGGGGCAGGGCTAGCTGGAGGCAGGGAGTGACACGGGCTGGCTGTGGGCAGGTGATGCAGACGGGCGGGCTGCGGGCGGCTGTGGGCAGGGGGTGGCTGCGGGTGGCTGTGGGCAGAGGCTGGCTGCAGGCAGGGGGTGGCTGTGGCAGGGGCTGCAGGCAGAGGCTGGCTGCGGGCAGAGGGCGGCTGCGGGCAGAGGGCGGCTGCGGGCAGGGGGTGGGGCAGAGGGCGGCTGTGGGTGGCTGTGGGCAGGGAAGGCGGGGGAGGGGCGCAGATACTCACACGGGGGTGGGGGGGGGCTGGGAGCAGCAGGAGGCAGCCGGGGACTCACCAGGCAGCAGCAGGAGCCCCAGGGCCAGAGGTCCAAAGAGCAGGAGCAGCAACAGGGCCAGGAGGCAGCTCACATGGCTCTCGCAGCACAGCGTAGCGCCCCCCGGCGGCCGGGAGGAGGAATTACAGGCAGAGCCCATCAAAGCTTCCCTCGCAGGGAAGCTAGTTAACAAGCGGTTCTAAAACCGCTTCTAAATTTAACAACGGGTTCGCGCGAACCGGTGCGAACCGGCTCCAGCTCACCCCTGAACAGGTCTAATAAGGGAACACTGCCATTAACAAGTCTGAGCATATCCTAATGAGCCTTGGAATAGAATAGAATAGAATATGTGAGTTAAAACAAAAACCTTTGTGTACTTACAATGATTCTGGCCTTTTGCCTTTTACCTTGCTTCTTTTAATCGACTGACTCAGCCCTTAGGCTTAAATGGTTGTCCATAGCCAATAAATATTGATTACTTTCAATAGCTGGTTAATAATGGTTAGAGCTGCTAATCAAAATATTAGAGAGAAATGGTTTCAGTGTACAGATTTGATTAAATTTAATCCAGGCCTTTTAAGTTGGAAAGAGTCTTTCTTTTATCTTATTTTAAACATATGGATGTTCTAAAATTTTAAGATAATCTTTAAAATGGTCATTGGTAGTGATTTCAAAGTAAGTTAGAAAAAAGGTACTCCTGGTGCTCTAGTATCACTGCAATATGTCCAAACTATATGATTTTTTTCTGTACAGCACAGGAAAGGAAGGAGAAAGTCATTAATTAAAATAACAATATATATCATACCCCATCAAGTTAACACTTAATTGGAGAAGATCTTGACACCTCTGGTGTCGCCCAAGAATCTTCAGAAAGAGAGTGAGTGAAGAGAGAAGCCAAAGAGGAGAGAAGGAAGCTGCTTATCTATGTCAGAAGAAGAAGGGAATGTAATGGTGAGCAACATAAAATTCTTTCTAGAAGGCTCCTGCTATGTTGACTATTGATGAGTGAGAAGGTGGGCGAGGTAATATCTTTTACTGGACAAACTTCTATTGGTGAGAGAGACAAGCTTTTGAGATACACCGAGCTCTTCTTCAGGTCTGGAAAAGATACTGGTAGTATCACAGCTAAATACAAAGTGGAACAGCTTGCTTAGGCTGAGTAGCTGACACATACTATATTGTAAGAGACCATTCAAGGTGAAGTGGCCCGTTAACACTTCGACAGTCACAGGACAAAAAAGAGGCATTAGTAGTTTACAGATTGTTGTAATAAGCCATAAATGCAGTGTATTTATTAACATCATGAAATTCAGTGTCTGGAAAAATTTTGACTGTAAGGTCCCAGGCTAATCTTTTGAAGTTCTTGGGCAGGTTTCCTTTGAGGATGAGGACTGAGAGGTCAAATATGGAGTGATCTTTTTGTGAAAAATGTTCATGCCTGGGTGATAAGGTGTTTTTGTCCTTTATCATTTTTCTTTGTGTGTTTGAGACCACAGTGATTATCTGGTTTCACCCACATAGTTATTATTGGAGCATTTTTGCACTAGATGAGGTAACACACTGTGATAGGCATCTGTAACACCCATGGATTATGAAAGGTGTGTTGTGGGGGATATTGACCATCATAATACTGCAAACAACAATGAAAGATATTGCATTTTGACAATTGAAAGTTTGAAATTTGGGCAGGTTAAATCTACTACTTTAATCAATATATTAGTTATGCAAATTAGGGATATCAACTAATTGGTTTCTGAGGTAAGAAACTTATCTCAGATGTCATCACCAAGGCATAAATCAACTTAATCAGACTTGAAGAAAAAAATCAAGAATCTGGAAAACCATGGTGAAAAGAAATTACACTAGGACTATTGTCATGTATGTAATATGGCAACTTTGGAACAGCTCAACTCCACTATTGCAGGGAATGTTCTAGACATGAATGGGCAGAACCCTATTGATTTTTGGGGAAAAAAAGAGAGCCAGATGGGAAAAATGGGAAAATAGCTGTCGACTGATCAAAGAACTGGTTGATGGCAGCCATTAACACCTGCTAGCATGGACACACACACACACACACACACACACCCTCTCAGCTCTGCCCATGTCCCAATGGTGTTTAAAATGATGACATCCTGAATGACATCTCTGAGACAGAAAGAAAAGAAATAATAGGGGGAGCTATAGAGGAGAAGAGAGTGAAGGAGGTTTCATTTTTTCCTTCCTGGTTGTGTGGTGCCTCCCCAAGCCTGCTCCATGGTGGAGAAAGGAGAGAGACAAACAACACAAAAATGTTTGAACAACACATCCAACCAATTGTAATATTTCATGGAATGTTCTAGGCATCAATGGGCAGAACCCTGTTGATTTTGGTGAAAACTGGAAACGCCTGAGTTAGCATCCCTGGTGCCCCATTCTGCTGCCTATGCATATCAGAGGCATCAGTTTAATTTCTGTGTGGGAGGACTGCATAGCCAAGAGTCTATCAGACATAAGGAGGGTTGTTACGGGGAGGGAGAATGGAGTTAGTGGGAGAAAATGGGGATGCAGAGGCAGAGGAAGGAAGATTTGGGAGGGGAAGCAGCAGAGGCTAGAGCAGTAGGGCAATGGTGATGGGTGAAGCAGGGACCCAGAGAAGAAGGGAAGTCGTGGTGGTGGTGGGACGAAAGGAAGCAGGGCCTGGAAGGGAAGGGGTGAAGCAGCAGGGATGCCAAGGGGATTGGAGGGGATGACAAGTGGTGGGGACAAGGGACACAGGGTACATGATTAGGAGGAAGTGGAAGATGGGCAGGGGAAAGCAGGGACCTTGCTTGGGGGGGAGAGGGTGGAAAGCAGGGACTGTTTATAATGAACCCTGTGTTTAATAGCTCAACCTCTGCAAATATTGGCTCTTAAAGGGGAATCTGGTGACTGGGAGGAGAAAGAGAGTGATTACAGCAGGTTAACGAATAACTGGAGGGTAAATGACAAAGCAGCTCTGAGTGCAGGGGTTGGAGAGGTGTCTTTAACTCCCCATGATACCCATCTCTGCTCCCCTCTCCTTTACCCCCGCTCCACTTCCTACACATTCTCTCCTTGCTCACTGGCAAAGGAATCTCTCTGTTGCCTCCTGCTGCCGCCTACATACATTACAGGCAGCAGCTCTAATATGCAGCTCTCTGTCATTGGCTGTACAACTTGGCCTAGGCCTGGTCCACACTAGGACTTTAATTCGAATTTAGCAGCGTTAATTCGAATTAACCGTGCACCCGTCCACACCAGGAAGCCATTTAATTCGACCTAGAGGGCTCTTTAGTTCGA
Source organism: Mauremys mutica (assembly GCF_020497125.1). Taxonomy (NCBI): domain Eukaryota; kingdom Metazoa; phylum Chordata; order Testudines; family Geoemydidae; genus Mauremys; species Mauremys mutica. The sequence goes on along the minus strand of NC_059073.1, from coordinate 187,948,595 downwards.
ATTCGGTACTCCACCCCGACGAGGGGAGTAGCGCTAAATTCGACATGGCTATGTCGAATTAGGCTAGGTGTGGATGCAAATCGAACTTACTAGCTCCGGGAGCTATCCCACAGTGCACCACTCTGTTGACGCTCTGGACAGCAGTCCGAGTTTGGATGCTCTGACCAGCCACACAGGAAAAGTCCTGGGAAAATTTGAATTCCTTTTCCTGTCTGGACAGTTAGAATCTCATTTCGTGGTTGGACATCGGGGCGAGCTCAGCAGCACCGGCAGCGATGCAGAGCTCTCCAGCAGAGGAGTTCATGTAATCTCTGAATAGATGGAGGGCCCCAGCATAGACTGACCGGGAACTCTTGGATCTGATCGGTGTGTGGGGCGAGGAGTCTGAGCTTTCGGAGCTGCGCTCCAAAAAACGGAATGCAAAGACCTACGGGAAGGTCTCCAAAGCCATGAGAGACAGAGGATACAGCCGGGATGCAACGCAGCGCCGTGTGAAAATCAAGGACCCCAGACAAGGCTACCAAAAAATCAAAGCGCCAAACGGACGCTACGGAGCCTGCCACCACTGCCCCACCAGCGACCATGGACTCTGACGATGGGACAGTGTCGACGGCCAGTTCCTCGGCGATGTTCGTGGACGGGGAAGATGAGGAAGGGTTTGTGGAGGACGAGGCAGGCAACAGCGCTTACAACGCTGGTTTCCCCGACAGCCAGGATCTCTTCATCACCGTCACGGAGATCCCCTACCAACCGTCCCCGGCCATTAACCCGGATCCTGAATCAGGGGAAGGAGCAGTGGGTAAGTGCTTTAACCATGTAAACTTTTATTCTTAATATAACAGGAATCTGAAGTATGTGAAAAGGAGGTCTCTCTATATATGGGGATAGAACAGAAATCATCCTGGGAGATCTCCACGAAGCTCTCTTGGAGGTAATCGAAAAGCCTCCGCAGGAGGTTCCTGGGGAGAGCTGCCTTATTGGGTGCTCCGTGGTAGCACACTTTTCCGCGCGAGGCTTTCATGAGGTACTCAGGGAGCATTGCCTCCCCGAGCACGGCTGCATAGGGCCCTGGTTTATGCTGGCTTTCACGCAGCATGCGCTCTCTATCTCCTTCAGTGACCCTCCTCAGGGTGATCTCACTCGGAGACTCCTGCATCTAATTAGGGGAATTACTGTAATGTTACGCCTGGTCCAAAGTATTTTTAAAAAATCTCCGGACAGACGGCATAGCAGAGACTCAGCACGCTGCTGCGTGACGAGCGTAACGGAAACCCAAAGAATCAAATGGACGCTCATGGAGGGAGGGGGGACTGAGGACGCAAGGTATCCCACAGTTCCTGCTGTCTCCGAAAAGGATTTGCATTCTTGGCTGAGCTCCAAATGCTTCTAGGGTCAAACACAGTGTCCGCGGTGGGTCAGGGCATAGCTCGGCAATTTACGCAGCCCCCCACCCACCCCCAGAAGTGACAGGGAAAACAATCCTCTCTTGACTCTTTTACATGTCACCCTATCTTTACTGAATGCTGCAGATAGACGCGATGGTGCAGCACTCAACACCAACATCCTTGCTCCCCCCACGCTATAGATGGCTGATGGTGCAATATGGCTGGTATCCGTCCTCATCATCAGCCTATTGGCACATGGGGCAGTGCAAAAGGGCTGGTAACCATGCAGACTAGCATCCGTTAGGTCGATCAAGGGCGCCTGGCCCTAATTTTTCCTGGTAGATGGTACAGTATGGCTGATAACCATCGTCATCATAGCAACAGGGGGCTGAGCTTCATCAGCCCCCACTCTTCATGAGTAAAGAAAAGATTCAATTGCCCCTGGACTAGCAGCAGGATGCTGGGCTCCTCTCCTCCACACTCCTTAATGTCCTATCTGGACTATCACAGCAACTGGAGGCTGCCTTCCACTCATTTCTCACTAACAAGTCACTGTGTCTTATTCCTGCATTCTTTATTACTTCATCACACAAGTGGGGGGACAATGCTATGGTAGCCCAGGAAGGCTGGGGAAGAATGGCATGAACAGGTGGGGTTGTTGCAGGAGCACCCCCTGTGAATAGCATACAGCTCATAATCTATGCAGGATCTGACACAGAGCGGCTGTGCTCTCTGGTTCTCTGATACAGTGGTTCTCTAGTTCACTTGCCCATATTCTAGGCAGGACTGATTCTATTTTTACATACCAAAAAGGAGGGATTGACTCAGGGAGTCATTCCCAATTTTGGCTTTTGCGCCCCTGGCTAAGAGCAGCCAGGGGCACTTATGACAGCAGCAAATGGTGCAGTGCAAAAGGACTGGTAACCATGCCCATCTTATTACCAATTTATGGTATGGTAGATGGTACAGTATGGCTGGTAACCATCTCTGCTGTCATGCAAAAGCAAAAGCATGCTGCTGTGTAGCGCTGCTGGACCGCCTCTGTCAGCGGCATCTAGTACACATACGGTGACAGGCACAAAAGGCAAAACAGGCTCCATGGTTTCCACACTGTGGCGTCTGCCAGGGCAATCCAGGGAAAACGGGCTTGAAATGATTGTCTGCTGTAGCTTTCCCGGAGGAAGGGATGACTGACGACATTTACCCAGAACCACCCGCGAAAATGGTTTTTGCCCCATCAGGCACTGGGATCTCAACCCAGAATTCACAGAGACAGACTAGACTGTGTTCATTGTTCGCAAAACTTTATCTTTGCAAGGAATTCACTCCCTTTTTCCCATCACACAGCTTCGACTGTCTCCAGACCCGCCACAGCATCCCCCTCACAGAAGCTGGCAAAGATTAGGTGGCGAAAGAAAAAGACATGGGACGAGATGTTCGCTGAACTTATGGGGTGCTCCCGAGATGAGGCGGACCAGCAGAGCCAGTGGAGGGAGACCCTCTCTCTGTACCAGCGCTCACACAGCGAACGGGAGGAGAGGTGGCGTGAGGAAGACAAGCAGGCGACTCAAACAATGCTTGGACTAATGAGGGAGCAAATGGACATGCTCCTGCGCCTTGTGCATGTTCTGCAGGACCTCAGGCAGGAGGACAGAGCCCCCCTGCAGTGTATCTGCAACCGCCCTCTCCCGCCACAAAGTCCCATATTCCCCTCAAACAAAATAACCAGAAGGAGGGGCACCAGAGGCCGTGTAAACTGTCACTGCACCCCAGCAGAGTGCTCAAGTACCGAAATCTCTCATACCCTAAATTTTGAGAAGTCCTTTCCTTCCCGCCTCACCCAAGCCCCCATCCCAGTTTCATCCCCTAACTGTCTAGTTGATAATAAAAAATACTTTTCTGTTAATTACTGTTTCCGGCATGTTCTTTTAGAGGAGACTGTGTTTGAAGGGGGGGAAGGGGGTTGGTAATTTGACAGGACAATCACCTTTACCAGTGTACAGACATGGGGGCAGGATCAGCAGCAGGTCACACACACACTGCAGTCAGTACGCACCCTGGTCGGTATGGGAGGTGGTTTGCAGGTTCTGTGTGGGTGGGGGGGTACGTGACTTTGTAGCGGGGGAGGGGGGTTACAGATCTCATGCAACGGTCCCTGTCCTGGACCACAGAGCCACGCAGCAGAGGAATCTGTATCCGTCCTCCCCCGCCAAAAGGCCACATAGGCCCCGCACACAGAGTCCCAAAAAGGAGGGATGGCAGGCTCCGTTGAAACATCCAGTCCGGCACTGCAGACCGCTCTGGGAGGAGGAGCCTGTCATTCCTTGAGTTTACAGGCGGTCTTTACATCACCGCACACCCTACCCAGCACAGTCCGTGTCCCAGTTTCAACCCTGTAACGCAAAGTCATCAATAAAGAAACCTTTGTAAAGTTACAGTGGAACATGTATTTTATTTTTAAACGTGTGTTGGAAGTTGGGGAAGCGGGGTGGGCAGGGTATGTAACTGCAGATGCTAGTCAACAGTCACTTGGTAAAGAAACAGGGGCAAGTTCAGCTTCTCTGTAAAGAAACTGAAAATCACAGGTCACGCTGCTCGCTGTTACTTGAAGAGTTCCTTGTCGCTGTGCAAGGCGCCTGCACAGAGCTTCACGAGCCAGGGCATTAGCGGGTAGGCTGGGTCCCCGACAATCACTATAGGCATCTGCACATCCCCAAGACTTATTTTGTGGTCCGGGAAGAAACTACCTTCCTGCAGGCGTCTAAACAGACCACAGTTCCTGAAAACACGCACGTCATGAACTTTGCCTGGCCACACGACGTTGATGTTGGTAAAACGTCCCCCATGGTCCACCAGTGCTCGCAGCACCATTGAAAAGTAGCCCTATTTCTCAGCAGCTGACTGTGGAAGAGGTGGACGATAAGGTGTGAGGAGTTGACAACGGCCATAACTGCAGCGGGATCCGTGCTCAAAGTGCTGTGGCGCCTGCGCTGTCACTGAGCAGAAAAGTGCACGAACAGATTGCCCGCAGGCGCTTTCAGGGAGGGAGGGAGGGCGGGCGTGATTGACGGTTCAATGATGACAGTTACCCAAAACCACCCTCGACACATTTTTCCCCCCAGCATGCATTGGGGGGAAATCCCAGAATTCCAATGGGCAGTGGGGAGTGCGGGAACTGTGGGATAGCTTCCCACAGTGCACCGCTTCCAAAGTCGACGCTGGCCCCGTTACTGTGGACTCGCACAGTCGAACTAGTGTATTTAGTGTGGATACACAACTTCGACTTCATAAGGTCGATTCCACAAATTCGAATTAAGTTGATTCGAAATAGTCTTGTAGTGTAGACATACCCCTAGAGAGGCACAAAGTATGCAACCCTGTAGTCCTCATCAGTAGGCAAGCACAAATGAGATGCCTGAAGGATGCACAACTGACAACTCCTGTAGTCTCTCTGAGTCCATGTCTGTAGCCTCCGGAGTTCTTGAAAACATTCCTGAGTCGATGCAAATATAAACAATATATATATGCTAGCCCAAAGTTTAGCAAACTTGTATCCTTCATTTTCAAAATTCTTAAGACCTAGAAAATACAATGTTTTGCTCTAGGTGCTATGGCTATCATGATCAACAGGCCAAACTGTAGCTTGCTTCGAAGGTATTTGTTATTTTCTTTCTCTTTACAGTAATTGGATGCAAATTGAGGTTTTGATTATATGTATCATTTTAAGAGCACTGTAAGTATGCAAAGACTGTTCCCTTTTTATTATGTATTTCTTTCTTAATTAAGGAGAGGTGGGTTGAAATTCAGTGGCTGAAAATGATTACCACAGGCAAAAGGTGGGTGGTTAGCTGATGCCAATGTTTGCTGGAGCACTTAGTTTATTGCGTTGGGGTTTGAATTTGATTGTTTCCTTTATGTCAGGGTTAGGTATGTTACTGTATCCTGCTGAGAAGTTAAAAAGGCCTAAAGTGGTGAAGCTGTCAAACTAGCTGCATCACCACATCCAGAGCTTTAAAGTGCAGTTATGGACTGAAAAGCGATTATGAAAAATACCACAGTCTTACCCAACTGATCTGCTTTACCTGTGCACTTGATGTATATCTACTTACTTTAATGACTAAAACAAATGTTTAGTACCGTCAGCGCTGCAAAACCAAGACAGCTCTACATGCATCAGTATCAAACTTAAATTCCAGCTTCAGATGGATGATGATGTAAAAGACAGAGTGAACCCAGCTTGAGTTTGCACATTTGGCCATTAGAACAACCATCTTTTGACTCATCAACTGAATAACTGTAATTGGGGAGCCACTGTGACACAACAATATGTTAAACAATGTCATTTTTACAGTAACTTTTCTGATTGTAACCACACCTAAATACATTTACGTGTGTGAAACTTTTTGTGCATCTTTCCTTTGTCAAGAGGGCTACCAGTTCTCAAATGTACCTTAGTTCCCACAGCTATGTTTATGTAGTTTGCTCTGTGTGTGTGTGTGTACACACACACCATCCATCTATCTCCTGTTGTTTATTCTGATTATGTTTTGATCAGGTGAAGAGAAAGTTCTATATTATGAATACTTCTATTGACTGAGAGAATGCAAGTTGGACCTGATTCTCATTTGCAATAAGACCAACTTTACACCATCCTGACAGTTACTGAGTTACACCCATGTTAAGGCCCCTTTACACTTCCTGAACAGGGTAAAGTGACCTTGTAGCAAATGAGAATCAGGGCTGTAATCTGAAGGAGGTTGGAGGTTGCTTCCATCATCTCAACATACTAGATGATATTTCTCTTAACTTTGTCACAAACAGTATATGCTATTGAATCCTTATTGTTGAAGGGTTCACTCACCCATTAAAATAAGTCCTATTTCAGCTACCAACCACAAATTTGATATATTCTTTATGGAGAAGACCCATCTGGGTGATTCAGAGCATGGCAAGTTCAGGAAGGTGGAAGAAAGCCATTTTTATAAAGCATAGAGTCATAAAGTTTAAGGCCAGAAAAGACCATCAAATCGTCTAGTCTGACCTCCTCACATTACCCAGTCACCTGTACACCAAGCCAACAACCAGAATTAGGCCCAAGTATCATTCCTTGAGGAGATTAAACTATTGTGTACCACAGACAGAGAATAGAATGCTCTTGAGCATAAGCTCTACAGTGCCTTTAAACTAGCTTCTAAGCAGGACCTAATGGGAGGGTTCCTGCATTCTTCTGCTATAGAGTGGACTCAGTGGTACTCATTAAAAATGAGTAAGAGGGATGAGTGAGCTAGCCAAAAATATGTAAACTCCCTCAATCACCTCATCATGTTGAGCCATATCTTCTTCCATAATCCCCTTCCCAAAATATACAGGAGCAAGGACTCCCTATAAGGCTTTGTTTTTATGCATGAATGCACAGGGCCAGAAGAATGGTGACAGACCATTAGTTGATCGCATTACAAAACTCAGGGGTGCCTGTATAAAGCAGATTTTAAAATGCTTATAATTGAGAAATCACAACCAGTTTTCACCAGATCACTGAAAGACACCTCTGAAACTGATTAACTTTGTTCTCATTTTTAAAAGCAACGTCTAAAGCTGTGGCAAAAAATTACAAAATTACAGGAGGACAGTGTATTTTTTCCGCTGGGTTTGTCCCTGAAAGTGGATGAATATTTTTAGCTCAGACTTTCCAGAAAGATGTGCTCTTGGCCTAAGAACAAACATGCCAAATTTCAACCCCAAAGGTAAAACACTGAGAAAGTTATAAATACCTGAAAATGACACTTTAGAAAGAAGTACATGTGCAGCCTTAACTAGGCAGCAGCCCATCTGCTTAGCAACACAGGTTGCCATGAACATATCATTCCAGTGTTCTTTCCTCTGCACAGGCATCCAGCTGAAAATCTGTATGCTGATATTTAAATCCATCCATTGGATGAGGCCCAGCTGCCTGAAAGATTCACTCTCTCTCTGTGGCCTTGAACAATAAAACTGCCCAGTGCTATGAGATGGCTGAGGAATGTGAGAGACTGATATAGTTTCGGCTTTCCAACCCCACAAATAAGGGCGAGCAGAAAGATATGGTGGCTAATATTATTGGTATAAGAAACTGAGACTGACAGTACTTCCTGAAACTGTACTCATCTCTGAAAGGGCAAGTGTGAAGTAACTAATATGTATAGCTTTGTATCATTTTTACACTGATAGCCTAAATTCCAACAGAACATCATAGGTTGTGCAGTGCTGTGTACTGCAGAAAACTTTATCTACTTGTGTTTCTCTGTATTGTTGTCCCACTCACCTCCCTTTGGAATGCTGCTGCAAAGATCATATTCCGAGCCTGTTGCTTTGAGCGTTCCATCCCTCCACTTGCTGGCCCTTTTCTTTTGCATAAAAACTAAGCAATTTGTCTTCACTTTCAAGGCCCTTCATAGCCTATCTCAAGCCTACATATCATCTCTCATTCACACCTCTGCCCATAATGCCAGCCTCCATCACTCATTTGTTAAATTTTCAAGCAAGCACTTTCATGCTTTCTCCAGTGCTGCCCCTCATGCTTGGGAGGCACTTCTTGTAAACATAGGCAAAGATATCACATTATCCTCTTTTCAAACTCTTCTCTGCCACGATGCTTACAAAGAACTTGATAACAGTTAGGTTGCTGATGTGCTGAAACCACAACCTATCAATCTGACCAGTACTGTCTGGTTGTTTCCTTGTATCCTCCTATCTGTCTGTAGTCATATATTGTCTCTTATCTTATACTTATATTGCAAATTCTTTGGGCATGGGACCATCTTTTTGTCCTATGTTTGTACAGCATCTAGCACAAACCTAGCACCTAGCATGGTCCATGACTGGAGCTCCTAGGCACTATTAGATAAATTGTGATGTCCTCCAAGTGTCTGTACTAGGACCAGTACTATTCAACATATGTATAAGTGATCTGAAAAAAGTCGTAAACAGTGAGGCGGCAAAATTTGCAGATGATACAAAACTACTCAAGATATTTAATTGCAAAGCAGACTGTGTAGAGTTACAAAGGGTGACTGGGCAACAAAATGGCAGATGAAATTCAATGTTGGTAAATGCAAAATAATGCACATTGGAAAACATAAAAGAACTAGATAAGTTCATGGAGGATTGGTCCATCAATGACTATTAGCCAGGATGGGCAGGGATGGAAAACCATGCTCTGAAGTGTCCCTAGCCTCTTATTGCCAAAGCTGGTAATGGGTAACAGGGAATGGATCACTTGGTTATTATCTGTTCTGTTCATTTCCTCTGGGGCACTTGGCATTGGCCACTGTCAGAAGACAGGATACTGGGATAGATGGATCATTGGTCTGACCCAGGATGGCCATTCTTATGATAATAAAAATAGTAAATCAAAATAATAACTTTCACAGGAGCTTAGGTGAGAAATGATCCCAGAATTCACCACTTTCAGAACTAAATATGAAACTTATTTCTTCAACCTAGTTGTCCTTCAATAGTTCTTCATAGATTCTTCATACACACACAACACATTCACTTACACATATTTCTCCAAACACAGGAAAGAAATATATTTAATTTTTTTTTAAAATACTTGGGAGGTGCTCAGAAACTACAGTGATCAGAGCTATAATAGAACAAAGATAAGAAAAAATGCTATAGGCTAGAGCTGAAATATAGATGAAATAATTTTTCAGTGAAAAATAGGAAAAATATGTTGATGAAATTTTTTATTAATGCTTTTCTTTTGTTTCCAACCATCTTTATTGTATATACCTAATATATACAGTACTGTATAATATAGAGGAGAAGTGGAGAAATTGGCTAGGAGAGGGTATATTTGGTATCACAAAGCATAGAGCTTTAACTGTGAAGTTAAACTGGGACCCAAGTTTCAAAAGTAGGTACTCAAAGTTAAATGCCTATTGGATTTAGGCATGCAAGTCAAGATTTCTTACTCCCACTTGGCCATATGCTTGTACTATTATCTAATCTGCATACACATATCCTGTACATGTGCATACAAGTAAAATGCACACAAATATATGTGTTCATTTTGCGTGCCTAACTTTGAAAATCTAGCCAGTCCAATAAGATGAACTTGGCCCTTAAATATCTCAAAATCTTGCAATTCTGAACATTGTACCCTAATTTAATTTCCCTTTGTTTTGTGAGTCACCCTTTGTATTTTTCTGGTTCACATATTGTGTTTACTATGTCTTCTACTTTTATATGATTCAATACTATTTTTTAGATGTGAATGTATAATTGCTTAATTGGCCTTGGATTATATTGTATTCTAAAATGTCTCTTCAGAAATACTTTCTACTGTTATAGAAATGCGTATCAGAAAACATCAGGGAACCTATAGAAAATGCCAGGAGAACAATTTCCCAAACTATAAAGGTGGCACTCACACTAATGTAACATTCCCCTCAAAAGTGCAGGACAGATGGCTGATAATACTCAGTGACTCCAGTGTTCTCCAGCCTCAGGCAACCACGGTATCATGTGTTGTTCTTAAAACCAGTGGTTAGCAGCTTGGGCCTCAAAATACAAATTACTTTGTCTTTGGACAAAAATCAATTAGGCAAGAAAAAAAGTCACCAATTACTTATTAAATAATTGCTTGTTTTTCAAATATGGTTTACCTATGGGCCATATTTTACATACATAAATATTGCACACCCAAAAAGACATGAAAAGAAAGTTATTAAAATTGCAAAGTCAAGCACTCAAAAATTAGGGTATCCAGAATGAAGATTACCTTCATTCAGCCCCCTTTTGTGTAAGCATTATGATGCAGTCTTTAATTACTTGATCACATACTCAAAGGTGAAAATAAGCCAATATGGTACGGTATGGCATACTGGCAAGAGCCGGTACACAGCTGACCGTACTGGCACAGGGCAGCTTCCCCAGGGCAGCAGTTTAAAAGGGCCCAGGGCTCCCAGCCGCCGCTACCGCAGCTGGAGCCCCGGCCTTTAAATTGCCACCAGAGCCCCGGGGTTCCCGGCCACTGCCACAGCTACCACTACCATGGGGCTCCAATGGCGATTTAAAGCGCCTGGGGTTCCCTGCTGCCACTAATGCAGCTGGAGCCCTGGGGTAGTGGCGACAATTTAAAGGGCCTGGGGCTTTAAAGGCCCGCCCCTTCTACCTGAGGCACTGCCCCTTCCGGTTGAGACCCGCCCCCTCCCCACCTCACTTGCTCAGGACCCTGGCCCTGCAAGCCGATAAATCCCTTAAGTTACTTTCACCCCTGCACACACTATTTCCATAAAGCCTCTGCTTCATTCAGTACACCAGATGGACAGTGATCACATGATGAGCATCTATTCAATATTTTGTTTTTTCCTCATTGTTTAATATGTGGCCCCAGGCTTTATTTACTGCACACTATCCAAACCTACTCTGAATATAGAATGATTAATTTCCTCCTAGGCTTTTCTGTGGCATTCATCACTATAGTGGAGTGCTTCACAAAGACCAATTAATGCATCATCACAACACTCCTTTAAAATGTGGGATTATTATTATCCCCAATTTACAGATGGGGAGATGAGACACAGAGGCACAGACAGATTCAGGGCAAAAGTTTCCACTGAGTTTGGGTGCCCACTTTGAGGCGACTCAGACCTGATTTTTCAGTGCACGTAGTGTTATATATTACTTTATATACTGGAGCACAGGACCCATTGACTTCAGTTGCAGCTATGAATACTCAGTACTTCTGCAAATCAGACCCAAGGTTTCAAGTTGGGCATGCAGGAAATGAGGAAAACACAGTTAATGACCACCTCTAAAAAAATTAGTTTAGGTGACTTGCCAGGCATCACATAGGAACTCCCTGCCAGACACAGGGATGGAATCCAGTTCTCCAGAGCAACATTCAGCTGCTTTAACCAGATGACTGTACTTTCTTCTACTGCAATTCCTCAGCCTCATTCACTGCACATCCTCCAACTTCTGCAACGATTGAGGCAATGTTTGCATAGACAATCACCTCCTTTAGTACACAGCCCTCATTCATCTCCACAGCACCAATCATGCTGTGCACTGAATGAGGCAGGGTTCCCAAGGAAAAAAAAATCACATGGGATGATGTAATTAAAGACTGTGTCATAATGCATTCACACAAAATGACTGAATTAAAGTTGCACTGGCAGCCTTAATTATGGAAATTCCTATCCTTTGAGTACTTTACTTTGCAACCTCAATAATCTTCTTTTAATGTAATTTGTTATGTGCAATTTCTTAGATTTTTTTTTAAAAAGCAAGCTGGAAAAAAAACCCAGGAAATTCCACCATGTGGCATCATATTGATATCCTCATGGTTCATCAGTAGGGTTAGAATCTTTAGCTCCTCTGCACAGACCTCTGACACTTGAGCTAAGGGAGTGATTGGTAGCAATAGTAGCTTACCATCTTCTATTTTGATCAACACTAGAGGGAGATGAGACACATGCTCTGTCAGTGAGTTTCCAAGATCGTTGCTACCAGCAGAGGGATGGTGAGGCTCAGAAATCTCAGGTTCCATTCCAGGCTTTGGAGAGCATATGTTCTAGTGGACATAGATTCCTCTGACCCATCCACTCCAACCTTTCCTTGTTCCAGTTTTGTCTCAGCCTCACCCTGACTCCTTTCCCCAGCCCCATTGTTTTCACATATCCAGTTCCAGTCTCAGCTCTCAGGCTTCTCATCCCAGTCAAAGTCTCCTTGCCCAGCCAGCCCCAATTCTCTCCCCGCAGTCATTGTCTGATCTTTCTATTCCCTCCTACGGGCATCCCACCTCAATCTTGCACCTCCTCACCAGCTCCTTGTTTCAGTCTCTTTGCCTAGGCAGCCCAAGTTCTCCCCTTTCAGCTCAGCTCCATGTCAGATCTGTCTCCCCTCATCATACTCCCCAGTTCACCTCATTCATTGGTTCCTAGTGCCAGTCTCTCCCTCCCCATAACTCCTTGTCCGATCTCAGTGTTCTTCTCATGAACCATTTCCTTCACCAGCTCTCAGTCCCAGTCCCCATCCGACTCCCAGATCCTGGATTTCTTGCTCAGCCAATCCCAATGTCCCCATTGCCAGCTCCCAGTCACAGTTTCTCCCCCTGTTAAGTCCCAGTCTTACCAGAATTCTTGTCCTGATCTTTTTTCCTTCCTTCCTAGTATGGCTTTTTCCCCTCCCCTGCATTCAAACCAGATGGCTTACTTCTCGTGCTGCTTGCTCAGTCACTCTGTGGTGATGGTACAGGTGCAGTCTGGTCATATATAAGAGCTGTGAAGTGATGTAATGTGCTCAGTTGCTCACTGACGACTGTACATGCACAGTCTGGTCAGCACTGAGAGCTGTTAGAGGCTTGAGCATAGTCAGTGAGGGTGGAATCTTCTGAGTTTTTAGCAGCTAAACTCTAAAAAGTCTCTGCTTGGCATATGCAAATGGAGGTATTTCTGAGGCTAATAACTTGGCAAAAATTTGAGTTGATGAGAGCCAGACCTCTTCATGCTAATTGGTAGAGTGCACAGTGCTGCACAGAATTGTAAGATCCCCTGGATCTGGTTTCTATATAAAAGTTCAAAGGTTTTCATGTCAGGTCGCTATTGAAAACCTGTGTCACACTGATCATCATAACCATTGTGAAATGAGCAAGGAGTTATGTATATATACACCCTGAAAATTATGTTCGTAAGGTCTGTGAGTTGGGGCTAGTTGCTGGAAGATGATAAACAAATTTCTTTCAGGTGGGAGATGCTTATCTACCTCTCCAGATTTATATACATTGAGTATTGTATACTTCACAATGAATGACTATTTACAATCTGAGAAAAATGCTAATCAAGAGGTTGCAAAGTCTCCAAGGAAAAAGTTCTACAAGAAAATAAAAACCTAAAAGCAGAGTTTATCCTGCTCACAAGTGAAGATAATGGCTTGTTGGAACTATATCTGGGGATGCAGAGTCACACCCAGATATTCTTCCCCTGGAGGACAAGCTGCCAGCTGGATTATTTTATGAATGGAGGATGAAAGCTGGTTTGGCTATTTAACACTAGGAGAGAAACTTTGGGTGAACTATCCTTTATGGGACAGGAGAATGTCTTGTTAGTTATGTTTAGGCTCTAGAAAATGTGTTATGATGTTATTTTATGTGTAACTATTTGTTTCCATTAATTCTACTTGTGTTTTCTCACATTTCTGTTCTTTGTTAAATAAATGTTTACTTGTTTTCCTTATTAAAAAAATCTAAGTGCTTATTGAGTTGAGTAGAGTGGTGAAACTGGTAAGCTGGTGTGTCCTATTCCTTTGACAATAGTGGACCTGTGAATTTTGTGAGTGTCCAGGGGCTGGAGACTGGGATGCTCAGAAGACTCGGGGGGTCGGAGTGTGCCTACTGATTACCTACAGTGGGACAGAAAGCCGGTGTAGGCTAAGTGCCTGTTTTACTCATGGCCAGTGGAATCAGGAATCTGACCTTTGGCAGACAAAGACAAGACTTCCTCATGCTAAGGGCAGGTGGTAGCGAGGTGCCTCACAACCCTGGGTATCATCAGGAAGTGTCAGAGTGGATTTTCACAGAAGCAGCAAAAAGCACATCCCTGCCACAAGAGTCACCCTCCACCTTGCCAGAATTGAAGTCCCTGCTCCAAAACCTAGAACACTAGAGATTTTCCAAGAAAAGATCACCAGCTTTTTTTTTTATCATTCCAAAACAACATCCTTTCCCTTAAACTGGTACTCAGAAGTGCCTGAAACTATTCAGCCTTAGGCAGCCACCCAGCATGGAAAATTTCAGCCCAAAAACAATTAAAGTTTGGCAGAGTTATAAGCCACTGAAAACATGGTCTTCTCATGGGAAGTATCAGAAAATCTTAATAATAGCCTGGGTTACCAGCCCAGCTTCTGCTGAACCCTCAGATGCTTTATATTAGTTTTGCAACAGCAAAATTATTAATGTTGTTAATTCTTCCTCATGCCAAAATTTCATTAGAAAGGAATGACAACAACTTTATGACTCAATACTTCAAAGGGTTCCTCATGGACAGATCCTCATGCCCATAAAAGTCACATTGATTTTTCAGGATCTGGATCTTGAATGCTATAAAGACATAGCAGGTGGCACTTTCTCTGAGTCTTTAAAGTGCTCTTATAAGTCAATTGTGGAAAGAAAGACAGACAGAAAGCATTTTTTTCGATCACAGTGGAGCCGAAATTGAAATTTAGACATCTGAACCTGGCGTTTATTGGGCACCTTAGTACATTTGTGGATTTGAACCTCTGTTTTGACAATGCTAATCTGAGATTAGTCCTGCACATAGTGGGGTGATCACAATGGACAAGACTCTGCTAATTTTGGAGGCAAGAAGTCACTTAACAGACTCGGCCCAGACAGCTAATGCCAGCTCTAATTATTAAAACAACTCCTAATTAAAACGATGAATTTTCTCCCCACTCTTAGTTTCTATGTTCCCCAAATTACAGCACTCTTCTTGAGAGCACCACAAAAATAATGAAACACTGTCTACAGAGTTGGAAAATGGACTGAAAATCCTCACAGCAACCACAACTCTTATTAAATAATGCCAATAACACTACTATTGATCATTCTGGAAAAGTAAAAGGAATTGAGTTTACTGCTTGTTTTTAATCAAGTAAAACTATGAACAATTGAGAAAAATCTCTCTGAGTTAATGTTTCCTGGGATGGTTTAATTAAAGTCATTGGAATAACTGAACAGACAGGAAAAAATCAAGGCCCAAATTGTGTGCTTGTGTCACTACAGAGCACTAGAGGGAGCTGTAGTTTTTGAGCTACACGCTCAAGTAGGAACTGGTACTCCTCACCCTTGCTTGTGAAAGGGGCAGTAGGCACTCTCACCAGTGCCTGCTTCCAGATGCTGGTATAGTGAACTGTGGCCACATAAACTTGCAAGGACCATAGTTGTAAGAGGGTTTCAAACCTAGGACCGAGTGCACCAAAAGGACACCAAAGTGCCCTTTGCCACATGAACTAAAAAAAGTAGCTCTTGTCAATGAGCCAGTAGTAGTCTGCATAATTACAGGAACATGCTATTAGAGGCTGTCATAAACAGATAGTTAAGGGTTAATGCCTCTTTTACCTGCAAAGGGTTAAGAAGTTCACCTAGCCTAGCTGACACCTGACCAGAGGAACCAATGGGGGAACAAAATGTTTCAAAAGGAAAGAGGGATGTTTCCTTTGTTTAGAGTCAGTTTCAGTTTCAGCCGGAGTGAAAAAGATCAAGGAACCAGCCTCTTATCAGAGTAGTAAGTTTTAGAAAGGAATAAATAGGTTTATGTTTATTTTCTTTTGTAACTTGTCTTTGTGCAATTAGGGGAGTAATCAAATTTGGGTGTTCTTGTGTGTACTAAGGTTTTTGCCCAGGGGAACATCCTGTGTGTTAAATCTGTTGTCTGTGAGATCAGCTTGTATGCTATCTCCCAGAGTTTTTTTTCTTTTACCTTTCTTTTCTTTAATTAAAAGCCTTCTTTTTAAGAACCTGATTGATTTTTCCCTGTTTCTTAGATCCAAGGGAATTGGATCTGGACTCACCAGGGATTGGTGGGGGAGAAAGGAAGGGGGAAGGAGTAATTCTTCCTTGTTTTAAGATCCAAGGGATTTGGATCAGTGTTCACCAGGGACTTGGTGGAGGAGTCTCTCAAGGCTACCCAGGGAGGGGAAGGTTTTTGGGGGAGAAGACAGAGTTTTCCAGATAACTCAGAAATCTGGATGGTGGCAGCGAGACCAGATCTAAGCTGGTAGTTAAGCTTAGAGGTGTTCATGCAGGTCCCCACATCTGTATCCTAAAGTTCAGAGTGGGGGTGAAACCTATGACAGAGGCGCTCACGATTGCACACACTAGGCCAATGTATTCCTCATTTCAGAGTAAGTTCAGTCTCAGGTCCCCAAGTCGCACTTCATAATGAACCAAGGCTACATACATACATAGACCTCAAGATCATCAGTGGGGATCAAATCCTAGAGCTCAAGTAATGGAAGCTTATGCATTTGGTGATGAATATCCTGGGTCTAATTCCTGATGATGATGACGACAACTGTGGTGTCTGTGTCCATCTTTCAGCTGGAGACACATAGTAGGGAGAAATCTCTGTTGATGTTATTTAACAGATCTGGATGCTGTGGAGAAAAATCCCTCCATCCACCACAACTGCAACTTTTCAGGATAGGATGGAATTTAGCTCTGAATGTAATTTTGAAAATTAAAATTCTAAGTAATGTGGAGGGATGACCAACATTACATCCTAAATGCCAGTGAAGTGAATGGGAGTTTTGGGTGCTCAAGGAATGCAATATCAAAACATAAAGACTTTAGGAAAGCAATGAGCTATTATTCAGCTTGCAAGGTTAAAGAGATTCTCATGTATACACTTAGAGCAATTAAGTCTTATAGCTTGAATAGTCTAGCAGTAGTACTTAAAAAACATTCAGGCAGATATCATTCAAGTTAACCTAATACAGAAAAATGAGTTCAGAGGAAGCTGTGCATAAATGACCTTTACTAGACAGTCATAAAAAGGAATAACTATACATAATACCTAAAAGTTCTCTTTTACAATTTCAGCCAGTGTTACCGTCTGTCATAATCAATAGAATGTTTAGTGGTGCAACTTAGGGAATGTATTAAAGAAATTATGCAGTTAATGGGGAGTTGCACAAGTTGTAATTTACTAAATATTGTTGCATATTCTTTGTGTTGGATTGCAATAAAGACAAGAGCCTTGTAAATTAATTTATAGTGGTTAATTAACTGACAGATAATAACCAATTGTATTTTTTATGCAACATGATCCCAACTGTGTCTAATGTTAGGCACGTAAATACACATTTTAGATACTTCTGTGCTGATTTTTTTATCTTTAATATGGATTTAGATAACTGAATGTAGGCACCCAACTTTTCAGATTGGGCTGTAGAAATGTTACAACTGCTCAATTACTCAAGTCCGTTATGACCTCATCCTGAACCGCTCTCCAATCTCTTTCTAAGACGTTGTGTTTCTTTTAAAAATCTTCTTGAAAAAAATATTGTTCCATTGGGCTTCATGCAGATTGTTATAAATATTACCCTGGAGTAGAGTGGTTATTTAGTTGAATGACACATATTTACTTGACAGCATTGGACATTTTTCAATAATTCAAATCCCTTCAAGCTAGGGAAGTGTGACTGAAGGCAGGACTGTAAATGTTCCATTTTAAAGCATGTCTTTTGGTTTTCCCTTTTAGTTCCATGGGGGGAATGCTGTGAAAGAATAGGTTTGGTGTATTGTATTTGCTTCAAGAGCTTGTTCTCATTATTCTCCCTTAAAGAAATGCCAAGTGTTTTGTCGCTATAATTAATAATAAAAAAACCCAAGTATAAGATGGCTGAATTTTCTTTGCAAAACTTTTTCTTTGCAAAACTTCACACATTAGTAGTGTGAAGAGAGAGCTGCTTGAGGGAAAAGAGGTCACCTGAACTTTAACCCTAAAATCAAGCAGAATCCAAATGGAGCCATTTTTAATGGTTAATATGTTTGTTTAATTTTTTTAAAATCCATTTTTTGTGTGTCTGCCCTTTCAAGTAGAAAGGAAAAACAAGCCAGTCAGACAGACAATCAGTAAAAATGAGAACCCAATGACATAGGGAAGGGTAAGAGAGAGGTCCTGGAAGCCAAAGTTAGGCTGCTAGGTAAGAGATTAAATCCAGGACCTCCATGATAGCACTCTGTGTAATACTTCCAATCGCATGCCCAGTGTTAGAAAGACAGCCAGAACTGCAGGATCCCAATGTGTGGATAATATGATGGTATAGGGAAAAAGGTTTTAGGTTTATTAGGAACTGGGGAAAGGAGGAGCTTATACAGGAAGGAAACCAAACAGATCTAGACTGCTGGCATGTAAAATGAAAAAGGCTGTAGAGGATGTTTTAAACTAAGAGCTGGGGAAAGCTGACAGGTGGTAAAGAGATTAGGAGGGAAATTGGTAAAGCACAGGTAGGAGCTACTGAAGAACAGTCAAACCTAAAAGAGTCCCATTTAAATATAACACACAAGTGCTTATATACAAGAGCTAGGAGTCTAAATACCAAGATGGGTGATCCAGGGTGCCTGGCACTAAATTAGCATATTGATATGTAACCCTTCTGCCAGGTACATTAAGCAATGACAAGGGCCAGGTTCAATATCTAGGGGTTCCTTTTCAACAATACAATACAGAACCGGCTTGAGCCTCCACCCAATAATCTGTGAAAATTACACATCACCCTCTGGGTGCTTCTGAGAGGCTTCTGAGTGTAGAAAAGAAACTTTTAATAAAAGGGGGAAAGTAACTTGGTATTAACTTGGGAAAATGCCACAACCAGGATTCATAAGCATAAAACCATGTGTAAAAACACCCACCCCAGAGTAAGATGGGCAGTGTCCATTGCCTCAGGTTCTTAAGTCCAATAATCAAGTGTTCCTTTAAGATGCCCCTCCCTTCTCCCTCCACCACACCCCACTTACAATCCTTGGTCAGTAAAGACCCAGAGTTCAGAGGTGCATTTCTGTGAGTTCACTTCCCATCCAGGGGGAGAAGGCAACTTGCTTACTACACTGACCGGCTCAGCCAGCTGCTCTGATCACTCCACCAGCTGTCCCGATGCTCACTCCACTGGCCACTCTACCAGCTGCCCCACTGCTCTCTCCGCCAGCTGCTCCTCTCATTCTGGGGGCTACTTAACCGGTCATTCGCTGTTCAGCCAGCTGCTTGCTGCTCTGGGATGTCTTGAGGTCCCACCACTTAGCACAGCTCTCAGTGATTTTAGCTCTCAGTGATTTCAACTGTTAGCAGGGAAGCCTCACTGCTAGTGCAGGCTGGGCAGTCTCTTTCACTATTGAGTGTTAATCAGCTGTGTCATTCCACAGTGAAGGGAGGAGAGTCAAATGATGTCTTGGAGGCAGAAACCACAACACCAGGTACAAACACCTGTCCACAATCTCTCTCAACTCTATTGGGCTTTGGCCCCCCTGGCCCCTGCCTAGCGAGTGCAGTTAAGTTGAGGGTGAGTCCCACAATCAGGGCTGCTACCACAATTCTGCTGCTCTTGATTCAGGGATCGGCAACCTTTGGCATGCGGCCGTCAGGGAAATCCGCTGGCGGGCCGGGACGGTTTATTTACCTGCAGCGTCTGCAGGTTCGGCCGATTGCAGCTCCCACTGGCCGTGGTTTGCCGTTCCAGGCCAATGGGGGCTGCGGGAAGCAGCGGTCAGCACATTCTTCAGCCCCTGCAGCCCCCATTGACCTGGAACGGTGAACTGCGGCCAGTGGGAGTGGCGATCGGCAGAACCTGTGGACGCTGCAGGTAAACAAATTGTCCTGGCCTGCCAACAGATTTCCCTGACGGGCTACGTGCCAAAAGTTGCCAATTCCTGTTCTAAAACATAGTAGATACTTTATATTTTATATAATGACATTGTGATATCCTGGTTTCTTTATTGGCTATGAGAATTTCATGTTTCAGACTAGCACATGGAAATGGCAGACCAACACATGAAAGTATCATATACAGGTGGGAATGGCCCTTCACCCTCACCCTGTCCTGACCAATTTTCAGATTCAATTGTGAATTTGTCATTCTCCCTCATAAGAGCCAAATTTTGCCATTGAGGTATTGGCTGGCCTTGGGGGCAGTACAGGGCTCTACTACCTCAGAAATGCCCTAGGAGTGATTCCTAGCCTACGTGGGGAACATGCATCCTGTATGGTAGGTACTGTGATGTTGCACTCCATATGTTTTATGAAAATATGCTAATAAGTGTGAATATAATGTAATTCGAATATACTTTATGCAAAAGATCTCTTGTAAGATATCATTACAAAGCTTATAATCTACTGAGTGTGTCCATCCTATTTGTATGAATGTATTATTCTTGTATATAAAACTAGAAATATAAAGTATTACTCTGAGGTCCTATTGTAATTATGCAAAGTGTGGGTCATTAATGGTGGCTTAGGATCTTGATGGCTCCCATTAAGTGGAACAATTGGTTGTAAAATGCTCTGTTTACTTTTAAGCCTTCCTGTGTTCCTGTGAGTCAAGCCAGGAAGAATGAATGCTTGGGGTCTCACAGGACATGTGACCATATCACCTGGTACTGAAATCCATCTTAAACCTGGTGCTTTTCCATTTAGGAGGAGGGGTGGGGACCCAGAGACAAAAAAGATTCTCACCTAGTGCCAAACCTATAAAAGGGGGTGGAACAGAACAAAAGGGGCTGCAGTCATGAAAAAAACCCAAGTTACCACCTGAGCTGGAACTAACAAGAACTGTACCAGGGGAAAGGATTGGGCTCAGACTAAGAAGGAGTGTAGTCTGTGAAAGAAGCTTACTAGAACACCTCTGAAGGTGAGATTTACCTGTATTCAGTTTCTTAAATGTATTAGGCTTAGACTTGCGTGTTTTGTTTTATTTTGCTTGGCAACTTACTTTGTTCTGTCTGTTATTACTTGAATTCTACTTTTTATATGTAATAAAATCACTTTTGTTTATTAGTAAACCCAGAGTAAGTGATTAATACCTGGGGGAGCACACAGCTGTGCATATCTCTCTATCAGTGTTATAGAGGGTGGACAATTTATAAGTTTACCCTGCAAACTTTATACAGAGTAAAACGGATTTATTTAGGGTTTGGATCCCATTGGGAGCTGGGTGTCTGGGTGCTGGGGATAGGTGACTTGCTGAGCAGTTTTTGGTTAAAATCTGCAGCTTTGGGGGCATGGACCAGACCTGGGACTATGTTGCAGCAGACTAGCGTGTCTGGCTCAACAAGGCAGGGTTCTGGAAGTCCCAAGCTGGCAGTGGAACATGGGCTCAGAGGTAATTCCAGCACATAGATGACAGTCCCAAGGGGGTCTCCATGACCGAACCCGTCATAAGTGGAGTAGAAGGGCCTGGCCCATCCTGGCTCCCTTTGGGTTGTGTGTGTCTCTCAGGGCCTCTCTATGCTCTCCCAACTACAGGGACTGCCATTGTGTCTGTTTCTTGGCAAGGTTTGCAGGGATAGGAGGAGAGGTTTCTTCCCCATCCTTCTCCCAATATAATTATGCCAGAACCATAAATAAGCTGGCCGTACATTTTATTTGAGAAAATCTCCCCGGAATAGATTTTACTGGACACTTTCGAGTGTACTGTTTATTACCTGCAAACACGACCATCTACCACACTGCTAATTTAAGGTAGAGTAGACTTCCCCTTTCCTAGAACAACTGGTTTCAGTTCAATCATCTTCTTTCCTAGATGTAAAGGTATTGCAAACGGCATGAACTGAGCATTTTTGGCAGGTGCCTTTCATCCTAATATTCACAGGTCAGACTGTTAAACATCAACATTGAGTAGGGGGTCAGCCAACTTCTTTTTATACAATAATAGCTATATGTATTTTACTTAATAAGGTTTTGAAAGATTTTGTTTTTCAGACACTTTATTGCTGTCTTCCCCCCGCAAGCAAGAATATGGCCCAAACAAAAATATAGTTCTACATAGCAAGGTAAACATAAAGGCTGATATTCAGAGAAGCTGAGCACTCAATACTCCAGTCAACTTAACATAAGCTGCAACTGGTCTGCACTTCTACAATGCAGATGTGAAACTGTAGCTCCATTGAAATCAATGGCAAAACTCTCATAGGCTTCAGTAAGGCCAGAATTTTACTCCAGGCTCTTAATTTTTAATTAGACGATTTTAGTCAGAAGTATAACACACATTTCATGATGTAGATTTTGCTAGCAAATCTGTATTCATGCAAATGATGGTTTGACCTTGATGGCCAAAGTCCTCCACTCAGTCACTCTTCCCTTTTTCCTCTGAAACACTGTGTAAGAAGGACCGAGCTGCAAACACACAGACACATCTAATGGAAACAATGGCAATAATGAAATACAAAATCTTAAGTGTTGGCATGCTTCAGGAAATGAGAACCCAAAAATTCAGAAGGAGGCCTACAAGCTTCATACCAGGACAAAATTCCTTATCATAGGTCCGAGTTTGTAGATAGGTTTAAAGAATCAAACCTGGTATGAAATTCTGGCTCATGAAGTTGACAGGAGAGCTGGTTGGGAAATGGGATTTCTGTCCTCCAGCAATTTAAGGGGTTTTGGGGGGAAAAATTGTCTGTCATGACAAGTAAAAACCTCAACATTTTTTCACAGGATAGAAATTCTGGAAAAAAAATGGAAGAACTGAAATGGAAATTTTAAGCTTGCCGTGCAGTCAGAAAGTGAACATGGTAAGAGCCTTCCAGGCAGGCTACCAGAGGTTGAGTGACCTGGAGAACCAGCCAGACTGTCCGGAGGAGAAGTGCTGAGATCCTCCACCTCCCTTCCCACCCTCACTGCCTTGCTGCAGGAGAGCCAGGGAAGCACTCGGCTCCCCCCCGGCCTGGATGCAGCTCCTCTAGGCAGACAGCTGAGAAGTTCTCATTTCAATTTTCCCAGTGGAAACTCTGAGCATTTTCAGGAAATTTCCTTGTGGAAAGTTTAAATTTTGCAAAAAAGGAATTTTCCATCTGAAAATCATATTGACAAAAATGTTCTCACCATCTCTGCTCAATAGGAACTTTGCTATTGACATAAATGGAGACAGGATTTCACATTCACAACTTGGTTTCTGATAGCTTTGAGGGATGAAACTTGTACCTTCAGAGTGCTTACAGACAAAGCCTGATCAAAACCTTCCAGCAGAAAATCAATGGTTTTACATGCAAGACAGACAGCTGGTACGATCCCCTGGTCTCGAAACCAAAGGAAACATTTCTACAAGCTTTAATAAGTAGTAAGTACCGGATATCCTGGAATTAAGGAAACAGCAATAAACTTTTCAAAATCCTTTTTCCCTCAGGGTCATTTTGACTTTTCACAGATTTCCATATAGTTAAAGCAAGAAGGGCTGTGTTCAAATAACTAGGGGTCCCTCTTACACCTAACATACACCACTGTCTCGAGCCCCCACTCAGAATTTCTGGGATCACTGAATACCTTCACAAGAACTAAGTCAATGTTTAAAACAGGGAGATTTTTATTAGGGGGAAAGGGAACACAGCATCAACTTGGGAAAATATAGCAACAATACATCTATATAAACGATAAGACACTTCTCCATTATAATTTTGGCAATAGTCCATTAACTTTGCTCCCCACACACTGGTATGAACATCCAGCAGGAAAATGTCTCTTTACCACATCACTTCCCCTTTCCCCATTCCTAACCCCACTTATGGTTTGATGTCAGAAAGGATTGTATTCCAAGAGCCCTGAAGTTCATTTTGGTAGGCCTTTCCCCAGTTCCTTGGGAAGTTCTGCTTCATCCTGTTGTGAGTCTCCACCACCTAACACAACCACAGAAATTTCAACTTTGTTTAGTGAGTGGGTAGCAGGGTCCTCATAAGAATTCACTCAGCTCTGCTGCTGTCCAATGCAGCTTAAGAAAAGAGTGATGCACTCCACCAGAAAACCACTTCTGTATCATCTCCCATAGCAAAGTCCTCAGTCTACGTTCTCTTTCTCTCTGCTAAATCCTCTACTCAGAATCTCCAGTGGAAGGCAACCATTAACATATACAAACTTTGAGTAGAGTCCTTGCCACAAAGCAGCAGCAGCAGCAGCAGTCAGCAGTCCGCAGTCCCCTTTCCCCTTCCCTCTTCCCCCCCAGCTCCTCTTTCAATTCAGTTCAAACTACCCAACCAGTTCTGAGTTTGTTTAGAGTTATGATGACTCTCAAAGTATCACTGAAAGAATTCCAGGTAGAAAGTTCATACAAATTAAGTTCTCTGCAGCTATCCTTCCCCCTGTTCACCAATAGGTGGGACAGAAAGTTCTTCCCCTATGGAGCTTCTGTCCATCTGGAGTTCTAGGTAAATAGCTCTTGCAGAAGGAACAGTTCTGTTGCCATTCTTCCCCGCTCTTCACCAACAGATGGCAGCAGAACTCCCTAGCCCTCTAGAGCTTTGGCCACAGTGCTTACACTGACAATACCTCTTTGACACATGCTGTTTTCTCTTTAACAGTGTATATAGGTCAGTGTAAAGACTATAGGTCAGTGTAAAGACTGTGACCTACGTTTTCAAAAGTGAACATTAAATCTGGGTGACTCAGTTTGAGACCTCTTAATGTTTTTCAGAAGTATCAAGTACCTGCCATTTTGGCATATCAAATTAAGCGTCTAAAAATTGACACACTCCGGCTCACTACTCACTTCTGAAAATTTAGACCCAACCTTCTTGTGTGATATATGTGCTGAAAGAGCTAGGCACAGTTGCATGAGGGAGTTGTTTGAGCACTCACTTTAACTTTGAATGTCCTGGCTTTCATTGGTTTGTGACATAGCCTTACAAATATTGTAACATTGGAGATAAAAGTAGCTATTTAATAGAGGACCAATCATTCTTCTTTAAATGAATGGAAAATTTCGCAGTCACTTAATTTGAAACTGTATCATAGATTCATAGCATCATAGTGTAGGGCTGGATGGGACCTCCTAAGGTCAAGTGTTCCATCCTACAGCACTAGGTAAACAAAACTTTATTTTGCTGAAACAAAATACAGGACAAGGCTATACCACAGAAGAATTTTAAAATATTCTCATTCTTTTAGCATCCTGTATCTGCAGGTCCTTCTGTATCAACTTTTTATTTAATCCCAAAATCTGCCATTAACGAGCTGGTTCCTCATTATGCTAAGCCATACTTATTATTTCTCAGGCTTCACTTAATTATATGGCCCAACACGTGTTACTTTTCACCATCATAATTGGTACCAACTTACTGCTAGGAATATTAAACAATGAAACACAACTCTTTTATTTGGTAATACAGCTTGCGTTGTGGCACTTGAGTCTCTTTTCACATGTCCCTTAAGATTCTAAATTATACCCTTTACAAATGTTTTAAAGAAGTGTGCTTGCCACTGTGGTGCTTGCTCTGGAATGGTAGGGTTGGCATGTAGCTTTTTTTTTTTTTTGGTTATTGTATTCACAGTATTTCCCTTCTAAAGTCATACTGAAATAGAAAGCTACAGAGTTACAGAAGTTTTATTTCAAGTAATCTTTTTCCTTACCCTGACAGAATCACAAGATAGTAATAAAGTAAAGTAAAGAGATATTGGGGAAACTTGAATATCCCTAACACCTGGATACCCTAGAGTGCAAAGATGCTCAAAGATCAGAAGGAACAGGAAGTGACTGAAACTTCTTACCCACCACAGATCCATTTCTACTCCAGCTGAAGTGGATAGGAGTTCTAGTGAGGCCTGGTACATATCACCCTTTTTCTCAGCATTCCCAAAAGGGCAAAACCTCTGAGTGTGATCCTGTGGTGTCAGAAGAGTTGCCTGATGAACGCGTGACCAGCTAATCCCCAAGTGCTACTTTTATATAGTCAGTATTTTTGAGAAAGTAGGAGCCTGATCCTGAGAGGTGCACTCACAATGCCCCATTGATTTAGACTGGACTTGTGTGTGCCCTCAGGTTGAACCGTAAAAAAGCTTGATCCACAACCCCCTGTAGTCCTTGGGGACCCTGCCATTGACATCAGTGAGCTTTGGATCAGTCCCAAAGTGAAGATATTTTAGCAGTACCTCATGACTATGAGCATTCCAGCATATGCTCATCTTTAGACCAATGAAAGTTCAGTTTCTATTTATTTTACTTCCTGTCTTGAATTGTATTGTACATTATATTCCTGAAGCAAAATATCTTCATAGAAAGAAAATGTCCAAAACTGAATCTTATTACTAAATCAGCCTGCAAAATAAAGCAACCTATCAATCATTTTCAATCAGTCAATCATAACATTTAATCATAAGCCTATTCACACTTCAGTGTGAATCTACTTCTGTCCTTAAGCTCCTAATTAATAATGTGTTGTCAAAATGCAGAGACATGAACAGTCCTTAAAGCTCATCCTGTATAGGAGATTATGAATTCTGGTACTTAACCATGAAATAGTTTATACACACATTGAAGAATATGTGCTTTTAAACTATGCTGAAATGTTCTGCGTTGCAGGCCTAATTCCATTTCAATTCTTCAATGTAATATTCATGGAAATTGAGTCTCCTGTTATATATTTTTTCAAAATATACGTTTTCCCTGTAGTATGCTGGGCTCCCACTCTTAATACTGCAGTCGTTATATAATATGATGTATTCATTATTGTGGTCATTCAGGGGCAGATTCTGTTATTGTTACTCACTATGAGTAGTCCCTTTGTAAGTAGACCCACTGAAGTCAATAGCCTTCAATGGGACTACTAGCAGAGTAAGGGTCTACTCGATACAAAGAAAAGATGGAAGAATCTAGCCACATGAGAATTATTTTAAATGGAGAAGGAAGATTTAGCAAAATGCAAAGACTGGAGATGGTCAAAAACATTCTTATGAAACCCTTTTTTGGGTCAGAATTTGCCAGTTTGTCAACATCAAAAATGTCTTGGGGGAACAGTTCAGTTTTGACAAAGTTCTGGTGAAAACGAGGCAGGGTTCTGATAGGACCTTATCTGCCAGGAAGGTTTCAAAACCTTTCTGCTGGACAGATTTACATTGGAAACCTGCCTGTTTTTCTAACAGCTTCCAGGCTACCAACTGCTCAGCAGCATGCCAGGAGGACTACCCAGGAATCAAGGACCCCTTGCCTGTGGGGCAGCACACCAGGCAAACTGCCTCAGGGTTAGGGATGTCAGAGCTTGAAATCAGGGACCTGAGAACTTCCAGGGTCTACTAGGGAAGCTTGCCATGTGGACTGCTCTTGAGCCACGGCCCCATTCCCTTTCATGGAGAATTTTGGGAGGATTGTTTTCAATCAGAACAAAAACAATTTTCAAGATATTGAAATTCTCTATGAAATTGGTTGATCTTCCTCCTCCCAGCTCTAAGAAAGGTGAAGGAATACGGGATCTCACTATATATTCATCTACATTTCATTCTTCAGAGCTTCTTTCATGCAGATTGACTCTTGAAACCAATACAGTATTTAAATTTACAAGACATTGCACAGCAAACTGTATGAATTCAGAAAACATTTCTATAAATATTTCGTATGGTGGAAGGAGTAAGGGTTTCATTAGACCAATATGCCTGCACAGAGTCATAAGAGGCAATAGCCCCCGCCCTTACATCCCAGTGCAGGCTATCCAGACCTCGGGTCTCGATCCTCTGTGGTAAGTAGCTGCTGTACACCTGCTACTTCCCAACCAAACAAGTGGGTGATGAGTGAGCAGGGAGGGACCTCGGTTCCTCCCATCCAGAGTATCGGCCAGTGAAACTCAGCTAGCACAGAGGGAGGGTTAGTAATTTGTTATTGGACGCACCAGAAGGAAATTTTCATCTTTTATAGCAACAGCCATACTTGGAAGAAATCCTGCCTCTCTGAGATACTGTTTCCTCCCTGAACTGCTCCTGGGGCAATGCAGCTATGCCCTTGTGGCAGATCCACAATCTAGTCCTAACACATTAGATCAGAACACCAATATCCAAAGGGAGACATCGAGACAAGGAGGAAAAGATATGCTTTAAGATGAGTATGAAAAGAGACAGAGAGTGAATGAGGTAAGAATAGACAGGGAAGCTACTCTGGACAACAGAACCTTCAAGAGAAATGTCTCCTTTAGTAAGACTCAGGATAAGACAAAGTGAAAGCAGGTGCTGTGTGGGTTTAGAGAGCTATAGGTTCAACAAGTTCTATGAAAGACAACGCAGAGACCAGGAAGAGCTTTTAAAGGGAAGCCAGGAGAGCAATTTTAAACAGGATGTTGAACTGAATGGCGAGCTAGTAGAGTTGTTTGAGGATGGAGTGTTCTAGTCATGTTGAAACATAAGGTATGTCTACACTGAAGATGGATGGATGATTTCAGCTCGGATAGGCATACCTGTGCTAACTTTAATCTATCTAGCATGGCTAAAATGAGCAGTGAAAATGTAGCAGCATGGAGTCCAGTGTGGGTTAGCAATGCAAGTATATCACCAGGGCTCCAGCAGGTTTGTACAGCCAACACTGAAGCCTGCGCCACCATGGCTTTATCACTACTTTTAGCCACGTTAGTTAGATTAAACCAGCCTGGGTTTGTCTATCCAGGCTGCACTCATTGCTCCGACTGCAGTGTACCCTTAGAGTTCAAAGCTATGGCCTCATAGACAGGCAAACAAGGTAAAATACTGCCCAAAGTCAGAGGCTGACAGTCTCTGGAAGTAATTTTTTCTGTCTTGAGGAAACAGTTTCTTCTATAAACTAAAAGTAGCATTTTAGTTATTTCATTAAACCCTATAAAAACTGTCACAAGAGAGATACATGTAGTTACAACTATGAAAGTTAAATTTATTTATAGAAAGAACAAACAATTTGGTATGTAAATAGCTTAACCTTTCCTGGTGTTTTTGCAAAATTCTTTCATGAAGCTGGAATTTGCTGAAAGTACATTATATTAGGCATGTTGTGTTCCCAATAACTTACCTCCAGGAAAATGGCACATTCATCATTGACATAAACACTCCACTCTGTTTTGAAGTCCCCAGATTTGCTCTCATCAATAGCTTAGTAAATGATTATAGTTTTAAGGATACAGTTAGTTTTAAATAGACCTATTTAATTTTTAGTGCTACGTATAGGATATTTTCTGGGGTTGTGGTTTTTATAAAACAGCATTAATGCATTTGGGGAATTGCTGAAAGGAATTGACATTGTACAGATGAGTAGCTCTGTGCGAGGCTCATGCTTTGCTGGATGGATACTCACAACTATTGTCTGTGACCACCCTGTCTTAGCTGATCACAGACAGATAAATTGGTAGGGTCCAATTGTATCCTTTACAATCTGGATCCTTTGGGAGCTGTGCAGACCTGTACTAGCACAAACCCTCCTTCAGCTTCTCAGCTGTATGAGGGTAGCCTGCAGATTGTACCAGCCCCACTCCTTACTCACCTCTCCCCTTGCTTCCCCTTGGAATTGTGCCTTGAAGGCCAGGCATGATATGGCCCTTAAAAAACAAATGAAGGTCTTGTCTACACACAGAATTGATACCTGTATAACTATTTTGGTCAGGGATGCAATTTTTGTTTGTTTATTGCTGAAATACAGTAACTCCTCATTTAACGTTGTAGTTATTTTCCTGAAAAATGTGACTTTAAGCAAAACGATGTTAAGCAAATCCAATTTCCCCATACGAATTAATGTAAATGGAGTGGGGAGTAGGTTCCAGGGATTTTTTTTTCACCAGACAAAATACCATATATAGTCTTTTAAATATATATACACACACAGTATAAGTTTTAAACAAACAATTTAATACTGTACACAGTAATGATGAGTGTGAAACTTGGTTGAGGTGGTGGAGTCAGAGGGTGGTAAAGGGTGGGATATTTCCCAGGAATGCCTTACTGCTAAAAAGAGGAACTAGTACTCTGCTGAACCCTCAAGGGTTAACACGTTGTTAATGTAGCCTCACACTCTACAAGGCAGAACAAATGGAGGGAGGGGAGACAGCATGGCAGACAGAAACAGAGACACACTCTGTGTGTGTGAGAGAGAGATGTGCATTACCCCTTTAAATACGCTGACCCCACTTTAAGTACATTGCCTTTTTAAGTAGATCAGCAAGTTGAGACAGCAGCTGATGCAAGCAAGCTACCCCTGTTCTGGGCCCTTTTGTGTCATCGTCTCCCCCCCCGCCCCCCGTCTATGGAGATGGGGTAAGCAGGGAGCAGGAGTAGGGGAGGGGGACACTCTGACATTAGACCCCCTCTTTCTCTCCCTCCCCCACACAGCAAGCAGGAGGCTCCTGGTAGCAGCTCCAAAGCAGAAGGCAGGAGCAGCACATGGCAGTGTGGGGAGGGACAGCTGAACTGCCGGCAATTGATAGCCTGCTGGGCGCCTGCGGCACAGGGAACTTAGGCGAGTGGGGAGCTGATGGGGGAGCTTATGGGGGGGCTGCCGGTCCACCCTGGTTTCAAGCCCCCACCAGCTAGCTCCTACGGGCTGCTCTTCCTGCAAGCAGTGGACAAAGCAGGCAGTTGTCAAACAAAGTTATAAGGGAGCACTGCACAACTTTAAACGAGCATGTTCTCTACTTCATCAGCAACGTAACAATGAAACAACTCTAACCGGGAAGACTTTAAGTGGGGAGTTACTGTAGGTATGCTGGTATTACCCCACATAAGCGCTGACTCAGTGGCTGCTCTGGGGCTGGAGCACCCATGGGAAAAATAGTGGGTGCTCAGAACCCACTGGCAGCCCTGCAGATCAGCTCCTAATCCCCCCCCGTACCTCCTGCTCCACCGATCAGCTCCTCCTACTTCCTCCCAGAAACTCCCACCTGCCGTTATCAGATGTTCAGCAGCATGCAGGAGGCAAGGGGGCGGGGGGAGCAGAGGCAGGAAGAGGCAGGGGAGGGGTGGAAAGAGACAGGGTGGGAGTGGGGGCTGGGGACAGAGAGGGGTACAGCACCCCTGGGGAAATCACAAAATCGGCACCTATGCTACCCCATATCTGGATGCATTTATACTGCTATAAAGGTGCCTTTTTCCAGTATAGCTTATTCCTCTTCCCATATGGCCAGCAATCCCACAGTGTAACACTATTCTAGATTGTAAGGATCTGTGAGAATCCAGTGAATTCTAGTTTACAATCGAACAGCCAGAGAGCTCCCATCATATGACAATACTGAAGAATCCCAGAAAGAATTGATTTCTTGAAATGCCAAATATGGAACTTCCTTAGAATAAGGAAAATGGTGTTTTTGCAAAAGCTACTTTGTATCTCTGCTTCGCTGTAAAGCTTCTGACTATAACCTTTGCTAGCCTCCCTCCTGCCTGGTTTGCTGCTGCTGTTCTAAAGAGTCAATACACATCTGGAAATGGAAAAATCACACTGGGGAGGTTGTGGGATGGTCGGCTCTCTAAGATTTCCTGTGTGGAGTTCTCCCCAGAACAGCCTGCTTAGGAGATGAATATAATATTTGTTCCGCAAAACCCACAGATCTCAGGGGATCAGCTGCAATCTGGGAGCATCTCTACAGAAACTTTAGCCGCTCTTCACTGCTCGTGGACAACATAGCTCCACTGTTGCCAAGCTCTCCTTTGTGTCTTGTCCCTGGAGTCCCCACCAAAAGCCAATTCCCTATATAGAACAGAACTCTCAGAAAAGCAAAATGGCAAAGCTCATTGACAAATGGGAAAACAACTGCACAAAAAAACCCCCAAAATGAGGAAATGTTAAAGTTGTTTGCATTTAGCAGGGTTTGAAATTGACTCATTTACTGTTAAAAAAAAATCCCACAATATTTCTCAACAGATTTTTTTTACTTAAATGCTTCATTTATTTAAAGGCTGCGTGTTGGATGGTAAATGTGGTTTTTGGTAAATTAAAATTTTCTAGAACAGATTTCAATGAAAATGTTGGCAAAAATATGCCTGAAATTTTTGTGGAAAATGTGGATAATGTCAGCACCTTTTCACTATGTTTCATTTTTAAAGAAATGCCATTTTTTTGATGGAGAAACCTTTACAGGTGACAAACTGTGACCTGTTTTACTAAATGGCCACAAAATGGATTCTCTTTTCCCATTGAAATCAACAGGAGTTTGTCACCTAACTGGCTTAGGTGCTTTTGAAAATCCCACTAGGCACCTATCTGCATCGTTAAAGGCTTAAATACCTTTGCAAAAATGCCCTTAAGTGACATAGGAGCCCTAATCTCATGTTCAAAAATTATTTAGGCCTGAAACATAAGCCTATAATAAGGGTCAAGATTCTGCCACTGAGAGTATCTACACAGCCCCTGGAAGAGAGCCTCTCAGTCCCGGCACTTTGAAGTTGTGGCTCAGGCTGGAGCTCAGGCTCTGAGGCTCACCCGCTGCATTAGGTGTAAGAGCCTGACCTCCAGCCCAAGTAGCAACATCTGCACAATTATTCTTAGCTCAGTAGCATTGACCCAGGCTGGCAGGCTTGCTTCTGCAGGCTGAATAGATGTGCAGTGATGTGTACAGGAAATGTAAACTGCTTCAGGTGTGAACGAAACAAAAGGTAATGCTCAGAACAAGAACAGCGTGTTTTCTGGAGGTGATTTTTATCATGTTTTATTTAAACCCAGAAGTAGATATTGTGCTTAAAACAGCACTTTGACATAATTTTCCTCTAACAATGACAAAGAGAGAAGGAGCATTTGGATTGGTGCCCAAAGTACCATTTTAACGCTTATTGGTTTTTGTTATGTTTTCCCTCCCATATAACACTAGCAACAAAAGGAGATAAGTTTGGATTGAGCCATAAAATATTCATGGGAAAAATCTTATTCATATCACACACAAAGCAACATTAAAAGAACAATATTAAGGTGGCAAAGTCAAGCACTCAAAAGTTGGCAAAGCCAGAATTAAGGTTGCAAAAGTAACCTTAATTTGGCCCCCTTGCTCTTATGCATTATGACACAGTCTTTAATTACATGATCACATACTATTTTTTTTCCACTGGACACTTGCTTCCTTTGGTGAGCAGGATTGACAGTGCTCAGTTATTGTGCAACTATTTAATCTCTTGTTTTATCATCATTGTTCAAAGTGTAGCTCTGTGCCTTATCTACTGCACACTATTCAAACCCTGCTCCATGACAGAATTATTAATGTCCTTGTGGGCTTTTCTATGCACTCATCACTGTAGTATCTGTGTGCTTCACGGATATTAATTTATCTTCATAACATCCCTGTGAGGTGAGGGAGTATTATTATTCCCATTTTACATATGGGTTATTGAGACAGAGGGTATATCTACACTGCAATTAAAAAAGCTGTGGCTGGCTCGTGCCTGCTGACTTGGGCTTTCAGGGCTCAGGCTGTTTCATTGCAGTGAAGACATTTGGGCTCAGGCTAGAGCCTGGTCTCTAGGCCCCTGAGAGGTGTGATGGTTGCAGATGTTGCCTACGCAACAATTAAACAGTCCCTTAGCTGAAGCCCTGTGAGCCCAAGTCTGCTGGCATGGGCCAGCCACAGCTTTGTAATTGCAGTGTAGACATACCCAGAGTGATTACAGTAAAAAATATCTACTAATTTTGGGTGCCCAATTTCACATGATTTTACAGAGCTCTTAGCCTTATATAGCACTTTATATATTCAAAGCATGGCGCCCAGTGATTTCAGTTGCAGCTGTGAGTGCTCAGCACTTCTGCAAATCAGACTCCAGGGTTGCACATTGTGCACCCAAAAAAATGAGGAATACACAATTGGTGACCACCTCTGAAAAGATTGGATTAAATGACTTGCCTGGCATCACATGGGAACTCTGTGGCAGAGTCAGGGATCGAATCCAATTATCCAAGTCAACATTCTCCTCCCTTAACCATGAGGCCCTCCTTTCTCTTCCTGTAGTCTCATCTCATTTATTACAGACCCTCCAACTTCTGCAATAAATGAGACAAGGGTGCTATAGACAACAGCCTCCTCTAATGCACAGCCCTGATCTATCCCCAGAGCAGGTCCATCCTGAACGTTAAATGAAGCTGAGGTCTTAGGGAAAATAGTATGTGATCATGTAATTAATTGTACGTGATCACGTAATTATAGATTATCATAATGTATATTCATTTCCTAACTTCTGAGTGATAGACTTTGCAATCTTCTTTTAATGCAGTTGTGACCAGGCTGCTGAGAGGTAGCAGATGAATCAGCACTGTGGTCACTATAAATTCAATTAGTTTCCCTGGAGAGGGCCTGATTAAGGGAAGGAATATGCCCTGTCACAGCAGTTTTATTTCTCTGTGTGTAATTTCCTAGGTTTTTATAAAACAAACTGAAAAGAACAGAAATTCCTTCCTGCAGGATCATACTGACACTTCCATGGTTTGTCACCAGGGATGGAATCTGTACGTTGAAGGCACAGACCTCTGCCATTTGAACTAACAGGGCAACTGATAATGATAACAGATTAGAAGGGGATGAGAAACACACTTTGTCAGTAGTTTTCATGGATACTTGCTGACAACTGAGGAATGGTGAGACTCAGGAACCTCTGTTCCTGGCTCTGGAAGGGAGTGGGCTCAGATTCTTCTGCCCACTTCTCACAAGTTCAACTCATTCTGTCCATCCCCTCCAACCTGTCCCAGTCCCATCTCTTTACCACTCCAGTCCCAGTCCCATTTTCCTTGTCTACCCAAACCCATACTCTACTCCACGGGTTCCTCATCCCAATCCCAGTCTCCTCACCTGGCCAGTTCTAGGGCTCCCCTCTGTATTCATTGCTTGCGTCCAGATCCCCACCCCCAACTCCCAATCTCTCCCGCTCCTCAAACACAATCTTGTCTTTAGCCAGTCCCACTTCCAAGCTCCTCATCCAATCTGTCTCTTCCCTGCTCCTACTAAGTGCCGGTCCCAGTCTCCCTCCCAAAACTCCTCATCCAATCTCAGAATCTCCCTCAAGTTTATCTTTTTGCCCAGGCAGTTCCACGTCTCCCCATAGCCCAGCTCCTTGTCAGATGTGTTTCTTCCCCTCCAACACCATTCTCCCCAAAGATTCCTAATCCCAGTCCAGCCTGTCCCAGTAGCTCCAGCTCCTCATCCAATACCAGTATTTCCCTGCCCCCACCAGCCAGTTGGCCCCCAGTCCCTACTTCCCATTTTCCTTACTGACTCCCAGTCTCAGTGTTCCCCACAGGGCTCCCAATCCCATCTCTTTGTACAACCAGTCTCAGCATGGCCTCCTTACTCCCAGTCTCCTTGCCCAGCGGTCCCAGTCTCCCCTTTTCAACTGTGAGGCTATGTCTACACTACAGCTGGGATCAATGCTCTGAGATCGATCCACCAGTGGTTGATTTAGCAGGTCTAATGATGACCCACCAAATCGACAGCTGATCGCTCTCCAGTCAACCATGGTACTCTACCCCTGACGAGAAGAGTAAGGTAAGTCGATGGGAGAGTTTCTCCCCACAGTATAGACCCTGTGGTAACTCAACCTAAGTTAAGTCAACTCCAGCTATATTATTCATGTAGCTGGAGTTGCATAGCATAGGTCAACTTACCGCGGTACTTTAGACATAGCCTCAGTCACAGTTTCTCTCCCCTGCACACTAAAGGCCCAGTAGAAACCAACCAAGTTTCTCAATCTACTTTCCCACTCCTTGGTTAGACTTTTTTCCCCTCTGCCCTCAAATCAGACAGCTTCCTCTTCCATGTTGCCTGGTGGCCAGCATGGGGGCAATTGAGAGCACAGGAGAAACACGCTTCCTGCTCTTAGTGCCAGTGACCTGCCTCCCCAGCTGCTGTGGGGCAGGGTATCAGCCATTACAGGAAAAGTCTAGCTTTGCCCCTGTAAATCTAGACAGGAGCACACTCAGGGTACGTCTACACTACGGGACTATTCCGAATTTGCATAAACCGGTTTTGTAAAACAGATTTTATAAAATCGAGTGTGCGCGGCCACACTAAACACATTAAATCGGTGGTGTGCGTCCATGGTCCGAGGCTAGCGTCGATTTCTGGAGCGTTGCACTGTGGGTAGCTATCCCGTAGCTATCCCATAGTTCCCGCAGCCTCCCCCGCCCCTTGGCATTTCCGGGTTGAGATCCCAGTGCCTGATGGGGCAAAAATCATTTTCGCGGGTGGTTCTGGGTACAGCCTCACCCCTCCCTCCCTCCCTGACAGCGGCAGACAACCGTTTCGCGCCTTTTTTGCTTGGTGAACCGTGCAGACGCCATAGCACAGCAAGCATGGACCCTGCTCAGCTCCATACCGCAATCGTGGATGTTTTAAACACCTCGCGCACTCTCGTGCAGTATATGCTGAACCAGGACCTTCGAACCGAGGCGAGTAAGAGGCGGATACGGCAGCGCGGCGATGACAGTGATGAGGACGTGGACACAGAATTATCTCAAACCGCGGGCTCCGGCGCTTTGGAGATCCTGATGGTAATAGGGCAGATTCTATCCATTGAACGCCGATTTTGGGCCCGGGAAACAAGCACTGACTGGTGGGACCGCATTGTGTTGCAGGTGTGGGACGATTCCCAGTGGCTGCGAAACTTTCGCATGCGTAAGGGCACTTTCATGGAACTTTGTGACTTGCTTGCCCCTGCCCTGAAACGCCATAATACCAAGATGAGAGCAGCCCTCACAGTAGAGAAGCGAGTGGCGATAGCCCTGTGGAAGCTTGCAACGCCAGACAGCTACCGGTCAGTCGGGAATCAATTTGGAGTTGGAAAATCTACTGTGGGGGCTGCTGTGATGCAAGTAGCCAAAGCAATCACTAAGCTGCTGCTACGAAAGGTTGTGACTCTGGGAAACGTGCAGGCCATAGTGGATGGCTTTGCTGCAATGGGATTCCCTAACTGTGGGGGGGCGATAGATGGAACCCATATCCCTATCTTGGCACCGCAGCACCAGGGCACCCAGTACGTAAACCGGAAGGGGTACTTTTCAATGGTGCTGCAAGCACTGGTGGATCACAAGGGACGTTTCACAAACATCCACGCGGGATGGCCAGGGAGGGTTCATGACGCTCGCGTATTCAGAAGCACTACTCTGTTTAAACGGCTGCAACAAGGGACTTACTTCCCAGACCAGAAAATAACAGTTGGGGATGTTGAAATGCCTGTCGTTATCCTGGGGGACCCAGCCTACCCCTTGATGCCATGGCTCATGAAGCCATACACAGGCAGCCTGGACAGTGGTCAGGATCTGTTCAATTACAGGCTGAGCAAGTGCAGAATGGTGGTGGAATGTGCATTTGGCCGTTTAAAGGCGCGCTGGCGCACATTACTGACTCGCTCAGACCTCAGCCAAACCAATGTCCCCTATGTTATTGCTGCTTGCTGTATTCTCCACAATCTCTGTGAGAGTAAGGGGGAGACCTTTATGGCGGGGTGGGAGGCTGAGGCAAATCACCTGGCCGCTGATTACGCGCAGCCAGACACCAGGGAGATTAGAAGAGCACACCAGGAAGCGGTGCGCATCAGAGAAGCTTTGAAAACGAGCTTCATCAATGGCCAGGGTACAGTGTGACTGCTGTGTTTGTTGATGAACACCCAACCCCCTTGATTGACTCAGTCCCTGTAAGCAACTCCCCCTCCCCCTTCGAGTACAGCTTACTTATGCAAATAAAGTCACTCATTTAAAAAGCATGAATTCTTTATTGATTCATTATAAAAAGAGGGAGAGAAGTAAGGGTGTGCTTTGGGAGGAGGAAAGGAGGGATGGAGAAGGCCATTAAAAAAATAAAATTCAGAGTAACGACATCCTTCTGGTTGGGCTGTCCACGGGGGTGGAGTGGGCGGGTGCACGGAGCCTCCCCCCACGCGTTCTTACACGTCTGGGTGAGGAGGCTAAGGAACATGGTGAGGGGGGAGGGTGGTTATACAGGGGCTGCAGCGGCACTCTGTGATCCTGCTGCCGTTCCTGAAGCTCCACAAGACGCCGGAGCATGTCAGTTTGATCACGCAGCAGCCCCAGAGTTGCATCCCGCCACCGCTGATCTTCCTGCCGCCACCGCTGATTTTCCTGCCGGTCTTCCTGCCGCCACCTCTCATCTCGGTTGTCCCTCCTGTCCTCACGTTCATCCCTCCTGTCCTCACGTTCACTGGCCTCTTTCCTGTAATTTGAAACCACGTCCTTCCACTCATTCAGATGAGCTCTTTCATTGCGTGTAACTTCCATAATATCCGAGAACATCTCATCTCGCGTCTTCTTTTTCCTCCGCCTTATCTGTGCTAGCCTTTGGGATGGAGGAGGGACGCTTGAAATATTTGCAGCTGCATGAGGGAGATAAATATTTAGAAAGATACATTTTACAGAACAATGGTTATACTCTTTCACAGTGAAAAGCACTATTCACCTTACATAGCACATGTGATTTCCCTACAAGGTCGCATTTTTCATCTTAATAGTGCCTGCTTGCAACTCTTGGGTTACAGATCTCAGACACAGGTCCAGGCATCAGGATTCAGCTTGCATGCGGCCATGGTAAGCCACTGTCTCAGTGATTTACCCCTCCCCCCCCAACGCATGGCTAATACCACGCTAGCTCCCTGCTAATCAACAACCTTCCCCCTCCCCCCCACCCACTGCTTGTCCGGTAGCTTGGGGAAGATCGCCTCGCCGGTGACCAAACAGAAAAGATCATCGGCATTTCACTCCTCCCCTCCCCCCGCTTCGCTACGTGCAGGAAAGTGTTTTTTTTAAGCTGCTGCATTCCACGAACCCAGTAGAAAAATGGCCACCCCCCCTTACTTAAATTCCTGATTTCTAACCAGGTTATCCTGAACGATATCACTTTGCTGAGGATAACAGAACAAGATAAAGAGCGCATGCTTCTTGAATGCCAGCAGTCACCGGGACCATACGCCGCTATGCTTTGCCACGCAATGATACCTGATTACTTGCTACATGCATGGCATGGTAAAGTGTCCTACCATGGTGGGCGGAACAAGGATGCTTTGCCCAGAAACCTTCTGCAAAGGCTTCTGGAGTACCTACAGGAGCGCTTCATCGAGATGTCCCTGGAGGATTTCCTCTCAATCCCCGGACATGTTAACAAACTTTTCTAAGTAACTATACTGTCTGCGAATGCGTCCCAAGTCCTCAGGGCAAATCAATCATTAAAAAAGGCTTGCTTAAAAAACACTGTTTGCTATTTGCAAAGGTACACTCACCAGAGCTCCCTTCCATGGCGTCATTCTCTGGAATAGTTGCTTGTGAGGGCTGGGAGCAGGGTAATTCCGTCAGGGTGATAAAAAGCTCCTGGCTGCTGGGGGTCACGGAGTGCTGTGTGCTCTCTGCGAGGTCTTCCTCCTCTTCTTCATCTTCATCTTCCCCGTCTGACATGGCAGAGATTACAACCCCCACCTCGGAATCCACGGTCAGGGGTGGGGTACTTGTGGCGCAGCCCCCTAAAATTGCATGCAGCTCAGCATAGAAGCGGCATGTTTTTCGACCTGCCCCGGACCTTCCGTTTGCTTCTTTGGTTTTCTGGTAGGCTTGTCTGAGCTCCTTAACTTTCACTCTGCACTGCACGGAGTCCCTGCTGTGGCCTTTATCCGTCATAGACTTAGAAATTCTTTCAAATACTTTTTCATTTCGTCTTTTGGAACGCAGTTCTGTTAGCACTGAATCCTCTCCCCATATAGCGATCAGATCCATTACCTCCCGAGCGGTCCATGCTGGGGCTCTTTTTCGATTCTCAGGAGACTGCATTGTTAACTGTGCTGATGAGCTGTGCGTGGTCACCTGTGATGATGAGCTCTCCACGCTGGGGAAGCAGGAAATGAATTTCAAAAGTTCGCGGGGCTTTTCCTGTCTACCTGGCCAGTGCATCCGAGTTGAGAATGCTGTCCAGAGCGGTCAGTGGTGCACTGTGGGATAGCTCCCGGAGGCCAATACCGTCGATTGCGGCCACACTAACCCTATTCCGATATGTTAATACCGATATTAGCGCTACTCCTCTCGTCGGGCAGGAGTACAGAAACCGATTTAAAGAGCCATTAAAATCGATATAAGGTGCCTCCTAGTGTGGACGGTTGTGGCGTTAAATCGGTTTTAGGCTCCTAAAACCGATTTAAACGCCTAGTGTAGACCAGGCCTCAGTAACTGTAAGGATGATGGTATGCGCAGTCTTGTCAGCACTAGGAGCAGTGAGAGGCTCAAGCATGCTCAGTGAGGATGGACTCTGGAGATTTTAGCTGTTAAAAGCAATGAAGTCTCCACTGAGCATGTGAAAAATGTGATTTTACAGACATAACTTGGTCAGTTTTAAGTGGCTATTCATGGGACATGGCAAAAGACATGAATGCCAACTCCCTGCCAAATTTCCATTCCCTGCTCCAAAGCATAGGGATGCTAGAGTATTTCAAAGAAAAGGCCTCAATATATTATTATTTTTGAACATGGGAATACAGCATATTGTTTCCTAACCTTGTTCTTGGAAACAGTTAAACCATTCTGGCTGAAGATTTCTAAAAAAGTTCAGTCTAAGGCAGATACCTGGCACAGTAATTTTCATCTCAAGAGTTATACACAACTGAAAACATAATGTTATAATGGAAAGTGTTGGGTTACCTTAAAAATAGTCAGCTCTACAAGTCCCACCTATAATATTCAAAGGAAAGGTTAATATTAAAAATGTATTCTGATTTTTGTAAGCTCCCCTATATATCTCTTAGAAGCCTCAAAAGTTTTTTTTTCTCTGCTGATGCTAATTATTGAATATTTGCATTGATGTAGCATCTGGCAGCCTCAGTCAGGGATTGGCACCCCATCGTGCAAGACAATGCCCACGCATATAAAGAAAGGACAGTTCCTGGCCCAAAGAATTTACAGTCCCAAGCCCTGATCATTGAAGGTTTATGCATGTGCTTAATTTTGAGTGTGTGAGTAATCCTATCAAACCCATTGAGATTGGTGCCTAAGTAATTAGTGCTTAGTTAGGTTGGCAGTAGCTTTGATAAACTTACAGCCGAGGAAACCTGAATAACATTTATTTTCTTTAAAAATCAAGTGTAATTATCAGACTTGAATTATTTTTAAATTAAATGTTACCAAGATATTTAAAGCAGTGATATGCTGGTATGGACTTGCATGAGCCCCTTGTTAGCAGAACCAGAAGGGACCCATGAGGAAACCCAACTTCTTCTTTTTTTAAAGTTTATAGCTCAATTTTTTCTTGCAAAGATAGCTTTGAAATGGTAAGTTGATCTCTAGGATTGAAAAGAACAACCAACTGGGCTCCACTTTTGCAGCATGAGCATGAGGCTAAAGATACCTATGCACTGACTGACACACATACACATTCTTTTATACTTACATTTGTATAAAATGAGTCCAAAATTTGGGATGTATTCAAAAGCATCACCTGATAACATTACCAGAAATGCTTAGGCTGGCTTGATGCACAGTAATGTGATAATGGTGTCTGGAAATAATTGATGATTGGGTCCCCAAATTGTTGGTTTTTTTTTTTTCGGGCCATCCCAAAACACTAACACCAATTCTTATTCAGTCCTTTCTGATGCTGGGATCAAACTAACTGCTGTTCACCCTCGTAGTTGCTGCTTTGTGAGGACATCTGCCATGATGATGGTCATGGTGGCTGCTGCAAGATTAACTCCCCCACTTTTGTTACCTACTAAGCACTAGGAATGTCCTCTACCCCTACCAGCAGCACTTAAGGACAAGAGGCTAAAAATGTAAATGACTTCTCATATTGTGCATAAAGTTGTAATACATCATTATTGTTCAAATTCAGGGAGAGGTTAACCTAAAAACAAACAACCTTCTCTAGCCCATGTAACACATGTTACAGGATCAAAGGTATAACAATTTGTATTTCACTGGGGCAAGGATCACAATCCAATGGCCAGATGCTGAAGCTAGACAAATTCAGACTGAAAATAAGGCATACATTTTTAACAGTGAGAATAATTAATTATTGGAATAATTTATCAAGGATCGTGGTGGATGCTCCATCACTAACAATTTTAAAATCAAGACTGGCTGTTTTTCTCAAAGATATGACTGGC
Source organism: Mauremys mutica (assembly GCF_020497125.1). Taxonomy (NCBI): domain Eukaryota; kingdom Metazoa; phylum Chordata; order Testudines; family Geoemydidae; genus Mauremys; species Mauremys mutica. The sequence continues at coordinate 187,906,696 of NC_059073.1, read as the reverse complement.
CCTGTGTTATACAGGAAATCAGCTAGATGATCATAATAGTTGCTTCTGGCCTCAGAATCTATGAACAGGGGGCAGATGATTGGACAGAGAATGTATTACACATTCTTCAATCACACTGAACTCTAATTAGTCTTAGACATTTCACAGAACAGGATAAACAAATGGTTCCTGAGAAAGCTCTTTTTGTGCTGCTGAGGAAGCCTACATAACAGTGTGATCAGCAAAACCCTACGGGCCTATTCTGCCTTCAGATGCCCTTTAGTAAGCCCTAATCACTTAAATAATTTAAAATATGAATTGTACAAATGTATCCCAGGAGAGGATTCATCCCCAACAGGCTGCCTATCAGCATCTACCATAACAAGCACTTCATGCAGCTATGACTGTATATGTACGTATACCGACCATGTGGCTATCAGTAATGTATTATGTGTGTAGCTATCTGCATGGTTCGGCATGGTACATAAATTGAAAACATTGCAAAAGTACACGTAGCTATTTTTTTACTTGTATTTTATTCCTAGAAGAAAGGAATCATTTGCTTTATACGGAAAAAATATAAAGGCAAGATTAATGGTGGCAAGGCTCACATCTATGGGAAAGGTTGCACCCTTCTTGCCAAGTGCATATGAAAAAGCACATTTGCCCACTGCTACTAACTGGACACACTCAAGCAGCCAAAGATCCACATATCCTTTCTAGATTGAGTCTCAGACAGCTAAATCTCATCTACATATCAACCAGATGCTGGATGTATTGTTCAAATGAACCATCCAGTCCAAAGAACTAGATACGTGGAGTTAGATGTCATCTACTTACAGAAGGCAACGTGGCCAAAATAATTTCATTAAGGCTCATGGTGACCTCACATAAATATTGAAGGGAAGGGGAAATATACTAGAATCTTGACAAATCTCTGATGAGAGATACCTGAGGACAGATGATCAATTGTCCAATACCACTTTCTGGGATCATTCAAAAGAAAGAAATTGAGCCATTCAAGAGCAACTTTGTCAACTTTGCTAGGATCAGCAGACATGCCAACAATACCTCATGGTTAGGAGTAAAAAAGATCATCTGATAGACTTAAAACGTGAATGAGTGGTGTCATTCTGTCTGGAGTGGCTCATGAGTGAGAATAACAACCTCAAGACAGACTATTAAGAAACAGTGCACAAACCCCAAACTGGTTGTGAGTTCTTTACTTAGATTTCCCCAACCAAATAACAAATTTAAACTCCTCAGGCACTATACAGCTTTAACAGAGTCACAGCAGTCTACTTCAGCATTCCGATCTATCTTGCCACCAGGCAAGCTTGACTCTGTGACAGATGGTCACTTTACTTCACAAAATATTCATATTACTCCCAGTCCCAAAGGGCCAGTCACTTACCCCAGGTCAATTTGCACCTTAGATCTCACACCAAAGGCAAATCTTGCAGCCAATCCTATAGTAAACTAACTATGGATATTTTAACTAGGAAAAAGAAATGAGAGTTATTTACAAGGTTAAAGCAGGTAAGCCTACACACACAAATGAGTTACACTCAGGTTTCAAAAGGTAATCACAACTTCTATAGTAAGCAGATTTTGAATATTCTTTAGGGCTAACCCAGGCAAAACAAGTGGGTATTCCTCGCCCCTCAGAAGTCAAGCAGCAAAGAAATACTAAGTTCTTCTTAACAGGCATTTTTATTCCCTTCCCCCAGTGTTCAAGTTGTGGTGGGACAAAGGCTTGGGCATATATTGTCTTCAGTGTTCTGGGTGAAGCAATCACCAAAGTCTTTGTTTCACAATGGCTCATTTGGATGCAATAGCCCTTCCTGATGGGCATGAGATAATACCTCTTATGGAACATTTCACACTGGGTAATGCCTACAGTCTCAGGGCTTGTCTACACTATTAGGTTAGATCGAATTTAGCTGCGTTAGGTTGATTTTATAGCAATGTGGCTACACAACCAACCCCGTTCCATCGACCTAAAGGGCTCTTAAAATTGACTGCTGTACTCCTCCCCGATGAGGGGAGTAGCACTAAAATCAACCTTCTTGGGTCAAATTTGGGGTAGTGCAGACGCAGCGTTGTGCTATTTGACTGTATTGGCCTCTGAGAGCTATCCCAGAGTGCTCCAATGTGACTGCTCTGGACAACACTTTAAACTCCGATGCACTAGCCAGGTACACAGGAAAAGCCCCAGGAAATTTTGAATTTCATTTCCTGTTTGGTCAGCGTAGCGAGCTCAGCGGCACAGGTGACCATGCAGTCACAGAATCGCAAACGAGCTTTAGCATGGAGCGAATGGGAGACACTGAATCTGATTGCTGTATGGGGAGAAGAATCTGTGCAGGCAGAACTCCCATCCAGCAGAAGAAATGCTAATATATATGCCAAAATTGCACAGGGCATGGTGAAGAGAGGCTACACCAGGAATGCAAAGCAGTGCCGCATTAAAATTAAGGAGCTCAGGCAAGCCTACTACAAGACAAAGGAGGCAAATGGTCGCTCCGAGTCAGAGCATCATACATGCCGCTTCTATGACTAGCTGCATGCCTTTCTAGAGGGGGACCCTACCAGTACCCCACCACTGTCTGTGGACACCTGCAAGGGGAGAGTCTCAGGCAACACAGAGGAAGATTTTGTGGATGAGGAAGAGGAGGAGGAGAATGCACAACAGGCAAGTGGAGAATCTGTTTCCCCTGGTAGCCAGGACCTTTTCATCACCTTGGAGCCAAAACACTCTCAAGGTGGGTTCCCAGACCCTGAAGGTGGAGACGGCACCTCTGGAGACTGCACATTTGTAACTACACTACAGGGGTTAAAAGCAATTGTGTTTAATGTTTGATTTGCCCTGAAGAATCTGTTAACATCTCTGGGGATGGAGCAGAAATCCTCCAGGGACATCTCCATGAAGCTCTCCTGGAGGTAGTCTGAAAGCCTTTGCAGAAGGTTTCTGGGGAGGGCTGCCTTATTTGTCGGCCTCAAGAGAGTGATATCATTCATGGTCACCTGGTTGAAATAAGAGAATTTTTGTAAGGGAACAGTAAAAGGACCCCGTTCATGCTGGGCTGTTTGCGCTTGGCTAAAAGGGATCATCCCAGAGAATAGCCACATGGGGGAGGAGGGAAAAGGTGGGGTGTGCTGCACAGCCACCCCAAATTGCAGCCCCTCCTTTTAAATGGCAAACCCAACCAGCATTGCTTTCTATGGGAAAGGAGGGTGCTACAGTTTGAAACCATTCCCACATTTTATGAAGGCAGAAGAAGACAACCCCATATACCCTTTGGCTTACCATGCAGGGGCGGCTCCAGGCCCCAGCACGCCAAGCGCATGCTTGGGGAGGCATGCCGCCGGGGGGGGGGGCTCTGCTGGTCGTCGGGAGGTCCACCTGGCGCCCGCAGCTCCGGTGGACCTCCCACAGGCGTGCCGCCCTGCAGAGCGCCCCCCGTGGCATGCCGCCCTGCTTGGGGTGGTGAAATGTCTAGAGCCGCCCCTGTTACCATGGCTGCCTAGAAACCAAATTCTGTTGCCCAGCCACGTGTGATGTGTCACCATACCGGCAGGTGCTCAATATAAAAGGCAAAATGTGACCTTGTACCTAAAGTGCATGTGCTGTCTGCTGTGAATTGCTTGATTCACTGTGAAAGAGTCTCCCTTTTGTTCTCAAAAATGTATCTTCTTAAATGTACTCTCCCTTTTTATCCTCCCTGCAGGTGCAAATGTTTCTATGCTCCCTATCATCTCTGTCCCAGAGGTTATTGCAGATTAGAAGACTAGATTGTTTTCCGAGCTCATGCAGTCCTCCCGTACTGATAGGGCACGGCTGAATGCATGGAGGCATTCAGTGGCAGAGGCCAGGAAAGCATACAGTGAGCATGATCAGAGCATGCAGGAGGAGATGCTGAGGCTAATGGAGGAGCAAACGGACATGATCAGGCATCTGGTGAAGCTGTAGGAAAGGCAACTAGAGCATAGACCCCCACCCTGCATCCATTGTATAACTGCCTGCCCTTCTCACCAAGTTCCATATCCTCTTCACCCAGACACCCAAGAATGCGTGGAGAGGCTCCAGGAACCCTGCCACTCAACTCCAGAGGATGGCACAAGCAACAGAAGGCTGTCATTCAAACAGCTTTGATTTGTGGTGTGGCTATAGTAAGCAATGTGGCCTTGTCCTTCTCTTGTCCCTCTCCCAACCCAGGCTACCTTGTCAGTGATCTCATTTTTTTAATAATTAAAGAATGAATGGATTCAAAACAATAGGGACTTTATTTCCTTTGCCAGCTGTGGTTGAAGCGGGGTGGCTGGCGGGGTGGCTGGCTTACAGGGAAGTACATTCAACAAAAGGGGTGGTTTTGCATCAAGGAGAAACACACACAACTGTAACACCATAGCCTGGCCAGTCATGAAACTGTTTTTCAAAGCCTCTCTGATGTGCAGTGTGCCTAGCTGTGCTCTTCTAATCGCCCTGGTGTCTGGCTGTTCAAAATTGGCCGCCAGGTGATTTGCCTCAACCTCCCACCGTGCCATAAATCTCTCCCCTTTACTTTCACAGATATTAAGGAGCACACAGCAAGAAGCAATAACAATGGGAATGTTAGTTGCACTGGGGTCTAACCTACTCAGCAAACAGCGCCAGTGGACTTTTAAACATCCAAAGGCACATTCTACCACCATTCTGCACTTGCTCAGCCTATAGATGAACTGCTCCTTACTGCTGTCCAGGCTGCCTATGTACAGCTTCATGAGCCATGGAAGCAAAGGGTAGGCTGGGTCTCCAAGAATAACTATTGGCATTTCAACATCCCTGATGGTAATTTTCTGGTCTGGGAGGAAAGTCCCTTCTCGTAGCTTTTCAAACAGCCCAGAGTTCCTAAAGATGCGAGTGTCATGCACCTTTCCCGACCATCCCACGTTGATGTCGGTGAAACGTCCCTTGTAATCCACCAGTGCTTGCAGCACCATTGAGAAGTACCCCTTGCAGTTTATATACTGGTGGTTAGCAAGGTGGTCTGATGCCAAGATAGGGATATGCGTTCCATCTATCGCCCTTCCACAGTTAGGGAATCCCATTGCAGCAAAGCTTATGACCTGCGCATTTCCCAGAGTCACTACCTTTGTTAGCAGAAGGTGACTGATTGCCTTTTCTACTTGGATCACAGCAGCCCCCACGGTAGATTTGTCCACTCCAAATTGATTCCCGACTGACTGGTAGCAGTCAGGCATTGCAAGCTTCCACAGGGCTTTCGCCACTTGCTTCTCAAGTGTCAGGGCAGGTCCCATCTTGGTATTCCTGTGCTTCAGGGCAGGGAAAAGCAACTCACAAAGTTCCACGAAAGTGGCCTTATGCATGCGAAAGTTTCGCAGCCACTGGGAATCATCCCATACCTGCAACACTATGCGGTCCCACCAGTCTGTGCTTGTTTGTCGGGCCCAGAATCGGTGTTCCACTGTATCAATCTGTCCCCTACCGCCATGATGTCCCAATTGCCACATCCCGTGCTTTCAAGAACGTCTGTGTCCATGTCCTCCCCACAATTGTCCTCATGCTGGTGGATCCTAGCCAGGCTCTGCACGTAGTGCAGTATAATGCAGAAGGTGTTTACAATGCTTGCAACAGCAATGCTGAGCTTAGCAGGCTCCATGCTTGCCATGCTGTGGCATCTGCATGGATAACCCAGGAAAAAAGGCGTGAAACGATTGTTTGCCGTTGCTTTCAAGGAGGGAGCGAGAAAGGGAGGGGAGACTGATGACATACCCAAAACCACCCACGAGAATGTTTTTGCCCCATCAGGCATTGGGAGCTTAACCCAGAATTCCATTGGGCAGCGGGGACTGTGGGATAGCTACCCACAGTACACCATTCCGTGAGTCGATGCTAGCCACGGTATTGAGGACGCACTCTGCCGACCTACTGCGCTTAGTGGGGACATACACATTGTCGGTATAAAATCGCTTTCTAAAGATTGACTTCTATAAAATCTACCTAATTTCATAGTGTAGACATACCCTTAGGCTTGGTCTACATTACAAACTTATGTCGGTATAACTATGTCAATCAGGGATGTGGGAGATCCACACCTCTGGGCAATGTAGATATACTGACCTAACCCCCCGTGTAGACAGTGGTATGTCTATGGGATGGCTTCTCCCGGTGTTATAGCTACCATCTCTGGTACCTATGCCAGGTACTCTGGTGGAGTACCTATGCCAATAGAAGAAGCACTCCCAAGGGCATAGGTAGCATCTTCACTGAGCACTACTACTGGTGCACCTGCTTTACTGCAGTGCTGTAAGTGTAGACAAGCCCGTAGCAATTTTTTTTATAATAACAGAGCAAACATATAAATATCAACTTATAGTATGGGATATGGACATTAGGGTGAGCCAGATTGGTTTCCAGCTATGCATTTGTCAGTATTCAGTAAGGCCTGGGGTCTTGGCATGAGCTGGCACCTGGTCTTCCAGTGTCACAGCTGGGATCAAAGAAAACTAGGTGTTTTTAAAGTTGGCATTCCTACAATTTTCTTGATAACCTTCCTCAGAAATGAGAAATCTGAGACAAATCAATAAGTAAGATTTTCCACATCAAGAAATGGTTTCTTGAGAAGGAACCTAATGACGGTTTCTTTAACAGATGCTGGCACCCTTCCCTTCCTAAGGAGCTGACAAATTTTCTCCGACAATAGAGCTAGATAAAGACATACTGTGAATGAGATCAATAATTCACCTAGAAAATTCATAATCAATATGAACCTTGAAGTCACTCAGACCAATCAGTAGAGGTATACATTTCTTGAACTTGTAAGCTGCTTGGGTTAGAGAACCCATCTTCCTATGTGTTTGAACAATATACAAGGACACACTGATCCTGAATGGGTGTTACAGTGATATACATATTAAACAATAATTATAATGAATCACCATTAGAAATAGGCTGAAGCTGCAATATTCAGATCCAGATCAATGAAATTTCTGCTACTAAATCCTTCAGCACTTTTGAAATTCTCTCTTATTGTGTGCAGTTGCTCCAGACTATGCATTGAGTGTCCACAGCCCCTCCTTGCCACTTATGCATGTCTAGAGCCACTCTAGTGGCAAAACATCAATTTAATAACTCCTCCCATGAGCCACTATCAGTAACCTTCACACCATATTATAGGAATCAGCATAAAAACCCTTTCTGCAGCACAAGAGGAATGTAGAGTTTCCCAGCATATCTGGTCCAAGTGCTTCCCTATATCCCCAATGTGGGACACATGATGCAGTTGACTCTGGGCAAGGTCTCTGCATCAGGGTGCATTTTACTCAGACAGGCAGAAGAGGAATTTGTTTTCCTCTGTGAAACTGCTTAAAGCTAATCATTTGTACTAGCAACATTTGATAACATTATATAACACTATTTCATTATGTGAATAAAGCAATATACTGACCATAGTCCAAGTTTTAGGATTCTTTTCACTATTTCAACTTTCTAATAAGTGTACTCTCTCTATATATATATATATATAAAATTAACAAGGATAGACATTATTTTGTATATTCAGTAAAGAGTCTCCTTGCTATCATGGTAGCACAAGTTTTATTTACTTCAGCTGATTATAAGACCTTTCTGAGAAATCTATTTGCTTTCACCTGGAATTGCAAATTGCAAAAATTAAATTTTGTCTGGATTGGAAAAAGATTGCTCTATTTATGCTTCCCTCTTTCCCTGCAAACCAGGTGATGCTGCATAAAATCTTCTTTTCAATCTAGTTTGCATTCAGTTTGACTGCTGATAATGTATGTGTAATTTACATTGATTACTGATGACACATATGTAGGTAAATTGAAGCATATAATCAGTCGGCCTATATTTTCAAAGGTGACTAGGGATTTTGGCTGCTCAGCTTGAGACACCTGAAAGGTGCCTGGCTTTTCAGAAAATGCTGAGATCCCACCATTGAAAAATCAGGTGTTTCATGTTGGGTACTGTAGAGGAGCGGACTCACCCCTGCGGCGCCTCCTGCTGGTGACTTCTGGAAATTAGCTCAATTCAGCTCGGAGCACCTTCTGCAGGCTGGTGATCCACCTGTCCTCTGGCCCCTGTGTCCCTCCCTGGACCCGGTGCCCTTTTACATGGGGTGCTGCCCCTGGCAGTAACCCCTTTCTCTCTGGGTCTCCCCTCTTCAGGGAACCCCCACCCTCTATCCCACCTCACATCAGTGTATGGCCACTGCCAGTCATTGTCTAGCCCCACGTCCTGGGGCAGACTGCAGTATCAGCCACTCATCACTGGCAAGGAGAGTTTGGACTTGCTGCCTTGGCCTACCCCTGGGCTGCCCCCTGCAACCCCCAGGACCTATTAGCCTTATGCTAGGCTGCAGCCTGGGGCTTTCCAGGTTGGAGCTCACCAGCTTCTCAGCCTGTCCCCAGCCCTGCTTCACTCAGGTACCTTGTGTCTAGCTCCCGGCAGCCAGGCCCTTCTCCCTCTACAGGCAGAGAGAGACTGCTTGGGCTTCTGCCTCCCAGCCTCTTATAGGGGCCAGCTGGGCCTGATTGGAGCATGGCCACAGCTGAGCCTGCTATCCCCCAATCAGCCCAGGCCTCTTGCCCCAGCCACAGCCCTCTCCTGGGCTGTTTTACCCCTTTAGGGCAGGAGCCGGTGACCACCCAGCTACAGGTACCTAATAACTGAGATGCTCAAAATCACTAGTTCCTTTTGAAAATTCAGTATCATCATGTTTAAGGACTTGTTTTTCTCTTCCTTCTTTTTGTAGACTTTTCTCTGGTTTTCGATACATTTATCATGACCTCCATAAGAACAATTAAACCTCTATAGCAAAATAAACCCTTCCAAATTAAGTACTTTTGCTGTATCTGCAGTCATTTTTTGAGTATTTATACTGTACTCTTTTTTTTTTATTAAAAACCATTGCTATACTTAAAAGGTGACATCAGTGGAACAGACCATTATCATGGGGAAATATCTCCTTCTGCTATATAAATATCGAGGGAAAGTCTGACATTTGTAAAATAAACATTGAGGTGAAATAAAATGATCACTTTTAAAACTGGAGACACTTTAATCCCATGGTCAGGTTCTAAACAGTTATTTTTCTTATGTCAAATGTCTGATGTAGATATAATCACTTTATCTGAGAGAGATTGGTGCAGTGAGTAAAGCAAAAGTTGCTCCTTAACCATTGTGGAACTGCTGCATTTCCATTGTTTTAAATGACAGACCTGCCCAACATTTTACTCAATGGGAAAACAGTTTGTCCATATGGATATAATGCAATTTTATGGCTACATTTCTTTCCTAAATGGCTCTAAATGTTTATTTTTTTAGCTTATATCTATGAATGATATAAACGATCTGACAGTCTGACTACTTGTCATATACCCACTTCGTGTCCTGATTTTTTCATAGTCTTTGATATCCATGCAAAGGTATTTATTGTTTCCTTAGTGCCAGGGATACTTTCTGGATGGCCCTTTCCTATAGGCAGCGAGATATTTTGGACAGAGGGGTCTTTTTAAGACTCTTTGAACACCTATTATAGTCAAGGGTTGCCTTTTGACTGCAATATGGTATCATAGTCTTATGAATCCCAGTCGATACAAGGAATGTGCAATGAATAGAGTCTGGAAGGAAAAAAATCTTTATGTAGTTAAAAATCTCTCTATACTATCTATATATAAATTTTATTGTGGCACATCAATAGAATATCAAAGCGTCAAAGACTTTTTTTTCTGGGCAAATCACACATACATATGTATAACTGAGTATAGGTATTTCCCCATATATATCCTAATATCATATATAAATACATGTATCCTATAAGCAACTGATTATTTTTAAATCCTGTTAATCTATTTTGGAAAAAAAAAAGCTGATCAACAACATTTTGAATGAAAAAGATTAGGTGATCATCGTTATTTGGGACAGTGAACAAGAAGTTCAATAGCATACTCATAATATTAACTAATATTAAACTGTTTTCCCCTAAGCTACATTAGAGAGAGAGAGAGAGAGAGAGAGAGACCCACCAGAAACAAACCACTGCATTGCCCTCTTAGTCTCTGACCGATGTGAGATGCCAGACTGGAGATTGTATCAGTACAATAAAGGCTCCTAGGTTCCACAGTCATACGCAAAAGTCGGCTTTCCTCCAGCATGTTACCCAGCCCAAGTAACAGCAGGTGGAGAGGTATAGAGAACTCAGAAGGCGTGAAGGGTTAAAGGCATCATCGCAGCCATTAGAGGGAAAAGTTGAAGCAATGCAAGCACAGTAGACTCCTCTCCCTTCCTCCCCTCCCCTTTCCCCAACTCCCCACTTCCTAAGCCGGATCAGCGTTTAGGGAGGGCAGTCATCATCACGCAATCCTGAGCAGCTGGAGCTGACGTTGGACTGAGCTGCCAGGTAGCTGAAAAAAGGCAGAGAAGGCAGCTGATACCCACTTTTCAACGTTTCTTTCTTTTTTTTTTTAAGTCTGGATCTGGACTTCAAGCATCACAGCGCCCGAGCCAGCTCATCTGAACCCTCAGTGTATTGCAATACCCTCTCTTCCCAAAGAAAAGATTCCACTGAGTAGCAGAATGCTCGCAGTGTCGCAGCCAGGGCTACAGCGCAGAGCCTTTCTGTAAATTTGTGTGTGTGCGTGTGTGTGTGTGATTCCTTTCTTTGAGGGCACCTTTGGTTTTTGTTACCCTGATGTGACTTTTGCTTCGCTTTGGAATGATGGGGATCTTTCTGGCTTATGTTGGATGCATTTTCTTTTCCGTGTTGTATATTCAACAAGGACTTTCTACCCAAGGTAAGATCGCTCTTTGTCAAATGTGTGTGCGTGTGTGTACTCCCTAAAATCCGAAGCAGGGCTTCCAAAAAGATGCATAGGAGAATATAGATGTCAAGCCTAGGAAATTACAAACAGCAAAAGAGGGGAGAAGTTTACCCCAGTGAGAATTAAACCGACTGCTTATACTAGATTGCAAGGAGGAAAAATGAGAAATACCCTGGACTGACGAAAATGCTGTGTGTATATTTGTAATGAATGCATACATACGCGTGTTTGGGTTGTGTATATATGTATGTTTACAGCAAATACCCACCTATGCATACATAATTATTGCATGCACACATAATATAAGATGGCTAAATCGTGTGTCTTCATTAAATATTGCAACCTATATAGGATCTGGCTCCTTTTCCACTTTTTTTCCGTGATCCTCAGTCTCAGACCTTTGTTTTCCTTTAGTGACTATGCATAGATCTCAAAAAAAGATCGACTTCTTTGAAGACCCCACTAAAAAGGGCGTCTTGCATTCCAAGCAGCCCCAGCTCTGCAGAATCCAGTTGCTTGGGACTTTGAGGGCTGCAGTGATCATTTCAGCACCATGAACAGAGCGTCTCAGGCTGCCCGCTGAACGCTGCATCATTTCTGCAAACACAACTCCTGTCTTGATATTTTTTTTTAACACTGACCGGGGGGGAAACTTCTTTCAATCCGTGAGCATGCAGAATGAAAAGTCACTTTGCCCGTTAACTAGCTGAATAGCTAGTGTTGACTAAAAATAATGTCGCGGGTTGTGTGTGTGGGGAGAGGGAGGAGGCACTGTAAAATAAAAGAAATAGCAGCTTTTTTATGCCTGTCTCATAGTACAAGTGTTTAGAAAGCAAAAGGGGTTCGGTATATTCCCAAATCACCCCACAAATAAACTTCAAGTAACGATCTTGGACGCATTAGGGAGAAATGGGAACACTGCAAACATTCCCTCCTAAGCTTTGTCAGGCTATAACAACACACAGATGGGAATGGATAACTGGCTGTTGAATTCTTTGAGCAAAGGGTCTGTTCCTGTCCAGTGTTTCTTAGATTTGACCCAGAAGGTTTATTTTTTTTTCTTTCACTGGCCAGGATGGGGTCTACAAGATTTATCATCAAGTTTGCTCGATTTTTAAATGAGCTACACATGAGCCTAAGGAAAATATAGGGAGGCTCGATGGTGACTTTTAAGAAACATTGGTGTATTGCACTCGTGTGCATTTGTAGGAATTTTGCTCAACCGTAGAATGGTGTGGTAAGATGGGAGTAGTCATATTTAAAGAGTAGGGATGTTTGTTCGTTTTGGAAAGTGAGTCTGCTAGGATGAAGAATGATAAGAAACACTGTTTATTCGTTTCACTGTGAGAGCATAAATTATCATAAAAGAAATACGTGACTCAGTTAATGTGTTTGAAACGTGCATTTTGATGCGTGATCATAACGCACCTCTTAGCACATTACACATTCTAAATATCTATTTCAGTTAACCATGTCGAGTTTAATCATTCACAGGGTATGCACTCACCTAGGAAATGCAATACATGAGCGGTGCTGATTTTCCAAATTGCCTTTCACTGAAACCCCTCAATGTGTTTGGTGAAATACTGCATTCCACCGAAGGATATTTGGATCCAATTATATGTAACTTTCTTAACCCAGGGGAGCGATCAGAGGGGGTACTTAGCTTTCCCATTAGCGGGACTTGAGTACAAGAGCGGGAGTTGTGCGGATTGGCGAAAATATATAAATGTGTGAGACAAAGCGGGGGGGGGGGCAAGAGAAGGAGAAGAGAGATTGGGAAAGGGAGTGAGAAAAGATGAGGAACAGAGAAATGACAGCGATATACAGAAGGAGAACAAGAACAAAAACAGATGAAAATGGGGGGGGGGGAGTGGGAAGGAGAGAGAAGAAGGAGCGGGAGATCCCAATAAGCTGTTTGCGTTTGTTTTGCAGCAAAATTCACCGAGTTCCCCCGAAATGTCACAGCCACTGAAGGGCAGAACGTGGAGATGTCGTGCGCTTTCCAGAGCGGCTCCGCCTCGGTGTACCTCGAGATCCAGTGGTGGTTTCTGCGAGCAGCCGAGGAGCAGGAGGCTGGAGGCGAGGTGACGGGCACTCAGGTACCGATGGGCTCAGACTCCACTGGGCTACTCCCCCCCGCTCCCTCCAAGCGGCCAATCCACCTAGGCACGCCAAAAAGGGGGGTGGGGAGGGGTAGTGGATTTCGCCGAAGGCTTAATGCTACCCATGAACTATAGCACAGCAGGCTGCAGGGAGAAATGCTCACCCCAGAGGATGGGATCTTCGGTGCCTGCCACTCCCCTAGCTCTGCTTCACATCTTAGGAAAGCGACATGGATTTCTCACGTCTGATTCTCTCTTCAAACAAATCCTATGTTAATAGAGTTGCTGCTTGCAGGAGTGTATTTCCCAAGTGTCAAGATACTACAACAATTCCTTATTGGCCATGGGGGCACTGGAATCTGTAAATCTAATTCGGGAGGCATAGTGGGGAGCTGTTATTGGGGATGCACACCTTCCAAACAAAAATACACCCTTGTAGCCTTCAAAGTCTAGTGTCGAGGACTCTTTTCTGTACAGAACCTCGGTTTTCCCCCCTTGCATTGTTTCTGAAAGATAGTTACACTGAAAAGATTAAATAACCTTCTAATAGGAATCAGTTTAGGATTTCAGGACAACCACACAAGCATCCACTGGGCTCAGTCCTTACTTATGTAAAGAAAGGGGAGAGGGAACTCTCCCTTTGCCTTGAACATTTTCCCTGAGATAGGATTGGGGGGAAAAAATCATTTTCTCCAACATTTTAATCCTCCTATGCCGTCCACACGACTTTTATACTGAGGATTCGTCCTGAAGCCTGATCGTAATAGAATGGAGAGTGATAGTTTAGTCTTACAAGAAGACACTAGGCATCTGTTCTCGTTTTCAATACAGTGTTTTCAGTGTGCCACAATCCTATAATGCTGGCTGCCGCAATAGCACTTGGATAGAACTGAAGCTAAATTCAGTCTGTTCAACTCTCCCAATGAGGTTCTGCCTATAGGTGGCACACTTAGCATGCAAGTGGTCTCGGGGAAAGGCTGGCTGATATAATCTGCTGCGCTTTAATGATTATTTTGCACAAGGGCCAGTAGCCCAGCACTGCACGGCAACAGCTCCTCACAAATGTTATCCTTTCCCAATAGGTGGAGCTCTTACCAGAGAGAGACTTGGATAATGACGGAACAAAGATAAGCGTAAGTATAAAAAAAAATAGAGAGCATTCCTACATAGTTAATTACATTACGTTTGTCATTAATTTAACATGCACCCAAAAGCCTGTGGGCAACCAACTAATCACAGTCATGGAGCTTACTTTAGTTTCTCTGTTCCTCCCACCCCCTCTGAGGCTGGTTACAGGATGAGAGACAGACTCAGAAAGAGATGCTTTCCTAGCACTGTACACATTATCACAGAAACAATATAGCCCCAATGGGTTCATTAAACTGCATTGGAACAGATTTCCTCAACAAAAGCAAAATCAAGTGCCAGGGCACGCTTGACCCAAATACTCCTCATCCTGCAAGGAAAGGTGGATCAGTTTCCTCCTGAGCACTGCTCCCCTTTTCACCTCACCCCAGACCTACTTCCCAAGACCCTGCAGAAGGCTCTCCATGGGGCTGAGATCTGCCAGGGGGGAAGGAGGTGGGGAACTGAGCATGCCGAAGGTGGGCAATGGTTTGGGCACAGTTTGGCTAGTGGTGAAGGCTGGAGGTCCCTGTACCAGTACCATGCAAATCGCCCCCCTCCTCCCAGAATTCCCTTCCTGGGACTGTACTAGCTCTGTTTTGGAGTCTCCTCTTGGTGGCAAGATCCCTCTCCCTCTCCTCCTTTTATGATGGTGCTGGGGAAGCCCTGTTACCACAGTTCCATTGGAGCCATGGTGACAGGACAAGATGGAGGGGATGCAGGGCTGACAGAAGTACATGGATTTCCTTTGGCTGGCCCTGGCCATCTGGTGATCCATTTAATTGATGGGTGCACCCTCTGGCTTATTCAACAGGAGAAAAGCCCACTATGTCCTCTTCCACTCTGAAAATGAGGCAACTCCTCAAGGTTATTCTCACCTGGCACAGAGTCCCACCCCCAAATAGCCCCCCTGAGGGGTTGACCCCTGGAGAGGTTGATCCAGTCCCAGAATTCTAAATGAGGAATAAATGCTGAAAGTTTGCCCTGAAATGGCATTTCCCTTCAGCTGAATATGTAGCTATTTAAATGGGTGATTTCAGAAATTAGTTAAAGCTGGCAGAGAACAGACATTGATGCTGCTGAGAGGGTATCTGACCTGATAAGAGCCAGGATGCAGTTCTTCCTATGGCAATACCTCTATTGATTTTATTGGGTATGCTCTCTGTGTCAGGCCTTCAGGATTAGACTCTACAGTACTGAAATTAACTATCTTCGTGAGCTGTAGCTCACGAAAGCTCATGCTAAAATAAATTTGTTAGTCTTTAAGGTGCCACAAGTACTCCTGTTCTTTTTGCGGATACAGACTAACACGGCTGCTACTCTGAAACCTATCTTCCATTTGGAGATTAAAGTTTTCACACAATTATGGGTCAGACAGTGCTGGACCTGGCAGCAGGGCACAGGACCTCCCTTCCAGTGCCCCAAAGATTTAAGGAGATGGGACCATTGTTCAATCTTAACAAATACTGCAGTGTACACATCACACATGATCTCCAGAGGGATTTTGTCTCTCAGACAGAATCCATCTTGAACTCTCACTGGGGCAGTGCAGCCTGACACAGGCACAGTCTGGCCCTAAATCAGCAACAACCACATTAATCAGCAATATATGACAATCATGTATGCTAAAGCCTTCACTCCCTTCTTCTTTGGTGCATGCAAGTAATTAGCCAACTAATTAATATTAGGTTGAAAGGCAGTTGGCCATAGTTGAAGTGACATTTTAATGTATATACATCATATTAAACACTGTACACATTTTGACCACAGCCTTCTCACTCATATTTCCTATGTTGCTTGTTACTTTACCCTGTAAACCCTTCATGGAATGGACCGCATGTTCTGATGAGGATTGATGGACCCCTGATTCAGGCATTTGTGCACTATTGCAATAGAAATACAACCATTACCAATAAACTCACTCATTACTCAGAACATACTCATTCAAAACTCCCACCAAAGTCCATAGGAATGTTGACTGAATACAAACTACAGGATTTGGCTCATCTTTGTTACAGTTCAGGCCTTTCACATTAGAAGTGTATCTTATTATGTGTGTCAATATTTAAAGCCAGGCCATTCTATTATACAGCCCAATATTTTTATAGGCTTGTGTAATAGATATTTTATATTTGTAATAAAAAATGTTATCTACATTACAGTGGCACTCTAAATATACTTGCTGTAAAAGGAGCCTTTCTTGGATGCATGAATAGAATTCCTATTAGCATTAATGGAATGTATCCATACCAAATGGAGAATAAACCATTAACTGTGTTTGGTAAATCTTTATCAAGAGATGGTAACATGTAGGGGTTGGGTTTTTAACAATGCTGAAACTCACCATTTCCGGTGATCAATGTCCTAACAGATAAAGCACAATATGGGACATGAGCAGGTGTCTGCTACAGACTACTAATTCACACTAGGTAACAGGATGACCATCTCCTTATGCACCTAGTAATGCGTAGGGAGAAAAAAATGATCATGGGGGACTTAAATTTGAGTGACATGATACTGGCAGCATGAGAAATCCAGCATAAGGCATCATTGGAATTTTTAAACATTATAGATGACAATGTCCTAACTCAGCCAATATGGGGACATTATATATTAGACCTTTACCTAAAAGATAAGGAAGAATTGATCGTAGAACTAAAAGTTAATGATAACTTAAGTACAAGTGATCATGACTTGATGACATTTAAAAAGTACAAGAAGAATTAAGTTCAGACCAGCAAAATATATATATTGCTTTAATTGAGCCAGTTTCACAAAACTGAAAAACATTCATGAACCAAATCAGCTGGGAGAAAGAATTTAATCAGAAAAATGTGATAATTGGGACTCATTTAAGAACACCTAACTAGATGCCTCAGAAGTCACAATCCCACAACTGAAGAAGAATGCACTGGTTAAAAAAAAAAAAAAAAAAAAAAACCACCTACCTGGTTTAATGGGAAATGAAGACAACTATAAAAATAAAACAAACAAAATATAACAAATGGAAGAAAGGGGAAGTTGACAGTTAAGAATATAAATCAGAAGTTAAGAATTGAAGAAAATTGGTAAGGTGTAAGCCAAGGGACATGAAATGAAATCTATGGCCAGCAGAGTTAAAAACAATAAGAATTTTTTCAATGTATTAGGAATAAAAAGAATCCTGACAATGGTACTGTTCCATTACTGGATGGAAATGCTAGAATTATTAATAATGATACAATTGTTCAATAAATAATTCTTCTGTATTTGGGGTAAAAACAGATGATTCAGTCTCATCATATGGTGATAACACTTTTTCCATGCCACTAGTATCTCTGGAGGATATTTAACAGAAGCTACTAAGTTAGACATTTTAAAATCAGCAGATCCAGATAACTTGCATCCAAGAATTTTAAAAGAGCTGACTGAGGAGCTCACTGGTCTGCTAATGCTGATTTTCAATAAGTCTTGTAGCAACAAGAAAGTTCCAGAAGACTAGAAGAAAGCTGATGATGAGCCAATTTTTAGAAAGGGTAAACAGGATGTCCTGGGTAATTATAGGCCTGTCATCCTGACATCGATCACTGGAAAGCTAATGGAGTGGCTGTTAAGGGTTTTGATTAATGAAGAACTAAAGGGGGTGAAGTAATTAATACAAATTGACATGAATGTATGGAAAATAGATCCTGTCTAACTGGATATCTTTTTTTGGGGGCGGGGGGGTGAGATTACAAGTTTGGTTGACAAAGATAATAGTGCTGATATAAAATACATAAAGGTATGGTAAGGTATTTGACTTGGTACCACAACACATTTGATAAAAAACCCTAGAATATAAAATTAACATGGCACACATTAAATGTATTAAAAACTAGCTAACTGATAGTTTTCAAAAGGAACTGTAATGATATAACATCGTTATCAATGACCTAGAAGAAAACAACTTCATCACTGATAAAGTTTGCAGATGACAAAAACTGGGGGAATTATAAATAATGAAGAGAACAAGTCTCTTTCAGAATGATCTAGATCATGTTTTAAACTGGGCACAAGCAAACAGTATGCATTGTAATATGGCTAAATGTAAACATATGCAACTGGGAACACAGAATGTAGGCCATATACAAGGATGGGGAACTCTATCCTGGGAAGCAGTGACTTTGAAAAAGACGTGGTGGTTGTGGTGGATATTTAGTTGAGCATGAGCTGCCAGTGTGACACAGTGACCAAAAGAGCTAATGTGATCCTGGGATGCATACACAGGGGAATCTTGAGTAGGAATTGAGAGGTTATTTTCTCTCTGTATTTGGCACTGCTGCAACTGATGCTGGAATATTTTGTCCAGTTCTGGTGCCCATAATTAAAAAAGGATGTTGATAAATTGGAGAGGGTTAAGAGAAAACTAGTGAGAATGATTAAGGCATTAGAAAACATGCCGTATAGTGATTGAGTTCGAATCTGTTTAGTTTAACAAAGAGAGGGTTAAAGGGTGACTTGATTACAGTCTATACAGGGGTGCTGGAACAATTTTTATAGTGGAGGTACTGAGAACCATTGAACCAAACTGTAAACTCTGTATGTAATGGAAACCACTTCAAGCCAGGCGGTGCTGCAGCACCCCCAGCATCCCTAGTTCCAGCACCTATGAGTCTATAAGTACGTGTATGGGAAACATATTTAATAATGGGCTCTGCAATCTAGCAGTGAAAGCCAGAAGTTGAAGATAAAACACATTCAAACTGGAATAAGGTGTAAATATTCAATGGTGAGAGTAATTAACCATTAGAACATATTACCATGGGTCATGGTGGATTCTCCATGGCAATTTTAATATCAAGATTGGGCGTTTTTTCTAAAAGATATGCTATAGGAATTATTTTGGAGACGTTCTATTGCTTGTGTTATATATGAGGTCAGACTGGATGATCACAGTGGTCCCTTCTGGGCTTAGATTCCATGAATATGTCATTTGGAAGAGGAACACTGTATAATGAAGCATGTGCTTTTTGCATTTTAAAATTTAGAAATGGCTAAAGAGAAAACAATTTCTGCACTCAGTTACTTCTCTGCAACACCATTGATTTTGTTGATGTTGCATGGGGATTCATGACAGCAGAATCTGGCCCACAGAGACAATTTACATCCTGACTGCCCGTTCAATTTCTTTTTTATTGTTTTTGATCACATAATATCTATACTGATCCAGTTATTATTGATTATGGTTAACTATCCAGCACTTTCTGTGGATTTAATGTTGCTTACATTATGCTTGAAACATTTAATCTATACCATGAGTACAGTTTGCCATATAAAATAATTCATATGCGGAACTGGGAACAATAACATTGTATGCTTAAAAGTCTATCACATTTCTTGCTGCAGTCATGTATCCACAACTATTGCCCTACAAATAACACAACAGGCAGGATAAGGGCTTTGCCAAAATGGTGACTATGATATGCCAAGTTGTCAGGAACATTATGTTGAATAATCATAAATAACATATACCTGGTTGCAACGTAATGCTTTTCCTTTTCTAAGATCCGTCACATCTTTATTATCCAAATGTTTCTCTTCTGCATACTGCCTTCCATCTTCTGTATTTACATGAAATGAAGCTATATTTGCATCTGCATTTATATAACGGATACAGGCAGCAGAATTAAGGGCACTCCCTAAAACTCATAGCTTTCAACAGCGATGAACCCTCAAACTGGCTTGCCGTTAGGGTAATCTGGTATCACAGATATAAAGTAATATACAATTACATATAAATGACTATAAGGAAAAGTGTACAGAAAAAAAAATCTGCTACTTTTGCTAGTGTTTCTTAGTACCTTTCTTTCACTTATGAGTAAATTGCAATGTCTTGTTACGTCTAGAAAAATAAATAATTTGTGCTTTTAAATTAATTATACAAGGCGAAAAATGTGTTAGGCTGCTTTAGGATTAGGATACATTGCATGTCTTGGTATTAGCTGATGCCTCCCAACATAGCATAGCGTATGAGCTATTTTCTATTGTCAAATCACAGAGATGTCACAATATTTTAATAAGCACATGCTTCTATAAATAAGAGGGGAAAAAAAACTGGCTACATGTCACCAGCTGCCTCATCATTACTGTTAGCAAATGCCTCGCACAAGCCTGAAGGAGACAAATTTAATGTCAAGTGATAATTTTTAAAACAATGAAGACTACAAGATAATCTAATAAAGTGTTAAAGAAATTTAAACATTGGCAAACATCTTCAATAAGGCTGTTAAGGCAGTGGTTCGAAATCTGAATGATTCAATAAAGTCATCTAATTGGAAAGGTTTAACCAAAGAAATGCACTGACATCAGCTTCATGCAAGGAAGCTCATTAAGAATGCTCATGATCTGAAAGAATTAATTAAAGAGCATGGGAGACTGGGTTGTTTGTCTGAGGCCAATTAACATTTCAGAGCAAACCATCTAAGTAGATTTGGAATTAAGTCACCAGTTGTCCCTCCTATGCCTACAGAAAGCAAAATTCACCTTTGGTGTAACTTCACTGAAATAAGCAAAATTACACCACATTGGTTTGGCCCATGGTCTTTTAGGGTATGTTATAGGGCAGTTAGACACTTGCAGCTGGCCTTTGGCAGTTGATTTGGGGTCACAGGGCATGGATTTTGGTGCTGATTAATTGAAGTGTAGACTTCCAAGCTCAGGCTGCAACCTGAGTTCTAGGACCCTCCCACCTTGCAGATCCTAGAGCCTGGGCTCCAGCCCGAGCGCAGAAGTCTGCACTGCAATTAAACAGGCCTGCAGCCTGAGCCCTGTAAGCCCAAATCAGCTGGCACAGACCAGTCCCTGGTGTCTAACTGCAGCATAGACATACCCTTAGGATAGCTGCATTCTGTATGTCAGTATATTCTTCATAGAGAAAGAATGTCAGAATGGTAATGTCTGATATTTTTTGTTCCTGGAAAACTTGCAGACAGTGAAAGTACAAGGGAATGACATCTCCCACAAGCTGCAGATTTCAAAAGTGAGGAAAAAGGATGAAGGCTTGTATGAGTGCAGGGTGACAGATGCCAACTATGGAGACCTTCAGGAATACAAGGCCCAGGCATTTCTCAAAGTCAATGCTAACAGCCACTCTCGGCGAATGCAGGCCTTTGAAGCATCCCCAATGTGGTTGCAAGATATGAAACCTCGCAAGAACATCTCAGCAGCTGCTCCCAGTAGCGTCCATAACTCTTCCAATCAGCGAATGCGCTCCACCGCCAGCCCTGAAGCAGCAGCTAAAATCCCAAAACAGAGTCCACAATCAGGTATGATAAGCATTTTGAGCATTTCAATGTCTTGCTAACCAGTGTGCAACATGAGATTAACTCAAACTGGATCACTGTGATAGGGAAAGGTTGGTGCCCAATATATACATATATATGCTAAGCATAATCATTGAAACTAAATATGATGGGAAACATTTTCAAAAATGTGTAAGAGGCTTAGGAGTCTATATCTCATTGCAAGTCAATGGGACTTAGGCTTCTAAACCCAGATCCTCAAAGATATTTAACACCCAATTTCCGTTGAAATCAGTGGGAGTTAGGTGCCTACAGACATTTGAGGATTTGGGCCCTAGTGTCTATCTCATTTCTGAAAATGGGACTTAGACGCCTAAGTCACATAAATGCTGTTGAAAATGTTGCACTGTGTATGCTTGAGGAATGGTTGCACAGAGAATATGCATTTGCCATTAGCCAGTCATCAGATTGAAGACACTAACATGGCAATGCCTCATTTTCTGTCACACAGAAATTAACCTCTGTTTTATTTGGAAGCTATGAATAACCTACACTGAAATGAGTGTTTGCCAACTAATATACTATGGTGAATGCTACAATTATACATAGAGTGTGACCCTCCACTGTTACATGATAGTGACGGTGAGAGTGAGGGAATGAAGAAACAGAACACACAAATGATCGAAACAAACTCTTTGAAAATGCAAAATGACCAAAAAAATAAAATAAAAATGAAGTCAGCTGTGCAAGTTAAAGCTTCTGATACTATCTCGCATGATCTTCTCTTAAACCAACTAGGGAAATATAGCCTAGACAAACCTACTATACATGGGTGTACTACTGGTTGGAAAAAACATACGTAGAGAGTAGTTATCAGTGGTTCACAGTCAAGCTGAAAGGACATATTGAGTGGAGTCCTGCAGGGATCTGTTCTGGGTCTGGTTCTATTCAATATCCTCATAAATGATTTTGATAATGGCATAGAAAGTAAAGTTTGCAAATAATGCCAAGACTGGAGGGGTTGCAAGTGCTTTGGATGACAGAACTAGAATTCAAAATGACCTTGACAAACTAGAGAAATTGTCTGAAATTAATAGGATGAAATTCAATAAGGACAAATGCAATGTATGACACTTAGGAAGGAATAATTAATTGCACAAACACAAAAGGGAAAATGACTGCCTAGGAAGGAGTACTGCAGAAAAGGATCTGGGGGTTATAGTAGATCACAAACTAAATTTGAGTCAACAATGTAATTCCAAAAAAAGAAAAGTGATCATAATTCTGGGATATATCAGTGGGAGTGTTGTAAGCAAGACATCAGAAGTAATTCTCCATCTATATTTAGCACGGATAAAGCCTGAGATGGAGTACTGTGTCCAGTTCTGGGCACCACACTTTGGGATAGATGTGGAAAATTTGGAGAAAGTCCAGGGAAGGGTAAGAAAAGTGATTAAAAGTCTAGAAAACATGACTCATGAAGAAAGATGAAAAATAGGGTTTCTTTAGTCTGGAAAAGAGAACACTGAGGGGACATAACAGTTTTTAAGTATGTAAAAGATTGTTATAAATAGGAGGGTGATAAATTGTTCTTTTTTAACCACTGAGGACAGAACAAGAAGTAATGGGCTTAAATTGCAGCAAAGGGGATTTAGAATAGACATTAGGAAAAATTTCCTAGCTGTAGGAGTAGTTAACATTGGAACAAATTACCTAGGGAGTTTGTGGAATCTCCATCACTGGAGGTTTTTAAGAACAAATTAGACAAACACCTGGTAGGGATGGTTCTTAGTAATATTTACTCCTGCCTCTTTGCAAGGTACTGGACTAGATGAACTATGAGGTCCCTTCCAGTCCTACAGTCCTGTGATTATCTGGGTTACTTCTAATTTACTGAAAAAGAATGAAGTTGAGCAAGGTTCTTAAGCATGTGCCTAACTTTAAGCATGTAAATAGAGCTGCTCAAAATTTTTCCAATTGAATGTTTTGCCATCAGAAAATATCATTTAATTGAAACTGAAACTTCCTACGGAAATGTGTTGATTTCCAAAGAAATTCCCTTTTGGGAAATAAATTGGGAAAAATAAGTATTTTGATAAGTCAATACATTCCACTGTGACATTTTTGGAATGGAATGTTTTGATTTTTCATGTCAAAATAAACTTTTGTTTAGAAATTTACTTTATTTTATATATATATAAATGTAAACATTGAAATGCAATGTTTCAATTTTATTGACACAAAGTGTTTTGATTGACATGACATTTTTCCTGTAAATTTCATGTCACAGGAATTTTAGATATCCTTTGTTTTCATTCAAATTCAGAACAAAACTAATTTCAAGATCACAGAATTTCCTGTAAATCAGAACCTGAAATCCTCAAACAGCTCTATCTGTGAGTAATTCCACTTAAGTCAATGGGACTAGTTAGAAGCTTAAAGGTAGACACATATTTAAGCACCCTGGCCAGAATGTGGATGCATCAGGTAATCCATTAAACTATTCTAGTAGCATTACAGGTATAAAAGATTCACTAATTCAATAATTTATCTAACATTTTGCCCTGTAAGGGCTGTGTCATGCCAGTGATCTGGATGCAAACCTCTCATTGATTGTTACGGGCATTCCAAAATCAAAATAACATTCAATCAAGCTCTGAGAGGGCAAGAAGTATGCTTATCTTCATGCTTCGAGATTTTTCTCAAAATGATATTTATTGTAGACCAAGTACAGACAGTCCTAATAATAAAGTATTAGTAATTTAATCTCTTATATTCATGTGTGGTTTCTGATGGAGCAAAGCTTCATGATCCATTCACAAAGCCAAATTCACCTACTGAGGAAAATTGACTTTCACCAGTACTGATTTTGACTCTACTACATATTTTATGTTAATTTCTCCTAATCAACAGTCAAGTGTCATACTGTAACTGACAGTGGAATCTGCAGCAAAAGTTTATCTTTTGAGGCTCAAGATCGATTTTCCTCATATTGAGAAGACTGGGGCCTTAATTTTTACTTTCAGTCTGATTTGGTGATATTTTAGACCCATTTTGAATTCACCTTACAGAGGTGTAAATGCCTACACCAGGTACCAGGCAGTGGAGTATTTGGCCCTACATGTCTAGTGATTCCAACTGAGGAAGAGGAGGCATCCAATTCTGGGACATCAGAATGACAGAACAGAGATAATAGTCATAGGCAGGCACATTGTGGGTGATCTTTCTTTCTAATGTAATTAATCAACATATGTCTGCCCTCATTTTCTTATGCGGTTCAAAAGAAAATCAATCTCTTTTCCCATATTGCTATGTAGTGCTCAAATACAGAAACTGGCAAGAGACAGACATTTTCGTGTTTCATTCAATTTTATGCAGTGAAGGAACCTATCCTAGAGAATGGAAACACTGTTAAAAATTCAAATAAAACTGCATAATTCAAATATTTGTGATTATATTTCATACAATGGGGTAGCCTTGGATACCTTTACCTTTGTTGAGTAGTATCTTGACATCAATGGGACTGCTTGCAGAATAAGGTTTCACTCAGGGCTAGTCTACACTTACCGTCCGGGTCGACGCGGTGAGTTCGACTTCTCGGAGTTCGAACTATCGCGTCTGATCTAGACGCGATAGTTCGAACTCCAGAAGCGCCGCGGTCGACTCCGGTACTCCACCACTGCAAACGGCGGTGGTGGAGTCGACGGGGGAGCTGCGGAGTTCGACCCCGCCGCATCTGGACGGGTGAGTAGTTCGAATTAGGGTACTTCGAATTCAGCTACGCTATTCACGTAGCTGAATTTGCGTACCCTAATTCGAACCCCCTTTTTAGTATAGACCAGGCCTCGGTGTGGGTAACGGTGTCAGAGTTTAGTCCAATAATAGAGTAGGGGGTTGTATTACCTTATGACCAACAGTTAATTTTCTCATTGCATTGATAAGCACATTGCAAAGAAATCTGGGTCTGTTGAACCTTTTCACTGCTCATGTTCATCCAACATTCTTTTGCCAGTTTTCAGTTGGCAATAGAGATCTAAAAAGTAGCACTAGAGAATAATTTCTCAACCCAATGGCAGTTGTTACCATAAAAAAAGCATTTGCCAGCTATTACCATTTTAAAGTACCCGAGGTTACCATATTTTCCCCCTATACTCAGGAGAAAGAATATTCGTGGTAACTGAGTGAACTATATAGCAATGGTTGGTAAATGGCTTATTCTGTATGTATGGTTTATGGGCTTTTATATATCTCTGTGGCTCTTGTATATCTGTTATTTATCTCACAGGATGTTGTGAATATTAATTAAAGTCCACACAGCACTGTGAAATGTTTCAATAAAAATGCTATATATGCTTACAAAATATTATAGTTATAGAAACAGATACAGAATAGACAGAGAGAGTGTGCACCAGAAAGAACAAAAACATGCATTCAAAAAGAAAAATACACTGAAGTAGTATTAAGGTCTATTTTAAAATAAAATAAACAACAGGGAAGCAAAAGTCAGAGCTGTCATAGCTTGACCCTTTGATTTCATATGCCTGGGCTGCTGCAAATGAAGTCTGCCATCACGGCATAAGAGCAATCTGACTAATATGACAGCCTAATATGCATATAATCAGAAAAATGTCTTATGTAGGTGGAGTGATAGACATTTTTCTGCATAATTCATAAGAGTGTATCATATTCCAAAGGTAAAATTACACATTTCATATATCACAAGGTCTTGTAACTATAGGTAATGGTGTAATTTGTTAGGGGCAAACTGTGAAATGAATTTGGTTCTATACAAAAGGGAGCCAAATGAACTAGAGGGACTGGGCCAAATTTGTCTTTTCATTGCTGTAAATCCAGAACAACACCACAGACATCAGTAGAGTCAGTTTAGATTTACACCAGTATAGCTGTCCCACTGAAAATGTGCACATCCCAGATATTACTCCCATTCCAAAAATCTGGGACAACATTCAAAACCATCACCTGCAGCTCTGTTTCTTCTCATTGAGTCTGGGCTGACAGATCACAGAGAGGCCATAGCTACAGATAAATAAATCATTTCAGGCCCAAATTTTGACTGCTTAAATTCAGACTTCTCAGATTCCTAGGAAACCTGTGTGCTTCTCAGGATTCACTAACTCAAACACAGAACTGGCTACATTTTAGTAACCTCCCCCTCATTTTAGAAAGGAGATATTTGAAGAGCAACTCCTTTGATGGCTGGGGGTTCAGTATGTAACCTGGAAAGGAGCAAGCAGGGTCTTTGCATCTTGTAGCACAAACTGAATTCATTGAATCAGGAAGACCCACAGCAAACTTCAGTACCAGGTAGGAGGACAAAGGGAGGAAATAACATTCTTGGAATCTGCTGATTCTGGTAAATGGATGTGCCCCTTCTCCCTTCCCTCCCCCGCTCCTGCCATTTGGGTCTGTGGAGTCTGTAGTTCTGAATCTACCAGCTTCATATGCAAGACACACTTTTATGCCCAAACTGTAGTGTTATAGAATATTCACCAACTTTTTTCTTTCTGTCTATATATGAAATCTCCATATATAGCCAGCCTACAAAAAGCCAGCAGCCTTCACTGAGGTCACTGGCAAAATTCCCATGGATGTCACTGGGAACAAGATCAGACCCTTTGGGGCTGATTTTTGGAAGTGTTGAGCATCCACAATGCCAGCTGAAGTCAGCGTAGCTGTGGTTGCTCAGCACTGCAGAAAATCAGGATCATACATATTTGGGGTTTAAAATAAATTGATTTTGTTTTCTTAAACCTTTTCTATATCTATTTAATAATTCCATCAATAAGATAATGTGTAGGTAATAGGCTATATACTATCCATTACAATTAGATATTTTTACATAGTATAATCTTTATTTATTTTTACTTAAAAGGACTTGCATATTCACCTTTTCTGGAAAAAAACAATTATTTTTAGTTAATCTCAAATAACAGAATAAACTATGAAATTATTAGTTGCTACTCAGTAAATGTGGACCTCAGTCTGCAAAGTGCTAAATGCCTTCAGCTCCCATTGTTCTCACTTGTGACGCAAGGAGAAATAATGATATGAGAAAACAAGAATGAGCAACAAAGGAGAACAAACACCTCTCTCGATTAAGGAGTGACATAACAGACTCCAAACACTTCTACACGCTCTTTTCTGTGAAATAAAGTATGGTCCAGGGAATGATATTTTCCTACTTGAATGGTATACCTTGATCACCTTCAGTGCTCATATAGATTGTGATGATCACAACACATCTTCCATTCTTCTCTTATCCTGGCCTTCCTTCCCCATGTGCAGCCATGCCTTTTCATAATAAAATCTTCCCATCTCTTTGGAGGTTGGCTGAGTGGTTGTTTCAGTTCCTGTGGGTATCACTCAGCGACAGCTGCAGTCCATTGATTGTCAGCGAGCCTAGCTATATGCCTGGCCCATTGAATTTTACTATACCTGCTTTAATTACTGTATACCATTCATTCTGATTAAAGCAAAGCAGACTGGTATACAGTAATTAAACAATTGATAGAAGTGTCTATAAATTGTATTATAAAGCTATGTCTGGGGTGAGACTATTTTTGTTCCAAATTCTACCTTAAAGTAAATTTTTATGATGAGATTTTTGTTAGGCTGGGATTTTCAAAGGAGAGGAAAGGAGTTAAGTTGTTAACATTCTTAGGGTTCTTTGAAAAACCAGTTTCATTTATTTTGTATATATGCTTATTCCAGTCTTTGGGCACCCTGGAGGCAATCCTAGTCCCACTGAGGTCAATGACAAAACTCCCATTAACTTCAGTGGGTCCAGGAATTCATCTCCTGATGCTTATTAAAATACATAAATATATTAAAACAGTAGCAACTGCCCCCAGCCTTCCATACAACCACCAGTCTGTAAGAAAATATTATAAAACAAAAATCTCACCACCTCTCACATTCCAAATAGAGATAACTGGTTTGAGACCTGAGAAGAATGTACACAACAACAACTGCATTTCTATGTATTTGATGATTTTCTAAATGTTCTAGTAATTACAGGGCTCAGTCCTGACAGGTGGTGAGCTCTGTGACCTGATCCCATTAAGCACATAAGCACACGTTTAACTTTAAGCACCTGTGTATTCCCACTGTAGTCAATGAGAGTATTCACATGCTTTAAAATTGAGCACATGCTTAAATATGTTGCTGGATGTGGGCCACCTTACTGAGTTGAGCCCTATAAGAGGATTACTTTTCTGAGGCAAGCGTGGAAAGTAATATCAGCTGTGTTGTTCTGGGTAGTTGCCTTCCCTAAACCCAGTTCAGTATGTTGGAGCCATAGTAGATCTGAAAATGGAAATGTTCATTTTGAAATATCTTTCCATGCTCAGAAATTAATCACACCTATATTCAGATCTATCCTATATATGTACATACCACATTTAGTGATCCATCTACCTAACTAGCTATAGATATTGTCATGTACGTTCTTAAGTGTATCACTTATTTTTTAATCATTTAAAAATTGCTTTAACCTCTATGGCTTACCTCACCTCCAGAGCCAAAAATGATACATTTCATGGGGGAGCCTCTGAGGAATCTCTTTAGTAGAGGGAGCATAGAGCAAATAATTCAGTTCCACATGTCTGGTACAACTGCCAATTAACCACTGGGAAGAATACACATAGCCATGCAGTTTTTGTTTGTCTGTTCATCCAAATTACTTCTCATTGCTGCTCAATCTTGTACCAGGACATTGGAAATTGCAGTGCATGTGATAGGACACCCTTAGAATAACGGATGGGGTTTCCTTGCTTCAGAAACCATTACCTGACAAATACACAGCAATATGGAAGGCATTTTTGCCTGGTTTTGGATATGAAACAGGAAACTTCCTTTCTTTGATGGAAGACCCCACTCCTTTCACAAAGGTTACAATGTAAGAAAAATGGGCCAAATTCTCTGCTGGCTTAAATGGATAAAACACTACTGAATCCAACAGAGCTGCATCTGCTTATAGAACAGAGAAGTAATCCCTGTAAATGTATTTTAATGTTACACAGGAGCATGGGGTGAGAGTGGAGAGTCCTGGCTTTTACCAGTTCATATTAGGTGGGGAGGCATAACAAGCTGGCTGGGAACTGAAAGACGAGAAAGAAAGAAAAAAAGAACATAGCTATTTGGAATTATTTTGGAGTTTATTTTTTTCCCCTGGATGGAATCTTTCCTAGGCAATTCACTCTGAAAGCTTAGCCCTGGTCTGCTCTAAAACACTGCACTCTTAGTAATTAGTCAGTCGCTGAGAATTTTCACTGGACTAAATCATTCATAAGGCACAGCAATGCTAACATGAGATACCCTTCTCTGGGTGTGAGCAGTAGCTATAATAAAAATAATGAATCCTGGTTGGTTGTGTAGAAAGTTGGATGTCATTTGAAGAACATACGATGATCTCTCGCCGCACCATGCACAGGGTGTTGGGTTTTTTCCCCTTTTCATTTTAACATTTCATTCACAAAGTGCCTCTGACACACTTTGTTATTGCAATTCCCCCCCCTCTCCCCCTCCCCACGCACACCTCATTGAAGTTTGACCCCCACCTACTGGCAAATGCTATTTGTCTGGAACAAAGCTTTCTAACATAATGAAAAGAGTTAAAACATAAAATTGAAAGATAATAGCCACAGCCTGTATTGTAGATACTACTCATACAGACTCGACATGCTCTGCAACAGTGACTAAAACACAGTTAGAAAACCATTTTGTTACTGCTGTTTCTTCTGCTGCTACTGTTGCTATTACCTCGGCTGCTATTGTTGCTTCCACGCACAGTGTCCCTGGAGAAACTGTCCAGCAAACTAATGCCTGCAGAAGAGCAGTGCCCATTGACACAATTAAAAACAAAATACACTGCAGAACACCACAATAGATCTACTGTATTCCCCCTCCTCCAATTCCTCCTGTGCCACTGAACAAAATGTTAAAATAAGATTTGTTGGAGCGGGTGAAAAAAAATTAAGAACTGAGGAAAAAGCAGTAGATTGTCACTAAATCATTAATGGTCTGATTCTCGGTTGATGTAGGCCTATTGGCTTCAATGGAGCAATTTTGATTTATACCAGGCCTTTAATATTATAGTACTGTACCTGCCTGAATTTTCATCTGCTGAAACAACTCACACATTTATTTATTTCTTGAAACATACAAAAATATCTGTGAGTGACCATGCTATGCACTAGGTGCCTACAACATAGAATATGGGCAAAGGACTGTCCACGGTTCTAACCACCCCAACTTCCATCACCCTGGGGGAAAAAGTAAAAATTAGATTTAAAGGGAATGGTAGAGAAGCTCAGTGATTTAGAATTCATGGGAGGATGGAATTAAAACATTGAGAGAAACCCTCTAGGCCGGATTCTCCCATCACTCCATTTTGACACCAATATGACCTAATGGATTTTCATGGTGTTACTTAAAATTTACACCAGTGCAAATGAGGGGACAATCAGGCCAACCACATCTAAAAGATAAGGCTGAACATTGCCAGCTGGGGGCAAAAGGTGATATGTGGCTTGTATACCTAGCACAGAGCTATTTCTCTATAATAAGCAATAATTCTTCAGTGTCTGTGATGAATATAAGCTTATATTTGCAGATGTTCTTTTTATGGAATTGCTTCTGAACGCTTGATAGGTAGTATTAGGGCCAATCCTAGTTAGGGTTTGGGTTTTTTTGGATTTTTTTTTTGAGGAATGGATGAGTGGTATGTAGGAGGAGGAGACTGGTGCAATTAAGTTTTGAAATGTGACTCACATTTTTGTGGATAATTTGAAGGTCTGTTAACCAGCCAGAAGTTGTATTGTTATTTTGGGTTTGGGCTTAAGGTATAAAAAGGTGTGACAGCCATGCTTAGTTAAGATCAAGTTTGAGAAGCTGATCAGCCATATAGCTCTCAACAATTAAAAACGTCAGTTCAAACAAATTCTAGGTCATTGGTGAGCAAGCAACATTAAAGCACTGGTTTATTCCTTTGTCTATCATGCATTTTTTTAAAAAATGTCTACAATATTTTAAGACCACTGTTTCCAGTGTGGAAGCAAAGAACACCACTGTTCAGCGCTCAAGGAATCAAATAAGAATATTCACAGAACATGCTACCAATGTTTCCCAAATATTAGGAGTAACTACCAATTCACTGTTAGGATTTTAGCTGGACTATCAGAGCCTGCAACCTGCCTTGCCTATTCTTACCAAAACTGGATCTTGGGCTGTTCCTGAATCCAGTTTGAGTAACCAGAAGCGACATTTCAGAGGCCACTATACAAAGGCCCCTTATATCTCAACCCTTTCCCTGAGAAGTAATTACTCATGCGAGTAGGCTGTTGAAGTCAATGAGAATAGACATATGAGTAAAGGATATTCAGAGTGAGGAAAACATTACACAATCAGGCCGTAAATTAGGGAAGGGAAGTCAGATATGGGTAAACAGTATTTTTGGGCTCAAAACTGAATGGATACAGTGAATTATAAAATAATATATGTTAGACATGGAACAGCCAATTAGATTGTCCAGCCCATCTTCCTGCAAATACCTGATTGGACCCAGCATAAAAAGCTGAAGTACAAGCATGTCTACTCATGACTGAGAACTACTGATATACACAACCTCATACTCTGAAGGGTTAGTCTGAAGTGGGTCAAGAAAGCTGTAAGATCCAGACAAGAATAGAAGGATACAATAAAGAGTGACAACAAACTAAATATATAGCTTGGATCATCCATGTCAAAGTACAGTGGTGACTAGTAGATTATACAAGAATTGAATAGATCCTTTCCTCAAAACTTGGAATGAACTCAACCCAGTACCTTTTCTGAGCTCTGAAAACTTCAGGTTTCTCTCTCTCTTTTTTTTTAATGCATCAACACTTAGGTCTTGTCTACACAAACATTTAGTTTATGGCAAGCTGGGGTGTGAGTCTATCCCGTACTAGCCTGCTGCACACTTATGGTCTGTCTGGAGCTTGCTGCCGCACACTAACAGTTCCTTAGTGCACTTTTATCTATTCCCATTTCAAAGTAGGGCAGATCAGACCATACTAAGGAACTGTTAGTACATGGCAGCAGGGTCCACACAGATAATTAGCGTGCAGCAGGCTTGTAAGGGGTAGATTCACACCCCAGCTTGCAGCAAACTAAATGTTCACGTAGACAAGCTCTTAGCCTCACAATAGTTCCCAAGACAGTTAACGTCTATAAGTATCTGGGAGAGAAACATATTCTTGTGGTTAGAGTACAGGGCTTGAGAACAGGACACTTTGTCTCTAATACTGACTTGACCGTTAATCCTTGCTCTTCCACAAACTCAGGCAAATCACCAGTAATCTCTCTGTGTCTCATTGTACCAATTTGTACAGTGGAGACACTACTACTTACCTTTCTCACAGGATTGCTAGGGGTCTTTGATGTTTTTATATTTGCTTTGAGATTCTCAAATGGAAGTCACTATAGAAATGCAAAGTAGTAATATTCTCATGGGAAAAAAAATCTGTCCTTGCAAGATTTCTGGCCTCATTTCCAGACCCAAAAAAGCTTAGATAAGCTTCTCATAAGTATCTGAACAGAGTGCTGAACCTAGTGAGTTCACATCATTAGCAGCAACACACATGAATGCCACATATCATGGGGTAAATATACTTTCATT
This sequence comes from Mauremys mutica, assembly GCF_020497125.1. Taxonomy (NCBI): domain Eukaryota; kingdom Metazoa; phylum Chordata; order Testudines; family Geoemydidae; genus Mauremys; species Mauremys mutica. The sequence goes on along the minus strand of NC_059073.1, from coordinate 187,873,703 downwards.
AAATTGTTTCATGTCAAGATCTCCTGGTCATGCTAATGGCAAAAACCTTGCCTAGTCATATATAGTTTAGTAATATAGTGTAAAACAATATATACTTTAAAATGAAACAGGGCAAGCAGTGATTTTTGGGCTCAACACTGAATGGATACAGTGAATTATAAAATAATATGTTAGACATGGAACAGCCAATTAGATTGTCCAGCCCATCTTCCTGCAAATACCTGATTGCACCCAGCATATTTTCTGGGGTTTTGTCCAGTCTAGTCTGACAAGTCCCAAGTGATGAAGCTTCTACCACTTACAAGATTATTCCACAGCCATAGCCTGTGGGATGACACAGTCAAACTGATCTGCAAGAAAGATTGTTTGAACAGCAATATTTTGTATGGACTGGAAGCAGGGACTGGAAGCGGGCAGGGAGAAGTGTGTGACTGGAAGCCCAGTTAGGAGGATACTTCAATACACAAGAAAGGAAATAATGAATGATGAACAAGAGCTTTGCTTGAAGAGGTAGAAAGAAAAGGATGCATCTTTAGGATGTTGTGGAGGAGGAAGCAGCATGATTGGATGTGGCCCGCATGCATGGGCTAAGGGCAAGGGAGAACCCCAAAATAATGCCAAGGCTGCAATCCTTCCAAGCCTTTGGTCAATTTTGTTGGTCTTCTCTGATTTCCTTTTAATGTTCACAGAACTGAAAGTAATATTCCAGACATGGCAGCGCCACACTGAGGTTGACTAACTTTATGTCTTGTATATATAACTCAACATTGCACTAGTCTTATTTGCAACCAGAGCAGATTATCCATGGATGCCTTATTTTCTAGCCACAATCAGTCCTAGCTCCCTTTCATCATTACCCCTTACCTAAGTTTCTCATTGCCAGTTTTGGACCATTCTGCTCCTGCTTGCATTTCAGCAAGTTAATCTCATTTTGTTATTTTCTGTGTATGTTTGTATTCTCTCTCTCTGTCTTTGTCCTTACAAGTCTTTTCAAATCCTCTAAATTTTGGCCTAGATTGTAATCCTAGGCACAGCTCTGAGCAAGATGTGGCACCAACCCAGGAAGGCATCATGACTCAGAAACATAGTGCAGACACAGTTCCCTCCTCTGCTTTCCCCTTTGCTTTGAAGGTTGGAGTATAGTCATTTGTTATTGTCCTCTACCAGCAGCAAACAACAACACCAGCTTTTACTGTTTTGCTGTGCCAGCCAGCAAGTTGTGAAGACAGAGCCAGAGATCTACCTGTTCACCTGCCCCACTATTTGGAAGAAGGAAAGATAAAGTGATCACATAACACCTGATTACACCTATATACCTGGACCCAGTCTAGGTAGCTTGCACAGAGGTTTAAGGGGAGTTCTTATGGACTAGTCCCTGTCAGACCCTTAATGTCTTCTGATAATTTAACTAATGCTCCGGTTATTCCTTCTTCCAAAACACTAAAGGTCAGAAAGTAACAGACCCTTACATAGGTGTGCAGGGGAGAGGCACACTTAAGGATCCCCCTTCATTCCATGGCTCGCTTTGTGCAATGGCCTGTCACAGTTCCAGTCCCACAGTTCAGGAACTGATGATGCAATCTGTGTAACTCCCCTAGTCATTGAGGTAGCCTTGCACCACCACCAGCTCAGATCAGAATGTCCCAGTCTGGTTGCAAGGATCTGGACTCTATAACTCCTCACATACATACATCAATAATGGGCACTGAAGGCTAAGGGTAGAAAGAATTCCTTCCCCAAAATAAAATTTATTCTCAGATTAGTTTAAGGCAAATTTCTTCAAAGTAGAGTATGTGTGCACATTTTAGTTGCATAAGAGCTAGGGAATAGAACAAGTCAGGATTTTTTTCTTTTTTGGTAAAGAATGCTTTTTTTTTAAATTGGAAAATACCTTGTTGTTGAAACCAAAACTGTTTACAAACCAGGGTCAGTTTTGATGAGTTCTCCTTACTCATAAAAACTATTGAAAGAAAATTTTGAAGTTGTCACAATATCAAAATATTTCATTGTAAAAAATATAGAAACACATTTTTTCGAGTCCAAGTGACATTTTGGATTGAAATTTCAGTACAGTTAGATTTAAAAAAAATTAAAAATGAACAAAGGTTGAAATAAAAATGAAAGACACTGAAATTTTCAAAATAAAATGATTGTTTGACCTGAACCAATTTTTTCCCCAGATTTTGGTTCATTAAAATTTTTGGGATTTTCCACTTTTTGACCTGATTCAGGATGGGATTTTTCTTTTATATCTCAAAAAATTTTACTGGACAAAAAAAAACTTAGGGAGGGTTGAGATTTCCACAGTTGAACAAAGATAATGATGGATAGAATGAAGACAGAGAGGAATTTATTCATTTCAGGAATATGTGAAATAATACACAATCAAAGCTGAAATTAAATGAACCTTCCTGGTTTGAACAAACACAAAACTCATACAACCTTTCAATACACCTGGTTTAAGATTCATAAATAGTTTGAATGAATGTAGGGCAAATATTAAATTATTCTGGATTGATTTTACATGGAAATCATGCAGAATTTTGACTGGATTTGGCTTTTAGACTTAGGTTATATGAAACTCAAATCTCAAAGAAAAACATGAAGGAGAATCCAAGTCTGAAAACTGTGAACTGAAGAAAATGCCAGAACAAATTTTTGCAATGAAAAACAGCCAATTTTTCACAGTTCTATTTATGATTTAGAAGATCAGAGGAATACAAGACATTCAGTGTAGTTAAAAAATGTATATACACATGTGGTGTTGAAAGCCTCGTGATCTGTATTGAGACCACATGACGAACTGAAAGGTTTGTGCTTAACTGTACTAGTCCTGGTCTCTGAACACCAAACCTTCACTTTGCTCATTAATCTGAGAGTTAGTCTGATATTCCAAATCCTGAAGGCCACATTCTTAACCAGCCTGCATTCAGTGGGACTGCTGTGGAGTAGGATGCTAGTCACTGTGAGTAAAGTACTAAGAGGATCTGGCCATTAGAATTGAGTATATCTGCAAGGTAGTAAGAGCTGGGCAGATGAAAGACACTCAGATACCCAAACATTCTGCAGAGGCTAGCTGTTCCTAAGGGTGTGCCTAACTAAATTTGTTGAAGTTCCATGCTCCTAGAAGCAGATTGCCTTACACCTCAGCTAGGTAAGCACTTTCGGGACTTTGAGCAAATATATCTGCAACTAGGAGAAGCTAAAACGGTTGCAAATTTTACATAACTGGTATTTTCAACCTAAAGGGAAAACAAAAACAGATTTTTAAAAAATGTGATTTTGTCTGTAAAATTTTATCTGATCAATAACCAAATGGAAGCTGGAGACTCTACTCATTATCAGGACTGTGAGCCTTGCATGAGTCACATGACCAATTGACCTTTTTGACCAATTGTATTCTGCAGTTATACTTTTGAAATCATCCCTTTTGCTGAAAAGTAACATTTGAAATGTTAACAGTCTAACAATAATGGTAATTACAGAATAAAGTTAACATTCACTAGTATATATGTACACATTTAGGTTTTATCTGTCCATGTTAGCTTTAAAGATGGGTTTACTATTTTCAACACTAAGGCCAAAATTTGTTAATTTTTATTTTTCATAAGTGTGTGGAACACTGTTCAACACCCTGCCACCATACCGACATTTAAATAAAACCACATATTTGTATCAAAGGGATTCTCAAAGATTTTCATAGTATGCGCCACATTTAAGAGCTTTCCATGGAACCCTCTCCTCCCATTCACACTCATATCTGTGTCAAATAGAGTATTTGGATACATGGAAAAGTAATGTTAGGAAAATATTTAATGTATGTTTCACTTCTTTCAATGCACTTTAGCAGCTGGAACAAAAAGAAGACCCAGCACCATGTGACCAGCCAGCTCTCTTCTCACTACCAGCAAGTGCTCTGCACCAGTGGTTCAAGGACCACAGTTTGAGAATCTCTGGTATAAATATTAAGTAGCATTTATTTAGTAATATAGCAATAGTGCACACACATGCCCTTTCTTCAGACCACTATCCTGAATCCTGACAATCATACTCAAGCTTTGCACAGCACTTGTGTTGTGCAATAAAATCTCTTTTAGCTGTTAATTGTTAATTATAGAAAAAAAAACTTTTAGAAATGGCAGGCATATGAGTGATAAACTTTGGAAATCCACAGCCAGATAAACAGTTTGTAACTAGTATTGCTGTGCTCACATTTCCAGTGGTGCTCCTCATTCTCTGGCCAGACATGTACACTAGAAGTCCATCTGAACCAAAGCCCTGGATCTGAACATCCTGAACTTTGGGAACATTTGGATCTGGATCCAGATATGAAGTTTACATCTGGCTTTAGTCTATATGAAGTGTTGAACCAAAAGGCCAGATTTAACCCCCTCTGACCTTTTGGGAAATCGAGATCTGGATTTGAAATTTGCACCACAGTCTATTTCTGTTACTTAGTGCTTTATCATATCATAAAAGAAGAAACTAAGAGGAATAAAAAATAGCTTCCATCAGTGACTTCAAAAGAAACAGGATGGAAACTTAAACAGTTGCTCTTTGTTTTATTGCTTTGATGTGTTCTGTGCTTTGTATATGCTTCCCACTACTCTCAAATAGGGAAGGGAGCTGTTTTAGCCTATATGAGAATGAAGAAACTTATTCAGTGCTTCACTGACAAATCTGAATACGTTTAGACTCCTACTGTATTTCAAAGGGATCTTTGAAAAGATAAAAGTGCATTTAATCTTCACCACTATTCATACTCATTCATTGTAGCTTAGAAATCAATTTTATTTGATAGGAGATATTACTAGAAATGTGGCTGTCAAGATTGGGTGAGCATTTTGAAAAGAAATAAAACTACTTAGAACAAGTAAGACGCAAATATTGCATTGGGATGCTATAGGGTCAAACCCTGAGATGGCTTAAGGATTCTGATGCAGGCCTATGATGACCATGTTACATAACTAAAGTAACCTCAGATATTCCTAACAGCCTCTTTTTATTAAGAAATATGAAATATTTTAATGTCAGGCTTGTTCCCAAGAAGCTCACTTAAGCTTTAACGTGCACATGCTGTATAAAATATGATCTAAAAATCTTTGAAAAAAACCAAACAAACAAAACCACCCCATCACAGACAGAAGAACCTGCAATTTGTGTGCTGGAAATGATATAATCTGGAGGATACATTTATGCAATGGTTGAGAGAAAAGGATGCCATCTTGATTATGCAGCACATCATCAGTTCTGGGTTCTACAAAAATGGTGGCTGAAAAGAAAAGATTGGTCGCAAATATTGCAGTTTTGCCTTTTCAAAAACTGAAACAAACACTTAGGTCAGTTTCATTTTGTACAGTAGTAGTTTCCTTCAACATCATGTTATGGTTTTCAAACTGTCAAGTTATGTCATCATTAAATAATTGTTCAAAATAGGCCCTTTTAAAAAAATATCCACATGGGATTTGTGAACATTTGTCCTTAAACTGTGTTGCAGATTTCATGCAGAGAAGGTGTGATTCTATGACTTCAAAGAATTTTATTGACCAATTCAAATAGGATTCTATGGATAAGACAAAGATCACAAAATGATAGTAAAAATGCTTGCAAATATAAAAATAACATGAGGTAGTCTGACTGTAGAAAAAAGTCCTCCTTTAACTAAGGAAAAGAGGAAAATCTCATGAAAATATGATGAACCATAAGCTTGATTTAAAAAAATGTAAAGTATATAAAGAAAGGCTACATTCCATGATAAAAAGAAATGATGTACACAAGACACTACAAGCAACAAATAAAACTGAGTTGCAGTGGCCTTTGGGTCCAATTTGTAAACAGTTGTGGATTTGAGCAATTATCCATAGCGAGTAGATCCACTGCAGTCCCGTGAGCAAATTTACTCATGTGCAGAATCAGGTCCTTAATATCATATAATACCTTATTCTACTGTACATGAGGCAGTCAAATAGCAAATTAGCCTAAGAAATTAGGCTACCATCTCTTAAGCAAAGTGAGCAGTCATGGGATAAGAGGGAAGGTTCTCTCATGGATTAGTAACTGGTTAAAAGACAGGAAACAAATAAGTGGGAATAAATGGTCAGTTTTCAGAATGGAGAGAGAAATAGTGGTGTCCCTCAGGGATCTGTACTGGGTCCAGTCCTATTCAACATATTCATAAATGATCTGGAAAAAGGGGTAAACAGTGAGGTGGCAAAATTTGCAGATGATACGAAACCACTCAAGATAGTTAAGTCCCAGGCAGACTGCAAAGAGCTACAAAAGGATCTCTCAGAATGGAGTGACTGGGCAATAAAATGACCGATGAAATTCAATGTTGATAAATGCAAAGTAATGCACATTGAAAAGCATAATCCCCACTATACATTTAAAATGATGGGGTTTAAATTAGCTGCAGGTGTGGTCGCCCCATCTCAAAAAAAGATATATTGGACATGGAAAAGATTCAGAAAAGGGCAACAAAAATTATTACAGGTATGAAACGGCTGCTGTATGAGGAGATATTAATAAAACTGGGACTTTTCAGCTTGGAATAGAGACAACTAAGGGGGGGTGATATGGTAGAGATCTATAAAATCATGACTGGTGTGGAGAAAGTAAATAGGAAGTGTTATTTACTCATTCTCATAACACAAGAACATGGGGCCACCATATGAAATTAATAGGCAGCAGGTTTACTACAAACAAAAAGTAGTATTATTTCACATAACACACAGTCAACCTGTGGAACTCCTTTCCAGAGGATGTTGTGAAGGCTAAAACTATAACAAGGTTCAAAAAAGAACTAGATAAATTCATAGAGGATAGGCTCATCAATGGCTATTAGCCAGGATGGGCAGGGATGGTGTCCCTAGCCTCTATTTGCCAGAAGCTGGGAATGGGCGACAGAATGGATCACTTGATGATTACCTGTTCTGTTCATTCCCTCTGGGGCACCTGGCATTGGCCACTGTCGGTAAACAGGATACTGGGCTAGATGGACCTTTGGTCTGATGCAGTATGGCCGTTCTTATGTTCCCAACTCCCTTTGACTTTCAATGGGAGTTGGGCACACAGCTTCCTTAGCCCTCCTTGGAAATCCCATGTATAAATTGCAGTGGGTATCATTACAAAGTCCTCATTTGTTCTACGCCTACAAGGGGTATTTGCAATACCTCAGTTAGTTCAGATAGTCTTGTGCATTTACAGTGGATAAAAATCCTTGTAATGGCAACTTCTGTATATGAAAGTTACAGTTAGGCCAGTTACTCATATTAATTCCACGTACTACGAGCCACCCTTTTATTTGCAAAAGGAAGCAGTATATTGGGACCTGGAATTTAATTTGATCTCCATTCTAACAGGGAAAGGAAAGAAAATATTTTTGGCTTTACCTAAAACTATATTCTCTAGGCAAAAGAGGACAGCTATTTAACTGGACAGACATCTGTAAACTGAAGGGGCAAAAAACCCACTTGTTCTAGCATCTTTGTTATCATTCACTTCCTTTGTCTTTTAATTATACATATTATAGCTCTATGAAGTCACATGTGCACTTTTGTTGTTGTAAGGAAATTCAGGGTCACACTTGATATTGAAGTTCTACATGTAAATAGGTTATAAAGGATTAATAGATGTTTTCCTCCATGTTAAATCAGTGATTGGGGTTCCAAACCTCAACATGTTGCTTATAAGCATTGACAGCGCTATCTACAGATGACCTGACCGCCATCTATAAACACATGCTGATTGTATTTGTAACATCTAATCAATCATTTAATAACCCTTTATAAACAGAACTTTAAAGAAGAGTATGGTCACATTCAGTTTACAACTTTCCCCTAAAGTAATGTAAGTCCTTTTGCACTTGCTGAAAACACTTATTTATGATGTACAGCAGTGGTCTCACACTTTAAGACCTAGCATTTCACACATCAAGAACTCAAAAATACTTGCCATGCCACCTTTTCAATTTTAATTAGCATAGTTCTGAGGGATCTTACATTAAATCTAATGTCACAGTGTAAACATCATTCTCTTAGGTTTCTGAAGAGAAAAAAATTGGAAGATCTGATTACTCAAAAATAAATATATTTCAAACAGTTTAGCATACATTTCTTCCCTTACACTGCACTGCCATTCTCCAAGGTTCCTTAGCATTGCTTTTATTTTGCAAGCAAATATTTTGCAGCCAACAATAGACTGTTTTGTTAGTAAGCAAATACTATCATTACTGAGCAACTTTAGAAATTATTTTGTAAGGAATGCTTTGAGGTGGAAGGTGTTTAGATTTGTTTTTCTCTGTATATCGTAATTGGATTACATTGTTTAAAAAGACATACAAAAAAAAAAACCTCCCTGGGACTGAAATACTTTGTATGTGTTGTTATTTGCAGTGCATGCCAAGACATTCATGGGCACCAGAGCCAAGCTGGCGAGCTAATTAAATATATAAAATGTATGTGTTTAAAACAGCCTTATAAGGAGCATTGGAAATCTGCAAGATGAGCGAATATCTTATAACTTCTTCCGCAGGTGCGAGGATAGCTACAAGCCATGGACTTTCTGTCCTGCTTCTTGTTTGTGGCTTTGTGAAGGGTGCTTTGCTTTAATCTAAAAGTGCTGACTTTTTCCAATATCACTTTCTCTTCTTAAAGCAAAGAGCAAATCGCCTGTAAAATCCACGGAGCGGACAGCAAAGTTGACCCTAACCTCCAACCACCACTCTGCACCCAATGTACTCTAATTCTCTACACATGGAGCACCTTCAGGAAGTACAAAAAACAAATATATATATTGTTTAAACATATAAATATATATATGAAGAGGATACCACATTTTCTTGATCTATATTATTTTCTTTGCTGTATCACCGATCATTTATTTGAAGAGAACTGGTGTGATGTAACAGGACATTTTGTAACAGCAAGACCTAGTTTCCTTTTCTTTCAGCAAGTAGAAGCATCATATCCTTGACTGCTCAGGGGTTGGCTTGCAAGTCATCGGTATTATACAAATTCACTATGGATGATATTTGGTTTCCTTCTTTGAAAGAACTGTGGCAGCCATGAGGCAAACAGTGGCCAAAATAAATAAATAAAAAATTAACCAACAAAAAATCCCAAGAGAACAAAATGACTCAGCATCACCTCTGACCAAAAAAAACCCCTCAGAAACTTTGATTAAAAGCCAATTTTTTTTGTGAGGGTCAGGAGTGCAAAACAAAAATACCAACATTGCAAAGCAACTAACAGGACTAAAGGACGTTATTTCTGAAGACAAGCAAGAAGCACTATTGAGGGTTTTTTTTTAATTTTACTTTTTTGAATTTTTTCCTCTTTTTCCCCACCTCCTCCCTTTTCCTCTCTTTTCTCTTGGTTTGTTTTTTGTTCAATGGTGGCAGTTGATGACGTAGGCCAACCCCTATTGACTGTGTGGTGGTAATATAAATACATTTTTTTGTGTGTGTGTTCTATATTTCGATGTGTTTTCTCTGATTTTGCAACTCCTGTATATGCAAAACTAACTTCAATTCTGTAAATTGCTTACAGTATGTGTGATATAACTTCACAGTAGACATACCATGGTCCTCATGCAAGCCAGTTTTTAATATTATCTATATGTCGTGCCACCAACAGACATTTTTGTTTCCTTTTTTGATGAAGCATTATTTTTTAATTTGTAATTCAGTACTGTGTGGATTTTGTAATACATGCATTCACTTCCACTGGTTTGACCCCTTGCAGATGGCAATGCAGCCCTCTGTTTACTCTGTAAAATGCACATTAAAATTTGTTATGGTCTCTGAACAATGAATTATTTTACTTGTGTGTATACTATGTTGTAGTCTGGTGGCTCAAACCCCTTTTAAATTTTATGTTTACTGAGGATTAAATTATTTTATCATCAGAGAATGTAAACTGTAAGTCTGCAGGCAAATATTGCATGCAAGCAAGGTCAAGAGAAAAAAAAATCAGAATGTACTCCTGGAAGATTTTCTTGTAATGATGAGTTTTAGTCAAGTGAAATTTTTACAGTGATTCACTCAATTCACTTAAGAACTCTTCTTGCTATGGCTAGCCATTGTTCTTTCATACTCTTCATTATATTTCTTTATGCCTATGACGTGAAAATGAAAATGTTGCTTTGGCTAGAAGTAATATACATAACATGAATTACATTAATTAATGAAGGAAGGGAAAACTACAAATATTTGTTGATTAAATCAGCTAGGTAGCTTTTAATATCCTTCCCTCTTTTCACCCCAACTGAATAATCCAAATCCTTCCTGCTGTTTCATATACTAACTCAGACAAAAATGTTACAATACTTTACATGGTTCAGTGTATTATTTATTAGAGGACTCTGTAACTATGTCTGGTCAGCTATAAAAGACTGACCCCCTCAACATATTTTTTCCCTTATAGACAAGAAAAATTAGCTTAGCTACATTTAACATCCTACAAGTATAAGGCCTATATATTAAATTTTAAAAGATCCACAAAGACCCTATCCTTTCACCCTAATGCCAGTAGCAAAATTCTCATTAATTTCAATGGGAGTAAGATCAGACCATATATCTCCAGGATAAAAACTATGCACTAATGCTTTGTGTCTTAACATATTCATAAATGATCTGGAAAATGGGGTAAACAGTGAGGTGGCAAAATTTGCAGATGATACAGAACTACTCAAGATAGTAAATCCCAGGCAGATTGTGATGAGTTACAAAGGGATCTCTCAAAACTGGGTGACTGGGCAACAAAATGGCAGATTAAATTCAATGTTGATAAATGCAAAGCAATGCACGTTGGAAAGCATAATCCTAACTATACATATAAAATGATGGAGTCTAAATTAGCTGTTACCATTCAAGAAAGAGATCTTGTAGTCATTGTGGATAGCTCTCTGTAAACACCCACTCAATGTGCAGCAGCAGTCAAAAAAGCAAACAGAATGTTGGGAATCATTAAGAAAGGGATAGATAATAAGACAGAAAATATATTGCCTCTATATAAATCCATGGTATGCCCAAATTTTTAATACTGCGTGCAGATGTGGTCACCCCATATCAAAAAAGATATATTGGACTCAGAAAAGATACATAAAAGGGCAACACAAATTATTAGGGATATGTAACGTGTGCTGTGTGAGGAAAGATTAATAAGACTGGGACTTTTCAGCTTTGAAAAGAGACGACTAAGTGGGGATATGATGGAGATCTATAAAATCATGATTGGTGTGGAGAAAGTAAATAAGGAAGTGTTATTTACTTTTTCTCATAACACAAGAACTAGGGGCCACCAAATGAAATTAATAGGGAGAAGGTTTAAAACAAACAAAAGGAAGTATTTTTTCACACAATGCACAGTCAACCTGTGGAACTGCTTGCCAGAGGATATTGTAAAGGCCAAGACTATAACAAGGTTCGAAAAAGAACTAGATAAATTCATGGAGGATAAGTCCATCAATGGCTATTAGCCAGGATGGGGAGGAATGGTGTTCCTAGCCTTTCCAGAAGCTAGGAATGGGTGACCGGGGATGGATCACTGTTCTGTTCATTCCCGCTGGGGCACCTGGCATTGGCCACCATCGGAAGATAGGATACTGGGCTAGATGGACCTTTGGTCTGATCCAATTTGGCCGGTCTTATGTTCTTATGTCTGGATAATATAAAGGTGCAATCTTCTTTGGGCTGTTCACAGAGGCATTTCTAGTGACTTAATTAGGAAGATTCACAAGAGTAAATCAAGCACAATTTGGAGCATAATTTATGCTTGAAAAAATATTCAGTGCATTCCTTATATATCCTAACATTAGGCTCTTTGCTAGCAATTGAGCTAGCAACATGCTAGTGCAGTCTTTTTTCAGAGCAGCTGCAGTTAATTTAGAACCTAAAATATACAGTTAGTAGTTCAATTCATTCCTTCTAACACACATTACTTTTCCTTTTTCAACAGTGAATTTCACCTGTTACTGTACTAGCTAGCTGTATTAGGCCCTTCTGAACTTCCTTCCAGTCTTCTGTAGTATTAACTAGTGCTGGCTAGAGAACAAGAACTAAGGGGTTTTGGTTTGGTTTGGTTTGTTTTAAAAGAGGTTTAGAAATTTGTTTTTTGTTCTGCATTGGAATGACACTGAAGATCGAGTGAGAGGGAGAGCCAAGTGGCATGGGCACTAATCTAGGCTGTGACAGACTTCAGTTTAAGTTCTCACTTTGCCTGATTCGCTGGGCTATTGGTTCCTCTGGGGTCAGTTGTTCTTTGCTTTTCATCAGAAATTCCGTCTGGAACCTAAAAAATGTCACCAAACCAATGCACTTCCACAAAGTTTCAGTTTTGACCAATCAACATTTTCCAACAATAACAACAACAACAAAATCACACACACACACACAAAAATCCTGACCAGCTTGAGCCTTGACGAACCTAAATAACTTTGTGTCATCTGCACATTTTGCTTCCTCACAGTTTATTTCCTTTTTGCTTTCCCTGATAAATATATTTAACACCACAGACCTTAACAAAAGTTAAAGCCACTCAAAAAACTTCAAAACCCAGGTATTTAAATGCTTGATTGGAAGGTTTATAATATTCATTTGAATATGTAGTACTGCTTCCAGAGTATATTATAAAAGAAAAACATTAGAAGATATTTTAATTATCCTTACTTGGTAATCATAGAGTCAAATCTCTCATTTCAGTCTATTAGCATCTCAGCAACCAGAAGTCCCATTGATTACAACAGGAGTTTTTTTGGTGTTCAAGTTGACTCAGGATCAGGCACTGTGAATATCATGAAGGAGGCATACGTCATAATATGCAGCTTGCTTTGCCCTAACTCTTGTTTTTCTTGTAATGTATCCATCCGATGAAATACTTGCTATAACTGATTAGTTGGTGTTGGTCCTGCTTTGAGCAGGGGACTGGACCAGATGACCTCCTGAGGTCTCTTCCACCCCTAATCTTCTATGATGTGTTATGGAGATTAATTTGCTAATGCTATTTTTGTACCATTGTGCAACGTAATAATACCTCTACCCTCCAATTTTCCACTTCATCAGCAATTAAATATACCAAAACAGTATCTTCCAAACCCAGAAACACATAGCAAACTGTGTGCAAACAAAGACAAACTGCCTGAAAAATAGAAAGAGCTTGATGTATAACCACATGGAATTAAAGAAAAGAAGAGAAGGAGAGAAGGGCAAGAGGCACAGCTACAGAATAAAAAGTGGGAGGTAGAACTGAAATTAAAAGCGGGAGGGGAAATCTCCAGATATATGGTATTCCAGGAAGTGTGTCCATTTGTGGCATATGCTGTGGTAACCATTATCCAATTCAAGTTCATATAAGACTGCTAGGTACTGAGCACTTCCTGCAAGGTACTCTTTTTCAGTGCTCTCAAATCCTATTGGCTGCATTAGTAGCTGAGACCGCTCCACAGCCCATAAAAAGCTCTGCATTTTACAAGATGAGGCCCATAAAATTTGCACTACCTTGTAAGGTGCACATGTTAAAAAAATATTTTTCTGAGGGATTAAAATCCCAGTCCTCTGGAGAGGAGAAATGGTTAATACAAGGAACCAAATCACTGGAGCATATATGATTCAGGGGAGGAAACAGTGGTATTACTTTTATATAACACCATTTCATCACTGTTCAGTAGTTGCCATTTGGCTCATTTCTTGACCAATAAGAAGACTTGATCATGTAAAGAAAACATGTTATCCTTCTGCAAAGGAAAAGGAATGCCTTACCTCGTGCAGATCCATCTAATGTACAATTCTTTGTGTCTTGTGTTTAAACTCAAGCTGTAGGTCTAGACATTTTTCTACATAGTAAATAATGTAAACTAAAATATCATATACTAAATGATTAGGTTTCTTATTTTATCCAAATTTCAATGAAAGAATAGACATTCCAAACCTTTCTTAGAAGAGTATTATGGCAATGCAGTAATTTCCTTTCCTGTATAAAATATTAGGATTTTGTACCTTTCAAATTAGTTACCCATATAAAAGCTGGTGATGTTTCTTTCAAGTAATTTTAAATACATTTCAATATACATTTGATGTTTCTTTCAAGTAATTTTAAATACATTTCAATATACATTTCACTTCATTCATCAGATATTTGTTCTGTTCAAATGTTGACATGTACTTCATGTATTAACATAACACAAATGACAGAATGAAACCACTGGAGATCTTCTGAATCATTCAGAAGAAAGGCTACTCTTCTATGTCCACCTATGGAGGTGCTCTAGGCAATATTGTTGTTACCCACTGTCATAAAGTTCCTCCTTTATCTTGCTGGGTCCTGCGCTTAATCACAGATTTGCTCACCTCAGAGATTCACCATGTGGGTCAGGGAACAGCCCAGAGACCTTCCCTTCTGGTAGAACCCACAATCTAGGTCAATTCCTCCTGTGTCTAATCAGGAGTTGGGAGGTTTAGGGGGAACCCGGGCCCGCCCTCTACTCCGGGTTCCAGCCCAGGGCCCTGTGGACTGCAGCTGTCTAGGGTACCTCCTGGAACAGCTGCATGACAGCTACAACTCCCTGGGCTACTTCCCCATGGCCTCCTCCCAACACCTTCTTTATCCTCACCACAGGACCTTTCTCCTGGTGTCTGATAATGCTTGTACTCTTCAATCCCTCAGCAATGTGTCTTCTCATTTCAGCTCCTAGTGCCTTTTGCTCCCAGCTCCTCACATGCACGCAACAAACTGAAGTGAGGTCCTTTTTAAACTCAGGTGCCCTGATTAGCCAGCCTGTCCTAATTGACTCTAGCAGTTTCTTCTTAATTGGCTCCAGGTGTCCTAATTAGCCTGCCTGCCTTAATTGGTTCCAGCATGTTCCTGCTTATTCTGGAACAGTCCCTGTCCCCTTACCCAGGGAAAAGGGATCTCCTTCATCTGGGACTAATAGATCTCTCCCTTTGAACACTCTCCTGCTGCTCTCTGGCCTGGAGGGTGGTGGAAGGAGGGAGAGGGCTGCTGCTCCTGCTGGTGTTGCTGCTGCTGGGCTCTTGCTGCTACTGCTGCTGCTCCAGCTGCTCCCCTGACTGGACCAGACACCCTCCCCCCTTCTCTGCTGCCCGAATGCTGGCTGGCTGCTGAACTCCTCCCTATCCTCCAGTTGCTGCTGCTCCTCCAACTACAGCCCCTTGGGTGGGGGGGGGGGGGGGAAAGGAGGCCTGCTGGCCTGCTCCCCAGAGGAGGGGAGTGAGGGACCCTAGCTCCAGCTGTTGCTGCTGCTGAGGACACCACCATTACCATCACCTGAGAGGGTCCTTTGTGCTGGCCACCAGACTGCCGCCTGGAGCTGCTGCTTTGTTTGCTGCCTGGAAGCTGTTGGAGCCCCGAGAAGGAGAAGAAGAAGACCATCTACCAGTGGGGGAGTGCATAGAACCTCTACAGACCACCGTGGAGGGGGCCCCGAAGGACTGAGTAACTTTCAAGATGTTCTCTTGTGTTGGGGGTGTAGACTGTGTTTGTGGGAACAGAGGGGGTGTGGTGTAGAGCCTGTCCCCAGTCCATCTGTGTCCCCCCAACCACCACCACCGTCATCGCTGCCCCCTCCATCACTCCCACTGGCTACTTACCATCTGCCTCAACTCCTGCCTCAGGGACTCAGCAGCTTGCCTGGCTTGCCACGCCCTAATTCCACCATTCAGGCTTGAAGCAGCAGTCAGCTATATTGACTTTTCTGTGCAAGCGCACGTGGGCGCACGTACCCGTCCCGCCCTTGGACTGACTCCTTCCTCTCTGCAATTAGACCCCAGCTTTGCCCCTTGCTGCCTGCCCCATTTGCCCCTTGCAGCCTTTTGCCCCTTCCCAGCTTCAGTTTGTTTGTCTGCCCTGCCCGTCTCCCTCTGCAGCTTTGTTTGTCCCGCCCCAGCCCTGAAGCTAGCCCCTTGGTTCCTCTGTCCCACTCCCAGCCTGGTTGTTCCCCTCCCGCTGTGGCCCCCTTGCCCTGATTAGCCCCTCCCTTTGTGTGCCCATGCCCCCTACCATGCTCTTGTACCCCTTCCCTCTTTGAGTTTGTCCCTGTTCACTGCACCCCCTAATGCTATTGTACCCCGATCCCCTAGTGCAGCTAGAGGAGCCGGAATCCCATTCCAAGTCGGTGACTGATATCCCCTCTGCCCATCCAGCCCTCCCCTTCAGGCGTCCTCCTCCCCTGCCTGCAGCCTAGCAGGGAGGAGTGGTTGCCCCCTTTCCCTACCCCTCCTTCCAGTATATCCCCTCCCTTCCACTCCCATTATGGCGGGGGACACGGTGGGTGAGACCTCTCAGGCAGACATAAGAACATAAGAACATAAGAAAGGCCGTACCGGGTCAGACCAAAGGTCCATCTAGCCCAGTATCTGTCTACCGACAGTGGCCAATGCCAGGTGCCCCTGAGGGAGTGAACCTAACAGGCAATGATCAAGTGATCTCTCTCCTGCCATCCATCTCCATCCTCTGATGAACAGAGGCTAGGGACACCATTCTTACCCATCCTGGCTAATAGCCATTTATGGACTTAGCCACCATGAATTTATCCAGTCCCCTTTTAAACATTGTTATAGTCCTAGCCTTCACAACCTCCTCAGGTAAGGAGTTCCACAAGTTGACTGTGCGCTGCGTGAAGAAGAACTTCCTTTTATTTGTTTTAAACCTGCTGCCTATTAATTTCATTTGGTGACCCCTAGTTCTTGTATTATGGGAATAAGTAAATAACTTTTCCTTATCCACTTTCTCAACATCACTCATGATTTTATATACCTCTATCATGTCCCCCCTTAGTCTTCTCTTTTCCAAACTGAAGAGTCCTAGCCTCTTTAATCTTTCCTCATATGGGACCCTCTCTAAACCCCTAATCATTTTAGTTGCTCTTTTCTGAACCTTTTCTAGTGCTAGAATATCTTTTTTGAGGTGAGGAGACCACATCTGTACACAGTATTCGAGATGTGGGCGTACCATGGATTTATATAAGGGCAATAATATATTCTCAGTCTTATTCTCTATCCCCTTTTTAATGATTCCTAACATCCTGTTTGCTTTTTTGACCGCCTCTGCACACTGCGTGGACATGTTCAGAGAACTATCCACGATAACTCCAAGATCTTTTTCCTGACTCGTTGTAGCTAAATTAGCCCCCATCATGTTGTATGTATAGTTGGGGTTATTTTTTCCAATGTGCATTACTTTACATTTATCCACATTAAATTTCATTTGCCATTTTGTTGCCCAATCACTTAGTTTTGTGAGATCTTTTTGAAGTTCTTCACAATCTACTTTGGTCTTAACTATCTTGAGTAGTTTAGTATCATCTGCAAACTTTGCCATCTCACTGTTTACCCCTTTCTCCAGATCATTTATGAATAAATTGAATAGGATTGGTCCTAGGACTGACCCTTGGGGAACACCACTAGTTACCCCTCTCCATTCTGAGAATTTACCATTAATTCCTACCCTTTGTTCCCTGTCCATTAACCAGTTCTCAATCCATGAAAGGACCTTTCCTTTTATCCCATGACAGCTTAATTTACGTAAGAGCCTTTGGTGAGGGACCTTGTCAAAGGCTTTCTGGAAATCTAAGTACACTATGTCCACCGGATCCCCCTTGTCCACCTCGCTGTCCCTCCCCCAACTGCCCCCCCATCATCCCTCCTAGCATCTACCTCAACCGCCGCTGCTGAACCATCTGCTACTGCCCCTGCTGGGGCACTGGCAGTGGCGAGCACCAGGGTGATCGCCGCTGCTACCAGGTCCCTCGCCCTCTCCGATTCTGGGGTAGTCCCCCCAGCTGGCAGTAAGGGCCAGGGTAAAAATAAGGGTAAGGGCCCTGCCCAAAAGACTAGGCCCACGGCGACAGCCCCACCACCAGCCACTGCGTCCCTCCCTGCTGCTCCCTCCACCAGCTCTGCAGGTGCCCCTCCCTCAGCCCCCAGGGCATATGCCCAGGTGGCGGCGACCCCCCAAGGGGGTCTGCCCCTTGCCTGCACATCTCGCTGGGCCACAAGGCTGTGTCAGATGCCCCTCTGAAGGATCCATACACTGTGAGAAGCGCTGCGGGAGTTCCTTGCAGACATCCATGGCTCCCATAACAAGGTGCAGCTCACTCTCCAGCGATGGGGGGATTTTCATCAAATCCTCCGGGCTGTGAGGGCCCTCATGGGGGAGGGTAAAAGGACTGGGAAGCAGGCCACCATGGTCTTCCATGACTCCTTACTCACCTACGGGATAGGTTGCGCAGCCCGACGGAGGCAGAGAGCGTCCCTGCTGGCAAGGATCCCCTCCAGCCCTCCTCATGGCACCTATCACCTTTGCAACATTGAACACCCTGGGCTGTAGGATGGGTCTCAGCAGGAGCCAGGTACTCTCCTTCTTTTGGGAGGGGGGAATACTCTGTGGTTTTCCTGCAGGAAAACCATATGGGTCCGGCCACCAAAGACAGCTGGCGCTGTAATGGGGGGACAGGTTCTACTTTAGCCACCTCAGAGTTCTTACGGCTGGAGTGGCGACCCTGTTCTCCCGTGACCTATGGCTAGAGGTGCTGGGGGTCGCCGAGACTGCCTGGCCACCTTTTGCACCTCCGGATCCATATGGAGGGGCTAGTGGTCAACCTTGTCAATGTTTACGCCCCAACATTAGGCCCGGAGCGGCTGCATTTCTATCAGCAGGCATCCACATTCCTTGGCTCCTCATGAGTGCCTGGTCTTGGGCGGGGACTTTAACACCACCCTCGAGAAGTGGGACCGCTTGGGGACCGAGCAGTGCCTGGCCACCGCGGACGTCCTCCGGGAGATTGTCAACCGTCACTCCCTGGTGGATGTCTGGCATGACCACCACCCGGACAACATCTCAACATTCACCTTTGTCCGGGTGGAAGCCCATCAGTCGTGACACTCCTGGTAGGACCACATATATCTGTCACACTTCTTCCTTTCATGGGCCCACTCCTTCAGCATCCGGCCGGCCCTGTTTTTGGATCACTATCTAGCCACTGTGACGGCCTCTCTCTGTGTGGAGAGGCCAGGGCTGACCTACTGGCATTTCAACAACAGCTTGTTGGAGGATGTGAGCTTCGTGGTATCCTTCCAGGGCACTAGCCAATGGAGGGATGCAGCGATAGAGCAGTTGGAATGGGAGGTCTTAGAGCTGGAGAGGCGTCTGGCCGCCAGCCCCAAGGATCCATCCCTCTGCGGAGTGTGCCGGGAGAAGTGAGAGGAGCTCCGGGCCCTCGAGGACCATCGGGCCTGGGGTGCCTTTGTTTGATCCCACATCCACCTCCTTCGGGAGATGAATCACGGCTCCCGCTTCTTCTATGCCCTGGAGAAAAAGAGAGGGGCCAAGAAGCATGTCACCTGCCTCCTAGTGGAGGACGGCACCCCCCTCATGGATCTGGCAGAGATGTGCAGGAGGGCCGGGGCCTTCTATGCAGGCCTTTTCTCCCCACATCCGACCGATCCTAACACTTGCAGAGTGCTCTGGGATTGGCTCCCAATGGTCAGCGCAGGCAACCGAGACCGGCTAAAGCTGCCTCTCACTCTGGCCAAGTTCTCGGAAGCCCTCCGTCGCATGCCCACCAATAAATCTCTGGGCATGGACAGGCTGACTGTGGAGTTCTAGTGCGGGTTCTTGGATGTCCTCGGCCCAGACCTACTCACCATCTGAGCTGAGTCCTTGCAGAACTGGGTCCTCCCTCTTTCGTGCAGGTGAGCCGTGCTCACCTTATTGCTGAAGACGGGGACCTCCGTGACCTAAGGAATTGGCATCCCATATCGCTCCTCAGCACGGACTACAAAATCATAGCCAGGACCATCTCGCTGACGCTAGGGTCCGTGCTGGTGGACGTGGTCCACCCAGAGCAGACCTACGCCATCCCACGCCACACCATATTCGATAATCTGTATCTGGTCCAGGACCTCTTGGAGCTCAGGTGTACGGATGGTCTGTTTGCCCTCCTGTCCCTGGATCAGGAGAAGGCATTTGACAGGATGGACCAGGGGTATCTCCTGAGCACTCTGCGAGTGTTTGGCTTTGGACTCCAGTTTGTGGGTTTTCTCCAGGTGCTGTACGCTTCCACAGAGTGTCTGGTCAGGCTCAACTGGACCCTGACCGAACCAGTCAGCTTCGGGTGAGGAGTATGGCGGGGTGCCCCCTCTTGGGACAGCTGTACACTCTGGCGATTGAGCCCTTCCTCTGCCTCCTCCACAGGAGGTTGATGGGGTTGATGCTGCGAGAGCTGTGGCTGGTCCTGTCGGCATACGCCGATAATGTGCTCCTCGTGGTCCAGGACCCGGGCGACCTGGTGCAGGTGGAGGCCTGCCAGGGCATCTACTCGGCAGCCTCCTCCGCCCGAGTCAACTGGGACAAGAGCTCTGGTCTGGTGGCAGGTGAGTTCCCTCCCATCCGCGCTTCAGGCCATCTGGTGGAGCGCGGGTCTGCTGCTCTATCTCAGTGTTTACCTTTCTGCCACACATCCATCTCCACCGGAAAACTGGTATGGTTTAACGGGCAGGGTGACAGAGCAACTCCAGAAATGGACAGGGCTCCCCCACCCCTTCACCTTGAGCTGGCAGCACGACACAGCCAAGAAAACTTCAATACATGCTCGTGCTCCTTCATTTCCTCACCCTCGCGTCCTGCCCCGACACAAAGTGTCAGGACCTCCTGCCACCTCCAGAGAGTGAGGAGCCCCGGTGGGCCAGCCTATACTCTGCCCTGGTCCCGAGGCCTGCTGGGAATATCAACTGGCGACTCCTTCATTGGGCTGTGAGCACGGGGATGTATTTGGCGCAGTTTACCCCCATTCCGGACACCTGCCCTTTCTGTGGCATGAGGGAGACCTTGGCGCACGTTTACTTGGAGTGTGCCAGGTTGCAGCCCCTATTCTGGGTCCTCACAAATATTTTGTTATGCTTCTGCCTGCATTTTTCCCCTTACCTCCTTATCTATGCACTCCCCATCCGTGGCCCCACAAAGCCACAGGACCTCCTGGTCAACCTCTTCCTGGCCTTAGCTAAAACAGCCATCTATAAAACCAGAGAGAGGAGGTTGGCCAATGGGGTCTCCTGTGACTGTGAGGCCTATTTCTGATCCTCCATCCACTCACGCATCGGGGCAGAGTTCCTCTGGGCGGCGTCCGCTGGCTCCCTTGACATCTTCGAGGACCAGTGGGCGCTGTCCGGGGTTCTCTGCTCAGTGTACCCGTCAGTTTCCCTTTGTTTGACCCTTTGACCTCACTCCCATCCCTGTTATCTCATTAGTTGTCCCCCCTAATTATTTAGTTTCCAGGCCCTGTGGATCCTCCCCTTAGGTTGCGGGGGGGGGGGGGGGTGTCCTTTTAGCATTGGGCGGGCTCCGCTCGCCCACTTCCTGGTTCCCAATAGGAACACTCTCCTGTATCCACCTGGCCTGACCCTGTCACACCACATATAACTTCTTATCAGTAGGGCACTCCCCAAAGATGCAAAATTATGAGTTAGACCTCCAACATCACAAGACCAGCTTAAAAAAATGAGATTTAAAAAAACCCACAATTATTTTAAGGTTCTTGTTATTTCACTTATTACTTCCCTCTGAAACTCAGATTCCACATTGGTCACCCAAAACCTGAAGCACTCAAAATCAGTAGCCACTTAAGAAAATGTTGGCCTTGGTGTTTAAAAATATCACAAATTAAAGTAACTCTTAAAACAGTTAACATTGTGAAAAGTCAGATTTAATTAAATGAGATAACCCAGTGCCTTTATGCCTGAAGTAACAAAATAGGTCAGTTGAAAATCCTGAAAATTATAAACAAAGGTTTTATATACAGTGCACTGAATCCTGGAGAATTCACTATTAAGACAAATTTATTACCTTCTTTTCACATGTGAGGATACAGCAAGCATAGGGTTACAGGAGATTGACTTTTGGGAATGTGCATTATTATTTTCTCTGGCATTCATACTGTAGAATTAAAGATATTTCAGTTTTATCTTTCAGTGCATTGAGACCAATATGCTACTTTATAATATCTTATAAAGGAAATTAATATACCTTACTGATTGAAGTCTGGTCCTGAAGTTTTTTTGCTGATATTTCAGATATTAGGAATATTAGGAATGGCAATATACAAAAACCTGTAGGAGAACACTTCAACCTCCCTGGTCACACAATAGCAGATCTTAAGGTGGCCATCCTGCAGCAAAAAAACTTCAGGACCAGACTTCAAAGAGAAACTGCTGAGCTCCAGTTCATCTGCAAATTTGACACCATCAGCTCAGGATTAAACAAAGACTGTGAATGGCTTGCCAACTACAGAACCAGTTTCTCCTCTCTTGGTTTTCACTCAACTGCTAGAACAGGGCCTCATCCTCCCTGATTGAACTAACCTCGTTATCTCTAGCTTGCTTCTTGCTTGCATATATAAACCTGCCCCTGGAAATTTCCACCACTTGCATCCGAAGAAGTGGGTATTCACCCACGAAAGCTCATGCTGCAAAACGTCTGTTAGTCTATAAGGTGCCACAGGACTCTTTGCTGCTTCTACAGAACCAGACTAACACGGCTACCCCTCTGATACTTGAGTTTTAAAAGGGATTGTCAGCAATGGATTATTCAGAGTGTTAAAAAAAAAAATTACATTTCAGGGAACTTCCATGACCTGTGTTATGCAGGAGGTAAAAGTAGATGATCTAATGGTACCTTCTGGTCTTGCAATCTATGAACTGTGAACCCATAATACTTTCTCTATAGGATAAAAACAGTTTCAAGAAGGCCAGAAGTAAGGCCTAGAAACATTTTGAGAGAACACTTTTAACTAGAGATTTTTGAAAAATCTCAACATTTGAAAATTTTCAACAGAAAAAAAAAAATTGGTGAAAATATTTTTCTCCTATTTCTACCTGAAATACTGTGAGTTTGAAGCTCATTTACACCACTCAAGGAATGTCAAAGAGCCTTAAGGTGGGATCAAATGAAATGTATGTCCAGTTAAAAGCACCTTTCATTGGAGATATTGGTGTGTGAAGAGGTCTCAGGCTTTGGCTACACTTGCATTTCAAAGCGCTGCCGCGGCAGCGCTTTGAAGCGCTAAGTGTAATCAAAGCGCCAGCGCTGGGAGAAAACTCTCCCAGCGCTGTCCGTACTCCACTTCCCTGTGGGGAATAACGGACAGCGCTGGGAGCGCGGCTCCCAGCGCTGGGGCTTTGACTACACTGGCGCTTTGTAGCGCCGCAATTTGCAGCGCTGCAGAGGGTGTGTTTTCACACCCTGCTGCAGCGCTGCAAATTTGTAAGTGTAGCCAAGCCCTTAGGATACATAAGAATCATGCCTTTTATATACTGATGGCTCACAATGAAGCTGGAATGTACATAATAGACCATTAATTCCTCTGTACTCTTTATATACCATGTAACTTGAGAAATACCAAAGATGATTGGGTTTGACACCTAACTACTTAAAATAAACTGCTTAATATAAATCTCAGAGGGAAGTAGAAATTCAAGTATTTCTTTCACAAAAATCACCCACAACAATAGCCTTTCCTATGATTATTTTATTTTTCAGCTTTTGAAGCAAAATTCAGTGCAGTGTATATAAAACCTTTGTTTATAATTTGCAGGATTTGCAATTGACTTATTTTATGACTTCAGGCATAGAGGCACTGGGTTAAATCATTTAATTAAAGCTAACTTTTCTCAATGTTAACTGTTTTAAGAGTTATTTTAATTTGAGATATATTTAAACACCAATTCCAACATTTTAAAAAGTGGCTACTGATTTGGGGTGACCAATGTGGGGCCCGAGTTTCAGAAGTGTTGATCACCTACAGCTGTACTGGAAGAAAAATACCCACCCACTTTATTTCTCTTATAAAATAAATTCTGTTAAAATTTACCTCACCATTATCTGAACCATTTTAATTTAATTTAATTTAAGCCAGACATTGGAGCAACAGCTGTTTAGCCCGTGTGCTATCTGCTTTCACAGGAGGTAGAGAAGTTTGTAGGAGGATTCTACCTGGTTCACCTACTAATTGGAGTCTAACACAACACACAGGAAATGGAGGACTGAATTCCCTCTAGTATCCTCAAACAGCCATTAAAAATGATGTCGACAGGCCAAATCTTTACCAAAACAAAATAGAACCCTATTGAGAGTGGGGTCCCATGCAGTCCAGCTGCATGGTATCAGATGCAGAATCAGGGACTAATAACTCAAGCCTTGTGCAAGGGAAGGAGTCTGCTTGCCTAGTGCAGCAGTTTGACAAGACCCTAGAGGATTCAGCCCCTCCAAAATAATACCTCTGTAGTATACTTGCTTGCCAGTGATGAGGGTACTTAGAGGAGGAAAATAAGGATTGTGTAACTCTTTTAGGTTAGTCAAATCCTTACATTAGTGCTCAAGCTTATGCCCAAGAACACTACCACTGAATTACTTTTTTTGAAAATTCCTGTGAAGGACTGAGACCTAAAACAATGAGGTTTGGGTTTCAAAGCTGTTGCCAACATTGTTGCCAACTCATGTGATTTTCTCACAAATCTCCCAATAATTGTACTTTTAGTTAAAAGTTTATGTCCTGGACTCATGTGAGAATCTCAGCTTTCTTTTTTTATTGAAAGAGAGTTTCTATCACTCACAATTGCAGGAAAAAGGTTGAAAATGTGACCTGAGTGCCCCGTCAGGGCTCAAAAAGCAGAAGGGAAATAAAAAGAAACACAAAGATTTTTTGTTAATCTACTTTTTTTAACTGTTCATGACGTTGGAGATGTGATTAATGATTTTGCGTCTTTGGGGATTGTCCTACTGATAAACTGGTAAGGAGTTGTGTGGGTAACAACAATAGCCTGGGAGTGCCTCCATAGGTGGACATTGAAGAATAGCATTTCTATCGAATCATTCAGCCCACCTCCAGTGCTTTCATTCTCTGTCATTTGCATTATGTTAGATATGAAGTATATGTAAACTTTGGAACACAAAAATATCTGATGAATGAAATGAAAAATACATATCATAACCCATGTTTAAAATTAAATGACAAACAATAACCAGCTTTTATATGCGTAACTAATTTGTAATCTACAAAATCCTAATATTTTACATAGGAAAGGAAATTGAAATTACTGCATTGTCATAATACTCTTCTAAGAGAAGTTTGGAAGTTTAATTGAAATGTAGTTAAAAATACTAGACCTAAGCATTTAGTATGTGATATTTTAGCCTACATGATTTACTAAATAGAAGAAAAAAATCTAGACCTACAGCTTGAGTGTACACACAAGATACAAATAATTGTACACTAGAAAGATCATGCATCCGATGAAGTGGGTATTCACCCACAAAAGCTCATGCTCCAAAACGTCTGTTAGTCTATAAGGTGCCACAAGACTCTTTGTTGCTTTTACAGATCCAGACTAACACGGCTACCCCTCTGATGCATGAGGTAAGGCATTCCTTTTCCTCATCAGAAGGATAACATGATTTCCTCATATTCTTCTTACAGATCAGTAGTTGCCTTTTGGTTCATTCCCTGAACAGCAATTAAATGGTACTAGAGAAAAGTAATACCAATGTTTCCTCCCCTAAAACATGTATGTATGTAGTGATTTGGTTTCTTATACTAGGCATTTTCCTTCTCCATGGGACTGGATTTTAATCCCCCAGAATTTTTTTTTTTCAAAGTATGCACCTCATATAGTAGTGCACATTTCACATTCCTTCAGGAAAACAATTCTTTATGGGCCTCATCCTGCAAAATTTGGAGCTTTTAATGGGATGTAGAGTGTTCTCAGCTACTAATGCAGCCAATGGGATTTGAGGGCACTAAGGAAGAGGACGTTGCAGGAAGTGCTCAGTACCTAGCAGGATGAAGTCTTATATGAATTTGGGTTGGAAAACGGTTGCCATAGTGTATGTCACAAATGGACACATTACCGTATAAAGGTGATTTCCCTCCCTTTTAATTTCAGTTCTACCCCCCCCACACACACACTTTTGTATTCTAGATTTGCCTCTTGCCCTTTTCTACCTTTCTCCTTTTCTTTATTTCCATTTGTCTATCCATCAAGCTCTTTCTATTTTGCAGGTTGCCCTAGTTTGCACACAGTTTGCTGTGTTTCTGGGTTTGGAAGATATTGATAGGCATTGCCGATGAAGTGAAAAATTGGAGGGTGGTGATATTAGTTTGCACCAGGTACAAAAATATCATTAGCAGATGCATCTCCACCACATG
The DNA here is from genome assembly GCF_020497125.1 of Mauremys mutica. Taxonomy (NCBI): domain Eukaryota; kingdom Metazoa; phylum Chordata; order Testudines; family Geoemydidae; genus Mauremys; species Mauremys mutica. The sequence goes on along the minus strand of NC_059073.1, from coordinate 187,847,492 downwards.
CTTAGTTATAGCAAGTATATCATCGGATGGATACACTGCAACAAAAACAAGAGTTAGGTCACAGCAAACAAAGCTGGATATTAGGCCACAAGCTACTCTATGATATTCAGAGGGCCTGGCCCTATGTCAGTTTGAACACTAAAAACTCCTGTTCAAGTCAATGGGACTTTCTTTTTTCACAAGGAATATAGGATCAAACCCAGAGATTCTTAGACAGAGTACTGACATTATAATTAAAGAGTAAGGGTAATTACAATAACTTAGTATGATTTTAATTTTTATAATTATACCTGAACTCTGGAAGCAGTACTGTACTTTCGAGTGAATATTATAATCCTTCCAACCAAGTATTTAAATACCTGCTATTGAACATTTTTGTTGAATGGCTTTAACTTCTGTCTATCAGACAGAAGAACACTAGGAACACATAGTCAATTTACACCTAACAAAAGGTTAGCTGTGGGATGCCCCATGAGTCTGAGCTAAAGTTTGTATTGTTTAATATATTTATTAGGGATCACAAAAAGGAAATAAACTACGAGGAAGCAAAATTGGCAGATGACACAAAGGTATTTAGGTTAGTCAAGACTAGAGCTGATCAGGAATTTTTTGGTTAAAGTTTTTTTTTTTTTTTTAAATGTCAATTGGTCAAAACTGAAACTTTGTGGAAGTGTGTTGGTTTTGGTGACACTTTCCTGGTTCAGGATGGAATTTCTGGTGAAAACCCAAGAACAACTGACTGCAGATGAGCCAATATCCGGGGAATCAAGCAGAGTAGGGACTTGAAATAGAGTCTGCCACAGCCGAGGTGAATGTCAATACCACTTGGCTCTTCCTCTCTAGATTTTTGAAGTCTCAGCTTCATTCCAATGAAAAACAAAAATCAAATCTCAAAAAATATTTGTTTTTTTTTTCTTTGTATAATGCAGTTCTTGTTTTCCAGCCAGCCCTAGTCAAGACTAGAGCAGACTGGAAGGAAGTTCAGAAGGACATAATACAGCTAGGCTAGGTAGCACAATAAGAAGTAAAATTCACAGTTAAGACAGACAAAATAATATGTTACAGGGAATAATTTGAACTGCCAACTATATATTCTGGATTCTAAATTAACTGTAACCACTCCGGAAAAAACCTGGCCATTAGTGTTGCTAATTCAAACAATATCATCACTCAGTCTACACTGGGAGTGAGAGAGATAAATGTTAGGAAGTATAAGGAACGGAATGGATAATAGATCTGAAAATATAACAATTTTTATAAAGGTGTTATATCCTGACCTGGAATACTGTTTGCATTGCTGGACATGCTATTTTAGAAATATTTGGGTGGGGGGAAATTGGATAATATAGTCTCATCATATGATGATAACCCTTTTTCTTTTCCACTAGCATTTCTGGAAAATGTTTAACAGAAGCTACTAAGCTAGACATTTTAAAATCAGCAGGTCCAGATAACTTGCATTCAAGAGTTTTAAAATAAGTGGTTGAGGAGCTCACTTGACTGTTAATATTGATTTTCAATAAGTCATGGAGCACTGAAGAAGTTCCAGAAGATTGGAAGAAAGCTAATGTTGGGACAATTATTTCAAAGGATAAATGGCATGGCCCAAGTAATTATAGGCCTCTCAGCCTGACACTGATCCCTGGAAAGATAATGGAGTGGCTGCATGGGTCTTGATTCATAAAGAATTAAAGGAGCATACTGTAATTAATGCAAATCAACATGGGTTTATGGAAATATGTTGCTATCAACCTAAAAATATATTTTGATGCTATTACAAGTTTGGTTGATGAAGGTCAGATTGATGTAACAGACTTCTGTAAAGTGTTTGCCATAGTACAGCACAACATTTTGATTAAAAAATTAGAGTGACATAAAATTGACATGGCACACATTAAAAGGACTAATAACTGGCTAACTGATAGGTCTCAAAATGGAACTGTAACCTGGGAATCATCATGAAGTGGGTGTGTTTCCAATGGGGTCCCGCAGGGATTGGTTCTTGGCCTTACACTATTTAAGATTTTTACCAATGACCTGAAAGAAAATATGAAACCATAATTGATAAAGTTTGCAAATGACACAAAAATTGAAGTAGTGGTAAATAATGAAGACGATAGGTCACTTACAGTGATCTGGATTGTTTGGGAAACTGGCACAAGCAAATAATATGTTTTTTAATACTACTAAATGTAAATGTGTACAAGTAGGAACAAAGAATGTAGGCACACTTCCAGAATAGGGGACTATACTGGGAAGTAGTGACTCTGAAAATGAAGTGGGGGTTGTGGTAGATAAACAGCCAAACATGAGCTCCCACTATGATGCTGTGGCTAATGAGCTAATGTAATCCTGGGATGCATAAAGAGGGGAATCTTGAATAGGAGTAGAGAGGTTATTTTACCTCTGTATTTGGCACTGGTGCAATTGCTGCTGGAATACTATGCCCTGTTCTGGTGCCCACAATTTAAGGAGGATGTTGATAAATTGAAGAGGGTTCAGAGAGGAGCCACAAGAATGATTAAGGGATTAGAAAGCATGCCTTATAGTGATAGCCTCAAAGAGCACAATTTATTCAGTTTACCAAAGAGAAGGTTAAGGGGTAACTTGATTAAACTAAGTATCTGCATGAGAACAAATATTTAATAATGGGCTCCTCCGTCTATCAGAGAAAGGTAGAACACTATCCAGTGACTGGAAGTTGAAGACAGACAAATTCAGACTGGAAATAAGGTGTAAATTTTTAACAGTGAGAATAATTAACCATTTGAACAATCTACCAGTGATCATGGTGGATTATCCATCATTGATAATTTTTAAAATCAAGATTGGATGTTTTTTTTCTAAAAGAGATGCAGGTCAGGCTAGATGATCACAATGATCCTCTGTCCTTGGAATCTACAAATATATATCTATATATAGATGCGTTTATAGCAGAAAATGAGAGAGTTCCATGGTGAGTGTTGAAAAATTATTAGAGCTATGGATGGACTTGCATTTTAAAAATGAAAAAAACAACACTGTAACTTAAAGAAGAGACAAGTAAGAGTGGATATAAAAGATGAATACATAATAACAAATGGTACGGAGGAGGTTAAAAAAGACCCTCCTATTTACTCTCTCATTATTAAAAGAAATAGAAACATTTATGAATGGTAAAAGGATTTTGTTTAAGAACACAAATTACCCTGTGAAACTCATTACCATCAATAACAGTAAGGCCACCACTTAGTAGAAAGGATGATCCCCTGTTTAAAGAACTAACCTGGGACTTAGGAGATGCAGGTTAAATTCCCTGTTCTGCCACAGACTTCTTGTGTGATCTTGCTCAAGACATGGACTCTTTCTGTTCCTCGGTTCCACAACAATAAAATAGGGAGAATAGTCCTTTCTTACCTCAGAAAAGTGTTGTGAAGATAACTACATTTAAAGATTGTGAGGTGCAGTTGTAGAAGCCATATAAATACTTACGATATAAAGTAGGATTCCAAGTAGAGCTGGAAATGTTTATGGATAATGAGAATGGGTACATTAGAAAGGTTTTTAAAAGGTTTGTGTTAATTCATATAAACCCTTGGGCTTCAGACCATAAGCCAACCAGTAGTTGTTAGTAGTTAGGAAGAAACTAACTTATAGGCATTAACCATGAGGCTTCTTTCACCTTTCTCAGAAACATTTAGTACTGGCATCATTCAAAGAAAGGATATCAGATTAGGGGGATCCCTTGTCTGACTCAGTATGACTGCTTTAGATAACAGGGTTTCCAGAAAGTGTAGAGATTTTTCAATGTAATTAATAAAAGACTTGGGACATGAGCCTGTCCAGGGAGGTCTTTTTGGTAGTTGCAGTTAGGATAGTCAAAGCTGTACCATATTAAACTTTTCTTACAGCAGACCCACAGGTCTACATTGTACATTGTTATCAACGCTGAAGGGACCAGGAATGGGTCTGGCTGCTAGTCGTAGTTGCCATTAAAAATATACAACGGATCAGCATTAGCAAAATCAGGTAGGTGACTTGGAACAGTGTAAGGGCATACAAGGTTTTTGCCTTTATTATTATTATTATTATTTATTATTTATTTTATTTTATTACTTTATAAGATTCAGTAGTAAGCCAACCCTTGGTGAAGGCTATACTCTCAATTTAGACAAATTTCACAAAGCTGCCAAAACAAAGTTAGACTCTATTTCTCAAAACTAAGAAAGAATGTACATTTCCCTTAGAGTCTAATATTTTCACACAGCTATGAGAGGCATAAGAGAACAACAGTGCTACCATACCTATGCATTGTGTAGCTTGTATCTGCTTTGGTTTATTTTCTGCCCTCACTACATGGCATATACTGTAATAAGAACAAACAGCCCAGTCTTGCTCCCACTGAAGTCATTGGAATTTTGCCATTGACTTAAATAGGAGCTGGTGAAAACAGGTCATGTCTGAGAGTGAGGAAGCATAGGAATTAATATGTAAAGACATAGCAAAGGTAGATTGACAGATGAATTACTTTACATTATTATTTCATCTCTACTAGCTCAATTCAGTCTTTCAAACAATCACTTTGAGGAATACTTTTGTCATTATTACCCCAAGCTGTTAACCTTCCCCCCTCCCCGGCCTTTTCTTTTTCTCTGACATGCATATATTGCAGAGAAATGTAAAAGAGCCAGCACTCAGTTATTAATTTTATATAATTCAAGCCTGGCAGGCAATGCAAGAAACAAAAATACAGATGAGACTTAGAACCAGATCCCATTTCAGGAGTTTTGCCTAAATATAACTAGCTCCTGTATCAGCCACATTCTTTGACTTTTATCACTGAAACACCAACCTAGAATTCTGAAAAAAAAAACATCCAAATACCAAAGGATATTTTCTTTATTTGATAGGGCAAAGACATATCTGTATCCAAACTACTGGCCAGCCATTGTAACTGCATGTTACATAGAATGTAGCAACAAGATTTTATCTCCTTGATTAGGGATGGAGGAACACAGCATGTTGAGTCTCAGACCACTTGAAAATCAGGGGTTTGAAATAAGGAACAAGACTCAAACTAAATTTTGAAAACGTACACATGACTTTGAGTCCTCAACTAGAGACACCTTAGATGAAACTGAATTTCTGAATGAGCGTACTCAGCACTTTCTAAAAAAATGGGGCTTTATAAGTGTCTCATATTTAGCACTCAAAAATTGAGGCAAGCCAAATCATTGTTCAGTTCTGAAAATATAGGCCAACACCTTTTGAGGAACAGTGTTTACTTCCAATCAGTAGTGGACCCAAGTTAGAAGCACATATTGTTACACTTCTCTACACAGGACACTTCCCTTCCTCCCACCCTACAAGAAGATATTAGGAGAATAACCTTTCCATGCTGAGGTGACAGAAGAGGATTCCCCTCACCTGCTCCCCTTCTTGTGGTCCCCATAGAAGAGGGAAGAAAATAAATACACACTGGCTAGATTCCTTTTTCTGCCACCTTTGTTACATAGATTGTGTGAAGATGCCTGGCTCACTCTTCCTTCATCCCGGGGGAGGAGAGTGAAGGTGATTCACTCCAACACCTGGATCCTCCTTCCCTCAGTTCCAAAGCTCACCTCTCTTTCCATTGATGTCTTCTGTGGGGATCTAGTGGCCTTCTCCCAACTCTGTGTCATCTGCATGGGATCCAGACAACTTTATCTTGCCTGTGAAAAAAATGGATATGTGCCTACTGATCCCCCCAATCCAAAGAGAAGGTCTTTTGGGTTCAGACTGCTTGTCCTACAACCCATTTGGTAGCAGCAAGACTGACTGAACATTGCAGTGAGTCCTGCTGCACTGTCTCTAAGATATATTAGTCCTGTTGCCACTAATAATAGGTAGGGAATCAGTTAATAGGGGTTGATAAATAGTCTGGTTATTTACTGAACAAGTTCAACCAATTCTTTGGGAGGATAAGCTGTGCCAACTTCCCCACATTGTTCATCCACCTGTCCTGAGCATTGTCTTGGAAGGATCACCTCTAGGAGGTTAGAGGTCTTCATCTCTACCCAGTCATCAACTGTCTATTGAGACTGCTGACCAGGATGCCAATTCCTTCCCATTTCATTCTGAGGGTTTTCCTTTGCAGCTCTTTGTTGTTAGTATTTTTGTTAGTTAGTTCATTCACTCATTTTTCTTTTATAGTTCTTTGAGTCTCTTCTGTGATAAGATGCATCTTGATGTACCTCTTGACTACAAATATTTGTCCCCAGATACAGTTGAGCAAGACAGCTTAGTATGTGAAGGTGAGGTGAAGTGGAAGGAAGATTGTGTCAAGCCTGACAAAGAAAATGAGACTTTTTCTTCACTGGAACGTTGCCTTTTAAAAAGCTTGAGAGCAACAAATACTAATGTTTCCTGTAAGCCACTTGAGGCTTGGGATTTGGAGAGTGGGGAGCCCCAAAGCCAGCCAGAGACAATGGCATTTTATCAAAGAGGGAAGCTTATCAGTATAAAATAGCCTTTATATTAGCTATTATGAAAGGGGAAAGGACTCTGGAGGAGACAGAAGAACAATATTTCAATCATTTCCAATGATCCCATAACCAAATTAAGATAAGATTAGGGCTGCTATCTGACAGTGTGTGCTTAAGCCAGAATAGGGAGTAGTCACAATTAGGGCTAAGCCCTGATGTTTTTACTCTGTTCTCATTCAGGCAAGAAGGAATTTTCTAGTGGACCAGAGGCGTTTTAGGGACAAATTTTCCTCTCAGATGATAATCTGGCCTGAAGTCATGTTTAGAATGGCCAATTGTAGGCACTGGGTAGTTGACTTCCCAGGCTGCTGCATCATCAGCTTCAGCATCTGTCAGTTCCATGAGTAGTCGTGATAAAGGTACTGTTAATAAGCAAGGTGACGGTGTCCAAAAGTGGCACTGCACAGAACCAGAGGAAGGTGAAAATGACTAGAAGCCCTGGTGTTCAGAGGCATGGAAGGCAGGTGAAAATGTTCACAGAGTATGAAGATGATAGAAAAGAGCACCTTAATACGGGGGGTGGGGAAAGAGGGAAAACATGACAGTACTAAAACTATCAGCAATTGTTTAGGACAGGGAAAACCATTGCGTATTCTTTGATGAAATGGCTGATTATCTTAATAAATAATTGCACCATCCCAAGAACTATACATAAGACAGACAATAGTGCTGTTTTGTTTCCTGTTTTTTTAAGGTATATTAGCTCTTGGGTTGTCAATATATGCACCTTTGAGAGAAGACAATTTATGAGGACAATGAAAGGACATATATAAGGACAATGAAATTAGCGTAAGTCTACAAGAATGAAACATACCTTACAAGACACTACAAACATGCATCTGGGGTTGTAGAAAAGGTTGTATATTATCTTGCATGTTTACGCACATACAGGGTGCCATGTAAAGGTTGTGTATGAAATCCTAACAGTGCAACTACAAACATCTCTTAGCATAGGTTTTAGTATGGAATATTATTCTCTATGAAGTGTTATAATGTAAACTTTTTTTCTGTATCTTGACAGGATAGGTAATGCCAACTTTCCCATGAATAAGACCATGAACTCTCTTTGGCTGCCTTTCCAGGTGTTAAATCTGACTTTAGTATCCAACTTCATAATTTTCTGTTTTATCGTTGGCTCTATATCATTTCCTTATTTCTCTCTCAATTATTACTATTTCTACTACTATTCATAATAATGATAACTTAGATTTATACAGTCTTTCCTCTCAAAGGGCCCAAATGCACTTTAAAAATTATATACAGTATTGGAATCACTTTACATGTCCCTGAATTGCAGCCACCTCTCAAATGAAACCTGGCAACATTTTAACAGCACTCTGCAACACCATCACAATGGCTTAAGACAGTGGAGATTACCATATCAAAATGAAATTGCAAAAATAATTTTATGTGGATGGAATGGAACTATGCAAGTTGGAATATGGCCGGACCACTACCTAAGTCTTGCAAAGAGTGCCAGGGAAAATGTATCGACTGCAAGTGGTCACAGCTTTTAATCTTATTTGACATTCTTATGATTCTCCATCTTATTCGGTGTTTGCTGTTAAAAAGTGAACATTTACCACTCAATGGTGCATGAGATAAAACATTTATTTTCTACATTGATGTTAGAGAATGGCTATCACATTTCAGATACCACCATATGGTAACTGCTGGAAAATATGGGCTTGTAATGGCAACAACTCTATAACACTGGTATAAAAACAACCTAGAAAAAACAAATACATTATTGTACTACTATGCACAGTTTGTTTCTGTGCAAGAAAAGTAAGTCTCTGGTACGGCCTTGGTTTCATATCTCTTAAGAAAGAAAGACTTCCAGATTACAAGAGCAGAAGGTCCCAGCCTGAATATTTGTACAATATTGACTTATAGCCCAATTGCATTGGAATCCTGTGGTGCAGACTATGCAATGCTCCATTATCTTCATTGTCTGCACCCCAATATGTCCTTTATTCCAGTGGTGGATTGCTGCAAACCAGACAGGAACCACAACCAATGCCATACAAGTTATGTGGCTATTAAAAACCAACCCAGCACAACATCTGAATAGTAATGCAACAATTTGCTGCAAAATCTTGATAGTCATCATGGCAATCCCATAAAAGCTTTTGCACAAAATATTGCTAAACATTAAAAAAATCTTAAAACTGCTCCAATTTCCCAAATATTTCACCAACTTACACCTAGACAAATATTAACTTAAACATCACAGTTAATACTTCATTCAAATCTATTTGATATATTGAGTGATCTGGTGTCATAATTATTATCCATTAGCAAACTTCTATAATAGTCTTGAAATCAAACTTCACTCATTAAAGTTCAATCCATGGCAAAGTCAAATGGTTAGGATGACTTGGGCACTGGTGCCAAACCCAATTAATGGCAAACCCAATTGACTTCAATGAATTCAGGATCAGGCCCCTTGTTAGGAAATCCAAAACTTTTACAATGCTCCTCGTCTCCTACAATAGCTTAGTAAGATGTCAGACAGATAATACATATTGCAAATAACTTTACACACACACACACACTCTTTCTATGGAAAGTATCACACAGTAGCAAGTAATCTAAATGATCAAATGTTTTTGAAAAGCTATGTTTATGGCCTACTAAAACAGTTCTATGACCTGTTGATGGGGAAACATCTGGGTCATTATAGTATCTGTGTGAAAATAGTTGATTTCACAGCCATTTTTGACTTCTGAATAATTTCAGTCTGACTATGCAAAAACTCTTCCTCTAGCAGACAATAGCATTGTACCCAGGCCAATTATTGTACTCAGTCAATGTATGGTTGCTGAATAAGTGATTTAGCTCCTTGCACAATTGGTATTTAGATTTGGCATCTGTCTTTCTTGGCTTCTTTCTCTGCTAAGTCTGCCAGCTTCTTAATCTAACTTCCTTTCTCTTAAATCCATAGATGTTTTTTTCTTTACCTTCCAATATTCTGCAGCCAACAACATATTACCTTGTCTTCTTTTCTATGATTACCTTTTCAGATCTAGTGTGCAACCCCTAATAAGGATTTTTCAAGTTTCAGTACAGAGCATATTTCCAATAGGCCACCACTGAATAAATTGATCAAATCACTTATAAAAGTATACGATCTAAACTCCAAATGAAGGAGTAAAACCACAAAAATCTAAGAAAGCCAAAGAGTGTTGGCTTTCTTAGCAACCAAATAATTAATATAATTCTTAGTACCAAATAATTAATATAATCTACTTTCTAACATGTCCATTGTTGCTTGACCCAAAATAAAGTTTGAAAGGCATACCCCAGATTTATTTGTGAACCTATACTTAAGAGTAAAAATAAATACAATAAGAGAAAAATCATGAGACAATAATGAAAAATACCTGAGGTAAAATAAATAATGGCTGTAACCTGGAACAAGTAAGAAACATATGAAAAACTGTCTCCTCTATGTCACGAAAAGGACCCGATACGGACACCTCCAGAAAATGAAATGATGCACTAACATGTTTGGGGCAATATCTCCATGAAAAGTTCTCCATTAGATATCCCCCAACCTCTTTGCAATCAGAGACTTGTATATAGTTCTCCAGGCTGGCTGGCTGGTGTCCACAACCAGAAGCTGTCTGCTCTATACTGTATTGGGATAATCAACAAGCATTGGAAAATTAAATGACAAATCTTTACCACAAGTACAGTCATTTAGGGGCTAAGCTATTAAAAGCAAATTCTGAAGACCCACTGAAGGCAAGCAAGCTGCCAGGCTTGTCAACATCCCAATCCACAGCAGGAACAACAGGCAAGGACACAAAAACATTAGCGTAATCAGTCATGGCTCACTCAAGGAGGCAACTGTCCAGACTGGCAATACTGCCCCAGGAAGAGTTGATTCTACTTTTGATAAAAAACAAGAAACCCATCAAATGGAATGAAAACCAAGCTTGGCAGCCAAGATAACTACTGAGATCCATTTTAAACTAGTAACGTCAATTAAATGAGCCCGTTTTTGTTACAACTGCTGCAATAAGGGAAGAGTCAAGACTCCTTGAAACAAAACTAGGAATCCTAGAGGCAGGTTTATAAACAAAAGGTTCAGCAAGCATCCATGGGAACCCCAGCCACCTATCCTGTGGCCTCAGCTTAAAAAAGAAATCTCTGAGTGTTAAAAAGGTTTTGATAAAACCCAGTAACACCTTAAAATTGAGGCACTCAGGACCCAATCAAAAAAGATTCTGATCAAAGCCCAACCCCCTACCCACTGAAGAAAAACAAAAGGCCAGTTCCAAGGAACAGGCTCATCCACAAACAGCTGCTGTGGAGACTGTCATCTAAAAGTATCAACTCTGCTCGAAAGATCAATGAGACCTTGATGCCCTTCCACAACAGACAGATACAAAATACTCCATTTCAACCTTTAGAAGGGAGGGGGAATCCAAAACAACACACTTATGCCACAACATAGTCTTTAATAATTCAATTGCCTCTAACACCTGCACTCAGAAGGAGAGTTGAGGCAAACACCACTTCCAATTTTGCAATCTCCCCTCCAACTTTTCCATATCTCCCTCCCAATTTCAACCCAAAATATCATCCAGTCCCCACATAATTCCCAGTGCCAGTCCAGCTCCACAACACCGCCTTGTCTCCCTCCCTGGCAAAGATGGGGGTGGGAGATCACCCAAGCCCCCAGCAGGCGTGTGTAACTCTTCCCCCTATTTATGCAAGCTGAAGAAGTTGGCTCAACAGAGCTGACATTCAGTTAAAACGTGGGCATCACAATCATGATTAATAAACACAGTCAAATTGTCAGCATATGTGGAGGCTCACCCAAGTACAAGCTGTAATGGGCAGAGAAAGGCCAGAAAGATATTTTTCAATATGCATAACAGAGGCTTGATAGAAAGAGCATACAATAACAAAGTCAGGGAACAACCCAATTTGATTCCTATACAGCCTGCAAATGGGGTACTCAGAATACTATTTACTGTAAGTAGACATATCATTATACAATAACTGAATACAGGAGCCAAACCTGGACTCAAAACCAAAAGCATAAAGGGTGCAAAACAACTATCCATGATCTAAATGATCAAAAGCCTTCTCTTAATCAAGGGAATTCAACTGAATGTGCAAATCAAACATTTTGGAGCCAAAATTATATCTCACAATGGGAAAAGATTATAATAAATGGACCTGTTGAGGATATAAAAGTGAGATCAGGGTGCATCACTGATCCAATCATAATTTTCAGTTTATTTGCTAAAGCCTTTGATAAAAGTTTATAGTCAAAGCAAAGCAGGGACGCAGGTATCCATTTTTTCACTTCCCCAAGGTCTCCATTCTTAAGCAACCGAGGAAGAGCTGCTTGATGACAACTGTGTGGCAATATCTTCTTTTTGATGTACTCCTGAAAAACCTGAAGCAAGTCAGGCCCAAGAAGGGTCCAAAACACCTTATAAAGGCTCAATAGACAATACCAGGTGCCTTTAAGCCATTTAGGGCAGAAGTCAATTCTGAAAGTGTCAGGTCTTGTTCAAGAGACAAGGTGCGTGAGGTAATACTTTTTATTAGACCAACTTCTGTTGGTGAGAGAGAGAAGCTTTCCAGCCACATCTTTCTCACCAACAGAACTTGGTCGAATAAAAGATATTACATCACTCACCTTGTCTTTCTAGTATTGGTTACAACTACACTGCATAGGTTCTGTTCAAGTTTATCCACATTTAACGCTAAAATCCTAGGAAGATCTGCAAGGGCCTGCCAAGCCTCAGATAGGCACACAGTTCTGAAGAAAAAAATTCACAGCAAAGTTCCTAATCCTCACTGGATTTGAAAGCACTAGGCCCGATGACATCTTGAAGTAGCCAATCCTCTTCCTCCACACATGTTTCTTTTCCAGGCTGAAGAAAACCTGAATAGGTGCATCCATTTAAAAAAAGGCCCTGAAATCAGGCCTTAACCAGGACACTCAAATTTCCTATGCCACGTGTTCTGCAAAAGCTGGTTTGTTTTTTATATTTCAAGCTCTCATGCAACCCAGCATTATTATTTCTATAAAAGCTTTTTCAAGTTCCACAACACCAACTCTACCTTCCCCATACTCCAGTGAAAGCCCCGGGTTGTCTGCAGAGTGTACTACTGACAAAAACATTTAATGTCAACTTCACCAACCTCCCACCATTGCCTCAATGAGAGGGAAAACATCCTTTGAGGCAACTCAGGCTCCCCAAATATAATTGAATGAGTCTTGAAAGTGAACATCCTGTAAAAGGACAATGTTAAAATGCCAATATGGATAATGGTCTTGAACAGAAGGAAGAGACAAGACAAATAAGAGCAAACATTGATCTGAAATCCCAGTAGGGACAATAAAACCAGAAAACAAACATGACAAATGCTGATTAAAAACATAAAAATGGTCCAAACAAGCCATAGAAAAAGACCTGGCATTAGCACTCCCCCAGGTGTACTGCTGCACATTGGGGTGAAAATGTTGCCACACATCAGTCAGGTCGGAAGCCTGTAAGAGAGTGTGTCAAGTCACTGAACAGAGAGTGCATCTGTTTCCAAATGATTCCTATACAATTTCTCACTAAAAATACAATTACAATTGCCCCCAAGCAATTTGTCAAGAGAGCACCCAAGTTCTGAAAAACAAAAACAAACAAACAATCAAACAAAAACTTTCTGTCTTTCCCTACAGTAGGAGCACAGACATTAATTTAAAAATAAAAGATGATGTTCAAAAGTAGCTGAACCATCAACAAATGGAACAACTTTCTGCACAACCATTGAATCAGGCTTTACCCTGTCCACAAAGAGAATGGTAACCCCTGCGCTTGCAGTAGAATATCAATCAGAAAAATCTCCCTGCTCCAATCAACAAGCCAATCAGTTTGGCTGTATCTGTGTGCATCTCTTGCAAAAATGAAGGTGTCCATTGTTTTCTGGAACAGGTACTCAAAAAGAGCCATCTGTTTTTTAATGTACCCGTGTCCATTCACATTCAGAAAGCCATATACAAAATTATCCATCAGACCAGTACTTATCAGAACAAAAATAAGAAAAAGGACACAGAACCTGCCTCCTACCCCAAAGCTCAAAACAATAAACACCAACTTATCCCATATCCATTAATCCTCAACATTTCCATAGGGAAAGAGACACACATTTTAGACATTTTTTTTCAGTTTGTAACAATTCTGTTTCTCAAACTCAGACACAGAGACATGTCTCATAAAAAATAGATTAAGGTTAGGAAACTGTAAGTTCATCATCCCCCCACATTCTGAGTCAGAGTCACTGCCAACCTTGAGAGTGAGGACCTCAGAGAGACCAGAGGAAAGGAGCTGCTGGGATTGAAGAGGCAAAACTAATGCTTGAGAATCCTCCAGGAAAAAAACAGATATATCTTGGAGGTGAATGTCTGGCTGTGAGGGCTTTGGCTTCCTTGACCATGAGATGCTCTTCCAGGAAGAAGGACTGCTCAGCAGAAACGGGGTCCACCTGTCAAGGAAGGGGAAAAATATATTTGGATACAGGCTAGCTAAGCAAGTGAGGAGGGCTTTAAATTAGGTTTGATGAGGGCAGGTGACAAAAGCCCACAGGTAAGTAAAAAACATGGAGAGCTGGAAGAAGGGTCGGAATCTGGGCCATTATAGCAGGGATAAGGGAGAGGAAAAGAGAGAATATGGGGGAAAAGCAAATCAGTATCTTAAATGTCTATATACTAATGTGAGATGTATGGGGAATAACCAGGAAGAACTTGAAATGCTAGTTAATGAACATAACTATGACATAGTTGACATCACAGACACTTGGTAATATAATACACATGACTGGAATATTGGTGTAGAAAGGTACAGCTTTCTCAGGAAGGACAGGAGAGGAAAAAAGGGAGGTGTTGCCTTTTATATCCAAAATGTATAGACTTAGATGCAGGTTGAGATGGAAATAGGAAACAGATTTGTTGAAAGTCTCTGGGTAAGGATAAAAGGGGTAAAAAACACAGGTTATGTCATGGTAGGGGTCTACTACAGACCACCTAACCAGGAAGAAGAGGTGGATGAGGCTTTGAAAAAACCCCAAAACTACTACTAACAAAATCATCCAAAGCACAGGACTTGGGGATGAAAGCGAACTTCTACTACCCAGACATCTGTTGGGAACATAATACAGCAGCACATAGATTATCCAGCAAGTTCTTGGAATGTATTGGAGACATTTTTTTTATTTCAGGAGGAGGAGAAAACTACTAGGGGGAGAGGTTGTTCTAGATTTGATTTTGACAAATAGGGAGGAAACGGTTGAGAATTTGAAAGTGGAAGGAAGTTTAGGTGAAATTGATCATGAAATTGTAGAGTTCATGATTCTAAGGAATGCTAGGAGGGAAAAGAGCACAATACAGATAATGGATTTTAAGAAGGCAGACTTTAGCAAACTCAGGGAGTTGGTAGGTAAGATCCCATGGGAAGCAAGTCTAAGGGGAAAAACAATTGAAAACAGTTGGCAATTTTTCAGAGACATTATTAAGGGTACAAGAGCAAATTATTCCACTGTGTAGGAAAGATAGGCTGTATAGCAAGAAACCACCCTGTCTTAACCAGGAGATCTTCAATGATCTGACATTCAAAAAAGAGTCCTACAAAAAGTGGGAAATAGGTCAAATCACAAAAGATGAATATAAACAAATAACACAAGTATGTAGGGACAAAATTAGAAAGGCCAATTAACAAAATAAGACTAAACTAGCTAGAGACATCAAGGGTAACAAGAAAACATTCTACAAATACAGTAGAAGCAAGAGTAAGACCAAAGACCAGATAGGCACATTACTCAATGAGGGGTGGGAGGACAACAATAACAGAAAATGTGGCAATGGCAGAAGTGCTAAATCACTTTTTGGTTTCAGTTTTCACCAAAAAGGTAGTAGTGACTGGATGTCTAACATCATGAAAATTAGGTAGGATCTGAGGCTAAAATAGGGAAAGAACAAGTTAAAAATTACTTAGACAAGTTAGATGTCTTCAAATCACTAGGTCCTGATAAAATACATCCTAGAATTTTCAAGTATGTGACTGAGGCGATATTTGAGCCACTAGTGATTATGTTCAAAAAGTCATGGAAGATGGGAGAGATTCCAGAGGACTGGAAAGGGGCAAATATAGTGCCAGTATATAAAAAGGAAAATTAGGACAACCCAGAGAATTACAGACCAGTCAGCTTAACTTTAGTACCTGGAAAGATAATGGAGCAAATAATTAAGCAATCTAAGACTTAGACAAACTAGGGAAATATTGTTCCCAGAGAATAGTTATCAGTGTTTCACAGTCAGGCTGGAAGGGCATCTTGAGTGGGGTCTCGCAGGGATTAGTTCTGTGTCTGGTTCTGTATAATATCTTCATCAATGATTTAGATAACGGCATAGACAGTACATTTATAAAGTTTGCAGATACCAAGCTGGGAGGGATTGCAAGTGTTTTGGAGGATGGGATTAAAAATCAAAATGATTTGAACTGAAGAAATGGTCTGAAGTAAATAGAATGAAATTTGATAAGAACTAATGCAAAGTACTCCACTTACGGAGGAACAATCAATCACTTGCACAGATACACAATGGGAAATGACTGCCTAGGAAGGAGTACTGAGGAAAAGGATCTGGGGGCCATAGTGGATCACAAGCTAAATATAAGTCAACAGTGTAACACTGTTGCAAAAGAAGCAAACATCATTCTGGGATGTATTAGCAGGAATGTTGTGTACAAGACACAAGTAGTAATTTTTCTGCTCTACTTTGGGCTGATTAGGCCTCAACTGGAGTACTGTGTCCAGGAAAGATGTGGAGAAATTGGAGAAAGTCCAGAGAAGAGCAACAACAATGATTCAAGGTCTAGAAAACTTGACCTTTAAGGAAAGATTGAAAAAACTGGGTTTGTTTCATCTGGAGAAGAGAAGACGAGGGGGGACATGATAACAGTTTTCAAGTACATAAAAGGTTGTTACAAAGAGGAGGGAAGTAAATTGTCCTCCTTAACCTCTGAAGATAGGATGAGAAGCAATGGGCTTAAATTGCGTCAAGAGCAGTTTAGTTTGGTCATTGGGAAAATCTTCCTGTCACGGTAGTTACGCAGGAATAAATTGCCTAGAGAGGTTGTGGAATCTACATCATTGGAGAAATTTAAGAACAGGTTAGACAAACACCTGTCAGGGATGGTCTAGATAATACTTAATTCTGCAATAAATGCAGGGGACTGGACTAGATGACCTCTCAAGGTCCCTTCCAATTCTATGTTCGTATACTCTTGAGAGGTGGGAGACCCAGGTTCAAATTCTTTCATCTGCCAGTGTATGTGCATTTGAAAGATCACACCACCTGTCTTCACAGGTGATAATTTTTTCATAAGCACAACCTATTTATCTGTGTATTTTGCATTATATTTTTTTTATCTTTTGCATGCCAGATTTAGATGCTTGCAGCTGTATGTGAAAGTGTTAGCTCAGCAACAGTACATGAATATATATAATTGCATATGCAGAAGCAAAAGACCATGCTGAAACCCTGATGAAACTCAGACTTTTATGACCTTCTACATTTCCTACCATCTCCTTTTCTTCTCAGATGATAAAGTGTAAGTCTTCTGTATGATTGTATAAATATTGGCATTTGCTTTCACGTTAATTAAATTATAGTTATTAATCTTATACCTAACTGTGTCTCGCAACCTGAAGGATGCTCTGTAGCCTGCATTATCTGTCACCAATAACATTGAAAGACTTCTTGTCAGAATCTTCCCCATCTATGATTTTTTTTGGTCCATTTGCATAATTTACAAAGATGAAACTGTTTTATTCTCTCAAATTTGCATATTTTAATTTTAACTTGATTAGCTAAATTGATATTTTTCTGCTAAATCTGGATTATTACAATCAAGCACAGCAAGAATGACATTCATTTTTTCCAGTGTTCTTGAAGTTTAACAAGTCTTGCAAGAGCAATTAGTTGGTGTGCTCCACTCTGTGCCTTGTGATAATTAGCTAGCATTCTAGGATTTTTAGTTGACAAGCAAGCTCTTTCTTATTTAAAGAAAAAAATACTGTAAATTTACAAGGGCCCTTGGGCCTGTCTCTTTCGGGAATTATAAAGTGCTCCCAGGAGTTGTTTTGGGCAATAGTAAGTACCATGAACCATAGGTGAATTATAGTAATTACTTATTTGAAGCAACCACCTGCAGTTATTGCGGCAGTGCAATGCCACAAATTATCTCTATTTCTCCTTTTGTCTTCTCCCACTTTTGCTGGAAATGGAAATAGAATTAGGTCCAAAATGAATGATGTAGCTCCTAAACAGAGGTATAACAAGCGGTAACACCGGGGAGAGCAGGACACCTGCCTAGCTTTTATTTGAGCTTTTATCTAGTTTATTTTTAATTTTAGCTAAAACTGGAAGGACTCGAAGTCAGCTCAGGGTCTATATATATTTTTAAGATTTAAAAAACATAAGTTAGGGTGTTTACTTATAGCAGCAGCAGCAGCAAGCTATTCACTGGGAGCTCACTACACACTTGGCCAAATCCTGACTGAATATAGGGCAAAAAGTTAGCACAACCCAACAATTGACATAGGGATAATAGGGTCTAAATGCCCTCCTCCAAATAGTCCAAATCATGGCACATACCAAAGTGGCTTTGAGAAAGATGTTTTTTTCCTGCTGACCTAGTGGCTGTGACCCAAGGACCCTGCTACCCAAGACTTCCTCCAGCAAATCTGGTGCAGATGCAAAGTGTTGCATGGATGTTCTGAGGCCTGTGAGTGGAGGGTCCTTTCCCCCATTGTCTTTGGAACACCTGTGAGCAAAGCCCATTTACAGGCTGAACAATTTCAGTCATTTGACATTAATGGGTGCTACATGGAAGCATGAAAATCAATTTCTAGTAAACAACAAATGAGTTTCAAGTAAATGAGCACAGCAGGCATGGACATGACCCTGTATTCAGTGCACATCCATGAACATATAATATACAGGTTACAAAATGTTGTTGTGTAAAGCCCCCGGAACTAGCTTCTGCTTTTAATGTGTCCATTCTTCTCTACTCTACTACCAAGCTGATGATCACATCACACCCTGAAGGACAGCAAGCACAGGCTCTTTGGACAAGTTGGGGACTGATGAAACCCAGAGCTTAGGACCCTTCAATGTGAATGTTGGGGCTATTAATGAGCTTAAGGTCTTGCTGATGTCAACTGGCAAGGAAGAAACCAAGGCAAGGTGACCTCTCAGGACCCAGACCATTAAGGATTTAAACAACTACTTTAAACTATATCTGGATAAACTGGCCCGAAATGCAGACTAAAGATCACAGATGACAACATGCTTTATGAGAAACACTGCTAAGTAAGTGGGGCCTGATTCTATGCCAAGTGAATCTTCTGACTGGTTTTTAGGTGCAGATCTATTTACAGTACACAGTAGTCAGTCCAGAAGTGCAAAGGCATGGAAACTAGTGAAATCCATATGAAAAGGAAAAGGTTTCCATCTCCTAGACAACAACAGATGAACAAACAAAACAAAACAAAAGATACTGCTGGCTACAGCTTCTAATTGAGCACATAAAAGCAGACTAGAATACAATACCTCCCTACCCCCAACTGTGCACATTGTTAAAAATAGGCAGATAAAACCCTTCTACTGAAAAACAAATCTCTCTAGAATGTGTAAAAATTCTTTAACTATGTACCACTACTAAATACATTTAATAAATATTCCTGCAGTGTGGCCAAATGTGTGTGATTTGATAAATCTGAATGTTTGAATGATTACAAACAGACATTCAGTTGAGAGCTGCTTTGAGAACAAATGCCTATTCCAACAAGTGTAAAATGACTTAAGCTAGATGTTAGAAAAATATTCTCTCTGATAAGTTTTCCCTGAATGATTGTTTAAAAAAAAACAAATGCTTTTCACATCTGTAAAACAAAACAGAATTTGAGCTTCACCGACATTATTTCCAAAGATGCTTTACAGGAGCTGAACCTAAACCTCCAAACCACTGTTCAGAAAATCAGAAGATTAAAAGATCAGGCTCTGTCATGAAATTTCCATTGTTTCCTAATGTCATTGAGGCAGGAAGTATGAGTTTCTCCATTAATTTCTGATTCTGATCCTTGATGAAAGCTGTAACTATTGAGGCACGCAAAGGATATGTCTACTCTATGGGATTACTCCAATTTTACAGAATTCGATTTTTGGAAACAGATTGTATAAAGTCGAGTGCACGTGGCCACACTAAGCACATTAATTCAGCTGTGTGCATCCATAGTACCAAGGCTATCATCGGCTTCCGGAGTGTTGCACTGTGGGTAGCTATCCCATAGCTATCCCATAGTTCCCGCAGCCTCCCCCGTCCATTGGAATTCTGGGTTGAGATCCCAAGGCCTGATGGGGCAAAAAACATTGTCGCGGGTGGTTCTGTATACATGTTGTCAGGCCCCCCTCTCCCTCCCTCCCTCCCTCCGTGAAAGCAATGACTGACAACTGCTTCATACCTTTTTTCTGGGTTACCTGTGCAGACGCCATACCACGGCAAGCATGGAGCCTGCTCAGCTCAACGCAGCAGTCATGAACATGCATTATAAACACCTCACGCATTATTGTGCAGTTTATGCTGAACCAGAACCTGCAAAACCAGGTGAGGAGGAGGCGGCAGCGCAGCAACAAGAGTGATGAGGACATGGACATAGAATTCTCTCAAACCACATGCCCCAGCACTTTGGAGATCATGGTGTTAATGGGGCAGATTCAAGCACAGGGACCGCATAGCGTTGCAGGTGTGGGGCGATTCCCAGTGGCTGCGAAACTTTTGTATGCGTAGGGCCACTTTCATGGAACTTTGTGACTTGCTTTCCCCTGTCCTGAAGCGCCAGAATACCAAGATGAGAGCAGCCCTCACAGTTGAGAAGCGAGTGGCATAGCCCTCTAGAAGCTTACAATGCCAGACTGCTACTGGTCAGTTGGGAATCAATTTGGAGTGGGCAAATCTACTGTGGAGGCTGCTGTGATGCAAGTAGCCAAAGCAATCACTGAGATGCTGCTACCAAAGGTACTGACTCTGGGACATGAGCAGGTCATATTGGATGGCTTTGCTGCAATAAGATTCTCAGTGAGGGATAGCTCAGTGGTTTGAGCATTGGCTTGTTAAACCCAGGGTTGTGAGTTCAATCCTTAAAGGGGCCACTTAGGGATCTGGGGCAAAACCAGTACTTGGTCCTGCTAGTGAAGGCAGGGGGCTAGAATCGATGACCTATCAGGGTCCCTTCCAGTTCTATGAGATAGATATCTCCATATATTAACTGTGGTGGGGCGATAGATGGAACCCATATCCCTATCTGAGCACCAGGGCAGCCAGTACATAAACCTCAAGGGGTACTTTTCAATGGTGCTGCAAGCACTGGTGGATCACAAAGGATGTTTCACCAACATCGAAGTGGGATGGCTGGGAAGGGTTCATGACGCTCACGCCTTCAGGAACACTAGTCTGTTTAAATGGCTGCAGCAAGGGATTTACTTCCCAGACCAGAAAATAACCATTGGGGATGTTGAAATGCCTATAGTTATCCTTGGGGACCCAGCCTACCCCTTAATGCCATGGCTCATGAAGCCCATACACAGTAGTCAGGAGCTGTTCAGTTATAGGCTGAGCAAGTGCAGAATGGTGGTAGAATGTGCATTTGGACGTTTCAAGGGTCGCTGGTGCACTTTACTGACTCGCTCAGACCTCAGCCAAACCAATATTCCCATTGTTATTGCTGCTTGCTGTGTGCTCCACAATCTCTGTGAGAGTAAGGGGGAGACATTTATGGTGGGGTGGGAGGTTGATGCAAATCGCCTGGCCGCTGATTACGTGCAGCCAGACACCAGGGTGATTAGAAGAGCACAGCAGGAAGTGCTGCGCATCAGAGAAGCTTTGAAAACCAGTTTCATGACTGGCCAGGCTATGGTGTGAGAGTTCTGTTTGTTTCTCCTTGATGAAAACCTGACCCCTTGATTGACTCATTCCCTGTAAGCCACCCACCCTTCCCCCTTTGATCACAGCTTGCTTTCAAAGGAAATAAAGTCACTATTGTTTAAAAACCACATATTCTTTATTAATTGATTATGAAAATAGGGAAAGAACTAACAAGGTAGCCCGGGTGGGGTGTGGGAGGAGCGGAGGAGGGAAGGAAGGAAAAGGCCACTTCAAAACTTGTTGAATGACAGCCTTTTGCTTGGGCTGTCCACTGGGGTGGAGTGGCAGGGTGCCTGGAGCCTTCCTCCCCGCCTGCGTTCTTGGGCGTCTGGGTGAGGAGGCTATGGAAGATGGGGAGGAGGGAAGGTGGTTATACAGGGGCTGCAACAGCACTCTGTGATCCTGCTGCCGTTCCTGAAGCTCCACCAGATGCCGGAGCATGTCTGTTTGATCCTGCAGTAGCTCCAGCATTGCATCCTGCCTCCTCTGATCTTCTTGCCACCACCTCTCATCTCGAGCGTCCTTCCTGTCCTCATGTTTGTCCCTCCTGTCCTCACATTTGTTGGCCACTTTCCTGTACTGTGATACTGTGTCCTTCCACTCATTCAAATGAGCTCTTTCACTGTGGGTCAACTGCATGATCTCAGAGAACATTTCATCTCGCGTCTTGTTTTTCCGCCGCCTTATCTGAGAAAGCCTTCGGGACGGAGTAGGGATGCTTGAAAAATTTGCAGCTGCATGAGGGAGGGAAAAAAGGGAGAGAAGTATTTAAAAAGATACATTTTAGAGAACAATGGTCATACACTTTCATGGTGAACAGCACTATTCACATTACATAGCACATGTGATTTCGGTACAAGGTCACATTTTGCATCTTAATATTCAGTGCCTGCGGCTTTGGTGTTAGAGATCACAGACACAGGGCCGGGAAACAGAATTCAGCTTGCATGCGGCAATGGTAAGCCATTGTCTTTTGGCTTCCTCAACCTTCATAAAAGCAGCACCCTCCTTTCCCATACCAAGCAAAGTCCGTTGAGTGCTGCGGTTTTCATGTTAACGTGCAGCAGTAGAAACCAAACTAACCCACCCCCAATCAAATTCTCTGGGATGATCACTTTACCCCTCCCCCCACTGCATGGCTGGTATCAGGGAAGATCCCTGCCAGCCAGACACGAACAGCTCAGCGCCAATGCGTCCCCCTCGGCTTGGCTAACTGCAGGGAAGGATTTCTTCTCAGCCACAGGCAAACAACCCCGTAGGAATGGCCACCTCTGTCCCCTTAATTACATTCCCGTATTTCAACCAGGTTTCCATGAATATCACTCTCCTGAGGATAACACAGCAAGATAAAGAATGAATGGTGCTTGAATGCCAGCAAACACCGGGACCATACGCTGCCATGCTTTGTCATGCAATGATACCAGATTACTTGCTACTAGCATGGCGTGGTAAAGTGTCCTACCATGGAGGACGGAATAAGGCTGGGCTGCCCAGAAACCTTCTGCAAAGGCTTTTGGAGTACCTCCAGGAGAGCTTCATGGAGATGTCCCTGGAGGATTTCCGCTCCATCCCCAGACACGTTAACAGACTTTTCCAGTAGCTGTACTGGCCGTGAATGCATCCCAAGTCCTCAGAGCAAATTAATCATTAAAAAACGTTTGCTTTTAAACCATGTATAATATTTACAAAGGTACACTCACCAGAGGTACCTTCTATGGCTTCATGGTCTGGGATACCGCCTTGGGAGGGTTGAGAGGCTACTTCAGTCAGGCTGAGAAAAAGATCCTGGCTGTTGGAGAGAACGGTGTGCTGTGTGCTCTCCACAAGCTCGTCCTCCTCCTCATCATCTTCCCCATCTGCAAAATCCTCAGGCATGGCTGAGAGTACCCCCTCCTTGGAATCCATGGTTAGGGGTGGGGTAGAGGTGGCGGTGCCCCCTTGAATTGCATGCAGCTCATTGGCTCTGCACCGGACCATCCGTTTGCTTCTTTGGTTTTCTGGTATGCTTGTCTGAGCTCCTTAACTTTCACGGGGCACTGTAGTGAGTTCTTATTGTGTCCTCTATCCATCATGCCCTTAGAGACTTTTTCAAATGTTTTGGCATTCCTCTTTTGGAACGTAGTTCTGCTAGCATGGAATCATCTCCCCATACAGCGATCAGATCCTGTACCTCCCGTATGGTCCATGCTGGAGCTCTTTTTCGATTCTTGGACTGCATGGTTACCTGTGCTGATGAGCTCTGTATGGTCACCTGTGCTGATCAGCTCTCCAGTCTGGGCAAACAGGAAATGAAATTCAAAAGTTCCCGGGGCTTTTCCTGTCTACCTGGACAGTGCATCCAAGTTCAGATTGCTGTCCAGAGCAGTCATAATGGTGCATTGTGGGATAGCTCCCGGAGGCCAATACCATCAAATTGCGTCCACAGTAACCCTAATTTGAACAGGCAATGTCGATTTCAGC
Organism: Mauremys mutica; assembly: GCF_020497125.1. Lineage (NCBI taxonomy): Eukaryota > Metazoa > Chordata > Testudines > Geoemydidae > Mauremys > Mauremys mutica. The sequence goes on along the minus strand of NC_059073.1, from coordinate 187,823,524 downwards.
GCTACTCCCCTCATCGGGGAGGAGTACAGAAATCGATTTTAAGAGCCCTTTATGTTGAAGTAAATGGCTTCGTTGTGTGGACGGGTGCAGGGTTAATTAGATTTAGCGCTGCTAAATTCGACCTAAACTCGTAGGGTAGACCAGGAAAAACACTGAAAACAAAATAAAGACTGAATCTCATACACGCTCACTCATGTGGAATATTGCCAGGACTCCATAACAGATCCCACAGAATTCAGCAGGATCTTTTGTGGAGCGAGATGCTATTTAACATGTGTAAGGGTATCAGAATCTGTCCATACATTCTCAGGAAAGTTGCAGCTTTGAGATAGTATTCTATTAACTTTCACAAGATATTCTAAATTTTAGACTGTATGTGAGTTCATATAAAATATTCAGTACTATATACACTGGGCAAAGGACTGAGGGGAACACTGAGTCCTCGAGTTTAGTCCCCTGCTATTACAGGCAACCCTGTCATATAATCCTGTTCATAAAACTTATGATGCTCTATCTTAAAACCAGTCAGGCTGTTTGCCCCCACTACTCCTATTGGGAGGCTGTTCCAGGACCACACTCTCCTGACAAGTTAGAACCTTCTTCTAATTTCCAGCAAAAGTTTATTCATAATTAGTTTGTACCCATTTGTTCTTGTGCAAACACTGTCCTTTAGCTTAAATAGCTCTTCTCTCTCTCCCTGGTTTTTACCCCCTGATGTATTTATAGAGCACAGTTGTATCCCCTCTCAGCCTTCGTTAGGCTAAACAAACCAAACTCTTTTGGTCTCTATTGTAACTTAGGCCCTCTATTCCCCTGATCATCTTAATAGTTTGCACCTGAATATAAATCCAGAAGAATCACTGGCTTGCACTGACAAACATAATAAAATAACTCAACTAATAAAGGCAATTCTATGTCAGCTAGCAATGCACTTAATGCATTTGTCCACTGCTGATATTCCCTTCGCTTTTTAATCAAATCCACTCATCTATTTATATGCTACATTGCTCTTGGATCACAGGTTATTTACTGCAGTAGAAGTCCAAGAAATGTGAGGTCATTGGGCAGGCTCCACAATGTGCAACATATGCTGTGGTGATGAAAGCTTGAGCTGCATCATCCACTCTGAACAGTTGTTCCCAGTAAATGTGGAATAATTTGCTGTTACTTATAATGCAAATATTAAAACCATCATTACAATGTGAAATTAAATGTTCAGCTCCTTTCTTTGAGAGATATCTTGTGGACGTTTAAGAGCTACATTGAAAACCAGCTAATTGAACAGACATTAAGAAAGAAATGTGGACTAATGTTTTGTCTGACTTTACTGAGAAAAACTGGGAGAGTTATTTTACAATTTGTTTTCCTGGAAGCAGTATGGGTTTTATTCAGACATTCAATAAAAGTTTGACCCTACTTATACTGATATATTTCCATGTGAGTAAAATCACGCTCTAATTTAATGTCTAAATTACTAGAGCATAAAGAATTCATCATTGTTTATTTTTTTCCTTGTGCATCAGCTGCAGTGTTCCACCAAGTATACTTTTTACTGTACATGGTAGTCTTCAATATTATTTTTTCAGTAGCAGCAGCCATTACAGCAACCTGTATCAATCCAATGTTGAATGACATGTCAAATAGTTTTCAATCCTTTCTGGCCTGTGTAGCTTACCCAGGTTTTTCCAGGGCTCTTTTTAGCTCATCCATCTAGTGTTTCTTGTATTTCCTCAGAACAAAAACAAATTCACACAGTGATGTGTGGCTGAATATCCTAATTCCCCCAGAGACCAAGGAAGGCATTCTCCAATATAGCTACTATCCAAAGGACTACAGTGTTTGAATGCTGAGGTTATTTATTCTAAAACCCAAACATTCTACCTCCTTCTCCCTCTTGGGAATAGTACAATATGCTACCACATACCAATGAGTCAGCTGCATTCTACCAAATGCTGAAATGAACGGTGATTTCCACTAGGGCTAGGAGAATCCCACAAAGCTGTAAACCCTAAACTACATGTCCACATAGTAGTTCTAATTTGGGCAATGATTTCCTCAGATATCACAGCCTAAGCAGGGGTCATCAGGGTTGTAAGGCTTAGAGACCTCAAAAAAAACCATAAAACACTGGAGGAAATGGTTCTGGTGATTTATTAGGTAGTGTTCTTCCAGCAGAGTTAATTCTGAATGGATGGACAGGCAGGGTATACGAGAAAGTGCAGCTAGTGGCGCCAGATTTCCAAACTGTGCTCTGGACAGACCACTTAGCTCCCACAAGGCTTATAGCAAGTATAGAAGTGATACCTAAAGTAACCAGGCTCATTTGGGTAACTTCATTGTGGTCATCTTGCAACTAATTTCAATCAGGTATGGTATTCTTTATTTCTTCTTGTCTAAATTTGTAGGGCTGCAAAAATGTTATATTTTGTTATATTCAGTGCAAAAAATTATCAGGGTAATGGCTACCCCCGCAAAAGAAAAAGTCATATGAGTCTGATTTTCAAGCCTCCTTGTAACTAGTCACTGAGATACCAAAGAGGTATACTCACAAAACCAGATCATGCAAAGTATTAATGAAGAAAAATTGATTATCCAAATATTGGCTAAAAATTAAAGGGCGTATGTTTGTCTATCTTTAAATAAAGTTTGCAAATCTAGCTCTAAGTATTTACTATTGTTACGAAATAACTATTATATCCATGATAGACTGTTTCTCGATATGTGGTATATTTTTTTAATAACCCCCCTTACTATGTTATCTTGACTACTCTAAATAGGGAAACCAGTCCTAAACTCTACCACCCTGCTGTTCCAAAATCATTAGTAACTTGTAAATTTAGACCCTTGACTTTTGTCCAGAATGAAAGGAATTTTCAGGTTTAGTAACATTTTGTGGTGCATGTGCGAGGCTCTGGATTGTGGTAGATATACTAGTAGTTCAATCATTTGTGAATAATAAGAACCAGTTTGTTTTTCCATTTTTCAAAAATGACAAAAAACAAATCTTAAAATACCTCTGCAGAAATCATAAGTAATCAGATCCATGATGGAGGACAATACTTTATTATTAATTATTATTATTATTGAAGATCATCATGTCAAATAAACCAGTTCATTTTACATAAATCAAAAACATGAACTTGGTTTTACCTTCAGTCTCTTGATGGTTCCAGGTCCATTTATAGATCTGTTAGGGAATTACTGTGGTAAATAACAAAGTTTACAGAGCCATAAGAAACGACACAAAATTCAATACTAGTGTATGCTAAGGAATAGAGATTTCCTTTGTTGACATTGTTCATGCTGTTGTTCTGATAACATATACTCTAGTATGGCAATAAAATCACAACTCTCTGATAATGTTTGGCTACCATTTCAGAGACTCTGGCAGGGATATCCAAGATGCTACAAGAGCCTTTGTGAATTTTATGTGGAAGAATAATTTCATTAAAATGGTAATTTTACTTACTATTGGATTGTCCTGTTTCAGATAAATTACATTTAAATCATGGAAGATTCTATACTAGGGTTTCTAAACAAGATAACTGACTAATATATTTCAGGAATTCCATTTTCATCCTCAACCATTTCTCTTGTCCTACCTTTCAGTAAAGATTTGAAAATTTGACGATTTAATGTACAGTGTAAAATATTCATTAGTTTATATTTTTATTATTGAAAGATGCGTACACAGTATAAAAATTCCATAACATGACATTTCAAGATGGGGGGGATTCCTTGAATACATGATATACAGTGATGGTTGGTCTAACAAAAGGTTATTTTGGACTACATTTCTAGGACGAGAAGGGCAAAGGCCCACTACAAAACTTTTCACAGAACTATACTCTTAGATTTATGCCCGGTTTAAATCACAAATATACGGGCAAATTAAACAGTTCTGCAGCAAAGGTAACTAAAAACTAATTGCACACAATTATCAGATATGCTAAAAATGAGCATGTAGCTGAAAAGAACTAAGCCCACAACTGGCTGTGTATATGTAATGCATGGTGTGATGCTGCATGGAATATGTGGAACACTTTGTAATATTGTTAATATCATTCTTATAAAATTGCAAGGAATCTGACCAGATATGCCATGTAAAGGTATCAGTGAAAATGTTATGGTTTGCCAGGTATGATAATCTTGTTTATATGTTTGTATCCCCTTTGAATGTATGCCATATCTGTATTTCAAATCTTGTGCTGTGTTTCTGGGTGACACCCTCAGACAGATTGGCACCAGCACTGCCTCGCCTGTTCAGTGGCCCATGAAGAGTCATCAGCTCTACAATGAGCCCATTGAAAGGACTTCTAACTCAGAAAGGCATGTAGGGGCAAGCCAGTGGACAGAGAACTCTAAGGCTTTTCCATGCCATGCGCTGTGAAGCTTGTGTTTGGGACACAAGAAGTACAAGCCACATGGCAAAAGGAATATAAAAGGCAGCTGCATCATTTCCATTTTGTCTTAGTTCATTCCTGCTTCTTACCTCTGGAGCAACTTATCTACAAACTGAAGCTCTGAACAAAGGACTGAATGATCCATCCTAGCTGTGGATGTGTTCCAGAGGGACTTTCAAGCCAGCAAACTCACCAATACTGCTAAGAACCTGATATATGGACTTTGAAGTCGCTGTATGTATCTGATTACTTTACAATTCAACATCTGTCTTCTTGTTCTTTCTTTTTTCTTTATAATAACCCTTTAGTTTTAGACACTAGAGGATTGGCTGGAAGCGTGGTATTTTGGGTAAGATCCAAAACTAATATTGACCTGGTAACGTAGTTGACTCTTTTGGATCAGAAGAACATTTTCTATAGTGAGCAGATTTTTAAATAACTTCTCACTGTACTAGACTTATCTGCTGACGGGGAGCCAGAGAACTGGAATACAGTAATGGAGTCTGTGTGATTTCTTTTGTAGCTTCTTGGTAACCAGTGTTGGGAATCAGGAGAACAGTTCGTGACTAGTTGGTGAGTCTAATTTCAGTGTTAACCACCAGTTTTGAGAAATCTGATCTCCTTTTCGCAGCCTGACCTTGGCATTTTCAGTGAGGGTGACCATAGGCACACAGGGCCATACATGGAACTGGGCTTTTTCCTTTAAAAGTATCTCTCAATGAACCCAGTTGAAAGCCCACTGAAGCCAATGAAAGACCCTCATTGGCATCTGTGGGCTTTGAATAAAGCTCCTGGTGTTTACTTTAGGATGCCTACAAGCTGTGATATGGCAGAGCACTTACACACATGCTTAAGTGCTTTGCTGAATAGAGATAGACCTGACCACATGGGTAAAGTGAAGCACCTGTATAAGGCTATGCTGAATAGGGGTCATAATAAATAAACTCTCTTATTTTTAGTTAGTTCCATCTTCTAATCATGGTTATTGCATGAATCTTTTTATATAAGTTTTCCCCATGGCCAATACCTCCTGAACTTTTTTTATTCATTTGTCCATTGTATGGCCATTCTTTCATACAGCAAATAGGAAATGAAGTTCTCCTTAGATCTTGATGCATTCAGGAAATGTGAGAATCAAAATATACAGTGTTCCCAGGTGGTTTGCTATTTTTAAAGTATAATTAAATTCAGATTTCCAGAAGCCCTGTCCCTACTGGGCATATCTGCAATATACAGCATATTCCAGATTGACAATTTCTTTAAATTCCCTGCTGCCTAAATTAGACTTACACAATGCATCCTGAACAATAAAAATATTCATACAATACATGCCCTTTCATGAAAGACTGACGTTTCGGTGAAATCCATTGTCTGTTCACACAGCTGTTCAACATTATTAAAATTAAAGCAGATTTCAAATTGTGGTAACAGCAACTTAAGAAGAAAGCTGTAGTTTGCTTTGAACATAATCATATGAAGCGCAGATGCAATGGTTGCCTTAACTGTGTGACTGATTGAGGGGTATAATGACAGAAAGATAAAAAAGATTAGTATCTGTCACCAGTGGAATACTTGAATCTCCATTATCCCAGAACACAGTTAACCCTGCCTAAAAAGTTTGCATGGGTAAAGGAAGGATTAGTTATCCTGAGACAATAGAACAGATTAAATTCCACATTGATTAACACCAAGAGTGCTTGGGTTTTACATCATGATAGAATTTGACCATTGACCTTATCTATGCATGTCACTTATTGTGAGGATCATTTTGACTTTATGACATTTAAGTCTTTGTTTCCACTTTTTGCTGCCATGGCACATCTCAGCATGGTTCTTTCATAGAAAGCTCTTAGATCCCCAGAACTGTTAGGTTAAAAAGTTCAATTTGATTGACTACAACTTAGTCATTTTCCAGCATTTCAATAATGATGACCTGACTTAATTATACTTGGTTCAAGAATTCAATGGACTTGATGTTCAGAAATATGAGAATGTGAAAATTCAAGGCATGGAAGCAATTGTTCAGGAGATACTCATGACATTCAGAAAAAAACATGTAATAAATACACACTCTGCTAAACTGAGATGGTTGTATAAGGGACAGAGTAATACGAAGGACAGAGTAATATGAACTCAGCCATACAGGCAACGTGGAGCAGAACTGCAACTTCAGACAATTTTGGGTAATATGTTTGGCTAACAGAAAAAATTACGTCAGAAAAAAACTAAAATTTCTCTCCAATGCATATTTGCCTCTGGTTTATCTAGTAGATGTCAAAGAAAATCACTCAAATGAGTCACCTACCTGTGATAAGTCTGTTTAAAGCAAAAAACAGTATCACAGTATACAATAGCAGATTGTTGTTTTATAAAAGAGTTTAAAAATTCACAGAACATTTCTGTATTTAATAAGATTACCTAAACCTAGGTTGTTTTCTGCTTTAAAAAGGCAGAATTCAAGAAAGAAAGGATGGACCCTTAGTTGTTTAAGGAAAACAGCTGAGAGACTTCACTGTTTTTGCTTTGAAATTGGGACTGGTTAGGGAGGAATCAACTATAAGAAGTTATTCAGTACAATGGGTAAAATTTAATGTTTAAAATATTTGTAAGTGGCATTTAAACTCAAACAGCATTTTAAAAGGTTTAATCACAAAAAAGCAGAAATAAATGCAAGATATATCTTATTATCCTTTTACTTCATAGTAAAAAAGATAATCAGAATTCTTGCACAATTTACTTACATTTTTTCTAAGCTTATATACACATGCTGCACTTTTCTTAAGAATTTTGCATGGTCATTAATGTAATATATTTAGTTTTTATTTGTGAACTTGTTCCAGAATTTAACTTCTTGAGTGTTTTCTGAAATAAAAAGATTAACCTAAATTCATGGCATCATGATAGATCTATTATGATAGTACAAGGAGGAATGGAGCGGTAAGAAAACTTTTATTTAAAAAATAAACACCATTGTTTTCATACTCTAAATATATATATATAAATGTCTTTAAATTCATGGGATTATTTTCTGCAGGTTTGGGGATTTTTTTTCAGCCACGGTTGTTAGTTTGGTACAGCTGAAGGGAGAGAGATGCCAAGGTAGCTACAAGGCCCCTTTACAGCATTCCATCTTCCTCCCCAAGAAAACCATGGATGTTCTGTGCCGATCTATCTCAAATTAGAGCAGTCTTGAGATTGCTGTAATTTACACTGGCTGCTACAGGTTTCCTCTGCCTGTGACCCCTATACCATGGTCAGGAAGAGCAGAGTCATAGCAGCTCTAAACAATTCAACAATTTACCAATGCTGGACAGATCCACTGGGAAGCTAACAACTTTGCATGAGCAGATTTATACAAAGTTGCCCTAGTGCCATCAAGCCTGTACCAGCCATTTATTTTTGGCCTATGACTGCTGATAAAGCTTTAATGTATGTATTAAGTGTAGTTATAGACATGCTGGTCCCAGGATATTAGTGAGATAAGGTCTCTGAGGTAAAACATATCTTTTTATTGGTAATACATCTTTTGTGGTGAGAGAGACAAGCTTTTCACCTTACACAGAGCTCTTTTTCAGGTCCTTCTCTAAAGCTTTAATTTGTCCACTTTATAATGTTTAAAATAATGGTATTACAAAAAAGGCTAATCACCACCATAGGATTACAGATCAATATGAATCAGTGGCTGTAAAAAGTGATGGAAAGTTTGACAGGTTTCTGACCTTAGAAAGCCCAAGTCAAACTCCCATGCTGGAGGCTTGAACTACAACTCAAGCACATTATTCTACTTCTGAAACCAACAGCTACGCTGGCACAAAACTGGTTTAACAGGGTGGAGAACAAAGCCCAATGAGCCTGATTCTCCATTGCTTTGCATGGCCATATGTCGTCATTTACATGTGTGCAGAGTGGTTGTGAAAAGATGAACTGCCCATTTAGATTTCACAATAGTTTATATCCATTTTGAGGTATTGTAAAAGACTATGCGAGGTAATGGGGAATTAGGCTCAGTATTTAGGAATATTAGATGGCCTGGACTTCAGAATAGTAAGAGTGATTTGAATCCTTAATTCTTGGTGGGAAATACCCCTGCAGGAAAAAACATTACAGAATCACTTCCACTTGCTCTCTGGGGGGTTGATTTTGATCTCACACTAGTGAGAATTAGGTGGAGCTTCACTGAAGTCAATTCCTGCTTGAAGTTGAGTTACATCAGTGTACAGTACTTAAGATCTGAAACAGATTGATAGAATATAGCACAAATGCATCATACTGCTGAATGTGACATTCTGCATGAAAACAAGGTAAAATTTTGTTATATTACACTGATAATTTTCAGTGGTCTTTGCTTAGGACAAAGATTAAAGCCATTGAAATGACAATGACAACATGGCTATCCCCAGCTGGAGGATAGCTGTTTGGGAGAAATTACCAGCTGATTGAGTTACACTGCAGCAGATATAAAACCATCACCTGGATTATGGAGCCACAACCAGCCCTTTGAGAGCACTCCCTCCTGCACCCCCCACCCCCAACTGTGTCCAATACACACTGGGTTTAGCAAAAGATCTGGGCCTAAAATTAGGCATCATTAAAATATGGAAGAGTTAGTGAAAAGAAAATTCCACTGTTTGTTGTATTTTTTAAAAAATGTTACGCACCTCTTTTGCCAAGACATTTAAGTATGTCAGTAAAACAATGCTGTATTACTGAATTAATCAAGTCAGAGTTTCACACATTCCCTCTTCCAGATAACTTTGCTTTGTTAGTGTATTTGTTTTGTTAATTAAAAAAAGTCAAACGAATATATGAGTCAGTTTTGAAATACCAGTTTTTACTAACTTCTGCTGCTATGTGAGACTTTTAGTACTCAACGCCAGAGCTCTGTAATAACTGGCTTTGTGGTCCACTGGAAGTTCAAAGCAAAAAAACCCACCATTTTAGTGGGGTGGGAGGGGAATTCAACTGAAACCAACAAATGGGAAAAAAGTAGGGGAAAAAAACTGTCTTGAACACCACATTCAGTTCAAAAGGAAATATTTAATTTGATGCATTTTTAAGAAAGCCAAAAGAAATGAAAGGCTAGATTCACAAAAAAAGAGGAGGCGATGTTATCTCATTTATACCCAATAGCCTAGTGGTCAGGATACAAACCTGGAATGTGGGAGACCTCGGTTTGAGACCTAGCTCAGTAGCAGGGATTTGAACCCATGTTTCCCTCCCTCCCCCAAACTAGCAGACTGTTAGCACTTCTGGGGTGAGTCTTTCTCAGTCTCTCCTGTTGAAGCTGATCTACTTTGTATAAACAATTTGAATAGTCATTGGCCCAGAGAAAGTGTAAGAATGACTCTGTAGCCTCATGGTTAGAGCACTGACAGATCTGGTAGGAGAGCTGGGTCTGTTTAGAGTGAGGACTTCAACCTGTATCCCCAACATCACAGGTAAGTGCCCTAACCACAGGATATTGTGTTATACCAATACAATAAAAACCAGCAGGATCTTATTAAGAGGGATAAGGCAAAGATGCCACATTTATTGTAAATACCATAACAAAACAAAAGACAATGTTTTCCTACTTGTTTCCATTACTACTTATTCCTTATACACACACACACACACACACACGCATATATTCATCCACACAATCATTCATTCAGGTTCTGTATAGATGTTATAGTTACCAGCCTAGATGTTGCTCATGCCAAGTTACTGGCCAGGTATCTTGGTCATGAGGATGGAGCCGAGTCTGTGTCAGATGCATCTGATGCTCCTGGAGGCTGGCAGCAGAACCATAGACTCAAAGTCCTTATTCTTTAGAGTCCTTTTTTATAGGGATTTTTCCCTATGTTAGTTCATAGGAGTTGCTTCATTCTGCTGTTGCTAAATCAATCAGCAGATGGCTGGCTCCATGTTATTAGATGTTTTGTTTTTCCTTCCTTTGAGGTGTGGTGGGTGGATTCCAGTTTGCCCTCCGGGGGGTCATCTGGTTGATCCCACTTGACACCTTCTTCAGCCGACACTGAATTCTTCAGGCTGGTGACTCCCTAACCATTCAGTCACATACATTCTCTATCTTAATCACATCTATTTCACTGTCTCTTTACTTTTTGGGGTGTTACCAATTTATGTGAGACTCCCTGTCTTTTAACAAGCAAAGATAAAGTGAGATGAAAACTTACAGAGGGTGGGGGTCTCTATTTATACACTATAACAGCTACTGTTTTGGCTTACTTAGAGTTAATTAATGTTTAACAAGTTTTATACAAAGTATTTCTTTGAGCAGGCTTCACACAGACACAGCTGGTGGCTTGCAGGTTAGAATCACAAATTTACTTTTAACATAAACCTTTAGTTATAAGGCATCAATTAACAATAAGTCATTTTTCATATAAACCATGTCTAATATAAACCTTCTTTAATATCCCTACAATTGGTACAAGGGGGCATAACCTGTACTCTGCCCTCCCATCAGCTTCAGCCTTTGTAATAGCAAGAAGGTTTTGAGTGCCTTGAAGGTTTCCCTTGCTTCCAGGAAACAAGGTGGGAAAAGGTTTCATCCACTACATTGTATCTATTCAGTACTAATCATACTTCACTTGAACTATATAGAAGGTATGATGCTCTCACCAAACACAGTAGGCTAAAATGTGAGTATTATTCTATGGCCATTATTTTTCAAAACCTGAAGCTAATGACCCATAATCAACCTTTTACAGACGGGCTTTCCAAGAAGTGTAAAATAATGATCCCATGCACCACTGAAGCTGTGGAGCATATGGGCTGCTAAATCAGAGATATTCACATACAAGTCAAAAGTTGGACAAGCCCTTACAAAAAGACCACCTCAATGGAAAACATTTCTGCAAAGTAAGCAGGCTAGAAGTAGAGTAGGACAGAAATATGCTTTTCTAATTGCTAGGCAACTAATTTCCAAGCTGCATGCATTCATCAAGCTACTCATTTGTGCCTATTTGCTCACATGTCACAGTTCTTTCAAACAAAACTAGAAATCTAGAAGACTATAGGTTTTGATTGAAGTAAATGGTTTTATTTCCTTACTAACTTTGCTAATTCAGCAAACTGGAAGTAGTGAGCTGACTCATCATGCAACTCTATAAGCATCTTTAAAATACTAGCTGTAAAAGGAGTATGCATTTTAAACCTATTCATAAAACCGACGAATACTCAAACTCTGAATCTTTTGAGAGATTTGCTAAACTGTACAATGAAGTAGAGGCAAGTCCATAATAATGCTTTAATAAGAATTAATAAAAGCACTTGGTACAGTACAGCCACTTCTGGCATGCCTTTTATTTTATCTCATAATTATATGCTGTAGATAACTTTTTTGATTTTCAAATGAAAAGGTCCACCATGCCTTCAAAGGATGTATATAGCAGTGGTTGTTAACAACTAGAATTAAATGTGTCCTTAGAACAAGGCCCTGTGTAGGAGTCAGGGTGAAGCCACTTCCTGTTGTGGGGAAGAGTGGGTTGGAGAACAAGGAATACTGGAACTCAGGAGGCAGTCCTTGAGTACTGCAGCATGCTTCGAGGATGCACATCCTACATCATTCATGGGAATGGAATGGCCCCAATCAGCAGGGAAGGTTAAGTCTTGCCTCCTCTTCACCCCTCTCCAGGTGATTTTCTCCCTAGAGAATGCAAGGACAAAGTAACCTCTTTACACAGGGACAGATATTGTTACTGGGCTTTGCACAACCACATGGGCAGGGGATTGGCTACTTGTGTGCCCTTCGCCCACCCACAAATGTGCAAGGGCTAATAACAATGTGTCCCTGAATATTTACTACCTGAAGCAGCTAAATGGATGAGGATAGTAGCAATACTATGGTGCAGCATACATCCATTCTTTATTTCATTATATGTATTTTTGTTTGTTTGTTTTTGGCCTACTAAAAACCACTGTCATCTGTGTGTTGAAGTATATGGGTACTAGAAATATACTAGATTAAGGGTAGGAAGTTGGAAAATTTGCCCCACACTCAGGCCTACTGTTTTGCTGGGAAGGAATCAAAATAGCCATGGAACAAATGAGAAATAGAGAGGTTGGATGAAATGGGTTGTAAGGATCAAAGTGATACAAGGCTGATTTAAGATCTTCTTAACTAACCTGACCCCCCACAATTTTGGTTTGGTTGAAAACATTTAATTCAAACTTAAACAGCTGTAATGTGCAACTGAACTTCATAATACATGAACAAGTGTAAGAGAAGTGAAATAAAAAGACATTTAAAATAAGCTGGCCAACAGTGTGCTTCATGCTTCTCCAAGTATACTATATGCATCAGCAGCGTAGTAATAGGGCTTTCAAGATCTGAGTCAAATGATGAATGTTTAATTAAAGGGACTTTAATTAAGGTTGTTTTTACCTCATTGCCATTTGATCAGAGAAAACCAACTTAGTGTGTCTTTATAGTTTTTATCTAAGAGCATAAACAACTGTAAGGCTAAGTAATTTAGTATATTTTCCCCAAATACTAAACAATATAAAAATTAGATTGAACTTTATTCATTCCATTTGCATTGTAACCTCAAAGTGTTAACAATAGTACAAATTAAAATTGGTTAAAAATAAAGCTATTTGAGACCAACCATTGGTCAAATCATTGCATAAGCACATACAAAAATAGAATACCAATAACTGAATGGCTTACTTAGCCTTTTTATCCCTATACAGTTTACTTAGCAGCTCATGCTTTTCCTTGTGGAAATAATGAGTTAAGGTTATAATTTTCACATACTCAGGGTGACCTCTAGTAATCTGTGGTCAGATTTGCTTTGAATCTAGCTTAATTGATGCACAATGTTAACTCTTACTATGAGTTTATATGCAGGCACTTTTGTTGGATGCACCCTAAAAAAGGCTAGAACATGTCATTCCTGGCAGGCATCCTTGCACAGTTAAGGACCGAGGGAGGGAGAAAAAATTACTCAAAGAAAGAGGTTCTGCTAATTGGCTTCCTTGGTCTGTGGAGCTTCAGAGACAGTCAAGAACTGCAGTTTGGGAAACTAGGCGATGTCTTCTGGCTCCAGTACCATAATGCTAGAGGGCATTGGCTTCAGGTCAACTGGCTTGTCTACAATGGCTTTGGGCTTGTATGTATGGGGACATCCAAGAAAGTTAATCCCAATTAACTAAAAGGTGTGAATTTGAAGTGGATTAGTTAAATAGCCTTAAATCCCTGAATGAACACCCTCATTCAGAATCAAGGTGGTCTTAATTTGATTTAGCTACACTTCTTTCCAAAGTGAAGACCACTAATACACACAGGGATTTAATACCGCCTAACCAATCAATTTCAAATTCATACCTTTATTTAATTTGGATTAATTTTCCTGGATGTCTCCACTTTCCTTAGGAGATAGCATAGGAGTAGCAACCATCCGGTTGTTGTCATGGTGATCCGAGAGGAGTACATTTCTTCATTTACTTACTCTATTAAGGTTGACATTCAAGCTTGTGTCATATCACCGCAATATTCTGAGTGAGTCAGGGGGTCACAGATTTCACACTCCAACTCTGTTGTCGAATTCTGGTAAACTGAGGACAGTCTCTGACCTTTGGTCCACTTTTGGGATCCTTCTTTCTTGGGGGATGGTTATTGTCATGCCCATGAATCCATTTGTTTTTCCTCAAGTAAGTAATAAGAAGGGAATAACAGGAGATGATGGCTCCACCAAAGTTGACCCAAATAAGAGAACTTGAGAAAAGTGTCAAAGATCTTAAATGGTTTCTTGGCTCTTGGAGCCTGGCCACTACTTATGACTCATTGCCCTTTGACTCAAAAAAGCTGTTCCTTATTCATTCATACATCCCATGCTTACCCTTACTCAAGGCCTATGAGATCTCATGGCTACAGTAAGGAATTACAGAACTCCCTAAATAGGAAACTGTGTGAAAGATTCTTTTGGTTTATCAAAGCTCAAAGCCAAGCTGCTTCAAAAATCACCTGGTAAATCTCATTAAACAGAACTTATTGCAGCAATTTAAAGTTTATTCTTAATGTTGGCATTACTATAGGTTTATGTTTCCTACATAAGGCCTTTCCCTAGGAAACAAAAAAATACAATTTAAAAAAATGTACAGTGAACCACAGCTGATAATAAGTGGCTGCTTTTCTATGTCTGAAAAGTCTTCAGTTTGTAATTTATTTTAGAGATTAAAAGTTTAAAAGAGTTCAAATTAGTCCCAGTTGTCATGTTATGCCAATGTAATGACACTGTTATCATCAGAGTGACACCTCTGTAGCACCAATGGGGAATGAAAGATAATGGATTACAATGAAGGACCATGAAAATGTGAGATTCTGAGTTTCCAATTATTTCTGCTTAGGCAAAAATCCTTTTGGAATGCATGATTTCTCCCTCCCACTCCCTTTGTCATTTTTTTTATTTTCTGTTTCATTAAGCTTAAAATGTTGGTAACCACCAGTTCATTTGCAATTTATCACAATGTGTTTATTAGTGATCATTGGCCTAAAAGACATTTTTATTGCTATGAGAAGTTATTCAAAGTTCCAGAATTGGAGAATTACTGGTATAGAAAGTGCCAGAGTAAAACTGAAGATAAAAGAGAAGTGACTCTTCAATATGGTCACAGTAATTTTCAGAATCCTACATTCTATTGAATAAATTCTGAATAGTCCTCAAATGGGGGAAATGGTTAATAGTCACATTCTGAGTTCTTGAGTGCCAACAAAAATGGACTAGGATTCTCACTACAGACTGGATTCTGCAGAGGGGAAAAAATCTGATATCAGATTTTAGAGAATATGCATGGGAAGAGATAGAAAATCAGAGAAGATGGGGAAGTGTTAAAAATGGAGTGGGAACCAAAAACCAATAGGGGAAAAAAATGAAAGGAAAGGAGAAAGGGAAAGAAAGGGAAATGAAGTGACTAGGAAAGAGAAAAAGGAAAGTGGGAGTGAAAAAATGGAAAAAGAAAATTAGAAAAAATGCAAAATATAAAAAATATGTTTATGAATAATGTAAATTAGTCATTGGCCATCACTCCTTCAGGATGACACTTTGGCAGTTGTCACTCTTTCTTATTAATACAAGGAATATAATAAAGAAGGATTTGTCACAAGTATGAAGAGACAGTTCTTCTTCAGAACCACCATAAAGTCAATCTACACAAAAAAGGAGAAGAAAAGATAGCATGCATTGTACATATGATTGCCTGCAGCATTCATCCAAGCTCATAGGACAGCATTGACTGGCTGTGAAGGTGTTCAAATGACTCACTTTTCTCTAACAGCGAGCGATTTGCAAAGTAGCATTGCACAAATCTTCAGAGTTCTATCTCAATAAGCATCCAAAATGCTGGTGTAAATTTGCATGGCTTCACTGAAGTCAATATATTCATGCTGCCCTAGAGCAGCTGAAGATCTGTCCCTGAACATCCAAATAAACCTCCTTTTGAAATCCCCCATGGAACAGGTAACCTGTAAAGAGTCTTGTACTTCCAGTTTCCACTGGCTGCTGATAGGCATGGGAAATTAAACACAGTTTCAAACCACAGTGAAGATTAGATTTGGCTTGAGGGAATTGGTGAAGATTTATGTCAATTGTTTTGAAAGAATCTGGTTCACTCCATCCCTAGTTCAAATGTCTAAGGACAGCAGTGGATGTTAGGGTACAAAGATATTGTCTTAGAAAGTATTCAAAAAACACTCCAAACAGATGTGCCTGAAGATACTAAAGAGGTAACATTTAAAAAAAAAAAAGCAAATCAAACTTTTATTGCAGCACGCCTGTACTTGTTAAGTAGACTAAATTATGTATTATGAAGTGGCCAATTTATATGAAACAATTATACTACCTAAGTGTTTGTAATCTCACTGTCCTTTGGGATGTTTAAGAATGAGATGTTTCATCTTCACATTTCTTTTTAAAAAAATTCTCTTAATAAAATTTTGCCAAATAATACAAACTATATATAGAAAAGGGAAAGATGTGATATCTCTAAATTCCTTCGAGTCATATATAATACAAAGCCCACAAACTGATGCAAGTATAGCACCATAAATCACATACAAATATTTTCTCTTTGTACTGGTCTACATTGAAACAGTATACTGGCATAGCTATGTAACTCGGAGGTGTGAAAAAATCGTACCCCTGACTGACACAGCACTGGAGACATAACCCCCAGGTGTAGACAGAATAGTGCTAACTTGGTTCAGGGAGGTGGTATTGATACACTGACAGAAACACCCCTTCTATCTATGTATGCTGAGTGTACACTATGGGGCTATACCAACAAAATTAAACTGGTATAGTCTCCAGAGTGCAGATGTACACTTTTTCTCTCTTAATTCCATTAACATTTTGCTGTATGTTCTCCAATAATTCCATTATGCTCTACTGGTCTGTTTTAGAATAGTTTGGGAAGGAGAAAGGAGACAAATTAATCCCTGTTGCAATTTTTTTTGATCTTCTCTCCTATAGTCGTTGGCTATCCCCCAATACAAGGATGATGACTGCCAGGAGAAAATAGCCGTTGTTGAGACTTAAGATGGCCGAGGAGTCCAATTCGTGCTCTAAAGGTTTTTCAATGTATGTGACAGGTGGTTGCTTGGAGAAAGCAAAGCTGCTGGCCAGGATACTGTATCCTTTCCTTCCTCCTCTGCTATTTCTCAGCCTCTTGAGCAAGGCAATTCTCTTCAAAATGGGCTGAGGCTTGATGTAAGATGCAACATCATTACAGCCTATTGCCAGCCAGCTTTTCCCAATTAATGGGGTTAATGCATCCCTTCTTAAGATATACTTTCAGGATGTCCTGGTAGCATTTCCTCTGTCCCCGCGAGTTCTCTTACCATGACTAAGGCTATGTCTACACTGCACACCTTACAGCAGCACAGTAGTATAAGGTACGCAGTGGAGCCGCTCTTTGTCGGCAGGAGAACTCTCTCGTGCTGACAAAATAAAGCCACCCCCAATGAGGGACAGTAGCTTTGTCAGTGGGAGACACTCTCCTGCCAACAAAATGCTCTCCACACTGGCGCTTTTCATCGGTAAAACTTTTGTCAGTCAGGGGTGTGTTTTTTCACACCCCTGACCGACAAAAGTTTTACTGACAAAAGTGCAATGTAGACATAGCCTATGCTGAGAAAAGAGGACTTGCTTCAGAAGACAAGTATCAGCCATCCTCACACAATGGCCAGCCCAGAGATGTTGATGTTTCATAATCTTTGCCTCAATACTGGTGATGTTAGCTGCAGAGAGAATGCTGGCATTGGTGAGGTGATCTTCCCATCTGATACAGAGCATCTTCCTAAGGTAATGTTGGTGGTACTAGTCCAGATGTTTAAGATAGCTATGGTATGTCACCCATGTCTCACACTCATAAGAAAGAGTGGGGATGACTACTGCATTGTAGTCCCGAATCTTAGTTTCCATTCGTGGATCTCTGTCAATAAAGACATGATGAAGCTACTTTCTGAAGGATGCACTGGCCCAATGGATCCTATGTTGGATCTCAACATCAAGAGAGCTCCTATAGTGGAGTCCCATTTGTGGCCTACACCAGCTCAGAGGGTCCATTATTTTATTCATTGAAATATGGAATAAAACAATCTTTATTAATCCCCCATATTGAGAAAGGGTAAGTTTTCTGCAGAACTCAGGAAACAACAATTACAGAATACCCATATTAACTAGAAATACAACTCTATTCATGCACCAGAAATATGGTCTACAAAGCTCATTTAAAATCTATGTTTTTGGATAACAGCACTAAGTATAGGCTTAGGGTCTGGTCCTGTGAGCTGCTGAGTGCCAAGAACTTCTGTTAACTGAACACTTAGTAGAGTCAGGCCTTCTAATGAATAAGAAAAGAAAAGAAAAAAACAGACACAGTCACTTGTATGATTTCAGCTCTTCTTCTTCTATTGGTTTGAATAAAACTGGGAATAAAACTGCACAAAAATGAAAAGAAAAGGCCAATATTTTCAGATTTAAGGCTCCATGTGGACCTTGGGTGTATGATGGTGGTCAAATGAGTCCATATTTAGGCACCTAAATAATAGCAATCAGATTTTCAGGATTTACTTCAATACAATTGTGGTTGCTCAGCACCTCTTGAAAACAAAAATCATTCCATTATTTAGGGAACTAAATATGGATGTAGGGGCCCGGTTTAAGGAACCTGAGTGAAATTGAGTATTTTAACTACTTTTCAAAATAAAACTTCTTGACCTCAAAGAAACTTTTTTTGCTCGAGTTCAATTTTTTGGTAATGGTTTAGACCTGGTTTTACTACATACAAATGTCTGACCAATCTTAGGTTTGAAGGTCTGACATTTATTTGCCATAGCATGTTGGTACGGTAAAGAATATCCCGTATTAAAAGTTTCATGCTGTATATAGCTTTTACTGCCTTGCTTTTGTCTCTGACGGTGCACTAACTGCCAGAGATGTACAGTACAGTAATTCAAGAAAAGCTGATTTGCTCACTACCAAATAATAGTCTTACATTACAAGGCTAAAAAGCAGCAGATTAACAGGATTAATCGCAAATGAAAAGGGAAAGCGATTATCATTACCCGCACTAAAGCTTATATTAGGGATCGGTTTGATTTTTTTTTGAAGTTTTGTTAAATCAAATATATTTCTCTATCCCTTGAGTGTACATACCGTGCAGCTGGTTCTCACATTACAGCAATCATTTTTAATTCTTTGTACATGCAAACCTAAACTTGGTAGAACATATTAATTTATCATAGTGAAATGAGGCTCAGCGAAAGGACTAAAACAAGTTTGGAAATGGAGAATTGTTCCAAATTGTAAAACACTATTTGAAGACATTCATTTTCTAACACATGTCCCAGAAAGAGAGCCATGGGAACAAAAGAACTCATTTTTACTTTCGGGAAATCTCAACTCTAATCTAAAGTGAAATGTTAGTATTCCTGACAGTTAAAGTAGCAAAATTGCACCATCCTCCTCTCCCCACATCTTCCCACCATTTTTTTTCCCAAATAGAAGTCTGATATTTTCCTAGCAATGTCATCTTACCATGGTGAAGTGATATATGAAATTATGAATGGTGAGGAGAAAGTGAAAAAGGAAGTGTTATTTACCCCATCACATAGCCACAAGAACCAGGGGTCACCCAATGAAATTAATAGGTTGCAGATTTAAAACCAATATAATAAAGTACTTCTTCATACAACACACAGTCAACCTGTGGAACTTGTTGCCATGGGATGTTATGAAAGCCAGAAGTATAATGGGGTTCCAGGTGTCCCTAAACCGCTGACTGACAGAAGCTGGGAATGGACAATAGGAGATGGATCACTTTATAAATTGCCCTGTTCTATTCATCATCTCTGAAGCACCTTGCACCTGCCACTATTGGAAGAAAGGATACCAGGCTAGGTGGACCATTGATCTGACCCAGTATGGCCTTATGATACTTTTCTGCCTTCCTTGAGTGTTATTTTTGAAGTATACATGAGAATATATTTGAGTGTATACATGAACATCAAAACAGCCAATGAGGATCTGGCTCAGTGTGTTTTCACATTTATTGTGCACAATAGATTATTTCCTGATTTTATAAATCTACACTTTTAAAAACATACGTAGACTTTAGTATTTTATAACAGTTTGAATTTCTGAAGCACCTTTCCTCCAAGGATCTTAAAGTATGATGCAAATATTAATAAATTAAGCCTCAAAACACTCAAGACACAGCTGAGAGCCGTTACCTCTGTTTAGAAACAGAGGTGGAAATTAAGGAAGAGAGATGTGAAGTCCATGGTCACTCGGCAAGTCTGTAACAAAGCATGGAATAAAACAGAAAATAAACTGACCTCCTGACTCTCAATTGTACATACGTCCTCTCTGCATAATGGTTATTCAGAATTAACTTGTTTTATAAGTTTCCCCTCAACTTGTGTCTGCCATTTTTAAAAAAGAGTAATTAAGGAGCCATGGAAAAAGTCCAGAATTATGACCCTGAAAATTGTTACTATTCCATAAAGGGATAAGTATAACAAGTCCTGGCCTTTTTATACAGTGATCAAATTAAATAGGAGGTTATTTGGTGGCAATTAAAAAATTTTCCCCTGTAAAAGAATTTTCCTCAAATTGCCTTATTATGGATGGCTTTGGGTATGTAGGAAGAATGAAAACCAAATATAACCACCTTTATTTGAATTTGGTGTGCAGAAAAGTGTGCCATAGAATCTCAGAAAGCCTGACCACTTGTGGATATGAATGATACATCTTTGTCACCATTAACAGTATTAGTTATTTGTCATTATTTCTATTACTATAATGTGTAAGGAGCCCAAAATCAACATAAGGTCCCATTCTGCTAGGCACGGTAGAAACAGAATAAAGATAGCTCCTGCTTTGAAGTGATTACAATATAAACAAGACAAAGCATTAAGGAGGAAGAGACATAAATAGGGCCAGTTGAAAATTTTTTATCAATGTATTCTTTCACAGAACTGGGGTTTTGACTAAATGAAAATTATTATGAAGAACGTCCCCTTTCCTTAGAAATTTTTGGTTTTCAGAGAAATAGTAGAAATGTCTACAGAAGGAAAATTATTCTCCAACCAACTCTAGCTATAACCTACAATCAGAGTCAATAATGTGGTGGAATGTTTGTGTCATATTAATTCCACAATTCTGTTTTTTTGGGGTGCGGGGCAGGTGGTTTATTTTGTTTTAAAATTTTAGGATGAGGTTCTGTTGGGAGGGGACTGGTTGAGCAAAGACAACGGAAAGGAGAGGACTCTGAAGAGAGGGAGGTAAGGGACCTGATGACTGGAGAAGAGGTGGAAAGAAAGGGAGTATGCAGGGCAGGTGAAGTATGGCTCACCTGAAGAGGTTAAGGGAGGAGCCAACATCCATTCAGCACAAGGGAAAAGAGTGTTCTCCAAGGGAAAATCCTAAAAAGTGGTCTGGCACTGATAGCATTAGTGCCTGAAGGTCTCTGCTGTAGCTGCTTGTACTAGCTGAGTTTCTGGGCAGCCCCTCCAATCAATTTCTTTCTTCCCTCACATGGTGGTGAAGAGGAGTGGGGCCACATAGGCACTGATATCCCTAGAGGAGGAATCCCACTTGCAGAGAATTTTGAGTCCAAGGGTTGGAGAAAGTTGGAGAAAGGAAATATAGTGACCTCTAAGACTGAAGGATTGGTTCAGTATTGAGTTGGATAAATATTGATGCCTGAATCACAATACTATCTTCCACTGCACCCTGGGGTTTCCTCATGAAAACATTCACTGAGCATGGTGCTGCTTATCTTGGGGGATTTAATGAGATGATCATGCAAGTAGCCATGATACCCTGGGTAAGTGCTTTTCAGACACAAGTTGTCAGTTAGTGAGACTCATAGATTCATAGATTTAAGGACAGAAGGGACCATTATGGTCATCTAGTCTGACCTCCTGCACAATGCAGGCCACAGAATCTTACCCACCCACTCATGTAACAAACCCCTACCCTATGTCTGAGTTATTGAAGTCCTCAAATCATGGGTTTAAAGACCTCAAGGTACAGAGAATCCTCCAGCAAGTGACCCATGCCCCATGCTGCAGAGGAAGATGAAAAAGCTCCAGGGCCTCTGCCAATCTGCCCTGGAGGAAAATTCTTTCCCAACCCCAAATATGGTGATGAGTTAAACCCTGAGCATGTGAGCAAGACTCACCAGCCAGCACCCAGGAAAGAATTCTTTGTGGTAACTCAGATCCCACCCCATCTAACATCCCCTCACAGACATATTTACCTGCATATTTACCTGCTAATAATCAAAGATCAATTAATTGCCAAAATTAGGCTATCCCATCTAACCATCCCCTCCATAAACTTATCAAGCTTAGTCTTGAAGCCAGATATGTCTTTTGTCCCCACTACTCCCCTTGGAAGGCTGTTCCAGAAGTTCACTCCCCTGATGGTCAGAAATCTTTGTCTAATTTCAAGTCTAAACTTCCTGATGGCCAGTTTATATCCAACTGTTCTTGTGTCCACATTAGTACTGAACTTAAATTCTTCTCCCTCCCTGGTATTTATCCCTCAGATATATTTATAGAGAGCAATCATATCTCCCCTTAGCCTTCTTTTGGTTAGGCTGAAGCCAAGCTCTTTGAGTCTCCTTTCATAAGATATGTTTTCCATTCCTCGGATCATCCTAGTAGCCCTTCTCTATACGTGTTCCCATTTGAATTCATCTTTCTTAAACATGGGAGACCAGAAATGCACACAGTATTCCAGATGAGGTCTCACCAGTTCCTTTAATATTCTTGGCTGAAGATTATCTGGGCCCCCCGATTTAGTTCCATTAAGCTGTTCAAGTTTGGCTTCTGCTTTGGATGTGGTAATATCTACCTCCATATCCTCATTCCCATTTGTCATCCTGCCATTATCCTTAAGCTCCTCATTAACCACATTAAAGACTGAGGCAAAGTATTTGTTTAGATATTGGGCCATGTCTAGATTATCCTTAACCTCCACTCCATCCTCAGTGTTTAGCGGTCCCACTTCTTCTTTCTTTGCTTTCTTCTTATTTATATGGCTATAGAACCTTTTACTATTGGTTTTAATTCCCTTTGCAAGGTCCAACTCTACATGGCTTTTGGCCTTTCTCACTTTATCTCTACATGTTCTGACCTCAATAAAGTAGCTTTCCTTGCTAATCCCTCCCATCTTCCACTCCTTATAGGCTTTCTGCTTTTTCTTAATCACCTCTCTGAGATGCTTGCTCATCCAGCTTGGTCTACAACTCCTGCCTATGATTTTTTTCCCTTTTCTTGGGATGCAGGCTTCTGATAGTTTCTGCAACTTTGACTTGAAGTAATTCCAGGCCTCCTCTGCCTTTAGATCCACAAGTTCTTCAGTCCAATCCACTTCCCTAACTAATTTCCTTAATTCTTTAAAGTTAGCCCTTTTGAAATAAAAAACCCTAGTCCCAGATCTATTTTTGTTTATCCTTCCGTCTAGTTTGAACTGAATTAGTTCATGATTACTTGAACCAAGGTTGTCCCCTACAATCATTTCTTCTAGGAGGTCCTCACTACTCACCAAAACCAAATCTAAAATGGCATCCCCTCTTATTGATTCTTCAACTACTTGGTGAAAGAATCCATCAGCTATCACATCCAGAAAAATCTGAGACCTATTATTATTACTAGCACTTGTTCTTCAGTCTATATCTGGGAAGTTAAAGTCTCCCATGATCACACAGTTCCCATTAGTGTTTACTTTATTAAAAACATTAAAGAGGTCTCTATCCATGAATGAACTTTGTTTCCCAGCTTAGAAATATGTTCATGAACAAGCAAGAGAGTCAGGCAGTTCTTCACATGAAACTACAGTATATTGTACTCTGAGGATCAGAGCTCTGAGAATAAAATAGCATTTTTTATTATACGTGGGTTTATGTCCAGTTCTGTTTGAGAATATCCTAGGACTAAATTGAAGCTGAATGGTTGCTATCCCAGCTAAATTGTGAATCAATAAAAGGCTGCCCTAGGGGCCGCCTTAAAAATGTAATGACAAAGTAGTAGAATCTAAAATAAAAATAAGTAAACTAATTAAATATCTAATTAAGAAAATAAAGTGTATTTTATTAAAATTAAGACCATTTTCTCCTGAGGCACAGTTTGAAGTACCCAGAAGAATTACACTTAAAAATTATGCTACAATAACTTACACAGTCCTGATTAAAACCAAACTGGGACCAAATTAGGAAAACATTAATGATGAACTGCAAAATTCCCCTGCATGATATCCTATGGCATTTCCTAGTTCCCAAAAGACAACCCAAAATGCATCAAACATCCCATGTAACCCAGTGAAGGATACAGTCTGTATGTCTTTTAGCAAGTTAGTAAACTCCAGAGAATTTTTCAGATGGAATAATTAGATAGCTTCCAATTTAAGTTTTAAAAACAGTAGTCGACAAATCGGATGATATAGGGGAAAAACTAACATTCCTTCTTCTGCCCAAAAGGATACCTAGATCAAAGCATATAAACAAAATCTCTCCACAAATACATTTTAATTAAATGTTCTCTCTCAGGTTTAAGGTGCAATTTGGCAGAAACAGCATGATTGATCAACCACTCTCTTAGCTTTTCTCTCAGTAACTAAATATTCTCTCATGAGAGGAAAACAAAGTAAGAGAAAGTGTGGTTTAACACCTTGGTGCTGGCTTCTTGGCATTGTCAAGCACTTTCATCATGCCTGAAAGAAATTCAGAGGAAAAAAAAATACTTGAAACCACAGCCACTTGAGGCACAGATAACTCCGACACTCTCTTTAGTCTCTCAAAAAATAGGGGTGTGGGCATAGAACTCAGAGCAGAATGAACAATTAAGGGAAATGAACAATCAAAAGCAAATTCTTGAGGCAAGATATACTGCAACTGTCAATTATACCAGCCAAAGAGAAACGGAGGTTACCCACTTTACAAAATGGATTGAACTACTGATAGCTTCTTATGTTGGTGTAAGCAACCAAACTCAGATTTTATAAAGTTTATCTTTTACTGTAGACTAAAGCAGTGATAATGCGTGGAATTCCTTAGACCAGATGGAGAAAAAGGTGCATTCTCATAACGGGTTAGTGATTGAGCAGAGTATCAAAAGCAAAAAAGCCCACCTCTCATTTATGGAACTATTTTTTATGAACTTAGTTGTGAGCCAGCCTAGGTGCACATGAGTAAAGGGGCATAAGGACCTGTTATGTGTTGACTATCTCCAGTAAGGATTACAACACAAGAGGGAGAGCAACTGCCACAGGACAGTTACCTCCCATCCCAAGCAGATGAGCACAAAATGGGCAGTCAAATTCATTGAGCGGGCAGAGCCTTGGCTCTACCCTCCTCAATATACCTACCAGCACAGTTGAGCTAGCTTGGAGGGAGGTGTAAACTATGCCAGGAAGATGGGCTGACAAAACTTACCCTTTGGGACAAATACCCTTACTCAAGGCACGTTGCAAAGTGCCAATCTAGCTCCATGTGCTTAATTTCATGAAAGCAAATCAAACACAGGCACTTTGGCCTGAAGTATTGTTGCTGCTTATATTGATTCAAACACCACGGATTAATTCAGGCGCTGTTAGATGAAGGTGATCTTAAATGAGGGAGAATATTGGTCTTTCTAGATCGATCTCGGCCCCTCAATATAGGCCAAAAGAAAATAAATCGGACATGAAAAGCTATATTTTATGGAAAAGGAAGTAAACACAGATTTTCTGTTTCCAGCAAAGCTTTGTGTAAGTTATTAGAAGAAATTCTATGGAGGTCTGTGATCCATTTGTTGACGAGTTATACAATGCTGTAAGTGATAGTGTTTCAATACAGTAGGGAAAACTGCCAGCTTTACTTAAATGAGTGGCTGTTAGTCCTCAAGTTTCCTTGATGCCTGATGATCCATCCTTAGGCCTGGGTATGGTACAGAGATCATAGTCGTCCTCTTGACTGATTACTTATTTTGCGACAGGCAAAGGTCCATATTGACATTATTAGATGCATCAGCAGTACTGTACTGTTGACTAAAGGGTTGTACTCATTTGACTGTTGGAGTGGGGTTTGCAATAGAGGGGCTCCATTTCTTTTTTTCAAAGAAATCCTAGAATGTTGTTCTGCAGCTGCTTGCCCAACCACAAGGTCCACTCAAGCTCAGCTCCACATGGATCTAACACTTCTCACATCCTGTCCAGAATGTATGAAAGGCTGCTGTAAAGTTGTTGGGACAGCAGTTGCCTCAGTATGCAGACACCACATAGCTCAGTGGGCATGATTCTGAATTAAGAGCAACTGCATTGAAGTTCATGGAATCACAGTGGTGTAGGCAAGATCAGAATATGTGTCTCAGTTTCCTTGTTTTCTCAGTGCCCAAACAACATATGGACTTGGACGAAAGCAAGCTGGTGGAGTCTCAGCTCAGGTAAAGGATAGGTGATGTTAGTTCATTGGGGAATGCAACTACAGGTGTGTGTCAGAAGTGGGGCTCCTCTATAATAATTTAAAGATGACTGTATTGTGACCTGGTTATTGGGAAGTTTATTGTACGAGTGTTAAACTAAACTAACAACAAGCAAAAAGCAGCACGAAACAGGACAGTGACTTGAGATAACCATCCATCTGCAAAAAAATAAGGAACAAAGCAAGAACGATTTGCCTTGATGTTCTACCTCTAACCCCTGGTGGAGCACAGCAGGCTTTGGACAGCAGGGTCCAAACCTGGGAAATTGAGAAGACAAAGGACTTCTGGCAAGATAAAAAAAATCTGTAGGGAGGGGAGGCAGTTGCTATAGAAAAGCTGTTCTCCCCTACCCCCACCCTTCGCTGGAGTGTCTGAAGAAGATAGGCCTTCCTAGCTCAAACGACAGGCAGATAGGGGTTAGGAAAGAGATATGCTTATAGGTCTTTTGTTGATTTATGTTTTCCCCTGTTATACTTTATACTGTAAAAATAAAACAATACTTTGGTTTATGTAGGCTGTCTTATCATTGATTTACCACTCCCAAGAGAAGAACTGCAGGTACGGAACCCAGTTGGACCTGCTGGATAAATACAGTTGATACACATAGTACTGTAGCTCAGGGCCCTAAGAGTGTGTGTGTGTGTGGGGAGGAGTTACATGATTCTTTACCAAAAGAGGTAAAGGCACAAGGCCTTACACCTGGGGGCCGGGGGAGGGCGTGCTTTCAGAGATGGATCAGAGGTACAGCTAGCCATGTAACCATGACAATGGGGTTGATCTTTATTCCCAGTATTCAGAAGTTTGGTGCCCATTTGAAGAGAGGTTTGCAGTTGAGGGCATTTTTAGACCTCAGATTGTTCCTCAAGTCCCAAGAACTAGCAGTAGGCAGAGATACCTTTTTAAAATGTACTTGTGGTTGGCATGACAAATGTAACTTTCTCAGATATGGATTTTCATTCAATAATTGTTGCCCATGTCGCCAACCGAGTGGATTCTTGTAACCCCATGAGGAGCGTATTACCCTTGCAAGTCATTCAGACCCTGCAATTGATACAGAGACTGTGGTCACCTCTTTACTTAATGTGACTACGCACCAGGAACAGACCACACGAGGATTCCTGACATGCCTTATTTCCTTCTGAATACCACTATTAAGATGGTCATTGTTGACCTATAAGCATGAAGTGGCTTAGTTACCACCTATTTTAGAGGCTTCCTCTTTCTGCCTGACTCAACTGCAGTGATGGAGCACAATCAAGCTAACATTCCCTCAAGCACAGTTGCCAACTTTCACATGGTTAATAAGCACCCCGACTTTCACAATAAGACAAAAATCAAACTAATCCCATTTCAAAACAAGGCCCAAACAAACTAATCCCTAAGAACCTCAACACTCTATGCGATTAGATCCCCCCCCAAGCATGCAGTCTGGTGCTCTGGTGGGCCCTCTGTGCACCCCTGACTCTCTGCCCCCCTTGCCCCTGCTTGTCCCTTGCTCCTGCTTGCCCCCCCCTTGCCAGGAGCTGATCATAAAAAGAAGCAACAAGCTACAACAAACAGTAAGCTACAAGTCAAAAACTAGCCAAGAAGCAACTCACAAGCCAATTAATCAAAAAACAAGCTCAATTTCTGCATTTTTTTTCACGTTTGGCATGTCTGCCCTCAAGTTAGTTGTCTGGGTGCTGCTGCCAAGCGGTCGTCAATGGAGAGCCCCTGGACTCAGGAATTAGTTTCCTCTCTTGGTCTGACAGTCTAAATACTTGTCCCTTAAGGACACGTCGCAAATGCATCTATTTATGAAGTCCTCTGACTAAGGGAGATGTGGGATTATTTTTTTTAATTTAAATTTGGTGTTAATCCTTTACTTTTATTGTCAAAGATATTTAACTATTTCATTAATTTCTTAATTTTTGTATATGCTGAGATATTATGAAGGGAACATTTTTAAAAAGTAAAAATGTGTACAAACATAAAAAAGATTTTTTTTTTAAATATTCCGTTTTCAATATAGCATTAGTCAATTAGTCATTTAATATAGCAATATTTTGATCATTTCACTACTGAATAACCTGAAAAAATCAGTCCTGAAGTGTAAAAATGCAAATTTTTAACTGACAGTTACAAAAGTTATTGAAAAAAAAAAACAGCCTAGATCTGCATAATTAAGATCCTCTTTCAGGCTGAGCAAGGTAATCTCAGATATTCACAGGAAAGGAAACAAAGCATTTACCCTAAAGTGGAAACACATCTGTTTCTGAAAGTGCTATTTAACTGAAAGATTTAAGATTGAAGATATTATCTATTAAGTATCTTGTTCAACCATACTTTGATTTAGTTTTGTGTAAAGCAGCAAGAGTTTGATGTATTCCAATTTCAGTGATTTGATTTAGACTGAAACAGTTGCAGACCTAAATTGTTAAGATTTACTGCAAGTATTTGAATAAATTAATATAGATTTATTTTCATAGCAATAGCTGTATCTTTAGCACTGACTGCAAGGATATGTTAATTTGCTTCCATAAGTGTTAAAGCTGCTTCATTTTAGATCTTTACAATTTTCCTTGAAGTATTAGGCTCCTCCCCATCCCACCCATTTGATGATGTACAGTTAAGTTATTACTAGGGACTGATGATTAGTTCTTGTTTTATCTGAATTGCATCCAAACCTTTCTCCAGAATTCAAATTCACCTTTAAACCTATTTAGAGGTTTACAGTTGCTTAGTAAGTACAGGTTTCTTTTTTCTTCCCTATTCTTACACACTTCTCTGATTCTGGGTTTTGGTCAGGACAAGAAGGAGAAGTATTGCAAAAAAAGTTGCTCTTTCTGGCATAGCATAAACCAGAAAATAATGGAAAGTTTTGCAAAGAAACCCTAAGTGACACACAGTCCAATATTCCTACTCTTATAGTTCAGTTAAAACATTGCTACCAAATAGAAATCCTGCTTCCCTGTTCAGGGTGCATATCATTATTTGCCTTAAAAAGTCAGGTACTACAACCACCTGTATGTCCAGTAATGGATTTTCCTAAGGCATTGTTGCGGTTCAAAACCTGAGAGAGTGCTTTTCATACACTGACATACTTGAAGAACACTTTAACCTGGTGTATACTCTACTAGATACCAACCTGGTCCTTCTAGAAGAGGCATAGATCAGTGAATAAACTGGCTGGTTTGCATGTATGCATGATCAGAGTATGATGATATGTGAATTAGCAATAGATGTGGCAATATATTTCCTTTTACGTTAGGATAGAAATGACTTCACTGGACTGGATTCTTCTCTTCCTTGCTGGTGTGACACCATTGGCTTCATCAACAAATTCCTCATGATTTGCACTGGCATTAGACTCAATTTCATAATGTTTTTGAAGGATTTAACAGTACTATGACAAATGTAAGACATAATAACACTTATAATACCTCTACTATTATACTTTGTTTCAAAATGGCCAAGGCTGTATATAATGTGAAAGTTATTTAAATAGATTAGACTATGCAATT
The DNA here is from genome assembly GCF_020497125.1 of Mauremys mutica. Lineage (NCBI taxonomy): Eukaryota > Metazoa > Chordata > Testudines > Geoemydidae > Mauremys > Mauremys mutica. The sequence goes on along the minus strand of NC_059073.1, from coordinate 187,793,645 downwards.
AATAAAATCAAACTGGGCCAAATCCTGAAAAATGCTGAGAACCTCCTGAGCACCCAGAACTGGAAGTGAAGATGCTAGCTACGACCAAAGGCGATATCAAGCTCAAACATTAAAAGGTGTGGGGCCATGGTTCTCAGGTTACAGTCACATGACCCAATTAACTTCAGTGGGCCTTTTAATTTGTAACTGATTTGGGCCCCATTGTTTTTGTCCAAAATAGTTCTTAATTCCACACATCTCAGGGAGAACAGGTGGATGTTTTGGTAGTGTCATGTTACAATTTGGTGCTCTTATTTATCATTAAGCCTAGAAACAGATGACTGGAAAACATTATTAGAGAGAGGGGGAGAATGTGATCTCAAATATCTGTTCCCTCCCATTTTGACAGAAGAACAGGAATGTTTTCAGCAAACTTTGGTACAAACTCTTTAGTTTTAAAATGGTTATTATGAAGTAGGCAGAGTATGTTCAGTGTTTGTTCTGGTGGTCTGAAAAGTAAGAGAATAGTGGACAGTATGTGCAGTACATTACACATCTAACCAGGTTTGCTCAGTACAAACAACTCTCACCAAAAGAGAACAGTTTTTAGATCACTTTAAATTGTACTTGAGGATTTTGGCTCAGGTTCCCAATATAGTATGTCCAGTATTATTGGCAAATTCACTGAGAAAGATTTCTGTCCTGTTGAAGTGACAGAGCTCTCTCAGTATATTATGGCACTTAAATACCACAGCAATAGGAAAACCTAAGACAGAGATTTTTCTAATTACTTTATATGGAATTGATTTAAAAGTTTACAAATTTTTAACTGACAGTTACAAAAGTTATTGAAAAAACAAAACAGCCTAGAACTGCATAATTAAGATCCTCTTAATAGTTCATAAAAATTAAATTATACTGTATGAGTACTACACTACCCGGCAGGTAGTGATCGATCTATCGGGGATCAATTTATCTCATCTAGTGTAGACACAATAAAATTGATCCCCGATTGCTCTGCCGTCAACTCTGGAACTCCACTGTGGCGAGAGACGGAAGTGGAGTTGACGGGGGAGAGGCAGCGGTCAACTCACCATCGTCCTCACAGCCAGGTAAATCGACCTAAGTTACGCCGACTTCAGCTACGCTATTTGTGTAGCTAAAGTTGCATATCTTAGGTCAACCCCACCTCCTAGTGTAGACCTAGCCTTTGAAGTGCTACTTGATACGCCTTTCCTGTGCTTAGTGGGACTTCATAAATATGTCTAATTTCAGCACTTATTTACTTAGTAACTATAATGGAGGCTTCAGTGCCTTTATTTTCTGGAACTATTGTGACTTTCAACACACGAACTGGTCTTCATCTGAGGCTTATCCTAAGCTTTATATTAGTACCACATCCAAACAAACAACAACAACATTTTCTACATTTAAACAAAATCCTAGAACAAGAAACCTACATGATGTTCTGAACTGGTAGAGTCAACATCCATGACTGGAGATTAACACTTCCCATCCTTAGCTAAAATGCTCCAAAAAGTTTAGGTTTTATAAAGGTTACAGCATTTTTTATTACAACCAAAGTAATCTCAAATAGGTTTATATTGCTTTTTATGCTTTACCTAATCTAATCCTACAGTACCCATCGCCACAGTATCTAGAAATAAACAGGTAAAATAAGTGTTTGTGCCAACGTTCAAAGTGGACTTTGAAGATTGTTCTTTGTTCCTCCCAGATTCTAGAACAGCTGCTAGGATACTCCACCCCATTTGTTTTTTCTGTTTTTTTGTTTTGTGGTCAAAGCACTTCACTTATGGTGGAACTAAAAGTCTCAGCTCTGCCACTGACCTGCTGTGACAACCAGGACAAGCCATTTTACAGCTCTGTGCCACTGGTACCCTTCCCACTCTCGGTCTTCTCTCAGGGAACTTACTGTATGACTAGACCCCTGTCAGTACAGTGTTTAGCAAAATCAGGCCTTGCTCATTTGGGGCCTCTAGTTACAATAATAACTGCAAGTATGTGGACTACGAAGGTCAGTCAAATAGGCAGGTCTTGCAAAATGCTTTCAATCTTGCAGGTTTTGGCTCAGTCTAGTCTTGAATTGCAGCTCATTCCTCAAAAAAGCCTAGACTCCGAACACTATCTCTGGCTCTCACATGCTTTTTTCTGTGTTTATATTTCTTTAACTTTCAAAAATAAGCTGGTATAGCAGCTAGGAAAGAAAAAGTTTGAAAGAAATTATGTCTTAATAACTTAATTGAAGATCTTTTTTTATGAACCATTAACTTTCTTTTTTCATCCTTAGACATTGTAGTCATACTGTATGAGTACTAGTGATAATACCTAGCTCTTCTATAATTCTTCATCAGTAGATGTCATGGTGCTTTACAAAGGAGGTAAGTATTATCCTCATTTTTCAGATGAGGAAACTGAAGCACAGGGTGGTGAAGTGACTTACCCTAGATCGCTCAGCAGGCCAGTCACTGAACCAGGGCCTCAGGTCCCAAGAGCAAACAATCAAGATAGCATCATCTTACAAACCAGAATCTACAACTACTGTGATGGGGCAAAGCCAGATGGCTGCAGTAAAGTAGTGAGGAACAGGTATGATAGTCCCAGGCTAAACAAATCCCTTGTACCATGGTAATCAAATGGCAGTTGCTCCAGGTTAATCAAGACACCTGGGGCCAATTAAGATCCTTCTAGAAGGCAGTGGAGATAGCTATATTGATTGGGACATCTGAAGCCAATCAAGGGCTGGCTGGAACTAGTTAAAAGCCTCCCAGTTAGTCAGTGAGGTGCGTGTGTGAGGAGCTGGGAGCAAGAAGTGCAAGGAGCTGAGAGTGAGAGGGTGTGCTGCTGGAGGACTGAGGAGTACAAGCATTATCAGACACCAGGAGGAAGGTCCTGTGGTGAGGATAAAGAAGGTGTTTGAAGGAGGCCATGGGGAAGTAACCCAGGGAGTTGTAGCTGTCATGCAGCTGTTACAGGAGGCACTATAGACAGCTGCAATCCACAGGGCCCTGGGCTGGAACCCGGAGTAGAGTGCGGGCCTGGGTTCCCCCCAAACCTCCCAACTCCTGATCCGACACAGGAGGAGTTATTCAGACTGTGGATTCCACCAGAGGGGAAGATAACTGAGGTGAGGAAATCCGCCAATAAGCGCAGGTACAAGGAACAAGAGGAACTTTGTCACATTACATTAGGAAACACTGCATTCGATATCATACCCATGAAGCATGAGAATGGAAATAAAATTGTTAACAATTTGAAAGTGTTGCCAAAATAAAAGGTTTTGGTTATTTGTTGGTTTTTTGAAGCAGTACCAGAATATTCAAAAATATTTTCTAAAAATCAGGTTTTTAATTGTCCCATGATCAACAATTTAATGAAATTTTCCATAAGGAAGTTTCTGCTTTGATTTTTTTTCCAGACCAGTCCACTTGATTGTCTTAACCACTAACTCCACCTTAAATTGGTTACATAAGCAGTAAGCAAGACAGCAATTTCAAGATCTTTTCATGTCAAGCATCTTTGAGATGACCATATTTCTCAAAAGCTTTCACCAACTCATTTGCCAATTCACATAAGTAATATTGACTTGGGAATGGATTCTGACCTCCAGAATAAACAAAATATATTTTTTCCACAATTGGCCAGTTCTACTATGTAATGATATTGACAGCTTTTTAATTTTATCAACTACAATGTCTTTCTTTCTGCTTGCCTGTTGATCAGTTTAAAATAAATACATGCATGATAATGTGTTGAAATAAAACAATAAGTGAGGTCAGGCTGACATCACAAGTCAAGCAAATTATCATCACTTGAACCTATTAAGAAAATTGATGACTCCCTCCATCATGAGAATTAGGATAATCTTTTTTTAATTCTCATTTCTAAGGTGGAGTGACACCTTTGTTTGAAATATCTTTCCTCTATGTCAAAATAAATTCAACTGTATATAATTGGAATTGACTAATCTCAGTAATGGATTCTTATTGAGTGTCAAAACCACCACATTGTGTGTCGAAGAAATAAGGCAAGAGAAATGTTTCAAATCTGGTACAGTGGGCTTGGAGATAGCTTTGGTCTCATTCATTTGCCTGGATCAACAGGCATATGCAAATACCCAGAATTACAGTTCCATTTTTTTTTAAATTTCCCTGACCTCAGTATTTGAACCCCATTCTGCTCTGTGGTGGGTCACTCTGGCAAAGGGAATAGAAAGCACCTGGATGGTTTATTCCCCCAAGAAAAAGTCCTCATCTAACGAAAAGCCAGCACAGCCACCCCCTATGGCATGACGAGAATACTAATGTATTTGTTAGTTAATGTCTGGCAGAAGGTTCCTTGGGAGCCATATCAAGCTAAGTGCACTTTATAGCATTTGAGGGCTGAGTTTCTGCACACAGCCCCCCCAGATAAACAGATTGCAGAGACAGATGAAAACTGAAGCCCCTCATTGTCTTAGAGTGGATAAACATAAGTTATATGGCAAGAAGGCAATAGAGAAGTGTGGAAGGTAAGCTAAACAGGATGGTGTATGATAAACACATGTCGGGGCTGCTTAAACTTACTTTCTTCTGCACCTGTCCTTCGGTATGTACCTTTACATTTGTTTTACTATTTGCACTGATGGATTAGCATTTTCTGGACAATTGACATCTGATGCGTAACTTTCACCATCACTCATAGCACTGAATTTGGCCCACAATTTAAAGGGATACTGGGCTGGCAAGGGATTTCTATTTAGATGGAATGCTTGAAACTTTGGTCTGTGTATTGGAAGTCTGCAATCCACAATAAACTTTTATAGAAGAAAATGAAGGCCACTTATCCAGGGTTGACGATATTTCTATACATTTTGTGGATTATATTTATCTCTGATCTGATTTTTTGTCCCCCCTTCCCCCCCGCCCCAAAGGTAAAGTGATATACTATGACTCTTTTGAGCTGTACATTACAAAATTGAAGAAATGTTATGATTGCAGCAACAAACAAAGAAGTTATAGAGTAATATTCAGAATGAGAACACTGCATTATGGGACTTGTGCTTATAGGTAACATGGCCGTTGCGTTTCTAAATCAGTAATGAGTGCTGTTGATTATTAATCAGCAGATCCTTTATGGCCACATAGATATTAAGGGCCTAATTTTTCTCATACCATCTGTGCACTGATACAACTTTTGACTTCAAAGGAGTCACACCAGTGTGAGGGGAAGAAGGAATCCCTGACTGTTCTGCCAACATTTCTCAATCCGAGGAGGATATAACATTCAGGATAAGATTCTAAGCTGCTGTAAATTGCCATAGCTCCAGTGAATTCATTAGATTTATACAAGCAGAGGATGTGGTCCACGGTTTATGATGCAATGTTAAATTGTGTTCCTTAGTCTGCAAACTGGAGAGCTAGTGTCTGTGAATACCCAATAGTTTCCATACAAAAAATCCTATTGGCATTTGCAGCACCAGATTCCATAAGTGCTGGAACTAGGAGTGCTGGGGGTGCTGCAGCACTCTGTGGCTTGAAGGAGTTTCCAGCATATACAGGGTTGACAATGGCTCTCAGCGCCCCCACCATAAAAAAAATTGGTCCAGCTCCCCTGCAGATTCCTGTCTCTTTCCCATCAGAAGGGGCACCGTAGCCCTAACATTGTAAAGATATCCTTGAGACCTGATTCTGATCTCACTTGCATTGTAATAAGTCAGTGGTAACGTCCATGAAAATGTAAATGAGAGCAGATAAGCCATTAATATTGCATCCTTTTCTCAAGTAGAATCCATTTGTCAATATATATGTACAAATTAAAGTCATTCATATTATCTGAAGTAGCACAATTGCTTGTAATTTGATATAAATTGTGTTATTGATGTTTATAGACAAATGCTGAGATTGCTTGATGCCATACTCTACATCATTATTAAATGCATTTGAGTGTCACTATTAATTCTGTAATAAATTTGGTGCTTTATTGATTCTTTTATTCCTTTGTCCTAGAAAAATATTTCCATGTCTTTTACTAGATGCAAGAACAGCTTGTCAGATAGTACATATAAATTTTAAATACAAAAATCTCTATACTGACAGGAGTTGTCTGTGCTATGTCCCCCTCTAATGGTTGGTCCGTGAAGGATAAGAATATAAGAATGGCCATACCAGGTCAAACCAAAGGCCCATCTAGCCCAGTATCCTGTCTTCCAATAATGGCCAATGCCAGGTGCCCCAGAGGGAATGAACAGAACAGGTAATCAAGTGATAAAAAAAGGCTGTTACTGCTACTACTAATAGATTTACTCCTTCAGCTCAAGCGGAGAGGCTTGTGCTTTTTGGTGATGAAGACCAAGGGTACTATCCCTGGTGAGGACAGTGGTGAGAGGTCAGTACGAAGTAGTGACCTGTACATGAATCAGACCCAGGACCTTAGCATCATCAGCACCAAAAAAGGAGGCTAACTTTGATTGTGTGTCCCTAGTGGTAAAACACATTTCTACATAAGGCAAAGAAAACATACAGCCTGGGTGATGGTACATTTCAGTTGCAGGTTTTTTCCATGAAAAATTCCTTGCATGACCTAACACTACAAGAATAAAAAGAATTTGTTTATGAAGAATTTGTGGATTCCTTGGGCTATCAGTTGCGGCAAATGGTAAGCGGAGGTGCATAAACACTAATTTTGGTCCATCTCTCAGAGAAGTCACACCATATTGTGGTTACTGAATCAAAATTTCATAAAAAAATATTTCTACAAAGTTTTTAATACTGTGTTAAAAACATTTTGAATAAAGAAATCTTATGTTTAATTCAGAACATTTAAAAACAGCATTCCAAACATATATTACATCTTTGCATCAGAAATACTAGATTTCACACTTAGGACCCTATTCTGTTCTTACTTACACTTATACCATTTAACCCCATTGAATAAGTGGAGTCATTCCTTGTTTACACCAGGGTAGGAGCAATCAGAATCAGGCCCTCCAACCTGTGGATTACTGTTGCCACACTGTACTACTAAACAGGATTTATGTGATCAGTCAAGTAGCTCTTAGTATGGCTGGTTGCTATTCTGGCAACCCTCTATTAAATTTTTGCTGCTGACATGTTTTAGGCATTGATGGTTACTAAGCAACTGAATACTTTTACAGCCTGCCTGCAATGAAACTGTGCTTGCAAAATTAATCAAGGTCACTCCATTGATCATTACAATAATCTTAGCATTTTCATATAGCTATATATATGCCTATAATGGATGTCCTAATGGTCCAAAGCAAGATTTGGGGTAAGAAAGTATAGGATTTCTAAGGTGTACTTTAGGGGACATACATGAATATATGCATCACAAAATCTCATCATAAGAAGTTTAAAGAAATATACAGATTTTTCACTGCACAAAATAAAATATTAATAATGTCTAAAAACTATGCAGGCATTGCTTAAGATGTACCATTATGCACAATGTGTAAAATACAGCAATTTGAGTTCAATTAATTCACCAACACCAGTTTTATCACCCCAGATTCCCCATGCTTGCCAGTGGGATATGTTTCACCTTTGGCTGATATTTCATTTAGAACATCAAATTAGTCTCCCATTTATTGCAAAGCTTTATTATGTATATGTATGCCCTCTTGCCACTTTCCTGACATGAAGGAAAAAAGTATATATGCAACTGAAATTACCCAGAAGAATCTCTACAGCGAAATGTGGAATGGCTTTGTTCCATCGTTCTTCCTTTATTATTTGAAAATGTATCTCCTTCTTTTCCCAGTGTTTTCAGTGATAAACAGCATTAGTGGTGAATTCAGAAGTGTACTACATATTGATTGGTTTTTTTTCCTCGTCTGTTTTACTTTGGGTATGTCTACATTACAGGATTATTCCGATTTTACAGAAACCGGTTTTTTAAAACAGATTGTATAAAGTCGAGTGCACGCGGCCACACTAAGCACATTATTTCGGCAGTGTGCGTCCATGTACCGAGGCTAGCGGCGGTTTCCGGAGCATTGCACTGTGGGTAGCTATCCCGTAGCTATCCCATAGTTCCCGCAGTCTCCCCCGCCCATTGGAATTCTGGGTTGAGATCCCAATGCAAAAACAGTGTCGCGGGTGATTCTGGGTAAATGTCGTCACTCAATCCTTCCTCCGTGAAAGCAACGGCAGACAATCATTTCTCACCCTTTTTCCCTGGACTGCCCTGGCAGACGCCATAGCATGGCAACTATGGAGCCCGTTTAGCCTTTTGTCACTGTCTATGTATGTGTACTGGATGCTGCTGACAGACGCGGTACTGCAGTGCTACACAGCAGCATTCATTTGTCTTTGCAAGGTAGCAGAGACAGTTACCAGCTATAGCACCTTCTGCAATTGGAAATTGGAGATGATGGTTATCAGTCCTTTTGTACCGTCTGCTGCTGTCATGGGTGCTCCTGGCTGGCCTCGCTGAGGTCAGCCGGGAGCACATGGACAAAAATGGGAATGACTCCCCAGGTCATTCCCTTCTTTATGTTTTGTCTAAAAATAGAGTCAGTCCTCCCTAGAATATGGGGCAAGTGTACTAGAGAACCAGAGAGCACAGCCGCTCCGGGTCAGAGCCCCAGAGATCCTGCAGAAATGATGATGCCATTCTAGGGGGTGACCCTGCAACAACCCCACCCATTGCTTCCCTCCTCCCCAAACCCTCCTGGGCTACTGTGGCTGTGTCCCCGCATTTGTGTGATGAACTAATAAAGAATGCAGGAATAAGAAACATTGACTTTTTAGTGAGATAAAATGAGGGGGAGGCAGCCTTCCACTGCTATGATAGTCCAGGCAGTACAGAATCTTCATTAGACATGAAAGGTGGGGGGGGGGGGGGCTGATGGAGCTCAGCCTCCAGCTGCTATGATGAGGATGGTTACCAAGCCTTTTGTACCGTCTGCCGGGAATCATTCCCATTTTTGCCCAGGCGCCCCCGGCCGACCTCACCGAGGCCAGCCAGGAGCACTCACGGGATGATGATGATGACGATGGATATCAGTCATTTTGCACCGTCTGCCACCGGGGAGAGAAGGGGATGCCGCTGTTCAGCGCTCCAGCACCCCGTCTACCAGCAGCATGCAGTAGACATAGGGTGATGTTAAAAAAGGTGAGAAATGATTTTTTTCCCTTTTCTTTCGGGGGGAGAAGGGGGTAAATTGACAACATATACTCTGAACCACCCGGGAAAATGTTTTTGACCCTTCAGGCATTGGGAGCTCAGCCAAGAATGCAAATGCTTTTTGTAGACTGCGGGGACTGTGCGATAGCTGGAGTCCTCAGTCCTCCCTCCCTCCCTCCATGAGCGTCCATTTGATTCTTTGGCTTTCCGTTACGCTTGTCATGCAGCACTGTGCTGAGTCCCTGCTGTGGCCTCTGTCTATCATAGCCTGGAGATTTTTTCAAATGCTTTGTCATTTCGTCTTCTGTAATGGAGCTCTGATAGAACAGATTCGTCTCCCCATACAGCGATCAGATCCAGTATCTCCCGTACGGTCCATGCTGGAGCTCTTTTTGGATTTGGGACTGCATCGCCACTCGTGCTGATCAGAGCTCCACGCTGGGCAAACAGGAAATTAAATTCAAAAGTTCGCGGGGCTTTTCCTGTCTACCTGGCCAGTGCATCCGAGTTCAGATTGCTTTGCAGAGCGGGCACAATGGTGCACTGTGGGATACCGCCCGGAGGCCAATACCGTCGAATTGCGGCCACACTAACGCTAATCCGACATGACAATACCGATTTCAGCGCTACTCCCCTCGTCGGGGAGGAGTACAGAAATCGGTTTTAAGAGCCCTTTATATCGTTATAAAGGGCTTTGTTGTGTGGACGGGTGCAGGGTTAAATCGGTTTAACGCTGCTAAATTCGGTATAAACGCATAGTGTAGACCAGGCCTTTGTTTCATGTCTAGATTTGAAAATGGAGGGCACTAACAGCCTGTTTCTCTGGTATTCAGTAAAGGCAAGATTAGTAATAACATGGAGGAAGGGTTTAGGACATAAGGTTATATCCTACCTAGCCCATATGCCCAGCTGACTTAGAACAATGCTTTCTTAGCTCTCGTCCCCTAACGCCCCTACTCTACTTGCGTTACATTGATGACATCATCATCATCTGGACCCATGGAAAAGAAGCCCTCGAGGAATTCCACCATGATTTTAACAATTTCCATCCCACCATCAACCTCAGCCTAGACCAATCCACACAAGCGGTCCATTCCCTAGACACTACTGTGCTAATAAGCGATGGTCACATAAACACCACTCTATACCGGAAACCCACTGACTGCTATACTTACCTACATGCCTCCAGCTTCCATCCAGGACACACCACACGATCCACTGTCTACAGCCAAGCTCTAAGATACAACCGTATTTGCTCCAATCCCTCAGACATAGATAAACACCTACAAGATCTCTATCAAGCATTCTTAAAACTACAATACTCACCTGCTGAAGTGAAAAAACAGATTGACAGAGCCAGAAGAGTACCCAGAAGCCACCTACTACAGGACAGTCCCAACAAAAAAATAACAGAACACCACTAGCCATCACCTACAGCCCCCAACTAAAACCTCTCCAGCGCATCATCAAAGATCTACAACCTATCCTGAAAGATGACCCCTCACTCTCACAGATCTTGGGAGACAGGCCAGTCCTCACTTACAGACAACCTCCCTACCTGAAGCAAATACTGACCAGCAACCGCACACCATACAACATAAACACTAACCCAGGAACCTATCCTTGCAACAAAGCCCCATGCCAGCTCTGTCCACATATCTATTCAAGTGACACCATCATAGGCCCTAACCACATCAGCCACGCCATCAGGGGCTCATTCACCTGCACATCTACCAACGTGATATATGCCATCATGTGCCAGCAATGCCCCTCTGCCATGTACATTGGCCAAACCGGACAGTCTCTACACAAAAGAATAAATAGACATAAATCTGACATCAGGAATCATAACATTCAGAAACCAGTGGGAGAACACTTCAACCTCTCTAACCACTCAGTGACAGACTTGAAGGTGGCAATTTTGCAACAAAAAAACTTCAAAAACAGATTACAAAGAGAGACTGCTGAACTCGAATTAATATGCAAATTAGATACAATTAACTTAGGTTTAAACAGAGACTGGGAATGGTTGGGTCATTACACTAATTGATTCTATTTCTCTATGTTAAGTTCTCCTCACACCTTCTATGGGTCATCTCAATTATCACTTCAAAGGTTTTTTTTCTCCTGCTGACGATAGCTCATCTCAATTGATTGGACTCTTCCAGTTGGTATGCATACTTTCACCTTTTCATGTTCTCTGTATGTATAAATACCTCCTGTCTGTGTGTTCCATTCTATGCATCTGAAGAGGTGAGCTGTAGCCCACGAAAGCTTATGCTAAAATAAATTTGTTAGTCTCTAAGGTGCCACAAGTACTCCTGTTCTTTATGCCCAGCCCTAGTAATATGGTAGCACAGGGATTTAGCAGGAGACCAAATGCTTCAAAGAGACTAATGAGGAAGTGGAGCTGCTAACCAACCACTATTGTAGTTGCATGTCTTCCACATCCATTATATCCTTCCTCCTTAGCAGTGGATTTTTGATTGATAGATATGCATATCTTCAGAATCAGAGATCCACCAGACATCACCCACCTTTTTCTTCCACAAGGAAACACCTTCTCATGAGGCGCCAGTCAGTCGCAAAAGGCCTGTCATCCATCCCTTCACAACATGAGCACCAACCGATGTCTCCTACAAAAATTTCTGTGATTAACCAGCATCAACACTTTTAGACCAGGTTATAAAAACCAAAACCCAAACAAAAACGTTTGTTCCCCAGGAAGCTTTGCTCCACTGACTGCTGCTCAACAACCACACAGGGTAGCTGTTAAGAGGAATGTAAATAATGGCTTTTATGTGGCTCCTCTAAACTGAGGTGAGTTTACCCCTCATTAACACTTTACAGGACTGACATTTTTGCTTTAAATATTATATATATATTTACTATTTCAATAGATTTGACAAGTTAGAATCTGAGGGACTTTTATCACATAAGCAATCATAATATGTTTTTACATTTTAGCAAACAAGAGGGTAAATGTAGCTTTTATCTAAGAAACATACTGTGATTAAACATACAATCTGCTTAGGGCTTGGCTATGTGGCACAGCAATGTACTCCAGAGGATGTGATTTCTGAAGCGCACCAAAGGCTTACACAGCAATTGGCCCATGAAGACCCTACTTAAGTGAACCAAAAAGTTCCCTAGTATGTTAACATAGTGTTGTTTATACACACACACACTTTTCATTGTATTCCACTACTCATGGTTCATCTTCTAAGTTGGATGTATGTCCTTACAAACCTCTAACTTACACACATTGCTAGAGGCCTGATCCAGTGCCCATTGAGGTCAATGAGGACCTTCCAGTGGATGTTGAATCAAGCCTTAGAAGTACATCTATTTAACAATGCCCAAACTAGGAGTTTGCATGTATGCATCCCATTATATATGAGCAAACAATTTGTGCCTACTTGGGTACTGAAAATCAACACCTCAGAAATCCTCCAGCTGGGTACCAAATTCAACATTAGAAGGCTAGATTATGCCTAAGCAATGTGCTCTGTGTAAGTGCAGTTGCATAACACTCCTATCTCAGGAAAGGAATCATGGCCCTGAGAGATTATTCCTTTCCTGTTCTCACCTCTTCCTACCAAGGGGTAGTAACGTGCTACTAGTTTGTGTCAGTAGCATATTATTACCCATCCTGAATTGGCTCAACCATGGTTAGGTGGCAGAGTATAAGCATTGCTCTTTTTCCCCACTCTTCTTTGTCAATGTTTGCCCACGTGTACAGAAGGGGGAAAACACACCAGGCATGCAACCATTTCTTTCCTCCCAGCTTTTCCTTTGTTAGGGGATGATGTGTGTATGAGTTGGGATGGGGAGGTGGGTCTTATACTCTAATAAACCACATACACAAAGCCACAATCTGGCCCAGCATACTTAAATCTGCAGTGTGTAATTAAAAACCTTCCAACAATGGATTTTAATTAGTAACTCCACAGAGCTTCAATCTGAACTAAATTATACACAACCTCATTTGGAATAGTTTTTAATCAAAATGTGCCAATGTCTCTTTACTTTTTGCTTGGAGATTCTTTGAATCTGGCAATAAAGCTATCTGAATTTTTGCCAAGGTGAGGCATCCTTTCCAGACCTCTAATCATATTTGGACAATGAGGTAGAGAAATGGGAGCAATTCAACAGGTGGAGAGGGTTTTATGAAAACTTTTGTTTAGTTTATTGAAAAGCATTAGCTACCAAATAAAATGCTACAGCAAGAAGAAAGCCAATATTTTCTGAGCAAATTGACCCTTGCACAATTAGCTTTCAGACAGGGTGTTTTACTCAATGAGAAAATTACAGAAACTGGAACAAAACAGGCAAACAAAAAAGTACACACACTGGTAAAGCTCCAGGCCTGGATAGCTTTATACTGCAAGTTGAAGTTACAATTCATACAAAAGAGACAACATCCTGAGCTATTCTAGGCATACGTAGTTTACAGCCAACTTTCTGCTTCTCTGATCCTGGGTACTCCTGCCACTTTACTGGTCTTTTGGTTTAATTTAGACACCACACTGGTCTAGTTTCTGCTAATAATAACAAAAACAATCTGTTGGAGGAGCTGTTTCCCACTATCTATTTCTTTGGTTTTAAATTGATAAAGTTGTGGACTGCTTTAAAATCATAGCAGAGTCCTTGTTTTATTCCCCTACTCCTTGGATTAATTCTGTTATTCTCTTCCATGCCATTTTTTGGTCTCTCTCTTTTGCATTTTCTAAGATGGACTTCCTAGTTAAAAAAAAAAAAGTTACATTCACACCGTGATAGCACCATAAGCCTTAACCAGATCAACAACTTACTGTGCCAAGCATTATACAAATTTCTAGTCTCTGCCCTCCAAAAGCTTACTGTAGTTCTTTGTAGACCAAATCCTGCATTCTTAAGCTAGTAAAAGCCTCACTGAAGTAAAAATAATTTTGGATTAAAAAATTATTAGAGGCTGTACAGTTTGGCCTTATCTTGTATTTGGTGTTAAGAAATAAAAACAGTCACCATATACATTTTTTCTTCCAAACAATTTATGAAACGAATGTCAGCCCATCTAGTACTCAAGACAAGCAACTGTAGGGTAACAATTCACTATTCAAGTTTTCATTGTGTTACCATCATAACACAAGAGTAGCAGAGTCAAAAAATGTAGGGGAAATGTCTTCACACTTGCACCTCCATTGACGAAGCTTAGGAGATTGTCCACTTTTGCTGAACAATTCATTTTCACCACAAACACGTATGAAGGCAACTATAATTTCTTATCTTGTTTTTAAAATGATTGTGGGTCTGATTGTTCATTTTTCTGCATGCTATATAGTCATTTAGCTGGTGAAAACTGTTTCCCAGGTCAGCCGTCTGCTTAAGCACATACCTGACTTTAAGCAAAGAAATATCCCCCTTGACTTCAAAAGGGAGTACTTGTGCTTAAAATAAACCACACACTTGAGTAACTCAGTGAATCACAATCTAAGTGCAAAATGGTGTAAAACAATACCCAGTCAAAATACGAGCATTTTACTCTTAGTTTACAGTGGTGTAAGTGACAAGGCAAAGTGCAGGACAAGGAGAATAAGACTTTGAGACACTAGGTCTACACCTGTATCAGTAGGGTTAAATTGCTCGCATGGGAGCAAGCTGAGACTTTCTACCATCTTGTATATTTACAGGACTCCAAGATGAGTGTTGGCTCTAACTCTGTCAGACCAGGCAGTAGAAAGTTTGTAATAAGCATCCCAAAACAATTATTCTATCTGATCCAGGGTTCTGCAGACACTGGCTCATCTATCTCTTCATTATATCAAGCCTTTCCAAAGACTTTATATTTTTAAAATCATAACCAATTTACTAAATAATAAAAACATAGAAGAAAAATTGAAAACATACTTTTTCCTTACTGAGGGAATCATTAGCAAGGTGTTATATCCTTGGGGGCAGCCGGTTTAGGAAGAAATCAGTTGAGGCCAGAGAGCAGACAGCTAACAAAACCACCATTTTATTTACAGACACAGAGAGCTCACTCAGCCGGCTGAAGCTGGCTGAGCTAACCCATAATAATCTAACTCAGTTGCCATAGCAACAAAAACCATGACAACCAAATACACAACATATTCCTCCCCCCCTAATAAGAACATCCCCTAAATAAAACACACACTAGACTAGAGAATGAGTGTAGACTGCCTCCATTCCCAGCTAAACCCTGGGGATTATTTTGCCCCATAACCGTGGGTTCGCCCTAGCTAAAGATCCAGCTGATGAGGAGGCCTTCTGTCTCTAGGTGGATTACGGCAAACTTCTGGTGTTATTGCACCTGAAAGTACTAGGGGCTCAGGGTCCGCAGCACGAATAGGTGATGAGGTGGTATCAGCTCGTGCTGGGCAAAGGGGTATCTCAGCCGCCGGCAGTAATGGAGGAGAACAGTCAGGAACAGGTGACTCGTGATTCGGTGCCTCACCAGAAGAGGTGAAGTCAGACCCCTCAACTGCAGATGGGTCCTGAGGACTGGCATGACCTGGCAACAGCTGATCTACATGTCGCCGCCAGGTAAGATTCTCTGCAGTCCGGACTGTGTAGGAAACAGGTCCTGTTTGAGTGATGACTGTGGCCGGGACCCATTTAGCTCTGGAAGTATAATTCCGAGCCAAAACTGGCTGTCCCGGGCTAAAGGTTCGGTCTTTTGCTCTGGGTGCCCGTCTGATGACTTGATATTGCTGCTGATGTTGCACAGTTTGTCGGGGTTCAGAAGGTTTCAGCAGATCAAAGCAAGTGCGCAGCTGTCATCCCAACATTAGAAAGGCTGGGGATGCCTGGGTCGTAGCATGAGGTGTGTTTCTGTAGGAAAGTAAGAAGGTATCCAGACGCTTTTGAATGGAGTGTTGTCCCCTTGCTGATTTCAAAGCATTTTTCATTGTCTGCACAAATCTTTCAGCTAATCCGTTGGTGGACGGATAATATGGTGCTGACGTGATGTGGTGTATCCCATTTGCCTTCATAAAATTTTGAAACTCCTGAGAAACGAACTGCGGTCCGTTGTCGCTCACAAGTTGTTCTGGCAGACCAAAACGAATAAGGGCCCTCGTAGTTTTTGGATAGTACTCTCTGCAGAAGTGGACTGCATTATAGACACTTCTGGCCATTTAGAATGGGCATCTATTGCCACCAAGAACATGCTTCCTTCAAGGGGGCCAGCAAAGTCAACGTGAATACGTTGCCATGGGTTTTCAGGCCAGTCCGATGGGTGTAGGGGTGCCCACTGGGTTGCATTCCTCACACCCTGACATGACATACAAGCTTTTGCCTTCTCTTCAATAGCGTTGTCCAATCCAGGCCACCAAAAATAGCTTCGTGCAATTTCCTTCATGCGCACTATTCCACAGTGACCGGAATGTAGCTGTTCTAACATCTGTGATCTCAGTGGTGGTGGAATAATGACACGTCTCCCCCACAACAAACAACCAGATTGGACCGATAACTCCGTCCGCTTGGACATGTAGGGAACAAGGTCGGATGAGACCGGAGAGGTTTGTCGAGATTTTCCATGCATCACCAGGTCCATAACTTGGGACAATACTGGGTCAACGCGGGTTGCCTTCTTTATCTGAGTAACAGTGATGGGTGTATTCTCTACCTGTTCAAAGTAGAAGATTTCCTTTTGGGCACTATCTTGATGTTTGACCGGCAAAGGCAACCTTGAGAGGCCATCTGCATTGCCGTGCAGAGTGGATTTCCGATATTTGATTTCATATGTGTGTGCTGAAAGTAACAATGCCCAACGTTGCATACGACTAGCAGCTAATGGGGGAATGCCTGTGTAGGGTCCAAAAATTGACGTCAGAGGTCGATGGTCTGTAAGAAGAGTAAACTTTCGCCCAAACAGGTACTGATGAAACTTCCGAATTCCAAAAACAATTCCTAATGCCTCACGTTCGATTTGGGCGTAGTTAGTTTCTGCTTTGCTTAGAGTGTGTGAAGCAAAAGCAATAAGTCTCTCTTCTCCCGAAGGCATAATGTGTGACACGACTGCTCCCACTCCATAAGGGGAAGCATCGCAGGCCAATTGCAGGGGTAAGGATGGATCAAAGTGTGTTAGAACTTCAGAATTTAACAATGCATCCTTAGCTTTGTTAAATGCAACATCACAGGCTTCAGTCCACTTCCAGGCCTTGTTCTGCCCAAGGAGTTCGTGAAGTGGTTTTAGCAGTGTGGCTAACTGTGAGATGAACTTTCCATAATAGTTCAGTAGTCCTAGAAACGAGTGCAGCTGGCTTACATTTCGTGGTGGGGGAGCCTCCACAATAGTTTCAACTTTTGCAGGGGCCTTATGAAGACCTGCAGAATCAATGATGTGTCCCAAATATTCAACAGAGGGCTTGAAGAATTCACACTTGTCTTTGCGAACTCGTAGGCCATACTCTTCCAATCTTTGTAGGGTAGCCTCTAAATTCTTTAAGTGATCCTCTTCATTTCTTCCAGTGACCAGGATATCATCCAGATAGCACTGAACTCCTGGCAAGCCACACAAGATCTGGTCCATAGCTCTCTGGAACAGGGCGAGAGCCGATGTTATTCCGAAGGGTAGGCGACAGTATTGATAAAGCCCCTTATGAGTCACAATAGTCAACAGCTCTTGGGACTTTTCATCGACGTGCATCTGTAAATATGCTTGACTCAGATCAATCTTACTGAACTTTTGTCCCCCAGCCAGGCCTGCGAAGAGGTCATCGATGCGGGGAAGCGGGTATTGCTCTGCACACAACACTGGGTTGACAGTGACTTTAAAATCACCGCAAATCCGGAGAGAGCCATCTTTCTTCACTATTGGAACGATAGGAGTGGCCCATGAGCTATGGGTAACTGGTATTAGGACTCCATTGGTGACCAGGTGCTCCAGGTCTGCTTCAACCTTTGGCCTGATGGCATATGGCTTTCAGATATTTTGGTGGACTGCCAGGTTTAATGTTCAATGTCACAGTGATTCCCTTCATACTTCCCAAATCATCTCCAAAAACAGCAGCATGTTTCCTTAATATAGGGGTTAGACTGGTTTCTTCTTTAGTCATCCGGTGCACTTCTGCCCAGTTCAGTTGAATCTTCCCAAGGCAAGACCTACCCATTAAGGCTGGGTAGTTACCCCTCACCACGAACAGTGGCAATCTAGCCGCCTGTCCATTGAGCTCCACCTTAACATCAATAGTGCCCACCATGGGCACAGCTTCTCCCGTATACGTCTTCAGAACAGTTTTTGTTGCCTTAAGCGGAAGATGCTGTAGCTTTTCTTTATACACAGTCTCAGAGACCAGCGAGACAGCTGCACCGGTGTCCAGTTCCATGCGTATAGGTTTGCCCTCCAATAAGGGGGTTACCCAGTAGTCATGTGAGCCCGCTGCCAAAGACAAAACATGCAGTGGCACTTCCTCTTGCGATGAGGTGTCTCCTTGATCATCCTGGGTCTGCTCTAGGATATGCAAGGTTCCTCTTTTTGTCGGCCAGACCACAGGCCTCTTTTTCTTTTGTTTACAGGCACACTCAATGTGTCCCTTTTTGCCACAGTGTCGACACACCAGGTCCTTACACCAGCATTCTGATGCCTGGTGACCCGGCTTACCACAGCTGTAACATTCTTGACTCTGCACAGTTTTGTGGGTCGGTTCTTGTGACACTTTTTGCACCCTAGGGGTTGCACCAATGTATTGCGCCTCCCTTGTAGCTACTTCCATGGAGACAGCAATATCAACAGCCTTCTGTAAGGTAAGCTGAGCCTCTGTCAGTAGGCGCTTCCGTATAGCTTCACTGTAGAAGCCACACACTAACCTGTCACGCAGGGCATCATTTAACATCTCTTTAAATTCACAGTGTTCTGCTAGCTTTTTTAAAATGGCTACAAATTGTACAACCGTTTCGTCTTCCTTTTGGTCTCTTTTGTGGAACCTATATCTTTCAGCAATTATCAGTGGTTTTGGGGAAAAACGGGACCCCAGGATTTCCACAATGTCACTGTAAGATTTAGTTGCTGGCTTAATAGGGTGTAGTAAGCTGCGTAGCAGGGAGTAGGTTTTAGCCCCTCCAACACTTAAGAATATTGGCACCTTCTTCGCTTCTGTAGTGTCATTTGCAATAAAAAAAAGCTCAAAACGCTCAGTATACACATGCCATTGCTCTATATTCTCATCAAAAGGTTCCAGTGGCCTGGTCAGAGTAGCCATGATTTTAGTTTCACTTTCAAAGTCAATGCAAACAAGCAGCTTTTTTGTTTGTTTGTTCTTTACCTTGACTTCTACTTCCTTCTGTTACTGGAGCAGCACCGGAATCCCATCCTCGTCGCCACTTGTTATATCCTTGGGGGCAGCCGGTTTAGGAAGAAATCAGTTGAGGCCAGAGAGCAGACAGCTAACAAAACCACCATTTTATTTACAGACACAGAGAGCTCACTCAGCCGGCTGAAGCTGGCTGAGCTAACCCATAATAATCTAACTCAGTTGCCATAGCAACAAAAAACATGACAAGCAAATACACAACACAAGGTTTGGAGAAATCATGGGGGACTGCAATTATTCAATATATTTTTAGAGAAGATACTGTTGGATAGGTCACTGATGCAACCATAAAAAAAGTGTTATTTCCATGGTCAGAAGCAGGATTTACCTTGCTGTTGCTTTTGCAGTTAGTCATTACAAATAAACCTTCGTACACATTTCCCTTTCTGCAGATCCCCTTTCTGTGCTTTTACATGAGATTATACATGCAGCTTTGATTTATTTGTTTACCTCAAGCTGTGAAGAGGTACATCTTAATAGAAAATAATATTTTTGTTTACATTTTAAGAAAAGTGCTCAAAAAGTATATAATTACTTCTTTAAAGAATGCCCCCTCAATGTATACCTCTAATACTTAGAGGAATATTTTAGCTAAAAATAAACCTTGAGTTCAGGAAGAACTAAATGAAATGAAGGAAAATATTGCAATATAATGCACACAGACAGATGCAAGTAAGGGGAATTCCTCTTTAAGTTTTATCTGCTAAGCCCTGGCAATACATTATTTTAGCTTTACAGAACTGTTGATTTAGAAGTAACATTTCATGTAAAATTTTCTGTCAAAACGTTCAGCAGGGGGGCAGGCCAGGGAACAACATTGTGAAGATATGAAAGTGAAGTCAAGTTACAATGCATTGGTTTGTGTTCTAGAGAGGCAGACCAGTGCAATATGTAGGACTCTGGACGGGGAGGCAGGTGACATGAGTTCTGTCCCTGGTTCTATTACTCACCTGCTGGGCAACATCATATATGTTATTTCACCTCCCTGAGTCATTGCTTTCCCAAGAATCTTTTGGTTTGCTTGTTTAGATTGTAAGCTCTTCAGGGTATGGAGGGTCTTGCTTTGTATTTGTACAATGCCTAGTACAACATGCTGCAAAATCTAGGACAAAGCCTAGCCTGCCATAAGTATTATCCTGGCCGATCCAGACTATGTATGACCCATGCTTATGATAACATTTCCAACCCTCCCGGATCTCTTTTGTGATCTTTAGGCAGTATTAATAATTTAAATGAATAAAAAATGTGGATGTTACCTGTGAACTAGTGGATCAAAAATTCAAACCAGGGTGCCAAAAATTAGACACCTAAATCAATATTTCAGAAGCTAATCAGCACCTATGTGCCTAAAATAGGTATTTAGTTCCTCAGTATAGATTTGGATGCCTACCTTAGTCACCCCAGTTTAAAATTGGACCCTACGTAATTTCCCCGCCCCCCCCCCAGTCTTTAAGGAAAGTTTTTAAAATAAAGTTTCTTTTTTAGAACATAGTGATATTAGAGCCCTTCCAATAATTACCAATGAACTCAAAGGAAGATTTGCATGCTGTTTATTTTGGTTTCCAGCAAAATGGGTGAATGTTTAGATTTAGAGGAAAATGTAAATTTCGCAGCTGCTATAGACATTCAAGCAGCTAACACATGAGAACTCCTATGTTTTCAACCCTACTGATTTTATTGCAAATCTGGAGATTTCTGGCTTTTTCTTAAAGTCCCAGTTCCTGGGTGAGCTTTTTTTAAAAGGACATGTCTAGCCCTTATTGTTACAGAGAAAAGCTTGAAAATGTGATGTGAATGCAGCCTGAAGGACTGAAAAACCAGGAGGCAAATGAGACAAACCCCAAACCTATTTTAAAAGTGCTCATGATTTTTTTTGCAGCCTCAGTCAAGATTTTTCAAATACTTGAGGCTGAAAAAAAGTGAGACTGATCAATCTAATATTATCCAAGTTGAGTGAATCACTATTATTAAAAGTATATTGGATTTTTTGTTGAAGCTTTTCTGTTAAGGAAATTAAGATTCTGCTTTTTTACCCCTTACTTACCTCGACTAGCACTTATACTGTAGTTCCACTGATTTCAGTGAGAACAATGGTTGCAAAATTGGGCCTTCATTGTATTATATAATGAGAGAAAGATTAAAAAATATACTGATCACTTTCTATTTCAACAAATGATTTAAATCAGTTTTTTTCCTAGCAAATTATGTCTAAACACATAACTTTATTCTCCCATTTATATCCAAACCTGGCTAGCTACATTTTCTCTTAAAAATTAAGAGTATGTATTGGTTGCAAAATAGATTCCCCAAAGGATTGCTCCATAAACATCATTTAGAATTTGAAATCTTTCACGGAATTATTTTCAATTGTCATTGCTAAAACTTTGTCTAGGTAAACAGCAGACCGGTACCTACATTTAAACTGAGACCTGAGTACAGGCCTCCTTCCATACACTAGCTGAAAATCTAGCCTTGCACTGATTAAAAACTTCCCTTTCATTTTCTTCTATGCTGTTCCATTTCACCACCCATGTGTGTTGATAATGTAGTTGCTATATATCAATATTTCAGAAAAAAGACTCACAACTGAATTGAATGCTTATAGCAAAAGTACACTTGTACTAAAAGAAAATAATTCTCCCAAATTCCATCACTGACACCATGTAACACTTCATTCCTAGGAGACAATGGAGCATTATCCTGGCCCCAGGTCAGTTACAAAACATCACATTTTCAGCGAAAGATGTAGAATACCAGAGCATTTTTTAAATTTGTATCCTTGCCAGAGTGTTACTTTTTTGTTTGTTTGTTTTTGTTGTTGTTTTTTTAAAGGAGGAAGGTGGAAATCACAACACAAAACATTTTGATTTTTTTTGGTTTGAAATGACTGTTTCAAAATGTCCTACAATGGTATTTAAATAATTCAATTACTTTAAAAAAATGGTTGAAATCTAGGGGAAAGATTCTACCCCCCCCCCCCAAATGATATTTCCCCTGTCTGTTTGAAGTGGATAACAGGCACACACACAAACACACACTTTTTTACCAAGCTCTAATCAAATGATAGGAAGCAGTTTCCATGGACTCCAGTTAATTGTTACTTTTCTGCTTAAGGGCTGTTGCCAATCATTATTTGCAGTAAAATAAGCCTTCAGCTGACCTGATTGCCCATCCCAGAAACAGGTATAAATTAGCTGTCTCCAAGACATGCTGACTCTCCATTCCATAGTCACCCATTGACTA
Source organism: Mauremys mutica (assembly GCF_020497125.1). Classification (NCBI taxonomy): domain Eukaryota; kingdom Metazoa; phylum Chordata; order Testudines; family Geoemydidae; genus Mauremys; species Mauremys mutica. Next base: position 187,770,963 of record NC_059073.1, on the reverse strand, counting down.
TAGTTGAAGGCATCTGCAAAGAGTTTACGTCAGAATAATTCTAAATAGCGTTGTTACATTACATTTGCACACACACACAAAGCACAGAAAGACTATGGTTAAAAAGGACAAAATCATGAAATTAGAGTTCTTTGAGACAAAAGAAACTAGTGGCTGCTTAGAATAAAAAAAACAAAATGATACAAAACCAGAACTGTGGAAACTGCAGGTCGAGATTTAATAACAAGATATTTACAGCACGAGAGTTCCTTTAAGCCTTTCAGGGTATTGACATTAGAAATCACCATCACCAGCAACTGCCTGGCGGCAGTGAGCTGGCAATACTGAATCTATCAGCTTATCTTAGTACAGAGCCTGTGGGGAGCTCAGAGTGCTTAGACAATTGATGCAAGCTGTGTTCTAAATTGCAAAAATGTAAGCCTGCCAGAAAAGAGAGCTATTCCTTTTTTTCCTCTCATTTTAATTTGTTACTTAAAATACAATTACTCTTGGACTTGTAAGTCAGCTAGAGGGCATCCTAACTTATTACATGGAAAATCAAGCCATGCATGCTATAATGAAAATAAATACATTAGACTAATGATCATCCCGAAAACAGCTTTGGTTGTTTTATTAAATTAGAACAGTCACTTAATTACTCAAAACAAAATATTTAAATATATTTCTTTTATCTACAGGCCTTGCTACCTAATCAGAGAAATTGGATACAGAAAAGACTTGTTAGCTAAACCAGTCCACCTCTGCAAACACAGGATTGTTCCCCATTGGATGCTTTAACTACACTAGCTTTTATAAAGATATCTAATTTTGATGTCGCAAGACTGACAAATGAAAGGCTTGCTACCGTTTCCACAGCCTAATACATCTCATTTTCAGCAGGTCTCTCCAGATATTCATCCATTCCTTAAATTCCTTCCTTCCCTCCTAGTAGTCTCCCTGTTCTATACTAAATTCCGCTCACTACTTGGCTGTAAGTTACTTTGTCCAACATGGTTACTTTCAGCCAAGTATTGTAATATTCGAAGCCACCAGATGATACTGTTACAGATCATCTTATAAGTTCTGTTTAACTGCAAGTTTAGGCAGTTAGTGTTTCTCCAAAAGTTTACTTTCAGTTGTGGTATAATTTTTTTTAGAAGTTAAGCATTAAAGAGAGTTTACTGGAGGTAGTCAAATTCCAGCTGCAGAAAACAAAACTTTTGTGAGTAGCAGAAGATATTCAAGTGCTAAGCAGTGTTCCTTTCAAGGAAACTGGAATTTAAAGATCGAAAGGATAGTGCTGTTTTCTATCAATCTGAGTTGGTGAAAAGTGTCAGGAAACATACAAGCTTGTATTTATATTCACTGTTTGCTGAATGCATGTTTGCTGAATAAGTCACCCAAAACTTAATCCAATGTTTGAACACTTTTGATTTTATAATGGACTTCAAGTTCTACACATACCAGTTGAATAGTCTGTGTCAGGTTAATCACAGTGTATGAGACCAATTCAACAAACAAGAAATGACAGTGCTGATTTTGATTAAAAGACAAGCAGCAGAAGTTGCTCAGAGATACGAACTGACACAAGCCGTGCAAAAAATCTCTCTAAAAGAGGTGGCAGAGCATGGAGGTGTAAGCTTCATCATATGTTCAGATAACCACAAAATAAAATAAAAGAAGTCTGATGAACAAGCAGGTAGGCTACAAAACTATAAACAAAGAGAAAGCCTTTATATATGTGGGAGAACACACAAGCCAAATCAATTTCCAGCAAAAAAAGAGCTAGCACAAAATGTTACAGGAAATAATACAAGAACTAGGTGTGGATGAGCAGAAGCAGCAGTGGTTTCTGCTCTAGCAATCCATCCAGACCAAGTATTCATAAAGATTATTATTCACTGGGGATAAATGTTGCAGGTTGCTTTTTGACTTGGATACTAGTGCACAAGTCATTGTAATATACTGAAAAGTATAAAAGTATTTAACGTTCTCAAAGGCAATCATACCAGATATTGTTTGGCTATGGAAATGAACAGGATACAACCAGTGTAATGTGTAAGCAGAAGCACAAGGATGCAAAAAGCCTAACATTTTAATCACAGAAACACTGTCATTGCTTGGTCTCAGATAGGGTTGCCAAGTTTAGTTGGATGTATTTCTGAAGGTTTTATCACATGACAACCTTTAATTAAAGAGCAGCAAAGAGTCCTGTGGCACCTTACAGACTAACAGACATATTGGAGCATGAGCTTTCGTGGGTGAATACCCACTTTGTTGGATGCATCAATTAATCTTTAATTCCTGGAGACTCCAGGATAATCCGGGAGGGTAGGCAACCATAGTCTTTGATCAGGTTTGGATCTTAAACAAATTGAGCTGGTAATGAGAAAAGGAAACATACTAGCTGCAGTGCTACAAAATATCTGCTAAAACAGATGACTAGAAAAAGTTGTATTTGATGGATTAAGGAAGGTTTCTTGGGAAACACAAGATTAGAATGGCTAGTACTAGAGGTTCTGCAGTAAACATTCCATGAAAAATTCAAGTTGCAGTACAAGATTGATTGTCTAAAGAGATAGTGAGTCTGGAAAAGGTAGGCAGGATAGAATAATAGAATATCAGGGTTGGAAGGGACCTCAGGAGGTCATCTAGTCTGACCCAAAGCAGTGCCAATCCACAACTAAATCATCTCAGCCAGGGCTTTGTCAAGCCTGACCTTAAAAACCTCTAAGGAAGGAGATTCCACCACCTCCCTAAATAACCTATTCTAATGCTTCATCACCCTCCTAGTGAAAATTTTTTTTCCTAATATCCAACCTAAACCTCCCCTGCTGCAACTTGAGATCATTACTCCTTGTTCTGTCATCTTCTACCACTACGAACTATCTAGATCCATCCTCTTTTGAACCCCCTTCAGGTAGTTGAAAGCAACTATCAAATCCCCCCTCATTCTTCTCTTCTGCAGACTAAATAATCCCAGTTCCTTCAGCCTCTCCTCATTAGTCATGTGCTTTAGCCTCCTAATCATTTTTGTTGCCCTTCGCTGGACTCTTTCCAATTTTTCCACATCCTTCTTGTAGTATGGGGCCCAAAACTGGACACAGTACTCCAGATGAGGCCTCACCAATGACTAATAGAGTGTAATGATCATGTCCCTCAATCAGCTGGCTATTCTCCTACTTGTACAGCCCAAAATGCCATTAGCCTTCTTGGCAACAAGGGCACATTGTTGACTCATATCCAGCTTCTCCTCCACCAAAACCCCTAGGTCCTTTTCTGCAGAACCACTGCCTAGTCACTCGGTCCCTAGTCTGTAGCAGTGCATGGGATTCTTCTGTCCTAAGTGCAGGACTCTGAACTTGTCCTTGTTGAACCTCATCAGATTTCTTTTGGCCCAATCCTCCAATTTGTCTAAGTCCCTCTGTATCCTATCCCTACCCTCCAGCATATCTACCACTCCTCCTGGCTTAGTATCATCTGCCAACTTGCTGAGAGTTCAAACCACACTATTCCGTAGATCATTAATGAAGATATTGAACAAAACCAGCCTCAGGACCGACCCTTGGGACACTCCGCTTGATACCAGCTGCCAACTAGACATGAAGCCATTGATCACTATCCGCTGAGCCTGATGATCTAGCCAGCTTTCTATCCACCTTATAGAAGGTGAACTCCATGATAGTAGTGGAAAAAACACAGAGAAAACCACAGTTTTGTCTACACCCAGAAGTCCTGATGTAACTAGTAAGTTAGTACAATGACATGCTGGGCATTGTACTTGATAAAAGAGCTGAGAACTGGCAGTTAAAACTGAACAAAGAGAGTTCATTGCTAACAGTCTTTAATACTCCAAATTAGAGCTGTCTTGAATATTTTAGTTTTTTTTCTCTACAATGAAGTTACAATGGCCTTTTTAAAAAAAAATGCAGAAATGTTTAAAATGTTGGTATTTGACAAAAACTGAAACTGAATATTCAGTTTTTGTTTTATAGATTCCAAGGTCACAAGGAAGCATTGTGATCATCTCATCCAACCTCCTGTAAAAACAGACCATAGAAACTTCCCCAAAATAATTCCTAGAGCATATCCATTGGAAAAACATCTAATCTTGATTTAAAAATTGTTAGTGATGGAGAATCCACCATGACCGTTGGTAGATTCTTCTAGTTGTTAATTTCTCTTACTGTAAAACATTTATGTCTTATTTCTACTCGGAATTTTTCTAGCTTCAACTTCCAGCCATTAGATCTTGTTATACCTTTGTCTGCTAGAATAAAGAGCCCATTATCAAATATTTGTTCTCCCTGTAGGTTATTAGCAACTGTGATGAAAATCACCCCTTACCCTTCTCTTTGTTAAGCTAAATAGATGGAGTCTATCATCATTATAAGGAAGGTTTTCTAATCCTTAAATCATTCTCTTCTCTGAACACTCTCCAATTTATCAACATCCTTTCTTAAACTGTGGACACCTGCAGTGGTTGAACTGGTGCCAAATACAGAGGTAAAATAACCCCTCTACTCCTACTCCAGATTCTCTTATGTGTGCATCACAAGATCATATTAGCTCTTTTGGCCACCACATTACACTGGGAGCTAGTATTCAACTGATTATTTACCATAATCCCCAAATCTTTTTCAGAGTCACTTTCTCCTAGGACAGTCCCCCATTCTCTAAGTGTGGCCTACATTCTATGTTCCTAAATGCATACATTTACATTTAGTCATTTTAAAACAAATACTGTTTGATTGTACCCTACATCAGTAACTTGTCCTCTATGCCATTCCTTCAATTTGTATAATCTATGATCTTTCAGTGATGATTTTATATTTAAAAACCCAACAACCATTTAGAAAAAAATGGTGTAACATTTATTTTTTTGAGCATCTAATGCATATCCAGCCAAAACAGCTCTCAGGCCAAAGGCTCACATGTTTCTTCCCACTTATTGCCGTACTAGTCGATTATCTTTGTCATTTTCAGTCTTGGTGATCATGGTACTGCAATCCTTTTATATTTAGAAACCAATTAACTTACAACTGTTACTTCCTCAGTGAATTTGGAGAATTCTTGCACTTGGGGCTGACATTTTTCTTTTTGTCAAACAGCAAATGACAGTTTTCAGCAAGTAAGATAATTGGGGAACTTGACTAGATACAACCCTCATTTCTGTCAATGTCTTTTCTGACTCAGATAAAGTGTACCTGATTAGATGAACATGTACTGCAAATGCTCCTACATATTGTCATGCCCTGCCAGAAACAATTGCCTGAAGATGTCACTGACCAGTATGCCCTTTCCTGGTTTATGTTTATTTACAATACTGTGTTTGTGCAGAAGCAGCACCATAATATCTAGCCATGGTGGCGCTGTAGCAAGGCTATTTGAAAGTGATTGCTTCCAAGTGTTTATAATCAGACTCCTCAGAAACTTTTTTTTTTAAATCAATCAAAATTATTGGTACCCACATGCCTTTCTGTGGCTGTGAAATGAGGATACACAAACCACATGTTTCCCTTCCTGCAGCAATCAGCATCCCCCTCAACTGCCCAAGTCCTTGCTTGGATGCATCCACCTAAGTTCCCCCTTTGTTAATATCATGGTGTGAAAATGCTTCATTTTGGTGAAGGCCAGATTGTGCCGGGTATTCCCTTGAAACAGATTCTCTCTTTAGGAGACTCATTAGTGTTGGCAAGATTTCTGTGAAGTAGGACACACAATTGGAAAGTTAAATTGCCGTACCACAGCATTTGTGTTACACATTTGGCAAGTTGTTTTTTCTGAGCCTCTCTACTTTAGGGATTGGGACAGTAGTCCTCCCTTTCTCCCATCATTTCTCTTCCTGGACCATGTATGCTGTAAATTGTACAGGGCAAGGAATCTCTGACTTTGTTTATGTACTATGCCTAGGACAATGAGGCCCTGAACTTAATGGGGGCTTCTAGGTCCTACTATAATATAAATAAACTTTTCTAGCTCAGCACAGTTTAGTGCCTCATCTCATTGCTGCCACTCTTGCAGGTTCAGGTTTCATATCCTCACTTGAGAGAATGAGCCCAAATATACTTTATGCCAGTTGCACTGATGATTTAGTTGTCTAGAGTTAACCTTACCCCCAGACTTCTCTGCCTTTCTCCACTTATGTGGAACATATCACATGGAGTGGCACTATATTCTGCCATGTTAAGTCCAAACATCAATATTTCATCCAGAATGCCTGCAATTCCAATTCACAAATGGAGAAAAGCAGTATGGACATCATAGAATCTTATACCACCACATGTCAAATAGAGGACATTATTATCCCACACAACAGACAATCTTGTCCATAGCAAAAGGTGGCATCAGATGATTTTTTTTTTTTTTTTTTTACACAGTGGGTAACAAGAACTATGTGCATGTCATGGAGTAGAAAAGCCATTTTGATCCAGAAAAAGGTGAGTAACAGAAGCTTACACACTGTTAAAGATAATATCTTTACAGACACACAATAGCTGAAGATATGCTATCAGACAATGGACCCCAGTAAAATTTCCAGAAATTTCAACAGTTGGGATATAAGTTGTTTTTTTCCCCATACAACTTGTAGCCTCCACTTCTGTTAGTCAAACAAATAGGCAGAAGTGACAGTGCACACAGTAAACACTATGTTGTTTGAAAGAATCCAATATCTAGTTATAACTGAGGAAAGGAAAACACCAGTTGCTGGCATGAAATCACCTATGTTTCACAATCAGCAGATTAATTTAGAAGTCATCAGTCCAGACACAGCTCAGGAAAAGGTCCATCAGTTTACAATAGGCACAAAAAGTCTTTTACCTCTCCTTCAGAAAGAAGAAAGTGTGTATATATAAAATACAACTCATCAGGCACCATCAAAGCCAAGTTGCACTCTCCCACCCAATCCAAAGTGGTTCAGACAAACACAGGAATTTTTACATGTACGGTAAGATCTTTAAAAGCACCTAGAAGATTGCTTCTAAGTCACCTAAGTGTTTAAGTCATTTTCAGAATGTGACTTAGGAACCTAAACTAATTAGGCGCCTTTGAAAATTTTACCTAGAGACACTGTACAAATTCACAAGAAGTTAATTTTAATACAGGCAGTTCTGGTGACTCAAAACTGTAGTTTCCAAGCCACAAGCTTGTCTTAGTCTCTAGGAGGGTTTTATAATTGTGATTTTTCACAAAAAAGATCTTCCTCTGATGCCGAATGAAAAGGAGAACACAAACAAATCTCCAATCTTCAAAAAACTTTTCATAAAACACAAATATTGTTTTCAGGCCATCCCTAGTAATCCTGAGAGAAATGTAAAGATACTGACAGTTATATTACACATGTTGTATAACTGCCTGAGAGACTGTAGGCAGAAACATTTCTTAAGAGATTTATATTTAAACAATGTGATTTGAAACTAACTAGTAATGTACAGAAATATTCAGAGCAAATTTTGAGTCTGCTTGATATATTTTCTTTTGTCTATTCCCTATAAGAAGGGTTGCACATAATTAATGGTGTCACAAGAAGAAATAGATAGTCTTACAAGTTCTGTTTAATTTACTGTTTAGGCAGGGGCTGGAAAAATAAAGATGGGACAACTCCTTTTAGAGTGGGTGTATATCACTGTTAAGAGTGGGTTTGCTTCTTTTGTCTCCCTCTGACTGAAATAATGTCTTCAAAGCAGAGGTATTGCTTACAGCAAACAAGCAACACAAGAAAGAAAAAAAACCAAAACACCTACATGATGCCAGAATATGTCAGGATTTTTCTAGGAAATGTAACAACATTTTGGAACTCTTCCTGTTCCCAGTGAAATCAATATTAACCTCCCATTTAACTCAGTTGGAGCAAGAGTAATCCTTTAATAAGCAAACTTTATGTTTAATGTTTATGCTAAAAAGTGCACACTCAATTTCAGTCCAAGTCAGTACCGCAAAATATTATTATATTTAAGGACCCTTCTAGCCTTACATTTCTATGATTAAGAAGTCATCAAGTCCAGCCCCTGCACTGTGGCAGGACCAAGTAAATGTAGACCATCCCTGACAGGTGTTTGTCCAGCATGTTTTAAAAGCCTCCATAGGTGGTGCATGATTCTTGTGTTTGGGGAGGCTGGGCACAAGCACCAGAAGATCCCTGGAAGTGGGAGGGGACACTGGCATCCAGACTGTGGCCCTGTCCCCACTTGGTCTCCACCTCCTGAGGCCCCGCCTTCACTCCACCACTGCTCTGCCCCATCCCCAGCACCCCTCCTCCCACTTCTCTCCCAAGACACCTTCCCCCCATCCCAGTAACTCCTCTCCACATTTTGTAGCATTCCTTTTTGATTTTCAGGAGATTAAAGCCCTCCTGAGGGAACCATATTGGCCCCTTCCTATTGTTTCTTTACATTATAATAGTTTGCAGATGTGCCCTTAATATTGTTTCCTTGAGGAACTGCCATCTCTTCTGAACTCCTTTTTTCCTTAAGTTTTCTCCCCATATTCAGCTTTGCATTTAGATGTTTGTTTAAAAAAATTTAAAAAACAAAAACAAAAACAAAAAAAACCACCTTCTACATAAATAGTCCTGATATTATAAGTCACCTATGAAAGTATTCAATTTGCAAACACAGTTGCTCTTTGCTTTTGTACTAAAAGCAGTTTATGGCAGATTCATGGCATCTGCTATCATATTCCAGAAATATAAGCAGTCTCTCTGCCTGGGTATTTTATGACTACCAGGGTACAGGGCAAATGTTTTTATAGGGTATTTGGGAAGTTTTTATGATGCATCCTGTAACCAAATCAGTGCCATCCCTCATTCAGTTACTGCTTCTATCAGCAGCTATGTTCTTTCCTAGTCATGGCTAAGTAAAATCTATCTCCAATGAAATGCACATACTTTGCTGTTGAGTTATGGGTTAGTAAGTATATGTAGGAGAATAATAAACTCATCTTGCTCACAAAAAGGATTAATGCATGAAGATCTTTAAGAAAGACACAGAAGAGAGAATTACTTGTAATTGAAGTTAACAGGAGGAGAAAACCCCATGGAAGTTAGATAACTGGCTTGGCAGTGTGTTATAGGGGAGGAGAAGTGGGTCAGACACAGGGAGATTCTCTGCAGCAAGTCACTGGATGGGGTATCATAAGAAAGGCCAGATTATCAATGTCCTCCCCGCCAGTGCTTGCCAACTCACTCCCTTGCCAATTAGACACCTCCACTGGGGAAGGTGGAGAGAATCATCCACCCTCACTGTACTCTGGACCCTGCTGCTGTCTTCCCAGTGCCATCACTGTTGTGCTGGTTGCCTCTGTTGCAATGCCGGGGTAATTTTAGCCAGTCTTTTCTGGGATCCTGCTGATCATCCTGAGGCTCCTCAACCCCATGTAACCATGGCAGGCTCCTCTGCTGCCTCCTTGCAGCCACTAATCTGAGAGTGAGAGGGGGTTCAGGCTGGAGAGACAGGATATCTGTAATCTCCCCTGGGTGCCCAGGGGCCAATGGCTTACCTGAGCCCCACCAGCCTGCCCACCCACTCAGGTGAAGCCCTGAGTGTCGTGAAATGGAGAAAGGTTAGAAGAGCAACTACCCTCTTCCCTCTGTGCTCACCAGGCCAAAAAAGTTCATCACCTTTGTGGTTGCATTGTTACTTTCTGAAGAGCTCCAGGTTCCTTTGGCTGCAAACAAAAATGATTTAAGTGCAAATAATAAAACCAAGAAAGACCCTCTAGTAAATCAATGTAATTATCACTTGCTTGCATTCAGATTCTGGAAATCTACTTCACATACCTGTAACAGAAATAGAAATTAAAAAAAATGTTGTGGGTTGAGTGTGGCCACCACCCTTCATTTAAGATCTAAGAAACAGTTAGCCTCTCATGGAATGAGGTAACTGAAACAATAGCGGCCTCCATCCCAGACACAGGTCACCATCTGAAACAAAGACACATGCAAGCAGAGGGGTTTTACTGGGTAATATTTGTGAAGGTTTCTGTGTGTTTGAAAGAGTCAGAAAAGGTTAGAGAACTAAAGAGAGATGGCAGGAAGGAAGCACCATATGGCCTCAACAAGCACTGGAAACAAGGGCTTCAGAAAATCTGAGAGAGCTTTCTGGGCTGAGTGTTGGCTGAAATGGTCTTGGAGCTGTGAACAAAGAAACAGTCTCCTGTTACTTGATTCCTGCTGCATTTGGGGAAGAATTCTTTGTAAATAAACAGAATTGCACCAATGGTACCTGACTATCAGGAATTTCTCCTCTTAACTAGACCAACCTGCAAGACCATGAATTTTTGGCTAACCATTCAGATCTGGGGGATGAACAATAGGAAAGAATCAGGATAAACAGCCTATCAGCTTAACTAGATGTTTTTAATATTTTTCCAGGAACTCATTTTTAATTAACAATATGGCCTCTTCAGTATTGCTTTTGTGATGTTTCTGAAGTCAGAGAACATCTGAGACCAAAAAAAGCAGACTAGGCTCTGTGGTTAATTCACACTTATATGCCATGGTATTGCTGCAATTTTTACTGAAAAAATATAGAACCTCTAAGTTTATGTTCATTTGTTGTGCTGGAGTATTAAAACATTGAGTTTGTGCACAAAGAAGTTTTAGAAGTAATAGCTTAAGAACAAGAAAATATCATCATATGCTGTACTGCACCCAAAGTAGAGTGTGTGTTTAAAAAAAAACAACAAAAACCTTTTCAATAGTGGCCAAAATTGGCTGAAAAATCATGTCCGGAGGAGATGTTTCAGTTTATTGTACCAAAGACCACTTGGGGAGTCTTTAATACATGGATCATTCAGAAAACAGTACTTGACAACTCCTTTGAAAGAAGAATACCAGCCATTAGGCCTGTACGAAGTTGTTTCAGATATTATTGACACAATGGACAAGACAGGAGAAGATCAGCTGCGGCTACTGTATTGATTTCAACTGTTTTTCTTTCCCCTTTTCAAACAAAGGCTTCTGATTTAATCTAAAACACAGCTGGTTTAGTGTTCAAGGGCCTGATTCAATTGTCATTGCATTTAATAGGAGATTGGCCAGGTGCTGTATTAGAAAAAGGTGAGCTGGTTGGGATAAAGTAGGAATTAACCAGAAATTTTGCCCCAAACTCACACACTGAAATATCAATTTAGCTGGCTTGATACTAGGTCCTACCTAGCCCACCCACTAGACTCGTACACAGCTGACCATTTCCTTACATATGGGCATTTAGAGACAGAAAAGGGAGAGCCACTGCCACAGAAGTGACTGACTTCCTTCCACACAGAAGTACATTAATTAAGAGGGCATAATCAGGGCTCCCACAACAAGTTTTTAGCAGGTAACTTCAGAAGAGACAGGGAATAAGTGCTCAAAAGTTGGCCTGCCTATTGTAATAGGAAGAGCTAGAAAGCAACTTCTTCCTAGGCAGGAGTTGAAGTATCCAGCAGGGCTGATTAAACAAACAAAAAAAAGTAGGTATTTTCTGTGAAGTATTTAGAATGAAAAAAATCTGTTCAAAACATGAAAATGTTGATGAAATAAAAGATAGTTTTCATTTATATGAAAACTGTAAAATTTGTTGAGATTTGTCATCCCCCCTTCCCCAGACTTCTTACAGAAAGGAGGCGGGGGTGTGTGTGCGGGAGGGAAGGGGGGATATAAAAACAAAACAAAAGCAACCCCCCCAAAAAACAGACAGCACCTGAAACAAAATATTTCTATTCCAAAACAGAACATATGTTTCAATTCAATTTGGTTAAGCAAAAATATCTAGTGAAAATTTAAATTTCCTTTTCCAAAAGCTTGATGGAAAAACTTTTCAACCAACTGTAGTATTCAGGCTTTATCATTAAATATGGAGAGATTGGGTAGAAAGTCCTGTGAGGACACAAGTTCCCTAGGCCTAGCTTTTGGAGATCAGTGCTGAACTTCATTGGTGTAAGTTTTTAATGGGAAGAAAGCTCTTTGCTCTTTATTTACTTAAAAAAACAATTATTCAGACTTCATTTTCTGCTTCAGGTCTTCCCACTAGCAAAGGTTCTGAACCCTCCAAAGCACTCCTTCCCACACTCTAGTTGAGCAAATAATGGAATATAATGTTCCCAAAGAATCTAATAAAAATATGTATTTGCAAGTCTTTTTATTCACTTTTTGTGAATAGGTGTGGACATTAGTTGTTGATGAGAGGGAGGGGGAAAAAGGCATGTAAAATCCATGTGTGAATTACAAATAGCAAATATTTGAAGTAATAGTTATAGCAAATAGTTCCCCAGTAAAGTCTTTAGGCTGACAAATTCATTTTTTTCCTGGTAAATACATTTCAAAAACCTAAAATGGTGATTAATTAAAAAAAAAGATTAAATTACAGCAAGATATTCAAAAAAAGGAGCCTAATGTTATGTCACGAGACCAGTATTAGGATGACCATAAGAGGAGATGTTGTGCACTAAGCATTTTTGAAAATCAGGTTGCCTATTGAAATGCTTTGGATTCTTATTTTTGAGATAGTCCAATGCTATATGAGCAGTTACTCCATGCTAGCTTTCCCACAAGCCACTTGGCAATACTATTTCATCAGAAAGTTTGAGAGAGAGAGACAAACAATCCCAAATCCAGAAAACTTCAGTGGGTATCATTGAATATTGCTGAGATCATGGTTTATTCTGCTACTGATTTATTGCTTGTAGAAATATTTTACAAGAAGTTTTTGAAATTTTGAACTTCTCCATTTCACAGGGCATGAAACACTTTTGGTTTTTTTCCCCCTATATTTACATCAATTAAATTAAAAAAAAATCCCATCCTCTTTTTGCTTTTGTTTTGCCACTGAGTGCAATAAAATTAATATTTATTTATTTTTTTACATTTTACTACTCTGTTCTTTTCCAAGCCTCTCCAATTTCTTAAGAATTAGAGTAATGGAGTTACAGCATTTCATTTTTTTAGGGCTGTAAAGCGATTTAAAAAAATTAATAGCGATTAATCTCACAATAATAGAATACTATTTATTTAAATATTTTGGATGTTTTGTACATTTTCAAATATATTGATTTAAATTACAACAGAATACAAAGTGTACAGTTATCACTTTATATTTATTTTATTACAAATATTTGCACTGCAAAAAACAAAAGAAATAGTATTTTTCAATTAATGTAATATAAGTATGTAGTGCAATCTCTTCATCATGAAGGTTGAATTTTCAAATGTACCCTTAGGTAACAAAAATAACTGCATTAAAAAATAAAACAATGTAAAACTTTAGAGTCTAAAAGTCCACTCAGTCCTATTTCAGCTAATCGTGCCAACAAACAAGTTTGGAGATTTGCAGGAGATAATACTTCCCGCTTCTTGTTCACAATGTCACCTGAAAGTGACAACAGGTGTTCTCATGGCACTGTTGTAGCCAGTCTTGCAAGATATTTACGTGCCAGATGCGCTAAAGATTCATATGTCCCTTCATGCTTCAAACCACCATTCCAGAGGACATGCATCCATGCTGATGACAGGTTCTGCTCGATAATGATCCAAAGCAGAGCAGACCAATGCATGTTCATTTTCATCATCTGAGTCAGATGCCACCAGCAGAAGGTTGATTTTATTTTTTGGTGGTTCTGGTTCTGTAGTTTCCGAATTGGAGTGTTGCTCTTTTAAGACTTCTGAAACCATGTTCCACACATCCTCCCTCTCAGATTTTGGATGAGACTTGAGATTCTTAAACCTTCGGTCGAGTGCTGTAGCTATTTTTAGAAATCTCACATTGGTATCTTCTTTGCCTTTTGTAAAATCTGCTGTGAAAGTGTTCTTAAAACAAACATGTGCTGGGTCATCATCCGAGACTACTATAACATGAAATATATGGCAGACTGCAGGTAAAACAGAACAGGAAACATACAATTCTCCTCCAAGGAGTTCAGTCATAAATTTAATTAATGCATTATTTTTTTAAATGAGCATCATCAGCATGGAAAAATATCCTCTGGAATGATGGCCGAATCATGAGGGGCATATGAATGTTTAGCATATATGACACAAATACCTTGCAATGCCGGCTACAAAAGTGCCATGGGAACACCTGTTCTCACTTGCAGGTGAGATTGTAAATAAGAAGCAGACAGCAGGGTCTCCCATAAATGTAAACAAACTTTTTGGTCTTAGCAATTGGCTGAACAAGAAGTAGGACCGAGTGGACTTGTAGGCTCTAAAGTGTTACATTGTTTTGTTTTTGAGTGCAGATATATAGCAAAAAAAATCTACATTTGTAAATTGCACTTTCACGATGAAGGGATTGCACTACAGTACTTGTATGAGTTGAATTGAAAAAAAATACTATTTCTTTTGTTTATCATTTTTACAGTAAAAATATTTGTAATCAAGTAATATAAAGTGAGCACTGTATACTTTGTATTCTGTGTTGTAACAGAAATCAATATATTTGAAAATATAGATAAACATCCAAAAATATTTAATAAATTTGAATTGGTATTATATTGTTTGACAGTGCAATTAATTTTTTAAATCCCAGTTAATTTTTTTGAGTTAATTGTGTGAGTTAACTGTGATTAATTGACAGCACCAATTTTTTTCTTTGGACATTTCCTCCTTTTCAAAGTTGAGGAAGTTCTGAGAAGTTATGGAATGGCAAAAAGGAAGAATTCAAAGAAAAATAAAGGAAAATGAAAAAAATCCTAGATGTTCTATTGCGTTATTGGCAAAGGGGAATAAAGGAAAAAGGAGAAAATCTTCAATGTTTTGGGAACAACACCTCCCACCAAATTTTATATAAAAAATGCTTTTCCAAATGTGGGTGGAAAAGGCCATATTCCATTGAAAAAATGTTTGCAACAAAATGTTTTCATCAGCTATTAGCTACTTGTAATGATGATGGAGAAGGAAAACTCAAATCCTAGTGACTATGTGGGGCTAGCAGTTAATGGGGGGTGGGGGAATAGTTTATTTGTCCAGTGGGAAAGTGTTCTAGAGTCATTGAGAGAAAACACTGAACTCTCCAGACCACAGCCAGCCACATTATACAATACAAGAAGAATTTGTACTCTCCCTTCAGCAAGTTCTAGCATTTATAGTTGTACAGTTTCCCTGTGTTTTCCTAAAATGAATGAGGTTAGGCTATGTCGGCTGTGAAAGATGGCAGAAGCCAGTAACAAAAGCAGGGATGCAGAGCAAACAAAAACTCCACAATAGAAAAGAGAAAAGGGGCAAATGAGGAGGATAAACATTGTCACTCATTTTTCTTTTTTCTGGGTGAACTATTCTACATCCTAGAGCAAGGCCATTACAAACAGCCACCTGCTTTCCCACTATAACAGAAAGCCACCATTTTTTAAAAGGTGAGCGAACTGTCACATGAGTCCTTCTGCTAAAGTGTCATGAAATAATGCAAGAAATGGTGAATTCCCTAAAAGGTAAAACTCAGCCTTGTGCAAGGCTTAAGCACCACTTACATAGGGTGTAAGTTATGCACAGGCCTTTTACTAGCTCTCTGCATAGGAATAAGGGTCACCTGGACAAAGTTTGCGGCTCTGTCATGTGTGACAAAGCACATTAAAATAGAATATCTCATTTAAATCTTATTACAGAGGGGTGTGTGTTACAGACTGGGAGGGAGGTCACTAAGAAAATGGTATGGTAATTTTACAGAACACTTTATTTTGTGGTCTTAGTTTATGGTTTGATCTTATAAGATGCTGAGCATTCTCACAAGGATTCCACAAAGTGCCAAGCACATGAAGCACCCAGCACATGAATCGCCCCAAAGACTTCAGATTATTTGTGAGCTTAAACTTCAATATGTGCTTAAGAACATTGCTGGACTGGGGCCAGAGTACTCAGCTCCTTGCAGCACCAAGCCCTTAGCTCCTAGTGAATGGCTTTCTTATCATATGTGACACTAATGGCCAGCCCAGCGAGAAGTCTCAGCAGATCACATATCAAAGTTAAGGCACACTGGGAGCTCATTGCAGGAATCTTCCAGTGACATTGCCCATGTTATATCTGTCCTAATTAGAAGATATTAATCTCTGGAATAGCAGCTGACCATCTGACCACAAAGAATGAGGGGGAAAAAAACATTCACAACTTCACTAGTAAAATCATTTAAATAGCTTAGTGTTTTCATTTTATAGATAGATTACTCGGTCCTTTATCATGCAATCCATCTTATTGGTGAGTATTCACAAACATGAGTATTTGCACTGGAAAAGTTCAGTGCCGTAAATTCTAGAAAGTCACATGATATCCTGTAACCCCGGAATCCAATCAGAGTAGCTCAAATTTCAGATACGGAATCAGTGCTTAATTTGTAATGAAAGAATTGCCAAGCCTCAAGATGCCAGGACTCAGCCCTGGCACAAATTAAGCATTGTAGAGAATGCTCCAACTGCTCTTAAACCATTTACAGACACACATTGCTTTCAGAAGTTCGTCAAGTCAGTTCAAAATAATATATTTAAGACAAATCAGAAGCTGTTTGCAGACCATTCACAAAGAGAATGGTAAAATGAATTTCCCCCCAGCTCTAGTAACTCCCACTAAGGGTATTCTGAACTAAAATACAGTATTATCTTTCTAGAAAGCTATGCAAGGTCTAAGGATTTTGTAATGTTATATGGAGGAATTTGTATCATATTTCAATAACATTGAAAACTACAGTGCATGTTACCTCAGCATCAGCCTTATTAGGCAAAGTCTTACAGCCTGCTGTATTCATGAAAAAAAAAAACTTTCTAGTATGGGTTTCTAGAAATGGTTTATTTTTTTTTTTAATGACAAAGATTGAGCCTAGATTAATGGGAAAAAACAACATTTTTCTTTCAATCACCACTTGTGCTTTGTTCCTTCTAATTCCTGTAGATACTTTACACATCACATAAGTAATACTTAAGCCATGAAACAGTACTTGAGTAGGACATTTTGCCTCCTCCCCTTTGTTATGGGATTTTTATATTTCCTTCTTTTATATGCTCTAGTATTAGATTCTTTTTTCAGCTCATGACAGCATTTAAGCCAAAAAAGAGTGCAAAATAAGGTCATCTCTCAATTTCAGTGCTTCTCATTATTGAAAACTAAAGCACCTAAAGCCACGGAGCTCTGTTTCCATTGGCCCTGACATTACATGCCTCAGCAACCTGGCATTCCCACAGTCAGAAATGCTAGTTCAATATTGCATCATTTGGGTTGTAAATAATGAATGGGAATATGGAGTTAAGATCCATCTGTGTTAACCATAGACTTACCACTGCAACACGCAGGAGTGTTCTATCTTAATTTTTGATGGAAATAGTTCTACTAGAACTACTCTGTCCCCAGACAGGGAATTTGAGACAGCTTTCCATATTCAAAGTGTTATTTTAGTCAACTGAGCTCAGTTAGGGTGAGTGAAGTGATTCAGAGAAAGAACCAACGCTGCAGACATCTTAGACTGTGTCTATTTTAGAGATTGTTCATGGGAAAGTGCAATCATCTAATTTTGCAGATAGGAAAATTAAGACAAAGTTTGAAGTTCTCTGTTCCTCAGTTGCTCCATTCCTCATTGAGTAGAAAGGATCCGACTGATGGTGATGAGGAGTGGACGTTTCGTGCAAAGCTGTGTGCCAAGGAGACATTTCTTAGTGTGAACAAGTGAGTTTTAGAAGAAAATGTTACTCCTTGGGTCACCATTCAGGCGATAACATCTTAGGGATAGATTCCTCAGAGGCCCTACATGGTTCCAGAATATTAGGGAGGAATTAGGAGATTCCAACTCTGTCACACACATAGGGATGACTTTGGAGGCTACACAGACCAATGGCTCCACCCCATGCACACTGGCTACATATACAAGTGGGAAGCATGCTGCACTCAGGGGAGCTCTGGGTGGTATACTGACTCCCTGGAGAAACGTGACTTTGCACTGCCCCCACAATGCATGGCTCTGCCTACAAAGACTTTACAAGTCTAGTCTAGCCCTTACAAATAAACACTGAAATAGTTACACCTCTGAAGGTTAAATTATCATGGTGGTGAAATCACCAGTTCTACCACGAGTACCAACATCGACTTTACTGAACTAGTGGTAGCACCAGCAGGGCTTATTTCTAAAATGCTCTAGTGTAGATACAGCTCTCATGACAATAGTTGTTTCCTCCAGCTTCTTCTTTCCAAGATTCTGAGTCTTGAAATCTCCTCCTCCTGCAAGTGTAGCCTTATATCAGAGAATAGAGAACATCATTCTCCAGGGCTGCCACTTCGGTACTAAAAATCACAAAATAAAAAAAAATAATTCTATAAAAAGTAAAATTACATTTGTGCTCTTACTTTTGAAGATGGGAGCACCACTTCTGGTTCAGTTTTTACAAGGTCAGATTTATCATGAAAATTTTGCTCAGCTGAAGAACCTGAATCAAACCCAGAAATTCTGCCAGTTTTATGATCCCTTCTTAAATGTACTATAAATGATTTACTGAAAGGGCTTTTAGCCTCTCTCTTCATATGTAGTTCCTTTCAACACAAAATAAAATGTTGCCTTTAAGATTCAGTTCTTGTACTGTGTTTCTATAGCAACTGTTGAAAGAGACCTATAGATAACCTTCAACAACAACATGATTTAATTGAGAAGCACCCCATAAATTAAGAAAATTCTCCCTTTAGCCATTACCTGTCTAACTTTAACAGCTGTAACAATCAAGAGCTGTTCTTTGGATCTCTCTGCTGTAACAATATTACCTGGAGAACTTAGTATCTGAAAAACACCTTGTTATCCCAAGTTAAAGACAATATTCAGATGTGAGGTTTATACTAATTATTCACATACTTATTGAAGAACTCTTGGAATTTCATCTAGTTTCAAAATTGGAGTTAAAAGTAAAGATTCTTGGCCATGTCAGCAAGGGCCCTTTTGTCTTTGCTCCATTGAAGTTAATGGAGCTAAGCCAATTTACACCAGCATAGGTTCTGACTATTGTAATAAAGCTATAGTATATTCATACATGAACAGAGACCTTTTTAATCATTTCTTGCAAAGCTGATTAGCAATTTTAATAGGAAGAAGGCAGCAGTGGTTTAAGTTAATATTAATCAAAATCAGACTGATTTTGACACACATGCACACAAAAGGCTTGTGCTGAATGACCACGATTAAAGCTGCAACCCTGCAACTAACAGTGTCCAGTTGTAGGGTGTGGGGGGTGTCTAAAATTTCTCTTACTGATTTCTAGTCCAGTTTCTGTTGGGTCTTTTCTTTAGAAAGTAGCATCTAAGCATACTAGCATTGAAGCAGAATCTTCTCTTACAGCCTCTATTGACATACATTTTATTATTTCTTGCTGTTAGATCTGTTTTCCCTATTGGCCCTCACTATCAATGAAGTGAGGGTCAATATGAATTCTAGATAAGTTCTATGATTTTTTTGTTTGATAATTTCTGGTAATGGGAAAATAGGACCTCTGATTTCAAATATCATCTAGATCTCACTATTAGGCAAATAAATAAAATCATCATTAGTATTTGCAAGCCACAGCTCTTTACAGTGAGCCATACCACTAAATCATTTTTTGTTTTTTTTCCCCTGAGCAGAGTTTCAGATCATAAAGCTCAGTTCACATTTTAATAACTGAGAAGTTAGAGTTTTCAGATTACCATCATTGATGAAAGTACACAGCAAGTTTAAAAATTCACATTTACAAATAGATGAAGAGGTATGTGATCTTCAGGGAGAATGAGAAATTGTAGCTTGGCTTTTTCCTTTGATTTTTGGGCACCTCAATCATTTGTGCCCTCATAATAAGGGGTTTGAATAGACTCAGACTTTAAGGTCAGAAGGGACCATTATGATCATCTAGTCTGACCTCCTGCACAATGCAGGCCACAGAATCTCACCCACCCACTTCTGTAACAAACCCCTAACCTATGTCTGAGTTACTGAAGTCCTCAAATCGTGGTTTAAAGACCCACCCATTCATTTTGTGAAGAGCAAGAGACTCATGAAGGAAGCAGTTATGCCCTCTTGAATGGCTTGGACTAGGGTGAGACAAGCAAGTATCCCACAGGCGTGGGAGAAACTCCGCTCAATTCTTACTCTGATAAAGGAAAGGTGGAATCCTATGAGAAAAAGTGTCATGTGAGAGTGGGGTTATGAAAAGGAACAATAGTTAGTCATCATTTCTTCCCACCCACCCCCATCTGATTTAGATTTCTCCAACAGATTTTGGACAGGTATGTGGGGGAGGGAGCAGACGGCGGGTTACAGATGATTTTTGGGGGCCTGTTCCAGAAGCTCTCTGCCTTCCATGGCCACCTTCCGTAGCCTAAGAAAACACAAGCATGGGGGGATTGTACATTCATGTTGGATTCTGGTCACTTTTTCTTTGAAAAGCTCATATGTCCCCATACTTTGGAGCAGGGACTTTAAATTTGGGAAGGGGAAGGCCCATGTGTCAAGGATGTGCCTTTAGCCAACCAGAAGAGGTTAATAGATAAATAAATAAATAAATTCACAACAACATTTAACATCTGTGAAGCACTCAGATATTGTAGTGAGGAGCTCCACAGAAAAGTCCATGGAGAAAATTATTCAAACTCAGCTCTGAAGAAAAAAATGACTGCAGTAAATAAGGCCTGGGCTCACACATTGAACAATGAAGAGAAAACAAGGTAATGAACAGCTGCTCATTAAGTGAGCATTATACATTCTATTCACTGAATGAGGCAGGGGTTCTGCGCAAAAAAAAATGTGATCATGTATTTAGAGACTTTCAAAATGCATACATGCAAAGAAGCCAAATTAAGGTTGCACAAACAACCTTAATTCTGGCATTTCTTAACATTTGAGTGATTGATTTTGCAACTTTAATGTTATTTATAAATATATATTGGGCAAGCCTGTAAATAAAAAAAAAACAATTGTCAGTAATTTTAGTTGTAGATATGCAAGTCTCAGTATCTGCACTACACATACAGCATTTCAATTATAGGTCACAAATGCTCTAGTTAGTAAACCAATCTTAATTCTGCAGTTCAAAATATCCTATCAATGGTGAATTATGGCTTTGGTCTTACTCTGCACCACTGCATTTTTTTTTAAAGTTAGGTATTTACTTCCATTTATGGTAATTCAAACACAAGCAAAAGTAAGGATGTACTATTGTATTTTAAATATTTCAGATTCTTGAACTCAGATACCTTTTCCTCTTCTGCATAACTTATTCAATCAAAATATTATAGCTTTTAACGAGGCACATTGACCATGTTCACAATGGTTCCTTCTTTTGTATAAGATAAATGCTTAGCAGATAAAAAGTTTATTAAAATTAAATACATACATTATAAAAGAAAGTTGCTTAATAGAGGAACAGATGGTTAATGGTCTGTGACTAGCCACAAATGGGTTGTGAATTACACAGAAAGAATCTATCAGATAGGAAAATTATTCTGGACAAGGACCAATTGCCTGGATTCAGTACACAACCTAATTTTAGACCCTTTCATTTTGATTTTTTTCCCCTCCAAATAACATGAACAATATGACGGAGTCACTTTGCTGGAAACAATTGAACAGAACTGACAAATTCATAATGCTTTAGACCATGAAATCCCAATTGGTCCAATCAGAGATACATTTATCATGCCTTTAGAGATATTATTATAGCTACAAGTTACAGCCTTTCCCACTGTGATAACTGCTCCTTGGAAATTGGCCAGTTTTGCAGTATAAGCCACTCAAATAAATTTCTTCAGAAGATCTAGCGCAACATTTTTTTTTTAAATCAGAAGGCTCTTTGGTAACTTAATTTTTCCTTCTATTAACACAGTTGACAAGCACTGTAACAAAGCTTTTAACATAGAAGAGTTCACTTAAAAGCTTTGTTCGGTCTTGTATGTGTTCATAGATATTTTCTACACCTAGGAAGCATAACAGATATATTGATTACCCTGTATTCCACAAAAACGACCTCTAATAATATGCTCTATGTAATGGAATCTTAATTTAATTTAGTTTGTCCCACTATATATGTTATAAGAATTTAAATATAGGCACCAGGATTTCAAACAACAAAACAAACAAAGAAACAAAAAAAACAGTGCATATATGGGGCCTGGACTGGTTTCAATTATTAAGTCATGTCACAAAATTAATCTGCAAAATCCAGTAATATTAGTTATAAATGTCACTAGAAGAAGAAAAAATTGTAAAAAATAAATCATCATACCTTTATCTTTGAAGCATTTTGCCCTCTGATTTACAGAGATAACACCTTTGAATTTCCATGGGACTTAGGGATATTTTTTGTTTATTTGAATAAACACACACAGAAATAGATGAGATGTGGAAAAAATAGGAAAACACTCACAGAATTGTAATTAAAAACTTTCAAAAATAGAGGTTTTAACTTTTGAATGTGCAAAAAATTGAGTCCGATTTTCTTCTTGAAAGAAAGAATCTTAATGTCATCATGGATAGGTCTCTGAAACTATCTGTTCAATGTGCAGTGGCAGTCAAAAAAGCTAACAGAACATTAGAACCAGTAGGAAAGGGATAGAAAATAAGACAAAATATCATAATGCCACTATATAAATCCATGGCATGCCCACGCCTTGAAAACTGCATGCAGTCATGATCGCTCCATAAAAAAAAAAAAGATATTGGAATTGAAAAAGGTACAGAGAAGGGCAACAAAAATGCTTTGGGGAACAACTTCCACATGAGGAGAGATTAATATGACTCGGATTTTTCAGCTTGGAAAAAAGACAAAAGTGTGGAAAAAGGGGAGGGAGAGAGACACTCAATAATGGCATCACTTTTCTTCAAGTCCCTGAAAACTCAGAAGAAAATCATCTTATATGTTTATGGATCAGTGTCCTAACAGATGAAACACAAGATGGGGATATTAGTTGGTTTCTCCTACAGACTATCAATTCATAATTGGGACTAGGATGACCGCCTCTCTACATTGATCTATAATATGTAGGGGGAAAAAAACTGTGTGATCCTGGGATGCTTCAGTTTGAGTGACATGCTGGCGGTCTCATACTGCCGGTAGGAAAACATCATTGGAATTTCACAACATTACAAATGACATTTTCCTAACTCAAAAAGTGTGGCTGACAACATAGGGAATTATTTTATTACACATTGTCTTAACAGAAAATGAAGAACTGATCACACAACTAGGAGTTAATAACTTAGATACAAGTGATCATAACTTGATCACATTTATAATGTGCACGCAGAATAAAGTTTGGATAGTAATACATATACTCAGTGCCTTAAAAGAGCTAATTTCACAAACTTGAAACAGTGATGAACCAAATCAGCTGGGAGGAAGAATTGAGTCAGAAAAATGTGAATGATAATTGGCAATCATTTAAGAACACCTCACTACATGCCCGAACAGCCGCAATCAAGAAAGAAGACTGTACTTGTTTACAATCCAGCTTGGTTTACAGGGAAAGTGAAGGTGCTATGCAAATAAAATAAAATAACAAACAGAAGAAAGAGGAAGCTGATAGTAATGAATATAAATCAGAAGTTAGAGAAATTTGATAAAAGAAGCCATGGGACACATGGAGACATCTATGGCTAGCAGGGTTAAGGACAATAAGGAGTTTATTAAATATTGTAGAAACAAAAATATTCTTGACAATGGTATTGGTCCATTTACTAGATAGAAATGGAGAAAAGGCAGAATATGTCTGTTCTGTATTGGGAAAAAAAGATTATGTATTTTCATCATATGGTGGCTGTTAAACAGAAGCTACTAAAAAGTGAGACATTTTTAAATTAGCAGGTCCAGATAACTGGCATCCAAGAGTTTTAAAAAGAGCTGGTTGAGAAGCTCGCTGAACTGTTAATGTTGATTTTCAATAAGACTTGGAAGATAGAGGAAGTTCTGGAAACGTAGGAGAAAGCTAATGGTGAGCCTTTTTTTTTTTTAACAGATAGTAAATGAAATGACCCAAGTAGTTATGATTTTATGATGTCAGGCTGACAGGCCTATAAATGTAGGACCAGAAGGAACCTCAAGAGGTCATCTAATTTAGTTCCCTGCACTCAAGGCAGTACAACAATCCCAGGCCAGATAATAGAGTGGCTTATATGGGTGTTAATTAATAAAAGGTTAAAGAAGGGTAATGTAATTAATGCAACTCAACATTGGGCTCATGGAAAAAAAAAAAGCCAAACTCATTTTTAATGTGGTCACAAGTTGGTTGAAAAAGGTAATAGGGTTGATGTAAAACAGACTACTGAGAGTCATTTGACTTGGTAGTGCATGACATTTGATTAAAAAACTAGAATAATAAAATGAACATGGCACACATTAAATGGATTAAAACTGGCTAAATGATAGGTCTCAATATGTAACTAATGAGGAATCAGAATAAAGAGGGTTTATTTCCAGTGTGGTCCCACAGCGACTGATTGATTAAAAAAATATTAAATAATATAGGGCCAATAATCAATGACATGGAAGAAAACAAAATTACTGATGATGTTTGCAGATGACAGAAACTGGGGGAGTGATAAATAATGAAGAGATCACTAATCCAGAGTGATCTGGATTGCTTAGTAAGGTGGGTGCAATCAAACAGCACGTATTTATATACAGATAAATAGAAGTGTGTACATATGGGAACAAAGAATGCAGGCCATACATACAGGATGGGGGACTCTATCCTGGGAAGCAGTGACTTTGACAGAGATGCGGGGGTTATGGTGGATAATCAACTGAACATGGACTCCCAGTGTGACAATGTGACTAAAAGACCTATTGGAATTCTGGATGCATAAACAGGAAGCTCGAGTAAGAGTAGAGAGGTTATTTTACCCCTTTATTTGCTACTGTGCAACCTCTGCTGGAATACTGTGTCCAGTCCTGGTACCCACAATTTAAGAAAGATGTAGATAAATTGGAGAAGGTTTAGAGGAGGGCCACAATAATGATTAAAGTACTAGAAAACCTATCTTACAGTAAGACTCAAGGAGCTCAAACTATTTAGCTTAATAAAGAGAAGGTTTAGGGATGACTTGATTATAGTCTAAGTATCTACATGGGGAACAGATATTTAATAATGGGCTCTTCAGACAAGCAAAGAAAGACATAACAATCCAATGGCAGGAAATTGAAACTAGACAAATTCAGACAGGAAATAAGGCATAAATATTTAACTGTGAGTGAGCCATTGGAACAATTTACCAAGTATTGTGCTGAATTCTCCCTCACTGATCATTTGTAAATCAAGATTAGGGTGAATGGGAATTTTTCTTTGACTTCCATGGGTTTTAGTTGTGTTTGTTTTACATTAATTGGACCGAAAGCTCTCTTAATGCTTGTGAAGACAGTACAGTGGAAAGCATGTTCTCACCAGTGTCATAGCAGTCTAGGCTCCTTCCTAGACTACAACATGGCCATCTAACACCTTTGAACATGTTCGCCTGTGTACAGAGTATTTTTACTATGTTAATGTTCTTTGACAAAACCCACACTTTTCCCCATCAAGTCACAGTCGATACAATCAAAATGTAAGCACGTTTAAAGTTAAGATGCACATACATGTTTTGTTGAATTGGTATCCATAATGACAACCAACCAACAGCCTTCTTTATATACTATTCTACATCCCACCATGGCAATTCACATTATCAGATGTTATGGGCAGAAGGACCATTGTGATTTAAAAGTTTCCAGTGATAGATTATTCACTGCAAATCTTGGTAAATCATTCCAATTATTAATTACCCTCAGTATTGAAAATATATGTCTCATTATACTTTGTGTGAGAGATTAAATCTCCCCAATCACATTTTTGTTCCCTCGTGTAAGTACTTATAGACTAATCATGTCATCCCTTAGGTTTCCATTTGGTAAATTAAATAGATTGAGCACCTTGAGTCTGCCACTATGAAGGCATGTTTTCTAATCCTTTAATCATTCTCTTGGCTCTTTTCTGAGCCATCTCTAATTTATCAACATCCTTCTTGAATTGTGGATGCCAAAACCAGACAGAATCCCAGTTGCACCAGCTGCCAAACAAAGGTAATGTAAAACTTTTCTACTTTTATTCTAGATTCCCCTGTTTATATATCCAAGGATCAGATTAGCCCTTCTGGCCACAGCATTACATTTGGAGCTCATGTGAAGCTGATGGTCCACCATCCTAGATCCCATCATCCTGTTTATATGCCCTACATTCTTTGTTTCTAGATGAATGACCTTCCATTTGACTGTATTAAAGTGCAAATTGTTTACTTGTGTCCAGTTTACCAACCAATCCAGATCATTTTTTATCAGTAACCTGACCTCATTTATCATCCCCCTGTCTGTGGATCATCTGCAAAATTTATAAGTAATGATTTTATGTTTTCTTCCAGGTCATTGATAAAAATATTTAATATCAGTGAGACCTAAGGATATTCTATGTTTCAGATGCAATAAGAATTTAACAAAGTTTTAATCTCTAACTCAGACACAACTTAAACATTTCATGTTGTCCAGAAGTTTAAATGTTTTCTACTTGACTTTAGAAAAAGTACTTTTTAAAAAATATTAATGTAACCTATGGGATGTCATGTACCAGTAATATCAAAGAATGATGCATTCTGGAGGTTTTTACTTAAGTTCTACTAGTGCAGGGTGTTTTAAAAAGAATTTCAAATGAAATAGTTAAAGGTATTAATGCTGAATGCCCCTAGAGCAGGGGTCGGCAACCTCTGGCACGCAGTTCGCCAGGGTCAGCACCCTGGCGGGCCGGGCCAGTTTGTTTACCTGCTGCATTGGCAGGTTCACCCAATCGCAGCTCCCACTGGCCACAGTTTGCCGTCCCAGGCCAATGGGGGCTGCAAGAAGTGGAGCTGGCCAAGAGATGTGCTGGCCGCAGGTTCCCGCCGCACCCATTGGCCTGGAGAGGCGAACTGCGGCCAGTGGGAGCTGCGATCAGCCGAACCTGCTGACGTGGCAGGTAAACAAACTCACCCAGCCCACCAGAGTGCTTACCCTGGTGAGCCGCGTGCCAGAGGTTGCCGACCCCTGCCCTAGAGCCTGGATAATCAGGGTATTTTTATTTTAGATTTTTGCTATCTGCCTTTCTATTAACAGAAGGGAAAAAACCCTCCTCCTTCATAGGTATATAAAAACCTCTTTCACAAAAAAAAATATAGATGACCTTTAATTTAAAAAAAATATGGGATTTTATATTAGCTCTAACCTCTTGGTTTCACTGTGGTACGTTTTGGAAGTTGGGTGGGGCATGGAATGGAATCCTTCATTGTAGAAATTTCTATAACAGTTTCTTTCTTTAATGCTAAGTTCTGTAAAACCTGATAGGTTAGATTTTCATTCCTAAAAGAACAACAACCACCCCAACAAACAATTTGCTATTTTAATCGGCTTATTAAGGAACTGATGAACCTGATATGTTGGGGCTTAATTTTAATTTATATCCATTAGGGGTTTTTTGTTTTTTAATTGTACTAATGATTCATGATTTCACAGGAAAACTTAGATCACCTGGTGGTTTGTTTGTTTTTTCCTATGGATGTCAGAAGCAAGCAGAACCCCGTGAACAGTCAACATATAAATCAACTTCCAATAAATAGTACAGTGCTGCTTAATTTAATTATGAGTCCGATTTGTAAAGAGATGGCCTATGCTGGTTTGGAAAATCTGGTATATTCAACCCATCTCATAAGATCTACCCAACCAGTTATTTTCAAGCATAGCATTTTTTTCTGCCACCCAAGTACAATCTACTTAACTCACACCATTATATTTACCACCCCCATTTCCCACACAGTTTCAAATGGGCAAGGTATCCTTCATTTACAGTCTGATCCTGGGGTCAGACTCAGGTCAAAGTGAGTTTCAGGCATACCTGTGGTGCAATTTGAGCCCTGTTTGTCCTAAACTGTCAATGTGGTGTTGTTATATATTCTTAAACAGCTGACATTCTATCATACATGGTCTGCATAGTAGCAGTTAAATAATTTGCAGACAAAGCATGTTGTTAGAGATAAGGCTGAAAATGTATTTCAGTGGAGGCCAGCTGACACCCCAATACATTAAACCTTCTCCAAAATTCTGCACCTTATAAAACCTAAACATTACAATGTCTGGAATAAAGCAGTTATAATTAAATGACTTTCCTGCTGCAGCAGCCATTCCCTCTCCCAGACAATGATTCTGTGATTTGTTGGTCCCACTATCTTTCCATCTTTGTCTATTAGGAGCCAAACAATATTACATACTTTGTGCCCCGTGGATTTCTCTTCCCTAAAGTGCTAGATTGACAGACAGCCATGCACTGCGGGTGGTGCAAAGCTCTACTGAGAAATGAGAACACTGGCAATATTCTGAGTTTTCTGGTGTGCACAAAACTTTGCCCAGCCTGAAGCGGGGGAGCATACTCCCTGCCCCATGTGACTGGCCAGCTCTGCTGTCTGATATATTGTGGAGGAGAGTTGGCCAACTCACGGCTGCTCCTAGCCTCCCCCCAAAAAACAAAAAAACAAAAAACAAACAAAAAACCCCTCCTCTTTGTGACACTACACTTCCTCTCAGGGTCATCTCTGAAGCAGCCCTACACTGAAAGTTTCCTTACTCTCTTCCCTCAAGTGCATGCCCAGCTAAGAGCCTGCCAGAGGCTAGTCCCAGTTAATTTATTTAAGCATGTTTGAGCTATTTATAAGAATGGGTGAAAATGTATAGTGCACACTTTCTAGAAGGAAATTTTTTTTTGACAGACTTGATAACAGTGTGTCTACTTAGGACCTCAACTCTTAAGGCGGTTACTTGGCATTTTTAGTTTTGATTTCTTATTGTACTTGGAGAATGCACTCCAGTTTTCTTTTTACAGTGAAAGTGCATTTTCTATAAAAAGGATAGCAGACAATCATCCATTTACTAAGAATCTAGATACTTGTTTGGTGGAAAGGCAAAAAGAATGGTGTATTTAAAGGTTTTTGTATGAACATATACTACCCAGGCACTGAAACTATAATCTCCACTTTCTGCTGAAGAGATCAAGACTGCTTCCTTTCTGCTGATCTTTTCATTATTCTAGATTCAGAAGATAATTTACGATGCAATTCTTTGGGTTGCATGTTGGCTTGTTTAACCCTATTACAAGGCACTATCCTAAGAAAGCATTTCCCCAAGCTATTCCAATGTATAAAAGGATCTCTTTGAAATGCTTGGAAAGCTATGTATAGAAGACCTGCTCAAACTCAAGTCAGTGGGAGATTTGCTGTTGACTTCAGTGGAAGCAGGTTTGGCCTCACATTCTTTAAGTTAGCAATAGCAATAATGAAAAACTATTATATTTTATTGTGATATTGCCGTAAATCTTAAGGCTTATAAATTAAAGCCTTATCTTTAAAAAAATAATTGTTGGTCTTGCAATCACAAAATTGGATACCTATACCTTGCCTTTTAGAAGTACTGAGCAACTACAGCTCCCATTGATTAATTTGGAATGCATCTTGCCCTGGAAAATCAGGCTCAAGGTATGGGTACCCAAGAACTGAGACAGAGGGGGGGAAAGCCACTTTTAAAAATACTGGCCTTGATGTCCACAGTTTGAATCCCTGTATTTAGCTGTATCTGCACATTTTCAGAGAGAGGTGCTGTTGCAGTAATCGGGACCACACATTTACCCTAATTGTGAGTTTAAATTCATGAAATGTCACAATAATTTATAACAAAAAATGATGGTGGGAATAGGTGCAAGAAAGCCAGACAAATAACTGGATTAGTCAAAATTGAAAAGGCCATGTTAATATAATTCAAGGACTGTTGAAACTATGCTTGTTAAAAACTATGTGGAACCAGAAGTACATGAACCAAAATTGCCATGTCAGATATTAGGTCTCATTGGGGACAAAATAGTGAGGGAAAGGGCTATTCCAAACATTACTCCATTTTGGGGTCCTTAAAAAAAGAAAAACTTGGAGTGGGGAGGAAAAAAAATAAAAGATTAGTGCTTAATTTGTGCCAAGGCTGAGCCCCAACACCTCTAGGCTTGGCAGTTCATAAACCCGACACCTCTAGGCTTCCTGCATCAGTTCTGGAAGTAAAAAAAATAATTGCCTGAGCCCTGGCATCTAATTGCCTGAGCTATGACACCTCTCATTTCAAATTAAACACTGGAACAGACAGAAGAACAGAGGGAAGAACAGATGGAGGCAGGGCCGGCGCAACCCATTAGGCAACCTAGTTGGTTAGAGTCACCAATGGTCAGAGATTCCTGGTAACAGTTGTCTCTTCAACAATCATGCAGAGATACAAGTATTAGAAGCTTATCTGTCTCTTTGATCAGGAGGATTAGTTACCCTTGAGGCAGACAGCACTAACAGCAAGTCAGGAGAGACTTATGACATAGCTCCTTTCTTCAATTGCCTTCCTTCTCTTCCAACCTTCCTGAGATTTACACGACACTTGCCTTTACTATCCCATTCAAATTTAAAAAACAAACAAACTACTACCGCTATTCTGAGCAATGAGTAGGTGAGACTGGGAAACAGGCTATCTGCTGCTGGGCTATTCTTGTGTTTCCACTACAAATATGTAGGGACATTACTGATATGGAGACATGATTCTCTAACTACTTAAAATATTGAATAACATTTATATTTAAAAAAATTGCAGAGACCTGTATTCTAAAATTATCTGTTGGTATAAAATACTTAAACACTGTTGAATAAGTCGATTTTAAATACGCTTGGTTTAGACTTGTACCATGGATGAAATCCTGCCTTTAGTTACACTGGTGTAAAATCTGGAGTAACTCCCCTGCCTTAGGTTACTCCACACAATTTGGATTTTACCATGATACCTACTGCACTATCTTGCAGAATGTTGTTTGTAGAAGGAAGCCAAGGAAGATATCACAAACCCTTCTGAACTCTGGTCATATTCTGCCTTCTTTACTTATGTTGAGTTGTACTCTACAAGTAATCCCAACAAAGTAAACTACTATCCAACATAAGTAAAGAAGGCAGAATGTTTTCCTCTGCTCTCTGGCCATGAACATTTAGGACAAGATTGTCCACACTTTCGCAGATTCAGTGGGAGTACTTGCAAAGCAAAATGTTATTCAACATGCATAAAGGTGGAATAATCTCACTCTCATTCACCTCTCCACCCAGGAATATATCTTCCCCCTTCCTGGTTATCTTTCTGTGGTTTATATTATCATTTGCAAAGCAGAAATCAAATTCTGTGAGGTATCTCATGTCCTCATCTGTCAGTAAAATCAAGAAGAGTTGAAGATTCTCGGCACTTTACAACATATCAGCCCTACGTTATGTTGCATTCTTTACATCACTCCACAGATTTATAGTGCTTTATGAAACTTCTCTCTTCCAGGAGGTTCATATATTAATCACTACCATCTAATAAAGAAAATTTGGTCATCTACATTGTCTAGATAGATTTCTTTTTATTGTAGCGGCATAAGTTGTTTTTATTGTCAAGTCCCACAGAATCTCTTTATTCTTGAGCACAAATTACAATACCGACAATTTTATTTCACTGTTTATTATTTGAAACTCTGTCAAAACTGGGCAAATGCTTCATTTAACTACATCACAATAAGCTACTTTAACTACCTACATAGATCAGTGAAAGCTACATTAACCTGGCATTTCAATTTTGCATGCACTAGGTGTGTGTGTGTGTGTGTGTGCATAGATGAAGCATCATATACACCACACATTCATCCCGTAGAGTGCTTGCTCATCTCTTATATAGGTATTAGCAGACATTTCTGTTCCAGTAGCTTTATAAATATTTAAGAAGCACATCAACACAAACAAAGGTGGAAAAGTTAATTGGAACCTGCCAGGTGGTACAACAAGGGTGATGAATGCATAATTGACATTAGGGTGAGGGGGGGAGTGGAACTTTGCAGAACTATGTTTTTTTTTCCCAAAAGTTTTAATTTTGTCATGTCTCCTAAAATCCAATTAGACAGATATAGCTTTTTAATTAGTTTAGTTGGAGCAGAAAAAACAAAAAACAACCCCAACAACAGCAATCCAATTAGAACAATGTGAGGGTCCATTATTTAAAAGTTATATGGAGCCCCACTTTATTCTGGAATTCAATATCCAGCCTCCATTTCATTACAGCCACTACTGTCTGACAAGTCTTTAGAGCTTTGCAATCTCAAAGTGCTCCAGCTGCAAAAACTACACAGTTCTTAAACCTCCATATGCAACACACTTACTAATTTTTTTCTTTTAGAGAAGGAGGGATTTAAGAGATAAAACAAGTGTTCTTGGCTGCATTCTTCTCATGAGTGAACATAACAAAAACAACTAATGGAGATCAGAACTGACTTATGATTTCATTTTATAAAAAAATAGTTTTGTTTATTCATTTTGTTCTGAAAATAGGAACTCATTGAGCTTATGTGTGTGCAATAGACAATTCTCCTCCCATTAATTGCTCCTGGGGATAATTCTGCACAATTGCACATGTGCAGAATTCATGTCCCCAGCAGATTTATTTGCATCCCTGTAGAAAAATGACTTTCTGACAAAGAAGCAAAGGGAAGCTGCAAAAGCAGTCATGCACCACTCCCTAGCTGCACAGGTACATAGTTTCAGGCACTTGGAGCAGCCAGCAGATAAATAAATCACTGCAGGACTGGAGACACCACAGCCAGTGGCTCCTACCTTGAGCCAGGATCAGCTGCTAGTCCCAGCTGGGCTGGAGGCAGGAGATGACAGGACTTCCTCTTCCCTTGCAAGCAGCGGCTGAGGCTGTGTCAGACCCACCCCTGAAAACCTCCTTCAGCTGCAGGAAGCTCAGCATCCTCCCCTGCTTCCTGCCCCCATGGCTCCTCAGCTGAGGAGGGAGGAATCACTGTACAGGGAGCTGCTCCCTCATCAGCCGAACCCCTGTGCATCTAGACCTCCCATACCTAAACACCCCCATCAAGCCTCACCCCATACACCCAGAACCCCCTATCCCTCCATACTCAAACCCTACCTCTTTGAGCCTCAACCCCTGCATCTGGAGCCCCCCTGCTTCCAGAACCCCACCCCTGCATCGAGACAACCCCCCCCACTGAGCTTCCTGCACTCAAACCCCCACCCTGATGAGCCCCACCCCACTTCACCACCCTGAGCCCCCCATACAGACCCCCACCCCACCAATCCCCATTCCACCAGTACCCAGACCCTCCTGCTGAGATCCCCACACCCAGACCTCTCTGCTGAACCCCAACCACTTTCACAGGGAAGCCCTTGCAGCATCCCATTGCCTCTGCACCTGGCCCCCCCCCACAAGCCTGGATGCACAGATTCCCCACACCTAGACCCCCCACTGAGCTTCCTACACCCAGATTGTCCCACACAGAATCCTCTTACCCACAGCTGGATCCCCTCCATACTGAGCCCCTCCACACTTGGATCCTGCCTGGTTGAGCCTGCCTGCCCCATACCTGGTGCACCTGGCACAGAGGAGCAGGCCCAGGCCTTGTGTTGTGTCAGAGTCGGGTGCAGCCTCACCACTGAGGCCATGACCCTGGGATATGGGGGGAGGGGGAGCCTGAGAGTGATCCCCCACCATCATGCAGCCAGTGGCCTGTGCTTCCCACTGCCATGCTGGATCTTCTGCATTTATTTATTGACAAATAAAATTTGCAGAATTTTAAAATACTGTGCGCAGAATTTTTAATTTTGGGGTGCAGAATGTCCTAAGGAGTAATTAATAAATAAATGTGACTGAACATTACTAAGTTCCATATGCGTTATCAAAGCAACATGGCCGCTCAGTCACATAGCACCTACAGAAATCTATATATTCAAAACACAGGTTCCAATAGGTATTGCCTTGCTACTTCGCCTTCTATTTTACCTTGTCAAAATTTCACTCTCAGGAAGCAGCCACCACAGATAATCCAGAAATAGACAACACATTCAATCCCCGTGCTGAAGTTACTCCACATCTAGCCTCTTTCCATCTCCAGGGCCCCAACTCTGCACTGAACCACTCACATTGCTAGCAGTAAACCAAATTATACTTAAAAGCTACTGGCTCCATTTTATCTCAAGTACATGAAACTTCATGGAGGAGCATTGAACAATAACTTGAACTGCAACAGTGTTGCAGACTCTGGCATTTTCATCATGAGCCTCATGATTTCTTAAAGCCCCAGCTGCTAATTATATAATTAAGAGAGCAAAATATTTTTAACTGAAAATTGAGAGTTCTGAACCCTCATTGTTACAGAAAAAAACTTGAAAGTGTGATCTTTAAAAAGTCAAAACAATAAGGCAAATAAAACTGAAAAAAAATTATAATCTTTACAACAATTTTTGAGGGGATAACTCTTGGTTCTCATGGTCAGGAACAGCTATGCTGAACCCATTCACAATCATTTTTATAGATTTATACATAAATCACATTTCTTTTTTTTTTCTGGTCTAGGAGTCAAGAGTTTTGTATCCAGACACTTACAGTTATTGAAAAACAAATTCCTTTTCCAAATCCCACCTGGGGAATCTGTTACCTTCCCCAGAACTAAAACAACAGTAGAATAACTTTTGGTTTTTCAGTCTACACTCTGAATTAGTCTCCCTACTCAGCTGTAGATCTATATAACAGTAGACCCTTGACTAACTCATGCAGTTTCATACCACAATGAAGAGAAAGCATTTTTATAACATTTCAGATCAAGAAAACAACTTTTACTCATGGTTCTTCAGAGTCTGTGAAGCACCTCCCTGATTTTTTTCCCCCTGAAGTACTTTCTCAATGACTATATAAACTATGTCACTCCCCAATGAGGGTTGCCCTCTTATAGGAAGGTTATTTCCTAGCATGCCTTTCTGAACCCAGCCCTTTAAATTTGGCAAAGACCCACAACTACAGCTGTAGAATGGTT
Organism: Mauremys mutica; assembly: GCF_020497125.1. Classification (NCBI taxonomy): domain Eukaryota; kingdom Metazoa; phylum Chordata; order Testudines; family Geoemydidae; genus Mauremys; species Mauremys mutica. Next base: position 187,736,120 of record NC_059073.1, on the reverse strand, counting down.
GCTTTTTACATAGTGTTTGTATGCTAAAAGTGCCTCTTTATTAACTGTAGTATCTATCTTTGTATTTATTTATTTTTCTTCTCTCGTCTTTCATAAGGCAATGGTACATTTTTATAGGGACAGGTTGCCTCAGAATGTGAGAGTACTTTACTACCCAGGATATTTAAGTACACACTTACCTTTACTGTTTTGTTCATAGCTACTATTGATGTTGTGGTTTAGAGGACACTTGTAAAAAGCTAAATTATGTTGTGCTGATTATTTGATTGTCTCATGATATAGGGTACTATTTCTATCAAGTATTTAGTGTTGGGGGAAAAGTAGAGCTACAAATGTGAATCAATTATATAGCCATTCAAATATTTATAAACCTGTCACAAGTTATATATTATGAAGACAGCATTACTCTTAGTGTAAAGAGAATCAGTTGACAAGTTGCAAGTGAAGAAATAGGCAAAATGCTGCAAATACAAAAGCACAGAAGGGTTTCCAAAATATCTGATTTATTCGGATGAATGTCTGGGGCCAATTCCTGCCCTGACACAAATATTTGGCAGAAACAAGGAAGAGAACCTCCATTCTCCTACTTTCTTTTCTTCTGGGAACTAACAATCTAGCTCTATAGCCTGGTGGTTCAGGCACTCTATAGTGACCTGGGACACTGGGGCTTCAGTCGGGTTTTGAATCTTGGTTTCCTACATCCCAAGTGAATGACCTAAACCCTGGGCTAAAGTGGGACACCACCTCCCCTGTCAGTTATGTGAATGGTACCTAAATCCACATATAACTCTAGCTTGAAGAATCAAAATGTTTCATTTTGGAAACATCAGAATGGTGCATTTTGATATTTCCAAGATGTATTTTGTTTGTTTGCTTTTTCCTTTTCCTTTTTTTTTTTTTTTTTTTCATTTTTGCTAAAGTCTACAAAATGTTTAGGTCAACCTGAATCTGTTGTTTGGTGGGAAAAAAAAATGTTTCATCTGAAAAACTTCACCCAGCTCTACAGTTAGTCTGGCTTCAGTTTTATATCTCTGGCTCCCCTAGCCTTTGATGGAAGCTGTATAAGCAATCCAGGGAGCCACAATGTGTCCTATAGTTTTTAGAGCTTTGATTGTTCCACCTATGCCACATATGCAGTGGTCACACTTAAAAAAGTACCTGCTATAGTGAAAGAGTCTGCTAGGTTGAGACACCTTGAATGTAGCCACTGTATTGTACCTATGACAAGTGTCATTAAGTTTTATACTGCATTCATAGAAATCCAAATGGCCCCGTAGTAATAATAATTACTCTCTCTGGCACAATGACATTCCTAGGAAGCACTGCTTTTAAAGGTGGACGGAATGTCTAGCAGTGGTAGCTAAGGAGTGCTAATGTAAAGCACTGATGAATGTATTCCAGGTCCCGCTCTGTGCCTGATCCATAGAGGATTTCAGTTTGTTAGATAATTGTGATAAATGGTCCTATAAATGTCCCTGAATTGTAAGCTCAGCTGTAAAAAGTGAGTGGAAAGTTCATAAATTGTCACAATGACCGGTTATATGAAACTACCTAAGAACTGATGTAAGAAGGACACAGAGAGAGAGAGTGAATTCACTCAAAGAGAAAGGGTTTTACCGATACTGCTCATGGGATGTGTTAAGATTATGACTGGGAAACATGGGCAGAGGATTGAAAATCAATGAACCCAAACTGTTCCACTCTCCCATGGGACCTTGTACCTTCTTCATACTAGGCCTGAGAGCGTATGTCTAAACTGCAATTAAACACCCATAGCTGGCCTATAGAATCATAGAATCTCAGGGTTGGAAGGGACCTCAGGAGGTCATCTAGTCCAACCCCCTGCTCAAAGCAGGACCAAACCCAACTAAATCATCCCAGCCAGGGCCTTGTCAAGCCTGACCTTAAAAACCTCTAAGGAAGGAGATTCCACTACCTCCCTAGGTAACCCATTCCAGTTCTTCACCACCCTACTAGTGAAAAAGTTTTTCCTAATATCCAACCTAAACCTCCCCCTCTGCAACTTGAGAACTCCTTGTTCTGTCATCTTCTACCACTGAGAACAGTCTAGATCCATCCTCTTTGGAACCCCCTTTCAGGTAGTTGAAAGCAGCTATCAAATCCCCCCTCATTCTTCTCTTCTGCAGACTAAACAATCCCAGTTCCCTCAGCCTCTCCTCATAAGTCATGTGCTCCAGCCCCCTAATCATTTTTGTTGCCCTCCGCTGGACTCTCTCCAATTTATCCACATCCTTCTTGTAGTGTGGGGCCCAAAACTGGACACAGTACTCCAAATGAGGCCTCACCAGTGCTGAGTAGAGGGGGATGATCACATCCCTTGATCTGCTGGAAATGCCCCTACTTATACAACCCAAAATGCCATTAGCCTTCTTGGCAACAAGGGCACACTGTTGACTCATATTCAGCTTTTCGTCCACCGTAACCCCTAGGTCCTTTTCTGCAGAACTGCTACCCAGCCATTCGGTCCCTAGTCTGTAGCAGTGCATGGGATTCTTCCGTCCTAAGTGCAGGACTCTGCACTTGTCCTTGTTGAACCTCATCATATTTCTTTTGGCCCAATCCTCTAATTTGTCTAGGTCCCTCTGTATCCTATCCCTACCCTCCAGCGTATCAACCACTCCTCCCAGTTTAGTGTCATCTGCAAACTTGCTAAGGGTGCAGTCCACACCATCCTCCAGATCGTTAATGAAGATATTGAACAAAACCGGCCCCAGCACCGACCCTTGGGGCACTCCACTTGATACCGGCTGCCATCTAGACATGGAACCATTGATCACTACCCGTTGAGCCCGACCATCTAGCCAGTTTTCTATCCACCTTACCGTCCATTCATCCAGCCCAGACTTCTTTAACTTGCTGGCAAGAATACTGTGGGAGACTGTATCAAAAGCTTTGCTAAAATCCAGAAATAGTACATCCACTGCTTTCCCCTCATCCACAGAGCCGGTTATCTCGTCATAGAAGGCAATTAGGTTAGTCAGGCATGACTTGCCCTTGGTGAATCCATGCTGACTGTTCCTGATCACTTTCCCCTCCTTTAAGTGGTTCAGGATTGATTCCTTGAGGACCTGTTCCATGATTTTTCCAGGGACTGAGGTGAGACTGACTGGCCTGTAGTTCCCTGGATCTTCCTTCTTCCCTTTTTTAAAGATGGGCACTACATTAGCTTTTTTCCAGTCATCCGGGACCTCCCCCGATCGCCATGATTTTTCAAAGATAATGGCCAATGGCTCTGCAATCTCATCAGCCAACTCCTTTAGCACCCTCGGATGCAGCGCATCCGGCCCCATGGACTTGTGCTCGTCCAGCTTTCCTAAATAGCCCCGAACTACTTCTTTCTCCACAGAGAGCTGGTTACCTCCTCCCCATACCGTGCTGCAGAGTGCAGCTGTCTGGGAGCTGACCTTGTCTGTGAAGACAGAGGCAAAAAAAGCATTGAGTACACTAGCTTTCTCCACATCCTCTGGATGTGTCAGCTGACTTGGGCTCAGAGGCCTCAGGCTATGGGATTATTTAATTGCAGTGTAGACATTTGGGCTCGGTCTGGAGCCCTGACTCCAGGACCCTCCCCCCTCGTGTGGTCCCAGAGCTTAGGCTCCAGCCTGAGCCCAAACATCGACACTTCAATTAGACAGTGGTGTAGCATGAGCACTGCATGATCAAGTGAACTGACATGGACCAGCCATTGGTGTTTAACTGCAGTTTAGACATACCCAGATAATACCCACACCTCCCTTGGTGTCTGCAAATCCTGACCACCACCCAGGATGTGAGCCCTTGTCCTGCTGCTCCCTGTGTGTCCTTTTCCTTCTGCATTTTACTTCTTTTCTTTCCTATCACCCTCCTTTTAATAAGAGTCTTGTTTAGCCAGGCAAGACTGCGTATTTTGCAACACTGCTGTGAACTTGTGCCCAGAGGGCAACTAAAAACAATGCCCTGAACAGCCACCTAATGTTGGGACAAGCCTGCCAGGTCTTGGAGTAGAGAATAAAACTGTGCTGTGTGCTCCAGCAGTGAGGTCATGAATATGAGTCAACACCAGAGACGGGCTGCATTTGTATCTTCACTGTATTTTTCTGTCTCCTATTGTGTGTATTTGTTTTCTTTTGTTTTCTAGGAAACAGGATTGGACTCTAACAATGACCTCTCAAGCCCATCTCAATTAATTTTCTCCCAAAAGGACAGTTATTACCATCTTTAATACCATTTAAAAGACTGTCAAACAGTATTGTGCTTTTCCTTCTGAACACTCTTTCCAGCTAAAGAGAAAAGGAACAAGAGATGCTGTTAGAATGGAAGCCTGATTTAATATTTTATATTCATGCTTTGACTGTTTCCTGCTTTTCTGCACCTTTAATAAAATGTGTAAAGAATGTTTTAATGGTGTTTTTGTCATGGTACTAAACAGGTAGTACCATGGTGGTCCCTGTACCGCAAATCCTGCACCTTGTTTAAAACTGTTTAATGTTAAACATTAACGCCTTTGATTTTTTTGGCCCATCTATTCCATATAAATTAATACAAGCACAGTCAGAAATCCATGGCTCTGTAGCTAAAGTGCTTTTAGCTTTAGAGGTTCAATCTCTGGTGTTTTGGTCAAGACAGAACTTGTCAGTTAATTGAATTGAAAGCAGTTACAGTTACCAGACCTAAAGATAACATTTACCACTACTTACAATGCAATAGTGTTTTAGATTTACCACCAGGCTTTGAATAGGAAAACTGGTGTCTATTGTGTAGGTAAATGTTGTCATAACGGTGAACTCTGTTATATATAAGTATTGGAACAGGTGGTACCAGCTATTTTGATTCCATGTGCTTTCCTTTTTATTGGAAGAAGGAAAGAAAAAATGAATAAGTCAGCCCCGAACAGCAAAGTAGTTTTCAAAAGTCTAAGACACTGTCAGAGAGGAATCGAATGGCACATTGTTATGAAAGAAATAAAATAAGAGCTTCTGTTTTCCTCTGTTTTCTTTAAGTTTTAACTTTTAAGCAGGGTTTTTTTTTCTGTTTACTTTGTAAAGACACTAATAATACCACTAGAAGGTGCAAGCATTTGAATCTTCAGCTTAGATCAGAATGCACCTTCATTAATAGAAGTGCGATGAAAACCCTGTAGCAGCAATAACTATCCAATTTTATTTTCTAGGAAATGAAATGTAAACTCTTTTATCATCAAAAAGATTGTTGGGAACAAACAGTGTGATTGACTGACCTACTGTTTCAACATCCGAACTACATTAGAATATTTCAGAAAACAAATTGCCATGAGGCTTGAGGCAAATGATATCAAACAGATGGCAGAGCTTTTAAGAGCCTCATTTATTAAGGGCTGGGAAAACTGCAAAAGGTTTGGAGTTAGAGTTTCCTTTGGATAGGCATTCTAAAGGGCCCAATCGTGCCCCCATTGATTATATTGACAAAAATCTTGGTAGTGACAATGAAAACACGATTGGACCCAGCCCTGATGACTCCATTGTTGTTCACACTTCCATATGTTGGTTCTAAAATATTTCTGCAGTGTGAGGAATATTGCCACAGAACTTAGGATTCTGCAGTCATGGAAGAAAAATACCACTGGCTAGATTCTACTGAGTAAGGCTGGATTAACTTTTTGTAGGCCTGGCACCAAACATATATGTGGGCCCCCCTTGGGAATGAAGAGGCCGGGGGCAAGAGCACAGCGGGCAGGGTGGATTTGATTTAAATCATGATTTAAATCACTAGTTAGGAAGACTCGATTTAATCATGGGTTTCTACATAAAAGTCCATTCTTGTTGGTTGGTATAACCTTAAAACATATTCTTCGCAACTCAGAGAGAGATTTAGGTTTCATTTTTAGAAGGTACACTATACATTTTTAAACCGTTATTTATTCTGAAAACTTTTCAGATGAGTTTTATAGCTATATCAGAAAATGAATGATTATTTGGTTATTTCATTTACCAAAGGTAATTGAAGCAGATATTTATGAAGTCATTGGGAAGTGAACTATCTCCAATTCAAGAAGTTAATAATTAATATTTGGAGGATTTTCTTGCCAGTCTGTATGAGGAGGAGAACATCACCAGACAGACATTTAAACAGTTTTATTTAACTAAAACAATAATGTTAAGTACTCTGGAATTTTTTCCTCAACAGCAAACATAATATTTTAACAAAAAACAAAAAATATGTCCCTCACTTCTCACATTTATCTCCAGACTTCTTCTTCTTTTCCAGATCTATTCTGCCCCCAACAATCTTCTATTCATTGAACTTTTTGAAACTTTTCACTTTTAGAGAGAGGTAAGGGGTTGACCCTGTGTATGCAAATTTGCAGAGGGACAATAGAGTTGAGGTCTGTTATTTCTCACATCTGTACGTTATTTCTTTATTTAAAACATTTTTGCTGTTAACAAGCATGTTACCTCTGGAGACACAAATCTACGGTTTGAGAACTGCAAAACTAAGCATCTCTGATGGTACCTTCTAGACCGAGCACTGAATCCCATTGGGTAGATAGAAAAATTAACCTAAATAATCTATACCAGAGGTCGGCAACCTTTCAGAAGTGGTGTGCCGAGTCTTCATTTATTCATTCTACTTTAAGGTTTCCCATGCCAGTAATACATTTTAATGTTTTTAGAAGGTCTTTTTCGATAAGTCTATAATATATAACTAAACTATTGTTGTATGTAAAGTAAATAAAGCTTTTAAAATGTTTAAAAAGCTTCATTTAAAATTAAATTAAAATGCAGATCCCCCTGGACTGTTGGCCAGGACCCGGGCAGTGTGAGTGCCACTGAAAATTAGCTCATGTGCTGCCTTTGGCACATGTGCCATAGGTTGCCTACCCCTGATCTATACAGAAGTCTGTGGAATCCCATAAGATTGGGTCTCTAAACCTGTAGAACTGATGAATGAAATTGTTTTTAATTGTTCACTTTATTAAAGAAACTTCATAAGTAAAGTTTTAGGAATGAAACAACATTCATTCATAAAACCGGTTACCCCAATAACTGGCCAATTGACAATTAAGATGCTTGTTAAGAGCCATAGCTGTTCAGTCCATTGCCCTTGTAAGTTTCACTGTCAATCCAATTCCTGCTTAAATCACCGAGACTTACACTGTTTCAGTATTGTAACTTCTGTGCACTGTTTGCCATATTGTAATTCAAACTCCATTTTACAATGCTTACTCCATTTTGTAAAAGCTTGCTGCAACCTTCATTTTTGCCAAACCCTGCTGTAATCTTATTAGTTTAGTTTAGATGTGTGAATGAGGTATGTATTGATGATGGAATCAACCTCCAGAGCCAGCCTGTCCTGATGAAACAGAGTTAAAACACCAATGGCTGAAGATGCAGACAACAACCCTAACAAAGTAAGAAGAGTCCACCCTAAAAAGAAAAGAACAAAGGTACAATAGAAGGAAGATCAAAACCAGGTCCGAGGCTGAAAGTCATGTCTGCAATTGATGGGTGATCAATCACACTGAACCCAGAGGCAGCATGACACAGCAAGACCTATAGACTCTGGATTCAAAATAAAGCCTACAAAAAGGATGGGTGAGATGGAAGACTTGGAAGGGTAACATTCTGCTGCCAACATGGGAGGGAAGACCCAGCCCTTCCTTGTATCCGGCTTTCCTGGACAGTTAGCCTCCATGAGCTACTAACCTAAGCTGTGAAATCAAGCCACAGACTCAAGCTATGTTCAGGACTGGTAACTATACAACAGCTGCAGAACATCTGATGTGTGTGTGTGTGTGTGTGTGTGCGTGTGCGTATGTGTAAATATTAAGGTATTAGCTAGTAATTATAGATCAAAATTTGTTATAATAAATGTGGCATCTTTGCCTTGCCCCCTGAAACAATCCTGTGTAGTTTTGTCTGCATAACAAGCCATGAAATATTGGAACTCATTTACAAAACTTTTCTTAAACATTACATGAATATATTGTCTCATCCTATAGAATCAGAATTTATAATCCCTATTCCATGATATAATGTATCTTAATTAAAACTATTTTAAGATCGGATTTTTGAGGGGAGAAAACTATTTAAATTAAAAAAAAATCTGACTTTTTAAAAGTAATTGATTTTTATCCATCCGGACAGCTGGGCATGGTGTGGAGGAAGGATTGGTCCCCAGCTGGAGTGAAGTAGGGGCCAGGGGTGAGATGAGCACAGCGGGGCATGGGAGGAGGATTAGTCCCTGCTGACTGGACCAAGGCAGGGGCTGGGGGCAAAAACACAGTGGGGCAGGAGCTAGGGTTGGTCATTGGAGCAAGGGAGGGGCTGGAAGTAAACTGCAAGTGCAGCAGGGATGAGGAGGGGGTAAACAGGATCCCCCCCTCACCCCTACCCACATAGAGTGGGTACCTACCTTCTCCCTGGTTCTAGCCCATTCTCTAGCCCATGAGGGGAGGGTGCAGGAGCTCCCATTTGGTGCTCAGGGTGGGGGTAGAGATGTGGGGGGGGGTGCAGGAGTCAGGGCAGAGGGTTGGGAGTTTGCAAGGGGGGTGCAGGGGTCAGGCCTTGGGAGGTGTGCTGGGGTTGTGGGGGTGCTCCCAGCCCCCTACCCTGAGTGGTTCACAGCAGGGGGCTGGAGGGGGTATGCCCCAATTCCACCCCCTTTCCCAAGGCTCTGCCTCCACCTTTTCTCTACTTCCTCCTCTCTCTCCTGAAAGTTATTAAATGTTCAACACCAAGGAACAGATGGGGTAGAGGACTGAATTTTCCACAGCCTTCCTCACAAAATATATCACCACTTTGCCTTTAGTAATTATCCTTTTGAGGGGAAAACTAGGCACTTCTCTCTTTTTGCAAAGTCCTGTGACCTCTTTCAGCTAAAGAAAACTTGTGAGTGCTGGTGATGCAATAGCTCTTTCCCGCTCTCCCTGTTAGAAGATCTGGGAAAAGGGGGCAGCCTGTAAAAAAATCGATTCCTTCCGGAGAAGCAGCTGTGGCGAGGACTTGCCTGCCTGGGGTCTAGGCGGTGGCAGCTGCTGCTCCCTCCAGGCAAACTGCTGATCGATCGGGAGCAGGGAGAGAGAGTGAGAGGAGGAGGGGCGAGTACGCAACACGCTGGGGGAAGAGGCAGGGGAGGAGGAGCATTGCTGCCATGCAACAGCAGGACAGAGCCCTGGGCACAGCAGCACCGAGCTTCGCGGAGCAGAGAGGCCGTGCTGGGGCCCCTTTGGAGCGTAGGCCCGGCGCTACGCCGCCAGTGGCACCATGGTAAATCCGGTATTGCTACTGAGTTACTCAGAGTCCAGATGTACACCAATCTAAATTCCCTGAAGTCAGTGAGGTAAGCCACTAATGGCCTCCATCACTAATGGGCAATTATTGGACTCTCAAAATTCCTCCTCTGTTCCCTTCCTCCTTTATATTCTGCTGGTCCCAGTGACACAATACAGGCCAGGGTGCTGGAAGAATTTGTATTGTGGAGGTGCCAAAAGCTATCGAACATTGTAAATTCTATATATGATGGAAATCACTTCAAGCCAGGGGGTGTGGCAGCACCCCCAGTACCTGCACCTATGACTTCAGGGAGCTCTTGGGAGTGTCTTGTTAACTTCTTCTTCCTCCTGAACTGAAAGAATAGGTTAGAATAACTTCCCTATTTGTGGAATTCACCTCTCTTCTAAAAATTGTGGATCTGACCCTGCAAAATGTTACTACCAAGCATAGTGTTTGATGCCATGAATAGTTTTGTTGAAGTCAATGGTTAGTAACTATTAACAGGATTCAGAGCTTAATTGTGTCAGTCATACATTGGGAACTGAGGCCTTTAGTCTTCTTCTTGCAGGTTATATACCTTTTGCCCACCCTTTGTCTGCTGTCTATTTAGACTGTAAACTCTTCTGGGCATAGGCTGTTGTTCTGTAGAAGTGGGATCCACAATGGCACTTGGGCACGTAAACCTCAGACTTAGGTACGTAAGTCCCAGTTTTGGCTCCACTGTGATCCACAAAACTCCTGCTGACGCCAGTAAGCATCTAAACTCACTTGGTGCCTACATTTCTGGTCCTACTCAAAATCCAGTAGGTGGATGTAGAGGATACGAGGTCATATTCTCTCTCTCTCTGGTCCAATGACTGTTGCATTTAAATAGTCACTGGACCAGAAAGAATGAGGGAGAGAGAATGACTCTCTTGTCCAGTGGCTAGGGCACCCAGATGAGAGATCCCAAGCCCAGCCCCCCTGCTCTAATCACTCTTTCATTATTTATCCACAGTGGAATAGCTTTAACAGGAGGGAGTGCGGGAGCTCCACATCAGAATATCCCTCATTCATATGGTTAGAGCACCCTCTTGAGAAGTGGGAGATTCCAGTTCAAATGCTTTCTCCTCCTCCGGGTAGGAGGGAGAATTAAATGTGGATCTCCCACATCCCAGACAAGTGTTCCAAAGACTGAGTTAAGTTATATGATGGGCTCCTCCTCCTCTAACAGTTGTGTGTGGAGTGAGGCAGGTGCCTAACTCTTTCCCTAAGGAGCAGCTTAGGCACCTAAGCTGCTGGTTTCCATTCATGAATTGCTAAACAGAGTTAGGCACCTCCCTGAAGCTTTGATTTAGGTGCCTGTCTCAGAAAGGAGTGGGGCTTAGCATGCACACCTCTGGTTGGCATCTCCATCTGGCTAGTTTTGGTGGCTTCTCTGGTTTTTGTGGATCACATTTGTTGGCACTATCTTTTCCTATTCATTGTACAGGGAGCCGACATACCTAACTCAGCTTTCTGGACTACAGTGTTGTTCCGGTGACTTTTCTAGGCACCTAAAACCTAGGTGCTGTGACTCTCAGCATTGCAAAACTCTGCTTGTGGATTTCACCCTATGTGTAGAGGGTCTAGCTCGTAGGAGAATAACTTTTGCTGCTAGCAGATATTTACTATAACTGGAACTGCAGTTGCTGTAGTGCATTCAAACAAATCAATACTTTCTACTTTACTATAGTCAGTTTCACTACAGTCTAGATTGTGTCCTGGGCTACTATGAGTGGAATCTGAGCTCATTACAGTATAAAACACTTATACCTCAACAAGTAATATGAATCATAAGATCAAATTCAGAATAGCATACATAAATTTTTTTTTTAAATATTAGATAAGTCAAAGTCACTATTGATAAGCAATTAATGCCCCTGAGAATGCAATCTATGTAACACTTTTGGTTAGCAGAGTTAACTAGATTGAATTAAATCACATTTTAATCACAGGTGTGTTTCCAATCCTGATCTGTAGAGACATATTTTAATTGTGTCTTCTTAGTACTTCTAAGAGTTAAGGCTGAGGGAGTTGTTAAAATTTAAATAAATGGTTGCAATGAACTGAAAAAAAAATCATGCTGTTTAAGAAAAAAAAAGCTGTAGCAAATGTGCCTCAGTGGTGATTAATTAGCTATTAACAGGGCCCTTAGTAGTTCATAGTTGAAGAGGATTTTTTTCAGAATAGTCATTCTTAATCTAAGTAATCTTGCTGTTCCTAGAGGTTAATTTAATGGTGTTGAATAAATAGTTGGAGGCTTTACACACAGCCACAGAAGAAATCAGCTCAGCAGGGTGTAGTTCAGTTCCATCCTTGCTCTCATTTTAAAATACCATATAACTAAACAGAGAAGGAAAAAAAGGACATTTCTAATAAAAAGAGAAGGAATACTTCTGTGTACCACCAAAAGGAGTTCTACCTTAAACCATCTTTTATAGTTTTCAGCCTTTCTTTTTATTGCAGGGTAGCACCCTGTTTTAGAGAACACCTTTCAGTCAACATCTTCTTGCAATGAACATCCTCAGAGAATGTTCTATGTTGTTTCCTCTGTTTTAACAAATGGGGTTGCCCTTAAAAAACAAAAGAAGCTTTTCATCCAAGGGTAACAACATGTCCCATGAACATTACTTAAGATTCACTTCAGCCCTTTGAGGTATATATGTAGTATTTACCCAATGACACATATGAGAAAACTGAATCCAAGCTTAAGCGATTTGTCCAAAGTGCAAGAGGCAATGATAGCTGGAAGTAGATTTCACAAATTCAAGAATACTTTTTGCTGCTATTACCTCTTAAGTCTGCTTTTGGGAGTGGGGATGGGGGTAGGGAGTGGTGTCATTCATCCTACAGCAGCCTCAGGGCTGCTCTAGTTTATGCTGTGCCTCCTATGGCCACTAGAAAGCAAAGAGCAGCTGAAGTGCAGTAGACCTTAGCCACAGTACTGACATACACTTAGGCCATGCCTATAAAACAGCGCTCGAGCTGTACCGATACAGCTGTGCTGCTGCTGCACCCCTGGTGAAGATGGTCTATGCCAATGGGAGAGAGCTCTACCATCGGCATAATAAAACCACCTCCACAAGCAGCAGAACCTATGTCAGTGGGAGAAACTCTCCCACTGACAGTACTGTGCACATGAGCGCTTATGTCAGTGTTACTTATTTCACTCATGGGGGTGGTTTATTCACATCCCTGAGTGACATAAGTTATGCCGACTCATGCTGAAGTGTAGACATGGCCTCAGCCTGCTTCCTACTTTAGTGCCATGAAGGAGGGCTGATGTAGGGATTTTAAAACAAAGGTAGAGAGGCCCTCTACACACAGTGTGTTCTCTGAGGGCTGTTTCATTTAAAGCCCATTTACGCCGCACACCACAACCAAACACCAGCCCCCCCCAAATCCTACTCTTTTCCCTGCTGCTCATATGGTTTTAAGATCCCCACCCTCTGGAAGCTGGGCTGATATGCATCATAACCCCCTACTTATGATACTAAAGCTTTTGGCGCAGCAGCACAATCACCCCAAACACACTGAACCACAGTGCATTAGATTTTAATGTGTTGTTTCCTAGCCAGACAGAGACTGTGAGAAAATTATTATATCCATTGCTCTGATATGGTCATTTAAAAGCAGCTGGGGGATATCAGTATCCCCATATTGCTTCTCCCAACTTGTCATCATCACTTCAATTCTATCTGAACTGAACTTCAGCCTGTTCTCTTTCATCCATGCTCAATCTCACTATTAACACTTCCCCACCACAGGATTCACTCTAATTATCCCTTTTCATTAAGAAAAGCTACACATATAAAACCATGCAAATTGAAAAGCAACCCAAAAGGGCTTTATTGAAACTTGCACATTGGCAAGTCTGGAAAAGTTGCAACAATTAACAGCTGTTAATTGAAAATACATATATAATAAGTAGATAAATTACTGTCTTAATTCCCGACATATTCCCCATATGTCACTTCTAAAGTACTTTAAGTGTATTGATACCTACTATGGAAGACATGAAGTAGGTTTATAAAAAACTAGTTGGCAGTCTTTCTCTATCACTGCATGAAATGCACTTGCTTCCTTTATGAAAGCTCTAATATTTAAGTGTGACATTATTTAGTTTGAATATCTTTATCAGAGTGGACTATGATCAATAAAGGATTTTTTTCTCAATTATTGATGTTATCCAAAAATATGAAGATTAGGAGACTTTTGTTAACGTCGCCTATGATTTCACTATACCTTAAGCTCTGCTAAACTAATAGGCAGGTTATTTTAACCACTAGTACCCATTATTGTCTGTTAAATAACTGTGTATATGTTAAACTGGGTACTGTATGAGAGATGAGGTCACTTTTCTTACACTGATATTTCACCACTTAGTTTTTAATATGATCAAAAACCTGACTGCAATATGCAACTTCCCAGGAAAAAATAAGTTGTCTCTTAGATGAGCTGAGTCCTTCCCCAATCTTCAAAATGTAAATCCAAATTCACACCCACCCAGTTGCTGGGGTTTACGTTTTATAATCTAAATAGAACTCTAACCTCTGCTCCCTCTGTGAGCTTGAGTGTCCCCATGGCTTCCTCTGTCCTAATTACTACTCCCATCTCCCTTATATCACAGATAGAGTTAATGAAACATCTGCCACAATGAGTGAGCAGGAATCACTGCATTTTCTTGCAAGACTCTAATACAGAGGTGGGCGAACTTTCTGGCCTGAGGGCCAAATTGGGGTTCCGAAACTGTATGGAGGGCCGGATAGGGAAGGCTGAGCCTCCTCAAACAGCCTGGCCCCCGCCCCCATCCACCGCCTCCCACTTCCCGCCCCCTGACTGCCCCCCTCAGAACCCCCAACCCATCCAACCCCCCCCCTTGTCCCCTGACTTCCCCCTCCTGGAACACCCCGTCCCTAACCGCCCCACCAGAACCCCACCTCCTATCCAACCCGTCCCCGCTCCCTGACTGCCCTGACCCCTATCCACACCCCAACCCCCTGAAAGGCCCCCAGTACTCGCACGCCTATCCAACCACCCTCTGCTCCCTGTCCCTTGACTGCCCGTGGGACTCCCTGCCCTTTATCCAACCTCTCCCCTGCCTGCTCCTTGCCTTCTTACCATGCCGCTCAGAGCACCAGGACTGGCAGCCACGCCGTCTGGCCGGACCCAGCCATACCACCACGCAGTCTAGAGCACTGGGGAAGGCTGGCGGCTCTCACAGCCATGCTTCCCGGAAGGAGCTCACAGACCCGCCGCCCAGAGCGCTGGTGACACGGTGAGTTGAGGCTGTGGGGGAGGTGGGACAGCAGGGGAGGAGCCGGGGGCTAGCCTCCCCAGCCGGGAGCTCAAGGGCTGGATAGGACAGTCCCATGGGCTGGATGTGGCCCATGGGCCATAGTTTGCCCATCTCTGCTCTAATACCTCTTGACAGGGATAGTCAACAGCAGAGTCCTGCCACACTCTTACTATAGCGTGGGATGTTAGCTATACTGGGGTAATTACCTACCCAGTGAAAATATGGAATTTTTCTTGGCTAAAATAAGATAAATGTAATGAAGTGACCTCAGATGATCCTAGTGTCCCCTTATTGGAAGTTACAGTCTTTTCATCATGGCCGTCTCCCAGAAGTAAGTAACATAATTTGTATAAATTGCTATACTAGTATGTAGATTGTGTCAGCAACTGAAAACCAATAAAAATGACACTATGAAGTGGCCCATAATTCATTTTTTTATATTTGTGCAAATCTAAAAAGGACACTGTGGATGTCCGGTGTCGGGGCTCAGCCCTCTCAGGCACAGCTGGGACCCAGGGCACCTCACTACAGACAGCAAATAGGTCAGGGTCCAGACCCTTCAGCAGGGGTTGAGCGAACAAATAGTCTACAAGAAAAACCTCCTCAGGCCAGCGAGAGGGGGAGTCTGCCACCCGTGGAAGGGTGGCAGGGGGGACGCAGGCCCTCCCACTCCATTGCGTCCCAGCCCGGGGCCCTAACAGCGGCAGGCAGTCTGCTGCTGGGTCAGTGGGGATCCTGGCCGCAACACACTGACATTGGTTCGGGGTCCTCTGGAGCCAGACTAGTGTCGGCTACCCCCGGGCCACTTCCAATCTCCCCCTCTCTGGGTACCTGTGTCTTGCCAGCGTCCTCCGGTGGGTCCCAGACCATGGGTTCCTCAGGATACCGGGCAGGGGGAAGCACAGGCAACTCCTCAGGATACCGGGCACGGGGAAGCTCAGGGTGGGCGGGAGCTCGGCCACTGGCGTCTGTTCTCTTCGGCGACCGGCCCCCAAATGAACGCTGGGGCTGGGCTTTTATACTTTCTGTCCCGCCCCTTGACTTCCGGGGGGTGGGAACTGGTGGCGGTGGCTCCGCCCACTTTGGCGGCGTCTGAGGCTCGGCCCTCTCAAGCGCACCTGGGACCCAGGGCGCCTCACTACAGACACCTATCTCCATGTGCATTAGGTTCCCTTGATATTATATTAAAATGTACCATAAAAATAACCAAAGAGCAGTAGTTCAGTTTCAGATAATCCATCACCAGCAAGCCAGGGGAATTTATAAACCCCATCTGCCTCCAACATTCCCTGCCTTTAAAATTATCACTATTTTTAAATGCTTGGGGAGGGAAAGGAACTTTGCAATATGCCCTAAAGGTCATAAGATTCAGGTTATTTCAGATCTAGAGCAAGAACCAAATCTAAAGCCATTGGGACCTAACACAGTGTCTGCCTGGCAACCCCTCTTTTCATCCCTATGGGACTCCAGATTCAATGCCTTTACTGATTTCAGGTGTAGTAGAATGGTGCAAGTGGAGAGGAGATTCCTCAGGTAAGTAAAGAGTAAACCATAAACAATGAGTGCATCAAATTCCAAGGTTGTATCTTAAGAGAAACATAGAAATTACAGGCCCGGGCCTGTAGGTTCTAACTACCAAGCATAGAGTTTATTACCAGGAGCAGGCCCATTAAAGTTATTGGATAGTCACTCAGTGCAAGAACCAGGCCTTAATTGCTAGTCACAGATTTTATAGATTTTAAGGCCAGAAGGGACCATTATGATCATTTAGTCCGACCTACTGCACAACACAGGCAATAGCATTTCACCAACCGGTTCTTGTATGAAGCCCATGGCTTCTGGCTGATCTATAGCATATCCTTTTAAAATGATATCCATTTTTGTTAAATCTGTTAATTGTCTTAATTCATCCTTTCCAAGTTTTTATACTGTATAGATAGACTCGTCTTCCATTTTCATATTGGTATAAATTGCCATCAACCAATCTGATTGCTCTATATCCTGGTGCTATATTAGTTAGAGGCTTATTGCTTGAAACCTTTTTACAGTGACAACATTTGCTACCATGATGTTGTTACCCAAGTATTAGACTGGCTCTGCCAGGACAAAATGAATGGACATGATTCATTGCTGCATCATGTCAGTTAAACACAGGTGTAAGTCCATGGAGGTCAATGGAGCTACTCAAGTGTAAAATTGGAGTCATGTCACAGTGAATCATGCATCATATACTTAGAAATCGATCTCCCTTTTATCACTACATCTTAGAAATGTCCTAGATTATTACAAATCTTTAACAATCTAGTTTATTTCAATGTTTATACTTGTTCTAAGATTTTTATATTTCACTTAGTTTGGACAGTGAAGCTGGACTGACCACTTGCATTTTCTGCCAACATGGAAAAGTTCACTTTCTGATGCCACATGCAATGCAATGCTGTTCCAGAGTCACAGAGTTTAAGGCCACTAGATTATGTAATGACTTCTTGTATATCACAGGCCACCAGCATCACCGAGCACCCACATGCAAAACCCAACAACCAACATTAGTTTTACAAGTTTTGAAGTTTTACAACCCACAGTAGATTATACTATTATATGCCTCAGACAAAGAATAGAAGGGACCGAGGTGCACCAGAGCCTCAGATCCACACAATCCATGATTTCAGGTGACTTCAGTTTCAGTTACAGATGCTGTGGCAGTTGGAACTGAGTGCCTGACCTTGTTCCCTTGATTGCCTTTGATTGGCCTTCCCCAGTGTGACTCACAAGGGGGTGGGACTGACCTAGGCAAGCAGGCTTTAAAAGCCAGAGGCAGAGCGACCAGGGGAGCAGAGCAGACAGGTAGCTGCAGGCAGGGGAGTTTGAGAGGGAGTTTGACAGAGGGAGGCTTACGATGGTTAGGAGGACCAGCAACACCTGTGCCAGCACTGCTTCTGTCTCCTCCACCTGCGCCTGTAGCCAGACAGAGCACCTGAGCATGGATGCTTCTACCTAGATCCTGGTGTGGTTTTGCAGGGATCGTAACTTGCAATTTCCACTTACTGATATCCAGGCTGGGGAGGGGGGGCATCCAATGTGAAAGGTGCCTACTGGTGGAATCTCTCAGGCAGCAGGTGGGAGAGCTACAGGAGGAGGTGGCTAGGTTGAGGAGCATCTGAATCCACGAGCAATTCCTGGACAGTGTCCTAGTGGAGACAGTTGAAGTAGCTGTCCCATTACACAGGACTGCTGACACACCACTGGTGGAGGAGGAGATGGCTCAGGGTGGACACTGGCAGCTGGTTACTTCTGGCAGCGAGCAGTGCTCCACATCTGCTCCGAATCCTCCCGCCGTGATAATAGGTAACCTTATGCTCTTCTTGATACAGGAGAGAAGGAATCACCCCCTACAGTAAAGGAGGAGAAGCCT
Organism: Mauremys mutica; assembly: GCF_020497125.1. Lineage (NCBI taxonomy): Eukaryota > Metazoa > Chordata > Testudines > Geoemydidae > Mauremys > Mauremys mutica. Next base: position 187,718,137 of record NC_059073.1, on the reverse strand, counting down.
CGTACCCCTAAGGCTGGGAGGTCTGCTGCCACCACTGCAAATAGGAAACATAAGGTAGTGCAGAGTCTCTGCAAATAGGAAACATAAGGTAGTCGGAGACTCTCTGCTGAGGGGGACGGAGGTGCCCATCTGTCGCCCTGACATTTCATCTCAGGAGGTATGCTGCCTGCCAGGGGCCCGTATCCAAAATGTTACAGAGGCATTGTCGAGGATTATCCAGCCCTCTGACTACTACCCCATGCTACTCATCCATGTGGGCACAAATGATACTGCGAGGTGTGACACTGAGCGGATCAAGAGTGACTACAGGGCTCTGGGAGTATGGGTAAAGGAGTTTGGAGTGCAGGTGGTATTCTCTTCGATTCTTCCTGTCAAAGGTAGGGGCCCAGGCAGAGACAGATGCATCATGGAGGTGAATGCCTGGCTGCGAAGATGGTGTCGCCAGGAGGGCTTTGGCTTCCTCGACCACGGGATGCTATTCGAGGAAGGACTGCTAGGCAGAGATGGCGTTCACCTTTCGAGGAGGGGAAAGACTCTATTTGCACACAGACTGGCTAACCTAGTGAGGAAGGCTTTAAACTAGGTTCGACGGGGACAGGTTAGCAAAGCCCACAGGTAAGTGGGGAACATGGAGACCTGGGAGATGGGTCGGAAACAAGAGGGAGCGTGGGCTATAATGGCAGAGAGAAAGGAGGGTCAGGGCAAAACTGGGAGGCAAGATCAAACCATTATCTTAGATGCCTATATACAAATGTGAGAAGTATGGGTAATAAGCAGGAAGAACTGGAAGTGCTAATAAATAAATACAACTATGACATTGTTGGCATCACTGAAACTTGGTGGGATAATACACATGATTGGAATGTTGGTGTGGATGGGTACAGCTTGCTCAGGAAGGATAGACAGGGGAAAAAGGGAGGAGTGTTGCCTTATATATTAAAAATGTACACACTTGGACTGAGGTGGAGATGGACATAGGAGATGGAAGTGTTGAGAGTCTCTGGGTTAGGCTAAAAGGGGTAAAAAATAAGGGTGATGTTGTGCTAGGAGTCTACTACAGGCCACCTAACCAGGTGGAAGAGGTGGATGAGGGTTTTTTTTTAAACAACTAACAAAATCATCCAAAGCCCAAGATTTGGTGGTGATGGGGGACTTCAACTATCCAGATATATGTTGGGGAAAATAACACCGTAGGGCACAGACTATCCAATAAGTTATTGGACTGCATTGCAGACAACTCTTTATTTCAGAAGGTTGAAAAAGCTACTAGGGGGGAGCTGTTCTAGACTTGATTTTAACAAATAGGGAGGAACTCATTGAGAATTTGAAAGTAGAAGGCAGCTTGGGTGAAAATGATCATGAAATCATAGAGTTTGCAACTCTAAGGAAGGGTAGAAGGGAGTACAGCAAAATAGAGACAATAGATTTCAGGAAGGCGGATTTTGGTAAGCTCAGAGAGCTGATCGGTAAGGTCCCATGGGAATCAAGACTGAGGGGAAAAACAACTGAGGAGAGTTGGCAGTTTTTCAAAGGAACACTATTAAGGGCCCAAAAGCAAGCTATTCCACTGGGTAGGAAAGATAGAAAATGTGGCAAAAGACCACCTTGGCTTAACCACGAGATCTTGCATGATCTAAAAAACAAAAAGGAGTCATATAAAAAATGGAAACTAGGACAGATTACAAAGGATGAATATAGGCAAACAACACAGGAATGCAGGGGCAAGATTAGAAAGGCAAAGGCGCAAAACGAGCTCAAACTAGCTATGGGAATAAAGGGAAACAAGAAGACTTTTTATCAATACATTAGAATCAAGAGAAAGACCAAGGACAGGGTAGGCCCACTGCTCAGTGAGGAGGGAGAAACAGTAACAGGAAACTTGGAAATGGCAGAGATGCTTAATGACTTCTTTGTTTCGGTCTTCACTGAGAAGTCTAAAGAAATGCCTAACATAATGAATGCTAATGGGAAGGGGTAGGTTTAGAAGATAAAATAAAAAAAGAACAAGTTTAAAATCACTTAGAAAAGTTAGATGCCTGCAAGTCACCAGGGCCTGATGAAATGCATCCTAGAATACTCAAGGAGCTAATAGAGGAGATATTTGAGCCTTTAGCTATTATCTTTGGAAAATCATGGGAGACAGGAGAGATTCCAGAAGACTGGAAAAGGGCAAATATAGTGCCCATCTATAAAAAGGGAAATAAAAACAACCCAGGAAACTACAGACCATTTAGTTTAACTTCTGTGCCAGGGAAGATAATGGAGCAAGTAATTAAGGAAATCATCTGCAAACACTTGGAAGGTGGTAAGGTGATAGGGAATAGCCAGCATGGATTTGTAAAGAACAAATTGTGTCAAACCAATCTGATAGCTTTCTTTGATAAGATAACAAGTTTTGTGGATAAGGGAGAAGCGGTGGATGTGGTATACCTAGACTTTAGTAAGGCATTTGATACGGTCTTGCATGATATTCATATTGATAAACTAGGCAAATACAATTTAGATGGGGCTACTATAAGGTGGGTGCATAACTGGCTGGATAACCGTACTCAGAGAGTAGTTATTAATGGTTCCCAATCCTGCTGGAAAGGTATAACAAGTGGGGTTCCGCAGGGGTCTGTTTTGGGACCAGCTCTGTTCAATATCTTCATCAATGACTTAGATGCTGGCATAGAAAGTACGCTTATTAAGTTTGCAGATGATACCAAACTGGGAGGGATTGCAACTGCTTTGAAGGACAGGGTCATAATTCAAAATGATCTGGACAAATTGGAGAAATGGTCTGAGGTAAACTGGATGAAGTTTAACAAAGACAAATGCAAAGTGCTCCACTTAGGAAGGAACAATCAGTTTCACACATACAGAATGGGAAGAGACTGTCTAGGAAGGAGTATGGCAGAAAGGGATCTAGGGGTTATAGTGGACCACAAGCTAAATATGAGTCAACAGTGTGATGCTGTTGCAAAAAAAGCAAACGTGATTCTGGGATGCATTAACAGGTGTGTTGTGATCAAGACACGAGAAGTTATTCTTCCGCTCTACTCTGCGCTGGTTAGGCCTTGACTGGAGTATTGTGTCCAGTTCTGGGCACCACATTTCAAGAAAGATGTGGAGAAATTGGAGAGGGTCCAGAGAAGAGCAACAAGAATGATTAAAGGTCTTGAGAACATGACCTATGAAGGAAGGCTGAAAGAACTGGGTTTGTTTAGTTTGGAAAAGAGAAGACTGAGAGGGGACATGATAGCAGTTTTCAGGTATCTAAAAGAGTGTCGTCAGGAGGAGGGAGAAAACTTGTTCACCTTAGCCTCTAAGAATAGAACAAGAAGCAATGGGCTTAAACTGCAGCAAGGGAGGTTTAGGTTGGACATTAGGAAAAAGTTCCTAACTGTCAGGGTCAGGGCCGGCTTTAGGCCTATTCCACCAATTCCCCCGAATCGGGCCCCACACCCAGTGAGAATCCCTTCCCTGGCTAGAGGAGCCTTTTTAATTTTTACTCACCCAGCAGCACCCCGGGTCTTCGGCGGCACTTTGACGGTGGGTACTTCGCTCGCTCTGGGTCTTCGGTGGCACTTCGGTGGTGGGTCCTTCGGTGCCACAGAAGACCTGGAGTGAGTGAAGTACCTGCCGCCGAAGTGCAACCGAAGACTCGGAGCACCGCCTGGTGAGTACAAGCCCTATGTGTTGTTTTTTTTTAAGTCATCCCTGTCGGGGCCCTGTCGAAACTGTTTGAATTGGGCCCCGCCCTTCCTAAAGCCAGCCCTGGTCAGGATGGTTATACACTGGAATAAATTGCCTAGGGAGGTTGTGGAATCTCCATCTCTGGAGATATTTAAGAGTAGGTTAGATAAATGTCTATCAGAGATGGTCTAGACAGCATTTGGTCCTGCCATGAGGGCAGGGGACTGGACTCGATGACCTCTTGAGGTCCCTTCCAGTCCTAGAGTCTATGAATCTATGAATCAATACAAGGAAATGATTAAACGAGATATCCTGGCAAGTGACCTGCACCCACATGCTGCAAAGGAAAGTGAAAACCCCTGAAGGTAACTGCCAATCTGACCTGGGGGAATATTCCTTCCTGACTGCACATAGGGTGATCAGTTAGACCCTGTGCATATAAGCAAGAACCAGCCAGCCAAGCATCTGAGACAGAGAATGCTTGGAGCCACCTCAGAGCCCTGGCCCTCCCCTTCCAATGTCTCATTTCCAGCCATGGCCATGCCTAATGCTTCAGATGAAGAAGATCAAAAAAATACACTGAGAGGAGGAAGAAATCCTTTCCTGGAAGCTGCAGGTGGTGGTGAGGAATCGTGAAGCATGAGTTCTTAGGAACATAAGACAAACAAGAAGTGATCCCCAGAGCTGCTAAGCCCTGCCTCTTACAATCACAAGCAACCCTGTTATACAATTACACTCATAAATTTGTCCAGCTCTCTTTTAAAACAAGTTATTTTGTTTGCCTTCACAACTGCCACAGAAAGGTTGTTCCATAACCTCACCCTTCTTATGGTTAGAAACCTTCTTCTAATTTCCAGTCTGAATTTGTTCATGGCCAGTTTGTATGTATTTGTTTTTGTGCCAGCATTGTCCTTCACATTAATAGCTCTTCATCCTCTCTGTATTTACCCCCAATGTATTTAAAGAGAATAATCTTGTCCTCTCTCAGCCTTCTTCTTGCTTGACTAAATAAAGCAACCACTTTCAGTTTCCTCTCATAAAAACAGGCCCTGCAATTCCCTGATCATACTAGTAGCGCCTCCCTGCATCTATTCTACTTGAACATGGGTCCCCAGAACTGTACATAGTATTCCAAATGAGGTTTTACCAGTGCCTTGCAAAATGACACTAATACGTCTCTATTTCTGATGGAATGCCTTGCCTGATACATCAAAGAATCATAGATTCATAGAATATCAGGGTTGGAAGGCACCTCAGGAGGTCATCTAGTCCAACCCCCTGCTCAAAGCAGGACCTAATCCCCAACTAAATCATCCCAGCCAGGGCTTTGTCAAGCCTGACCTTAAAAACCTCTTAGGAAGGAGATTCCACCACCTCTCTAGATAACCCATTCCAGTGCTTCACCCCTCCCCTAGTGAAAGAGTTTTTCCTTATATCCAACCTAAACCTCCCCCTCCCCTAAACCTCCCCCATTACTCCTTGTTCTGTCATCTGGTACCACTGAGAACAGTCTAGATCCATCCTCTTTGGAACCTCTTTTCAGGTAGTTGAAAGCAGCGATCAAATCCCTCCCCCCCCCATTCTTCTCTTCTGCAGACTAAATAATCCCAGTTCCCTCCGCCTCTCCTCATAAATCATGTGCTTTAGCCCCCTAATCATTTTTGTTGCCCTCCTCTGGAGTCTTTCCAATTTTTCCACATCCTTTTTGTAGTGTGGGGCCCAAAATTGGACACAGTACTCCAGATGAGGCCTCACCAATGCCAAATAAAGGGGAATGATCACGTCCCTCGATCTGCTGTCAATGCTCCTACTTATACAGCCCCAAATGCCCTTAGACTTCTTGGCAACAGGGGCACACTGTTGACTCATATCTAGCTTCTTGTCCACTGTAACCCCTATGTCCTTCTCTGCAGAACTCTTGCCTAGCCACTCAGTCCCTTGTCTGTAGCAGTGTATGGGATTCTTCCTTCCTAAATGCAGGACTCTGCACTTGTCTTTGTTGAACCTCATCAGATTTCTTTTGACCCAATCCTCTAATTTGTCTAGGTCCCTTTGTATCCTATTCTTACCCTCCAGCATATCTACCACTCCTCACGGCTTAGTGTCATCTGCCAACTTGCTGAGAGTTCAATCCACACCATCCTGTAGATCATTAATGAAGATATTGAACAAAACCGGCCCCAGGACCGACCCTTGGGGCACTCTGCTTGAAACCAGCTGCCAACTAGACATGGAGCCATTGATCACTACCCATTGAGCCTGATGATCTAGCCAGCTTTCTATCCACCTTATAGTCCAATCATCCAGCCCATACTTCTTTCATTTGCTGGCAAGAATACTATGGGAGACCGTATCCAAAGCTTTGCTAAAGTCAAGGAATAACATGTCCACTGCTTTCCCCTCATCCACAGAGCCAGTTATCTCCTCATAGAAGGCAATTAGGTTAGTCAGGCACGACATGCCCTTGGTGAATCCATGCTGACTGTTCCTGATCACTTTCCTCTCCTCTAAATGCTTCAAAATTGATTCCTTGAGGACCTGCTCCATGGTTTTTCCAGGGATTGAGGTGATGCTTACTGGCCTGTAGTTCCCCGGATCCTCCTTCTTCCCTTTTTTAAAGATGTGCATTACATTAACCTTTTTTCCAGTCATCGTGGACCTCACCTGATCGCCATGAGTTTTCAAAGATAATGGCCAATGGCTCTGCAATCACATCCTAGGATTGCATTTGCCTTTTTCACAGCCACATCATATTCTTGGCTCATAGTCATCCTGTGATTGACCCATGACCCAGGTTTCTCTCCTCCTCCCTCACTTCCAACTGATGAGTGTTTGGAATTACAACACTTCAGAGAAACATTAAAAGCAAACTGTTTTCATCATTTTAAGCAAAAATGTTAACCTAAACTTCAACAGTGCTTGTGTTTCAGACTTTGTTTTTAGATATTAATGCCCATGGTCTGAAAGATTTTTTGAAGCCATCAACTATCAAGAATGAACTGAATTAAGCCTATTCTCCCATTGTCTATAACTGAAAGAAAGCTTAAAACATTATTATTTTTTATCTGTTGCTGTGTCTAAGATAAATAGATTGCTGCAGTTTAGCCCAGACAAATGAAAATGTATAAACAAAGTTCCTTTGAACCTTTTGGGGTTTCTTTGATATAAGTTTTCTCAAGACTGCCTAAAGTTACTTAGAAGAAAAGGTGTTTGAAGTTCCTTGGGATTGGATCCACTGGGTGCTTTATCTTTTAATGAAAACATATTCTTTAGTAGCATACATTACCTGGCTGAGTGCTTATTCCTAATGGTTTGCATGAGTTATACATTTTCAAATGATAAAAAAATTCTTTTTTGTTTCCTAGACTTATTTAGTCTAAAATATGAACCATTAAAGGAAGCATAGGTAAAATAATATAATACAGATTTCTCTTATTTGCCATGTTTTTTCTAAAAATTCTGTTATGTATACAGGGCCTGTTACCTGTAGTCCCAAAGTATGATTGCTTGACAGTAGAAACATATCTCTAATTAACAACTAAATCAAGCTTTCCCTTTGAGTCTCCAAAGATTCCTTTGGCCCTTTTTCTCAGCACACTTCTTACTTCCCTTCATGGATCTGTACTATCTGAAAAAATAAATCTACACTAGTCATTGTTTAAGCTCAACATATTATTCAACTACTGGCTGATTAATAATGGCTTTATAGCATAGACAGTTGTGAACATTGTAGTTGAGGACACAAAATGATTTACATTGTCACCCTGTTTCCACTCCTAATTTTTTGAAAAATAGATCTCAATTTGCGCGGAAATGTTTCATATTAAATATCCACAAGAAAGTGACTTATTTGAAAGTGAGGAAAATTCATTCTGACTTTTGAATTATATAAGTGTGAGGGCGGGGGGAGTACATTTTACTCCATTTGCTTCATTAAAATCTGAACTCTTATCCAGCAGGACATGTAAATATAAGACTAGCATGTTCATAGTTCTCAGTGAAGAATAGTGTATGTGCTTCGTTAAACTTTTAAAATTGTTTAAATTTAAAATTCCATTATGAAGCTATGAAGCATATGAATTTTCACTTTAACACCAAATTTACCACTAATGCTAACAACTATAACTCCATAGTTCTAGACAGTTGTACCACTTATACCAGCAGTAAATATTACAACTGAAGTGTGTATCACAGCTAGCTGAAAGGCATCTGTGTGGTACATTGGAAAATGCATATATTTTAAGGCAGGTTGAGAGGAAGCAGTTGGGATTGAAGGCCAATGGAACTTAGGCTCCTAATTGCAAGTAATTTTTGAAAATGGTTCTTATGGTCCTAAATCACCTAGACACTCTTGGAAAATCAGCAAGTCTCTTTATGTATAATTGCTAATACTGTATGTTCATTTGATTTAGTTATTTTTCAAAATAAATAAGCAACCTTCCAAAATTGCATTTTTTATTTATCTGATGGGCAAAGCTAAAATCGTTAAGTTAGGATAAACATCAAGAGTTCATGCTTCCATTTTAGATCTAGTATAACTTAGTATAACTCTGCTCAAGTCACTGGAGCTGAACCCACTTATGGTAGGTCTGAATTGGGCCCCATACACTTCTAAGCTTCTGGAGTGCCTCTGGAAATAGCTGATGCTGGGATGAACTATTTGGTGATGCTTCCACAAATGACATAATAGCTATCTAAATACATTATTATAAAAAAAAAAAACAGTGACTTGAGCTGACCATGGCATTGGTGACCAAGTTCCCACACTTCAGCCTAACTTTCATGCAGCTGCACCTTCTATGCTAAGCATCAACTTAAAGGATTTTAGCATATAGTCAGCTTTTTTCCTTGCAGTATCCCACCTACCTAATATATGCTTGTCTCCAACTCCCAAAAGGTTGCCTAAATTGCTGCTGCTAAGAAAAAAAAAATGCTGTATTTGTGTACTCTCAGTTCTCATTCCCTCACACTTGTTTACCTGCCACCTCCCTCCTTTCTGCAGCGATCTCTCTGTTAAACTTCTTACCACAACACCTTTCTCTTCTGGTGCTCTCTGTTATATCAAGAAAGATCAGAAATATTGAAAATTTATAAAAGGGCAAAAATGTTCATTTAATGCTAATGGGGACAAATGGTCCAAAGGCAGAAGTTAAGCACACACCATTATCAACTATTTGTGTGCACCTGAAAAGATGCTTATCCTTCTATATATGTCTAAGCTCACACTACATTGTAGTTCCAAAGTTTAAAATTTATTGCAATTCTTTTCCTTTTGAATTAAAATAGGAAGATATGGTGGTGATGATGGGGGGAGGTGTTTTAGTTTTTTAAATCTCATCCACACAATTAGGGTTAATGAACTACTTAAGACAATGATTATAAATGACGTTTATTAAGGAGAAAAAATTGAAGACTACAATCATAGTCTGGTCTACTAATTCTTCTATAAGAATGTCAGCAATATATAAACAACAATATCCTAAGCAAGATCTACTTGCAGTCAGAAAAGTGTAGGCTCAATATTGCCATCACTACACGTTATATATCTTTTTACTTTCTTGGATGGAAAAAGTAGAATTTATCAGAACCTTTTCTCTATCTTCTTCTTATTATCCCCTTTCATAATATAAAATTCAATATTTCTACACCACATAAAGTTGTGATTAACATATTCATACTCATTGCCACTTCTTTTTCTTTTTAGATGCACTACAGCACTGAATCTATTATTGTTCATTTGACTAACTGCACATCCAGCTATTACAGATCACTTTGAAGCTTTCATAAAGTATGAGAGAATGTTCTTTTAAAGTACTTTCAGTGCCTGAAAATTTGATAAATACTTGCATTTACTGTCATAAATATAGGCATCACTTAGAAAATGAGGGGTATTAGAAAATCTGCTGCTATATCTTTGTAAAAGTTTTAGAAGGCTTTACTCATGATATTTTTCTCATAGCTTGATTGAAGGCTGTAATACAGTAATGTTTTCTGGGTGAATGAGTCTTCATTAAACTTAACTATACAAGAAATTACCAGCCCACATTTTTTAAGAATCGGATGAGGGTTTTTGTAACATGAACATGGATGACAAAATTGGATGCAAAAAATCCCATTTTGGATTTTACCCTTATGATATGTGTACAGTTACCTCATCCTAAGAGCAAACAGTCCACTAGGTTAAAAATATCTATGCTTTTTTCTTTCCCCTCGAACTATAAAACCTTATTTTCTTTTCATTCCTCAGCCATCCATTGATCTTGATATTGTATATACTCCTAGTGCAGGGCCAGTCTCAATTCCCAAGTTCTCACTGAAAAGAATACTAAATCTGACTCTTATTCCTATTTCTCTTTGATCTTTTCTTGATGCATTTCTTTCATTTAGGGACCTTTTCCCAGATAAAAAGTTTGGCAACAGCCATATCCTCCTCCCAAATGTGGCATTGAAACAATGGAGCAAATGTACCACTGTTGGAAAACTCTTCTTGGCATCCATAGTCACAATATATAACTCTCCTGTTCTTGAAAATGTCAGCTCTTTGAAAAACTAAAGATAAGTAGTCCCTTAGCTATATTTTATTACATGCCATAACTTAGTTACATTCTTTGCTAGGGTGGGGAATAACAGAAGGTTTTTAAAAAGCGTTAGAGATATGCATGTTTAAAGATCCATGGGTCTAGAACCAGGAATTGTGGGGTCTTGGGCAACAGTGCGCCCATGTTGCTGTGGGGGAAGCTAGGTGGAGTACCAGCCAAGAATCAGTGGCGTGTTGGGCACTGTAGGATGTATTTCCCAAAAGGGGCCAGAGTTTCAGAACACTGAAGCTGCCTGATTCGTCCATATGAACTACCAGTATTTAAACTAGGAAGTTGGTCCAGGGAGGTCTCTGAGACCTTGCCTTCTGCCCTGTCTTACTTCTGACTCCTGCCTTTGACCCCAGGTCATCTTGATCTTGGTACTCTTCTCCTGACTCAACTTGGTAACAAGTCCTGATTCCTGCCTTGGACTCTGTCCCACCAGATATTACTGGGCCAGCCACTTATGCCCCGGCCATTGTGTGATGTTAAGTTTTCCCCTGAAGAAATACTAACCTATACTTCAATTACATTACAATAATAATTGCTTGGAAAGGCTACAGGTGACAAACCAATACTAGGAAAAAAGGTCAATGTTGGTAAGTCTGGCTTGTAATTTATTTACCTGATTTGTCTGTTGCTCTATTTGGTAGTTTATTTTATTCTGTGTTTTCTGTACTATTCAGTGAATTGAAGCGCCCATTTACCATTTGACTCTGCACTTTTCTGACTCTGCAGGTGCATCAAAGGAGAGAGAACAGAAAGAAACTCCACTAAAAACTAAGCAGTAAAAATATTAAATAGCCATCACTGGTGCTAGAACCTTTTCATTATATAGGAGAAGAAGAGGAAGTACCGTAGAAGGGATATTTTTTTTTTTAAAAATCGTATTACTTATCAGAACAGAATGAAGCTTAACAATGAAACTAGTCAGTGCATCGTATAGCTTGCAGTATGTTTCAGAGTTAACTCCTTGTAGCAAACAGTTTTCTTACTTCATTTTTTGATAGATAAGGTCAGTGGGTTTCAGAGCAGTCATCCTAGAGGGCTGGTTGATGGATCAAAAAGAAAGAGCAAGTATGCCACCTTCATTGATTGTTTAATTCAATTTCTTAATTAGACATTCCCTATGCTCTGAGAGAAATCAAGTCAATCCCTTGTGAGCTGAAAAGCTGATGATAAAGGGCGTAGCCTTATTAGTGGCAAGCTATTGGCACCTTCAAATATACTGCAGCCTGCCTCTGATTCAAGAAAATCTCTCTGATATTAACATTCTTGCCAATTTTCACCCAGTTGCTAATATTTCCATTGTGGGACAGGTAATAGAGACTGAGATGCAAAAACTATAGCTGCTCCTGCAGTTATTCAATACAAAGTTTTGCATCCCAACAAGTCAGACTTCAAAGCTGGGTTTAACACTGAAATAGCATTAGTCTTGATGGTATATGATCTGCTCATGGCAATTGACAGGTGTCAGTTATCATTATTGTTGACAGCAGTTTTGGATACCATTTCTCATGAGGTACTGCTTACTCTTGGAATCATCTTTAAAAAAAGTGTTTGCACCTTACTTTGAGAGAGCCCAGAAGATCACTGACAATTTTTCTTCCAGGTTTTCCTCTTCTCAGCTGTGGTTTCTCAAAGGCTCACGCGTCTCAGAAACTAGTGTCTTTGGCAAGTTTGTGATGTGTATAGGATTTAACATGAGTAGCTACTTGCCTGCAATTTCCCTCCCTTCCTCACTTTGTATCTGGTCTGTTTATTTCATCTCCTTGGATGCTGGACTTCACCTGTATTAGGACTTGTTTCTCTCAGCTCTTTTCCAGTCTGGATAGTAAGTGTCTTGATGCAGTGAGCCTTTGTATAATTTGCAGGCAGGCAAAGTCAATGGGAGACACACACAAATATTGTCATTTGATATAGCCATGCTGTTAAGTAATTGTCCTAAAAGTTTTGTAACAAAAGTGCACCAGACAGCTGTGGAGCATAAGAATATTGCATCTACATGTTGAAGCAGCATTTCCTAGCTCAACTAATACAATCTTGAAAATTAAAAAAATGTGACTGAAAATTGTTTATATTACAGTAATGCCCCAAATGAGCTATGTGCTTTACAGGGTTAAAGAAGGATACAGTCCTGGTACTTTTAAAACCAGATAAATTAGCCATAATATATTATCTAATATACATGTTAACTTCTATTTTGCCATAGATAGATAGGAATAAAAAGGTCAAGGCCAGAGAATTGACACAATTGTGAGAGTGAGCATCATAGGTTAAGGAAAAGGGGGAGGGAGCCTCAGTGAGGATCCCAGAAAAAGCAGATTTCCCCTTCAGAAATGCCAACAAAAAAGGTGCAAGTAGGGCATGTCCAGCTGGAGTTTATTTTAAAAAAGTGAATAACAATATTACTCCAATAAGCTTTACAATATTAGCTAGGGTTATATAATGTATGTGCCAAGGTTCTCTCATGTCAGTTGGCTCAGAATTCTAAACAAAATGATGGCCTGAGCTTTCCACAATAGCAAACCAGCCACAAGTCTTTCCTGAAATCTTTTTTTTGCTCCTTTGTCAAGTTCATTGAGCTCAAAATAGTCAGTCTTGGAAGTCACCTTATGACCTGGTCTCTCTTAATAAAACCATCTCTAGTTAGTTCAGATTAGTATAGTATTTTTTTCTGCGCTAATACAATATCTCTGGCCTTTCTGCATCATCAAAGGTTTTCACCAAATGCCTGCCTACTAAATTAATTTTTTCAAATGTCAGGACATCTATGTCTGTCTATACCTAGACAGCTGACTGCAATATCATGCTGATAACAAAGGGTTGTCTTGGGCTATCAAATAATTGATAAATGAAGAATTGCCTATTAGTCATTCCAGAAGCCCTGTCTGACTCCACAAATGCAAAAGCTTACTTGACAGAGGACATGTTCCTTACACATTCAAATTGCATGGCACCTCTGGGTGGGATGTGTTGGAGACCTCAGCGGGACTGTTTATGGCACTATGGTAGTCTAAACCCCAATGATCTAGGACATGCTAGGTTCTCTGCTGTTAAGGACCAAAAAGGAACATACTCATAAACTAAGTCATGTAAAAATGCCACATTTGACGTCACCCACATACATATTGTAACACCACTGACTTCATATGAGTTACATGGAAATAACTGAGGACAGAATTTGGCCTGGTAATATTGGATTCCCATAAACAGTTACCAATCTTGGAACCATTAGCAATTATCTTTGCGAACCCCTGGAGTATAGATAAGGACTGGAGAAGGACGAACATTGTACCTATCTTTAAAAAGAGGAATAAAGAGGCCCCAGGGAATTATAGGCCAGTCAGCACAGAAAGATAGTGGAACAAGTTGTTCAACGGTCCACTTGTAAGCACTGCTAGGATAATAGGATTATATAGATTAGTCAACTTCAATTTATTAAGAACAAATTATGCCAAACCAACCTAATTTCCTTCTTTGATGGAGTTAGTCGCCTGTTGGATTGGGGGAAGTAGTGTAGATGTTATATATTTATATTTTTAGTAAGGCTTTTGACACAATTGCACATGATGGTCTTATAAGCAAACTAAGAAATGTGGTCTAGATTAAATTACTATAAAATGGGTGCATAACTGATTGAAAGACCATACTGAAAGAGTAGTTATCAATGGTTTACTGTCAAACTGTAAGGTTGTATCTAGTGAGGTCCTTCAGTGGTCACTCCTGGATCCTTTATTAGTCAATATATCATTAGTTATTTGGATAATGGACCAGAGAGTAGGTTTAAAATTTGCAGGTGACACCAAACTGGGAGGGGTTGCACGCACTACTTTGGAGGATAGGGTTGGAATTCAAAACAATCTTGACAGACTGGAGAACTGGTCTTAATTCAATAAGTCTTTGGAAAAGATGACTGAGGGAAGATCTGGTAAGTCTTCAAATATGTTCTGCACTCTTACAAAGAGGATAGTGATTATTGTCCATGTTCACTGAAGGGAGGACAAGTAATAATGGGCTTCCAAGAAAGGCTATGGAATCACCATCATTGGAGGTTTTTAAGAACAAGTTGGACAAACAGCTATCAAGAATGGTCTAGATTTACATGGTCCTGCCTCAGCACTGTGGGGCTGGGCTTGATGTACCCTTCCAATCCTACATTTCTAGGATTCTGTGTTAGGCATTACATGTCCCTCTTTAGAGATTGCCTGCACTATTTTGGAGCTGTTATGAGACATAGGATTTCCAAAACCTCTGTGGCTACATGATAAGTTTTGACTTGGGTTGGTCCCAGTGCTGTCATTGACGAATATTTGAGTGATTAAAATCAAAATTAGGTGTGGCTGGAAAACAAGAATTATGTTTTGCAAAAAAAAAATAACTTTTTGGCATTTTGTTTTGTTCTACATCCATGATGAAATGTAGATTTTTATTATTTTTTTTTGATTGGGAGGGAAGAGAAAACAGAGCATGGTTCCATAATGTAAGTTTCCTTTACCATGTGGTGGTGCTTTGTTTTCTTTTTTTCAAACCCTCACTATTATTGTCTTCAGTGTACAATAGTCCCTGTATCCCAGCTTGAGGTACACTAAAAATCGCTTACTTTTCCTAAGCTATACTAGTAACAGATGATCTGCTGTTAGTGCACATTAAGGAGATCTAAAAAACCCCTAAATATCTCCTGTTATTAATTGGCACATCTGTGTGTCATGCCAACAACAAGTTTATTAGAGGGCCCTTAAGCATGTATTTACATGACATGGATGTTTCCAGGCCATTCTGATCAATCAGGTAAATAGTGTGTTTTCATGATTATCTAAATATGTATTTATGCTGTAGACAATAATGGCTTAAAAGGAGTTACCCTGATTTTATCTTCTCACATTCACACAGCTCCCTGACAAATTTATTGTTTTTACACTACCATAAAATGGAAACGAAATCCTTCCCCACAAAATAAATAATAATGTGGAGTCTAATGTAAAGCTTAGAAAACCCAGTAGTTTGTGTCACAACTTCAGTTTGGTCCATAGCCCACATGTTGTGTTTTGATGTTGAAGTGCATAAAGTTAATAGATTAGTAGAAAGATCCCCCGCCGTTTGGAGTTTCTTGAAAATATCTGTGCAGAATAGAGAGAATGAGGGACAAAATGTTCCTTTTCATAAGTCTTAATTTAATAGTTTAAATTCTGAGCTGTAATTAAAGGAAAAACTTCAGTTTTCAATTGCCTTTGTTAGCTAAATAAATATATTCTTACATAATAAAAGCAGTTTTGAAACAGCTGTTTAGAAATACCTATTACTTTCAATGACTTGCAAGAGTGCCAGCCATAGAATGACTCTCTCAGTAGGGGCTCACATTTGAATAATACAATACTGTACCTCCTTTTAGGCAACCTAGCAGGAATTCACAGCACTCCAAACCAAAGGTTTCAAAGAAATCTGACTTTCAAAGAGACTTTATAAGATAAGTTCTATTTTTCCCCCTCACATTAATTTAAAATTTTAACCACTTAATTTAGCTACATAAAAATAGAACTTACCTTGCAATCATGTTGAAATTCTTATTTCCGTTGTGATTAAATGGTTCTTCAGTTTGATCAGCATAAGCCACCTCATCAGATTCACTGATAAAATTATACTGTTAGATTTTTCTTTAAAAATTGGTATTTAGATATTATTGTAGTGGTTTCATAGCACAGTGGTGTTTCCTTTCACATTATTTCAGCACAGTTTGCTTAGAACACCCAATACAAATATACAACTAGTTAAGACTGATCAAGTGCATTTCCCATCAACTCAAACATAAAAAGAAAAAGAGCAAGCCCACAATTACATCACTACATGGCTACCAGCTAACAATTACTTGTAGAAGGCACAATCTTCATCTAACTTACTCAACATATTTGTTATCAAGGAGTGTGTTTTGGACCAACATGTTTATAAGCAATAATCTACAGTGTGGGTTTTCTAACTTTTTTAATGTGGCTGTAACAAGCATACTGGTTATCTAACAAAGTGGTTTTGTGTTGGAATTGTAATAATTTCTCTTAGCTGGTGTGACAGTCTGTACCACTGTGTTCACCCATTTTACAAGCTTATGATTCATTTTGTACAAAATATGTCTAGTGAAGTATCATTTGAATACTCATAACTTGCTGACCATTATTGTCCTGGTAAAATATGTGTGGCAACATTGTATGTAAAGTTATAATATTCCTCTGTATGGTGTAACCGAGACCTATTACAATTCTGGGGAGCAGCCAAACGAGTTCCCCAGAGACAGAAGGCAAGCTGACACCTCAGCCAGGTGTTAGCGAAATCAAATGGACCATCACCTGGGTAAGTGGCCATTCTTTCGTAGGAAAAATGTTGGGGGAGGGGGGGATTAATATCTTGACAAAGACACAGCTTGGGGTTACTGTCCACACAGACTTTGTCTTCTGAAACTCAGCTCTAGATGCTTCTTGAAGAAGAGAAAGAATGATAAGAAGGGAAAGCAGAAGCCCCAAATGATTCCTCCCTTTCTCTCTGCACACAGCACCCTTGGCACCTGAAGAAGAACAAAGGAAACACCACTGGATTGGAGGAGAGATCCTGACTGAAAGAAGTTCAGTCATTAGTTCTGCTGATGTGTGGTGAGAGACACCTTCCCTTTAGAGTGACTCTAGTTTGTTAAGTTAGGCATTAGTTGTGTTTTACTTGTAACCAATTCTGACTTTTGTTCTTCATTA
Source organism: Mauremys mutica (assembly GCF_020497125.1). Lineage (NCBI taxonomy): Eukaryota > Metazoa > Chordata > Testudines > Geoemydidae > Mauremys > Mauremys mutica. The sequence continues at coordinate 187,701,147 of NC_059073.1, read as the reverse complement.
CTTGTATTCACTTAAAATCTATCCTTTTGTAGTTAATACACTTGTTTCATGGCATCTAAACCAGTGTGTTTGGAAAACTCCACTTTGGATAACAGGATATGTGAGTATCATTTTCTATTAATGAAATGACAGAGTTTATATGAATGTGTATTTTCCAGGAGAGGGCTAGGCAGTACAAGATGTATATTTCTGGAGAAAGTCTGTGACTGGGAATGTGCTGGTGTTGTTCTGCAGTGTAACTCAAGAGTGACTGGCTGCAGTATTTATACAATGTAAGAGAGCATCTTACATGCTGGAGGCTGTGAGAGTGGACCAAGAGTGGTAGCTCTCACAGTGAAGCAGTGGAAAAGGTACCCCACATTAGAGAACTGAAGGGACACAGCTGCTCATCAGTCCAGATTATACCTTGGATATGTCACAGCTGTATAGATTTACAGTTCCATAGCCCATAGATGAGACACAGATCTGTCCTTTCAGTAGCTTAATAAGGGCTAGATTGTACAAAGTTTACTCATGGTGACCACTTACACAGTCCTATTAAAGTTGATAGGAATGTTTGCGGGAGTAAGTTTACACCATTGTGAGTAAGGGTTGAACAATCTAGCCCCAACATGTTGAAGGGCATCATAGAACTTGGTGGTTGACATGATTTGAAGTCTGCCTAGGAAAGGCCCTGAAATGAAATGGTAGAAGGTGCCACAAGTCAGGATTGATGTGTATTGGCAGAAGTATGTTTTGTGGCCCAGGACTGGAACAGAAGACAATGCCAAGAAAGGTGTGACAGATATGGCAATTTCCTGAAAACCTTATTGAATTGAGTTTATGTATTTCAAAGGCATACTGCATTAGATGCAAAGTTTATGTTTCACTTTGGGCTGGGATTGATGTGAACCTATCTAGGTGGAAGATGGGATGTGAATCCTGAGACGTGTTGTGGACTTCAAAGGACCATACTGAACAATATGCCAGACAAGAATGGACTTTTGGGAAACAGTATCAAGTGGTTTGTCTGGGGAATCTCTAGGCAGAGGTGAATGCAAATTCCCCACTACTGATTATGCAAAATCCCAGCCTTCTGAAGCTATGCCCTGAGGAGAGGACCACTGTCTGCAGATTACCTGTTCCCAGTGTCTTAAATTCAAAGGCCCAAGCTATATAAAGGAAGCTAAGGCAGATATGAACTTGTAACCACTGCAAAAAGCCTTGGTGGGGTTTGATGGACTGACTCCTACCAGAGTGGAGCTGACCTCTGGTAAGCTTATTAGCATGTGTATAGGTAGTTTTTAATGTTTTCTCTTATGGTTTCACTATCAGAATAATTGCTCTTGCTTATAAACAGCTGCGTGGTAACTTCAAATTACTGGCAATTCCAGCTGTTCAGAGCCTTTGAAGAGAAAGCAAAGCACAGATACTGGCCTGTTCAGGCAGTCTGGTTTGCTGGGAATATCACAGTGTAGGCAGGGAACTGTGCAGCCAGAACGAACCCTAGTCCGGGGGCGGGGCGGGGTTGTTACCCAAGAGAGATGATGGCTGAGGATCTGGGAACCTAGGGTGGGCACCGTTGGTGGACTATGGAAAGAAAATACAGGTTCAGTTGCCCTGACAAGAGGTTCGCTGCCAAAGCTATGTGAGGGCCCAGGACAGGAACAACACAGTGCTAAGAGTGGTGGTGCTGTTGGAAGAAACTTATGCCATAATGCACTGTCTTGTTCTGTTAGAAAGGAGTAATAGAAACAGACGGGACTAAGCATTCACATGGAATGTTAAGTTATACACCTGAAGCAAAAATCTGTGCATAAGTGACAGGGAAAGAGAACCAGTAATTACCTACTTTATTTTCTTCCTGGTTATATATGCAAATGAGACAGGCAGAATCCTGTATCAGAGCAACTTGCTTTACCCCCACTATGCAAGGGTATATAATATCTCCTATAACCTTCTGGAAAGGCTCTTATAATACCACATTCTTCGTGAGAGACATGGCTTTGATGTAACATTTTTTGTTGTTTTTTTGTGTGTGCGCACGCGCGTGTGTGTGTAAAGAGCTGAACTGTTGTAAAGCATCCAGTCAATTCTGAAGGCAGTGGAATTATGTTCTATGCCACCTGCTCCCTTCCAAAAGTTCTGCCATGTTCTGTTCTTTCTTTACTACTGTAAAGTACATTAATGAACCTTGTCTTTCATGACTGACATCTCCTAATCTACTCAACATCCCACAACCTCCTTGGAGTCATTTTGTCATAAGAAGCAGACTTTTATTCCCATGGGCTGTGTAAGCACAACAAGACTTGACAGAGAAACTGACAAAAGCAAGAAGAGGTGACAGAGTGAGCTCTGGGTTTTTAAATGTTTTTTTTTCCCTAGCACATAACTCCCTGTCAAATGCTGACTAGCTAGCAGGATGCAAGAAGGAACAACTGGCTGATCAGCTGAGGGAAATAACTGATAGGGATGGGAAGAGGTGGATTTGGGTTGGAGGAGCTACAAGAAAATAGCTGCAGCATAGTGAGAGTACAGCTCCTCTTTGATCAAAGGAGCTGTCGCTGATTGGCCCCATATTATAACTATTTTGGGGATAGATTGTTCAACTCTTACTCACAATGGCGTAAACTTACTCACACAAGTACGCCTGCTGTTCCGTCTGTATCATCTGCTGTCTCTTGCCTTATACAGTACCTAAATGGTAAGTTCCTTGGGGCAGAGGCCATCTTTTTGCTAAACTTTGTACAGTGTCTGCCACAATGCGGTCCTGGTCCAGGACTAGGGCCCCTAGGCACTATGGTAATACAAATAATACATTTGTTGTGTGTCATGAAAAGTGATCAATGATTTCCATGCTATAGAATAGAGGTTCACAAACTCTCTGTGCTGTGCCCCCTTTGGGGATTCATGTCCCATGCATGCCCCCTTGCTCTCACTCAGCCTACTCCCTCCTCTTGCATCCCCAGCTAGCCCTATTCCTCTTGCAGCTGGGCTGTGATCCCTACCTGTCTGTGTCTATTGACTCTACTCTTTGGCTTCTGCTGCTGTTTGAATCCTGCTCCCCATCCTGCTGCCACTGGCCGAGCCTCCAGGGCGTACGCGAGGTGCAGTTTGAGATGGGGCAGTAATAAGCACTGCAGGGCTGGGCTTGCTCTCCAGCTCCTGGGCCTCCCTTTTTGTGCTAGCTGTGGCTGCTTTTGCCTGCAGCGAGGTGCTGCCTTTCCTAGCACAGAAAGATACAAAGATGTGGAAATGTTCTATTTCACATCAGGTCCTTGACCCCCCAAATCATCATGCCCCCCCAAGTGGGGGAGGGCAGGTACAGCCCCTAGTTCGAGAATACCTGCCACAGAATGAAAAATGGACTAGAAAACAAGTGTCCTGGACATTTCATTCTTTTCAGTGAAGAGCCTTCTGATAGGAATAATGGGGGGCAGATAACATAACTAGTTCTAAGACAGAGCTTGATAAATTTATGAACAGGATTATATGATGAGGTTGCCTGTGATGACATGGCACTACACTGGATGACCCTTCCTGTCCTGTATCTTATCTTCCTAAGAGGAGGAACCTGAAGAATCCTGATTACATCATTTTGATTTCTGGCTATGGGATCAACAGGCAATTAACCACAAAACTTTACAAACTGACTTTACTCTTCAAATTTAGACAGATTTTTTTTTATTTTATTGGATTTTTTAAAAAAATATGGGAAGCAGTCACCATGCACCAATGAAAGCTGAGAGCAAAACACAATTTGTTTGACATCTTTCCCTCTCAAAAAGAGAATTTTTGGTGCTTGGTCCTACAGGAACAAACAATATTCTATGCAGAATGTTCCTATATGCAAACATAATTTGCTAAAACTTCTGACCTCAGACAATAGAAAGGCCTGTTACAATCCATATAATTTATCTAGATATGGGTAGCATACTGTTCTTGGGGAAGGGATGGTAGTGGTGGAAAGCACTGCTAAACTGGGCTATCTGTAGATATAAGAGACTGTAGAAGGTGACAAATCTAAGAAAGGAAAAAAATATGTCCAGAACAGGTTACTCATTGCTTTAGGGATGGAGGAGAAAGAGGAGGTGATGGTGAACTGCTGTTCCTCCCTTGCCCTTTATTACCTTTAGCGAAGGGGTTAGCACATCTGCTAGGAGCAGGGATCACCGAATGAAATTAATAGGCTGCAGGCTTAACAACAAAGAAAAGAACATACTTCTTTACACAACACAGTCAACCTGGGGAAACTCGTTGCCAGGGAATGTTGTGAAGGCCAATATTATAACTGGATCCAAAAGAGAATTAGATAATTTCATGGAGGCTAGGTACATCAATGGCTAGGAGCCAAGATGATCAGGAGCGGAACACTATGCTCTAGGTGTTCCTAAACCTCTGACTGCCAGAAGCTAGGAATGGATGACAAGGGTTGGATCACTTCATAATTGCTTCAAAAGGAATGAAAAGGATAGGGCACCTGGTATTGACTGTTGTCGGAAGACAGGATACTGGGGTAGGTAGACCATTGGTCTGACCCAATATGGTCACTTATTATATTGAAGGCCCACAATCAAATCCCATTCTAGAAGAGATCCAAATGGACTTTCTCAATTATTCAAAATAAATAAATACATAAATCAGATTTGGTTCTACTTGAACTGAATTTCTTTTCAATTTTTTGAAACTACCACCAAATAGAAAACAAAAAACAAACAAAAAACCGCACAATTATTCTGCCAACTCTAGCCGATCTCTTTCTGAGAGCAAACTAATGTTATTCCCACTGGTACCAATGAGAGACAGTGGCCATGCTGAAAAATGGCAAATGTCCATGAGTTTCTATATAGGGCATCTTATTTGACAGCATTTGCTGGCACACAAATGTTCAGTTATGATCAGTAATGCCAGGTAATGACCCTTCATTAAAAATATTTATTTACAGAAGCTATACTACTTACCATCTTTACCCACTTTTATGTAGACATACACTATAATTTTAATAGGTACAAATAAAAACAAAGAAAATTAAAAGTTCATATAACAAAACATGTCAAATTTCAGAGTCAAAGGCCACCTATGCATAAAGAAAAACAGTAATTATGCTCCATTTTTAAAGTAGGATGTCAGAATTCAACTATATTTATGCAGTTTTGACCAGTGCCTCTATAATACAAGCACACTTCTGTTGTTTTATCATATAAAGACATAAGACAAACTGTGTTTAGTTAAAAGGGTCTTCATGGGAAAGTTCTCCCTTAAACTACTTGTATTGAAAGTGTCAGAGAGTGATGTGTTAAAGCAATGGACTAATAACAGAATAATCTGGTGTAAAGTACCACTTAATATGCCTGTTTCTTCTTTTGCCGGCAAAGAGAACAGCAGAAATGGCTTTATAATTACAATGTATGCAAATTGTTTGCAAAATGCAATACTATCTTTTGTGACAAAACAGCCATCTGAACATATGTATCAACCACTAAGTGGTATCAAAGGAAATAGTCCCCAGGTTCACTCTTCCACTACTTTTGTGACAACTTATCAGAAGGCAAATTTCAACTAAAATAACCTAAGTAATCAGTTTTTCGTCAAGCCTTAGGTTTCTTGACGGTTTCAAGTCAGCAAAGATGACAGAGGGCTGAGCTGTTGAGATGGAAAATAGGTTGTTCATTTAGTGTAGAGCCTGGGATATTATTTTTGCACTGATATCTCTTTGGATGACAATTATACAAAGATACTCCAAAGTAAGAGGTTTTTTTCTCCTCTTCTGTAGCAAATTCCAGGTTACACTGAGCCAGATTCTGTTCAGCATAACAGCCAATATAAATCACCCACAGGCACCTTAATGATCTAGTCTAATGAAGAAAAATGTTTCACATCTAGTGCCAGATTTGTCTCTAGATACTCCGGCCCCAACTCACTAGTGGGATGATGGATCCCTCCTGTGGAACTCCTCCTGATTGCTTTGTTGAGATGGTCTCTGAGATGACTGATTCTGCCTATGGATTGACCCAAGAAGCCATCCGAAGAACTTGGAGGAACCCCACGTATATGCCAGCCAGGGCTGTCTGGCAGAAAGATCCATGACCTAGGAATCCCATGTACTTCCCCATTCCCCAATAGTATAACTCCAGGGGAACTTGAGGCCCCCAGGTTACTTCAATGTAAACTATAACACCTGAACTTGCAGGGTTCCTTCAGCTCTAGTTGCTAGCAGAATGTGTCATGCTACTCTAGTATATAAATGTCTGTTTTAATATTTCAGAATCTGTTGCTCTTGGACTAATAGAAGAAACTGACATAATTGAGAGAACTGGGAAGCTGGGAATTAGGGCAAGCTGTTCTCTGTGGAGAATAAAATAAGAGGAAAGGTTTTTCTGAACTCTATTAAAATAAAGTTATTGAAAACATGTCTGATAATGAGGACAACTGGGAGGCATGTGATTGTGCTGGAAAGAAAGTTAGAGAAGACATAGTTATGCAAGTATAAGTGTCTGACAATGAATAGGATATAAAGCAGTGTTAGAGTTAATGTTGCCATCTATCTTTATTTCAACTACCCCCACATCTCTGTCATTTGATTGGACACCATGTTTTCCCTTGTGGCCCATGTCATCAGCGTATTGGATTTCTTCTGTTCAGGAAAAGGGCAGTGAAAATCCTTAAATGGCTGCAAAACTGAAATTGCATGGCCTGTATAACACAACAATGAACTGTAACATACCTGCTGAGCAACATTGTACTGAGAGCTTCTTGATGGATTGATCACCTGAATTACTGGCCACAGAAGAAGTGAGTTTTGAAAACTATAGAAAGGTCATTTTGTACTCTGGCTCTATTGTTACTGATTTTATCAACACTTCTTGCTTTTTGATATCCATCTCCCCCCTTCCCCCCCTCCACACACACTTAGGACAGATCATAAACTAAAACAACAATCAACCACAGTTGCCAACTGTTACGGAGTCCCTGGGCGATGCTCTGGAACTGCTCCCCTCAAAGCCTGTCAGGACTTTAGGGAGCCTCTTCTCCCATGGAGCAGACTGTCTTCAGGGCAAGAAGCTCACACGGCTTCACCTCCTGGGTCTGACCTTGGAGCATTCAGCATATGCTCCTCCATGCGCTTCCCACAGCGAGTCCACCCAGGCAGGGTCCTGGGGAAGCCAGAGGGTCCTGCACACACCCCCACTTCACAGTCAGACGTGACTCTTAGCCAGCTAGTAAAACAGAGGTTTATTAGATGACAGGAACACAATCTAAAACAGAGCTTGTAGGTACAGAGCATGGGATCCCTCAGCTGGGTCCATTCTGGGGCCCAACGAGCCAGAAAACCCCATCTGCCCACACTTCCCATCCCCAGCCAGCTCCAATCTGAAACCCCCTTCAGCCCCTCCTCTCTGGGCTTTGTTCCTTTCCCAGGCCAGGAGGTCACCTGATTCCTTTGTTCTCCGACACCTTTAGCTATCTCCTTGCTGGGGGAAAGGCTCCGGCCATTAGTTGCCAGGAGACAGTGTGCAAGCCATTTATGGGCACTGGCCCTTTGCTCTGCAACATTCTCACTCCCTAGAGACTTAAGAAATGCATAGGGGAAACTGAGGCACCCACACAGTATTCAGAGGAAACATTAAGAACAGTCCCACTTCATCACACCCACTTTCTTGTGGTAAATAAGCACTCCAACATTCACAATAAGCCAAAAAAATCAAGCTAATCCCATTTCAAAACAAGCCAATCCCTAAGAACCCCAACACTCTATGTGACTAGATCCACCCAATGTACAGTCTGGGACTGTGGTGGACCCGCTGTGCACTTCTATCTCTCTCCCTCACCCCTTGTCGGGAGCCAATCAAAAAAAGGAACCAACAAGCTACAACCAGCAACAAGCTACAAGCCCAAAAACTAACCAACAAGCAACTCACAAGCCAGTTATGCCAAAACCAAGCCCAATATATGCATTTTTTGTGGGTTAGAATGTCTGCAATCAACCTCTTCAGATGACATGCAAATCACTTTAAAGAGGGAGCATCAATAGCAAAAACTTTTGACATAAGATTCTCTCTCTAACATGTGTATTCACTATTTCTAAAGGCCAGAAGGGACTATTCTGATCATCTAGTTAGTCTGAACTCCTGCATGAGAGAAGCCATAGAATTTGACCCAGTAGTCCCTACATCAAATCCATAACTCCTGGCTGATGTAGAGCATGTCTTTTGGAAAAATATCCCATCTTGATGTAAATACTTCAAGTGATGGCAAATCCACCACATCACTAGGCAAGTTTAAACCTTCTGAGTATACAGCACCTATGCACCAGTGTCCTACCTCTTATTGAAAAGATGTTTCTGCTAATGATTTCTCTTCTGAAGGATCACATCAACCCATCATTTTTCTATCAGTGAATGGATTAAGATTATATTCATTTTTCATTCCAAGATTCATATAGATTGAGTTTAAACAAACACCATGAACCTAGAAGCATTCAGACCAGGATAGATAATGTCATAGCATTTTTCAAGAAAGTGGATTTATTTGCAGTGAAAAAGCAAAAATAAAAGCAAGGAATAAGCAGCCTTATTTCCTAAATAGTTAATGCTAGAAATTTTGGCTCATGAAAAAGGCATTAATACATTTGATTTGAATCAGTCAAAGTACAAAAGGGCATTATTCAAAAATCTGATGAAAAATAAGGTTTGGAGTGAAATGTATTATACCATATGTTCTCCACTATCTACATGTTATGTGCATAAGCAGAAGTAGTTTGGTTACATTAAAAAAGTAAATAATTAAGACAGAACTCCATTATGCTGGAAGACATATGGTATATTTCACCATCAGCTCTATTTTTTTTCTTTTCCCTTTAAGGTAGTGACAGAAATGTTTTGGGGTTTTTTTTTTCAAAATAATTCACTCACCATCTCCATTAAATGATATAAAACAAAATATAGCAATGCCATTGTTTTAAATATGCAAATTGTCATGATATAATAATTAGTCCAAGCCTGAAAATTGGTTTGCAGGTTAAAGACCTCTCTGCTCAATGGAATGGAGTTTTGATTGTGTTAAGAAGGTGGCAAAAATCTCTTTGGGACCTAGGACTCACAGCTATGTGATGGTGGGGAAAACTTCAGACATTTGGGACAGAGCTGGGACCTGTGCCATGCCCCTCTGGTTTGATTGGCTGGTTTGCAGTGCTAAGGGAGGCCTGATTGGCTCTCAGTGTGCCTAACCAATGATATTTAAGGCGCTTCCCAGAAATGGGCCACTTCTGAGTGGTGCTGTTTCTGACTCCAGTCTCTCTCTCTCTCTTTCTGTTCTAGTTTAGGACCGTAAGGTCTACTGGAGGTGGCAGTTGGCAGGGTGGGAGAGAGGGAAGCACCACTGATCACTTTCCAGAGTATGGAAAGTCCCCGCCCCCCACAGCCCCCATGGTATAATGGGAACAATCATGGATTTTTTTCCCACTTTTTTCTCAGCATCCAGTAGGTTTAGTCCATTTGAGTTCCCTTGATTTTTAAATTGTCCCAGCACTTCACAGGTTTACAGTGTACATTATATGTCACTTTGGGCCCCTGGACACCAGCTAGGTGCTGTACATATATTAGCTCTGGACATTGGCATTGCAGTAAGGGGAAGTGCAGTTATTGGTGTCTTGCGTTGTTTGAAGCACCCTTTATCTGATCTTTAAAACCTCTGGAGAGTCCAGGTGGCTTGCAATTTTCTCTGAAGGAACAGATTTCCTTTAAGTTTAGCTGGGATGGCTCCTGGCAGCCTGTCATGGAGTGTGGGGGAGTCCGGCCCTGCACCCCTCTCCTGGGACTCACAGTGACTCTCAGCCAGCCAGTAAAACAGAAGGTTTATTGGATAACAGGAACACAGGCTACAGCAGAGCTTGTGGGCACAACCAGGACTCCTCAATCGAGTCCTTCCGGGGGTTCAGGGTGCTTGGATCCCAGCATAGGATTTTCTGAACTCCCACCACCCAGCCCCAAACCGAAACTGACCCAACCCTCTCCAGCCGGCTCCCTGCCTTTGTCTAGCTTCCCGGGCCAAGGTGTTGACCTCCCCTCCCCCCTGCCTAGCTCAGGTTACAGGCTCAGGTATTGTCCATCACCCAAAGTCCTCCCCGGCTCGTCCCCCACACACAGACAGTCCCTACTCCATCACACAGCCTCACCTTATTTTCTTCCATGTGGCCAGTAGGACCAATTTAGGATTCACACTAGAACAGTTCTACTAGGTAGATGATAGGATATTTATTTTCTTTGAAGTTGTCAGATAATAAAATTGTGGTCTCCTCTTTTAACCATACTCTAATGTTGGTATGTCATTATCTTTGTGTCTATTCATGAAGAAAAATATTTTGAACTTTGCAATCAAAAAGTGACCCACAACATATAGATATCCATTTTATTTAGAACTAAAACTAGCTGATTTTTTTCCTAGTGAGATTAAGTGGTTTTAGTTCACATTAGCAAATGAGGACTCCCTGCCTGCAATATTTCTATTTGAATAATATATACTGCCCTAATTCTTCTACCATAGTAAAGTCATAGTTATGATCCTGGTAAATAATAGATGTGTTTGTACATCTTCCCACACAATGTCCTTGTCAAGGTTCCCTCCCCACTCTGAACTTTAAAGTACAAATGTAGGGACCTGCATGAATAACCCCTAAGCTTATTTTTACCATCTTAGGCAAAACAGTCACTGCCACCACCAAATGATTTAAGCAAACGTTTAGGGAAGAGTCATTTGGAACTCTGCCTTTCCCCAAATCTCTCTCAAGTCTCTAACCCCCATTCCTGGGCAGATTTGAGACTAATTCCTCCCCCCACCCCAAGTCTTTACATCCTTTTCCTGGGTAGACTCGAGAGAATTTCCTCACCAATTCCTGGTGAACACTGATCCAAAACTGTTGGATTTTAAAACAATGAAAAATTAATTAGGTTCTTTAAAGAAGATTTTTAATTAAAGAAAAAAGGTGAAAGAAATACCTCTGTGAGATTAACATGCAAGATAATCTCCCAGACAACAGATTCAAAACACAGAGGGTTTCCCTCTGGGCAAAACTTTAAAGTTACACAGAAACCCAATTTGATTCTCCCTCTATTTTGCAAAAAGAAATCACAAATAGAAATAAAAGTAATTTAGTACATTCCTTCACTAATTACTCATTAAAGTGTGATGGTTCCTCTCCTCCATCAGGCAAAAGCACACACAGAAGAGACAAAGGACTGTTTTACCCCCTCCCAAATTTGAAAGTATCTTGTTCCTTTATTGGTCCTTCTGGTCAGGTGTCAGCTAGGTAGTGTGAACTTCTTAACCCAGGTAAAAGAGGAATTAATCCTTAACTGTCTGTTTATGACAGTTCTTGTGTATAGGGGAGTGGCAGTGATTCCAGAAGTGCATTTGCTATTATACCACATACTAAAATAATTTACATGACTGGGGAGGATTCTGGCTCCTGCTCTGATAACATACAGGGACTTTTTTAAAAGCCCCTGAGCTGGCTAAGGGAGAATATTCTGGCAAAGGTCCCCTCATAGGCACCAATACAGAAAGCTTGCTGGGGGCAGAGGGGACATGCAAGAGGTGGGAAGGGGATTCCTCTAAGTGTAAGCCACTATGAGGATTCTTGGGTGTTGAATGCTTCAGAGTGTTCCAGAGGCAGCCCAGGAGAGTGGCACCATAAAGTAGTAGAGCAGGTTTATATCACTCTATTTTATGCTGGGAGCCACACCAATTGCTGGAGAAGCTCCTAATGGAATGACTTAAATTTACCTTTGCCTGAGCTCCCCCCCTCAGTGTCCTGGGCTCCATTTTCTGTACTCGTCCCTCCCAGGAGGGACAGCACAGTACCCTAGTACTATATAGGAGCCTCTGGGGCTCCACAACAAAACCTCATGGAATGGACAGATGAGAAAGAAGTGATGCCAATGGTAGACGTAAATTGCAGGGAGTTTTGAGTCATAAATCTAGATGCGTGGGAAGGGGTTTTGAAGGCCAGAGGAAGCCCCCCACTTCTGTAGAACATTTTAATAACTATGCATTTATCTCTTTGCCCAAGAATATTTTTCCAAAGCATACCGTGTATATACAGATTTTTGGAACCAGAAGTCACTCTCTCCTCTTCTTATTTGTAAATTATTTTGACATTCCTTTTGCCCTCTTACCTTTCAGGGATGATATATGTGCTATTTCTGTCAAGATGAAGTTTCTCCATCATTCTCCCTTTCCACATTTTTTGTTTTTTTCTACACTGTCTGGTTTTCTCCTCTCCTTCTCCTGCTTGTGGTACCTGCACCCTGCTGGCTTTTCCTTTACTTGAAGGCCATAAGAGAACAGCAGACAGAGCAGAGACCAGAGTAGAGGAAGATAGACTAGCAGTACGAGTGCAGCACATGAAAGGCAAGTTTGAGGAAGATGGCAGAATGATATACAGAGAAGGGGAAAAAAAGACAATCGCAATAATTTATAGGTTAGGTAGATGTTCTCTTCTACTCCTAAAAATATTTCAGAGCTCCACTTTCCTCATTGTCAGTCACAATATTGAACCTTGTTTCTTTACATTATGTCATGAGAACAGATCCGGGTAATGTGGAGGCAAGGGGAATTTTTTATGCAAGAAACCTGTCAATTTTCCACAGAAAAAAACCCAGTTTTTCAATGCAACACTAAAATATTTTTGGCTGAAAATTCTTTGTTTTTTACATTTTTAATTTTCTCATTAAAACGTAAGCATCCATAGAAAGCAGGTACTTTTTGTGAAGAATATGGTAGATATCTGTATTTTTATGATTTGATGTACCTCTGATTACTGTCATGCTGCTACGGGTATAAAGAGTTAATTTAGGGCTTGTTTACATGGAGAATTATTTAGAATAGCTATTCCTGATTAAATCCCTGGATGCATGCTTGTATTCCAGTATGAGTGGCTTATTCCAAATTTAGCTTAAACCATCTTTTCTCTTTGAAGCGCTTGTCTTTAGCTACATCAGCCAGCAGTCTTAAGACCCAATTCCAGTAGCATTAAATGAAAGAAAATTGTATTGGCAATAGAGAGAATAATAAAATAAAAGCTGAGTGGACCTTTCATAGTCAAATACTACAATAGACATTAAGCTGTGCTAATATGAAGTAGTGTATTTTAATAATGCACAACACAGCAAGAAAGAAAAAAAACAACTCTGTCTTCTCTAACTGGTTCTTCCTGCCTGTCAACTTTAATATCTGATTGTATGTCGCACAGTAACCAAGTCCTCCAGTGCAATTAACATGCCATAGATGTATCTCATAGGCAGTCTGTTTTCACTTGTATTGGGTTATACTGGTCATCTCAACTGAATTCTGATAAAATCTTGGATATATGCCACACCATCAGGTGTTTCGCATATTCCACATGTGATCTAGCAAGACTATATAATTCATGTATATTTTTAAAATATTGGGACTACTGTTCACATTCCTCCTCCTGTATGGCCGGGTATCTTAGTAACTAGGAGTACAGGAGTGAGGTGGAGCCATAAAATGTCTAAAGATTGCCTAAAATAACTCTTCTGAAGCTACAAATGTCATGATTTTAAAATACGGCATCTCCTGTCTGATGGCCTAAAGCCTCTGTTTCTTTTCCTGTAGGGTGATAGGTATCTGGCTTCAAAATTGTGACATTTTAGTGTCTTATGTATAGAAAAGTTCTCTATGTCTTATGACTGAATTTTGCACATTCTGTGCAAAGGGCCAGTGGACTAGGGGGTGGAAAGAATTATAGATTTAGGAGAGAGGAAGGACAATATATTTCTCTACCAGCTTGAGTTAGCTAACTTTAGTTTTGGTTTTAAGCTGCTCAAAGGTTGAGAGTGTTGGAATAAATCAGAAGGAAATGGGCTGGTGGACCAGAGAGCAGATGAGGTAGAAAGTTCATAAAAATACAATTTATCACATGGCTCTGAAATTTATTACATATTTTTGCAACTTATCACTCTAGGTCTGTAATTATTCATTTGACACCACCTACATATATAGGATAGTACATCTAAAAATACCTAAGCATTTTTTATACATAGACTCTAAAGCTGCTAGGATATGCGTATTAGCTCAAAAAATTCTTGAGGTAAAAACAAGTGTCATGCCTGGGAAGCTGTGAATCTCTCCTTTCTGTGTTAAAAATCCTCTTTCTACTTCTGGCAAGCAACTCATAGACTATCAGCCTTTACATCTGATAATGGCCTCAGACTGAACATTACATTGGCCTGATGTCCAAGAAGGGTAATTTTTTTAAGAAGGTGCACATATTGGAGGGAGCAATTTTACATATGAAGGGGAAAGAAGAAAACACTTTTGTGGTAGGCTGACTTTCCTTTAAAATAGTGGCTGTTCTGAAGATGCTAAGGTGTGTGGCATATTAGATGTAGCCCTGGGGGAGATGGATTAGTAGGTAGCATAGAAGGAAAGCTAGTCCAAAATGCCATTTATCACATGTGTGATATGTGATGGTAGTGATATTAATGCAATAAATTATTAAGCATTATGATAAACTGGGAACTATGCAATAAATTTATATCCATCCTGTTAGTTTTTCTTCTCCAGTCACTCCCCTCAGTCTTATATCCCTAGTCAATCGTCCTGTTCTTCTTTCTGTCATTCCTCTGTGGGTACCCACCTCTCATGCTCTAGAATCTTCTCTATAGTTCGCATTATAATCTGACGCACTCTCTCCCTGCAACCATCAGCCTGCTGCTGCCGCCTCTATGAACACCCTACACTGTTGCTCACAGGTCACTCTGCCAGTGCCCTGCTTCCACAAAGGAAATCCTCATTCTATTGTACCTACCTCATTAAAACAACTAGTCTATCATTTCTGCTACCTCCCACAAATTGCTGCTGCATCATCAAAATTTTCTCTTCCTCAAGAGGACTGTTGTCCTCCCATATCCAGGTACCTACCCCCGGTGCACTGACTGCCTGTTTAAAATTTCCAAACACTGCTGCTTTTCCCAGGGGCGGCTCTAGGTATTTTGCTGCCCCAAGCACTCCAGGCAGACTGCCTTCGGTGGCTTGCCTGCGGGAGGTCCCCGGTTCCGCGGATTCGGCGGCAAGCCTACGGGAGGTCCGCCGAAGCGGCGGGACCAGCAGACCCTCCGCAGGCATCCCGCCAAAGGCAACCTGCCTGCCACACTCGCAGCAACCGGCAGAGCGCCCCCCCATGGCTTGCTGCCCCAAGCACGCGCTTGGTGTGCTGGTGCCTGGAGCCGCCCCTGGCTTTTCCCTTCACACTCCTCATTCATCCACTCTGACACAGCTGTTACCTGAAGGTACCCACCCATTTCCCACTGTGCAGTTCACAGACCACATAGTCTTGCTGCTGTGCTAACCACCCACATTGAGCTGCTTCTCACTGGCACTGCCTCCACCCCACCCACTCATCACTCTACTGGATGTCTCACTCTAGTGTATCTATCTAGTGCACTCTGCTGGTACCCTCCTATCCCACTATAGCTTTCTGCTGCTAAAAAGTCAGCATGCAGATGCTGCTGATTTCTTCAAGGTCTTACTGGGAAAGGGTGCTGTTTACATATGCACCGTTCTTTTGCCCCATCGAATGCAGACAAGATGCCACTGCTTCTACCAGACATCTTCCATAAGCAGTGTGAGCGCCCCCAGACCACCAAGAATCACCTGCCTCCCCCCCACACAGGGTGCTGCTGCTTCTACAAATGAAGACCACCCTCCTCACACTTTCCTGATCCCTTGCACACATTGCAAGGAGAGCTAAAAACAGCTGCCTTTGCTGCCACCTGAGAGGTTGGGGTAGGAGGCACTCAGGTATACATTGCATGGCTTCATGACTGACCAAAGACTCCTGGTTATGGAGTCTCTCAGTCAGTCAAAGACTGGAAATACCAGACATTAAGCTTAACAATGGCCCAGGATTATCTGTCCTGAGTATTTGGCAAAGGTAACTGAGTGCCAGTCCTACAACCCTTACTCTCAGATAATTCCCATGCAGCCAACAGCCATGATTTTTAAAAAATGGCTTAAATTTATTCTCCTACATCTGGACTTGGGCTCCTAAATAAGTGTGGTGATTTTCAAGAGTCCTGAGTAGGAGCTGTTGCATTCTCAACCCTTCTGAAAAAATCAGACCACTTATTTCAGAGCCTATAACTGGATTTAGAACCCAATATGGCCTTCACATGATATGACAGAGTGATGAGGCTAGACAGATGAGTCAGCATTGTAGCCTCAATTGGTTTCCCCAGTGACAGCCTCTTCTAGGAATAGGGAGGAATTAGCTAATCAGATAGGGAGGCTGGGTGAGTTACAGAATTAATTGGACCATGCAAAGGGTACACTCACTCACCACAGGTGCCACCTCATCCTGGGGATAAGCTCTCTTCCAAGTCCAATGTTTTCCCTTGCAGTCTCTCACATTGTTTTCTCTCTCTCATTCCGTAGCTGCTCTTTCACTCCGGTCGTTGCAGTTTCCTCTTCATGACTCAGTCCTCCAGCAAGGTCACTATGTGATTTTCCCCTTCTGAGGTATAGAGTCTCCCTGCACTTATTGTCCAGGAAATGCTACTCAGTCAGTAGCTGGTGGGGGAACCTGGACCTACCCAGTACTACAGGTTCCAGTCAAAGGACCCTATAACACGTAGCCAAGGTCTGCTCAGTCCCCAACCTTGTTGCTCCCTACTCCTCCCACAGGCTTCTTTCTCCATCCTTCTCTCTTCTGGGTCTGCCCTTTCCTAAAGGCCCAGCTCCCAGGAGTCCTACTCTTCCCTTGGGTTTCCTCCCTCCTTCTTGCTCCAGTGCACAAAGGATAGCTGTACACTTTCTCACTGTTACCATTTCTGTTGCCAGCTTCCTGGTTTTATACTAACCTGAAACCTGCTCAGCTGAGCTTCATCTTCCTCATGTGTGGCCTATCACACTAAATGGTCCTGTCTCAGCTTCCTTAACCCTTTTCAGAGCTGGTGTGGGGTGAACACCACATCATGACCCATCAGCTGACTAGCTTGATAAAAGGCAGGAAGAAAGTGTTAGAGGTAAGTTGACAGGGCTAGCTTGAAGAATCACAACACGATTTAAGGCTATGCCTATATTACAGAGCCTGTGGCACTTTTATGCTGATATAGTCCCTAGTATAGACAGAGTCTATACCAACAAAAGGAGTTTTTCTGGTGGTGTAGGAATATGAGCTCCCAATGTCATTAGCAACAACAGAAGCTCTCTTCTGTCAACCTGGGGGGTTTGGTTGGTATAGCTATGTCGGTCATTGGTGTGCTTTTTCCCACACTTCTGACTGACATAGTTATGCCAATATAACTTACATGTAGCCCAAGCCTGAATGAATCAGTGCTGAGTGACACTGACGTCATTTAATGCTTCCTAAAAATACTACACTCAAAGAAGTGGCACACATCTCTTTCTAAAGGTATCTGAAATAAACAAAATCTTAGAGTGTTTGTGGATCTCTGTAATTCTGTCCTTGAAGGTACTTCAAGTTTGCTGAACCACTTTTCCATAAATGTCTGACTTGATTTATATCACCATAATTTAAATATTATCTAGCTGGTATTTTTGCAAGGTGTCAGTGAATGGGTAAAAGATAAAAATCAAAGCATAGCAGAGCAAGTTTATTTCAAAGTCATAAATCTGTGAGGGTAGGAGAATTTAAGTACATTGGGAGATTATTAGTCATTGGGATGATATAGGCCATGAAGCAACATATTCTAGTGATTAATCCAAGAGACTGGAACTCAAGAAATGTGTGGTTGATTCCTGATTTTCATTGACTTGCTATACGAGCTTGAGTAAGATGCTTAGGGGAATTGAAGCATGAAGATCTTGTCAATACTATATAGGTAATAATACCAATCTCCATAAAGTACTTTGAGCTTCTCAGATGGTAGGAACTATATTATATATTCAATATGGAATAGATGATGGTACAGTATGAAATTAAGTTGGAGTTTGACATATCCATAATATTCATAGATTCCAAGGCCAGAAGGGACCATTGTAATCATTTAGTCTGCTTCCTATATATTGGGCAATAAAAATTCCCCAGAATGATTCCTAGAGCAGATCTTTTGGAAAAAAAAAATCCTTTCTTGATTTAAAAATTGCCAGTGATGGAGAATCCACCACAATCCTTTGTAAGTTGTTCCAATGGTTAATTATCATCACAGTTAAATATTTATGCCTTATTTCAACACTGAATGTGTCCAGTTTCAACTTTCAGCCATTGGGTCATGTTCTTCTCTCTGCTAGTTTGAAGAGTTCATTATTAAATATTTCTTTTACCCATGTAGGTATTTATAGGCTGTAAAAGTCACTTCTTAACCTTCTCTTTAAACTAAATAGATCAAGCTCCATGAGTATATCACCATAAAGCATATTTTCTAATCTTTAATCATTCTCATGTCTCTTCTCTGAATCCTCTCCAATTTATCAACATCCTTCTTTAATTGTGGACACCAGAAATAGACACAGTAATCCAGAAGTGGTCGCAACAGTAACAAATTCAGCGGTAAAATAATCTATCGACTTCTATGTGAGATTCTCTTGTTTATGCATTCAAACACTGTCCTAATTCTCATGTCTATAGCATTGCACTTGGGCTCATGTTCAGCTGATTACCCAACACAACCCCAAAACTTCTTCAGACTTGCTGCTTCCTAGGATAATCCCCCAGCCTGTAAGTATGGCCTACATTCTTTGTTCACAGATATATGTTTACCGTTAGCCATAATAATACACACATTGTTTGCTTTTGCCCAGTTTACCAAGTGATCCAGAGATCTGTATCAGTGATCTGTCCCCTTAATTATTTACCACTATCCCAATTTATGAGTCATCTGCAAACTTTATCAATGATGATTTTGTTTTCATCCAGGTCATTAATAAAATTTTGAAAGAGTGTATGTCCAATAACTGATTCTCGTGGGAACCCATGAGAAACATGTCCTTGATGATTCCTTGTTTACAATTATTTTGGGGGATATATTGGCTAGCCAGCTTTTAATCAATTTTACTGTATGCAATGTTAATTTTATGTGACTTCAGTTTTTTAATTAAAATGTCATGTGGTACCCAGTCAAATGACTTAAATAGTCCAAGCATATTACATAAACACTATTACCTTTATCAACCAATGTTTTAATTTCATATAAAAAAGAAAATCAAGTGAGTTTGATAGGATCTATTTCCCATAAACCCATGTTAATTAGCATTAATAGTATTAATCTCCTTTAACTCTTGATTAATGAAGTCCCATATCAGCTGCTCCATTATCTTGCATTATCAGACACATAGATGAACATGATTTGTTAGGGAAGACCCAATATTGCTTTTGTAAAGGAAAATCATGCCTTAAAAATGTATTAGAATTTTTTGATGGGGACTGAAAATGTGGACAAGGGTTATCCAGTGAACATAGTGTAGTTGGACTTCCAGAAAGCCTTTGCCAAGGTCTCGTGCTAAAGAAAAATAAGCAGTCATGGGATAAGTGTGAAGGTCCTTGTATGGATCAGTAACTGGTTAAAAGACAGTAAACAACAGAAAACGGTCAGTTTTCGGAATGGAGAGCGGAAAATAGTGATGTCTCCCAGGGATCTGTATGGGACCAGTGCTGTTCAACAGATTCATAAATGAGCTGGAAAAAGGGATAAACAATGATGTGGGGAAAAAAATTGCAGACAATACAAAATTATTCAAGATAGTTAAGTCCAAAGCAGACTACAAAGCGTTACAAAGGGATCTCACAAAACTGGGTGACTAGGCTACAAAATGGCAGATGAAAGTCAATGTTTACAAATTCACAGTAATGCACTTTGGAAAACATAATCCCAACTATACACACAAAATTATGGGATCTAAATTAGCTGTTACCACTGAAGAAAGAGATCTTGGAATCATTGTGAATAGGTCTCTGAAAACATCCACTCAATATGCAGCGGCAGTCAAAAAAGTGAACAGAATGTTAGAAACCATTAGGAAAGGGATACACAATAACAGAGAAAATATGATAATGCCAATATATAATTCCATGGTACACCCAGACCTTGAATACTGCATGTAGTTCAGGTCAGCCCATCTTAAAAAAGCTACCTTAGAATTGGAAAAGATACAAAAGAGTCAAGAAAAAAAGATTAAGGGTATGGAAAATCTTCCACATGAGGAGAGATTAAAAAGATTGGGATGTTTCAACTTGGAAAAGAAATTACTAAAAGGGGATATGATAGAGGTCTATAAAATCATGACTGGTGTGGAGAAAAAGTTTTATTTACTTTTTAACATAACACAAGAACCAGGAGACACCCAATGAAATTAATAGGCAGCAGGTTTAAAATAAATGTAAACAAGTACTTCTTCACACAATGAACAGTCAAACCGTGGAACTTGTTGTGAAGGCCAAAACTATAATGTGGTTCAAAAAAGAATGAAGTTCCTAGAGGATAGGTCCATCAATGGCTATTAGCTGTGATGGTCAGGATGCAACCCCATGCTCTGGGTATCCCAAGCCTCTGATTGCCAGAAGCTGGGAGTGGACAACATAGGATGGATCACTCAATGATTGCCTGTTATGTTCATTCCCTCTGAAGGACCTGGGCATTGGCCACTGTTGGAAGACAGAATACTGGTCTAAATGGACCATTGGTCTGACTAAGTATGGTGATTCTTATATTCTTATTCCTGGGATCAATGTCAAACTGACAGGCCTATAATTACCTGCGTCATACAATTACCCCTTTTTAAATATTAGCACATTAGCTTTCTTCCAATCTTCTGGAACATCCCCAGTTTTCCAAAACTTATTGAAAATCAACATGAATGGTCCAGGAATGTCCTCTTTTAAAACTCTTGGATGCAAGTTGTCTGGACCTGCTAATTTACAAATTTCTAACTTCAGTAGCTGCTTTTTAACAAACTCCAGAGATTCTCGTGAAATGGAAAGAATGTTATCTGATATGACTACATCATTTGTTTCCTTCCTCCTCCCATATACAGAATTTTTTATTGAACACTCCTGCCTTTTCTGCATTATTATCGATTAATTCTACCATTTCCATCTAGTAATAGACCAATAATATAGTTAGGATTCTTTTTGTTTCTATTATACTTCAAAAAGTCCTTATTGTATTTAACTCTGGTGGCCAGAGATTTCTTCTTGTGATTTCCTTATCAATTTTCTAAAATTCCCAGGTCCCAATTTATATTCATTACTATCAATTCCCCTTTCTTCCATTTGTTATATATCTATATTTTTATAGCTGCCTTCACTTCCCCCCCTAAACCAGTATGGCCTTCTTCCTTTTGGGGCATTGAGTAAAATGTTCTTAAATGATTCACAATTATCATTCAGATTTTTCTGATTAAATTCTCTCTCAGCTAAATAATTTTTTTTCAGTACCTTTTAAAGCACCAAGTGTATATATCACTACTCAGGACATTATTCTGTCTACATATTGTACATTTGGACAGGTATGATCACTTGAACATAAAACAAAAAAAAATTAGTAACTTATTTATTTGTATTGCAGTAGCACCTAGGGATCCCAGCCATGGATCAGGACCACATTCTGCTAGACACTGTACAAGCACAGGACAAAAACAGGACAAAAAGAGTCCCAAGGAGCTTACATGAAGAAGGGGGCTTGTTGAAAAGTATTGACACCAATTCTTGATCAAAGTGTCCATCCCTTGAGTGCCCTTTATCTCACAAACACATCCACTCTCTTCATTTTCCTCTTGATTTTCAAATTTTTCCATTATACTATCAAAGTCTGAACCCACTATACTAATAGGTGATTTTAAACTAACTCAAGAACGTTTCCACTAAATTGGCAGCAAATCACATATTATTTTGAGGGAGATTTTTCCTGAAGAAAATCATTTAAAAGTAGGGCATCTAGATGGAAAAAAAACATAGAGTCAGTTGGGATGGAATAAGGAAGCTATTTCTCTGATATTCTTCGAAGTTTTCTCTTATTAACAATGCCAGTAGTAAAACAGTCATTTGACATACCATAGTAATGTAGCTTAATATGAAGTTCTAGAGCTGACTGAAGAAGGACAGCACAAGTGGCACTTGTGTTTCAATCCAAATGTCTAATCAAAAATGTTTAAACAAGAAAAGAGGAAAAAATAGTTCCGGTCTAAAGGTAAATAATGTTCACAAATACCATTTTATATTGAACAATGATTGTTAAATTGCACTTATGCCTGAGTGGCCATTGACTTAAATATTATAAATTCATAAGTGGTCTGTTTTTCAGAAAAGACATTGGGACATGCCCTAAGGAATGTGTTGCTAAACATAAGATGGCTTATCATGGAAAGTCTCAGCAGAGAAGCCATTAATTTGTGAATATGAGGCTCAATTTGCAATTATTTTCTGTCTTGCTTGATGAAGGTGACTTCCTTGAGACTCTTCTATCTTCTTAACATGCCTCAATCTGGCCATTATAATAATACGTTTCCATGTAGAAAGGAGGCTGAATTTTCAACTAAGGTATAGCATATGCAATCATATGCATTATGATCCACTGACTTAAGAGCAGCTTGGTATGATGTTATATAGATGAACTCCCAAAAACTAGGGCAGCTACTAATGGATGAAGCATGCTTTGCATTTAATCATTTATGAATGTGCAATATGTTTGGGAAAAAAGCCTCATTTGTTTTTGTGCTCAAACACTAAAATGTAAAGTTTCTGGAAACACATTATACATTTTTGTATGTGGGGGATGGGAAGGAAGAGACTGACAAAAGTAACCCTTAAATACATGACTTTTTTCTGTTGAAATACATGCACATATGAGTGTGAATTTCACACCTAAATGCATACTTAAAGATCAACTTGCATTTGAGAGTCAGGCTGCAAATTACCTGTTAATCTGACTGCATCATGTAAATGGTTTAAAATGGTTTAGATAAGAGAATCATATTTGAAGTCCTCAAAGTTGAAATTGTTTCTGACTTCTGACCAGGAATACCATGGCCATCACACATTCCAACCAATCCCCTTACCATACAGGTGAGGATGATTACTGCAGGATTTCAGATCCCAGTCTTACTATGTGGAGTTATTTTTATATCTATCTATCTATCTAGAGATAGATAGATAGATTAGGAAAGTTTAAAAAACTAGGAAAAGGAGCAAAATTGTTTTGAGACACTTAATGGCGTCTTGGGATCCCATATTTTTACAAAGTCACCTTTCAGAGAGGCACAGTTAAAGCACACTTGAGAAGACACAATATGGTTAGCAGCTGGTGTAAATTTAAAAAGCTTAAGAAGCTAATAGGCACATTCACTGGATTGCATATTTTAGGTAAAGCAAAGTACTTTAAGCGCAAATAGCACTGAAGGCAGGAAATGCCAGAATTAAGGTTGTTCATGTGACCTTAATTTGCTTCTCCCTCTCTACCCCCACTCTATATGCGTTATGATAGTATGTGTAATTAAAACCTATTTTTTTCACAAGATAGACATTTCTATTTAATGGTGTCCACTGTAAATAGACTTTTTTCATATTTTATCACACCTTAGATTGCAATGTGGGATCAGACAAAAAAATCAACCCCCAAATAAATGGGTACAAAATCATGGGAACTGGAACTGTTAGAACATTTTTTTTTTAAAAGCTGCATGTGGTGGAACAGAGTTTCACACAGTTATAGACGTCATAATTGAACAAATCAGAATACTACTTTATGCTAGCGTACCAGCCACAAAAAAATACAGTAATAATGCAAGCTGTATCTTGGCCACTTGAATACTGCATTATTTTTATAACTATCGGCTGATCCATATTTTACCTTCTGGACTCAGATACATTTCCTGCATGGTGTGCAGAAAGATATGAAAATTGCTGGTTTATAGACATTATATGGTGTATTTACAAAGTGGTAAATAATGTAACCTTCCATAATCACACACAGAAATTCCAGTTTCAAAATGCATTTCTGTTAGCATAAATGCCCATACGCTGTGCTGAATATTTGCTACTCTGCTAAATGGTTGTCAAATAACCAATGGCAGTGACCATTGCTTTGTTTTCACTGTGCAAGACGGTTGAGAAAAAGTGATTGAACATTAGAGTAAAAGGATGTAATCACAGCCCTAGTCAAGTCAATGACAGAAGTTCCATTTACTTTGGTGGGGACAGGATTTCACTGAGACTACAGAAGAAAAGATAAACATAAAATAGCAAAAGGATGTAAAAATAAGGGAGGAGAACATTACAGATGAGAAAATAAAATAACAAGGAGATTGACACTTAGCAAGAGAACTGAGGCAAAGAGAAAAACCCTTCATCTGAGACTAAATATAGATGATATTTAAACAATAAAACTCAGCGGAAATTATGCTGTTATAAAGGTCAACATGCTTGAATCAGTGGTCAATGAGCCTCATGCATCCAGCCATCTGAGAAGTTCTGATATCTGTGCATGTTTGTACTACTTTTATTTCTCCTTTAATTCATCAGATGAACCCTCTATTTTGATAGTAGAGCAACACTCTAATTGAAGGCCATAGGTGAAAAACTCATTGAAAGCCACTTAAGTTCCTCTGTTCTGAGTCCTTCCCAACACTGCAGAACTGGAGAGTGTCTTCACAAGAAAAGGGAATTACAGACAGACACTAATTCATGGAGTAGCATCCTGACATTGAGTTGCAATATTTGTCATGACATTTTATTGAATTGCAACAGTATCTCAAAACACTGCCATGCTATGCAAGAACTCGTGGTTGTCTATCATTATTTCTTCTCTTCAGTGTCTTTCCTTCTTCTGGTTTCTCAGAATGACCGCCCTGCACTTTTAAGCGGGATTTTTTTGGCTGGTCTGCCAAGTGAAGGGACCAGTGCTTTAGGCTGGGAGTGGGGGGAGATGTGGTCAGACATGCTTCAGCGCAAGGTCTGATAGGGAGCCGTGACTTCCCCCCCCCCACGGCCCGGGTGGAAAAGGCAAGGAGGTATGTGAACAGGGAGGTGCCCAAATTCCTTAGGACCATAGGAGGGACAATAATTTCACATCCTGACATAGTATATGGGACAGCAGAGTTGTTTTGGGAGGATGGGGTTCAACTATCTGTCTTAGGTGCTGTCATGTTTTTAACTGATATAAAAGATGGCATTAGAAGATGTCTGGGAACCTGACTGAATATGGGAAGAAGGTAGCCAAGCTAATTGCTGGTGCCTCCTTGTGGTGGATGTCCAGTGCAGGTACTCCACAGGAAAGGTTTACAATGACTGGATAAATGGCTTGGAAAAGGACTTAAAAAGGGGTGTTCATTAAAGGAATGAACGGGGGGTGGTTGGGGACTCCTATGATTGGTACAGCAGGGAACTAACCTCCCATTCTTATAGCCCAGCTTAACCCTCCTTTGAGGTGGGGGTGGAGAGTAAGGTTCTGACAATGGATTTGCTGGAGGGACTGGGAAGGAAAAAGAGGGGAAGCTGGTAAAGCCACCCAGGTAATTATGGAATAAACATGGGGGTTATCCGCACTGTCCACTTATCTGCCAGGTAGTCCCAGACATCTAATAATAAAGATGTGGCCTGATTAAGCCCATGTCAAATGTCTCCTATTCTTCTTTTGGCATAGCCAGACAAGGAATGTGCAACACTTCTCTTCTCATCTAATAGGTAGGAAGGGATCCTGACAGCCCTGCTCTCTTTGCTCAGATTGTTTGTTGCACTGACTTGTGCATCAGGAAGCATATAGAGGACTCCCATGATAGTCCCCCCCTCATCTTGCTTGGCCTTCTCTACCCTAGCATTTTTCTTATCTCCCACTATTTCTTTAATGCCAATTCACTTTCTCACTAATAGCATGGGTGAGAGCATAAGGATAGACAGGCTAATTGCATTTTAACACTGTGTTTTCTGGACAATGGTAGTAAATGTACAAGTTAGTGTAGACATAGCCCTTGAGACCAGGCTCAAGCTTGAGCGCTTGTCTCAGTGAGAGCTGGATATAATGCATATCTGTACAGTGCTTTGGAGCCATAAACTTAGGGCCAGTGGTTAGCCAGGGCCACCTTGGTCTTCCGTAGTAGACTTACAAGCAAAATAGTAGAGATCACGTATAAGATAAATGTAGGGAGAGAAGCATTATATAAAAATATTCAACCAAATCCATAACATTTACTTTGTGAATCAGTTTGCTTTGTTGGAAGGCACAGGAATATTAATTCAGGGATTAGGGAAACAATATCTGAACCAGGCTGTTTCAATAAGAAATGTAAGTAGTTAGCATGTGTTGACTAATCAGATTTTACAATTTTTCAAAACCTGTTTACAAATACTTTCCAAGACTATTATGGAAGTTGCCATCAAATACAGATAAAAGGGGTTAGACATACAATATTCCAAGAACACATGAATATGAAAGTCTCATTTAAACAAGATCACAAAGGAGTTGGAAAATGATGCTTTTCCTTGAGGTTATGGTTTTGAGAGACTTTTCTGAAGGAATGTGTTTAGAAAAAACAACATAGATTGGCATTATTCTTAGTTATAAGTGTAAACATCCATTCATTTGAAATGTCGAGGTTTAACTGATATCAGTAGAAAATAAAATAAAATCTCTGCATCTTAATTTGTCCCATCTTGTCAAAAGAATTACATGTAAAAAAGTTAATACTCACCTACTAAAAACAAAACAAATCCTATTTACTGACTAAAGGCATCTTTATCAAAATAGCTCCTGAAACCTGAAACACAGGTCCTATTGTTCAGTTTATGAATTAAGGGACAAGTCCTGCAAGGTGCTGAGCACCCTCAGATCCCATTGGCCTCAAGATAAAATGTGGAATATACTATCGGGAATTGCAAACAAGTGAAAGAACCATTTTTACTTCTTTGGGCTTAAAAATATCTTTGAATAGATTTCCTCCATCCATGCTTATCTTCTTTTATGTCATGGCAACCAATCTTTGCCACTTTTGATACACTGTCAACTCCATGTTGGACATTAACATACCTCCTTTATATAGGAAAGATGAACCTCTGATAAAACACAGTATATCTTACAGTACAAGTATGAAACAAATACCTAAGGGCCTGATTAAGAGAACAAGGCAAGAACAAAGGAGCCCAGAAAAATTGGCTTTTATTAACTTGAATGGCACAGAAGCCAGTCCAGTGTTTGTAGAACTGGGTCTATACAGATAAGTGTTTTGTGGGATGAGCATGTTATAGACTTTGCACCATTAGTACAGGCTTTACAATGATAACTTAGGCATTTGCTTCATTCCAATTTTTTGGTGAGCACTCCATCTCCCCACATTTTCATGGGTTTTATATTTCTCAACCTGTCAGCATGATTTTACAACCCTGTCTACTGAATATGGATGAGGAGGCAAGACTATAAAATGTCACCAGAATTTACTTGTATATTTTATATTATTTAAGTAAATAATCACATATTATTTTAAATAGAGGTTTAGTCATTAATGTACTGGCAAAACAGATGGCTGGGTCTATGGGCGTTGATACTTCAGCAAATGAGAATGACAAGTAGTGTTGTCTCATAAAACTTGCTATAAAGGGCTAGATCATCAGCTGTTGTGAGCTTTGCTCATTTATGCCATCTGAGAATCTATTCCCCAAATTTTACTTTTAATAAAAGAAGTTAAAAGGAAATGCAGATCAAGGGTTTAATCCTGGCTCCATTTAACTCAATGGCAAAACGCCCATTGACTTCAGTGGAATCAGGATTTCACCCTAGCTGTTCACAGAATCATAGAAGTGTAGGACGGGAAGAAACCTCAGTAGGTCATCTAGTCCAATCCCCTGCACTCAAGGCAGAACTAAATAATAACTAGACCATTCCTGACAGATGTTTGTCTAACCTGTTCTTAAAAATTTCCAACAACAGAGATTCCCTGGAGACATGCTTGGAGATTTTCTGGGTGCAAGTGCAGACATTCACAATGCTCCTTCCAAGCAGACAGACCAACTGGAGGGGTGTGGGCTCCCACATACCGAATCCTGCCGGGTCCGTGAGGAGGATGCATCTGGGATTGGATAATTCACCATGACATTTGGGAAATTAAACCATCTGGTATGCCTGGCTGATTTACAGTCAGTGCTCCTGGAATAACGCCCGATGTTTGGATAGGGATAGGAAGCCAATGAACGTTTTGGCCTTGAAAGCCCCCGCAGCTTCAGCTAGGAGAAGTTGTCACTGTTTATGACAATGTTTGTTGGGAAGGTATAGGACAAGGAACTACCTTGACACGACACCTTCTTTTCCAAGCTAAAGACATCTGTGTGTATGTTAAGGCCACCACTTTACAAGACATACATTTTAATCTCACCACTGCTGCAGGCAATATTATTATTTATTGGCCTGCAGATAGAATTTTACAATCAGCCTTTAGGTTCAAGATACCCTTTACCTGGACTGCCTTAGTACCTGACCGGTTCCAAAATTTGCTTTCACTCCTACCAGAGGTCCAGAAAATCTCTGAATTACAAGGGCAGATTCATATGCTCCAAAATATATATCAAATTGAAATGTGTGCCTTTCATACAGCCTACAGGTTGTCTATTTTATGTACTAAGTATGATGTATTCTGTTTTGTGACTAAGGTTATATAACAACCCCATCAAATTATTATAATAGGAATGTTAATGCTTTTATTGTTGTTGTTTAATTTAGGGTTAGTTATTGTTGTTGTAAATGATGTAATAATAACAACAACAACACCTTCTATGTTCATACTAACCATGCATTGTAGTTGCATCCAACCAAAACCCATGAGGCTGAACCATTTGATCTAGAATCAGAAATACAAAGGTTTGATGAACATGGAGGTTTAAGACTGATAGTTATGCTTGAAGCACAAAAGGGGGGAGTGTGGAAGTAGAGAAAAGGATAAAGGGAATTTGAATGCAGATATCTTAGTTTCTAGGAATAGCGCAAGAGTCAGGTTAACACTAGTTCTAACACCACAAGATTTCAAGGCAGGGCCTGGGCAAGTGGAAAGTGAGTGGGAAAAAAACTGTAAGAGATACTGTTTTTCGACCTGGTGTTAGATAAGAATGAAATACAGACTGTAGCAGAAACTGCTGAGAAAAGTAAGATTCAGAAGGAATATGTATAACAAAATGCAGTTGTTGCTCATTATTGTATGTCACAAAAGATATAAATGCTTGCCCTAATTGTTTATCTAACGGAGACCTGCCTAGGGAGGAGACCTGCCCATGTGTACTCTCCCTTGCATATTGCAATTGCTCGAAATAAAGCTACCTCTGGCTTGTTGCTTCAGACTGAGAGTGAGGACATTGTTTTCCTGCCACAGAGGTTAATGAGCATATTTTTTCACCCTCATCCTTATAACAATCTTTTATGTATTTGAAAACTTATGTCTGCGCTCACTCTTCTCTTCTGCAGACTATACAAAACCATTTTTTTTTCAATCTTTCCTCATAGTTCAGGTTTTCTAGACCTTTAATCATTTTTGTTGTTCTTCTCTGGACTTTCTTCAATTTGTCCACATCTTTCCTGAAGTGTGGTGCCAGAAGTTGACACTACACTCCAGTTGAAATCTTACCAGTGCAGAGTAGAATCAAAGAACTACTTCATGTCTTGCTTACAACACTCCTGGTGATACATCCCAGAATGATTTTTTTTTGCAACAAGGTTACACTGTTGACTCATTTATTTATTATTTTATCCAATACTCATTCCTAGGCAATCATTTCCCATTTTGTACATGTGCAATTGATTGTTCCTTCCTAAGTGGAGTACTTTTTATTTCCCCTTACTCAATTTCATCCTTTTTACTTTAGACCATTTCTCTAGTTTGTCTAGATGATTTTGAATTTTAATACTTTCCTCCAAAGCACTTGAAACCCCTGCTAGCTTGGTATTATCTACAAACTATAAATGTACTCTCTATGCCATTATCTAAATCACTGATGAAGATATTGAACAGACCCAGGACCCCATCCTGTGGGACCCCACTCAATATGCTCTTCCACCGTGACTGTAAAACACTGATTAATAATCTTTAGGAATGATTTTCCAACCAGTTGTATACCCACCTTATAGTAATTCCATCTAGGCTATATTTCCCTAGTTTATAATAAGGTCATGGGAAACTGTATTAAAAGCCTTACTAATGTCAAGCTAGACCATATCTCCCACTCCCCCACTAGCCCCAAGGCTTGTTACCCTGTCAAAGAAAGCTATTAGTTTGGTTTGACATGATTTGTTCTTGACAAATCCATGCGGACTGTTACTTATCACCTTATTGTCTTTTAGATACTTGAAAATTGATTGCTTGTTGTTTTACTCCATTATCTTTCTGGGTACTAAAGTTAAGATGACTGGTCTATAATTCCACAAGTTCTCCTTATTCTCTTTATTTATGGTTTTAATTTTAGCAAATGAAAAGACTGTTAATCCTCCACTACCCTTTGTAAAGCATTTTGAGAGATTGTTTCAGAAATAGTAGCAATTAGAGCTGGTTGGGGGAAAAAAAAGACAGTTTTCAACTGGAAAATACTGATTTGACAAAATCAAAATGCATCATGGAATGTATTATTTTGTTGAAACTTTTAATAGGAAATTCTCACTTTTGCTTTGATAAGGTATAAGTGTTTTGTTTGACTATAGTTTTGACTTTTCTATGATATAACAATTTAAAAGTTGAAATATTGATTGTTCTATTGTCAAAATATTTTGGTAATGTTGAAACAATGTTTTATGAATATTTCATTTTTGTTAAAAAAAATCAGAGACTTTGATTTTTTCAATCCAGTTAAAGATTAAACCAATTTTTTTAAATCTTGGAAATCCCCATGGGATGGAAATCCTGTTTATAGCCAACACTTGTATCAATACACTTAACTATTTTTCAGAATAGGTCCCTCACTGAGAGATATCTTCAGTAGCAATGAGATTATTCTTTGTATAAATGCAGAAATAAAATAGCAGAGTTATTAAAAAAAACTTCAGCAAGCAGAGAAAACATATGGAATAATTGTTAATAGCCTTTTCCCTACACTTTTGCTGATAACCACTATATTTGTGACTGAAGCACAGGGTTGTAATCAAAAGACATTGACCGAAAGATTCAGAAAAGGTGGGCCTGAATTTAGGCTTCTAGGGCCAGATTTTCAAAAGAGCTCATCAGCCAGTAGAAATGCTTAAGGACAATGGGGTCTACTCTAGGATCTTATCACTTATTAAAAGACGTCTCCTGTCATAAACTGGGGTGTGAGTGGTCATGCCCAGTGTTAAGAGTTGTAGGTGGTTAGACCTGAGGAGTTGAGCAAGAGTTAGTAGCCAGGGTCCAGAGCCAAGAATCATGCCAAAGTCAATAGCCAGGGTTCAGAGTAAAGGGTCATGCCAAGGTCAATAGTCAGGAGCCAGAGCCAAGGTTGGAATGGAACTAATAGCCAGAAGCCAGAGCAAGAGGCAGGAACCAGGAACAAGGCAAGGGAGCATGAACAAGGAAGGGTCAGCCTTGTTGTACAGACAACTTCCTGGTACTCTCTCCAGGCTTAAATAGTAGGTTTGAGCTAATCAAAGGTAACAGGAGGGGCTGCCAATCATTTCCATCATGGGCAGCACTTCCCACAGTGATTGGTCTCCCAGCATATGTGATGTCACTTTATCAAGAGTGACTTATACAGTGACACACAAAGTCCATCAAAGCCAGAAAGTAAAAGTCAGACCTATTTTTTGTTCTAAATAAAAGCCTAAAATTAGGCTTATCTCTGTATTTATGTCTTCAACTGGTGAAGCCAGCACTATGGTAGCAAGCCCTCTAAAATATTTCACTTTGTCTAGCAGTACAATCTGTCTGTCTAGGTTATGAACCAGCTTTTCCTCATCAATATGAGGAGTTTGACCAAACACCAGAACAACAGCAAAGTCATATGATTTTATGAAAGACAGATGGAGTTGTTTATCATCTGCATATTGGCAACTGAGCTCACAAAAAGCTCATGTTTCTCATGGTGGCTCCATTTCAATACCGAATATGTCAAGAGAATCTGTGAACCATGAAGTTGGAAGAGAGGAAATTATTGGTTTTGATAATGCATATGAGGCCTTGTCAAAATGGATTTTAATTGCCTCTAGAACAAGAAGCCTGGGGAATTTCTCACCACAGCTGCCTGGAAACTGGAATTTCTGTTCAGGTGGAAATTCTGATATTTTGGGGAGAAAAGAAAATCTTTTCAATCTGGAACAAAAAGCCAAAACTTCCTGCAAAATGAAAATTCCAAACAAAATATCAATTTGGAACCATCCAATCATTTTGTTTCAATCATGTCAAATTTCATTTTGACTTTTATATTTTATTAAATTAAAACTTTTCCAGTAGAAAAAAAATTGACCAGTTCCATTCACCAGCATCACCAAAAGCATCAGTGTCTCCATCTTCCTGAAACCTTTGGCTTTTTGAGTAGATGAATGAAAAGTACATGTTGACTTTGTCTCTCGTCTGACATCCTCAAAACATGGCTTAAGTGGGACATAAATTGTACATAATCCTTTGCACAAGGTTGAATTTCCCTCTTAGCAATGACAATGGTTACCAGCCTAACAAAAATCTATGCATACAATGTGCTTGCTCCTACACTTCCCTTGCCATTTATCCAAGCAGCTCTTAAATACAAGGAGATTAATTTTAAGGGACATTAGCCAATTTTTGTTCTTCCTTACTCTCAGTCAGATCATGGACTGTGCAACATTTCATATTTCAAATCGGAAATTTTTATTTGTAAGAATGGAACTGTCGGTTTCTAATCTTTTTCACCTTGAGCCTTGGTTGCTCTTACATGTATTATTGTGCAAGATGTACTTTACTGACGTTATGAATTTCTAATATGTTCTTGAAAATTTTACTTTTTAAGATCCCTTGAGAACACTGAACATGTTGGACAAATGGCACAATATAATATTTTTTTCCAATCATATTCTCCTACCTATGCTAGTTTTAGTCACGTGTTATTCCTCCCACTAACTCTGTATTCCAAATACTGTTTAAGAACTTTCCATCAGGTTTATTGCTGTATGTTTTATTTTATGCTCTAAAGTGCTCTGGAGTTCAATGTACAAAGGTCATTATATGAACTAAACAATTTGATAGACAATAGGAAATTAATGTTTGAAGAACCAAGATACAAACATAGCAAACTAGTAAAAAAAGCTGACATAAATGTAATGGGAGCTGAGAATGGCATAGAGGACTAAAGCAATGAAAAGCTGTAGCTTTCGTTGCTGAATATGCATTATTTTGTAGGGGGATATGATTGACAACATAAATATTATATTATGCTATTTTTCCAAAATTTGTTAAGTGTTCCCAAGGGGACTTAGAAAGCACAATGATCCAGAGCATGCTGAAAATTTATAAATGCAGGTAAAATGCACATCTTGCAAAAATATAGAAACAAACAGCAACCAAAGCTCCTTTGAGGTAGAAAAGAGTCCTCACAAGTTTACTCTGAGAAATCAAAAAGAAACTCCAAAAGATTCAGTTTTGCCAAATCTGTACCTGACAGCAGCTACCTCAAGGCACAAAAATGTCACTATTAACTCTGAAGATAGATCCCCTCAAAGGCTATTGCTCCATTACATAGAAGAACCTTTCCCAGGAAACCAGTAAAAAGATAATTTAAGCAGAATTATCTACTTATAAGAGATCTGGTCTTTTTAGGTCAGTATTAATACCATTTTTAAGTTAGCACTTGCATAAAATCACTGATTGACCAGATAGTTTCCCACTGTAAGGAGAGCTCAGATGCCTACGCTGTCTTCTTTGGAAGCCCTGGCCCAGGACGTATCTGAGTGATGAACCCATGGGTAGCCTGGGAACAGTTGATATAAATTAGAGAAATGGATACTAGAGAGGGATAAAAAGCATGAGGCCAAAACACAAAAGATACTCAAATACTTACGTTGGTTTAGTCTCACCAATAATAATAATAATAATAATAATAATAATAATAATAATAATAATAAACACAATGATCTGAGAATCAGATTATATGACTGTACCAACAGGAGAGTTTGAAAGAAACTTCTAAATTTCTTCTGAAAACCTTCTAAATAACATTTTGATTTTAAAAAAACGTTGTAAAATTAATGACAAACATTAAATGCATTAAACATTGGCTAACTCATAGGTCTCAAAATGTAAATGTAAGTGTGGAATCATCACCCAGCAGGAGTGTTTCCAGTGGGGTCCCACAAGGATCAGTTCTTGACCCTATGCTATTTTACACATTTATTAATGACCTAGAAGTAAACATAAAATCATCACTGATAAGGTTTGCAGATGACACAAAAATGGGGGCTGGTGGTAAATAATGAAGAGGACAAGTCACTGATTCAGAGCAATCTGGATCTCTTGGTTAACTGGGAGCAAACAAACTATGTTTTAGTACAGATAAATATAAATGTATACATCAAGAAATAAAGAAGGCAGGTCATATTTACAGAAAGGGGGGGGACTCTACCCTGGGAAGCAGTGACTGAAAAAGATTTAGGAGTTGTGGTGGATAAGCTGAACATGAGCTCTCAGTGTGCCACTGTGGCCCAAAAAGCTAATGCAATCCTGGGATGCATAAACAGGAGAAACTTGAGTAAAGAGGTCATTCTATCTTTATAATTGGCACTGGTGCAACCTTGTCACCCCCAGGGTGCAGTCTGGAAGCCATGGGAATCACTGTGCCCCCTAACCCTCCAGCTGGGCTGGCCCTGCACAAACTGCTTTTTTGGAGGTTCAGCCAGCCTTCCCAGGCCCTGTTATCACCCAACATGACAGCGGGTGGTGCCACAAACCCAAACTGAGCTACCCGAGTGCTTTACCTAATCCACTCAAAGATAGGCAGGAGACAATATCTATTTTCCCAGCTCCTCCAGCTTGAACCCTTGATGGAGTATAAACCCAGAATTATACTGTTTTCCCCTGCACAGGGATCTGTACAAAATATGCTTATTAATATGTTCACTTTCCCGTCAATGTGGGAAAGATATTCAACAGCTTTTGTACACAAAGCTGAGATTTCCCCCAGACACTTGACTTAAAGGCACACTGACTTAGATTAAAACATAAACTTGTTTTATTAACTACAAAAGATAGATTTTAAGTGATAAGGGACAGAAGACAAATCAAAGCAGATTACCTAGCAAATAAACAAAACAAATTAAACCTAACATACTAGATGGATTGGATATGAGTTAGCAGTTTCTCACCCTGGCTGATGATACAATCAATCCACCAGGTTTCCATACACAGGCTAGAAATCCCTTTATCCTGGGACCAGCACTTCCCCCCAATTTAGTCTTTGTTCCTCATATGTTTCTAGGAGATCTCTTGTGTGGGAAGTGAGGCCAAGAGATGATGTCACACCCCACCTGATATACCTTTTCCATAGGGTGGGAACCCTTTGTTCCAAACTCAGTTCCCAGTTCAGCTTGTGGAAAAACACAGGTATCAAAATGGAGTTCAGCAGCATGTGGTCTGGTCACATGCCCTCTTGAGTCATAGCAGCCATTACTTTCAGGATGGCTGAAACATTTACAGGAAGGCTAAGCTCTTCCATGGTCCATTGTCTTTGTTGATGGGCCATCAGCACTGTCTAGCTTCTTCATTGTTGTACCTGAAAGGCTAGCTGTGGGTGTTTTCCAGAGTTAGCACATTTGAAATGCAGATACATAGTCAATATTAAAAACTTCAGATACAAAAATGATACATGCATACAAATAGGATCATTATATTAATCAAATCATAACTTTTCCAGAGATACCTCACAAAACATATATTGTACAATATGCATTATAACTACGTCATAATCATACCATAATGATACCACTATGATGAATGTGGGGAGTAGTGTCACAACTGTGTTCAGTTCTGGTGTCCACAATTCAAGAAGGATGTTGATAAATTGGAGAAGATTCAGAACAGAACCATGAGAATGAGCAAAGGATTAGAAAGCATATCTTATAGTGATAACTTCAAAGAGCACAATCTATTTAGCTTAACAAAAAGAAGGTTAAGGAATGACTTGATTAATCTGTAAGTATCTACACAGGAACAAATATTCAATAATGCGCTCTTCAGTGTAGCAGAGAAAGGTATAATATAATCCAATGGCTGGAAGTTGAAGGTAGACAAATTCAGACTGGAGATAGAGAATCTACCGCAATCCTTGGTCAATTGTTCCAGTGGTTAATTACTCTCACTGTTAAAAAAAATTATGCTCTATCACTGACAGTTTTAAAATTGTTTCTAAAAGATCTGCTCTAGGAATTATTTTGGGGAAAGTTTTATGGCCTATGTTATACAGGAGATCAGACAAGATGATCACAATGGTCCCTTCTGGCCTTGAAATATATGAATAAATAACCACCACTATATTACCTGACAGAACATGAAAAATATTTTTATTACTACTTTCCCCCCTCAAACACTCCCATTGGCTTAAGTTTTATCTATTTTTTAAATCTCTTATTAAAATACAGCTGTTGAAGTTTTATGACAAAAAAAATCAAGCTGTCTCTTGTTAATGAATTTCAAATACACTACCAATCATTAAGTAAAAGTGCTAATGTATCAGTTAACATAACATTCAGCACCATGTACAACAAGAGTATGGCTACACTGCAATGGAATAGCTGCAGCTAGCCCCTGTCAGCTGACTCAGGCTCATGGGCCTTAGGCTATGGAGCTATACAGTTGTGGGTCTATAAAATTCCTCGCTCTCCTCATGGAGTCCCAGAGATGTCTCCAGCCCAAGCCTGAATGTCTGCACTGCAATTTTATAGCCCCACAAGCCCAAGTCAGCTGCCACAGGCCTGCCACAGGTGTATTATTGCAGTCTAGATTTTTATTGTCTAGAGGAACAGTGTTCTTTAAACACACTTTGAATTAAATTTTCCCTCTGGTTTCTTCACCCTGTATTCATTGACAAACTCTGCAGGAACTATTTGGCAAGTGTGTTATGTAAATTCTTGTTCTATGGCCTATGCTATACAGGAGGTCAAACTAGATGATCACAATGGTCCTGTCTGGCCTTGAATTATAATAATGCTTGTTTCTCCCTGGTATTCTCCAGTATTCTTTACAAATGAATATGACATAAGGAAGCTACTCCAATTCCAGGCTCTCTTAAGGACTGAATAAATAATTAGGAAGTAGAACGGTAGAAGGAGGAACATACATTAAAGAGATCAATGGGCCTGAGAAATTATAGAAAATTTAGAGTAGGATTTTCAAAAGTACTGAACAATGACTTAATTCTGCTCCCATTGAAATGAAAGTGAGGGGTGGGGAGGAAGAAAGGGGAAAAAAAAATCTATTTATTGACATGAGTGCCCCAATTCAGGAGAGTATTGAAGCACACAGTTAACTTTAAGATGCTTAACATTAAGCATATGCTCAAGTGCTTTCCTAAATTGGGGACTTGTAGAACAGTATTGGAAAACTTATACTTCCATATGGATAGTATTTCAGTTGCTAATGCTGTCAATGTAGTACTTTCCACTAATAACAAATTCCTTGAAATTGCTAATCCATTTTTATCAAAAAATAAAACATTGTGGACAGTTGTATGTCTTTGCTTTCAGACAGCAGATTTCAGCTTTTATGAAACCCAGGGCAAAGTACACATAAAATGCTGATCTCTTACCTATTGAATTATAAGTGAATACCAGCTGTACTCAGTGATCTAACTATTGAAGGAAATGAGGAGGGGGGAAACAAAACACATTATGATCTCAACTTATCCAGACCACTCAGAGAAATAGAGACAAATGCTGTCACGATTGCTTACGGTTATCCGTGTCTACATAATTTGTGCTGTGTATTTGGTTGTATAGCAGAAGAAGCTATATTTTAGAATCTGGAATCATATTGTGGGGAGTAAATTCAGAAAGACCATTTTGACCATTGAATCTGGCCTACATTTTTCAGGACTGTGCTGAACAGAAGCAAAGTTGAGGTAAAATTAAGAGCTAAGTGATCAATGGGTCTGAACACAAAACGCTTCACATTCCAGTCACATACATAAAAATAATCGTAAAATGAAAGGGAGAATGTTAATAAATATAATGTTATGCCACCTTTCATCTGAACACTTTAAATCATCTTAGAATTATATATTAATCTTTACAACACCTATAGGAGGTACACTAGGTAAAACATATTTTCCACTTTTCAGAACGAGTAAACTGAGACACAACAATTACAGATTTGCACAAGGTAATATTCTGTGTCATGGCAAATCCAGGAGTACAACCCTGGACTACTAGCAACTTGTCACGCTACTAGCCACTTTACATGACATTTTCTAAAGAGCCTAAATGACTTAGGAGCACACATCCTATTGAAAGTCAATGGGACTCATGCTTTGTCATTTAGCCTCTGATGAAAATTCTATTCTAAATCATTGTGTAATCATCTGAGAGATTGTTGCTCATGCAAATTCTCATTTGCCCAAACCAATCTTTCATTTGTTTGGCCCTAAACTTACAATATTTTAAAACTTTAAATATGCAAGACAAGCATTGCAGAGGCCATTGGTGGGACCTTTGTTTATCAGTTTTGATAGTATATTTGCATATTTAAAATTAACATTGCTATATTCACCCTCTTAATATGCATGTTTTTCTTCTTTACATTAATGGGAGTGCACATGTTTTTGGAGAGGCAAGGAAGATTAACATAAATAATCCCATGAAAGCAAGGCAATTAAAAGTTACGCCTTAAATGAAATTCCATCTTTAACACACTCCATTGTGTATAGATTTAGCAGCACAGATGGTTCAGTACTTTATATCACTTCTCTTCTGGTGTCATATACAATACTGAATCAAATTTCAATTTTTTGGGAAAAAAGGCAATCTGCCTGTGGTTTTCATTTTTAATTATATAAAGTATTTTAAGGATGAGTTTCATAGTTAATGTTTTTGATATTGACAAAGACAGCTGTCATGATTATATTACAACTTTGGTTCAATAATATTAGTTAGAATTTTTGTTATATAGTACATATGATATTACCTCATATTTATGAGGTCTTTAAAAATTGTAATTCTGTAGTTCATTGGTTTAAAAAACAATAGAGAAAAACTATTTGAATGTTGTGAAGAATCTGGAACACTGAAGATATCAGTCACTATAACCAGTATCTGAGGTTAGAAAATGCCTGGTTAGTTTTATTTATTCTATCCATTTTCTGCAAAATGCTGATAGGAAAATCCTGATGCTGTAAGTCAATCTCAAAACTCCAATTGACTTCAATGGGGCCAGGATTTCACCCTGAGTGTCTTCAATTCCCTCTGACTTCAATATCTTACTCAGTACCATTGACTGATTGGAGTGGAGGAAGTGCAGGATCTGACACAGGTGCATAAGGAATAAGACTTTTTTAATTCATATAATTTAATTTATAAAGCTTTTTTAATTCAATCCCAAACAATGAAGTACTGAACATCTTGCAAGAATGACTGATCTCTTGAGATATCTAGATGAATTTATTAATCAATTCAATTTGGATAGGTTCAGTATTTTTGGGTGTTTATAGGAACCAAATTTCCAAACGTTTGGCATTTTTCCAATGTGAAGAAGAATCCCAAAGGCCTAATCTTCATCAAATACTTGACCAAATTTTGGGGGATCTGTGAATTGAGCTGGAAGTCTCATTAATAAGGACTTCATGAGATTTCTGGCTATATTTTTTTTCTGTTAGATTACAGTATAATATAGTAATAACTTATAGAATAATAGTATCATAGGAAAGTAGGACAGAAAAAGATCTCTAGAAGTCATCAAGTCCAGCCACCTGTGCTGACCAAGTAAACCTAGACCATTCCTGACATGTGTTTGTCTAACCTTTTATTTAAAATGTCCAGTGATGGGATGCTTCAGCCACCCTTTGAAGCCTATTCCAGATTTTAACTCTCCTTATATTTAAAAAGTTCTTCCTAATTGCTAACCTAAATCTCCCTTTCTGCAGATTAAGCACATTACTACTTCTCCGACCTTCATTATCCATGAAAAACAATTGAACACCTTCTTGCTTATAACAGCCCTTAACACATTTGAAGACTGTTGGGCTGCTCTGATCATAGGCACCTACTTCCTCTCTGCCTGGTGGGTGCTTGACTCACCCCTGTCCCTGGCCCCACCCCTGCACACCCCTCACCCTGCCCCCATTCCACTCCCTTCCCCCAAGTCCCCGCCTCTTCTCTGCATCCTCCCCTGAGTGCGCCGCATCGCCGCTCCTCCCTCTCCCTCCCGGAAAGTCCTAAGTGCCGCCAAACAGCTATTAGGTGGCAGGAAGCGCTGGGAGGGAAAGGAAGGAGTGGGGACATGGCGTGCTGGGGTTGGGGCAGAAGGAGGCGAGGAGGGGGGAGCTTGGCTGCCAGTGGGTGCAGAGCACCCACTAATTTTCCCCCGGAGCACCCACGGAGTCGGCACTATGGTTTTGATGTTCCCTCTCATTCTTTGCTCAAGACTGAACATGCCCAGGTTTTTAAATCTTTCTTCACAGGTCAGGTTTTCTAAACTTTGTTATTTTTGTTGCTCGCTCCTGTACTCACCACTTTGTTCACTCCTTGCTTGAAGTGTGGTCCCCACAACTGATCATAATAATCCACTTGAGGCCTCACCAGTGCTGTGCAGAGTGGGACAATTACCCTCTGTGTCTTACATATGATACACCTGTTAATATATCCCAGAATCATTAGCTTTTTTTGCAGTTGCATCACATTGACTCATTCAATTTGTGATCCCACTATAACCCCCAGATCCATTTCAGCAGTACTACCACCTACTCAGTTATTCCCCATTTTGTAGTTGTGAATTTGATTTTTCTTTTCAAAGTGAAATACGTTGCACTTGTCTTTATTGAATTTCATCTTGCTGATTTCAGTCTAATTCTCTAATTTGTGGATGTCATATGGAATTCTAATCCTGTCCTCCAAAGTACTTGAAACCCCTTCCTGCTTGGTGTCAGCATGTTTTTTGTTCCATTATCTAACTCATTAATGAAAATATTGACTAGTACCGGACCCAGGATTGACCACCCTAGATATGGACCTTCCCATCTCATAGCAAACTATTGATTACTCCTTGAGTATGATCTTTCAAGCAATTATTTACCCACTGTGACATACCACATTACAATCCAGACCAGTGGGGGCAGTGTCTCCCCATCCTGGAACCTTGGATGCCATACAATGCCTAGCTGAAGAGGTTCCCACCTGGGCTGCTCACAGAGAGTCTTCTAGTATGCAAGGCACACCCTCCCACCCCTGAGTGTCTCTATGTAATTGCAGCCTGCCAGTTACACCCTGACTCTCACCACCCTTGGTTATGCTGCGGGGTGACCCCAACACACCTGCAGTCATGAATTTTCCCCGATAAATGTATGTCCTGTATTGCCCAGCTCTTTCCTCGGCTGTATCTATATTTTTGCCAGCTTATTACCTTAAATAGAGTTACTCAGATACTTCAATTTAAACATACAGGATTAGATAAAACAGTAAAAACAAGTTGATTAACTACCAACAGAGATTTTAAATAACTGCAAGTGATAAGGTATAAAAGTCAGAAATGGTTACAAGAAAAATAAATATAAAATGTTTACTAATGTTTAACTTCACAAACAATACTAGAGTCAAGCAAAAAATTCTCACCACATGCTTCCAGCCAGGCTAGTGACCAGACTCTATCACTAGTTTGCTCATGAGAATATAATTTGTTCTCGACAGATCCATGTTGGCTATTCCTTATAAGCCTGATATCCGGTAGATGCTTACAAATTGATTAATAATTTTGTTCCAGTATCTTTCCTGGACTCAAAGTAAGGCTGACTGATCTATAATTTTCTGGGTCTATAATTTTCTATGTTTTCCCTTCTCCAGACCTTTGGGACCTCACCTGTCCTCTTTGAGTTCTAGAAGATAATCACTAAGGGCATGTCTATACTGTAATCTTAAATGGACCTATGCTAGCTTGATTTACCGCCACCGCAGTGATGTCCACACTACCCTCTTTCTGTCAATGGTGCACATCCGCACCAGGAGTTCTTCCACTCACTGAAGAGGGGCAGTATGGGTGGCTGAGAGCCAGGGCTCTCACCTCTGCACAGGTCCCCACCAGGAGCCCAGTTGCCCCCCACCCCAGGGCTTCTCGCCTCCCTGCTTCCAGTCAGGAAAAGGAGTAAAGCCACTGGGGCTTCTCACTTCTGATGGGGAGATCATCACTTGGAGTCCAGTGGGTTGCCATACTCCCTGTGAGGAATGGGGAGCCAGGAGTCGGGGGGCAGCAGGGCTCGCCACAGGGACCCTGGGTGGCAGCCCAAGCAGGAAGCCTGAGTGGCAGCCGGCTTGGAGCAGATACCCTGCCTTACATCAATCTAACTCTGTAGCGTAGACCAAGCCAACTGTTCCGAGCTTGCTTCAGCTTGGTTCCTGAAGTACCCTAGGTTGAATTTTGTCCAGTCTTGGTGACCTGAATACATCTAACTCATCTAAATATTCTTTAACCTGTTCTTTCCCCATTTTACGTGTTCTCCTTCCCCTTCATAATTAGTATTAATTGTGTAGAATATTTGGACACAGTGAAGACTCAGGCAAAATAGACATTAAACACCTCAGTCTTGATATCATCAGTTATTAGCTCTCCTTTCCCATGAAGTTGAGGACCTACGCTTTTCTTCATCTTTCTCTAGCTCTAATCTATTTAATAAACCTCTTATTGTCTTTTGCATCTCTTGCTAGGTGTAAATCATTTTGTCTCTACATACTTGTGCTATTCATTTATACTCTTGCATGTTTCCACTCTTCATAGGATTCCTTTTTGATTTTTAGGTAAGTAAAGAGTTCCTGATGGAGAAATATTGGCCTTTTACTATTTTTCCTACCTTTGCTTTACATCAGGATAGTTTGCTGTTGTGCCTTCAAGATTGTCTCCTTGAGAACTGCCAGCTCTCCTGAACTCTATTTTTCCTTAGATTTTCTTCCCATGGGACTTTACCTAGTAGCTCTCTAAATGTGTGAAAGTTGGTTTTTATTTAAATAAATTGCCCTTATTCTGCTTATCTCACTCTTTCTTTTCCTTAGAAAGGAGAAATATATCATTTCACAATCACTTTCCACAAACTGCTTTCACCTTCAGGTTCACTCTCAGTTCCTGCCTGATCAGAAACAAGTCTACAATGGCTGTCCCCCTGGTTACTTCCTCCATTTTCTGAAACACAAATTTGTCCCCAGTGCATTCCAGATTGCGTTTTGCTGTTTTAGTTTTACAGTGGATGTCTGTGTAGTGCCCCATTACTACCAGGTCTTGTGTTTTGGATATTTGTTCGAGAGATGCCACATCCACCTCCTCTTCCTTATTTGGTGGTCTATAGTAGACCTCTACCATGACATCACCCCTATTTTTTTTAGCTCTTTTATCTTTACCCAGAGACTTTCAACTGATCCACCTCTCACCTCCTTCTGGAACACAGAACAAGCATATATAGTCTTGATGTGTAATACAAGACCTCCTCTCTTTTTATCCTGCCTATCCTTCCTGAACAAGCTATACCCCTCTCTACCAATATTCCAGTCATGAGATTTATCCTACCAAGTCTCTGAGACCCCAATTATCATAATTTAGATTAAGTACTAATAAAAACAAGTTAAATTTAAAATACAACTTGTATTTGAATACTTACAAACTAGACCTTAAGCAAGTCATTTAATGTCTTAGTTCCCCCTCTGTAAAATGGTGGTA
The DNA here is from genome assembly GCF_020497125.1 of Mauremys mutica. Classification (NCBI taxonomy): domain Eukaryota; kingdom Metazoa; phylum Chordata; order Testudines; family Geoemydidae; genus Mauremys; species Mauremys mutica. The sequence continues at coordinate 187,657,395 of NC_059073.1, read as the reverse complement.
ATACTCATTTAGCTTACTACATATATGTCTGGTGGAATTTTCAATTTATCCTCATTCCCTTGATAGACTTTTAAATAAATATTTAAATTTTGAATTATTTTGCCTTCTGGGTGGGTGACTTGGGCAATAAACACCTATCCTAAATTAGCATAGTTAAACAACAGCCTTCTACTCACAGGTAGAGGTTACACTTTAAGAATTATACCCAGATAAGGCAGTGATATTTCGCTATGCACACAAACTTGATAGAACACAATAGACAGCTGAAGTGAAACAAAAAAGTTACTGATTTATATTTCAGAGAATACAATGTAAATCAAGCACCTGTCACTATTCACTAATAAATATGTTCTGAAAGTCAGCAGAACCTCAGAGGAATTTCTTGTGCATTTCATTGAAGAAACTACAAATGCAATTCCAGCAGCGAGAAAATCATTATCCCTAGTTTAGAGTCCTTCTGCAGCACTTACCTCTGAGTCAATTATTAAAGTCAATGGTAATCTCCTTGTGGTATCCTACTGTATTTTAATTGAATTCAGAAGATTTTTTTTAATTATTAAGCTCTTCTGGACTCTTGTTCATTCAATCAACAGTGATCTCAATACAAACTATAAGGAATTTATCAAAATGTTAGTGTCACAAAGGGGAAGTACAGCACTTAATTTGTGGTAGGATGTGTGAGCTACATCTAAATCAATGAAAAACTAAGTACATCCACCTTTTATTTTGTGCAAGTTGTCAAGGTTCCTTCCCCACTCTGAACTTTAGGGTACAGATGTGGGGGACCTGCATGAGAAGCTCTAAGCTCAATTACCAGCTTAGATTTGGTATCGCTGCCACCATTCACAAGCACTCCCTTCTTTGGGTAGTCTTGAGAAACTTCACCAATTTCCTGGTGAACAGAGATCCAAACCCCTTGGATCTTAAAACAAGGAAAAAATCAATCAGGTATTAAGAAAAAAGGCTTTTAATTAAAGAAAAGAAAGGTAAAAGAAAACCCTCTGGGAGAGATTAGCATACCAGCTACTCTCACAGACAACAGATTCAAAACACAGAGGATGTTGCCCTGGGCAAAAACTTAGTACTCCAATGAAAATACCCCAATACCCAATTTGATTCTACCTCTAATTGCACAAGACAGGTTACAAAGAAATAAACATAAACCTATTTATTCCTTTCTAAAACTTACTACTCTGATAAGAGGCTGGTTCCTTGATCTTTTTCACTCCAGCTGAAAACTGAAAACTAAAAAAAGGAAAACTTCCCTCCTTCCTCTTTAAACATCTTGTTCCCCCATTGGTTCCTCTGGTCAGGTGTCAGCCAGGCTAGGTGAACTTTTTAACCCTTTACAGGTAAAAGAGGCATTAACCCTTAACCATCTGTTTATGACACAAGTGTTAGCGTGTACTATTAGGTCTTAACTGCTTAGAGGTTAGGAATGAGTAAGTTGGTTAAATAAATAAAATTTGTCTCCTCTAAAATCTTTTCCTGATTCTGGAATTTAATTTGAATCAAACCTTGAGAAGCTTCTGAACTATTCAAATACATGTTTGTTTTTTGCTAGTGTCCTGCAATTGCCAGGAGTGTTGATATAACACAAAAAAGCCCTCATGATTTTTACTTATGATAGGAAATCCCAGAAAGTTCATGACATTCAGTTCTTTGTGGATCTCTAGCCTATTTTCTCAGATTGGAGCTCTGTAACTTCTGTGATCCTAGAGTTAGGAGAAACTTTGGATCTACAGCTCACCTCTTGACAGCTTTTCCAAACCAAACTTGAATCCTTTTAAGTTTGTTCATTAATAGTAGAAATGGAGCACTATTCATAACAAATTATTGTATTTAATAGCATAATACATTCATAGATATATGTTCAATAATATTGTTACCTCTATTTTCTAGAACATCAGCTTTCTAGATTTTCTACTTTCTCAGCTGTCCCCTGAAACAACCTTCTTGCCTCAATGCACAGGGGATGGATTTTTCAAATCCACTGAGCAGTAGCCTAACTTGTCTCCTATTGAAGCTCATGCTGAACACTTTAAAATGCCAATCCACAGGTGTTTGTTATTATGGTTAATGTGTTTCACTTCTACAGCCTGTAGCCCCCCCCCCAACACACACACACTTTATAAAAAAAAAACATGTGAACCCAAACAGAGCTCCATAATTATTTTGTTCTTCTAAACCATGCTCTGTGATTAAAAAGGTAATTCCAGTAGAGAACAAAGGAGCTTCATGAAATGATCAAGATAATACAAGGGAAAGGAATCCATATGATATGCTATAGTCATTCAGTCATGTAAACAATTATCTGTTCCAGCTGACAATTTCTCAGTATGTGAATCTTTAAGCTGCATACCCATTTTGATTTACTCAGTCTTCTGTCCTGTTTCTATCAGATACAAAAACAGCAAACTGAAAGCAAAAGAAAGCTTTCAGATTTGAAAGTTTTATGTTCCTGAGCAAAATCTGAACTTTGCTTTATGAAAATAGCATCACTGTGTTAATAAAATTGTGAGAATAAATCATATTCAGCCAGTTGTTCAATTTACGAATAGTATAGTATTTCAGAGGGAAAACATGATTTGCAAGAGAAGGCCAAACAGGAAATATTTAAAATGATAATGACACTGCTGCCTATGGCTGAGAGAAAGGGAGGGAAGACTTGCAAAACTTCATTTAATCTTGTCTTGCTTCCAGAACAGGTAAATTTCCTTGTGTTTCCCTTTTTTTTGACAGCATGAATCAGAACTTTTCTTCATAGCCTATGATCCTCACAAGCAGGAATTCTATCGTGTAATGGAAAGAATTGTAGCCACTAATTTTAATGCCCTTATGAATAATAACCAAATGTTTAGCAAAACTATCTTGAGAGAGAGACAGAGAGAAATACAGAGGGTGTCTGTATTTAAATTAAAAGACAAATTTGCCTAAATAATTGTTAATTTTCCCAGCTTAACGCAGCCAGCAGCCTCAATGCAGCTGCTTAATTTTATTTTTTTTAAAGTTGGATTATAAAGCTGAGTTGTCAAGCAGAGCTGTGCAAAAACACCAACACCCCCCCACACACAACTCATACCAGAGAAAACAGCAAAATATTAACCACATGTATATTAAGTGACATGTAATTTTGCCTAAAGTTTTTCATGACAATGATATTGCTGCTGGAAAAGTATTTTACATATGAATGCTCAGTGGGAGCCAAATTCTGATTGTATTGAAATCAATGGCAAAATGCCCATTGACTTTTTAGGCACTAGGATATGGGCCAGAGATAAATCAGAAATTTCTGTGGAAGATGGAAAGATTCTTCTAAATCAGCAGTGGGAGTACATCAAAGATGATGAACTTATCCCTTTCAATATCCAGTGTCATGTAATATTATAAAGGGTATAACTAGGAACAAAACCCTTAAGGGACAAATCCTGTGTTCTTTTAGGACAGAATTCTACAACTGAATCCACGTGTTGAACTCTGTGCCCTCACAGGGCACAACCCATAGAGAATTAACTGCAGGAAGAGGAAAGTTTCAGCACTATGACTTTAGATTTTATCAGACTGTTTTTTTAGGAAATATTTACTTTTTTGAAATACTGAATGAAAACCAAAAAACTTGATCTCTGGGAACTAAATATAGGCAGGTGCTAGGCAAGTTTCCACTTCCCCATAGCTATTCTGGGCTACAATTCTGGGCTTCTCTTGGACAGAAATATGTGCAAACTAAATTTACGATGAACACGGGTGAATCTCTAAAGGTTTGGTTCTATTTGGAGAGGCATCCAAAAATTCAGACACTTAAATAAGTAATCCAAGCTGAGACTTTTACAGAGTCATAGTTTATCATGACTTCGGGTACTGTTTACTTATTGCTGAAATAGAAGTCATATGAAAATAACCTAGCTAATGGTGTTTCAGCACTTCAGCTTCTGATATCAACAGGAGGAATATAGTGCAAATGCAAACACAAATAAAAGAAACCAAAATAGAAACTGTATATTCATCTTCTGAAATAAATAAATGGAGCACTTTGAATTTGGGGTGAAAGGTTCTGATGTTATGTCAGCTTGTTCACTCAACTCCAGTTAGGTTAAATGCACCAAACATATTGCCACTTGTGATCAGAGTCATGATTTCAACTCATATTTCCAGAATAAAAGGCTACTGAAGTAACTATCTTTGGCCATGTACGTCCCTTTACTACATCCTTTCTGCCCATCCTGTAAATACATTTTTTTATGTAAATCAGTAGGACTTCCACAACAGATTGAAGGAAGCATCTGACTTTTAGATCTCAAGGATTTGGGGGAACCATTTGCAGCTTATCTTTTATCTACAAAACATTTGAAAAGTTTCTTGTTTTCATTCTACTTTTTTATTTTTTTCCCAAAGCCTCCAACCATTTTGTTACTGTAGTCTTAATAATTTCATTTGAAAATATATAAAACATTTCTTCTCATACCAGACTAAGAGTTGTGTTTTGAATTGCAAGAAAAACATTATTTTCAGGGAAATTAACACCACTATAAACAATAAATTGGACCTCATTACATTTTCATAAGCTTTGATTTATGATGATTATAAAATTATAGTTTAATTGCTGTGGGTGTAAATGTTTTCTTCCTGGATTATTATTGGATTCCTACCACCCCCCATGTCCTCTCAAAGAACAGTATGGTTAGTAAATTATAGGTGCATAATAAACGGCTTGTTTCTTATGTACGTATTAAGTTCATAGATTACTAGTAAGAATATAAGATGCCCATTAGTTTAATTATTTTAATTAATTAATTTAGGGGTAGCGTTTCGTTGAATAGAATCTTGTGCTATCCATTTGAATGCTACAAACTATATGCATGCATGCATGATAAAATATCAGAGAGGTAGCTGTGTTAGTCTGGATCTGTAAAAAGCAACAAAGAGTCCCGTGGCACCTTATAGACTAGTCTATAAGGTGCCACGGGACTCTTTGTTGTATTATAAAAGAATAGTGCAATCACTTCTACACCAAAAAGTCAAACACCCTGGTCTCTTTCATGCTACATTTTGTGAGTACACTGCAGCTGTCAAAAAGAGTGACCTTAATATTTAAAACAAAATATCCCTCCCCATCCACAGCTTCTCCAAAAGAAGTCTTATCTATTTCCATATGCTCTTTTGTTACAAAGAGAAGCTAAAATAATGTATTGAAAAGAATCTCATTGACATATTAGGCAGTAGAAAATACTTCAAGCACAAAAGTCATGATGCCCTGGAATCTGTAATGGCATCTCTCGTGAGACATAAAGGCACAGATCCTCAAAAGATATTTCAGTGAAATGAATCTCCCACTGAAATCAATGACAGTTAGGAACCTAAATACTTTGAGGATCTGGGTCTAAAAGCCTTCAACTCCTATTTAGTACATTGGTAGCTGAGAGCTCCACAACTGCCAGGAGGTTCTCAGCATCTGTCAGATTGGGCCCGAAGGTAACATTCAGAACCAGATCACTTCCACCATTTGCTTTTTCTTTTTCTTGTTGTTTTAGTTAACGATTAAACCTCAAATACAAAGAAATATAGAGCATGGGAATACCAAATGGGCATTTTCAAAGTAACAGTTTGAGTGTCAAAGAGGCCTGATGTCATTCCTATATATTTTATACCCTGCCATTACTGTGTCCGATTGATTATCATCATTTCACTAAGTTTATGTGGTACCTATTATATCAATATCCTTTTTTTAATATCAGGCACTCAAGTTCACCCATCTTAGTATTTAGACTTGTAACATTTGTACGTAAAACTAAATTCCATAAGTACCATAAAGTTCCTTATGAGAGTAAGAGAGAAAAATTACTTACATAGTTAAGTGTTGCAAAACCCCAATGAGCAGGTTTCACACTTGTTACAAAGTAGGAAGAATAATGACAATTTACATTTGTAGAAAAAAATATTTTTGAATACAGAAATTGTTCAACTGGAAATTGCAAATATTAATTTCCAACTTTTAAGAAACACATGGTGGAAGGTGGCAAACTTTTCAGTGTTTCTTGCTTCTAGTTGGGCCAGATAAACCACTAAAATCTGACAGCATGTGTTAGAAGGTTTTAAGGCTTAATAAAGACCATTCAATCTAACTAGCTTTTGTAAACTTCCATTTGTAAATGCTCCATTGCTTACTGATGCCAGCTAATTGTTCCTTTAATAATGTAACATTTTTGCTTAAGTAATCTTGCCTAGATAGCCATTATACAGCTATGATGATTCTCTGTTGGGTAAATGTACTTTGTGATATATATCCTGATTTTTTCCCATTGCTTTTCTACTCTTACTGCATTGATCGCTTAAACCTCTGGAGACTCTATATTTGCATTTTTCACTTACAATAGATTTGTCATGCATGATTACCACTGTTTTTCTAGTCTTCCTCTAATGAGGATACCACTTGGTAATACTAATTTCTTCCTCCATCAACTGGTTGATAAATATGCATTTGTTGTGTGCCTAAAACCTCTACTGATTAGATTTACAACTTTGGGTGTACAAGGAAGGCATTATCAAGTCTGTAATTTCAAAGGTGTTTCTGAAATTATATTTAATTTGGGATTATCTCCAAGATTCATATTATACATGCAATATAGATTTTTCACATAACGTTGTCCTCATTAATCTTTTGTTTCCTGTCACTGGGGGAGTCAGAGATACAGCCCTAAGTTTTCATTAATGATTAGTGATTTTGTATGCCTCAGTTTTGGAATGCCCAACTTGATATACCTTAAAGGAGCTTGATTTTTCAGTGGACTGATGGTGATTTAAATAGGGTTGCCAACTTTCTAATCACACAAAACTGAACACTCTAGCCCTGCCCTTTCCCTGAGGCCATGCCCCTCCAACCCCTGCTCACTGCATTCCCTGTCTCTTGGTGGCTCACTCTCCCCCACTTTCACTGGTCTGGGGTGAGGGCTCTAACTGGGAGTGCAGGCTCCAGGGTGGGGTCAGAAATGAGGGGTTCAGGGTGTGGAAGGGGGCTCTGGGCTGGGGGTTGGGGTGTGGGAGGGGGTGAGGGCTACGGCTGGGGGTGTGGCCTGTAGGGCGGAACCAGGGATGAAGGGTAGGGGGTTCAGGAAGGGGCTCCAGCCTGGGGTGTGGGGCAGAGGAGTTCAGGTTGTGGGAGGGTGCTCTGGGCTGGGGCAGGGGGTTGGGTGCAGAGGTGTGTGAGGGCTGTATGTGGTGGTGCAGGCTCTGTGGTGGGGCTGGGGATGAGGAGTTTGGGGTGCAGGAGGGGGATCCAGGCTTTGGGGGGGCTCAGGGCTGGGGCAGGAGGTTGGGGCTCAGGTTTGGGGTACAGGCTTACCTCCAATGGCACCCGGTCAGCAGCTCTGCAAGGGGGCTTGGGCAGGCTTCCTGCCTGTCCTGGTGCCATGCTGTGCCCAGAAAACAGCCAGCAGCAGGTCTGGCTCCTAGGAGGAGGGGAGGCAGGCAGCTCTGCGTGCTGCTCTCGCCCACAGACACAACCCCCACAGCTCCCATTGTCCATGGTTCCTGGACAATGGGAGTGCAGAGTTGGTGCTTGGGAAGGGGGCAGTGCACGGAGCCCCATGTCCCCACTGTCTAGGAACCAGACCTGCTGACTGCTTCTGGGGCACAGTGCAGAGCCAGGACAGGCAGGGACTAGCCTTCCTTAGCTCTGCAGCACTGCACACTGGACTTTAAACTGCCTGGTCAGCAGTGCTGACTGGAGCCGCCGGGGTCCCTATTCGACCGGGTGTTCTGGTTGAAAACAGGACACCTGGTCACCCTAGATGTATACCATTAGAGGATCTGGCCTACCATGCTTGGAAAAAGGACAGAAGGTAAAATTATGAAAAGTGCTGTAGTGATTTGGGAGCTGAAGTCCCCTTTCAGAAGTGACTTAGAAGCTGAAATCTAATTCAAAGTGCATTGGAGTTAGAGGTTTACCTACTTAGGTTCTTTTGTAAATCCCTTAGGCACCTATATGCATGCTAAAGGTTTAACCATTGCCCTTTCATTTAAGTTATCTATAAGAGACAATTAAGACCAAAACAAAGGGGTATATGAGTCTGCTCAGGAATTTGAATGATCTGGGTGGAGGTGGTTTGCAGGATATTGTTTTGGCTAAGCGTGTGTGTGTGTGAGAGAGTGTGTGTGTGTGTGTGTGTGAGTGGGAGAGAGAGAGAGAGAACAGAAAGCGACTACCTCCTGTTGTTTGGTCCCTCTTGTATTCAAAGAAACAAAACCTCATACATGCTTTTTAAACAGAGAAAGAAGATAGCATCAAAGGTAGCAGACTCCATCAATTTCTCCTCCTGATCAGAACAGCCTACAAGACCCTGAATTTTGGCTAGCAACTCATGTAGCTACCTAAACGCATTTGTAAATCTGGCCCTAAGTCACTTCTGAAAATGAGGTTTAAGCTTTTAAGTCATGTAGCTATTGAAAATTTTACTCAGATTAAATGATATAATAGGTCTTTTTCATCTCTAAGTACTGTGCTCCTATTAGTTGTGCTAACATTTTTCTATTAAAACTCAAGCTTTAGAAATTGAGAAATCTTGTTAGGGAAAAAATCATTCTGGATGATCCCTTAATGTTTTTGAAAAAAAAAAACATTGCTGAGAGAGGTGAGTTTCATCCATGGCATTTTGCAAATCTTCAGAGAAAAGCCAAATAAACTACAAATTAGACACTACCCAATAATTCCTGGTTATATTCCATGACATATTTCATGGACCCTACCAGTATATGCACTGGGTCTCATGAATCAACATTATAGTAAAATATAAGTTTCACCCTATTCTGCAAGAGAAAATATGAAGTTTTTATCTTCCTAAATTATAGTGTTATTTGTTTCTTGATTTTCAGAATGAAGAGTTTTCCTAAATTAACTCTCTTGTGTAGAGTATACATTTTGAAGGGGCTAGTTTTGCAAGTTAAAGGTAATAATTGGAGATATACCAATCTCCTAGAACTGGAAGGGACCTTGAAAGGTCATCTAGTCCAGCCCCCTGCCTTCACTAGCAGGACCAATTTTTGCCCCAGATCCCTAAGTGGCCTCCTCAAGGATTGAACTCACAACCCTGGGTTTAGCAGGCCAATCAGTGAAAACTGGAATTTATCCAGGTATTTCCACCCCCTCTCCCCATGCTTAAAATCTTAGGAAATATGATGACAAGGTTTTATTTATTCACAAATAAATTTCACAATAATTAAATATAAAAGTTTAATAAAAAGGATTTGAGAGTGTGGGGAAAAAAAGATTGTGTCATTGCAAATTGAGTTGCCCATGTTTATATTTAGGCCTGTGGTTAAGTATTTTGCTGAAGTGGGACCTAAAACAGGAAAGTAGCTTGTAGGATGTATTAGCCTAAATTTCAAGGTCATTCCTTATCCTCTTTTATCTGTTTACCTCATTAGCATTTTCCATTTAAAAACAAAACAAAAAAGACAAGGCACAATCACTAAGTATTTTTATTAGTTAGATGACATGTTGTTAGTTGATATTCAATGCTGACTAATCACACAAACTATCAAAGGCTGATTTCTACATGTATAATGTTCATTTTGATTGGAACATATTCTTTTGCTGGAGAAAGGTAGGGGGTGTGTGTGTGAGAGAGGAGAGAGAGAGAGAGAGAGAGAGAGAGAGAGAGAGAGAGAGGTAAATCTAGCACAAACCTAACTACTGTGGTCCCAGTGCAGGCTGTTGTTTCTTTGGGTCTATGAAAATTTCCTCTTGTTATTAACCAGATAGACCAAGTGAAGTGTATAGATAAAAATTCAAAGTTGCTCAATATTCGGTCTGTCACTGCAGAGAAGAGCTCAGTGGCCCACAATATAAATAAGTTTGGGTTAAAGTATAATACCTAATTATAGTCACACCTTAAACAAAATGCACTTGAGTCAATGAGAATTTTGACTGTGTAGGATTCTCAATCTAATTAAGCACATTAGGTTCCTAATTCTCATTGAAAGTCAATGGGAGTTGGGCACCTAACTCACTTACGCTCTTCATTCCTCCTCATGAAAAACTGCAACAGAGAACCAGGGGATTCCTCCTTATCTCTCCCAACCTTATAGTCAGGATTATCTTCTCTTCCCACTAGATAAAGGCAGTTTGAAAGTCTCTTACATAAGATTCTCTCTACACCAGAAAAAAACCCCACACATTGGGTATTAGACAATAATAAAGCTATTTAATTAGGAAATCCATTTTAATTGTAGAGATAATAAAATCCCAGTGTTAAAACATGAAACATACTGTATAGCAGGCACATGTGTCATCTGTGCACTTATGGTACTTAATCCTGGGCATTTATATACTTATATTTAAAACATTTTAAAAACTGATAAAAAATAATGAGATAAAATACAGTTAGGTTTTTATGCTGTTATATCAGAACTGATTATATCATCATCATCAGATCTTGACATCAATCCACAGAGTTGGAGCTACCGCTTTTTAACGACCGGCAGCATTATACTAGAGCACGGGAAAGCTACAGGTTGTTCTGCTCATTTGCAGCTCCATAGTGATTTTCTCTTCTGAAGAGCTTACTGTTTAATTCATCTTTCTCTGCTTACAAGCAGAACAGCAACCTGCCAATTCCTCTATACTGTGCAGGTTACGGTGTCATGAATCTTAGGAGACTGAAAAAACTGCAGGCCCTGGTGCATTTATACAGACAGGATCCAGACCTCCTGAGGGGTAAGCAGCTAAGTTTACTGCGTGACAATGTGAAGATCATAGGAGATCCCATATCACTTCTTCAGTGCAATACCTCTGTAGAGAAGACAGCCAAGAAGGAGGAGGAATCGCCAGAGACAGCTGAGAGTGAGGAGAGTGATTTGGAAATTGAGGATGATGGTGTTATTGAACCAGATCTGAATGATTCCCAAGAAATGGGAGATGAATATTTGGAAAAAACAAATGAGATGATAGACCAGGCCAATGAAAAGAGGTGAATGAAGGTGAATTTCAGAAAGCCTTTGACTTGTTCACAGATGCTGTCAGGCTGAATCCTCACTTCAACTCTTGTACGTTAACCGAGCCAGTGTCTTTGTGAAACTGCAGAAGCCAAATGCCTCCATTAGAGCCTGTGACAGAACCTGTGAGTTTAACCCCAATTCAGCGGAAACATGTTGTATGTCTTTACCACCAAGGGGGAAGCTGGGAAGGGACAGCAACTTTAAAGCGCTGCCACGGCAGTGCTTTAAGGACAGTCCTTTGCTGTGGCAGCACTTTAAGGATCCTCAAAGCGCTTCCATGGAAAAGAACTGTCCTGAAAGCACTGCCCCGGCAGCGCTTTAAAGTTGCTGCCCCTTCCCCCCTCTGTCCCCATCGGTGGCCCTGCTTGTTGGGACCCTACCAGCAGGGCCGCCAACGGGGGAGGCAAAAAGGGCAGGGACATTAAAGCGCTGCCGTGGCAGTGTTTTAAGGATGGTCCTTTGCCTTGGCAGCACTTTGAGTATCCTTTTGCCCCTCCTCAGGTGCCGTTGGGCAGGGGGGACAAAAGGAGCCGCTGCCCCGGGGACGGCGATTTAAAAGGGCCCGGGGCTCTGGATGCCACTACTGCAGCAGCGGCATCCGGAGTCCCGGGCCCTTTAAATCACCACGGAAACCCTGGGTGGCCTGGAAGGGCTGGCTGGGGGATAGGGACTCCTAGTACCACCCCTTCTGCCCGAGGCCCTGCTCCTCTGGGGGCCAGAGCCCTGCCCCGTACTGGTAAGCGTCCTGAGTTATTTTCACCCCTGTGTAGTAATAATAATGTTTTTATTCGATTACACATTTAAATTTATATTATTGCAAAGCGCCATTAACAGATAGGCCTGCAGTATTTGGGATGCTGTGAATATGTATGTAATCCTAGATAATTATACATGTGTATATATAGATATCTTAAGATATTTCAGCATGGCCCTCTTAACCCGCAGTCCGTTAACACGCGGTCATGACAGCTTGACTCCTAACATCCGTGCGTAAACGGGTCTGTACTGTACTACTGGTTCATAGAGAAAAATCTGGTTACATGATTCTGGCTTCTTCTCTGTTTTCAGTTACTATATCACATTTGAAAAAAAAAAGTAAGTGCCTTTCTAAAATTGCTTTTTCCATATATGCAATTGCTATGGTAGCCACAAGGATGTTATAGAGAGGGAAGATTATCCATTTGATTGTTTCATAGCACAAGCCTGTCTACGTAGGCCGGGATGCTTCTCTTTTATGAAGATGAACTAGAAAGCACTGACTCTAAAACTGATTATTACTTATGTGAATGGCACAATAATCCCATTGCTAATACAGTGTAATCATTCAAAAGAGCGGTTATCGGACAGCATATTCATGCATCCGATGAAGTGGGTATTCACCCACGAAAGCTCATGCTCCAAAACATCTGTTAGTCTATAAGGTGCCACAAGACTCTTTACCCCATATTTAACTATGTAACATTTCAAATTTGTAATGATTTTTATCAGTGATATATTTATAGAAAAGCGAGTGTGTAGCTCTAGTGAATCTTATGAAAACATCAGAAAATTTCTGTTCTGAATCAGGAATAAGTGGCTATTTCACAGTGTAATCTTGATTATCTAAACATCAGTAGTCAGAAATTGTCTTATTCGAAAGAGGATAAAATTTCCTACTGAAAATGTATTTTATTATCCAAAATTATTCTCTGCCTTCTGTTACAGTTTACATTGAATTATCAAGTGTAAACTGTATGTATCTTGCCTATTTAGGGGTGAGGAAAATAAACATTCTGAAGACACAGTGATCTCTCCATTAAAAAAAAATGTACAGGACAGATATTACTCAAAACTAAGGAAAAAGCTTCCTTCTTTGGTCAAGAATCAATCTGCTGTTTTTTGACCCACAGGTAATTAATAGTAAATGTACTGTAGGGGCCTTTAATGGAAATGCTGATACAGCTTGGCTATAGTGCCTCATATCTGGTGTTATAGTTACTACAGTAGTCATAAAATAATGAGAGGTAAAATATTCTATAATCACAATATGATTTCATCTATGAAGCCCATGCAGTTAAAATTGTTACATTACCGTCTATATAGCAATGTAAGATCTCATATTCTTTAAAAATAAATAAAGGGATCAAACTAATCTTATTATTTATACATATATTAATAAAAGGTGATAACATTCCAGTAAAAATATAGGTGGATGATCAGCCACTTTCCCCTGGCGCTTTCCTATAATATATGTAGTTCAGTGAATGCATGCCTGGTGATTAAATAGATAAAAATCTTTTTCTGGGTTCAGATGATATCATAATTTATGACATCATCAGAATTTATGGCATAACCAGAGCTGTAATAGAGAATGACACCTTCAAAAAAACACCATAGACGTATTTGCAAACTGTAGTATAAAGACCACAGTCAGAAGGGAACATACAAGTCTAGCTTGTTCCTCCATAGTGTTGTCTCACATTGAGTTAGTAGTTAGCAACTGTTACAGCTTTTATCTTTTCCCTCTGCCTCAGCACAGTCTGTGTTGCCCAGCTCCCTTCTGGCCAAGCCACCATGGATCCAAAAAAAATTTACTGAACTTCAGGCCTTGGTGGATCTCTACAGCCAGGATCCAACTCTTTTGAGAGCCAAGCAATTGAGTTTCCTGCGGGACTCTATAGAGAGCATGGGAGATACCATATTATGTTCAGTGAAACATGCCTCTGAAGAGAAGACATTCAAGGAGCAAGGGAAACAACCCGAAGCAGCTGAGAGTGAGGAAAGTGACTTGGAAATTGAGGATGATGGTGTTATTGAACAGGATCTGGATGATCCCCAAGAAATGGGAGATGAATATTTGGAAATAACAAATGAGATGATAAATCAGGCCAATGAAAAGAGGGAACATGCCCTTGCCACCCTGGATGAAGGTGAACTTCAGAAAGCCATTGACTTGTTCAAGGATGCTATTAGGCTGAATCCTCACTTCATCCTCTTGTATGTTAACCGAGCCAGTGCTTTTGTGAAACTGCAGAAGCGGAATGCTGCCATTAGAGACTGTGACAGACCCTGTGAGCTTAACCCCAATTCAGCAGAGTCTTACAAGTGGACAGGGCAAGCACACATGCTTTGGGGGCACTGGGAGGAGGCAGCCCAAGATTTTACCTTTGCATGTCAACTGGATTACGATGAAGATACCAATGCCATGCTAAAGAATGCACAACTGAGGGCTGAGAAGATTGTTAACCATCGGCAAATGTATGAACATAAGCATGAATTAAAGGCACACCGCAAAATGCTGGAAAAGGTAAAATTGGCCTTGGAAGAGCAAAAGAGAACCCAGAAAGAGGAAAGTACCTGGCAATGGATGATTAGAATCTGGTGGAAGTACTTTGACTTTTTTACAACCATTCTGGATCCAAGGATTATAATAGCATGGGTGGATGTGACCTGGAACCCAGATAACATTTACAAATACCAGAGCAACTGCAAGTTCATGAAGTTCATTGGCCAGTATGACTGAAGTCAACCATAAATGGCCTTTTCATTCAAATAAATTTAAGGCTTATGACAAAACATGATTTATCCTTTGTAATGTCTATTTAAGGCATGGGCTACATATAGTTTTTGTACCAGTATAAGTATTTCACTTAGGGGTGTGATTTTATTTTTAAACCAAACACTTCCATCACTACAACCCCTACCATAGATATAGTAGGCTTGACAGAATTTGATTTTCTTAGAATTTCAATGGATTATATTCATGTTTATTTTTACACATTTTTTCTTACTTTATTTACATTTTGGAGGGAATTATGGGGGTCAGACAATAATTAATGACAGACACTGAGATTCAAAAAAGTTAAAGCTTTATTACAATTAACACACTAATCGTCTATCACATGTAAAAAATACAAAGTGGACCTCTCTCTTAAATGCAAATCTAAATTATAAAGCATTTTTCTTACTTTGCCTATATGTAAATTTCTATGATTATAAATTGACATATTTTTCATCTCTGTGTGTGCAAGCTGAAATCAATTTTTACCAACACGGTATTGATAATAATCTTATCCTTTGAAGCCTAAACAGAAAAGTACTTTATATTAGTATAGCTTATTCCTTTTCCTGTTTGGGAATAGCTATACTGGTATACAGCACCTTTGCAATTTTCAAAAGTTCACAGCATTGGCCTAATTGTGCTCCCATTGAGCTCAGTTGAAAAATTTAAATTGCCTTCAATGGAAGCAGAGTTATGCCAAGACTGAGTGCCTTTGAAAATCCCATGTTTACTCAATGAAGCATTCAGTGCTCTGCCACAATATTTAATTCAGAAACCAGATATGGGAGGAACAGAGCTTTAATGAGAAGATATCATTTAACATCTTCATATTTTAACCAGAGGAGGCAATTTTTTCCCTTCTCCATCATTGCCACTTAGAATTTTACCAGACTTTCTTCACAATGTTGTAAACAAATCATTTATATTTGGAAACTAAGTTATGTTTTGGTTCAGTTATATTTCCTAAGTGAGTTTCCAGTAGTAAAATCTCCTCTCAGCAAAAACTTCTAATAGCAGAAGCGATCTTTCTTCAGGGAATTTAACCTTTCCCCATTAATACCAGTGATGGTTTCAAAATAGCTTATGCCATCAAAAAAAAATCAATACAAGCCTTTCTTTTGCTTAATATATACAGCAGAAGCCTGAGCCCCTTGTAGAAATTCAGTATATCCAATATCACTTACAAAGTTTTTAACATTTGTCAGAAGTTTCCCATCACTTATCACCTCTGCCCTTCTGTGAAGAGATAAGTGAAACTAAATCAAATAATGAATAAATAGATTGGCTATTGCCCAACTTTTTACAGAGGTTAGGGATACCCTGGTCTTATCCATCACACAATGAAATCTCATTTCTATAAGTGCATTTCACACCAGGTGACAAATAATCCTGGAAGTGAAATTTCAGCAGCAGTTAATTAAACCTTTCTAGCAAAATTCAAGAACGAAGGACAGAGTGTCACCCAAGAGAGCATATGAAGAGGTTGCAGAGGAAGTGTGGAAAGCATACATTGTACAGTGGTGGCTCTAGATGTTTCTGTCATTCAAAAGCACAATAGAGGTTTAGTTGTTCTGTCTTTTCTTTTTAATGCAGATAAACATTTTCCAATGTTGGAAATAATCTACACTGCAATAAAGATGTGGCTGGAGGGGGATCTCATCAGTAGAAGAAAAGACCAAAGAGAAGGGTAACACAGGAACAGCAGCAAAGGTACCAGGGGACAGATTCTGCTACTCTTCCTCACAGGGCCCTGTCTGATGCAGAGAATTTAAACTGGATGATCATAATGATTTCTTCTGGCCTTAATACCAATGAATTGCTGAGTACTTAATTGCATGTGACGTGAGGGCTTATTGAAGTCAGTGGGACTTCTCAAGAAAGTAAATATTCATCAGTGTGAGTAAGCGGCTGCTCCATATAGCCCCTAATATATTTTTAAACGAATTATATAACTCCTGTTTTGCATCAGTGAAGGAATAAAATGGACACTGTGTAGAGTCAAGCACATGGGTTTATTACACACAGCACTGGCGGATTGTCACTTTGCTTATTAGGCTCAAAGACACTGCCAAGAAATTGATAACAATAGATTATATACATTATCCTTGGGTGGAGGTAAGCGACAGGGTGGGAAGTCCCGAGCCCTTGGATAGATCTAGCAGCAAGACCAGATAAGCACAATAAGCCAATAGTCTAAAAGATTACATAATGGCTTTGCCCATGGTTTCAGGTTAACATATTAACATACAACATACTGTTAGTATACAGGTGTTTTCCCTCAAACAATGTATAAAGTGTATAATACATGTATTATATATGTTGAATTCTGATTTGGGGTCCATAGGAATGAGGTAGCTTTTACGGTTGTCCAACAGGTACATTCCTAGGGGTTAAAGCAAAAAGACGTTGAAAAGTACATGGCCATAGAAAGTGTTTTCAAGGTGCCCCATTGTGTTCCTAAAAGCTAACATTGGCATATAAGAGGGAGGGGGAAGCATCTGTGGAAGAGAGAATGTCATATCTCATACTGACATGCTTGGGCCTCTCAATGAACTCAAGGTTGGTATGTGGGGAGGGTATTAGCTATCTTCCTCCTCCACGGAGTGAACATGGAGGACCCTTTCAATACTTTGGTATGTCTGTAGCTTCTGATTAGGATACCAATTACCTCTCCCCATCTGGAGTTTTACTGACCATGCTTATCTTAGTAAAAAGCAAGATTGTCTCTTGTTTGTTCAGCTTTTTTAGCCAAGATCATTCACGGTAGGCCCCCAGCTCAAACCAAGCTTTGGACTTTGGGCCTATGTGGAAAGTTTCTGACAGGGCCTGTGGTCAGGGTTTTACAAACACAGCAAATGGATTTTGGCCCTTCAACCAGTGACTGATGCAGCCAGAGCTCACCATATTTTTTTTTACAAGCAGCTAAAGCACTTTTGCAAAGTATTTGGGAAAAGGAAAAGGAGAGGGATGGACAGACTTTCTGAGGCTTGCTAAGAGTAAGAAGTCTAAGGAGTATTTATCATGAATGTGGAACAGTTTTATAGAAAAGCGTGAGAAACATTTTTACAATGTAATTGATTTGTGGGAGAACGAGCACTGTCTCTTTAAATCTGCAGCAATAAGCCAAGCAGAAAGGAGGTTGGGGAAGTTTATAGGCAGAAAATGTTCCATGATCCAGGGAGTCAGAATCATTAAGATAATGCTGGTTCCTTATTCTAATAATGTTTCTTCTAGGTGTAGAAAAAAATAACTCTGTGATTCTTACCATTGTCATGTGATAAGTCCAAGGGTAATTTTACCAAAGAATTTATTACATCCCATTATAGTCTATGCATTGACATTCCAGATGAACTGTTTCTTCAGATTTGCTGCTGAGAGAACTTTCTGAATGCAGTCAGCGTGCTCTGGTGTTGGACTGCAGCCTCCTTAGATTTCTTTGTGATGCTGGCTGCTTTGGGGAAACATTGTGTCCCTACCAGAATTTCAGGTGATGCCATGTAGCTATGATCCATCTGACTAGCAGGCAAGGATTCAGTTTGATTTCCCCTGAATCTCTGCTGGATTGGAGGATCTGGTCCAAGTTCTTTGAAGTACCAGCAAACAATACTTCAGAACCCTGCTATAATTTCATCTTATTCTTCAGTCTCAGAATACAGCTCAACAATTCCAGTCTAATGGAAACCTGCTGTTCTGTGCCCCTTTCAGAGCTCTGGTTCACGCTAATATATTTAATCTGTGTCATTACAGAAACAGTGTCGCAAGCAGAAAAGTGAGAAAGACTGGAGAATGGACTGAGTCCCAGAACTCATATCTAAGATCTAAGGGGTTTTCTGTGGGAGAGACAGCTAAGGTTGTGTATCAGAGAAAAGAGGAATTCCATTGGTTTTAACTGTATTATTTTGGCTTGAGAGTTTGGTGAGCTTTATTTTTAAAATAGACTTTCATGCCAGCTGGATTTTCTCAAAGATGTCACTACAGCTTTGCCTAAAACCATCATAAGGCTAGAAGTGAAAACATTACCATATAATTAAGCTTGGTTGAGGAGTCAAAAATATTTTAGTGATAGCAGAGAGATTCAAAAAGTTAAATTTTATAAGGGTTAAGTACAAGTTGTCAATACCACATGTCAAAATATAAAAAAGCAAATATCCTGAAATCAAAGTCAGTTTTGAAGCAGCATTTTTCTTATTTTGCCTATCTGTACATTTCACTTATTATCAATGGAATTATTTTGTCACTGGGTATTTGGTGTATGGTGAAATCGATGTTTACTGACATTTACTGATAAAATCTAATCCTTCAAAACCTACATATTGTGCTCAGCTTAAGTATCTCAATTTTTTATTGACTTCAACCATGCAACAATACAAATGGAATTTGTTAATCTCTTGATTAAATATCAGAGAGATTACTACAGTGCTATATGGAATACAGAAAGAATAGATACACCAATGGTGGTAATGTAAGGTAAAGAGCTGGCCTCTATCTCTCTTTCCCCTGTAACTGCTGGGATGGCAGTAGTTTGCACTGCCCAACCTAATTTTTCAAGCTCTCTGTTTTATATAGAGTACGAGACCAACCTCCTACCCTCCTTTCTGGAGGGGAAATCCTTTCCCGCGATTAATTTCACTATATGTTCTGTTTTGACATTTTCGTTTTACCTAATTACTTATGGGATTTCTTTTATGGTATCTTTAGTTTATATGATTAATAAGATAAAGGGAATTCTAATCTGATCATTATTACTGAGAGCTATGACCACTGGCAGTCCTTTCTGAGTTAAAAATTACAGAAAACGTTTGCAGTAACAAGTACCTCTTATCAATCACCCAGTCTTGTTTAAACCATACTTCTGTAAACAACTTTTTATCAATTTAAGGGGTCTTTTCCCTACACATTTATTTTCCCACAGACTTGGAAGCACCTGCCATAATGAAGTACAGCCAAATACTTGATCACATGAAGTTCCTGAAAACAGGTCACTCACAGGTCAAGAACCAATACTCTGATCCTTAGAATTCAGACACACTCTTTGCTAATATTGTAAAAGATTCTGGGGGAATAGTTAATATTCAAATAAATTTAATATACAAGAAAAAGAGGAATAAGGGAGTAATATTTACTAACAGGTAATAACAGAATAAATAAAACAGTCACCTGTTCTGTAAATGTCGTTCTTCAAGATGTGTTGTACATGTCCATTCCACTTTAGGTCTGTGTAGGCCCAGCACACAGTTGTAGGAGGTATTTCCCTTAGCAGTACCTGTCGGGGCAGCACATGTGCCTTCTGCTGCCTTGCACCAGTGCATGCAAGTAAAAAGGACAGAGCCACCCCGAACCTCCTCAGTTCCTTATTACCGGATATCCTCCAATCAAAAGGGGAAGGAAAGTGAGTTGCAAAATGGACATGTGCAACACATCTTAAAGAATGACAGTTACAGAACAAGGACAGCGTAGTAACTGGTCTTTTTTTAATTCAAGTGATTGCACATGTCCATTCCACTTGAGGTGACTCATAAGTGGTTCAATATAGAAGTGGGATTGGAGTCTATCTGAATAAAGATGGAAGGACGTCACATCCAAATTCGGCATCATTTCTAGATAGTTGAGAGATGGCATAATAAGAGGCAAAGGTATGGATACTGTTACCCAAAACTGGGCTAGCTAGTAAGCTTAAGGAGGACTAATGACTCACCAGAGTTTGGCAGAAAGCAGCACATTTATTATACTGATAGCTAAGTTTAAAAGAAATGGGGGGATCACATTCACACTTGCATACTCATGCTCCCAGGACAGGCATGGCACTGGAGATGTCAGGATTCTTTAAAGTAAGTGTCCCCCACCTCAGCGATGGACAGTGTGATGAAGGAAAGTCTTCCCGAGGAACGATGGAATGCAACATGGTGAACCACTGGCCAGGCAGTCTGGGTGAAGGGCCTTCATGGGAGGTACAAGCTTGTGAGTGCACTGCTGAGCACATGGCTCCTTCCCCTTTTAAGGACCTGCTCCTCATGGCCTGTGACTAGAGATGACTTGGCCGTATCTGGTTGGTCACACTCCATCTCAGGCAGTGTCCATGCATTGAGTGTGTGAGTGCTGCCTAATTAGAATCCCAGACACCTTGACTACCTGGGAGCTCTTCTGATTTTTCAGCTATTCAATCAGTCCATTCATCCCACAAGCATTCCAGGAAGGAGGGGAAGGGGGAAAGCCACTTCACAGGTATTCAAAGAGGAAGAGGAGACAAAGGCGGGGGGGGGGGGTGTAACAGGCCTTTTGAGCATACAGGTTATACATAGCATACAGATCACTGGTGCTCCTACTACACTCCGCTCCTTGATCTATGATCATTACAGTAGTTGTTGTCATTGTAGGGCACAGGTGATCTGTTGCAAACAAACCAAACAGTCATAACCAGGTGAATATAACTAAAACCATTACAATTGACTAACCATGAAATATAATGTAAACACAAATGCAAGTGTAACCCCCAAAGAGATTTACATAGATTCCTGGAGCTCTGTCTGCTGGCAGCTCAGGGAGGAGGAGCCAAGGCAAACTCAGAGTCTGCCCAGCAACCAATAGGGAGTGGAGATGCCCCTCCCAGAGAGTTGAGGAGAGGGAGAAGCCATTTTGAGGAGAGGCTGGAGCCAGCCAGGGTAAAGGCCAAACTGGCTGTGTGGGGAGCTGGTGAGTCCCAGGCCTGCAAGCAGGGTTCCCCCTGAGAACTGGCCTCTAGGGACCTGACACCAGATTCCCCAGCTGGGTTTTCCTTCCTCACGGATGATTCCCAATTGTTACGTTTGCTGAAAAATTTCCCCAGCCAGGCTCCCCTGGTGAGACCAGTCTCCACATGGTCAGCGCTGCTAGTCCAGGGCTGATTCCCGCCTGAGGAGGATCCCTGCCAGCGGACAGCAGCCCCTGGAATCGTCCAGCGTCATCCTCAACCCTGAAGATCATTTGTGGAGTTCGTGAGTGCCTTGTCTTTAGTTAGTTAGTCAGGGAATTTGTTTTGGGGACCCTCTACTCCCTGAACTGTGTCCTCAAGCCAGGGAGTAAGGGTTTGAGGATTTTATAATTTACCGCTTATTACACCTGTGGAGGGATTCACCACCTCCTCCCACTTGTGGGTCTTTTGGGCTGTACTGAACCCAGTCAGCCACACTGCTACACCTCTGCAGAGAATTGTATAGGTCATCAAGGGCCCCAGCAAAGTACGCGTACCAACAGGACACTAGTTTTGCATTTGTTACATCCAGACACGGGTATTTTAAGTGTGGGCACCGGTGACCCTAAAAATAGTGTTTCCCCTGTTATGTTGTATTTGTTGCCTGTTTAATATAATTGTTGTGTTGAATATATTTTTATGTGATGTGTTATTTCTTGGAAGTCTCCAACTATCTGGCAAATAAGTGGGGATTCCTCTGTAGTTAGAATTTTCCGCCCAAGCTGCCCTGGTGACTCTGCCAGGAAGGAGCGAGGGGGGTGGAGGCACCGCCAACTAATTTCATAACCAAAAACAGATTCACCCTACTGAGTGGGTGGCGGGATCCAAAAGAACCCAGACCTGTCCATCAGAACCTGTAAGTAGATTGCCATTAAAGGAGGTAATCAGGTGGAGAGGGGCGCTACACAAACAATCATAATAATTGGGAATACAATAAAACCATCACCATTACAATAATTGGGTACATTGACAAACAAAATGAGGCCCAAGTCTGATTCTGCAATAGCCATCAAACAATAAAAGTCACTGAGGCCAGGACCTCCTTAAGCACACACAACAAATAAGATTTGTAGGAGTACCACAGTTGTCATGCAAGGTTAATATGATTTGGACTTAACCTAAACATTTAACTGCTAAAATGTTGCAGAATCCCCTGTTACTCACAGTTGTTCTCAAGAGGTCTTTTGGGGGGGAGGGAGGGGACAAATCCAAGACCTGAAAGACAGGGCCCTACAATCACAGGCCAAGGCCTTACAGGTTATGGGGGCCCATGAACTACCCTTCAGGACTTGGGCAAGTAGAAACAGGGTGCAGAGAGGAAAGTGTGGAATTAACAATACAAGAGAATGTAACTCACAATAGAAATTTATCAATAACAAAAATCAACAACAAAATGCTTTTTAGAGAACCTAACAACAAATAAACCTGATGCATTGGGGACCAGAGTCTTTTGGACAGAGGTGGATGTGATTGATAATTTGGTTGGAGATGAGGGAAGTAGAGAGAGGAAAAGGCATTTACCCGGTCTAGTGTGGTATCCTCTCTCTCTCTGGACCCAATGCTAGCACAGGACACCCATCAGAGACAGACACAGAACATGGAACACAGAACATGCAACACAGAACACCGAACACAGACTCTGTCGCGACACTATAACCATGGTATTTTTATAACTCTTCAGCTGGTACCAGCTCTCCTGATGTTCTGGTTCGGAGGCTGAAAGATAGAAGCTTAGAAACAAATTAGCACAGTGCTCCCACCGTGGCAGACCCTGCTCATTTGAGTTGTCCATGGTGTTTGGGGTCCGGCCATCCCGAGTCCGGATCTGGATCATACCAGATATCTCTGTCCCAATCATTATATGGTCCCGCACTCCCCTGGGCTTTCACCCCAATGGTGGTGACCAGGGCTGAATAAGCCCCCCAGACCCTGTTCTCCTGGGCAGACCCCTCCAGGTCCAGATCCTTCAGGCAGGTAACTACCTGGCTCAGAGCAGCATTCTCTACTTCCACCCACTCCCGCTCCTCCTCTGCTGCCGCCACCTGTACTACAGCTACAGAGAGGGAAGATGCCTGGGCGCTAGCAGTCAGATCCTGCACATTCCACATATCCCGTTCCTTCTCCAACTCATGAATTGTACTCCCAGGTGGAACGGCCCCTGGCATCCAGGGTTCTGCCCCTTTCTTTTGGAGCCATTCTAACAACACCCCAGGTGGCACCCTTCCCCTTGCCCCACAGTGGCATACTTAGCAGTGGTGTCCTTTTCTCCCTGCAGTGGGTAACTAACCTACCACTTTTCCATGCAGGCTCAAGTTGGACCTGCTCAAGTAGCTATTAGGGGGCACCAGGGGGTTATTCTCTCCCTTGCCCTATACCAGCACTCAACAGTGGCATCCTTTTCTCCCTGCAGTGGGTTGCTAGCCTACCACTTTTTACACTGGCTCGAGCCTGACCCACCCAAGAGAGCACTGGGGGGCACCAGGGGACCCATACTCTTGAGTCAAATCCTCCACTAAGCTGCCTGCATTCTCCACATCTGTTCCCCTAAAAACCAACCCAGGGTCACATTTGTATTAGTTTTATTACAATGTCACTGTTGGGTCAGATAGAAAAGAGATGGAACTTATTCATACATGCACACATTCACCGCATTCAGACCCTCATGCACCCACACACTTACACAGGCGGAGCGTTACCAGAGATAGCATGGAGGCCGAGAAGCCGAAGCGTGGTAGATCTGATGTGTCTGCCTGCAGTCACGAATCCAGGCTGCTGAGCAGCTCAAGGAGCAGCAGCTGCTTGTGTGCATGGCTGCTTCCTTTTGCTGAAACTGGGCAGCTCCTGTCACATACACTGAGTTTTCCTTCTGTGTCCATAACTGAGAAGCATTCCCACACCAGTTCCTTTCATTCATACCAGGTTCTTCTTTTCTTTACAGCACTTCATGATTGTCATCTCAGGGCAGATTATATCAGACACACCTGGCTCCTGGCTCCTTTCTCCTTGCAGTTCCTCTCCACCCAGTCACACATACACTCCCTAGTTCACTCTCTCTCTTATTGTGTAATGGGATATTACACAGCTTGGAAGTTCATACAAGTGGTAACTTGAAAAGATTACCGAGCTTGCAAGATTACAAAATTTCAAAGGCTATGCTAACAATAACTGAAGGTGCAAAGTCTGCAAAAAGGTTGCAGAACTTAATGATACAAGTTACAGATCTTACAATCGCATTTGAGGGGAGGCTTTACATAACAGATACAAGACCAAGTTGCTGCTTTACAAATGTCCAGAATAAGCACTTGAGCTAGAAAGCTGCAGAGGTTCATGAAATCTGGTTGAATGTGCTAGCACCTTACTTGGTGGTGTTACATTAGCCAAATTATAGCAAAAACAAATACAAGAGGCGATCCTCCTAGGAGATCCTTTCAAAAGAGACTGGAAGACCCTTCATTCTGTCTGCAGTTGCCATGAACAACTGTGAACATGACCTAAATGGTTTAGTCCATCCAGGTAAAAAGCTAACACCCTCCTAACATCTAAAGTGTGAAGTGTCTCCTTATCCCTATGACTATGAGGCTTAAGGAAGAAAGTTAGTAAATGGATAGCCTGATTGATGGGGAATTGAGACATCACTTTGGTGAGAAATGTTGGATCAGGGCATAGATGTACCTTGTCCTTGTAGAAGACCATATACAGAGGCTCAGAAACTAGAGCTCGTAATTTACCCACTCTCCTGCAGGGACCAGATGGAGAATCTCTTCTACTTTTTCCAGGTAAGAACACAGAGTAAAAGGTCTCCAATTATTCAAAAACACATCTTGAACCTCCTATAAACAAACCTCCTCCAGACAAGTCAGCCATGGAGCATCTAAGCATCAGATGGAAGGCTTGCAGGTTAGGATGGAGTAGACAACAGTGGTCCTGAGAGATGAGGTCTGGGCCCAGTGGCAGTGTCAATAGAGCTCTGTCTGAGAGCATCCTTGGAACAGAAAACCAATGTTGCCAACATCCCGCTGGAGCTATGAATATGACTCAAGCATGGTCCTGCCTGATTTTCAACAACACTCTGGGTAGGAGTGGGACTGGAGGAAATACGTACAGAAGCTTTTCTGTCCCAGGCAACAGAAAAGTATCTGTCAGAGACCTTGGGCTGTGACCTGCTCAAGAATAAAAGCTAGAACACTTCCTGTTGATCTTTGTTGCAAAAAAGTTCATATAGATAGTCCCCGACCTGGCAACATCTAGGTTGGGAGACGAGACCACTTGTGGTGACTGGTGAAAGGGCTGCTCTACCAGTCTGCCAGATTGTTCTGCACACCTAGAAGGTGAGAGGCTTGGAGGTGGATTGAGTTGGTGACACAGTAGTCCCACAGCCTCATTGCCTCCTGGCACAGCAGAGTTGACCAGGCTTCTCCTTGCCTATTCACATAGAACATGGCCACTGTAATTACAAGCAGATTTCTTCCCTTGATATGGGGAAGGAAGGCTTGACAAGCTAGCCAGATGGGCCTCAATTCTCTGTCATTTATGTGTAGAGTAAACCTGGCATCTGCAGGGATCCCAGGTGAGATCTCTAACCTAGGGCAGATGCATCTGTGAATAGGATGAAAGCTGGTTGAGAATCAGCAAATGGAACTCCCACACAGATACTTGCAAGGTCTGGCCATCAGTCTGGAGAGGCCAAGGCTTGTGCAGGTACCTGAACTGACATGCCCAGAGGATGATGAATCAGTGTGTATATCAACGCTAGCTGCCCTTTCAGTTTCCTGAGATGGAGCCTGGCATGCTAAACTATGTCAATGAATGAGGCCATATGTCTTCGAAGCTTGAGGCAATTTCAAACTATAGTGGTAGGATGGGCCTCGGATCCAAAGCAGTGGCCAGCATTATCTGGTATCTTAGCTGTGGAAGGAAGGCCTTGGTTTCTGTAGAATCCAAGAGAACTCCAAAAAACACTATATTTTGTACAGGTGACAGAATTGACTTCTCAGTGTTGATGAGCAACCCCCAGCATTGACGGTGGACTAGGTGACCAACAGGCTGGACAGCACCTGAGGCTAGGACCTGCCTTTGACCAACCGGTCATCCCAGTAAGGAAACACTTGAACTCCTGAGATCTCAGCAATGCTGCCAGCACTGCTACACACTTTGTAAACTCACGTGGGGATATGGACAGGCCAAATGATAGTACTACAAACTGCTAGTGGGATTTTGATGACCACAAATCTGATAAATTTCCTGTGGCTCTGATGTATTGCCACATGAAAATATGCATCTTTTAAGCTGATGACACTATACCACAGTTTCCAGAGAGAAGATAATGAAAGCCAAGGTGACCATTCAAAACTTTATTTTCTTCAGGTATTTGTTCATCTCTCTCCAGTTTAAAATAGATCTGAGAGACCATCTTTTGTTTTTGGGATTGGGAAGTACTGAGAATAAAACCCCTTCCCTCTGAGAAACAGAGGCGCTTCCTCTATGGGTCCCACTTAGAGGAGAGATTGCACCTCCCAAAGGAGAACAACCTCGTGAGACTGGTCCCTGAAAAGGAATGAGGAAGAGAGAATAGAAATTAACTGAATGTTGTATGCCAATCCCACCTTGATTAAGACTCACTGATCTGTAGTGATGCAGGACCAAGCATTTAGGTAATGGGACAGCAGGTTGGCAAACAAACAATGCAGTAAGAGAGGCTGGCACTCTGGAAAATGATAGACTGTCTTGAACAAACACATTAAAAGGTTTGCTTAGAACTCCCAGGCTGTCTAGATGAACTTGAGAGGTGCTGCAGAAGAAGCGGGGGAGGGGAAGGGGCAGATGATCTTCTGCTATAATTTCTGCCTTTTTCTCCTAGCTAGATACTGGGGATGGGGTATGAAAGTTGAATAATGATGAGGCTGCTGAGGTCAGAACTGCTTCCTCTTTGGGACAGGTGTGTAAGTGCCCAAAGATTTGAGTATCACTCGAGTCCTTCAGGCTATGCAGCTTGTCATCTGTCTGCACAGAAATGAATGACAGACTCTCAAAGGGCAGATCCTGTATAGCCTTTGGACTTCTTGAGGGAGAGCTGATGACTGGAGCCACAAACATCTGCACATTGTAATAGCTGATGCCGTGACCTTAGCTGCAGAATCAGCAATATCCACATTCACTTGGAGTGAGGTCGTGGCCACTAATTTATCCTTATCCGCCAATGACAAATTCCTGTCTCACTGTCTTTGCTAATGGTAGGTGCCAAAAGGGGAATAGTGCCATATGTGATGTGGCTGCAAATCAGAAAAGCTGATCTCTGAGTCCAAAGATGAATCCATCTCCTCCAACCAAGGGAGCACTCATGCCCTCAGTGCCAGGGATTGCTGTTGGGAGCCTGGAAAAATGGATAATGGTGAAATCCTGACTGACTTCTCTGTGGACGATACTGCTCATAGGAGCATGTGGGAGAGGTACGGGGATGTGGGAGAGTGGACTGCCCCCAGTACCACATGTTGGGACACCACTGGTAAAGAAACAGTAGACACCATTCCTGGGCGTGAATACTTTTGAATTGTGAGCAAAACCGGCAGCAGTTCCTGGGCTGCAGCATAAGCCTTCCAAGTAGATGTTACAGGAATAGACTCTTACTGGTTAGACATTCAAGTAGGAACTGATGAAGTAGATAGAATCACTTCAGGATCCAGTCTCAGTGAGGCTGGGGCTGGCACCTCTCCTGAACTGATGACTGCCTTGTAGAGTGCCTCAGCCGGGAGTGCACTCCATTGTCTTTGTTCTTGCTGGACTTTGGTGCTGAGGACCTCCACTTCTCAGATAACAAGTCCTTGAATGTGTGTTTTCTGGTGCCTCATCCTCAGTACCAGGGAGGATGATCAGCCTCGATGCTCAGTCAAAACAGGAGAAGCATTTCTAATGGATGCACATGGGCTTGTTACCTGCTCCAAAAGGGAAAACTCTAAAAGGTGACTGCAACCTGCCTCCATCAGCAGAAACATAAGCCTGGCATCCCTGTCTTTCTTGGTTCTAGACTTAAAGTCTCTGTACATTTGAAACTGAACACTGATGTAAGTCTCCTCGAGACACTTCAGGCAACTGGAGTGTAGGTTACTCACTGGCATCAGCTTCTTTGCAGGAGTGGCAGGGCTTGAATCCTGGTGACTGAGACATGCCCCTGCACTGGTCCCAGTACCTAATAACGGGAACCAAAGGGTTAGTAAAAACACTTAAGAGGAAAACTTATATCAATAACTAACTAGCACCATAAACTACTAAGGCTACTAAAAATGAATACGTACTATGTAAAAGGAGAAAGAAAACTTGCAATAGTAAGACCACGTGCTCCAACAACAATCACAGGCAGTAAGAAGGAAGTGAGGGAGCTCAGGAGGGGCCCTCCAGCGAGGCAATAGAGGGTGCCTGTGCAGACCCAATGGGTACCACTGAGGGAAAAATATGATGAAGAAAAATTTGATTTATTCTTGAAGTCCACATTACTTATAATATTATGTGCAGCAGGCAGTAAATAATACAACTATTATGATATTTTTGGTATGTCTCTTCTATTTCTGTAAGCTCTTTCTAAATAATATGTGATGTTATATTTTTAATAAGACTAAATGTAAACAGAAGGTAACACTTCACCTAACCATTCTGATTAAACAATATTTTTAAAGGCAGGGGAAAAAATTGCTGAACTGCATTCTGAAAATAAGCATATTTCCATTATTGTACCACATTGCAGATTTTGGTCAGCTATTTTCTATTTAGCATCAGAGAACTGTGTACCATATGTCCACCTTTCATTTAGAATTGGTATTTATCTTATTTGGAATAACAACAATAAGAACTAAATGAACAGTCACCAATTTTCTGGTAATGTACAGTCATCTTTCATTTTTTAAATTAGCACTCTGACTCCACTGCAATCAGAAACGATTTCTTAGCAGCCTCCGACTTCTTTGCTTTATTCATATTTAATAAGAATTACAAAGTGCTAACTTAGAGCCTATTATGTTGCAACTCAAAACCTGCTGTTACACTTTTTGGAATTCAGTGCTTTTGTGTGATAACACACTGTGTCAAAAGAGATCATAAATAATGACATAACATTATAGTGACTCCAGTTTTTGTTTTGTTTTAACTGCAAATCAGGTGCTGTACATAGAACTTACACAGACAGACTTGCAAAGATCAGATCTAATCCAAATTCTATTACACAATAGCACCAGGAATACCAAGTCATAGCAGCAGGTGGGAAAGGAATATGTGTTTCCCCCCCTTCTTACAGATTTTCTAAAGCAAATTCCATCTTGCTGTTGTCACTGGGCTGTTAGAGTGAGAACTAGCAGATGGTTAATCAATCCCAAAATGCCCTTCAGGAACTATAACAGCTGTGTATGGTCAGCACTAGTAAACACATCCAGAATAAAAGTAAACTGGGAACTGCACAGCATGGAAGTACAATAATTTCCTTGCCATATTACAATGAAATTGCCAGCATGCAAGTGTTTCTTAAGCTTTGAACTTTCCAGTACCAACTCAGTTAGTGATTATACTATAATTCTACAGCACTCTAGTGTATGCAATCTACATATAACATTAAAAAATCTATTTATTAGTGGGGAGTCTATTTGATAATAATTAAACTGAAATATCCCAGACTGAACACACTGTACATTCTGTGAATCGCAGATAATATCCCGGCAGACAATAATTCTAGCAAATATTTTCTTGTCTCAAACTGCTTGCTTAGCAATGCCTCCCAAATATTTATATAACCTTTGGGTTTTTCTCTTTTATTTTCTCTATTAGCTGAATTTTTCCATTTCTTTATAATGTGCACTTGTATGTCATTTTGTGTCCTGTTTTGTATAATTGAATGTAAACTCAAATATATCATATGAATCAGTTAGGTGAATAAGAGGTAACAAGAAACTAATTCTTTTAATAGAATGTTTTTGTCCTTGGGTGGGTGAACCTTCACTACATACCCCACTGATGTAAAGAAATGAATGATACTCTCTTGTCAAATTTGCAGTGTTTCCTGGTTGGCCTTCTGTTTTTCCATACACTAGCAGCCAACAGATACTTTCTGACTGAATGGCCCTTTTTTAGAGTAAGGGAAATAGCCAACCCAAGAGAAAACAGTAAAGTCTCTGTAAGAGAATAATGCATGTATTATCTGCAAAATGCCACAGCAACTCTGTCTCAAAATAGTGCCTTTCTCTGCAAACAGTGGGGCTGATGGTATAAGGCCTAATCCTGAACTCATTGACTTCATTCTTTAGAGTAGGCCAATAGTACACATAAAACAGAGGGATAACAGTTACATAGAGAATACAGCTGATCAGGAGCTATAATTTCTGTTCTCTGTGAAATTCTGGACTTTTGAAAAAAGTGGTACCCTCTCACAACAACAAGCTGATGTTTCAGAATTTCCCATGATGCAAAAAAAAAAAGTTGTTTAGAGTTACAGTTATGAACACGAGAGCTACAGACTGACCAGTCAACTACACACCTCATTTGGAACCAGAAGTATGCAATCAAGCAGCAGCAGAGACCAACCCCCCCCCCCAAAAAA
The DNA here is from genome assembly GCF_020497125.1 of Mauremys mutica. NCBI lineage: Eukaryota > Metazoa > Chordata > Testudines > Geoemydidae > Mauremys > Mauremys mutica. The sequence goes on along the minus strand of NC_059073.1, from coordinate 187,626,564 downwards.
AAACCAGTACAATACCGTGTTTAATGTAAACTACTAAGCACATAAAGGGAAAGCAGTATTTTTCTTCTGCATAGTAAAGTTTCAAAGCTGTATTAAGTTAACGTTCAGTTGAAAATTTTTGAAACAACCACCATAATATTTTGTTCAGAGTTACAAACATTTCAGAGTTACGAACAACCTCCATTCCCAAGCTGTTCATAACTCTAAGTTTCTACTGTAATGGAATGTTGGTTTTGATTTTTTACCCCCGGAAAAAACTCACGACATTTCATTTTGATTTCACATTTCAGGTTTTTTATTTTATATTTCTATTTAATGTTTTATATTTCATTTTTTTCATTATTTTTAATATAATACTTTTAAACTTATCAAAACACTTGGTTTTGATTTTTTAAATTAAGTTTAATTGAAATCAACATCAACAGCAGAATCCAAATGTTCTGACAGAAATGTTCTATCAGAAAATTTTTAACCAGCTCTAGTAGCTAAATAGGCCTGTCTTGGGAATACCATGAGATGGTACTTATGCTTATATGGATACATACAGAACCAGGTAGTTCAGGAGCACACAAACATTTAAAAAACAGAAACCTTATCCACCCACATTTTTTAAATTCAGAAAGTATATAAATAATGGTAAATAATAGTTATGAATAGCCACACCCTATAACTAAGCAGCTGTCTCTGGCTACATTTAAACTCTGATATAGGAGTGTGATTCCCCTGCTTGTGTATACATACTCACACAAGCTCTCATTGAGCTCGTGTGAGTATAAATGGAGCGACGTAGCCATGGTAGTAAGGGCAGCAGCAGCAAAAACCCACCGGAAACCAGTGTGTATGTACTCAGCACGGCTTAGCCATAGCTCTGCTGATGTTACCCATGTTATTGCAGCTAAACTGCTATTTATACGCAAGCTAGCTTTATGACAGTTGGTGTGAGGATGTGTACTTGAGGAGGAGAATCATCTGCCGAGCCGTAGTGTAGATATAATCTAGATTTCTTCAATGTGCTACATAAACATAAACTAATTCTCTTAATATACAAAAAAGTTTCGGTTCGGTTCTAGTTTAAGGGCCTGCCTTATTTAATCCAAACTATTTTCCCCAGCCGTCATCTTAAATGTTTTAGAAAGAGTGGAATTTCTCATACAAGTTTTAATTTTATTATGCACAACTAGAGACAGATCTATTAGACCATTTCACTCAATCTCCCTACAAATATAGGAGTGCTTCCTACAGTCAGGAACGGCTTTAGGCACCAGCAAAACAAGCAGGTGCTTGGGGCAGCACATGTCCACATTTTGGACATCTTTTTTTTTTTAAACTCACTTCCTCCCCTTTCACAACTCTGCAGAAGCGGAGCCACGGAGCAGCTGGGGATCCAGCGTGGCAGCTGAGAACCCATGGGACCCTGGGAGCTGTAGTTCCTTGCCTAGCTCCCTGCCTATAGAGCCAGCCCTGGAACAGGGAAAGAACTACATTTCCCAGCAATCCCTTGGCAGCTATCAAGAGGAAAGGGAGGGGTAGGGAGTGAGGTAGCTGAGCCAGGCTGCGATTCGAAAGGGGTGGCACTGTGAATGGGGAACAAGTATGCCCAAGGAGTAGAAAGCTTTGGCCCAGATATCCCCTTCAGAAGACTTCCCCAGACTGCATGAGGGATACTGGTGTGACCTCACCTTGCAGCCCACAAAGAAGGAATTGGGTGGACTAAATGGACAGTGCACCTCTCTATCTGAAGCCTAGCAAAGGAGGTACGTGGATCTCACTAGAATTTAAAATGAAAAGTAAAGGAGGGGAGGCTTTGCTAGGGGACTTCAGCAGCTTTAGATACAGTACCAGGCACACAGGAGAATTTCTACTTCTAAGCCATGGAAGCAGAAATTGACTTTTCCTTTCCAGATTTAGCTAATATTCAGAAACGGAATCTAGCACCTGCCTTCCAGATTTGAACACCCTCAAAATTCAGGAGTGTGCAAGCTCAATTTGGGCAGCAGTTACTTCATTTCTCCCAAATCAAATATACTGATCCACTGTAACTTGCTGTAGAAAAAGTAGGATAAGAAATAAAGTAGCATGAAATGCTTCCGAGTGGTTTTTAGGACTGGAATTGCTATTTTCAACAGCTATTGCCCACCCCCCTCCTTTTTTTTTTAAAGTTTTATTTGTTTAAAAGAAAGACAGTGATATTGCATTGGCAAATTCCCCATAGAAAGAAAGAGTGGAACAAAAGAATAATAAAGACATCTCAACTTTTCCTCATTTATGTAGGACAATCTTATAATATGCATCCAGATATCCTCCAATCACACAAGCTGAAAATTGTTCCACTTTACTGCAGTTCTGTAACCATATGGGAACCAATCCTGTCTGTGTTCTGTGCACATCCAAAATTCCTGCTGAATGACCTGCCCTGGGAGCGAGTTACCAGTGACCCAGGGCTGGGATAGCAGGAGGGTGCAGGTTGCAGGGGGAGAGCCCAGGGTTGGGGCAGCAGGGGAATGCAGGTTGGGGGAAGGCACTGGTGGGGGGGGGAAAGGAAGGAGCCCAGCACTGGGGCGGGAGAACCCAGGGCTGGGGCAGCAGGGGAGTTGTGGGGGAGCCCAGGGCTGGGGTGGGAGGCAGCTAAAAATGTTTTTGCTCGGGGCAGCAAAAAACCTAGATCCAGCCCTGCCTACAGTACATTTTCTCTTGTTTACCCCAAACTAACTTTTAATGTCACATCAGATGATGCTTCCATCGTTTCCCTTGAGAGACTACTCTGCAGCCTAATGCAGTTCTCTGTCAGGAAATTTTCTATGATGTTCAGCCTAAATTTTCCCTTTATCAACTTCATCTCATTATTCCTTATTCTACCTCTGAAAGCAACACTACATAATTTCTCTCAAGATGTGGCATTTACATCCTTTAGATATCCGTAGACTGTTATGTTCTCCATTAGTCAGCACTTAGGCAAGCTATACATATCTCACTCCTTTAATCTTTCTTCTTAAGTCAATTCTTCCAGCCCCTTGATCATTTTTATGTTACATAAGGTTATCTTTGTTATTCTAAGGCTCTTCTACTTAGAGTGAATGGCATATATATATATTTACATCTTTACAAGTCATCAAGATACTCATCAATAGCATAATGATATTTGGGTATATTTTTAAATAAGGGTATATATGCTCTTTTGATCATATACAATAAGTTTACAGAGTACAACATGCGCTGTCTGCTTTGTTCCTTGTTGTATAAGTTTATTCTTTATTCTAGTGATAATCAGAAATAGTTTAGCATCATGGTACAAGAGCAATACAGCATAACAAGAACTTCTCTTTGCCCACTATAGCCAATGAAAATATCATTGGTGATATTATTTTGTGATAGCAAAGGAATGGGGGGGGGGGCTAATGAAATCCTGAAATGACAAGTTACATGGCCCACTTTATGGATTGTTCTTATATACAAAGGATGAAATCCCATTTCAACCCATACCTAGTCCTGACCCAGGAAATATTTCAACATTATCAGTTGAACTATAGCTACAGAGACATGAAACACAGGGGATGCTGTCAATTAAGAAAAAAAAAGACCAAGCTAAATGACAGGTGTACCTATTTCAGATGTTACCATTTTATTTATGCTCTGACCCACATACATTTTGATATAAGAACACATAAGGGAAAAACCAATAGACAGGTTTTCAACTGAAGTAAATTTGTATTGGCTTTACATTGGGTACCTGTGAGCCAGTTTACCTCATTTGGTTTCCTCTTCCTTCGTTGTCTTATCTTATCTTCCAGGGGTCGTAGATTTGTAACCCCTGGTTCCTGGGGAGGCTTCCTTTATAGAAGCACTTGTTCCAGACACAGAGCTCATATAAACTGATGTTGCTCCATTGACTTGCTACCAAATGTGATTAAAAAGCATTCAGGAAAAGATGCAGTTCCTGCCCATAGAGGTGCTTTAGATGGCAGAGAGGAGTCAGTGCTGGAATAAAGTGAGCTTTCCTATATTAGAGCTCTCAGAGTATAGTGACTTCCTGTTACATGTAGGAAAAATAAATTTTACTTTATCAGTCCCTTGGCAATAAAAGTGTATTGAAAGACTGAAGCCAAATAAAGTGATGGCTTTGTGCAAATGGTTAAAACTGGAGCTGAGCGAATCATCTGTCTTTTGCCTCATACGAATTCTGCAACATATGTGGACATAATTACAAAATGTCATGGATTTTATCAGTGTACAATCCAAAGTGAAAGGTCATCCAACTTTAGGCACATTCACAAATGGTGTTCTTTAACTGATTTTTGCAATACATCAATGACAACATATGTATAAGTAAGACTTGAAAAGAAAGGGAAAAGGACGGATGGTAGATTAGAATGGTAAAATAAACTATGCATATACTAAGACTCTATAGATATTAATAGAAAGATAACTATGTTTTTGTAGTCCATCCTTCCAGAGAGTGTAAAAAGGAAGACCACACAATAGTTTCCAAATCTGCCAAAAGCTGTGGTTCTCAAACTAGTACACTGGCTGCAACAAAGTGGTATGCTAGTTGGCTTTAAAAAAGATTTTATAATCAGCAAAGTTGATCAAAAATTGTGTTTTTTACCTGTGAAAAATCCCACCTTTTTTGTGAAAAAAACAAAAGCTAGATTTTCAGTTGAAAACCAAAATTTTAATTTAAATATACTGCCCCAAGGAAATTGTGATTTGGGTGCCTCATGCCCTCATTCTTTTCTATAAACTAGGCTACCTACTGGACTACATCTCCTATGATACATCACAATCTCCCTTCTTGCTGCTCTACTGCTGTGCATCACGGGAAATGTAATCAATCTGTTCAACCTGACCCATAAAGAATGGGAGAATGAGGCATCTGAACTACAAATCCAATGAGGCAATAAGGCACCATTACCTAATCAAAATTTTTGGTTTTCAGTCAAATGTTTTCAGTTGAATGTTTTAGTTTTCAGTTACAAGCTGAAAAATTTTAATTTTTTAGGTCTTTTTAATTATAAAAATTGTAAGTAGTCCACAGAAACCTGGTGCTTTTGGGGGAAAACATTTAGTGAAAACCCCAATTTTCTGTCAAAAAACAGTTTCAGTGGAAACTAGTGATTTGAAATTATCTGAAATTATCTGAAACTCTAAAGAAAGTCCTACAAAGAGTGGAAACTAGGATGAATATAAACAAATAACAAACAAGTATGTAGGGACAAAAATCAGAAAGGCCAAGGCACTAAACAATATTAATATTAAACTAGCTAGAGACATAAAGAAGAAAACATTAGAATCAAGAGGAAGACCAAGGCCTGTTACTCAATGAGGCAGGAAAAACCATAACAGAAAATGTGGCAATGGCAAAGTGCTAAATGACTTTTTGGTTTCAGTTTTCACCAAAAAAGGGCAGTAATGATTGGACATCTACCATAGTGAATGCCAGTGAAAATGAGAGGTTTCAGAGTAGCAGCCGTGTTAGTCTGTATCCACAAAAAGAACAGGATTACTTGTGGCACCTTAGAGACTAACAAATTTATTTGAGCATAAAGACAGACCTGCGGGTGGCAATTTTGCAACAGAAAAGCTTCAAAAACAGACTCCAAGGAGAAACTGCTGAGCTGGAATTGATATGCAAACTAGATACAATCAACTAAGGTTTGAATAGGGACTGAGAATGGCTGAGCCATTACAAACATTGAATCTATCTCCCCTTGTAAGTATTCTCACACTTCTTATCAAACTGTCTGTACTGGGCTATCTTGATTATCACTTCAAAAGTTTTTTGTTTTTTTTCCCCCCTTAATTGGCCTCTCAGAGTTCCTAAGACAACTCCTACCTTTTCATGCTCTCTGTATGTGTATATATATATCCTCAATATATGTTCCATTCTTGCATCCAAAGAAGTGAGCCCACGAAAGCTTATGCTCAAATAAATATGTTAGTCTCTAAGGTGCCACAAGTATTCCTGTTCTTTTAGTGAAAATGAGGTTGATCAGAGGCTAAAATAGGAGAAAAACAAGTCAAAAGTTACTTAGACAAATTAGATGTCTTCATGTCACAAGTGCCTGGTGAAATACATCCTAGAATACTCAAGGAGCTGACTGAGGAAATATTTGAGCTATCAGCAATTATCTTTGAAAAGTCACAGAAGATGGGAGAGATTCCAGAGGACTGGAAAAGGGCAAATATAGTGCCAATCTATAAAAAAAAGGGAAATAAGGACAACCTAGGGAATTACAGATGAGTCAGCTTAACTTCAAGACGCAGAAAGATAATGGGGAAAATAATTAAGCAGTCAATTTGCAAACCCCCAAAAGATAATAATGTGCTAAGTAATGGTCAACATGAATTTGTCAAGAACAAATCATCTCAGAGCAACCTAATAGCTTTCTTTGACAGGGTAACAAGCCTTGTGGATGGGAGGAAGTAATAGATGTGGTATAATCTTGACTTTAGTAAGGCTTCTGATTTTGTCTTGTGTGACCTTCTCAAACAAACAAGGGAAATACAATCTAGATGGAGCTATAACGTGGGTGCATATAAGGTGGAAAAACCATTGGTTGGAAAACCATTCCCAGAGTGTCGTTATCAGTGTTTCACAGTCAGGCTGGAAAGGCACATCAAGTAGGGTGCCACAGGGATCAGTCCTGAATCTAGTTCTGTTCAATATCTTCATCAATGATTTAGATAATGGTATAGAGAGTACCAAGATGGGCGGGGCTGCAAGTGCTTTGAGGGATAGGATTAAAATTGAAAATGATCTGGACAAACTGGAGAAATGGTCTTAAGTAAATGGATGAAATTCAATAAGGACAAATGCAAAGTACTCCACTTAGAAAGGAACAATCAAGGAACTACCAAGGAAGGAGTACTGCAGAGATGGATGTAGGGGTCATAGTAGACCACAAGCTAAATATGAGTCAACAGTGTAACACTATGGCCAAAAAACAAAACAAAACACATCATCATCATCATCATCCTGGGATGTATTAGCAGGAGTGTTGTAGGCAAGACATAAGTAATTCTTCTGCTCTACTCCATGCTGATTAGGCCTCAGCTAGAGTATTGTGTCCAGTTCTGGGAACCACATTTCATACAGGATGTGGACAAATTGGAGAAATATCAGAGAACAACAACAAAAATTATTAAAGGTCTAGAAAATGTGACCTATGATGGAAGATTGAAAAAAATGGTGTTTGTTTTGTCTGGAGAAGAGAAGACTGAGAGGGGACATGATAAGAGTTTTCAAGTACATAAAAGGTTGTTACAAGAAGGAGGGAGGTAAATTGTTCTCACTGACCTCTGAGGATATGTCAAGAAGCAATGGGCTTAAATTGCAGGAAGGATGGTTTAGGTTGGATATATTACAAAAAACTTTGTAACTGTCAGAGTGGTTAAGCACTTGAATAAATTGCCTTGGGAGGTTATGGAATCTCCATCATTGGAGATTTTTAAGAGCAGGTTAGACAAATACCTGTCAGGGATGGTCTAGAAGATGATACTTAGTCCTGCCCTGAGTCCACGAGATGACCTCTTGAGGTCCCTTTTAGTCCTCCAATTCTAGGATTCTATTAGAATAGCCCTAACAATCAGCTCAGTAAATCAAAGTATGCACAGATGCGCTCAAAGGATGGGCATTTGTGGGGCTCCACCTGTTTCAGACACTCTGATTATCTAAATAAGAGTCCATAGGACTACACTGTTTAATATTGCAAAGGTGACATGGCAAGTACTTTTCAGATTTAGATGTGGAATGTTAGGTCTTAAGTTTGAGACTTGCTGGCAAAGGTGAGCCGGAAAACTTACAAATGTGAGCTCCTCCTAACCACTCATGTTTATCTTTAAAAATCAAACAGATTAGCTTCAGAGGTTTAAGTATTGTCCAAATACCACAGCACAAATAATAACCTAAATAAACCTAAATAAAGGAAATCATTATTCCTTTTCTTTTTCTGGTCTCTACTTGTTTGTTTTAATACTTCTTAAAAATTATTTTATGTTAGCTACTCTTAGAAACAAAAACAAATACTTAGCTGGAAACTAGAGATGGATTCAGTCCAAAATCTGAGTCCAAATATCACTAAATGTTATGGAAATGCATTTTTACTTTTGTAAAAAAATTATTTTTTTAAATAATTTATGCTGGCAAAAGATAAGAAAGTTGGACTTTTGTTCAGATTCCTAGAAATGCACTTTTGATAATTATGATATTGTAAAATGCACACTTATTTTGGTCATACTTTATTAGATGCATTTATAATGAATATGCAAATGAAAGAATGATTCAATAATCCACACTGTGATAATCTGTGGAAAACATGATAATGTCCCCTAGTGTTGGAGGACATTCACTCTAAGACCACTCTGAGAACTTACTGGAGAAAATAGCTTTCCTACTCAAAGCCACAATTTATTTGAGAGTACATAAGGGGCCCTGAGACCCACATCACTCAGAACACTGTGGAAGAAAGGAGAGGAACAAATTCCATTGATATGCTATGCTGATTCTCTCCATACTTCACTCTTCTCCACTTTTAATTCTTTTAACCCTCTCTGTCTCACTGCAAGGTGTTCCCTGACAACCCCCAGCATCTGCTTCCTCTGCTTCTGCAGAGCATCTGTGGCAGAAATCCTGTGACCCGCTGAATTCCTCTACGGCAAATTCATTCTTGTTATATCCTTGGGGGGGGGAGCCGGTTTAGGAAGAAATCACTTGAGGCCAGAGAGCTGACAGCTAACAAAACCACCATTTTATTTACAGAGACAGAGAGCTCACTCAGCCGGCTGAAGCTGGCTGAGCTAACCCATAATAATCTAACTCAGTTGCCATAGCAACAAAAACCATGACAACCAAATACACAACATATTCCTCCCCCCCTAATAAGAACATCCCCTAAATAAAGCACACACTAGACTAGAGAAGGAGGGTAGACTGCCTCCATTCCCGGCTAAACCCTGGGGATTATTTTGCCCCATAACTGTGGGTTCGCCCTAGCTAAAGATCTAGCCGATGAGGAGGCCTTCTGTCTCTAGGTGGATTACGGCGAACTTCTGGTGTTATTGCACCCGAAAGCACTAGGGGCTCGGGGTCCGCAGTATGAACGGGTGAGGAGGTGGTATCAGCTCGTGCTGGGCAAAGGGGTATCTCAGCCGCCGGCAGTAATGGAGGAGAACAGTCAGGAACAGGTGACTCGTGATTCGGTGCCTCACCAGAAGAGGTGAAGTCAGACCCCTCAACTGCAGATGGGTCCTGAGGACTGGCATGACCTGGCAACAGCTGATCTACATGTCGCCGCCAGGTAAGATTCTCTGCAGTCCGGACTGTGTAGGAAACAGGTCCTGTTTGAGTGATGACTGTGGCCGGGACCCATTTAGCTCTGGAAGTATAATTCCGAGCCAAAACTGGCTGTCCCGGGCTAAAGGTTCGGTCTTTTGCTCTGGGTGCCCGTCTGATGACTTGATATTGCTGCTGATGTTGCACAATTTGTCGGGGTTCAGAAGGTTTCAGCAGATCAAAGCAAGTGCGCAGCTGTCGTCCCATCATTAGAAAGGCCGGAGATGCATGGGTCGTAGCATGAGGTGTGTTTCTGTAGGAAAGTAAAAAGATATCCAGACGCTTTTGAATGGAGTGTTGTCCCCTTGCTGATTTCAAAGCGTTTTTCATTGTCTGCACAAATCTTTCAGCTAATCCGTTGGTGGACGGATGATATGGTGCTGACGTGATGTGGTGTATCCCATTTATTCAACAGAGGGCTTGAAGAATTCACACTTGTCTTTGCGAACTCGTAGGCCATACTCTTCCAGTCTTTGTAGGGTAGCCTCTAAATTCTTTAAGTGATCCTCTTCATTTCTTCCAGTGACCAGGATATCATCCAGATAGCACTGAACTCCTGACAAGCCACACAAGATCTGGTCCATAGCCCTCTGGAACAGGGCGGGAGCAGATGTTATTCCGAAGGGTAGGCGACAGTATCGATAAAGCCCCTTATGAGTCACAATAGTCAACAGCTCTTGGGACTTTTCATCGACGTGCATCTGTAAATATGCTTGACTCAGATCAATCTTACTGAACTTTTGTCCCCCAGCCAGGCCTGCGAAGAGGTCATCGATGCAGGGAAGCGGGTATTGCTCTGCACACAACACTGGGTTGACAGTGACTTTAAAATCACCGCAAATCCGGAGAGAGCCATCTTTCTTCACTATTGGAACGATAGGAGTGGCCCATGAGCTATGGGTAACTGGTATTAGGACTCCATTGGTGACCAGGCGCTCCAGGTCTGCTTCAACTTTTGGCCTGATGGCATATGGCACAGTTCGGGCTTTCAGATATTTTGGTGGACTGTCAGGTTTAATGTTCAATGTCACAGTGATTCCCTTCATACTTCCCAAATCATCTCCAAAAACAGCAGCATGTTTCCTTAGTACAGGGGTTAGACTGGTTTCTTCTTTAGTCATCCGGTGCACTTCTGCCCAGTTCAGTTGAATCTTCCCAAGCCAAGACCTACCCATTAGGGCTGGGTAGTTACCTCTCACCACAAACAGTGGCAATTTAGCAGCCTGTCCATTGAGCTCCACCTTAACATCAATAGTGCCCAACATGGGCACAGCTTCTCCCGTATACGTCTTCAGAACAGTTTTTGTTGCCTTAAGCGGAAGATGCTGTAGCTTTTCTTTATACACAGTCTCTGAGACCAGCGAGACGGCTGCACCGGTGTCCAGTTCCATGCGTATAGGTTTGCCATCCAGTAACGGGGTTACCCAGTATTCATGTGAGCCCATTGCCAAAGACAAAACATGCAGTGGCACTTCCTCTTGCGATGAGGTGTCACCTTGATCATTCTGGGTCTGCTCTAGGGTATGCAGGGTTCCTCTTTTTCTCGGCCAGACCACAGGCCTCTTTTTCTTTTGTTTACAGGCACACTCAATGTGTCCCTTTTTGCCACAGTGTCGACACACCAGGTCCTTACACCAGCATTCTGATGCCTGGTGACCCGGCTTACCACAGCGGTAACATTCTTGACTCTGCACAGTTTTGTGGGTCGGTTCTTGTGACACTTTTTGCACCCTAGGGGATGCACCGATGTATTGCACCTCCCTTGTAGCCAGTTCCATGGAGACAGCAATATCAACAGCCTTCTGTAATGTAAGCTGAGCCTCTGTCAGTAGGCGCTTCCGTACAGCTTCACTGTAGAGGCCACACACTAACCTGTCACGCAGGGCATCATTTAACATCTCTTTAAATTCACAGTGTTCTGCTAGCTTTTTTAAAATGGCTACAAATTGTACAACTGTTTCATCTTCCTTTTGGTCTCTTTTGTGGAACCTATATCTTTCAGCAATTACCAATGGTTTAGGGGAAAAATGGGACCCCAGGATTTCCACTATGTCATTGTAAGATTTAGTCGCTGGCTTAACAGGGTGTAGTAAGCTGCGTAGCAGGGAGTAGGTTTTAGCCCCTACAACACTTAAGAATATTGGCACCTTCTTCGCTTCTGTAATGTCATTTGCAATAAAAAAAAGCTCAAAACGCTCAGTATACACATGCCACTGCTCTATATTCTCATCAAAAGGTTCCAGTGGCCTGGTCAGAGTAGCCATGATTTTAGTTTCACTTTCACAGTCAGTGCAAACAAGCAGCTTTTTTGTTTGTTTGTTCTTTACCTTGACTTCTACTTCCTTCTGTTACTGGAGCAGCACCGGAATCTCACCCTCGTCGCCACTTGTTATATCCTTGGGGGGGGAGCCGGTTTAGGAAGAAATCACTTGAGGCCAGAGAGCTGACAGCTAACAAAACCACCATTTTATTTACAGAGACAGAGAGCTCACTCAGCCGGCTGAAGCTGGCTGAGCTAACCCATAATAATCTAACTCAGTTGCCATAGCAACAAAAACCATGCCAACCAAATACACAACAATTCTCTCCTCCTTCAGTTCTGCTATCTTCCTGTTGAAACAATTCCACTCTAACTTGATTGAATCTCATGCCCACAAAGCAGCTGCCTTCTGCTGTCTTTGTCTCATTCCTCAAACCCTCCCCCTCACTTCTCTCTCTGCATAGGTGGCACAGCTCCAGTCAGGTGCCTGATCTTGGCTGCTCGCCAGACTGTTGTGGGCAGGGGCGGGTCCAGCTGCTGGATACCTTGTGTTTTAAGCCACTGGAGTCTAGGCACTGTACCTGTCTAGCTACACTCCCGGATGTGGATCTTTGCTCTGATGCTCCCTGCTGAGACCTCATCATTAAAACTACCTCGTCCTTATTACCCGTGCCGACTCTTCAGACTAACTTCCCCTGGTAGCTTAAACACACCTTCTACCAGACCTGCAGCCATGTGGGAATTCTGGCTCCAAGTTTAACTCCCACAGGGCATGTGGCAGTGTAGCACATGAAACACACAGGCCAGGTCTACACTATAAACTTACATCAGCATAACTACAGGGGTATGAATAAATCCACACCCCTGAATGACACAGGTACTTTTCCTAGTAATTGAAATTAGAAGAGGTGTTTGAATTTACGATTAAATTGCCAACCCTGCATGTAACTAGTTGACCACTGGGGCTACCGCCTCTTGCAGAGGCAGATTAATTAGCTCTCCCCTCTCCATAGTAGCGCCTTCACTGAAAAAGCATTGGGACAGCATTTTAAGTGTAGGCCTCCGCAGACATTGTGCACAGGATTCTGACACATTATTGCTATTTCTTTAATACCATGAGAAATGCATAGATCTATGCAACTATCATAAACCCAACATTCGTTTCCCTGTCTCAATTTCCTCAAAACTCCAGAACATTGTTTGGGCTGTCATCTGGGGCTTCTATTGCAGTGCCTAGCTTGTGTTCTGAAACATGGAGCCTTTTTCCCCCTCACAGTCCCTTGCTGAGGGAAGTTGGAGAGAACTGGTTTTCCCAAGGACTCATTTATTCTTTTGTTCCCTCCAAGTAAGGCCTATTCAGGTTCTGATTGTTCTTAAATATCAGCTATTGTGCCTGGTCTGGGAAGTACATAGAATCATAGAATATCAGGGTTGGAAGGGACCTCAGGAGGTCATCTAGTCCAACCCCCTGCTCAAAGCAGGATCAATTCCCAACTAAATCATCCCAGCCAGGGCTTTGTCAAGCCTTATCTTAAAAACCTCTAAGGAAGGAGATTCCACCACCTCCCTAGGTAACCCATTCCAATGCTTCAGCACCCTCCTAGTGAAAAAGTTTTTTCCTAATATCCAACCTAAACCTCCCCCACTGCAACTTGAGACCATTACTCCTCGTTCTGTTATCTGCTACCACTGAGAACAGTCTAGATCCATCCTCTTTGGAATCCCCTTTCAGGTAGTTGAAAGCAGCTAACAAATCCCCCGTCATTCTTCTCTTCTGCTAACTAAACAATCCCAGTTCCCTCAGCCTCTCCTCACAAGTCATGTGCTCCAGCCACCTAATCATTTTTGTTGCCCCCCACTGGACTCTTTCCAATTTTTCCACATCCTTCTTGTAGTGTGGGGCCCAAAACAGGACACAGTACTCCAGATGAGGCCTCACCAATGTCGAATAGAGGGGAATGATCACGTCTCTCGATCTGCTGGCAATGCCCCTACTTATACAGCCCAAAATGCCATTAGCCTTCTTGGCAACAAGGGCACTCTGTTGACTCATATCCAGCTTCTCGTCCACTGTAACCCCTAGGTCTTTTCTGCAGAACTGCTTCCTAGCCATTCCTGCTTCCTAGCCATAGAACTGCTCCCTAGTCTGTAACAGTGCATGGGATTCTTCCGTCCTAAGTGCAGGACTCTGCACTTGTCCTTGTTGAACCTCATCAGGTTTCTTTTGGCCCAATCCTCTAATTTTTCTAGGTCCCTCTGTATCCTATCCCTACCCTCCAGCGTATCTACCACTCCTCCCAGGCCTTGTCTACACTACAGGACTATTTCGAATCTACTTAATTCGAATTTGTGGATTCGACCTTATGAAGTCGAATTTGTGTATCCATACTAAATACACTAATTCGAACTTCTGAGTCCACATTAACGGGGCCGGCGTCGACTTTCGAAGCGGTGCACTGTGGGAAGCTATCCCACAGTTCCCGCAGTCCCCGCTGCCCATTGGAATGCTGGGTAGAGCCCCCAATGCCTGCTGGGGGAAAAAATGTGTCGAGGGTGGTTTTGGGTAACTGTCGTCATTGAACCGTCAATCACGCCCTCACTCCCTCCCTCCCTGAAAGCGCCTGCGGGCAATCTGTTCGTGCACTTTTCTGGTCAGTGACAGCGTGGACGCCACAGCACTGCAAGCATGGAGCCCGCTGCGATCCTCGCCGTTTTCTCCTCCTCGCACTTTATCGTCCACCTCTTCCACATTCAGCTGCTGAGAAATTGGGCTACTTTTCAATGGTTCTGCAAGCACTGGGGGACCATAGGGGACGTTTTACCAACATGAACGTCGTATGGCCGGGCAAGGTTCCTGATGCGTGTGTTCTCAGGAACTGTGGGCTGCTCAGACGCCTGCTGGAAGGTAGTTTCTTCCCGTACCACGAAATAACTGTTGTGGATGTGCATTTGCCTATAGTGATCCTCGGTGACCCAGCCTGCCCGCTAATGCACTTGCTCATGAAGCCCTATACAGGCGCCTGGGACAGCGACAAGGAACTCTTTAAATACCAGCGAGCAGCGTGACCTGTGACTGTTCAGTTTCTTTACAGAGAAGCTGAACCTGCCCCTGTTTCTTTACCCAGTTACTGTTGACTCTCCTCTTCGGTTAAATACCCCGTTCTCCCCGTTTCCTCCACTTCCAAGACACATGTAAAAATAAAATACATGTCACACTGTTACTGAGGAGAGGTTTCTTTATTCATGACTTTTCGTTAAAGGGTCGAAACTGGAACGCAGACTGCGGTGGGTAGGGTGTGCGCTGATGTAAAGACCGCCTCTAAACTCAAGGAATGACAGGCTCCTGCTCCTACAGCGGTCCGCATTGCCGGACTGCTTGTTTCAACGGAGCCTGCCATCCCTCCTTTTTGGGATTCTGTGTGCGGGGGGCTATGTGGCCTTGTGGCGGAGGAGGACGGATACAGATTCCTCTGCTGCGTGACTCAGCGGTCCACGACAAGGACCGCTGTATAAGATCTGTACCTGCCCTCCCCCGCTAAAAAGTCACATCCCCACCGCCCACACAGAACCTGGAAACCACCTCCCATACCGACCACGGTGCCTGCTGACTGCACTGTGTGTGTTACCCGCTGCTGATCCGGCCCCCGTGTCTGTACCCTGCGAAAGGTGCCTGTCCTATGCAATTAGCAACGCACTTCCCCACGCACCCCATTCAAACACAGTCTTCAGTGAAGAAACATGACGGAAACAGTACTTAACAGCAAAGTATTTTTATTACTTAAGTACACAGTTATGGGATGGGACTGGGATTGGGACTTGTTTGAGTCCGGAAGGGAAGGACTTATGCAAACGTAGGGTAGGAGAGCTTTTGGTTACTTGAGCACTCTGCTGGGGTGCAGTGACAGTATTCACGGCCCAGGGCGGGCATCCTCCTGGTTATTTGAGGTGAGGGGGGAATGTGACTTTGTGGCGGGGGAGGGCAGTTGCAGAGATACTGCCGGGGGCTCTGTCCTGCAGCGGTCCTGCAGAACATACACAAGTCGCCGGAGCGTGTCCGTTTGCTCCCTCAGTAGTACAAGCATTGCTTGAGTCGCCTGCTTGTGTTCCTCACGCCACCTCTCCTCCCATTCGCTGTGTGAGCGCTGGTACAGAGAGACTTTCTCCCTCCACTGCCTCTGCTGGTCTGCCTCGGCTAGGTAGCAGCCCACACATTCATCGAAAATCGTGTCCCTTGTCTTTTTCTTTCGCCGCCTAATCTTCGCCAGCCTCTGCGAGGTGGATGCAGTGGCAGGTCTGGAGACAGTGGAAGCTGTGAGATGGGAAACAGTTAGTTAATTCCTTGCAATGATACTTTTTTGCGAACAATTAACTGAGTCTAGGCTGTCTCTGTGAATTTTTTGTTGAGACCCCTGTGCCTGCTGTTGCACAAATCATTTGCGCGGTGGATTCTGGGTAAATGTCGCCAGTCATTCCTTCCTCCGGGAAAGCAATGGCAGACAATCATTTCGAGCACGTTTTCCATGAAATGCCCTGGCACACGCCATAGCGTGGCAACAATGGACCCTATTTTGCCTTTTGTGTATGTCACCGTATGTGTACTGGATGCCGCTGACAGAGGTGGACCAGCAGCGCTACACAGCAGCATGCTTATGCTTTTGCATGACAGCAGCGATGGTTACCAGGCATACTGCACCGTCTACCATACCATGAACTGGTAAGAAGACGGTAATAAGATGGTCATGGTTACCTGTCCTTTTGCACTGCGCCATTTGGTGCTGTCATAAGTGCCCCTGGTCGATCAGCCAGGGGCGCAAAAGCAAAATTTGGGAATGACTCCCCGAGTCAATCCCTCCTTTTTGGGTATCTAAAAATAGAATCAGTCCTGCCTAGCTTATGGGCAAGTGTACTAGAGAACCACTGTATCATACAACCAGAGACCACAGCTGCTCTCTGTCCAATCCTGCATAAATTTTGAGCTGAACGCTATTCACAGGGTGTGCTCCTGAAACAACCCCACCTGTTCATTCCATTCTTCCCCCAGCCTTCCTGGGTTCCAATACCATTGTCCCCCCACTTGTGTGATGAAGTAATATAGAATGCATGAATAAGACACAGGTAGTCATTTGTGAGAAATGAGTGGAAGGAAGCCTCCAGCTGCAATGATAGTCCAGAGATGACATTAAGGGGTGTGGAGGAGGGAGCCACTCATCCCTCTGCTAGTCCAGGGGCAATTGAATCTTTTCTTTACAATGAAGGGTGGGGGCTGATGGAGCTCAGCCCCCTGTTGCAATGATGAGGACGGTTATCAGCCATACTGCACCATCTACCATGAAAAATTAGCAACAGGCGGCCTTGACCGACCTGTTCCAAGCAAGTTGGTACGGTCATTATGGTTACCAGTCCTTTTGCACTGCCCCATGTGCCAATAGGCTGATGATGAGGATGGATTTCCATCTTATTGTACCATCAGCCATCCATAGCGTGGGGGGAGCAAGGATGTTGGTGTTGAATGCTGCACCATCGCGTCTATCTGCAGCATTCAGTACAGATACGGTGACATGTAAAAGAGTCAACAGAGGATTGTTTTCCCTTTAACTTCTGGGGGTCGGGGGGCTGCGTAAATTGCCGAGCTATGCCCCGACCCACCGTGGACACTGTGTTTGACCCTAGAAGCATTTGGAGATCAGCCAAGAATGCAAATGCTTTTCGGAGACAGCAGGAACTGTGGGATACCTTGCGTCCTCGTTCCCCCCTCCCTCCATGAGCGTCCATTTGATTCTTTGGCTTTCCGTTACGCTCGTCACGCAGCTGCGTGCTGAGTCTGTGCTATGCCGTCTGTCCGTTTATTTATTAAAAATACTTTGGACCAGGCGTAACGTAACATTTCTTCCCCTACTTAGATGCAGGAGTCTCCGAGCGAGATCACCGTGAGGACGGGCACTGAAGGAGATAGAGAGCGCATGCTGCGTGAAATCTAGCACGAACCACGGACCTCTGCAGCCGTGCTCTGGGAGGCAGTGCTCCCTGAATACCGCATGAAAGCCTCGCGCGGAAAAGTGTGCTACCACGGAGCACCCAATAAGGCAGCTCTCCCCAGGAACCTCCTGCTGATGCTTATCGATTAACGGCAGGAGAGCTTCGTGGCATTCTCCCAGGAGGATTTCTGTTCTATCACCATATATACAGAGACCTCCTTTTCACACACTTCAGATTCCTGTTATATTAAGAATAAAAGTTAACATGGTTAAAGCACTTACCGACAGATCCTACCCCTGATTCAGGATCCGGGTTCCTGGCCGGGGAGGGTTGGTAGGGGATCTCCGTGACGGTGATGAATAGATCCTGGCTGTCGGGGAAACCAGCGTTGTAAGCGCTATCGCCTGCCTCGTCCTCCACAAACCCTTCCTCATCTTCCCCGTCCGTGAACATCGTCGAGGAACTGTCCGTCGACACTGTCCCATCATCAGAGTCCATGGTCACTGGTGGGGCAGTGGTGGCAGGCTCCGTAGCGTCCGTTGGCCGCTTTGATTTTTTGGTAGGCTTGTCTGGGGTCCTTGATTTTCACGCGGCGCTGCGTTGCATGACGGCTGTATCCTCTGTCTGGATCATGGCTTTGGAGACCTTCTCGTAGGTCTTTGCATTCCGTTCGTTGGAGCGCAGCTCCGAAAGCACAGACTCCTCGCCCCACACACCGATCAGATCGAAGAGTTCCCGGTCAGTCTATGCCGGGTCCCTCTTTCTATTCAGAGATTACATGAACTCCTCTGCTGGAGAGCTCTGCATTGCTGCCGGTGCTGCGGAGCTCGCCCCGATGTGCAACCAGAACGTCAGATTCAAACCGCCCAGACAGGAAAATGAATTCAAATTTTCGCGGGTCATTTCCTGTGTGGCTGGGCAGAGAATCCAAGCTCGGGCTGCTGTCCAGAGCGTCAACAGAGTGGTGCACTGTGGGATAGCTCCCGGAGCTACTAAGTTCGATTTCCATCCACACCTAGCCTAATTCGAACTAGCCATGTCGAATTTAGCGTTACTCCACCTGCCGGGGTGGAGTACCAAATTCGAACTAAAGAGCCCTCTAGTTCGAATTAAATGGCTTCCTGGTGTGGACGGTTGAGCGGTTAGTTCGAATTAACGCTGCTAAATTCGAATTAAAGTCCTAGTGTAGACCAGGCCCCAGTTTAGTGTCATCTGCAAACTTGCTAAGAGTGCAGTCCATGCCACCCTCCAGATCATTAATAAAGTTATTGAACAAAACTGGCCCCAGGACCAACCCTTGGGGAACTCCGCTTGAAACCAGCTGCCAACTAGACATGGAGTCATTGATCACTACCCATTGAGCCTGATGATTTAGCCAGCTTTCTAACCACCTTATAGTCCATTCATCCAGCCCATACTTCTTTAACTTGCCGGCAAGTATACTGTGGGAGACTGTATCAAAAGCTTTGCTAAAGTCAAGGAATAACACATCCACTGTTTTCCCCTCATCCACAGACCCAGTTATCTCCTCATAGAAGCAATTAGGTTAGTCAGGCATGACTTGCCATTGGTGAATCCATGCTGACTGTTCCTGATCACTTTCCTCTCCTCTAAGTGCTCCAGAATCGATTCCTTGAGGACCTGCTCCATGATTTTTCCGGGGACTGAGATGAGGCTGACTGGCCTGTAGTTCCCCAGATCCTCCTTCTTCCCTTTTTTAAAGATGGGAACTACATTAGCCTTTTTCCAGTCATCAAGGATCTCCCCCAATCGCCATGAGTTTTCAAAGACAATGGCCAATGGCTCTGCTCTGGTACACATCTGCCAACTCCTTTAGCACCCTCGGATGCAGCGCATCTGGCCCCCATGGACTTGTGCTCATCCAGTTTTTCTAAATTGTCCTGAACCAGTTCTTTTTCCACAGAGGGCTGGTCACCTCCTCCCCATACTGTGCTGCCCAGTGCAGCAGTCTGGGAGCTGACCTTGTTCATGAAGACAGAGGCAAAAAAAGCATTGAGTACATTAGCTTTTTCCACATCCTCTGTCACTAGGTTGCATCCCTCATTCAGTAAGAGGCCCACAATTTCCTTGACTTTCTTCTTGTTGCTAACATACCTGAAGAAACCCTTCTTGTTACACTTAACATCTCTTGCTAGCTGCAAGTGTGATTTGGCCTTCCTGATTTCACTTCTGCATGCCTGAGCAATATTTTTATACTTTTCCCTGGTCATTTATCCAAACTTCCACTTCTTGTAAGCTTCTTTTTTGCATTTAAGACCAGCAAGAATTTCACTGTTAAGCTAAGCTGGTCTCCTGCCGTATTTATTATTCCTTCTTCATATCAGGATGTTTTTTTTTCCTGCAACCTCAATAAGGATTCTTTAAAATACAGCCAGCTCTCCTGGACTCCTGTCATAGGCTTCACCCCCACTCTGAACTTTAGGGTACAGATGTGGGGACCTGCATGAGAACCCCTAAGCTTAATTACCAGCTTAGATCAGTATGCTGCCACCACCAAATCATTTAAACAACCGTTTATGAGTCATTTGGGAACTGTGTCTTCCCCCCCAAAATATCTCCCTCCCAAATATTATAACCCTTCCCTGGGTAGCCTTGAGGGACTTCTCCACCAAATTCCTGGTGAACACCGATCCAAACCCCTTGGATCTTAAAACAAGGAAAAATCAATCAGGTTCTTGTTTTAATTAACACAAAGGGGTAAAAGAAATACCTCTGAGAGATTCGCATGCAAACTACTCTCACAGACAACAAATTCAAAACACAGAGGATGTTCCCCTGGGCAAAAACCTTAGTTACACAAAAGAAAACCCAATTTGGTTATCCCTCTAATGCAAAAAGACAAAGTCACAAAAGGAAATAAACATAAGCTAATTCATTCCTTCTCTAAGGGCAGGTCAATACTTACCTGCCGGGTCGACGCGTAGCATTCGACTTCTCGGAGTTCGAACTATCACCTCTAATCTAGACGCGATAGTTCGAACTCCGAACGCGGTCCCGTCGACTCCGGAACTCCACCACCACGAACGGTGGTGGCGGAGTCGACGGGGGACCCGCGGACTTCGATCCCGTGGCGTCTGGACGGGTGAGTACTTCGAACTAAGGTAGTTCGACTTCAGCTACGCTATTCGCGTAGCTGAAGTCGCATACCTTAGTTCGACCCCCCACCCTAGTGTAGACCAGTCCTAATACTCACTACCCTGGTTGATTCCTGGATCTTTTCACTCCAGCACAGAACTTAAACTAACACTGAGACAAAAGAAAACTTCCCTCCTTCCTCTTGAAACATCTTGTCCCCCCATTGGTTCCTCTGGTCAGATGTCAGCTAGGCTAGGTGAACTTCTTAACCCTTTACAGGTAAAAGAGGCATTAACCCTTAACTGTCTGTTTATGACAACTCCTTTCCCTTCATGTTATTCTCCCAGGGAATCCTGCCCATCAGTTCCCTGAGGGAGTCAAAGTCTGCTTTTCTGAAGTCCAGGGTCCGTATTCTGCTGCTCTCCTTTCTTCCTTGTGTCAGGATCCTGAACTCGACCATCTCATGGTCACTGCCTCCCAGGTTCCCATCCATTTTTGCTTCCCCTACTAATTCTTCCCTGTTTGTGAGCAGCAGGTCTACAAGAGCTCTGCCCCTAGTTGGTTCCTCCAGCACTTGCAACAAGAAATTGTCTCCTGCACCTTCCAAAAACTTCCTGGATTGTCTGTGCACTGCTGTATTGCTCTCCCAGCAGATATCAGGGTGATTAAAGTCTCCCATGAGAACCAGGGCCTGCGATCTAGTAACTTTTGCTAGTTGCTGTAAGAAAGCCTCGTCCACCTCATCCCCCTGATCTGGTGGTCTATAGCAGACTATCACCACGACATCACCCTTGTTGCTCACACTTCTAAACTTAATCCAGAGACTCTCAGGTTTTTCTGCAGTTTCATACCGGAGCTCTGAGCAGTCATACTCCTCTCTTACATACAATGCAACTCCCAACTTTTCTGCCGTCTGTCCTTCTTGAACAGTTTATATCCATCCATGACAGTACTCCAGTCATGTGAGTTATCCCACCAACTCTCTGTTATTCCAATCACATCATAGTTCCTTGACTGTGTCAGGACTTCCAGTTCTCCCTGCTGGTTTCCCAGGCTTCTTGCATTTGTGTATAGGCACTGACGATAACTCGCTGATTGTCCTGCTTTCTCAGTCTGAGATGGGAGTCCTCCCCTTGTGCTTGAAGGCTTGTCAGCAATGGTGAATACACATAGACCAGAACAATGATACAGCAATATTCATTGAAAGAACTACATAATATCAACCAAAATGCACAAGTCATATATAAGTTTCCCAAATCATCACAACTAGCTCTTACCAATTTCTTCTAAGAGAAAGTTAACAAAATATGTGATCTTCCCCCTTCATGCAGCTTGCCTTCCCTTCTCCCTGACAGCTCTCTCCACCTTCTCAGACACAGAAGTTTCTTGGTTGCTCTCCTTCTCTAAATCCTCCGCTTGGCCTAGTGACCACATCCTGTCTCCTGATCTCCCTCATGTCTACTCTCATCCCCTCCCTGATACTTCTCCTTAATCTCTCACTCTCCCCTGGCTCTTTCCTTCACAGTACAAACATGATTTAGTCTTTCCTATTTTAAAAAGCTCCCAAGTATCTCCAACTACCACCTCATTTCTCTTCTACCTTTCATTGCTAAGATCATTGACCATGCTTTCTACAGTTACTATCTGGAGGTCCTCTCCTCCAATTCCATTCTAGGCCCTCCCTTAGTTTCTGCCCCTTTCACTCAATTAAAACTGCTCATACCAAAGTCTCTAATGAGCTTTTCCTAACCAAAGCTGGCAACCAGTACTCCATCCTCATTTTTCCACACCTGTCAGCAGCCTTTGGCACAGTTCATCATGCTGTTTTTGAAATTGTGTCCTCCCTTGTCTCCTGTATCTCTGTCCTCTCCTGGTTCTTCTATAGAAGAGGTCACCAATAAAATGTAAACATTTACTACTGCTTAGAATAAATACTTTCCAATGTTATAAATCCAAAGTATAGTAAATGCAGCAATAAAGCCAATACTGAGCCATTGTGCGTACTTCTCACCTAATTGTATTTTTTATTAAATAGAAGTGAGAAATGAATATCAAGAGTCAGAACCTCAGCTGACATAGATCTAAGTAGTTGACTGATCAGTGCAGTTGATAGAGCTAGTCCAATCTCATCCAGGGGAGTATCTGGCCCTCAGAGTAAAAATGTAAACCAGGAATAATTGCGAACCAAGACTTTTCCTTTTTCTATTTAAAACCTCTTTTGAGACCTCGTTAAATAAAGTCATATACCTAGCTCACTGCTTGAAAGGATTGTTCTGCTCCAAAAAGGGACTCTCTACATGGCATGACATAGTTCCATATTTATTGTGTCTCAGTTATTTCCAGATAAGATTTGCTCAATTTACAGCTAACAGGATGTAGTTGCAACTTTCGCATTGAAAAACGTAGCCTGTGATCTGAAAGCCAGGCTCTTTCATCCTGCTGTGCACATAAAAAAATAATCTACTACTGTGGTGGCTCATAGTGTATGTGATCCCTATTCTTGTGATGAAGTTTGGGTCTTTGAAATTTGAGTAATATGTGCCTAGATAACACATTGATAAAGATTTTTAATAAAACAATAATGTTCAAAACAGCTACCCACTGTACCAGGGCTATTCATCAGCCATCGGTGGCAGCTCAGGAGAGCAAGAAAGAAAATTAAATTGTTATATATGCAAGATAATGGATGCTTGACAATGACATAATCCACTGAGTGATTTATCTAGCACACTCTTCTTTCACTGCTCCCAGAACCGCTGACATAATATTTTCACAGCAATAAATGGCAGTCTTCCTGACAGAACAGAACAGCAGGGGGAGCAGCTTCAGCAGTGGAGTGTAAGGTAAAGGGTTCAGAATGTTCAGTAGTGCAAGGTAATGCACATTGTAAAACGTAATCCCAACCCTACATACAAAATGATGCGGTCTAAATTAACTGTTACCACTCAAGAAAAAAACCTCTTGGAACCATTGAAAGTTCTCTGAAACCATTTGTTCAATATGCAGTGACAATCGAAAAAGCGAAGAGAATGTTAGGAACCATTAGGAAAGGGTTAGATGATAAGACAGAAAATATCATGATGCCACTTTATAAATCCACGTAAGATCACACCTTGAATACTGTTTGCTTTTCTGCTCGTCCCATCTCAAAAAAGATATATTAGAATTGGAAAAAGAACAGACAAGGTCAACAAAAATGATTAAGGGTATGGAACAACTTGCATATGAGGAGAGATTAGAAAGATTGGGACTGTTCCACTTAGAAAAGAGATAACTAAGGGAGACTATGATAGAGGTCTATAAAATCATGAATGGTGTGGAGAAAGTGAATAGGGAAGTGTTACTTGCCCTTTTACATTACATAAGGACTGGGGTCACCCAATTAAATTAATAGGCTGAAGGTTTAACACAAATGTAAGGAATTACTGCTTCACACAACACATAGTTAACCTGTGGAACTCATTGCGAGGAGATGTTGTGAAGGCCAAAAATATAAATGAGTTCACAAAGAATTAAATAAGTAAATGGAGGATAAGTCCATCCATGACTATTAACAAAGATGGTCACAGACAAAACCCTATGCTTTGGGTGACCCTAAATCTCTGACTGCCAGAAGCTGGGACTAGACAACAGGGGATGCATCACTTGATAAATTGCCCTGTTCTGTTCATTCCTTCCAAAGCATCTGGCACCAGCCACTGTCAGAGGATAGGATACTGGGATAGATGGATCATTGGTCTGACCCAGTACGGCCATTCTTATGGTGGTTTGAAAAAGGGGGAAGGGCAAAAGGAGATTTGTAACTTGAGTCCCTGGACAGATTAGGATCGCAATAGGGAGCAGAGTTCCTCTCCTTCCTTATGCCCTGGTATGTATCCTGCAAAAGGTTGGAATCAAGGTAGAACTAGTATTCCACCTCTTCTTTGCACCAGCCAGGGAATCTGGCCAGCCATGGAGGAGGGAGTATGCAGCACTGTCTTCATGTGTGGAACAGTATGTGTTGGTGTTCTGCCAATGAACCTGAAGGAGGAATTCTTGCTGTGCCACCCAGAATTCCTCCTGGAGACTCTGGCAGCAGTACTGCCCTTCCACATTGTACTCTGTCATGCATGAATGTGCTGAGGGCAAAATCTAGCCCCAAGTCTGTATTAGTGTTTTCTACATAGTGATGAAATTCGCTGCTCAGTACTTGAAATGTGTGTTCCTCCCATCCCCTTCTGTACCCAATCCACAGAGGATATGAGTCTGATACAACTCCCAGCTATAGGAATTTGCCCTTGGCTCAAGCTGCTCACTCTGAAGGTCACAAGTAAAGCTGGGAAAATAACGATTTTTTTCACTGGCAATTAAAAAAAAAACAATTGCTTTGTGTTTACCCCAAACAGTTTTTGGTGTTTTTTGGTGACCCAAATAAATAAAAAATAATGTCTGTACTGGAAGGAAACAATTGGTTTATCTGAAATGAAATGTTTTGTTTAAATTTCAAGGTTTTCTTTTCATTTTCTTTTCTTTTTCTTTTTTTTTGGTGGGGGGAGGTTTGATTTATTTATTTACTTGCAAACTTTTACTTTTTAATTATTTTTAATAAAATTGAAGGGATTTTCAAAACTAAATGTAATTTTGAATTGATAATATGAAAATAAAATATGTTGATGTTTTGAAAAAGGGATCTATTTTTGACACAAACAATTCAGTGAAACTGACAGGAATTCACAAAACATTGCAGTGTAGCCGAATTTGCATTTTTTGCCCCCCAAAAAGTTTCTGAAAAAGATTTTACCCAACTTGGTCCCAGTCATGGCCAAAATGATGGTCATCACGGTAGAACATGAGAAGATGCATGATTATACTAGACATTCTGGGCAAGATACTAGAGCCCATCCATTGCCTTCAAACATCTAGGATAAAACACCAACTAGAAGAAGATAATGCTCCAGAAATCATAGTGAAGTGTTTCATTGGTTTTGTTCCAATTTTTTAAAGCTTTCTCAAGAATATTTTTTCACTTTTTTTAATGTTAATGCAACATATGCTTTTTTAACCTATTAGACACTGAAGGAAAGCAGCAGTTCAATTCTGTCTTCTTCCTTTAAACCAGCTGGCATTCTATCAACTACAGGCTGCCTCTGGCACAGCCAGAGGTGTCAGAGATCATTGTACCTAAATATATAAGGTATTTTTTTAAATATATATTGTTTCAAAAGTCTTTTAAATAATAATAAAAAAGGTCTTTCTGTGACCTGAAAAGAGCTCTGTATAAGCTCAAAAGCTTGACTCTTTCACCAACAGAAGTTGGTCCAGTAAAAGATATTACCTCACGTACCCACCTTGTACCTGTGAAATGCTGGGCAGTTTAGAGCCCACTGGTATTTTCCTTCTGACCTTATTTCAGTGCTCATGGCAGTGGCATCCAGAAATTAACAGGTTTAAATAGCCCTCTTGAGGGAGCAGAGACATTTCAGCTGATGCAAATCTAACAGCAGCTGCAAACTTGGACATCTGACTGACTCCTAAACTTAGTATGGAGTTAACTTTAAAAACAAAGCAGATTAAACAAATGTAGCTGGAGAAACATTTTAAAGATGTTTTCCCCATATTTTTAACTCCTTTTCACAAGTTTAAAAGTATGAAGTGGAATAAAGTAGCAAACTGGTTGACTGCCGCTGGTTATACAGGTGCAAAGCACATCAGCTAACCAGCGATCTTCTTTCATTACACTGGCTATTTTAGGGCTTGATCCTATCGTCACTGAAGTCAGTGGCAAAATCCCCATTGACTTCAAAGGTGGAGGATCAGAGATTTATTAGGTAGCATGAGATACAACTAGGAGCCTGGACTCCTAGGCATGCTTCTTGCAATCTGTTTTACATGAACAGACACCTATCCTGTGCAGTGTCCCACTGAAGACAATGGGGCTCCATGTGGGCACAGGGCACCACCTGTGCAGAAAAGCTTGCAAGACCATGACATTCAGTTCTATTCCTGGCTTGCTAATAACTCATTGTGTAAGCTTAAACAAGTCACTTAGGGTAACATTTTCAAATACACGTATATTACTTTGAAAATGTTACCCAAACAATTGTTTTTTAATTGCCAGTGGAAAAAAAAATAGTTATTTTCCCAGTTTTACTTGCGACCTTCAGAGTTAACACACTTGTATGACTTAGACTCCTAAGTCACTTTTGATAATGGGACATAGGGCTTGTCTGCATGGGACACTCAGGGAACTTTATCTGAATTAGCTATAAAAGTGGATTAGGGCTTGACTGCACTTGACATGCTACAGCAGCAAGCTGTCTGTGGGAGCACTTCAGCGTAGAACTACCTACACCAACAAGAGGTGGTAGCTAGGCCAACAAAAGAACTCTTCCATTGACCTAGTGCTGTCTACACTGGTGGTTTGGTCAGCCTACCTATGCCTCTCAGAGGTGTGGATTTTTCCCACCCCAACCAACATAGTTAAACTGACCTAATTTTCTAGTCTAAACCAGGCCCAAATGTTCATCTAGACAAGCCATGAATTAAGCTAAACAGAATAAAAGCCTCTTAAATTCTGAATAAGAGTGTCCCAAGGGGTTTCATGCAGTTTAGCTAATCCACTTTAAATTCACACCTTTAATTAATTCAGGTTAGTTTTACTGATTGGTCCCATGTAGACAAGCTAAATCACTTATGAACTTTTGAAAATTTCCCCTTACTTCCAGATTTCTTTAAAAAAAAGTGCCTGCTAATTTTGGCTCTCTCAGTTTTCAGGTCACAAACTGGAGATACCTAGATGTCTTAAGCTGGGGTTCCAAAAATTGAAGCATCCAATATTAGTGTGCACTTTTGAAATATGTTGGCCTTAACCTCACTATGCCTGGAGTTTCTCTCTGTATAATATAACCCATGTGTAGCAGGGTGGACCCCTGCTCCGGCCTTGAAGGGGTTAAAAACAGCCCTGGGAAGGGGCCAAGGCTTGAGAAGACAGGCTGGGCTGATTGAGGAAGTGGCTGCAGGTGAGGCCACGCTCCAAACTGAGCAGCAGCTGGCCCCTATAAAAGGCCAGGGAAGCCAGAGGCCAGACAGTCTCTCTCTGCCTTCAGAGAGAGAAGGGCCTGGCTGCAGGGAACTGAGACAAGGTACCTGAGTGAAGCAGGGCTGGGGAAAGGCTGAGGAGCTGGGGAGCTCCAGCCTAGAAAGCCCCAGGCTGCGGCCTAGCAAAGGGCCAACAGGTACTGGGGGTTGCAGAGGGCAGCCCAGGGGTAGGCCAAAGCAGCAGGTCCAAACCCCTTTGCCTGTGATGAGTAGGCTGATACTGCAGTCTGCCCCAGAGTGTGGGGCTAGACAATGACTGGCAGTAGCCAATACTGAGGCAAGGTGGGGCTAGAGGGTGGGGGTTCACCAAGGAGGGGAAACCCAGAGAGAAAGGGGTTACTGCCAGGGGCAGCACTCCATGTAAAAGGGCACCGGGTCCAGGGAGGGACACGGGGGCCTGAGGACAGGTGGATCACCAGCCTGCAGAGGGCGCTCCAGCACTGGAAAAGAGCTAATTCCCGGAGTCACCAGCAGGAGGTGCCGCAGGGGTGAGTCCGGCCCGTCTACACCATGACAATCTAGCTCACAAGGGTGTTGTGAGGCTTAATCAACTAATGTTTGTAAAGTGCTTTGAGACATTCAGATTGAAAAGCATTATAGAACTGCAAAGTATTATTTTGAGCCATGATTAATGAAAACAAATTAATGGAAGTATGTATATGTGGTTGCCTTGTGATTCATTCTAGCTAAATAAACCTGAATGCACAAATACAAGGCTTTGTTTTGGTTTTTTTGGTGTTTTTTAAGAGCCATCACTACAGCAAGTGTTCCTACTTAATGGAATATGAATTTTGCTGGCACAGAACTATTTGGAATATTCAGACAATTGGCTGCCAAAACATATTGTGTTTTTCTTTAAATATATGAGAGGGTGTCCTTGCTAATTAGGTTTGAAGCTCCTACGGCTAAGCCTGTCATAGCTAATTTCATTTCCCCACAGTAAAATGGGCCTAGCAAGTCCTGCAAGCCCTAGGGTCTTGGCATGTGAGGTGGCCTCAGCAGGTTTTTCTCCTAACTCACTGAACTGAAGGCACATAGGACGCAATTAATATTTACTCTCAAGGACCAAAGGGTCATTGACCATGAATATTATTCAAGTCACAACTTTAAAATCTGTCATGGCTCACATGTAGTGATTTCCAGCGTCCAGTTTTTTGTGCATATTCACATACGTTATGTTCTCTCTTTCTTTAGTATCTGTAAGCATCATCAAATATTCTTGGATTTGGGGTCTTGGGGGCTCTCAAGGTTAATTTCAATCCATAAAGGTCTATGCTGTTAAACTTGAAGACAATGGGCCAGATTCTCCACGGCTTTGCAATACCATTTCCACCTATGCAAAGGAAGTGTAAAATGCTACCAACTACTTTGCACAGTGCCTACAAAAGGTGCAACACAGGCCTGGTCTACACTACGTGTTTATACCGAATTTAGCAGCGTTAAACCCATTTTACGCTGCACCCGTCCACACAACAAAGCCCTTTATATCGATATAAAGGGCTTTTAATACCGATATCTGTACTTCTCCCCGACGAGGGGAGTAGCGCTGAAATCAGTATTGCCATGTCGGATTAGGGTTAGTGTGGCCGCAAATCGACAGTATTGGCCTCCGGGAGCTATCCCACAGTGCACCATTGTGACCGCTCTAGAAAGCCATCTGAACTCAGATGCACTGGCCAGGTAGACAGGAAAAGCCCCGCGAACTTTTGAATTTCATTTCCTGTTTGGCCAGCGTGGAGAGCTCATCAGCACAGGTGACCACGCAGAGCTCATCAGCACAGGTAACAATGCAATCTCCTGAGAATCGAAAAAGAACTCCAGCATGGACCGCACGGGAGGTACTGGATCTGATCACTGTATGGGGAGAGGATTCTGTGCTAACAGAACTCCGTTCCAAAAGACAAAATGAAAAAACATTTGAAAAAATTTCCAAGGCCATGATGCAGAGAGGCCACACCAGGGACTCAGTACAGTGCCGTGTGAAAGTTAAAGAGCTCAGACAAGCCTACCAGAAAACCAAAGAAGCAAACGGAAGGTCCGGGGCAGGGCCGAAAACATGCCGCTTCTACACTGAGCTGCAAGCAATTCTAGGGGGGTCCACCACTACTACCCCATCCCTGTCCGTGGATTCCGAGGTGGGGGTGGTAATCGCAGCCATGGCTGAGGATTCTGAGGACGGGGAAGATGAGGAGGAAGAGGAGGACGAGCTTGTAGAGAGCACACAGCACTCCATTCTCCCCAACAGCCAGGAGCTTTTTCTCACCCTGACGGAATTACCCTCACAGCCCTCCCAAGCCACTAGCCCAGACAACGAAGCCATGGAAGGGACCTCTGGTGAGTGTACCTTGTAAATATAAGACATGGTTTAAAAGCAAGCGTTTTTTAATGATTAATTTGACCTGAGGACTTGGGATGCATTCGCGGCCAGTACAGTTACTGGAAAAGTCTGTTAACATGTCTGGGGATGGAGCGGAAATCCTCCAGGGACATATCCATGAAGCTCTCCTGGAGGTACTCCAAAAGCCTTTGCAGAAGGTTTCTGGGCAGCGCTGCTTTATTCCGTCCTCCATGGTAGGACACTTGACCACGCCATGCATGTAGCAAGTAATCTGGTATCATTGCATGACAAAGCCTAGCTGCGTATGGTCCCGATGATTGCTGGCATTGAAGCAACATCCGTTCTTTATCTCGCTGTGTTATCCTCAGGAGAGTGATATCGTTCATGGTAACCTGGTTGAAATTCAGGAATTTAAGTAAGGGGACATAGATGGCCATTCCTATTGGGCTGTTTGCCTGTTGCTTAAAAGAAATCCTTCCCTGCAGGTAGCCAAGCGGGGGGAAGGGGGGGTGCGATTGGTGCTGCTTTTTTCCGCATTTGGCTAGCAGTGATCTTTCCTGCTACCAGCCACGCGGTTGTGGGGGTGTGTGGAAAGGGGGGTGTTTAGCAGTGATCTTCCATGATACCAGCCACGGGGTGGTTTCTGCTGCTGCACGTTAACAGGAAAGAAGCAGCACTCAATGGGCTTTGCTTGCTATTTGGGAAAGGAGGGCGCTGGATAGATGAAGGCTGCAGAAGACGAAAGACAATGGCTTACCATGGCCGCATGCAAGCAGAATTCTGATGACTAGACCTGCGTCTGTGATCTGTAACACCAAAGCCGCAGGCACTCAATATTAAGATGAAAACGCATGTGCTATGTAAGGTGAATAGTGTTGTTCACCGTGAAAGAGTATGACCATTGTTCTCTAAAATGTATCTTTTTAAATACTTCTCTCCTTTTTTCCCTCCTACAGCTGCAAATTTTTCAAGCATCCCTACTCCGTCCCAAAGGCTTTCTCAGATACGGCGGCGGAAAAACAAGACGCGAGAAGAAATGTTTTCGGAAATCATGGAAGTGACCCGCAATGAAAGAGCACATCTGAATGAGTGGAAGGACGTGGTAGCAAAGTACAGTAAAGATGCCAGTGACCGTGAAGACAGGAGGGACGAACGTGAGGACAGGAGGGACGAACGTGAGGAGAGGAGAGATGCTCAAGATGAGAGGAGAGATGCTCGAGATGAGAGGCGGCGGCAGGAAGATCAGCGGTGGTGGGATGCAACTCTGGGGCTGCTGCGTGATCAAACTGACATGCTCTGGCGTATGGTGGAGCTTCAGGAATGGCAGCAGGATCACAGAGTGCCGCTGCAGCCCCTGTATAACCACCCTCCCCTCTCACCATGTTCCTTAGCCTACTCACCTGCCAGATGAGTAAGAACTCGTTGGGGTAGGCTCTGTGCACCTGCCCACTCCACCCCAGTGGACAGCCCAACCAAAAGGCTCTCATTATTATGAAATTATGAAATTTTTATAGTGGCCTTTTACTTTCCTACTATTCTCCTCCGAAACCCCACCTTGTCAGTTCTCTCCCTCTTTTTATAATTAAGTAATAAAGAATACATGATTTTTAAATGAGAGTGACTTTATTTCCTTAGAGAGCAAGCTGTGATCGAAGTGGGGTGGTGGTGGCTTACAGTGAATGAGTCAATCAAGGGGGGGAGGGTTTCATCAAGGAGAAAGAAACACAACAGTCAGACTGTACCCTGGCCAGTGATGAAACTGGTTTTCAAAGCTTCTTTAATGAGCACCGCTTCCTGGTGTGCTCTTCTAATCGCCCTGGTGTCTGGCTGTGCGTAATCAGCGGCCAGGTGATTTGCCTTAGCCTCCCACCCCCGCATAAAGGTCTCCTCCTTACTCTCACAGAGATTGTGGAGCACACAGCAAGCAGCAATAACAATGGGGACATTGGTTTGGCTGAGGTCTGAGCGAGTCAGTAATGTGCACCAGCGCGCCTTTAAATGGCCAAATGCACATTCTACCACCATTCTGCACTTGCTCAGCCTGTAGTTGAACAGCTCCTGACTACTGTCCAGGCTGCCTGTGTATGGCTTCATAAGCCATGGCATCAAGGGGTAGGCTGGGTCCCCCAGGATAATGACAGGCATTTCAACATCCCCAACTGTTGTTTTCTGGTCTGGGAAGTAATTCCCTTGCTGCAGCCCTTTAAACAGAGTAGTGTTCCTGAAGACGCGAGCATCATGAACCCTTCCTGGACATCCCACGTGGATGTTGGTGAAACATCCCTTGTGATCCACCAGTGCTTGCGGCACCATTGAAAAGTAGCCTTTGCGGTTTATGTAGTGGGTGCCCTGGTGCTCCGGTGCCAAGATAGGGATATGGGTTCCATCTATCGCCCCACCACAGTTAGGGAATCCCATTGCAGCAAAGCCATCCACTATGACCTGCACATTTCCCAGAGTCACTACCTTTTGTAGCAGCAGCTTAGTGATTGCTTTGGCTACTTGCATCACAGCAGCCCCCACAGTAGATTTTCCCACTCCAAATTGATTCCCGACTGACCGGTAGTTATTTGGCATTGCAAGCTTCCAGAGGGCTATTGCCACTCGCTTCTCAACTGTGAGGGCTGCTCTCATCTTTGTATTCTGGCGCTTCAGGGCAGGGGAAAGCAAGTCACAAAGTTCCATGAAAGTGCCCTTCCGCATGCGAAAGTTTCGCAGCCACTGCAAATTGTCCCACACCTGCAAAACTATGCGGTCCCACCAGTCTATGCTTGTTTCCCGGGCCCAAAATTGGCGTTCAATGGCTAGAACCTGCCTCATTACCAGCAGGATCTCCAAAGCACAGGGGCCCGCAGTTTGACAGAATTCTGTGTCCATGTCCTCATCACTCTCATCGCCGCGCTGCCGTAGCCGCCGCCTCCTCACCTGGCTTTGCAGGTCCCGGTTCAGCATTGAGTGCACGAGAATGAGCGAGGTGTTTACAACATCCATGATTGCTGTCTTGAGCTGAGCAGGGTCCGTGCTTGCTGTGCTATGGCGTTTGCACAGTTCACCCAGGAAAAAAGGTGCGAAACGGTTGTCTGCTGCTGCTTTCATGGAGGGAGGGGTGACGCTGTACCCAGAAGCACCCGCGACAATGTTTTTTGCCCCATCAGGCACTGGGATCTCAACCCAGAATTCCAATGGGCAGGGCAGACTGCAGGAACTATGGGATATCTATGGGATAGTTATCCACAGTGCAACGCTCCGGAAATCGACGCTAGCCTCGGTACATGGATGCACACCGCCGAATTAATGTACTTAGTGTGGCCGCGTGCATTCGACTTTATACAATCTGTTTTAAAAAACCGGTTTATGTAAAATTGGAATAATCCTGTAGACGTACCCACAGTGAGGAATTCGATTCATTCACTACAATCCCACTTATTTATTAATATGTGTTTATTTTTTAATTGATGCTAAGATTCTTTTATCAGTGAAATCTGATGTCCCGCAAACATGGGCCAAATTTGGTAGTTCTCACTGAACACATTCTCAGGCCAAAAGCCTCATTGAAATCACAGGAGATTTTATATGAATAAGGGGAGGGATAGCTCAGTGGTTTGCGCATTGGCCTGCTAAACCCAGGGTTGTAAATTCAATCCTTGAGGGGGCCATTTAGGGATCAGGGGCAAAAATCTGTGCGGGGATTGGTCCTTCTTTGAGCAGGGGTTGGACTAGATGACCTCCTGAGGTCTCTTCCAACCCTGATATTCTATGACATAAGGAGGTCAGGACATAGAACAGCTGCTCTCTGATTAGACAACAAGCTTAGTCCTTAACCCTGGACAGACTGTGCCTTCTTCCAACACATGGATGTAAATTGGCATCGCTCAGCATCAGCTGTGGATTTACTTTTGTGTAATAACTAAAAGTGGGCCCAAGTAGCAATGTCTACTAAACTAGTAAAACAGAAATGTGTTTCCCGTAATAGTGTGTCATTATACATTATTCAATTAAATAAGTAATTACAAAAGAACACATGATTGGTGCTAACTAGAGTAGAGCATGTGTCTGGAAAAAAATGTTGATTAATTTAATAGTATTCACCAAATAAATAGCTTGAATGGCTTTAGTACATTCTAATTGGAAATCTCAGCAGTAAGAGCAAAGTTTGCATGAAGAAAGAGACTGGGTTGCCATCCCAGTTTGCAGCTGGTCATTCCAGGTGAAAGCTATAGGCCTGCTGGTGGGGCTGAGTGGAAGGGGTTTGCACTACCATTGTTTGTACTGTATCTGGTCTATGAAGAGAGGATTTCTGTTCCTAAAAGCTGCTGGTCTCTCACTTTGCATTCCTACAATATTCATTTAACTCACTGCTCCCTCTCGCTAATCTGTCTCTAGTTTCTTTGTCCCATTCTACAGAATTTATCAGAAAATGATATCCCTACTACAGAATTCTATAAAATGGCTAAGAAAAACCATTATAAGATATCATTCTCTATTTAACTCAGTAGAATTTTGGAGTAATTTCTATATAATCCTATTACATTTCATCCCCATTATATTTCACTGGACATTTCCAGGACTTATTAATACTAATACAATTGTTTATTCAGCAGTTACTCTTAAAGATTTGCCATTTTGCATTAAGTAACAGATACACTTACTTCAGTATTTCCAGTATTCCTTATATTTACTTTATAGAATACTACAAATCTGGAGGGAATACTATTTAGCTATGAGGCAACAGCAAGTTTTCAAAGATGACCATTATGCCCTTTGGTTATTATCTGAGACCCCAATCCTGCGAAAACTTATACACCAGAAGTGAATGGTACTAGCCACACTGTGTGAAGTTAAGCATCTACATATGTTTTTGCAGGATCTGTGACCTGAATACATATATATTGCAATTGTGATTTTTTTTTTCAGTAAGAAGTATTTTCATCTTTAAAGGAACCAGCAGCACATGATGACAGTGTTGTTTGGGTGCATCAAGAAGTTTTAAGGCTGTTGTTCCCCAAGTTCAATAAAAACTGTCTCACCTCTACCGTATCAATATAATTCCATATAAAACCTCCTTAAAATAATATTTTTACTTGTATGGAATATTCTTCCATTTTATGACGTTCTCTTTATAGATGCCCATTTGGATGACAATAGTTAAACAGATTTTTTTCTCTTCATTAGTGTATGTAACTTGTATAGGACTTTTAACCTTAAATATTCAAAGTAGTATTCAGGGTTTTATCTACAAAACTCCCACTTTGGTTAAAAGGATTCAGGCTTCTGTTTTATAATAGGCATTACTGTCCAATTGCAATTTGTAATGGTTCTGTAATTACAAGACCATATTCAGAGTCATTATAATATGAAGCACAAATTCAATTTTGATGACTATGCACTCATTCCATTTATCATTATTAAAATTGTATGAAAAATAAATAATGTGGATACTAAGTAACCATTCTTCAATTCCAAATATCTAAATCATTTTAAAACAATTATTTTTTTCACATTACCAAAAGCACTAGCTTGGGACAAAATAGCTTTTGTAACTACAGTTCCAAACAGAATCTGAATAAGCTGATCATAGGGAAAAAACACACTCTATATGCTAAATGTTAGCCTATCTTCAGAATGATTAGAAAGTAGAACTATCTTAGACATAAACTGTAGCAACTTTCACAATAAATTTTCCAGACATAAACTGGAGCAACTGGTTACATGTCACCATGAGCTCTTCAAATATTGTCACCCTTGGAATGATATAAAGGCCAATATAACATGTTGGATGCAATGAAAAAATTGTAACATGCAATTGCTATATTTGAACATTAGAGGGAGTATTTTGGATTCCCATGTTTATCAGGGCAGTTAATTCAAACCAACTGCTACTAATCCATTTGAAACAAAGATATTACCTGCGTTCAAGGCCACTCTCTCTGAAGTTTGCATTTTGAGGACTACTTTAGTGAAAAACCTGACAATCAAAATGGAGGATGATGCCCTTCAGTAAATGGGAGAATGGTTCCTTTTGACAGGAGACTGTGTAAGAAATTTTACACTAAGTAATTTGGCTAACAAATGCTCTCTCCTTTTGTTCATCCTAAAAATGGAGTAGTTTCTCTACAGAGACAATGTGGCTGAGGGAATATATTGTATCGGACCAACTTCTGTTGATGAGAGAGAGAAACATTTTCCAGCTTACACATCTCTCTTCAGGTCTGTGTAAGCTCTAAAGCTTGCTTCTCTCACCAGTGCGGTCCAATAAAATACATTACATCACCCACCTTGTCTTCTAATATCCAAGGACTAGCATGGCTACAACAGCACCAGTTTCTCTAGGTAGCTAAATGGTTAAATAAGGCAGGGGTAAAGGATTTCAATAATTTTCTGTAGCTGGAACAGGTGTACATGCATTCTCTTTTCTGTTAATGGCCTTTCTTATCACCAGTAGCTCTCCATTTCCTTCCAGTCTCTTTACATCTCCACATCTTTTCAGTGACCAGAAGCTGTCCATAACTTTCCATAGCCTCGTGCTAATTCAGATCTAGTCCATGTCAGTCATGAATGATAGTTATTCTTCCTCTTATTCACTCCCAGTGGAGCATAAGGCGTCAACCATTTTCCTCCATTCATTTCGTTCTTGAGCGAGGCAGCAAATTTCATCCCACTTCATTCCCATGCCTTTCATTTCCTCTTCAATGGTCCTTCGCCACGTCCCCAATGGTCTACCTCTCCTCCTCCTTCCTTGTGGTGTCCATCGTAGGGCAATATGAGGGTATCTATCAGCACCCATTCTCAACACATGCCCCAACCATCTCCATCTTCATTG
This sequence comes from Mauremys mutica, assembly GCF_020497125.1. Taxonomy (NCBI): domain Eukaryota; kingdom Metazoa; phylum Chordata; order Testudines; family Geoemydidae; genus Mauremys; species Mauremys mutica. The sequence continues at coordinate 187,589,669 of NC_059073.1, read as the reverse complement.
TTTGGCTTCATCCACTATGTTGTTAATGCCCGTTAATCGGCTCACTTCAACATTGGTGATACGCTGCGGCCAGTGTATGTTAAGAATTCGCCTAAGACACCTTCCTTCAAAACCCCGAAGCCGACTTTCTATCTTCTTGTTGGTCCTCCATGTTTCCGCCTCATAAAGCAACACAGAGCGGACGTTCGACCTGTAGATCTCTACCTTGGTTTTCATTTGCAAGATGGCCGACCTCCAAATGTTCTGAAGTCTATAGAATGCAGTTGCTGCAAGACCGATTCTGGTAGATATCTTCTTCTGAATATTACCATCAGCCGATGTGTAACTACCAAGATATTTAAAATCGTTCACCTCCTCCAATTCTACGTCACATACTACTGTCGTCGTCGAGCTGGCTGTTTTTACTTTCGTTGTTTTGCTCTTACCGGCGTGGATATTAAGTCCCACACACCTTGCTGCTATATCTACTCTATCAGTCTTCTCTTGGAGGTCCATCTGAGAGCTTGAAATCAGGGCGATGTCATCCGCAAAGTCACAATCTTCAATATCACCAGAGGGTCCCCATGCGATCCCTCTTGGCCTATCTTCGGTGGCTTTCCGCATCACCCAGTCTATAACCACAAGAAATAGGATGGGCGAAATAACACATCCTTGTCTAACTCCCGTTCTCACATGGAACCACTCGCTCCGCTGTCCTTCATGGCGAACACAACACTTATTATCGGCATACATATCTTTGAGGATGTTAATAACTTTCGGAGGGAATCCATATGTTTTTAGGATATTCCAGAGAGGTGGATGGTGGACGCTATCAAATGCCTTCTCGAAATCAAGATAGTTAATGAACAGTGGCGAGTTCCATTCAAGGGATTGTTCCATTATCATACGTAATACAAATATCTGATCAACGCATCCTCTCCCACTCCTAAATCCTGTTTGTTCTTCCCTCAGGACCTCTTCTACTGCTTGTCTTATTCTCTGTAACAAGAGAAAGAACAAATTAATCGATGGGCAGAGCATTTTAGAGAGACTCTAAATAGACCAAATCCTGAAGAGGTAGTTGAAATAGAGGAAACGAGTTTTCAGATGGAGGTAGAACAAGGGCCTATCACAGAGCGAGAGATAGAAGAGGCCATTAGACAGACAAAAGAAAATAGGGCACCAGGCGAAGATAGAATAACCGCAGAAATGCTAAAAGCCGACCTGAATATGAGTGCCGGGATTCTAGAGGAGCTATTCAACAGGCATGGGAAGAAGAGAAAGTACCTGAAGCATGGAAGAAAGGTATCATTGTGAAATTACCAAAGAAGGGTGATTTGTCTTTGTGTGATAATTGGAGAGGTATAAACCTGTTATCAGTGCTCGGGAAGGTTTTCTGCAGAGTCCTGTTACAGAGAATATGATAGTTATTACCACCTGATAATTGCTTTATAGTTCCTGTAAAATACATAGGTGGTCTTACGTAGTGTAGGTGTTACAAATTATTTGCCTGACTCTAGTTCTATAGAGGGGAAAAACGTTTTCCCATCCCACAAAACATTTCAAGATTTTGTCTGTATCCAAATGAAACGGAAACCTATTGAAATGATTGTTTGTTTGTTTTTTTGGTGGCAAAACCAAACACACAATTCCCCCACTCTGCCAGCAGCAATAAGGCTTGGAGCCAAGTCAAATTTTATTGTGCTAAGAGTACATAATATTGAAGAAACTGTTTTTTACACTCGTAATTGTATGGGAGAAAGGAGGATGTCTCCTCAGGGATGAGTGGTATAAAAGCCCTAAGGGGCACTAACAGACTTAATATGTCTGGGTTGCAGAGTGAATAAATAATTTTAATCACTTTTGTTAAGTCTTATATTGCCAGTCATGGAAGAGGTCTGGACATCACATTAATTGTAGCAGAGCAGAAAGATCCCTTTGGGTTTACATGTACTTTGTTTCAACATAAGGCTAATAACCAGCAAGTTAACAGCAAAGATTTAAAGGGAACAGCAATGAATTGTTTGCTGTTACTCTGCAATGCTTTAGAGACACAGCACAGGTGAAAAGCAGAGCAGCATGAACTAGTTATAAAGGAAATTAAGAATATTGCAAAGCAGGCAAAGGACCTCACTACTAGGTGATCTTGAGCAGGTTCAGAATAGGAAGCAGTGATTTAGAAAGGTTGCCCTCCATCTCCAAAGCAGTGCCCAGCTATGGAAAGAAAAAGTTTTACCATACAAAGATAAGGATGAGGAACTTTGAGATTGTGCTCAAAAACTGGAGATTCATAATACAGATACTCAGAATGAGTTGGCTGAGCTTCATGATCTTTTATGTGAAGGGAACCAGAGTTTTAGTACAGAAACTCCTCTTTTAGATGATGGTTTTAGATGAAGGTGATTTGATGGTTTTGGAAATAAAAGAAGACAGTTTTGTAGGGAGACCTTGTCAGAGACTTAGACCTATGGCTGTGATTTCACCAAGCTATAAGCTGGTAGAAGTACAGGGACAAATGTCCAGAGCTCAAAGATTGAGAACAAGCAGACTCTGATACAGAGAGTAGTTCAAGCCCTAGTCATGACAGCTTGGTTTGTGGCAAGACCTCTGGTTTTGCAACTGGACCATCAGGAGTCTTTGTTCCACATTTTAGAGTGGAGAGTCCTCAGCACCAAGAACAGGGTAGTCTCTGGACCCCAGGAATGTCAAATGACCCTTCCTTTCTAAGGATAAAGATTTTTTTTTAGCACTGCTACAATAGGCATGTTGTGAAACAGCAAGGACATTGCTAGATGGGCAGAACAGAAGTGGCTTTCCTAACCCTGCAGAATCTGGTACAGAGCAAGGCAGATAGTTCATCTTCAGCCCCCTAGCCTATCTTCCACAGATGGGTATTAAACAGCAGTACCTCAAAAGCTGATGGTGAAGATCCAGAGGGATCAGATGAGGGACCTTGTCCTGTGTCAATAGTGGATATTAAAACATTAGATTTAGTACCTAAAAAAGCTGGTCAATTAAAAAAGGGTGATTTAACTTCTTTGTATGCTAGGCAATTTGAAAGTAATAGTTGTATGTTTCAATTGGACAATAGGGACCATTTAAATGCTTTGGAGTTAACAGTGTATCCTTTTGGGGGTATGCCATCCAGACCAGATTTTCAGTCAGGAGCTAAGGATTTTGTTGACACACTAGGTAAAAGGGAACAGATTTTATATCGGGACAGGCAGGGATTGCACAGTCAGCAAATATTAAAGAAAAGAAAGATGAGCTTCCTCATGCCGATCATCAAAAGTTAGTTGCAGCCTGGGATAGCACTAACATACAAGGAGATGTCAGTTGTCCTCAGTATGTGGATTTATTAGTTAATAATTTGTTGTTAAAAAGAAGGTAGCTTTGCACATGAACAAGGAATCAATACTGAACCAGGCACTGGAGCTGATGATTAAAGCTGCTGAGACAATAGCTGAAGAGTCTGCAGTCAACAAGGGGTAAGAGAAGAAAGCTTCCTGTAGCTGTAGGTGGTGTCCAGGTTGAAGGACCCAGCTGTGCCCCTGCAACCAAAACCTCAACAGTGGAGGAGAGGTTTGACCCCTCTCAGTCTCAGTCTAGAGGCAATGCTAACAGTCAGCCCCTGTGCAGGTCCCTGCCAAGGTTTAAAAAACAGGAGCTGTGGGCACAGAAACTCTTTCATCCACCTAATCAAGTCCTTTGGCTTGCGGAACCCCTTCTTTCATGAAATCGAGATTCAAAATCTCCTCAGTCATTTTGAGGGGAAGTCATGGGAGCCCATGAGTTCCTATCCAATATGATTAATTGAATCAATGGGATGATATGGAGGCAAAAAATTGCAAAATGTATGATGCTTTTGTAACTCAAGAGGATGAACTAAAGTGGTTACACAGGCAATTGGATTCTGAAGAGGTCGAGTCCAAAGAAATTCAAAAAAGAAATCCAGTAGCTGCCTCCTCTCTAAGGGAATGTGATGCCTGATTTTCTGAATTGGTTTATCAGGCCCCCGAGTCCAAAAACCAGGTAATGCAGGGGAGAGGATACACATTCACCAGATGCCACCAGACCTCACTGTAACATGTATAGGCCTCCTTAGGTACAGACAGTGCAAGAACATAAACTGTATCAGCTCCCATAAGGGTCCATTACGTAATGTTTATTGTTGATAGAGAGGCAAGGTCATCTAAATTAAATGATAGTCATCCAGCCATGCCACCCTTGGCAGGAAGCGGAGTCATGTCTCCTGAGACTTTTACAAAACAAGGCTGTCACACCCACTGATAGTCTGCAGGAAACTTATGCAGGACTCATGTGTTTGCTCTGGCTAAGTTACTAGAACCACACAACCCTTTGGGAGTATATTTTCTTGTTTGTTAGACTGTGGTAAAAAATGGTGGGAAAGAATCCCTTGTGATTTCAAAATTACATGGGCCATATCCCTAATAGTTATGCACAGCTGGAAGATTATGTAGTTATACTGTATTTTGACTCTGTGGGTATGTCTACACTGCAATTAGACACCCGTGGCTAGCCTGTGCCAGCTGACTTGGACTCAAGGGGCTCAGGGGCTGTTTAATTGCAGTGTAGCCATTCAGCCTGGTGAGCCTGACCTCTGGGACCTTCCCACCTCTCAAAATCCCAGAACCCAGGCCACAGACTGAGCACCACAATTAAACAGCCCTTTAGTCTGAGCCCCATGAGCCTGAGTCAGCTGGCACATGCCAACTGTGGGTTGTTAATTGCAGTGTAGGCATGCCCTGATTGGGTGTGCAAATCTGTTATGTTCTGGGGTGCAATCCAGACCAGTGAGGGGTTATGTCACAGCCTGCCATGTAATCCTGAGTGCCTCAAAATGCTCTGCTACTGTAATCCTCTTGTCTGGATGCTTCCATACAACATACAAGCATGCACCGGATGTCTTTAAGCAGATCTGACTCAGCAATTCTGATTCCAGTGGCCTGCTTGTCATGCCACCACTGCACCCTGGCCTCCACCAAATTTGATTACACTTAGCAAGATGGCCCAACACCCCCCAGTCCCAAATTTTCCCAAGCTGTGTGTTCTGCAATATCCAGCCCTCTCCTGGACTATTCAGATAGAGATTAAGGTATGCTTGTTCCTTTAAAGATATAATACGCAGAAGCTTGCCGCATTCATTGATTAACTTTATATCAAACAGCACAGGGTTGGTTTAGATTAAAAATAAAAAAATCTTATTAACAAATGGAAATGGAATTTTAAGTGAGATCAAGTATAAAAGAGTTAGAAATGATTACAAGCAAATTAAAGTAAAATGATTTCTAGAGGCTAAGACTTAATAAAATAAGCTACAGCCTTTCTTCAAGGTAGTTTCTTTACCAAGCTACCTTCTTGCAAGATGGTTGACCAATGTCCTCCAATCAAGAGCTCACAATGTCCAAAGTGCTTGGTTCTTTTGTCTTCTTAGGTGAAAGATCACTTGGGATTCTCTGCTCCTCTCTTTTACAGTCCAGTGAACATTTGAATTGAATTATTCTGAAGTTTACAACCCTCACCTCCCATGTAAAGTTCATTCAAGCTGTGAGGAAGATAACATAGAACTTCCTGGTGAAGGAAGTTTCATGCTGCTTTTTCCCCTGCTGGTGTTTGCGAAAATGCAAATTGATCTGTTTCCTACAATCTCCTCCCCCTGCTGTCTTCTTCATGGCCCTGTTTACCTTCTCTGTAATTTGCATTCTCATTCTCTTAATGTGCCTTGGAGATGCCTTCCAGGTGGCCATAACTATATTCCTTTATCTAAGGAGGAGTAACTTTAGCCCTGCCTAGCAGACACACTTTGATAACATAATTTCCCATGTTTGTTATCTTGAATTTGTCACCAGCACATACACCATTCAATAATATTAAAGATCAGTATGTTATTAGCTTTCTATTGATATCTTCCATGACACTTTTTACATAGAAGTTATGACAGTGAGTTAGGTACACTGAACTGGTCAGAACAGCTGAAACTCTCTACTAGATACCAGCATTCCCCTTGCCCTCTTGCACTGTGATGCTGTTAGGGTCACAAACTTCTTAGCAGCATTTTTACCCTTCTGGCTTAGAAGTGATTTTACCTCTACTGATGGCTCCATGGTAAAACGCTCTGTGTTAGTGTTTTATTATAGTGAAGCTACCCATTTATTTACAAAAGCTCCTTTGGTTAAAAAGGTTAGGCTCACAGTGGAACTGATCCATTTGCCATCCAAAATCTGAAAGCTGATTTGTTGTCTAAGTAAGGAGCAGCAGGAAAAGATCAGTAGGTGTGTAATCAGATTACAGTAAAACACATCCAGAACCTGTGATCTCCCTAGAGGAAAAGGTTCAGACTGTTATTCCAAATAGAAGAGAACTGAAAAAGCAGGATCATGTTTTGAGTTGGACTAGTCAACAAACACATGCATTAATGTGCCCAAGAGCTGAGTAAGAGATTGGATTAGGAATAATCTTTGGTCTGTAATTTACCCTTCAAATGCTTTGAAGAAATTTTTTAAATTGTTCAGATTTAAATGTACACCAAAAATGATATTTTTCTATGAGTGATGTCTATTGCTCTAAAAAGAAAGCTTATCTATTTGGTTCATCAGAGAACTGAGAAGACCATCCAATGATTGTCCACTTTAGGATGGACAATCCCACTGTGGGGGAAGACATTCATGAGTATGGCCAGACTTGTCTGGTTTGTGCACCAAAAAATCCAACAGGAAAAAATATGTTGTTTTGAGGCCACAGAGGCTTGAAGGTCCATGGAATACTTTTGATATTGTAAGACCCCTACCAATTACTCAGAAAGAAAAACAATTGTTAGTTGTTATTGATCCTTTTTCTAAAAAGGTGGAAGTTTTCCCAATGTGAACCAACACCTAATGTTTTGGTGGAACTTGTGTATTGTCACTGGGAATTACCAGGTAGATTCAGACCAGAGGATCTTCTTTTTCACCAGAGATGTTTTGAATCCTGTAAGACTCTGTCACATCCCTTACCATCCTCAGTCACGTAGGCTGGTGGAACAAACAAATTGTACCATCAAAATAATGTTGATGAAATTAGTGGAACTGAATGGAAAAAAATGGGGTATGTTAGTGTCTATGATTCTGATGGCTTTGTGAGCTACTCCGGTAACTTTTATTGATTGTTCCGCATTTAAAATGACTAGAAAGGAAATTAGGCTTCCTAAATATTTAATGTAGTAAGTCCAACTCAAATTGAGGTAGTAAAAATTGATGTTTATTCTCACTTTACCTATATTCACTACCAGAGATTAAAAAAAATAGGTGATTCTTCCAAAATAATTGGAAGAAAGCCCTAATCTCCATTATGAGCTAGTGGAATTAACAGAACTGCCTTTTTCAGACTGGAAAAGAATATTCCCGCTCTTCAATGATCCTAGGTGGGAGTTTGCAAAACGTGTGTCTTGGGAAAATGCACAAGTTCTGACTAATGATATTGCCTATGGTACTTGGGAGAATCAGATGCAGTGTGTAAAATCTGTGAAAGGTGGAATGCTAACTTTAATCAATTAGAACTCAAGGATGAAGGAGAATATGAAACATATTCAAACTAGGCCTTCATATCTTGTTTAAATAGTAAATATTTGATTTTGGGTAAAGGTCACATTGCCTTTAGTTGAATATGATTATAACAGAGGAAAACAATTTGTTCTCAAATGGACAAAGGTCCAGATAGTGGTTATATATCCACTTCAATCCCTGGAGTATTGATTAATCAGGTTCAATTTATGCATGTTTCAGTGGTTTTACATTTTTCTAGTTGGAAGATAGTAGAATTTTCCTATTACAAGAATACCAAAGTAGCCTCATTCTTTTCAGTATTCCTTGTTGATAAAATAACTATTTATCAGCAATGAGTTTAAAATATGTCAAATTTGAGACTTGATCACAATCTCGATTCTCCTAAAAAATATCAAGGAGAAAGGGCTGAACGTCTTAAAATGTGTCAGAAATTGTCCATTGGAGCGATTAGGAAATTGTGATTAATGACACCTCATCCTAACCATAATTCTTCTTATTTAAATAATACCTGCACTGTGTCTACATCATTATGTGTGTCTTTTATGGCTTCACTACCAGTATTTGGCTTAGACACAGATATGTTTACTAATACAGCAATCACTTAGTTTATAGGCCATCTCCAAGAAGATCTCTTTAAAGAAAGATTGAGGACCTCCCTGGCCTGTACAGCATTATGAGACACAAACATGAAAACCTCTGCACATTGCCTGTTGCTCTGTAGAAGGGCTCCAGTACATCTGTCACTGTGATACGCTTAAAGAACTCACACCAATCTGAGGCCAAGAGGAGTGGACATAACCTAGGTCATGTTATAAACATGTTTGAGTAAAAACTGGTTTTGACAAGTGTTGTAAATAAGATGTTAATGCTTTGGAAAATGCTATCTATATTGATAGTTATGGCATTCAGGCAGATATTAATAAAGATAAGGCTTAATGTTAAATACACAATGGGAAAGCAGAAAATATTTAATAATGGCAGTGGAGGGATAAATATGGCAAAAGTTGGATTTAATGTTAATTAAGAGGCATGATTATTAAAGGGCAGTATACTAATTTCAGATTAGGTGCATCCATCCACCATCAAGGTAACATTACAGAAAGTATTTATACCCATTTGCCTCATTCAGGGATTGCTTACCCTTGAATGAAATGTTTCATCTTAGAATGTGAGTATAAATGCAGTGTATGGTTATATTGTAATTCCTGTATTTAAAATAAAATCTGACAAAGTCTTTAATTTTATCACTCATTGAGTCATTCATGGTCCTCTACTAAATTAAGTTTTATGGATCCACCTTAAAGAATTCAGTTTGGTATTATTCCTTATTTTTAAACTATTGATTGGGAACAAATAAATCAAAGGCTGTAAGTGGTCAGGACACTCACCTGGGATGTGAGAAACCCAAGTTATTCTTGGCTATTCTGGGATTCTTGGCTATTCTGGGATATCTTTCTCTCTCTCTCTTCCCAGAAATTTTCTCCTGGACTTGAGGAAAGTTTCAGTGAAACTGGTATGTTCCCCCCAAAGAGTTTCAGTTTCAATGAATTGGCATTTTCTGGAGAAAAAAAAAACATGTCATCAAAAAATTCTTGGCCAGCTATAGTTATATATTTGAAATATCTTAAAATTTCAGTGGATTGTCAAACATTTTGATATAGTTGGATATAGATGATTCTCCATTGCCTTGCACCTTGAGAAGTCATTTTCAACTTTATAAAGCAGATTTTAAAAGCTACATTTTTATATAATAGCATTTTATATTAATTCTGTCCAGATGTAAATATCATTAATAATAGTACTAATAAGGTAGTATTTATTGTATTGTATTACTTTGTAGCTATCATTCTCTATGATGTGCTAATCATGCCTACTGAAACTATAGCCTTACAGGCTGCTTAGAAATTACTTCAATTTACAGTCATCCTTAAAATCTTGTAATCCCTTTTTTCTAATTCATGTCTGGCATCATTTTAGACAAAGCCAAAAGAAAAATGAGACTTTAGTGGCAAAGTTTTGACTTTCGCAATGAAAAGGCTGAAAGTCAGAGGAGCCAGTGAAGATACTACAACATTGTGGCTACGTTTTAGGACTCCGAAGTCCATAGGTTTTGTCTCATGAAATTCGTAAAATCATAAATTTTATAAGCATGTTTTAAGTGGCTCATAAAAAAGAAAGTGAAACCTCCCTTTAGAATTTTGGGGGAGACATGGAGTGCTCCTGTCTATAAATAAATCATTTCATAGCCAGCTTTTTAAGTGTCTCCTTGAGAATAGATACAATTTCAGTGATGTGCCAGGAGAAGGGCACTGAAATCCCCCAAGAATTACCGTCTGCTGACGACTCTAGTTGCAAATGGAATGTCTCTCTACAGAAGTGAAATTATCACTTTTTTTTTAAGCAAAGAGAAGATATTGGAAAAGGCATAGTTACACCAAGGGAATTTGTGTAGCGATGCAAATTGACTGCTTGAAACAAACCCAAAGAAAAGTGTGTTCTATGTTTTAGTATGTAGGGAATTAGTGACTTTTTAAACTTCCCACTGTGATGCTATAAATATGCTGTCTCTAATGCTGCCAAAGCTTATTGAAACCCCCTGGTAGGTAACTCCACAATACTCCATGCACCATGAAATTCAATTACACTTAAGAAAATTAGGGTAGAGTTTAATTACTTGTGTGCACTTTGGATGCGCACACATTCCTAATAAGCATGTGTTTTGCTGAAGTCCTGACTCCCAGACTGAATGAACTAATTCCCTCACACATTGTACTTTTAGTATTAGCTGTGTGTAGGTTGAATTTAATTTAATTGCTGAAGATTCTTTATGTTTCTGGCAAAAATCAGAATACTCTAGTGTCTACTTTCATGGCGAGATCCCTATATAAGTGGTTGCTGCTGACTACAACCAACCTATTAGAGACACTGTAGTCATCTGTGCTGTCTGTGCCCAACACCATTTAAAGTTATAATTAAACCTTCTTCGTTTAAGACACACTGGGTCAATTTCTATGTTCTCTTACACTCACCTTGATATCCCTGATTCTCTTTGAATCCTTCTTGAATTGTGGACACCAACACTGAACACAGTATTCCAACAGTGGTCACACCGGTGCCAAATACAGAGGTAAAATAACCTATTTCTTCTTGGGATTCCAATATTTCTGAATCAGAGGATTGCATTAGGTCTGATGGCCACAGCATTATACTGGGTGCTCATGACCCCCAAATCTTTCCCTGCTTCCGAGGACAGTCCCCCATCCTGTAAGTACAGCTCAGTCTTTGTTTCTAAATGTATATGTTTACATTTAGCAGTATTGAAATTCATATTGTTTGCTTGCTCCCTGCTTACCAAGCAATCCAGATTTCTCTGTAGCAGTAACCTGTCCTCTTTATTATTTACCATGCCCCAAAATTTGGGTCCATCTCCAAAATTTATCAGAGATTATTTTGTTTTCTTACACTTTCTTTTGGAAAGGATGAAGACAGGATCCATGGAGTTGGATTTACAATTAGAACATCTTTTCTGAAACAACTTCCTGACCACCCCGTTGGCCTGAATGAACGGCTCATGAAACTTTGATCCCACCTGAATTCTTTACAACATATATCTGTCATCAGTGCCTATGCATCTACATTGACAAACACAGAGGAAAGCAAGTAGCAGTTCTACACAACGTTTGTCTCTCCACCAAACTGAAGATCTACATTGCAATGGTTCTAACATCTCTCCTGTAAGTATCTGAGACATGGACTCTTTAGAGATGGTACATTAAACAGCTTGAGCAATTTCACATTCCCTCCACTCAATAATGAGCACTTGCTGGCAGGACAGATTGACCAATATTAAGGCCCTTGAGAGAGTAAACACAACCAGAATTGAAGAAATGCTATTGAAAGCACAACTTGGGTGGACCAGACATGTCATCAAAATGGAATACCACCATCTCCCAGAAGAGATCTTGTATTGGGGAGCTGAGGCAGGGGAAAAGAAAGCAGAGTGGTCTGTATAAGCACTTCAAAGATAATATGGCAAAGTGCCTGCTTCTCCTCAGCTGACTCAGTCCCTTTTTGCCTTGGAGACACAGGCTTAGGCAAAGCAAAGTCCTTCCCGGTCACGCAGGGTCTGACTGATCCTTTTCTCAGTCAGTCCCTTGCTGTTTTTCTCCCCTTCTGGGGACAGAGCGCAGTCTTCCTTGCTGGAAGAGAGTAGAGTCTTGCTGCACCTACTCGCTGGCAGCTTCTCTGCTTCTCTTACTCCCCCCCTGCTTCCCTTCCAGGGAGGGTTTAAAAAGGTCTCCAGCAATTGGGGCCAGCTGAACCTATTTAGTTCCCTGGTAACCCTAGTTCCAGCTGAACCTAATTTCTCCTTGGCTATCTCTCCCCATTGGATAGGGAGCGGCCTTTTAACCCCTCTGGGACTAATTACTACCCCTCCCTTGGTAGCTATTTGTCCTGGGTTTGCCACATATCCCCCCTCCCCCTGCTCAACACTATGGGGTTGGGCTACTTGGGTCGGAAAGCAGTGCACCCTCGACAGGCCATCCGCATTGCCATGTTGGGCTCCAGACCTATGTCGTACTGTGAAGTGGAAGGGTTGAAGCGACAGAAACCATCTCGTTACTCTTGCATTTTTGTCCTTGTTTTGGTGCATCCACTGCAAAAGGGCATGGTCCATGACCAGGGTGAACCTCCGTCCAAGTAGATAGTATCGGAGGCTTTCTACGGCCCATTTTACTGCCAGGCATTCCTTCTCCACTATGGCGTATTTCCGTTCCCTAGGTAGGAGCTTCCTACTGAGGAAGAGGATGGGATGTTCGTCATCTCCGACCATTTGTGAAAGCACCGCCCCCAGCCCTACTTCAGAGGCATCCGTTTGTAGGATAAACTCCTTCCCCCAGTCTGGGGCTACTAGTACGGGGTCTGTGCAGAGGGCCGTCCTCAGAGCTGCAAAAGCGGCTTCGGCTGCAGCAGACCATTTTACTATGTCTGGGCCCCGAGCTTTGATTAGGTCCGTTAATGGGCATGCCCTGGTGGCGAAGTGGGGAATGAACCGTCTATAGAACCCCACTAGTCCCAGGAATGCTCTGACCTGTTTTTTCCGGAGTGCTCGGGGCCACTTCTGTATAGCTTCTAACTTGTTGAGCTGGGGCTTCAACACGCCCCTCCCCACTATACACCCAAGGTACTTGGCCTCAGCTAACCCGATTGAACATTTGGAGGGATTTGCAGTCAGTCCTGCCTTCCTCAGGGTGTCTAGGACTGCTTCTACCTTCTCCATGTGTGTCTCCCAGTCGGGGCTATATATGATGACGTCATCGAGATAGGCAGCCGCGTACTTTCCATGGGGTCATAACAGTTTGTCCATTAGCCATTGGAAAGTAGCGGGGGCCCTATGGAGTCCAAAGGGGAGAACAGTGTACTGATATAGTCCCTCTGGAGTTGCAAAGGCCGTCTTCTCCTTGTCGGCCTTAGCCAGGGGGATCTGCCAATAGCCCTTAGTAAGGTCAAAGGTAGACATAAACCATGCCTTTCCCAGTCTGTCAATCAGTTCATCTATTCTGAGTATAGGGTATGCATCAAATCGGGACACCTCATTCAGCTTGCGGAAGTCATTGCAGAACTTCATACTGCCATCCGGCTTAGGCACTAAAACCACAGGACTGGACCATTGACTATGAGATTCTTCGATGACTCCTAAGGCCAGCATCTTCCTGACCTCTTTCCTAATCTTCTCTCTCTTGGCCTCCGGGATCCAGTATGGCTTGACGTTCACCTTCACTCCAGGATCTGTGAAGATGTGATGGTGAACCTCCGTAGTCCTGCCTGGCTTTTCTGAGAACACATCCAGGTTGCGTTTGATCAGGCTGATCACTTCTGATCGTTGTTCCAGAGTCAACTCCGGGGATATTCCCACCAGGTTGGGCTGATTGCCTTTAGGGGATGGTGCCCCCAGAGCAACCACCGGAGCTCCTCTATCCTGCCAAGGTTTCAGCAGATTTACATGGTAGATCTGCTCCAGCTTCCGGCGACCTGGCTGTCGGACCTTATAGTCGACTTATCCTATAGCTTCTATTACCTCATATGGCCCCTGCCACCTGGCCAGGAGCTTGCTCTCCGCTGTGGGTATGAGCACCATCACCCGGTCCCCTACCTGGAACTTCCGGGTCATTGCTTGACAATTGTAGTAGATCCGTTGTGCCCCTTGGGCCTTCTCCATGTGTTCGCGCACAAGGGGGGCTATTCGGTCTTTCATCTGCAGCACATGTTTCACAACGTTTCTCCCCGGGTTCGGCTGTTCTTCCCAGTCTTCTTTAGCCAGGTCCAGTATGCCCCTGGGGTGTCGACAATATAACAGCTCGAAGGGGGAGAATCCAGTGGAAGCCTGAGGAACTTCCCGTACGGCAAACAGTACATAAGGCAGCAGGGCGTCCCAGTCTTTCCCGTCACGACTAATCACCTTCCGTAACATGTTTTTCAATGTCCTATTAAAACGTTCGACGAGGCCATCGGTCTGGGGATGGTAGACCGATGTTCTAAGGGTCCATATGTGGAGCATGGTACATAAGTCCTTCATCAGTTTAGACACAAAGGGGGTCCCTTGGTCCGTCAGGATCTCCTTAGGTATTCCTACTCTGGAAAAAATCTGGACTAATTCTTTGGCTATGGTCTTGGACATGGTATTCCGTAGGGGAATGGCCTCGGGGTATCGAGTGGCATAATCTAGCACTACCAGGATGTACTGATGGCCCCGGGCTGACTTCTCCAATGGCCCTACTATGTCCATAGCTATTCATTCAAACGGAACCTCAATGATTGGCAGAGGTACCAGAGGGGCCCTTAAGTATGGTCGGGGCCCATGTATTTGGCATTCCGGACAGGAGGTACAATATCGCCGGACGGCCGCATAAATGCCTGGCCAAAAAAACCTCTGTAGAATCCAATCGAGGGTCTTATCTACCCCTAGATGGGCCCCGAAGAGATGACTGTGGGCCAGATCCATTACCGCCCTCTGATGCTTCCAGGGGACCAAGAGTTGTTCTATGACTTGCTCTTGGATGCGGACTACTCTATATAGCAGATCCTTCTTAATCATATAATATGGCCCTGGGCCCTTAACTCTCCCCTCCACTGGGACCCCATTTACCTCGACTACTTCCTTATGAATATTGTGATATAGGGGATCATTGGCCTGATCCTGCCCAAAATTCCCACGTGCGGTCCCTATTTGTCCAAATTCAGGGGGGTCTACCTCCGTCTCCCCCTCGGGGAAAGCCCCTGGGGGACCAGGTCCAACCATAGGGTTGTTGATGGCCGACCCAGTCCCGCTGTCAGCTGAGCCCCTTCTTTCTCCTGCCAGCATAGACTTCAGGTACTGGGTTCAGATCCTCGTCCCCCTCCTTTTATCCGCCCTCTGTTCCTTCCGAGTTTTCCTGGACTTCCCCAGCGGAGAGAACAAATTCTGGCTAAACTCATGGAAGACGGGGGGAGGGTCACCTATCTGGGCCACACCTTGGGTCCCAGGGTCATTATTTTCTTCTACCTCATCCCCGGGAAGTAGGCCATCAAACCCCGGGAAGTCTCGTCCGATAAGGACAGGGTAGGGGAGTTTCGGAACTACTCCCACCGTCAACTTAGCGGGGCTTCCGAGCACCTCTATGCTTACGGGGATGGTCGGATAATAGTTGACATCCCCATGCACACAGGATATTCCCGAGCGTTTGGCCTGGGATAGTTGGCCCGGCCTGACCAGCTTCCCTGAGACTAATGTGATTGCACTTCCCGAGTCTATTAATGCTGTGGTCTCTATACCGTTCATCTTAACGGGCCTAGTGTATCTATGAGGGACCATCACAACCCCGACTAGACTTATTAGTTCGCATGGTCCCCCTATATCTCCCAGTTCACATTGCATAGGCTCTCCTAGATTTGGGCATTGGGCAGCAATATGCCCCAGTTTGCCACAGGCATAACATCGGTATCCCGCTCGGGGCAGCCCCCTATTTTTTGGGCTGCTGGGATTTATCCCCTAAGTCTTTCTCCCCCAGTCCTCCTGTCTCTCCGGGACTGCCGGCTGCTCTTCTGTCTCCTTCCTCCCCTCCACTGTCCGGCCTGGCGCTAGGGCAGACCGGGGCCTCGGTGCAGAGACTGGTCTCCGATTCTGGCACCTTCCTTCCCCGGTGGTCCGAGAAAGTTCTTGGGCTGCTAAATGTCTCTCTATGAGAGCAACTAGTTCATCATAAGAGGAGGGATCATTTTGGCGGACCCACCCTCGTATGTCCGGCGGCAACCCCCTCATGTACCTGTCCAATACCAGGATTTCCACTACCTTCTCTGGTCCATGGGTCTCGGGGCGGAGCCACTTCCGAGCGAGGTGTATCAAGTCAAATAGCTGGGACCTTGGTGCTTTGTCATCCCTGTACTTCCACTCATGGAAGCGCTGGGCCCTTATGGCCGGCGTCACGCCTGTCCTCGCCAATATTTCTGCCTTCAGATGGGGGTAATCCATAGCTGCTTCTGTGGTCATATCAAAGTAGGCCTTCTGGGTCTCCCCACATAGGAATGGAGCCAGGAGGCCTGCCCACTGGTCATGGGGCCAGGCCTCCCGCAGTGCTGTCCTCTCGAATGCAAGGAGATATGCCTCTATATCGTCATCTGTTGTCATTTTCTGTAAATAGCTGCTCGCCCATAGCAGCCGGGTCCCCTGGGCCCCGTGCGTCAGCGTGGCCAGGGCTTTCAATTGGTTCACTACCTCATTCAGGGTGGCTCGATCTTGGGCCACCTGGCTCATCAGCAGCTGATTTGTCTCCTGTTGGACACATACTGACTCTTGCTGGGCCGCCACCTGTACTCTGGTAGCCTCTTGCTGAGCCGCAGTGGCTTGTATCAACGCCTTCACTACGTCCTCCATTGTTTTGTGTGTGTGTGTGTGTGTGTGTGTGTGTGATTTTACCTTGCCCTGAGATGGCTTGCCACAGAGCCTCACTCACTATGACATCCCACTTCTGACACCACGTGTGGCAAAGTGCCTGCTTCTCCTCAGCTGACTCAGTCCCTTTTTGCCTTGGAGACATAGGCTTGGGCAAAGCAAAGTCCTTCCCAGTCACACAGGGTCTGACTGATCCTTTTCTCAGTCAGTCCCTTGCTGTTTTTCTCCCCTTCTGGGGACAGAGCGCAGTCTTCCTTGCTGGAAGAGAGTAGAGTCTTGCTGCACCTACTCGCTGGCAGCTTCTCTGCTTCTCTCACTGCCCCCCTGCTTCCCTGCCAGGAAGGGTTTAAAAAGGTCTCCAGCAATTGGGGCCAGCTGAACCTAATTAGTTCCCTGGTAACCCTAGTTCCAGCTGAACCTAATTTCTCCTTGGCTATCTCTCCCCACTGGATAGGGAGCGGCCTTTTAACCCCTCTGGGACTAATTACTACCCCTCCCTTGGTAGCTATTTGTCCTGGGTTTGCCACAATAACCTGAAGAACAGTCTCCTGTGGGCTGGCATCAATCTCAAAGTCGAGCAAATGGCTCAGAACAGGGCTCACTGGTGGTCTCTGACAAGATCAGCATGCAACAGGTTTGAGCGGGATCGACAAAATTGTCTCCACACTGCATGTGAAAGGCTCCACAGAGCTGCACCATCCAACGTCATAGATATGGACATCCCATGCCCTCACTGAGGCCAACTCTGTGCATCAGGATTTGGACTCCAGAGTCATATGTATAGCCATAGATGAGATTTGTGACAATATTGTTATGATCATCAGCGATGGACTACCAGAAATCAATTTAATGCGTGTCATGTTAATTTTATATCATTCTATTTATATAATCAAAATTTGTGGGGTACCAGGTCAAACACCTTACAGAAGTCTATGTATATTATATCAACACTATTACCTTTATCAACCAAACTAGCAATCACATCAAAAAATATATCAAGTTAGTTTGATAAATTCTATTTTCCATAAACCCATGTTGACTGGCATTAATTACATTACTCTCTTTTAATTTGTTATTAATCAAGTCCCACATCAGTTGCTTCATTATCCTGCCTGGGATCAATTTCAGACTGACAGTCCTTTAACTACCTGGATGATCAAGCTTACCCTTTTTAAATATTGGTACAACATTAACTTTCTTCCAATCTTCTGGAACTACCCCAGTGTCCAAAGATTTATTGAAAATTAACATTAATGGTCCAGCAAACTCTGCAGCTAACTCTTTTCTAAGTCTTGGATGCAAATTATTTGATCTGCTGATTTAAAAATGTCTACCTTTAGTAGCTGTTATTTAACATGCTCCTGAGATATTAGTGGAATAATATATATATATAGAGAGAGAGGCCTATATCTCATCAAACTGGAAGGGACCATGAAAGGTCATCAAGTCCAGCCCCCTGTCTTTGCTAGCAGGACCAACTACTGATTTTCACCCCAGATTCTTAAGTGGCCCTCTCAAGGATTAAACTCACAACACTGGGTTTAGCAGGCCAATGCTCAAACCACTGAGCTATCCCTCCCCACAATGGAAGGGAAGTGTGTTGTCATCAAATGAGCTTACATCATGTTTTTCTCCCCCCCAAATATAACACAGAAATTTCTTGAACATTTTTGCCTTTTCTGCAATATTATTCATAATTTTAAGATTTCCATCTAGTAATGGATCTATACTATTGTCAAGACTCTTTGCAGAAAGTCGCTGCAATAGACAGGTTTGGGAGGGCAGCAGATAGGGAGCATGTGAGACAAAGGAGGATTGCAATGAGACCCTGGTGTGTGCAATGAGCTCAGCCTACAGAAACAACCAAGTATGCAACTTCCTGGGATAAATAAATGCAGCTTCATTGATTTCAGTGGAGCTATATCCATTTATACCAGCAGAGATTTTGCTCCATATGGTCTAATCCTGCTCCCATAGAAGTGTCTGAACTCCATCTTGGGATGTGTTTTGAGCACACCTGCAAAGTGCTTAGCACTCTACTGAAGTCAGTAGGAGTAGATGACCCACCAGAACTTTGCCGGAATGCTCAGGGCCTCACAGGCTCAAGCTTTGCAGGAGTTTTGTTGTTGACTTCATGCAACCAAAATATGCCCCAGATTCATGGTCAAGGGGAGGAAAGTAAAATAGCTAAGCCCCAACAGTGCTTGGGAAGATATGTAGTATGCAACATAACATTGTTCATTCCCATGGCTAAAGTGGTGAAGTTACTGAAAAAGGCTGTTCTGAATGAAACAGGTAAGAAAGAATCCCACAACATATTTGCATATTACTGTTCCTGTTTGTGCAGAACCTTGGGAAAAAAAAACACACAGAGCCTTTTGGTGGCGTTAAAAGAAAGGGGAAACCAGACTCATTAAGAACATGATGAAAGTTCTGGCAAAATGATGTATGGCAATAAAGAGTGATTTGAAGTATTACTGGGGTTCTTTACTAAATCTACATGTTTTCTTCCCTCTCAAATCCACCAGCTAATTTTTAAAAAAATGTTTAAATTCCAGCTGAGTAAATAACTTCAAATTCTGGAATCAAAGTACTTTATGTGGGAGGTTGAAAGTCTGTAGTTAAAACACGGACTCCTTTGAAACATAAAACATTTAATAAAACGACTTAATTCCATTCTGAGGCCTTGATTCAGCAAGGCACTTTAGCACATGAGAAATCCCATTACATTTTGTCATATGATAAAGTATCTTTCTGAATCAGGGCCTTAATACTGTTCTTTAAAATTAAAATGGTATGTAACCTTTAATAATAATCAATGTTCCAGAAAATCACATAGATCTAGGTCCTGATCTAATGCCCTTTGAAGTCAGAGTCTTTCCATAGACCTCAGTGTGTACTGGATTGGGGTCAGAGTGAAATACCGTAGGAAACACCTCCACAATAGGGAATGTTCAAAGAAGGACTAATAACAGAAACTGAAATTAAAGACTAACCAGTTACTGCATATAGTGAAACAAATCATGAGGCCCAGTGGTACTCACATAAGTCATGGTGTGGAATATAAAGACTACTCACATGGAAAAACAGTTACAGTATTGGGACCCTTCATCCAGTATCGGCCATGCAACTATAAATATCAAGGATATGCAAAGCAGTCCAGGTAAAATAGCCATTAAAAAACTTTTTTTTGCTATAATCTATACTGCTTTGAATCCTCTGACTCAATTTAAAAAACAAAACAAAAAAACACATACACACACCAAGGAAATATTCAGTTTTTGTTATTTTATTTATTTACATCTCTGTAGCAATTGGAAGGGTTGCCAACCCTCTAGGATTATCCTGGAGTTTTAAGGATTTAAAGATTAATCTTTAATTAAAGATTGTCATGTGACAAAACCTGCAGGAATATGGTCAAAGTTGGCAACTCTAGCAATTGGGTACCCTAGTCATGGATCAGGACCCCATTGTGATAGACACTGTGCAGCTACACAACTTATGGGAGTAGATCAAAGCACACTAGGGAACTGTTAGTGCCTGGAGTAGGGACCACATGGACAGTGTGCAGTAGGCTCATGCGGGGTTCATTTGCACCTCTGCTTGCCGCAAACTAGATGTTGATGTTGACAAGCCATTGATGATACCATGGCCTGTGTTATACAGAAGGTCAGACTAATTGATCATAATGGTGCTTTTTGGCATATGTATGAACCTATTATTTTTTCTGACCCTATTGAGAGAACTCGGGACATATTTTCTATTGTTACTTTTCATTGTAATGACCTAAATCTAGTGAAAAGGATTTATTCTTCCACTGTGCCCTGAGCACTTTTAACTGCAAACAATTTATGTTAGACTAAAGATTTGCAACTTTAAACTGTCATATGACGAGCTGGCCCTTTAGGGGCACTGAGGCTCAGGTGCACCTATGTCAGGGTTAGTCACCCCCTCAGGTGAAGCGAATGAATGTAGGCATCATGTGACAAAAGAGAGCATGTGACGAGGCCCGCTAGGAGATATCAGGGCAGCTTGTGCTCAGTCAGGAAAGACCACAGGGATAGCAGACTTTAGAGGGGTCCTTTAGAGGTCAGGAACAAAGCTTGGAAAGTATCATGCAGAGCTCATAGGAAGAGTCCTGGGTGGGGTGGGAGGAGGGAAGTTTAGGTGATGTGACAGATCATCTAATATAGGGTACCAGGGCCAGACACCCCCAGAAGAGGAGGTGGCTGTGGGGTCTTCTGTCCTCCTTTTTCAGTGGAGGAAACTCATGCAGTGAGGGGGAGTGAGTTAACCCCCAAGATGGCATAGTGAGTCTGTATCATGATGCTTGTCCAAAAGGGAACTGAATTAAAGTCGCACCGGCAACTTTAATTCTGGCATTTCCTAACTTTTTAGTGCTTGAGATTGAAACCTTAATACTGTTCTTTCAATGTAGGTTTACTTTGTCTGTTTGTAATTTCCTAGGTTTTTCGGAAAACAAACTGACCCCCCCACACCCAGATTCTATTAGGTGGCATCATACTGACACCCACATGGCTAATCAACAGGGCTGGACCCTCTAGAATCACCACACAGACCTCTGGCACTTGAGCTAGTGGAGGACTTCACTGGAAGCTGATACCTGTTTGTCACTTTTAAAATCAGGCCATTTATTTCGTTGCCTAAATATGGAGTCAGGGGCCTAATTGTATCCACTCAAGTCTTGAAAATCTTGCCCTATGTTTTTTGGAGAGGAGGAGGAGGGGGAAATCCTTGAATTTTGTGATTAAGTTTCATTTATATAAACAACCTGATTCTTCACTGGGTTATCAAGTGTTTATGGTGTAAATCCACTACTTGCTTTTAATGGAGTTACAGTGATGTACAACTAGAGTAGAGCAGAGATGAATCAGGCCCCATATCATTAATTCACTATATATCCCTTGGCAACCACTTTCCCCAGTACAACAGGGTTTTGTGTGTTTGTTACCCCACTGCCCTCTAATGAGATGGATGTTAGCTCCCTAACGCCACCCAGACTGTTAGCCACTGAAGCATTTTGCTCTGGGCTATGCCATCCTTGTTTTCACCTTGCAGATTAACAATTAGTGCACCCCAGTCCCTGAGTCCCCTTGAAACATTCCCCTGTGATACCCAGCCCCTGACTTAGCTACTCCAAAAATCCCAGAATCTCTGCCCCTAAATGAACAGTGTACCCCAGTTTACAGTTTTACCTTAAATCATTGCTCCAGTTCAACACATAGCATTTGTGAGCACTTTTTAAAAAAAACCTTATTTTGTTTTATTATAAGAAAAAATAGGGGTTCCTCTAGAAACAAGAGTGAGCAATGGAATCAAATGGTTACAATACAAAACAAAATCATAAAATGCAAATTAGGGCCTACACTTATTAACAGTTGCCTTTCCTGTCTAATAAGGTAGGTTTCCCACCAAAGTTCAGTACATTGTAGGGCTGGCTGGTTTCTTGGGAACCAAGAACCAATTTTTCATTAAACATCCATACTACACAAGACACTTTCTTGGTGAATGGATCTAGTGTGTCTTTCTCCATTCTGTGATATTCCAAAACAGTCTATATCACTGGTGCTGGCCACAGCTCCCATTGGCTGGGAATGATGAACTGTGGCCATTGGGAACTGCGTGGGGGGGTGGGGTGCCTGTGGACAGTCAACATCTGCAAAATGGCTCACGGCCTGCAAGCAGTTTATCCTGATGGGATGCATACAGGCCACAGGTTGCCCACCACTGGTCTATATTCATAGGTGGGCTGATTCTCTGTCTCTTGTGAAACGGTTTTGATTGTTTGAAGTTATCTCTACTTTGAAAGTCTTGGGATGGAGCAAAGCTAGATGTAAGCCTTGCATCACATCATCAGTCAATCCGATTGAAGTACAGCTCCCACCTGCCTGAATAGGCAATTGCTGACACACATCTCTCAATGATTATAAATCTTGACAAGTTACAAGGTTTCTGTCTAACATCTTACATGTTATTCTTTAAGAATAAATGTCCTGCAAGGCAAGTTTGGTGTAGAGAGTTTGTTGTCAGGTCTTAGGTGAGAGTTGTTTGCACAGCACAGGGGACCCTTTAGCAAAGAGCTTCTATGTCAGCTTTATGTGTAGCACTGTTGACCTATCTGTAGTACATGATACATACCATACCTGGAAAAGTTGGAAATTGCCTATTTGCAAAATCTCTATTAATCACAGTATAATTTAAAGGAGTGAGATTGAAATATATGTCCCCTTATATGGGGCTTAGTGGTATAGAAAGCCTAACTGGGTGAATTAACAACAGCTGAGAAATGTGCTGATCCTTTTCAGTCTATTTATTCTGGGTTAAAACACAGCCTTTTTTCTGCACATTACCAATATACCACAAAACCTGTTTTCAAAACTGCCTCTCCTCAAACCAATTGCCACCTTGACCTAACAAAAGTGCTTTTCCAATCCTTCCCAGTTGCCTAGCAACTTCCTCCTGCCATTGCCTCATTTACATACAATTTCATTGCCATTATTATCATGACATGCATCACTGAGCTAAGAAGGACTTAATAATGTTAACCATTTCATGGTTAGATTGTTATATGATGCTGGCTTATACACTTCTGCTGCCTTTCACTGTTTGTTTCTGTGAAAGTATCCAGATCAGTAGTTTTCAAATTTATCTGAAGGTGATTTATATGAGATTTTGGAAAATTGATTAATGCTACATGTATGTGGCAAATTCTCAGAATTAAGAAATTTAGGAATGAACAGCATTTAGTCCATATTTCTCTAAGCTAACCCTTCCTCTTTCTTTGTAGGCCCTGAAAAATCTCACCAAGCAAGTTGCAGCAGTGCTCCAGAATACACCATTGCAACTGTACCAGAAATTACACTGGAATAACATTAGGTAATAAGCAGTTTTTTATTCTATTGGATAACACAGACAATATGAAAATGTTATTTCATAGCCTGTGTGAAACTTTGTGGGACCCTATGAAATTTTCTGGCAATTAAATGCATAGAACTGATTGCAGTGTATCAGATGCAGTTGCCCCAGAATCATACTGGGAGTGACTATTGCTTCTCCACTTCATAATGCAAATCTTTTACCGTAACCCCAAATTTAATTGGCCTTTGGCTAACATAACTCATTGCAACTGGGGTATCACTGACCCCCATGACCCACCAGCCTGGGCTCCCTATCACACTGTACTGCACTCCAACCTTCACTTTCAACAGCATATATAGACAAGTAGGGGCACACCCAGCTGCAGTTACATGCAGGCTCTCTGACCAGCCCTTACATAGGAAGGCTACAGTTAAGGCAACTCCCAGCTCCCTAGGTGTGTACCCCTCTGGAGTATAAACCCAAAATTATACAGGCTTGTGCTGCACAGGGA
Source organism: Mauremys mutica (assembly GCF_020497125.1). Taxonomy (NCBI): domain Eukaryota; kingdom Metazoa; phylum Chordata; order Testudines; family Geoemydidae; genus Mauremys; species Mauremys mutica. Next base: position 187,565,809 of record NC_059073.1, on the reverse strand, counting down.
ACTGTACAGCGTAAGCTCATAAAATCCACCCCCTCCCTCAAGGTGGAGAGGAATATGCAACAGCCTTTTCCCCTGAGTTATGATTCCCACACACTTCACTCCAACTCACTAATTTAGATAATGCAAAAACAAGTTTATTAATCACAAAAGGTAGATTTTAAGTGATTATAAGTGATAGGTAATCTGCTTTGATCTATTTGCTAGCAACTAAACAAAAAACACAAACTAAGCTTAATATACGAAATAGATTAGATATGAATATCAGAATCTCACCCTAAGAGATGATACAAGCAGGCTGAAGATTATTAAAGAGCAAGCTGCACTTGCTTTACAGCTTGGAATACCCAGGGGTTTCATTCACAGGCTAAAAATCCCTTTAGCCTGGGTCCAGCACTTCCCCCAGTTCAGTCTCTGTTCCTCAGGTGTTTCCAGTAGTCTTCTTGGGTGGGGACTGAAGAACCACAGATGTCATTCCCTCCCTTATATAGCTTTTGCATAGGGCGGGAACTCTTTGCTCCCAAAGCTTGGTTCCCAGACCAGTCTCTGGAAAAATACTGACATCCCAAGATGGAGTCCAGAGACATGCGGTCTCATCACATGTCCTTGTAGAGTCATAGAAGCCATTACTCAAAGGCTGTCTGTAGCATTCTCAGGAAGACTCCCCAGGTGGGAGATAAGCTTCTCCTAAAGCCTATTGTTTTTTCCTAAAGGCCCATTGCCCTGAATAGGCCTTCCCCACCCTCTCTCTAGACTGAAAGCATCTTGTCTAGTGGGAGTTACCCAGGTGTAACTACATTTGAAATACAGATGCTTAGTCAATATTCTTAACTTCAGATACAAAAATGATACATACATAGAAATAGGATAATCAGATTCAGCAAATCATAACTTTTCCAATGACACCTCACATTATAATTATGTCATACTCATATCATAATATCATCTCTGGGAAGAATATGGGGTGCAGTGTCACAGTCACACCTAAGTCTTTTTTCAGTATCATTGCTTTCCAGGTCGTTTCCTACCATTAAATATCTACTCTTTGGATTTCTTTTCCTTGGATATATTAGCTGTTATTTTACCCAATGGATATTCATGTTCTTATGTTAGGACTATTTTTAATATTGCTAGGTCCTTTTGTTTTATTTTTCTTTCCTCAGTGGTGTTTGCAGCTCCTCCCCATTTATTTATGATAATAAAAAAGACTGGAAGTTCTGCCTTATGCTTTCTATATACCTTACAAATCAGAAATTCACACTCTTTACACTGGGTTTCTCAATGTATTTTCCCCATTAAGAACCCTGAAAATGTTGTATTGGTTTCTTGCTGTAGTCTACTGAGAAAATTGTGGGACTGAGGACAGAGCAAGAAACCATAGCTGCTATTGGGTGTTCTTGGAAGAGATGCTAGGGGCTGTTGTGGGTGGTGGCAAAGGGAAGGATAGTTGAGGGTGATGGCTGAAGTTGGTGTGGAGGTTATTGGGGGGTGCTGGGCAGGCTGTTCTGAGGGTAATGGTTTATGGTGTCTGGTGCTCATGTGGAGAGCTGCGGGCATTGGAAAGTGGGCTAGGTGGATGGGTGACATGAGCTGGTGGAGACAATGTATGGCGGGGCAGGCTGGGCAAGGTGGACAAGGTAGGGATTGACCAAGCTCTGGGTGAGAGGACTGAAAAGAGGGAGATGGTGTAGCAGTTGATATGGTCACTGGACAAATGAGGCCATCCTCTGCCCTGACCACCTCCTGGTTCCCACTTCACTCTATTCCCTGCTGCAGTGAGGCAGAGCCAAGCACTGGGGCTGGTAAGTAGAAGGGGAAGGTGCTATAGGAGTGGTAGAAGGAGACAGAGTAGAAGCAAAGGGGAAGGTGAGGCAGGAAGTTCCTCCTTCACTCCTTCTGCATCCTAGTACATGAGGAATTTCCTTCATTTTATACTTGTTTTGTTTCTCAGTCCATGGAATATGACTCATCAGGGATCCCACAAGTTGAGAAATTCTCCTTCAGATATTAGATCTCTTGCAGTAGGTTTCTAAATAGTTCCTCCTATTGATTTGTGTATCAAGGACAATTCAATCAAAGACAGAACTCCAGCATCAAATGAGTTCTCCTGCAGTTATGCAGCCAAGAGACTAAAAATTAATTTAAAAAAAAAAACACACAGGCGGACAGGTGCTAAGATGTACTCAAATAACAGCCTCTTGTGGATTCACAAGCAAAGCATGCACATTTTATTTCAAAGGCCATTTGCACTGAGGAAAATCTTTCTATATATCAGATAGCTATTTTTTTTCTTATTTGTGGCTTGTTTGAATATGTATTTATTTCACCTGATTTTAATGCACCTTGGCTGTTCCTTTTTCCTATACAGAGAATTAAGAGGGAGAAAACAAGTGATGACAATTTGTTAATGTTGTGAAGTTTGAATTAAGTTGCTAAAAAAGAATATATAACCTCATTGCATAAAAAAAATATTGGAACGAGCACTTGGTCTTTGTCACACAACCCAGGCAATCAATTCCAAAGCTGCTGAAATAAATGAAAATTTCAGCCTGCTGTCAGGCTATAAACTGATTCTGACAGAGTCAGGGATCATATAGTAGGGGGAATGGTTGCCTACTTCTTGATTTTAGTAAACCCCATCTGCAGTATGACTCAAATTAGCATGAAGAGTCTGATTGGCCTCTGGAGACAGAGAGAGACAAATCCTGGTTTGTGTGCTGTGAGCACTGGAATGTTGATAAGTACGTCACAAAAATGAATGTGGTAGCATTTACTAGGTTTAGAGACCCAGGTTGAACAGCTGGGATATCACAGAGGAAAGGTGTGCTAGCGAGATGTGAGCTAAGTAGAGGTCTGATTACAGTATGAAGATATTGTTATTTAATTGTCTGTCACTGAGCTGAATACAGATCCTGCAAGCTGTGGAGTATCTACTGCAAGGAGCTGAACACCTTGGGTTCTGGACGTTGTATGGAGATAGACCTGTCTCATAGAGCTGGAAGGGAACTTGAAAGGTCATCAAGTCCAAGTCTCCTGCCTTCACAGCAGGGCCAAGTACCATCCTTGACTGATTTTTGCTCCAGATCCCTAAATAGCCCCCTCAAGGACTGAACTCTTAACTGTGGGTTTAGCAAGCCAGTGCTCAAACCACTGAGCTTTCCCTCCCCCCTGCATTGATGCCAATGTGTCCTTTGAGTTGGGGGTGCTTCGCACCTCATTGTGGGTGCTTAGCACCATGCAGAATAGGTCTTTCTTGAAAGTGGTTCCTTGGTGCTTAGATGTATATTTTAAAAGGATAGGGACAACCATGAGAGAGATTAATCTAAGCACTTACTGTGCCTCAGGAAGGAAAGCAGCCAAAAGTCCGATGGCTGCACAATGGTAGATTTTGTTTGCGAAACAAGTGACCAGAGTAGTACACGTTAATGTCTAAACAAACTCTCTCCTCTTATCTGTTTGTTCATTCTCCAGTAGCATAATGTATGGTGTTCAATCTCATTGTGAATAAATTAGAGTTTAAGAATAGCTTGCTTAGTGTGTTAGTCTGATCTCTCTTCTACTTTGTTGCTATGTTTGCACTGGATGAAAGGAATGAAATAGGTAGTGCGGTATACATGTCATATAGGAACATAGGACTGGAAGGGAACACGCATCTAGGTTCTTGACTCCAGTCTCCTATCATCGCCGGCAATCCCATCATATAATCCCATTCTTATTTTTTATCAAGATCTATTAACATACAGGACCCGTTAGAACACTCCTTGGGGAACAAGGACTATGAGAGTTTTTTCTCCCATTTTTTCATCTGTAGCAGAAATCCTTAGGGAGTAAGGCCTTGTGAAGGGGTCAGCTCACCATTTGGAGACTCTTCATGGCCATGTGTGGCTTGGCATGGCATCTCTCTCTCTCCTGGGGTCTGCAGATACCAGCAGCTCCACCTATGCAGCAGCCTGCCTCTTTCTGGGAGAGGCCCTTGGCCAGGACACTTCCAAGTCTCTCCCCTTCTGGGGTAGCCCATAAACAAAAAGCAGACTGAATTAACACAAAGCAAACTGAGTTAGTATGAGAGAGAGAGAGAGAGAGAGAGAGGACAACTCCCTCTCAGTGTGTATCCAGAAGGTACCGTCAGGCAGTGGTTGTCTGGAAAGATCCTGCCTTCCCTCAGCCCTTTCCTCAGGAGCTGCAGGTTAAAGGTCTGTTATCTTCTCTGCTCTGCCAATCAGTACGCTATTCTGCTACCCCTTTTATGCTCCTCCTCCAGCCTGTGCATGGCTTGTAGGTGTGGTGTGACTGAGCTGGCTGAGCCCATAGCAGCTCCTTAACCCCTTGTTGTCCAATGCAGGGGTTATGCACCCCCTCCCAGGCCCACAGAAATTAGAATAAATTAGCTGCAATAGTTCTGTAGAACATCCTCTGAGCCCTTTGGAAGGGACAAGGTGGCATGTGTTTGTTAACAAACAATTCCATACCCATAAGCTCTTTGCCATCCCTGTGATGGTCAGGGAACTATGGAAAGGTTTTGTGTCATTGTGCTATCATACTAGTTGTCAAATTGGTTCAGCATGCAGCATCTTGGTGAGTCAGTACCTTCCCCCGCCCTCCTGCCCGAGATTACCATTTTGTTCAAAGATCATATTTTAAATGTGAATCAGAGTGTAAGATGATGAATTGATTAGCACCTAAGGCTGTAGGTGGCGTCAGACTATATAATTAAGAAAAGCATGAACAGTCCCTATAGATCTCAGTAGGATGTTGATTCAGAACCTGAATAATAATTCACATCAACATTGTTTACTGAGCAACATACAAGGAGGAAGCAGGATGGCAATCAGCTGATGTCACAAGATCAGGGCATGCAAGAATGAAATGTGTTTTGACATACTATATGTTGCATATCTTCATAATGTGGTAATATAAAGATCTACAAAATCTAGTGTGAATCCCACCAGATTTCAGGTCTGAAATGGGCAAGACTTTGCTTGTGGACAGAACATCTTATTTTGAAGGAATAGTCCCTAGCCCTGAGAACTGCATGATAGAGGTGCTAGTGATAATGTAGGATGCAAGCCTGTATTTTCACCTGAGATAGAATTATGAGTCTTGTTCGCCCATTTGATTCTTGATATACTTATAGTCTGATTAGTGTGTGTTAACAAAGGACAAAGATACTGTGTATGTTGCTTCTGCCTAGCCAGATGGGTTTGCTAGTATAATGGGAACAGATTAAAACAGTTAAAGTGCTACTGGGCATGGTGGGAGTATAATATGAGTTCACACTTGAAGAGTGCCTCAATTCCTATCTCCAGGCAAGGTTAAGCAACCAGTCAGGAGGGGCAAGGAGGGAAGGTATAAAACATTAAAAGGCCAAAGAAATGCCTATACTTCACCATAGCACAACCTCACTTCTTACCCCTCCCATGGGATACAAAAGAGGTGGGACAAAGGCCCCAGACTCATGACCCCTCAAAACAGAATACATGACCATACATTTTAAGAGGTGTGACCGAGGATGTGCGTTTCAGATATAATTATGCCTGCTAAGGAGGGGGGTGGATGGGACACAAGTCTGTGGTGTCAGAGTTATAATTATGGTTATGCTTGCTAGAACCTAACCCAGATAAACATTGCATTGCCTGCACTTTGGACTTCTGGTCTTCTGCTTTCTGTCTGCATGACAAGAACCAGGCGAGGAGGTGAAGGGACAGCCCTCTAACACCACACATGTTTATATTTACAGTAACTTAACCATTAGGAATTTTTTTTTAGTTCACAAGTGGTTGGCTACCTGGGCTCTAGCTAATTTCTAGGGTTTAGAGACACTATGCTCAGGGAGAAGTGGGATCTGTGGCTGCTGGTGGGAGAAGATGGGTAAAGGTCTTTTCTTTGCTGTGACTTTTTCCAAGGATTCATAAGCTTCCTTCTTGAAGCCTATCTTTGCAGGATGCAATTCTCTGTTCTCTCTAATCAATTTGATGCTGCTTTCATAATTGTGACTCCTGCTTTCATGGCACTTGTGGCACAGATGTCTGAGTCCCCCCTCATGAGAAGTCCTGAGGTTTTATAGGCAGTTCCAAAAGTCTGAGAAATCTCCTAAAAACTCCAAATACTCAGACCAAGCTCCTGAGCTTCAGAAGATCAGCAGAGACACCTCATTGCCAGAGGGAAAGGAGAGAGAAAATGAATGGGATGTTGGTGCTAGAAAGTCCTCAGGGGCCTTCAAGGTGCCCATGAGCAGCAATTACATTCATTCTCATTATCTCAGAATCATTTACTTAGGGTAAGAATATGCATCTTGAACATCCTGAGGTTTAACACACAGAACATGTTTTTTAGTCCAAATAAGGTTTACTACACCACAACTCTACAATACTGTGCCCAATACTGAGCTCAGCAAACACAAACAATGCTCCCAAAAGAACTATTCTTTCTTTTAGCTCATCTGCTCCTGCTCTTGTATAGCCCAAATCTAGCATGGTAGTTTACAACCTAGTGGGGAGTGTATTTGATGTGTGGCTTCTCTGGGATCCAACACTGCTTCTAGTGAGTAGCAGCATGTCTAAATGTGCAAAGAATTGGATGATGTGTTTATTTTCTTTGAAAATAACTGATTTTGAATCCCTGAACATTCAAGGTCACCCCTGCACCAGCTGTTTGAAATTTACTTATAAACAAGAATACCTGGCTAGTAGAGTAGCACTCCTACCCAATTATACTACTTTCAAACATCTGGACACCACTGCTGAACACTTGTAAAGGGTATAGGAAGGATGGTCTAGTGGACAGAGCACTGGACTGGGTGGGACTCAGGAAGCCTGTATACACCATCCAATTCAGCCCCAGACTTCCTGTGACACAGACCATTAGGCTATATCTGCACGGCAGTCCAAGGGGTGATTGCAACTCGGATAGGCATGCTAGCTTTAATGATACCTGACATGTCTAAAATAGCAATGAAGATGCTGCAGTACAGACCCTGAGGTGGGTTAGCAATACAAGTATTTACCCAGGGCTCCGGGTAGGATTGTACAGCCTGTGCTGCTGAGTCTTCACTATCATTTTTGAGCCATGCCGGCTACATTAAATCTAGTGCAAGCATAGCTATTGGGGCTGCACCACAGATATAGGCTTAATCTAGCCTGTATCTCACTTCCTCATCTGTATAATAGGGGATTATACTTCCCTATCTCACAGAGGAGTTGCAAATATAAAATCCATTAATTGGAGACTCTCAGATACTATAGTAATGCATCCCATGTACTTAGATACATAGTATCTAAACCAGAAGTCCTGACTCCGATGAAATTCCCAACAACAACATATGTGAGTTTCACCTAAGTGAGCTCCACAGAATTTGGCCCAGAGACTGTTTTGTTGTTAACAGCATAAATTGACACACACATATATATTGGTTAGTAGATTGTTATAGCATGTACCAAACTCATCCTCTATGACAGTTGAAAGTTTCTGTTTTGTGTAAATCATAAGCAGCTTTGAAAGTGATCAACGTTTTTCTACCAAAATAAATCTAGAGTGTTGCAAGAAGCAGTCAAAAGTATATTATTTATCCTCCTTCAAGTTAGAGATTGGCATGGGCAATGCTGGATTGTTTTCATGCTTGTTGTAGACTTCATGGAAAGAGTTAAATTGGTGTATTGCTGTGAGAACCATTAAGTCTTGAGTAAGTGTCTGTGTCTGTCACAGAGGTCACGGAAGTCATGGATTCAGTGACTTTCCATGACTTCTGCAGTGGCCGGTGTGGCTGGTTCTGGGCTCCCTGAGCAGATCAGGCAGCCCTTGGACCAGTCGCGCCAGCTGCTGCTGGGAGAGTTTGGGTATGGGAGGGGGCTCAGGGCCGGGGGTTGGGATGCGCAGCAGCGCTTACCTCTGAGGGGGTTCCCCAGAAGCATCCAGCAGTCCCTGTAGCTCCCAGGTGGAGGGGCCAACGGGCTCTGCGCGCTGCCCAGTCAGGAGGCACCGGCCCTGCAGCTCCCATTGGCTGCAGTTCCCGGCCAATGAGAGCTGCAGAGCAGGAGCATGTGCAGCCCCCCGACCTACCCTTTTCCCATAGGAGCTGCAAGAACATGCCAGCCACTTCCGGGGAGCTGCGAGGCTGCCAGCCCTGCCAACCATCCCCCGCACAGCACCAGCACCAGTGGAGGTCCCTGGCTGCAGAGCCGCCCGACACCTCCTCCAGAGCATCCCCAGCCCAAGTTTTAGTTAGGGGTATATAGTACATGTCATGGACAGGTCATGGTCCATTAATTTTTCTTTACTGCCTATGACCTGTCCATTATTTTTATTAAAAATACCCATGACTAAAACATAGCCTTAGTCTTGAGCAATGCAAATTTCAAGCTTTCTGCAAGTTTCTCACTGATTACCTAGAGAAAAGCTTGAGGATGAGGATGTGACTGAGCGATTAGTCTCTCTCAGGTTGTAATGCCAGTGTAGTACACAGGTTGGGATAAGCCATTGACTGTAGTCAGGCTGGTCTGGTCTTGGACTCTCTCACACTGAGCCTGCATACCAGACCACTGAGAACAGCAGTGGGAAAAGTGAAAAAAAACACACATGCTTAGAAGAAAGGGTTGCTGATTCTCTCAATGACGGTAAATCTGGGTCACCTTTCTTTGACATTCTTCTCTTCTTTTCTCCCCCATAACTCTCATTGATACAAGACACATGCCCACAGATCAGACCAGAGTCCTAATGGGATTACCCTAACTGAAGGGGTGAGTTTTTTTTACCCCCACTACGCCACTGTGGCACAATATGCAAACATGTGCCATACAAGCTCCAGAGCCAGCTAGGAGGAATTCCCCTATTAAAAGGAATAGTAAAAGATAGAGTGCCCTGCACAGTTCACCTTGGAAGTCCTGGCACAGTGCCTCTAGCATGAAGTATTGTGAGTTTTCTAGGCAGTGCTGCCTCCCAGAGCCCCCCAGGCTGTTGGAGCAACCCAGAATCAGCAGGGCATAAAGGTGGCCCAAAGCTACCTTTGCCTTCCCAGAGGGGGATCCCATTCTCCCAATTTCTTAATGTATTTTCCTGTACTCCACTTCTGAGTGGTTTAGTCTCCAGCAGGGCAAGCAGACTCTTCTTCCTATTGAAGAATGTGTTCCTTTAGACAAGCCTAACAGACTTTAAAGAAATAAATTGTACATAGTATGAAATATTGAGCAGAATGTAAGTGGAAAGCACTTCTGCCAAATGTTGATCTCTGCAGTATGAATGTTGATAAATGCACATTGGAAAACATAATTCCAACTATACATATATAATGATGGGGTCTAAATTAGCTGTAACCACTCAAGAAAGATCTTGGAGTCATTGTGGATAGTTCTCTAAAAACATCCACTCAATGTGCAGCAGCAGTCAAAAAAGCTAACAGAATGTTGGGAATCATTAAGAAAGGGATGGATCAGGGGTCGGCAACCTTTGACACGTGCCCTATCAGGGTAATTCGCTGTCGGGCCATGAGACATTTTGTTTACATTGACTGTCTGCAGGCACGGCCCCCTGCAGCTCCCAGTGGCTGTGGTTCACTGTTTCCAACCAATGGGAACTGATTACCTGTTCTGTTCATTCCCTCTGGGGCACCTGTCAGTGGCCACTGTCAGAAGATAAGATATTGGCTAGATGGACCTTCGGTCTGACCCAGTATGGCTATTCTTATGTTCTTACGTTTTCAGTTTATCAGAAACTAAAAGAGAAGTAATGTTTGATCATTATCTAGACACAAGAAGAACAGAACCTGATTCTGTTGTATCATGCTCTGGATGAAATCAGATGACTGTGAAAAGGCTCTTTAGCACAAAAACAATTGCACAAGAAGAAATGTACTTGTTTTCAATTATGGAGGAAGAATTTATTTTGCTAGTGTTTCTTTCAATGCTCTGAATAACCCAGTTCTGATTTCTTATAGAAACCTGAAAACAAATTAAAAAAAAAAATCTTACTTTTCCTGCAGTAAAATTTTCAACAAAATTGATGAAGTTGATTTAATTGGCAATTGTTGTGATTTTTGTTTGTGACACACAATTAACCTTTGATTATTGGAAAGTAAATTAAGAAGGTAAAAAGTAAGTTGATCTATTTCTTTTGGTATGGAACTGAAATATTTCTTGCATGATATGAAGATTGCTATTGATATTGACCATTAAAGTATTTCTTTAGGAACTACGTTGTAACATATTTGCCATTCTGTTCTATGAAAAATGGTGGCTGCCTTAATGTGGAGGGAAAGTCCGGCTTTACATATGACTATAATTATACAATCAAAAACTGTAAATGGATGCATCTCTACTTCAAAATGCTCACACAATTAGTGTGCCTGTAAAGCCACACTTCTGCATGTGCAATTCAAGTATTTGTGAAAACATATTATGCAGATAGCCTCTCAGTTAACTAATACCCAGATGCAAATGCCGAATTACATGTGCAAGCAAGAGGTTTTGTATCTATCTATATTTCCCCCACTAATCACCTGCTGCTTTTGAGATTCTGTTCAGAAGCACTTTTAGATTATGTTTATATTAATAAAGCAGTGATATATATGGTTGTATCCTTGGGGGAAGCAGTTTTAGGAAGAAATCTCTTGGTACACAGAGAGCTGTAAACCTTGAAAAGCAGCCATTTATTGCCACACACTGAACTAACCAAAAAACAGCCAAAACTGGCTGAGCTATCCCCTAATAATCTAACTCAGTTGCCATAGCAACAACAAGGTTCTATTACCACAACAACCAAATACACAACATATATTTACAGTAAAGTATGTATAATATTTTTCAAAACTATTGACATTTGATAATGGTCATTAAAGGAATTGTAATTAATCTCTCCCTTTCCCCCAAATGCTCACTTACAGAAATATTTATTGGTTGAAATTACAGAATTGGACAAAGCTCAATTCCTAGATCCAAACACCCCCAAACTTTGGGAAAATTCAGATCCAGGTCTATAGAGAGTCATCTAAACTTTGCACCTATGTCTCTATTATGGGCTAAACCAAAGCCTGGATCTGCATCAACCTGAACTTTGGGAAAGTCTTGATCCAAATCTGGATCTGCATCCAAACATTGTGGCTTAGGTTCATGTCCATTTCAAATCTCTTAAAAAAAAAACCTACTGCAATTTCTTTTATTATGCCATGCCACACTGTGGGCTCAATCCAGTTGCAAGTAAGGAAATGACAGAGTTTTGGCATGCAACAGTGGCAACGAATCTCAGAAATAGTCTCTCTTTTACCGCTGAACAGGACACACATCATCACACCATATACTTCAACAGAAGCAGACCCTACATCCCCACAGCTCTCCTCCTCTCTCTTGCTGAACTACTTTGCCTTCCTTGTTTTGTTTTTTTTAATTCTAATTAAACATACTTCAGTATCTACTAAAGTAATCTCCGTGAAGTAGCTGGAGGCAATGTCTTCATTTGCTTCTTGGCGAAAGCTTTGAAAACTAGTGTTTGTGACTTTCTCCAGTCAATTGAGATCAGACACTTATTTAGGAATGAATAGCTGGCGTCATGCCTGAAAATAACTGCTCTCTTTTAAATGTACTCATCCCACCTGATATAATTTCATTTGCATGTCCTATCATGTTTGCGTTGAGAGTTTACCACTCTAATTAAGATAGAGTGGCTGTAAGTGGTATCAGTTTTACTCTTTTTTTCTCTTGATAGCCCTACCACCAGACAGAGGTTTTGTTATGCTCTGATGTGCAGGTATTTATTGGCACATTACTATACTTAGCATTCCTTTTTAATTGTATACTTACATTGACTTTTCTCAAAAAATAGTTCCACATAAAATCTGACACCCTGAAATCTGAGTAGTACCTTATTCTGGGCTAGAATTTCACAGCTCATACTCAGCTGTTTGGGAGAGCAAGGCCTCTATAGCAGCCCTGCTTGGTCCTGCTCAGATTGTGACCCTAGCCCTAAAGAGAAGAAGGGACTAAACACTTGATATTCCCTGCTGTGAGGGGGGCACATAGGAATAGGAAGTGGAAGGCCTCTGGTTCCACTCTTCTACTTATCAGTCAGAATAACTGGCCAGGTGAGATGGGGAGTAAGCTGTTCCATAAAAGGAGGCGAGGTAATGTTCTTCTATCCCAGAAAAAAAAAAAAGAGTGGAGCTGTCTGAGTCACAATTCATTCTTTGGTAAAGTTGGTCAGAATGCTTTTTTAAGACTGGTTCTTTGATCAACCTTTGAGTTCACAGGAAATTTGGAAATTTTTGTTCTCATTCTATCTTGGAACAGAAAAAAAAAATCAAAATAGCTGATTTTCCAGCAACATGGAAAATCCACTTACAGCTCAGCTCTATTCTCTAGTCCATACACTGGACAATCTAGCCTTCTATGAGCAGTTCCACTGCAATCAATGGGACTAGAGAAGTAAGGTACAGTTCACCATTAGTAAGTGAAGCAGAGGCTAACCTAAAACAAACTACTATTTCTTTCTCTCTTCTTTAATATTAGAGAATGTCAGTACCCTCTAATTAAAATGCAGCTAATTAAAATACAGTTTTTTTTCCAGACATATTATTGAAGGATAATAATTAGAGATTAGCCTGATTTGTTGTCATTTTGAAGTAAAAGCTGAATTAAACTGACTCAGAAATCACAAATACATACACAAACAGCAGAACTACAACCAGGTTTAAATTTGTTGCAGATAAGCATCCAAAACATTAATCTAATCTATCCCACCCACATAGGGCCCTCCAACTAATCCCCATTTCTGACTTGTGACCCAATCAGCTGATACACTGAATCATTGAGTACAAATGTGTGCAGTGGTTTAGATAAAAATAAGAGCCAGTTTCTTCCCACAACTTGAAAGATACCTACCTTTAGGCGGTTTATGCTAGCCTCAGTGGCTCACTGTGACCCTCCATGCAGCCCTTCTCTCTCTAGGGCCAGGGTTCCAGTCTACTGAGCCCTTTTCATCTTAGGCCAGCAAGGACATCGGTGAGAGAACTCCCACAGTCTCTGTTATCCCTGTGAGCTTATTTCAGAACTGTTTAGCCTGCTGTCCTGACAGGGGCCTGACTTCCCCTCCCAGGAGATGTTCCTGTAGTGGTGGGTTGGGGGGAACCTGGGCCCGCCCTATACTCCGGGTTCTGGCCCAGGGACCCTAATGGTAGCAGCTGTTGGCAGCCAACCTTTCACTGCCAGAATTGCTACATTTCCCTGGGCCACTTCCCCACAGCTCTCCTGCTTCTCCCTTCTTCACCCTTACCTTAGGGCTCCCTTACTGATGGTTTGAGGGTGTCTTCATTAACCAACCCTTCAGCCACACTTCGTCTCCTCTGGCTCCTTGGCTCTCCTCTGCCTGACTGGAGTGAGCCCTTTTTATAGTATCACTGGGGCCTTAATTAGAGTCAGGTGGTCACATTAGCTTAATGGCCTCACCTGACTCTTTGCAGGTTAATTAGAGTCAGGTGTTCTCATTAGCCTGGAGCAGCCCCTGCTCTAGTCAGTCAGGGAACAGAAAACTGTTAATGCAGTGGCCAGTATATCTGCCTTCTGCTATTCTGCTGTACGCAACTGGTCTGGGTCCATCACATAATACAGAAAAATTCAGTTAGCTTTTAGATTTTTGATTTCTGTCATGATTATCTGAAATCACTGTCTGTCTTAAACTGAAGGTGTTTTATTAAAAGGAGACAGCTACAAACTACAGCAGGAAAGAAACAGGCTTCCATAGAAGCTTAGTTTACTTTCTTTATGGAAACATCCCCTTAGCCCCACTGAAATTTTTCACTGATCACAGACATCGAGTGGCTAACTGTTATTTATAGATGTGAATACTGCAACTGTGTGGAAGATGGAAGTTCCATTTCATAAAGGATTGTGAGATTTCAAAATTGGGCTTCATTCCAGTAAGCAATACGACTAACATTCATCACACATGATTCCCTTTTCTCTCTCATCCTTTCCCCAGGGAGAGAATTGTGTGTACCATGGGGTGTTTTGTTATGGTAGGGTTTTTGTTTTTATATATATATATATATATGTAAGCAGAGTCGGGATGAGCCCCACCCTGACATCTGGTGGTAAATTATGGGGGGTGCGGAAAGAAGTTTCGGTTATTTGCATTGGCACTCCCACCCCACTTAGCATACCGCAAAGCAGCATGGGATGATTATTTTCACAGCTGTGGGACCCCCAATTTCGTTGTTATTGGGGCAGGAGCAATGAAATGTTGTCACCCTGATTGGGTAAATGGGGAACTACAAAATTGTCTTGTGATGGGGGGTTTCATTGTCAGCAGGATAGCGCTTGCTAGACGGGGGACATGGGTTCCAAAACCCATTGGGGAGAGAGGCTGGGGACAGGTATCTGTACTTGGTGGTGCAGGCTCCTTGTGTGAGCCAGAAGCACCAGTTCCACCTATGCTTCTCTCCACTGTGGAATGTCAGAGTTAATTTTTGATTCCCTTAAGAATCTAGATGCAGGCTACTGAGCTGAATTCACTGGTACTGGGGCTCCCCTACTATGAGCTGAAATCACTGAAGAGCTGGACTTGCTGAGCTGGACTTGCTGAGCTGAGAGCACTGTGCTAATGAGTGGAGCTGAAATCACTGAAGAGCTTGACTTGCTGAGCTGAGAGCACTGTGCTGATGAGTGGGGGAGCCTGAAGCAATACTGGCAGAGCAGAGTGGAGCAGTTTGTGCAGCCACTGGGTGAGTGGAGCTGAGCAGCTCGTGAGGACGGCTGGAGCAGATCACAGGACAGCTGGTGGACCAGAGCAGCTGGCAGAGCGGAGCAGCCCACAGAGTAAGCGGAGCTGAGCTGTTTGCGGGGATGACTAGTGGAAGCAGAACCCCACGAAGAGGCAGGGCAGTTGGCCCCGAACCACGTAAGGTGCCCCTTTCTACCTAGGCTGGGGAGGGGGACCTCTGCAAAGAGACTCTTGAACTCTGGGCTGCCTGACCCAGGACAGAGACTTTTGAATTGTGGGACTTTTGGGACTGTGGGTGATTTGGGGGGTTGCTGGACTCAAGGGCCCAGAGAGAAGGACACGGCCCAAGTTGCTGGGGTGAGTCTTTGCTCACGGTTTGACCTATGAACTCCAGTTGAGGTATTTTCCAAATTTCATGCTTGTTGTTGTTTATCTTATGTAATTAAACCTTTTCTGCTACAGCAAGAGTCTGTGCTTGCGAGAGGGGAAGTATTGCCTCCTTGAGGCGCCCAGGGGTGTGTGTAAGATTTTCCCAGGTCACTGGGTGGGGGCTCAAGCTGGTTTGCATTACGTTGTGGGGAAGGGACCCCTAGGTATTGAACCTGGCCCTTGCTGCTATCGTTTCAGCCTGGCAGAGGGATTACATATATGTACACACTGCTATATCTTTATATTAGAAGGCAGGTTGAAGAAGCATGACTTGCGCTTGTAGTAGAGCATGAGTCCTTAGTTCCGGAGGGAATTTGTTCCATAGTCTCAGACTGACCTCTAAGAAAGCTCTATCTCCTGCACAGACGAGTTTTATCCTTGCTGTATAAAGTTCCATTGTGCCTAAAAATTGGCACTCTCAAGCATGATCCTTATTTTAGAGCTTTAGGCAACCATTGAGATAGCCTGGCCCCGGGCCACTGTAGGCCTTGAAGATAATGACGAAGGCCTTGAACTTGATATTCTATGGTAGAGCAAGGGCAACAGGTCTGATATGCTTGCAATAGTCCATGTTTCTGAGTAGATGTGCTGCAGTCTGTTTCCAAAGGGCTGGTGGCTTCGTGCTTAGCTATGGCATTGCAGTTGACCGGACAGGAGGTGACAAAGGCATGTAAAGCCAAGGCAAGTTCATCCTCTGGGAGCATAGGATGCAATCTTTTAAACAATTGGAAATAATAGCATTATTTACAGATGCTGCTCAGTGAAAGCTTAAGGCCTCATTATCATAGTATCTGAGAGCCCCACAATCAATTAATGGATTTTATCCTTGCAATTCCAATGCAACAATGAGGATTCCAGGAACACTGCTACTTTCCCTTCACTATTCTTTGGCTGCATTCCTCTACAAAGGACTTAAACCATTTTAGTTCGTTCCCCTGGTCCATTGCAACTTTTCCCAGGAAGGTGAGCAGTATCTCATGATTGATCATATCAACTGCTGTGGAAAGGACAAAACGGATGAAAATGGATGTTTGGACATTGTACAGATCATGTAAAGACTAACTACTTTGCAGATTTTGTAAGGTCCAAACACTCTGGAGATCATGTAAGAACCAATCACTTATTGTGTCACCTTACGTACATTTCAAATTTAGCAGTTCAGGGTGTTCCCACTTATCTCAATTAGCCCAAATACTCCATCTCCAACATATGCCTGTTTAACATTTAACCTTGCACTCAAATCAAGATACATGCAAATTTACTCATGCTCAGCATGATCTATGCCTAGAGAATTCACTGTTGTCTGTTATAGAACTGAGAATTCCAATTTCACCCAAAAGAAAATCATTCCTAAAGCCAAGTGCTGAATCACACTTGGGATGAAGCTATTCCAGGAGTCATTTTTATGATTCATTATACCAGAGTGCTTTTTTATTACTGCAACTCAGAATGGAATGGGTAGAACAGTGGGGGGCAGTGGCAATGTTAAAAACTTCGTCACATTATCACTGCCCCTTTAAGCGCTTGGCATGTGTAAATGCTAAGTGAAAGGATTATGCTATCCTTTGCTCACACTGACTAGAACTTTTCCCCATGGGTACATGGTTCAGTTTATTTCAATGGTGCTGTATACAAGTAATGCACCATTCAGTGTGAGTAAGAGTGCCATAATCTGGCCCTAAAGTGGTAGCACAAGTTCCTAGACCTGATTCAGCAAAGCATGTTTAACCTAAAACATGATTTTAAGCCCCTTTGAAGTAAATGATAGTTAAGCCTGCGCTTCAGTGTCTTCCATATGTATTCAAATAAAACCTTAGTATAATAGCATACCATCATATATTTTACTCATGCTGAATAGTGTTTTACTCAAGAAGCAGTGCCACTGAAATTGGTGATGCTGTTTGTGGAATAAGGTACCACTCAGTGTTACTAAGGGTGTTAGAATCTGTCCCTCTGAATTGTGCAACATCTCTTCTCCCACATTCTAGAAGATAATATGGATAACTTTACTGATAAAACTCCCTCCCCCAAGTGTTTGGGGTGCTGAACAGCAATCATAAAACAGTTTCTCATTAAATAAAAAGAACACCCCAACCTCGACAAAATTACGAACAAGTAATAGTACAACAAAAACAAAAACAAAACAGCTGAAGTGGCAGCAATTTAAAACACATTGGTGTGGGGGGCATGTTTGTTTTTAGGCACTTTTTTAAAACTGTGAAGAGATTAAATAAGCCACATTTCAGGAGGGAGCAAGTTCTACACTTCCAAGCAGCCGCAGAGACAGCTTGCTCGCCTGCTGACTGCAGGTGTGATTATGGAAGGAACCCCTATGCCCTGGATGATATGTGAGTGCAAAAAGGTGGAGCTCAAGAATGAAGTCTCAGATATACCCAGGGCCACTCACATTCAGAGCTTTATAAACCATTAAAGCTAATCTAAACTGAATCAGACACTTAATGGGCAGCTAATGTAAAGTGTGCAAAGCGTTCTGAATTTGATGACCATAGCTCAAACCCATGAACAAGCATGCAGCTGCATTCTGAGCAAACTGCAAGAGGTGGGTTAGCCCCATTGAGAACCCAGCAAAGGGAAAATATTCCCTCTCCATTCCTTGCACTCTACATGAAGTAACTTTGTATTTAAAATGCTAGTGTCCCAATTTAATATGAAATACCATTTACTGACATGAATGACAAGAGACTGTCAGGACAGAGACTGACTTGATGCAAAGATTGTGTTTCAGAGTAGCAGCCATGTTAATCTGTATCCGCAAAAACAACAGGAGTACTTGTGGCACCTTAGAGACTAACAAATTTATTTGAGCATAAGTTTTTGTAGGCTAAAACCCACTTCAATGGATGCATGCAGTGGAAAATACAGTAGGAAGATATATACATACACAGAGAACATGAAACAGTGGGTGTTACCATACACATTATAATGAGAGTGATCAGTTAAAGTGAGTGTGTAAGGTAACATATATATATATATATATATATATATATATATATACACACACACACAGAGAACACGAAACAATGAGTGTTACCTTACACACTCACCTTAACTGATCACTCTCATTATAATGTGTGTATGGTAACCCATTGTTTCATGAGGGCAGGGATAGCTCAGTGGTTTGAGCATTGGCTTGCTAAACCCAGGGTTGTGAGTTCAATCCTTGAGGGAGCCACTTAGGGATCTGGGGCAAAAATTGATTCTGCTAGTGAAGGCAGGGGGCTGGACTTGATGACCTTTTGAGGTCCCTTCCAGTTCTAGGAGATGGGTATATCTCCAATTATTACCTTATTACCTTTAAATGTTCTCCGTGTGTGTGTGTGTGTATATATATATATCTTCCTATTGTATTTTCCACTGCATGCATCCAATTTAGCCCACGAAAGCTTATGCTCAAATAAATTTGTTAGTCTCTAAAGTACCACAAGTAGTCCTGTTCTTTTTAAAGATTGTGTTGTAACTTCTGATGCTGGCTAGATTCACTCTGACTTGTGGCTCGAGTCACTCTTTAGATTTTACTTTCCTACCGAGGACAATTTCAGCTTAGAACAGGTAGCATTTTATCCTCTTTTTGGTCATCTCAGGTCCAATGGAATGATGCCACTATCCACAAATTGTCACATCAGTCTAAATGTCAGATTCAAGCTTTTTATTTAAAATGTATTATTGTTGTTAACCTTGTTCTGCCCTGTTTATCTATGGAGATAGGATGCTAGAGCCAAATATAAGCTAGAAACCCCTGTGGGGGTTTTAACATGTTTTAAACAGAAGTTTTCTAGGCTCTTGTAGACACATATTGGAAATGAGGTGTGAAACTGCAGGAAACAAATGAAAGAGAAATGAATGACATCAGGTTTCTTAACCATACAGTATTACATCCCTGTTCATTGTTACAAGGCAGAACAGTATGTGTGGTTTAACTTACATAAAAAGATAGTTTGGGTATATTGTAGAAATAGGGTAGGTCTGACATCAAAAGTCACCTTGATTTTATAGAAAAATACATACAAGACTTGTAGCACTGACCAGGAATAAGACATTTATATTGAAAATACCTTTTTTTTTTTAAGAGCTGGTCAGGAAATATGATTTGTTCCCCCAGAAATTTTTGATGAAAACAAACAGTTATTGTTTTTGTCTAAATTTTTCTTCGAATGTTTTAATTTTTTTTTTTAAGAAAATGAAAGCTACCAACCCAAATTGTTTTTGGTTTGCCATGACCGGGAAAAAAAAGAAAAAAATTCAGTTTTGATTTTTGGCCAAAATTTTTCAAACACCTTTTCGTTTGTGACAGCCAAAAACTTCATTTGTTTTTGGTTTTCGGCGATTGTATGTGAAGTGGTTGCATGTGAACTGCATAGCTCAGTCCAGCTGTGTGTCTTTCTGTCTCAGTATTTATTCTAGTCGGTTCCCATTCTGGCGTTTTGTTTTCAAGTCATTCTCCCACTCTCCCCGCCCCAAGCCAATTTCTGGAATGACTCAGAGGATGTTTCAATAAGAATTTATGGCCAGATTTTTCTGTCCCCTCTGCAGGCGTACAAGGGAGGACCAGGCAATAAGGAGGCTTCACCTTCTTTGGAGGTCCCCTGTGTAGGGGTCAGGCACAGTTTCAGTCTGTACTCTGCTCCCACTGCCTGTGAAATTAGCCACATCAAAAAGGGCTGGAAGGTTGTGGCTGAGAGCATCTTTTCTCTCCAGCTCCCTCCTTCCTCATGCCTTTTCAGGGCCAGCTGCAGTCTTACCCCGAGAAATTATATCAATAGGCTCCGAAATTTAAGACAAAATTATAACCATAGCGATGATTCTTCATATATGTTACATTGGTGTAACTGCACTGACTACAATGGAATCACCCCCTCATATACACCCAAGTAAACAAAAGCAGACTAAAGAGACAGATAGTAATGTATAGCTCTCACTCATACAAAAATATTGTTATGGTTGTATTAATGCTTTTTATATATGTCCCCCATTTTGGCTGCCACAGCCTCCTCCACAATATCCAGATCAGTGGTGGGCACGCGGCCCATTAGCATAATCTGCTGGCGGGCCGCCGGACAGTTCTTTTACATTTGCATGGCTGCCCACAGCTCCCAGTGGCTGCGTTTTGCCATTCCCAGCCAATGGGAGCTGCGGGAAGCGGTGTGGGCCGCAGAGACATGCTGGTCACTGCTTCCCACAGCTCCTATTGGCCAAGAACAGTGAACCGCGGCCACTGGGAGCTACAGGCGGCCGTGCAAATGTAAACAAACTGTCTGGTGGCCTGACAGCAGATTAACCTGATGGGCTGCAGGTTGCCCACCGCTGATCTAGAATCCCCTCTCCCTCCTGTCCATCCAAAATGCAGCCACTAAAATTATTTTCCTTGCCTGTCAATCAAATCATGCCACCCTCTCTTGGAGCTCTCCTTTAGCTCCCTCTTGGCCACAATGTCACATTTAAAATTCAGGCCTTTCCTCAAGACACAACATGACTCCCTGTTCTATGCCTCTGATTTCACCTACTGTTCCATCCTTCCTCCCTCATTCTCGTCCTACAGTCTTCTCTGCTCTGCCAATGATGCCAGCTCTGTTGCCCTATTATCTCTTTCTCCCACTCCTATCTCTGTGCAATTGTCCGCCCCAACCCTTCGCATGCAACCCCAATTCCATACAAACCAGTTTGCCATGACACTACCCTCCCTTATTTGTGTTCCTCCTAAAGACTCACTTCTTCTGCAACGCTCATGAACAGTGAAACAAACAGATACACACACCGGTTATTCCTGCCTTTGAGTTTCCCGGTGTATGGATCCCAACTTCTCTATTAGTCTTTCCTATTGAAAGCTCTTCAGGGGAGAGACATTCCTCACTCTGTATCCAGTATAGTGCTGAGCTCGTAGCAAATAATTGATAATGTGCTAGATTGCAGCTCATTCACCTCTGCATCTACTCTGGCACCATTTGGTGCGTGTGTAGGAGGGATGGAACTCCAGTTCTGGTGCTTTCCAGCTCCCTTGAAGCACTGCTCAGTTTCAGGGAAGTGTAAAAGGGATAAGGGAGTAATCCCCTCAGAACACAGGGAATACAGTTGTCCTTGGGCCTTGCACAGACCTTGGAATGATAGTGGGGAAGACATCTTATTTCCCTACCTTAAATCCACATAAGGGCCAAGCATAATCTAGTCTGATAATAATAATTGAAGGGCCTCTACCATAATATCTGGGTGGCCAATGCCAAAAGCAAGGAGCATTTGGGAGCTGTTTTACTCTCTCTTTTCAATAAATACAATACATTAATGAGCAGATGAAAGGATAATTTTTTTTAAACTTGTGTGTTAAATGAATTATAAAATAAGTTCTCGATCATTGAAATTTGAATCATGTGAGGAAGAGATGAGATGAGAAAGAAGAAGGCTGGTTCAGAGGTTAGCGCACTAGCCTACAACTTGGATGACCTAAGCTCAGTTCCTTGCTCCACAACTGAATTTGGGCAAGTCACTTAGCACCACTGTGCCTCAGTTCCTCATCTGTCAAATGGGACTATAGTACTTCCCTATCTTACAGGAGTGTTGTGAGACAAAATACATTAACAATTGTGAGGCAGTGATGGGAGCTTTGTAGGTATGTTAAATAAACAGTCCTTATTCACATGAGTAAATGATTACAAGGTCATGTTGTATAACATGGAGTGATACCCCTGATATTGCAACAGACTGTGTCATATAGGGAAAGTCTGAAAAATTAAAATTGGAATTTTAATAGATTCATAGATTCCAAGGCCAGAAGGAATAACTGTGATCATATATAGTCTGGCTTCCTGTACAGCACAGACTACAGAACTTTCCCCAAAATAATTCCTATAACACATTGCTTGGAAAAACATGCAAATCTTCATTTAAAACATTGTCAGTGATGAAGAATGCACTAGAACCCTTGGTAAGTTGTTCCAATGGTCAATTATTCCCACCATTTAGAATTTAGACCTTATTTCCAGTCTGAATTTGTCTGGCTTCAACTTCCAGCCTTTGGGTCATGTTATATCTTTCTCTGCTAGACTGAAGAGCCCATTATTAGATATTTGTTTCCCAGGTACGTATTTACAGACCAATCAAATCACCCCTTAACATTATTTTTGTTAAACTAAATAGTTTGAGCTCCTTGAGTCTAACACTCTAAAGTATGTTTTCTAATCCTTTATATCATTCTTTTGGCTCTTCTCTGAATCCTCCTAATGTATCAATATCCTTCTTGAACTATGCGCACCAGAACTGGACACAATATTCCACCAGAATATTTCCTTGTTTAGGCATCCCAGGATTACGTTAGCTCTTTTGGCCACAGGGTCAAAGTGGAAGCCTAAGGGATTTAGGTGCCCAAATCCCACTAGAATCCAATGGCAGTTGGGCATCTAACCTTCTTTGGAATTTCCAGAGGACCCAATGTGAGATGCATAGATTCCAAATTCTAAAATTCTTTAAAGCCACTTCCGCTAAATAATATCACTAAATAAGGACCTGAAAAATCTTATCACCTGTGTGTTCTTAAACTGCCTCATTTTGAAATGAACTCTGGTGTCTTGCAGGTAATTTGACTCAGTTCTAGTTTGCCTATATGGTAAAGGAAAAAAGAAACATGCTTGCTAGCTATGACATCTGATATTTTATATCATCTAAAACTTGCCTTAGAAAATTCAAGGTTAACTTTAAATATCTTTTTAACTGTATGTCCAAGTAAGTTTCACATGATCAAGGTAATTAATTCTCACCCAACATTAGCCTTAAATGAATTAAAAAAATGCTTCATCAAATCAGATAAAATGGGTAAAAAGGCCAGAAAACATGTTAGTGATACAGAATTATTATTATTGTAGACATCACATCAAAATGTAGGACAAAGTACACATGCTTTCATTTTCACAGTGCCAGTTACAGTGCACATAAGTGACTTGAATTTGAATAACTTTTCAGGATGGTAACTTTAGAATCCATCTCTATATAAAACAAAAAGAAAAACAGAATAAGTTATAGTAAATTTATGGTACAATAGGTCTAATTATCCTGAATTAATAGCTGAATTACAATAACCTATATTGGAAAATATTTTAATTATGAAGTGCTTCAAGTTGTTATTGACAGGTTTCACTTTCAATGGTACTGGAGGTTCTTAATTTGTTTTGGTGTTCACACTATCTGAACTCATTGCTAGTTATAGTATGAACTCTGTTTTGTTTCCATTCTGGTTTCAGAACTCTTTTGACCTTCATTTCTCCCTACATTCTCAGACCCCTGAGGATAGTGGATATTCCGTATAAATAATGCAGATTATTGGGCAAGAGAACAATTGTGTGCTAACAAGTAACATTTTAACCTCAAAGTGTTAGGGATTGATACTAACAACAGAAGCAAAGCAGTGGATAGAGCAAGTCAAGTAGCTGCCAAATATGCTGAGTACAGTGCCTACAGGCTTTTGATCCAAGAAGCTAGAGTAACTATCATCCATGTTCCTTAGCATGTTTAAGGACTAACAGATTTATTTGGGCATAAGCTTTCATGGGTAAAAAACACTCACTTCTTCAGATGCATCTCATGGGAGGTTTTTTTACCCATGAAAGCTTATGCCCAAATAAATCTGTTAGTCTTTAAGGTGACACTGGTATCCTTGTTGTTTTTGTTGTTTTTAACATGGCTACCCCCTGATACTTAGCATGTTTGTGGACTTGTGACTTATGTCAGCATCGCCAACATTGCTAGAAGACTAGCGGTTCATGTATAAGTTTGGGTCCTCTGTATCCCATGCTCACCAGCACAAGAGTTGTTCAGTCACTAATACCCCTGGTTACACATCAACATATTTCTTCCAGAACATTCTGGGAACATGCACTCTGCCTGTGGTTACTGAAGAAAACAAATTGCACCTTAAAAGATGGTAATTGTCAATTTTGATGCAAAAATGTATGCACATTATGAAAGAAGCCACACTGGTTTCCTTTATCAACGTGGCCTAGACTGATGTTTGCTTATGGCCCAGTCTGTCCACACTGACTGTGTTGGGTTCTTCACTGTGCTTTGCAGAACTTCAAAGTCCTGCCACCATTTAACACACTTTCAGAGGATTATTACAGGGCTTAACTGTAATTACTTTTATGGATCAATATGACTGCTACTTTAAATACACCTAGTTTAAATATGCGAGTTCACTTAAGGATCTGGGTTCTAACGTCATACCAACTTCAGGTACTGATGCACCAATTTTGGTCTTTAGTACCCCTCTAGATTTTGGGACAGCCTTGGTGTAGCTAGAAGCCTGCTGAGAACATTTCCTGGTGATTCTGTGCTGAGTGGTGCAAGTAGAAATCATTTCTTGCCGGTACTGCACTCATGGGAGGTACACAGGGGGAGAGTGGGGGGGAACATGATCTCCTCATGTGACTCCTCCCCACCCCACCTCAGGGTCTCCACCCTCTCCCCGTCCCTCAGATACCTCCGTTTGCATATACAAACATCAACATGCTTAACTATTCACTCCCCCCGCAAATATGTAGTATTTCAGTCTGTTTATATGAAATATGGAAATAGGGTGAGAAGCCATTTCAGCATAGGTATGGCTTATTAAAAGACAAAAATTTTAAGTAGAACTGTATCCTAAACTGCATTTATGGTATTGTACCCAAGCATTGCATTTCAATGGGAGATTCAACTTCCTTTATAGGAACAGACTCCTGAAACGCTTACCAGCTCACAAAAGTGGTCCATAGTCATGCAAATGGTCCCATTGTCTTCAGTGGGATTGATCAAATGATTAAGAGTTTACATGATTAGGTTCCAAGTTTGTGAATTGTTCTGGATGAAACTGACAATGCGGCAGGTCAGAAGGAGCTTCATTTGAATAAAGGTGGACAGATGTGGGATAAGTCTTAGATCCGTGGCTAAAACGAGGAACATCTTTTCAGCAAAGTTCTTGGCAGGTTGCTGAGGCAGTTGGCTGGTTTAAGGCTGTCCGTGTCTGGCATTATCATCTTCACTTATAGTTCTGACCCACAACATTGGAAAATGAGGCATTTGTTTTCTTTGTTTTGCTTTTCCAGTTCGCAAAATGCATGTTAGACTAGTTTGGCTGCAAAGAAGAATTCTAGATACACTGGGAACAACACCTGATTCCCATCAGGCTGCAGAACATCAGAATCCAAACATGCTCTGCTCAGTGCAAGCAGAGGCATTCCTCTAATGATTTGAACTTGATGTGATGCAGTATGAATGTCATGGATATTTCAGCTCAATAGGGAGAAACAGAATCCAAAACACTGTTTAAACACCTTCTGTCACCCCCATCCCCACATCTTGAGGACCAATGTAACAGCACAATACATATGCTAACAAACTTCAACAAAGCCTTTGCTGAAGTTTGTTAGCATATGTTTCATACATAAAGCCATATAAAGAATGAATGTCATCCCTAGCCCTGTTCTGCTTCTTTAAGGAGCAGAGTGAATCCTCCCCGTAGCCCCAAATCTTTCTGGTACCCGCTAAAAATCTCTTGCTGGTACTGCATACTGGAGGGTACCACCCCTGGTGCTGAGTAACCAAGCATCTCTAAACCTCTCTACACATTACTCAGTGCTGTGCAGGACTTAGCCATCTCTGGAGCTGGTGTGAGGAAAGTGCAGCCATTCACAAAAGTTTTACACAAATATATATGCATTTTTTTTCTAATTCTCAAAATAATTCCAGTTCAGTTCATACTTTGGACAAGGTCTTTGTTGGATTTTATTTTTCTTGAACTGGTTCTCCAGTCCTCAGTTTAAAATATCATCTGACTAAGGCTCGGAACCCAACAGATGCTGAGCATCAAAGAGCATTTGAGAATGCTCCCTACTTTGCAGGTTTAGCTCCAATGTTTTTATATGATATACAGCAACAGCTTCAAAACATTTATTAGAAATTGATAAATAAACATATTTAAAGCTCTTCTTTGATGTATTTAAACAAGTTTCTGTGATAAGCTATGTCAGCCCCATGCACTAAAAATAAAAGAAAATGTAATAAAAGCTATGATTGTGATGACATTCCATGTCAAGGCCTAACAAAGCAGACAGCAATGCCTCACACGAACTAAAATTGTAAGATCTTTGGCTCAGGCACTGTCTTTTCATTTTATGTACACTGAGCCTAGCACAACAGGATTCTGATTCCTGATTGTGGCAAGCACTGCTGGAATACCTATATTATGGTATATAACAATAATAATGATCAAGTTATTCAGTGAGCTTTGGGAATATACATATTATCTAAAAACTATGCCACTTAAAGGATTTTTTTTTTTAAAAGACCATTTTTATGTCAATCTTTGGTGGGTCTTGAGCGCCACATCTGCCTGGGATCAGCATTTGAAATTGATTCTTGTCTTCTGGACATATGCTAGGTGAGCAGTAACTACTAGTTCTTTGTCTGTCCATCAGAGTCCAGTGAGAAGGTGGGGTTGACCAAATCCTCCTTGCCTTGTGTTGAATCTTCGCTGACCGAATCACACTGAAATTATGGGAGAATTGTGAAACCTTGCTGTGCAGCTGCTACCCGGAATCAGTGCTTCATTTTAGTTCTTGTTACAGCTTATATTTTCAATTTGGACACAGGGGATGAGCTACACAGCTCTCATTGAGTTATAACAGCAGTTGTTTGTCTAATTCTTGATGCATTGTGTAGAACACTTACTCCCAAGAGTCTAACTTAATCATACCAAAGGAAGGAAATTCAAAGATAAAATGAAAAATCCTTCTTAGTTTACCCAGTGCTGCCTCGTAATTTCAGGGGCCTTTTGTGTTCTGAAATACCTGCACCTGTTAGAATGAGTTAAGGGCATGCTATCAGCCTTATTTCTGTGCTTGTGCACAGTTAAATCAGACAGCTAAGGGTAACTCAATTGTATGTACTGACAGGGAAACATCTGTGCAATTTACAATTTCCCATTGTTCAATTTTCAATTACTTGTTTTGTGTGTGTGACTGTAGGGTTTGTATGTACAATTTAAGCATGCATTCTAAAAGATGTAGGGCAAATTTTGCCTTTTTGAGTGTGAGGATGTAGAGTGGCTGCAAGGGGCATGGACAAGTAGCAGTCAACTAGACATCAGTGGAGGATATTTCAGGGTGACCCAGGGAACATACTTTGCAGGACATTGAATCTGGCTGTTCCCTGTCTTTCATCTCACTCATTTACAAGGCAATTTCCACCACTGTATCAAATCCTTCTTTCAAAAGATGCATGGCATGTCTCTCCATAGCATCTGCAGCCAACAGCGGCATGCTCCCAAGCAGCTGAACCCGTTGGTTGCAAAGTGCTGATGAGTGTTTTAGCCAGGCCCCTAGCTAAACAATTCCTGAGTGGCTAGATTAGTCTCCTGCCATTGGAGGAGCAGAAAATGAGTCGACCTGCACCCGCTTTTGCATTTCCCACACCCATATAAGACATGTCTGAATGTTACCCTTAGCTCTTAGTGTTATTTGAACATCATTTTGGGGCTCACTACAGAACAGAAGAGTCAGCCTTTTAGCTGATTGAACTGACATCCAATTTTCTGAAAAAGCAAGCATGTCAAACAAATCTCTCTGATACAAGCACAAGCCCTCTAAGCCAATGAGCAGAAATCAGGAAGCAACCAAGAACGACCTGCAGAAGAAAGAGCTTGATGGTTGGGTACTTCAGCGTAAGAGTCCGATCCCTCTTGGAATCATTTACAAAACTGCCATTGATTTAGATGGAAGTAGGATTGGGCCCTGTTAAAGCAAAACACCAGTGTAGGACCTGATCCTGCAGGATGCAGATCATCTCCTATAGGGTAGCATCAACTCCCATGGACTTCTGTGGGAAGTGAGGGAGCTCTCCATATCACAGGAGATACTGAGCACTGTGACTGAGGGAGGTCTTTTAGCTAATTTAAAATTATCAGGAACCAGAAATACTAGATGTGACTTTGTCATCAGATCACATCTTAGTATCAACAAACCAAACAAGATTGTGGCTGGTTTATTTCTGATCAGTGTTTTCCTCAGACACAGGCCTTCCTACAGAAAATACTGTATTCACAGAAGGAATGCATCTGACAGTGGGACAATAGGCTATGAATTTTACTTTAAAAAAAATGTATGGCTCAAGTCGATAGCTTTGAACATTGGTGTTTAGGTAGCAAAAATTTCATTTAATATCTTGGATCCTCTGTATAATGTGCCCTCTGTAGAATACATCATTCTATCAGGAACAAGTTTTCTCTACTTTTATAGTGTCGCATTAGAAGCTGATGTTAAGATTTGTTCAGCTAATGGAATCTTTACCTTTCTGTTATGTTATCTCTGACATACAGGCTGAAGGTTTTATCTTTATCTGAGCTATAATTCTTACAGATGAATCACCTTACCTAAACTAAGGTAACAGTAGAATCATTTGGAAACAATCAAACTGGAGTCTTTTCTTTGTTTTCATTACCGTTCTTACTGTTATTTTCTATATCTGTCCATTTGAATGATTCATAAGGGAGTTTTCTGGGATGCACTTTAAAGCATCCCGTTGTTCAAGATTATTCTCAAATTCTGTGACTGCTATAGAAATACACAGCGATACATTATTTGTTAGTGTAGCAATCACAGCTGAGTTTAGGTTTACTACTCTCTTTTAGCTCTTGGTTTTTGCATGCTGTGGAGTTTATTTATTGAAAGTTAAAATCAAACTGCTTTACATGGATTTAATCAAATTAACCCTCCTTCTGTACTCAAAGTGGTTCTCAGTCAAATATTCTAGGAGATGGGTATTTCACTTGTACATATTTATTACAGCTGATTTAATCTTTTCCATTTGAAGTGTTTTTAGGCAGAAAATTAGGTTGTGGACTAAATTATTTTTTTGCAAATAATAATAATTATTATTAACTGTCCTCAGAAAACTTTTCACAGAACTTTTCACAGTTCACATCCATAAGTCACTATGGACAAAATTAAAAACTTTTCCCTAATTGAAACTTCGTACATTTTGAGGTGCTACAGTTTTTTTCCAGACCTTCATAAGGGAGGCCACGGTTGCGTGAGCCATTTCTAGTTGTTGTCTGATTTCTATGGAACTGCCCCCTTGATTGGATATGTATGAGCCCAGATAATCAAATTTATCTACCGCCTCTACAAATCAACCTTTAATTGTGATGTCCACTTGCATTTTGTTTTTGTTAATTGTGTCAGCGTGCATGCATTTAATTTTTACCACATTCAGGGATAGTTCATAAACTTCACTATTTTTTTAAACAGATTCCAGAAATGTTTTGCATTTCATCAGTTATTGTAGTTATGAATTATTATTATTAAAAGCATTGTCTCATCAGTGTGGAAATCCTAGCTCCTTCCCCTTTGTCAAAACCTTTCAGGGCTTGTATGCAAAATTTATTATGAAAAATGTTGAAAAAAGTTGGTGACAGAATGCATCTATTTTACACCCTGCCCAGTGGATAACCACTCGCTGTTGTCTGCTGTTGTTTGCACCATTGATAGTAGAGGCTTGAATGAGTTCAGTGGGGTGTTTTGTAATCCCTAGGTCTACCAGTATCTGCCAAAGACGTCATGTCAGATGGTGTCAAATGCTTTTGAGTAGTCAATGAAACACATGATCAGTGGGTGATTATAATCCCTGCATTTTTCACTGATGTGACAGATGTTTGCAATTTAATCTTGTGCCTTGTCCTCTCTGCAACCAGCTTGTTATGCTTCTATCATTCAGTTAATGTGATCCTGAATAATGTAAAGCAGAATTTTGCTTATGTCCAATATCAGGGAGATGGTATGATTGTTAATAAACTCTGTTATGTCTCCTTTCTTTTGTGGGGGCAGAAAGATTCCCTTTCTCCAGCCATCCAGCCAATTTCTAGTTACCCATACATCGTTACAAAATTTTCCATGTGAGATCAATACTGTGGTTACCAATTGCTTGTAACAACTCTGCTGGTATGTTATCTACCTCTGTTGCTTTCCTGACTTCATTTTCATAATAGAGCATACCACTTCCTCTTGTAGGATTGATGGCTCCAATTCTGTACTCTCCTTTCTGTCATTCTGTACTGTAAGTGTTTCTAATGAGGCAGACAGTAATCTCTCCACCGGCATTTGATATCATCACCTTCACTGAGGATTCTGCAATCATGGTCTTTTATTATGTTTGATTACACAGAAAACTTTTTGATAAGAAGTCTGACCACTATCGACATTCCTGTTGTATTATTACAGTATTTGTAATTCTCAAATTCTGCACATTCTGCCCTTATGTATTCACTTTTATCTTGCCTAGTCTTCCTCTGGATCAGTCTGCGGGCTCAATTCCTTGTATTCTTTCCTATGTTCTTTGATCTCCAGGACATTTTTTTTTCATTCTGCATCTTTTTTTTTTTGACAATTCAAACACCTTCTCAGTTACCATGGTGCAGTCTGATGCTGACTGTTCAGAATATGTGCTTTGGTTGCTTCGAGCATGATAGTTTTCATTTTTATTCCAAAATTAATTTGGGTTGTTCTCCTCTTTCGCCTCTGACAATGCCTCAAACACCTTCTATACAGAAACCTTGTAGTCTTGGATGATTCTGGAGAAGTCCAGGCATAGTGGACCTGCCATACATCTTCTTTTTTAAGTTTTAATTTTGTTTGAAGCAAACAGTTGATGGTAAAAAATCTTTGTCTATTGTATGTTCAATCTCCAGCACTGCTGTATCATTACATAGTTGATTTGGTTTTTTTTGTCATTTTTATGTGTATAAATGCCTATGATGTTGGGTGAAACTAGTGTTTGTATTGACCTCGTGATTAGAGCTGCAGAATTCAAATGAACAACTTCCTTTCTCGTTTTGTAAGTCTAGACTATTGTTTCCCATTACTTCTTTTTGAGATCTTACACATCCCACTTTAGCATTCAGGTGCCCAGATACAAGAGTGATACCTTTGCTTGGTATTCTAATGAATGTCTCTGCAAGTTGTTCATAGAACTCAATCATGACATCATCAACTGCTATCACAAAAGCATAGTCCTGTATGATTGTCATTTTGATTGGCTTATCTCAAAGGCAAATTGTAATGCTTTTATTGCTGATTGGGTTGTATCCAAGTACACACTTTCGTGTCTCCTTGGACAGGATAAATGGAACTCCATTTTCTCTGATTCTGAGTAGTACATTGCATAGCCATCAATCATCAGAAGTGACCTTACCATTCCATCACAGCTCTGAGATTCCACATATATCTGTTTTGTGTCTTTCCAATTCCTTGGTCACAATGGCACATTTCCCTTCGTACATACCCCTCACAATCCGTATTCCTACTCTGATGATTGGCTTATGAAGGTTCAGGTCACTCTTTTCCTTGGGGCAAACATCAGGCACTATTTTTTCATAGGATCTGGTACAGCACCATCATAATTGGAATCTGTACTCTGGAAGGGCAGAGATTATTGGAATAATAGCACCCAGAGGTCCCTATCAGAATAGGGGCTTCATTGCACACTGTGCATGCATGTGCACACACACACACACACAAAGATATGGCCACTGTCAAGTAATCCTGCATTGGCTTAAGAATGTAAGTGCCAACATCAGGGCAAGACAGTTAAGAAGCAGAGAAAAAAACCCAAATTGGTTTTGAATTCTACACTTGGATTTTGCCAGCCAAGTATCAGCTGTGAACTCCTCAAGCACTATAATGGCCTTAACATGGAGTCACAGACAGTCCCCTTGGGTACGCCAGTCTATCTTGCCACCCAGGTAGCTTGCCTTTGTGATAGATGGTACCTTACACCAAAAATCAAAACAATATTCAGATTACTTCCAGTCCTAAGGGGCTAGTTACTTACCACAGGCCAGTTGCACTTTAGAGCTTATACCAAAGACAATGCTTGTGAATCCTATAAGAAACTAACTAAATATTAACCTTAAAAAAAAAGAGATACATCTTTTAGGGCTAACTCAGGCTAAGCAGCTACAGATGCCTTGCTTATGCTTAGAAATCTTGCTCTCCCAAAATCCAAGTAGCATAGAAATATAATTTCTTATTGTTAGGGATTTTTGTCTCCTTTCCCCTTGAGTTCAAGCTGGTGGGATGAGTTCATGTGCAGGTCTCGTCTTCATGGGGAGAAGGGAGGAGAAATGCAATTATCAAAGTTTTTGTTCTGTGATGTCCTCAGATTACATTGTTTTTAAATGTTTTGGTTTGAAGTCTGTATTTGAAAACAGATTGTGCCAGTTAGGCTGAGCAACCTTAATCTGCGTGTAATAAACAAAGCAAACTTTTTTGAAGAATTTAGGCATTTTCCCAATCCTCTCAAGTATTAGATATTTCTAATCCAGCGCATCTCAGACACAGTACATCTGAAAAGACCAGTCAGTAAGGGCTAATATATTCTGAAGAACTAAAAATAAAAATCCTCTGACACATCACAGTTGGAAATGAATTTGTGCTTACTGTTGCGTTGACTCCATCTTCTCTGAGACAGCTAAAATAAATCTTACTACAGTGGCGATTCCATTGGCAATGTAGATTAATATTTGCAATTATTACAAACTAACTATTGAGAATCACTGGCATTTTGGGGAGTGTAAATGCTATTATTTAGGTAACCTATATATTTATATTTCTTATTAAGTACCTTTCATATAATCAATATAGAAATTAAGGCAGTTGATAGTATAATCTTTAGTAATTAGTAATTGATCTTTTGATAGCAAATGAAATATTAATAGGCTTCCTCTTGTATTACAGCAATGACTGGACAAACCTGTGCCAGGAATATAAAAACCCTTAGGCATTATTCAGGGATAATTTCTATTATGCACAGTGAAAAGCAAAACCAAAGAATTTGTGAGTCACTGTTTATCTGAGCACCAGAAAACAATCTTCATCACCAGATTGTGAATTCAAGCGCTTCAAATTGTTTCCCATTGCTTCTGTAGAAATCATCCCAATGTATTAGGAAAAATGTGGGTAAGTGAACAATGACACGTAAAAGATGCCTTTTGGCAGGAGCAAAAGAACCCACTGCCTGATCTTTTACTTGTCACTTGTAAGGTATATGACTCCATCAAATTCAAAATTTATATTCCATTCCAGAAGCAGAGCAGCACAGAGATTCTCCTAATGATCACAGAAGGAGGGTGATAGGAATGGCAGAAGTAGTCATAAACACTGACCTGACCGGCACTCAGTTCGTATGTCTACACTGCAATTAAGAACCTGTGGCTGGCCCATGCCAACTGACTCGAGTTTGCGGGGCTTGGGCTAAGGAACTGTTTAATTGTCATATAAACCACCTCGCATGGTCCTAGAGCCTGGGCTCCAGCCCAATCCAAAACATCTACACCACAATTAAACATCCCCTTCTCAAGATCCATGAGCCTGAGGCAGCGGGCATGATCCAGTTGCAGGTTTTTAAATGCAGTGTAGATTTATGCAGTGAAGCTAGTACACACCTCTCCCTCTCCTTCTGTCACCACCTCCAAACTGGCTGCCTATGGGTAGCTTGTGTTCTAGAAACTTCATCAGCATGTGTTCCACTCTTGAGATCTGGTCATGCATGTCACATTCCTGTTTCAAAACATGAGTGGGTTGGAAGGCAGACTCCATTACAGGGAAACTCTAGCAGCATAATGACAATGTGTATCACATGTTTGTTGTTATTCTCTCTCTTCTGCTTTTAAAGTTTGTTTTGGTAAAAAAAAATAGATGACCCAGTCCTGCAAGATTCTGAGCACCTCCCAGAAGGTGCTGAGTACGCTCCACTCCCATTGCCTTCAATGGGAGTAAAAGGGTCTCATCTGTACTAAGAGTCATTCAGCACCCTGTAGGATGACACCATTTCTCTCAGTGAGGACATTTGTGGCACACATCTGGAAAGAATCATTCCTAGAAATCTCTGTAAGAAAAAGTTACTCACCTTGCAGTAACTGAGGTTCTTCGAGATGTGTGTCCCTGTGGGTGCTCCACTCTAGGTGACGGTGCGTCCTGGCGCTGTCGATTGGAGATTTTCGGTAGCAGTGCCTCGTTGGGGCGCACGCACCCAGACGGTATCTCCCGTCTAGTTGGAATCTTCCTGAGTGCGTGCGCCCCACACCCTCTTCAGTTCCTTCTCTACCGTGGAGAGTCATCTCAGTACTCCAAAGTAGAGGGGAGGAGGGCGGGGAGTGGAGCACCCACAGGGACACACATCTTCAAGAACCTCAGTTACTGCACGGTGAGTAACTTTCTCTTCTTCTTCGAGTGCTGTCCCTGTGGGTGCTCCACTCTAGGTAAATGTGTAGCAGTACCCACTATGGTTGGTGGGACTTTGGAGATACGGCAGGGAGTACTGAAGATAGTACTGTATGACCTACTGTTGTGTCTGCCGTGGTGTCTTGCGTTAGAGCATAGTGTTTTGCAAACGTGTGTTCAGATAACCCTGTAGCCGCTTTGCAGATATCAGGAATGGGAACGTTGAGTAAGAAGGCAATGGATGCCGACATGGCTCTAGTGGAATGAGTTCTAATGTCATCGGGCGGTTGAAGATTCTTCGCACGGTAACCGGATCTGATGCAGTCAGAGATCCACTTGGACAGACGTTGTTTAGAGATAGCCATACCGTTTGACTTTTTTCGGTAATTGAAACAAAGAGTCGTGGAGACTTGCGAAATGGTTTAGTCCTGTCTAAATAAAAGGCAATTGCTCGCCTGACATCGAGAGTATGCAGGGTTGCCTCTTGTGGAGTCTTGTGAGGTTCGGGATAGAAATTAGGTAAGTATATAGGTTGGTTGAGGTGGAAGGTAGATACCACTTTGGGAAGAAATTTAGGATGTGATCTCAAAGTGACTTTGTCTTTGGAGAAGATTGTATAGGGAGAGTGGGCCATCAGGGCACTCATTTCACCTACTCTCCTTGCCGATGTTATGGCAACTAAGAAAGCCACCTTCATGGACATATGGAGATGAGAGGAGGTAGCCAAGGGCTCGAATGGAGGTTTCATGAAAGCGTGTAGAACAAGGTTAACATTCCATGAAGCAGCTATTGGGTGAATTTCAGGGTAGAGGTTTTGCAGGCCTGTGAGAAATCGTTTTATGGTTGCGTGAGTAAAGAGTGAATAACCTGCTAAGAGGTCATGGAAGGTGGTACGTGCCACCAGGTGCACTTTGGTGGAGCTGAGCGAATGTCCGTCTTGTTTTAGTTCCAAGAGGTAGTCTAGAATGATAGGGAGGGTCACCATATTGGGCGCTAAGTGATTACGTGAGCACCAGAGGGTGAAACGGTTCCAATTCTGCAGATAGGTTTTATGAGTGGAGTCTTTCCTACTGTGCAGGAAGACATATCGGACCTGCTCAGAACAGGCTAGTTCATGGGTTTGGAACCATGAAGGAACCACGCTGTGAGGTGGAGCTTGAGGAGCTCAGGGTAAAGAGCCAGTCTATTGTTCTGGAAAAGGAGATCTGGCCTGTTGGGGAGAGCCCGTGGGTGACGGGAGGGCATGCAGAGTAGGTAGGGATACCACGTCTGTCTCAGCCAAGCCGGGGCAATAAGTATGACCCGGTCCTTGTGGTCCACAATCTTCTGAAGAACCCGGTGTAGCAGAGGGATTGGTGGAAGGCGTACAGGAGAGAGCTGTTCCACAGGATGAGGAATGTGTCTCCTGGAGATGCAGTTCTGAGCCCCACTCTGGAGCAAAACTGGGGACATTTTCAGTTCTGGATTGTGGCAAAGAGGTCTACTGACAGGGTGCCCCAGAGGGAGAAGAGCTGTTGAAGTATTGTGGGGTGCAGTTCCCATTCGTGTTCCGTCGAGAAGTGCCTGCCGAGTGCGTCGGCAGTAGTGTTGTGGCAGTCTGGCAGGTAGGAAGCGGTGATCTGTATTTGACGTTTTATACACCAATTCCATAGGCAGATGGCTTCCATGCAAAGAGAATGTGAGCGTGCTCCCCCTTGTCTGTTGATGTAGTACATACATGCTATGTTGTCTGTTAAGACTTGCAGGTATTTGTTCTTTATGAGGGGAAGAAAATGAAGGCACGCTCATCTCACAGCTCTGAGCAATAAGAGATTTATGTGTAGGTTCGACTCTGATGCAGACCACTGGCCTTGTGCCTTGTGTCCCCCTAAATGCGCTCTGCAACCAATTAGCGAAGCGTCCATGGTGAGCACGAGTGCTGGGGATCAGTTCTGGAAGGAAACCTTAGTGCAGAGGTTCTCTGGTCTTGTCCACCACTGTAGGGAAGCTAGAACGTTGGGAGGCGGAGTTAACAGCATCCCTAAGGTGTGTCTGTTGGGTTTGAAATTGGAATTGAGCCAGCCCTGAAGACATCTCATGGGCAGCCTGGCGTACTGGACTATGAAAGTGGTGGCTGCCATATGACCAAGGAGAGTTAGCAGAGTTTTGCCTGTGTCCTTGGATGAATAGAGAGCGTGCGTTTGAGTTGCGTGATAGCGAGGAATCTGTGATATGGGAGCAAGGCTCTGCTCTGGATTGAGTTCAGATGAGCTCCAAGAAACTTAATCTGTTGTGTAGGTGTCAGGGTGGATTTTTGGGCATTTATTTGGAGGCCTAGGCTGTGAAAGAGGCCGATAGTGAAAGAGTAGCTTGGAGTGTCTCGCCATAGGAGTTGCCCTTGATGAGGCAATCGTCCAGGTAGGGGAACAGCGTGACTCCATGTTTGTGGAGGTGAGCCACGAGCACAGCTAGAGTTTAGGAAAAGACTCCCGGCGCTGTGGAGAGGCCGAAAGGAAGAACTCTGTATTGGAAATGGTCATGACCGATTGAGAAGCTTATAGAAAGCGTCTGTGAGCTGGATGAATGGATATATGAAAAGAGACGTACTGTGAGTCGAGGGCTGTAAACCAGTCCCCTTGATCCAGTGCAGGAATTAATGTGCGCAGTGTGACCATTTTGAATTTTTGTATCCTCGCGAATTTGTTCAGTTGGCATAAGTCTAGTATAGGCCTCCAGCCCCCAGTCTTTTTCTGGGTCAGGAAGTAATGGGAGTAGAAATCTTTCCCTGGATGTTGCATCGGCACAGGCTCCACTGCGCCTAGCTGTAGAAGGTAAGCCACTTCTGCGCGAAGCAGGTGCTCATGAGACGGGTCCCTGAAGAGGGACGGGGAAGGGGAGGAGGATACGATATGAATGGGCTAGAATAAGCGGACTGAACTATCTCGAGGACTCAGCGGTCCTGTGTAATTTGCTGACAGGCATGTTGGAAACTCTGGAGGCGGTGGCGAAATGGGCAAATAGGCTGTGGAATCAAGGAGTGGTCGCACAGACCCTGGACCAACCTTTTTAAATTGTTGTTTATTCCCAGATGGATGGGAAGTGGTTGCTTGAGCTTGATTTTGTCTGCGCTTAGGGGGTCTAGTGAGATTCCTATTTACATGGTAAGGTTTGTGTTGAGGCAGATAAGACTGTTGTGTATGTAGTCTTAGGTAGGGTTGGTATCGTTGACCCCTGGGAAGAGATGGGTGAATGCCCAGGGTGCGCAGTGTCACTCTAGAATCTTTCATTGTATGAAGTAGTTCATCAGGTTTTTTTTTTTTTTAAGAAAACAGTTTATATTTATCAAAGGGGAGGTCCTCCACTTTGTTCTGCAGGTCTTTAGGGATGCCAGATGCAGAAAGCCATGAAGATTTGCGCATAACCACAGCCGGTGCAGTTGTACGGGCTGCTGTGTCTGTCGTGTCTAAAGAGGCTTATAGGGCCGTTCTGGAAATCAATTGGCACTCGCTCAGAATTGATTTAAAGTCTGCTGTCCTGTCCTCTGGAATGTAAGAGGCGAATTCAAAAGTTTATTGTAGTTATCAAAGTCATGCCTGGCAAGGAGTGCGAGGTAGTTTGCGATCCAGAATTGTAGAGTGGAGGATGTGTAAACCTTGCGACACAAGACGTCAAGGCGTTTAAGGTCCTTGTCTTGCGGGGTGGACTGATATTGTGGCTGTTTTGTTCTTTGTGCGAATGCATCGATAATGAAAGAGTTCAGTTGTGAGAAAATAGGAAGTCAGCGTCCTTAGCAGGAACATAGTATCTATGTTCGGCTTTTCTGCAGGTTGGTAATAAAGAAGCTGGAGTTTGCAGAGAGCGTCAGCTGGTTCCAAGAGTGCCTCATTTATAGGGAGCGAAGTAGGGAAACTGAGGCTGGTGGCTGCGGACCTTAGCCTGAGGTGGAAAAGGCTCCAGTGGGAGAGGAGAGGGAGGTGCGGAGAACTCTGCTTGCATTGTAGATCAGGTTCGCTCTCAGTGAAGGTAGCCAGTTCAGGTGGTGGGACTGTGCTGTGTCATGTTAAGAAGCGAAAGTGAAAGTGTGAGTGGTGCAGTGGGTCTGTTGGAGGTGCCCTGCAGGGTGTCTGCTGCTGGTGCAGGGGCGAAAGGCAGGCTCAGTGCCGACGTTCTTCCTGGCACCGGGGGAGAGCACGCGGTCGGAACCGCGGCTTTTTTTTTTTTTCTTCCGCCCTGAGGCTTGCAGTGCTGACGGCTTTGTCGGCACCGGGGCAGAGCGCGTAGCCAGCTCCGCGGCTATTTTTAGCCCTGAGGCTTGGGTGCCGACGTCCTTGTCTGCACCGGGGCAGAGCGCGCAGCCGGCTTCGCGGCTGTTTTTAGCGCTGAGGCGCTGTGTCCAGGAGGTTGAATTTCCGCCTCTACGGTCTGTGGGAGCCATTGTTGTGGCGTGATCCGGGGCTGAGGCGCCTACCTTTGGCGCTGTCAGCACAGAGGGTAGGGATCTCACAGGAGACCCCTTACCCTTGTTAGAGTCTCTCCTATGAGACTGCTCTGCTTCTTGCCTCCGCTCCTGGGAGGGTGAAGCAACGCTCCCCACTGGTTCCAATCTGGTTGGGGAGGATGTGGGAGTGGGTTTAACTTTCCCCATCTCCGAAAGCGACTGCGGGGATTTTTCCATGAGAAGTATTTCAAGCCGCAGGTCTCTGTCGTGCCGAGCCCTCGACTCGAGGCTCATACAGTGGAGGCACTTTGCGGGGATGTAGGCTTCCACAAGGCACCTCACACAATGTGAGTGCCCATCCAACCTTGGTATGGAGTCCTGCCAGAAAACACACCTCTTGAATCCTGAAGCCCGTGGCATTGTAAATTAGAAATGGCAGGGGAGAGTCTCTCAGTGAGAGACAAGTCTGAAGTGATTTTTTTTAACTAAGTAACTAACTATGTAACTATACTAAAGGAAGGGAAACAACTGGAAAGTAATTAATAATTATTTCTATGTTCTTTGTTACTGTTTCCTATAAATACCAGGGAAGAAAAGGCAGCACTGCCCCGAGTCCCGTCTTCAGCCAAGGACGGTTGAGAAGGAACTGAGGAGGGTGTGGGGCGCACGCACTCAGGAAGATTCCAACTAGACGGGAGATACCATCTGGGTGCGTGCGCCCCAACCAGGCACTGCTACCGAAAATCTCCGATCGACAGCGCCAGGACGCACCGTCACCTAGAGTGGAGCACCCACAGGGACAGCACTCGAAGAAGAATTCTTGTTTACTCTGAGGTTGTGGGATATTTACCATAGCCTCCATTTTAGTGTCATCCTGTTTCATCCCTTTTTGGTTAATATATGTAATAAATATTTTACCTCCAGTGTATGTGTGTGACATTTTCTTATATTACATTTCAAATACTCAATGTTCTCAGACTAAATGGTATGTTAATATAGGGTTAGATGGACCCAGGAGGTTCTTTCCAGTCCTATGTTTCTGTGGAGGGTTCAGTCAACAAAAAAAAGACATCATCAGTTTAAGTAACATTATCTTGTTTCTTCAAAAGCTCAGCTTCTATATTGCGGACAATTCTGGTCAGGGCCGGCTCCAGGGGTTTTGCCACCCCAAGCAACCAAAAAAAAAAAAGCTGCGATCTGCGGCAATTCAGCGGGAGGTCCTTCGCTCCGAGCGGCAGTGAGGGACCCTCCGCCGAATTGCCGCTGAATACCTTAAAGTGCCGCCCCGCTCCGGAGTTGCTGCCCCAAGCACCTGCTTGGTAAGCTGGTGCCTGGAGCCGGCCCTGATTCTGGTGCACTAGATATACAAAAGTCCAGCGCTGACAAGGGTGGGGCATGTAGAAGGTACAATTGTACTGGACCCCAGAGATCAAAGGGGTCCCCAAAATATCTTTAACATATGTAAATAAAGTGAAATGGGAGGGAATGGGGTCACAGCTACTATGATATACCAGGACCCCACAATTCTCTAGACAGGCTCGCCAAAAGATAACTTAAGGGGAAAAATATATTCTGTCCAACAGCCAGGCAAATGGACTGTATTTCAAACTTCTTTTATGCAGCTGTATTTGCTAAAATCCTTTGAATGCTCCAAAAGTAGAGAAGAAGTTAGTTCCAATCACTCTGCTACTTATTTCTCCCACAGCTAGCAGCTGAATGTGCTCTGCTGTTATGGTTTTTATGTTTCTTTGGATGTAGCCATGGTCTCAGAGAGTTGTTTGGTTATTTTAACTTAATAATAGATTTGGCCAGGAAACTTTCTTCCCATCCCGTGAGAATATTTGAGATTTAAAAAAATGTCCCAACACAATTGATGACCAAAAAAAAAAAATCTCTTTTATTTTCTCCAATAAATAAATAAATAAATGAAAATCAGATCATGCCAATACTGTTTCATAGAATCATAGCTCTGTTGGCATGGTCATCAAGTCCAGCCCTGGCACTGAGGCAGGATCAAGTAACCCTAGACCATTACTGGGTTTGTCTAATCTGTTCCTGAAAAATTCTAATGATAGGGATTCCACAACCTCCCTTGTGTAGCCCTGAGGATTAATCTGTTGGTCTGTATAAAATGTCTTTTTGATAAAAGTGTGGAGGCTACATAGATTAATAGAATTTGCAATAAGCTGTAATGCAAGATACCTAGAAGCTTCTAGGCCAGACATCCTGGCCTATTTCCTCTGTGATGCTGAAAGCAACCTTTAAGACCCTTACTCAGAAAAGTAATAATAGGAGACAAACCTACGCAAATTGTCTAGGGACTTTTTGAATGTCTGCTAACCTTTCACCTAGTGAGGGTGAAAAGGAGGGTATTTTTGCCCACAAAATCTAACACGTACACCACAAGATACGTAGATAGTTGTCATCCATACGCACATAAAAGGTCAACCTATGAAAACAGGTACCCTCACCTTTCCATGGGGGAAAGACAAATTTGGGCATAGGAGGAAGGATTTCTCCCTATAAAAAGGGTGGCAATCCTCCATTGGGCGGGCGATACATCTCTCTGTTTCCTTGTCGTCTCAACCTGCTTCGAAGCCTCTTTCTCCTACGAAAGCTGTCAATACTAAGTCGTAGTATTAATTCTTTTCAAAGTTGTGATTATGAACAAATTCTTATTTCTGCTAGAGCATCTATACTAAGAAGGGTTTTAACTCATAGCCAGTTTCTTTGTAACTTCCTCTAGCAGAGGTGTGAAATTCACTCTAGTGCTTTTGCTACAAAGTGCATTTAGAACTGTGTAATATCATATCATATCTCTTAAAGAACTGTGATATTTTGTAACTTTGTAATCTCATACTGCTTTTAACATTTTACATTTACTTCTTGTTTCATTGATTTTAAATAAAAGGTCTTGTTTGACTAATTCTGTCTCAGTGTAGTTTTTCTGTCACATACCCCAATCTCCTTCTATAAATTCTGTGAAGCCTGATTCAAGACGAACTTTATCTTCTGATCACACATATTGGCGAGCCATACCCATATTATTAATCTTTATC
Source organism: Mauremys mutica (assembly GCF_020497125.1). Taxonomy (NCBI): domain Eukaryota; kingdom Metazoa; phylum Chordata; order Testudines; family Geoemydidae; genus Mauremys; species Mauremys mutica. The sequence goes on along the minus strand of NC_059073.1, from coordinate 187,523,960 downwards.
AATTATTATTAACATTATTAATTAATTAGAAAATTAATTACTAAATAAAACTAAATTAAGTGGATAAATTCCACTGTCCCTACTAACCCTCCCCAAATCAGGCTAGACTTGCAAGCCTATTTCAGAGCTTAACTACCCTTTTAATTAGAATTTTTTTTCCTAATATCTAAACTAAATCTCCTTTGCTGCAGATTAAGTCCATCATTTCTTGTCCTTTCTTCAGCAGACATGGTGAACAATTGATCACTGTCCTCTTTATATTTGAGGACAGTTATCAGGTTCACCCTCAGTCTTCTCATTTCAAGACTAAACATGCCCTTTAAAAAAAATCTTTTAATAAGTCAGTTTTTCTAAAACTTTTATCATTTTTGTTGTTCTCCTCTGGACTCTTTCAAGTTTATTCACATTTTTCCTAAAATGTGGCACCCAGAACTGGACACAGTACTGTAGCTGAGGTCTCACCAGTGCCAAGTAGAGTGGGACAGTTACCTCCTGTGCAGGGCCGGTGCAAGGATGTTTCGCTCCCTAAGTGAAACTTCCACCTTGCGTCCTCCCCATCCCGCACCCCCAGTCCCCCCGGCAGCTCCTCCCCCTCCGCCCTGAGATGCTCCCCTTGCGGCAGCTTCCCACCCTCCGCCCTGAGGCACCCCCCCGCCCCAGCTCACCCCTGCTCCACCCTCAAGCATGAGCACCCCATGGCTGCTTCACTTCTCCTGCTCCCAGGCTTGTGGCACCAATCAGCTTAGGCACCGCAAGCCTGGGAGGCGGGAGAAGTGAAGTGGCCATGGCATGCTTGGGGAGGAGGCAGGGCAGGTGGGAGCTGGGGCGGGGAGTTCCCCTGCGTGCTGCCCCCCCCCTTACTTGTTACAGGCAGCCCTCCCCGTGCTCCCCTGCCCCAGCTCCCTCCGCCTAAATGCCAGCGGCAACCGGGGCAGCCGAACATCCGGCCACCCGGGTCGCTGCCAAAGAAAATGGTACCCCCCCAAATGCCAGCACCCTAGGCGACCACGTAGGTTGTCTAAATGGTTGCACTGGCCCTGCTCCTGTGTCTTACATACAACACTCTTGTTAGTACATCCCTGGTAATATTAGCCTTTTTCACAATTGCATCACATTGTTGGATCATATTCAGTTTGTAGTCCACTATAACAACTAGAAACTTTTCAGCATTACCAGCACCTCATTTTGTAGATGCGCATTTCATTTTTCCTGTAATACTTTGCACTTGTCTTTATTTAATTTCATCTTGTTTATTTCATACCAATTCTCCAGTTTGTCAAGGTCTTTTAGAATTCTAATTCTGAACTCCAAAATGCCTGTAACTCCTCCCATCTGCAAGTTTTATAAGCATGCTCTCCATTCCATTATCCTAGTCATTAATGGAAGTATTGATTAGTATTGGACGTGGGACTAACCCCTGTGGTACCCCCACAAGATATGCCCTCCCAGTTTGACAGCGACCCACTGATCATAGAATCATAGAATCATAGAATCTCAGGGTTGGAAGGGACCTCAGGAGGTCATCTAGTCCAACCCCCTGCTCAAAGCAGGACCAAACCCAACTAAATCATCCCAGCCAGGGCTTTGTCAAGCCTGACCTTAAAAACCTCTAAGGAAGAAGATTCCACCACCTCCCTAGGTAACCCATTCCAGTTCTTCACCACCCTACTAGTGAAAAAGTTTTTCCTAATATCCAACCTAAACATCCCCCTCTGCAACTTGAGACCATTACTCCTTGTTCTGTCATCTTCTACCACTGAGAACAGTCTAGATCCATCCTCTTTGGAACCCCCTTTCAGGTAGTTGAAAGCAGCTATCAAATCCCCCCTCATTCTTCTCTTCTGCAGGCTAAACAATCCCAGTTCCCTCAGCCTTTCCTCATAAGTCATGTGTTCCAGCCCCTAATCATTTTTGTTGCCCTCCGCTGGACTCTCTCCAATTTATCCACATCCTTCTTGTAGTGTGGGGCCCAAAACTGGACACAGTACTCCAGATGAGGCCTCAGCAGTGCTGAATAGAGGGGAATGATCACATCCCTCGATCTGCTGGAAATGCCCCTACTTATACAACCCAAAATGCCATTAGCCTTCTTGGCAACAAGGGCACACTGTTGACTCATATTCAGCTTTTCGTCCACCGTAACCCCTAGGTCCTTTTCTGCAGAACTGCTGCCCAGCCATTCGGTCCCTAGTCTGTAGCAGTGCATGGGATTCTTCCGTCCTAACTGCAGGACTCTGCACTTGTCCTTGTTGAACCTCATCATATTTCTTTTGGTCCAATCCTCTAATTTGTCTAGGTCCCTCTGTATCCTATCCCTACCCTCCAGTGTATCAACCACTCCTCCCAGTTTAGTGTCATCTGCAAACTTGCTAAGGGTGCAGTCCACACCATCCTCCAGATCGTTAATGAAGATATTGAATAAAACCGGCCCCAGCACCGACCCTTGGGGCACCCCACTTGATACCGGCTGCCAACTAGACATGGAACCATTGATCACTACCCGTTGAGCCCGACCATCTAGCCAGTTTTCTATCCACCTTACCGTCCATTCATCCAGCCCATACTTCTTTAACTTGCTGGCAAGAATACTGTGGGAGACTGTATCAAAAGCTTTGCTAAAGTCCAGAAATAGCACATCCACTGCTTTCCCCTCATCCACACACCCAGTTATCTCATCATAGAAGGCAATTAGGTTAGTCAGGCATGACTTGCCCTCGGTGAATCCATGCTGACTGTTCCTGATCACTTTCCCCTCCTTTAAGTGGTTCAGAATTGATTCCTTGAGGACCTGTTCCATGATTTTTCCAGGGACTGAGGTGAGACTGACTGGCCTGTAGTTCCCTGGATCTTCCTTCTTCCCTTTTTTAAAGATGGGCACTACATTAGCCTTTTTCCAGTCATCAGAAGCAAAGATAAACTAGTCTTTGAGTCTTTCAACCAGTTTTGCACCCACCTTATAGTAATTTCATCTAGATCACAATACCCTAGTTTTGTTATGAGAATGACATGTACAACTGTTTCAAAAGCCTTACTAAAATCAAGACATATCACTAATGCTATAATTTAGTCACAGAATCCATGACTTCTGGTGACCTCTATGACTTCAGCCTGTGGTGCTGGGGAGCTGCAGAGTCCCTTGCCACTCATGGGGGCTGGGAGCTGTGGGGTTACCCTGCTGTCTCTGGCAGCCCCTAGAGCTCCAAGCTACCATGCATGGTGAGGGTACCCCACAGCTATGGGCAGTGGGGGAACCCCTGAGTTCCCAGCCCCCACAGACCCCCAGAGCTGTGGGCAGTGGGGGCAACCCACAGCTCCTGTTCCCCGCAAAGGAACCCCCCAGATGCTGCATGTGGCAGAGGGCCCTGCACCTCACAGCTGTGGGCTATGGGGGACCCTGGAGCTCCAACACCCAACCTGTGGTGGGGAGCCCCAGAACTCCTAGCCACTGTGCAGCTGCCCTGCTGCAAGCAGTGTGGGGACCCATAGATCCCCATTTTGTTGTGGATATTTTTACTAAAAGTCACAGATAGGTCAGGGCTTCCATAATTTTTTTCTTTATTGTCCATGACCTGTCACTAAAAATATTTGTGACAAAATCTTGGCCTTACATATCACACCTACTGCTTCCCCCTTATCCACTGGGCCAGGAACTCTATCAAAGAAGGAAATTAGGTTGGTTTGGCATGATTTGTTCTTGACAAATCCATGCAGGCTATTCTGTATAACCCTATCATACTCTAGGTGCTTACAAACTGATTTTTTTAAATAATTAGTTCCAGTAATCGAAGTTAGGCTGACTGGTCTGTAATTTGCCCCCCAGTGTGTGCGCGCGCGCACGCGCACACACACACACACTTTGTTCTTCTTTCTAAGGACAGGCACTATGCTTGCCCTTCTGGGACCTCACCCGAAGTACATGAGCTTTCAAAGATAATTGCTGACAGTTCTGAAAATGCTTTAGCTAGTTCCCTGACTGCCCTAAGATGAATTTCATCAGGCACTGCCAGCTTGAATACATCTTATTTACCTAATATTTTAATTGTTCTCTCCCTATTTTGGCTTGTGTTCTTTCCCCCTTGTTGTGAATATCTGGTCACCATTAATCATTTTATTGATGACTGAAGCAAAATAGGCATTTGTAGCAGGGTGGACCCTGCTCCTGCCTTGAGGGGTTTAAAAGTGGCCTGGCAGGGCTTGAGAGCTGCTGCTCTAAAAGCTGGGCTGATTGAGGGAGTGGCTGCAGGTGAGGCCACGCCCCAAACTGAGCCACAGCTGGCCCCTATAAAAGGCCAGGGGAGCCAGAAGCAAGACAGTCTCTCTCTGCCTTCAGAGGGAGATGGGCCTGGCTGCTTAGGAGCTGAGATAAGTACCTAGGGTGAAGCAGGGCTGGGAAAAGGCTGAGGAGCTCTAGCCAGGAAAGCCCCAGGCTGCAGCCTAGCACAAGGCCAATGGGTACTGGGGGTTGCAGAGGGCAGCCCAGGGGTAGGCCAAAGCAGCAGGTCCAAACCCAACAGTGCCAGTGATGAATAGGCTGATACTGCAGTCTGCCCCAGGATGTGGGGCTAGACAATTACTGACAGTAGCCACATTCTGAGGCAAGGTAGGGATAGAGGGTGGGGGTTCCCTGAGACAGAAGGGGAAGCCCAGAGCAGAAAGGGGTTACTGCCAGGGGGCAGCACCCCCATGGAAAAGGGGCACCGGGTCCAGGGAGGGACACGGGGGCCTGAGAACAGGTGGATCACCAGCCTGCAGAGGGCGCTTTGGGGCTGAACAGAGCTAATTCCCAGAGTCACCAGCAGGGGTGAGTCCTGAACCCGTTGCAGCATTAAATACCTAAGTCTTCTTGATGTCATCAGTTAGTAGCTCTCCTTCCCTACTAAGCAGACTATCTACACTTTTCTTCATCTTTCTCTTTCTCCTCATGTATTTAAATAAACAACTTCTTCTTGCCCTTTACATCCTTTGCTAGGTGTAACTCATTTTGTTCCTTAGCCTTTCAGATTTTGTGTTTATAGCCTTGTGCTATTCTTTTGTACGCCTCCTCAGCAATTGGTCCATATCTCCACATTTTATAGGATTCCTTTTTGATTTTCAGGTCACTAAAGAACTTCTGAAGGAACCACATTGGTGTTGGTATTTTCCGATTGGAAAAAAAAATCAAAAGAATTCCTGACCATCTTATGTTGCTATTATCTTATCATATTATTGCCATTGGATGTGCTCAATCATTTAATTCACTGGCTTCTTTTTTTACTTTAAAATTCAACATGGTGAGATTAATTTGCTAAGCAAGAAACTACCATTCCTTTCAACCCCCATTCCCACTGATCTAAAATGCTCCAGAAGGACAGAAGGGTGCACCCCTCTCACCCAGCCAATAGAGATAAGGGACATAAAATCTATGCAAGACTCTCACCCAGTAGAAACTCTTTTTATGGGGGGAGGCAGACATTGCAGACAGATTGAGGTCTGTGCAGAACTTGTGGTGAAACAGCAGAGACTGAGAGGGGCCCTGCAGCTGGAAGGCTGAGGAGACAGGGGCCTGAACAGAACTCTAGGGCCACAGAGCCAGTGACTAGCTCAGGCTCTTAAAGGGACAGGAGCCAGAATAATGCTATTCTGCGAACGAAATGTCCTTGACACAGGAGACTAGTTTTGGAGGTGGTCAGTGTTCTCTGAACAGCTGTTGGACCCACAAGAAGGGGCTACTGTCCATGTAAAGGATAACTATAGAGAGATAAGGAATGTGGTGGTGCATGCAGGGCGGGGCAGGGACTTGTAGCCAAACTACTACTGCTGTTGGGGCATCCTGCTATCAGGGGCTGAACAAGAAATGTTACCACAGCATCAGGTGTACAGTGAAGAAAGTCTCTCCATGAGACACCACAGAAAAATTGAGTTACCAACATGCTTTTAATTGAAGACTAAACTGGTGAGGAACTAATCCTAGGCACTGTGGCTGAGGACCCCAACACACTATTGGACTGCCTTTAGGGGCTAAGCTAATAATTGTTAATACTTTGAAATATAACTGATTAAGCCAAACACACCTAGGGCATTTGTAACCTTCCACTTTCCTGCTTAGTAAAATATTCCTTCACATTAGACATGTGGTTATTGGGACCCTCCCTGGCTAGCACCTATGGGATCTAGAAGCTAAAGTGTCTTCAGCACTTGCCTCTGAGTCATGAGCTATCTGGCACCCTAGTAGGTCTCTTAAGAGATTCGGTTCCCACTAGAGCTGTCCAGTTGATGACAACTTTCATAACAACTTTCAAAGTTTTGAAACTTCAAAAACATTTCAAATATTTTTATAAATTGGAATCAGGTTGAAATGTCCATTTTTAGATCAAAAGAGTCATCTCTCTCTCTCTTGTCAGAAGTGAGCTCTGAACCACAGAAACCTTACCATCAAAATTTTTTATAAAAATCAGTGTGTCTGGCAAAACATTTCAAGCTTTTCCAACCAGCTTCAGGTATCACAACGATGAGCAGCCATAATTAGTTATAATGTGTTTTAGTTACAGTAAAACCTAGTCTCAGTGAAGATGAATTTTGCTGGGTAGAGGAACTTCAAGCTTTAAACAAATGCAATGTTAAACAAATTTTAAAGAGAAACATGAGTCTTTAGTACAACCAATTTATTCAAACATATAATTTAATTATTCTAATTCCTTGTTTTCATTTAGGCAATATGACATTAATTGTATATTTAATTAGGCTTAATTTTTACAAAGTAAAGTATTTAATATAAACTGAACTTCCACAAAAGCAAATGACTTCACATTGCCTTTATATATATTTTCCATACTTGTTGTGCCATTTACTGTGCAAACAATCTCTGTCCAGTGGATGCTATTTTTTTTAAAGTAAAATCATCATCATCTTTTGTTTCCATCATCTTTTTGTTTCCACATAATTCTGTGTTATGACTTTTCTGGTAATACTTTGGCTTGATTTCCTGTATCAAGTTCATGGTTACAACCCATTCATTCAATTCCATAGTTACTTTGCAATTTCTATTTTCTGCAGAACTGACATGGGACAGTACCAATAAATAATTCATCTAAAGCTGCACTCACTTCATCAATGTATGTTATTCCATGTGAATCCTTACTTTTACATTACTGCAAAATTGTTCTGTTGTAATTTTGACACATGCCCAGGTACAGAAAATTTGTTCATAGGCTGTCCAGTGTCACATCTCCCAGAGCCAAGCTTTTACTTTCCTGGTTCTGCTAATTATTTTCAAATGCAGTCTTTGTAAGAGGTGTTTTTAGTAGCATGCACACCAAATATATCTTCATGTTCTCTCTGGTTTATAAGGATTCCTATTTATGATTTACTAACTTCTGGAGCTCGGCATATATCTGCTGCTTTAGTTTAAGTTAAATCTGGATCTTTTATCAATTGCAACTTCAAACATATATAAATACTACAGACTATGCTGCACTTTGTTGAAGGATCTGTTTGGGCTACATACTCACAAGTTTTACTTTTTAGCTCTTTTACCTTTTCATCTTTTGTTTCACCTTGCTAATATACACAAGTTATATGTTTCAAGTGTTAGGATCTTTCTTATTTAGTGTCCAGTAAATTTATAAAAAAACTGCATTCAGATGACATCTGTCAATATTACTCGCAAAAGGTACATAAACCTCCAACATGCATTCCTGCCACATGCAGGAATAATGTGGCTATATATTCTGATTTACCAGGAATATCCTGTTTTGGGGGAGGGGGGTAATGCTGAGTTCCTGGTTGTATTAACTAAAGACAAGGTAATCCCTGGTTTTAACTCAGCCATAGGACATATCGTCAAGAGGCTCTTGCTGTTTGTACACTGAGCCACAGAGAGCATTGCCCAACAATAGCACAGCTCAGCAGCATCTCCATAGGTTTCCACTGCTGCCTTCTCAGCAGCGTAAGGAACATTGTAGCAGGTAGGGAGAAAGCATTCTGGTTCTTCCAGATACCACTTGGCCAGAATGGGATCTAGAGCAGTGACTCTCACCTAGCCACTCCCAATGGTTCTCTCTCCTTCCTCCCAACTCAGCAACCCATGATACTAAATGTTTCCATTTCTTTATTTCTAAAGAGAATCCAGAGGGTATACTGACCAATTTCTCAATCAACTCAGGACTCTCACATATGATCTTTCATGATGTTCTATTCTACCACTCCTCCTGTTCACCATCAGAGCTGGTATATTTAAAGTTTTATATTTCCATAGAATCTCAGGGTTCAAAGGGACCTCAGGAGGTCTACTAGTCCAACTCCCTGCTCAAAGCAGGACCAACCCCCAGACAGATTTTTGCCCCAGACCCCTAAATGGCCCCCTCAAGAATTGAACTCACAACGCTAGATTTAGCAGGCCAATGCTCAAACCACTGAGCTATCCCTCCCCCCATATCTTCCAACCTGTCTGGTGTGGTTGAGTCACTTACCTATTGTCTGCGAGCGAGTGGGGTGTAGATGAAGGCTAGATCCTTGAGGTTCAACTCAGATAAGACAAAGACGAAGATTACAGGGAAAGGTAAGCAACCTGAAGAAGCTGATGAGATTATACCAGCACTCTCCACATGAGAGTTAATACTCACCATTTATTACACAGTTCTGCCATGTAGGGATCTTAGGAAACCCAGCTACTGCTGCATATTCAGGAAGCAACATTTGCCAAAAATACTTTACATTAACTGAGCTTGGCAAAATGGTTGCCGCCTCCTCCTCCTTCAGATGCCGAATTCACCACAGTCAGCTGTACCTGTCACCTTAAGTTTGCATTCCTGAAATGTGTTCTACATGAGTCCGCACCTTAAGACCTTTCAGAAATTGCCCACCTATTAAGCAGTTTCCCATAAGAAGCATCCACCTGTGATGTGCAATATGCTTTGGCATCCACTTGATTTCTGAATGAAGTTTAACATGTTGGTTTTAACCTATAAATCTTAAATGATCACAACTGCTGTTGAAACACAGGAGGAGACAGTGATCAACTGGGGTCCCTGAATTTGTAATCTCTTGATCTAAGCAACAGGAACTGAGTTCTTGGCTCAGGAATTCATTTTCATCCTTCCTCTGCTAGAATCCAAATCTGATAACTTTCAGGATACATAAGGGAGATGTGTGCTTAATGGGACTTTGGAGCTGATAGAAGAGTCCTTTGTTGGCACTTAACCAATTTGTACTTGCTTTTATTTAATTACTGTTCTTAGACTGTACATGTACTTAAAGTGCATTGTACACCAGTGCATTGTAAATGTCCAACTGCACAAGTAAATAAAAACTGGTCTCCTAGCTTGTGGAAGATAAGATCATTGCCATCTAGAGACTTTCTGCTTGTGTTAGTAGCTTGTTTGAGGTGTTAGTGACCTGTAGTACCATTAGCTATTAGAATAGTTGCGCATATCTTTTCATGAAAGATGGTTATTACTGTCATCATTATTGGGAAAATAATCCACCAGTACATAACACAAGATATGTTCACTAATTTAGCATCTTGTAATGCTCTTGCTCAGTGGCCACTTATGTTCAAATAGAGAAAAATCTTACTGGGGTAGCAGCACAATGATTTTTCATTGAACTGTATTTATCATCTATCTATATCTTCTGGAACGGAGTGTTTGCTAACCCCATAGATTAGAATAATAAATAAATAAATAATTATTAACATAATAATACCATTCTAACACTGCTTTACACTGTGGATCTCAAAACACTTTAGAAACATAAATAAGTATCATTAGCCTCATTTTTGTGGTCAGGAATGCAGAGAGATTAGGTGATTTGTTTAAGTTTTATTAATATTAGATAAACTTGCTCCTATTTTCTTTACCAAGGAAGATATAAATTGTGGACTTTCAACAGTGATACTATTTTCTTTCACAATATTGTTGTTTCTTTTCCTTCTAAATCCCTTTACTCCATTACATCTACTGGTAGAGCAGTGGGATTAACACACACAGAAATGCATTAGCCAAAAGGAGTACTTGGTGAAATGGACTACCATGCTACTTGGGTACACCTAAGGAATTTTAATGGCTTTGTTTTGTAATCATGATAACTTCTCTGGTACTGCAGAAATGCTATAGACACAATCCTGGGACATCCAAGGTGTCCCGTGAATATATTTATAAAATGAGGAAAAAGGTGAATCTTTGCTGAAGAGCTATATTGACAGTCCCAGCTCTTAATGTGATTCTGGTGTGAATGACAACAATAAAACATTTCTGAAAAGGACTTCTAAGACTTCCATAGGACTGCAATTGTGCTGTTCAGAATGAACATATTACTTACTGTAGCACTGAACTGTAATAGTCTTCCTCCTACAGGAAACAGATGTACAAAGTACATTTTAATATACTGCTACATTCTGGAAATGTTCCTTTAGTTCCTATGGTTCAGTAGATTACTTCCATTTGGATTTAAGGATTACTGCTTCAAATCCTAGCCACGTCAGACTCTGCACAGACTGAAAAGGTGCTTAGAAGTTTCAAATCATTACATCTCATTTGACATGTTGACTGCTAATACAGATATGCTTGAGAGGAACACACAAAGCATTGTCATGCTAAGAGTTTCCAAGGAGATGGTAAAAGCACAGCTAGGAAGAGTGGAACATAGTAGCTTCTGAGTTACCAAGGGTAGGCTTTTCCTACTGACTGAAGAAGTCAACTTCAATATCTTTCCCTCAACCATCACCAAAAAGCAAACAGGCATTCTCAAAACAGCTAAAAATAAAATACAGGAAGAGAGATATACAGAATGATAAATGTCAAGTGTTTTCAACAACTCCAAATATGCATAGCCCTATAAGTTCCATAATTGAGCTCTGCAATGCCAGTCTTCACAAATAAAGTCTAGAATTTTCTCTCTCTCACCCTGACTAGTCCAAGTGAGGAAAATACCTCCAAGACATAAATCCACCACTTACCACGTATAGCAGTTTGTCACAGGGTAGCTGGTTCCTGTGGATAGACTAAGCCCAGTGCCCCTAGAGCACAGCAGGTAAACCCAATCCAGCCAATTAAAGAAGGAGGGGCTACACCTGGGCCTATAAAGGGCTGCTAGTGGAGGAATTGAGGTAGGCTGCAGTCTGGGGAAGCATAGTTACAGCTGAGCAGAATTAGCGCCTTTTGTGGATCCCTGGAAGAAGGGGCTACAGACTCAGGAAAGTAGCCTTGGGGCTGTTGCTCTCAGAAGAGAGCAGAGCTGACTGAAACTGAAGCTGCTAAGAGTAGAAGTGCAAGAGATCCCTGAAAGAGGTGGTCCTAAAGCCAAGGAATGAGTTAAAACTGTTTTATAGTTTGTGTGCTAACCTGTGTTATAAAAATAAGCCTCCTCCCAATACACTGGGTGTGGCAATACATCCTTTGAAGCTGGGGAAAAGCCCAGCCTGGTGACACAGTTCTTTAGAGAAAAAACGGTGTCTACAACTTTAAAAACCAAACAAAACAACAACAAAAAACAGATTGTGATACCCTTATGCATGGGGGGGAGGGAATGCCTTATTTGTGGTGCAGTCTCATTGAAATCATTGTGACATTTGTCCAACATAGCTCCCCTATCAAACAATCATTGGACTGGAAGGGACCTTCAGAGGTCATCTAGTCCAGTCCCCTGTACTCAAGGCAGGACTCAGTATTATCTAGACCATCCCTGACAGATGATTGTCCAACCTGCTCTTAAAAATCCCCAATGATGGAGATTCCACAACCTCCCTAGGCAATTTATTCCAGTGCTTAACCACTCTGACAGTTAGGAAGTTTTTCCCTAATGTCCAACCTAAACCGCCCTTGCTGCAATTTAATCCCATTGCTTCTTGTCCTGTCCTCAGAGGGTAAGAATAACAATTTCTCCCTCCTCTTTGTAACAACCTTTTATGTACTTGAAAACTGTTATCATGTCCCCTCTCAGTCTTCTCTTCTCCAGACTAAACAAACCCATTTTTTTTCAATCTTTTCTCATAGGTCATGTTTATAGACCTTTAATCATTTTTGTTGCTCTTTGGACTTTCTCCAATTTATCCACATCTTTCCTGAAATGTGGCGCACCAAACTGGAAACAATACTCCAGCTGAGGCCTTATCAGCATGGAGTAGAGTGGAAGAATTATTTCTCATGTCTTGCTTACAGTATTCCTGCTTAATACATCCCAGAATAATGTTTGCTTTTTTTTGCAACAGTGTTACACTGTTGACTCATATTTAGCTTGTGATCCTTTATGACCCCCAGATTCCTTTCCGCAGTACTACTTCCTAGGCAGTCATTTCCCATTTTGTATGTGTGCAACTGATTGTTCCTTCCTAAGTGAAGTACTTTGCATTTGTTCTTATTGAATTTCATCCTATTTACTTCAGACCATTTCTCTAGTTTGTCCAGATCATTTTGAATTTTAATCCTATCCTCCAAAGCACTTGCAACTCCCCTCACCCCGCAGCGTGGTATCCTTTGCAAACTTTATAAGTGTCCTTTGCCCATACCTGCTCATGTTCCATCTTTCCCTGTGGTCTCAGTCATACCTGGAGAGAGGCATTCAGCTGCTTCTGACACTATGTTGTACAAGCAGAGGTAAATGATAACCTGTGATTCTGCAGAGAGCTAGAGAATGACCTCATACACAGATGTACCCCTGTTTATCAAGTCCATAATTCCACATTCTCTCTAGGAATTGGAAAACCAAGAACTGAATCCAACTAAACTTCACAGATAGTACCCCTACCTCTGCTCTGACTGGTTCACATGCTTCTATCCAGCTACAGTGCATGTTCTCTTCTAGGTCTTGGCTCTACTACAGGGTTTCTCAAACAGGGGTCACCGCTTATGTAGGGAAAGCCCCTGGCGGGCCGGGCCGGTTTGTTTACCTGCCCTGTCTGCAGGTCCGGCCGATCGCGGCTCCCACTGGCCACGGATCACTGCTCTGGGCCAATGGGAGCTGCTGGAAGTGGCACGGGCCGAGGGATGTACTGGCCGCCACTTCCCAGAGCCCAGAGCAGCTATCCGTGGCCAGTGGGAGCTGCGATCAGCTGGACCTGCATACATGGCAGGTAAACAAACTGGCCCGGCCTTCCAGGGGCTTTCCCTACACAAGCGGCAACCCCTGTATGAGAAACCCTGCTCTACTATGTTCCCTGAGTTGGGCCCTCTGTCCTTCTTCCTTCGTAGATGAGTGACTCTTTTAGTACCTTCTTTCTCTGCCCCACTTTCTTGCTGTCCAATCATAGATATAGGTTTTTTTTTCTCCCTACATCATTCCTTGATATTTTTTTTAACTAGAATAGTGGGTAAGTGGAAGAGGAAGATGTTCTCCCCTGTTCAGGCTGGGACTGATGGAAGTAATGTATAAAGATGTTTCTTACTTTGTGTATGATCAGGAGTCTTCAATACATTAACATGGGTCATGAGATGTAATGACCTTCATGTCTTGGAAATAATATTTAAGCTCAAGCAGTGACAATGCATTATAGTGGGCCAGATTCTTCTCTCACTTATATTGGTTTTATGCTGGTGCAGGTGACAGCAGAATCAGGCCTATTATGATACATTTAAAATAAGATGCCATCTGAAATGCAGTCATCTTAGAAGAAATTGCCAATGTTTTTACAGTGAAATCAGTTAATATAATGAACATGCAGCAAGCAAAATCAAGGTTGTACTGCAGAACATTTCTTGAAAAGAGAGGGCAAGGTTTTAGTATGTCACTGTGAAACTCACATCTGACAGCTTAGAGCAGAGATATCTGAGTGACCTTCCAGGAGCACACTTAATATTTTGTAAGTAAAAAATGAGTGGTGCTTTCAAGCTCCCTTTTATCAGAAACACAAAACATTTGCTAAGCTTATTGGCTGAAATCATGTCCAGCACACTCGCACTTTCCACCACAACACTGATATAGAGAGGATGCCATTAACAGCAAAATTGGCTGCTGTGGTATGGAAAATCCTTCTTGGAATTATGCAGTTCCCCTCCCCCAAAACAAAATGTTTAATGTTTAACTTGACATTTGCTGTGATGACCAGCTCTCTCAATAAACCTTTTTCTGGGTCAGAGAAAAGGAACGACAAGCCTCAATATTGTGATTTATTTGTAGAAAATTTAATGTGACAAGGCTTGTTTATTTTACCATATCTGTTCTTCCTGACTGTACAATCAAATATAACCTCCGGTCAGACTTGTCTTTGAAGTTGGGTGATAGCCTTCAATGTCACTGCACTGGTTATATATTTTTGCAATGTGATTTTTTTTTAAGCTCCTCCAAAAGCACAGTGTTTTATTATGGAATACCAGAAAACTGTATGAGTACTGTATGTTTGGGTGTATGCAGCATAATACATGGCAGCATTCAAGATTTTAAGCTTCACTAGCCAACACTCTTGAAATACTACAACCCATTTTCTAATTTAATAAATAACTATATCTATGTGGGAATCTACTTGAAAAATTCACATCCAAGTGGGTTCTGATTTTTGACTCTTCATAGCAGAGTTAAGTTCCACTTCTGCATGTTGAGAAGCAGGACTTGGTTCAAGTTTGTCTATATAAATAATATCACTAATAAAATATTTATTTGGCATGTGTAATCTGGTCAAGCCAAGCCACAGTGTTCTTAGCAATGACGTTCAAGGCACAAAGACCTCCAGGAAGTTGAGTCATTTTGAAGGCCTCAACAATATGTGTCACGATTTGTTGTTGTCCACACTGACATAGTGGACTGTCTCTAAAATGCCACCAAAATCTGCTGCAGCACTAACTTCATGTCCAGTATGAAACCAGTTCAGTAGGCTTCATTGCCTTCACGGTAAATCAAACCCGGATAGATATTGAGTGGGATCCAAGACAAAATAATTTGTCACTTTCTCTGCAGACCACAAAGCTTGCCACATATCCTCTACTGAAATTTTTCACCCGGTAAACTTTTCCACAGTGAATGACATGAGAGCAGTCGACCATGTGGTGGATTAAACAAGTCTTTAACAGTAAATGTGGCATATCACTCAATTTTGTTATGAGCTTTGCTATGCTTTCCTCTCTGCAAATACTGGGCAGAGGAATACTGCAGAGAACAGGTAGCCACCATAGAGGAGTAGATTAAAGTGTGCCTCAGATAATATATGTAGAATAATGGATATATATTTAAATAGAAGCCTAAAGCCATTATATATTTTTCCCCAAAATTGTAGGGTTTTTTAAGACAAGACTGTGATTAAGTGTTGTTACCAAAGAAACTCATTCCATATTCATGAGGACTATCGGAGAAAGGAATATGTACTTAGTATAGTAGCAATTACGTAGATCAGTGTTTCCCTATGTGTGGGGTGTGTCCCTTTGGGGTGACCATGGTGGGCAGGAATATGGAGAGCTAGCTGGGAAGGGGACAAGGAAAAAAAAATCAGTTGTTCTCCAAAATCCTTCCTTTTTAAAAGTGAGTCTCTAGCTCTTATAGTTGCAAAGAACACCTTCGAACCATAGAAATATTTGATGCAGAAACATTTGCCTGAGTTTAGACAGCCCAAATCAATAGCTCAATGGGTGCTAATTCAGATGCCAGTGGTTATACTTTAAATGTCAACAATCTTAAATATTACATTGCTCATCAAAGCATGTAAAAAAGGAGAACAAGGATCATATAATGAAGATCAACAGCCAGTGAATCCCAAAGCCCATGTGGGAGAGAAGGAGTCAAAGGATTAGTTGAGGGCAGTGACACAGAAGTATCAGTTAAAATACGAAGGCTTTCAACACACATTGTGGGGTTGCAGTGGGTGGCTGATTGGGTTCATACTCCTGAAAAAGGCCTCAGCTTTCAAAAGTTTAGGAAACACTGATCCAGAGAACATCTCTCAGTGACTAGCAAACTGGTAAGAGGTTAATTTCTTGTACTACCATAGCCATGCTGCTACTTTTAGCAAACTAGCTCTTCACAGGCTAACTTGTGTGTCCACCCAAAATTAGAATTATCCCTCCCAGCTTCTGTGCAGAAATACCCTTGCCCAGCAACACAACTGAATTGTACCAGGAGCCCTTCTATAGAAGATATCATTAAAGATACAAAAAATCTTAGGAGGTATCTAATGATTTTATTTTTTGTTTTGTTTTGTTTGGTTAGTTTTTTTGCTTGTGTATGAGGAATGAAAATTTACATTTTATATTAATAGAACATTAAATATTTAAAAATAGGGGCCTGGATTTCCTTTCACACAGATCGCAGGGGGAAATCAGACATCTAGGGCATTTTGTTCCTCTCTGACCTTTTTGTACTTCTCCTGCAAATCCCAGTCCTCTGATTTTACTCTTCACTCTGTATATAGATGCACATTAATATTCTGTCATTGTAGTTTTTTACTGATTCTGTTTTAAATTAAGACTTGCATTTTTCAGTATTGGTTCTGAAAGTCTAAATAAGATCAGGTTGTTTAAATGTATGAAGCTAAAGCAGTTGTGAAAAGTACACTGCCACTTTTATTCCTCCCACTAGATATAATTTTCTCTGTCGGCATGGGTCAAAATTTTAGGTACAGACTGTGCTTGCAGATAAGCTATTTCTCACATATATAAAGAACAGCCTAAATTTAATAGGAGCTGGAGAGGGTTTGGGCACTTTATAGGGTTTGACAGTTCCGTAATTACAGGCAGCTTTGCTTGCAAACAGCAAAGTAACACAAGCTCTTTCAGGTTCTAATTAAATGTGTGAGATGTATTGCTCATGGTCTCAGCCTCAGAGCATACCAAGTCTTAAAAAATGCCGCAACCACTAACAGTCAACTGTTCTAGGTGCAAGTGCAGAATGCCCATGGCAATATCTATCTCACTATGTGAAAGTCTGCAAAACGCAGAGTCAAATCTTAAAATAAATAGAACACTGACAAATTATTCAGGATGCAAAAAACAAAGGATTTAACATCCAAATAACAAAGGCAAAGGCCTTCATGAAGCTACTTAATCACAACTTGAAGCATTTTGGGTCCAGTTCAAAGCCTATTGAAGTCAATGGCTGTCTTCCTATTGACTTCAATTGGCTTTAAAGCAGACCCTGTGGCACTACTCATGTGCCTAAATTTATGAACATGCTTAAGAACATTTCTGAATCAAGGCCTCAATTAACAAAATATAATAAGAAAAATATAGCAAATTATGTCTGGACAAATGGGTGTATATCTTAACAATGCTTTGGGTTAGTCCAGAACACTTAATTAAAATACACTACAGTTAAAGAATGTTATGAACAAAAAATATAAGAGGACAAAATTGCTTAGTTACTATAAAGTGAAATAGTTGAGAAAAGTCAAAGATGCGATTTGAAATATGGAAGTATAGAATCTATCTTAGCTTTGTCCTCTGGTCTACCTAGAGTAGAGCCTCATCATTATACTTTTCTGCTTCAGGATTCTGGTCAGATATGAAAAATTATATTCACATAATCACAAGAAAAATAAATCTGTCTGCCTGGAACCACCTTAAGTTTCACTAGGACAAACCAGAGCAATAGATGGACATTCAAGTTCCCTATCCTGCCATCTCGTACTTGAAGGCAGAACATATGACACAGACATGCCGAGACGTGTATTACCCATGTGCCTGACAATCTTCTCATTGTTTCACTGAAGAAGGCTGTGTAGGGTCTCTGTTGAAAGCTAAGAATTAGCTGATAGTTACTGTGAGATGTTTGCACTGAAAATAATTTCTGTAAAATGTAGAATATTGGGTTTCAAAATTGTTGAAGTGAAACCTGTCACCTGTGGTGAGGCAGGGTCTCAGGGGTATCTAAGTCAACACTGGGAACAATCAACATCCATTGAGACAGTCTATGTTTACTGTCCAGACCAGATGCAAGCTAGAGAATTTACAAAAACATAAGAACTTCAAGAAAAGTCTCTGAATAGGGGACCCCCCTATGATAAAAGACAAAAGTCTGCAACTCTATAAGTGAAGAGGAACAGCTACAAGATTTAATCCTACACAGAGGAGAAACTCTGCCATCATGGGTGTCTCATGAAAGGTGGATACCAGCTCTTTGAACTGGACCAACACTGCAAGGACTGACCTTTGGGTGAGAGAGAGACTAGACAAATTTAATTTAATAATAAGCCTAGGCTACAGTTTACATCTCAAGTTTTTCTTTTACTTGTCACTTTATGTTTCCAAATCTTATACTTATTTTTATTTGAATCTTTATCTCAAGGTCTGTTAAATAAACTTCAGTTTGGTTTTACTATAAATCTACCTATGTGTCCTGCACCAAGAAGAGTGTTGAACTGAGGTAGAACCAGTGAACTGGGCTGCAGTGATTCTATGGAGGCAGCAAATCAGTGTACATTGTGAGTATACAGAAGATAAGGGACTGGGCACCTACGTGTAACATAGTGGGGTGTGTGAATTGTTAGCCTTCAGAGAGAGAAAATGGGGACAGATTACTACAACATCCAGAGTGGTGCACTTGCCTTACCTGCAGCCAGTAGTTGGGAAAGGTTTCTGCTTGTGGACTCAGATAAAACTCTCTCCCACTATGAGCAGGTGGTAGTGATTCATCCTGGACACCTCAGGTAACCCCAAAAAGTGTCCATGAGCCCCACTGACTTCTAGGGTCCTCACCAATATGGGACTTATTGTGGCACTCTGGAGCCTCATTCTGTAGTGTCAACATTTTTTCTCCCTCTGATTCTATGTAGCTTTAGTAACATGTTGCAAAATAAAATAAAATCTCCTAAATTGGATAGATTTCAAGTCCTGAAAGCACCATTGTGATCATCTAGTCTGCCCTCCTGTGATAAATGTTCCATAGAACATCCCCAAAATAATTCTTAGAGTCTCTCTTTTAGATAAACCATCCAATCTTTATTTAAAAGTTGTTAGTGATCCAGAATCCACTGTGACCCTTAGTAAATTGTTCCAAAGGTTAATTACTCTCACTGTTAAAAACAGGACCGCCCAGAGGATTCAGGGGGCCTGGGGCAGGGCCGGGTCTTCGGCGGCAATTCAGCGGCGAGTCCCTCTCAGAGGGAAGGACCCGCCACCGAATTGCCGCCGAAGAATGAAGCAGCAGTGGTTGAGCAGCCTAAGTACCACCGATCGCGGCTTTCTTCTTTTTTTTCACTGCTTGCGGCGCTTGTACTCACCTGGTGGTGCTCCAAGGCTTTGGCAGCACTTCAGCGGTGGGTCCTTCAATCGCTCCAAGTCTTCCGCTGCACTGAAGAACTCGCCGCCGAAGACCCGGAGCGAGTGAAAGGCCCACTGCCCAAGTGCCACCGAAAACCCGAAGCAGCTCACGGGGCCCGGGACTGGGGAAAATTGCCCCACTTGCCCCCACCTTTGGGCAGCCCTGGTTAAAAATATATACTTTATGTTCAGTCTGAATTTGTCTAGCTTCAGCTTCCAGCCTTTGGATCATGTTATACTTTTCTCTGATATATTGAAGAGCCCATTATTAAATATATTTTCCCCATGTAGGTATTTATAGACTGTAATCAAATCACCCCATAAGCTTCTCTTTGTTAAGACAAAGAGATTGAGCAATTTGAGTCAATCAATGTAAAGCAAATTTTCTAATCCTTTCTTTATTCTCATGGCTCTTCTCTGAACCCTCTCCAATTTATCAATATTCTTATTGAATTGTAGACACCAGAATTGGACACAGTATTCCAACAGTGGTTTCATCAGCAAAATAACCTCTCTACTCTGACTTGTGATTCCCCTGTTATGCATCCCAGGATCACATTACTTCCTTTGGTAACATTCAGCTGATTATCCACCATGACCACCAAATCTTTTTCAGAGTCATATACTTACAAGATAAGCAGCAAAGAATCCTGTGGCACCTTATAGACTAACAGACGTTTTGCAGCATGAGCTTTCGTGGGTGAATGCCCACTTCGTTGGATGCCGGATCCTCTGATACTTACAAGATAGTGTCCCCCATCCTGTAAGTATGGCTTCTATTCTTTCATCCTAGATGTATACTGTGATTCTGGCAGAATTGGTTTAGGCTTTAGGCCTTAGCCAAACACTGAAATTTATTGCTGGAAACAAGTCTGTCTCACCTATATGTTAGCATGATTAAGTAGTGCATTAGACTTATAGTAATGTGTGTAGTGTTAAGACTTTATGAAATGCTTGTAAGTTGCTGCATGCACTAATGTCACTTAATTTCTTTATCAGATGCTATAAGGTAATATTTAAGTTTTTGCTTTGTAACTGTAAAATAGGTTTGCTCTGAAACTATAAATCCAGTCAGGAGGGATGTCTCCTGCTCATCAAGAAGGCCTATCAAAACTAAATGGGCCATTATGAGACATCACAATACAAAAACTTTGTTAATTTCCCCATTACTTCCATAAAGATGCTACATGCAAAAGATCTCATCTCATCAGCTTGAATTCTGGAAGAAGGAAACAAAATTAGCAGACAAGATTTTTTTTTCTTCTCTTTTGCTGTTTGGACTCACAGAACCAGAGCTGTAAAACAGAAAGAGATCACGTGGGTCAACCTGGGTTAGCCCTAAAAGACATTCCGATTACTACAACTCTATCACCCTTTGAAACCATAGACTGTAACTCATTTGTGTATATGTGTTTGCCTGCTTTAACCTCGTAATAACCTCTCTTTCCTTTCCTTGTTAATAAAACCTAAGATAGTTTGATATAGGTCTGGCTACAAGCTTTCTCTTTGGTGAGAGATCTAAGGCAGTGGTTCTCAAAGCCGGTCCGCCGTTGTTCAGGGAAAGCACCTGGCGGGCCGGGCCGGTTTCTTTACCAGCCACGTCTGCAGGTTCAGCCGATCGCGGCTCCCACTGGCCGAGGTTCCCATTGGCCTGGAGCGGCGAACCGCAGCCAGTGGGAGCCGCGATCGGCCGAACCTGCAGACGCGGCAGGTAAACAAACTGTCCCGGCCCGCCAGGGGCTTTCCCTGAACAAGTGGCAGACTGGCTTTGAGAACCACTGATCTAAAGTACACACTGGGGTAAGTGACTGGTCTCTTCAGACTGGGGCAACCTGAATATTTTTAGATCTTTGATGTATAGCAACCTCTATCACCAAGTGCAGCTTGCCTGGAGGCAAGATACACTAGACTACCCAAGGGGACTGTCTGTGAATCCATAGTAAGACCATTATAGTCTTTAGGATTTCACACTTGTTATTGGATTGGTGAAATCTAATTCTAGAATGCACCACCAGTTTCGGGTCTCTGCCCTGCTTCTTGGCAGTCTGCCTTCAGATTGGCGCTCATGGTCATGAGACACTCTAGGCAGCATGACATATACATTTTTGTTAACCCATAGGAAAACATATAGTTTGCTTGCTCCCAGTTTACCAAGTGATCCAGATCATATGGAATCAGTGACCTGTTGTCTTCATTATTTACCGCTCCCACAATTTGTGTCATTTGCAAACTTTCAGTGATCCATATTTTTCACATTATCCTTACCAGGTGTTAATCTAAATGTTTGACATAATGATGAATTTAAAAGTCAAAGATGAACAAAAGGTACTTGAAATGCAACAATGTCAGAAATGTCTCTCCCAATACTATGCCCAAAAGTAATGGACGAGAGACAAATCATCTGTAAACCTATTATTCTGAAGTAAGAAGCTCTACAGTGATTTTCAAAAACCTCTAACTTCTTGTGGAATATTGTGTTATCCCTTGCTAATATAGCAAAGGGAATATTAAAACTATCAAAGGTGATTTGAAATTCATTAATTTTATCACCTTCTTCAAAAATAAGTTGTTTTAAAGATCAAAGAGAGAATAGAAATCCCAAGCATCTGATAAAATTAAACCTAACACTACATTGGAAGATGAGGGACTAAACTGATCATAGAACAACCTGTGTATATTATGAACAGCTGACAAGGTAGCAGTGGATAAAGGGAATTGTGGTAATGATTAGCTTATGAGGGAAATCTTTTTTATTTAACTCCGTCACTTTCAGGTATCAAGAACTAATATCTTTTCTTTATCCTTTGTTCCTACTTCAAATTCCCCTCAGAGGATACTGATGAAGTAAAGTAGAATAAAAAGTCCTCATTCAGATACATCCTAATAAAAAAATAGGGAACTTAAAAATAAATCGAAAACTATCAGCAGTCCAAAATAATGAACAATATTTAACAATTGCATACCTTGTAAAGTATCAGAACTACAAAATTATACGTACAAATAAGTAAGCTGTAAAAACTATAAAAATCTTCATGTCACTAGTTAGGGAAGTGTGAGACAGGGTTAAATTCTCACTTCCCCAGAAAAGTTAGGAATTAAAAAGTCCAAACAACAGCCCCACCCTGGTGATCAGTTCCTCCTGGTGTGATAGGTTTATAAGCCTTCACTGACTTATCAACATGAGGGGCAGGGCAACAACAAGCAAATACCATCAGTAACTTTACCTCCCTAGAATTCTTCACTGTTTAATGTATGAATAGTTCACAATTAGCAAATAAATAATGCTTATAAATATAGCGTTATCATAAAGAGCTAGATCCAAAGATCATTAAAATTAAGAGACACTTCTCAATGACTTCATTGGCCTTTGTTTGAATCAGCCCCTTAGGGCACATCATGTCCTCAAAACATGGTGTCTTCACAAGCTACCACATTTGCACAGCAAAACACATAATCTGATTTCTCATGACAATCCAATCCCCATGTCAGAAAGCAAGAATGGACCCTTAGTATTCTGTTGAGGAAACATAGGATTCATTGTTTTCCTGAATATATAGTCACAAAAAGCCTTGAAATAGGTCTCTATGCCATGCTATCAAGAAAGCTGTCTGGCCCATAAGAAAGTTTGTGTGTGTGTGTGTACTTAATGGAGCCCCTTGAAATCAGATAACATGGCATGGAAACTTCAGTGGAACACACCCTCTGCATGTTTTTGCACGCCATTCAGCGCAGTTTATCAAGGCTTAAATTCTTACCACTAGACTATTACTGCAAGGGATCATTAGGTAGTCTTCAGAGTGTAACAGTCTGATATTCCAACCTTTTAACAGCATTTTAAGAAAGATTTTGCCATTATCAGAACCAGCATTGCAAAGCCCAATAATATATATTGGGTTCTTTTTATTTACCTGCTGGTTTTTCAGCCTCAATGGTACACTTAGATCACATTTTTATGCTTTCCTCTTCAATCATGAGGGATTAAAAACCATTTTTTGGGGGGGAGGAGGAAGAATGGGGTAAATGAAAGATGATATTTTCTCATAATCATTCGACTGCACAAACTGGGGCCTTCAGAAAACACCAAACACCACAAGACTCAACAAAATCATAACAGTTGTAAGCACAGCAGAGCAGGCCATCTAATCATGAAGTCTCCTGTTCTACCTCCAGCTGTGCCAAACACCAAATGCATCAGTGGAGACTGACACATAATGCACCTAGACGCACACATAACATGCCTAGACAACAATATAAGTCTTATGGCAAGGCACTTCCTTCACTTCACCAGGCTCAGCAATTCATCCTCTGGTGGGGAGTGGAGCGGAGTGGGGGGGCTGGAGTAAATCAGTCCCCCCTGCAGAGTTTTTATTCCTCACACAGGTTTAAATTCTTCAGTATTTACAAGGTGTGCCCCAGGAGTAATTTTCATCCAAAACAAAGAAACAAGTTCATAACACAAAAAGGGAATACCTCTCCCTGTCTCCTCTGTAGGGTATTCTATCATGACACTGAGCTTTGGATGCCAGTCCTTTCCCCAAACAGTCTGTTAGCTTGGTTGCTTCCCCAGCAGGGAAGAAAGAAGCTATCCACCCAGGCAAAGCCTTTTCTCACTGTTGCAGCTTATTTCCCATCTCTCCTCTCCCTTTTTCTCACCAGAAGAAGTGTTTTTAAAGATCTCACGCAGCCTTTATTGGACTCAGGTCTCCCTAATTGACCTTTTTTCAACTTGGGGGAAAAAGGCCCGCCCATCTTCCGGAACCCAACAGGACCACTTTCTTACAGCTCTCCATCTGACTTGGTCACAATCTGTATATGGAGAGAAAAATCCTTCTTAACCCCACTGTGCCAGACAGTTTATGTCCTGAAGGATTAGATTTGCTTACTGTCATTGCATGCTCTTACTGACTACGTAAAAACACATATATAGGGATATTATTGTATCTGTTCACTAAATACTCAAGGTCATAGATACCAATCAATTTAGGAAGGGCTCTCCTTTGTCACAACATCAAAGCACAGGCTCATCATACTATTTTTCACTGACATTTATGGGTAATTAAAAATATAGTAGTACCTTTACACTGGAGTGAAAACAATGAGGAATCCGGTGGCATCTTTAAGACTAACAGACTTCTTTGGGCATAAGCTTTCGTGGGTAAAAAAACCACTTCTTCAGATGCATGGATCTGAAGTGGGTTTTTTTACGCATGGACGCTTATGCCCAGATAAATCTGTTAGTCTTTAAGGTGCCACCAGACTCTTCGTTGTTTTTCTGGATACAGACTAACACAGCTACCCCTCTGATACTTTACACTGGAGCGAAGAAAACAAAGCTTTTCAGAAGCTCCATTGCACTTTAGACAGCTTGGCCAAGCACCTTTTACTTCAACAGACCTGAAATAAACCCATCAAAGCTCAGAGGACCTCAGATTTAGATGGTCCCTGACCACAAAGCCATTATACAATTAAAAGTGAGGAAAAACACTTACAGCCAAAATGTTTTTACATGTGAATGAAAAGATGTTCAAGGCCATGGGTTATAACCATCTCTCTCTACAGCACTGCTAATTAAGGAAATTTTCTGCAAGTTATTTGGGGTGTTCATGCAGCCATGCCACATTATTTCTTTGCTCACTTAGCTTTTTAGGCTTCATAAACCCTTATCTTTAACATCCCAAATGGGATCTCACATGCTTGTAAAGCGGGAGAAATTTTCTTTTTTGTTTCTATTCTCTTTCATATATTTACATTATTACATCCAACTAGGCTTCAGTTACTTTGAACAATGGGGACAGTTACTTAAGGTGCATGGTCTAGTGCCCCCCTTGTAGACGTGTGTTACTGTTATTAAAAATAAAAAATTTTATGAAAACACAACCTCATTTCCTTCAATACATTTATTTCCCCTTCCTCTTCAGGAGATATCAACTACTGATAACTCCATGCCTCATTTGGTGCAGAGAAAATTCATTTCCCTGTTCCTTCTATACAGTTTCAAAATCAAAGAAAGCGTCATATCAATCAACCTAATTTCTTCCAAAAATAGATTTCTGAGTCTGGAAAATATTATTCATGTTCTGGAGTCATTCTACGGGCTGTACATTCTCCCCAGTCTGTTACAATAGTATATACTGAGCAGCATGCATAGTGTACTCTTTCAGTAGTTTGAGAATATATATTTATTATATTTAATTTAGTTACTTTTTTCATTTCAGATAGTTTGTATTTACTTTTCACACATTGCAGTCCGTATTATATCACCTTTAGTAAATACAAATTTTGAAATGTTACAAAGGGGAGTCCTAAAATGGAATTTTTAAAAGAACACCATCAAGACAAAGACCATGATCTCAATCCCAAAAGGACTATTTATCTATGTCTACTCTACATGGTCACCTTCTATGCAGAGCTTTGCCTTAAAACAATCTTGCCCTTACTTTTTTGCACTATATTTGGCTTATTGATAATAGACTGTTTCAGTTCTTAGGAGTAAATCCACACTCCAGTAACTCAAATGAACCATGAGGCAATCCATGGAAAGGAGGAGTCTTCTCCACTAGTCCACCAAGCTCTCTGTAATCACCAATCTTCATGGGTTGTCAGCAAGAATAGAAACCAAGGTCTTCAACCCCAGAGGCACAGGATAGTTCCATTTCAACTGTGGGTATTGAACTTCAGTCCTTTATCATTAAAAGAATTGGTCACTGCCACTTAAGTCAAAGAAGTAACTCCATTAGAAGGTAGCAGTAGTAAGCTCCTACTCTTTCTATCAACCAGCCATTAGAGGGTGACCTGACAAAGCAGCCAGTGTTATATACGGAGATTACTTTAATCTGGTGCTAACTAGAGGATTGAACAATTGTCAAGAACAGTCAAGTGGCATTTCCCCCCATCCTTTCGCATCTAGTGCACCTTTGAGAAGGCCTTTGTGTACTTCTGTGTGGCCATTCTACCTCCACACCTGTCAAGGTTTCCTCCCCCACTCTGAACTTTAGAGTACAAATGTGGGGACCTGCATGGACCCTTCTAAGCTTAATTTCCAGCTTAGACCTGGTAATGCTGCCACCAGCCAGAAGTTAGTGTCTGGCACACTCGCTGTCCCCCCAAAAACCTTCCCTGGGGAACACAGATCCAAACCCCTTAGATCTTAACACAAGGAGAAATTAACTATTCCCCCCTCCTTTTCCCCCCAGACTTTCCCCTCCCTGCGTTGCCTTGAGAGGCTTCACACAGATCCAAAACCTCTTGGATCTTAAAACAAAGAAAAATCAACCAGGTTCTTAAAAAGAAAGCTTTTAATTAAAGAAAAGAAAAGGTAAAAATTATCTCTGTAAAATCAGAATGGAAAATGCTTACAGGGTACTTAAATTTATATAGCCAGAGAACACCCCCTCTAGCCTCAGGTTCAAAGTTACAGCAAACAGAGGTAAAAATCCTTCCAGCAAAAGAAACATTTACAGGTTGAGAAAACAAACATAAGACTAACACGCCTTCCTGACTAGGTACTTACAAATTTGAAACATGAGACTGATTCAGAAGATTTGGAGAGCCTGGATTGACATCTGGTCCCTCTCATGTCCCGAGAACGAACAGCCCCCAGACAAAGAACACAAAACAAAGACTTCCCTCCACAAAGATTTGAAAGTATCTTGTCCCCTTATTGGTCCTCTGGTCAGGTGTCACTCAGGTTTACTGAGCTTCTTAACCCTTTACAGGTAAAAGAGACATTAACCCTTAACTATCTGTTTATGACAACACCCTATAAAGAATTGTACTTCTGCTGTTGCCTTTTAGTGCATTAAGCCTTGTCACTGTGTTTGCATACAGTACCAGAGAATGTTTTCAATTTTAAAATGTGAACAAGAACACATTATTATTAATCTTGGATTATGTAAAACTTTACTCTTCTTAAACAAATCCTAAAATTTCCAGCTTGAACTCCTTGAAAATAACCCTTTAGTGAGTGTTTAAGTAACATGAAGGCCTGGGACTAATGGGTAGGATATATAAGGGTCCACCAACCAGGTTGCTGCAGGACTCCTCACTAGCCCATCAAGAGCTCTTAGCCTCCATAGTTCAAGGTAGGGTTTGACTGGAGAGTGAGGAAAAGGCCACCTGCAATAGAGTATATTTTGTGGTCGTTTCATAATTTCTTTGCATGTAAGTGTATGCATTTTATAATCACTGGACTTTGCATTGTTTATCTGCAGAGTGTTCAAAAATTTATTGAGGCTGTAAACAGCACTGGGCAAAGATTTTCTGGGTATTTTTCGAGTTGACCATCATTTCTAGTAGACCACTTGCAATAGGGATTAAGCAGGACCACTCACCAGTGGTTCTACCTTTGAAGGTGTTGAGTGCCTACTGTGAAATGTTGTGGACCCTCTGTGATGATTTGGGGAAATCTGTCCATAAAATGTATTAATTGTGTAAAACTATGAACTCTCTTTATGTATCTTTACCAGTCATCAGAATCCTTTTTGGATATGGGGTTCTTTCCCTTCTTTGAGATCCTGTTACCTCCATGTTGGACTAGAATCCCAAAGGCTGGTGGCAAATGGCTAACAAAAGAGGGTCAGTGACTTAATTGCCTGCCTACTGAAATGTGATTGCTCTAGACAAAATGTTGACTGGCAACCATGAGCACTACTTATGAAAGGAGAGGTCATCTAACAATGAAGTCATCTAGTAAGGGTCCGAGGTCACCGGTTGAGACTGACCAAGAAGTCATATGATAGAGGAGACTGGAAGGTTATAATGGGCAGGAGCTGATCTATTCTCTCACTCTTGAGCCATTTTTCACCAATTTAGGATGAGTGACGCTGGTGCATGAGCCAGATGAAGCAATGGGAGGGGGGCCCTTCTTACCTGAATACAGATAGTCCTCCAAGGACTCCTAAGGGAAGGGTGATCTGGGGTCAAGGAAATGCTTGTAGGGTTGATTATTTTTGTAAAGATCTGTGTATTTCTCAGGTGATTAAATAAAGAGCAATTTAGAGCTCTGTGCAAAGTGTCATTGTGTTATGTTCTACAACTACCACGTGTCTCCTGAGAGAGTTAAGCTTTAACCCAGAAGTCTCAAACCTTTGATGGGATTATTGGAGAAAATGTATTTAAGCTATTGGGGAATCTTGGGGTTAGCAATGGACCTGAGGGTCTAATCAGAAGGGCTCTGGAGCTTCATTTCCATGACGATGTAACAGACTGAGAGATGGTGCCCAGATGATGTGCCAGAAAGGCTAAGAGGAAACGGTGCTGTAATCTGCACACACAAACACACAAAAGTATAATTTAAGTGACTTTGTGAATGCTGGAGATGAAGGGCATATTTTGATGCACGTTCTCTATTTACTAGAATTCATAAATACTACAAAATGTTTATAGAGCCAAGAAAAAGTGGGCACACTTTGACAGTTTCTACCACTTTGAAACTTCGTACTAATTTTACCACTATTTTTTATCATATGCATAGAACATCATATCCCCCATATGTACCCCATTTCAGGGGACATCACTAATTTGATTCTCAAAGTTACCTATGTTCCATACAACTTTGGTATCCTTTCACATTTATTGCTGAGAATTATTTACATCAGAAATAAAAAAGTAATGAAACTGAGGTGAGAGAATGAGTTACGTAAATTAAATTAATGATTCTTAAAGTGTTTTAAGCTTCCTATGTTTATATTTGTTTATGTTCCTCGTTTTGGATCTTTGTCACACATTATGCTCCACATTTGGGTCTCAGTAGGTAGAGAGGATGGACAAAATATTTCTCAAACCAGTACAAACTTTCATATCTGTGGAAACATTGTAAGAGTAGCCACTGTTCTGTGTAGTTCCCAGTAGATGATAGTACATGATGCGTATCTTGTTAGTGGAAACAGAAAATATCAATAGGTGGTTTATTCCTATACCTATTTTGTATAAAATGACATTCATTAAGAAAATTAAATACTAAGCTTTCATGAATGTGGGGTTATAGTTCTGATATTTATTTTTACTCAACTTTAAAAATATATAATTACTTTTACTGATATATTTGTCAGATTTGTTGAATGTATTTGATTAGCAAAAGAACTGTATAATCCCCAACTTTTCTGATTTTAAAATGTTGATTTAATTGTATTATTTAAGTCATCATAATAACAACAGTAACAATAACAACAAAAATAAGCATCAGCAATGAAAATTAAAGGTGCTTGAGGAACTACTTAGTACCTAGTATAACTGATCTTTAGCCCACCAGGAAGGGAGCTACCACTGGAAGAGCAAAGGGAAATTTGTGGCCTAATCTTCTTTCCAATGAAGCCAGTGGCAACACTCCCATTGCCCTGAGGTTGTTGGATGGTAGGTAAAAAACCCATAAGCTCTTCCCAAAAGGTCACACTTTTGTATCATGCTTGTCTTCAGAGCCCAAACTCTGTATCATTTCTATTTAATGGGATAATGGAGTTTAGGCCACAATTCTACATACACTTAACATAGTCATAACATCACTCAAGTGAAAAGCCCCATTTAAGACAAGTGGTGCATTGACTACAATGGGACTATTCGGATGAGTAAAGTTATATAGATATCTAGGTATTTGCAACCACAAGGGGTCTGTTTTGCTTGGAAATAAAAAAAAAAGTTTCAATGTAGACTAAACTTGACATTTTTGTCAAGTGTCTTGTTTACCATAATAGTATCTGTAAAGCAAAATCAAGGCATGAAACTCTACACACCTCTAAACCCACATTAATGGTAACAGAGATATTGGGTGCAGATTTTAATTTACTTTATAATGTGTGATCTTTTCTTTGTCTTGCTAGTTTTATTCTTCCTGCTTTCTCTCAAAGTTCACATTTTCAGCTTGTTATAATAGTTTCTCCTGATTGACTAAAATGCTATGTCCTTTCAGGTGACCTTTCCTTTTTTTTTTCTTTTCTAATTTTTTTTATAGAAAGTAAGGGGGAAATCTTTTAAAGTATTTTAACTACTTCCTTTATTAATCAGAAATATAATTTGCACTTAAATTATTTGGGTACTAAGCATATGAAGAAAAACAATAATCTAATGAAGTTGAAATAATCACACTGATTGTTGCAGCTGAGCATTTTCATCAAGCATTTATTATCTCCTCTTCCTTTCGCCTGCTCTTGGTAAACATGTTAAATATATTAATCAGTCTGTGCATGGGTTTCATAAAAATTGCCTCATTAAATGTTCTATTAATAGATGTAATAATACCCCTACAAAGAGTCACATGTAAAAAAACTCCTGACAAGTTGAACACCTTGTTTTACTAAAAGTTACACATTTGGGTTTGTAAATGAGTAAAGTGGAAAAATATATATTGAATGCCATTTGGTCAACAATTTACCACTGTATAAAGGAATTCACTTTTCTCTTTATAAGCCATACAATATTGTAACATGATTTTTGCACCAGAGTAGCTATTACCCAGTAATTCCATATTGTCCTGCTACTAGTTTCTATGGATGGTAGGTAACTAAGTGCTTCATCATTTTCTACCAGCATATAAATGGTAATCTAGAGTTCAGCAGCCCTAGCCATATTTATATCAAGAGACTCAATTCACTGTTAGTTCACTACAGCAGTTTGTGTCAAGTGTGTTGTGTTTTGTCTTTGTTCTCTAGCTGAGTAAAGACATTGTGTGGACCATTCTGTGTGCTAACTGCTAACACAACCTCTTCTCATTTATTTCCCTTTCTGACTTCTTACATTTCATTAGTAAAATGGCAAGTCTGTTAATATATGCATTATGTATTATAATTGTATATAATAACATACAATTGTTATTGTCACCATATGGTCGTATTCATATAGTGGCCCTTACTCTGGGCTCAATTGGGCCTTAGAGGTGCAGCCAGTAAGGAGTAGTAAGGAGGCCACACTGCTCCGAGCAGAGACATTCCATTGGAGTGTGCAAAGGCTTTGCATCCACTACTACATCATTCCAAGGGCTGCAACGTACTACCATTTGCCTGGATGAACAGCTCTCCTAATTAGCAGATAAAGAGCTGTCTCAGCTTCTACCTACCTACCTGTTCCCAAAGGGACACTGGGTGCCACCAATGATGCAGGTATTGAATAGTCCCTCCACTCCACAGTGCCCATGGACTCCAATTCTGCCAGACCTTAAAGGAGTGAAGACATGATCCTTCTTTGCCTTGGACTCTGGCTTATGAGCCAGGCAGAATTTAGCCCTCTGTTTTTATTCAGGGAAACCCCCCACTGTTGTTAATATTTGTCCCCTCTTGACTGCTCTTTAAAATGACCACATTATTAGCATGAATATTACAGTGATAAGTGTTAGAGGATGATTGTGACGTTCCCCTGGTGTTATCTGGACCAGTGATCTGCTAGGTCACTCCAATCCTCAACTCTGGGAGCCAGCCTTCCCGTGCTCTACTGTGAGAACCCCCACTCCTGGGCTGTTCATGCACAGCCTCTAGCAGGTAACCTGCTCCCAGCTACATGAGTGAGCACTTTTGACCAGCTGCTGCTTGGATTGTGCAATTGAATGACACTAGCCAATATGTCCGGTCCCAGACACAACCCTAGGAACCTCTGTCTTGCAGTGTCCAGTTATGCCCACTGGATGCTGCAAGCTTATATGAGTTAATCATTTTAACATAGAAATTGATATGTACCAGGCTTCTTATCCCAAGGGGAGTCTCTGACACACTTCAAACCAAACACACTACTTCAGGTAGAATAAACAAACACATTTATTAACTACAAAAGACAGATTTTAAGTGATTATAAGTCAAAGCACAACAAGTCAGATTTGGTCAAATGAAATAAAAGCAAAACACAATGTAAGCTGATCTTAACACTTTCAGTGCCCTTACAAACTTAGGTGCTTCTCACCACAGGCTGGCTGGTTGCCCTTCAGCCAGGCTCTCCCCTTTGATCAGCGCTTCAGTCGCTTGGTGGTGGTGTCTGTAGATGGAGGTGGAAGAGAGACAGCATGGCAAACGTCTCTCCCTTTTATCATGTTCTTTCTTCCTTCTTGGCTTCCCCCCTCCAAAGTCCAGTGAGCATTACCTCATTGTAGTTCCAAACTGACCAGGGGAAGGAGAGTGACTCACTCGAGAGTCCAACAGCTCTGTGGTTGCTGCCTAGGCCAGTGTCCTTTGCTCTTGTGAGGCTGGGCAGAGTTTGTCCCATACATGCCCTGATGAGGTGTGAACTGCCCCTCTGCTCCTGGAGAGTTTTGCCTGGGCTTCTTTTAAGTCATGAGGACACATTTTCAGCCTCATAACTATATACATGAAATTACAACCTATAACATTACTATAGCATTGCTGTAACAACAATTACTATAGCATCATTATAACATCAATGCTCAGTGCATCATGAGCCGTGTCATGAAGACATCCGACATGACAAATTTTGCACTGGATACCAGACAATCATATTATAAAGATGAACATGGGGGTGCAGGGTGTTCCCCCCAGGGTACAAAGTGTCACAATGATATTCTGTATTAACAAAAACTTCACAAGATATGGCACCATTATACCTAAAATAACTGGACTCTGGCTTCTTCAGAGGAATAGTTTATGTTAGCCACCTCAATTGATATGCGTGGCATAGTGTGTGCTTCTCAGAAAAAGGGAAAGAGGAAGGTTTAACCAGGGATTGCACCTTTCAAGTTCTTTTAGCTCTCCCTTTGCCCACACTGACCACAGCCAGCCTCCTTGCAGCAGCCTGTGGGGAGGGCTCTCTCAGTCCCTCACCTTTGACCCCATCCTCTCCCTATTGATCATAACTTCCTTGATGTTTAAAGTCAGTTCCTTTGTTTCTTGAGGCTCCCATCAGCACTTGTCCCTAGTAGCAGTTATTAGCTCCATTAACTTAATAGTTATTATAGTCTTGGATTTCATACTCTCTTAAATGGAGTTTGTTAAACAGATAAAATAATAAGATACGTGGAATTAAATATAGACTTTCCTCAAACAGAGGTGTGCGGGCAGGGCCAAGGCTCTGCTCAATTTGGGGATTCCTTAGTCGCAGTGTCTTAAGGACTAGCACAGTAATTTTGTTCAGTCCCCTCCCATTCCTTGTGTGCCTGAAGAGGTATGGGCAGAGTCTATCTCCTGAGGTTCTTACAGCATATAGATGAAAAAGCATGATTAGTTCATAGTTTATTTGTGTCTCTATGTGCAAGTGCTCATGCTTTCTGTATGTCTATAGGTATGTCCACACTGCAGCTAGGAGCTTTCCTCCACAATTGGGGAGAGAGAGAGAAACAATAGCTTTGCTTGAGCTAGTGTACTAAAAAAATCAGTGGTGGTTTGGGCTGGCCGCCCGAGTATGCAGAGAGGGGGTACAGATGGGTTTGCATTTAGGAGGCTAGCCTAAGCTATAGACCATGCTACCCCTAGCTACACTGTTATTTTTAGTGCACTAACTCGAGCGTAACTAGAATGGATCTTGTAGCCCATAGAGCTAGCTTAGCTTTTTATTTTAATCAGCAGTAACACAAGGAACTTACAGTTTTGTATCCTGTAAGACATTGACTTAAGCAACTAGCATACGTAAAGTAGGCCTATGACCCTTAGCATACATACATGGCCCAACACTTACCCTAGATTTTGGGAAACTGGGAATACCTTGCTCAAGAGAGGGAGTTAGTACATAATAATGCCAGGTAACTGCAGGAACACTGGACTGCTACTGGGCTTGGATATTTTAGGACAGAATCATTGGCAGATGTCTAGTCACAAACCTGCTTTAACAATAGGTGATATGTATGATAATGATCTAAATGGCATTAATATGTTATCTTATAGGATAAGTGCACCCCAATATTATGAGTGTGAGGAAATTAGATTTGGACATGGAAGGCTGGATATTAGAATGAATATTCATTACAGCGTCCATGCCCTATAATAGGCCAAGCGACTATATAGCAGGAACTAGCTTTTCCATCATTGTCCATTCAGCTCTTCATTGTTATCTACCACCAATCTTTGGGCATTGGTGAATCTGGATCGTCGAACTCATTTGGCATGCCAGTGACAGGGCTGGTTCTTTATCTCTCTCTAACCGCGAGAAGGTTGTGAATATATATGTATTTGAGCATATGCAGGGAATGACTCCAAAGATATCTCCAAGACTGTATTACTGATATCTCTTTCCTGATCATTTTAATAAAAATAGCCGAGCCTTTGCTTTGCCCTCAGTGTGAGTGTTTTTGCCTTACACCCCAAGATTCACTTAAAGATATTGAACTTGTCAGTTTTAACTCTGTGGAGCCTGCCTCTTAAACAAGAACTCAAGAACCTCAGCTCATTAAACTAGTAACAATTGGTAATCAATACAACAATTATGAACCATTAAAGAGAATCAGGCTATCGTCTGTCTACCTGAGTGGGGAAGTATGCTTCCAGGACAAGGTAGATGTACCCTATGAGTGATAAAAGTATGGAGGGAAACTAAGTCAACTGAATTTTGCATTTTGTTCTGACAGTACAGTGATCCAAAGTCATTATTTCTGTTCACAAAACAGATAAGAATGACCACAGATCTCAACCAATCAGCAGAAAAAAAATCTTCCAGTGCCAAAAAAAAGTACATTTCCTGAGAGGTGGGCTGCACACTGAGGGTTTATGCTGGTAATGATGCTGATAACTGGGGCTTACTGGGATATTTACACAGATCACCCACAGGCACTAGTACAGTAATGGTTGAAGGATTTGTAGTATATACATGCTGCAACATTTCAGGGACAAACAGGGCATCTGACATTTATGTGCATCTGATGTTCCTGTCCAAGTGAATGCACCTGGTTTAGACAGACCATTTTTGCAGCTCCTTCCGTTTCTGCCTATAAAGGAATTTGTTTTAATGACATCAGTAAAACCTTGGGACTAGTCTATTGTGCTCCCCCAAATCATCTCAGGTGACATCAATCTGGCAAACTGTTGAAAGCAGTTTGCACCATATCTGCCAGTTCAAGTTATTTGGACAGACATCACATAGAGCTTTAGAAGCGAAAAAGCAAATTATAAATCAGATAAATGGTTATCCATCAAGAAGTTCAACAGTGCAATCGGAGGACATTTGAAAGAGAGAGCTATCTGCAATCTTTAATATGATAAAATTCCATCCTTGATGAATTTGTTAATCTCACAAAATGCCGTTAATCCTTTTGGTTTTGAGGAAAACACTCCCACCCCCCTTCCTCCCTGGCAACCCCTAAAATACTGTCATGATAGTAATAGCTACCACACAGTCTATGAGGCAAACTTACAATTTGTTCTCTGTCACTGAAGTCTTGAAGTGTCTCAAAACAATAGGCTTTGTGCTTTCATCTCTGTTTACATCTTTCAATATATATTAGTGATTGAAACCTAGCATAAATATATCCTTTAAGTGACATTTATTTTCCTGCACCATGTCAAAATATAATAGAAGCTGTAAACCACAGAATATCTAAGAAATGAAAATCTCAATTATATTGTCATTTGAAACAAAAGTCTCCCGTGTAATTTTTGGACAAATATGAGAATCTTTTGATGGAAGATAGTACAAGCAGAATTAATGCTGTCTAATATAACACATATTTTCAGGTACATAAATCAGGTTCATAATGCTAGCTATTTTCACTAAAACCTTTTTATGTGATTTGACTTATATTGCTTTAAATCTTGAAAATATGATATCTAAATCACTGCCATTGTCAAAGAATATTTCTGGTTACTCTGTAGCCTTTGATACACACTATGGAAACAAGCTGTTATCCATTTATCAAAAATGTGTTCACTAGCTATATTTGCTATTTTAAACTAGCAGTAATTCATTCAGTCAGCTGCTTTGCCAGTATTTCATACAGGTCATTAATACAATTTGGGATTGGTTAAGGCAGAATTCTTTATACAGTAGGCATATACATAAAAAACTTCTATTGATTTGCAAAACTATACTAGTGTTACTGGTATTTCTCATTGTATATAAAGGCCCAGATCCTCAAAGGTATTTAGGCTCCTAACTTCCATTTAAATCAATGAGACCTTGTGGCCCAAGTATCTCTGGGGATCTGAGCCATGACAACTCTCCCAAGTTATAGAAACATTTTGAGTTTAACCATTGTACCTCAGCTGTACAGAAGTAGTCTACAGTCAAAATACTTGCTATCTTCCAGAACCCATATGGTTCTAGAATCCTGATTTATTCCTATTGAACTATCATACATAGATGGTACTGAAAGTATCATGGAAAAAGAGCTGAAGAATCATGTTCTGTTACCTTAAATCCCTTGAACTTGATTCTCATCTATAGCCGTTGGGTATTTCCTAATGAAATAGTTTTCCATCTGAAAATGTGGTTTCTCCAAAGTCAGAAAGTTTCACAAGATCATATTGATCTCATCAAATTTTTCATGGTAAATTATCAATATGAAACATTTTGATGGTCAAGACATTTTGTTTAACTTTATCATTATGATTTTTACATTATGTTATATTACAATTAATATAATGTAAAAGTGAAAAAAATCTTAATTTAATATCAGATAATAATAGTCAAAATATTTCAATGGATATCAAAGTTTAATATTTTGGAATGTTTCATTTAGTGAAAAATTCTGATATTTTGATTTTTCATCCTGATTTGGGACAAAACCAAATTTTGAAATCTCAAAAATTTCTGCAGGATGGAAATTCAATTTTTTGGTCAGCTCTAACTAAAGCAAAGGAAACATTATGCATGTAAGGCCTACTTCTTAATTAAAGGTTCCTTTACTCTAAAGCATGCTAGAGAAGGGTAAGTGTAAATGTAATTTCTGCCTACTTTACGTCCCCTTTACACTACCAGAGTGATGTAAATAAGCCTGTTTAAGCAAGAATCAGATTTATAGACTGAAACTCTGCAAAAGCTCATCTATATAGAAAGCGCATCTAGACAGATCATCAAGTCCAATTATACAGTATAAGAAAGTTGTATATTTCTGCATAATTTCTACTTTCTCCCTTCTGACCTTTTCAGCAGACCAGCCTGTCAGAGACATAGTGTTTAGTTTAGTGTTTAGGTGTCTTGTGTCAGACTTTTCTTCTCCCTTACCTAATTCTTGCTCTTATATTTTCTTTTAGGTCTCTTCAGTCTGTCTTGCTTATCATACTAGATACAAACTCCAATAGAGGTGTCCCCTGGTGTGTTTCATGCTGTTCTCATTGTCTGTGTCCTAAATCAATTCAGGAGGCTATTCCTTATTTTGGATAAACAGTTTCAATTCCTATTTTTCCTTGTCTGTTTTGTTTTACAGTTTAAAAAGTTCCTTTAAAGATGTATCCAAACAATATCTAGGGAATTATTTTTAAAGATTCCAAGGCCTTGTGCACATTAAGGAAGCCTTCACAACTGATATAGTTACCCACATACAAACCCATACATTTCCAAATTAACCTAGCCCAGTTTAAGTCCAAATTCCTGTGCATGAAACATCTGTACAATTAGGGGTTTGCATTAAAGCAATTTTGGAGATGGTGAAAATGTTTCATTGGGAACTTTTTTTTTTAAAGTGAAAAATGGTCTTTTTGAAAATGAAATTTTTCATTGAAATGTTTATTTTTTTCAATAAAACATAACAAAAATTGAAAAACAGATAAAAAATTGGGTTGTTTTATTTAACCCTTTTCTCTCCCTTCTCCTATCTTCCCCTTTCCTCCGTTTTTTCCATTTTTGACAACCGCTAGCTCAAAAACTGAAAGTTGAAACATTTTCTTTCTTTCTTTTCCTTTTTTTTTCCCACTACCAAATTTGTTTGGGGGAAATCACAATTCTTCACAAAAAAACTATTGGGGGAAAATAAAAATAAAATAAAATTCAGAATTCTTTAATATACTTAACATTTTTCAAACAGCTCTAATGGATTTAGCTACACCGGTTCTTAATAAAGACAAGGCCTAAATAAAATAATAATAATAATTAACAGAAATATTAATTTATCAGTTTAATTTTCTGCGACAGATTGTAGACTTTTAGAGCCTTGTAAAGTGGAATTTCTAAAGTGACTGGTGAAAGAAATTTCCCCACCTAAAAATATCTGACCTTCTTTAAAGTGGAATGTCGCCATGGACTGGTACTGCGGCAGTGTTCTCCACTCCCACCACTGCTGTTGCAGGTAAAACCACCAAAGATTGCTGCCTCTTTTGCTGCTGTCACTTACCTGCTTACTTTTACTTTTTAAATCTTTCTGCATATAATCCCCCTATATAGAATGTTGCATAGATCTCATGGATCAGTTACCGGTTACAAGACAGCAATCAAAGGGTAAGAATAAAGGGTCAGTTTTCAGAATGGAAAGAGGTAAATAGCAGTGTCCCCCAGGCATCTGTACTAGGACCCGTGCTGTTCAACTTATTCATAAATGATCTAGAATAAGGGGTAAACAGTGAGGTGGCAAAATTTGAAGACAATACAAAGCTACTCAAGATAGTTAAGTCTAGAGCAGACTGCAAAGAATTACAAAGGGATCTCACAAAACTGGGTGACTGGGCAACAAAATGTCAAAACTGGGTGACTGGGCAACAAAATGTCAAAATGTTAAATTCTTTGTTGATAAATATATAATCCCCTGCTTGCTTGGAGTGGCACTCTCCTCCCCTCTAGTGGTGGATAGCCCCCCCTAGAGATTGATGAGCCTGCTACATCCTTAGCTGCTCCATTTGGAAAGTGATGGCATGATCAGTGTGACGAGGCCTTTCAGAAAATGAAGGCATGCCTTGCCAAAGCAACCATCTTGGCATTTGCCAATCCTCAAAAGCCTTATGTTTTACACATGGATGCCAGAATGGATGTCTTAGGATCGGTATTATATGAAGAACACTCTGAGGAGTTGAGACCTATTGCTTTCATCAGCTGAAGCTTGTTGCTCACTGAGAAAAACTACTCTGCACACAAACTTGAATTTCTGGCTTTAAAATAGGCAGAAGACAAACTGCATAATTATCTGGGGCAAGGATTGAGGTGCGCATGGATAACAATTCTTTGATTTATATTTTAACATCAGCCAAACTGGATGCTACTGGTCACCACTGGTTAGCAGCATTGTCCACCTACAACTTCAGCCTAAAGTACAGGTTAGCAAGAACTTGGATGCTGATGCATGGCCTAGATGACCTCATAATATTTCAGCACCTGCCCCCTGGGTTCAAGCTTTGTGTCAAGTTTCTACTGTTTGTGGGAAACTAATTAAATACTATTTGCTTCCCTTATTGATCTTTTAGGATTGACAACCCAAGCTATTCCTCAAGCTTACTATAGCCTTGCTTCTTTAGGCACCTTCTCCAATTGAATTGTTCTGAGCTTCAGGCCATCCAAAAGGACAATGCCTGTGTTGGAGAGGTTTGGCTGGCAGTTGATTAAGCGAATCCGCCTGCTATGGATAAATGCAGACACTTTGTGATTCCTCCCCTAATGAAAGAATGGGATCGACTTTCCCTGAAGAATGGATTTTTGTATAAAATCACTAACCCGTCTCGGCAACACATAAAAAACCCAACTGATTTTACCTCAACAATTTCACAAACCTATACTACATTTTTTACATGATAACCATGGATATGTTGGGTTTGTTGACCTATGGGCTTGTTCGAGACCAATTCTACTGGCCACAGATGAAGACTGATGTTGAGCAGTATTGTAAGGCCTGAGCCTAGTTTATACAACAGAGGACTCTACCTACAAGAGCTGATACACTGTTTCAGCTTCACAGTGAAGACCCTATGGATTTGGTCTTTATGGAATTTGTCACAATTGAACTAGACAGCAGAAATAATTATAACGTGTTAGTTGTAACTGATCATTTCACAAGGTATGCACAGGTCTTTCCCACTAAAGCTCAGAAAGCCTCTTCTGTAGCTAAAGCTCTTCTGGAAAAGTGCTTTGTGCATTATGGGCTGCCCAAGAGGATGCACTCTGATCAAGGCTGGGACTTTTGAGAGTCAATTAATTCAGGAACCTCTAACTATGCTCAATATAAAAAAAAATCTAGAATGCCACCTTATCATCCACAGGGAGACCCACAGCCTAAACAATTTAATTG
The DNA here is from genome assembly GCF_020497125.1 of Mauremys mutica. NCBI lineage: Eukaryota > Metazoa > Chordata > Testudines > Geoemydidae > Mauremys > Mauremys mutica. The sequence goes on along the minus strand of NC_059073.1, from coordinate 187,483,748 downwards.
GACCCTGCTTAATATGTTGGGTACTCTGAGGATGAAGGAGTTTTATTAACAGCTTGTAGCAGGGTGCTGGTGCACAAGCACCTAATTAGCCCCTGCTCAGCCAGCCTCAATCAGGGGAAATAGATTGGGGCTGGGGAGAAGGCTGGTGCCTGGCCTCAGGAACTGGCTGCACCTGTGGACCTGCTCAGAGAAGAGCTATAAAGGCTGGCTGGCAGCCAGTGCAAAGCGGGGAATTGGCCAGGGAAGGGGTAGTCTCCAGAGGGAAGGGAGAACCCCTGTAAAGAGGAGACCAAAGCCTTGTAAACTTTGTATATAGTGTTGCTGGTGGTGGGTACTAGTTGTAAATAAAAACCACGGGTGCTGCAAAAGAGAAGCCTGAAGGTGCTTTATTGAAGGAGCCCAGAGCAGCAGGGAAGCGAGGCCAGGAAGGGACCCGGTTACACAGCTCCTGTAGAGGGTGAAGAGGGGATGGCACAGCCCTTAAGGAGTCCCAGCAAGAGATCAGCCCACCGCAGCAGTTAAAATATGACATAGCTGAAGTCAGCAGTGAGGTGTCCATCCCCACAGTACATCGTGGGGTGGTTGTGATGAAAGATTTTAGAGCACCTGTAGAGTCCAAACCAGGAGGCGTATCCTCTAAGGATGGGCTCAAGTGTTTGTCACGGTGGTGCTCATCTCAGTCTAGATGCCTAAATTGTGCCTATTATAGTGGATCTATTTTTTACCCTGCATTGAATGTTACCCCAGATAGCAGTAGGAATTAAGAGCGTATGTGTTGGGTTCTAAATTAATCTGCTTTTCTTCTTTGTTCTGGTTCCTTAGTGGGGACATTAAGGATTTTTCTGGTGGGGAGAGAATATAGGCCCACTTACTCTTAACTGAATTGGAAGTGTTTAGTTGGGAAGATCCTGGGTACTGCAATCCAGCCTTGGAGACTACAAGACCCATGATGCCTGGGTGGTGGGGGGGGGAGAGAGAGACTTCCTCTTCCAAGGAATGCAGGGGGAGCAGGTGGTGGCCTCCATTTTGGAGAGGAACTGAGATTGCTTGTATGGTGAAGCTCTGGAGCTGCTGCTAAACCGCTGCCTAGGCTAATGTCAGGGTGTCCCCTTCCCCCTGCACTCTGCTTACCCCATCTTCCATAGAGCAGGGGACACACACAACAGAGGGATCTTCCAGGCAGCTGCAGCTGCGGTCCGGTCTCAGCTTGCTGATCTAATTAACAAGGCAATGTACTTCTGACCCCACTCTTCATACTTAAAGGGGAAATGCACATCTCTCTCTCTCACACACACACAGGGTGTGTGTCTCTGTCTCTGTCTGCCCTCCCTCCTTTCCTGCAGCCTTGTATAGTAGAGTGTGAGAGTTAACCCCTGAGGGCTCAGCCAATTGCTAGTTCATCATTTAGCAGTAAGGAATTCCCTGGAAATATCCCACTCTCTGACGACTCCACCTCAACCAAGCTTCACAATCATCTTCACTGTGTATCAGTATTAGATTATTTATTTAAAACGTATAGTGTGTGTGTGTGTATATATTGTGACAAAGTTCCTCCTCTACCTTGGTTGGTCCTGCGTTTTTTTGGCAGATTTGCTCACCTCAGTGATCTTCCCCACAGTCTGGGTCAACTCCTCTTGTGTCTGATCAGGAGTTGGGAGGTTTGGGGGGAACCTGGGCCCGCCCTCTACTCCGGGTTCCAGCCCAGGGCCCTGTGGATTGCAGCTGTCTATAGTGCCTCCTGTAACAGCTGCATGACAGCTACAACTCCCTGGGCTACTTCCCCATGGCCTCCTCAAACACCTTCTTTATCCTCACCACAGGACCTGCCTCCTGGTGTCTGATAACACTTGTACTCCTTAGTCCTCCAGCAGCACACCCTCTCCCTCTCAGCTCCTTGCGTCTCTTGCTCCCAGCTCCTCACACACACTTCCTCTCTTCTGGCTCCCCCCTCCCTGAGTGGAGAGAGCTCCTTTTTAAACCCAGGTGCCCTGATTAGCCTGCCTTGATTGGCTGCAGGTGTTCTAATCAGCCTGACTGCCTTAATTGGTTCTAGCAGGTTCCTGATTACTCTAGTGCAGCCCCTGCTCTGGTCACTCAGGGAACAGAAAACTACTTATCCAGTGACCAGTATATTTGCCCTCTACCAGACTCCTGTACCCCACTGGCCTGGGTCTGTATATAGTCCTTTGTCTGCTGAAAAAAAATTCCCTGGAACCTAGCCCCTTTATTTACATTAATTCTTATGGGGAAATTGGATTCGCTTAACATCATTTCGCGTAAAGTCGCATTTTTCAGGAACATAACTACGTTAAGTGAAGAGTTACTGTACTACTATAAATTGTATATGTTATGTGATCTATTGAACTGCCCCCTGCTGATTTAAATTAGTGGTGACATTCAATCTCAATCTCTTATGCCATTTCCTGAAGTTAAATAAAAGTGTGCTAACTTTAATCTAAATGTATATTGGTTGCATACTGTTTATAATTGGCATTTTTAAGTTAGACCCATTGCTCAGATTAGTTTAGATTTATTCCTGGAGGCTTCCAAGGCAGGCCATTGAGTGGGTACAGGGCACAGCCAGGTGGAGGCACTTCCAATTTTAATTTCCTTTACAAGTTAAAAGACTGCAGCAGAGGGGTAGATAGAGGATTCCCACCTATCCGACATCACCACTGGGATACTCAGAATCTCCTTTCCTGGGCATATCAGGTGCCTGGGCACAAAGGTGAGTGTTGCTTGCTACTGAGTAAACCCAAGGAGAAAGGGGGGTTACAAATGCAAAGTAATGCACATTGGAAAACATAATCTCAAATATACATACTAAATGATGGGATCTAAATTAGTTGTTACCGCACAAAAAAGGTCTTGGAGTCATTGTGGATAGTTTTCTGTAAACATCCACTCAATGTGCAGTGGCAGTCAAAAAAGCTAAGAGAATGTTAGGAACCATTAGGAAATGGATAGATAATAGGACAGAAAATATCATAATGCTTCTATATAAATCTATGGTACACCCAAACCTTGAATACTGAGTACAGTTCTGGTCACCCCATCTCAAAAAAGTTATATTAGAACGGGAAAAGCTACAGATAAAGGCAACAAAAGTGATTAAGGGTATGGAATAGCTTCCATATAAGGAGAGATAAGAAACACTGACTTTTAATGTTGGAAAAAAGAGACGATTAAGAGGGGATTTGATAGAGGTCTATAAAATTGTGAATGGTGTGGAGAAAGTTAACAAGAAAGTATTATTTACTTCTTCACATAACAGAAGAGAAGGGGTTACCCAATTAAATTAATAGGCAGAAGATTAAAAAAAATACTTCTTCACACAACGCACAGTCAATCTGTATAATTCGTTGCCAAAGGATGTTGTGAAGGCCTAAACTACAGCATGGTTCAAAAAAAATAATTAGATAAGTTTCTTGAGGATAGGTCCATTCATCAATGACTATTAGTTGAAACCCCATGCTCTGGGTGTCCCTGGCCTATTACTGTCAGAAGCTGGGTGTAGACGAAGGAGATGGATCATTCAATGGTGTGTGATGGGGCTCCATTTCTAGTCACCACTCAAAGGCACCTCCTTCTGGCTGTTGCACCCTGTCTCTCTCTGCCAGGGCCGGCTCCAGACCCCAGCGTGCCAAGCGCGTGCTTGGGGCGGCGTGCCGCGGGAGGGCAGCAGGCAGCTCCGGTGAACCTCCCGCAGGCATGCCTGCGGAGGGTCCGCTGGTCCCGCGGCTCTGGTGGACCTCCCACAGGCGTGCCTGCGGGAGGTCCACCAGAGCCGCGGGACCAGCGGACCCTCCGCAGGCATGTCTGCAGGAGGTCCACCGGAGCCGCGGGACCGGTGACTGCCAGAGCAGCCCCCGCGGCGTGCCGCCCTGCTTGGGGCAGCGCAATTCCTAGAGCCGCCCCTGCTCTCTGCAGCCCCTTTCTTGCTCCAGGAGATGAGTCAGCCCTCCAGCCAGGTCACTCAGTGGTTCCTCCTTCCAGAGTGGAATCCTCAAAAGTTTTCTCTTCAGATGGGGTCCGGCAGTCCTTATGCTTGCCACCCTGACCCTGCAGTGATCCAGTCAGTCCTCTAATTCATGATCCCAAGCAATACCACTCTGCAGTAGTTGATAGGGGGACCCAGGTCCACCCTCTACTCTGGGTTCCAGTCCAGGTCCCTGTGCCAAGCAGTCAAGGTCTGCTGTTTTCATCCCGGAGGACTTCCTACCTTGCTTCCACTCTTCCTAGTCAGAGCCTTCTGTCCTAGGGTCTACTAGTTCTCACGGATTCCTACCCTTCCTTCCCTCTCCCTTATTTGAGGGAGAGTGACTGCCACTATTCACTCTGCAGCCTTCTTTTGTTCCAGACTCTTGGCTTTATGTAAGGCCCACCTTTTCCCCCACAGGATTTCTTCCAATTAGCAGCCTCCTCAGAGCCTAAATCTCTCCCTGTTTGCTGCTTAATTGGCTGACTGGGCCTGCTTGGCCTAATTCAACTTTCTCTGGGCCATTGTGGTGAGTCTGCCACATCACATGATTCTAATTATATTTACCTTCCTTTGTCTAATGCTATAAGATCGATTACTGATAAAGGCAAATATTATCTTCTTTAATTCCTCTTCCATTGCACTACCAGTTTACAACAAAAAGACAATTTCTTTTGACCTTTCTTATACATTTAAGAGACGTGGAAGTTGTCCAGATCCCATAGTTTTTCGTGATTGCCAGTTGAATAAGAATGATATAATATATATTGAAATCTATACCTTTTACAAAGATGTTTATCACTGCTCAGAAAGCTAACTGTGCCCGCCCTGAGAATCAATAGTTTGGCTAGGGATTCAAACATTTCATTAGCTTTTTTGGTAACATCTAGGAGATATATTATTTGGCTGCCAATAGCAGTCATTACTTTTCTCATTGGGACACACTCAGCTCTGCCTTTCATTAAGGACGAGGAGCATATCCTCCTACTGGTGTGCATTCATAACTCCTATTTTTGTTCTTAGTAGAAGCCCTGCAGTTGCCAAGAGTAAATAGATCTTCCAAGCCAAAGAGCACTTTCATAGATCAGTTCTAATAGTGCAGCAAGATAATTGCTGCCCAATGTCTGGACTGCACAACCAAACAGCATATATTGCCTTTAAGAGCCTTTCTAATCTCTTTGCAAAACAAAAGAAGGGAATTTTATTTGAAAGTCTTTTTAGCAGATTGATAACTGATGCAAAATGCTAGTACTAGTTTTGTGACCGGTGTAAGGTCTGTGAACAAAAGAAATCAATGGTTACACTCTACTTTTAATATATATACTAAATATAATTATTAGTAGTTTTTTATAACTACCATATAAATTCAGTGCTGTTTTATTCTGTCATGATGTCCATACACAGACTAAGACTTTCAAACCGGACTAGTGATTTTGGGTGCCTCCGTTTCTGGGGCACTTCTGAGGGATCTGATTTTCAGATGGTGGGTGCTCAGTACTTTCAGGGATCTTAAGTTGGATATCCAAAATAGTGAGGCACCCAAAATCTCTGGTGACTTTTGAAATTCTTGGCCATGGGCACCACTCTGCAATTAGATCAATGTGGGAAGACTCCAGACTTGTGCTGAGCCCAGTTTAGTCAATGGGAACTCCACAAGAAATTGTCCATGTGAATCCAAATTGTTGGATCTGTGCCACAGAGTGTCTTTACTCTGAGAAGCCCAAACACTAGTTAATTAAGTCCCACAAAACTGCTCAAATATGAATTATTATATCTATTTTGTAGATGAGTGAATTGAGACATACAAGAGGTTAATGGCCAGATTCTGCCCTCAGTTAGATTGGTTCAAGGCCATTGGTGTCAATGGCCCTGCAAAGGTGTAAATGAGGGCAGAATTTGACTCTGGAATCATTCTAGATATATGTCAAGTCAGACAACACTCTCTTTTGCTCTTCTTGAATCATTGGATTAGCTATATTGGATCAGAGGATAGCTCCATTCAGTCCAGTGTCCCCTTAATGCAATCCTTCATGCAAAGTGTTGGGTAATCTGGCCCTGATCCAATGAAGCACTTGAGCAAGTACTCAACTTTTGAAATCAATGGGACTACCCATTTGCTTCAAAGTTATTCACATACTCTAAGGGTCTGATCCAACGCCCACTGAAGCTTCTACTGACTTCAGTGAGAGGTGGATCAGGCCCTAAATGTTTCCATGGACTTGAGGCACAGTGAACGCTGACTGAGCCCAGTCAATTCTTACAGTGGTCTGAAAAAAGAGTATGTGTGTGTGTGTGCACGTGTGCATGGGGGAGTGTTCTACCCTAAGCTGGGAGCAGCTGTTGTAGTCAGACAGTGATTGAAGTGTGCCCCTTAGCAAACTGGCTCATCTTTTTTTTGTTTTTTATGGGTCTGTGACACCCTCCACACAGATTATTCAATGCTATTGTGGAAGGAGATGTGGGAAATGAGGAATTTCTCCCTTTCTCCTGCAATGATCAGTATATGCCTTAAAACGTGACATTTAATTTCCCTTGTTTAAGCATCCTTAAGAAAGTGTTAAGCTGTTCTCTCAGATGAGATGTCTTCCTGTCTAGTCTGGGTTTTTTACTGTAATAAACACAAATGATACAACAATCCATGAGAAATTCAGTTCTCTGTCATAACTGTTGATAGTACACCTAATACCATTTTCATTAAACAAAAATAATTGAGTACATTGATTTAAACACAGAGCAAAAAGGATAGGTGTAGGTGTAAGTGTGTATAATAGATATTTTCTTGGAAACCTTTTCATTGTTAAAAACAAAAATGTATTTATATGTGTGTAATGGGGAATCTGAGTAGATTTAATTACAAAGGACTTGTATAATATCTGCTATATCAGTTTAATCTGCATTAAATATACGTTTATAGATAAATGTATTTTATTCAATTTTAGTTAGGTTCTTATACTGCACCCCTTAACATGATATCTGAGCACCTTCCAGTGATGCATTAAGCACTATGGGGGAAACTTTTCAATAGCCTCTAATGGATTTATATGCACCAGTCCCATTATCTTTTAATGGGACTGGTGTGCCTAAATCCCTTAGACATTTTTTCAAATCAGCCCTATGACTAGCAATCTTCATATGTGTAGTTCCTTCTCCATTCCTCTTCCCAAGAGGAATTATATGGAAATAGGAGTAAATAAAATTTAAACTGTAAACTGTGCAAATCCCCCAGTTTTATTTGTTTATATAGTGCCATGAACAACTATTGTGTGGTATAAATAATACGTGTGATGGGGTTGCTAGTAGTGGTAGGAGACAGGACTCAGAAGTCCTGGAGATCACTTCCAGAGATGGGGCAAGGCCAGATGGCTACAGTAAAGTAGTGAGGAACAGGTATGTTAGCCCCAGACTAAAAAAATCCCTGGTACCATGGTAACCAAATGGCAGTTGCTCCAGGTTAATCAAGACACCTGGGGCCAATTAAGATCTTTCTAGAAGGCAGTGGCAACAGCTACATTGATTGGGACACCTGAAGCCAATCAAGGGCTGGCTGGAACTAGTTAAAAGCCTCCGAGTTAGTCAGTGAGGTGTGTGTGTGTGTGCTGCTGGAGGAGGACTGAGGAGTACAAGCGTTATCAGACACCAGGAGGAAGGTCCTGTGGTGAGGATAAAGAAGGTGTTTGGAAGAGGCCATGGGGAAGTAACCCAGGGAGTTGTAGCTGTCATGCAGCTGTTACAGGAGGCACTATAAACAGCTGCAATCCACAGGGACCTGTGCTGGAACCCGGAGTAGAGGGTGGGCCTGGGTTCTTCCCAACTCCTGATCAGACACAGGAGGAGTTGACCCAGACTGTGGGTTCCACCAGAGGGGAAGATCACTGAGGTTAGCAAATCCGCCAATAAGCGCAGGACCCACCAAGGTAGAGGAGGAACTTTGTCACACTGGTCATGACAAGAGACAAGGGTTAATCAGGGGAGTGAGCCTAGAGGTCCAAGGAGGAGCCCCCCCCCAAAAAAAAGTAGACACAATGAGCCCTCACTTGACCTCCTAATGTTAAAGGAGGAAGCAGCAGTCAACGAGCATTCAAAGGAGACTCAGATGGAGAATAAGATCACAAAAAGACTTACTACCACATAAGAGGAACAGGTGACTTGTTGTCAGAACTTGTTGGTGTAGGGACTAGAGGGGAAAGCTGCACCATTTGGGGGCCCCTCAACAAAATGTGAGGTAATTTGGTTAAGTTTCAGAAAAGCATATGACATTTTGTATACTTGTTCAACCCTTTTGAGATTTGCCCACCATGTGGAAAAAGGAACCTTCTTACACAGCTCAGAACAACACTAAATGATATTTTACCACAGGATGTGAAAAATAGCTTTTCTGTGTGGAAACCCCTGGGGTATTTTATGTCAGCAGTTCATCTTCTATAATATATGAAGTCTGCTCTGCACCCTTCCTGAAAAGAGAACAGATTGAGAAGAGGATGTGGGAATCATTTTCAGGGCACTCAGGACAAATGTGCATTTCCTGTGCACTAGAGGTTTGTATAGAATTTGTATTCATGGCTGAAGTGACCTCAGTCAGTGTGCTTTTAACTCACTTGGGTGGCTCATACAACATAGACTCTATAGTCAAAGAATTTGCAACAATCACATGGTCCTTCAGACATGCCTTGTAATGTCTTGGTGTTTCATGGCGTACAAACAAACAAAGACACAAATAAACAAAAACCTTACTTTCTAAGTTCTGCCACTAGTGCAGTTCCAGAATGTAGTACTCAAATGGTTGCTGACAACATGTTATGAATTCTGACCTCTTTTGGAACAGTTTTCCTGTTTTGCATACAGAAATCTAGCTATCAGAATGCATTAGTATTGTCACCATTGCATTTGAGCCCAGGCATACCATTTATATCATTATATATATTTATATCAGTTCTAATGATTTAACTTTTCTCTCAAAGAAACCAGTGCATTTTTTTACTTTCTAGTTCCAGCTCTTTGCTAATTTTAGTTGCATCTCTGTCAGATAATACTCACACTCTTACTGAGTTGTTAAGACAGAGGTAACTGAGGAAATTATTAAACCTTCTGAACAAATCCATCTTCTTATTTCCAGTCTCTGGCTATTGATAGCTGTTCCAGCTGCTGTTGATCAAGTGTCATGAGACACATTCTCACCCCATCATTTGCTGCTGTTTGCATGAAAATACGGAGTGCAAGTCAGAATCAGGATCTTGTTACTGTTGGGAAGAAAGCTGCTTGTGTAACTTAAAGGGGAAAATGTTTCCTTTTAATACCTCATATGAAGTTTTTGGGGCGGGAGGGAGTTGAGGATGATGGTTAGAGCAGGTGACTGCTAATTAGGACACTTGGGTTTCAGTCCTGGCCTTACCTCAGATTTGTCATGTGACTGTAGAAAAATCACGTCATCGCTATCTGTAAAATAAATATTGTAGTTACCTATAGGATCTCAATTCCAGCTCAGCAGTTTCTCATTGGAGTCTGTTTTTGAAGCTTTTCTGTTGCAAAATTGCCACCCACAAGTCTGTCATTGAATGACCAGACTGCAGGTTCTCCTACTGGTTATGATTCCTGATGTCAGATTTGTGTCCATTAATTCTTTTGCATAGAGACTGTCCAGTTTGACCAATGTACATTGACATGGAATTGATATGCAAACTAGATACAACCAACTTAGGTTTGAATAGGGACTGGGAATGGCTGAGCCATTACAAACATTGAATCTATCTCCCCTTGTAAGTATTCTCACACTTCTTATCAAACTGTCTATACTGGGCTATCTTGATTATCACTTCAAAAGTTTTTTTCTTACTTAATTGGCCTCTCAATTGGCCTCTGGTAAGACAACTCCTATCTTTTCATGGTCTCTGTATGTGTGTGTATATATATATATCCTCAATATATGTTCCATTCTATGCATCTGAAGAAGTGGGCTGTAGCCCACGAAAGCTTATGCTCAAATAAATCTGTTCGTCTCTAAGGTGCCACAAGTACTCCTGTTCTTTTTTCTTCATTAGTGTATTTTTTCTAGTGTTTCCTGCAATGAATTGTATGCATAAAAATGGGCCTCAATTATACTAGTAAGGTACAGCTCTTTCCTAGGGGCAATGCAGAACCATTCTAACGCAGCTGCAATTCAAGGACACCCGATGACTCTGGCAATTCCCATTGCACACAGGAGTGTGACTGCTGTGCCACCCTTCAAAGGGGAGCAGTGGGTACTCCTCTCTGTGGCCTGCAGGCAGGGCCATAGCAATGCTGACCAGGAGCAATCTTTGCAGCCAGCTGAACAGTAATTGTGACAGTTCTCCGTATGATGACATCAAAAAAAGCAAAGAGGCTACTTATGTCAAATCCCTCCCTCAAACACCTGTGCAGCAGCCACACATAATCTGAGGGTCTGGACTAATGGTTAGAACTCAAGAATCCTAAATAATGTTCGTAGCTTTGCTACTCACTGTGACCTAAAGCAAGTCTGTGACTTCATTTCCATGTGTGTTAAGTGCCTTCAAATAACAGCACTTGCCTGTACTATAAAAATGTTGTGAAGCACCATTCATTAAAGTTTGTACAGCACTTTAAGATTTTTAGATGAAATCTAATAAATAAGAGAATTATTATTAGTATTGTTATCATATTATACTATAACAAAGAAAAATGTCAAATATCTGCAGGTGTTTATCAAAATACAGGCAAAGTTTAGATATTCCCAAATTAACCAAATGCACAGCTGGATAAATACCATATTGAAGAATTGATCACGTAGTAAAAAGCCACAATATGCTTGTAAAAATATTTTTAAAGCAGCAGGAACTACATTTGGCTACATCTCCACAGTAGCATCTGTTGGTGGCCATTATTTTCCTTTAATGAAAAAACCCTCGTATTTCAAAAGGAGACAAAAGTGCAGCATCTGTGAAATGTATAGCTGTGAAATGTATTAGGTAAGAAAAACAATATCTTTCAACAGCATTAACAAAGTAATATGCTGTTGAAGCAAGTTTGCAGTGACTAAAATACGTGGTTAGATTTTTCAGGAAGTGTCTGCTGTTAAACTGCTCTCAGCCACTTGGTTCGAGCATCAACAGTAAGAACCATACAGAAAGAACCATTCCTTGGTATTTGAATGTATAGCAGGAGAAATGGTAGCTGATATAAAAGTGTATTTGTAGACTTGCAACATTATCTCAAGAAGACCTCAGAAAATTATATCATTAATTATTTTTGTAATTCTTAGAATTCAAAATTCTGTAACATTATTTTTTTCTTTAGCTTATTAGTTACTAGAACAAGTAGTAAAAACCTGAGGGCAACACCCTTTTTCAAGGTTACCACATACATATTCACAAAGCACTTGAAGAGGACAAGCATTTTTAGTTTGCCAATAAGTATTAAACTCCCACCAGAGGTCATTATTGAAAAATTGTGATGCTACACTTTAGCACAAAATATTTCAATGATGTTATCATGCTTCATCGCCTCAGTGCTCTGGATGGGGTGGGAGGAAGAGAATAACTGCAGAATTCTGTCTAACAGGTAGCATTTTACGGGTTCTAATTTTGATAAACTCTTGTTAAACCACTAGAGAATAGATGGGGCTGAACACTACTGTAATTGTATTCCAACTCGTGATTATTTGTCACACTGCTCATATAGCCTGGGTTACTTTATTTAAATACACGTTTGATGTCAGCTACACATATTTAACCTAGTAATCTTTATAAATGTGTGTTAATCCAATCGGAGGACAGGGGAAAAAGCCATGTGATTCAGGTGAAACTGAACACTGAATACCAAACACAGCAAAGAATCCTGTGGCACCTTATAGACTAACAGACGTTTTGCAGCATGAGCTTTCATGGGTGAATACCCACTTTGTCGGATGCAAGTAGTGGAAATTTCCAGGGGCAGAGTTGGCATCGAGGTTTGTTGCATGGATTGGTTCCTGAGCTAGAGTTACTATGGTGCGGTGTGCAGTTACTGGTGAGAATATGCTTCAGGTTGCCAGGTTGTCTGTGAGCGAGGACTGGCCTGCCACCCAAAGCCTGTGAAAGTGTGGGATCATTGTCCAGGATGGGTTGTAGATCCCTGATGATGCGTTGGAGGGGTTTTAGCTGGGGACTGTATGTGATGGCCAGTGGAGTCCTGTTGGTTTCTTTCTTGGGTTTGTCTTGCAGTAGAAGGCTTCTGGGTACACGTCTGGCTCTGTTGATCTGTTTCCTTATTTCCTTGTGCGGGTACTGTAGTTTTGAGAATGCTTGGTGGAGATTTTCTAGGTGTTGGTCTCTGTCTGCGGGGTTAGAGCAGATGCCTCAGTGCTTGGCTCTACACCATCGACACCATCACAGGACCTAACCAGATCAGCCACACCATCACCGGTTCATTCACCTGCATGTCCACCAATGCAATATATGCCATCATATGCCAGCAATGCCCCTCTGCTATGTACATCGGCCAAACTGGACAGTCTCTCAGGAAAAGGATAAATGGACACAAATCAGATATTAGGAATGGCAATATACAAAAACCTGTAGGAGAACACTTCAACCTCCCTGGCCACACAATAGCAGATCTTAAGGTGGCCATCCTGCAGCAAAAAAACTTCAGGCCCAGACTTCAAAGAGAAACTGCTGAGCTTCAATTCATCTGCAAATTTGACATCATCAGCTCAGGATTAAACAAAGACTGTGAATGGCTTGCCAACTACAGAACCAGTTTCTCCTCCCTTGGTTTTCACACCTCAACTGCTAGAATAGGGCCTCATCCTCCCTGGTTGAACTAACCTCGTTATCTCTAGCTTGCTTATATATACCTGCCCCTGGAAATTTCCACTACTTGCATCCGAAGAAGTGGGTATTCACCCACGAAAGCTCATGCTGCAAAACGTCTGTTAGTCTATAAGGTGCCACAGGATTCTTTGCTGCTTTTACAGATCCAAACTAACAGAGGCTACCCCTTTGATACTTGATACCAAACACAGGGCATTTAATGATTAGAGTTCTAAAATGAGAAAGTACCCCCATATCATCTAGTCTGACCTCCTGTATATCACAAGCCACCAACATCAACCCATGCCCAAATACTAAACAGAACTACTGAAATCATACGAAAGGTATTATAGCCCACAGGAAACTAAACATTTATGTGCCATGGCTCTAGAATAGGAGCGACTAAGGTGCACCAATGCCCAAGGATCCTGCAGTGGCAAGGAAATGCTTACGTGAAATATACCAAAATAGTCCACAGGCTGCCAATTATTCAAGTACATAAAAGGTTGTTACAAGGAGGAGGGAGAAGAATTGTTGTTCTTAACCTCTGAAGATAGGACAAGCAGCAATGGGCTAAAATTGCAGTAAGGGAGGGAGGTTTAGGTTGGACATTAGGAAAAACTTCCTAACTGTCGGGGTGGTTAAGCACTGGAATAAATTGCCTAGGGAGGTTGTGGAATCTCCATCATTGGAGATTTTTAAGAGCAGGTGGGACAAACACCTGTCAGGGATGGTCTATATAATACTTAGTCCTGCCATGAGTGCAGGGACTGGCTAGATGACTTCTCGAGGTCCCTTCTGGGCCTATGATTCTATGACTCTATCCCCTTGTACTATATTTTGAATATTTTAATGCTGAATATATTAAAAAACCCTAATGTTTCATGAGGATAAAAAAACAATATTAGCCAAATTTAGCATATTTTGTATTTGATGATTTATATTCAGTTAGTTCTAATCAATAGGCCTAATTTTCATACTAGATTGTCTACATTTAGTCATCCAGATATGTATTGAGCACCCAGCTCATTTTTTATTTATTTTTTTCACATTTAGATGTCTAAAGTTAGACAAATAAACCCATATTCTGGCATCTAAATAAAAGTTACCTGATTTTTAGAGGTGCTGAACTTCTACAAATCTTCCAGTGGGCACCCAGCTTTAGCTACCCATGTTTGAAAAATGTTATCCTAGGTGCTTATATACTGATTTGGCCACTTCCAAGTTTGAAAATTGGGACGAAGGATTCTGTTTCTGTGATAAAACAGATGGAAAATGTTCTGCATTCAATGAGTGAAAAAGATACTTAATTTGCTAAAAGATTATTTGTATTTACCAAAATAATTGAGCATGGATGATGAAGATCAAATTGTGAAAAAACATCTTGGCATCCAACTTGCCCTTCGTCAGAATGTTATCTTTGAGATCACTGTCCCAAAATAAAGAGGGTATTGTATTGTTGGGGACAAATATAAAATTCACCGTAATACAAGAACAGTAGTTGCTTCACTGGTAGGTTCTATACAAATTAATAAAATAATAAATAGTTTGGATTTATACTGAACATCCCAAGTTTGAATGATATTAACTGAACCCAAATATTCCTTTATTCAAAACATTCAGGAAGTCATTCAGGGACCCACATATTTTGCCTGTCTAGTTGTCCCTCTCTCCTCCTCATATACCTATCTCCTAGTAGGTTCTGGGGTCCAGTCTACTCCAATGATCATTACAAGTTCCACAGACCTCTAACATTACATATTTTATAGACCTCTGAGCCCTAAATCATGTTCAATTTTCAATTAATATTTTGTGAAACTAGAGGTTACAACAGTCCCATAGATTTACTGTATTGTGCGTCTTGTAATTCTCACGACCCAAGGACACAGGATGCCATTAGGCCATCAGAGACAGATATAAATCAAGCAGCAAAACATTGCTCTAAGCAGTCCTAGGAAATCTGAAATGTTTATTTTGTCTGTGTTTCTTCTGGAATGGACCTTGTCTATGTTTCTGTCTCTCTCTCTCTCTCTCTCTGCTAACCCCAGGGTTGTCAGTTCAATCCTTGAGGGGGCCACTTAGGGATCTGGGGCAAAATCAGTACTTGATCCTGCTAGTGAAGGCAGGGGGCTGGACTCAATGACCTTTCAGAATCCCTTCCAGTTCTATGAGATAGATGTATACACACACGTAGGTGTAAGGGAAGATTCGGGAAATTCATCCAAATTCATGTGACTTGTTCATATTCTGCAGTCATTATTTTGCTATTACCTTCAAGTCTATTTGTACAATTATCTACCAACAGAGATCTAGCCTAGAAGAAGTTTGGTAACTATCCTTCCATTATGTTAACTGCATTTTTTTCCTTCCAACGCAAAAAACTTGCAGACTGACAATGCTTTCCCGCAACACTGGTCAGCTGAAAGAACTTGCCAAATTTAAAATTAAAGGCAGTCTAGTCCTCCGCAAGAGAACAGTCTGCCCTGTTTGCCATTTTCTTATAACACATCTACATTGTGAAACATACTAATCTAAGTTCAGCACCCTTTATCACTTCCTCAACATTCTGTCTGACAAGAAGATATATAGAGGAAAGCACTGTGTAGCTAAAGGTAAAATATGAAGCTATTGTTTTTTTTTAATGTGTAGCAGATTAAGTAACCTGTAAAAAACAAAGTCATCAACAAGCTGGGGGGAGGGGTATAGATCAAATGAATTTGTCTTCAAACCCAGTTGTTATTTTTGGATGAGTAGGAGGAAAATATTTTATTCCTTCAGAAACTGCTTTATTTATCACCTTTTTTTAAAAAGCTGGACTGCTAGAAGTTGATAAAGCATATTTTCCTAGGCTTATACAGAAGTCTTAGAAAAAGATCCATGGACAGTATCTACCTGCTTGACTTCTTCTGTTTCATATGATAGTGGTAGAGGGAAGTGCTACCCATTCATTCAAAAAAAAGTGGTTGCCATTAAAAACTCAACAGTTGTAACATTTTTGGTATCAACCTGGTATTTGATTCCACAATTATTTCCTAGTCAAATAAAGGCAAAAACTGAATTCTCAGTAACCACTGTGACAGTAATGTGCTGCCAATATTTAAAAAAGGGGCTTTCATAAAAATGTTCCACTTTACAAATCTAGTAAATTTCAGGCATGTATGTTCTTGCAGAAAGGAGGGGTGAAATGTGGGAAATCTAATATTTTATTTTGCCATTTAAACAAAAGCATTTACTTTATACTTTCAGTTGTAAATGCTGCAGGGCAGACACGTCATCTTTTTATCGTTAAAGAGTCATTCACATTTACAGAGCTATATACATGAATAAATAAATTAAAATAGTAACAATTATTATCATTTAGACTCAAGGAATGAAAACTAGCTCTTGAGAGCAAAGCTGAAGTGCAAATGCAAAAGTAGAAATATTTATACTTTCTCTTTGAACAGTATATTAAATGTATTGATTGTGACACCATTGTCAACTTATGCATTTTAAAATGGGGTGAGGGGTGTCAATTGTTCATACCTTCCACGGATATATTTGTAGATCTATCTGACTTTTGGTGCACTATGGCAAATGCCTAAGTAAAATGTTTGCTCTGCATATGTAATTTATATGACCCGCAAAGTTAGACATCATCCCCTAGCAGTGTCTAAAGAGGAGGTGATCTCCAGGAGAACCAAGGAAATTGCCAAACCTTCCCTCCAGCTGGGGGGTAGAACTGGAAGCTTTATATGTGGTTACCGCATGCAAGTATTAATAATGAGAACTATAGTATACAATGGAAATATTCTGATAAACCTAACAGCTTTTATTCCAGGGGCATCGTCCCCTTTTCATTATGATTATCTATGTCTTTAATTATGACATCCTGAGATAGTTTTGTAAAATACATTCAAAAGAAAAGTCTGACATGAAACAGATTATTACTTTCAGGCTTTTCATTGAAGCTTGATGTGATTTTAAAGTCTGGGAATTGCGAAGACAGTATGGAGCGCTCTCATTTTCTGCAATCAGCATCTATAATACCTCAGGGCCTGATTTTCAGAGGTGCTGAGAGTTTCATTAGCAATAAGTGATGTGGCAGGCAGAGAGACTTGCAGGAAATAGAACTTTATTAAGCTTGCTGAGAGGCCAGTCACATGACACAAGCTGAGGCTCCAACATTGGTTTAGTACCAGCTTAGCTCTGGCTTGCATTCCCGAGTCCCTGGTGCCTCAACAAACTAGGATGGTCCCCCCAAATCTGACCCTCTTTCTCCAATCCCACTCATCAGTGCAGCTTCCACTGTATTTAGCTAACAATATTGGTGTTTAACACTTCTGAAAATCTGGCCTTTGGTGACCAGTATATGGGTGACTTACTCCAAAATGGGAAAAAGGGAGAAAATATGTTGGGGCCACTTTGTTCATTTGGAAACATTTTATCAAAACAGCATGAATAATAATATACTGCCCCGGGTGCCATTTTATATATTTTTGGTTCCTTTTCCACTTCTGTCCAAGCTAGTACTGTGTATGACTCTCACCACATACTAAATGAAGAGAAAAGAATAATTTATTAACCATTCAGACAAACGTCCGGAAAATGTTTTGGAAGTCCACATTATATTTTGTTTTGCAGCCATCTATTATTATTTAGTTTTGCCTATTTCTGATGTTAACCCTCTGCCTCCACAATCCAATATCTCTATTATACTATAACAAAGAGCCTCAGATAATCTCACTTATTTAAAAAAAAACCCACCACGTTGTCTCATGTTACAAAACCATTAAAAGCAACATGGAAATGTCATTGTTTCTGGAGACTGGGAAAGGTTAGGCAGTCACTCCATGCACCATAAGGCCTTGTGACTGCTGGTAATGTATTTTTAATATATAGGTAAATAAGCAGAATTACAATACTCACATGTAACGGTGACCCGGGGAGGAGGGGGTCACCGTCCTGTACATAGTGTGGGTGTGGCTCACTTGCCAGGATTATCTGGGTATAGCTCACCTAATCATTTCCTGGGGCCTGGAGAACTGATGCACCTCGATCCCGCCCATTCTTTTCCTGTGGCACATAATAATATAGGCTTCTATGGGCTATAATACTTTGGTTTGATTTGTGTTGTTGGGTTTAGTGTGCAGATTCTGGGTGATGTTGGTGGCCTGTGATATACAGGAGGTCAGGCTAGATGATCTGGTGACCCCTTCAGCTCTAGCCATGGGTTCTCTTAAGCGCCTTGAGCTTGCTTCTTTATAGAATACAAGGTAAAAAAGTGATATATCTCAAATTCTACCCACCTGTGGCAACAAAATAAGACTTCACTCACAGTAAATTGCGCAGATCTGTGCTCCTCCATCTCCTTTCTTACATGAGGAATGAAATGGTTAATATTTAAATTATCACTGAGCATCTGAGTTAACACCACTCTAAGATGGATGGTGCAGCTCATACCTCTCAGATGATGGCTACCCTGCAATCCCAGGGTCTGATTAAAAAGTGTGTATCTAGCTCAGGTATTAGTAGCAGTGAAGCAGTGGCAGTATGATTTCAGGGCAAGCTTCCATGGCTTTCCTAGTTTCACTGCTATCCAAACTAGATAGATTAAAGCTGCAGTCACACCCTGTGATTGCAGTGTAGAGATACTCTCAGAGCTATCTATTGTTCCAGGCTCTCTGTAGACTCATCTCTGCATCAGTTACGTTTGGTTCATATTTTCATTGTCACCATGACAGCTAGAGATTTACTTTTTTTAAAGGAAAGCTGAGATTCTATGGTGCAAGATAGCAACTTAGTAGAGGTGCCAGTATATCATATGAGCACCCGCTGTTTCTGAGCCACCTGAAGGACCACCTCTGGGATGAGAAGGGTGATTTTTCTCAATGCCCATTCAGTATGGCTACAGATAGTGCCAGGGGACATAATGATGTGCACACCTGTCCAGCAAAAAGACTGAAGGCACCAAACTTATTTTAAGCACTTCATCAATTAGCCATCAGAGGATAATGACATTCAATGTCTACCAATGTGGGCTGGTGTTGAACAAGTAACCTACATGTGACAGGCTCCATTTGCTATTACCAGTCATCTAAGCCATTCAGGCTCCCAGAATGAAATAATAACATATATTTGTAGTAGATTAGATTACTGCACGAGACTTCAAAATAAAATGTGCACTGTTTTATAATGCTATAGCCATATCAAGGCTTGTGAGTTTGAAGTGTAATTTTCCCTTGGCCTTTCTGAAACAAAGGTCTTTGCTGCTTGAAAAGGTTCTAATAGAAACATACTTATAAAATGAAATAATCTACCAAACAAAGAGGACAATGTTAAAAATGAAGCCATTATATAAGGCTACTTTGATTAGAATGTGAAGCAGAGCTATCAGGAAGAATTGTTCTCTTTCCTCTCATAATTGGGTAACTAAAATTTCTCCTGAGTTTGAACTGACTAACTGGCTGCTAATGGTTTATTCTTGAAATGATAAGAACACACATATGTGCGAGCTGAGCTGATTAGCAAGTTAGATATTGCATGGTGACATTGCCTCAAATCTCATGTCATGTCTTGTTGAAATTGGAGTATTTATAGGACATATCACATTGATATGTCAGTTAGATATTTTCATGTTCAAATGTACCACACTATAGTCAGTCATGCAGTTTTGAACAGCTAGTTTTATCGAAAAGAAAACTCTCACCTACTGTACAAAATGACACCAAAGTTGTCATTCTCTTGGTTAACAATGACAGTGAGTATTTAGCTACAAGAATCATTCTGACTTACCATCTGTCATTGTGTTCTGTGCTTTTGCCGGCACATAAAAAATTGATTACTCCACATCAACAGTGCTATTTTAAAGAACTAATTAAAATTATGCATGTTTTTGATTGCTTATCTGGAATGTATCCAAGTTAAAATATGTTTAAATAAATACAAATGATGAAAATGTTCTATACAGTATGCTCAGCATGACCCCAGTGCCATAGAGCCAGATCATACTGGAACATGATAATGTTGCCCTAGTTGTCTATGTACCAAACTGTATATAACATTAGCAACTGTACCAAAAGAGTCAGTGTATCATTTATCTAACATTTACTTAGGTAGCAATCTTTGATTGTGTGTGGATTTCAACCTGTGCACCTTATTAACAATCGTTTTAGGCACCTACCTGTAAAATGTCTTTTAATATAAAAACGAACCATTTACAAAAGAACAACTATCAGATGAGAAGGACAAATTAGATGCTTTTAAGTCATAGATCATCTATGCCCAGAACATCCATATTAAGTGGACTTTCCCTATATTTACATACTGTGGCACCAGTTCAGCAAGCTGCTACCTAAGCAGGTGTGTAGCTTTAAGCATGTGAGTTGTCCCATTGAAGCTTATAGCAACACATGTTTAAGTAGCTGGCTGAATTGGGGGTCTAAATTAACAATGAGCAAGGATACTCTACATAATAAATATACATGAGGTCTCTTGGCAAGATCATTTCCAATCACAAGGCACAGTATGCTGATAATATACAATGTTTCATTCTTTGTCCTGTGGACCCTATTAGCCTGGCTTAGTTATAAAGGAATGCTTGGACATCATCATTATTATTACCGTAGTTATGGCATATTATTTATATTGTGGTAGCATCAAAAGGCCCTCAGGATTTGTTGTTTTTGCCTGCACCTTGGAAATCAGGGGTGTTTTGTGCATGAGTATAATGTAGTACATGCAAAAGTCATATTCACAGAACTGCATATTTTCAGACTTTTCAGAGAAGTGGTCCCATTTTGCTAGGCAGTGTAAAAAGACATAGCAAAAGACCACTCCTGACCTTAAGTGCATCTATAGAGGCTTTGTCTTCAGTCAGGAAGACAGGAGTCTCACTGAGGGCTAGGAGTAATTAGTGCAAGAAGGTTCTTTCTCCCCTTGTGCATTAGACTCTTGCCGTTATTTCTGATGTTCTTTCTGTGAAAACCCATGTAGGGTAGTTTTGGGTTTTTTTCCTTTTCACCTGTGTGGTTGGTTGAGTCTGTGTCTTTATTTATTCCATAATGCTCTTGAAACAGCATCCCAAGACCTCATTATCAGAAAGGTGAAATATTTGTATTGTATGGCTCTTGGTATGGTTCTACTGATGCTTGCGGCTGGTGCAGGAAACCGTTCCACAACTTCTCAGACAATAGAGCACCATGATCTATGGACATATTAAGTACTGTACACTGGCTCTTCATGAAGCTGGCTTTGTTGGTTTTAGAGTCCATGATGGTGTAGGCCGTGACTATATTCAAGACCCTACACCTTGAGCTATGTCTTGAGTATCTGTGCTCACCACCCATGCTTTACATATTATGCTTGCGCAAGTTAGATCAGCAGGTAATTGTACTTTTGCTGTGATAGCAACTAGGGTGTAGAACTTACACACTGCTTTAGTATAAACATCTGTTCATCCCTTAGTACTTTTTAAAAGTGCAGCTTTAAAATCTGTATATGACAATTCAATTTTGTTGAGATTTTTTCACTTTTATTCCTTTCAGTTCTTGCATAGGATCAGGGGCGGCTCCAGGCCCCAGCACGCCAAGCGTGTGCTTGGGGCGGCATGCCCCAGGGGGCGCTCTGCCGGTCGCTGGGAGGGCGGCAGGCGGCTCCGGTGGACCTCCCGCAGACGTGCCTGCGGAGGGTCCGCTGGTCCCGTGGCTGCATAGGATTGTTCTGCAATGTAATGCCACAAATAAGATATAATGGTGGCATCAGTCTCTAGATTCTTTATTTGTACTGGATTTGGATTTTAAATTGTTTAAATTGCAATAAGCACCATGGATGAGGGTATCTGTGAGGTACTCTATCAACAAAAGTATGATTATTTATGATTAAATATTGATTATTTATTATTAGATATCTCTATTGGATGAGCCAGTGGGCCTGTTCCTGGTCCCTCTTAATATCACTGCATAGTATGGACATGACATTTTATAGCTTGGTATCCAGCTGTTGGAACAAATTCCTTTATCCATGAAACAATGTTCTTTGAGCTAATCAAAACAAAACAACTCCCTCCCCAAAACAACAAAACCAAACCAAACCTCTGTTTTTTTTTATCTGTGGGCTATGTGTGGAAGATACATTAATAAATTAATAGCTAACCTGCTCCAAAATATCCCCTTTTTAAACTCCTTGAGCTATGAGAGCTGTTAATTTAGCAGCATGTAGTCTGGAAATCCTGAGATTAAAATATTCTGCCTCCTTTTGGTCACTGGATTATTACAACAAGCCTACTTTGCATGCAGTCAGGCACTTTTCCCAGAAATTGTGTCGATAATATTCTATGGCTCGACTATCTCACCCTCAAAATAAATACTTTTGTTTCTCTTGCTAAAGACAGGGCATCCATTTACACAGCAACAGCAGTTATGCTGGCACTTATTATTTGAAACTCCTATGCACTGAATGTGTTCCAGCCCTACTCATAAAAACAGATCAAGGGAATCATCTGATTCCGATAAGCATTATCAAGCTAACTTTATAAATTGTCTTTTCAGCTCAGCATTTTGGTATTCTGGGAACCTAAAGGCTTACTGTAATTCATAAAACAAATGACAGTTACCCCAGCAAAGGCTTTTTGATATTTGATGGGCTGTAGTGCTCACATACTTTATATCCCATGTTCGGTACATTTCCTGCATTCCTCTCTTCATTCAGGAAATTGTGAGAGATTAGTTAAATTATCCAAACAATAACAGAGGTAGTCAGAGAATGGGGATATCTGTCAATCTCTGTCTAGCACAGATATGTTCATTTTTCGTCAGCTTCTATAGACTTCAATACATTTTAATGAAATGCACTGTATAATATCTCCTTCATTTACAAGCATTGTACAATAATAAACACCAGATTTATACAAATATGGGGAGAATGTTCTGAGAGCTTTCCGGGTATCATAAGTTCAGTTATCTATCTAAAGATTTATCTGGCTCTCAGATTTAATTTCAATGTAATGTCAAAACTGGTCATTTTGTTGTTTACACAGTACGTTATGTTGACCAGTTCACTAACAATATATTTCATGATTCTCACTCACATCAAATATCTAGGTACTCATAAACCAATACTGAAAATTCAAACAAGTAGCTGTAATAGGATAATGATAATGCATTTTGGTCAGGAGGAAGTTTGTAGTGAATAGACTATTTAGAATAATTTGATATTTTAATAATTTTCACTCCATGCATCTGAAGAAGTGAGGTTTTTACCCACAAAAGCTTATATCCAAATAAATCTGTTAGTCTTTAAGATGCCACGGAATCCTTGTTGTTTTTGTGGATACAGACTAACAAGGCTACCCCTGATACTTGATATTTTGTGAAAGCTTCCTGATAGCAACCTAAAGTATTTCTGTCATTCATTACAATAGATATTCTAAGGGCTGAAGAGTGGTTAAAGAGACAGTATTCTTAACAGTATTCTATTTTTCTGTCTCAGATTGGGCTGTGTTAAATTATATCTCAAATTGCTTCTGTTATTTCAATTGCAATTTCAACAGCATTTATTAGCTAGTCAATATCAATGAGAGCTAATCGCAGAGAGGAGAAAAGGTATGTTCACAAGAGATAGCTGGCCAATTCCTGTGATTGCTTTCTGCAGTCATATGACTGAACTTCAGCCTAAAGACTGGTCCAAGCAAAATCCTCTATCCAAATATCCTGGAAAATTGAAGCAGTTTGGATCTAGATGTGAACATCATGGCTGGCCCAGGAGAATTTGGCCGAAGGTACTATTGGCTCACCTGTAGACTAGCGAGGATGGACAACATCCTTCTGATCAATTCTTTTACTTCCTTGCTGAGATATCCTATTAGGTTTTATTGTGCAATTGTTTTGGGTCCTGAAGAGAGTCTCTTTTAGGGTTCCACACAATACCATCATCCTACCTCTTTTGCTCAATGTGTTCATATGCTATGGTTAAGATGGTTAGAGAGGAGACATGGACTTCAGTGCCTTCGAAATGTAGGCAACAATCAGATCTATGTTGCCATCTTGTCTGAATCCCCCCAGTGTCTGTGGAATGGATAAGACCCAACTGGTTGAGGCTTAATCTACATAAGACTGGGGTCATTTTGATAGGTTGGGGGAAGCCACTGGAAGAGACGTGGGAGACGTCCCACTTGATTTGAAGGAGCATATCCTTTGACATGTGTTTGTACTTTGGGAGCCTTGTTGCCTCTTTAGCTGTTCAGTGATGAGCAGATAGCAATAGAGACCCAGACTGATTCAGTCCATATATGTTTGGCTAAGAGACTGTCCATTTCTAAAAGATATGGCTTCACCATCATCTGTATCTTTGTCAGTTTGAGGCTAGACTACTGCATGTTTTCTTTCTACATAAAGCTAAACCTTAAAACAAATTGGAACCTTAAAACAATTTGGCAAGTGGGCAATGCAGCCTCCTGTTTTGTTTGGTGGAGTATCTCAGTGAGAACTGTATTCTGCACTGGTGTTGGTTTTGACCTAAAAATCTTACATGGCCTGCAAACTGACTCCTTCTTGCCCCAAGCAATACTGCCATAATTAAGACCAATGGATGGGGCTATAGCCAATGCCCCCTCTGTTTAGAAGAAAAGAGGTTGGTAGCAGGGAGATTTTCATGATGGGTCTCTGTTTTGGGAATTTTCTCTCCATGTTGGTCCAAACTTGTTCCTGTTTATTGTATATGAAATGCTGATGGATGTGCTAAAGAGGTAGATTAGGCTGCAATGTATTCAATATGCTGAGGACATTCAACTGTGCATCTCTTTTTCTCCACATCCAGGTTATGGAGTCTTTCATCTTGCTTTGTCTGGTTGAGCTTGGGGCTTGGATGAATTGGGCTAACAGAACAAAGCTCAGTCCTGCTAAAATTGAGATGATACTTGTGGACTAATTTGCCCAGACTATTGGTCTATATGGGTCCCTAAATGTTTTTTTGGGATCATGTTTAATTAGCAGTCAAGAGTGCTTTCTTGCATTGATGGCATGAGCTCTTTCTCTCTGATGTGGTCATTGCTAGTTATCCATGCCTTTGTCAATGGAGTTTCACTTAAGGCAATGGAATTTGGCCAGCAATTAATCTAGCTCATGTACTTTTGAAGCTTTAATGTCTCAGCCTGAGATGTTCCCATCCTTTCTGGTGAACTAATGGAGATGAGAGAGACATTTGCTGAAAATGGCATTACACACAAAACATTTCAGCTGAAAGTAACCTCCTCCACACCTGCTACATTCTCAGTGTAGTGTGGGGAATTTTAGCTATGTGAACCCAATTGATTTTAGTGGGAGTCACTTGACACATCCTGTTTGCTTTTTGAAAATTCAGTGCGCAGGATCTTTTTTTGGCATTGCCCTTTTCTAGTATTTAATGAGACACTGACAGATTTGTCTGTCTGCCGCTTGACTCTTTTCTATCTTTATATATATTAACACACTTGGAGTTGTCTCCCCTTTTTCTATTCTATGCATTTTATGACATACAGAGCTTTATAATTCCATTTTATTTATTTACTATTCTTATTTCTTCTTCTGTTGACTAGATTTATGAAGATCACAACTGAAACTTTGTTATGAGTTTAATCGTGCATTTTTATGGTAATATTCAGGGTTACATATTCCCCTTCAGAAACCAGTGAAATGAGAAATCTACTGTATTTTAACTCTCAATACAATATCAACAGGACTCATAAACCTAAAAGTTATAATCTGGCCATATGTTAACGTATTTTATTTGGAAAAACAATGACTTTTACACAAAGCTTCTGTCTCTCTTTGCATACAGCACTAAGATAAAAAAAAAGGTTGAGGTATTAATCAAGGCTGTACAATGGATGTCTACAATATTATCAGATGGTTCAATTGTTTTCACTTCAAAGGAGATTTCCCCCAAGGGAAGGCAGGTGGTGTTTGTGCCACAGTTCTATCTACCCAGAGTTCTAGCAGGGCAGGGTAGCTTTAAATTACAACTAGGGATCCAAAGAAGCATGATTGCCAGAAGATGCCCAGGGAATGGACTGAGTTAATGCATCCCTTGTGTACTCTGGTCATGGTTCCCACAGAGCAGAGGTTGTGAGAACCTCCTGCTAGGTTTTCCAAATCCACATAACCTTGGCCCTGAGTTAAATCAGGTTATGGGGCTGTATCGAGTCCTAGGTCTTCAGCCATTAAAAGTAATTACCTCCTGATGGCTGTTCAAAGGCCTATGTGCCAGCCATATAGCCTCAGTCCAGTGGACAAAAATGTAGCATCACAAATGGAAGCTCATGTTGCACCTTTCTGTGCTGTACATACCCCACAGATTGAGCAGTCTTCAGCTCCCAGGGATACAGATCTAGCAGCTTTCATGAGCACTAACTTCACACAAGATAGTGGAATTTCACCCACAAATAATTGTGCATCTCTCACAGAAGCCAATTGTGAGCATAAAAAGGGAGGCTGGGATTAGGCTATTTGTGTTACATTGAATTTTGGGCATCAGTGAATCAGAAATAATCCAAAAGAGGGCAACGTAAATTATAAAGAGCCCTAGGGGTTCCCATCTGTGGAGAGGGAATCTGTTGTGGAGAAATGATTGTTGACTTAGCATTAACATGCCTGCAAAAACTCTGTAGGCTGGGGGAGTGGAGCCGTGCTTCTGCAGATAGCAGTCTTCCTATTAACAGAACTCCTGGCTCACCTTCTCCCCTCAGCAGCACAGCCAAAATATAGAGATCCTTTGGAAGGATTTCTGAGGGTTTAGGGAAGAAGAGAATGATGTGGTGGAGGTAACAGTTCCCCTTCCAAGTTCTCCAGGCCAGGATCAGGTGAATACCATTTCCTGCACTAGTAGCAGTGGAGGGTATACTAGATTGTAGTGTTTTGTTTGTTTATTTGTTTTAAGATACATAAATGTTTCAAAGTATGTATGTTCTGAGTTTTAAATTGTCTGTAATCAAAATGTTTATGTTTTACTAAACCCGCTGCAAATATTGTCAATGAATGAAAAATTGTTTCTTATAACAAACAGAAACAAAAATCTTGCTGTTGTGAGATTTGCAGCATGTTTTCTGATCCAGGAGGTTCAGGTATCCTTCAAATTAATATACACATTCTTGGACACTTATCCAGACTGAACTAATATTTGAAAATGTTTAAATTTCTCCCTTAATTACAGTCCAAGTTCCCCTCTAGCTTTGTGTCCGGATGAAGGGCCCACTCCAACACAGCCATCAAAGAAATCTTATTCAAGGTAGATGAAGGGTAGACTATTACACAATTTAAGTTTAGCCATCAGAATACTGATTCCAGTCAGTACAATAAACCTATTTAGACCTATCATACAATAAAGTATATTTCCACCCCTGCTCTGATGCACCATCTCATCAGCTTTCAAAGCAGCTTTCAAGCAGGAGTGTATATATTTTAAAATGAAAGGACCTATTTCTAAATGCCTTCAGTGTGTTTTGACAACTTAACATTATATTAATTTGAATTCAGACAAACACCATGTACTTGTTCATTAAGC
Organism: Mauremys mutica; assembly: GCF_020497125.1. Classification (NCBI taxonomy): domain Eukaryota; kingdom Metazoa; phylum Chordata; order Testudines; family Geoemydidae; genus Mauremys; species Mauremys mutica. The sequence goes on along the minus strand of NC_059073.1, from coordinate 187,456,469 downwards.
TAAAAATGAACAAAGAAGAGGTACAGAAATTTCTAAAGCTAAGTCCTATTTGAAGCATAATTTTAGACATGGGAAGATAATATCCATCTAAATTTCCTACATCACTTAGCATCTGAGCACCTCACTATCATTAGTGGAGTTCATCTGCCCATCACTGCTAGGAGATAGGGAAATATCTTAATTTTATAGAAGAATTGTGGCACAAGGTAAGCCTCAGGACTTGCCCAGCATCACACAGGAAATCTGAGGCAGCGCAGGGAACTAAATCCAGGTCTCCTGAATCTCAGTCCTTTAGAATATCCTTCCATCTATTCAGGTGATGTATATGTATTACAATCTTCTTTCCATAAATGCAGTTAGGAATCTAAATACTGCGGAGAATAGAATGTAGCTGGAGAAGAAATATATTTTCAACACAATAACTATTATCGAAAGAGAGCCACTCATGTACATTGCTGTAACAATAGCGTTATGCAATGATGACACCCATAAAATATGAATTTTTAATAGTAATTGCACTGTATTTCAATTGTGTTAATACAAACACTGACAAGCAGTTTAAAAAGCAATCTAGCAGTAGGGTTGTTCCAGTGTCTCATGAGGAAACACATTGAAACGTGAAGTGACAAGCAGGAAACCCTACTAATTACAAACTGCTGCTGCATTTGTAATATGGGAGCTTCTAGGTATCAAACACTTTCCAAATGTAGGTCACTTATGTAGGTACCAAAATATAGATTTAGAAGCCTACATTTAGAGGCTTTGTTTTGAAAATTTTGGCCCAGGAGTCTAAAGTAGATTTTAGCTAGAACCTCTAATAAAGTTGATATGCCAGTCCTATTGGCTTCTGCTTCTTAGAAGTTCTTGTGGGACATGTAAAATGTTCTGGTTTAAAAGCACATTTGTTAACAAAGCAAGCTCATTTCATCAAGATCCTCTTAAATTTACCATTCTAAAATTAATCCTGCTAATCAGTTGGCAGGCCTGCTGCAGAGCATATAGTTATAACATTTTAAAAGAAAGTTACAATTTTTTTCAGAACCTGTTCACCAAACAGGTTTCTAATCTAAACATTCAAGCATTTATTGGTTCTTCATAATTGCTCAACAAATGCTTTTATGCAACACCTTTCAGCTTAGAAGCTGTTGCAAACTGTTTGTTTCAACTGCATCTGTGACGATATACTTTTTGCTGCAGATGGTATGTCACACGTCAGTTAAGTCACATGGTACTGTTTCTGCTCCTTGATTGCATGACTGAAGCCTTATATAAAACAGTGGGTATTTGTACACAAATGGTAAACTACTTAGTCACACTCAGGTACCCTGGTTTTCATGTACACAAAGATATTGACATGAAAAACAACTATTCCACAGCAGTCATGTGAACAAAAACACTTTCACTAGAATATTCTAGAGCCACAAACAAAATAGCCTTGAATCTAAAAGCAATTTAGAATTTACCAGATTTGTGAAAAATAATTTTTACCAGCTTTGATCTGGACTAAGACTCATTTCTCATAAATCACTGAACTGTCATCAGATACTAACAATTTTCAGCCACCAGTGTTCTGAGCCAGATTGAAAGTAGTAACCAAGAGTTGAAAAATTATAACCCCATTACAATCCACAGAGCCAGCCAGCACTCAAAACCGGAGCTTTTTAAAATATATATATGCACACACATTATTGCTATATCAGGTCCAGGAACCAACATTATAAAGTGAATATTTGCCAATGGTTATCTTAAAGCAGGATTTCAGATTCCTACCTTTTAACTCATCAGAATAGGAAATAACTGTGGTAACTGCATGGTATATATAAAAAATGCCAGCTCTACAATAGTTGTCACTATACATTATGGTGGGCTTTTTCCAATAGAAGTGTTAATGCTGTTTTTTGTATACTAGTTTTATGTGAACTGTATTTGAATAGCACCTCACAATGTGCATACCCCGTACTTCGTTCATTGTAAGAGTGGAATGCACTCTCAAAAAAAGCAGCAAGCTCATTTAGTAAGGGAGGTTAATTGTGTTCTCCTTCTGTTTAGGAAACTGGAGAGCTTTTCTGTTTCTTAAATTAACTTTGCCCACTGGGGACCAAATTAAGAAATGAGTCTAAAGGAATCTAGAAGGAGCCTAAATTAGTGTAACTTTGTACATTCTTCCAACTCATTAATGTGTATACAGTATTACACTAATTTAAATTCCCTCTACACTGTCTTTAGAGCCCCACGGGCTCCCTTAGACTTATTCACTTATTTAAACTTTCATCAGTTTATCAATATGTAACGTACACACCAATTCTGAAGTTGGCTCAATCAGTCTCAGTGTAAGGGAGCCAAAGCTGGTTTCACTCCTAAACCAAGACAGACGAAAAGAGTAATGCAAGAAAAAAAAGCTAAAGGAAGATGTAAAAAGGTGTAAATCATAGTATACCCCACTCTATTTTAATGTACAATGTCTTCTGGTTTCCCAGTGTGCAGGTTACTCCAATTTACACTTCTTAGACATGGGTGAGTGGGTGAGGTTAGATCCAAAGATATCTCACTGAGTATCAAGAAGTCTTTAAATTCATCTGCAAGGATCTGATTCATAGAGTTTAAGGCCAGAAGGGACCATTGGATCATCTGGTCTGACCTCCTACAATATATCACAGGCCATTACTTTTCACCCAGTTACCCCTGTATCAAGCATTTTACATTGCCAGGCATAACCTCTGAATTTAACCCTGGATGTTTTCTCTAACAAATGACAACGTAAAGCTAGAATTTCCAAAACACGGCAAATTATTTGGGTGCATTTAAAATTGGGAGAGAGGGGGAATACCTGTCCAAGAACTACCGTATACATAATTCCAAGTGCATAACATTTTAACCTTCTGTAAAATACGCACAATGCCTGTGCTTGTAATTTTTTCTGCGCCTTTCACAAATGGCTAAAGCTACAAATATTGTTACACAAATATTATATTCAAGGAAAACTTTGTGTTGCAATTCTAAAACTCAGACAAGGTTTGCTCAAACATTTGCTAATGTTCTTGAATGTGGGTTGAAAATCAAGCAAACATGGGCCAGTGTTTGAGTGAGCCTGGGGTGACTGATGGTGCTAAACTGGAACCAAGTCAAATTCAGAGCTTCTGAGTTCATTCAAACACAAAACAAGAGAAAGGCCTGAACAGCAACCCTGGCTCTGAATGCTTCTAGTGTTTGGAAAGTTATCCAAATGTCATGGCTGACCCCTAGATATTTGGTGGGCCAGACCTGTAATCCATATCTAGACAAACCTGATTTCTGTGGTTTAGCCTTGAAAAATCATGCATGCTAAACCTTAATAGAGGTTTGTACATCCCTCTTGCAAATCCTTGCTGACTTTCACATAGTTTTAGGGTCCAAAGAAACGGCTTCCACTAAGTTCCCAACAAATCCCTTCTGACCAAGGAAGAGAGCCAGAAGCTGACAGAAAATGAACCACGAAAAGGAAATTTGTTCTCCTGACAAAGTGGAAAGAATGTCCTTTTAATGATTTGTTAGAAACAAACAGTGCCATAACCCCCAAATGCCTCATTGCTGAAACAAGAGATGCATGGTCAATTTGACTAAGAGTTACTTTATTGAAACAGCCTCATTATTGTGTAAGTCTCTAATGAAACTCAACATTCTGTTCATGTCTCAAAACATCTGTCCTTTGGATTGGAAAAAAAACTGAAAACGTTTTTATATCTGTTAAAGAAAGAGTTTTGTCCTGCTAAATTACCTTATAATAGTGTTCTAGCCAACAGAGACTGTTCAACTTGTGCATTAATGGATTTATAGGCCTTCCTTGGTTCATAAAGATGAAAAGAAATCCCTGAATTGTTTTGTGTGTTTCTTTTTGCCCTTCACAAACAGAATTATTCTGAGTTCATTTACAAGTCTTCCTGGTCCTCTCTGTGCTCATGATTCTTTTAGAAAGTACTAATGTCTTGTGAAAAATATATGGAGAGTCTACAAATCCCTTTAAACTTTCCTCATAACTTACTGAAGGATCATTTCCAATGCTAAAAGTCATCACTCTTGGAGAGCGAGATCTGTAATAGAAAGAGACTTTGTAACAATCAGCAACATTTCTTTCTTGCTCTTTATAGTATTAGCAATAGAGCTGGAGGAGAAATTCCAAATTTCAAAAGTTTTCAACAGAAAAAGGGATGATTTTTTTCATTAAACTATTCATAAATAAATGTTTCCATTTTAAAACTAGCTCTGCTAAACAATAGTATTAATTTATATGGTGCTTTCTATTCAAAAGTAAAACTGATTTTAGGAGCCTAAGAAATATGCAGCTTCAGAAAATGTTATGATCTGGGGGATTTAGACATATCAACACTCATCTCAGCTGTTTGCTGGGGTGGGGGGTTAAGTAAGTTTTGGCAACTGTTACTTGCAAAAATAGCTTTAAAAACAACAAATAAGATTGAAAGGTTGTCACTTATTTTTCCTAAGACATCCTTTTGCAGATATAAGGAACAGAGAAAGTCTCCATCTTTATCCTTCATCCTAGGAGACAAAGAAACTAAGCAATTTGTTCTCTGGGAGGGGTCCTAGCCAGGCTGACCAATAAAAAGCTGAAAAGGAGACTGGAGGTGCGAGAAACCACCTTGAACAAAGACTGTATCTTGCTAGCTTAAGTTTTAGACCTGTAGATGCTTGTTTTCACATTTATTTGCTTGAAACCATCTCTACTTTTATCTCTTTCACTTGGTATCACTTAAACCATGCTCTTTCGTTAATAAAATTGTGTTGCTTTCATTATAAATCATCAGTGTTTTGTAAATTGAGTAAAGTGTGTGCTTCTAGAAAGCTAACAGGTTGGAGTGTTTTAGGCAGTAAACCTAACACTTTCTCTATGAAGGTCCAGTGAGAGGGACTGGTTGCTGCAGCAGTACAATTTTGATTCAAATTCAGGACTGGAAGCCTGCAAGGAGTAACCAGATTAGGCAAAGCCAGAGTGAGGCTTGTTGGCTGCTGGCAGGCTGTTCAGGTCAAAGCTCTGCACTACGGCTGCACAGGCATAACACACCTTCAGTTACAAGGCAAACGGTGACCAAATCCCTTCCTGGCCTGGGTGAATCCCAAAACTCCCCAAATTGTTTTAAAGGCACTTTTAAACTGGAAGACTTGGTCATAGTTTCCTTAATAAAATCATCTCAAATAGCAGATTAAGAACAAAAATATAATCATGAGCCAAATCAGATGGCCTGATTCTCCACCATGTTACACCAGCTTTACACAGAAACTCCAGGAAAACTGGTGTAATGGAGTGGTGTATCCAGCCTCGACTCCATCGCTAATCATAATACAGAACTAAGGAAAAACAATCTGCACGTTCTCAAATGTTGCATACAATTATAAAACTGATTGCAATAATAACAGTCAGGTTTGTTCTGGAATAAAGAAGTACCACAGGAGGTGGTGTAATTGCCAGCAATTTTATTGCATTATTCCCATATGATGTATAAATATAAGTTGCTAAGTGGAGTAGTTTATTAAATATTCAAAGAAGTCACTGCCAATGTGAGGCTGTAAACTGCAGACTGAATTGTAAATATTGAGTATGCATGAGACTAGTGCAAAAGAGAGATGGTATAAATAAATAGTGTTTGATTACTGTAATTACAGCATTGTGACCAGCCTGGCCATTAGTACAACACTTAACCTGAAATACTAGTTTTCCTTTTGTCTGCAGGAAACCCGGTTGCCTGAGAGATTTTTTCTTTTCTCTTATATTGAGAATCTCTTCAAAAATCTTCCATAATTCAGTGTGTAGGTCAGAGCCGGTCAAATTATTCTTTGTGAATAACATGCAGTATAAATTTAGCCCTTTTTTCATCTTTCACTTTTATATATATATATATATATATATATATATATTCGCTGTATAAACATTTTCCAAATGTTTAATTACCAATGCATTTCTGCTTGTGATTTGTTCATAAAATGTGCCCTTGGATTGTTTGCTATTGATTATCTTTTATGGTGTGCAATGGGGCACATGGCCTTCATTCTACTCCCTGAATGCGTGACCGAAACCTTTGAAATAGGACAGTGAGGTATGAGAAATAATGACCAGCAAATAATGCACATCCAACATGATTTTTTCAATCAAATGTTCATTTGTACAAAACCTCATTACATTTGTGAGATTCTTGAACATTTGCCTAAGTATTAATCTTCCTGAATAGTAAATATTGACACCACAAATACCAAAGGATTTATTTTGCTACTTATATTTGAGAATATATTTCTGCAACACTTTTTGTATAATTGCCCTCCCCCCCGCCAGTTTGGTTAAATGTTCTTACGTTTTCAGGAAAAAAAAACCTACAGAAATATCATCATTTTGGATTGACTTAGTTTATCAATATCCTTTGCTCCATTCATATGAGCTCATGCCAAGGGTCTATCTAGGTATGGATTTTTCTACTGCTCTGTAGTAACTAGTGTCTAGAGTTTCAAAGGAAAGAGAAACTTACACATAATGCGATCTGTACCTTGTGCACTAGAAAGACATAATGTGGCAAATTACATGGATTAAATGTAATTTGTCTGTCCTTTGGCTTTTTTGATAGGACCCATAATCTATGAATTCAAATTGTAGGGTTCATGGAGTAGAACAGCAAAACTAGATTCTGTTCCTTACTAGGCCACTGACTTGCTGTGTAGTGTTATTCAATAGCTGCTTGTTTTGTGTTTTAAAATGATGTTGGTATACTGTGTGTCAAACAAGACCTGGTCTGCATTGTGGATTTTTAAGAAATGTGCTCACTGTTGGTCTAGTATGGGGGCTCAGCTGCGGGGACAGATGCCGAGTGACCCGGAAATGTGCTGGGAGCAGAGAGGACCCCTGTCCTCAGTATCTGGGTTGGGGGCAGCCCACCACGGCCTACTTCACAGAGCAGCCACTTGGATTGTCCTGCATGAGAAGAGGCTAGTCCCACCACTTCCACTCCCCACCCGGGCCTGGCTGCCAGGGACAAAGGGACAAGAGTGCCACGGGGCAGTTGCAGTGGGAGAACGACAAAGCCCCTCTTCCTCTCCCCTGGCAGGCCAAGCAGAAATTGGGGGAGGGGGCATACCCTCCTAAGCGTCACCTATGGTAGCAACTGTGGGACAGCTAACTTAGACCAAATACTGGTGGTTTTTTGTTTTTTGTTTTTTAGCACCATGCCCCTAATACTTCTTGTGGAGTCGTACCAAAATGGGATAATTTCTAAAAAGCCTTAGTGTAAATGCAGCCTAATGCCAAGATTAGACCCTAACTGGGTTAATTTTCTATAGCGATGAACATCCATCAGTTCCCACTCAAGTCAAGAGACAGAATTGTGGGGTGCTCAGAAATTTTGAAATACATCCACCTACTCGGGTGCCTAAATAAGGATTTAGGAACCTAAGTTTAGAACCTAGTTTTAAAAAAAATTGGACTCACTCTCCTAATACTGCTATCCTTTCAAAACTACCTTAATTTACACTGGCCACCTTTAAACTGATTTCCTTCCCTCTTGAATAACTGAAAAACTGTGATGACGTAAAATGACATTTCTGAGTATACTGCAGCATAAGACTGTTTCAGTTTGAATTTTAGAACTGAGCCCTAGGTACAATACATGAGATTAGGATTAATGGAAATGATTAGGCTCAGATAGATTTGCATCTGGGTCAGAGAGCTATGTGTTGATGGCCCATTAAGAACACTCCACTGGGCTGATTTTTTGTTCCAGGCACATTGAGTCAAGGTGAGCAGAATTTCCTCTCCCACCTAGGTCAGGGTCCTTTATGTTTTCACAGAATATCAAGCAGTCAGAGATTAAAGGAAGACTTTCTCCTTCCTTCTTGGTCAGTTACCTCTGTCATCTCCCAAGCCACTGTCAGACACTTCATTTAGATATTTCTTGCTCTTGGATGGGTGTCACAGATTTGGCAGTGCACTGCAGTTTCCTTGGTGTCACTTATTTTGCCTGGAGTCACTGCCATCACCACGTTCTGTACTCCCCCTGGTTCCCTGGCAAGGGTATACAGAGAGCTTATCTCCCTGGCCTGAGCTTCAGGACTCAAAATTTTCCTTCAAGCAGGGCCGCCCAGAGGATTCAGGAGGCCTGGGGCAAAGCGGGGGAGCTGTGGTGCTTGTACTCACCTGGCAGCAGTCCAGGTCTTCGTCGGCATTTCGGCGGGGGTGGGGAGAGGGGGCTTCAGTCGCTCCGCGTCTCCGGCAGCACTGAAGGGCCCCCCGCTGCCAAAATGTCGCCGAAGATCCGGAGTGACTGAAGCCTCCTGGGTCTGGGTCTGTATAGACATCAGTGCTGTAGGTAGAGCGAAGGCTCTTACACCAGGAACGTTAACTCAAATTTCACACTCTGGGAGCATTTGACTGGGTTTCACAACATGGTGCTTAACTATAGTCTTAGCAGACCAGTATCTATTCAGCCAATGATTGTTTCCCCATTAACTACTACCTTCAGCTCCCACTGAAAACTGGATGGATCTCCATCTAAAAGGGTAAGCATGACAAGTGGGTGGTGCTTTGGGGGCGTGAATGGCTCAGCATGAACATTCTATGCCATTGGAGGACTGGCTGTGTGACTCCTCCCCTCTGGAGATTCAGTCACACAGCTAACTCTGTGAGGCTGGAGTGCAACTGGCTTTCCTATCACTGCACTGGCCCCCAGTGAGCAGAGGAAGCAGTCCTGAGCAAAGTGATTCCACTAGCCACATATGGAACCCCTCTTTTCCCCACCCTTCCTGGGGCTTCTTTGAGGTAGCTTCCAACCCCCCTGGGAGTGGGTCTTCGCTTGGGCCCAATCCCTGCCCTCTGATGCCATTTCTTCCCTGTTAGGTTTTCTATCAAACCCAGACCAACTCTCTACACAATGTTCTGCCAATTTTCATCTCTAGGATCTTTACCCATTAACCATAATTTCAGGTCAGGGTGTCAGAATTTATAGAATAGTTTTAAGCCCATTAACTCACAGACCTCACTAAATGTGGTACCCCCCCCCCCCCGCCCAACCAGTTCTCCACTTTCTTATGTAACTCCTTAACTTAAGTTGAAACCTCAGCATAGGTAGGTCACATCTCCTTTTTTTCTGAACTCCCAAAACCTTCTCCTATGTACATCAGGGGTCAATTTAAACTTTTGCAACAGAGCTTGTTTACATTGCCCATAATCTTCTTAATTTTCTCTGTCCACAAATGTGAAAATATCTAAGGCTTTTATCCCTTAGTGGAACCAAACACCTAACATGTCCTCCTGTCCCATCTTGTTCAATTCACACCCCATTTCAAAAGCATTTAGAAACACATTCATATCAACAACCTCCCAGAGGCAAGGATATAATTTGGTGTCTAGGCCACCCACTGAGACAGGTACAGTGGGTCAGGCTTCACCTACCAGACTACAGCTCTGCTGGTGCCATCTCTCCTCATGCAGACACTGGTTCTCCTTCTTTTCACTCTAATACTGGTGCTGGCGCTCCCAATCTACTGGCAAATGAGTTTCCAGACACAGTCTGTTCTTTTACAGCTGCAGCTCCTCCTGTTCTAGTTGTCAATCTGTCTGCAATTCCTTTTGCAGTGGTGCATTAGATCCCCATGGGACAGGGCTGCTGCCTCTATCAGCCTCTTCCTTGCTTTCTTCCCTCCAGGAAGTTGGCTCCAAGATTTTCCCATCTACTGGACTCTCTGACAGTGGGCAGGATGTCCCCTGTGAACTTGAACCTATGAACTATATGGTTCAATATAGTTCTTTGAACCTCAGTATCACTTCTGTCACATCCTCCCTCCTAAGAGGTTCCATGCAATCTTAGCCCACAATAGTATATACTACGAATTCATTTACTACAATGGACTCCCAAAATACTTGAACTTATTTCAATGAGGTCTTACAAAGATATTGCAGAAAATTGCCATGCCTGTCACAAGTATATTTTTTCCATTTTGTATAAAAATTTATTTCAATGTTTTTGGTCTTATCTACTAGACAATTCAGCCTATCCAACTACGAGTCAACTAAGAAGAAAAGTTTTCTCGACACAGAGGTTGATTTTATACAATAAGAGTTGTTTTTATTGCATGCTTGGATGACAATGTGTATGTAAACGTAAGAAAAGAAGTTGCATAATAACCAAACATATGCTTAAAGAGAGACTTGAAATTCTTTGCAGTGATCATTTGAATCTAACTGGTGATGTGTTATATAACAGAGTAAATAATGAGTCATAAAATGTTGAGGCCTCTCAAGCAATAATCAGACGAGGAGGCAAAATGGATTGGAAGTTTTCACCTGGAAACAATAAGAGGGGAAAATAAAGTTAGATATGATGGTCCAAACTCATCTCTGGTGTAATCCCACTGACTTCAGTAAAGTAACATTAGGGATGAATTTGACCTATTATGTTGAGCATAAAACCTTTAGGAATGATGTCTGTAGCCTCCACATCAACATATAGTGGTACAGAAGAATAAATATCAAGAGTACAGTTACATACAAGGGTGGGCAACAAAGGGCAACAAAATGAAGGAGATTGCTGGGCTATTATCTCCTACAAAACATTGATATTGGAGATGCAATTTCTCTCATTTTAAAGAATTTTAAGGAGACAAGGTGGGTGACATATCTTTTATTGGACCAACTTCTGTTGGTGTGAGAGACAAATTTTCGAGCTTATGCAGACCTCTCTCACCAACAGAAGTTGATCTAATATTACCTTACAAATCTTGTCTCTCTAATATCCTGGAACCAACACAGCTGCAACACCTCTGCATGAGTATTAACATATTTAAAAACAAATATTTTATGTGATGAGGATGAAAATCACCTCTGTGCAGAGGGCCATAAAAAGGCCTATTCTTCATTTTAATCCAATGGAAGCCCTTGAAAATCTATTTCCAATCATGGAAGCTAAGCACTAAGCACTGGCCCTAGAAGTTTAAAGGTTTGTTATGTACATTGTTTGATTATTAAAAAAGTGAATTCTACAGATATATCTTATAGGCTCATAAAGTGGATTGTCTAGAATTTTTTAAAGGGAGGTATCATAGTTTAGTGGTTATGAGGGTGTGGGCACCACTAGTTCTGCCACTGACTCACTTTGTAACATTGGACAAATTACTTAACTTCTTTATGCCTTTGTTCCCCAAGCTGCAAATTGTGAAAAAGGTCCAATTTTGTAAGAAGTTCTGTGGTCCTCTAACTAAAAGCTTCATTACTCTTAATGTTATTGTCTAAATGTTAACACTATTAGGCAAATTACAATTAAACAAATTGCAAATGGAAAATGTTATAAAGATACTGATTATAAAACATTTTTATACAAAACACAGTAACATACTTTGTAAAGTAAATCTGCATACCCATAATTGTTAGCTGATTTCAAATCAGCATTAATGCATTCTGTCTTCAATCCTGTCCTTCAAACAGCTCTCCAAATGTGCCGATTCTCTATCTTTGTAGAACCACACATGCCATCCTTGGTTTACTATAAATAACCTCAGGAAATTCACTGTTTTGCCCCCAATTTGAATTTGGAACGTTCAGCAAATGTAACAGCTGCATGCTGTGCAGAATAAAGAACATACAGGACACATGGATATAAATCACTTCCAGCTAACTTTCTTGTGATGTGACTGTAAATAATGTTTGTGGCTGAAGTTATAATTAATGTACGGAACAGATGGATATACCCATAAAATGACTCATGCCACCTAGAGCTTCTTACCTAGAATGCAATTTACTCATTAGGATTTTGCCTCCATTGACATACTGTATATAAGAAGGAAACAGGGCTTTAGAAAATGCTCCCCATAATCAAAGGGTTGATATAAAGCAGGGACCATTTATAACATATGTGTCTATAACAAGTAATAGATATGCATGTTACTAACCTCATTCTTCAATCAATTTCAAATAATATAGGGGGCTGATATAATCATAATTGTAAATGCCCAAAACTCAAAACCAAACTCAAATGTTTTTTGAGGTTCAAAAAGCTTTGGCAGCTGTGATTTTTTCACAAGAAGAATTAAAATAGTAACATATTTTACTCTCTTTCTCCTGGGCACACCTGGGAATGCTTCCCAACATCTCCACACAATATTTGGAGGAATTAGGAAGATGGTAACTGTAGAGGCACTCATCCACTGTTGTGTTGGATATGCTCATTTGCATTGTCACTGTTAATCAGTGTGAGGAATATGACATACCTGATGCTGTGTTGAGCAGTTAAAGTCCAGGACTGTGAGTCAGGAACTATGGATTCTATTCCTGGCTCTGTCACTAACTGTGGCACTGGGTAATTTATTCAAAGCTTTCTCTGCTATCAGCTTCCTCATCTGTAAAATGGAGATGATAAAAAATACTTACCTACTTCAGTGGGATGTTGTGAGTTAATTCACTCATCTGAGTTTTCTGACATTCTCAGATAGAAGATATTATATGCATCAGAAAGCAACAAAACCGAACATTGTTCTCAAATGTCTATAGCCACATCAGCAACAAAATGAATTTGATGTTCTCATTGTCACTCACCTTTATGTTCCTGATGAACTGAGAATAGTTCTAAATTTATCCTACAAGCTGTTTGGGGGTTGCTAAATTCTGTTCTCAGCTACACCTTTGTAAATCGGGAGTAGCTCCACTGACTATAATTTCCACATAAAATCATACTGATTTAGGGCTTATGTGTACAACCCTTACTCACCTTGGCAAGCACTTAGGCTAAGATCTTCAAAGGTAGTTAGGTGCCTAACTCCCAAATATTTCAGTGGGTTTGGTGCCTAAATATCTTTGAGGATCTGGATCTCAGGAACTGATCCAAAGCCAATAGGAGTCTTCTCGCAAGCCTTTGACTGCAACGGAACTACCCATGGAATAAGATACTACTCAAAGAGAGGAAGGTTGGTGAGAATTTGGCCTTTGATGTATGCAAAAGTTTAATTTGCAGCTTTTTTGTCACAGTCATAAAAAGCATACAAAATGAGCATGCTATTTGAAACTTCTTCCTTCAGGGCAGGGAAATTATTCATTTTAGAAGAAATACACTTATTAATTATATCAAACAGAACATCAGAATCATGATAATTTTATAAATTTGTATAAAATGCTTATCATAACAAAACAGTTATTGTGCCCTAGTAAATTAAAAGAAAATTAATAATAGCCCCTCTTCATTTTTAATTCAGCATACATTAAAAACAATTATCCTACTGATCACTTCCCTACATCATGCCCTAATTTTAATGCAGTGAATAGGAATCAAAGGAAAACAGCCACACAGAATGTGGATTATTAAGTGTAATGCCATGAAACACACAATTGACAGTCTTAATAATTGGGGGCGGGGAGGTTAAATATAATTGAAGGACAGATCTTGGTAATATTAAACCAATACCAAAATTCAAATAAATTTGAATAGGATGAAGTCCTAACCTGTTAGACCAAATTTAACTCATCTTCCATGGTTTCAGGAGGACCCCAAACATTGCTAACTGGGAGTGAGAGGAAAAGCAATTTCCAGAGTCTGCCAAAGGGCTTGTGGACTTCTGCACACCACTGCAGTCCCAGATCTACCGCTGCTCCACAGAGTTTCCTGACAGTGTAGACAGCGCTAAGTCAACAGAAGAATTCTTCTGTCAACCTAGCTACCACCTGTGGAGGTGGATTACCTACGCTGATGGGAGAACCCCTCCTCTAGTTATGCTGCCATAGCATTTTAAGTGTAGATAAGCCCTAAGTGAAGTCATTTAACCTTTCCAGGGGAAGCGTTTTATATAGACTCTTGTTCAGCACATTCCTTATAAACATTAGTTTATTAAACCTTACAGAATGTTTCAGAGGCAGCTATTATTGTGATACACACCTTACAAGTTGCCGTACTGAGGCATGGAGTGGTTAAGTGACAGGTCCAAGGTCACATAGTGACTGGTGGTGGGAGAGAGATGCAAACTGAGTTGTTGTTTTTTTCCCAGTCTTGAAGCAGACAAATAAAATGATGAAACTTCCATAAAGGGAGATAAGAGAGATTAACAAGTTGCAAAGGGGAAAAAAATTCTAACACAAAATCATAACAGATGGCAAATTCTGCCATAGTTTGTTCAAAAGGAATAAAAAAAGTAAATAATATGAAAAATATAACATAAAAACAGAAATGAAACAACTCTTATTATCCGAAAAGGATAAATGGGACATTTAATGTGCAGCATAATATAAAATGAAAGGAATGATGAGGATTATTGAAAGCAAATCCAACTATATAGGAGCCCATTGAAGCAATTATAAAGGAGCCCAGTCTAGTCTCTCTAAACCTGAATCTACAATATGTATAAATATTTTATATATTTCCTGTACTCTTTGTGAAATTGCTGAACATTTTTTTTCCACAGAGTGCACTATATGCAAGCATAGGTGTTCGATTGTTCAGATGGATGGCGCTGAGTTTAGTACAAACCTGCATTAAGAAACTACTTGTGTTACGCATGTAAGGTCCACTTAAAAGCATTGGACGATATCCTATGATGAAGTCAATAAGACAAATATTTCCTCTCTGGGCAGGTAATTTCATATTGGACCATGTCTATGTTTCTTGCTCCTTCCTCTGAAACCACTGGTACTGGCCATTGTCAGAGACAGGATACAAGATCAAGTGAACTGCTGCTGTGATCTGGTATAGCTGTTTCTATGTTCTTTGAATCCCTGAGTCCGCACCCAATCACGACTGTGGTGGGAAGTGCCAGGTCTGGTCTAATCTAGAGTGGCTGTCACAGCTGCACTCTTCCGAAGGAGTAGAGATAGGATGAGAACAGGGCCACAGACCTAGCCCTATCTCTGGAGCAACAAGCGTCAGGATATGAGTTACTGCATGCGGCACCATTTCAGAATCAGCCATAATTCCTCCAGAAACCCCTCCTGGTGACCCTCCTCTCAGCCAGCATTTTAAGGCATCAAACTGACCCTCTATTTTTACTTTAAATGCATTATGAACTCCATGGAATACTGAAGAAAAAAAAAGAAACATTAGCTTGGGTCACATACAGGCATGCCTTCCTTTTTATGCTGCATGATCTAATCCCACAGGAAATAATATGTAAAAAAGGAAAAGGTCATGCAGAGTAAATTAAGACTATTTATTGTGTTTCCATAGCCTACAATGAGACTATCTAAACTTATGGAGGGCAGTAAACAAGGAATATTGAAAGTTCCCTCTGACAAAGGGTTTTTTTGTTTGTTTATTTATTTATTTATTATTGCTAGTAATTTTTGCATAAATGGGATTGGAATGGCACAAGCCAGTTTTAATCTGAATCGCCACATGGTTTTTTTTTTTAAACAGATGGTAAAAATAGAAGCACTAAGAAAATGGAATGTTTTCCTTACTGAATGATGTTTGCAGCTTCTCTTTAAGATGTATTGAAAGACCTGCCATCTTGGTTCTGATCTCCTTCAGATTAATCTCTTTTTGAAAAAAGAGCTACTTGCTTCGAATGCTACCTGAACCAGGAATCCAGAAGCACTTCACCTTATGAAGCTCCTTGAGGAAAAAAATGGAAAAAACACACTCAATAATGGACAGTCTGCATCCTGGCTACATCCTCTAGATGTGTCTTCTGACCTATCATCAACTCTCACTTGTGTGGATTGAGCATCAGTCAACTTGTCATCCATAGCTATATCTCTGCAAAGCACAGAGACAGCATCAATCAGGGAACAGATTTGCCAAAAAAGGTCAGAGCTCTATGTTATCTGCATACTAATGAGATGGTCATCAATCAATGGAACTAGCCCAATCTCTAGGCTATACAAGCAGAATTATTTTTTGTCACAACTTTCTCAACCACCTTCACCAAAAAAATAAAACATTAAAGAGTAGGTAATAGCTGGCAAGATCAAGAGAACAGCTGGCATCAAGAGATGATTTCTTCTTAATCATAAATCTCTACAGAATATGGGATTATCTCTTGATAGCATGTAAATACCAAAGAAACATCTGATTTACAGTAACAGACAGCTATCTACATCCCAGTTGTGGATGACAGGCACTTACATGGGCAATGAGTTAATTCTCAGATATACCACTAGGACTTACATTTCTATTGTGTCAGAAGGAATCACTTAACTCATGTTGCCAAAATTGTGCTCTACAGCAATTGTTACAATTGTGTATAATATCATATCATGCTGTGTACAGACTACTTCAAATAATATATCTCATGAACCCGAGGGATTCACAAAGAACCAGCTGTAGAAGAAACAAGATGCTAGGGGAAAACCAACTAGAAAGAGATGATTAAACTGCTGCTTTGGGATACAACAGTCGATAATATTACTACTTACACCAGACAGAGATGTCCAGAGATATAACCAACCTGTAGAACAGTATACACACACATAAATATGATATGGGCTTATATCTATCTATATCTATAAATAAATATTTTAAAGGTAGTTCTTAAAATCTAGAATTTTCAATTCTATTACTGGAATATCTTCTAATTTATTTTTTAACCACAACACTAATGAAAACTTGTTTTCCAACAGAAAGTGCATAGAGCAATTAACGTCAAGAGGTTTTCAGTGCAGTGAACAGGAATTTGCATCAGTGAGTCACATTATTATAGTCCTAGTAGGTTAATTGGACTGCAATTTTGGTTCTCTTTATGTGTTGCTATCAATGGAAGGTAGTATGTAGGAGGTACTGCTCAACAAATAAGCACATAAATGTTGCAGGAAAAATAAAAAGAAAGACCAGAGACAGGCTTTTGGGTAGACAGGCAAACAAACAAACTGATTCTTCCAAACTCATCCATGGAAATGGTGTATTAAAGTTTATCATCAAGCAATTTGGTTTTTATAGCCAAAGGGCAATACACAGCACAACCTTTTCATTCTTTCTAGAATGGTGAAGCAGCCAAGAGTATTTCCTTTGTGAATATGCTGCAGCCCGTGTATTTCAAGAGCCAGAGTAAGAACAGGGATATAAAGCCTAAACCACCACTCTTTTTATTATGACAAGATGGCTCCTGCAGACTCCGCACATGCAGAACTGAAATGTGTCTGCATCCTGTGAGAGTGCCCCTAGTGATTACGCATGACTAATTTTAAAGAGACAGTACCACCGTCTACTACCCACATGGTCCTTTTTTAATGCATTTTACTGATAGCTCAGAATACTTGAATTGCAAATTTCTGCTCCAGATATAGATCCTGAACACCCACAAAGATTGGCAGCATTTACATTCAGGATCTTGGTTTGATTATAAACATAGAGGCCATTCGCCTCCAGACTCAGATTTACACCCATGGGGATGAGGGGTTATTGGTCAGAGTAGCAGGAAATAAAGATGCTAAGTCTGGCCCTTAGGGGTAGGAACAATGACCTACCTCTGTCAGCCTTGTGCTGGAAACAGGAGGAGCTTCAGTCTTCTTAGCCCCACCTCTATAGTCTAACTGGTCCATTCCTGGGCCCCAAGAACACCTTAGTGGTCCAACTTATACATCTCCCCATGGCATGGGTCACCGTTCTGCACCCGTTTTTTCTTACTGCACCTGCCATTCTTTTGAGTTTGGTTAATTGAAGCTAGATTCCCCACCTTGCTTCAACTTTTAGCTTTAGCTTTTCAAGGGGCCAGGAAGGACTTTTTCAACTTTGCATAACTGCCAGACAGCAGGGTGGGTTTTGCGCCTGGCAGTTATCTGACAGTGTTACAATTTTTGCCTCCCCATGGGTTCACTGAGGTAGCAGAGGGGCCAGAGTTGCCACTGCAGCCCTGGGAATTGCCTTTCTTGTACCTCACTGCCCCCCTGCAGTGACCTGCAGGGCCAGGGTATGGCATCAATATCAGGCACTACAGGAATAGGGTATCCCTAATGTAAATCCTCATCCCCCATATGAGGAAGTGATAGGTGATCTGGGATCATTTAAATCCTGTTCTCTGGGTTTGGTTTTGCAGGAGGATCAGAGGAAGCCTCCTGCTAAGGATTATAGGGCTTTTATGGCTATCTGGTGGGTTTTATGCTTCTTCTAGTTCTTTTATGTCATAAATCATTAAGAATGGTGGCTTCTGTTTATTATAATTTCAACATATGCTATCTCATTCTCTGTGGTCGAAATGAGGTAAAGGATATAACATTCAAATGACTTTTTTTTGCAGGCACAAATAATTGGCAGTGCTAAATTGTGCCAGCTACTAGAAAAGTGGCCCTAAATAACTTGCCTCAGGTCACAAAGGAATTGTGTAGCAGACACAGGAATAGTACTGTGTCCATTGTTCAGGGAATGTGGAGTTCTAGGTAGCTTTGAGTTACTATGTTTTTTAAAAGTAAGGCTTAATATTAAAAGACAATATTTCACTGTGTTACCTGATTAACTGATTCAGACCACAGTTATGCATTTTAATTATCTGTATTTTGATGTTGTAGATAGAATGGACAATTGCACTAATTTATTCTGCTGTTTATAATGAAGTCCCATTTATCCCATCACTCTGTTTCTTCTGCTTTTTGCAAAATGCTGAGGTGGGATTTTCAAAAGTACTCAGCATTGACCTGATTCTGCTCCCATTTAAATCAATGGTAAAACTTCCATTGACTTCAACATGAACTGAAGTGTTGGGACAACACAGAGCACATTTAAGAATCGCACTCTTTTTTTACTGTTACTTCATGGTGACATTTTCTTATGTCTTTGTTGTACCCTTTCTATACAGGCAGCCCGAGAAGAAAAAATATACATTCTACCCTATCAATGGTAGTAAAATATATCTACCTTTTAATGTTTTATTGGAGTATCATTTAGAATTAGGGAACATAGTTTTGCACATTACACTTTTACTCTAAAATAGCATTGGTTAAAATATGTAACAGTATAAATCATAACAAATCCTATACAAGCAGCTGATTTCTTTGGACTCTGTTCCTTCAAAGAGATTTATTTTACCTAGATGAAACAGAACTATTATTTGTTATTAGGCAAACTCCTGCCGTAAGAGTTAGCCCAAAATACCCTCCAATTTACTGAGGTGATTTCTTCAGCACATTATTAGAAGACACCCTATGTTAAGCAGCTGATTTTCATCAGTCCTTTCACTAGTCTCTGAAGAGAAGTTTCATTATACACGTCCTAGTTTTAGCATATGTAATATTCTCTTCTAGCCCACAGCCCCAAACCCACCCCTCCACACACAAACCATGTGACCTGCTCTGCAGTTTTCTGTGTATGATGTGACATAACTGACAATTTACAGCAAACAAACTTTATTAGGAAATTTAACTAAAAAATGAAATCGCTAGCAAATGAAGAGAGAGAATTATACACAGAGCTAGATGAGGCAGATTCATTCTACAGCTAAAAGGTATAAATTCCAGAAATGTTGTTACAACCATTATAGGCATGACTTTAAAGGGCCATTAAAATGCCTTTAGACTTAATGAACTAAGGATAAGCGTTTCTGGTATCACCCATAGCTGCAAATACAATATCCAACTATATATTAAATATACAGCATTTCACAGGCCATATATTGAATATACTCTGATTAAAGGAACAGTAAAGCTTGGTTGTAGTTGGAGAAATAGATCTGTTATAATGAGATAATGTCAATAACTTTTGGAAGAAACTTACTCAGTTTACAGCTTTACCACGTGGGAAGAAATGGAATAAAAAGCTTGGAAGGTGCCTAGATAATACACTGATAAGCACCTATATATATAAAAAAAAATCCTTCTAATTTTGTCTTATTTTATCTAAGTGCTTTTTTTGAGTAGAAAATCAAGCTGGCTCTCACATTGTTACCAACAATAAGGATTCTGCTATTGGAATTTAGTGTTGATGATGATTTTGTTGACTGTGAATATGGAAAGAATTTATCTCACACTTCCAGAGTTGTCATGCATCTGCAATGTTGAAAGTTATGGAAACTTGGTTTGGTTAGTAAAGTAAACAGATAGGAAGTTAGGGGGCATGGACTGCATTCCATGTAGCCTCTAAATCTCCACTGATTTCAGTGAGTGCTTTGGGTGTGCAAGGAATACAGGATTGATTCCAAAGAGAGTGGATGTGTTGAAAAAGAACACACACACACAAACACACACACAACCTGTCATTCTCTGCACTCAGTCTTGATTACAGGAAGTAAACACTAACTTGTTTTAAGAATATTTTACCTTTTCCCCCCTTAATTAAAGGTAAACAGAACTGGTGACAATTCAAGTTGTTTTCTTACATAAGAAAGCAAATGATTGTAAAATCTGTTTCTTCACATCAGTTCTCCTTTTGTTTCAATTCCAGAGTCCTAATGGGATAATTACACTAGAACTCATTTCTAAAGAGACAACTTTTAATTTGTCAACTCTTTATATTCCCCTCATAGCCAGCTGTTCTAGATCCTTCCTTGTCCCTTGATGGATGACAGTTTGGCTACTTTAGTCAGCATTGTCATGTGCACTATGATCTTGTGTTCGGTTGTGCTTCCCTTCTGCTCTTCAGGAAAGATGCAAAATGTGAGATCACAGTTCAGCAGTGCAATGTACAAATTGTGATGAGAATTCTCTTGATCTATTCAGGTCATACATAACGTAAGCTTGGTAATGGAGAATTATCTTCCATTGGCCCCTTCCTTTTAATGAGGAAAGTGTGGATGTCACTAATGAAAGCTTTACAACTTCTGCAGTTAGGGTGACCAGTTAGTTTAAGATAGCAAGTGTAAAAAATGGGGATGGGAGTGGTGGGTGATAGGTGCTTATATAAGAAAAAGCCCCCAAAATCGGGACATCTGATCACCCTATCTGCAATATCATAATTACCAGCAACTATGTGGGTATCACTAAGAACAATGATGAGGTTATCATTCAACTATTTTATGAGAGGAATAATGGTCGTTAAGGCAGTGCCCTGGATCTCAGGAGATTGAGGTTAAATTCCCACCTCCATAGTCTTCCTGTGGGATCTTGGACAAATTACTTAATCCCTCTGTGCCTCTGTTCCCCATCTGTAAATTAGGGATATACTTCTATTCTCCAAGCTTATGTCTGTCTTGTCTATTTGGACTGAATGATCTTCGGGGCAGGAACTGTCACTTACCATGTATTAGTACAGTGGCTAGCACAATGGAGCCCTGATTTAAAATGGGGCCTCTAGGCACTACTTGAACACAAATAATAATGATAATAATAACTACTATGCCTAGCCCTATTAGATTTGAAATTGCAAGTGGAAAAAAAAAAGATTGCAATGATAATGTGCTCAGCCACATCTCTGAAAGCATAATAAAATTCACACTTACCTTATTGGAAATCAGCGAATTAGCTTTTGTGGAGAAACTACCTTGAAAAAGACCTGACATGTTATGAATGGGTGCCACAGTAAGGCCATTCAGAGAACATACAGTATTTGCCTTTTACTTTCCGGGAAGAACTGTTATTATCCCAATTGGATTTTGTAAGGATATTAATGATCAGCAACTTGTTTTTGTTTGTTTTTTTATTGTAACCTGATGCTCCTAAGTCTAGTAAAGCTGATAAAAGTGTAAAACAAAAGAAAAACATAATTATAATGTGTATCTTTAAATAGCTGCTGGTTGAAAGTACTGAATGCCTTTAAAGTGGTGTTTTCTGATAACTGGATATACCAGCTTTCATGTCCCTTTTTCACAAAGAGAAGATGTAGGAAAACTATTAGAGTTCCATTTATAGTCTCCTGATGGAAAGTAAGGTCAAAGGAAAATGGAAGATTGTTATTGTAAACCACAACAAAACCTCTAGGGAATGCATTAGACCACTGGTGGGTTGGTTTTTTCCCCCCTCCCCCTTCTTATTTTTTTATTTGTAACTGATGATATTTTCTCTTTGTTTTACTAAAGGTTTAGTTTTCCTTCTTACATGTACACTGTTCTTTGTTATTGGCATTGATTTACTCCTGACATCGTATTATCTGTCCAACATGTCCTATTCAGAAGATACATTTTGAGATGATTTTGCAACTTGGATAAACAAGATGAAATAGCTCAGTTCTCCAAAATTCCAATTGCTTGTCAATGCTTGTAAGGGAATATTTTACCCCAGTACTATCAGTGGTGACACCTATAGCTTAACTTTTTGCACATTTTCCACATAAAGTTAAGTTATAGATGTCACCTATAAAGTAAGATTGTAAGGAATATTGATTTTCATTCTGCAGCATTTCCACAAGGAAACTGAGTTCAATAATATATCATAGCCCCCTTTCATCAACTGTTAATTTCCATTTATTTCCTCTCTGGCCCTGCTGGAGCTTATGAGAAAGGAAGCTTCACTCGGTGAGGGCACTTTAAAGGAGACATAAATTGCAGCTTTGAAAGTGCCTCAAACCTATGTAGTTTAGCAGCCATAATGCTTCATTTTATATGACCTCTCTAGAAGATTAGGCAAATGTATTGTGTCCATTACTGCCATAGTTTCTGCACCTATCTACACATATTGGGTCCCTGCTAGTTCAGGCTCTATCAGGTAAAACAGATTATAATAGACATGCTAGTTGCATACTCAAATGTAGCAAAACAAACCTTCCACACTCCAGTAAGATGAAGGTTACAACTTTCAAGTCTTAAATGGATAATAACATATTTGCAGTTTTATTTTGCATTTTTACCTTATCAGTAAAATAAAGAGAACAAGTTGCTTGAAAAAGGTTAAAGAAAAGAAGAGTATTCTCCATGTAGACCATTCCCCTCTTAAATCAGGTGAGGACAGATGTATTGCAGAGGATGTACAGCATCTAGGCACTGCATTACTCACTGAAAAATGAACCAAGACCCAGGGATTTGGAAGAGATGGATTTAGAAACTAATAGTTGTAATGGGGAAGGCCTTAAAGGAGAACAGCCATCACCCAGTGGACATTTGCAAACCAGTATCTTTAATAATATGATATTTCCTGTAGTCAAAATAAATTTAAGATCATCACATTGGATGGTAACACTTTGATATACATTTCTAATTTATTTCCCCTCCATTAGGAATCCTGATCTTGATCAGGCTCTCTAGCCACTATTACAATATAATATAACTAATACAAAATAATAGCATTTTACTACACATGTGGTTCCTTTGAAATTAGTGGGACTATTTGCATAGTAGCAGGTATGTCTCCTCATCAATAAGCGCTGCAGAATTGGGTTCAAATAAAATAAACAATTTTTAAAATACTTCTGCTTTATAATACAAGAAGCTGTATCTAGAGGGATGCCTTAAGCATTATGCTGCTACTGCTGGAAGTCTTGTCGCTTTTGGGGGAGGGGAGGGGATTTGGTCCATGAGATTCAGTCCCCAAGTGATGTTCCCATTGGTATGGGTGAAGACACTGACATTCATGTGTCCAATAGCTTCATGTTATGAAATATTACTTGTCAGGTGGAAAACTTAGTTTTAATTTTTTTGTATGAGTTTAATTTTTGACTAAATTAATTTTTTTGTGAAAAGTGTTTGCTTTCCTTGAATTTCTTCCAGTTTTTCACTGGAAAACTGATAAACATTTTAAAAAAAATTGGCTGAAAACTGCATTGTTTTCTTTCTGCAAAAAATGTTTCAGTTTTCAGTAGTTGTGGGGACATTTTTCTTTTTTTGATGAAATGGTGAAATTTTCTACAGATGGAAAAAACATTTCTTAACGCCTCTCTTGTTAGCATCAGTTTCCACAGTTTACTGTCTTTCTTTTTGTTTAATATAAAGGGGAGGATAGAGCATTAGCTTTTTATTTCCTGACACTCAGACTTGAAATTAAAAGTTCTGCCCTTAGTTCCTCTTTCGCTTTTTAGGTGTATTGTTTGTAAAAT
The DNA here is from genome assembly GCF_020497125.1 of Mauremys mutica. Taxonomy (NCBI): domain Eukaryota; kingdom Metazoa; phylum Chordata; order Testudines; family Geoemydidae; genus Mauremys; species Mauremys mutica. The sequence goes on along the minus strand of NC_059073.1, from coordinate 187,432,641 downwards.
AAACATTTATTAGTTATGTCCTATAATGAGTGTCTCACATTTTTCTGGCATCGTGGGTTTCCTTCAGTTTTTTTCCCCCTTAAATTGAGCTCAGTGCTAATCTGGTAGTTCAGTAAAGCTTTTGAACTTTGATTTGACCTTAAATTGAAGATGAAAATTTCATGGTTTCCCTCTGTCCCAAAATTTTGTAAACTTACCATGTACATCTTCTGTAATGAAGTGAAGCCAAAATAAGGGATGAGGAAATTCAGTAAATAAAATATTAATTACTGTACCTATAAAAATGTTAATGAACTTCAACCTAAAATGCCAACAGGAAAATGGGTGTAGTCTTTGTTATAAAATCAGATGATATGCTTGACTGATATACTCTGTGAAACAAGGCAATATTTACTCAGTAAAAAAATAAAACAGACTTTCCAAGTTGTAAAGACCAGTGACATATTTTCTACTTCAAGCTCAAGTATGTGGAAAAAATGTAAACCAACTCAAAGCTAGAAGCAAGCAGCAGCTTTGTTAGGTGCCTGCGAACAATTTTTTCAGCATGAATCACTGCAATAACAAGATGCACTACAAAAGAAGTCCTTATAATTTGTCATTATTCATATTTTCGGAGCAAACCTTTCAGCCATTTAACAATCAATCATATTAGCTCTTTCCATTAGCTCAGTACTACTGAATTTGATGCCTTTTCTTTTTTTTAAATACAAGATATTTGTTTCAATTTGATATGTCAGTACATACAAGGGTATCCCTTGTTCTGCCACTAACTAAGATGTTCCACTGAGTAGTCATTAATGCTTTATTATTAATTTAGAAGGTGTCTGTTATAAGGCCTCAAAGCATCATACAGTAAAAACCAAAATACACATAATTCAAAAAACCACAAGTAGTTCAAATGCTCAATCAGACTGAACCCTGGAAGTGACCATAGAAAGAAATTTGACAGCTCTCAGAACAAGCCCATCATCAAAGGACCTGATCCTGCAACACTGATGTTAATGCAACATTTTCCATTGATTTCAACAGGCACCGGATATGACACAGAGAAAGGGATCAATTCCTTAATGGTACAAAATGTGATATATATGGGGTAAGAGGAAGGGAAAGATAGCACGTGCAAAAACAAGGGAAGGAGACCCCAAATGTTAAATTAGACTTGCAGCATGTTCTAATGAAATGTCATCAGTTTGACACATTTCAAAAGCACTAAATACCATTTTATATGATATAATTTGTGTTTACATTTCCTTACCAAATCATAGGTTTCAGATCAACACGTTATTCTATGCACTGAATTTTGTTTTAATGGAAGTGTAAATAAATATTCCAATTTGTAAATCTCTTATCTGTACAAGATAACCATTGTTCAGAGTATTTCCTTTTATTAACAATGAGGCACATTGTAGCTTGAAATGTGTGTTTTTATACTTTAGCTCTCATGTACAACACTTGACAATACTTAATCCTATAAAGATAAAAATCATTGTTAAATAATTATATCAATGCATGTATAGAAAACTGCAAATCAACACAGTGCCTACAATGCCGGGAAAGTGGCACATTGATAGCAGATTCCTTCCCCAAAGGGTTTTTATAGTATAACAGGAGGAGGATGGCAGAACAAGTAAGTCTAAATATGCCATACACAGAGTGATGAGTGTCTACTAGTGCACGAATGCTTCATGAAGGAGGATTCAGTGGCTTCTCCAAAATGAAGATGGACAAAGGTTGCAGTACATTAATGAGAAGGATGGGGTTGTAGTGGAGCATGTTGAGCCCTTTAAAGCAGAGTTTATGAAATTGGGGGGGAGAGGCATGCCCCTCTGGGGTGACATGGAATGAATTCGGGGCAGGGTCATGAGAAGCTTTAGGGGGGAAAAAATGCACTGCACACATTCAGATCTGGACAGCTGGAAAACGGCCGCTTTTGGCTGGGCACCCAGCTCTGAAGGCAGCGCCACTGCCAGCAGCAACGAAGAAATAAGGGTCACATGGTATGGTATTGCCACCCTTACTTCTGTGCTGCTGCTGTCAGCGGCACTGCCTTCAGAGCTGGGCACCCAGCCAGCAGCTGCCGCTCTCCACTCTGCCTTCAAGAGCCGGGCAGCGGGAGAGTGGCGGCTCTTGCCTGGGAGCCCAGAGGGGGCTCAAGCTACTACAGACACAAAGAAGTGGGGGAGTGATCAAATAAGTTTGAGAACCACTGCTTTAAGGGTGGGTGCCACTAGCCAAGGAGTTATTAGGCTCAGCACACTCCATTACAGCGATGGCAGTGAAGTATGAGTGGATAAAGAAGACAAAGGAAGTAGGGAGGTGACAAGCATGAGCAGAGAGTAGCAAATAGGAGAGACTGTAGGAGCATATAAGAACGGAGATGCAGGCAGGGGGAGAATTATAGACATCTATGCATATGAGGTAAGTGGGAGCCAGTGAAGAAGTATCAGGAGGAGAGACCATGATCAAAATGGTGGTAAAGAAAGATTGTTTAGACTAGGGGTCGGCAACCTATGGCACGCATGCCAAAGATGGCAGGTGAGCCAATTTTATCATAGTAGTATTAGCACCAATTTTTGTGCAAAGTTCAAAAATGTTTCAGTTACAAATATATGTACATATATTTCTGCCTCAACAATTGCAAACAAAAAGAATTCTCTTTTATCAATCACAGTTTTGTTTTTTTAAAGTTTTTTTTTTAAATTGTTATTCAAAGAAAAAATGTAAGGGGAAACCTCAACATTAAAGATAAGGTAAAGAAAATATTAACAAAATGTCAATTTCTTGTTTAGGCTTTTAATAAACTTGTTTGCACTTTTAAATATAGTTATAAGAATGTCATAACCAAAATGTTTTAAAATAACAATTTATGCATAAAGCTAACCAAACAATTTCAACAGGTTTTCACAGTTTCAACAGGTTTCCACCTTTGGCTCCCAAACATAGCAGAGCATCATGAAAGTATACCCTCAAATACCCTCAAAGTATTTGCATGTATCTATATTTAAAATTTATTTTGGTTTAATTTTATAGTTGGTTTAATTTTATATGCTTTTCTTTTGTTATGTTGTGTTAATGGGAAGCAATGGTTGTTAAGGTTTGTGCTTCTAAACAGATAACAAGAATGAAGTTGGTATCACAAGCAAATTAACTCTAAAAAGCTAGTTAAAATTATGTTACTAACTCTTTTGCTGAAACAAAGTGTTCAGCATGGGAAAGCAATACACCTTCTCATGGAAGATTATGAACATTTATTTTAGCCATTAAGCATTACATTTAGTATTAAATATTAGTAATGCACCCAAAATAAAAATAAATGTCTATACAACAATTGCAAAAGTATAGCTTGTGTTATGAAAGGCTCGGTCCCTATTACATTGTTCTTATTACATTGTAAACAAAGTAAGTTAAAACTGTGTATTAAGTTTGGGTTACTGAAAACAAACAAACAAACAAAAAACTTTACTATGTTAACTAACAAAAGTTGTTTAAGTTGCATCCCACAGACCAAAGATGCCAGAAAATATCACACCCTGAAGACACCAGTTCATATCTGTATACAGTGAAGAAACCCCCAAGCATCAAGAAAAGAAAAATGAAGTGTTTTATAAATACGAGACTGGTCAAATACACCTCTATCTACCATATATGGACAATTAATTTAACAATCAGCTAAAAACCACTAGCTGGACCAGGAAAACTGTCATTTAATTTCAACTTGGTTACTGTGTAAAAACAACTGTATTATTGCTGTACTACTGTATTATCATTGTACTGCTATATTATTGCTGTATTGTATCATTGCTGTACAACATGTACAATGTGTATAACCTGCTAAACTGTTTAACCAACACACAGGTACAAATCAACAAACGAATGACAGCAAACAACATGAAGGCAAGAAAAAAAAATTCGTAAAGAAACTAAGTTACATAGTAACTACAAATTGGGTAAACAAATTCCCTTTTAGTACCAGTCATAATTTAGGTCAGTGACACTGCATCCTAACTGAGGCACATGTTATTCAAAACAATCTTGTTCAGTGTCTGGGTACCAATATTAAATCCTGACACAGCAATATTTGATAAATTGGTTACTGTCCATTCAGTAGGTTATCTGGAAGACAGCATCCATAAAAAACAACTGGATCTACATCAACCAATGGAACAGAGAAGCTACCCACTTCTGTTTCCTGCCCGGTAAAGCTAAACAGAGGGTAACAACCAGCCTTAAGGATAACCTATAACATGAATGGACAGTACTGTGTAGTAACTAATTACAATATATTCATATATAAAGGCCTCAGTGGTAGTGTAACTACTCCAAATTTCTGTTTTACTTCTCATATACACTGTGGGACACACTATCATAATCCCGATCCCAGTATTTCAAAACACTCAGCCTACTACTAATAATAAGAGAGATAGTCACTGGAATTGCCCTAATAAGAGTGTGTTTCTATCTGTGTCACAAAAGTAAAAGGGCCAAAGTACACCAGCAGACTGGAAAAACGTGGTTATGCTTGGATATAAGGTGGGGTCATATATACACATACATACTATACATATATGCCCATACACACTACAAATATATATGGCATATCCATATAATTCATATATATTAATTATTTGGGAGTGCCTCTAAGGCTCAATCATAATATTACATTCCTCAGTCATGGTCCCGGGCCTAACATTCCCAGGCCCACCATAACGGCCTAAATGAATTGGATAATGAAAACTGTCTGCCAGTCGTACGAGGGAATGTGCAGACTAAACAGACAGATGGGGCATGAGTTTATGGATGGTAAAATAAGGTAACCACATAACAGTGTTTAGCCCACTGGGTTATTTTTAGTCCATGCATTATGCTTTTCCGGGACGATGGGTAAACATCCTCCCCATAAAAAGACAAAAAGTGGGGGAATGTAGTAAGAGGAGGCCCTAAGATATAAACCTTGGTATCAGAGGCCCGGTATGAGGCCTGAGGCCTGAACTAAAGTAATGGTCAAGACTTTGCTAACATAAAGCAAAGTTAAGCTGTGAGCCAGAGGCAGGCCCTGCTCACAGAAGCTGGCAAGGAAAGGGCTGATATGTACCTAAAAGGTACTGAACTTTCACATACTTGCACATTCCACACGGATAATAAAGAACAGGTTGGCCCATCCCAATGATAGGGGAAAAAGGGTAAAATGATGGATAGAGTTGTTTTGATCGAACCAACATGTACAAGGTAGAAGGCGGCACCTTAATACGTAGAGGGGTTGTACCTTGCTACGTGGAAGCATACGTCAGGTGTGATGTGTAACTTGTTTGTATCTGTGTATAAGAATGCATCCCTGGGGCGGTGTCTTTGTCCGGCCTAGGGGGCAGTGGAAAGTCCCGCCACTGACTGAGCCGGGTCCATTGCCAAGAGGCACTTTCTCATAGTATGCCCTGAGTTAGGCTAAGAAACCTACAGGGATCTGCAATTGTGTCCGAGGTCACAATAAACCTAGCCGACGTGGCTTTGCATCTTACTGGACTCTGTGGTTATTGGGGGTTCTCGTCGGGTCTGCTGTGCCAGCTATCTGCGCAGAGCTGGGGCAGCACACAGAGGGAACACACGCACGCAGCCGAGTGATATCAACATTGGAGAGAGCAGAGCACCACACCGGTACCACTCTAACAACAACTCTGACAACACCTGCGGGGAAGCGTTTGGCTCTGTGGGGAGGCAGACATGCTCCCCGCTCAACTGGAGGGGCGGGGCTGTGTGGTCCTGCGGAGCAGCGTATCTAGCTCTGTGTGGAGCCTCATGGAAAGGGGTCTGGGGCTGGGGGGTTGTATAGGGGTGGGGGCAGTCAGGGGACAGGGAGCAGGGTGGGTTGGATGGGGAGGTGGGGTCCCAGGGGTGGTTAGGGGTGGGGGTCTCTGGATGGGGCAGTCAGGGAGCAGGGGGGGTTGGATGGGGCATGGGAGTCCTGGGGTTTGTGAGGGGGCAAGGGGTGGATAGGGGTCAGGACAGTCAGGGAACCAGAAGCAAGGAGGGTCCTGGGGGGGCGCAGTTAGGGTCGGGGAGGTCTCTGGAGGGGGTGGTCAGGGGACAAGGAGCTGGGGGGTGTATGAGTCAGGAGTTCTGGGGGTCCTGTCAGGAGGCAGGGGTGTGGAGAGGGGTTGGCGCAGGCAGGGAGCAGGCGGGGGTTGGATGAGTTGGGAGTTCTGGGGGTCCTGTCAGGGGGCGGGGAGTGGTTGGATGGGGCATGGGAGTCCCAGGGGTCTGGCTGGGGACGAGAGTGTGGATAAGGGTCAGGGCAGTCAGGGAACAGGTAGGGGGTAGGGTCCAGTCTGGGGACAAGGATCAGGGAGGCTTAGATAGGGGGTGAGGTCCTGGGGGGCAGTTGGGGGCAGGAGTCCCAGGAGGGGGTAGTCAGGGCACAAGGAGCAGCGGGGTTGGGAGTTCTTAGGGGGGCAGTCACCCAGCCCTCTGCCCTGAGCCCTGCCCCCCTGACCCCCCCACACATACACCATGCCCTCTGCCCTGAGCCCTGCACACACCCCAGGCCCCCGCCCTGAGCCCTGTACCTCCCTCATACACACCCAGCCCTCTGCTTCACTCCTTCATTCCCCCCCCCCACAACCCTAGCCCTGACTCTGGCACTCCCACCCATACCCATTCCCCCCTCTGCCCTGACACCTACACCCCCCCACATACTCAGCCCCCAGCCCTGACTCCAGCCCTCTGCCCCCAGCCCTCTGGGTCCTGGCCGCTGGCCCCGCACAGCCCACTGCTGGTCTGGGGTTCTGGGTGATGGACCCTTGCCAGCTGGGGTCCCAGCCGCAGGCCTTGCTCAGCCCACTGCCGGCCTAGGTGAACAGAACCTCAGACCAGCAGCGGGCTGAGCGGGCCAGCAGCGTAAGATCAACATTTAAATTTCATTTTAAATGAAGCTTCTTAAACATTTTGAAAACCTTGTTTATTTTATAATACAACACTAGTTTAGTTATATAATATGTAGACTTATAGAAAGAGACCTTCTAAAAACATTAAAATGTATTATCGGCATGTGAAACCTTAAATTAGAGTGAATAAATGAAGACTCGGCACACCGCTTCTGAAAGGTTCCCGACCCCTGGTCTAGACAGAGCAGCAAAGAGTTTTGTGGTACCTTATAGACTAACAGACGTATTGGAGCATGAGCTTTTGTGGGTGAATACCCACTTCATCGGATGTATTCACCCATGAAAGCTCATGCTCCAATACGTCTGTTAGTCTATAAGGTGCCACAGGATTCTTTGCTGCTTTTACAGATCCAGACTAACACGGCTACCCCTCTGATACTTGTCTAGACAGAAGCATTTTGAACTGACTGGAGTAGTAGGATGTGGAGGTAACATATGGCAGTGGGGCAAACAAAGGAGAATTACAGCGTTCAAAACATCAGCATGGACCAAAGTCAGGATGGAGATGACAGGATGAATTTTCAAGACCAGTTCATCTGTGATTTAGCCCTAACTGGAACGCAACTTAATATCTGCAATTCCTTCCCAAGTAAGTGAACTCTTTTGAGAGAATAATTATTGTTAGTTCAGCATTACAAAATATAATTGCTAAAACAGATAAAACCTTCATCCCATTATAGTTATGAGAGTTTCCCATGATTTTAAATGTAAATCTGGAAGCACTAATTTGTTGATTGGCTGTGAATTATGATACCAATTTGATGAACCAGAGAGCTAAACCCCAGTTCTATAAATGTAGCTATTAAAATGATGGGAGAAGAGAATGAATGCTCATGACAGCTGGTACTTATGACAACTTTCAGAGAAACTTCAGGCTGCCTAAACTTCTAAATGAAAACAATTCAAAGTCCTTAAAACCATGAAAGTAAACACAGGGTATCAATAATTAGCTTAATAAGTAATTAAAACAAGTTGTCGACCTGGATCCTGTCTGCTTGTGTCAAACAACTTGAAATAAAACACAAATCTGATGTAATTTTTCTATAATTCCAAATAAGTCTACAGAATCCTACATGACTCAGACAGAAGAAAATACACAGTAATTGTAAATTGTATCTGATGGGCATTCATCACTTTGTAGGATCTATGAAATGCATGGACAACAATATTCAATCAAGTGTCTTAATCACTATAAAATCCTATAAAGCTGCTATAAATATAGTTATGCAGTAGCATTTTGAACCTAACCTACTGTTATAGCCCAAGGTTAAACCCCAGATTATTTGTTTTTGCAGTTTATGTGAAAGATGCTTGGAATTTTAGACAGCAACTTGTCAAAAATATTTTAGAAATCTGAATAAATTAATAAATTAAAACGGTACCCAAGATGTGGGATAGACTTGCTAATGTAAAGCTTATGCATCAGATTGTTTATATTTTCCACTGTCTTTTTTTTTGTATCTGCAAAAATAATTATGTACTAAATGTAAATATATAGAATAATTATAAAATAAATATTTTAAAGCATTAGTCATTGAGTAAAGTTACTTTAAATAATGTGATGGTCCTAGTCAACATTATTCACTTTTTCTGCTTCTTGATATTTATCTTACAGTGGCCACTATTAAAAAGTCAACAGTCATTGCACAGTGGTGTCAGGTTCAGCAGCTATTTTATATTTGACGTAGGGGCACTTTACATAGAAGCAGGTAAACCCACAAAGGTTCAAAGTTCAGATCATATTTGGAAGAATCTGTAAATGTTTGAAAGCTTACCTAAAGTTTATGCAAAGTATATGAACTTCTGAAGATGCATCCCACTGGTTCCTCTTGCCTTCTGCTCCTCTGGATATACTGCAGAGTGGCTTTCTTCCCTGCACTTTACTCTTCCACAGCTGGATGGCAGCTCCAATACTTTCATGGGCTCCTGTCCTTCTTTTCCTCTACTTATGCTTGTAGTAGAGGCAGCTGGGCTGGACCTTCATCTCTAGTTTCTTTCTCCAGACTCCAAGATCACACCTGAAGTAACTGGAAACAAAGGAAACAGACAGTTCTATTCATTTTTTTAAAAGGGAGAATTTCCAACTGCTCTTTGGTTTCCTCCCACGGTTGGTCTCCCACAATAGAACACATTTCAGTTATAGCATCCAAGGGCATGTCTACACGGTTATGTAAGCCTAGGGTTCAAACTCAGGCTCAAACTTAATCAAACCTGAGACAAGCTGGTACCCAGGGTCCAAGTCCTATTGCTTTGCAATGTAGACACAGCTCCACTGGATTTGTGCTCTGGGACTCTGCCAAAAGTATCTTACAATCCCAGAGGCTGACTTTCTTTCTCCCCTGAACAGTCAAGTTTGGTGAACAGTCAAGTTTTCCCACACTGCACCACAAACAAAGGGCTAGAGCACCCACAGTTTGGGATGGCACTAGGAAGTCTGGGATATGGGTGGTTGGATTCAGATCCGCATAATGCAGTGTAGACACTGGGGCTTCAGGGTTCAACAATCCTCAACCTGGGGTTACAAATGGGGTAGATGCTCAAGCCCTAGATTAACAAACTCAGGGTCTTCTAACTCGAGTTCTACTAATCCTGGTCTTACATTGGAGTATAGACATACTTCAAGGTCCGGATAATGGGGTTGTTTGATAGTTTAACTTTGTAAACCATCTTCTGCTTTTCTGTAAATATATCTCTCTCCAACCAATAACTGCTCCTTCAGAGCAACCACTCACTTGCAAGAGTATTTCCTGTACTAAGCCTATGTTAGGTCAACATTTCTGAGCCAGTGGTAAGGAACCAGGTCCTCTTCAAACACCTGCTTCTCTTCTAATCTGGCCAGTAGGGTTAGACACTATAACAACATTGCCTCCCTCCCTCCAATCTCTTGGAATTAAAAGCATCACCTCACAAGCACTGCTGAAATCTGGAGTTGCAAACATCAGGATTCTAATATGGATCTCCCATTGGGCAGCATTGTGTATCAGAAAGTGGGTTTGACTAGATGTCATTAAAAGGTGAGAGCCTCACCTCTGCTCTGGCCCCTTTATGCCATGTAAAAGGACAGGAGTGGTACAAAAGGGTCCCATGAGCCATGTATCTAGCTGGGGAACGATACCCCAATGCAGGTGTAGCCCACTAGTGAGTGTGTTACAGGTTTCCCTCTCTACCAATCTGCAAAAGATACGTTTACAATTGCAGCATAATATAAAATGCAGTATGAGCACAGGTCACATCCATTCCCATGGAGAATAAAATATAATAGAAATATTACTATATTACGCTAAGCAAGCAAAATACATTGCCAGCTTTATCCCTGTTGATCAGCTGATTATCTTAAGACCAGTATTGGGAACAATGATATTTTCAAAATGATCACTATATCAGATAAAAGCAAAATCACTAGACACTTAATGGAAGATGTTAAAACAATAAGTAAATATTTGGAGATTGAGAAGCAAGGATTAGACAGTATGCTGTTAACTGCTTGGCTACTGAACTGCTTGTATGGCATTCACTAAACAATTTTAGGTGAACTTTGGCTTTTTGATGTGTGTGGGAGGAGCTTCACAAATTACCATTATTTGAGAGTCCACTTATGATTCAAAATACTCAATATTGAAAGTGCGCAAAGGGCTTCTATAAATCAGTGACAGTATCTGAGATTCAAAATTTGGCACCCATGTTTTTGAGTAGGCAGAATATGTGTATTAAAAAAGTTTATTATATTAAAGCCAATCTCAGCAGAATTTTGGGGGGTGAGGGTTGGAGGGGGTGACTCATGAGTTTTGAACACTTTGGTTTGTCAGTACTGCTCCTAGTATGTGGTCCCTCCAGAAAGGAACTGAGTCATACTGCCAAGCTGCTGCAAAGGCACTTGTGTTGCTTCTGAGCCTGGTTACACAAAGGATGTTTCATGTCAAACCAGTACCTTTCACAATCATTACAATCTGAAGGGGGGGAGGGATACTCTCTCTCTCTCTCTCTTTTAACAATACTATCAGTCAGAGATATTCATAACTAGAACTAGAATTAGGATTCTAATTTTAAGGCTGGTAATAGATGTCACAAAAATATCTCTGTAAAAAACTACTGGCAATGAATCCCGTGGACAGGATTTCCTGGCTGACTTCTTCCTAGAATGACATTCACATCAAGAAGCAGCTAAACTCCATTCCTAACAGGGAGTTTAAGAGTCATAACTTGGGGGTAGAAAATATAGGCAGAGAAACTGGAAACACAGTGAAAAGACAAGTCATCGCCTAGGCATCTACTCAATAGACTTGCTTCCCACCGAGCCATTGTGAAGATGTACTCAATATCCTGTGGGGTCTGGGGCTGGCCAAACAGCGTGTTATGCACTATAGAGTGGGGAATGGAATCTCAGCTCCTCACTGGAACAATTGGGATAAAAACGCTACAAGGTGAACTTCCTGGAATTTTCCTCCCTCTTAGTCCCCTTCACCAAGTTTTCCTGTGGAAGGAGGCCCTCATGACTTGTACATATAACTGACCAACTAAAACCCATATTTGTACATAAGCTTGTGTACTAACTGAAAATATCCCTAAATAAGAAAAATAAATTGAAAGAGAATTTATGAGATGATACAATGTGCTAATAAATTCACTCCCCCGTCACTGATAAAATAGGACAAAGAATTATAATGATCAACCACCATTAAAGGCCAATCTTTAATAAAGATACCATCCAGAAACAGAAAGATACCATTCATCACTCCATTAGTTCTCGGAAACATAGGGCCTGATCTCCTTTCATGCCAGTTTTGCCCTAGCATAAACCCACTGATTTCAATAGAGTAACTTCTGGTTTATACCTTCTTAAGGGCTGGATCCTGCTAGGTTTACTCTGCCTCCAAACCAGAAAAGAGTTAACTCCCACTGCCATAATGTGGCTCTTTGTCCCCCTCTGGTGGTGAGACCATACATAGAGCAAGGTTTATGAGTTTTATACTGCCTCTTGGGTACCCAGGTTTAGTTCCTGCAGACAATCTGATGGAGGGAGGGGAGTATTTACAAGTGACTGTGAAGTCAGTGGCATTACCCATGTGTTTAAGTGTTTGCCTGGATTAGGGCTGGATTTCTTAGCACTTTGCAGGTTGAAGCCATAACTGAGTGAGAATCTACTCCATATTCCTTCTACTGGTTCAGGTTAGGTGTGTAATCATTATTCCTACCGACATTTAGTTGAACAAGAAAACAAAACATGTATGTGTTTTCTTGTCCTCTTTTCTTCCTATGATTTAAACTTTATAATTACTAAGAATCTGTTTATCTTTCTCAGAGGTCTGCACAATTTATCAATACAGGAATATTTTGCCTATGTGCCAAATCAAATGTTATCTTGACAGCAAATAGTCTACTTTCTTTATGCTTAAGCAATTTACTGAAGGGTTGATATTGCTACTAATGCAAGACACCAGATCTCACTTAACTATCCTCTGCAGATGTAATTAAGTGCTTCCAAATGTTTTGCTTAATTGTGTTCCTTAATGTTCTGAGTGATGTTTTGCTCCTTTCTTCCAGTTACAAATTGCATTTATAGCTTCCAGTAATGCCATTTATCATTGCAATTTGCTTAGCTTGAAATGTGCTCCATTAATTAGTTCTTTTCAAGTCTTTTAAAAGAAATGTCTGGAGATCATTAATTCTATATAGGCAATTTATTATTGCTTAGGAGAATTGCATATTGTGGTCTTCCTTCCCTCCACCCAAAACTTCTTTCAATATTTCCCTGTGTAAAATTGTCTTACATGATCACCTTGCAAGCCCTCTCCTGTGAGTGTCATTCTAGTTTTTATTACTACAAAAAGCTCCCAAACATTCCATGACTAATCCCAACAAATAGCACTTGGAATACACATTTTTTTAAAATGTATTTATTTATTTTGCAAACTGTTATTCCAAAATGAGTTTATAAAGCTGCTTATATTACCAAAATGAGCTCTTTCCTTGATTTATTGGTAAACAACATGGCAATGATGAAAGTGCAAAGTACAAAGGAAGTCAGTGACACAAATAATGGACTAGCTCACTGTACAATTATTAATATGGAGAAGAAAAGATCACTCAATTTTTTCTACATCAACTTTTGGAATAAACTGAAAATACAAAGCTCAACTCCCATTCTCCACTGAGTTCGGCACTCTGACCAGGTTTAAGGTTCAGATCTTGCAAAGGATCATGCGAAACATTGTGTTCATCGGTAATCTCACTGAACTCAGTGCCTTTGAGCATGTGAGTAAGACTTTGTAGGATCAGGTTTTTAGGAATGGGAGGGTCTGCTGACAGTATTACAAGAGAATTTCTAGGCCTATATGTTCCCGTTCTGTAAGTTTTTCTTTTGAAGAGAATGAAATAGCTAATAAATACATAAAAATATTAGACCTTATTCTCCTCTCACTTACACTGGTATAATTCAAAAGTAGGTCTATTGAGGTCAATGGAGTTACAACAGCATCAAACATGTGTAATCTGGAATAAGGCCCGCTACGTACTAGAACTGCAGGCACCTGTCTGAGGAATGGGTATGTTAAGAAAGGTAAATTTGTCATGGCATTGAAGTTATAGGATAAGTCTGAGATCTTATTGTAACTACTAGGTAAATTGCCTTATTGTAAATACTAGGTGAAATGCATTCCATACAAAATGGACTTCCAGCATGAATTATTATAGGAAAGATGTGGTCATTTTGCTTTTCATACATATTTTCAGAATCCCCTGAAAATGCTCTATGACAATGAATTGGTTAGTTTAGTGTATCATCTATTTTTTTTAAAAATCTCTAGTTTGAAGAAAGCTCTGAGTCTGACCTGTGTTATGTTTGCGTAAAGGGCGCTGTGCTTTATGTTGGTGAATGAGCTCACCGGGGCACTGCTGTTAGTACCCAGGAGTTGTTGCCTAGAAAAGAAAGGATTCACTTTGAGTCCAATTCAGTTTCCTCCTGCCTAGTGGGCAGTGTGTCTGTATTTCTCCTGTTCCTGACAAAACCAAAATAAGAGAGTTCATTGTTGCTGCTGACTGTAATGTCCTTCACTACACAAATAATTTTTCTGGTGACAAGGATATGATACTGTTGAAAATTAAAGACAAGCAGCAAGATTCTGGAACCACACCCAGTAGAAAATCATAATCTCAAGAATGAACAGCAAACATTTTAGTTAGAAGGCTGCCGTCTTGGAATCTGAACCAACGTTGTTAACCCACAACTTGAAATGGCCATGTTGGTACATATGGAGAACTTTGAAGCAAGTCAACCTGAATCATGGAATTCTTATTCAGAAAAACATTCTTATTATTTTGAAGCAAATATGATCGACTCCAACCATAAATGGACTGGTCTCTTGATCATCTGCAAGGCCAGGACATTCAACATTATACAATCACTCATTGCACCTGCGTTGCCCCAGACCAAGGCATACGATGAAATCATAACTTTGTTGAAGGCTGTAACAGTGTGAGACGCACCTCTGAGGTGCCTCCTGCTGGATTCCTGGGAATTAACTCTTTTTCCAGCTCTGGAGCACCCTCTTCAGGCTGGTGTCCTGCTTGTTGGCCCCCGTGTCCCTCCTGGACCTTGGTGCTTTTTACCATGGGGTTCTGCCCACTGCAGCAACCCCCAATCTGGGTTTCCCCACTCAGGGGAACCCCCAAGCCCCTGTCACCCCCTCATCTCAGTGGCTACTGCCAGTCACCAGCTAGCCCCCGCTCACTGGGGAGACTGCAGTCTGTAAAGGCCACTCATTATTGGCAATGGGGGGTTGGACCTGCTGCCTTGGCCTACCCCTGGGCTGCCCTCTGCAACCCCAGTACCCTTCTGGGCCTTTAACAAGGCCTGCAGCCTGGGCGGTTTCTAGGCCAGAGCTCCCCAGCTCCTCTGGCCTTCCCTCAGCCCTGCTCCACTCTAGCTACCCTGTGAGCTCCTAAGCAGCCAGGCCCTTCCCTCTCTACAGGCAGAGAGAGATTCTCTGCTCCTGGCCCACTGCCCTCTTATAAGGGCCAGCTGGGCCCTGATTGGGGTGTGACTCCAGCTGAGGCTGCTTCCCCAATCAGCGTTGGAGCTGCTTGCCCCAGCCACAGCCCTCTCCCGGGCTGTTTTTAACCCCTCCAGGCAGGAGCGGGGTAACCTATGCCATCTGTCAGTGTTCAACTATTTCAATTTCATAAATGAAATCAATGAGCTCATGAGGGCTTCACCGCCTAGATTGCCGAGATGTGTCACATCGCCATACATTGTAACTTTGGTAATTTTCTCAATGACATGCTGTGAGATTGCTTTGTCTGTGGAGTTCAAGATGAAGAACTTCAATGCTGTCTCCTTGCTGAGCTGAATTTAACATTTTCCATTGCACAGGAAAAGTCTTTGGCCACCAAAAATAAGGAAATTCCTGTTGTGGCAACCAATGTGAATGCTGTCCATCAGGATCAGAAAGATGATCATCTTTCTACAAACTCAATGAAACAATAGGAACTCAAATCACATTAATGTCATTGGACAATATTAATTGTCCGAACATCTGCTTAGGCTGATGAGGACAGTATCAACACTTTGCTTGAAGATTCAAAAACATCAAGTGCTATTTCTGCGAGAAGAAAGGTCACCTTGAATGAGGCTATCAAAGGTCAACAGTGTGAAGCAAAAGAACCATAAGAAGTATTCTCATTCTCAAGAATCAAACAACCTCTATACTTCATTCAACAATGATGTCAAGAATCTTCATCCCATTCAGAGCATCCACGACAAGGAATCTTGAGTTTCTAAAAGGTTCGTGACAGAATCCATCAATGGCATTGAGTGAGAATAGAAGTTGACTCTGTTTCAATCAACAATGAGGACACATTGTTTTTGTTTTTTCCACATTGTCCTCCCAAGTTTCCACATCCATCATACAGCCTTCGGGACTACAATGGACAAAATGTCGACCTCATCAGAAGCTCTGATGTGAATGTTTGCTACGGCTTTTTCTGTGAAAGATTGCCTCTCATTGTCAAGAAAGGTCACTGTGAAAACCTTGTAGGCATGAAGTGGTTCACATCACTGAAAGTCAGCGTGCATGGCATCCATGGTCTCAACAAATAGCAATTAAGAAAGATCATCAACAAACTCCCTCAAATGTTTTCTGAAGACTGGGAGCTTACAAGGGACCACCAGTGTCATTCCATCTGGATTCGGCAGTCATGCCAATCCATATGAATGTCAGGAACATACCATCTGCCCTACATTCAAAGATTGATGCAGAGCTAGAGCATCTCCTTGCACAGGGAATCTTTGATTCTGTTACACATATGAAAAGGGCTATGCCGATAGTACCCATACTCAAGCCAAACAGAAATGTATGAATCTGTGGAGATTATAAATGCACTTTGAACTGGGCACTCAGACAGCACCCTAACTCAGTGCCTTTTGTTAACCAACTACCCTGTTCTTGCTGGAGGAGGAGTCTTTGCAAAACTTGACCTTTCATAAGCATATCAATAACTGATAGTTGACAACAATGCTACAGATGTCCAGATGATTCTGTCTCATCGAAGAGCATTTCGAGTTAAGTGCTCCAGTTTGGAATTTCCATTGCACCTGGAATTTTTCAATGCTTCATTAAAAGCTACAAAGCTGGACCAAGGTCCAGACCACAAATGGATAAGTCTGGCATAGCCACATTGACCTGCTAAGAAAACATTAATCTCTGAGCAACCTTACTCCAGAGGATCCTTCAGATGTGTCTCCTTTAGAGCCAACCATGGATTCTTTGTTTTCAGTGCCACCTCTAGTCTCTGAGCTTGCTGAAGGTGCTTCTCAGAGGGGACAATTCTCCTATCTCACCACAGGTCCATGTTGACTCACAGTAAAAAAAAGACCATGCATTACAGAGAGCATTGCAGAGAGAACACAGTGCAGGTGAGAGCACCTATGATGGTTGGATGATTGTGTTGCTAAGAGGGAAGGGATGTATGTTATGTATGCATTGGGGGTGCTATAGTTCACACAGATGAATGTGCTCACCAGGCGTGCTGCTGTTAGTACCACAAGTTGTTGTCTATAGAGGAAAAGAGTTCAGCGTTCTCCTGGCTATTACACAGTTCATCTGTGTCCTGCTCCTGAAAAAAAAAGAAAAGAAAAAAGTTTATTGTTGCCACTGAGTGATTACATGTGTTCCTCACTAAACAAATATAACAATCTGCAAAGCAGGGAATGACAGGTCCCATCAGCCACCTCCCCACTGCACTACCCTTAGCCCTAGACAAGTAAGGGAAAAGGTCCTGAACAGGAAGTGGCCGGGGTCTGTTTGGAAGCTAAAGAAGCAGCCACTGAGCAGCATGGCAAGAAGAGAGTTGGAAAAAAGTTAGAAGCAGGAACAGACACAGATCCATGTGTGGAACAGGCTGTGAGCACTGGATGTTACAGCTTGGTACAAGCAGAGCCATCCCTAGGGTGGTGAGGAGGCCTGGACAAATCACCCAGTATGCTGCCTCCTGCCCAACCTGGGCTAGGACCCCCCCACTCCCTGGCCTCTGCATTTGAATAATTGTGGGGCTGAGGTGGGCACACGGGGTGGGGGAGCTGTGGGTGCAGCTGGCCTGGCAGTGGCGGGGGTGGCGGGGCTGGACACACCACACTGCCTCCTGCTCACTGGCTGCTTCTGCCTGCTCTGCTCATGACAAACAGCTTCTTTCCTCACCCCATCTGACACCGTGATGTTGAAGCATGGGGGCCCCCAAAGCACGGGGCCTGGAGTGGTCACCCCGATTTGCCCTACCCAAGGGATGGCTCTGGGTGCAGGCCTACGTGGGACTTGTGGGGAGCAGCAGTGGTTAGGCAGGGAGCTAGTTTAGAGGGCCTGGAAAACCCTGGCACTAGCCCTGAAGAGGCCTGACTGTCAATTGGACTGCCCCAGAGACCAAAAAAAGATCTACTATAACCCTCTTTGACCTGTAACTGTGCAAGCCTCTGCACCTACAGTATTTGCAACCTCTCCTCTTTCCTTCCAGCCCTAGCAAAATCCTTTCCCTTAGCTATGTATCTGAGTGGCTACTGGGACCTAGCAGGGCTAGCAACTACAATGCCTAGCCTCTGAGAAGTGGTACATCAGATATGCTATTGCACCCCAGTGTTTTGGGGGTACAGAATAACCCCAATAATTACAGCTCACTGCATTTGTGATTTTAATGGAAACCCCACCTGCAGACAATGAAGACCAATATATGGCTATATGTCTCACTATAAAATATTTTTACTAGCATATCAAACGCTTCTATTATGTTTTTTCAAAAGAGATATAATAAGGGGTAGATGTAACAGAGGCTCTTCAAAAAGAATTTTGCTTGTGCTGCATCAGCAGCTTTCTCTGAAGAGTAATAATAATTAAAAACATATAAACTATTTCTCCTTAACTAGATGTAAAACGGAATTTTAACTGTACCCTTCAACTGCAAAACAACAACACTGCTCCTTGTTTGGCAAAAAAACCAAGTGATTTATCATCTTAATGATTCCATGTCCTAGGAGTTGCACAGGAAAAGAAAGAGGCATTACACAAACTTGATTAATGTTTGTTTCCTGGGAAATGGAATTCTAACTGAAAAACTGCCTAAAAAGAAATGAAATGTAGCAGAAATTAGAAACAATTGTTTCCTTCCAAGCACTGTGATTTAATGTGCGAAAAGGCAATAACAGAAAATATTAAGAGACATTGTAATGAAGATAATTGGCTGTTATTGCTAAATATACCTTTTCAATAAGTTTTTCACAGGTGTTTCAGAGTTTTCTAATGCTAAACTATCTCTTAAGTACTGGTTCATGCTGGAGTTTATTGAACGTATTTAGACAAGAAAGGCCAATTTCTGAATATGAGAAAAAGTGAGTAAACTGAAAGATGTTAGGTGCCATAGGACAAAAGCTCATTTGACACCCACTGAAATCAATAGAAATACTTCTGTTGAGTTCACTGGGCATTGGATCAGCCTTTGTATACACAAAAAAACAGCTGGATTCAGCTAGTATACTGTGATTTACAAGTGAGGCTTCAGATCAAAGGATAAATATATGCTGACTATAAAGAAGCCGATGTTAGCATGTGTATCACCACCTAAATGTGAGCAGCCAAGTGCACCTATGATTTTGTGGAGACAGAGCGCTAAGGAGAAAGGCAGGCCTGAGCCTGCTGGGTGGAGGCAGGTGGAGCTCTCTGCTGGGTGGATAGGTTCTGTTGCAGTTATATGGAAGCAAGGGGGGAAAGAGGGAACGGGGGTTGTGGGACCTAGTACCCACTTCCATGACTGCAGATGGGCATGTGAATATATCTGTACCGATTCTCAGCTACAAAACCTTGGGCGGGTTCTCAAATAATGTTAAGAAATATTTTTGCCATATTGATGGGAGGGTTTGTATACACAATTACATTGTCTTGGCCATCCCCAGGCTGGAACTAGGGACATCTAGAGCAAAAAGCCTGATCCATTACATCTTGAGCTAAAAGACTAAGGTCTGGAAAATGTTTGTGTCACCAATTTCAGATCTGCACAGGCGTTCAGGCATGAAACACCAATTAATGTCCTCCTTCTGAGGGTCTAGGCTGAAAGGCACATAGATGGGAACTGTATCAGAATCCTCCCCTGTGGATCAGTCACAGAAAGGGACACAGAACACATACTGAACCATAGGTTGCACATGCTTGTAAGTTTTTTCAATATGGCGTCATTATGACAAAACATCATCATGCCCTGATGCAAGATCCTGATACAATAAAACAGTCACAGGATGTAGCTTTGATGGATTTCCCATTCTTTGCCTTTATAGGCTGGTAGAACAGCAGCTCTAAGCCTGAAAACAACTGTTTATGAAACTTTGATGATTAAAATATCCATTTAAGTTAATATAAAATTTACCAGGATCTGCACACAACCCCAGATGGTCCCCACATATGTGGATTATTTGGAAAACTTTTCGTACAAAAATGTTCAAGTGGCACCAATTTTATATGGAAGAACCTTCACTGTTGAGTGAATAAAAGATTCTCTCTGATACATAAGTAGGGATTGGCCGAGTCACAGGAACAGGAAAAGAAGAGAGAATATGACTAGAATAGGCAGAGGCAATAACCATTAACCAAAGAAGTGGGAGATAATCGGATCTCAGGGTGTGATGAAAGGATATTTTTTACTGTAAAGTCCCTCAGCTCTATTCTGCTCCCACTTAAATCAACATCAAAACTCCCATTGATTTCAGTGGGAGCAGAAGGCAGACCTTTGTGTTCTTTCTTTTCTCTTCTTCCTGAGGGAGGTCACATGCTGGTGATGCAGCATGCCAGTGACTTGTTTCCCCTTGCTGCTCCCTGCTGTGCTTCTACAGGAGGGCACAGAGGGAAGGAGCTTATTCCCATTTGCAACTACTCATGCAGTGTATTTATAGTAATAACGAAATAATATCCCTTGAGTTACCTGTCAGTTCCTTCAAGATGTGAGGATCACTGACCTATAAAAGTGGAATTGTACCTCATTGTTCAGCTATGGAGTTATGACTCTGGATTTATGCCTCTTTTTATATTTAACTTATACACACTCCCTTCCCTTTATGTAAATGCCTGCTGTACTTTCTTTTGCCTCATTGCTATGCTATTACTCCAATATTTCAAAATTTCTAATAAATATAATTAAGAAAAGAAGCTTCATTATTAACTCAGCTCTAATTTGAAATTAGCAATGCAGCAACTTGATATTTAATGGCACTACTGAAATGGAGGTAATAGAAATTCTATTGAGCCAAGTAAATGTGAATTAGTAATGATTCTCATATGTGCATTGTATCTAAATTTAAGATTAAGGAAATGGCAATTGTTACACAAACTAACATTGAGACATTTTAAAAAGTGTTTAAACAAAGTTATTTGGCAATAAGTTTATCAATGTTTGACTTTAAGAGTTCATGCAGTCCTGAACTCTCTGAATGTCTTGAATATTTTAAGTATCAGAGGGGTAGCCGTGTTAGCGTCTGACGAAGTGGATATTCACCAACGAAAGCTTATGCTCCAATACTTCTGTTAGTCTATAAGGTGCCACAGGACTCTGTCGCTTTTGAATATTTTAGCAATTAAGCCATTTTGGAGATTTGGGCTCAGGTTCTTTGAAGAACATAAGTTAGCCTTGCCAAAGTACTTCCCTGGACATCTATCCCAGGACTTTCTGTGCAGTGATAGAATAGTTATTCTGAACCAGGCAGAATGTATACTAGAAAGAATTTAAGATGAGCCTGGGAACTTAAATTTATATCTCTGCTGGACAATAAAAAACATAGTCTTAACAGAGAAATTGGTTTCTGGCTAATTACAACAATTTGTAACACACTCTATTGCTTTCTTACCCTTAATTGCCCACTTTATTTTAAATGGTCTCCTATTGCATGTGTGAACCCCTTATGTTTAACTATCTGTCTTACCTTGTGTTTATGTCACTCTGGTTACCTTCTCAGAGGAAGAGCTTTGTGAAGCTCAAAAACTCAATCCTTCCACCAACGGAAGCTGGTCCAATAAAAAAAAATATTACCTCACCTACTTTGTCTCTCAGAAATATCATTTTATGTCTCAGCACTGAAAGTGTGTTAGTCTTTACACACACCTGCAGGTCACCTTTAGCTGTTCATAAACTGAAGTTTGCTTGAATTGTTCACTCAACAGACAAACTTTAATGATTTAAACAACCTTCTGTTTCAATATACTCCTCTTCTGTGTGTCTACTAGCACAGATAATAATGATTTCAGATATTTTATCATGATTTTAGTATACTGAGCTGGCCTCTTTTTTAATTAACCTGGGAATTAAGTTGAGGAGTATTACAGAATGACTAGTACAAATGGTTAAAATAGTATTAGCATTTCACTTCCTAGTTTCCCAGCAAATGATAAAGAACACTAAATTCTGATATTTAACTTCAGCGGAGTTATTCTGGATTTACATCAGCAGAAGATAGAAAACATGAATATGCAAAGCAGAGATTCTTCTATCAGAGAAAGGAAAAGATTCTTGCTATTTACTAGGTGCTTCAGCATGCAGACCTAATGCCTGGGAAGTACTTAGGTACTATGGTGATGAGTGCTTATTGTTACAAAGTGTAGAAAAGTGATAAGGAAAGCAAAAGACATTAGGGGGAAAACATGTCTGGTAGGGCTTAGGACATTAAAAAGGAGATGTTAAAGTATATGGGGGTGGAATCTTCACAACTGATAGGCCCATTATTAAATTGAGATGGTAAAATTGTTCATAATTATAAAAAGACATAAGTGTTCAATAAATATTCTGTAGCCGTGTTAGTCTGTAAGAAAGAAAAAAAGAGTCCAGCGGTACCTGAAAGACTAACAGATTTATTTGGGCATAAGCTTTCATGGGTTTAAAAAAAACACTTCTTCCAATGCATGGAGTGAAAATTACAGATACAGGCATAAATATATATTGGCACATGAACTCCTTTGTCTTTATGTACCAATATATATTTATGCGTGTATCTGTAATTTTCACTCCATGCATCGGAAGACGTGTTTTTTTACTGATGAAAGCCTGTGCCCAAATAAATGTTAGTCTTTAAGGTGTCACTGGACTCTTCGTTGTTTTAATAAATATTCTATTCTGTATTTGTAAATAAGAAAGTTGATATATTTGTATCACATGAGGAAATGAAATATTTTCCAATCCACTGGTAACCAAAGAGGATGTTAAACAAAATCTACTAGAGATAAACATTGTTTAAAACAGCAGCCTCAAATGAGGGATATTGCACCCAATTGTCCTAAAAGGGCTGGCTGAGGTGATTTCTACATAACATAAGAATGGCCATACTGGGTCAGACCAAAAGTCCATCTATCTCAATATTCTGTCTTCTGACAGTGGCCAATGCCAGGTGCCCCAGAGGGAATGAACAGGACAGGTAATCATCAAGTGATCCATCTCCTGTTGCCCATTCCCAGCTTCTGGCAAACAGAGGCTAGGGACACCATCCCTGCCCATTCTGGCTAATAGCCATTGATGGACGTATCCTCCATTAATTTATCTGGTTGTTTTTTGAACCCTGTTATAGTCTTGGCCTTCACAACATCCTCTGGCAAGGAGTTCCACAGGTTGACTCTGCATTGTGTGAAAAAATACTGTGAAAAAATACTTCCTTTTGTTTGTTTTAAACCTGCTGCCTTTTAAAGATTTGAACCCACTCCTCAATCCAGAGACCAGAACACCCACTTGAGAGCAAGACAGAGTCTTGCACCTTAGACCATTCTGACACTGTAAAACAGGTCACTGGAGTCCCTGTCCAATGCTCTATCTACTCAGCCATACAGTTTCTGGCCCATTGACATTCATTTTTAATACATCTTAGAATGCCAGGAAAATTTCAGACAACTAGAAGAGTGCTAATGTCATTCCAATTTTCAAAAAGAGTAAGTAAGATGACCAGGTAACTATAAGCTTTTGAGTTTGACATCAATACCAGTAAAAATAATTGAAAAGCTGAAATGATATTCAATGAAAAAAAATAAAGAATAGGATTATAATTAACACCAGCGAACATGGCTTCATGGAGAATAGAAAATAGATTATGTCAAACTTGATTTTATTTTTAGATGAGATTACAGGATTTGTTATTAAAGGTAACTGAATGGTTGGGATATCCTGAGGTTTTTGTAAGGCATTTGACTTAGTACTGCATGACATTCTAATTTAAAAATTAGCACGATGTGATATGAATAAAGCACCGCATTTGATGGAATAAGAGCTAACTAACAAACAGATCTCAAAAAATAGTTGTCAATGGCAATCATCACATGGGGGTGTTTCTAGTGGGGTTTTGCAGGGATCAGTGCTAAGTCTGATGGTATTCAACATTTTTGTCAAAGATGTGGAAGTAAATATAAAATCACTCTTACAATTTGCAGATGACAGAGATTGAAGGAATGGTAAATAAATGAGGACAGGAAAGTCATACAGAGGGATCTGGATCACTTGGTAACCTTAGCCTATGTAAACAAAATGCATTTGAATACAGCCAAAGGCAAAGTTATACATCTAAAAACAAGGAACACAGGCCATACCTACAGATTGAGGGAGTGTTTCCTAGAAAGCAGTGACTCTGATAAAGATTTATGGGTCATGTTGGACAAGCAACCCAACATGAACTCCAGTGTGATGTTGTGCCAAAAATGGGGTAGTGTAATCTTTGGATGTATAAACTGGGGAGTAGTAAGTAGGAGTAGGGCCTGGGAGGAGATTTTACTTCTATGCACAGCATTGGTGAGACTGATAATGGAGTACTGCATACAGTCTGGCATCAACATTTTTTAAAGAATATTAAGAAATTGGAGAGGCTACTGAAAAAAGCAACACACAAATATTTGCGGGCTGGAGAAAATGTTTTCTAGTGAGAGATTTTAGTGTGACCAGATGTCCCAATTTTATAGGGACGGTCCTGATATTTGGGGCTTTTTCTTATATAGTCGCCAATTATCCCCCACACCCTGTCCCAATTTTTCACACTTGCTATCTGGTCACCCTAAGAGTTTAGGTCAAATTTAGCAGCATTAGATCAATTTAACCCTGCACCCGTCCACACGACAAAGCCATTTTTGTCGACTTAAAGGGCTCTTAAAATTGATTTCTGTACTCCTTCCCGATGAGGGGATTAGCACTGAAATCATCCCTGCTGAGTCAAATTTGGGGTAATGTGGATGCAATTTGACGGTATTGGCCTTGGGAAGCTATCCCAGAGTGCTCCATTGTGACTGTTCTGGACAGCACTCTCAACTCAGATGCACTGGCCAGGTAGACAGGAAATGCCCCACAAACTTTTGAATTTCATTTCCTATTTGGCCAGCCCGGCAAACTGATCAGCACAGGTGACCATGCAGAGATCATCAGCAGAGGTGACCAAACAGCTCCAGCATGGACCAAACGGGAGGTATGGGATCTGATCGCTGTATGGGGAGATGAATCCGTGCTACCAGAACTCCGTTTCAAAAGATGAAATGCCAAAATATCTGAAAAAATCTCCAAGGGCATGAAGGACAGAGGCTATAACAGGGACCCGCAGCAATGCTGCGTGAAACTTCAGGAGCTCAGGCAAGCCTACCAAAAAAACAAAGATGCAAACGGCCGCTCCAGGTCAGACCCACAGACATGCCGCTTCTATGATGAGCTGCATGTAATTCTAGGGAGTGCTCCACCACTACCCCACCCCTGTTCATGGACTCCTGTAAGGGGGGAGTCTCATGCAACAGGGATGAGGATTTTGGGGACGAGGAAGATAATGATGATGAGGAGGAGGAGGGTAGCTCACAGCACGCAAGCGGAGAAACCACTTTCCCCGACAGCTAGGAACTGTTTATCACCCTGGAGCCAATACCTTTCCTACCCTCCCAAGGTGGGCTCACGGACCTTGAAGGCAGAGAAGGCACCTCTGGTGAGTGTACCTTTGTAAATATAATACAGGGTTTAAAAGCAAGCGTGTTTAATGATTAATTAACCCTGACGACTTGGGATGCATTCGCGGCCAGTACAGCTACTGGAATGCATTCAAGCAACATCCATTCTTTATCTCTCTGCGTTATTCTCAGGAGAGTGATATCATTCATGGTTACCTGGTTGAAATAGAGAAATTTCATTAAGGGGACATTCAGAGGTGGCCGTTCCTGCTGGGCTGTATGCCTGTGGCTGAAAAGAAATCATCCCCGCTGTTAGACACGCAATATGGGGAGGAGTGAAGCGATCATCCCGGGGGGAGGCAGGCGAGAGGGATTAGTTGGGTTTGTGCTGCACGTTAACCCGAAAACAGCAGCCCCTCCGAAAACCGGCAGGCCCTCAATAGAAGAGGCAAAATGCAAACTTGTACTGAAAGCACATGTGCTATGTAATGTTAACAGTTTGGTTCACCGTGAAAGAGTCTACCCATTGTTCTCTAAAATGTGTCTTTTTAAAGAATACTCTCCCTTTTTTCCCTCCCGTAGCTGCAAGTGTTTCAATGCTCCCCCTATCGTCTCCATCCCAGAGGCTAGCACAGCTAAGAAGGCAAAAAAAAACAAAAAACAACCCCCCCAAAAAAACACACTCGTGATGAAATGTTCTCTGAGCTCATACAGTCCTCCTGCACTGAAAGAGCTCAGCAGAATGCATGGAGGCAAACAATGGCAGAAGCCAGGAAAGCAGAAAATGAACGCAAGGACAGGAGGGACAAGCAAGAGGAAAGGTGGCGGGAGCAAGAGGAAAGGTGGTGGCAGCGTGATGAGAGGAGGCAGGATGCACTACTAAGGCTACTGAAGGATCAAACTGATATGCTCCGGTGTATGGTTGAGCTGCAGGAAAGGCAGCAGGAGCACAGACCACTGCTGCAGCCTCTGTGTAACCAACAGCCTTCCTCCCCAAGTTCCATTGCCTCCTCACCCAGATGCCCAAGAACATGGGGTGGGTGGGGAGCTCCGGGCACCCAATCATTCCACCCCAGAGGACTGCCCAAGCAACAGAAGGCTGGCCTTTAATAAGTTTTGAAGTGCAGTGTGGCCTTGTTCTTCCCTCCTCTACCACCCTACCCAGTGCTTCTCTCCACCCCCACCCTTCCTGGGCTACCTTGGCAGTTATCCCCCTATTTGTGTGATGAATTAATAAAGAATGCATGATTTTGAAACAATAATGATTTAATTGCCTCTGCAAGTGGTGATCAAAGTGGGGAGGTTGGTTGGCTTACAGGGAAGTAGAGTGAACCAAGGAGGCGGGTTAATATCAAGGAAAAACAATCAGAACTCTCACACCATAGCCTGGCCCGTCATGAAATTGGTTTTCAAAGCTTCTCTGATGTGCAGTATGCCCTGCTGTGCTCTTCTAATCGCCCTGGTGTCTGGCTGTGCGTAAATCAGCGGCCAGGCAATTTGCCTCAACTTCCCACCCTGCCATAAACATCTCCCCCTTACTCTCATAGATATTGTGGAGCACACAGCAAGCAGCAATAACAATCGGAATATTGGTTTTGTGGAGGTCTAACTGAGTCAGTAAACTGCACCAGCGCGCTTTTAAACGTCCAAATGCACATTCTACCACCATTCTGCACTTGCTCAGCCTATAGTTGAACTGCTCCTTACTGCTGTCCAGGGTGCCTGTGTACGGCTTCATGAGCCATGGCATTAAAGGGTAGATTGGGTCCCCAAGGATAACTATAGGTATTTCAACATCTCCAACAGTTATTTTCTGTTCTGGGAAATAAGTCCCTTCCTGCAGCTGTTCAAACAGACCAGAGGGCCTGAAGATGCAAGCATCATGTACCTTTCCCAGCCATCCCACGTTGATGTCGGTGAAATGTCCCTTGTGATCCACCAGTGCTTGCAGCACCATTGAAAAGTACCCCTTGCGGTTTATGTACTGTCTGCCAAGGTGGTCTGGTCCCAAGATATGCGTTCAGTCTATCACCCCACCACAGTTAGGGAATCCCATTGCAGCAAAGCCATCCACTATGACCTGCACATTTCCCAGAGTCACTAACCTTGGAAGCAGCAGCTCAGTGATTGCGTTGGCTACTTGGATCACAGCAGCCCCCACAGTAGATTTGCCCACTCCAAATTGATTCCCGACTGACCGGTAGCTGTCTGGCATTGCAAGCTTCCAGAGGGCTATCACCACTTGCTTGTGAACTGTGAGGACTGCTCTCAGCTTGGTATTCTTGTACTTCAGGACAGGGGAAAGCAAGTCACAAAGTTCCATGAAAGTGCCCTTATGCATGTGAAAGTTTCGCAGCCACTGGGAATCATCCCAGACCTGCAACACTATGCAGTCCCTCCAGTCTGAGCTTGTTTCCCAGGCCCAGAATCAGCGTTCCACAGCATGAGCCTGCCCCATTGCTACTTTGAGAGACACCTGTGTCCATGTCCTCATCACTCTCATCACCACGCTGCTGTTGCCTCCTTGCCTGCTTTTTCAGGTTCTGATTCTGAACATACTGAAGGATAATGTGTGAGGTGTTTACAATGCTCATAACTGCCACGGTGATCTGAGTGGGCTCCATGCTTGCCATGGTATGGTGTCTGCAGGAGAGCAGAGTTGCAGCAGAAATGGTGGTTGATAACGGATGCCACGAGAATAGATATTTATAGAGAATGATGAGAGGACCTGTGAGGTGGATTCATGAGAGCAGGAGAGCAGAGTTGCAGCGGAAGCGGGAGCCCATGACAGCCAACATGGAGAAATTCACTATCAATCAAGACAGGAGCAGGAGAGCAGAGTGGCAGCAGAAGCGGTGGCTGGAAGACCAGTTTTTCCAACCTATTGCACCATCTGAGGCCACAGCAGGAGAGCAGAGTGGCAGTGGAAGTGATCTTTCAATGACAATGGTTAGCAGTACTACTACACAATCTGCTGAAAGCAATATGGCACAAGCATGGAAAAAAAGGCGCAAAATGATTGTCTGTCATTGCTTTCATGGAGCGAGGGGCAACTGACGACATGTACCCAAAACCACCCGCGACAATGTTTTTGCCCCATCAGGCATTGGGAGCTCAACCCAGAATTCCAATGGGAGGTGGAGACTGCGAGAACTGTGGGATAACTACCCACAGTGCAACGCTCCGAAAGTCGATGCTAGCCTCCGTACTGTGGATGCACTCCGCCGACTTAATGAGCTTAGTGGGGACACACACAATCAACTGTATTGCTTCCTAAAAAATCGACTTCTATAAATTGAACCTAATTTCTTAGTGTAGACATAACCTGGAAGTTTAAGCCAGACAAATTAAAATTAGAAAATTGACTTTGTTTAAAAAAAACAAACAAACCCCACAGTGATGATAACGACTGGAACAAACTATGGACGTGATGGATTCTCCATCTGTTGATGTCTTCATATCAAGACTGGATGCCTTTCTGGAATATGTTGTTATGGATTGGGTTAGATGTTGTTCTTGGGTGTTGGGTTAAAGCCTTGTTGAAACTAATAGGTGTGTGTCACAGTTTCAGGGTAACTGCACTTGCATTCCCCTTCCATGTTCCCTTGAGGGCACACACTCTAAAGGTTTTAGACTCCCAGACATAACCTCTTTGGGGCAGAGACTCATGTCTCTCCTCCACCAGATAGGGAGGTTTAAGACTGCACAGGTCCATGTCTGACACTGTGATGTTCCCAGAAAACCAGACTGCCTAAACAGGTCAGCATCTGTGCTTTGCTTTCTCTCTAACTGTTAACAAGGCTTCTCCTATTTCTCTCCTCATGCTGTCGCTGATTCTCCTTCTCTCTTGTACTGATGCTGGCACTCCTGGTCTTTAAGCAGCTGGGGTTCCAGATGCAGCCAGTCTCTCTTTAGCTGCATCCTCTCTTGGCCTACCAGTAGATCTCTCATTAATCCCTGTTGCAGTGACACATTTGGTCTGTACAGAGCACAGATGTTCCTTTTTTCTCTCCAGGGAGCTGACTCCAAGATTTCCCTGGCCTGCTAGACTCTCAGCCAGTGGGCTGGATCTTCCCTGTGAACTTGGACCATTATTTCTCTTCTGGTTGTCAGGATACTGCAAGTTGACTGCCTGTATTTTTGTCCACTCCTCAGTGTTGAGCTAAATTTCTCTGTGAAATTCAAGCAGCTGATCTTACTTCAGCTCTTCATAATTCATTTTCCCTTGTCTCTCATTTCACTGTTCCTTTCTCCAAAAGACTGAAAATTTCTCTATGCTTTTCCCTTCTAATGTACTTTACTACTGCTGGTGCTTATGAGAATTCACGCTGTCCTAGATCCCATATATGCTGCCATCAAATATGTGACAGTTCAGGGTAACTGCACCTGCATTCTCCCTCTGTTGTCCACCAAGAGCACCCACTTAAAGCTTTCCAGCTACCAGCTGTCACCACTCTTGGACAGAGACCTGTACCTCACTCCCTCCTGACCAGGGTATTTCAAGGCTACACAGGTATTCCCTGTCTACACTGTGATATTCCCAGCAAACCAGACTCCCTAAATAGGCCAGCATCTGTGCATTGCTTTCTCTCCAGAGGCTATGAACAACATAATTGTCTTCAATTACAAGTTACCAGAGAGCTCTTTCTAAACAAGCACATTTATTCTTAGGGTGAAAGCATTAAAGAGAAAGCACATTAAAAAACACTAAAAGAACTTGCATGCATGCTAAAAAACTTACCATAAGTCATCTCATTCTAACCTCAGGTTCCGGTAGGTGTCATTCCTTCAAAACTCATAACTGGATTTTCCCCATGGTTACAAGTTCACAACCGTCTCAGAATCAAACAATCTGTTGGACACTTCATTTGTTTCTTTATACAGGTTAGACTTCTGATCTCCAGCCAACAGGTAAAATCAGCAAAGACCCTCTCCTTAAGGCATGATTTTTGAATAACTGGATGTAGAGAATTTGGAAACATTATTGTCCCAAAAATCCATTCTTGTCTGGCATGTTATTCAATATAATTTTTTGAACTTCAATTCCTCACATCTGTCAGATCACCACCTTGTGAGGTTCCATACAATTCCGGCCCACAATAATACACAAACCATTAATTTAATACAATGGATCACAAAGATACTTACACTTAATTCAATAAAGTCTTCCCAGGGATGTGGCAGTAGATTGCCATATCTGTCATAGTGTGAACATGCCCTTCCTTTAAGATACCTGTAAAAGACATTTAAGGGGCTCCACCTAAAGCAAGGACAATAAAGTCTGCCGAGAAATTAGCACCATGAAGATGGAAGGTTCCGTGAGGTATTGTTTGGCCAAATGTGTGAGAGAGAGAGACACGGGGAGAGAGTGAAGAGAAAGACACTAATGTAGCCTGGAGTGACACTAATGTAGCTCTGAGATAAAGATAAGAGAAAAAGCTTTTAGGGTCCAGAGTGTTGGCTGGAAAGGTGGGCTTGAAACAGCAAACAAAGGAAATGTCCCTTGCTATGTGATTTTGACTGTGTTCAGAAACAGGACTTTATACATTCTTTGTAAATAAACAAGATTTCACCAAAGATACCAGACTGTATCATTAATTTATACTCCTCTTTGGAACACCCGGAGTTCCTGGAACGCCCTGACCTTTGAGTAGCTGCTTAGGTCTAAAAGGATAACAATGTGTTTTAACTGAAACACAAGTTATGTTTTAGTCAAACACATGTTATTGGGCTCAATACAGGGGTAACAGGGTGAAATGTAATGGTCTTTTATATACAGATCAAACTAGACAATTGAATGATCTCCTTCAGTTCTACGGAATCTGTGAAAAACTGCAGATACGTAGATATAATTTGTCCACAAAATATATCTTTTGCTTTCAGTCATGCCCTCCTTTAAATCTATTACTATTGGATTGGGAGTTTCAGAGCTTGATTTTGGTTGCTTAGCAACATAATCAGCAGTTTCCTTATTGATGTTAGGGATGGCTAAACCTGGAATGGTCTTGTTTAGCTACATATCCAGAGTTTAAATGCGCATCCAAATTCACATGACATATTGGTGGGTGGACTAAGAGCAAACAATAGAAAAGAGGATTGTGGATAGGCTCAAGTATCATCTGGGTCAGAATAAAGCACTCAGAGTAATGGGAAATGCAGTGGGAGTAAGGCAGATAGGAAACTTTCTGGGACTGTAGGGAACCTGCACAGGTAGAGTAAACTTTGTGATGGGATGAGGTCTTCTTTAGGTTGGAAGAGAGCTTGCAAAAGATGTGGGAAATAGAATCAAGAAAAGTATGTGGTTGAAGCAGTTATTATTCTGAACCTCCTTAATTAACTCATCATTAATTAGCACCTGTAGCAGCTGCTGAACTTTGTTATTTATATGTTTGGGTGGTTACAGATAAATCAGATAAGGTGGAATTCAGTGGTTTATTCAGTAATTTATCCAGGTCTAATGTTCCATTTCAGGGGATAGATGTTTGATTTTAGTTTCAAAACCATTCTGAATTACTTCAGATCAATCTCTCAGTGTTTATATTTCCGTTTACACTGGCTGTGTTTTATATTTCCTGTTTTTGTTGTTAAGGAAATAGAATTAATCTTTTATTGTGACCCAAATTCTTCAGAGAACTAGAAGAGGGATAGGCCCTACACTGCACTTAATATTATTTAGCACCATAAATGGTTCTATGATTCAATAATTCCATTTTATTTCCAGTACAGCTTATCTTTACTGATTTCAGATCAGACAGGATATAACTTCTGGTACTGCTTGCATTGCCTTGTGAATACAGGGTCTTTACTCAGGTAAAACTCACACAATCCACACTGTGCAAGGAAAAATAGTAATACCAAAGCAATAACAGGGCAGAGAAATGTTAAGACAGCTCTTTAAAGTGGGTGGAAGGAATTCATAGCTGCACAAGATTAATTGCCTGTTGAGAGGGAAGTACACCCCGTACACCCAGAGCCCCCAAAGTGGCCATCTTGTAATTTCATGGCTGATAAAGCCTGAAGTAGAACGTAGATTCCACCCAGCACAACAACAAAATATGTCAGTCAAGTCCTCGGATGTGATGCGTGTGTTACCTTGATGTCCGAGCAGAGAATAAGTTGAAGCCTTGCTTACCATTCAAGCCTGCCTAATAGCCAGGGAGAGACTGAATGGGTCACACATCCCGAGACAGTGCTGAGAAAGAAGACAGAGCCAGCCCTGGAATTTGGAAGCACTGAGGTCACACCTGACCAGCACCCCGGAGCTGAGGGTTGACAATAAAATACATTTTATTTTATTTTTAAATAAGAAGGGATGCAGGTAATGGGCTCCTCCTTGGCGTTAAGGGAGGGAGAAGTCTGGTGAGTAGAGAGGGAAAGAGGTATCAAAGATACAGTTATCTTCTATCCTGTCCTAAATTGAAGAAATACTGTGGTATCTCACATATCTCTGTGTGGCAACTGTGGCTAAATAAGACTATTATTCTCAGACAAAATATATGTTGATTCATTCCTCATTGTGACAAAGTTCCTCCTCTACCTTCATGG
Source organism: Mauremys mutica (assembly GCF_020497125.1). Classification (NCBI taxonomy): domain Eukaryota; kingdom Metazoa; phylum Chordata; order Testudines; family Geoemydidae; genus Mauremys; species Mauremys mutica. Next base: position 187,399,754 of record NC_059073.1, on the reverse strand, counting down.
GTCCTGCACTTATTGGCAGATTTGCTCGCCTCAGAGACCTTCCCCTCCCGTGGAACCCACAGTGCGGGTCAACTCCTCCTGTGTCTGATCAGGAGTTGGGAGGTTTGGGGGGAACCCGGGCCCGCCCTCTACTCCGTGTTCCAGCCCAGGGCCCTGTGGATTGCAGCTGTCTATAGTGCCTCCTGTAACAGCTGCATGACAGCTATAACTCCCTGGGCTACTTCCCCATGGCCTCCTCCAAACACCTTCTTTATCCTCACCCCAGGACCTTCCTCCTGGTATCTGCTAATGCTTGTACTCCTCAGTCCTCCAGCAGCACACCCTCTCACTCTCAGCTCCTTGCGTCTCTTGCTCCCAGCTCCTCACATGCACACCACAAACTGAAGTGAGCTCCTTTTTAAACCCAGGTGCCCTGATTAGCCTGCGTTGATTGGCTGCAGGTGTTCTAATCAGCCTGTCTGCCTTAATTGGTTCTAGCAGGTTCCTGATTACTCTAGTGCAGCCCCTGCTCTGGTCACTCAGGGAACAGAAAACTACTCATCCAGTGACCAGTATATTTGCCCTCTACCAGACTCCTGTACCCCACTGGTCTGGGTCTGTCACATATCCCTCCACCCTGCTCAACACCAAGGGGTTGGGCAGCTTGGGACGCCAGACAGTGCATACATGACAAGACATCGGCATTGCCGTGATGGCTCCCTGCTCTATGTTGCACACGGAACTGGAAAGGTTGGAGCGATAAGAACCACCTGGTCACTCTTGTGTTCTTCTCCTTGTTCCTCTGCATCCATTGAAGAGGGGCATAGTCGGTCACGAGGACAAATCTGCGCCCGAGCAAGTAGTAGCGCAATGCTTCTATGGCCCATTTTATGGCAAGGCACTCCCTCTCCACCACTGCATATTTTTGTTCCCTCGGAAGAAGTTTCCTACTGAGGTAGATAATTGAGTGTTCCTCCTCCCCGACCGTCTGTGATAGAACAGTCCCCAACCCCACGTCTGATGCATCAGTCTGCAGGATAAATTCCTTGGTGAAATCAGTACGGGGTTACTGCAGAGGGCAGTCCATGGGTCTGTCAATGCTTCCTCTGCTGCGTCAGACAATCTCATCAGATCAGGTCCACGGGCTTTCACTAGGTCTGTCAGGGGGCTTGCCCTTGTGGCAAAATGGGGGATAAATTGTCGGTAATACCCCACTACACCTAGGAATGCCCAGACTTGTTTCTTGCAACTTGGTTTGGGTCAATTTTGGATGGCCTCCAACTTGTTCACTTGGGGTTTTACCAGACCTTTTCCCACAATGTAGCCAAGATATTTGACCTCTGTAAACCCTACAGCACACTTGGCAGGGTTCGCTGTAAGGCCAGCTTGCCTGAAGGTACCGAGGACTGCCTCCACCTTCTCTAGGTGGGTTTCCCAGTCTGAGGTATGAATGACCACATCGTCCAAGTAGGCAGCAGCATAACTGTTATGCGGGCATAATAGCTTGTCCATGAGGCGCTGGAAGGTAGCTGGGGCCCCATGTAGTCCAAAAGGGAGGACAGTATATTGAAAAAGACCCTCTGGTGTAGAGAACACAGTATTTTCCTTTGCGTCTTACGCAAGGGGAATCTGCCAGTACCCCTTTGTCAAGTCTAGGGTAGTCAAGTACCGGGCATTTCCCAGACGGTCCACTAGCTCATCAATGCGAGGTATAGGGTACGCGTCGAACTGGGATACTTCGTTTAGTCGCCGGAAGTCATTGCAAAACCTTGTGGTGCCATCAGGATTGGGCACTAGCACGATTGGGCTGGACCACTGACTGTGGGATTCTTTGATGATCCCCAACTCCAGCATTTTTTTTACTTCTGCTTTTGTTTCCTCCCTTTTGGCCGCTGGCACCTGATACGGCCTCATTGTTATTCTGGCCCCAGAGTTCATGACGATGTAGTGATATGTCTCGGTTGTTCGACCCGGTTTTGTCGAGAACACATCTTGGTTCTGGAAGATCATCTCAGACACCTCATTCTTCTGGTCTGGTGTTAAATTGGAGGACACTCTCACCTGTTTGGAAGGCTTGTTTTCCTGGGTTAGGTCTTTTCGGACAGTTGTGCATGCTTCTTGTGCATGCCAGGGTTTCAGAAGGTTGATGTGATAAATCTGTTCTTGTTTTCAGCGTCCTGGCTGCCACACCTTGTAGGTTACTTCTCCCACGGGTTCAACCACCTCATAGGGCCCCTGCCATTGGTCCAGAAGCTTGCTTTCTGCCATGGGTACCAACACTATCACACGATCCCTTGGTTGGAACTGTCGGACTTTTGCCTGGCGATTGCAATGGGTTCTTTGGGCCTCCTGTGCCTTTTCCAAATGTTCCCGTACAATAGGGGTGACCCGGGCTATCCGGTCTCGCATTGTATTGTTGCATCGCAAGAGCAGGAACGAAGTCCAAGCAGAGAGAGAGTGTGTGTGTAAGCAGCCATCTTTATTCATTCCCAGCATGCTCTTATATACAACATGATAAGCAATCACAATTGCTAATTAGTTAATTAAACCCACACAGCCGCAGCTGTAACTCATAGGGTAATTATCATTCTACACACCTGTCTACCTATTCACAATTAGCTGGCCAATGAGAACAAGCCCAAAGCCAGCCCTTCACTCACAATTCTCAATCCAGAAGCCTTCAGCATCTCACATTCAATCCCACATTGTATTACATGTTCTATTATATTTCTCCCCTCATTGGGTTCCTCTTCCCAGACCTCTTTGGTGATATCTACTATGCCACAGGGGTGACGCCCGTATAATAACTCGAAGAGGGAAAACCCAGTTGAGGCATGAGGTATCTCCCGGATAGCGAACATAAGGTAGGGTAGTAGGGTGTCCTAATCCTTCCCGTCCTGACTTACCACCTTCCTTATCATAGCCTTGAGGGTTCAGTTAAACCTTTCTACCAACCCATCAGTCTGTGGATGGTAAACTGAAGTTCTCAGGGTATGTATATGGAGCAGCGTACGGAGATCCTTCATTAGCTTTGACATAAAGGGGGTACCTTGGTCTGTTAATATCTCCTTTGGTACCCCCACTCAGGCAAAGATCGCCACCAGCTCTTTGGCTATTGTTTTAGAGGCTGTGTTCCGTAGAGGGGCGGCTTCTGGGTAGCAAGTAGCATAGTCCAAAACAACAAGTATATACTGGTGGCCACGAGCCGTCTTCTCCAGGGGTCCCACTAGGTCCATGGCTATTCGCTCCAAGGGGACCTCTATGATGGGAAGGTACTAAAGGTGCCCTCAGGTGGGGACGGGGACTGTGCAGCTGACACTCTGGGCAGGACGCACAGTACCTCCGCACTTCTTCATGTACTCCGGTCCAGAAGAATCGTCGCAGGACCCTTGCCAGGGTCTTTTCTACCCCCAAATGCCCCCCAAAAAGATGACTATGGGCAAGTCTTAATACAGCATTCTGGTGTTTTTGAGGTACTAGGATCTGCTGTACCTTCTGCCCCTGTACTGGTGCAACCCGGTATAAGAGATTCTTCTTCATTATGAAGTAGGGTCCTGGTCCCTGGGTTTCCCCTTCCATGGGGACCCCATTTATTTCGGTCACCTCCTTCCTAATGTTGTCGTACCTTGGGTCTTCAGCCTGGTTCCATCCAAAATTTCCTCTCCATGGGCTAATCTGCCGAAGATCTAGGGGCCCAGTTTCTGTTGCCTCTACTGGTCCAGAGGCCTTAGGTTGTGGGTCAGACGTGGGTGCTTCTCCCTCCTGGGTGGCCTCCTTTTCAGCTGCTCGGGTCTACCTACCTACGAGAGCGACCCTCTGGCTTTGTGTCAGTATTCGGGTTCCCAAGGCCTTAGCTACCCTCCTTTCCCTTTTTGACTTTCTACCCTGTCTGGGACTGGAAAACAAATCTGGGGATATTTCAGAGAAGACTGGGGGTTGACAGTCTACTGTGGATGCCTCACTAACTTCAGGATTCCCCTCTTTCTCCAATCCTCCTACTGGGAGTAAGTCTCCAAACCCTGGGAAGTCCCGCCCTATGAGCACCGGGTATGGGAGTTTAGGGACTCCTTGTTGGTTTTTTCAGTTTCTCAGAGCCTCTTTGACAGAGCCTCTCTATTTTAAATAGTAATTTCAAACTAGATATATATGGTACTTTGCTTCTGGAGAGACAAATATCTGGCTGATACAAAGAAAACTGTGTAGGGGTTTGAAATTAGAATCTCAACAAACCTTTATTGCAGGGCACCATTTAAAAAGCTCCTATTTCACCAAAGCCAGAACACTCTTAGCCCTGGTCTACACTACGAATTTAGGTCGAATTTAGCAGCATTAGATTGATTTAACCCTACACCTGTCCACACAACGAAGCCATTTTTGTCGACATAAAGGGCTCTTAAAATCGATTTCTGTACTCCTCCTTGATGAGGGGATTAGCACTGAAATCGACCCTGCTGGGTCGAATTTGGGGTAGTGTGGACGCAATTCGAAGGTATTGGCCAACGGGAGCTATCCCAGAGTGTTCCATTGTGACTGCTCTGGACAGCACTCTCAACTCGGATGCACTGGCCAGGTAAACAGGAAAAGTCCCACAAACTTTTGAATTTCATTTCCTGATTGGCCAGCGTGACGAGCTGATCAGCACAGATGACCATGCAGAGCTCATCAGCAGAAATGACCATGGAGTCCCAGAATCACAAAAAGAGCTCCAGCATGGACCGAATGGGAGGTACTGGATCTGATCGCTGTATAGGGAGATGAATCCGTGCTATCTGAACTCCGTTCCAAAAGAAGAAATGCCGGAATATTTGAAAAAATCTCCACGGGCATGAAGGACAGAGGTTATAACAGGGACCTGCAGCAGTGCCACGTGAAGCCTACCAAAGAACCAGAGAGGCAAACGGCTGCTCCAGGTCAGAGCCCCAGACATGCCGCTTCTATGATGAGCTGCATGCCAGTCTAGGGGGTTCCCCTACAACTACCCCCACCCCTGTGTTTCCCTCCTGGGCTATCTTGGCAGTTATCCCCCCGTTTGTGTGATGAATTAATAAAGAATGCATGAATTTGAAACAGTGACTTTATTGCCTCTGCAAGTGGAGATCAAAGGGGAAGGGGAGGGCGGTTGGCTTACAGGGAAGTAGAGTGAACCAAGGGGGCAGTTATCCTCAAGGAGAAACAAACAGAACCTTCACAGCATAGCCTGGCCAGTCATGTGCTCTTCTAACCGCCCTGGTGTCTGGCTGCACGTAATTAGTGGCCAGGCAATTTGCCTCAACCTCCCCACCCTGCCATAAACATCTCCCCCTTACTCTCACAGAAATTGTGGAGCACACAGCAAGCAGTAATAATGATAGGAATATTGGTTTCGCTGAGGTCTATCAGAATAACTAAACTGTGCCAGTGAGCTTTTAAACGTCCAAAGGCACATTCTACCACCATTCTGCACTTGCTCAGCCTTTAGTTGAACTGTTCCTTACTACTGTCCAGGCTTCATGAGCCATGGGAGGAAGGGGTAGGCAGGGGTAGATGCGACCGCATGGTGCTGCTGACTGGGAGAGCAGCCTGAGGCAGAAGCCTCCAGCTGGCATGATATTCCAGGCAAGACTGAATCTCCATTAGATTAAATTTAAAGAAGAGAATGACCTGGAGTCATTCCCATTTTTGTCCAGGCGCCCCCGAACTACCTCACCAAGGCTGGCCAGGAGCACCCATGTCTGCCCAGCCACCCCCGACCAACCTAACCAAGGTCGGCCAGGAGCACCCACGGGACGCCGATGACAGCTAGCAGTCATATTGCACTGTCTGCCGTCTGCAAGGCAAGGGAAGGGAATGCTGCTGTGTAGCACTGCAGTACTGCGTCTGCCAGCAGCACCCAGGAGACATACGGAGACATATGGAGACAGTGAGCTGAGCGGGCTCCACGCTTGCTGTGGTATGTCATCTGCATGGGTAACTGCGGGAACTGTGGGATAGCTACCGCAGTGCAATGCTCCAAAAGTCGACGCTAGCCTCAGTACTGTGGACGCACTCCGCCGACTGAATGCACTTAGTGGGGACACACACACAATCGACTATATTAAATCGATTTCTAAAAAATTGACTTCTATTAAATCGACCTAATTTTGTAGTGTAGACATACCCTTACTGTAATACCTAAAAAAAAAATTATCTAAGGTCTTGAGATATATTTGATTTCAAAGGAATGTAATATCACTTGGTTAATACTTTTCATTGTGTTATCACACTTTATACTATTTAAGATAAAATCTGATTGGGAAATTCAATTATCCTCAACATTACTAGACAGAGAAGGTAAAAATGTCATTAGTGAAGCAGAAAAAGCAGAAGAGCATAATAAATATTTCTGTTCTTGATTTCAGAAGAAACTGGATGATATATTCACATTTTAAAGAGATAATGAAATATTTTCTATTCCAACAGCAACTAGACAGGATTGAAACAGCAACTACTAAAATTGAATATTTTTAAATCTGATAACTTGCATCCATGAGCTTTGAAAAGAATTGACCAAAAAGATCTCTGAAGCATGTTTTTGTTTGTTAACAAATCTTGAAATACTGGAGAAGTTTGAGAAAAAACAGAAAAAAAAAACCAACTAATGTGTCAATAATCTCCCCTCCCCCTGCAAAAGGGGGGTAAACAGGAAGACTTGGGTAACTATAGGCTGATTAGCTTGACAACAATGGCAAGGGAAACCATAAAAGGCTAATATGTGATACAATCCAGATAGGTTTAAAGGATGGTATCATAAGTAATGCCACTCATGTGATTTTATAAAACAAAGATCTTGTCAAGCAAAATTGATCATCATTTTATGAGGTTATAAATTTGGTTCATAAAGGTAACTGTTACAATGTCCATAGACTTCTGATTCAAAATTAGGGAAATACAAAATCAATGTAGCCTATACTAAATAGATTTTAAAAATGGCCAACTGACAGATGTAAAAACATAATTGTAAAAGAGGACTCATCATCTATTGGGCATCCCAGTATTATTCAATATCTTTATAAATGACTTGGTATAAAACACAAAATCATTGCTGGTAAAGTTTGCAGAGAACACAAACACTGATGGAACACTAAATAATGATACCATTCAGTTATAAAAGACTGGCCTGAATGCCTTGGTATGCTGGACTAATTTGAACAAGATGTGTTTTAATCCAGACAAATGCAACATCATACATCTAGGAACAGAAAGCTAGATTCAAAAAAGGGACGTAAGTACCCAACTGCCATTTTAGGTGCCTAAATACCAGAATTAAGCCCCACTGGGATTCATAAAACCTCTGCTCAGCTGCTGCCAAACCTTGTAGTTGCCTAAATTCACCAGGTTCCTACATTTTTTGCAGTAGTTACCTGGGCACCAATGTTTGAACCTCTGAGTATGTGCACTGCTGCCTCACTCTACTCCGGATGCCTAGCCCACAGTGAGAATCATGAACTGGGGGAAGAGCGGTGTTCCTCCACCTAACTCACCAGCAGAGCCCAATCCAGTGTGGTCTGAGCACACCTACCTCCACACAAAACAAATGAGGGGGGAAGGGAAAGAGGAGGAACTCCTTCATAACTTTTAGCCCAGTGATTAGAGTACTCACTTGTGATGTTGGAGACCTCTGGTTCAAGTCCCCACATTGCCTGATGCCAGGCTGGATTTGAACAGGGATCTGTTACCTCTCAGCTGAGTGCTCTAACCACTGGGATAGAGAATAGTCTAATGTGGGTCTTTCTCAATATCTCCTAGTGAAGTTATATCACTTTAATTAAATATTAATTAGACCAGAAAGAGTGAGAATGACTCTGTAGCCCAGTGGTTGGGGCTCTCAGCTGAAAGGTGGCAGACCCCTGTTCAAAACCCTTTGCCTCATTGGACAGAGGGGTGACATTATAGGTTTGTGCTCTAACCACCTCCTTCTTTCATCCCCTCCATCCCTGGCTCATTTCAAGAAATGACTTATGTCTCTATCTCCAGGAGAGGTTTCACAGCTGAGAATCCCAAACAGAGGGAGGCACTACCCACCAGCCAGAATGGAGGCACTAAACTCCCTTAGAGGTGCAGGGTTTTGGCACACATTTCTGACTCTGGCATCTCCCATTGGCTAGCTTAGGCAGGGAGATACCCAATGTGCTGGCTTTTGTGAATCCCATTCTAAGGCACCTATCTCCCTCCAGTAATTGTATAGGAAGCCTGACCACTTAACTCATGTTTTGTGAGTCCAAGTGATCTTCTAGGCACCTACAAATTAGGCACTGTGATGCTCAGCATCACAACACATAAGTTCCTTTGTACATATAGCCTGAAGAATGTAGGTCACATTTCCAGGACTGTATGTTGGAAAGCAGTGGCTCAGAGAAGTGACTCAGGGCTGATGGCAGATAATCAATATAACCAGCTGAATTATGCCATGTGATGGTATGCTGAACAAATACAGTCCTTGGACCATTATTGAAATATTGTAGCAAGTTCCGGTGTTCCCACCTTTAAAAGGATCTTGACAAATTGGAAAGGCATCAAAGAAGAACTACAAGAGTGAGGTGAGGTCTGTCTAACAGCGAGAAACATATATTTAGCCTCTTTTGTTTATCCAAGAGAAGGTTAAGAGGTCACTTAATCACATCTATATGTATCTACAGTGGTGGCCGACCTGCGGCCCATTGGCCACATGCAGCCCATCAGGGTAATCTGATTGCAGGCCATGAGACATTTTGCTGACATTGACCGTCCGCAGGCACGACACTCCACAGCTCCCAGTGGCCATGGTTCTCTGTTCCCAACCACTGGGAGCTGTGGGAAGCGGTGGCCAGCAAGTCCCTGCGGCCCACTACTTTTTGTTTACATTTACAGACCTTCCGTTTACATTTGCATGGTCGCTCGCAGCTCCCAGTGGCCGTGGTTCTCCATTCCCAACTAATGGAAGCTGCGGGAAGTGGTGGGGACATTCCCGCATGCGGCCGCAGGTTGCCCACAACTCTTTTAGGAGGTTAGTGAAAAATGAATCCACATATGGAACACCAGAAACATATTACTTCAAACATTCTATTTTCCCTTTTGTTGCTAATAACAAAAACTGCACCCCAAGTCCAGCAGCTCCCATGTCTGGCATCCCAGGAGGTCACCTGCCCTTAAATCTGGCCATGATTAAACCATTTACTTATGGATGCAGTGGACTCTCTGTCACTTGAAGTCTTTACATCAAGTCTAAAAGATATGCCATAGCACAACAAGAAGTTATGGGCCTGATTCAAGAACTACTGGGTGAAATTCTATGGCCTATGTTATGCTGGAGGTCAGACTAAATTATCAAAATGTTTCCTTCTAGCTTTAAAATCTGTGAATTTAAAAAAACAAAACAAACAAACAAAAAAACCCGATTTGTCTGTACTATTTTATGAAACTCTCAAAAACAGATGAACTAATTGATCTGAGTTTCAGCCACCCAAAACATGTATTTTAAAGAGATCATGTTCACTTGAAATGCTGACATAACAATAACTACAGTGTAACAGGTGCTGCTATAATTGACAGCACATTCTGAATGACTGATTACACACTTTAGAGAAATGTTATTTCCCATTAAATAGACAAAATGGTGAGGTAATATATTTTATTGGCCCAACTTCTGTTGGTGAGAGCAACAAGCTTTCAAGCAACATAGAGCTCTTCTTCAGGTCTGGGAAAGGTAAAGGTAAAGGTCTGAAAAAGGTACTTTCCATTATAATTTTCACAGATCTCAGTAAAGTAACCATTTGGGTTAAAATTACAGGATGTGCTGATTTTAATTTACTCCTAAGTCTCCTCCTGGGACTGCCCCTTTTATCCCTCATCATGCAGTGATATTTTACTTTGGATTTTATCTTAACACATAATGTTTCATTTCTGAAAAGCTGTAGTTGAATGGGGGAAAGAAAAAAGCTGTAATCCTTTGTCTCTGAAATTATGATGTGTCAGGCATTTGGATTTTTTTGCAACACACTAAATACTACTTTCAAAGACTTGGAAGGCTGAGTGTATGGTATTAATCTATTTGTCTTTAATAATTCATAGTGAAATGTAAGATTTGCACAAAAGATTTCTTACAGCTAGGTTGTAAATTACTATAAGTGATGAGGCCTGATTGATTCTGCAGAAGTCTTACTTCAGTGTTAAGAAAGGCCTAATCTATTTCAAGGTGGGTTTTTTTTTGTTTGTTGGTTGGTTTTATTTTGTTTGTTGGTTTTGTTTTGTTTGCTTTTAGTTTCTTATATACTCCAGAGACCTTCCCTGACTAGCCTCACCAAACAACAGCTTATTATCATAGTTACTCCAAATTTAGGTATAGAAACAAATTTTACTTCCAGCATGCATCTTTTTCCGTTTGTCTCTCTAGGGTGCCCATTATTACAATGACTGAATATCATATACGGGAATTTAAGCTTTGCATGAAGATGTCCTTAGGGGACTCAATAGTCTCTTCTGCTCTTTCCATTTCCATCTTTGTTGTTTTAAATTGAGTTTGGCCTACGCAGGTGTCCTGTCTTTTAAAAATCTTATTTGCCCAGCTGAATCCAGAAGCATCTGTTTTTTATTCAGTAAAGTTTCAAGTTTAATTAAAAAACAATTTCTGTTTTTTCATGATCCAAACACTATGCCCTGCCAGATGGAAAAAGTCACTCTAGACCATGAACAAACAGACTCAAGTGAAGGCAGAAGCAACAGCAAAAATACGCTGCAGATCATCTTATACTAGTTTAAATGCAAAGTAACTCTATTTAATTAAATGGACTCATTCCTGTACAACTAAGGGCAGAATTTGTCCCTAATAAAAGCCTTTTTGATCCAATATTTATAGCATTTAATCATGATTCTCCTATTCTTTATTATTCCCCACTTCCTTTCTCTTGTCATTGGATTTTAATATTAATCTGACCAGCAACTATTGGCAAAATTTTTGTTCTGGATGATGTTTGTGCTAGTTAATGGTAGGGTTTATGACCAAAGACAAATTGCACTGAGTAACACCAAATTATTCTAAAGGGATACTGATTACAGACTTTACTCACCCCTAAAGATGTGAAATAACATTTATAATAACCATTACTTTACAAATTTTAATATTTTTTCATCAAATAATGTGTCATTTAAAAAAAATGCCATTTCTACTCACCACAACAAACACACCTATCCTCTCAGTAATCTTCTCTCTAAAAATCCAACTTGTGCCAATGAGTGGTAATTCCAGTCTTTTGACTGTTAAGGAAAAGTTTGAGCCATTTGGTTTTGCCGGTTGTTATTGTCACTTTGATATACTCTGGAACAAGCACTGTGAAAAGCATGTTATTTAACACTGTTTGCTCATTTTTTACAATGTCTGTATTTATCTAGTGCTTGTCTGTCTGCAACAGAGTTCCTACAATATGTGCAATACATTTATCTTGTTGTGATATGTCCTCAATATGTTAGCATTATTATTTACATTATTTTGGAGCCATGGGAACTGATTGCAACTGAATTTCCGTCATACGCCTGATTTTGTTTCACCTAGAAAATAAGGAATATACAAAGCTGGAAGGTTCGGTCAGGGTCTGAGGTAGAATTTTTCAACAGTATTTCTAGTAGGCGAGACAAGGGGGTTCTGTCCCTCAGCACCATAAGAACAGAAGTGTTCACCAAATTCCAGAAAGACTTCAACTTTTTGCCTCTTTGTAGCTAAACAAAGCAAAGTGTAGAAGGAAGGAGAGAGCTAAAACTTAGTTTACTGGATTCATCTAATCAAAATCTAGTGCACAGGACCAAAGATTAGGTGATTAGACTCTCTGATAAGACAATTATCAGGGTAATAGAAACAACAGAACTGGCTACTCTTGGAGCTTGCTAATTTGGTCTAATTGGCATTTCCAGAGTCACAAGAGGGAAAAAGGAGAATGTAACTAGAGGGAGGGAAGTTGTCCTCCTGCACAGTGGGAGGCATGCCCCATGCTCTTCTGAATCCCTCCCAATATCAGTGTTCCCATCAAAGTCTCTGCACCCCCAATGACATCTCTTCAGATCCACAGGAAGGGATCCCTGCTCCAGCAGACCTTAGGAGTGCTGCAGAGCACTGAAGGAGCAGGAAAGGGGCTAGAGAGAGCAAAGGAATTAGGTGGAGGTTTGGGAGTCACTCGCCACCATTTTCTGTGGACCTTTTGGGTATGTCTATGCTGCAATTAAAAACCCACGGTGGGCCTGTGCCAGCTGACTTGGGCTTGTGGCTTGTGGAGCCCAGGCTCTAGGATCCAGAACTTGAACTGCAATTTAACAGTCCCTTAGCCCAAATCCCAAGAGCCTGAGTTAACTGGATGGGCCAGCCGCAGTGTCTAATTGCAGTGAAGACATAACCTTTTTGAGAAGCAGAAGTGGAAAACCTTTAGTTAATCTCAGTAGGCTCCTCAACCCCCATTTTTCCAGTGAGCCTTACGATGCTTATTCAGTGCTCCACTGTGAGCCTTACGTTCATTGGGGACCATCCCAACCCCTGTGAACCTTAGTAGGATGTTTAGTTCCCCAGCACCCTATTCTGGCTCAGTGCAAGCTGATGAGTCTATTTTAACTCAGTAGCATCCTCAGAACCTACTAAAGTTGTCAGGGAATGATGTAGAGGGACCTAATAAGCCTATTTAAGCTACAGGAGGGGCTCTAATTAGCTTCCTAAATCTTAGACCGAGACCTGGGGGGGACACACTGTCAAGACCATTCTGAGACTCATGTTTGGGGAGGGAAGCCCCTAATGAGCCTACTAAGTTGAAAAAAAAATGTACATCACAGAAGATATTTTTTCTGACCCTGCTACATTATATATTAGTAATGGGACCATGTGTCACTATATGATTGAACAGTGTCTAGGACATTTGTGGGTCCTAACATAACATAAATAGTAAATAATCAAGAGGTCACTACTGACTTTAGTGGTATTACTCCTGATTGACAACAGCATGAGAACAAAATCAGGCTTTATTTGTATTAAGCTTTTCCCTATTGCAGTTGCATTAGTATATTTTTTATGCTGGAGTGGTTCATAAGCTAAGATTTTTGTAGCATTATAGATGCAGGATGCTTTCAGTATAAATTAAAGAGTGTCTCCAAACTATTAGTTGTTCTCTGACTTTAAATATAATCTGTGGTTCATGATATTCTTTTTGTGACAATGTTTATCTTGACGGCCTTATTTCTGCTTTTATTATCCTTATTTTCCTCTTTGTGTTTATATAGATTAATCAAGTGAATTCATCAAGGTTATATGAGGAGGACTCTAGATGGATGTAACACAATGCTGCATTGTTTCCCTTTCCACAATCAATCAAAGGAAGAATGAATTTGTTCATTTCCATTAAGCTATATGAAGTGCCACTTATTTTTAGTTTTATAAGTGACAACTCAGGATGTATAGGCTTTACTGGGGTATACTATTTAATGTAGGTCAAGGTAATTCTTGTCACTGAATAAGGTAGATCAGCTAGTGCGCTTTGGACTCTGTGCATCATAAACAAGTGAGGGTTGCAAGTCTGCACATTATGCACTAGACTGTGTAACCCTTGCGCACACTGGGGAGTTCATGTTTATGGGGGTAGTCACACTCATATAAGAAGTGCGACTATTTATATGATTGTGCAACATTACTCACATGAAAAATCCAGTCATATATTTGTATTCTCAACTGGTCACTCATGTTAAAATATTAAAATGCAATAAAAAGTAAAGGGGGGGAATAAAAGGGTTTTTTAGCCTCTTAATATGCCATTGAGGTGCTCCCATAGACCTGTAGTGTAATTTTGCCACAATCTCATGTCATAATTGAATTGTAATGGCGTCTCCAGATAAGATGAAGTAATCAGCAGAAGGCACTTTGAGTGAGGGGACTGATTTAGTCCTGTTGAAAAAAAAAACAAAAAAAAACAGGTGGACAGTAGCCATCAGAGAGAGATGTAGGTCAGATATATTAAGACATTTAAGCGTGTACTGTGTGATATTTGCAGAGTGCTAAAGTTGAAGGATTTCTCTCTCTCTCTCTATCAGACTGTGGGTTTAGATGAATCTCTACCATGCTACTGCTCACAATGGGAAGTAGTGAAAAATAAAAGTCTTACCTTTCAAATGTAGGAAACCAGGAGCAAACAAGGAAGTTATTTTTACACAAGTGTTAATACACATATGGTTAAGTCTGAAAACCTTTCTTCTGTGCTCCAAGCACAAGTTCACTTCAACCGTCTCAGCACTCTAGGCCCTCACCCTTAGGAAAGCCCACAAGCATGGCTCTACTTGGAAGCCCTACAGTGCTTGAAACTGAGATGACTCATCTCACGTGTCATAGGGCTTTAGAAGCATAATATGCCCTATGAAGCAGAAGTGTGACATGACCAGTAATAGTGGAGGGTGGGGGGCAGAGGGAAAGGTGTCAACAGAGAAGTTACCAGACTTGCTAGTAACTTTTTACCTTCAAAGGGATGGGGGTAGGGCCACATTAGGACAGACAAATGATGCAAGTATAGTAACTATGTAAAGGTAGCATCTTTTTACTCAATAGATGTACCTGGTTTAGGGACAAAAAATGTTTTTACTCCTTTTAGGTCTGAAGAACCAAGCCAGCTAGGAGAACCTGAGCTGTAGTCTCAATTTTGGATCATCAGTAGGTTTGTTTCTTAAATTCCAGTCAGAGAGTCAATTTATTTAAAATAATGGGGCAGGTGCGGGGTTGGCACAGTTATCACTGAGGGCCTAGCTGAAGACTGGAAAGTTGTTGAGTAAAAGCCTCGGTAGGAGTGGAGAGAAGGGGAGGCTGGCAACTAGACTAGCTGACAATATGCATTGGGAGTTGGAAAGATGTTGGGAATTGGGTTTAGGTTTAGCCCTGAATGTTGCAATGAGTTCCATGCAGATAGGCCCCTGCACATGTATTTGGTCTCACTGCCTTCAATGGGGATCAGATCCCCCTCCACAGGCATCTCATTATCAAGCTGGGAAAATGTAATGGGAGTGAAAAGGACCTTTGAAGACTAAATTGGTGAGACCAGAATATGGAGCAGACTGAGGAATTAAGGCTGAAAGGGTAATCAAGGTTCTTTTTTTTTTAACTGAAAACAAACCTGGATGAATATACACATACAAATATATAGAGATACCTGAATGAAGGAGGAATGGGTGAGCTGGCTCAGGAAACATAAAAAATCTGTCCCAAACCTTTGCCATCCACTGATGCAGACATAGAATTTTTTACTTTTTGGTACAAACTGTGCTGCAAATAATACTTCTTGTTTTCATTTTATATAAATATCTATACATAGATATAGGTGTAGACATATAAATGAACACAAATACATTTTCTAAAAAAGTATGATTGTATTTTCATTCAGAGTTCTTTTGAAATTCATGATGTTACATTTTGCTCACTTACTGGTTTCACTGTGTCCTTTACTAAATGTTGTATGTGTAGTTTACAGATCAATTAAATAGTATATCTGTGTCCTGTGGCTGGTAAATATCTTCAGGTTTATATGTATGTCACATTTTTGCTCATCTACTTCATGCATCTTTACTGCCATCATTAATTATAAAATTGTTTTTAAATGACAGTAATGTTATACAGATGCCAATAAACTTCACTGCCAATGTTTAATTGTATCATAAAACTAAGCATGTCAGAAAGTTGAGGAATTTTCATAATAAAAAACTCTTAGAATTATAGTTCAGAATCTTACTTCAATTAATGTAATTACATCTAGTAGTAGCTTTTAGAAATACTGTACCTCAGCTGAAAGAAGATCTTAATCTAAATTTAAAAATCCTGGAGATAATATTACAAATGCATTAAAACCTAAACAACAGCTTATACTTATTCTTATACATCGTGGCTCCAATAGTAGAACTGGTTTTCATTTTTGGCCCAAAGCTTGTAGTGATTCTATATGCTTTTACTGTGTTTCTACTTTGCTGGACCTCATTCACTGGACATTGATACTGGACCTGGTATGTTAGCAGCATAAGTTCCTTCAGGCACAGATATTGAACAGCATATGTGGTACTTGTACGAGATAGATTATTGCAATGTGTGAAATATTTCTTTTTCACTCACGAGAAAAATAATTAATGGTGAAATGTACCCTTGTGCAGCAAGGCAGAACAGGCCTATGAACTGTGTAATTCCACTTAAATCCCAAGACCTATGTCTTGCTTAAGTGGGCTGTAGTGAAACTTAAGTCATGCATAGGCTTTAGAGTTTAAGTGGGATTTAGTTAGTGCAACTTCATTCTAATGACCCGATCTTGGGAGGTGTTCAACACTCCAGTTCCCACTGCAGTCAGATGGAAATTGCTGGTACTCAGCAACTCTCAGAATCTGGCTCTAGGTGTTCCACTGGACCTACATTATGTTCTCTAGTAATTAAAGATCTGGAATGTTATCATTATGTTATTACAGATTATCAAATGTTGCACACAGGTGAAGTGAATTCAGAGATGAAGAGCCCAGTCATCAATTATCACAATTAAATACGGCACAAATATTCCCAAACAGCCCCACAGTATGGAGGCAAATAACCCAACTTCTACAAATCACCATGACAAACTATCCTCACTCATGTCAGGGTATAGAACCTGTTTTAACTTGTCTGCTGCAGGCAGTTGTTTGACTAACTTGGGTTCCAGGCCTCTAAGGGTATGTCTACACAACAATTAAATATCCCCAGCTGGCCTAAGTCAGCTGACTCAGGCTGCAAAGCTGAAAATTTGCTGTGTAGACATTTGGGCTTGGGGTGCAGCCCAAGCTCTGGGACCCCATGATGGGGGAGGGTCCCAGAGCCCAGGCCCCAGGCTGACCCTGAATGTCTACACATCAATGTTTAGTCCTGCAGCCCAAGCGCCAGATTCAGCCGTGCCATGGGGGTTTTATTCCAGTGTAAACGTACCCTGGTAGATTAGTGCTCAGCCAATTGAATAATTCTGCTGGTTACTTAGTATATCTTTTTACATTTTATTTTATTTGAGATAAAGAAAAAATAAAAGAACACCACATACAGGATCTTGGCCTCCTAACCACAGTTTAATGTGCAAATTACATAAATTCACCCAGCAGCATCATATGGCACAAAAATAGTTCACCAGGCACTGCTCTACAGCCAAAATGCTTCTGAAATAAATGTAGTCTAACTTTACTAATTCTGGGTCACTGAGAACGAAAATGATGCTTAAAATTGTTGATTGGCTCTAGTTTTCAAGTTATGCTATTGGGTCAGTATATACAACCCTTGACTTGGGAATAGTGGAGGATAAGTGAGTTATAAAGGGAAGGGATCTCAATTTAAACCAGAAATGACTAAAATACATCTTTGACTGGATCTATGAATAAATCTATGACTGGGTGTGGACAGTACTTGCTTTTTAGGCAAAACAATGAATGATGCAATCTGAAGCTGATATTGCGTCATACATGATATGAATTGCATCATGTTATTCCTAGAAGTCATGGATGATGCAATCATAACGAAGCTTACATCACTCTGCTGAACAAATTGCCCTATATCAGCTCTAGAAATCATACAGTGTCGTGCTCTCTTATTTGTCAGTGTTTGATTTTGAAAAGGGACACATTTCTGTTTAGCCAAAGTGAGCAGAGATGCCTCGTACTTGTGTGAACAGTGCAGATAACTTCTGCTATGTTTGTGATGAAGTGACTTTTGCATCACAAAAGCGCAGTATAACCACTATGGTTAAGAAAGCCTATCACCTTTATTTTGGCTGCAAAATTGGAGATCAGGACAAGAAGTGGGCCCCACACATATGCTGCAACACTTGTGCAACAAATCTTCGCCAGTGGTTGAACAGGAAAAGGAAATCTATGCCTTTTGCAGTGCCAATGATTTGGAGAGAGCCAACAGATCATACCAGCAATTGTTACTTCTGCATGGTGCCTCCAGTTGGGAAAGGTGTGTCAAAGAAGAAAAAGTGGACTGTGCATTATCCAAACATTCCATCAGCTATACGCCCAGTACCCCACAGAGAAGGACTGCCGGTTCCTGATGCACCAGAATCATTCTCACTTGAGTCAGACGAGGAAGAGGAAGAGGATGAAACTTCTGGTCCTGAACCATCAATGTCACAGGACCCACATTTTCTCCCATCCTCCTCCTCTGAACCACACCTCATAACACAAGGTGAACTGAATGACCTTGTCAGGGATTTGGAACTACCCAAGAGTAAGGCAGAACTGTTGGGCTCCAGACTACAGCAGTGGAATCTCCTGGCAGGTGATGTTAGGGTTTCCATGTTCCGTGACCGTCAAAAGGATCTTGTCCCATTCTTCTTCATGGAAGGTGATCTTGTAGCCGGCAACAACATTGATGGTGTGATGGCAGCCCTCAACATCATTCACAATCTAGATGAGTGGAGACTGTTCATTGATTCATCGAAGACAAGTCTTAAAGCTGTTTTACTGCATAATGTCAATGTTTTGCCATCAATTCCAGTTGGTCATGCAGTCCATATGAAGGAAACCTATGACAACATGAAACAACTTTTGAGGTGCATAAACTATGACCAACATCAGTGGCAGCTTTGTGGCGATTTGAAGGTTGTTGCTCTCTTGCTTGGTCTGCAGACTGGATACACAAAGTACTGCTGTTTTCTCTGCGAATGGGATAGTCGTGCAAGAGATTCCCACTACATCAAGAAAGATTGGCCACTCCGACAGTTATTGGAGCCTGGGAGGAAAAGTGTTCAGCATCCACCACTTGTTGAATCAAGGAAGATTTTGTTACCACCCTTACACATCAAGCTGGGTCTGATGAAGAACTTTGTCAAGGCCAATGACAAAACACAAGCAGCTTTCAAGTACCTCCGTGGAAAATTTCCAAGGTTAAGTGAAGCTAAGATAAAGGAAGGTGTCTTTGTTGGTCCTCAGATTCGTGAACTTCTTTGAGATGATGCATTTGACCATGCACTGTGTGGCAAGGAAAAGACGGCATGGAAAGCCTTCCAGTTAGTGGCAATAAATTTTCTCGGAAACAACAAGGCAGACAACTACAGATTGTTGGTGGAAAACCTCCTCAAGGCATACAAAAGCCTTGGTTGCAACATGTCACTAAAGACACATTTTTTGCACTCTCATCTAGATTTTTTTCCACCGAACTGCAGAGCAGTGAGCGACGAGCACGGCGAGCGATTTCACCAGGATATTGCAACAATGGAGAAACGCTATCAGGGCAAATGGAGCCCATCAATGCTTGCAGACTATTGCTGGACAGTGACAAGAGATGCTCCATTTAATGAATACAAGAGACAAGCCAAGAAGCACCGAGTAGACACTGAATAGGACTAAACTATGTACATCATAGTTTTTTGCCTTTTGTTTCATAATAAATTTTATTTATATAACCCTTTTGCTGCTTTTTAAAGTGTTACATAAACAGGACAGGTGAAATATTATCATGTAAAGCAACCATAAACACATGAAAAGACCTAGGTTTACAATTTATGATTAAAACTCTACTATCTACACAATATACAGAGACATAAAATGTAAAAACTTAAATACCTTAGAAACAGTAGCCAATCAGTTGTTTTAATTGTCATATTTGAATTCAGCACATCAAAATACATAATAAATACCACATTTTATCTCTGAAGCAGATGACTTCTCAAAAATTGTAGACCAGTGTGATAAGACAATTACCACAGCAGCAGCATAAACCCATCCCACTCTGCCTAAAGACTCATAACCTCAGCCTCCCCAGCAGCAAATCTTAGATTGTTTTAGTAACAAATGCTGACAGTCTCTTCCCACCACACCATCCTCACAGATCATTATGGTTTACAGAAAACCAGCAACTCATGAAATGTTGAGAAAGGTGGCTAGCAAGCCAGTATTTTGTTTGCATTGACTACAGCATAAAAAACATTTTCATTATCATCTGCAACAGTGACAATGATAAATAAGTTGTTATTAAGTCTAACCAATTATTCTAAAGCCATAAGCATCAGCTATGGAGTGGGAGGCAGACTGATGATGAGTCTAACCTGCCTGAGCTCGTTTGCAGATTTGTTTTTTTTTCACAGTAAAGGATTCTCTATCTGCTTTGCTGAAAATATCCATTGTTGTATGCAGTGACCTGACACAGAGCTCTGTGTAACTTTAAAAACTTGTCTCTCCCACCAACAGAAGCTGGTCCAATAAAAGACTTTACCCACCTTGTTTCTGAAAATATCCGGTGCCTCTAAGGTGATGTAGCCTGTGCTCTGGTTGCAGTCTAAAGGCAGGAAGCTGAGCTTCAATCTAGCATTATTAGCAAGATATTGAATAGAGCTTATCCAATACTATCAAAAAGTTTTGCAGGTTGATGTTTTATATGATTTCACTTCAACTGTGTTAACTTTTAGGATTTATTATGCTGCTGGGTGAATTTAGGTAAACTGTAAATATTTTCAGACAGCTGAGCTGACCACATAATGGAGAAAAATCTGAAAATATTTGGTCAAATACAAAGTGTGTTCTATATCGCTGTTTCCATGACCCTTCTGAGTTCTCATTCTGTAAATATACAAACTTTACTAACAGTAATGCTTGCAGAAAAATGAATTATGAGCTCAAATATATAAATATTTGCCAAATATGTTTTCCAATAATGTATTTGACTAGAATATTGAAATTCACACGGTGTTAGTTTAGTGTTGCCAACTCTCACAATTTTATCACAGGCTTTGTGATAACTGACATCTTCTGAAAATTCCAGCTCCTTAGCACTCATGATCTCAAGAGAATATCAGTTTTCATTTAAAATACAGCAAGTTTCTATCTCTCATGGTTGTGGAGAAAAACTTGAAAACATGCCCTCTAAAGCCTCCAAAACCAAACTCCAAGTAAACAAACCCAAAATGTGGTGGTGGTGATGGTGGTGGGGTTTTAAATCTCAATAATTTTAAGACAATCTCATGGTTTTGTGGGCCTGTTTCTTGATTTTAAAATGCTTGGCATTGATTAGTCACATAATATCCACTCAGAAAACAGAGATAACTCCACTTGTCTTATGTCACTAACTTATCCAACATGGATTTTAAAGACTGAACATTACAGCTGGCTGAAAATTTTCTGATGGAAATCTATTCCAGGTATACAAGGAAAATCAGGCAGGTATACAAGAAGGCTGGCTGGCTCATGTGAAACTGGTCAGCCTTCTTGCCTACCCACCAGCCAGCCAGACAATAGGCAGGTACACTGGCAGGAAAACAGGTAGGGACACTGGCCAGCTGACTGGCCAGCTAATTGGCAGCCCACCGGTCCTGCTTATGGCTGTCCATGGCTCTTCAGCTGCCTAGCCACTTTACTGGCTGTGTGGTTCCCCAGCTACTTGGCTTTGTGGTTTACCTGCTGGCCAGCTTCCTGGTGTCCTAGATGCTTGCTTGCTTTCCTGATTGCCAGCTACCCAGGTGCCTGGTCATCCAGCTGGAAGGTGGGCTGGCTGATGGTGGTCACGAAATAGATAGATGGTCATCAAAACGAATTGCTATATTTTGTCAATAATTCTGCAATGTTGACAATTCATTTTGGTGCAAAAAGAAACGAAAACCAAAATTTTCCATGAAATGGAAATTCCCTTTTCTGGCCAGCTCTATTGAATATGAAATGTCACAGGGCCAGATTCTGTTACTCCTACTGAATAGAACTTTAGTCTATAACTTCAATGGCGTTTCTCATGGAGTAATGCATTACTCACCATGAATAAGGGCATCAGAATTAGGTCCATTATGAACTATTTCCCAGCTATTCAGACAAGAAAAAGCTACATGAAGGAATTCATGAATAATTTTGAATATGTGGGTCATATTTGCTTAAATTCACTATTTTTTTTTGAAGATTCCTTCCAGAAAACTCATTCAAAACATTTGTGGAGAATGAACACAGAAGGGGCTCTAACAGAGATAAAGCAAATTCAATTTTGTATAGAGATCAACATTTATGGATATTTGTAAGGTGTTCTAGCTCAGCTCTAAACATTATAACCTCTTCTCTAACAGACATAATTCCCAGTAGCTTGGGCAAGAAAGGACAGATGTACAGCATTGGGGTAACAGACCCTAAAGAAAAGTCTCACTCCAGGGTCTCAGCTCTACAAGCCACTCTGCATGGGTGGACTCAGTGCAAAGTCCCATTGACTTCAGTGGAGCGCCTCACATGTCTAATGCTCTGACTGCATAGAGCAGTTTGAAGGACACTGGCCTAACACTGTAACAAGAAATTTAAAGCTTGTAGAATTTTCCTCTCTGTGCCCCCAAATAACCTATTTGAGTAACCTTATTGTGATAGAGTCTTCAGTAGCCAGGCAGCTTAGTGGCTAGATCATTAGTTGGGGAGGAGGAGTGAAGGGGGCCCGGCCTCTCCTTCTCCCTCAGGTCCGGGCCCAGGGTCCTGTGTTGCTCACCCCTAAACAGGGGAGATGGATCTTTCTCCCAGTCGTGAGGAGAGCTGTTTTCCTGGGCTGCTGCCTATGCAAGTCCTTTTAGTTTGGGGCATGGTCCCGCTAGTCCAGTTTTCCTGCAGTTGGGGCTTGTCTGCAGGTTCCCTTTGGGAGAAGAAGACTTACTTGCCTCAAGTGGCTGCGTTGGCAGGTAAGTTGCTGGTCTGTGCCTTCAGGCAGGCACATAGAGAGCTCCTGCCTCTTCACCAGTCAGCCCCTGACTGAGCCAGGCTCCCTTCTTTTCTTCCCGCTCCAGGCCTGGCATTGGCTGCAGGTATAATGGCATGGGATTGGCTGAATCGACAGGTGTTCTTTAACCCCTGCTGTGCCTGGCTACAGTCTCTCTGCTCCTTCACTATTACGTTTTATATATTTTCTCTCTTGACAAACAATGATCTGTGTATTTTAGTTATAAAAATCAAAAGCAGGAGTTGGTTTTTCTTAAAGTTCCATTTTCACAAACATAGAGATTTGCTAAATTTTCTCTGTTTTCATTAGCAACCTTTTTCACAAGAAAATTGAAAGGTGGATAAGGAACTGGTTAAAGGGGAGACTACAACGGGTCGTACTGAAAGGTGAACTGTCAGGCTGGAAGGAGGTTACTAGTGGAGTTCCTCAGGGATCAGTTTTGGGACCAATCTTATTTAATCTTTTTATTACTGACCTTGGCACAAAAAGTGGGAATGTGCTAATAAAGTTTGCAGATGACACAAAGCTGGGAGGTATTGCTAACACAGAGAAGGACCGGGATATCCTACAGGAAGATCTGGATGACCTTGTAAACTGGAGTAATAGTAATAGGATGAAATTTAATAGTGAAAAGTGCAAGGTCATGCATTTAGGGAGTAATAACAAGAATTTTAGTTATAAACTGGGGACACATCAGCTGGAAGTAACGGAGGAGGAGGAGGACCTCGGAGTATTGGTTGATCACAGAATGACTATGAGCCGCCAATGTGATATGGCCGTTAAAAAAGCTAATGGAGTTTTAGGATGCATCAGGCGAGGTATTTCCAGCAAAGATAAGGAGGTGTTAGTACTGTTGTACAAGGCATTGGTGAGACTTCATCTGGAATACTGTGTGCAGTTCTGGTCTCCCATGTTCAAGAAGGATGAATTCAAACTGGAACAGGTTCAGAGACGGGCTACTAGGATGATCCGAGGAATGGAAAACCTGTCTTATGAAAGGAGACTCAAAGAGCTTGGCTTGTTTAGCCTAACCAAGAGAAGGTTGAGGGGGGATCTGATTGCTCTTTATAAATATATCAGAGGGATAAATATTAGGGAGGGAGAGGAATTATTTAAGCTAAGTACCAATGTGGACACAAGAACAAATGGATATAAACTGGACACTAGGAAGTTTAGACTTGAAATTAGACGAAGGTTTCTAACCATTAAAGGAGTGAAGTTCTGGAACAGCCTTCCAAGGGGGGTAGTGGAGGCAAAAGATCTATCTGGCTTTAAGACTAAGCTTGATAAGTTTATGGAGGCGATGGTATGATGGGATAGCCCAATTTTGGCAATTAATTTGGCAATTGACCTTTGATTATCAGCAGGTAAGTATGCCCAGTAGTCTGTGATGGGATGTTAGATGGGATGGGATCTGAGTTACTACAGAGAATTCTTTCCTGGGTGCTGGCTGGTGAGTCTTGCCCGCATGCTCAGGGTTTAACTGATCGTCATATTTGGGGTCGGGAAGGAATTTTCCTCCAGGGCAGATTGGCAGAGGCCCTGGAGGTTTTTCGCCTTCCTCTGCAGCATGGGGCGCGGGTCACTTGCTGGAGGATTCTCTGCAGCTTGAGGTCTTCAAACCACAATTTGAGGACTTCAATAACTCAGACATAGGTTAGGGGTTTGTTATAGAAGTGGATGGGTGAGATTCTGTGGCCTGCATTGTGCAGGAGGTCAGACTAGATGATCATAATGGTCCCTTCTGACCTTAAAGTCTATGAGTCTATAAAGTCTAATGCCACGTTATCCTGTGGAAAAAAGACTTTTAGAGATCATTGGAGGTTTCATTGCTTATACCAGCTCTCATAACCAGCACAACCAATAAAGAGTATTTGAAGATAAGAGCAGTACAGCCTTTATAGACCTTAGTGCAGATTAATATTCTTATAGCTCATTCATAAGACTGGAAAATGACATAAATAGATCCATTCTTAAGACAATGATTGTAAAAAGGATGGGAAATGGTACAATTCTATTCATTGTAATGTTATTTTCTGGCCTTCCAGGGTGAGGTTTAAAACTGTTGGCTAGTATGCTGAAGAAATATTGGTGAAATATTGGGTAAATGGCAAATATCTCATAGATTTCACCCATGATAATTAGGCTACTGGAGGAATAAAAGGATGAACCAGCCTCTTAGGCACTGACAGTCCCTATATTGGAGTACAGAAATGGGATGTGAAGGTTTGCATAGGAAAAGAGTCTCCATCCTGTCCCCTAATCATGGCCTCCCCAAGTCCCACCATTTTCTTCCTCCTTCGTATACAAAAGGTGAAAAAAGCACAGTCAAAGTCAAAATAATATTTACTGAAAATTTTTTGTAGTATCTACTCACCTCTAATAGTGACTAGAGAAATGTGGGTCAGGGAATTATTTCCAGAACAGTGACAAATTATCCAGTATCTAATATAGCAAGTATCCAGTATGTGTCTATTATAATATATTGCAAACCATATATATAAATCCACACATGCACACTGTCAAGATGATACACAAGGGTAGGGTGGCATGAAGATTTTATTGCAATGAATTTGGCATCTCCACAGTATTCCCAATTCATGAAGTCATGGGTGAATTATTCAGTTTGTCTGAAACAAGTGCCAATAAAACATTTATACCACACCATCAGGTATGCTGTAAATACCCCCCATTTTACAGAAAAAAACAACAACAAAAAACTATTGCAAAATAGATGTGAGAGTTTTCAAACCAACAAATTTATACAGTGGTATGCACAAAGAATTGGATAGACATGGCATGTAATCAAACATCACCAACTTCAGCATTGTTTTATTTACTTTAGGAGAATTAGTATCATGGAACAATGGAAATTATTGAAGATGGCTTGCAATGCTGGCCTGTGACACACAAGGCAATTCAGGGAAAGCCTATATTTATTTTGAACCCAGACAAAGAGATAGATAGATAGATAAAGACAGCAGGTGATTTTGAAGAAAACATGATTTCCCCAGCACTAAAATTTAAATTTCAAATTAATTTTAATCCAAGAGGGGTGGGATGGTTTCCTAGCAATTTCAATGCCAATGAAGGTAAACTTGATTTACAAATGCCTAAATAATATGAAATTCCCTACTGTTTAGATGGGTGCATCTCTTCACATTGCCTTGGAAAGCTGCAATATGAACTAATAGCAGGCTTATTAGCTGAAAATGGATGTATGGCATAGCTTTCCATTTTTAGGTGAAACTGACATTTCAATGCATCACATCATCACATCATGTAACAACATGACAGCCTGAAATGATAAAATGCCAGCTCTTGGCTGCATCGTTGAAGACAGAAAAAATATTTTGAGATTGAAAAATTGCTGCTGGGTTATACAGCAGTGAAAAAAAAAAGAAAAAAAAAGACTTTTATTCTTTCTCCTAAGACATCCAGTAATGCCACCAGAACTATTGCTGAAGAAATCTGAAGGACTGGTGAAATTTTTTTTTTCTTTTTAGCTGACTTTAGCAGTCCTTGTTGAACTAATCTGCTTTCCATTCCTGGCTTTCAGAATACAGAATCCAGAGAAGTAAAGAGAAAAGTCATAGCTTTCTTAAGGCTGAGATCAATGGCAGGGAGAAGGATGTCAATGATATTAATAACTTAACTGTGAAATCTTTGGAAGATTCCTCATTCACTCTGACCTCAATCCTGATACACTGTAGTCAATGGAGCATGACTGGATCTGTTTACATTGGACCTAATACTGTGAGCTCACTGTGAACATATGATAGTGAGCCAATAGTTACATACTGGTTCCAATCCAAATCTTATTTTAGTCCCTTTGGCTTGCAAAATTCCAATTTGTTTCATAGTTCAGAATTACCTTTCTTTGAAATTCTTCTATATGCTTCACAATGGGCGTGTGTTCATTAATTTTCTGAAACCAGAAAAGTACAATTTCAATACATAGATTCATAGATTCATAGATTCTAGGACTGGAATGGACCTCGAGAGGTCATTGAGTCCAGTCCCATGCACTCATGGCAGGACAAAATACTGTCTAGACCATCCCTGATAGACATTTATCTAACCTACTCTTAAATATCTCCAGAGATGGAGATTCCACAATCTCCCTAGGCAATTTATTCCAGTGTTTAACCACCCAGGCAGTTAGGAACTTTTTCCTAATGTCCAACCTAAACATCCCTTGCTGCAGTTTAAGCCCATTGCTTCTTGTTCTATCCTTAGAGGCTAAGGTGAACAAATTTTCTCCATCCTCTTGATGACATCCTTTTAGATACCTGAAAACTGCTATCATGTCCCCTCTCAGTCTTCTCTTTTCCAAACTAAACAAACCCAATTCTTTCAGCCTTCCTTCATAGGTCATGTTCTCAAGACCTTTAATCATTCTTGTTGCTCTTCTCTCCAATTTCTCCACATCTTTCTTGAAATGCGGTGCCCAGAACTGGACACAATATTCCAGCTGAGGCCTAACCAGCGCAGAGTAGAGCGGAAGACTTCTCATGTCTTGCTCAAAACACACTGGTTAATGCATCCCAGAATCATGTTTGCTTTTTTTGCAACAGCATCACACCGTTGACTCATATTTAGCTTGTGGTCCACTATAACCCCTAGATCCCTTTCTGCTGTACTGCTTCCTAGACAGTCTCTTGCCATTCTGTATATGTGAAACTGATTGTTCCTTCCTAAGTGGAGCACTTTGCATTTGTCTTTGTTAAACTTAATCCTGTTTACCTCAGACCATTTCTCCAATTTGTCCAGATCATTTTGAATTATGTCCTCCAAAGCAGTTGCAATCCCTCCCAGTTTGGTATCATCTGCAAACTTAATAAGCATACTGTCTATGCCAATATCTAAGTCGTTGATGAAGATATTGAACAGAGCCGGTTCCAAAACAGACCCCTGCGGAACCCCACTTGTTATACCTTTCCAGCAGGATTGGGAACCATTAATAACTACTCTCTGAGTACGATTATCCAGCCAGTTATGCTCCCACCTTGTAGTAGCCCCATCTAAATTGTATTTGCCTAGTTTATCGATAAGAATATCATGCAAGACCGTATCAAATGCCTTACTAAAGCCTAGGTATACCACATCCACCGTTTCTCCCTTATCTACAAGACTCGTTATCCTATCAAAGAAAGCTATCAGATTGGTTTAACATGATTTTTTCTTTACAAATCTATGCTGGATATTCCCTATCACCTTACCATCTTCTACTTGCAGATGATTTCCTTAATTACTTGCTCCATTATCTTCCCTGGCACAGAAGTTAAACTAACTGGTCTGTAGTTTCCTGGGTTGTTTTTATTTCCCTTTTTATAGGTGGGCACTATATTTGCCCTTTTCCAGTCTTCTGGAATCTCTCCCGTCTTCCATGATTTTCCAAAGATAATAGCTAGAGGCTCAGATACCTCCTCTATTAACTCCTTCAGTATTCTAGGATGCATTTCATCAGGCCCTGGTGACTTGCAATCATCTAACTTCTCTAAGTGATTTTTAACTTGTTCTTTTTTTATTTTATCTTCTAAACCTACCCCCTTCCCATTAGCATTCAGTATGTTAGGCATTTCTTCAGACTTCTCGGTGAAGACCAAAACAAAGAAGTCATTAAGCATCTCTGCCATTTCCAAGTTTCCTGTTACTGTTTCTCCCTCCTCACTGAGCAGTGGGCCTACCCTGTCCTTGGTCTTCCTCTTGCTTCTAATGTATTGATAAAAAGTCATCTTCTTTCTCTTTATTCCCATAGCTATTTTGAGCTCATTTTGTGCATTTGCCTTTCTAATCTTGCCCCTGCACTCCTGTGTTGTTTGTCTATATTCATCCTTGGTAATCTGTCCTAGTTTCCATTTTTTATATGAGTCCTTTTTATTGTTTAGATCATGCAAGATCTCATGGTTAAGCCAAGGTGGTCTTTTGCCACATTTTCTATCTTTCCTACCCAGCGGAATAGCTTGCTTTTGGGCCCTTAATAGTGTCCCTTTGAAAAACTGCCAACTCTCCTCAGTTGTTTTTCCCCTCAGTCTTGATTCCCATGGGACCTTACCTATCAGCTCTCTGAGCTTACCAAAATCCTCCTTCCTGAAATCCATTGTCTCTATTTTGCTGTACTCCCTTCTGCCCTTCCTTAGAATTGCAAACTCTATGATTTCATGATCACTTTCACCCAAGCTGCTTTCTACTTTCAAATTCTCAATGAGTTCCTCCCTATTTGTTAAAATCAAGTCTAGAACAGCTTCCCCCCTAGTAGCTTTTACAACCTTCTGAAATAAAAAGTTGTCTGCAATGCAGTCCAAGAACTTATTGGATAGGCTGTGCCCCGCGGTGTTATTTTCCCAACATATATCTGGATAGTTGAAGTCCCCCATCACCACCAAATCTTGGGCTTTGGATGATTTTGTTAGTTGTTTATAAAAACCCTGATCCACCTCTTCCACCTAGTTAGGTAGCCTGTAGTAAACTCCTAGCACGACATCACCCTTGTTTTTTTACCTCTTTTAGCCTAACCCAGTTTGATCCATACTTTGCAAGGGGTAAGGTGTGGGGTGGATTGGTGGTCCAGCTACTCTCCATGGGATTGTTACCACTCCTGACCCAAGTGGTTCACCAAATTTGAGGTGTTGTGGGTTGTTCAAGTTAGGAGAAATAGATGACAGAACCTGGTATTTTCTTTGATTCTATCTTGTTTATTTAGACAGATAACACATAAAGTTCTGTTTCCCTGAACAAAGAGGAATCAAACAGCAGGAGACAGTACTTTTCCTCTCTTTTCCAAGCCTGTCTCCCAGCCAGTCCTTTGGGCCCCAAAAGCTCTCTCTCTCTTTTAGCTTTCTCCCATGGGCCATATGACCAACACTTCTGTTACTATCTGCTTGGCTTGCTGGCCCCTTCTGTCTCTGTCTCACATCCACACAGACAAAGCCACCAATCCAAGACTTAGGCCCTGCACTTGCTAACAATGCCCTGGGAAACACCGATGGCCACCTGGTTCAGCTTCCACTCTACCCTGACTTATAGAAAAAAAAACTGAGTATTATTGCAGCTATTTCAGTCACCTGGTTACAATGACTTCTTTACATTTATCCTTAATGAAAGGTGATAGTTACACCCAACCCATAACAAGGGCATGAGTTACTGCAGAATGAGTTCTCTCTTCATAGTGTGAAGAATGTTTTGGGGCAGTGGTGTTCAGGAGAGCCCTGGCAACAAGATTTCTGTAGGAGTCATTCTATCAAGATACTATTGAGAGCCTGTCCCGACTGTGCAGCAGTGCAAAGGGAAGGGATCCCCAGGCTGATGGTTCTTGGCACCCCCTTGGACGTGCAGGGAGATTGGGTTGAACTCTCCACCTCTTCCACAGATAGTAACCCCTTCTGGCCCAAAACAACAATGAGAAGGAATTACCGTAAATTGAAACTAACAGAGCTTGCTCTCACTTATGTGAAAAACTGTCAATAGTGAACAAACTTCTAATTTTCCACATTCTCTGACACAAGTTATTCTTGCACTTGATCATTTTTTTAACCTCTATTATTTTACCAGAATTTAAGATATTTGTATTGTCATAATTCAAGAAAAGCTCAGTCCCATACTGCACACATTTTCAATACTTCAGTCCCTTATTAGTGCCTGATTAGTGCCTTATTAGTGCCTTATTAGTGCCATCACACCTATTCTGGATGTGCTACAAATTTGCCCTTGCCATCTTCCTGCTTATCTCTAATTGAGTTTATCTGTTTTCTTTTAAAATGCAGTTAGCAGGCCTTTACTAAAAAGCTATGCTCCCAGAATCAAGATATGATCAATCATGATAATGTTTTCACTTTGCCTTTGAAAACCATAAATATAATCCAGAAGAGTATCCATAGTGCTTTATGTTTTATAAGAATTTTATTATTCAAGAACATCCAATGTGCATCATCTATTGATCTACCTAGTAAAACACCTATCGCTGTGGCATCTGGTGCTGTGCAGCAATACAAAACACTAAAATATAATACAGTGAAGATTTTTGAAAATTTTGTTAGTCGAGTTTCTTTCTAATTTGAAAATAATAGTCTGTTTTCTTAATCCTTTAAAACATTGCCAGTATTTCAGCTTCTTAGAGGCATTTATAAATGCTCAGAGAACAAATTTGTAATCTCCATTAGTGTTTCATTAGAATTAGCCTATGAATACTAGCAAATTTCAGCTTTTCTTTCCACTAGTGGAAATGCAGACTAACTTCACATTTCCTGCCTTTCCTTTCACAGCAGGTAGTTTTCTTTGATGATGTACTTTGTACAACAGTGATTGTATTTAGGCTGGTAAAATTAAAGCAATCAGTGATCTGTATTTTAAACAGTGAGTGGCAGCAGTATAGATAATTGTGGGTGGTAAAATGGGAGACTTGTATAGCACAAACTCCATTCCAGTTTATTGGCAGTATAGACATTTTGGTATTATAACAAGCTGTTTCCATTGCAGGATTGTTGAATTATGGCAACTGATGTAAGGCTCAGCTGTCAGAACATTTGTATCAAAGTTACTGCAGCAGCAACCACAGCAGCAAAACGAAAAAACAAACAAACAAAAAACAGGGAAAATAAATTTAACATAGGCTTAACAACTGTATTGTGGGGGGGAACCCCTAGGAGTAATAGCGTAACAGATTTACTATGCTGGCTGGGTGAGTGACTGTTTCTTTGTGCACCAACCAACGACCTCTGGGGTATGTCGACACCGCAGCTGGGAACAGGCTTCCCAGCACAGGTACACAGACACACACTAGCTCTGATTGAGCTATTGTACTAAAAGTAGAAGTGTGGCCATACTCACCAAGGTGGCGGCTTGGGCTAGCTTCCCAATGCATATCCAGGAGCGAGGGGGTGATGTACTTGGGCAACTGCAGAATATAACACCCTAACGGGTGGGGCTCTTCCCAGATGTGAAGTATCATTGCCTGTCTCAGGAACTAACACTGCAAAGAAACTCCGGGGGCATATCTCTGGTTCCTAAATGGGAAAAAGAAAAAAACGTTTGATAACTGCAAAAGCACCACCCAAAAGGGAGCTGCCTCTTTACCCTCCTCCTGTAATCCAGTGATATGTTTCTGTGCTTTACTGATCTTGTCCCTATATCATTGTCAGTGTCTGCAACAATAGCAATTTTATTGTGAGCCTCATGATATATACTGTTCTCTTAAAGCCCCCAGCTCCCGGAGTCAAATGGAATCTCTGTTTTCATTTTAAAAAATGGTTCCTGAGTAAAACTTGAAAATAGGAACCAAATGCTCCCGAAAGACATAAAAGCCAGAAGGCAAATAAAAAGAACCTAAAGTATTATTTTAAAAAAATGACTTTTGGGGGGGCCTGACTCAACCTTTTGGCCAAATAGTATTATGGCATTCTGCCTGCTTGTGCTCATCCATCAATAAGTAGACCACAAGGTCATGTTGCAATAGAAAGCTAAATCCAGAGCAGTGAAGATTACCATTTCTGTTGGGAGATTCCCCATTTCAAGTGCCCTCACGTGGACTCATAAGTGGGTGCTTGAAGGGAGTAAATGGTTTACACACACACACTCTCTCTCCCTCTCCCAGCCTCAATCTCCTCAGCTACGTTGCTCCATTTCAGGCATACTTCTTAACCTGCCAAGGTCCAAATGTGTGACAAAACCCCAAATGGGGAACACAAAACATTTATGTATGTGGGATATTTAAAATGCTGTGGGATTCCTTCCTTTGGCAAAAAATAACTCCCTAATTTCAGTTGTATGATTCTTTATTTCTGATGTAAATAATTTTGAGCAGCAAAGATGAGGGGGAGCAAACTTGAGTAGAACTGAACTCTGGGACTAAAAAAAGAGATATTCATCAAATCCTTGAAAAATATAAGTCTAAAAGTAAGACCTACCTAGCTGACACCAAAGAGACTAGATGTGTAGGTGCAGTATAAGGGGGGAAGAAGATGGGACTCAGGCCCGCTTGCTACTCTGGGTCCTGACCCAGGGACCCTCTAGCAGCAGCCTCTTTCTGCCTTCCTTCACTCCCCTCTTGCACGCCTTTCTTCCCTTTCGCCCTGTGCACCTCCTTGGCCCTTTGTAGCAGAGTCAGCAGCCTGGCAGGTAACAGGGCTGGAGCTCTCTCCTGTTCCCTCAAGCCTGCCAAGCACTGCTGTGTCCGAGGTGCTAGCTCCTTACCTCAGGAGCTGGTCCTTCTCTCTCCCTAGTCAGGGAGAGACTGATCCCTCCTCTGCTAGGCAGCCTTTATATAGGACTTAGCTTGGCCCTGATTGGCTGCCTCTTCCTCTGCCCTGATTGTCTCTCCACCGGCTTTTGCCAATTGGCTGCTGGCCTGCGCAGCCTCTCTGGCCTGTTCCAGTCCTCTTTCTCATAGGGTGGGGCAGATGCCCCACCACAATATCCCAGAATGATGTTAGCTTTTTTTGCAACAGTATTACATTGTTGACAGGTATTTAATTTGCGATCCACGATAACTCCCATATCATTTTATGCACTACTCCTTCCTATGCAGTCATTTCCCATTTTATGTTTGTGCAATTGATTATGCCTTCCAAAATGTAGTACTTTGCAATTGTCCTTACTGAATTTCATCCTGTTTATTTTAGACCATTTCTCCAGTTTGTCAAGATAATTTTGAATTCTAATTTTGTCCTCCAAAAGTGATACCTTTCCAGCTTGGTATTGTTCACAAATTTCATAAGTGTACTCTCTATGCCATTATCTAAATCACTGATGAAGATATTGAATAGAATTAGGCCCAGGACAGATCCCTGCTGCCCTTCCAGCTTGACTGTGAACCATTGATAACTATTCTCTGAATTGTTTCAATTTGTTGGATTAAATGCCCTCAAAGATTGGGGTATCCTGTTTCTTGGTAATTACCCCAGCTTCTAGCGACTCAGAGAAAGGGGACCAACTCTCTGCACTTGGTATTTGTGTTTTTTGGGTTAAACTGACTCAGGTGTTGGACTATCCTTTCTCATGCCCAATTACACCATTTCCAACTTGGCCCCAACATTCTACTCTTGGCACGTTTTTTTACTCTGAGTGGGTTGATCTGGTTTGGTTTGAGCTGTCCCGATGCAGCTGTGTCACTGTAAGATCTCTCACGTAGCTGCTCTATGCTGACAAGAAAGTGCTCTCCCATCAACGTAATTAAACCACCCCCAATGAACGGCAGTAGCTATGTTGGTGGAGGAAATTCTCCCACCAACATAGTGCTGGGCACACTAGCGCTTATGCTGGTGAAACTTATGTCGCTCAGGTGGGTGTTTTTTCACACCCCAAAGTGACATAAGTTTTGCTGACATAAATGGTAGTGTAGACATGGCCTAAGGTACACAGACAATTTGAGATATGCCACCATCTTGAAATTAATCTTAAACTGATTATTTTAAAAGGTGGTCCTTCTGCAATGCAATTTTGAAGAAAAAACACCACTTGTTGGAAATGAATCTTTACAGAAGAATCAAGTTTATTGAATATCAATTAAGTTTCAACATTACTTTTTTTAAAAAGGAGCAAAGATTTCTCATTTCACCAGGGCCTGATGAAATGCATCCTAGAATACTGAAGGAGCTAATAGAGGAGGTATCTGAGCCTCTGGCTATTATCTTTGGAAAATCATGGAAGACGGGAGAGATTCCAGAAGACTGGAAAAGGACAAATATAGTGCCCACCTATAAAAAGGGAAATAAAAACAACCCAGGAAACTACAGACCAGTTAGTTTAACTTCTGTGCCAGGGAAGATAATGGAGCAAGTAATTAAGGAAATCATCTGCAAATAGAAGATGGTAAGGTGAATAGCCAGCATGGATTTGTAAAGAACAAATCATGTCAAACCAATCTGATAGCTTTCTTTGATAGGATAACGAGTCTTGTGGATAAGGGAGAAGCAGTGGATGTGGTATACCTAGACTTTAGTAAGGCATTTGATACGGTCTTGCATGATATTCTTATCGATAAACTAGGCAAATACAATTTAGATGGGGCTACTATAAGGTGGGAGCATAACTGGCTGGATAACTGTACTCAGAGAAAGCAGCAAAGAGTCTTGTGGCCACTTGCATCTGACGAAGTGGGTATTCACCCACGAAAGCTCATGTTCCAAAACGTCTGTTAGTCTATAAGGTGCCACAAGACTCTTTGCTGCTTTTACAGATCCAGACTAACACGGCTACCCCTCTGATACTTGTACTCAGAAAGTAGTTATTAATGGTTCCCAATCCTGCTGGAAAGGTATAACAAGTGGGGTTCCGCAGGGGTCTGTTTTGGGACCGGCTCTGTTCAATATCTTCATCAAGGACTTAGATGCTGGCATAGAAAGTACGCTTATTAAGTTTGCAGATGATACCAAACTGGGAGGGATTGCAACTGCTTTGGAGGACAGGGTCATAATTCAAAATGATCTGGACAAATTGGAGAAATGATCTGAGGTAAACAGGATGAAGTTTAACAAAGACAAATGCAAAGTGCTCCACTTAGGAAGGAAAAATCAGTTTCACACATATAAAATGGGAAGAGACTGTCTAGGAAGGAGTACGGCAGAAAGGGATCATGGGGTTATAGTGGACTACAAGGTAAATATGAGTCAACAGTGTGATGCTGTTGCAAAAAAAGTAAAAGTGATTCTGGGATGCATTAACTGGTGTGTTCTGAGCAAGACACGAGAAGTCATTCTTCCGCTCTACTCTGCACTGGTTAGGCCTCAACTGGAGTATTTTGTCCAGTTCTGGACTCCGCATTTCAAGAAAGATTTGGAGAGGGTCCAGAGAAGAGCAACAAGAATGATTAAAGGTCTTGAGAACATGACCTATGAAGGAAGGCTGAAAGAATTGGGTTTGTTTAGTTTGGAAAAGAGAAGACTGAGAGGGGACATGATAGCAGTTTTCAGGTATCTAAAAGGGTGTCATCAGGAGGAGGGAGAAAATTTGTTCACCTTAGCCTCTAAGGATAGAACAAGAAGCAATGAGCTTAAACTGCAGCAAGGAAGGTTTAGGTTGGACATTAGGAAAAAGTTCCTAACTGTCAGGGCAGTTAAACACTGGAATAAATTGCCTAGGGAGATTGTGGAATCTCCATCTCTGGAGATATTTAAGAGTAGGTTAGATAAATGTCTATCAGGGATGGCCTAGACAGTATTTTGTCCTGCCATGAGGGCATGGGACTGGACTCGATGACCTCTCGAGGTCTCTTCCAGTCCTAGAATCTATGAATCTATGTATTAAAAGCATTTTCTCCAACTTTTTAATGTATTTTACACTTTGAAAAAAGTACAACATAAATAATCAGTCTGAAGTATTAAATAATTTTTGTAAAGTCCTCAGTGCATATTCAGAACCAAGTATTACTGGGGTTGGGGGTTTCTACACTTGGTTTGTTTAGGACACCAGTTTCACATCCTCCTACCTAAGAGTCTTTTACTAAGGCTATGTCTACACTAGAGACCGTACAGCAGCACGGATGTACGGATGCAGCTGTACCATTGTAAGATCTCTCATGTGACCACTCTACACGCTCCCTTCTGGTGCATAGGGAAGTATTGCAGCGCTAACTGTGCCCCTTGCGGGGGGTGCACGGTTCTTGCACAACCTCCCAAAACCTGCTTATTGCTCTTGTGTAACAGAACTGCACTGATTCTCTTTCCCTGCCGGGGGACTTAATTGGTGGAAATTTGATGTGACCCACCAATTTTGTCACATTGTATTCAGTATGCAATAATGTATGTAGATGACTACATAAGGAGAATGGGGAATTGAGGCCTTGATTTCCTCAAAACCAAAGTGAGTGTAAGTTGCTACCAAATCAATGTTCTACATCCATTTTTCACTAGTGTAAATGACTGCTGAAGAAACATGGAATTATTTCCTCAGATTTGAGAATTCCACCCTCATGAGTGTTCAGCTGGTGAGATCAGCAGTGAAGTGACACTGTCAGGGGTGGAATGTATTGGGGCAAGAAAGGAGATGACGCTAGCCTCACATCACTTGTACTTAGCTAGCCCCCACTCCACCAGCAATCGATGCAATGATACTGATGTGATCTTGGAGAAGGCATGTTTGAAATCTGAACCCTATCTTTTTTATTGTCTGTTTCAGTGTGACCGGGTTTGAGGGAATTTGTTTTTGAGGGACACAGGTAACAGAATTTTTTTCAATCTTTACGGTTTATGAGGGAACTCATGACCTCAGATTTAGGAGTTAGGCCCTTTTACGTTCAACCAGGGGAGGAATCATTGAGGTTGGCCTGAAGAAAGCTATTATAAGTGAATAGAAAAAAATGATAAAAAGAAAATATGTGAAATTATAAGAGTTCTGATTCTGTTTTCTTCTATACTTTGTACTTTTGTATATTAAGGATCACAGATGTTTTTTCTGCTTCAGTCTGAGGTATTACATTTTTCCCCCATCTAACCCATCCCTATAACATTTATTCTCAAATCCTCAAAGATATGTAGGTGCCTAACTTCCATTGATTTAGGTGGGAGTTATGTGCCTAGATACCTTTGTCAATAAAGCCTTAACCAGCTCAGATAAGGGATTTTCAAAATGCTTATGGACTAAGGTTCTGATTAAATGGTACTTTCCAGCATGATATGTGTAAAAGGGAACCAGAGCAGATCAACTGACACATTAAAATATACATTAAAAGAAAACAAACATAAAACATGAGCTGAAGGTGTTAACATGTTTCTAAAGCTTTCTAAAGAGAGAATTTGACTGGAGGTGGCATTACAAATAGAAAGTAAAGTTCTGTTTGATCTAGAATGCCCAGATGCACACTGTGTGGGCAAATCTGGATATTTTCCATACACTCCCTGACACCTACAAGTCATGCCAGGTAATTTAGTGCACTTACCTTCCATTATTTTGAAACAAATATTTTAATATGCACTGATGCTAGAATGCAGGTAGCAGAAATCCAAATACCTGCAAGCAGGGAGTCTGCATTGTTGTGTATGCAAACTGTTTATTTTTACTGTTTTCTGCCTACAAAACCAAACCCTCACACTAGCAAAGACTTTTGAAAAAAAAAGTGGTAAGATCTTTGTATAACCCTTCTGCCTGTCAGAGTTGGCAGCAACAAGGGCCGGTTCAGTATCTAGGGGTTTCGTTTCAATAACACAATGCAAAACTGTGTCGAGCCCCCATCCAGTGACCTGGGACAATTACATACCACCACCCCCGGGCGCCTCTAAGAGGCAATACTTCCCCTCTCGCAAGCACAGAGTTTGAGTGTAGCAAAAGCCTTTTAATATAGGAGGGAAACAATGTTGCATTATGTTGGGGAAACACCACAAAAAGGATTTATAACACAAACCATGAGCAAAAGACTCACCCCCAAATAAGTTTGGTAGTGTCCTTTTCCCCTCAGGGTCTTAAGTCCAGCAACCCATCAGTCACCCCACACACAGTTTCTGTCCTTGGTCAGTGCTTCCCCAGAGTTCAGAAGTTCATCTGCAGAGTTTACCACCCAGCCCGGGTGGAAGAGGGGGGGAAGTATGGGGGCATCTTACATGCTCTGCTGCTCAGGTTGACGGCCAATTGCCATGCCTCTCCGTGGT
Source organism: Mauremys mutica (assembly GCF_020497125.1). NCBI lineage: Eukaryota > Metazoa > Chordata > Testudines > Geoemydidae > Mauremys > Mauremys mutica. The sequence goes on along the minus strand of NC_059073.1, from coordinate 187,361,534 downwards.
GTTCTGCCACAGTCTTCACTGCTAGCTGCACCTCTCCGCCAGCCATCCTGCTGGCTGCTACTCTCTGCCAGCCACCCTGCTAGCTGTTCCTCTCTGCTAGCCACTCCTCTCTGCCAGCTATCCTGCTACCCATGCCTGTCTGCCAGCCACCCTGCTAGCCACTCACCAATATATCTTCAGCCCCCAACCAACTTAACACAGCTCTCAGTGATTTCAGCTCTTCGTAACTTCAGCTCTTTAGTGATTTCCAGTCTCAGTGAATTCAGCTGTTAGTAGGGGAACCTAAGTGCTGATGCACTCAGAACCACTAGTCCAAAGTAGATCTAATGCTTAGACCTAGGTATCAGTGATTTCAGCTCTGCAGCATGTAATAAAACTCCTAATGGAGTCAAAATTAGCTCTGTTATTACACAGTGGAGAGATCAAAGTGAAGTTTCAGGCCCTCAGAAAGGACCCACACTACCAGGTACACATACCTCTCCCTAGCCTGTCTTAGTTCAATGGACTTTGGAACCCATGTTGCTTGCCTAATGAGTGCTACTTAGTTGAGGGCGAGTCCCTCCATCATAAAATGCCAGGTACAGCTCTGCTGTCCTTGATTCACATAACCAGGGTAACACCACTTTATTACTCCTGCCCCAATAACAAAGAGACTGGGGATCCCACAGCAGCCAAAGTGACCATTTGGGCAAGCAGTCCATCATGCTAGGTGGGGTGGGTGTGCCAGTGCAAACGAGATCAGCCCCTGAAGTCCTTTTCCACAGCTCACCACCAGATATCAGGGTAGAGCTCATTCTGACTCTGCTTACATCTGCCTTCATGGTGTACTGTACTGTTGGTCTGGCAGACTGATGTGATGACAATGATTCATTGGGCAAGGCCATTTAAAAATAAACTAATATAGGAGTACTCGGAAATTGCACAGAATAAAAGAAAAAAGAAAGGGGGGGGGAAAGAAATATTCCATCAAATTTCCTAGCAGGCAGATTATAGAATCAATACTGGACTGACATTCTAAAGGGATGATGTCTGGTATAGGGGGAGAGTGCACAGGGGAGAGAAGGAGGAGAATATTTCATGCAACTACCACAGTTATGATAGCTTCACTTGGATTTTGCAGCAGACACATATACAGTACTAATGCCTGGACCCAGATATACCACTGCACTTATGTGACATGCTGCACAGCAATCTCATCATTGCTGCATGCAGAAGCCACACACTTTCCCTTCCCATGCAGACCAGCATAGCTCTGGCCATACTGTCCTCAGGATCATTTCAATGAGTCACCAACCAAACTACCACCATCACCTAGCCCACAGCCTCTAAGGGACAACAACAGTTCATGGCGTCATCATTAATCACATGGGAAATGCATCCAGAGTACCCCCGGCCCAGAGGCAAAACATGCTAGATTTCTACCAGATTGCAGCCTTCCCCATGTGTTAGGCAGAGTGGATGGCACATATGTGAATATCAGAAAACCCGAGCACGAGGTACACAGCTACATCAATGGACATTGGACTTATGCCACAAACACGATGGCCGTCTGTATGTGAACCACACAGATGGCAGAGAATATCCCCTCGAACCATGGCTCCTCACCCCCATTGTCATCCCCACTTCTGATGCAAAGGAGTTGTCTAGATGTGCTCATGTGGCCAGCCCAGATGGTAATAGAGAGAAACGTCAACATCCTAAAGCTGCAGTGGTGGTGTTTCCATACCTCTGGTGGTACAGTACAATGTAGCCCCTACACTACATGTAAGATATGCCTGGCCTGCCACATCTTGCCTAACATCACACTTCAGCACAGAGTACCTTTACCTGCAGGGCTACACACATGTGAAGGGGGAGGGGCAGGTAGAGGAGGGGGACAATGACCACCACTGTCTGTCAGCAGAGGAAGCAGAAGAGCTGTGGATGGTGGCTCCCGAGGAAGATAGATACTGGTGTTGCACCAGGACCCGTGCACAGAGGTCAATCATCCCTCATTGAGAGAGGCCAACATATCCGTGACTGGGTCCTACACAAGATCACAGAAGGTACCTATTGGCTTAAATGCTCATTAATGAGAAAGGAAGACAGATGCAATGTGCCATGAAGTTTATTTGCAACACACAGAAATGAAAATGGTGCTCAAAAATAACATTGCATCAGAAAGGTGAAAAATCAGAAATGTGGAGAATAAAAGAGAAACGTGGTTAAATTATTGTGTGATATGAAATGTACTGTTTAAGAGTACGGGGTTTGCTTTCAAGGGGTAGTGTGCGGGGAGTAAGGCTTTCATGGTGAAGGAAAAATAGGGGAAACACACCACTGCCCATTTCCTTTGTCCACTTTTTTTGGCGGAATGGCTTCAGGGCCCAAGCCTGGCGCTGGCCATGTCTGCACAATCCATGCACTCTGCCTTACTGCAGGACCAGCTTGGGGAGTTGTGCTGAGGCTGGGAACTCATGAGTAGTAGGGTAGTGACAGAACATAGGGACGGTGCTCAGGTCAGGGGATGGGAAGCAGTCCAGAGATGGAAGATGGGGCATCTCACCGGGGATCAGGCTCGAACACAGGCTGGTCTTCAGTACAGCTAGTCAGTGGTTGCAGAGACCACGCTGGCATGTGTTGCCCCTGGGGAGATCGCTTGCAATCTAGTTCTGGTGGCCATTAGCAGTATTTTGTCTACTCGATTTGCTGCTGCAGCTAGGCTGTTCTGCTTAACAGTCATAACTGAAATGGTGTCTCTACCCCCCACCTTTCTTAGCACTGCTCACATGGGTCTTGAGACCTCTCATGTGCTCCCTTCATATCCCTGCTAGTTTACAGCCTCATTCTGGTTGAGGAGGTGGTAAGAGCAATTCTCTGTGACCACTGCCAGAGCTTCCTTGCCAGCAGGGCTAGATAGGGCACTTTGGGTTCCCAGGTCTCTCTGATCTCTCAGGAGTTTGCAATGGGAAAGGCTTATTTGCTTTTTTCTGGGGTGCAGCCATCACTGGTATGTCTGAATGGTTATGGTCTTACCATGGAGGAAGTCGACAGACAGGGAGGATGGAGGGAGCTGGCAGAAGAACTAGCTTCCAAGGGCTATATGGGAGTGTGTTCTGGAGGGTTATGGTGGGTAGAGCTGATGGTAAAGAGTCTTTTTCAGTTAATGGTTGTCATGCAGGCTCAGGTCCATGTCCGGGTGCAGGCTCGGGGTCCAGTGAAGATTGTGCAGGTGGTGTTGGTGACGATAGTCACTGTCTGTCCACAGGAGAGGGGGCTCATCCTCAGGGTGGGGGGAAGGTGTTATCCCATGTTCCATATGATCAAATGACAATATTATTTACACCTATCTTTCCAATGTGTGCACCTCCACCAGACACCCCAGAGTGCCAACCTTGAAGATCCCCATTGCAATCACATTGGGCTATGCAGAAGACAGATTTTCCTTGACTTGTTTTCCTGGAAAAGGGAGAGGTGAGGTGGGTTGAGGGAGGGGTTGTGCAGAGAGTGAAGGAAATGGGAATCTTGATGGCCTGCGGTTGTGCCCCTATGTGTGCTGTGGTGCATATGCTTGTTAATAACTTTATCCAGCCACCTGGCTAATGTGATTGACACCCATGAAGTGCATGCACACAGTCCCCCCATGCCTTCAAGTGTCCTTGTGGATCTGTTTTACTGCTAATACTTACAGTGTGGCCAGTAATGAATACACACAGGTGTTGAGTTCTCTCATGTCCATCATGGCCTTGGTGGTGAGTGGTGGTGCTCCCCTGCTGTGCCAGGTAGAATCAGATGGGCTCTGCCTGATCTGGGACAGTTATTGCTGCTAAGTCCTGTTCTTTCCCTCCTCGCTCTGTCCATGGAAGTGGGGATGTTGTGATGTTGGGTGTCCTATTGTGTTGGTCTGTGGGAGCTATTTGCAGGGAGGGGGTAGATTGGGGGAGCACAGGGTGAAATGACAGGGGTACCTGGTTGGTGTATTTTTTAGGAGAGTGGGTGGTGGGGAGGTCTGTGCTGTCTTCTCTGCAAGACCAAGGCCATAAGGTGATCCTGAAGTCTGTGTAGGCCTTGCTGAGTCTCCAAGTTTCCTTGCGCACATAGGCCCATATCCTAAAGACTAAGGAAGTTAGGAACCAACACAACTTTGAGATTCTGGCTCCCGTCTCTCTCCATTCATTGTATAGGAGCCTTGGTGGCTATCTCAGGCTTTTAACATCTCAGTTTTGTTCTTGTGTTTTTTTAGGCACCTAACGGTTAGGCGGTGTGATGCTCAACGTCACAACACCTAAATCCTTTTGTGCATTTGAGCCTTAGTAAATCATTCCATGGCATAAGAATGGAATCTAGCTCACTCTCTTAGGTACGTTGGGTCGGAAGGGCTAACAGGAATAAAGATCATATACATTTGTCATCCAAATAAGTGGTCTGTGCCCTGCACTAGACCACAAAGGATTCTAATGCAGAGTTTGAAGGCTGTGTGGCTGACATGGGCTACCTTCACTCACATCTGCCACTCTAAAAATTGACATTACGCATATGTTACCAATTTTTATTAATTTTATCATTTAAAATTTTTGGTCTTCCAATCTGATGTGGGTGTATAGTGCCCTCATTTCTTGGTAATTATCAAGTAATAGTTTTATCCCAATTAAAATCGGGTAGTTTTGTATTCCCAAAATATGGAAGTGGATATCTGTAGACCCATTTGCCTCTAACAGTGATCCTATTATTTATTCTCATCCCCCTACAGATTGTCAGGGCCAATATCATGACGAGGACAAATTAAATTGGTAGCAGTTTTGGTCACAAAGATAAGCCCTCTAGCTATTCATAAAAAGCTATCTGCAGTGCCCACTGGCAGCCATAGCACACAGCAGAAGAAAAGTGTGATGCGTGAGTATTTACAGATCATGTTTAATTTGTAGATGTTAAAGTTCTTTAACTTTCACTAAACCAGACTCGAAGTTGGCTTACACTCTGGGGGTGAAATCCTGGCCCCATTTAAATCAATGGATGATTTGTCATCGACTTCAATGAGGGCCAGGATTTTACCCTTGGCTTAGTCAGATTGCTTAGTCATCAATGCTGTAAACTTTGATAAGATGGCTATTACTAATAAGGGGCTCAGAAATGCCAATGCATTCAGCTTTAAATACATGTGAAATATATTTCATAGACAGCTGTTTTAATAACTGTTTAAATCCATGTATATGCCTCCATGGTTACACTTGTGCAATCTTACAGAAGGCAACAGGAATGGACAGATGTAAGTGAAGGGAGCGCTCAGCCTGCAGAAATCTATGACTCGTGATGATGCATGAACCAGAACAAACCCAGCTTGACTTTAAATTTCTCGATGATAATATAGGCCAGGCACAAACAATTTTACTTAAAAAACTAAGCCAAGTTCACATAAAATTACTGAGAAACAATAAATGTGGTCACTTTTCTGAGTAAAATTGCACTTGAAATAAGAAGAAAACAAAGCAAATGTAAATGTATAATAGCTTCACCAGTACACCTTGGGCTGAATGGAAATACGTATGCTGCATTGCCCACTGGGGACATGTGGATATGTTATCAACATTCATCCTATCATTTAGTGGGCAGGTGAATCACTGCTGAGCTACAGCAATTCTCCAATTTCCGGCCATCTTCTCCTTCTTTGCTTGAGGCAGGGGAGCATTGCTGATTTTTCACCACTGATGAAATTTACTTTACCCACATAAAGTAAGGATGATCAGGCTTTAGGTGAGTCAAATGTGCATTGTTAGGGTGGATGTGAGTGTAGGAAGCATTCCCCCTCTCCTACCCAAAACACAGGCTTTAATAATGGACATAGACTGTTTGTACCCCTAGAGATGTGTTAGAGCCACAGATCTGTAGATACCGTGGCAACTTCTGGCCCACCATTAAAACGGACTTCTTCATTGAAATTATGGTTCAGAGACCCTCTCCCCAGTGCACAAGCAGTATGGACACACTCTCCTTGGCTGTTCTGCTCATTTTAAGACATAAACTTGAACCAAACTGTTTAGGGAGTTTCTGAATAATTTGTTTTTCTCCCCCACTTGTGGTTTCTGATCTAGACTGGACTCAGAAATGCAGGCTGTCTCACAGCCAACATGATTTTGAAGATTTGCAATTCGATTTTGCAGAATCAATGTGCACGTTTCAGATGAGCACGTTAACTTTTGACTGCTTAGCCTAACTGAAGTCAGACTGCAAATGATTCACATTTTGTCATTGTCAGTGATGTTTTGGTGGTGCTCAATATCAGTTCAGGAGCCCGGATGTAGACTAAAATAATGAAATGATGGGATTTCTCTATACTGCAAAACAGAAGATTATACATAATTCACCTTGAATGTAAAGACACCATTATTCCTTTTCAGGGGCTATTTAGAAAGTAAAAAGGAAAGATGCTGAACTAATTTTCCTTTCACCTTTACACGTTGTCCTAAGAAATGTTTCATGGTTGAAAAATCATCAGAAATTCTATTTTAAATTTCCATTGTGAAATTAGAACAGCTTTTGTGTTTGCATTCCACGTACACACAGGGCCGCTGCCCTCAGTATTGTTCCAGCTCTGAAACAGGTGTGCTTTGCAGCCAGTGTAAGAAAAATCCTTCAACAGCTCTTGGGCTAATGCTAACCTTGTAAGATCTTTTCACTCCATATTTATTTAAACCAGACAGTTACTCTGTACTCATAGGTCCAGAGGTACTCAGAGTTTTCTACAGGAGTTTTAGATATTTTGCTATTGAACAATTGTTACTATAATTGTCTATTATCGCAGCAGCATGCAACTTTATGTGAGTGGATATTAGCTGGTGGCTGCACTCGACTGTTGTCTGACATAGGGGAAAGATGACAGATGTATTGTATAATCCAGGGGTAGGCAACCTATGGGATGCATGCCGAAGGTGGAATGCGAGCTGATTTTCAGTGGCACTCACAAGCCTGGGTCCTGGCCACCGGTCCAGGTGGCTCTGCATTTTAATTTAATTTTATTTTAAATGAAGCTTCTTAAACATTTTAAAAACCTTATTTACTTTACATACAACAATAGTTTAGTTATATATTATAGACTTATAGAAAGAGACCTTCTAAAAACGTTAAAATGTATTACTGGCACGCGACACCTTAAATTAGAGTGAATAAATGAAGACTCGGCACACCACTTCTGATTATACCTCTGGTATAATCTCTGGACCAGACTGTCCCCTCATATACGCTGATTTAAATCAGGAATAACAATAGTCAAATCAAAGAAGCTAAGATTGGTGTAGTAAGGGGAGAACCAGGTCCTCTAGTTTGCAGTTCTGTCTTAATTCTGAAACCAGCTGGTATTAGGTATGAACTTAACTTTTCTTTTTGCCACACACCCCACTTCCTGTGCACACTGAGAATTGATGGGTATTAGTGAGAGTAAACTTTTTTTTATCATTATCATGATTTCATTTCTAGAAATATTCTGTTAAATTATCTTGGCTGCCTGAAAGAGGAAAAGGGTACCTTGGACAGTGCAGTTCTGGAAAGGGCAGGAGGAGCTGGGGGGCTCCAGCCTGGAAAATTCCCAGGCTGAGGCCTTGCTGTCAGGGCCGGAGGAGGTATAGGGCTGTGGGGAGGCAGCCAGGGGAGGAAGAGGCAACAGGTCCAACCCCCTGGCTGATGATCAGTGACCACTTCAGACTGCAGTTTGCCCCTGAGGGAAGGGGCTAGATGAAGACTGGCAGTGGGTCACTGAGGCGAGATGAGATTAGGGGATTGGGGTTCACTAGAGAGAGGAGGACCCTGAGTGTGGGAGTACTGCTGTGGGCAGTAACCAGGAGAAGGGGCACTATGGGCTGGGAGGGACGCAGAGCCTGAAGTATAGTGGTTGAGATTGATAATGAGAGACAAGTAGTGACAGCAGGAAAGACACTGGCCAGCAGGAGGCGCTCTGAGGCTGGGATGAGCTAATTCCTGAATGACCACAGGAGGCGGCGTGGCAGTGGGTGCACGACCTGTTACATGTGGAAAGATTATTTGTTTGGATGTCCGTTTTAAAGCCTGCCCTCTGTAAGCCTGCCTCTAACTGTCTGAGACTACAGGTATTTTCTTCAGGGCAGTCATGACCTAGGCTATGGGTCTTCTGCACTGTAAGAGTCGTACCTGACTTCAGGGGTGCTAAAACAATTTTTATAGTGGGGGTGCTCATGGTAGAAACCATGTATTTAGTGTTTATTACTACTTCAACCCAGGGATGCGGCTACTACTTCAACCCCGGCACTCCTAGTTCCAGCACTGCTGCCTGATTTAAATCTATTCCTCTGTTTACAAAGGGCTTTTCTATCTGACTCTGCAGTTCAGACTATAGGGATGTGAACTGCAGCACAGACTACTATGCTGCTCTGTAACTCCCCCTTGTGGATGCTGCTGGTGCAAACTAACAGGTTCCTAGTTCACGCTAACTTAATCCCGTTTGAGAGAGGAGTATGTTAACACAGATACTTTTAGTTTGCACCAGCAGAGAGTTACAGCATAGCACACTAGCGTGCTCTGTAATTCATAGTCCTGTAGTTAAAACTGCAGGACCAGGTAGACCTAGCCTAAATCTGGATTTGTTGTTGGTCTGTGTCCTTCCACCACAACTGCAGCACATGGTCCTTAAGCAGTGTAACAGAGTATTTAGCCAAGAGCTGCTTTACTTTTGTGCTTATGATTATGTTGCATACATTGAACAATTTTCAGATGAACAATGTTCATATTTCTACAATCCTACCTATACATAATTTTTAAGAAATATATTCAGGCCAAGATTTTCAAAAGTGGCTAGTAAGTACGTGCACCAACTAGGGAAAACTTAGAGGGCCTGAATTTCAGAAAGTGTTGAGCACTCCTTCTTTGAAAATCAGACCTTTCTAATATGTCTCCAGTTGGGCATCTAAAAACAGGCATCCAAAATCTCTAGGCACTTCCAAAACACTGGATGTGTAGCATTGGGTGCAGGGTAGACCTTTTTCAAACAGTCCTCCATAAAAGAATGAATTAATGAATGACTAAATAAATAGGTGCTTCTCGAAGTTAGGGAACTTTTCACACCACTGTATGGTTAAAAAGTGAGTCGCAGAAAACACATTTAATCTTATCGTTATGTTTATGACACTTAGCATAAGTGCATGTGCATTTTTTAACCCTCTTACATTTTTCACTGCCAATGAATCATTGATCCTTTGGGACCTTTTCCCCTGTATCTTTAGTACTACAGAATTCTAAGTGCTTAGAATAATTTACACACAGAGAGAGAACTTGTACATATTTATGATGTATTATGTTTGGCCTACATAATGTAATGTCTAGAAAACAACAGAAACAAAGTCTTTAGATTTATGGGAGTGGAATTGTTCTCCTCATTTTGTGTTTTACTGTAAACTCATTCATCACCAGATCAAAATGATTTCCAAGCTTGAGCTGAACCACCAGACCTAATAATGCAGCACATATGAATAAGAAAATACCGATTGCATAAGTATAGTGTGAATGCCAGGCAGCGACTGCCAGAATAATCTCAGTGGTTTACTTTTCTTGGCTACCTCTAATTGATGGAACGAAAGACAAGTCAGTGCCAAATAAATCATCTTTCCTACTTTTCCCTATTGTCAGAAATATAAGCTAAAAGGATTTTTTTTGGTAAATGTTTTATGGGCACATTTTCCTACTTTGCTTGCAGAAGCCCATGGTTCTATGTTGCATTACCCTGATGATTTAGTAATGAAATTATACATTAAAAGGGTTGTGGAAGTTTTTGCCATGTTATTTTGTCTTTGGAATTACCTGTAATATATTATGGCACTTCACCTTATTGGCTAATTTGTACAATTCTGTTACTGTACCCAAAGGCCTTCGGGCACATGGCTTAGGGAAATAATGGAGCTGGGCTGTTAGGACTTCTCCAGCTGACAGCTGTCCCCAAAACCTCCCTTAAAGGGGGAACCTTAACAAAGAATACAGCCACGGAAACTGTACATTACATTTCCAAGGTAATTTCTGTGGGGCTGGTGAAGGGCTGCAGTGTGTCCTCCAATCTCCAGCCCGCCCAGTCTTCACCTGCATCTTCTCCTGCCTCAGGTGGATCCCCAAATCCACAGAGAGAATTTGTCAGTACCAGGAGATGAAGAGAAATGGAGCGATGCTATCTGAGATGGATGATTCCCTTCCTCTTTCTGCATGGAATGGGAAGATCCTCCAAGTAGGGCTCAAGGGGGAGCTACACAGATTGATTAAAGACTAGAAGATTTGGCCCAGTATTATGCTACAAATGCTAACATTACCACAGGGTACTGCTGTGCAGAATCACCTATACAATTTAAACAGCCCCCAAACAATCACAATTCAGAATATTACAACAAAACAGGAAAGTGAATCTACTATGTTGTATGTCCTTATAGGTGTGCATAAGGAATTCCCATCTGTGATAAGGGGCAGAGACAATTTATATTAGCCAAAATTAGGTTTTGCAATATACAAACACCATGCCACTGAACCATTGTTTGGGAAACAGAGAAATTGACAAGATACTGTCATAAAAAGTGAAATCTACTAGTCTAGTCTGAGTGTGATGTAAAGGATAAATGGACAGTGTTAATGTTAAAAAGTAAAATAGATGTTTAGGATTCTTTCTAATTTTGATGTACTAAGATTTTATTTCTAATAGGAAGGAGAAATATTAACATACAGTTTTTACCTTGAGAATGTCATTTTTCAACAAGCAAGTGAGAGAAAACAGATTTCTAATATTTAACTCTCTCAGATGTCATTTGGACATAGCAGTTACACCATGCTTAGCACATTTCTAAATATGTCAAGGATTTCTGAAGATAAAACACACATATTGGCTAACTTCTGCTCACCTTGTTCAGGGGAATCGTCCCATTGAAGTCAATGGTACCATTCAAGTGACTGAGGTGAGCAGGATTGCACCTACTGGGCTATTATGGGAATGAAAGCTTACACTGTCAGCACAGACATCATCCACTAGTACTGGAGGATAACTCAAGGAAGGAAAGGGAATCATTACTCAGTTCTGCAAGACAACGCAAAATAATACAAGACACTAATTTGTGCAGAAGTGGTATGCTCTCAGGTATGGAGCTGCAGCACCATTTATAACACAATGGGCCATACAGTGCTGTTAAGGCACAGGTCTGCAGTGGGACAATGTAGAATGACACCACTCTAGAGGGAGCTCCAGAACAGTCCCCGAAGGAGGTATTCATTGAGTGCATTATTCTTTTGTTTTATTTAAGAAAAATGACTTGAAAAAAATCCACTACAACTGAAACTAATTATAACAAGCAGCAACTTAATTGTTCAGCTGAACACTACCTTAGTTACCTTGGTTTATTATCCTCACTATAGGAAAACCTTTTGTTATCCTCATTTCTTCCAAGAGATGCATCTCCAAATCATGTCCTGCAGCTAGTGAACAGCTGGCATAGTTGTGTGGGTTCATCTTGGGGGACACAAGGTGTTCAACGTTTCATTCTGGGAATGATATTTTACAGTCCTTAACAATATTATCAGTGACATTCTGAATAGTTGCTGCAGGTTAAGCAGCTGGGGAGCTTTAAGGTTTTTCTGTTTCCAACTGTCTACTGTATTTATTTTGGATTTCAACAACTACAAAAAAGGATCGTTTCCCAGGGCACCTATGTAAAAACCAGTGAGTTAACAAGGCTAACAGATATGCTGCTAGGTCAAAACAAAGCCAGACCCATCTTCTGTTATGCTACCACAGTTTCTTGTGTGGCAAAGCAAAATTGATGTTCTTTATTGGCTCTTTCTAGAAGAGAATCGTGGATTCAGTTTTGTTTTTTATCAGTGCTTCTTAAACCAAAGAATTTGTTTCTTCCTGTGTTTGTTCCCTAAAATGGGTAAGATCCCCACCTCACATAAAGAATCAGGGATAAAAGGACAGGAGCAATGTAAGGGACTCTTAAAGCCCTGAATCCAGTTGTGGAAGGAGTTCCCTGGTGCAGGAACTGTGGAGGATAGTTGTCAGGATGTCTTCTGACAAACCGCTTGCAAGCCCTAGCACGGGGTTATACCTGAGTGCGGCAGGACATCTTGGGTTTCCACTGTGTCCTGATTAGGGGCCTACCAAATTCACGGCCATGAAAAATGCATCATGGACTGTGAAATCTGGTCTCCTCCCATGAAATCTGGCCTCTTATGTGCTTTTACCTTATACCTTATACTACACAGATTTCACATTGGAGACCAGCAATTCTCAAATTGGGGGGCCAGACCCAAAAGGCGGTTGCAGGGGGGCCACAAGGTTATTTTAGAGGGGCCACAGTATTGCCACCCTTTCTTCTGCACTGCCCTCAGAGCTGGGCAGCCAGAGAGTGGCAGCTGTTGGCCAGGTGCGCAGCTCTGAAGGTAGCACCTTGCCAGCAGCAGTGCAGAAGTAAGGGTGGCAATACCATACCATACCATGCCGCCCTTACTTCTGCCCTGCTATTTTCAGAGGTGAGCAGCTGGAGAGTGGCGGCTGCTGACTGAGGGCCCAGTTATGCAGAGAGCAGTGCAGAAGTAAGAGTGGCAATACTATACCATGCCATCCTTAGTTCTGCACTGCTGCTGGCAGCTGCAATGCCTTCTGAGCTGGGGTCCTGGACAGCAGCCACCACTCTCCAGCTGCCCACCTCTGAAGGGGGCGCTGCCGCCAGCAGCAGCACAGAAGTAACGGTATCAGTCCTGCAACCCCCTCTACAATAAACTTGTGACCTCCCTACTCCCCCCGCAATTCCTTTTTGAGTCAAGACCCCTACAATTACAGCACCGTGAAATTTCAGATTTAAATAGCTGAAATCATGACATTTACAATTTTTAAAATGTCATGACCATGAAATTGATCAAAATGTACCATAAATTTAGTAGGGCTCTAGTCATGATTAGGGCCCTGTGAAAAAAAATCTTTTTTTTTTTTAATTCATGGCAGTGTCATGAGTAAATATCCATTTTCATGGGATATGCATGGCTGCTGTTTCCCCACAAAAACTGCTGTGATTTTTCCAACAGCAGGGAGGCAGACGCTGCTATCTGCATATACCCAGTCTTGTGTGCTCAGTGTGGCTTGTGGCACATGGTAGCTTCATGTCAAAACAGGAGTTTTGGGGCAGGAAGAATAGACAGCCAGTTTTGTGTGAGGCACAATAGCCAGTGCCACTGCCAGGATCCTACCTCAGAACTCCAGCCACCCACTTGGCCAAACTCCATTTGGAATGAGACTAGAGGATTAGACCCATGTTTTATTAGGAAATGAGATACCTTCAGACTTCTCTTTGATCCTTCATGTCAAGGGTAGGGGCCCAGGCAGAGACAGAAACATCCTAGAGATGAAGTCCTGGCTGCAAGGATGATGTCACCAAGAGGGCTTTGGCTTCCTTGACCACAGGATGCTGTTCCGGGAAGGACTGCAAAGCAGATACTGGGTTCACCTATCAAGGAAGGGGAAGAACATATCTAGATACAGATTGGCTAACACTCTGAGGAGGGTTTTAAATTCGACCAGGGCAGGTGACAAAAGCCTACAGGTAAGTCAAAAACATGGAAGAAGGTTCAGAATCTTGGGTGAGCATGGGCCATTATAGCAGTGAAAAGGGAAACACAACAGAGAACACAGGATAAAATCAAATCAGTATCTTAGATGCAGGGCCGGCTCCAGGCACCAGCATTCCAAGCTGGTGCTTGGGGCGGCATTCTGCAAGGGGCGGCAGTCCCTGTTGTTTTGCCCCCAAGCAGAGCGCAGAATTGCCGCCATGGGCGGAGGGGGCAGTCCGTGTGCCCTTAGGGCAGCAGGCACGTTTCCACAGTGGCAGCAATTCGGCGGCAGCTTCTATGTTTAGCTGTCCACGGCTGCTTCAGCTAAACGTAGAAGCTGCCGCCAAATTGCCGCCGCAGCGGAAACGCGCCTGCCGCCCTAAGGGCGCACGGACTGCCCCCGCCGCCCGCGGCAGCAATTCTGCGCGCTGCTTGGGGCGGCGAAAACTGTAGAGCTGGCCCTGCTTAGATATCTGGATACTAATATGAGAAGTAGGGAAGATAAGCAGGAAGAACTTGAAATGCTTGTGTTTATTACCTACTATGACATAGTTGGCATCACAGAGACTTGGTGAGATAATACGCATGACTGTAATATTGGTATAGAAGGCTACAGCTTGCTCAGTAAGGACAGATAGAGGAATAAAAGGAGGTGTTGCCTTATATATTAGAAATGTATACACTTGGACTGAGGTTGAGATGGAAATAGGAGACAGACTTGTTGAAAGTCTCTAGGTAAGGATAAAAAAGGTAAAAAACAAGGATGATTTCATGGTAGGGGTCTACTACAGACCACCTAATCAGGAAAGAAAGGCAGATGAGGCTTTTTTTAAACAACCAATAAAATCACCCAAAGCACAGGACTTGGTCCTTCCATGAGTGCAGGGACTGGATGAGATGACCTCTCAAGGTCCCTTCCAGATCTATGATTCAATTAAAGGCTTTTCTAGTCTCTAGCACAAAAGTTGCAGCAGTTTAGCTCTAACCACTCTACTAATGTTATGGAATCTAAGAAAATTTATCTAAGTTTAAACTTACACCACCTTACACATCACTTGTGAATTTGACCCATACTTGTGGAGTTCTTGCATAAGAACTATTCTCATGAGTAAAGGTTGTCAGGCTGAAGATCACAATTTGTGATGTGATGTAGGATTCTTTGAGTGCAAAAGCTTTATTTAAATGGAAGAGATTATTATTTTTGCTGTTATTAATCAAGATAAAATTCTGCAGTTAGTAGGAAGGGGTTGGTGCAAATGGGACATACCTATTTTAATTTAAATTGTTCTGTGAACTGGGGATTGGGTTGGGATTTTGCAGCTATAGTAGAAGAATAGAGAGAGAATATTGTGTTTTTAAAATATGCCTGCTTCTGCTCTAACTGGATTAGAGTGATGCGCACACCAAAATAATAATAATAATAAAAAATTGAACAGCTTCACTACTCAGGGGGTTACGCCAATTTTTTCTTTGGGCTGTAGCGATTTATAGCACTCCTAATGAGAGCCAAATTCTGCTTTCATTTACCCCATCATAAGTCCAAAGGAACTCCATTGCATCAAATCAGCATTACTAAAAGCAAATTCGGACCAGAGTTTGAGACCTGAACACACTTGAAAACTCAGCAATTTTCACTGAAAGCAGGTGCTAAGTTTCTCCTGGTTGTGTCAAAAGAGCAGTATATGATCCTTAAACAAAGTTTGTAGCAAACCCCAACCTTTAGGAGTCATGTGGGTTATACTGCACATCTATAAACTCTGCAAACTTTTATGAATTATCCAACTGTTTTCTTCTTAGGCTAGTGAGCTGTGTAGTTTCACAGATTTGGGCAGGTTTCTCTAAAAGGCAAGTTTCCTGACCACAGAGATTTTTTGCAAATTTTCTCAGATGTTAAGCACTGTGTATTAGAGAAGATTTCACAGTTATCGAAAGCAGTTGGGGAACTGTGCTATTTACAGAGTTTTGCTGTATTGCTATTTATTTCACAAGAGTACTGAAGGTAGGGTACCCATCCCAGAGACTGACAGTTCATTTTATAAGTAAGTTGAAACGGGGGGGGGGGGAAACAATAGCTTTAACCTAAATACTGTCTCTAGAGGAAAAAAAATTAAAAAGCAGGTTGCAAATTAAAGTGCTGCAATTTCTTGGCTTGATATACGATCCCAGTAATTTTCAAATATTCTATGGGGGAAAAAAAGTAACTTGATAAAAATGACCCCACGGAGTCCCATTTTTTTAGGCAGGTAAGCAAAGAGAGAGAGGAGAATTCAACCTTACAATGAATTAATTATTTTAAATCACTACTTTTCCACACTGTGGCAACTGCATGGCATGCAGTGTCAGCTATTGCTTCCAGTATTGACAATCACAAGATATTGTGGGTGTTCCCTTCCCCCCACCCCCACCAGTAATGGATGACTAAAGCAGTTGACAGCTGCATGTAAGTCAAGGCTAACTTCCAGCTGACTTCTCTAGCCTTTCATCCTAAAGTTGCCTTGCTCAGCACAGCAACCTTTCTCATGTACCATGCATGTCTGAGTCCCAGCAGCTGGGATGAAAACAAGAGCAATTCAGCTCTTACAATAATCTTCACGGATATGAGCTCCTACTAATCCTATCAAGTTATCTATATATATGGAGGCAAAAATTGTATTTCTGCTACCTTTAGTTTGCCCTATTCTCCCCGTCTCTCATGTCAATGTGTGAGAAGAAAGAAGAGGGGGGAAAAACCTTGCAGACTACCAGTTCAGCATTTAATAAATAAGTAAATCTGGCACTGCTAGTATCATTTCCTTTGACTAATGTAATTTCATGCTGGGGCTGGAGGCTTTGAGGGATTTATCCCCAAGCCATCATCTTTGTAAACCTAAGAACTTAGCAAAAAAAATAATAATAATAATAAAAAAAAAATTGGTGGTGCTTGGGGCGGCATTCTGCAAGGGGCGGCAAGTGGTGGTTCAGATTTGGCATAGCAGTAAAAATAATCATGATCTCTGCAAAATAAATCTAGTTCACAGAGGAAACCTTAAAAACAAAGATCTTGACTACTCTGTTTGGACACTAAAAATGCCATTGCTACAGGAATCCTTAGTCAAAATTACTATATCCAGTCCATTTTCTCCCCTTTTCCTATTCCTTGCTAAGCTGCACCCTCCCAACCCCATACACACTGTATGCTATGTGCCATTTGTCTGATCAACACCTTCCCCAAAGGTTGCATGATTCTTATTTGCACATAAAGCTAATTTCTTGTTTTATTCAATCTTTACCTCATCTAATTAAATGAATTTAACTTGACTGTGAAGGGTTCACTCCTTGTAGGCAACACTTTGTAGCCGGGTTCCCCTCCTCTTCTTTCCTGGTGCCACTTTCCAACAGCTGCTCCAACCCAGGAATAATCTGATCCCTCTCGTGATTCAGCTCTCCAGCCAGGCCACATATTTAATATCCATTCTTTTGGGGATATATAAAGTGTCTGTCCAGTGGTCAGGGAAGGGGCTCCCAGACCTCCCCCAGGGCTAAGATCTCAGATTCTTGACTCTCTGGGGCTCCAGCATCTTTTCCTCACTAGATCACCCTGGATCAGCAGTAGGTTTTCTGCCTTCTGCCCTGCCTAGAAGTTGGTAGGGGAATCCAGGCCCACCTTCTCCTCTGGGTTCCAATTCAGGGCCTTGTGTTAAGTAGCAATGGTCTTCTTCCCAAAGGTGCTCTACCACATCTTCCCTGGATTGTGTCCTAGCATCCCCTTTTACAAAGGGCAAAGTAGAGACAATAACCAAATAAACCCAAGGTAAATTGCAGAACTTCTAAATGTCCAGAGTCCTTTTCTCCTCAGCAGGTCTGGTAGAGTCCAAATAGCCAGAGGCTCCAATCAGCTGGGCTGCTCAAATTGCCCCTTCCAAGGACCTACAATTGTAGGACTGCTCACCTCCTCTAGTTGCCAGCTCCTGAGTGTCTATCTTCCCCTTTCAAGCTCCTCCTCTTCCAGCCCATATGTGGTTTTCAGATGTGGCAACCTGGGGCTAAAGTAGCATTTTAACAGCTTCTTTTCCAGTGCAGGGTTTGTACACCTGGTCACACTGACTAAAGATTAAGTAATACCTTCAGAATTTGGCCAGAACTTTGGAACTTTTTGTTTTTAATGAAATGTGCTATAAAATACAGAGCATTGGTAGATTTATCTTTTGAATTTGGGTGCCTAAATACTAAAGGTGGACAAATTATATAATGCAAAATTATCTGATGAATTTTGGCATTTTTCTTTGACTAAATTACTCACAATGGTTTTTTTTTTTTCAATTATTCAACCACCTGTATGGATAAGTGCTTGAATAGAATTTGGCAAATGATATTTTTTTGATACATTGCTTTCCAGTAGCTGTCAAATTAATTATTCATGGATACATACTTAATTGTTTGGTCAGCTACCAAATCAAAATTTAGGAGTTTCTTTAAACCCCCATACCTAGACATTGGGCATATTGTTGGGTTTTTTTGTAGATGAATTATGGCAAACTACAGTTGAATCACCTCTCTTTCTAGCTCATATTTAAAGGCCAGTGCAACAGATACAAAATCCAGTTAACATCAGTAATTGGAATTTAGAAGGAATCTTATCCTGCATCTGAGGTTTATCAGGTCACATGTCAATTACAGGTACATTTGATAGGCTAAAAAAGACTTTCCAAGATTTCCAAAAATGTCTAGTCACTTTGATTGGCTCAGTTTTTTGGCACCCAATTTGAGAAATCTTTACATTGCATGATTTTCACAGGGCAGATGCTCAGCGCTGACTGAAAATCAGGTCCCTGTAAGGCTGGGGAACCCCAAATCTGAAGCACCCATAATCACTAGTTACTTTTGAATATCTTGGGCACATTTATAGCCCCCACAGCTCAGCATAGCCTGTTGGTTATTAATTCTTTCAAAAGAAACAATATGTATATAAAAACCATCAGATGCAGCCAAGTTATGCAGTAATGTGGGGGCAAAAAAATCAGAAGTGAATTTGACTTGAGATCCAGCCACAGTTTCCAAGGCATTTATTATTATTGCCTCAGAGTGCTAAGCTGCCAGGAAGAATTGCATGCATTGCATAAAACAACTAATGGCATACAGCAAAACTAACATCATACTGAAAAGCAAGGCTTAAATGAAATTTTACCCATGCTTACAACAACAGGAATAGTTTATATGCTCCTGTTTTAAGTGTGAGATATTATATACGGTCCTTATCCTTAAATGCACTTTGTCCAGGCAGTCCTCCACTGGAAGGGAGACGGGCATGAAAGAGGAGAATAAATTAAACAGGTTTGCCGTGTGATATGGCAGCAGAAAAAAACAACCGAGATGTATGTTCTATGCAGAGACCTCAAAGTGCATGAAGTTCCTGTCTTGATGTCAGCATGGATCTTCATAGGTGCAGGGGTCTGCTCACTGCAGGATCCATGTGTAAGCGTTCTGTCCCAGGAGAGAGAAAGATGTCCAGAAATGAAAATTAAAGCCAATAATTTATCCAATAAAATGTCAATAACTTATATTCTGTAAATGGAAAGTCAAAGATCGTGGACCTCATTCTCCTCTCACTTACGTGAGTTTTACACCAGTCTAATTCTACTGATTAAAAGCATGATAAATGAGGAGAGAATCAAGCACCTTACATGGGCCTGAATCCAAGTCTCAGATCTGAACACTTACAAAATTTGGGAAGGTTTGGATCTAAACTTTACAGCTATCTCCATAATGGGACAAACTAAAACTCTAGATGCAAACACCCCTGAGTGCTGGGGAATTTTGAATGGTTGCCAAAAGAACCAGTGGCTAGAGCCCATTTCAACTTAAATTTTTGCAAAGTAATGTGTTCATTTACTAAAGAAAATATACTGGGAAATTAAAATGACAATGGAAACAGAAAGCACCACACAAAGGAAATGGGAAATTCTCAAATGGGGATTGCAGTGTTTCTAATTACATAAATAAGTGGGTGTGGGGACAGAAAAGGGAAACAGTGCAGATGAACAAGAAAATGCAGGGAGTGATCAAAGATGAGAAAAGTACATAGAAGATGTAAATCTACGGCAGGATATTTATATGATTAAACTAAAGCAATGAAAATGAGCAAAATGGCCAAGTTTGAGAATGAAAGGAGGGTTGCAAAAGAAATAAAGGCAAATAATACAATATTTTATAACATATGTAAGGGGCAAAAGGGTGGTGAGAGACTGTATGTCTTCTGAAGAGCAGCAAGGGGGAACTTGCTGAACAGAAAAGGAAGAGCTGGCTGGGAAACTGAATCACTTAATCTTCAGTTTGTACTAGGGAGAGCTGGGAAAATATGAGAGTAATAGAGAGATTTTTCAATGGCAAACAATGAACATTTACTGCAACAAAAGGTCACATCAGAAGTGGTTGCAGTACTGTTTGGAAAAGGACTATATGTCCACTAGGGAATGTTTATTGCACACCATCAGGGTCCACATGTGCCGGTTAGTGAGTGAGATGCTGATGCACATTAGAATTTAAACCCCAGCTGGTGCAGTCCCATGGCACCATGTAGAAAAGCCCTAAAGTACAATAGATGATAACTAGGTGGCATCTGTTGGTAAATGCTGACACAAGATTGTGTTTGTTTTGACATATGCCACAATTATTGTAAAGCTAAAAAGTAATAGCGTCGACATTCTGCTTTTGAGCAAAAGAATTCCAGAAGCTCCAAATTGAGAAATAGACTGTGAATTTAAAAAAGGCTTCACCATCCCAAGAGCAGACCAAGAGGGAATTATGAACCACTGTCCTAATTCCCTCCTATCATGATACTTTTTAGTTCCCATTTCTGTAATATAGGAGTTCCTCAAAATCAGTAGCCTTATGAAAACCACTAGTATCTCCATTGCACAAATGGGAACAAGACACAGAAATACTAAATAACTTGCCCAAGGTCACACAGGCAGTCTGTGACAGAGAAAGTAACTGACTCTAGATCCTAGTGCCCTAACCACTGGGCAAGCCGCCTTCTTCTCCCTTTCTGCTGTCTCAACTGTGCTGGCCCATGCACTGGAAAGAAAGGCAGAACTAAAGATCCATCCATCCCCTGCCCCTTTCAACCCACTTGCCACCTACCTGTCCAGTAGACGCTGCTCTCCTCACCATGTTGGGGGTGACTTATGCCACATAAGGCAAGGACAATCTTATCCTATGCTTGTGTTAGTTAGAAGCATGTCTGAAAGAGGAAAAAATAGAGAAAAGCATGAAAAGGGGCACAGAAACTTGCCCCATACTAACACTACTGAGACCATCACTGGGCCTGTGAATTGAACAAGCATATGTTACAAGGAAGAAATATTACCTATACCGGAGTGGCCAAACTTACTGACCCTCTGAGACGCATACAACAACCTTCCGAAGTTTGAGAGATGGGGCGCGCTTGCCAGGGCTCAGAGCTTCAGCCCCGAGATCCCCTTCCCTGCAAGGCTGAAGCCCCAAGACTCCCTACTCGCTGGGCAGAAGCCAGAGGCAATGTGTGAGGGGGACACATGGGATCACATGCCCTCCCAGATTTTTGCCAGGGTTTGCTGGCCCCACTTGGTCACATGATGCTGCCACCTCCCTGCATGGCAGCTGCTGGAGCCAGCAAGCTGGGAGCTGCGACTTGGGTAGAGACAGCAGCTAACAGCTGGTAGCTGCAGGGAGCTGCTTTTGCTGCTGCCTCTCTCCAAGGAGCTAAAGCACATGCCCCTCCCTGCAGCTCCCAGGTGTTTCCTGCTGCCACTCCATGCAAAGCTAACACCTGGGAGTTGCAGGGAGGAGCCACTGAGGGAAAGAGGGTATGTGTGCCTGGGTGTGTGTGACTCAAGCTATTGGGGTGAACAAACCTTTAAATTGTGCCCCCACCCCATCTCAGCAGGCCCCAGTCATCTCCAGAGAAGGCCCTAGCCCCACCACAAGGCAGAATCCCCTAGCTTCCCCCACCCCAGTCTGGTAGACGGAGAATGGTCAGATGTGGGAGGTTCCAGAAGCTGCACTTTAACTGTAAAAAACAAGCTGCAGTTTGGTTACCCCTGACCTATAGGGGCTTGGCTCAAAGCCCCATCACCTGATCCTTGGCAAAGACAACTGTCCTGTCACTTCTCATCACAGCCAGACTGTCACAGCAAAAGTCTCTCCTATGCCTTTCAATTCCTCTTTCAGTCAGATTACCTAGCTTTGATCATGGCTAGTGGATTCTCTGGCATCCTGGGATACCAAACACCACATTGTGACAGTCCTCTGTAGCACACCAGATGTGTCACCGTTGAGGGAAGTGATAGAGGTGCCTTAGCTGTTAAAGGCATTTCAGATCTAGAACCTAGTGGAATCAAATACCATTCCCCAACTGCCCTCAGATGCCACATTCTTTCCTCACACAGCCTGCCTCCATGGCCCTGCTCCTCCCAAGTGTCCTCCTAACTGCCATGGATACTCCCTCTGCTGCCCCATCAGCCTTCCTGTCTAGAGGAAAAGAGCAGCAGAAGAATCTAACCCAGCAAATTCACCATATGGCCCTCGAAAGGCCCATGACCTCTCAGCAGTTTCATCACATAAGCCACCACCCCTCATATTGGCCAGTTGACAAGTCCTGTTAATAGTGAGTTTCTTGTGTTACTTTCAGCCCAGAAAAAAAACTAAGGGTAGCAGAACTGGACTGAACTCAGTTCATACTAACTCCCAACATGGGATCACTGGGATGCTGTGGTTCAGGTACTGGAGTTGGTCCAAGTACTCATTGCACCCTTTAGATTCTAGTACCTGGCATTTCCCAATAAGGACTCTGACAACCCTAACTGCCCATAAACCTTCTCCTCCTGGCAATCTCTGACTCTCCAGAATAGAGAGCGCACAGTGGTGGATTCATCACTTCACCCTCTGCTGACCTATGATTGCTATGCAGATTCATCACAATGTAACTCAGGTTTTCTTTTATGCACCCAAGGACACTTCTACCCCCATTTCCTTGGTTTCATCCAAGTTTTCATCCACTGATGTATACAGCTGTCGGTCATTTGCACAGAGAGATAAAAAATACATTCTTACATTGACAACCTGTTTTATACGTGAACTTGTTCAAAAGAGAAGCTTGCCAAGCTGGCATGTCCTCATCATTGAACTTTAGGCTTCCTTCTGTATTATTTCTAAATCCAATCTGAAATCTCAGAGAAAGAAATGTTTATCCAGAAACAAAATTAGACTAAATCAAGAGCAGGGGTTACTTCTGCAAGAGAACATGATGGTAAAATATGAAAAACAAACAGTATACTTGAAAGATAAAATGATTTGTGTTTCTATGAATTATATGTGAAAGTTTTCTCCAGTAACAAAATTACTGTTGAAAAGGATTTTATATACCTGAAAAAACAGATGACCAGGGTATGTATCACTATGAGGGCCAAATGCAGATGGGTTGACTTCCTTCTATTTTTGTTTGCTTCTTTTTTGTTATTGTTCCTGATTTCAGTAAGTTTGCTGCCACTTTAGCCGGGAGACATATAATACGGAATGTATGGAAGCTTTTCACAGATGAAACTATGAGTGCACCGCTTTAAATTTTCAAGCCCGGTGTCATCCTTTCAGCACATTATACAACACTATGCTTACTCAATAAAACACAGCACATCTGACCTGGGACATGTGTTTTAACAACGATCTTTTCAGCTAGAAAGAAACAAAATAGTCTTGTGCTCATATGGTTCTACAAGATTATTTTAACCTGAACACCATGTTTTAGTTGGTTGGTTTGTTTTTGCTGAGGTGGAAATTTGACTATTGTTTTTGGGTGGGCTGAGGACATTGACCCCAATAGAAAAACTCCTATGGACTTCAAAGTTCTTTTCTTCAAGCCCCAAGACAAGAGCATGCAGCACCTTTTTTAAACAGTGGCTGCTCATGTCTGTGTTCTCCAATATTCTGTCTGCCTCTGTCACCTCCGAGCATAATGTCTCCAGTGCAGTACCCTGCAACCTTTCTGATCTATCCCTAAAATGAGGATAATAATGCTTGCCTACAGTCATCAGAGCTGAGGGGACACAGCTCATTGTACAATAGAATTCAGTGTGAATTCTGGATGCTGTATGCCCCTTCAGGCTCTCTACACTGGTAATCGTACGGGCTAACTTATCCATCTTAAACTTTTCGTAGGCATCCGTCGCTTTGCTAAGTGCTCCACAGCAAAATAAAATACAGCAATGATTTTGCCCTTACAAATTATATCTTCATAGCCTTCCTTGTTCCTGGTCTTCAAGTTTCAGCATTTTGTTTTCCCGTCTTCACTCTTTCGTGACTTTTACTTCCTATCTCCCCAGTTGTGGGCTGGTCCTTGGAAGATGCCATTTCTGGAGAAAGCCTTCATCAGAGAAGTGGGGGTTACTTAATTGTATCTAACACTGAATGGTCTTGGTCAGACTAACTCTGGACTCTTCTGGTAAAGTATTCTACACCTGCTGAAGCACAGCTGAAATGGTCTGCCCCTGCACCCGAGAGTCATATCCAGGTCCTATTTAGTTGAAGCACCCCATAGAGTGTAGATGTCTTGGAGGGAGCTGGAGGAAAAGGATCTTAAATTAAATCTGGAAAAGGATAAGCAGCCAATGAAGCTTGTGGAATCTTGGTATGATGTATTCACACCTGCCTTTTCTGGCTAGTAATGTTTGATTAATGTAGGTATTTTCACTTAGAAAAGCTCATAATAATCTGTAGTAATCTTATTTCTTAAATGAAAAGTGGCAGCAAGAAAAGAACAGATGTTGCTGTGTGTATGCCCCTATTTACATTAACAACTATTTGGTGACTAATTCGTGACAATTTGAAATATATGCCTAAATTTGTATTGCTCTGAATGAAAGCACAATAATAGAGGTGAGTTAATCTATTGTTGATCACAAAATCTTGAAACAGCTGGAGCATTATCATAGACATAGTCAGTGGTATCCGCATCAATAATGAGCTCTTATAAGAATTGATGAGAGATTTGATGTTGGGTGTGAGAGCAGCCTCTAGTTAAGATTCACTGGGCTACAAATAAGTTTTATGATGTTTTTTGTCCTTGGTTTAATCAGCTTCTAGTTTTCGAAGTGTGAAGTTCAATGTAATTATTTTATTGAAGTAGCACCTAGAAGCCCTGCCTAATGTTGGGGCTCCAGCATGCTAGACTTTGTACAAACACATAATAAGAGACAGTCTCTTGCTTGAAGAGCTTACGTCCTCAGTAGGTGAGAGAAACAGTTGGGAGCAGAAACGAGACACCATGAGGTGAATTGACTTTCACAAAGGCTCACCGTAGGCCAGTGCCAGAGACAGGAACAGCATTCACTTCTCAAAGCCCAGTTCAGGGTGTAGGAATATTAAAGAAGGTTTATATTAAACATGGTTTATATGAAAAATGATTTATTGATTTATTGTTAATAGATACTTTATAACTTAAGGTTTATGTTAGAAGTAAATTTGTGATTCCCAACATTTAGCCTCTAACCTGCAAGCCACCAGCTGTGTCTGTGTAAAGCCTGCTCAAAGAGATACTTGGTATAAAACTTGTTAAGCTCAAAGAAATACTTTGTATAAAACTTGCTAAACATTAATTAATTCTAAGTAAGCCAAAACAGTAGCTGTTATAGTGTATAGATAGAGACCCCCACCCTCTGTAAGTTTTCATCTCACTTTATCTTTGCTTGTTAAAAGACAGGGAGTCTCACATAAATTGGTAACACCCCAAAAAGTAAAGAGACAGTGAAATAGATGTGATTAAGATACAGAATGTATGTGAATGAATGGTTAGGGAGTCACCAGCCTGAAGAATTCAGTGTCGGCTGAAGAAGGTGTCAAGTGGGATCAACCAGATGATCCCCGGAGGGCAAACTGGAATCCACCCACCACACCTCAAAGGAAGGAAAAACAAAACATCTAATAACATGGAGCCAGCCACCTGCTGATTGATTTAGCAACAGCAAAATGAAGCAACTCTCATGAACTGACATAGGAATAAATTCCTATAAAACTGGACTCTAAAGACTGAGGACTTTGAGTCTATGGTTCTGCTGCCAGCCTCCAGGAGCATCAGATGCATCTGACACAGACTCGGCTCCATCCTCATGACCAAGATACCTGGCCAGTAACTTGTCATGAGCAACCTCTAGGCTGGTAACTATAACATCTATACAGAACCTGAATGAATGATTGTGTGGATGAATATATGTGTGTGTGTGTGTGTGTGTGTGTGTATAAGGAATAAGTAGTAATAGAAATAAGTAGGAAAACATTGTCTTTTCGTTTGTTACGGTATTTACAATAAATGTGGCATCTTTGCCTTATCCCTCTAAATAAGATCCTGCTGGTTTTTATTATATTGGTATAACAAGGGGTCCATCCACAGACCACACTGCTTTTTAACTGTTGGTTATTCTTTTTAGTACATGAGCTCCAGTGCAATGGATAGTTGAAGTTTAATAAACTACATATTTTAAATGCTGATGCAGCATTTCAATCTTGGTCATAACCATTTTGGACAACTGTGCTAGTTGCCTAAAGTCACAATAATGGTTGATAAGCATATCATGAACATTTATTTTACATGTCTCCTGTAGGTAGAAACCAAGAGCAAACTCAACAAATCTATATAATTAATTTGCAAATATCCTAATGGAAAGTTTTCAGTCAGCATTCATTAGCCATATTTGCAGAATGTAGATGGATAGGAAAGTAATGGTGCCATCCACAGACCACAATACTACCTAAAATTTTATACTACAGTATTTTTATTTCTTTTTAATACCCTGTCCCTATTCAGGGGTGGTACTTCCTATTGTAAGATTTTAGGATTTCCTGGGTGATGATATATATATCTCTCTCAATTATTTATGTTGCTTACCTGATGTGTCTGTCTAATAGTTGGAATAAATAGGGATATCTCCACTGAAGTCAGACCTGTTCTGAGTTATGACAGCTGAAGATCTGGTCCATTATGCACAAAGCTTGTACTTAAATGGGCTTTTGCAATTTTACAAAAGATTTAGGGCCAAACCATGCGATTCCAGGATTGGTCCGGGGCCATGCAGAGATGTACCACTGGAGAAGGAGCTTGGGGAGGGATTGTGCCCGAGACAGAATCCCTCCCCTAGCTCCCTGGTCACCAGACCACATTATACCTTCCCTAGAGTGCCTGTGTGCAGCAGAAATGGTGCTATCATCCTGCCGCATCTTCATGTTCTTATTCATTGGGGAGATATGTACCAAGAGGACACACCATGAAAGCAGTCTCTATGCCCCCTGAACACAAGGCCCAAGACTGAGACTAGCTTTTTCATGAGGTGTGCAAGTTGGGGTGATGTTCCTTGCACTTTGCCTCTGCTGTCCGGTATACCTATAGAAAAGCCAGTTACTATGTGAGCTTTGTGATCATCTACCCCAATTGCATAATGGTGAACCAATCTTGTTATGGCTGATTTTTAAAATAAATTAAATGACCTACACCTATCACCATAACTGAATTGTCTCGTAATTTATTCCTGCTAATTAAAGACGTCTCGGATTTTGATAGGCCTCGGATTTCATCATCTGTTATTTGTCATGTCACATGGTACAGCATCTGAGTTTATAGCAGAAATGTTAAAGACGTGTATTAACTTACATATGTTTTCTGATCACCCACTTAGTACTTATCGTTGTGAAAGGAATATATATGTTAATTTAAAAATAACCTGTGCACAGTTTTACAGTATTTACTATAGTTAGTAAGATAATGTGCTTTAGACACACATTAACTTATGTTAGAAGGTTAAATTGCTGTCTGACAGTTCTATTTTATTGGCATTTTATACATGCTTATCACTTAAAACTAGAACAGAAAAATGCTGCTTTCAATCAGGCTGGCATATCATAATTATTTCTTGATTGAACAAGATGCTTGATTGCAATTTACACTGTATCTTGTTAATTATAAATGACCCTTTTAAATGATTTTTACCTCCCAACTTGGAAGCAGAAGTGACAACTATTCTCCACAAGTTTCTTCTATGGTTATTTTTACAGTTCCTGTTCTGACTGTACCAAAATGATCCCAATCCACTTTGGGATGGCCTTTTCTTATTTGACAGTGTTCGTACAAAAACACTTTACATTTCACAGAGATGTTCAGTCATGCACAGGGGCGGCTCCAGGCACCAGCACGCCAAGCGCGTGCCTGGGGCAGCAAGCCATGGGGGGGCACTCTGCCAGTCACCACGAGGGCGGCAGGCAGGCTGCCTTTGGCAACATGCCTGCGGAGGGTCCGCAGGTCCTGCAGCTTCGGCGGACCTCCCGCAGGTGTGCCGCCGAATCCGCGGGACCGGGGACCTCTCGCAGGCAAGCTGCCGAAGGCAGCCTGCCTGCCATGCTTGGGGCGGCAAAATACCTAGAGCCACCCCTGCTGCGGGGGACATGCCTGGGAAAGGCACCAGCACCTAGCGGTCCTGCTGAGCCCCACTAGGAAACACCGGAGCAGGGAAAAGAGACAGGGCTGGCAGCACAGCTCTGCCAGAGGGGGTACGGGAAAGTCCTTTCAGTCCCATCCATTCCTAGCCTGCAGCCACAGTTACCTGCTTGGGAGTAGATGTCCTGAGCCCGCAGCAGGGAGGCAATGGGAGAAGCCAGCGCAGAAGGAGCTGTGAGGGGAGTGGGGGCAAGGTGGTGCCTGCTAAGAGCAGGTGTGGGAGGCACAGGGGGAGTGGGAAGGGAGCCAGGGGTGATGCATGGGGCAGTCATGTTCCTCCCCTCACCATCAAGAGTTACAGGTCATCTCTGCAGATAGTGATAGCTAACGCTAAAGCTGTCCAAGAATTTCCATGATAAGACCCTGTTTTCAGTTTGTAACATTCCTGAACTGTAACAATTTAACCAGAAACTCTCCATATAGGTTATCTGCTTCAAGCTGAAGGGTTTGGTGATGGTGTGTGTTTGTGTCTGGGGGGGGCGGGGGGTTGTTTGTATGCTTGTATTGTGTGTGATTGGTTTTTGGACATTTCAGCTAAAATGGTGGAATTATTTCTTTAAACAGGAATAGAAAAATACATTGTAAGAATTGTTTAACATGGGCAAAAGTCTCATTTCAATATACTAGCACCTGCGTGTTTTGTCACAGGGACTTGACATTGTGGCAGGGGAAGGCAGGGGTCACCCTGATGTCAGGGTTGTGCTTTTTGCTATCTCTGTGAAAATCTGTCCAAGTCATGAGCCTCTGAAAACCTCCATTTGCACATGCTCAGTTGAGACATGTTAAGAGTTTGACTAAATTCCCTGAAAAATTCTATCTACATCATCCCAGAGCTGCAGGGGCTGAGCAGGACTTTCCCTGCAATTTCTCCTTCCAACTGTCGGAGGCCTCCATAGTGCTGGGCACAGGGACAGAGAGCCGGGATACTGTCTCTCCTGTGCTCTCGCTGCTCCCCTACTGGCACCCAGTCAGCAAGGAGGAGGAGCAGCAAACAATTTTACGGGACAACAGAGAGGTAAGGGGCTGTGGAGTGGGGGTTGGCAAAGGAGGAGACTTAGACAAGCGGCCAGAAGGGTGGCGTGGAAGAGACTGAGATGAAGCCCAGGGAGTTGGGGGGCTTGGACTGGGAACTTGGGGTGGGGGCAGAGTGAGGGAACTGGGACATAGATCCAAGGTGGGTCATGGATTGGCTCTGGGATATTCAGCAAACAGGGGAGGCTGGGATGAGGAGCCAAAGTGGGTGGACTGGGATGGGGCAGAATGTGTCAGGTTTGTTGGGTTGGGGCAGAAGAGTCTGTAACCATTATAGCACACTCTGCTCAGAACCTGGAATGGAACCCAGATTCCAGAGTGTCAAAATTCCTCGGCTGTCAGCAAATATCAGTGAAACCCACTGGCAAAACATGTGCCTCAGGTCCCTCTAGTGGCTTGTCATCCTCTGCTTGGGCTAATCAGCTACTGCTATCAGTTTCTCTGTTAGCTTAAGTGACAGAGATCTGTGTGGTGGGTTGAACCATGCAGGTGTTAATATCATTCCACATGATAGAATTGCTGGGATTGTTATGCAATTTACCAGGTGTTTTTAAAAATCAAACTAAAAAAAACCACATAAAAAGAACATTGAGGTTGCAAAGTCAAGTACTCAGAAAGTTAGGAAATGCCAAAATTAAGTTTGTGTGTGCCACCTTAATTTGGTCCCTTTGTGCTTTTACAAAACTTATGAACAAGAAGCAGGCTGATATGTTGGTGGATCTGCCTATATACGGAATGTGGTGTAGCATCATTATACATGAATAGGCAGGTGAGACGTGTGGTGTAGGATGTCATATTTACCTGTCAAGCCAGAATCCTTTTGCATTTGTTGATAGAATAAAAAGATTGTGGATGAGGAGTAGATAAAGATTTTTGTTTCCTGACTTGGAACACCAGCAACCCAAGTGAAAAAGTGAGAATTGTGGTCTGTAAAGAGAGCCTTCATGAAATATAATGAATACCATGGAAAGCAGTTCATTTAGATTTCTGCTGATTGAGCAACCCCCAAATTGAACAGAACGGGATCAGAAGCATAACAAAGACAGAAGAAAGATCAGGAATAAGCCAGAAATATGACACATTTTTAGCAAATAGTTCATTTAAATTATCATTGGAATTACAATGGCACCTAGACGTCCCACATGAGATTGGGGTGTCTTGCTCCAGGTATTTTACTAACATAGGAGCTCATGGAAATTTTTGTTTTTGATTAAATATAGGCATAATAGTTTCACTAACAATTTTGTGAAATATCTTTTTCAACCAGCTCTGATTTATACATAATAAGATTGTCTCTGCAATAAAAATTACAGTATAAATAAACAAGACAGACAAAGGGTGGGGGAAATTGAAGTATTAATAGCTCAATTTTTCAAATGGGAAACTGAGCCAGGGAAAGATTTAATGACTTGCTCAAAAATCTATAGGAAGTCTCCGACACAGCCAAGCATTGAACCCCGTTGCAGGCCAGTTTATTAACCACAAGACAATCCTCCCTTTTTCATTTTCAGTTGCGAAGAGGTCAGGGGCTTTTCACAGATGAAAACCCTCTAATGACATTGATTTAGTATAGAACTCAGATACAAAGGGCTAGATTTTCAAAATTATGTACAGTAAATATTAGACTTCTAAATGCTGTATATCAGAATGGTTTCAAACACATTTAGTCTCAACATTTTACAGCATAAGCAAAACTGTGTTTTCGCATATCACTGTATAAAATGTGTTAAATGACATTTGCTGTCTCTACAGGACTTATGTAGAATACAGCTTTCAATTTTTGAGTATGAGAATGTGAAAGGGAACAGATTTTCCTTACAATTGTTCGGTTTTATTGCTAACAACCCAATAAAAGAAGGAATCAGGCAAGCTCAGCATAAAAATATATTGTGTTATAAACTTATAACTAAACACTGAAAAAGCAGTGAACTGTAAAAACAGACCATAAGAAATATAAATGCCTTTTAAAGCATTTTAACTTATTACAGAGTTAGGGGAAGCTGCAATGCTAACAGTATAGCTGGGTGGTAAATGGATTTCCATCCTTGTGAATATTTTAGAGAGTTTGAAATTTTATTCCAGTCTCAAATCAGGATGAAAAGTCAAAATCTGGAAAATATTTATAAACCATTTTTTTTGTTCTTTTCATAATTTCCAATCGGTTTTCTATTTTGACATTTTTTCTTTTCTTTCTTTGAAAATTAATTCAGTCTAATTTAATTTCTAAACGAAAAGTCATTTCAAAGTGGAAAAACAGATTTTTTTTGTTTAGAAAATCTTAAAATTAAATGTTTCATCATTTTTTAATTTTCTTTTCTTTTCCATAGGGAAATTCATCAAACCTGACCCTATTTTCCAAACAGTTTTGTATTCAATAAATCGGCATTTTTCAACAAAAAACAATGTGTCAAAAATGTCCTGCCTAGCTCTAGCTAAGAATCGTCCCTGCAACATGGAGTTGTATCTTTGTCACACATGCACATACTCTGCAATGTCAAGCCAACAGGCATGCCTATGTCTTATTTCTATTGGAGTCGGAATCCTTCCCAATCTGAAATGCAGAGGCACCAATTAAGTTGTTCTAAGTCTGCTGCTACTGTAACTTCAGGTCTCCAGTAGCATGTTTTTCCTCTCTGCATCCTTCATCCAGGGGTTTTGCCAGTGGGATCAATTATTCCTTATAATGCTTTAAGGCTGAAATTTATCCATGGAGAGTAATCACAAGATACCAGTTATGCTTCATTTTGTGCCATAGGGAACTATGGGTGGAATGTCTCTGGGGTCCCTCAGCACAGAAGAAGAGACCCTCTGGAAAGAGTAGTGCAGGAGGCTACAATGGAAAGGATAAAGGCATGCCAGGAGCAGAACCACAGATATGAGTTTATGAAGTAACAGTAGTCTTAACATTGGGGAATATAGCAGAAGAGTTAAAACTGAAACTGAAGAAATAACAGGGAAGGAAGGGACGTGTTTGATGGTGTTGCTCTCAGATTCACCTGCTTTCCTGTGCTCAGAAGTTCCTTATAAACATCAACTGTGTAGCAGGTAAAAACTTTATAAAATGTTATGGAATTAAAAATCATTAGGACTTACTATTTACTGTCAGAAAATAAATAGCTCAATTTAAGTAATTTCAAATTAGCAATGGCTCTTGAAATGCAGCATAGCGCGGCAGAGATAGAGACTATTAATTTCCAATGTCATGGCATATGCCTCCCAAAAATGCACTGGCATATTTTATCTTTTATTTTGCAAAGTCATGTCGAATTTACTGCCTATTATAAAACCAAATCTCATCCAGAATCACTGTCTTCCATTGTGATTGCATTCTTTCCCCTGCAGATGTATCAGCCAGCATTTTCCAAAGATAAATCTCATTTTGTTATTTCCTGCCCATGTCTCTAATCTTTCTAAGTCCCTTTTTATGATGTTTCGTACTCAGTGATATTTGCACTACCTCTCAATTTAGTATCATTCATACAGTCCATTGAATTCCTCTTTCTGATCATTGAAAAGATAATAAATAAGAAACACAAGTTCTTGTAGAACCTACTAGACATCTCTTCCAACTCCAAACGTTGCTGGTCCCCTTTGTTTTTTGTATGCAAACAGGACAATCCCATTGACTAAATCAAGGCCATGAGAATAGATGCTAATATTTATATCAGCGCTGATATAAATTAATTTTGTTAAGATTCCATGAGCCTGTTTCAAAGGCTTCCCTAAAAATTGATATACATCACACTTACTGAATTTCCTTTCTTAGTCAATTTTTGAGTGTTTGGCTAAAATTAACTAAAGATTATCAGGCATGTTAATTTTTTATAAATCTATGTTACTTATTGCTCCAGCTTCTATTATCCAGCAGAAGTGTCTAGATGTCTCTTCTAATATTTGTTTCAGTGTTATAGGAACTGAAAGTAAAATTATTGGGCAGTGACTGTCAGTCATTCTCCTTCCCTTGTTTGAAATCATCATGTTCCACCCTCCCTCGCTTTAAATCTTGCAGTACATTCGTACTTCTCTGTGACTTTTAAAATATAATTGACAGGGATTTGGCATATTCATTACCTAAAGTCGATAGCACTGCAGGATTCATGGCATCCAGACCTGCTAATTAGTATATATTCACATTTTCACATCTTCCAAGTGTCCCCTTACCTGTTTCAACAATATATTTTAACAAGTCTTCATATTACTTTCTAGATGTCCAGAAACTCTTTGCTTTATTTTCCTCATTAAAGTCAGATTTAGAAAAAAAGAATTTTAGTAATTCAGTCATTTTGAGGTCAGAAACAGTGTCTGACTTATCAGCCACCAAATCATCTCTGAGTCAGAACCCATTATGAAGCCTGCCACAGACATGCATTTTGTAAGATATTGTGACAGATCTAATGTATATAAGTTGTAAGAATATAGAATGTGGTACAGTACCATATGTTTTAAAATAGCTAACCATCTATTTCGGGGAGGGGACAGAAATTTTGGTATTAAGTTTATTTCACTGTGTTAAATATAATAAAAGCATATCAAACTTACAACCTAACAACTGGATTCCTATCGATTTGCCTGGCTTTTGATCAGAGCAGTATCTGAACATGATTTTCTCTCCCCTACACATCCCAGAGTTTAGTGGTGTTTGAACCAGGGAAGTTAGTTTGTTCCATTATAGAAAAAGGGGCCCAATATGAGATTTGGATCTAGATCCAAGTAGGATATCTAAATGCTCCATTTCCCAACCCTCCAAAAATTCAGGTGTGTTCAGATCTGGGGTTTTGATTCACGCCCACTACCACCTATAATTAATACTCTAACTACATAATTATATGGAGATGTATATGAGATATAATTAGCTATAGATTTAGCTTTTGCTTATATAATAAACTAAATTAAATCGTAAACATGTTTCTTAGGGAGATTTGAAGGATTTTGTTTTCCTTTCCATAAACTCATACTTCCTAGCACTACACTGTATACACTAACGGCTGGTCCACACTAGCCCTTTAAATCGAATTTAGCAGTGTTAAATCTAATTAAGCGTGCACCCGTCCACACCAGGAAGCCATTTAATTCGACATAGAGGGCTCCTTAGTTCGACTTCGGTACTCCACCTCGACAAGGGGAGTAGCGCTAAATTCGACATGGCTATGTCGAATTAGGCTAGGTGTGGATGCTAATCGATCTTAGTAGCTCCGGGAGCTATCCCACAGTGCAACACTCTGTTGACGCTCTGGACGCCAGTCAGAGCTTGGATGCTCTGACCAGCCACACAGGAAATGCCCCGGGAAAATTTGAATTCCTTTTCCTGTCTGGACAGTTTGAATCCCATTTCCTGGTTGCTCATCGGGGCGAGCTCAGCAGCACCGGCAACGATGCAGAGCTCTCCAGCAGAGGAGTCCAGGCAATCTCAGACTAGAAAGTGGTCCCCAGCATGGACTGACCGGGAAGTCTCAGATCTGATTGCTGTGTGGGGCGATGTGTCTGTGCTTTCGGAGCTGCGCTCCAGCAAACGGAATGCAAAGACCTTCGAGAAGGTCTCCAAAGCCATGACAGACAGAGGATACAGCCGGGATACAACGCAGTGCCGCGTGAAAGTCAAGGAGCTGAGACAAGGCTACCAGAAACTCAGAGCGGCAAACGGACGCTCCGGAGCCCAGCCCCAGACATGCTGCTTCTACGAGGCACTGCATGCTATTCTCGGTGGGTCTGCCACCACTGCCCCACCAGTGTGCGTGGACTCTGAGGATGGGATAGTGTCGATGGACTGTTCCTCGGAGATGTTCACGGACGGGGAAGATGAGGAGGAAGAGGCAGTCGATGGCGCTTTCCCCGACAGCCAGGATCTCTTCCTCACCCTCACTGAGATCCCCTACCAACCCTCCCCAGCCGTTACCACGGACCCTGAATTGGGAGAAGGATCAGTCCGTAAGTGCTTTAAACAAGTTAACATTTATTTATTAAAAGCAGCTAAGACCAACAAGTTAACATTTTTTTAGTAACTAAACAGGGAGAGACATTAGGAGAACAGAAGGTCTACATACAGGGGGATGGAACTTTTATCTTCATAAGAGATCTCCAGGAAACTCTCCTGGAGGTAATCTGAAAGTCTATGCAGGAGGTTCCTTGGCAGAGCTAGCTTATCGTGTGCCCCGAGGTAGCACACTTTGCCGTGCCATGATATAAGCTGGAACTCCGGGACCATTGCCCTCACGAGCATGGCAGAGTAGGCCCCTGGGTTGTGGTGGCTTTCTTCAAGCATGCGCGCTCTCTCTGCCCGTGAGACTCTCCTCAGGGTGATCTCTCTCGCACACTCCTGCATGAAATTAGAGTAATTGGGGTACTATTAGTAATGGGAGCGCTTAACTGTTCCTTTGCATAACAAGAAGCCTCACTTAACAGCCACGTGCTGCAGTCTACAGAGTGGCAGCATACAGGGATCTTTCCCAGTGAACAGCCGCGAGGGGGTGCAACAGGGGCGGAGTTTATGCTTTCAGGATTGCCTGCATCAAGAGGACAGAGCTGTACATTCACTTCTATGAATCCAAAAGTGTTTGGCTTACCATGCCTTGCTGCTACACGAATTCTTCTTTCCTGCAAAGGTTCTCTGATCTGCAGCCCAATACCCCAGGCAATGAAAGCGCATTCAGAGAACTCGAACTTTCCATTAGTGAGTGCGCATGAGACAGGTGCTGTGCATACTCTTGTTCACAGACACCGAGTAGACTATGTTTCTTTGTTTAAAAAATGTATCATTGTAAGAAATTCACTACCTTTTTGACATCACACAGGTGCAACTGTATCACAGATGATGGCGCAAACTAGAAGGCGTAAGAAAAAGACAAGGGACGAGATGTTTGCTGAACTTATGGGCTGCTCCAAAGCCGAGGCGGACCAGCAGAGCCAGTGGAGGGAGAACCTCACTCAGCAGCACCGCTCACTCTGTGAACGGGAGGACAGGTGGCGTCAGGAGGACCAGCAGGCGACTCAAACGCTGCTTGGACTAATGAGGGAGCAAACGGACACGCTCAGGCGCCTTGTCGATGTTCT
The DNA here is from genome assembly GCF_020497125.1 of Mauremys mutica. Lineage (NCBI taxonomy): Eukaryota > Metazoa > Chordata > Testudines > Geoemydidae > Mauremys > Mauremys mutica. The sequence continues at coordinate 187,325,395 of NC_059073.1, read as the reverse complement.
GCAGGACCGCAGGCAGGAAGACAGAGCCCCCCTGCACTGTATCTGCAACCGCCCACCTCCGCCTCAAACTCCAATCCCCCCCTCATCAAAAATAACAAGAAGGAGGGTCACCAGGGGCCGTGAAAACTGTCACTGCACCACAGGACAGTGTTAAATTACCCAAAAGCTATCAGTCACTACATTTTGAAATGTCCTTCCCTTACTGTGTTGTTGATTATTAAAAGTAGTTTTCTGTTACTTACTTTTTCCGTCATGGTTTTTTACACAACGCTGTGTTAGATGTCTTGGGTGGGTCGTTGGGTGGTTGAGGGGGTAGTGTAATGCATAGGACAGTCACCTTTAGCAGGGTACAGAGACGGGGGCTGGATCAGCAGCATGTCACACACACAGTGCAATCAGTTAGCTGGTATGGGAGGTGGTTTGCAGGTTTTCTGTCATTGGGGTGGTACGTGCATTTGTAGCGGGGGAGGGGGGTTACAGATGTCATGCAACGGTCCCTGTAATGGACCGCAGAGCCACGCAGCAGAGGAATCTGTATCCGTCCTCCCCCGCAACAAGGCCACATAGCCCCCGCACACAGAGTCCAAAAAAGGAGGGATGGCAGGATCCGTTGAAACAACCAGTCCGGCACTGCTGACCGGTCTGGGAGCGGGAGCATGTCAAACCTCGACTTTAGAGGCGGTCTTTACATGACCACACACCCTACCCAGCACAGTGTGCGTCCCAGTTTCAACCCTTTAACGCAAAGTTATCAATAAAGACACCGTTGTAAAGCTACAGTGGAGCACGTACTTTAATTTTAAAATGTGTGTTAGAAGTTGGGGAAGCGGGGTGGACGGGGTATGTAACTATAGAGGCTAGTCAACAGTAACTTGGTAAAGAAACAGGGGCAGGTTCAGCTTCTCTGTGAAGAAACTGAACAGTCACAGTTCACGCTGCTCGCTGCTCGCTGGTACTTGAAGAGTTCCTTGTCGCTGTGCAAGGTGCTTGCATAGGGCGTGACGAGCCAGGGCATTAGCGGGTAGGCTGGGTCCCCTAAGATCAGTATGGGCATCTGCACATCCCAAGCGTTATTTTGTGGTCCGGGAAGAAACTACCTTCCTGCAGGCGTCTAAGCAGACCAGAGTTCCTGAAAACACGCGCGTCATGAACTTTGCCTGGCCACCCGACGTTGATGTTGGTAAAACGTCCCCCATGGTCCACCACTGCTCACAGCACCATTGAAAATTAGCCAAATTTCTCAGCAGCTGACTGCGGAAGAGGTGGACGATAAGTTGCGAGGAGCTGACAGCGGCCACAACTGCAGCGGGATCTGTGCTCGCAGTGCTGTGGCGCCCGCGCTGTCACTGAGAAGAAAAGTGCACGAACAGATTGCCAGCTGGCGCTTTCAGGGAGGGATGCTGGGCGTGATTGACGGTTCAATGATGACAGTTACCCAAAACCACCCTCCACACAATTTCCCCCCCCCCCAGCATGCATTGGTGGGAAATCCCAGCATTCCAATTGGCGGCGGGGAGTGCGGGAACTGTGGTATAGCTTCCCACAGTGCACCGCTTCAAAAGTCGACGCTTCGCCCGTTACTGTGGACTCACACAGTCGAATTAGTGTATTTATTGTGGATACACAACTTCGACTTCATTAGGTCGATTCCAGAAATTCGAATTAAGATGAATCGAAATAGTCTTGTAGTGTAGACGTACCCTAACACTACCACATACTAATCCAATAATCCTTGCCTATTTTTTCAGGTTCTGGGAAATGTCTTCTCTCTCTTTCCCTTATTACAACTTTGCTCATCTCACAATGCTTTCAGCCAGACTACAATTACTCCCTAGTGTCCACAGAAGGACTGGACTGGTTGTATCTCTTCTTATGATGTCACTGATATTAGATGATGCAATCACGCTTCCTTACTGGTGGATTTGTTATACCAATATAATAAAAACCAGCAGGATCTTATTAAGAGGGATAAGGCAAAGATGCCACATTTATTGTAAATATAATAATAAAGCAAAAGATAAAAGTAAACAATGTTGTTTAACTACTTATTCCTATCACTACTTATTCCTTATACACACACACATATATATTCATTCACACAATCATTCATTCAAGTTCTGTATAGGTGTTATAGTTACCAGCCCAGAAGTTGCTTATGCCAAGTTACTTGCCAGGTATATTGGTCATGAGGATGGAGCCGAGTCTGTGTCAGATGCACCTGATGCTCCTGGAGGTTGGCAACAGAACCAGAGACTCAAAGTTCTCAGTCTTTGGAGTTCATTCTTATAGGAATTAATTCCTATGTTAGTCTATGGGAGCTGTTTCATCCTGCTGTTGCTGAATCAATCAGCAGATGGCACATTCCTGGTGGCTCTAAAGTGGCACATTCCTGGTGGCTCCACACTGTCCAAAGTTTGTGTTTCTCATCCTTCCAGGGGTTGGGGTGGATCCCAGTTTACCCTCCGGGGGTTGTCTGGTGGTCCACTTGACACATTTTTCGGCCGATGGATACTCCGTTTCTAGGCTGGCACCTCCCTAACCATTCACATGCATCAAGCATTCATCAACATACATTCCATATTTTAATTTACTGTCTCCACCACTTTCGGGGTGTGTGCCTAGGACCCATTGCTGTTACAATGAAGTGAAAGTCACTTAAAGGCTTATAGCGTTTGTTTACATTGTATCAATTACAGCTTAAGGCTCACAGCCTTCACTTCAAGAACAAAGTCAATTAACTTGTTTGTAAGTTTTACGTAGTAATAGAGTATCTTTCACAGGACAGATACAATCAATTGTTTCTGCAGACAGGAGCTTACAAGTTTTAACAGAAGAACTAAAAGATTTTTGTACTTGGTGAAACTGGGGGGTCACTGTCACTTGGGGGAATCACTGTTAGTACCTTCTTTAATATTCCCACAGATTGCTGTCCCAGGAGATTATCTATGAATGGTGGTAACAAGTATCAGCCCCTGCAATTCATCACTATCTGCCAGATACAAGTACAAAGTACATGAGACAACACTCTAACAGTGCATTGCATCACCTAACCTGATTAGTAATGCAGCAGTGAAACACTTTAGTCCTTATGGGGAAACAGACTCAGAAAGTCCATACATTTTATAAAAAGCTATTTTTGATTCACAGAAGCTTTCAAAAATCGATATGTCCTTTTCAGTACTTTTGTCCAATCGTGTATCTAAAAATACAGCCCCAAATGTTTTCTTTTTCAAATGAGTTTTAAATATTTGTACATAGGCTCTACTCTTGAATTCCAGGTTTGGGCCCGAACGGATTTTTACAGATGAGTTATAGGTTGTAAACACAACTTAAATGGAAATGCTGTGAGACCCTTAGCTCTAGCCTCAGTCCCAGACCTTGTGGGAAATGTCAACCAAAGCATGAAATACTATCTCAGGCTTGTTGATGCAGCTATAAATAGGCACTCAAGTTACAATGGTCTCCCATGTCTCTCAGCAGACTTAGCTTTTACCTTTAGGACTTTTTATTTTTTCATCAGTGTTAAAGTTCTTCCATTTCCTTCAGCCAGGATTATTGATGTTTATTCTACCTCTATACCTGTGAATAGAGATCAACTGCTATTAATTACAAGGGGAAATGATGAAATTGTGTTTCTGGCTCAGTGACTGAGTAGAGTATTTAGTACACAGTGTCATCTAGAGGCCAGAGAGTTCTTTAAAAAATAAAAATAATGATAAAAGCTTTACGGTGGTGTGTTGGGTTTTTTTTTCCACTTCAGTGATCAACAATTACATCCTCTTGACTGGTCAGATAAATTATCTCTATGAATAGCCTCTGTGAAGACCACTGCAGTAATTCTAAGTGTCTCAATTGACACCAACTGATCAGCATACAGGTGATTAACTACAAGCTGCACATTACTGAATAAGCTGTATGTATGTGACTAACATTTTAGAGATAATGCAAAACTTGTGAACTCTTTTCTACTAATCCTTCAAAGAAAAATTGCCAGTATAGGGAACATCAAGTATTCAGAAGAGAATCCATAAAGATTATTTACTACTAATAAATTCTGTCAAAAGTACTTTGATTGGGATGGGTACCACTAGGATATAAAACTGCACAATGCACTTGCTGAACAACCTTCCATCTTTTCAATTTTTTTCTGGTAATATTTTATAAAATAACTTACAGTAAATTATACAGTATAGCTACAGTAAGTACCAGCACTTTTTTATATAGCCCTTTCTTGATGATAAAAGGAGCATGCAGTGGTGACCATTAAAAGGTCCACCTTTGCCAGCAACTACCACACAGAGTTATATAAAATACTTCAGATAATTAGAATAGGAAATGACTGTGGTACCTGAAAATACCACTTTGTAGCTGCTGGGAAATGTTTGATTTTTAATGCCAGTTATTTTAAGCATTTATTGACATGTGTGCATATTGTTATTTATTATTTGTATTGCAATAGCACCTTGCAATCTCAACCAAGATTGGGCACCCAGTCTGCTAGGTAATCTACAAACACATGGGTAGAACTGAGCTAGTAGTGGATTTTTCTGCTCATGTCAATTCCAAGAAATTTTTTTTAATGTTTTGGTTAAATCAAAACCCGACATTTTCAGTGAATCAAAGTACAGAAAAAACACATTTCAGTTGAACAAAACATTTTGTTTAACTTAAAATGAACTGTTTTGTTTCCATTTTGAATGTTTTTTAACATTTAAAAGAGTTTTTAAATAAAATTAAAGGATATTTTTAAATGAAAAAAGAAAACATTTTTACATTTTTACAGAAGTAAATTTGCAAAATCAACATTAATTCATGAAAAGTTTCAATTGTCACCAAATATACATTTTTCACCAAAAAAATTCACCCATATCTTATAATAAAAGACAGCCTCCACTATGAAGAGTCCTAAAGAGAAAGGACCAGATAAAGTGTAAAATGTGTATTATAGATACTGCACAGAACTAGTTTATATAGGTAAAGATTTTGGCCTTGACATAGGTTATATCATTTTGTGTTGAAAACTCCACCTATAGGGATACAGTAGTAGAGTACAGAGAGTGCAACTCCCAATTCACCACAAGGGGCCTGGGGCACCAGCTAAGAGGTGACCCAAGCAGGGTCACAGTGGGTTGGATTGAAGCAGCTTCTCTCCCAGGCAACCTCCTCCAGCAAAGGTCTTATGGAGCCCTAAATTCAGGCTAGTGCTTCTTCCCCTTGCTAGCAACCTACAAGACAGTGATGGCTCAAACATCACCGTTTTGTTCTCAGAGATGAATGACTACAACTGACTGCACATGCTCAGGAGAGTACAATTTGTCCTCCAGAGTGAGTGAATTGAGCCTAGTGTAGTCAATAGACCGTTCCAAAACTGCTTACTCCACACTAGAGCTATGGAAGACCATGTGTACCTTCCCCCCCACAGACTATCTTATTTTTATTTCCTTTGTAGCCCATTTCATGACTGTGATGCACGATTTGCATGCATGATTTATCCCTGTCATATTAGACAACAAATGTGCATACTAGGATCAGTACATCTGTATTTATTCATGCAATATATAAGCAAATTAAAAAAAAGTTTCTTTTATATAAACTTTTTAATTTTAAGAGTAACTGAAATGTACTAACATCAAAAAATTGAACTGTGTGCCAACATTGGGTGGACCAGTGTTAAACAGTATTACAGTAGGTGACAGCCTTAGAATGTTAATTCTAGTCCTTTAGTTCAAAAGGTCTCTTTTCTCACCCTTGCCCTCACGAATTGAACCATGGATTCAAAGAGATCAAAAGACTGGCCAATGGCATTTTCAGGAAATAAAATAGCAAACAATGTCAGTCTCTCATCAGTAATAAACGATCAATTATACATTTTAATGAGCTTGAGATTTGAAAAGCTGCACTCACCACTCACGACTGACCGGCAGCTATCCACACATTAGGAAAAGTGTCCTTCAGCTCTGCATCATGAATGAATTGGAGAACTTGGAATGGAAAGTGCTTCCTGTGTAGCAAAATGTGATGGATGTTGTCCAATTCAACTTAGAGGCCTTTATCACTGATGTCCAAATATTCCCCATGTTTCAGCATCCAGTTAAGGTCCATACAATTGTTCAAGAATGTTTTTCTGTCCACTGACAGTTTATTAAGGTCATACAAAAAAAAAACCAAAAAAACAAAACAAAAAACAAACAAACAAAAAAAAATAAAAGGTATTTCTTTAGTTTAGTAATTGTCCAAATGTTTCTTCGATGGACACTTGATAAGTGTCAAAAAGCGAGCAAAAAACCTCCCTCTTTGCACCTCCTGTGATTCCGTCCTTGGCTTTATTTGACAGCACCAGTTCCATCAGGGTGTCATAAACCTCAGTCACTTGCTGTCTCACTGGCCTTCCACTGTCAATGCAGCTCTCAATGTTAAGTGTCACTTAACAACTTCATGGTCAGATTTGTAGCATTGTCCATGAGGATCTTCTACCTGATAGTTGGTACCTGAAAACTGGACGTATATCCTTTACAGTACTCCGAAGAAAGATACTGAATCTAAAGTAGATGCTGCTGCATTTGACACAACTAGGTTGATGGAATGACAGCCACGAGGCATGAAGAAAGTTCTTGGATTTAACGGAGGAGTCCTTGCCTGGATGCCACTGTTTCTTCCCTTCATGTTTGTGCCATTGTGGTAGCCTTGCTGTGACAGTTCTGAAGCTTTCTTTTATGCTCTTTCAAAAACAGTTCTTTGGCTTTTGCCAGTAGAGTCATCCACAGACTGGAAACAGATAAAGTGTTCCTTTACTTGGATTAGCCATCTTCATTGTCAATAAATCTTACTGTAAATGACATTTTTTCACTGACTAATGTTGGGAGTGCAGTTCATTATTACGGCATAGTACTTCGCTTTGGTGAACTGCATCAATATGTTACCAAACTTCCTTGCCATAAGTTCAATCAATTTGTTTTGAATTATTTTGCTGCAGTAACAGTCCATAACTTCTTTACAAACTACTTGATGAAGGTGCTCACACATAACATCATCATATTTCCCAAAGAGCCCTACCAAACCAAGGGAAATACCATTATGTTCAGTGAACAACTTATCTGGCAAGCCCTGGAAAGCCAAGTTATTCATTGCAAGGAAGAGAGTAATCAAGCACATTCCTCCATTGCTGTTTTTCTACATTAATAATGCTCTGGTTTTCTGCATCTGTGAGTTTATTCAGCTTGAGCCTGGACTCAAACTCCATCCATTTGGGGTAGGCCGTAAAATGCCCCAGTGACTTTTCATGTTGTTTCACAACATCAGCTAAGTTATGCCAGTAATTGTACCCAGAAAGTGTAAGCAACAACTTGGCATTCTTGTCAAATATTTTGCAACAAAACCAGAACACTGTCAGTTGATTTCGAGTAAACTAGCCAACACCAATTCAGTTTCTCACCAGTCTCGAGCATTCTGTCGCAGTGTGACTTTGAGAAGTGTCACTTCTGCTCACTTACTGGAAATGTCTTTGACTTTGTCCGATCCATTCAAAATTTTACGATCAATATCAGCAGAGTTTAGGATCTCTGGCCATAAAGCAGGATATGATGTATCGATTTGTGGTGTGCAATTTCTCTCACTGCTGTTTGTGTCATCATGAGAGGCTGACTCTTCTTTATCATTTCTCTCCTTTTCATGTAAACCAGATTTTTGTCATTACTCTCCTTTTCATGAGAGCCACATTATTCTTTAGCATCACACTCCTTTATGATGCCAGGAAAAGTGGATGATTCTTCATCACTTTCCTTACATTTCCATTCCTTATCTTCAGGTAAATCTGCTAAATCCTTAGTAATCAAACTTCCATAGTTTACATTTTCCTCTTCAATTTCTTCTGCGCTGGGATGATTGCTACTGCCTAAAGCCTGGTCTATGTTGTTATGTTTCAGATATTTTCCCATCAAATTTGCTGCTTGCTGCAAACTAAATTTCAGTTCAGCTTTTTGTTTCCTATATTGAGTTCCTGAAGGCTTCTTCAGGGGGCATTTTTCATTTTCTACAGGGGAAAACAGACAGTATTAGGGAGAGCAAAAGTCTATGGTCCACAGTCTTAGATATTCATCAAACATTGTGTGGTGAACATGGCAAATTAAGTAACAGTATTTCTTTTATATTGTTGGGCATAAAGGTGTTTGGTAAATATCTCTGGCATCTCATTAAATATGTCCTTTATTAGTCACTACTTACACTCTTCAAGTCTTAAAACACAAGTACATTTTTACAATTACACAATAAAACAAGGTTCACAATATTTCAGCTGGGCTCTCACTTTTCTTCAGTTCATTCTTACATCTCACTGACTGACTAGAGATGCCCTGCACCTTATATACCTGTGAGGACATGGCTGATAACATTCTAGGTGGTTTGAGGAAAATGCAGTTCTCAGGAAATCTGGAAGGTTTTACAAGATTCTACAAATGTTCAGAATATTCTAGTAAGTTTGTGAAAATTAATCCACATACAGAATATCTGAAACATGTTACTTCAAACATTCTATTTTCCTTTTTATTGCTGGCAACAAAAACAGCAAACCGGCATGGCCCTTCCCACATGCCCAGCACCCCAGATGGTCGCCTGGGTCGCCTGCCCCTAAATCTGGCCCTGCATAGAGCTCTTCTTCAGAAGCAAGACTTTCACTTGTCTGTTAACCCTCTGGACCAATAACGTAGTCTAGCTTCTTTATGCTGAAGTAAACGATAGGAGCATTAAAATAATTTGATTATTTACACTTCAGAAAAATGGATTTCCATGGTAGAAAATCAAAGCCATTTAAAGCCTAAAACTTATGCTCTATATAATTTATTCGGTGGGGGGGGGAGGGGAGGGAATGGATATATTCTACATAAAGAGTATGGAAGCTGTCTTTTTGCCAGAAGCTGGGAATGGGCAATGGGATGGATCATTTAATGATTACCTATTCTGTTATTCCCTCTGAAGCACCTGACATTGGCCCCTATTGGAAGACAGGATACTGGGCTAGACGGATCTTTGGTCTGACCTAGTCTGGCCGTTCTTATGTTCTTAAGTAGCTAAAATTCACTGGAAGATCAAAGTTGTCCTTTGTTTCCCAACCTATACATAAACAGTGTGATCTTATACATATTTAAAATACTTTCAAAAAAGCTTTTCAATATATATAACATTTTTCTTCAACCTATGATAATGACGGATCATTTTTTACTCAGTAGAAAATTTTAATATAGTATATGAACTGCATAATGAGCATCTCATTTAAAAACTTTAACAAAATGGGTTTGTACTTTGAATACTGTATGAAGCAGAATTTAGGTTAGAATTAAGATGTGTTTTTTAATCAGTGAAAAAAAGGAGGGAGCTCCACTTTGCAACCAAATAAATAAATAATAAAATAAAAATACCCTCTGTTTTATAGAATTTGCTTGCACTACCAGTTTTCCCATTATCCCCTGGACACAAAAGTGATAGAAAAGGAATGGGGTGAGGCCCTGACATTTAGGATAGCTATGATTTACATCAAGAAGCAACCATTCTGTCAGTGATTTGTTGTGCTGGGAAACACAAAAAGGGACTTGTGCCAGACTGTGGCAAATTGCCGGCACTATTATGATGGGTCTCGTGCTTTCTAGTCTTTGGGGGGGGGGGATTCAGGGTGCCAGTTCTTGCCCCTAAATTGGAATATTAATTGCCCCACTAGTGTCCTAGAGGAGGTGAGTGGAGAGGGAGGGACCTGGGCCCGCCCTCTACTCCAGGTCCCAGCCCAGGGGCCCTGAGGATAGTGGTGAACCACTTGAACTGATAGTTCCTTCCCCTGGGCTACTTCTCTCTCCTGCCCTTCAGCTTGTGGGGGGATTCCTGCCCTCCCTCTGCACAAGCCAGATGCCCCTTACCTAAGGTCTAGGACTTCTTAGCCCACCGCAGCACTTCTCCAACCTGTCCTCTGCTTCCCTTCAAACTGTTCTCTGCTCCAACACCAATCCTTTCTGCTCCAACTCCCACACTGTCTGATTGAAGCAGGGTTTTTTTATCATGTGACTGACTGCAGGTGCGCTAATTGGCTTCAGGTGCTCTAATTGGCATCAGGTGCTCTAGTTAATCTATAGCAAACTTTCTTCCCGTTACAGGGAATAAGGCTCCCTTCTAACCCTCTTCTGCTGCCCTCTGGCCATGCTGTATCACACAGACCTAATTACTGTATACACATTGTGGTAGCTTTGTGTCCTGCTCCAGCAAAGCAAATAAGCACACAACATTAAGCTTATCAGTAGTCCCACTGACTTCAAGTGCTTTGTGGGATCAGGGCCTAAATCATAGACTCGTAGAATTGTAGGACTGGAAGGGACTTTGAGAGGTCATCTAGTCCAGTCCCCTGCACTCAAGGCAGGACTAAGTATTATCTAGTCTAGACCATCCCTGACAGGTGTTTGTCTAACCTGCTCTTAAAAATCTCCAGTAATGGAGATTCCACAACCTCCCTAGGCAATTTATTCCAGTGCTTAACCATTCTGACAGGAAGTTTTTCCTAATGTCCAAACTAAACCGCCCTTGCTGCAATTTAAGCTCATTGCTTCTTATCCTATCCGGAGAGGCTAAGGAAAACAAGTTTTCTCCCTCTCCCTTGTAACAACCTTTTATGTACTTGAAAACCGTTATCACGTCCCCTCGTGGTCTTCTCTTCTCCAGACTAAACAAACCCATTTTTTTTCAATCTTCCCTCATAGGTGATGTTCTCTAGGCCTTTAATCATTTTAGTTGCTCTTCTCTGGAATTTCTCCAATTAGTCCACATCTTTCCTGAAATGTGGTGCCCAGAAGTGGATATAATACTCCAATTGAAGCCTAATCAGCATGGAATAGAGTGGAAGAATTACTTCTCATGTCTTGCTTACAACTCTCCTGCAAATAAATCCCATAATGATGTTTAGGTTGTTGCAACAGTGTTACAATGTTTACTCATGTGCACTCTTCTTAGGAATGAATAAACTACACTGATATTAAGCAAATATCCACTGGCACTCTGGAGAAAGGAAATGTATTACGCACTAAAGGGAGTTAAATATTGGATTATATTTGTATGGAGAAGTAATTATTACAATTATTTTAAATCAGCTTTATAAAATAAATAGTCAAAAAATTACCAGCCTAGGTATGAAATCGACTTATCTCAGTTTTTACCATGGTAATTGACAATAATGACACAAAAAGTTCATTTTATTTGCCGACCAGAAATAATTACTTGACCCAGACACATGGGTGAGTAGAATTTGCAAGGATATTTTAAATATTGAAAATACATCACTTCCACATATGACCAAACTACCAGCATCTTAAGGAATGTAAGATCTTACCTAGTTCTATTGAGAGACAAGGTGATGAGGTAATATCTTTTACTGGATCAACTTCTGTTGGTGAGAGAGACAAGCTTTCAAGCTACACAGAGCTCTTATTCAGGTCTGGGAAAGGTATGAAGAGTGTCACTGCTAAATCCAAGGTGGAGTAGCATTGACACAGCTACAACACTTCTCACTAATACTCTTGAGACATAAAAAAGTATAAGGAGTCTCATTATACTCCTTCCCAACCATCACATGGTAACTTTAATGGATGTATTTTTGGTCATGGCCTTCTACATCCATATCTAGCCAAAACACTGAAATAAGTGGTTATAGTGAGGGTGGTGGCATTTGCTTTTTAAAAAAAAAAATCAAACTATGAAAACTACAAAACAATTAACATAAAATTGTTTGCACTACATGATTAATAGGAAATCATAGGCAATGGTTTAGTTTATAAGAAAAGATGCATGTCCTTTAATTAAATATTCACTTGCTAGTTCTTTGTGGAAAACCATGAAGCATATTGATGAATTTATATGAAAGTCACATTAGAGCGATTGCTGTTTGTTCTCAGACAGTTTTCAGAAGCATGTGCAAACATTTTTGTACTGGCAACTCACTCTAATGGTATCTGCAAATGTGGCAAAACTAACAAATTGAAATAACCCATCAGCAACTGCCAAATATAACAGATTTAGTTAATGAGACATGTCACTCCTTTGCCCACCAGAATTACCTAATACCCAAGACAGACCAGGCTGGGATTGGTTTCCAAAACTAAATCTCCAAAATACATACATAAATACATAAAATAAAACATTAATATTCCATTCAGATTCATAGGGAGGAAGGAGACCTGTTCTTTTTTTAGTTGCATAGCTTCCAACTCATTTACACCTTGGACACTGCTCATCGTTTCTGTTCTTGGTAAAGAATCTCACCACCGTAATCATCCTACCTTAAAGTTAATTTTTGTTACTCTATCACTTTGATATCTTGGTCATCAACAAAAATACATCTCAGCATCACTTAATTAGGGAAAAGCCTGAATAAACATCCATGTTAAATAAGCACGTAGCCTTGCACAGTACCATGAGGATCATGAGATTCAGCTCAAGAAAAATGGTGCAGCAAATTCCAGAGCTAAGGGCCCTCCGCTAAGAATGCCCTGTCAACAGTCCTCAGACATTCAAATACAGAGATCATTGTAGCCTGAACTCAACTACTGAACAGAGAGAAAGGAGGTGGTATATGTAGCTGGGTTTCAAACCACATATTTGTACGGCTCCACAGATCGACATCAACAACACCTTGAGATGCTCCCAGAAGAGAAGAGAGAGTTATAGTGCAGGTCTGGGAGCACTGGTGAACATTTTTTCACATTACGAATACCATGAACTAAAAAGGTTACCATATTTGGCACCATCTGTAGCCTTCAAGTAGTCATCAAGTGTAGCCCCATAATGACCGTACTAAATTCCAGCTTAGAGAGAAATAGTTTTAATCATTGCACCAAGGATAGATTGAAAAAATGCACTACTCAAAAGAATAAATGGACACAAATAAGACATCAAGAATTATAACATTAAAAAACCAGGAGAACACTTCAATCTCACTGGACACTCAATCACAGACTTAAAAGTGGCAATTCTTCAACAAAAAAACCTTCAAAAACAGACTCCAATGAGAAACTGCAGAACTGGAATTAATTTGCAAACTGGACACCATCAAATTAGGCCTGAATAAAGACTGGGATTGGATGGGTCACTATAAAAAACAATTTCCCCCTACTGTTACTCACACCTTCTTGTCAACTATTTGAAATGGGCCACCCTGATTACATTGGCCTCATTATCACTACAAAAGTGATGTTTCCTCCCACTTCCACCTAAATTTAATTGTCTCGTTAGCACTCACCCCCCACTTGGTAAGGCAACTCCCATCTTTTCATGTACTGTATATGTATACCTGCCTACTGTATTTTCCACTCCATGCATCTGATGAAGTGGGTTTTAGCCCATGAAAGCTTATGCCCAAATAAATTCGTTAGTCACTAAGGTGCCACAAGTACTCCTCGTTGTTTTTGCTGATACAGACTAACATGGCTGCCACTCTGAAACATTTTTCAAGGAAAATACAGAAATACATAAAATAAAGTAAGAACAAGAACAGTAAAAGAAACTGGCATATGTTCTCCCCTTGTCATACTCTAGTCTTTAGTGAGAGAGAGTACCTGACTTAAGAAAGGACAATGAATTCCATATACATAAAGAATTAGTCATCTCTGCACTGTGATGAAGTTGTTTCCGTGCTTAATTTAACACTATTACGATCAGCCATGGAGTGTTCTCAAGCTTCCCAAATTCAAACTATAAACCATATTACACCACTGTAATAAAAAGGGTTGAGATTAGACTGACTAGGTTAGAGTTCCAATTTGCTAGCTTTTTTATAACAGACATCTTTTTAATCCATTTAAAAATATTCCTATTTACCATATGTTTTCTGCTTCTTGATTTAAAAAAAAACAATGAGCTGGAGTCCTGCAAAATCAGTGTTAGCTCATTATTTTAAGTCACTAGTTAGAAAAGTGTTATGACAAACAGCACTGGTTTCTTTCCCAAAGGAACTGGGCTTCTTTCTAATGCATTTGCATTTTATTCCTTAGAGAACATGTCTGAGATGTATAATGAGAGGCTTTTACAGACTGCAACAGTTTCATGTAAAAAGTTTTGTCAATATCAGTAGATTTTTTCTCCCTTTACAATTACATATACACAAAGACTTGGGCATGTCTAGATGTAAGACACATAAGAACAAATGAGTGCATATTTGTTTTACATAATTTTACACATATCACACACACACACACACACACACACACACACACACGGTATTTGCTAAAGAAAAACAAAATCTAATTAAACCTAGAAGGCAGCATCTTGGGCTATGAACACAGTGTGCAGAGTAAGGTTAATTTTACCCCTAGAAAAGTAATTCACTGAGAGGATTATTAGTGCTTATTATTAACAGCACTATTAGAAAAACTTCCATTGCAAACTTTTAATAATATCTATTTTCCTATTCCATAATCTGATTAGTACATATTGTAGGTAATGCAAAAGAAGTATTTTTGTGGATCTTATTTTATGTATATATTTCATATTTTTGTCTATCACAAGACTTAAGGTCTTCATAATATTGTAGTATCTCTCCTTGTGAAACTGTTCCACATTGTATAGAAACTTAACTAGTCATTGGGACAGAGAAAGAGAATGAGTATGATTCTATAGCCTGGGTTTAGAGTATTCAACCTGGCAGATCAGGGTCCAGTCTGCCTGCTCCAATGACTATTTAGCTATTTATCCAAAGTGGACCAGCTTCAGCCGCAGAGACAGATACCCCCACATCAGAATATCCCATAGCTCAGTGGTCTCCTGAGAGGCAGGCGACCCCATATCAAATCTTTTCTTCCCTGCTCATGCAGACCGAGGAATTCAAGCCACGTCTTCTACATCCTGGGTGAGTGCCGTACAAAAAACGGAAACACAATTATCAACTTTGCCTCCTCCAGCTAGATTTTGTATGGCTCTGATCAGGTAGGTACTCAGGAGAGATAGATGGTGGGGCTTAGGTAGTGGTGTAATAATTGGGCCTACACATTTACCCTAGCTGTAAGCTTAACTGTAACAAGTGAATGTTTATAAAATGTCACAATAACCTATAATAACTAATGTTGATGGGAAAAGAGAGAAAGATTGAATTAGTCCAAACAACAAAGACCTACTGATAGAATTCAAGGACTGTGTTTACCAGGCAAGGTGTTAAAAAGAACATATAGGACTGCAAATCTATGAACCAAAATTGGCATGTGGGAAATTAGGCCTATTTGATGGACAAAATATGGGATAGGCTATTCTTCGCATCACTCCCTTTAGGGTCCTCAGGTAAAGTATGCAGGGGAAAAGGTGGCTATAGACATACTGGCTCTCAGAAAGGAGGAGATGGAGCAAGCTTCACCATGATGGGTGCCACCCACACCTTCTCCTAGGGCATTAGACATTTGTAATCCTAATCCTGAAAGATGTCCAGGCCATAGAGGGGGACCCAATAGACATTGCCACCTCCACAGCTAAATCCCAAACACCAATCTGGGATGTCAAACTTTGTCACCTCTCAGTTTTCCCCCTCCTGTGTTTCTTTTTCTTCCACACATTTTTTTTTCTTTCCTATCGCTTTCATTTTCCTTCTATCTGATAAGAGTCTCTTTTAGCCAGGCAAAACTGTATATTTTGCACCACTGTTCTAAGCCTGTGATCAGAAAGGCAGCTAAAAAAAATGCCCTAAGCAGCCTGTTGTGGGTACAAGTTTGTCAGGTCTTGGCGTGGCTAATAAAACCATGTACTGTATCCGTTTTCCCAGCTGTGAGGTTGCAAGTGACAGTCAACACCATAGACAGAAGCTGCAATTTCTAACTTTGCTGAACTTTTTTCTTCTCTCTTGTGGGTGTTTGTTTTGTTTTGTCTTCCAGGAAATGGGATTGGACTTTTGCCTTGCTGTTACCCCTCTGCAACCTGTCTTGCCTTGCTACCTCCCTCTCCCAGGTCCATTTGTCACAGTGCTAATCTGACCACAACAAGAACAGAATGAAACCTGATTCCCCCATGTGTCTGGCAAAAAGCAAGGTTGAAAAGAGAGGGAGCAAAGCTATTTTCTCTCCCTACCCTCCTCCCCCCCACAAAGCCTAGTGATCTGCTTGGACACTGAGCAATCACGCTAGCTGACTCACTGTCCTGTGAGCAGCTTCTACCCTGAATGAGCCTATCCCTCTCTGAGGAAGTAGGGAGCTTCCCTCCCTTTTCCCTGCTCTCACTCTCCTACAACTTGTGGCACCATACTGCCGAACATGCCTGGATACTCTGCTACCTTGTTGTCTTCCTCGCTGCTTGGACATAGAGACTTGCCCTTATGGGGGCAGGGATAGCTCAGTAGTTTGAGCATTAGCCTGCTAAACCCAGGGTTGTGAGTTCAATCCTTGAGGAGGCCACTTAGGGGTCTGGGGCAAAAATTGGTCCTGCTAATGAAGGCAGGGGGCTGGACTTGGCCCCACCCAAGTTTCCTACCTTTATGCATATTCGTGGGGGGGAGAGGCATGAGGCACCACTGCAAAGCACCTTTTGCAGCAGATTCTGACCTTCCTCCTTCCTCCCTCCCCCTGAACCACAAAGCAGAGCTGCCCTTCTTTAGGTAAGCCCAGACAAATTTTGCCCCACCTTTAGTTGTGGTGCAGTCATTTCTGAACAGTTTCAGGACCATGTTAACACCTTTAACTCTGGGCCCTTTATTCCACCCAAGGTAATATAACAGCGTGAGATAGGCATTCAAGAACCAAGACATTGTGTGCATGCGCAAAGGCAGAAATGTAGATATCTAGTAGACTCTTACACAGAATATTTAGGTGCTTACTGGGTCAGGTAGCAACTGAGCGGAGGTGTTGTGGATCACAGCAATGCGTACATCTGAGATTTAGATGCCTAAACCTAGGCACCTAAGTCCCTTTGTGAACGTGCACTGAAGCGGGTTGCCTCTAAACCCTTGTTGGCTCTGGGATTCAGGAGAAAAATGTAGGTTTAATAGAATTGCAGTTATTGGACTTGCTTGTAAGTGCACAATGGTTTTCAAGTGGCAAAAATCAATTATTTCTCTCAGCAGAATAGACAATTGGGAATAGAAAGGTCTCAGACTAGTTTGCTGGTGTATATATTTATTTGTTTGCCCAGTGGGAAGAAATACTCAAACAAACAAGAAAGAAAAAGAAGCATATGTCTTTGATTTGTGTTGCAAATGTGCCCAGACTTAAAAATAATGCTATAATACTGGGTTGGAAATGACAGACTTGCTTTGGGGATTTTACTGCTCAATAGGTGAACCTCCAAAGCTCCATTGTCCAGCTCAGTGTTCATAAACACCTAACATGTTTACTATCCCTCTTCAATCTTAAATTATTGGCTAAGTATTTCATAAGATCACTTCTTTTTCCTGGCCAGAAACATCATGAAAAATAGCCTTTCCAACAACAGCTTGGCACTTCCTGGTCCTCAGTAGAACACGAAAGTTCAGAGGTGATAAGAAATGAAGATAATCAAATAGGGTTTAAAAATTAGTCAGAATTCCATAGTGTGCTTTTTATTCTGAAAACCAGCTTTCATTGGAATGTCTTCGCACCCATGTCCAATTTTATCAGGTCCAACTGATGTTCATTGTAGCTACAAAGAGGATCTAACGTAGTATCATTCCTTATCACTGAACCTATTCACCTACGAGAAGAAACTTCCAGGTATGAGATATTTCCAAATTCTATGGGGCTATATCATCAATGATCAATGTTTTCCTAAAACAGAGGTAAAACAAAGTGCAGAGACAGGTGCTAATTTTAAAATACTCAAGTTAGAAAGCATTCTACCTGTGCAGGTGCACTGGGTTCCCATCACATCTCTTGTATATGAAACATGGCAAAGTCTCTGAGCCTATTCCATTGTTACAAGTGAGGTCTCTTTACAATATAATTTTTCCATCACTTTAATGGGCTTTTATACTGTCCAAGCTCTGTAATAGGGTCTTGATGTAAATAAAAAGTCAAGCCCTACATGTGTAAAATATTAAATGGAAAACTCCATGATATCATAAGTTGTTTATTTAGTCCATGCCTTTCTAGTGAATTTTACATCCCCAGACTTCCACAATATCTGCAGTTTTACTAAAGTGAAATCTAAACACTGAATAAAATACTCAATTACAAAGGAAAACATAAAAACATATTTTTATAGTATTGATTTCTCCTGTCAATCATTACATAAACATATGACAAATATCCTTTATTTGCAAAATGTTTTGCAGAAGTTTATCAAAGGTGTTTTTCTCCCTAACTCAACCTTGAGATTATTGTGTAATTTGAACTGCTTCAGTTCATAATTACGAACTGATCTGGATACAACATTTATATGTATGGCCCTTTATACAATACTTATATAATATTGTATTCAGATCAGTCTGTAATTATGAACTGGAGCAGTTCAAATTACATGATATTATCTATCTGTCCATCTATCTATCTAGATATATGACAGATTGACTAGAAGACAATTACTGGGCCAATAGGTTTTTATAT
The DNA here is from genome assembly GCF_020497125.1 of Mauremys mutica. NCBI lineage: Eukaryota > Metazoa > Chordata > Testudines > Geoemydidae > Mauremys > Mauremys mutica. The sequence goes on along the minus strand of NC_059073.1, from coordinate 187,306,883 downwards.
TTTGACTGTAACTCTGTGATGGAGACAATTTTCACTTTGCTGGTATTCAAAAGGATTTGCTCCTTGCCTTGAAAGAGTGGATCCAAAATGAAAAATGCAAACTTATCAGCAACAAGATGACTCTAGTTTATAGTCCTATGCACACACTGTCTAAATGAACTACTCTAACTTCCATGTATGAGTTTGTCCACATTTTCCATCGTGTACATCTTAGCGAAAGCAGAATCTGTTTGCTGCATTTATTTTCATGATGCAAAGAAAACATTTATACATGACACATAAAGTAAAGTCATTAGTCAACAGGTCATCACTGTTATTTTTCATTGTATTGAGCTCATTTGAACCTCCTAGGCCATTCCTGTTTTCTTCAGGGACATTGACTGAGCTATTTTCTGTTCTCATGGGAGTTTATCTGCTTGTTGTTCTCAGATGTTCTGTTTATTCTTGGAGTTTAAATGATCTTCAACCAGCTCTTTATGAGATGACCATATCTACTTTAAGGATTATGATGTAGGCTTCCTTGATCATGCTTGAGTTTTATATTTTATACTGTGAGAATGAATTATAAAGAAAGTGATCTTACAGCCTACTGTATACAATATTTGACAAGAGAACTTTAAAATATATATTTTAAACAGTTGACTATTCCTCTAAAATTTATTTTCTACTTACAGTATCTGTTAAATCAATCCCAAACACCTTTACAGATTGCATTACAAGTTAATTAAATAAAAGTAATACTGAAACCTCAGCTGAAGGAAAAGAACCTTTTAAAATATGCTAAGCTGTGAGGCATGTCTAACTGAAATGCACTGCGTTATTAAATGTAATTTTATTAAGTCATTTCACAGTGTCTCCTAGCTTCCCTTCATGTCTTTAAAGTCTCACTTGCCACCTAGAAAGCCTTCCCATGAGTTTCCCCTATTCTATTTTTTTTTTTAGTTCCTCATTGGGAATCAACCTGCTTATTGCACCAAGGAAAATTTAACCAGTAAAGTATCAGAGGGGTAGCCGTGTTAGTCTGGTTCTGTAAAAGCAGCAAAGAATCCTGTGGCACCTTATAGACTAACAGACGTTTTGCAGCATGAGCTTTCGTGGGTGAATACCCACTTCTTCGGATGCAAGTCTTGCAAGTCAAGTATTCACCCACGAAAGCTCATGCTGCAAAACGTCTGTTAGTCTATAAGGTGCCACAGGATTCTTTGCTGCTTAACCAGTAAAGAAAACATTCAAATTAGATTGAAGCTGAGAAGGTTTGCAGAAATGTAATCTCTATGTAGAAAATAGGTATTGGCTGGCTACACAATAATGTATCTATTTTGCTAATTGCTCCACTTATGGAAAGCATCCTTTCTGCCAATGCACTACAAGCAGAAAGGATTCTGAGCACATCTTGGGTCTCAAGGCATTAGGCTGCAACATTGGCCATTTCCCAGCACTATCACCATAAATGGCTCCGAGAGCTCCTTGGCCAATTCTTTTAAAACTACTGAGTGCAAGTTTTCTGGTTCTGCAGATTTATTTTATTTATTTATAAAAATAACAATATTTAGGAGTTGCTATTTGACATCCTCTTTAGTTGCTGTTAAACTGATAATAAACTACTTTCCATTTGAAGGTGTGAATACATGCTGGTGGTCTCATGCTGCCAGTAATAAAATGTCTTCCGAATTTCTAAATATTATAGATGACATTTTCCTTGCTGAAAGAATGTTGCATCCAACATATACACACGCACATACACACACACACGCACACACACACAGATCTTTAAAAGAGACTGTCATGAATAGTTAGTAAAGGGTTAAAGCATAGTACCTGGTGGGCACCTGACCTGAGGACCAATCAGGGAAGAGAATTTGAAATTCCTAGGAGGGAACTTTTTCCCTCTGCGTGTGTGTTTTTTGTCTTTAGCCGTCTGGAGTTACAAGGGTCCAGATGTTTTAATCAAGTCTACAAGTTTCTACCTTTCTGAACTAATTTCTTCTAGTCAAGATAGTGAGTATTAGAAAGATACTTTGTGTCATTACCTAATAATCCTATGTTTGCAATTCTGTGTGTTTGTTATTGATTATTCTGAATTCTGCCTGTACTGGTTGTACTGAGAAGAGAGAGGATTCTCTCCAGAACTTAGCAAGGTTATACCCTATGAGTGTCCAGCTTGGGCTCATAGAGATTCTGTATTTTCTTGTTTTTCTTTTAACAAATTCTTTCTATAAAGATTTGATTAAATCGCTTCTACTGTGGATACAGGGGGAGGGAGCTAAGAGACACTCTCTCGGTGGTGAGACAGGCTTATCTCCGGGCAGAGAAGGGAGGAGGAAGAGAGAGTTCCTCCTGGGTTTGATTCAAGCAGTTTGAATCAGGTATCTCTTTCCAGTGGCTAGGAGAGAGGGAGGGGGGAGGTTTCCCTCCGATGAGTGGATCTGTATTTCCCCAGGGAATGTCTCTGGAAAGAAGGGAGACAGGGGGAAAAGAGGGGTGTCCCGGCCCACGAAATTGACCGAGGTGGTGGCAGCAAAGGGGAGACCTACCCTAGGATTTTGGGGTGGGGGAAGGCATGCGGGTCCTCACTTTGAAACCCCCCAGTTTCAAGTGAGGGTAGACTCTGACAGAGACAGTTTCACAAAGTTGAAAACAATGAGCCAAAGCAGTTGGGAGAAAGAATTTGAACAAAAAAAATTGTGAATGATAATTGGGCATTGTTTAAGAACATTTCACTAGATGCTCAAAAAGCCACAAATGATGAAGAAGGATACACTGGTTTAAAAAAAATCTTGCTTAGAGGAGATGTGAAGGCAGCTAAAATGGAAAATAAAAGTACGTATTTAACAAATGGAAGCAAGGGGAAGATTATAGTAATTAGTATAAATTGCAAGTTAGGAATTGTGGAAAATTTATAAAGGAAGATAAAGGGTGTAGGAGAACTCTATGGCCAGCAGAATAAAAGACAAAGAAGCAGTTTATTCAGTATATCAGAAACAAAAAGAACCCTAAGAATAGAATTGGTCCATTACTAGATGAAAATGGTAGAATTGTCAATAATAATGCAGAAGAGACAGGTGTTCAATACATATTTTTGTTTGGTATTTGACATTTTTAAATCAGCAGGTCTGCATAGCTTACATTCAAGACTTTTAAAAGAGCTGTCTTAGGAGCTCACTTGACTGTTAACGTTGATTTTCAAGTCTTGGAATGCTGATAAAGTTCCAGAAGACTAGAAGAAAGCTCATGTGCCAACATTTAAAAAGAGTAAATGAGATGACTGGGATAATTATAAACCTGTCAGCTGACATTAATTCTGGGCAAAATAATGAAAAGGCTGACAAGGGACTAGAGAGATAAAGAATTAGCAAAGGGTAATATTGTGATGGGTTGGGTCAGAGACACCCTCTTGGGACTGCCACCTGATGTGCTGAGACTACCTCTGAGCCCATTTTCCCTGGCAGCTTGGGACTTCAGTATCCTGCCTTGTTGAGCCAGACACACTAGCCTGCTACAAACAAACACAGACCCAGGTCTGAACCACGTCCCCCAAAAGCTGCAGACTTAAATGAAGACAGCCTAGAAAGTGCTCCTGTCTCTAACACCCAGATACCTAGTTCTCAATGGGATCCAAACGCCAAATAAATCTGTTTTACCCTGTATATGTTTATAGAGGGTAAATTCATAAATTGTGCACCTTCTATAACACTGATAGAGAGATATGCACAGCTGTTTGCTCCCCCAGTTATAAATTACTTGCTCTGGGTTAATTAATAAGAAAAAGTGATTTTATTAAGTATAAAAAAATAGAATGTAAGTCATTCCAAGTAATAACAGACAGAACAAAGTAAATTAGCAAGCAAAATAAAACAAAAACACGTATGCCTAAGCCTAATAAAGTAGGAAACAATGCAGGTAAATCTCACCCTCAGAGATGTTCCAATAAGCTTCTTTCACACACTAGACTCCTTTCTAATCTGGGCCCAATCCTTTCCCCAGTACAGTCCTTGTTCCAGCTCAGGTGGTAACTAGGAGATTTCTCATGACTGCAGCCCCCTTTGTTCTGTTACACCCCCCTTATATACCTTTGGCACAAGGCGTGAATCTTTTATCTCTTTGGGTCCCCACCCCTCCTTCTAAATGGAAAAAGGCCAGATTTAAGATGGATTCTAGTACCAGGTGACATGATCACTTGTCATGTGAGATCCCAAGCCTTCATTATTCCTGGACTGATTCACAGGAAGGCTTGCAAGTAAACAGAGCAATCAATCATCAATTGTCCTGGTTAATGGGAGCCATCAAGATTCCAAACCACCATTAATGGTTCACATTTTGCATAATTGCAATAGGATCTCAGAGTTATATTTCATATTTCTAGTTTCAGATACAAGAATGATACATTCATACAAATTGAATGATCACACTCAGTAGATTATAAGCTTTGTAATGATACCTTACAAGAGACCTTTTGCATGAAGCATATTCCAGTTACATTATAGTCACACTTATTAGCATATTTTCATAAAATCATATTGAGTGCAACATCACAAACGTCACTAATGCCAATCAACATGAGTTCATGCAAAGTAGAGCCTAACAAACTAACCTGATATCTTGTTTTGATTAAATTAAACATTTGGTTGACAAAGAGAATAAGTATTGATGCAATATGCTTATACTTTAAGGGATTTGAATTGGTACCTCATGACATTTTGATTTAAAAAGTAAAATGATACAAAATTCTAATGGGCTTCTGAAGGTATTAGTTCTTGACACTATTCTATTGAACATTTTATCAATAAAGTGGAAAAAAAGCACAAAATCATACCTGTTAAAGTTTGCAGTTGACACAAAGATTGGGGAAGTGATAAATAATGAGGAGGAGAGGTCATTGGTACAGCGCAATCTGGATTGCTTAGTAAACTGGGCACAAGCAAACAATATGTTTTTTAAGACAGTCATATGTATAGTTACACATCTACGAACAATAAATATAGAGCATGTTTACAGGATAGGGAGACCCTATACTGGGAAGCAGGGATACTGAAAAGAAACCTGAAGGTCCTGGTGAATAATCAGCTGAACATGAGCTCAGTGTGATGCTGTGGCCAAAAGGGTTAATGCAATCTTTCATTGTATAAACAGAGGAATCTCATGTCCGATATAGAGTCGAAAAGCTCAATCTATTTAGTTTAGTAAACTGAAGGCTAAGGAGTGACTTGATCACAGTTTATAAATGCATACATGGGGAACACAACTTTGATAATGGGCTCTTCGGTCTAGCAGACAAAGTTTTAACAAGATCCAGTGGTTGGAAGCTGGAGATAGACAAAGTCAGACTGAAAATAAGGTGATAGTTCTTAAACAGTAAATCACTGGAAGAATTTACAAAGGGTTGCAGTGGATTCTCCATCAATTCCAATTTTTAAATTCAAGATTGAAATGTTTTCCTAAAAGCTATACACTTGTTCAAAGAAGAATTAATTCAAGGAAGTCCTATGGACAGCATTGTGCAGGAGATCAGACTCTCTTTGACTTTATAATTTATGACTATACCATCCAGGTGTTTTTCCAAATGCAGTACATATTTACTGAACAGTATACATTTTCTGTATTATTATTGACAATTCTATCATCCCTCTCGTATTGGACCCATATCATTACTTAGCTTTCTTTTGTTCCTAATATATTAAAATTAATCATCTTACTGTCTTTAACAGTACTGTCTATATATTTTTCAATAATACATTTAATTTCCCTTATTAACTGCCTGCATTTCATAACTACTAATATATAGTCATTACTATCAACTTCTATCTTTGTTTTATATAAATATACACATTTCCCTTTAACCAGGATAGCATAGCATTACAGGTTTATTAGCATGTGTTTGGGCTCACTGCATTACAAATGAGTGGAATAGTCATCAATACATTTTACAGGTTATTCTAAATGAGTTCCAATAAAAAAAATTGATTGGTATTTTTTCATATGTTTTGACTTGTAGAGCCAGGGGCTTTTAATTAACATGATCCACACTGTACAGAAGGAGAAAAAGATATAACTACTATATTTCATCCTCTAAAAATGACCACAAAGAGCTTTTATATGCAGTGTACTGTTGAAATGTTAAAAAGTGTTATCTCTCCAGAGTTCCCAGTGATGGAAGAAAGTAGTGTTGGCAATATCTCTTTTCCAATTCTGTAAATCTCTCATATATAGGTCTCTAGGAGGAGGAGGATATATTGGACCTTAAACCTTAGTTCAGGACTATGTATTATTCACCATGCACCTCAGGCCAATATATTTTTGAGTGGCAGTGAGGGAATGAAATTGTGCATTTGGAGGGAAAAACAAAACAAAAATTGTGTTATCCCATTTTAGATGGATTGATTGGCAGAGTGGCAATTAAATGAGAAAAGGTGCATGCTGAATGCAATTTGTCATACAAACATCATCAACACATGTAGACTCTACTTCCATGTGTATGTCTTTTTATATATAAAATTAGAAAGACAAGATCTAATAGCTTATATAATTAAATATAGTTGTGACAGCTGTCGGTGTGGATGAAATACTGGGGTTTGAATCAGGAATCTACAGAAAACATATGGCTGTACAGCCTCGCTAAAGACCTAACATCTGTAACTAGTGCTGTAACTGATGTACACTCTGTGGACTGGGCACGGAAACCAGCATTATACAGACATGTGCACTGTCTCTCTCACACACACATCCCCATATTCAAGTAGAAAACAGCAAATCCCAGAAACTTGTGGAATTTAATCTTAAAGTTCTTTTAAGTATTTCAGAAATACTATATGCAATGCACTTTGTAAGAGGCAAAACCCGTACTGGAAGATTAGAAGTTCTTGAAGCTTCAAGTATTAAATTTCTAGGCAGCTGCTCTTATATGCCCATGAAATCTTTGGGAGGCATGTATTGATGAGACGGAAATATGTCTGATTCATACAGATATGCATGAACATACTGGTAACAAATTAGTTTTCAACTTCAAAAGCAAATAAACAAAGATGAAAGGATTGTAGTTCCCCTAAAGCATAAACAGATTATGAACTAATTAGTATAGTCTTATTATATTTCCCCTCCAGAAAAGGCTACTGTAATTTCATTGGCTCAGTCATCGGCCCCAATTTTCAGATGTGACTTCTAATATTGTGTGCCTCAATTTTGGGGCATCTAGCTTTTACGCACATTTTTCTAACCATCCCTACTATGCTTTAATATTGGCCTAGTCTACATTTTTATAGTGCTGCGCCTTTTTTGCAACCTGATCTAAAGCGCACTGAAGTGAATGAAAAGACTTTTCAATGGACTTTGGATCAGGCCAGAGATGAATTACAAAAGACCCATGCTATATTTATATTCTCTATTGCAATCATAGGAATCTGTTCTCCACACAATGCCTGCATGTACTGTCTGCTGATAACGTTCGCATGTTAAGGGAACACTAGAACTTATACTTACTGATGCTGGTGTAAGTTCTATGTTGTGAATGCCACTTTGACCATTACCATAATTAAGTCAGGGTTTCCCAAAAAATGGATGTAAGCTGTTTCATAATATTTACATGGGAACTTGTTTCCAAGAGTGTTGAGCAGGTGGAACAGTGAGTGCTAAGTGTCACAGTCCTGCTGAGTCCCCTTGGCTGGTCATCAGTGTGCAGTACTGGACACACTGTTTGGGTCCCAAATGCTTTGAGCCAATTGGGTCTTGGCATCGTCCAGACACTGTTCTTTGTTCCAGACACTGTTCTTTGTTCTGATCTCTAAAGCACACACCTGGGGTGTTCTCTGTTGTGCAGAAGGTTATTAAAAGTCAATGGCTCAGCTGGCAGCAACTCCACTGTCCCACCAGGATAAGGATATTCAGTGTTGATGGGCCCTTCATGGCCTTGTTTCAGCTTCTCAGCCATAGTCTGTTCCTGAAACAAAACAGAGGATCTAATGTACACTGAAGGTTACAACCACAAATATTTGACAAAACAAAAACAAATTCATAAAGTGACACAGACTTATTCCCCAAATTGTCATACCTAGCACCTGTGGCATTGAGACATACAGTGCCGAACCTTCTGTCATTACTCAATCCAATATGGTTTGATAAGGGCAAGGACTGTGTGCCATTTTGTAATTGCTCTAATCCTCACCCTGATGTTCTTCTCTGCAACATGGCTGCATTCTATGTCCATGGAGTACTACTCCAGCCAGGAAGGAGAACCTCAAACCTCAGCAGGGAAAGCAGAGAATTTGTGAATCCCAAACCCAACCTCTGCTGCACAGAGTTTCTTCCCCAGTCTTAACATAGTCCAAGGTCCCAATCCTACAGCTGCATCCAGGAAGCTCTGTGGAGGTGAAGGTATCTGCTCATACAGCCCTCCATGAGTCCATAGACAGATACAATTGTAGGATCATGGTCCAAGTTGGAAGCATGCTGAATTGTGAAATACTTTTGCACTGTAAATATTGGGAGATCTGTTTGACAAGTGCGAGACTAAGATTATCCTCAATTCATTTTATTGATTTCCCCTATAAAAATTTTGACTTAAAGAACTAGCCATATAAAGGGTTAAACTTTAATGACATATCTAATAAATTCAACTATGGGGGGCCCCATGTGTGAGCCCTTTCTACACAGAACTCCTGTAGAGTGTCTTGCACCTCTAGTTCATTGTTGCTTTTACATATTGGACAATGTAGACATCCGGTGTTGGGGCTCGGCCCTCTCAGGTGCGGCCGGGAGCCAGGCCGCCTCACTACACGGCCCAAACCAGCAGTTCAGTCTCCAAAGGTCCAAGCCCTAGGTCAGGGCGGGGCAGCGAACAATAGTCTAAGGGCTCAGGCCCTTAGGCAGGGGTTGAGCAACACAAACAGTAATTTAAGCCCGAGCCCTTAGTCAGGGTGGGGCAACAGACAGCAGTTCTGGGCTCAGGCCCTCAGGCGGGGGTTGAGCAACACAAACAGTAGTCCAGGGGCTCAGGTCCTTAGGCAGGAGCTGAGCAACAACAACAGTTCAGGGACTCAGGTCCTTAGGCAGGAGCTGAGCAAACGCCCAACAGGTGAGTCCAGACTTCTATGCCTGAGCACTGGTGTGAGGGGGAGACTGCCACCCGTGAGTAGGGTGGCAGGGGGGACACAGGCCCACCCACTCCACTGTGTCCCAGCCCGGGGCCCTAACAGCGGCAGTTAGTCTGCTGCTGTGTCGCTGGGGTCCTGACCGCAACACACCGACATCGGCTCGAAATCTGCGGTAGCCAGACTGGGGTCAGCTACCCCCGGTCTACTTCCCATCTCCCCCTCCATGGGTACCTGCTCATCTCTGGGGTCCGCAGTGGGGTCCCACACCATGGACTCTTCGGCGTGCTGAGGGCTGGCTAGGTCGGGCTGCTCCCCAGGACTCGGGTAAAGGGGACGCTCGGGCAGCTCCTCGGGGTACCGGGTTCGGGGAAGGCTCAGCCAGTCCACCTCAGGGTACCAGGCTTGGGGAAGGCTCGGCCAGTCCTCCTCAGGGTACCGGGCTCAGGGAAGGCTCGGTCCAGCAGGAGCTCGGTCAGTAGCGTCTGTCCTCTCCAGCCGCCGGGCAGCAACTGAGCGCTGGGGCCGGGCCTTTATACTTCCTGTCCCGCCCCTTGACTTCCGGGGGCGGGGACAGGCAGCAGTGGCTCTGCCCACTGCAGCAGCGGCTGTTCTGGCTCGGCCCTCTCAGGTGCGGCCGGGAGCCAGGCCTCCTCACTACAGACAATAAGATGTTTTTATTCAACAACAAAGAGAAAACACTGGTGTCAAAATTGACAAAATTCTTAACTGCCCTGTGACATCTCAAAGCAAAGTGACTTGCGAGTTATTACGTCTAATCTGATTTTCCTCAAAAAGGTCTGATGAGCTGCAGGTGAATTTAGGTGACAAATCTGAGGAATTGTCCCAGTTTGAGAAGTCAATCAAGGAGATTTTGGAACACATTGATAAATATAAACAGTAATATGTCACCAGAACCAGATGGTATTCATACAAGAGTTCTGGAGGAACTCCAATATGAAATTGCAGAACTATTAACTGTGGTATGTAACTTTTTGCTTAAATCAGCATCTATAACAGATGGGTGGTGGAAAGCTAATATGGCACCATTTTTAAAAAAAAAGCTCCAGAGGGGATTATGACAATTACAGACCGGTATGCCTAACATCAGTACCAGGAAAACTGATGGAAATCACTGCTCTACAGGCAAAATGCTTCTGAAATAAATGTAGTCCAACTTTACTAATTCTGGGTCACTGAGAACGAAAATGATGCTTAAAATTGTTGATTGGCTCTAGTTTTCAAGATATGCTATTGGGTCAGTATATACAACCCTTGACTTGGGAATAGCGGAGGATAAGTGAGTTATAAAGGGAAGGGATCTCAATTTAAACCAGAAATGACTAAAAAACATCTTTGACTGGATCTATGAATAAATCTATGACTGGGTTTGGACAGTACTTGCTTTTTAGGCAAAACAATTAATGATGCAATCTGAAGCTGGTATTGCGTCATACATGATATGAATTGCATCATGTTATTCCTAGAAGTCATGGATGATGCAATCATAATGAAGCTTACATCACTCTGCTGAACAAATTGCCCTATATCAGCTCTAGAAATCATACAGTGTCGTGCTCTCTTATTTGTCAGTGTTTGATTTTGCAAAGGGACACATTTCTGTTTAGCCAAAGTAAGCAGAGATGCCTCGTACTTGTGTGAACAGTGCAGATAACTTCTGCTATGTTTGTGGTGAAGTGACTTTTGCATCACAAAAGCGCAGTATAACCACTATGGTTAAGAAAGCCTATCACCTTTATTTTGGCTGCAAAATTGGAGATCAGGACAAGAGGTGGGCCCCACACTTATGCTACAACACTTGTGCAACAAATCTTCGCCAGTGGTTGAACAGGAAAAGGAAATCTATGCCTTTTGCAGTGCCAATGATTTGGAGAGAGCCAACAGATCATACAAGCAATTGTTACTTCTGCATGGTGCCTCCAGTTGGGAAAGGTGCCTCCAGTTGTGTCAAAGAAGAAAAAGTGGACTGTGCATTATCCAAACATTCCATCAGCTATACGCCCAGTACCCCACGGAGAAGGACTGCCGGTTCCTGATGCACCAGAATCATTCTTACTTGAGTCAGACGAGGAAGAGGAAGAGGATGAAACTTCTGGTCCTGAACCATCAATGTCACAGGACCCACATTTTCTCCCATCCTCCTCCTCTGAACCACACCTCATAACACAAGGTGAACTGAATGACCTTGTCAGGGATTTGGAACTACCCAAGAGTAAGGCAGAGCTGTTGGGCTCCAGACTACAGCAGTGGAATCTCCTGGCAGGTGATGTTAGGGTTTCCATGTTCCGTGACCGTCAAAAGGATCTTGTCCCATTCTTCTTCATGGAAGGTGATCTTGTAGCCTGCAACAACATCGATGGTGTGATGGCAGCCCTCAACGTCGTTCACGATCCAGATGAGTGGAGACTGTTCATTGATTCATCGAAGACGAGTTTTAAAGCTGTTTTACTGCATAATGGCAATGTTTTGCCATCAATTCCAGTTGGTCATGCAGTCCATATGAAGGAAACCTATGACAACATGAAACAACTTTTGAGGTGCATAAACTATGACCAACATCAGTGGCAGCTTTGTGGCGATTTGAAGGATGTTGCTCTCTTGCTTGGTCTGCAGATTGGATACACAAAGTACTGCTGTTTTCTCTGCGAATGGGATAGTCGTGCAAGAGATTCCCACTACATCAAGAAAGATTGGCCACTCCGACAGTCATTGGTGCCTGGGAGGAAAAGTGTTCAGCATCCACCACTTGTTGAATCAAGGAAGATTTTGTTATCACCCTTACACATCAAGCTGGGTCTGATGAAGAACTTTGTCAAGGCCATTGACAAAACACAAGCAGCTTTCAAGTACCTCTGTGAAAAATTTCCAAGGTTAAGTGAAGCTAAGATAAAGGAAGGTGTCTTTGTTGGTCCTCAGATTCGTGAACTTGAAGATGATGCATTTGACCATGCACCGCGTGGCAAGGAAAAGACGGCATGGAAAGCCTTCCAGTTAGTGGCAATAAATTTTCTCGGAAACAACAAGGCAGACAACAACAGGTTGTTGGTGGAAAACCTCCTCAAGGCATACAAAAGCCTTGGTTGCAACATGTCACTAAAGATACATTTTTTGCACTCTCATCTAGATTTTTTTTCACCGAACTGCGGAGCAGTGAGCGACGAGCACGGCGAGCAATTTCACCAGGACATTGCAACAATGGAGAAACACTATCAGGGCAAATGGAGCCCATCAATGCTTGCAGACTATTGCTGGACAGTGACAAGAGATGCTCCATTTAATGAATACAAGAGACAAGCCAAGAAGCACCGAGTAGACACTGAATAGGACTAAACTATGTACATAATAGTTTTTTGCCTTTTGTTTCATAATAAATTTTATTTATATAACCCTTTTGCTGATTTTTAAAGTGTTACATAAACAGGACAGGTGAAATATTATCATGTAAAGCAACCATAAACACATGAAAAGACCTAGGTTTATAATTTATGATTAAAACTCTACTATCTACACAATATACATAGACATAAAATGTAAAAACTTAAATATCTTAGAAACAGTAGCCAATCAGTTGTTTTAATTGTCATATTTGAATTCAGCACATCAAAATACATAATAAATATCACATTTTATCTCTGAAGCAGACGACTTCTCAAAAATTGTAGACCAGTGTTATAGGAAGGAACAGAATTATCAGACAGATATATGAACATGATACGTAGGAGAAGAGATAACACAACTTTTGTAAAGGGAAATCATGCCTCACCAATCTATTAGAATTCTCTGAGGGTGTCAACAAGCATGTGGACAAGAGCCATCCAGGGGATATAGTGTATTTGGACTTTCAGAAAGCCTTTGATAAGGTTCCTTATGCTCTTAAGGAAACTAAGCAGTTATGTGATAAGAGGGATGGATCAGTAACTCTTTAGAAGCTAGGAAACAAAGGTAGGAATAAACAGTTTTTACAATGGAGAGAGGTAAATAGCAGGGTCCCTCAAGGATCTGTACTGGGATCAGTGCTGTTCACCATATTCATAAATATCTGGAAAAAGGGGTAAACAATGAAGTGGCAAAGTTTGCAGACGATAAAAAATTATTCAAGATTGATAAGTCCAAAACTGATTGCAAAAAGTTACAAAGAGATCTCACAAAACTGTGTTACTGGTCAAGAAAACAGCAGATGAAATTCAATATTGATAAATACAAAGCATTGCAAGTTGGAAAACATAATCCCCCCTATAAATACAAAATGATGTGATCTAAATTAGCTGTTACTGATCAAAAAAGATCTCAGACTCATCATGGATGGCTCTCTCAAAACATCTGCTCAATGTCAAAAAAGCAAACAGAATGTTAGGAACCCTTAGGAAAGGGATATATAACAAGACAAAAATATCATAATGCCATTTTAGAAATTCTTTGTACACCCACACCTTCAATACTGCATGCAGATCTGATCATCCCATTTCAAAAGATATATTAAAACTAGAAAATGCACAGAGAAGGATAACAAAAATGATAAGGGACATGGAATGGGTTCCATATGAGAAGAAATTTTAAAAAGATTGATACTGTTCAGCTTAGAAAATAGATGACTAAGGGGAGATATCATAGAGGTCTATAAAATCATGAATGGCATGGAGAAAGGAAGTAGAGAGGTATTATTTACCCCTTTACATGACATATGAACCCAGGGTCACACAATGAAATTAAAGGCAGAGGTTTAAAAACAAACAAAAGGAAGTACTTTTTCACACAATACACACATTGGAATTCATTGCCAGCAGATGTTGTGAAGGCCAAAAGTATCATTGGGTTCAAAAAAAGAGCTAGATAAGTTCATGGAGGATAGGTCCATCAATGGATATTAGCCAAGATGGTCAGGGATGCAACCCCATGCTTTGGGAATCCCTAAATTTCTGACTGCTAGACAAAAGGGGATGGATCATTTGATAAATTGCCCGGTTCTGTTCACTCCCTCTGAAACATTGTGCATCAGCCACTGCGGGAAGACAGAATATGGGGCCAGATGGATCACTAGTCTGAACCAATATAGCCATCCTTTTGTTCCTACATTATGTAGGGATAATAACACCTACATTTCTGTCATGGACTTATAAAACAGATAATAATTTTTTCAAATATCAAATTTCCTTTGAAACTGGATCAAAACAACATTTTCTAACTGAGCTGCTCACTTTTACTCTCTCAGAGAATTCCTGTGAGTATTTTAAGAAATACTCTCTATTTATGATTTATTCAAAAGATCAGGCTAATTTTCATTTTAGAGAAATATTTGTACCAATATTAGACTCTAAGATAGAAACAAATTATTTGTATTTAAAAGCCACAAAGTATAGTACTAGGGAAGCTATAGAGGGCTAGAATACTACTGAGTTGTGTTTTACACTTTAAAAAAATAAAATACAGAATAAAAGGTTGAAATTCAATCATATCCCATGTAACAGAAAGGTCACTTTAAAAAAAAATAGTGCCTGACTGAAGTAACATCTTTTCCCCATATAGTCTATATTTCTTATATAAATGAATATTTCCTTTGCCAAAGAACTGGATTTCCAAAAACAAAAACAAACAAAAACTAAAGAGATTTTGTTTCCTTTATCTGTTAAACCTTAACAGCAAGTAGTGACACTTAATTTGAAACCTGTCCTAGACTCACCTATCGACAAGCTCCTATATAATTTGCAAATATTTATATTTATCAGGCAAATAGTTCACAGCTTAGCTCAGGCTTATGTACAAAATATAGAAGGAAAGAAAAAGGACATTTTCATTTCCTTTAATTGATTTTGTAGTATCTATTATCTACATCTTTTTACCAGTATAACTAATCCGTGGCTCAATACATATATTCAAGGCGGAGGCATAGAACCCAGCACATTCACACTAAAAACAGCATTTATCTACATGATTTCAAGGACAACTTCCCATTATTATAGTAACAGAACTTGTATCTTCTATAAGCCACTCCCTGGAAAATGTTCATACACATATACATTATTGCACATTAATTAATCCCGTTTTTAAAATCCAAGTACTTCTCTGGCCAACCAATTAGCTGCTCCTGGATCTAATTCTGATTGAATTTACCTGGTTTTACACTTGTGTACGTAAGTAAAATTACTTCCAGTTCATGCCAATGTGTGATCAGAATCAGACTGCCTCTGCCTAGGTCTTTGCCCTCTACCCAAAAGACAGGAAGAGAGACAAGAAGTGTTGCTTTTGAACTTTATGTTCAGCTGATTGTGGTAGATCACCTTGTTTTGCTTGCTCTGCTCAAGAAAAAAAATATCATTGTTTGCTGAGTCAGTAGTGAACTCCAATCACTCATCATCTCCTGGGCTTGTGAGGCCTGAGAACTGTTAATAAATTGCTAACAAACATGGAAACTTTTAATGCTTTTCCTAGTCAAACTTCTAAAACTTTTGAGGTTTGTCCTTTACCACATTTTGTCAGGAATTGTGCATCCTATAAGTAGAAATTTAAAAATATCTTCTTAAAATAGGCGATTCCTCCTCTTGTATCAGAACACCTCTCAAATACACAAAATACCATGGTTCCCGAGGTGCACGATTGGTCCCATAGTTATGATTATTCTTTTAAACAACATCCTTTCAAACCTGACTTTGCAGAGTTTAGCATGTTAATGCAGACTCCATGTTTACATAGAACACTTAGTTATGCAAAATAACAGGTTACTTATGCAAATTGTCATGCAAGAGTGATCAAGGTGACCCAAAGAACTCTTGTCTTTTCTCACTAGGCTTTCCAAATTTTCTTAGAGAAAAAAAAACACTTATTAGGATTTCACAAAACCCTTTTATCATGCCTAAACTTATGCCTGAGTAACTCATAATGGAGGAAGAGAATAGGAGTAGTATAACTGCTAGACGTAAAAGAGAGCATGACTAACTCTGTAGTGTTCAATCAATTGAATGAATAAATAAAGACAAAAAATAATGGATTAACTGTCACTTCTTTTCTGCATTCACTAACGCTCCCAAGTATAATTTTCCAGAAGCTCACGAACCCTCGCTACCTAGAAACAGACAGAAACTGCAACTTCTTGATACAACAAGCATTACTGAAACATGTTGGAAGGACAGACATCAAAGGGATACTATATTGCAATACTTGGCTACAAACTATGCTGAAAGGACCAATTAAGCCACAGACAGGGGAGAGTCACACTATACCTAAAAGTTTCTATAGAGACGAGAGAGAAATCTTCTGAGTGAAAAGGACAATACGGTATAATCTGAATGGATATAAAAAGCAAAATCATAATACAAGTAGATTAGCAGTAATATACTATTGACTTTCAGATCAGGGAAAGTAGAACCTCAGCATTACGAACACCAGAGTTACAAACTGACCGGTCAACCACACACACCTCATTTGAAACCAGAAGTATGCAATCAGGCAGGAGCAGAGACACGCAAAAATTAAATACAGTACAGTGCTGTGTTATACTCAGGGGTGAAAATAACTTAAAAGACTTACCAGTACACTGGAGTCCTGAGCGGGGGCGTGGCCTCGACCGGAAGAGGTGGGGCCTTTCAACATTTAAAGGCCCTGGGGCTCTGGCTATGGCGGGGAGCCCCAAGGCCTTTAAATCACCTGTAGCTACCAGCTGCAGAGACGTCTGGGAGCCCCAGGGCTCAGGGGCAAATTAAAGGGCACGGCCGCGGAGCTCCGGGCCATTTAAATCACCGCAGGAGCCCAGCTGCCAGTGCTCTGGTGGGGACTTAAAGGGCCTGGGGATCCCCACAGCGGCTAGAGCTCTGGGCCCTTTAAATCCCCACCCAAGCCCGGCTGCCAGAGCTCTGGCGGGGATTTAAAGGGCCCGTGGCTCCCCACAGCAGCAGGAGCCCTGGACCCTTTAAATCACCACCACAGAAGCCGGTCCAGTCCAGCACGGCGTACTGGCTCTTGCTGGTACATGGTACTGGACTGTACCGGCTTACATTCACCTCTGGTTATACTTAAAAATAAAGGGAAAGTTTAAAAAAAAAGATTTATCAGGTAAGGAAACTGTTTTAAATTAAGATGGTTACAAGCAGATTTTTCTTCTGCACAGTACAGTTTCAAAACTGTATTAAGTCAATGTTCAGTTTTGAAAAACCATAACATTTTGTTCAGAGTTACGAACATTTCGGAGTTAAGAACAACCTCCATTCCAGAGGTGTTCCTAACTCTGAGGTTCTGCTGCAAATATAATTAGTGCACAATGTGAGCTTTTTGTACGGTGCTTCTCATGATGGATCTATAATTTTTAATTGGGGCCTCTAGGCACTGCCACATCATAAAGTCTGATAAATAATAAAAGAACTTAACTCAGTCAAGGTCTCGCTGAGATAGTCTGATTCTGCCCTTTGTACCCACTTCCTTTTAGAAATAGTAATATGGTGAGAGGACTCTTAGGTGGGTTGCCTTATCACAACAGGTTCCCTGGTTAACATAATGCAAATATTACTACTACTAATAGGTCTGTGAAGGTCATGGTATCAATACAGTAATTAATAAGGGTGTAAGAAAATCATGGGCAGCAATTTTGTTACAGAAACAAAAGCTTTTAACACACACTGAAACTTTTTATGGTTGCCCCAGATATGAGTGATATTGAAACCCTACGCACCAGGTTGCATCAACATTCATTCAAATTTGACCCACTGCTCCTCTGTCACAAAAGGATGGCAAGGCCAAATTTGAGTGAGTGTCATTGTGAGCTGGCTCACAGAATTGCACTGCCACTCAGATTTGGCCAGGATGCCCCTCCACCATGCTTGCCTTCAAGAGCCAAGTGGGACACATAGTGTCTCTTCTGTGCTGCTGCCTTGCTTTGGAAGGTAGGCTGAATGCCTTGAACCAGAACTTTAACACACTGTGGCCGCAGCTTTTGAACAACAACAACAAAAATCACAACTTTCTTACAGCCTTAGTAATTAATCAGTGTTATGACATAATGGAAATCCAAAGGTGAGTGTGTAAAATTCTGGGTGTATGCTAATATACACTCACTAATCCAAAGTCTGCCTCAGATAGTTTGGCGGGAAAAAAGTTCAGTTTTCATATGGATAAAAAATTAAGTGACCCTGAATCAAATACTAATGCTAGTCTACACTTCTCTAGACCTATCACCTCTGGACCCCAAAGTCCTTTTCTAAACATTTACCATTAATTACCACAGATGAGCCCTGTATATTCAGCAAATAACCATGGCACTTAATTGACATGTCCTACAACATTGAGTGAGTGGCAGGGCTGGGACTAGAACCCAGGATTTTTTTTTCTTCTACAGTCCCATGCTCTAATAAGTATACCAGATTTTTGGTCTATAAATTGCACTTAATCATGCACATGAGGAAAGAGGATCACAGGTCTGACCCTGGAAGCCATCCACACAAGGAGGGACTTAAAATCAGTGAGTTCTTTCAATGAGGAAGACTTACAGAGTCAGCTCTTCAGTTTTTTTCCCCTTTACCAACTTGAAATTCAAAAGACCAGCTACTCATCTGATGCCAAGATCTACCAGTATTGAAAACAGATGCTGCTGCAGTTCCACTCTTAAGTGATCGAAGCTTGCATATATTCTACCCGGTGACTTTGGTGTTTAATTTATGGTATGAATATCAGCATTTTAAAAGCTCAAATAAAAATGCAGTTACTCCCAAATGTACAAATCTAAAAATACAGAAAAGCTTAAAAACATACCGGTAAAGGGTAAATCAAAGATGAAGCTCCAGAAACTTATAACTCCTTAACATAAGTTCATACGTGTCCCTTGAGAGCTTATCTGTAGTAGACTTATCTTCCTGTTGCTAACCAAGGAAAAGAAAGTCTGGAGAAATAATTGAATTGGCTCAATTATTAGTGAAACAGTCAGAAGATACTAATCTTCCTTAATCTGTTGAGTTGACTAAATTGGCAAAAGAGTTAAGAGAACTGAGAGAATTGAACTAGTGTCAAAAATCTCCTACTGTTTTTAGAGTTAAGGATTTTTAATAACCAAAATAGCTAAATCCTGTGATTCTAAGATGGAAAATTCTCAAAATCATGGAAATAAACAGTTTTCTAGAAAGTGTACATGCAGTTACATGCCACAATGAAAAAAGTGCATTGTGTCCCCACTGCAGTGTGTAGCTACATGTCAATGGAAGGCTCTGGCAGAGGAGACACCATGTGGACAGGCTTCAGCAGCTCTCTGCTGCCAGAGAATTTCTCTGCTGTGGCGGGAAAGGACTCCAGCAGCAGGGAGCTGCCAGACCTTTTCCTTGCTGCTGGAGCTTTTTCCTGTAGCACGGAAAAAATTCAGAAGCAGAGAGGCAGTGGGACAGTCCACTGCTAAAATCTGTAACTTAGATGGGAAACCTGACTTCGGCTAGTTGAGAGACATGCCGGGTATGTATTAAGGTACAAACCCAAACCCTTCAGGCATATCGTTACTCTACTCTCCTAAGCCCATGCCTTCCCATCTACACTGCTATCTATACCCCAAGGGGCTCTTACTCATTGCTGAAAGATGGGTTCAGGGTAGATGCACCCTTAGGCACCCTGCTGCCTAATGGAATTCACAAGCCTGAGCTAGGCTCCCAGGCTACCTATACAATGCATGGGGAGTTAGGCACCTACGAAAAAGTGATTCACAGAAGTTGGCACACAGAGCAGGGAGCTGCCTAAACTAGCTAGTAAGAGAGGAGATGAGTGTGGTGTAAATCTTGCTCCTCAAAGAGAGTTAGGCTATGTCTACACTAGCACTTTTGTTGGTAAAACTTATGTCGGTCGGGGGGTGTTTGATTCATGTTACCTCAGACCTTTCCATCTCCAAATAATTGGGACTATGTGTAGAGTCGGGAATCACTCAGCAAGAGCTAAGGGTGGCAGAATCAGTCCCTGAGTTATATTTTCCTTCCAGGAGAAACACCCGAATACATAACACATATTCTCCTCTCGTACACCCCCATTGAAGTAAATGGATTTGAATTTGCGCAGTGTTTGGTCCACCAAGGCTAGAACTGAAGAAAGCCCTCCAATTTCCACAATCCTTGAGCTCAAACTCCAGTGGTGCTATGAAATAACTGCAAGTTGAAAGACTGTTCTGGGTAGTGACACATCTATGCTTTCGATGTGAAGGACTAGCTGAGCCACTCAAAGATTTTGAGAAAGCACAGGTGGAAATGATTGGGTAGTCCTTATATTTGAAGCACAGAAAATGGTTTCCTAATTTGCTCTGAGAGACTAAAAAGAGTCTGCATGCTGTTCATCATGTTCTCTGGAAAGGGATAAGCTGCCTTTTATTGTAAGAGCAGAAACAATAAAACGTGTGTGGAGAATAGCACATAATCCTCTATGAACACCCTCAAAATTATTTGCACCAATTTACGTCTACTTTTAGTAAAAGAAAAGCCAACCTTCAAATGGCAAACAGTTAAAAGGATTCTCTTTCTCTCTCTCTAATAAAGACCAAGATCAATGTGTTACAAGAGGACCATAGCAGGCAGAGAAGCTATAGAATGTGCATGATATTAAGCAACTGACAACGGAGAAAAGGACACCTCAAGCTCAAGTGAGTGACATCACTGGTAAATATTACCTGCCGGTTATGGAGGGATGATGGAAGAGATGCAATTCACTACCTTTAGGCAGGAAACAATGTGTCTTAATCACAGGCATTGTGTTGTTCACAAGCTATAGAAGAGATAGGACTCCACTGAGAGTGTCTATACACTCCCTATGGTGCAGTGCTCTGAGATAGATTTATTCCAGGGGAGGACGAGCCACCCAGGAACTGAAGCTCTCCCTCACTGGGAGTCAGGTTCTAGGCTGCCGGGGGAATATGCTGAATCAGC
This sequence comes from Mauremys mutica, assembly GCF_020497125.1. Taxonomy (NCBI): domain Eukaryota; kingdom Metazoa; phylum Chordata; order Testudines; family Geoemydidae; genus Mauremys; species Mauremys mutica. The sequence continues at coordinate 187,285,915 of NC_059073.1, read as the reverse complement.
GCATCTCTCATTTCCCCTGTATATGCCTACTAACACTGCTCATTTTTGCATGTGTGCTGGCTCTCAGTGTTGTGAGTGCCTTGCGTGGCCACAACACTCTTCATCTGACACCATAGGAAGCTGGTGCACCTGAGGGCTGAATTAAGGTAATAATATTTCCTTGCAGCAAAGGCTATAAACTGAGCTCTCACTAGTTCTCCCAACTACTTTTCACTTAAATTAGCTTCAGGTTTCCAAGACTACACAGGAAATAGTACAGATATAGTAACAGAGTTATCTGTCCAGATTCACATCTCAAGCTGCTTGCATGACATCTCTTCTTGGATATGCAGCTGCCGTATCAAACCAAATCTCTTCAAAGCTGGAATTCCAGACATGGCCAGATGGTATGGTGACTGTGCAAACAAACCTTGTTTGTCTGATTTAGGCGAAATGAGAAATAAAATGAGATTATATTGTATATCTTAAATTAAGCAAGCTCTGTCTTACAACCGGCAGAGCTGTATATGGCAGCTACACACAATTTATGGATGTTTGAGATACTCAAAGATTATCATAAAAATATAGTAATTCCTCTACCAAAAAACCCCAACCAATGGTCTATCTAGTCTGGTGTTCTGCCATCAGTAGTACCTAGATTCTTCAGAGGAAGAGGTAAAAAATCCTTTTGTTATTAAATAACTCATCAACAGGCTAATTTCTTCCTTTTCTAATGTTCTAAAGCATGAAGACTTTCATATCCCTTTCAAAATCTTGGTGTGTTTTAAAATAATTTAATCCTTTCTTCATTCTCTAATGCTTGATAGTGAATCACAGCCTTTGCAAATGATAATGTTAATCTGCTTGAATTATTGAAACTGTCAGATTTTCAGTCAAACTTTGATGAATGTTTTAACAATTGTTTCTTTAAAGACATGTAATACAGATAAGATACCCATGATACAACAATGAAAGAACCCTATAATTTGCCTGTTCAAAGAGCCTAACTTCTGGGAAAGTAATTGGGATGATATATTGCCTCATAGCTGCTGCAAAATAAATATACTGTTGCATTATAAAGGCTTATATCACACATATTCTGACACTACTTTTAAATTACGAAAGATACATTTGATACATCAGTTAAGCCACAGACAATTTATTGTGATAGCAAAATAACTACAGTTGAGCTCCAAGTAGTTTGTGGGGTTTTTTATTTTTAATTTTGTTTATGATTTTACAGTTTTAAAATTATCTGGCCACCGTCTAATATTCTCCAACAAATGTTCTGTATTGGTTACTGGAAATTATACATAGAATATCATGGGTTCTGATGCTGCACCTCACTGAACCAGGTCTTGAGCAAAGAGTGGTGACAGTTGATGGAGTATGTTATCTGTAGTATGTGGAGCACTTAGTGGTCCTCTCTGCTTTTGTGGGGTGCTAAGTGGGAGTAGAAGCAGAAGATGAAACTGTAATGGAGTAGAGAGATGCTAATGAAGAGCAGAGTGGCATAGAGATCGATACCAGTAGTTGGTTGAATAATAAGAATGACCAGTGTGGCTTCTGGAGGAGCAGCTGGCGGAGTCTTGGATGTTGGTGCTGTCTGTAGCATAGCCAGTTTTGAGACTGGATCATGTTACAACAGGGAAGTTTAAGAGCTAAAACAAACACAGATGAGAAGAGCTGGGCTGGGAGTGGATGACTGAGGTGTCTCCCTGCTGCTTCAGTCAGGGTATATCTACATTACGGGATTATTCCAATTTTACATAAACCGGTTTTGTAAAACAGATTGTATAAAGTCGAGTGCACACGGCCACATTAAGCACATTAATTCGGCAGTGTGTGTCCATGTACCGAGGCTAGTGTCGATTTCTGGAGCGTTGCACTGTGGGTAGCTATCCCGTAGCTATCCCATAGTTCCCGCAGTCTCCCCTGCCCATTAGAATTCTGGGTTGAGATCCCAATGCAAAAACAGTGTCGCAGGTGATTCTGGGTAAATGTCGTCAGTCAATCCTTCCTCCGGGAAAGCAACGACAGACAATCATTTCGCGCCCTTTTCCCCTGGATTGCCCTGGCAGACGCCATAGCATGGCAATCATGGAGCCCATTTTGCCTTTTGTCACTGTCACCATATGTGTACTGGATGCTGCTGACAGACGCGGTACTGCACTGCTACACAGCAGCATTCATTTACCTTTGCAAGATAGCAGAGACAGTTACCAGTCATATTGCACCGTCTGCCATTGTAAATTGGCGATTAGATGATGGTTATCAGTCATTCTGTACCATCTGCTGCTATCATGGGTGCTCCTGGCTGGCCTCGCTGAGGTCGGCCGAGGGCACATAGGCAAAAATGGGAATGACTCCCTGGGTTATTCCCTTCCTATGTTTTGTCTAAAAATAGAGTCAGTCCAGCCTAGAATATGGGGCAAGTGTACTAGAGAACCAGAGAGCACAGCCGCTCCGTGTCACAGCCCCAGAGATCCCGCAGAAATGATGAGCTGCATGCCATTCTAGGGGGTGCCTCTGCAACAACCCCACCCGTTGCTTCCCTCCTCCCCCAACCCTCCTAGGCTACCATGGAAGTGTCCCCCCATTCGTGTGATGAAGTAATAAAGAATGCAGGAATAAGAAACACAGACTTTTTAGTGAGATAAAATGAGGGGGAGGAAGCCTCCAGCTGCTATGATAGTCCAGGCAGCACATTAAAGGGTAGGGGGAGAGAGGAGACCAGCCTTCCGCAGCTATGATAGTCCAGGCAGTACAGAATCTTTTCTTTAGACATAATGGGGGGGGCTGATAGAGCTCAGCCCCCAGTTGCTATGATGAGGACGGTTACCAGCCATTCTGTACCATCTGATGGGAATGACCAGGAGTCATTCCTATTTTTACCCAGGTGCCCCCGGCCGACCTCACCGAGGCCAGCCAGGAGCACTCATGGGCTGATGACGAGGATGGATACCAGTCCTTCTGCACTGTACCATCTGCCACCAGGGAGGGGAGAGGAGAGGATGCTGCTGTTTAGCGCTCCAGCACCCCATCTACCACCAGCATGCAGTAGACATAGGGTGACATTGAAAAAAGGCGAGAAACTATTTTTTCCCCTTTTCTTTCGGGAGGGGGGAAGGGTGTACATTGATGACATACACCCTGAAACACCCGGGAAAATGTTTTTGACCCTTCAGGCACTTGGAGCCCAGCCAAGAATGCAAATGCTTTTCGGAGACTGCGGGGACTGTGGGATAGCTGGAGTCCTCATTCCCCCCCTCCCTCCCTCCCAGAGCGTCCATTTGATTCTTTGGCTTTCCGTTACGCTTCTCACGCAGCACTGTACTGAGTCCCTGCTGTGGCCTCTGTCTATCATAGCCTGGAGATTTTTTCAAATTCTTTGTCATTTCGTCTTCTGTAACGGATCTCTGATACAACAGATTTGTCTCCCCATACAGCGATCAGATCCAGTATCTCCCATACGGTCCATGCTAGAGCTCTTTTTGGATTTGGGACTGCATCGCCACCCGTGCTGATCAGAGCTCCACGCTGGGCAAACAGGAAATGAAATTCAAAAGTTCGCGGGGCTTTTCCTGTCTACCTGGCCAGTGCATCCGAGTTCAGATGGCTTTCCAGAGCGGTCACAATGGTGCACTGTGGGATAGCTCCCGGAGGCCAATACCGTCAATTTGCGGCCACACTAACCCTAATCCGACATGGCAATACCGATTTCAGCGCTACTCCTCTCGTCAGGGAGGAGTACAGAAACTGGTTTAAAGAGCCCTTTATATCGATATAAAGGGCCTCACTGTGTGGACGGGTGCAGGGTTAAATCGGTATAACGCTGCTAAATTCGGTTTAAACGCGTAGTGTAGACCAGGCCTCAGTGACCTAAGGGCAGTAAGAGAGAGTCACTATGATGGTTTAACAGTCAAAGATGCATTAAGGTTTTGTTGCTTTGTTTTTCATTTTACCTTGACCAAGTTCCCAGTGAATCATTCAGTGACTGGAGATTTATTTGGATACCTAAGACTTGATTCTCCAGTGCATTATTCCAGCTTTATCTCATCAGTGTAGTGCCACTGAAGTTAACACACTTGTATCAACATAATATGGTCATGATACATAGTGTATCAGGCCCTTGTTGTCCCTGGCATTTTTATAATTAATATAGCTGAGGGAACCACAGTAGTACAACTGACATAGAATTTCTGATGTGGATTGTGGTTTGATGTGTGCGCTTTGTCATTTGGTGATCATTTTAGTGGTGAAGTATTTTACTACCATTTGATTTTTGTTATAAGGCATGACACAGCCTTTCCAGCTAATTGCTCTATTGCAGCTTTTAAAATGAACATCTCTTTCTGTCTTATGTCTCAGCTCACACATTGTAATATTATTACTATTAAAGGCGACCTGAAAAGAATTTGTAAGTGAATTTTCCCCCCCCCCCATTTGTCTGGTATATAAAGAGGTACTGAAAGAGTTCAGGCTTTTGTTTTGATAGGTTCTTCTCCCTTTTTTGTATTTTTACCTTAGAAATATTATCTCTTGTCTCCTGGAGGATTTGTTAGGGATCTCAGAGATGTATTTTTAATACCTGTTTGAAGTTCAGGTGATTTTAAAAATTGCTGTTCTTTATCCTCTGTTATACTTTTATCCAGTTTCTGTTACTCTGGGTAACTGTGTGGCCCTCATCCTTTTTCTGCATTGAGTCTGAAGTTCTCTGGGGTCATTCACATCTCTTGTTGGACTCCTGACTGATGATTTTGCTACGGAGTAGAGTATAGGAAGAGGAGACAGGAGGCAATGAATAGTCAGAAGAACTACAAGGCACCCTTAAAGACCTAGGAGCAGGAGGTCTTATTGCCGGACTTCTGTGAGATAAATTTGAACCTTGTCCCAATCCAGATTTGACCACAGATGCATGATGGAAAATGTATGTGCTTTATGTTAGGAGACCCTAATGAAGTGAGAAAGAAAGTTTGCTCCAAACCTCACAGGAAAAAGTAGTAACCAGACTCTAAAGAGTTTAAAAAAAAGATTCTGAGTGCATTGGTGTTCTCCTGCTCAATGTCAGGTCAGAGAAGCGGCTGCATCTGGGAACGGTTAGTATTCCTTAGGCTCTCATTTTATGTGCAGAATAAAGAGATCAAACCAGCTTCTAAAACACCTGAGAGACAGTTTTGTTCTGCAGAGAAGAATAGGATTCCCTTTTTTATACCTGTTAAACTGAAACATTTACAAGATGTAAAGTCCTACTGGGATTGTATTATGAAAATCCGCTCACCAGTGCATGTTTCTTTAGGAAGCTCAAGGAAGCAACTTGATTGATTTAACTTTACTTTTCTCCCTCCCATCACTAACCAAAAAAAAGATGAGATCACTCTAAAATGTACAGTGGAAATCTTTCTAGAAAAGGATTTTGTCCTATGCAAATGCAAATTGGAAATGAGAAGCATTGTTAAGTGAGGATTTGCACCTACCTTATATTTCTGTATCATCAGAATGTGAGGCTGCTGCTGTCCCTTATATATGAGTGGGCAAAACCAAAATGTACTCTTAGGGTAAGACTATTGCACGGGTGAGGAAAGGGATGAAGCTCTTAGAGTCCAGAGGTAATTGATTTGTACAGTTCACTGGATTCCGATGGCAAAATATTTCATTCAAAACTTGTTTCCGGTTCAATTGAAATGATTCATACCGGATCCTGCTCTGAAAGAAGCAGATTGTTCCACCCTTATCCTCACTGAGCAGTACCTTATTTTGCAAACAGCCCCTTTGAATCCAGTGCGGCTATCTGCTAAGTGCAGTGAACCCAATGTGAATAAAGGTTGCATAATTTATCCCCCTTCCCACCCCCCCCATAGACTTAGTAGAAAAATTTAGAGGCACTATTCATTGTGGAGTGTGTCAACTATATACTCGATCAACACAAGCTCCAAGAGCCTGTCCTGTTAACTTCAAACGAGATTGTGATGAAATGGCAAAGGGTGAAATTCTGCCTCATCCATGACACTTGATTTCCCCCCCGCCCAATGTTGAGCCATTAATGCAAGTCCAGCTTTTAATTTCAGTGGGAGTCAGGCACCCTAGAACCCTCAAGGATCTGTGTCCTTGGTTTCTATTTTCATCTTCTCTCTTGCCTCCCCATACCGATCACAGTGGCATGTTACACATGAACATGTGTGGTCATATCAACAATCCTATGGCATTTTTCACAGAGACACTAACCTCAAGCTCCTGGCCACATTCCACATTTTGGTAAATAGATTCAAACTATCTAAATGTCGTCACATATGGAGGTCATGTCCCTAGTTTCAGTTGTAATTGGATCAAGCATGAAATCTGGAAAAAAGAATCTAAGCTTCCACACTTCTCTGTTTATCCATCTGCTGTTCTGGCCTGCTCTTTTTGGGAAAAAAGCCCTCTTTATTACTGAAATTGTGGCTATCAAGATGTGAGAAATTCTATGGAGAAAATCTGTACTCTAAGAAAACAGTACAAAGATTATTTGGTCACCTAGCTCCTAAGAAAAATAGATCACCAGTTGCATACATCATTCATATGCTCTTCAGAGTCTTATAACTTTGACCGTAAGTTATTTCATCCAGCTGATTTCCCTATGCTTTGCATATAGACTCACTGTCTAAATCCAAAAGAACTGTATCTGTTCATCTGCCAAGACTACTAAGGAAAGAGTGCCAGTATTGTTCTGAGATGAGTGGCCCCATTTCTCAGAAGATTTCATGTAATGGCCTTATGTGTCTTCATCTGTATTAATAATGTCCCCTATAATACTGATTTGTACTTTGTAATTGATTATATACATCTTCTGTATTCTTATAGCTGCAATGCAGAGAATGGCTAACTGCTGTGTATGGTTTGCTATATATATGATGTCAACTGAGAACTACACATTTTCATTATAACCTGTAGGATTTACCTTTAAATGTCTATGAAATATATGTAATCTGACCCAAACTACTCCTGAAGTATGGAGTAGAGTGAGTCTCCACATTATTGATTAATAGATTTTGTATGGATCTTACAGAAATATAGGTCAAAATCTCTGATGGAGCACTATTGACATCAATGGAGTTGCACCCATTTAAACCAAGTTGGTCCATAATGTAACTAAAACAAAATAAAACTGTTGTTACTAGCTTGTGATGCTTCTAAAGTGCTTTGGTATCCTGTGAGATGCAAGATGCTGTAAGATAATCATCAGCATTCTGTAACATATTATTGCTATTTGCCAGAACTGTGAGAGATGTCCCATATTTTCTCCTTAATATCGCAGAAGATCTTACTATGGATTTCTTTCAAGTTTATTCGACTCAATGTTCTCAGTATTTATGTCTGACGTTCCATATGCCATACTAAGCCCAGAAATGGATCTCAATACATTTCATGAAACATTGTTACTTTGTAGGTGCATGAGCACTTATGGGACATGTAATGCTGTTTTTACCAAAGGAGTTTGCCAGCCTGACAGGGAGCCATTTAAAGCAGCAGGAGTCACAAATGAAACAAAGAAATGAGTACACTTCAAAAGCACAAAAGCCCCTGATTGAAAGGGTGTAAAATTTCCACTGGCGGGGAGTGGGTAGAAGATGGGGAAGGAAAGGAGGAGGCCTTTCAAATTTGAAGAAAGCTTATTACATTGGTTTTTCTGTTTATGAGTAAATATTCAGACATTTCCTCAGCTAAGGGCAATAAAATTCCAACAGCAGCCACAGAGGTGGTAAAAATACCTGTGTGAATCCAGAACACTGACCAGCAGGAATATGCATACATCTTGTACTTTTCCAAGCTATGACCTAGAGTTCCATGAAAATAGACGTCCAAATGATTCTCTACAAAACAAGCATTTCCTTGATAACTTGGCTGTGTATGTACACACTCTAGATCCAGAATTTAACATTACTGTATGAAGGAGCTCAAACACCAGAAGACTCTCATAATAATTTGTCATGTTTATAAAACTAGCCAATACTACATTGGTTTGATGATTTCTCCCTTCTAAATAGGAAAGTATCAAATTTCTACAACTCTTTGGACACACGAGTCATTTAAATGGTTTCAGTAACACTACTTGGATGAGCAATGAATGCTCAACTATTCACGTCAGGAAAGATGTGCAGGTAGAACTGTGTGGGAAATGGATTTTCAATTTTGAAGAAATTCCATTATTTCAAATTTTTTCCATTCAAAATAGAACAAATTTTTAAAAAATGTATTAAAAAAACAAAATTCTGGCACAAAAATCTTTGGTGTCACTTGAAGTGTTTTGTTTCAATAAAATCTAAATACTTTGTTCTGGTTTAAATTTTTTTAGAAAATTTATATTTATACAAGATATATTAATTTTTAAAAAATGAAACAAAAGTAATTCAAGAGAATACTGAAATGTTTTGTTCAGTTGTTTCCCCACCCAATTTTGTTATTGTTGTTGTTGTTGTTGAAATAAATGCATTTTTACAAGACGTTTATATTTCAACTACTTTGCTTTTCGATCAGAACATTTCTGACTAGCTGTGGTTGCAGGGCTTGCGGTCTTTTATTAACATAAGTCCTATTTCCCTGTGCAAAGCCTTCTCCCAGTCATTTTAAGGGATACTTATGTTTAGAATGTATTGTGGATAGATTACAAGTGGTTGTGACTTCAATATTTGTCTACTAGCCAATGTGTCAGAAGCAGAACTCCCACTTTCATTGCACATACCAGATTTCCACTCAGCTCTTCCTGCTCAGAGTGACAAATCTTCTCACTGTAAGCACTCATAGATTCATAGACTTAAGGTCAGAAGGGACCATTATGGTAATCTAGTCTGACCTCCTGCACAATGCAGGCCACAGAATCTCACCCACCCACTCCTGTAACAACCCCCTAACCTATGTCTGAGTTATTGAAGTCCTCAAATTGTGGTTTAAAGACCTCATCTTTATTATTATAGCCACATTTCCATCATAGTAAAAAAAAATGTCCCATGTGAGCAATATTGATAGGGTCTACTGGTAACTTTTCTTGTGTGCATTTTATCAGTTAAAATTATTATTTCTACTCCAATTTTGACCATTTACACTTTAAAGCCACCAACAAAAGAGAGTTAATTCTTAAAGCTTGAAAAAACTCTAGTCTTTTTAAGTTAAAAAGTGAGATAAATATTGCCAACTTTCTATTACTTTAATATCCAAGGCAGTGTAATTAGTTTTTCAAGTGCCTTGTTCAAATTCTCAAATAGCATACCATTCATTCTTAAAATCAACTGCTTCCTTAAGCTATTCATGGGTTGGTACTGATGGCAGAGATCATTTGTCATCTTAAAGATAAGATTAGATAAGAAAAATATAATGTTGGTAAAACCTATTTCAACAGCAATACACAGGAGGGCAAATGCATAATAGAACCCCTAACACACTTCATTTTTTCCTATTTTCCTCCAGTTAGAATGTGTTTTCTTGCTGACATTGGTAATATGACTTTTAGACAGACCAACAGTGCATTATACAAACAGTGATTGGAAAGATGGCAAACCTTTGTTTGTTGGCGTGCTTCCACCTATTTATTTTCGACAAGGTCAAAAAACTCCTTTAATTCAGCTTTGCACTTGGCTGATGATAAAAAGTGGCTGTATGTTTGACATTAAAAAAAAACAAAAAACCCCAACCCTTACCTCAACATCAAATAGTAAACATTTTGCAGCATTCTTGCTAGTTATAAAGAGGGACTGAGCAAAAATATCTACCACTGTCACATACTGTGCTTCCTTGGTGTTCTGTTAGTTAGTTGTAAGTACTGAGTACTTACCTCAGCTAAGCCTAATTTGATTGTTTACATTTATGATCAACCATAGTTAAAACAAAATAAGACTAATTCTAGAAAATACATCAATCCTTTACAGAACACCAACAAAATCAATGATGATTTTCATTTAACAAGACTGATCTTTTTCTTAAATTCTGTTAACAGAAGATAAAATACCACAACATTAATTGGGGGGAGAGGGCCAACACATCCTACTCATTCCATGACACTGCTCAAGGTATTAAAAGGTCCCTGAACTAAGCCACAGATATTTGCACTTTCTAGCGTGAATATTCCTAGCCTTTGCAAGACAGTAGAATACTTGGAAGGGAGCCCATCAGATACCTAGGAATTATCTGCACCTACCCACTGCTGGAAATCATTGTCTAGCAAAAGCAGAGGAATAGTCCATCCAAGGGTGATGTTAGAAATTCTAACAGCATGCTGAGCCTGTGAGCAATGCTTACTGTGCATTCTGCTTAGCTAACAGCCATATTACAGGCTTGTCCATTCTGCCCAGCAGTTCAGATCCAAGTTCTGCACTGTGACTTCCCATTGTGGATGCAAACTAAAAGGTTCCTAGTTTGTATTAATGTAATCCTCTTTGACCAGGATTACATTAATATAAACTAGCAACCTTTTAGTTCGCATCTGCGGTGACCAGGTAGCAGGAGTCACAGCACAGAACTTTGGTGCACACTGCTATTCATACCCGCAATGTCCAAACTGAGTGGCAGTGTAGACAAGGCTAAAGTCTTGACATTATGGTGTCTCTCTGAAAGCGCCTCTCATTTCTATGGTAATGCAGCAAAAGAGGTCTGCAAGCACTCACGAGATCTAGTTGGGTCTAAATCCCATCAGAGTGATTTTACATTGGACAAAAATCAAGTTACTCCTGACCTACATTTGTGTGCAATGAAAATTAAACTGGTCAAAGAGAATGGGTTCTTTGATTTAGTTTTTTCTTTTTCCCATAGCTCTGTACTTAGCAAAGACTGACTATGGCGATACACTTTCATTATGCAATCAGCATCTGAAAAAACAGTGTTTATATGACAGAGCACTCACACCTGTGGTATTTATTTTCAGCAAGGTCAAAAAAAGCTCTTTCTGTTCTGCATTGAGCTTGGCTAGTGGTGAAAAGTGGCTGTATACTTTGATGGTAAAAGTCCCTTGTCCCTCAGCATCAAAGGATAAACATTTCACTGTACCCCAAACAGTGATACATAATATATGTGGAGGACAGTATCTGAGGTAATAAACATTCTCTTTCCTCTACCATTTCCAAAAGACTGACTTTTTGTATGTCCTTTGAGGTATTGCTGCATGTTTTATATTAGAGATGTGCTGGAAGAAAAAATATCCTGAATTACCTGCTTCATATAGGTGTTCAATCAACTGAATGTTCACAATAATTCTGGATCCAGTTCTTGCAATCTGAATTTACTTCTAGCTGCCAGAGAGTCATTTTCAGCTGAGCGTACATCACAACCTTGCCATGTTCTCACTTGTTAGTTTACTACTTTACTGCTCCTAACTTCAGACACTCATTGAAACCTCTTCTTATAAAGGATACATTGCTAGAAAACACACTCATTGACCACCAGGCCAACATTGCACAGAAAGAGTTGGTTAGTTAAAATATAACAAATGTATAAGTTGCAGTTAAAATAAACAATGTGTCTTAATTTCAGAAGAAATCACTAATATAACTGGTGGTTTTCATTATCTAATAGCTGTCTAATCAGTCAGCCATGATTTACAATATATGGAAGAAATATTCATGAACTGGAAATGGACTACTTTAGTATTGGATACTGCATTTTTTTTTAAAAAACTGTAAACCTCATTGACAAAGAGAGAAAATAATACCCAGCTCAATGTAAGGTCAATAGTTGGCCAGAGAAAATAAATCTACAATAATATCATTCATACTCTGCACTAGGTCTACACTATCTGTGCATCTTCTCTAGGTTGTACTGTACTAAAAACTACCGGTATATGAAAATTATAAGCTATCACTTCAAATTTTCTCTGGTTTTCCTGGCCTAGCTTGAAGGATAGGGGGCTCAGTAGCAAAATGTATAGATGGGGTTTATCAAAAGTCAGTCTACAGAGAACCAGATTACAGTAAGGTGTTTCAGGGTGCAGCCTGATTTCTCTCTCTCTGATTTGGAGTTCTTGCGTGTTATAGTTTGGAATTCTAAAAAATAAAGAAGTGTTACATTGCTACCTTCCAGCAAGAGTATTTATGTTTTTATATAACTCTCAGTGTGTATGCCATCAACATAACATAGGTTTGACTCTATACCAGGGGTAGGCAACCTATGACATGCGTACTGAAGTCGGCACGCAAGCTAGCTGATTTTCAGTGGCACTCTCATTGCCCGGATCCTGGCCATCGGTTCAGGGGGCTCTGCATTTTAATTTAATTTTAAATGAAGCTTCTTAAACATTTTAAAAACCTTTTTTATTTTACATAAAATAGTTTAGTTATATATTATAGACTTATAGAAAGAGACCTTCTAAAAATGTTAAAATGTATTACTGGCATGCGAAACCTTAAATTAGACTGAATAAATGAAGACTCCGCACACTACTTCTAAAAGGTTGCCAACCTCTGCTCTATACACTACAGGTATCAATAACCACCAAGTGTTAGAGCATAAACTATGAGTCAACTGACCAGAATAACAATGGATTAACAGGAGAGGCATCTGAGCTGCAAAGCTGAGATCTGAATTTAAATCTGAACTTTCACAATGTTTAGAGATGTTTAGATTAAGGATTTTGGCTTGAATCACTTTCCAGCGAGAATCCAGTTGCAATAATTGGGTTGCTTAGACCTGAATAGCCCCAAAGTTCAAGAGAATATGAACTGATGAACTAGATTGTACTCATCTTTAATTGAGATAATGGAAAAGTCCTCAGTGTGGCACCTTGGTTTAAGTAGAACTGTATGAAAAAGATAAAATATCCAGGAAAAAAAATAAACAAAATCTAAAATATTTGCATTTTGAAGTTTCCAAACAGAACTGTTTTTTTTTTAAATGTTTGTTTTTAGGAATTTTTCCTTTTTACTCCCCCTGATCCCCTCCCCCATTTTGTCACTAAAAAGGTGAGATGAAGGGAAGAAAGGAAACACTGAAAAAATGAAACCTAATTTTTTTTCAGTAAAAAATGGAAAATTAAAAAACATTTAAAAAACATTTTAAATGGCCATTGAAAGAAAGAAAGAAAAATTTTGACCAGCTCTAATATGGACCCAAGGAACTTAAACAAAAGACAGGAAATTGAGTCCAACATTATCCTACATAAACTACCATGGAGAAAACAGCAGCCATTGTATTTGGGCTGTCCTGTTGCCTTTTTCTTTTCAGTTGCATCACAGAAGGGTTCCTTCTTTTCATACTTGATATATTAATTTCCCATCCAGGATAGGTCCATCAATGGCTATTAGCCAAGATGGCCAGGGTCACAACCCCACATTCTGGATATTCCTAAGCCTCTGATTCCCAGATGTTGGGACTGGACATCCTGGGATGGATCACTCAATTGCCCTGTTCTGTTCATTGCCTCTGAAGCATCTGGCATTGGCTAGTGTCAGAAGACAAGACCCAGTATGGCCATTCTTATCAATCTACAGAGTATAGAAATGTTTCAGGTACCATTAGGGACAGTTCTTTATCCCGACTTCATGATATCAGAATGAGGGGTTGTTTTACTAGCAAGAGAATGAAATGTGAAATCCTCATCAGCAGCTGCAAAAACAAAACAAAAAAAGTGCCTCAGGGTTACCAAAATGACATGGACAAGTTGCATCAGGAACATAATACCCAATATGTCAAATGAACTAAGACATGAGTTGTACCTCTGCCAAGCAGAATGCCTCCCTGTGCTCCTCTGCTATGCAGCAGCTCACACCACCCCTATCGGCTCCCTAGATGCAGTAGTTTTGGCCAAAGTGAGTATGCTTTCAAAGACAAATATCAGGACTATATTTTGCGCATGTAGATTAAGGTGCGAAAGACTCTACTATATTCATTACAACAGTGACTTTAATCAAGGCATTCATTAAGGTAGGTCAAGGCCAATCCAATCAATCTGATGCTGATTAGAACTCGGACATGTTATCATGCAGCTTCTCAAGAGGCTTTTTTGGATTTGAGAACAACATGATTTCCAGCAGCAGACCATGTGCCCTTTACTCCTCTACAGAGCTCAAGTTTCAGCTCCTCTGATTAGAAACAATTGAAATTCAAATACTTCTGAAGAACAAAGCAAAGGCAGCACTCTCATGAGTTATTGCTATCAGCAGGCCTAACCCCAATCAGTGCAATTACACTGGGTCATACCAAATAAGGCTGTATAAAATTGGAAGGGTTTTCTAAGTAATATTCCTGCTTAGAGAACTTCCTTCTCCATCTGCACGTGCGCACACAAACACACACACACACACCCTCTACTTTCCAGCCAAATGCAACTCATATCATAAAGCACAATTTTTTAACATATTTACAGAATTGTCATAGTTGAAATCACTTACAATAATATTACCTCTATACATCTCATGAGCTTTCATACAAGATGCAGACACGGAATGTATAAACTTTTAATGTATTTTAATATTTAATGTAATAATGTCTAAAAATCATAATAGTACCTAAGACAAAAGTACAAAAATTAATACAGTTAAAATACCTCATGAAAGTTCTGTGTAACAAAGCTTGTCAATACTATTGGAGGCCACTAAAAATCTTGAGGTAGAAAGATCTCACAGAAGAAAACAATGGACAAATGCCAATCCATCTAATGCAGTAAATTGCATCACGTTTCTGCTGGGTAGGTGTTAATATAGACTGAAAATAGCTCATCTAACTTGGGTTAATAGGTTACCCAAATTATGAAGATAATAGCAACATCTCTACTTTTGCTTAACAGTGGCCATTGATGCTGGTGAATTATTTCTTCTTTTTTAAATAAATACATGGCTGAATCGTGCTGCTCTTACTTATGCAAGTAGCCTTACTGAAATCTACTCTCAAAAGGTCATCCTTTGTGGAAACTGTGGCAGCTTTAACTCAAACTTTCTAAGATACTTATATGTTCCATATCACCATAATTTTTAAGCACCTTACAATCTTTAATGTATTTATCCTCACAACTGGAGCTAAGCAAAATTGCAGATGAGGGGAGGGAGTGGGGGGAAGTTGGGTGAAACGTTGCAAATCCATGTTAAAATTTCCCAGATTGGAATTTTTTTCAGTCAGAACAAACAAAAAAAATATTTTCCCAACATTTAAAAAAAATAATTTTTCAATTCAAAATTAATTTTAAATTTCAAAATGTCCATCATCAACCTTGTTTGTGACCATGGCAGACCAGATGCCAACTCATGCCAAGGCCCCTGGGCCTCTCTGATCACTGACAAATGGATAGCTGGAAACCAGTTTGGCTTACTAGAGTATTAGCCGTTGTTAACATTGATGTTAAGTTTATAAGAATTTGTTTACTGTTTGGACTTTATAAAACGTTTGTGAGTTGCTGCATGTGTTAATATTACCTATAATATCTGTATCCCAGGTTATAAGGTAATATTTAAGTGTTTGATTTGTAACTATAAAAGTGTTTACTGTGAAACTGGAAACCCCCAGAGTCAGGAGAGAAGCATTACCAATTGTGAAATACTCGTTCATCACAAGAGGCGTCATTTCCTGCCCAACAACAGAAGGCCTACAGGCACCAGTTAAACCATTGTGGAACATCAGTGGACAAAAGACTTTGTTGATTGCTTCCCCCTCACCAACAAAGAGGGGACATGCACAGACCCTAATCCCATCACAGTTTGAACTCTGATGTAAGGGAATAAAAATCACTGACTAGAAGGAACTGTATCATTATGCTGGCTGGACTTCTGGGAGAGGGCAAAGACTTCTCAGTATAAGCAAGGGATCTCCAGTTATTTAGTTTGGCTTAGTCTTAAAGGACATACAGAACTTGCACATTACAGGACCTTCTATTATATTTTGAAAACTAAGACTGTAACTCATTTGTGTATGTATATGTATCTGCTTTAATCTTGTAAATAAGATTTATTAACTAGGAATAAGACCTAAGTTAGTTTAGTATAGGACAGGCTGTAAGTATTGTCTTTGCTGAGAAATCTAGTGTGCACTTGATCTGAGGTAAGCAACTGGTCCTTTGAGACTGGGAGTAACCTGAATATTGTTGTACTAGGCAGGCTTGCCTCGGTGGCAAGACAGACTGGAGTGCCCCAGGGGACTGTTTCTGACTCCATGTTAAGGCTGTTATAGGGCTTCCAGTGCTTCATCTGTGCCATTGTACCATTTAGTGAAGACTCTACCTATGTCAACGGGAGAGTTTCTCCCATCAGCATAGTTACTCTACCTTCTCAAGAGGCAGTGGCTATGTCAATGGGAGAAGCCCTCGCGTCAACATAGTGCTGTCTACACCAGGAGTTAGGTCAGACTAACCAGATTTTCCATGAGCGATGTAGTTATATCGACATAAGTACCTAGTGTAGATCAAGCCATAGTGCTTGAGGAGTTCACACCAGAAACTTGGTTTGTGAAATCTAATTATAAGAAACACAACCAATTTGGGGTTTGTGTGCTGGTTTGTAACAGAATAGCCCACGTTTGTGAGCCACTCCAGACATCCTGACATTATTAAAAATTAATTTAAAAACCCTTAAAAAGCTCAATCAGAAAAGGATTCATTTCATTTCCAGTCAAATGAAATGTTTAGTTTGCTCTGAAACAATCGTCTCCACCTCCCCCTCCACACCCACCCCTTTTTTATTTGAACCTGTCAGCAAGCCAAAAAAAGGAAGAGTTACTTGTATAGCTCTTCACAGTCATATCCTGTGGATCCAAGGGCCCTCACTTATGAAACCTCCCCTAAAACCCGCTGGAATCAAAGCTTCATCAACTCTAACTTGGACACCTGCTCTCACTCCAAGAAAGTATTCTCCAGATAATGTTAGCTTCCCTGTTGCTTTCCACTCCCTACGCAGTACAGAGGATCACCTGCATTCTTGGTGGAAGATGCCACAAAACACTCTTGTCTTCTTTCCCCAGCCTCTCACTCTAGCCCAGTTATGCCTGTTTCTGCTCCCATCTACCAGTGGAACCGCAAGGGAACAGAAAGGACTGAGAAAATAACTTATAAAGCTTTTAAAATAGTATTTTGATTTTTTTTCTTCAGCTCTTTAAAAAGATTTATTTGCTTGTTAACTCCTTGGTGCCTGTGGTTCTTCTCTGTCCTTGGGTCCTTCTCTCTCACTGGCAATGAACTTCATGCCAAGAAAAACTGTTGCACATATGAAAGGTTTACAAAATCATTGATGAAATGCAAAAAAGCATTTTCACTTCCTTTTCTCCCAATAGGTTTCCTCTCTTTAAAGGTGCAGGAACTGCTTTGTCCAAGAGTAGATCTTAAGGACACATCAATACATCTCTCTTTTTTGCCTTGAGATAAAGTATAGTCAAGTGGACTAAAAACATGAGCATAGCAGTCCTTTATTCTTTTCATTTTAATACTTCCTAAGCGTGTCTGAAGATGAATAGAAAAAGTTTTATTCATTTCATATCTTGTCTTTAGTCCACTGAGAGAACAGAAAATGTTCACTCAACTGATACTGACCTTAAACAAACTGTAATCTAAAGAAAGGCATATTTACAACAGTCTATTATAAATAGCAATTTGCTATAATTTAAGAAACAAAGAACACTTTTGTGAGCAAGAAGATTTTTTTTGTCTTTAAAAGGAGCTGTCACATATCCCTACAGTCATTTAGATTTGAAGTGTCCATATACCTTTTACAAAATATCAGCAAACAATACGATAAATGTTAGAAAATATATGGACTCTAAACATTGCTAGTTCTCTGGATTGTTTTTGAAGAGCAGATGGCTAGATTTCAATGGGTGTTCAGCTTGAAAAAGGACTGCAGACTCCGTTTCAGCATGGTACTGTAAAATGGCTACTTAAATACATATGATAAGTAAATAATTTTTAAGTTTAGGTTGCAGGAGGGGTGTAAGCATATATAGTTATCGCAACTTTGTATGAGGACTTTGTGCTATGTAAATTGTGGGGCACAAATACAAAATTACAGGTCTGAAAGCAAGTATTGAGGTATTTGTGTGTATGTGTGTGTGCACACTTGTTTTTTCCTACAGAAAGCACAATGATAAAGTTACATGTGAATGACTTATTCATGATTATGGGAAAGAACAATATAGGAAAGAACAAAAGTAAAGTCTCTGGGAAAGAGCATCAAGCATGTACAGCCTCTTCAAGATAACCCCATCAGCTCTGCCACACAAAATGGCAGTTATCCCCACAGACAAATAGACTTTCTAGAAATGTGCAGTGCAGAGGAAAGTAGGTCATAAATTAAACAGCCACACATGGCACTCACCTTTAACAATTGAATGTATTAAGTTTGTAATATTTAAATGGAGGAGACTGAGAAACAAACACTATATATGGCAATGCAAGAACAAGCATTACGAGCACACAAATGCTGTGTGTGTGTTGAACAAATATGTACAGGCTCAGGCTGGAGAGATGCTGGGCACCCTCGGCTCCTATTAATTTCAGGAGAGGGAGAAGATGCTCTCACATGCTGCAAGACTGAGCCCAGAATGAATGAAACAATAAATCACAAACAGTGGATATTATACAGGAAAAGATTGCAAACAGGTGCAGAGTGATGCAGATGCTGGAGTCTAATCTCCTCTGATGTATGTTACTGGTGCCTTTCTAACACTTTTTATAAAACCGAAAACCAAGGAAATTCAGCTGCTTTGTTAAAAGTAAGTTTTAATATCAGGGACTGGTACACTTTTAGTACACTGGGCCAGAGTCTTTGTTCAGATGGAGCTCCTATTGTAATCAATGCAAGTGTGTGTGTGTGTGTGTGTGTGTGTGTGTGCAGGGGGGTTGAGAACAGCATTTATTGATGGGGTTGAGGAAGGATTAGTTGCATAACCACCACAGATATTAACAAAGAATTGTGCTGCTAAATCTCTGCACAGCTCACTCAAAACATTGGCTGTGTCCCAGAAGCCAGGAAATTCAATTTGAATGCTGAAAATCTAGTGTATGACCTTTCTGTTCCCCCTTCGTCCTCCAACCTCAACCCTTTACCTGTCCAGCTCATAGCAAGCTAGGTAAACTAGAGACAACAATGCTGGGTAAAGCATTCATTTATATTACCTGGATGGACATCATCTTTCTGGCTTTTGATTCTGGCCTTCTTTATGCTAGTGAAATTAATAATAAAAAATCAATGTTACTAACAATAATTCAGCTCCAGTAGTGTTAGCAATGCTGAGAGTAACAACATATTGAACTATATCCACATAGCATAAAAATATAGCACTTATAACTGCAGTTAATAATGAGTAAAGTATGACGTGTAGTGACTTCTTAACTAGGAAACGCCTTTTAAAATTCTATAGGCGTAGAGCTGCATGAATGTCATTTTCTCCTCAGTGTTTCATTTGTCTCCCTTTAACTGATGGACAGTTCCTCTCAGTAGATAAATCCCCTTTGTACTCATGAATTGCTTCTCTTTGTTTGCATTCAAAGGTGGGTTTCATATAGTTTAACATGGTTATAAGATAAAATTGGGCTCCTATCTTTGTCTAAGGCTGTAAAATTAATAAGTAGTATAGCCAGCCCAGTGACCTGAACTGAACAGTAAATAGTGTGGGCTACATTTGTCATTAAGGGAATTGGGCTTGGAGTGTGTTCAGATTTGTCACCTGGGATTATCAATGGCACTGCATTAATTTTACAGTGTGGTTTGGAGTAAATAGATCTTGTTTTTATAATATTTCTTCATGACTTTGGGAGTTATAGATGCTCTTTAATCAAGAGAGCTGTGAGATAACCCTTTGAAAAATAGTTCCTTCCAGAATTTAAGGAGAGAGTGGACTGTTTGTGTACTATGTAATATGAATGTTTTCTTGAAAGGATAAAAAAATATGTTCTTGGGTTTTTAGATCTGTCCTTGAAGTATAATTAAGTTACTGGAGATTCTTAGGGGAGTTTTCCCAAGGATGTATTTTTTCAAGTCATTCCAAAATAAACATGGCATTATGAGTGGATTAGGTGAGAGTGTTCTTTTGTAGATTAAAAAAAAAAATAATAAAAAAATAAAATAAAAAAGAGTGTAATAATCTTTGCTTGCCCATATAAGGGAAAGAACCTTTTCTACACTGAGTTAGTATGCAGGCAATGATTATGTTTCTTAGAGCTCATGCTATCTATAATGTAGTTCACTGTAAACTGTAGCTAGAAAATTATTTTGGAGGTTGTTTATTGCAGGGAGAGCCTGTGCAGTAAATAAATGATAAATAATTGAAGCCACAAAAGAAATAGCATGTTGTTTAAAAGGATGTTTATGATGCAAACCTAAGGGAAACTATTGTTTGCCTGCTAAATAGTAAAAACTGCATTGTATCAAACCAACGTTCTTGTTTCATTCCTTTTCAAGTAGAAACTACTGTGGTTTCTAAGGACGTGTTCCTCCTTACATTGGTATCATTAACAAAACTCCGATTGAAGTCAGTGTGAACAGGCCCTCTCGGAGGTCCAGAGAGGCCCAGGCCACTTCCAGCTTTTGAGGTCCCTAGCCATAATAAAAATAAAAAATGATGACACATGATCGAATCTTGTGCTATCAGAACGGATATATTTTTATTAATATTTATGAAGATTTAACTCTTTAATAGGACAAAATCTATATCAGTTAAAAAATCTGTCTTTTACCAAATCACATCTTTTATGTACTTAAATTTGCAGCTCTAAGATGAGAGGGTGTGTCACATTTTGGTCCGATAGGGATGTGCATAAAAACAAGCTGCGAAACTTATCAAATGCCAAAAAAAATTAACAAGGGTCTAAATTTGAGCTTGAGGTCCAGGCCAAATGGATCTCCTGGCCACCCTTCTGATTCGCCCTGAGTGTGAACCAGATCCAGCCCTAAAATGGGCCACCATATTCAGACATGGTAAAATACCCCAGGCTCCAGTCTGCAGATGTTCTTCAGGAAGAACTCCCCTTCACGTCAATGGGATTTATTGCTCAGGCCAAGTTTTCGTAACAGGCCCCATATGACACGCATCCTCTTTAACCTATAGTGTTTAGTTCTAATTAAAAATGTCACCCCTGAACACCATCAAATTCTATAGCAATTCCTATTAGACTTGTTATTCTAATTGTTATTATAATCTAGGAATCTAATCTGTGAATATGTTATTATAGTCACAATGTTTACATGGCAGATGAGTGAGAGGGGTGATACGAAACACCTGGAGGTATAATACCTTTTGTAGCTGAAGGACAAACCCTTTCGAACAGATGTTGTGCATATGAATGAGTGCAAATGAATGAACCAGTAAATTACAAAGGTACTGAATATGTCACAATATTTTGAACAGGTGGGTGTGATACAAACATCAATACAGCCTAATCAGCTCTGACATATTATATTGTTAATAGACTAAAACTATACACCCTGAAAGGCACAGAATAAAGGGTTCATGGACAGGATGACAGATGAAGAGAAAACTCCACTGACTACTTTATTAACTACCTGACTCTCCTTGTATAGGTTCCAAAAGATATAGAAAAAGGAGGAGTTACTCAGTTTTTTTTTAAAAGTCACTATTTTAATAACTAAAAAAGATTAAGGCAATAGTTGTTAGTGTTCCAAGGTGTGAAGGTATATTTACTTTTTTTTTCCACTTTGTTAATACTGAAGATTTTTCATTGAATTTAGCTTGTGCAACACAAATTATTTGCATTTGTCATATAAATTTAGCTGAAAAATATCTGATTATTTTAAACCATTGAATAATTATCCAAAATTTAAACTTAGTTGCTTAGTTGTGACTGCATCCCAGTACCTGACCATTTTTTATTCTTTCATTGGATGAGTCTGACATTATTTCTGATGCTTGTCCTTGTAAATGTAGAATTCATCTTCTATACTCATACATGCAGCTTTAAAAATGACCTTCAATGATATTTTCCCTATGAAATAACCTAGTTAAACACTTACACACATTCAATCTCTATTTTTTCTTTATACTAAACAAACACTTGGGCAGGGGGGGAGGAATCAGCTTTAATTGGCTCTGTACTTTCCAAACTTCTGTTGTGTGTTGTGTGTTCGAGGATACCAGATTGGGACTTTTGGTGATGTGCAGTTGCCTCTTAATGTACAAACTCTAATTATTTCTGCATATCATCATCACAGGGTTCAAGAAATGGCTGTGATTTCCTTCCAGGGTATTTGATAGTTGACAAATTCTGCAGAAGACCAGATACTACTTTAATGGGAGACACAAGACCAGAGATATTTTAACCAAGAACATTTTCCTCACTCAGTAATGCGTATTCTTCTAGTTGCATTTATTTTTTCCCATATAAGTGATGATGGACCACATTTAGCCCTCATGTAAGTAGGTCAACTCCACTAAAATCTGGAATTGCACCTGCTTAGAACAGATCTAATGCAGACCACTATCTCTTGTCTGAATGAAAAGTAACAAATAGGGTGACCAGACGTCCCGATTTTATCGGGACTGTCCCGATATTTGCTTGTTTGTCCCGCGTCCCGACCAATGTTGGGTCGGGACACTGGACAAACAAGCAAAGGCTCCGGAGCCTGAAGGGCTCACGCCCTCCCCTGCCCCAACTCCACCCCCTCCTTCCCCCATTGGATCCTTCCCCAAATCCTCGCCCCCATCCCCGCCCCCTCACTGCCCCATTGTCTCCCTCCCCAAATCCCCGCCTCTTTCCAAGCATGCCATGCCCAGGAGACTCAGGGGAGTGCGGGCCGGGGTGAGTGTGAGTCTGGCCTGGCCCTGAGCAGGCAGGACTCGGGTGCGGTACCTGGAAGGAGAGTAGGGGGGCGGCCCGTGGGGCTAGGTGGCGGCTGTTCTCCCCACCTGGGCAGGGGACTCGGGAGCAGCCGCTGCTGCAGCTCCCACTGCTGCGGGGGGAGGAAGTGGCCAAGCACGTGGCGCTCGGCGGCTGCGGCTTTGGTGCCCGGGCCCGAACCCCCTGAGCCCGGGCCTGCTGCGGGGCAGCGCGCACACTGCGCTCAGCCCCTGGCCAGTCGCGTCTGGGCTGGCTGCCCAGCTGGTGCAATCCCGTGGCGGAGGCATCGGCAGCCCAGTCCCGTTCGTTCCCCTGCAGGACCCGAGCGGGATGCGGGGGGCTGGGGCCTGCTGCCCCCACTCCGAGGCCGCCCGCAGGATTGCACCAGCTGGGCAGCCAGCCCAGATGCGAGTGGCCAGGGGCTGGGTATGCGCAGCGTGCACGCTGGGTCCCCGCAGCAGGCCCGGGCTCGGGGGGTTCGTGGGCGCCAGAGCTGCAGCTGCCAAGCTTGGCCAGCGGCCGCTTCCTCCCCCCGCGGCAGTGGGAGCTGCAGCAGCAGCTGCTCCCGAGTCCTGCTGCCCAGGTGGGGAGAACAGCCGCTGCCTGGCCCCGCAGGCCACCCCGTACTCTCCCTCCAGATACCGCGCCTGAGTCCTGCCTGCTCGGGGCCAGGCTGGACTCACCCCGGCCCCGTGCTCCCCTGAGTCTCCCGGGCCTCCCTCCAGCGCTTGCGGAGGGAGGAGGAATCAGGGGTGGGGGATTTTTTTTTTTTTTTTTGCTCTGCCGCCATTTTTTCCCCCTCTGCCCCCGCCACCCCCCAACCCCCCCCCCCCCGCGTCCCGATATTTGACCTGGGTGATCTGGTCACCCTAGTAACAAAGCATGTTGACAGAACTTGATACATCTTAATTAACTAATTCCAAATATCTTGGGGTTACTGTGTACGGAATGATATTTATGTTTTTCTGCCAAGTATGGAATTGAAATTCTAATGTGTTTAACATAAAAATTTCACCTGTCTCAAAAGACAACAATTTATGATTAGAAAAAAAACAACAACAACAAGGTAATATACTGTTCTACATATCTGAGTATAAACAGCCATGGATAACTGTGTCATGAAATAAAACAAATTGCCACTAATAGGAGAGGAAATGATATACTGTTAATGTTCAACAGAAAATGTTAGCCTTAGAGGATGCAACCCGTATCCAATGCATAACAAGCACTGAGGAGTTTAAAGTGCCCTACATTGATTCTACCCTGAAGGTAAAACAACTGCATTGAAATGTTGTAAATCCTAACCTGGAAACAATTGTTATTTGGAAGCCAAAGCTATTGCACTGTAGTGACTGGAATTTAGTTTAGCTTAAGGAGAGGAGGTCAGAACAAGAATTCTAAACTCTAGAGGCCTGATTCTGAGCACAGTCAGTCAACTATGCTTCATCAATAAATGGAGTAACCTATGTACACAGCAACCTGCATGTTAACCTGTAGCTTCTTGTGATCTTGAACTTTATGAAAATGCATCAGCTTAACTTCTGTGTGTATGCAAATGGTCCTCATCTGCATTATTATATATCCCAAATTTAGCTTGGATGTTTTATCCATAATTAGAAGTTTGATTGGGATCACTTGATTTCAGTTCTGAACTCCAGGGGTGGCTCTAGGTATTTTGCTGCCCCAAGCACGGCAGGCAGGCTGCCTTCGGCGACTTGCCTGAGGGAGGTCCCCAGTCCCGCAGATTCGGCGGCATGCCTGCGGGAGGTCCGCCAAAGCTGCGGGACCAGCGGACCCTCTGCAGGTTTGCCGCTGAAGGCAGCCTGCCTGCCGCCCTCGTGGCTACCGGCAGAGTGCCCCACCGTGGCTTGCTGCCCCAGGCACGCGCTTGGTGTGCTGGTGCCAGGAGCCACCTCTGCTGAACTCTATCTTAGGCCTAAGCCTGATCCACTAGTCTATTTCTAGTTCATAACTTACTGTATCAGTTTAATATAACTACTGATGTCTCAAGGGTACACAATTCCATATACAAAAGTCATACATCAAGTAGGAAAACTGGTTGTGTTTTAAAATATGTTAGATGGTTGTAGTTCACTCTAGGCCAGTGGTTCCCAAACTGGGGTTCATGAACCCTTGGGGGTTCGCAAAATGTTACAGGGGGTTCTCGGGAAAAAAATCCCTAATGGCAGACAGAGCTGTCCCCAGGGACCCCGGGCAGCATGGGGCCAGCAGTCCACAGCCCCTGGACTTCCAAGAGCTAAGCATTTCTATCACACTAAGGAGATTTAAACTTCAAGACTCCTTATAAGAAACGGAAAGGGAGGTGAATATTTTGTGCTGTTTTTAAAATTAAATAGGCAGCTAGTATTGTTTTAAAAATTATTATGAAGAACAAATTTAAGCTTTGTTGTAATGTGTGTTGTTTGCCTGGACTGCTCAAGACCTGAATGCTTGTGTAGGAGGAACTCTTTTGAGTTGACTTCTTAAATACCTTTATGCTGTTTCACATCTGATACTCCGTGATGAAACATAGGAGCCTTGTATTATAACAGGCTTATTCAAAGTGATACAAGCTATGAAAGTGAGATCTTGGATGAGTGTTGCTGTTTTCATAATGTAATAAAAATACTGTAATGATAAATATTAATTAATAATAAATAGTTTGTAATAAGCATGTCATAAAACAAATTTTATATTTCCAAGATCACTGCTTTTATAATTTATACTCAGGTAAAGGAGAAAATCCCTGGAAATATTCATTTTTAAGAGGGGGTCCATGAGACTTGACATGCTAGTGAAAGGGGTTCACAGGCTGTTAAAGTTTGGGAACCACTGCTCTAAGCTCACCTCTTGGGTTGACCACAGCTGGCTAACATTTTCAGACATAACTTCAGACACTACTGTCTACAGTAGATGCAAAGTCTCATATAAGAAGACATTAAATAAAATGTGTTAGCTAACTGGCCTAATCTAGACATGCCCCATGTGACTAACTCTCTGAACAGTCATATGTGACTGCGAGATATCGGTCTTTATCAGATACAAAACTGTCTCTCATCTTAACACCTCAGACTGTCATATACGGAGTTAAAATCAAAGAAAATTTTAGAATGAAAAATCATTTTGAATTGAAAATTGAAATATTTTGTTTCAAAACTGTCAAAACAAAATATATACAGTCTAGTTGTAGCCATGTCTGTCTCTTGTTTGTTTGTTTTAGAAAACAATTTGGGAAAATCTACACGAATTCACAAAATGTTTTGTTGTCACTGAATCTGCATTTTTCACTGACAAAAGTTTAATCACAAAATTTCATCCAGCTCTATTCCGAAATAGAGCTATAGCATATGTGTTTGAAAAAATGGGAGGATCTATTATAAAACTATTATTGTACTCATGTTACTTGAAGATATATATTTGACACTTACCTGGGTTTAACAGATGTATTTTCATATATTTTCTTTGTATTTGGCTTTCATGTTTATGAATGTAATGTTTTGTGGCCATGGGAATTAATATAAATTAAGTAATACAGAGAACATATGCAACCCATCGAATACTTTAGCTGCAGTTTCAGGGTTAGTTCCAACATCACATTCACCAATCACAAAATAACTGGTGTTCAGATACATATGGTTTGGCCACACTGAATATATGCATAAGAGATTTCCTAGCAAACATTACTCTGTCTCATGCAGCCAAGAAAAACAAACAAACATCTGGCATAGAGGCTATATACAACCAAACTCTGGGGTAAAATACACCCCCCACACCATATGAAACTCCATTGATTTAAACACTAGCTTATTCTTTTCTTCTGAGCCAGTGAACAACAATTTGCAGGAGATTTGGAAAGACTATTTCATCCCCTCCCCACTGCACAACATACTGTTATTCATCCGAAGAAGTAAATTTTTCCCTCTTTAAAAACAAAAAAACAAACAAAAAAACCCACCTGTGTTGTATTTAACTGTGTGTTCTGTTCAACAGTTGTTCTCGATGGTCTCGCTATTTTTTACCTTATTTCCTGTATATGCATAAACCATTGGGACATTGCTTTCTCAGTTATCTGAAATGTTTATTATTCTTTATAGTTTGTACTACAGTAGTGCCTAGGAAACTCACTCATGGCTCAGGACTTCATTGTGCTAAATGCTTTATAAACACCAAACAGGAACAGTCCCTGCCTAAAGCATTTACAATCTAAGCATAACACGAGGCAACAGGTGGATACATGCAGACAGACAGGGAAGCACAAGGAAGCAAATAGACTATATTGCTTAGCGCAATAGGCAATGGTCTCAGCACACCAGTAGCCTAGCTATTGTCAAGTTTTTTGTAGTCCTCATGGCAAAGAAGAGTTTTAAGAAGTGATTTGAAGGAGGACAATGAGGTAGCTGTGTGGATGTTTACAGGAAGCTCCTCCCATAAGGGGCAGCACGGGAATAAACACAAAGGTGTGAGTTTGGATATTTAACAAGTGGGAGATGAAGCCTGGTATCACAGGCAAAACAGAGGTAGGAGATGAAATCAGGATAGCATATGAAAAATGATAGGTAGCATGGACTTAGGCTGGGAACAGCCTTGAAAGTGAAGACAAGTAATTTGTTTGATATGGATATGGGAGAGGTGAAAAGCTACGGGCGAAATGCTCAAAGCAACAGTCTAGGGAAATTATCTTTGTAGCAGCATTTTGAAAGTGGCAAGATCCTGTGCAGAGAGGGAAGTGAAGGCAGAAAGTTGGGAGGGCTTAAGGAGGGAGTCAAAGGTGGCAAAAAAGCCACTGGGATTTTGGGCATGAGATTCAATTAGGGTGAAGAAATAGAGTAGCTTAGCTAGGAAGACAGCAGAAATGAAGACAGAAAGAACAAATTTGTAAGTCAGGTAGTCAGCATGATCACCAGATTTCCACCAGAAACACTCCACAGTTTGAGGGTGGAAGCAGAGAAACTGAATGTTGAGGATGAGCCAGGGCTAGAGGTTGGCAGGGTGGATATTGCAATTGGAGATAGGGGCAGAAGAGTCAAATGTAAAGGAGAGTAAATCATGGAGTGAATCAACAACTGTCAAGGAAAGGAAGATCCGGAAACAGCAAGGAAGAGAGGACTGAGAGCAGAAGAGACGCCATTTGCATGGATAGATGGGCAGTCACAGGAAGGTCAGGTGGCAGCACATCAGGGAAGGGGCAGATGGGTGATGTTGAAAGAGACCCAGTTAAAGTTGGAGAAAGAGAATTCAGGAATGGACAGATAAGGGATCAGGGTTTGTTGCACATCCTTTAGATTCAAAGCTACAGACATATAAAGACTTTTCATATGTTCGATTATCAGTCCTCCCCTTTATACAATGCTTACCTTGCAAGGCTCACTCAGGCAGAGGCACACACACAGTAGCTGAACCAACCCAAACGCAGATGTCTTACTGATTATTCAACAAACACCTATTCACTGTTTTGCCACCTGAACATCCTCCTCAAGTGATGATACTGAAGCATTTATAGGCTGCAGATGTGTCACTGTGCACTCTAAATCTAGCCCTTGTACCAGTGTGATTAGAAGGAGATAGCCAACTACCTTGATTATGCACACAGCTGGCAAACAGCACAGGAGTATGCTGTGTCACCAGCACCTGTGTTGCTTCTCATCCGCCACTGTTAGTAATGAAGCCACCAAAATTTCTGCTTGCACACCAAGCGTTTGACTTTGTGTATGTCAGTGGGGAACCCATGTCAGTGTGTTGTGGCCAGGATCCCCACTGACACAGCAGCGTGCCTTTGACTGCTGCTAGGGCCCCGGGCTGGGACACAGTGGAGTGGGAGGGCCTGTGTGTCGTTCCCCCCCACACCCAACGTGTGGGTGGCAGTCTCCCCCTCTCCCAGGCCACCAGAGCCTGAAGCCTGGGTGTGCTATTTACCTGTGTTTGTTCAGTCTCTGCCTGAGGGCCTGAGCCTTGGACTCTTTACTGCCCTGCCCTGACCCAGGGCCTGGGATAGCTATCTGTTAATTGTTACCTGTGTGTGCTCAGCCCCCTGCCTGATGGCTTGAGCCAGGACTCCTTCTGCTCGACTCATTCTCCAAGGGGCCATGCCAGGACTAAAGGAGGCAGTGTGGTTCCCCGCCACCCTGGAGAGGGACAAACCCTGATGAACCCTCTCTACAGACATTGTATAATATAAATTCTGCACCCTCCCCGAAAGCCACAGAGATGCTCCAAAATGTCTCAATTCCTCATTTCCCCTGGTCCTCATGAGCTCTGGCTCAGATTCTAAGTGGGTATTTTTAACTGATATCAGAGATCTATTGAATTCCACATGTGGCTCTGTACTATTTCAGGAGTTAGGTAACTTGGCTACGTTTGTCTCATTAAATATAATGTACAGTATTTATGAAGTCCTGGGTCTATAACATCATTTTCAGTATTTTCCCAGACAAAAAAGTGGCTATAAAAATAAAATGCTGAAAAGAACAGCCAGGGGGCTATAGGAAGAAACTTTCCTGTAGGTGGTGTATTTTGAAGGCAGAGACATAATGCAGTTACAGACTTAGTAAGAATAGAACAAACTGTTCTGGAAAGCTTTGCCTGCCTCTGAAGCTGGAGTGCTTGGGGGCACATAGGTAAAGTGGATAGTTTGCAAGCCTCCTGAACTGCCTCTGAGCAGTAGGATCTTGGGATAAATGAACTAAAGGCTTGTCCATACAGGGAAATTTACCAGCGTTGTTATACCAGTATAATCACCCTACTATAGTTATATTGTCATCACTGCCCAAGTGAACAGGTATTTGGAATATCTGTGCATCGCAAATTAAGCTAAACAAACAAACAAAAACAAAACAAAAAAAGGCTCGTAATCTGCATGAGAGCATCCACACTGGGAGTTACACCTGTATAACTATAGCAGTACACAATACTTTTCTCCATGTAGACAAGCCCTAAGATTCTTTTGTGAAGGACAGGTAGCTCTCTTAAACACAATCAAACTGAACGGATGTTAGTCCTAGTTCATTAACAATCCCAAATAACCTGGCCCAGCTAGGTCTTGTATAAGAAGTCCTGGTCCCTGTGAAGTCCGTGACAAACTTCCATTGATGTTGGAAGGGGACAGGATTTCACACAATAACCTTTCCCAGAACACTTAACCCAGTTTTCCAACCATTACCTACAACAGTTACTCTGAACTATTATTCTCAAATGACAAAAGAAGATGTATTCATAGGGAAAGTATTGAGTAAATTAGTTGAATTGCTGCATTGCCCTGTGGTAGCCTGAGAAGTGTACATTTTTATTTTTTTATAATGGACTATTATATTGTAATATCAATTAAAGAAATCTATTGTAAGTGTGACATTGCACCCCATAATGCTTTATGGGAGTATGCTTATGAATGAATATTACATAACTGGAATATGTTTTATGCTGCATATGCCATGTAACATATCTCTGTAAAGCTTATGATCTACTGAAAATATTCATCCTATCTGTATGCATGTATCATTTTTGTATTCGAACTTAGGAATATTGGCTATGTACTTGTTTAATTTTAAGTAGCCTCAGTGAAGCAGTTGATCAGCTTCCTAAGAAAAGACTATTCTCAGTAAGTGCCCAATCAAGAAACACATAAGCCAACAATGAACTTGGAGACACCAATCCACATCTGAGCTTTTCCAGGAATGTGGCCTGACTGGTAAGGAACTCAGTCATGCATGGACATGTGACTTGCCCATTTGACTCCAAAACTCCATCTTGGAGCTGAATTCTGGATAGGAGAGAGGAGGGGGTCTCCACCCACAAGAGAGAGTCTATTTAAGCCCCTGGGAGATCCCTCCATTTTGTCTTCAGCTGGTTCAAGAGATATCCTTTGGGGGGTGGAGAGGCTAACTGAAAGAAATGGGAACAAAGAACAGTAACCATGGGGGTGTGAGTGATTGCTGGACCCGGAGTAGGAGGAGGCTAGTCTGTAAAAGAAGCTTACTGGAACATCTCTGAGGGTGAGATTTCTTCTATAATCATTGTCTTGCTGTATTAGGTGTAGACTTGCATGTTTTATTTTAGTTTGCTTGGTAATTCACTTTGTTTGGTCTGTTATTACTTGGAACCACTTAAATCCTATTTTTTTAAAACAAAATCACTTTTTACTTGTTAATTAACCCAGAGTATGTATTAATACCTGGGGGTGAGGCAAACAGCTGTGCATCTCTCTCGGTCAGTGTTATAGAAGGCAAACAATTTATGAGTTTATCCTGTATAAACTTTATACAGGGTAAAATGGATTTATTTGGGGTTTGGACCCCATTGGGAGCTAGGCATTTGAGTGTTAGAGACAGGAACACTTCTTAAGCTGTTTTCAGGTAAACCTGCAACTGGGGGATGTTGTTCAGACCTGGGTCTGGGTTTGTAACAGGCTAGCATATCTGGTTCAAACCAGACAGGGTACTGAAGTCCCAAGCTGCCAACAGGCTCAGAACATCAGTTGGCAGTTCCCAAAGGGTTTTTCTGTGATACAACCGGTCACAGTAAGGCTTTTGTTTGTGTGGATATAACTTGTTGGCAGCAGCTCTGCACCTAAGAAATACTCTGGTCAGAGACTCAGAGATCCAACTTTACTGATTATATGCAGACATTCTAAAACAAACAGCACCACAACTAACACAGCAATTCCCCCAAGATGCAACTGCCTGTACATCCAGGTACAATTTTCAAAACTGTCCACTAACTTTGGATAAAAATATCAATCATGGGTATAAAGACCTGGCACCAAACCATAAAATATATAAACTAAATGACATTGAATAAGCAGAAATAGACCCATCACACAGAGCACCACTACCTGTTGGGGAAGTTTTACAGCAAAAACTTGGTAGTTTAGTTGGTTTCATTGTACTGGTCCTATTTAATTTATGACATTAACCATGCTATTGAAATGAGATTTGTCAGAAAGAACAGGGCACTTCATCTGTGTCTTCATCTTAATGATATGAAGTCTAAGATAAGTCAAGTCTAAGTCATCCATAATTACTGTTTTCCTCTCATCAGGATAATATGCATGTGTCTGCTCTATTACAAGGCTAAAAGTTTCACATGGCTCCTGGCAGTTGAAGCTTGACAGTGAGAATGCCAAGATGTTCACATTTAATGCTCTTTGGTAAACTTTGTTTTCAGAGATTGCCATTGGGGACCACTTCAACAGCTGAAAAGTTTCAAAGAACATTATTGAAAGTCTAGAATGCATGATGGTTTATGTTGACCATAATATCCAAAGTTGTGTTAAACAAGACCATTAACTTAATTAAAGCACAGCAAAGAATTTAATCAATATGGATTGCTGCTAACAAAGGAAAAATCGCTTCTCAATAAGAGAAATCATAGCCAAATCCAATAAAAGAGTAAACAGAGGTCAAAGTAAACTGGAAAGCTTGGAAAATATGAAAGATGTATAACATCCAGGAGATATTAACTAAGGGCTTGATTCAAAGTCCACAAAAGTTAATGGGAGTCTGTTCCATTGCCTTCAATTGCCTTCTTCTTGACTCGCAGAAAAGACCTTCTCACTGTGGACTCTATCACAAAGCCAAACTGAGTGGACATAGCAACCAGAATGTGAACACAAATGAAGTGAGCTGAAGCATAGTTTGAACATTAAGTCAGCACTGATGTTCTTTGATCCAAACAAAAGAAATGGAGTTGATACTGATGCCCCCAAGATGGCTTCAGGCAGTCTTACTTCAGGAGAACAAGAGGCACTACAGCATATGCTGTGAAACTAAAAACTAAGAATGAACCAAAAATAGGCTCATAATAAAAGTGCTAACCTGGCCTCTGGATGTAAAGTTCTGTATTATTCTATGTACAGTCCAGGTTATTAGAAACAGAGGAAATGTTTAGAAATAACAAAAGAATTTGATAGACATGGCTACATTAAAGCAGGTCACAATACAAATTTCATGAACAATATGCAAGACACCTTGCTCTATATCCTCAGATAAAAACCTAAACACCTTTTGAGGTTCTGAGCATTTGCCACCAGCCCTAGTCTCCATGTTTAGCAAGATTTATGATGAAAGAGAGCTACAATGAACATTCGCCAAGAAAATTTGCAACACAAGCATTCCCATACTCACAGATGTTTGAACAAATGTTCTTGAAAACACAAGCCAGCTAAATTACATCATCATCTATGTACCAGGAACAAACAGTATTAGCTCACTATGATTTGTTTAGAAATTTTATATATATATACATATATAATTTTGCTAGTACAAGAATTTAAATTTAAATAGTAAGACACTGAAACTATCGTCTAAGATCTGGTACTGCAAACATGTATGCACATGTTTGACTTAACTTTAAGTGCTTGCATAAGTTTTTGCAGTATCAGGGCCTAAGAGTGAAATTCACCCCTAATATGCAGAGGGCAAGAACAAAGCTTATGCTTCAGTTAAATCTCATTTTAGCTCTAAGTCCACAGACTTAAGTGATGTTGGCCTTTTGCTAGGCCTCTGCAGAGAAGTGAATTTCACCTTATTCTATCAATAAGTATGATAACTATCACTGTGAAAAGATTTGCATTTCTGTAAAAGCAATATCTTAGTAATAAGTAATGCCCTTCGAAGGCATTCTGCTGGGCATAGCCATAACCATTATACTCTGGGGAATAATGCTACACGATTTTCCACTTAAGGGCTATTACCTTTCTCCCCAATTAATGTTGGGTGAGAACTCAAAGACCCTTGTGCCAAAACATTTGTATTCCCTTTGTCTACAGAGCAGACTTATCACTAGCACCTGACTGATATTTTTGCTTGACACTGGCGGACAGCAGCTACATAAAGGAACCATAATTCCCTTCTACTACAGTCTCTCATGAAGCATTGTGCACTGCCAACATTACTCACATTATTGTTCATTAAGGAGTTCATCCTGGAAAATGCTGACAGTTCCCATAAGATGCTAAGCCCCCTAAACTCCCAACGGGAACTGAGCATCTTACAGCAGTACTCATTATATTGCAGAACTGAGCCCTAATTAAGGCCCTGATTCAGTAAGTTATCTAAATGCCTGTGAAATGTTAAGCACAAAAATATGGCCATGGCATCACAAACATGCTGAAAGTTACACAAGTACTGAAGTACCTAGCTGAATTGGGTCCCCACTGCAGACTTCCCATAACTCAATTTCAATGCAAGTAGGTCAGCATGGGAAAGATTACAGTATCCAAGTTCCTGAAGGATGAATACAATATAAAATAAACTTCAGTATCTGTCCCCCTACATAAATCAGTTGTCAGTTTTCTGACATGGCTGATAAAATGTAGCTCATTTATCACCATAAGATTATGTCAGCTGTAAAGGAACATTTACAGGTATTTTGATTTTCAGAAAGCAAATTGCTTAATGAAATCTGTGATATGTGCATATTGCTTCTTTGCTTTGTAATATTAGCCAAGAAATTGTGTCAGGCATGCTTCATAAATTATCACACTTATGAGCCGAGAAAAATTCTAGAATACAAGGGTGTCGCCATCTTTTTCTGATTTTACCCTGCTCAAATTTGTCTTCCTTGAGACATTATTTGAATTTTCATTTAAACAGCTACAGATTTCAGATTCAGACCTGAATCCAACTTTCTTAGAGTTCAGGAGAGTTGGGATTCAATGGTTTGGATCACTAGTGTCTATTGAATGTAAGCAAAACAACTGAAAGCACCACGTTTTGATAGGTTAAAGGTAAACTCAGAATTGTGCAAAAACCAAGGAGTTTTGCTCCCACAAGAATCTCTAGAAACCTCAGCCCAAGGTGACTTGAATGATCTAGAAACTCTGGGATGAGTGTATCAAGTTTTAGTTTCTTACAAACCTCCAAGCCAACCGACTTTTAAACTTTTTCTATGGAATTTCAAAATAGCTCTTGTACATATCTGTGTTTACTTAGGAGGCTTTAGTATGGGCTTTGCATACAAATAAATACATAAATACAAATCATGTATGCAATGAGCAGTTCAGTTTAGACAAATCATCTGCCTCTTAAATGGGCTTTGGCTTTTTACTAATGCGCATGAAGGTTATGTGATGTCCAAAGGCTATGAACAGGTTTAACTTTGGAAATTATTAACCCCCATTTCTGTGCTTTACCCACTACACAACTGGGCTTGCTTTAAATTGTAAGGGTGAAGTTCAGCTCTCAGAGGTCTGCTATTAAAATAAATGGGGCTTTTAAAAGTCTACCCAACTGTAAAGTTGGCCTTCAATTTGGATGGAAAACATAAGATTTTTTTTTTTAACTCGGAAATTATATTCAAACAAGCAACTACATGGAAACATTTTTTTAAAAAACTTGAGGTCAAAGTGTAATGAGTTGGGCACCTGCTTTACATTCAGTGTGATATTTGTTGCCTGTATCATTGTACTGTGATGCACATTAATGCAATATTTGTAGCTATTTTTCAGTATGTACTAGAAGATTCATTTTTCTTTCATACTTTCTTCCTTCCTTCCCTGTCAGACCTAAAATGTGACAATAAGCAACAATTTGTTATATAATCTGTCTTCTGCCTATAACTTTCCCTTTAAATCCAGTAGTGTCAAAATGTGTCTTTATATGAAAATGTTATATTTTTCTTTGTGATATTTCATAAAGCTGATATAAATAAAAACAAAGTTCAGCAGTACTTAAGTACCTGAAAGAGATTATTTCCCTTTATTTTATTTTCTCTTCAGAGCTGTTTCTGTTACACTATTTGTAATTTGAAATGGATAAATTATTGAAGAGTATTGTCACAAACTGGGACTATTCATCACATTTGGTCCAGTGGCTTATGGCACTAACCTAGGATTCAGAAGACAGAGCTTCAGTTCCTTGCTCTTCCACGGGCTTTCTGTGTGACCTCAGTAAGGCACCGGGTTTCCCTTTGCCTTACTTCCCCATCTGTAAAATGGGGGTAATGGTACTTCCTTCATGAGGATAAATTCCTTAGAGATCGTGAGATGCTCTAATACTATGTAAAGGGGGCCCATATAAATACCATGTACAGGAAACCTATCTAAGGGTACGTCTTCACTACCCGCCATATCGGCGGGTAGCAATCGATTTCTCGGAGTTTGATATATCGCGTCTCATCTAGACGCGATATATCAAACTCTGAACGCGCTCCCATCGACTCCGGAACTCCACCACCGCGAACGGCGGTGGCGGAGTCAACGGGGGAGCTGCGGACGTCGATTTCGCGCCGTGAGGATGGGTAAGTAATTCGAACTAAGGTACTTCGACTTCAGCTACGCTATTCGCGTAGCTGAAGTTGCGTACCTTAGATTGAACCCCCCCTAGTGTAGACCAGGCCTAAGGTACTTATATGGTCCCATTTCAGAAGTGATGACACCTACAGCTCCCATTGACTTTAATGGGAATTACTGCTGCATCTCACTGTGCAGGATGAGCCACAGAAAATAAGAAGGTATCTAAATACTAGAGCTGGTTGGAAATATTTAATCAAAACAGTTTTGCATCAGGACATGCCAATTCAACTAATCCAATTTTTTGTTGAAATCTTGTTTTAAAAAATGTTAAACAACCTGTTTTGACATTTTTGGACAGAAAAGTTTCCATTTTTCATTTAGAAATTCATTTTATTGTATATAGCTGTGATTTTAAATGGTTTAAGGTCAAAATGAAGCATTTTGCATTTATCAAAACTATATTTTGATTGACCTAAAATGAAAATTTCAGAATTTTGTTCTGTGAAACAGTTTGTAATTTTGGCTTTACACCAGAATTTGAGATGAAAAAAGTTCTAAGTTACAATTTCTTTCACAGGATGAAAAATCCATTTTCTGACCAGATCTACTAAACAACCAAGTATGAGATGGATCTATTATTTCTACAGCTGAGAGGAATTTGGGTAAGATAAATTTAGATTCAAATAAAATTGGGGGATACTCTCTCTGACACACATACCAAAATGTAGCTTATAGATTCATAGATTCATAGACTCTAGGACTGGAAGGGACCTCGAGGGTCATTGAGTCCAGTCCCCTGCCCTCATGGCAGGACCAAATACTGATTAGACCATCC
The DNA here is from genome assembly GCF_020497125.1 of Mauremys mutica. Lineage (NCBI taxonomy): Eukaryota > Metazoa > Chordata > Testudines > Geoemydidae > Mauremys > Mauremys mutica. Next base: position 187,249,150 of record NC_059073.1, on the reverse strand, counting down.
CGGATAGACATTTATCTAACCTACTCTTAAATATCTCCAGAGATGGAGATTCCACAACCTCCCTAGGCAATTTATTCCAGTGTTTAATCATCCTGACAGTTAGGAACTTTTTCCTAATGTCCAACCTAAACCTCCCTTGCCACAGTTTAAGCCCATTGCTTCTTGTTCTATCCTTAGAGGCTTCATAACTTGTATTAGCATATTGCCACACACGGTTCAGATGTTGGATTATGTGATGATTTTTAATGTAAAAGGATCCATGCCCAGATAGGTGTCCATAGCTCTATTTAAAAAAAGTAATAATAAGAAGAAATTGAATATATAGTTATACGTAGATCCAAAGTTCAAACAGATGAAACAGATAAAACAGTAAAAAAAATTACCTCCTAAAATTCACCCTTCTTCACATCTAACACATGCCGCACAACATAGCCTAGGATTCTAACACATTTATATGGTGTGTATATATATTTCTAGGCTTTATAAAAGGCTAAGAGATATATGCTTCATTATATTTTACTTTCAGCAATTAGAGTATATTATGCAAATTGTGCATATTTTGATACACATCTAATGAAAAAAATAACTGCAGGTGTTGCCTGCCCAGTGCACATGCCATTTTATATGCCTATTTTTTGCTATGAACCGTGAACAGATGCTGTTGCTGATGAGCCTGTATATGCAGAGGCTATATATAGTTTTATACCTTGCACACAGGTGATGTGACTTCATCAAATGAAGACTCACTAATAAATTGTATTATTACACTACCACTTACTGAAGAGGATTCAAGTGATTACTGTTACATTTGACTTCTTATTGATAAAGAGAAGCAGAAGCAACAAGGTCTGCAGTACATTGCTATTAAGACTAGCTTTCCAGGTGAAGTAACTTTACTATTGTTTGTATGTTTTTAAATCCACAAAACTAAGGCTTTATTTTGTTCTAAAGAATGGAAAGCTAGTAATCTTTGCACACGTCTGTTACCAATAGGCCTTATTCCTCTGCTCACCTTTAACTAACTCCTTCTGACACCTACTGCTGGTTCCTTAGGACCAGATGCTTAGCAGGCCTACCTTGATGTAGCTCCATTCATGAAGATCTGACCCTTGTTGTGTAAGTAACACTGTCATAGGTTTCTCCCCCACTTGGAGCTTTTGGGTTCACAAGATGGGGACCTGCATGGACTCCCCTAAACTAAAATCCTAGTTTAGATCTGATACGCTGCCACCAGTCAGTTTTCTAAGTGTCTGACACACTGCCTGTTCCCCCAACTTTCTTTGGGGAACACAGATTCAATCTCCCTGACTCTCTACACACAGGGAAGCAGCCCACTTCCCCCCTCCCTCTCTCCTAGCCACTCTGGAGAGATACACACTGATTCAACTCTGTGAATCAACCTCAGGAGGAACTCACTCTTCCCCCCTCCCCTTCCCTTGAATCTCCACAAGCGAAGGAATTAACCAAGTCCAAAGAAAAGAAAAGAATTTATTAAAAAGAACAAAAAAAGAAAGTACACTATCTCTGTCATACCAGGATGGAACAATACACAGAGTCTCAATTATAAACCTGGAGAGAACTTCCCCTCCCCCTTTCTTTCTCAGTAAAAGCAAAGTACAGCAATAGAAATAAAGAGATTACTTCAGCAAAACACACAATTGCCAATGCAGAAATAAAAGAAAAAATACTAGTACGCCTTTCTAATACTCACTAGACTGAATAGATGAAAAGTATTGCAGAAACCTGGGAGGACTTGATTAAGATGTCTGGACTCCCTTAACTCCCAAGAGAGACTCAACTCAAAACAAAGAACACAGAAAAAAACTTCCCTCCACAGAGATTTGAAATTATCTTGTCCCTGATTGGTCCTCTGGTCAGGTGTTCCTCTGGTACTGCTTTTTAACTCTTTGCAGGTAGAAGACACCAACCCTTAACTAACTCTTTATGACAAACACCAACAGAGATTTCCTTACACACTCAAAGTTAGGTGTAAGGGAGACTCAGTTAGTAGGAGGTGGTTTATACCACCTTCTCTCTCTCTGAATGTGGGTAGGTGTATAGAGTGAAAAGCAGAAGAGGTCTATTTATCTCTCCTCTAAGGCCTGGTCTACACTAGGACTTTAATTCGAATTTAGCAGTGTTAATTCGAATTAACCGTGCACCCGTCCACACCAGGAAGCCATTTAGTTCGACCTAGAGGGCTCTTTAGTTCGAATTCGGTACTCCACCCCGACGAGGGGAGTAGCGCTAAATTCGACATGGCTATGTCGAATTAGGCTAGGTGTGGATGCAAATCGAACTTACTAGCTCCGGGAGCTATCCCACAGTGCACCACTCTGTTGACGCTCTGGACAGCAGTCCAAGCTTGGATTCTCTGACCAGCCACACAGGAAACAACCCGGGAAAATTTGAATTCCTTTTCCTGTCTGGGCACTTTGAATCTCATGTCCTGGTTGGACATCGGGGCAAGCTCAGCAGCACCTGCAACGATGCAGAGCTCTCCAGCAGAGGAGTCCATGCAATCCCAGAATAGAAAGAGGTCCCCAGCATGGACAGACCGGGAAGTCCTGGATCTGATCGCTGTGTGGGGCGATGAGTCTGTGCTTTCGGAGCTGCGCTCCAACAAACGGAATGCAAAGACCTACGAGAAGGTCTCCAAAGCCATGAGAGACAGAGGATACAGCCGGGATACAACGCAGTGCCGCGTGAAAATCAAGGACCTGAGACAAGGCTACCAAAAAGTCAGAGCGGCAAACGGATGCTCCGGAGCACAGCCCCAGACCTGCCGCTTCTACGAGGCACTGCATGCCATTCTAGGTGGGTCTGCCACCACTGCCCCACCAGTGACCGTGGACTCTGAGTATGGGATAGTGTCGAGGGGCAGTTCCTCGGCGATGTTCGCCGATGGGGAAGATGAGGAAGGGTTTGTGGAGGACGACGCAGGCGACAGCGCTTACAATACCGCTTTCCCCGACAGCCAGGATCTCTTCATCACCCTGACAGAGATCCCCTACCAACCCTCCCCGGCCGTTAACCCAGACTCAGAATCAGGGGAAGGATCAGTCGGTAAGTGCTATAAACATGGAAACATTTATTTTTTAAAAAACAGGAATAAAAAATATGTAAAAACTATATAAAACCTTTTGCTTAAAAAACTATATAAAGAGAAGGTCCACACAGATAGGGATGGAACAGAAATCCTCCTGGGACAGTTCCACGAAGCTCTCGGAGAGCAGCTCGAAAAGTCTCCGCAGGAGGTTCCTGGGGAGAGGTGCCTTATTTGGTGCTCTGTGGAAGCACACTCTTCCGCGCCAGGCCATCCTAATGTACAGCGGAATCATTGCCTCCACCAGCATTGCAGCGTACGGTCCTGGTCTGTGCAGGGATTCGAGCAGCATCCTCTCTCTCTCTCTCCGAGTGACCCGCCTCAGGCTAATCTCGTTCGGCGACTGCTGCATCTAATTAGGGCAATTAGTGTACTGTTACTATTGTGAATGCTTGATTTTACTTTGCATAGCAATGACCTTCGCTTAACAGCCACGTGTTGGAGGCCACAGAGGAAAAGCATACAGTGATCTTTCCTGTGCACAGCCGCGAGGGGCTGGAACAGGGTCAGACTTTATGCTTTCCAGATTGCCTTCAGCGGGAGGGCACAGCTATCCATTAACTGTTAAGCAGCCTATAGTGTAGTGCTTACCAGGCCTGGCTGCTACACGGATTCAGCTGTACCGGCCCGCTTGTCCGATCTCCTGTGCAAGACCGCAGCCAATGAAAGCGTATTCCGAAATCTCGAACTTGTCCTGAGAGCTCGTGAGACTAGGTGCCCTGTATGGTCTTGTTCACAGAAACTGAGTAGACTGTGTTCAGTGTTCGCAAACATGTATCTTTTCAAGGAAATCACTTCCTTTTTCCCATCACACAGCTGCGGCTCTTTCACGAACTGCCCCGGCATCCCCCTCACAGAGGCTGGCGCAGATTAGGCGGCGAAAGAAAAAGACTAGGGACGACATGTTCTCGGAACTGATGGCTTGCTCCAGAGCCGAGGCGGCCGAGCAGAGACAGTGGAGGGAGACCCTATGTCAGCACCAGCGCTCACACAGCGAACGGGAGGACAGGTGGCGGCAGGAAGACCAGCAGGCGACTCAAACGCTGCTTGGGCTAATGAGGGAGCAAACGGACACGCTCCGGCGCCTTGTAGATGTTCTACAGGACCGCAGGCAGGAGCAGAGAGCCCCCCTGAACTGTATCTGCAACCGCCTTCCCCCGCCACAAAGTCCTGTCCCCCCCTCACCAAAAATCACAAGAAGGAGGGGCGCTAGGGGCCGTGAAAACTGTCACTCCACCCCAGCAGAGCGCTCATGTACCAAACAGCTCTCATTCCCTAAAGTGTGAGAAGTGCTTCCCTTCCTGGATCACCCAGTCCCAAATCCAAGTTTCATCCCTCCACTGTGTAGCTGAGTATTAAAAGTAGTTTGTTGTTATTCACTGTTTCCGTCACGTTTTCCTTGTCAGAAGACTTTGTGTGAAGGGGGGGAGGGGTTTTTTAATTGCATAGGACAGCCTCCATTACCAGGGTACAGACTTGGGGGCAGGATCAACAGCAGGACACACACAGACTGCAGTCACTAGGCACTAGGGTCATTCTGGGAGGTGAATGCTGCCCCAGGTCAGTCTGTGAGGTGTATGCTGCCCCAGGGTCCTAGCGCCTGACATCCACAAATGGCAAGGCATGCTGCCCTTACCATGCCCTTCCCCCCTAACCACGAGCCTCTCCGATGCCCTGAGCCCCAGCAAGAGCCCTCATCCACGGACACATACTCACCCTTCCCACACACCCCTCACCCCTTCCTACGCCCCAACCCCCAGTCCAGAGCCTGCATCCAAACTCCGTCCCAAAGACGGCACCCCTCACCCCTTCCTGCAAACCCACCCCTTCCTGCACACCCACCTGCAACCGTCCTCCCCCCAGAGACCGCTGTAGGAGCAGGAGCCTGTCATTCCTCTAGTGTAGAAGCGGTCTGGACATCAGTGCACACCGTACCCACCACAGTCCGCGTCCATGTTTCAACCCTTGAACAGGAATTCATAATTAAAGAAAACTTTATTAATAATCAGTGTTCCATTACAGTTATTTTAAAACGTGTGTTGGAAGGGGGGAAACCTGGAGAACGGGGTATGTAACCGCAGATTGAAGTCAACAGTCACTGAAAGAGGCTCAGGTTCAGCTTCTCTGTAAATCAACTGGAGAGTCATAGGTTACCCTGCTCTCCGAGGAACCTATCTTTCAAAGTCTCCCAGATGCACAGCACTTCCCGCTGGGATCTTCTATCGGCACTGCTGTCTGGCTGAGCGTAATCAGCAGCCAGGCGATTGGCCTCAACCTCCCATCCAGCCATAAAGGTCTCCCCCTTGCTCTCACAGAGATTGTGGAGCACACAGCAAGCAGCAATAACAATGGGGATATTTTTTTCGCTGAGGTCCGAGCGAGTCAGTAAGCTCTGCCATCTCCCCTTGAGACTCCGAAAGCACACTCCACCACCATTCTGCACTTGCTCAGCCGGTAGTTGAAGAGTTCCTTCTCACTGTCCAAGGCGCCTGTATAGGGCTTCATGAGCCAGGGCATTAGCGGGTAGGCTGGGTCCCCGAGGATCACTGTAGGCATCTGCACATCCCCAACCGTTATTTTGTGGTCCAGGAAGAAACTACCTGCCTGGAGGCGTTTAAACAGACCAGAGTTCCTGAACACACGCGCGTCATGAACCTTACCCGGCCACCCCACGTAGATGTTGGTAAAACGTCCCCTATGGTCCACCAGTGCTTGCAGCACCATAGAAAAGTAGCCCTTTCGGTTAATGTACTCGCTGGCCTGGTGGGCCGGTCCCAGGATAGGGATGTGAGTGCCATCTATAGCCCCTCCGCAGTTTGGGAATCCCATCGCGCCGAAGCCATCTATAACGACCTGGACGTTTCCCAGGGTCACTACCTTTGAGAACAGTTGCTCAACGATTGCGTGGGTACTTGAATCACAGCAAGCCCTACGGTAGATTTGCCCACTCCAAAGTGGTTCGCTACTGACCGGTAGCTGTCTGGCGTTGCAAGTTTCCAGAGGGCTATGGCCACTCTCTTCTGCACAGTCAGGGCTGCTCGCATCCGGGTGTCTTGGCGCTTAAGGGCAGGGGACAGCAAGTCACAGAGTTCAAGGAAAGTGCCCTTACGCATCCTAAAGTTCCGCAGCCACTGTGATTCATCCCAGACCTGCAGCACTATGCGGTCCCACCAGTCCGTGCTTGTTTCCCGGGCCCAGAATCACCGTTCCACACCATGAACTTGACCCATTGCCACCATGATCTCCACGGCGCGGCGTACCCTGCTTTGTGAGAGGTCTGCGCCACTCTGTGACTTCCTGTCCTCACCGCGCTGCCGGAGCCTCCTCGCCCGATTTCTCAGCAGCTGACTGTGGAAGAGGTGGACGATAAGGTGCGAGGAGTTGACAACGGCCATAAGTGCAGCGATGATCGCAGCGGGCTCCATGCTCGCAGTGCTGTGGCGTCCGAGCTGTAACCGACCAGAGAAGGGCGCGAACAGATTTCCCGCCGGCGCTTTCAAGGAGAGAGGGCGGGAGTAACGGTTCAATGATGACAGTTACCCAAAACCACCCTCGACACATTTTTTCCCCCCAGCATGCATTGGGGGGAAATCCCAGGATTCCAATGGGCAGCGGGGAGTGCGGGAACTGTGGGATAGCTTCCCACAGTGCACCGCTTCCAAAGTCGACACTGGCCCCGTTACTGTGGACTCACACAGTCGAACTAGTGTATTTAGTGTGGATACACAACTTCGACTTCATAAGGTCAATTCCATAAATTCGAATTAAGTTGATTCGAAATAGTCTTGTAGTGTAGACGTACCCTAAGTATTTATTATGTGTTCACCGCTATAGTACCTAGAGACCAAATACAAAATAAATTCACCATCACAATCCATTTATTTATTCGTGTTTAAGGCCCTTTACAGGTGAACAAAACAACATGGTCCCTTGTGGGAGTTAAAATCTCAGAGCCTGACTGAGCACACACTGTAGTCAATGCCAATATTTCCATTGATTTCACTGGATGCTGCATCAGACCCTAAATTACCCCAAACGTGAGATTCTGACTCCACTTAATGATTTTGATGGGGCTAGGATATCGCCCCAAGAAGATAACAGGCTATCACAAAGCAATCCATCTGCCTTCTCTCACTCCCTCCTTTTACTGATGCCATGGAAGGAAGGGTTTTAATGGAACTTCAAAACACGGGAGGGATATTTTATCACTTTCTCTTTTTGTTTCGTGAATCCTTAGAGCAGAGCCCCGAAGTGGGAGAGATAGGAGCTCTATTCCCTCGCCCTTCCTAGAAGCTACACAAATATTTGCCCTTCAATCTCTGTTCCAGAAAGCTTTTCAGCTGTGTTTTGTGTGAATATGCTGCATAAGGTAGGCATGTATCAGAGGGGTAGCCATGTTAGTCTGGTTCTGTAGAAGCAGCAAAGAATCCTGTGGCACCTTATAGACTAACAGATGTTTTGCAGCATGAGCTTTTGTGGGTGAATACCCACTTCTTCGGATGCAAGCAGAACTTGAAGCTTGCCCTTTACGTGTGTGTTTTTAGCAATTAGAGAAGTTGGTTTGCCTGAGGAGGGCACCATGCTTCCTATCATTTGAAACAGGTCAATCACCTTCTGCAAGCCACTACCTTTGGGCAGAAGCAGACCAAGATAGAAATAATTAAGAGAGGCACAGGTCCACAGTTAGCAGCTGCCAGGGAGAAAGTTGCCTACAAAATGCCCAAGCAATGTATTGAAGTTGACTATATCTGTAGAAGTCCTGAGAAGATAGGTCTCGGCAAGTCTCTGTGATAAAATGCAAATTTCCATAGGCTTTTGTGTGGCTGTAAACATGTATTTGAGAGACAGTGAGGTTTTTTGGTAAGTATTATATTGACTGTAAAATTTTGCCCTGTTTGTGTGTGATTCTCTCTTCTGAGGATTACTCAACACAGAGTCAGAACTATAGCCTTTTCAGGGATTTCTGTTTGGTGAGTTAAAGTTTGCTACTGTAAGGGAGGTCTGTATAATTAACTCCAATGTGTCGGCATATTTTCCCCATCTTTTCATTTTTAGTATTCCATTTTTTTTAATATAGTCTGTGGGCCAAATTAATTCATGGTGTACTTTAAATGACTTCTGTGGCCTTATATCACGGACAGATCTTCCCTAATATGCCTGTTCACTGTCAGTCCTTGAAAACCACACCAGTCCTCCATTTCAGTATCCATGTTGGAAATAGAAGCAAATGAAGTGAGGGGAAAGGAAGATGTACTGCTGATGTCACAGTCCCCATTGAGGAATAAGGAGGAGATAAGCAGGGAGAGCTACTTTGTCATACAGGAACAGTATCATTCACAATCTCATTACGTATAGGGTGGGGAAAGCGGACTATGAAGAGGAAAAGCAGGGAGAAAGGGAGGATTAAAAGGAAGGGGAAGAGGCCAGGAGGAAAGGAAACTCCACAACTACGAATGACATTTTTTCATAAATAAAACCTTCAATGTGGTGACTGATTTATTTCTAAATACTGTAGAGGCAACATTGTTAGTGGTGGGAAAGTTTTATATGATGGTAGTGTCCAAAGGCCTGAGGTGCTGGACACAGAGAAGAAAATTCCTGCCCCCAAGGGTTCAATTTAAGAAGATATGAAAGTTCAGCCTTAAATGTAGCAGTTAATGAAAAATGGGAGCTTTTGTGGTGCTAATAGGATTGATTCAAAATTTGCTCATGTCAGTTGAAAGATTCCCCTTTGATCCCAAATCCACTTTGGATTGGCTGATACTGAGAGTATCATGGAAACTAACAGTGTAGGGGGATGTTACTGCTGTGGAAAGATCAAGAAATTAATGTTAGAAGAACTTGGGATGCAATGCAAAAGGAAAGCTGATACCCACTCAGAAAGGAGGTTGATCTAAGGTGGTGTGCTGAGGATGAGATGACAAGAAGAGAATGGGAGAAAGTGCCTGGGTATTAAGGGCAGGGTGAGGAAGATAGCAGAATGAGAGGCAAACCTGGAAACAAACCTCAGCATTGGCATATTGTAAAGTGAATAGGCCACCTGCCCTCAAACAAGAAAAAAAAATTAGATTTTGCACCACTTACAAATCATGGAAAGCAAAGTAGGTGAATATAAGACTTGGTTGAATTTTTCATTGTGAATATATCCAATTAATTCTGGCATTTTCCTGTGAATAATTTGTATGGGAACTTCCCCTCTCCCCGAATTACCCAGTGGCTCCAGTAGCTGAATAGCAGAATGCAACCTGAGATTGAACTAAAACCTAGTTCCAAACTTTGGGAAGTTTGGCCTTCCTACTCAGATCTCTCTCTAGTTGTGCATGCTAAGCCATGTATTTATTTCCCCATTTCTCTTCCTGTGCTATGACATGCTCATTAGAGGTGAGCAAGGGGCAGAATTTCATTTCAGACATAATTTTGTGAAATCTTTTATTCTTCTCTCTTTGCCTGTTTTCCCCCCACCACCTCTGAGTTTATCATGCTCAAATTTTCAAGATAACTGAATTGTGAATAGAACTAGTCAAAAAATTTTGACCACAAAAAAGAAAAATCTATTTCTGGGAAAGCTGGTTCCCATTCTCAACCAGCTCTAATTTTGAATATACTTGAACTGAACGGGCCAGATTCCAGGTTCTGATTAAGATTGCTTGGTGTAGTCCCAGCAGCCAGCTGCCTGAAGCCAGCTGCTGAAGATTCCTCCAGTGAAGGAAAATCCTCAGAGAGTCTAATATTGGCTTCATGCAACATGCTTTCCACCCTTCACATAGAACCAAGCCATGGGGAGAGGAAATGTGATGTTAAGAGGGAATGCAGAGAACTCCCACCCAATCCTCAGCAAGTTAAATGATACCCGGACACCTTAGAGGAGCATTTTGGCTGCTCTATATCAGGACACCGAGCAGTCCCCAGACCAAAGAAATAAGAGTGGCATATAGTTACCTTCCAAACTCCTTTTAATGAAGAGTTTAAGCTCAAGGCAGCTGAGGATCTAGCCCTATGTCTTTAGTAGACACAAGTTTTACAGATAGTTTGATTTTGTTTGTAGTTCGGGATTTGACTAAGCCCTTAAAATTGTCAGGTTTCATCTGAATTTGTGAATTGAAATTCAAGTCAATTTGAATGTTCTGCACAATAACAAGGGAAAGAAATGAAAACACAAGCTACTGGAGGTAGGCTTGCCTATCATTTTCTTCAAAATAAATTCTTTATGAAGTTTCCACTAACTTATTATGGTTGTGTCAAATGTATGACAATTGCGAAGAGGGGGGAAAAAGACACTGTATTAAAACTCTTTGAAGTTAAATCTTCCAGGGAGAACAGATGTCACTTGCTAAGCCTCATAGCTAGAATTCATTTTTATGAATATGAAGTTGGCTCAGAAAATTTGAGAGGAAGTGTCATAAAACTTGCATAGGGTGCTTCCTTGTAAAGTGCTGTAGCCTACCAATCATTTGTTAATATTTAAAGAAACCCATTATTTTTTCAGTTATATTCATGAATATAATGTTCTTGAGGATACGCTAATCTCAGCCATGCCACTGAGGTAGATAATGGACTTTTTCAGAGCCACATGTAGAATTTAAGTAGCGAGTCTGCCAGGTAAGGACTCTGATCGTTACCAGATAAGTGATTATACTGGCTAATCCAAGAAGAGGAAGAAAACAATTTCTATCATGCAGATAGCACTGAATTAATGAGTGGCTTCAAATATATGCTAACATTTTCAGTGAGCTATTGAGATAGGAGCAAATTGTGTGGCATTTGTAAGCCATTGCACTGTAGAGCAATCAACAGAAACGATTTAAGTATGTTAATCACTGTTTGAAGAGTGATCAGTTTTTAAAGCCCTAATGTCATGGTTACAGGGCAAGCTTCACTGTAGATCCCATTTGGTCTTTCTCAAGCACACCCCTTTGGAGACAGGTTTTGCTAACATCCCCCCTTTCTGGGTAGAAGTACATTTTCTGACCTCTCAGACTGGATGTATGGTAACATGGGGTGCAGCCCAATGTGTTGATCTGACAGATCCAACTGTGTGTGGCACCTGTAAGCCCTTTTCCTCCAGGATCCTCTGATAGCAGCTGACTTAAGAGACACAAATATAATTTCTTTATAAAGAATCATTATTTATGCTTTCACCCAAAGGTACGTGGCATTTGGAGAATAAACAGTAAGGGCCTGGATGCACATGTTCTTACTTAACCTTTCTATTCATGGAGAAGGGAGGTTCTCCTTATTTCCCCCAGAGGGTTGGAAGAACCAGCCTATTTTCTGCAGTCACTGTATCTCAGGGCTTGTCTATACTTACACTACTGCAATGGTGAAGCTGCTCTACTGCAGCTGTGCTAGTGTAGCATTTATTGAAAATGTTACCTGTACCAATGGGACAGCGTCTCCCATCCATGTAGGTATTCTATCTCAAGAGGTGGTAGCTATGTTGACAGGAGAAGCTGTCTCTACCAGGGAGTTAGGTTGGATTTTCCACGCTCCTGAGTGACATAGTTAAGCCAACGTAAGTATGTCGTGTAGACCATGGCTCAGTCTGTTTGGGTGCCAGCCTCAGTCTGCTGACAAGCCATCCGATCTCTCCTTCCTGAAGCCCGCATTTTTAACATTTAGGATCCCCTTATCTTAAACTGTTATGCTTGAGAAGAGTAAAGCATGTCAGCCTGGATGGAGTGAGATAGGAGTCTACTTCCAAATCAGCACCTGGGCAACTATTATCATAACTCCTTTGAAGCAGTTTACCCCAGGGATCTTATCTTTGCCAGTGTTAAGTTTTCTATAAGTTTCTCCCTTAACAGCATGCTTTGCATTAACTCCTGACAGCCAGGCAGGTTAATATCATATAGATAACCTGAGGGGCTTAGCATATTTATAAAACAAACAAACAAACAAACAAACAAAAAACCACACCTCACCACCCTCATTCTTTATATTTACTATCAGTACATTGACTTTTTTCATAAGCAGAAGTAGGATATTCTCAGAGTCATTTTCAGACCAAACAACAGAGCTCAAATTAGATCAGATCATATTTGGATAAATATCCAGACATTAAGGTGGGTATTTCTTTAGATACCTATTTAAGATCCATACCCCCAGTCGCACAGGTACAGTATAAATGCTTCTATCCCCTTCCACAAGCAGTTATGAGTAAAAATAGTAAGAGACAGGCAGGTAAGATGAGCAGAAAGGGCCATCAGAACTATTACATTGTCCCTGACTGAACCACACAATTCTATGTAATTATACATGGTATATGCACATACACCCATCTACAGGTATGTTATATATATACACATACTGAAGCTAAACAAATTCAGGCTAGAAGTAAAGTCCACATATGGTAATTAATACCAGAACAATTTACTTAGGGAAGTGGTGGATTCTCCATTACATGAAGTCTTTAAATTAAGATTTGACATCTTTCTAAAAAAAGACATGCTCTAGCTCAACCAGAGGTTATGAGCTTGATGCAGGAATTATTGGATGAAAGTCTATGGCCTGTGTTATACAGAAAGTCAGAGCAGAAAATTATAATGGTCCCCTTCTGACTTAAAAACCTATTAATTTAATCTAAATGAGACATTTATACTATCTCATCACTATGGCATTGTAACATTTAATCTCACACAAAGTGCAAAATTAAAGATGAAGTACACAGAAGAGAAATTAGTTGCATTGCTATATACCCCACAATATACACAAGGATTTATTTTTAAGTAATAATGCTATTAGGAAAACTGTAGCATCATCAGTTGAGCTTCATTAACCAATCTTACTGTGGCTGCAGACGTATTCCAATTTGATATAATTAAAGATACTCGGCACTTAAAAGCAAAAAAAAAAATCTCAGTTTATGAGTAAAGCCATTTTTCACTTCCCTCTTGGCTATGCCATTACAAATATTATTAGATCTCAAATCAGTCCCGTACAATACAAATTCTCCATATGATAATTACAAAAAAGAATTAAATATTTGTCAAAAGAAAAAAACATTCAACAGCTTTTGGGAGGGTTTTTTGTTTTGTTTTTTCAAGTAATGATTGACATGTAATAATCCAAAGTGGGTAAATGGTCTCTTCTCCCCTCCCATGCCCCACCCCCCCAAAAAAGTCCACAAATGCATGTTCACATTTAAAATCAGTCAAGTTCACCCATGTCCATGGAAAGTGACTTTCAAAGTGACTTGCAGTATTTTTGCTGGAAGCGCTTACACACTCATTCAATCTTGGAGCAAAAGCAGTACCATGTGCCTTATCTAACCAATCATAACTAAGGATCACATCTCAATTTAAAAAACTGCAAAAATAATTTTTAAAAATTAAACTGAATAAACCGGAGAGGATCCAGATGTGTTTATAATTATCCCATTTAAACGTAAAAGACGTAGAGATAGATTTTTCAAAGGCAAATAGTTAGGCACCTAACTCAACACATTTGAACTGCTAATTGTGTCTTTAAAATGCCTGGCATGTAAAATTAACAGGATTGTAGAGGAGTTTTTAAACTGAGACCTGGGGGAAAGCGGACAGGTAGGGAGGAGCACTCAGTTCAGACAGACATTTCTTAGGAAAGGATTTATTAAAGGGGATACGCTACATCCTAGTAAGAAGGAGAGGACAGAAGTTGATAAAGTTCAGGTAGGAACTGAAGAAAAACAGTCAAACAGTCAAACAAACAAAAAAAGACTCCCATTCAATTACATCATATGGAGGCTGTGATGGGGTGTATCAACCCCACACTGGTGCAACAGGGATTAACCCTTCTCTCTTGGCTGAGGAGACCACACCCCCTTGACTCTGTTGGGCATGCGACAACTGGAACTAGGATATAAAAGGCAGTCTGGGCTGACCACTGGTGAGGAAGAAAGTGTACTGCTGATTCCCAGGGTAGGATCACCTACACTCCAAGATGCGGAAGCCAGCCAACCAGAGACGGACCCCTTCACACAGGCTTGAGATGCCACGGAGACGGGAGAGACCACAGAGATCCAGAGACAGTGGACTGCTGAGTGCTGAGTAGGAAGTGACCCAGGGAATCTTGGCAGGAAAGTGGTTGTAGAACCAGAGACAGGCTCGGCATGTTTGGTAGGATCCCCGCCGAGCGGGTGGCGGGCAACCCTGCCAGCAACAGGGCCCTGGGTTGGGACCCGGTTCCCCCTATCCTGGCCACTGCCCAGCTGCCTAGCACTATTGACTCTGGCTGCTAGACCGCACTGCCCCAACAGTGGGGACCATTACTGACTCTGGCCATGAGGCTGCGCTGCCCTGATCTCCAGAGTCATCTGACTAAGGTCACAAGGCCACACAGCCCCGAGACTAGGGGCAGTCCTACAAATGAAAGCACAGGGCCATAACGGACCCCACCCATGCCCCCAAAGGGTGACAGGTGTATCAACCCTGTGACAGAGGCAGACAACTAAATATAGAGAATTTCATAAAGGTTTGCATACAAATGATAGAATAATAGATAATAAGATGGGTAAACTTAAGTGCCTGGTATTAAATGAAAAGACTGATTTAATTGGCACCACAGAATCTTGGGGGAATGATGATAATCAATGGGTCACAGTAATACCAGGAGATAAAATATATAGCAATGACAGAGTAGGTCATGCCGGTGGGTGTGTGCACTATATTGGAAAGAAAAGGTCAAATATAGTAAAAATCTTAAATAAGAAAAGCCAAACTGGGTCAGACTAATGGTCCATCTAACTCAGTATCCTATATTCCAACAGTGGCAACTGCTAGATGCTTCAGAGGGAATGAACAGAACAGGTCAATTATCAAGTGATCCATCCCCTGTCATTCAGCCCCAGCTTCTGGCAGTCAGAGGCTTAGGGAGACCCAGAGCACAGGGTTGCATCCCTGACCATCTTGGCTAATAGCCATTGATGGACCTATTCTCCATGAACTTATCTAATTCTTTTTTGAACCTGCTTACATTTTTTTGGCCTTCACAACATGCCCCAGCAATGAGTTCCACAGGTTGACTGTTCTTTGTGTGAAGAAATACTCCCTTTCCTTAGTTTTAAACTTGCTGCCTTTTAATTTCATTGGGTGACCCAATGTGCCCATGTGTTATGTGAAGGGATAAATAACACTTCCCTATTCACTTTCTCCACACCATTGATGATTTTAAAGATCTCTATCATAACCCCCCCTAGTCGTCTCTTTTCAAAGATGAACAGTCCTAATCTTTTTCATCTCTCCTCAGATGGAAGTTGTTCCATGCCCTCAATAATTTTATTGCCCTTCTCTATACCTGTTCCATTTCTAATATGTCTTTTTTGAGATGGGGTGGCCAGAACTGCACACAGTATTCAAGGTGTGGGCATGTCATGGATTTGTATAGTGGCATAATGATATTTACTGTCTTATTATCTATCCCTTTCCTAATGATTCAAACTGGACCATAAAATCTATATGGGTAGAAATTTCACGATTGAATTAAAAAAAAAGTACAGCAGTAGGAATATTCAAAAAACACCTGATCAGGATGGTGATGGTGACTGAAATGCTTAAGGAGATCAGAGAGGCTACAAAACCAGAAAGCCCAATAATAATAGGGGATTTCAATTCTCTCCAGACTGACTGGATAGATGCCACCTCAAGACAGGATTCAGAGATACAATTTCAAGACACCATTAATGACTGCTTCTTGGAGCAGCTAGCCCTGGGACCCACAAGGAAAGATGCAATTCTTGATTTATACCTGAGTGCAGCGCAGGATCTGGACAAAGAGGTAAATATAACTGAACTGCTCAGTAATACCAACAATAATCTAATTAAATTTAACATCCTCATAGGGGGAAAGCCCACCACAATAGCATTTAATTTCCAAACAGGAACAACTACATAAAAATGACACTAGTTAAACGGAAATTGAAAGGAACAGTCACAAGATTCAAATGCCTGAAAGCTGCATCGAAGTTATTTATAAATACCATAATAGAGGCTAAAAACAGAATGTATACCCTGCCACGCCACCCCCTGCAAAAACAGTAAAGAGAAAAAAAAATGCCACCCTGGCTAAACAGCCGAGTAAAACAGATCGTTAGAGGCACAAAGGCATCCTGTAAAAATTGGAAGTAAAATCCTACTGAGGAAAATAGAAAGGAGCATAAACTCTGGCAAGTCAAGTGAAAAAGTATAATTAGGCAGGCCACAAAAGAATTTGAAGAGCAACTATCAAAAGACACAAAGACAGCATTTTTTTAAAGACATCAGAAGGAATAAGCCTGCCAAACAATCAGTGGGGCCACTGGATGATGAAGGAGCTAAAGGAGCACTTAAGACAAGACATTGTGGAGAAGCTAAATGAATTCTCTGTTTCAGTCTTCACTGCAGAAGATGTGAGGGAGATTCCCACACCTGAGCCATTCTTTTTAGGTGACACATCTGTCCCAAATTGGGGTGTCAATAGAGAAAGTTTTGGAACCAATTGATAATTAAACAGTAATAAGTCACCAGGACCAGATGGTATTCACCAAAGACTGCTGAAGGAACTCACATTTGAAACAGCACAACTACTAACTGTAGTATGTTACCTGCCATTTAAACCAGCTTCTGTACCATACTAGGTGACTGGAGATAGCTAATATAATGCCGATTTGTTTAAAAAAGGCTTCAGAGGCAAGCCTCACAATTACAGGCTAGGAAACCTAACTTCAGTACCAGGCACCCTGGTTGAAACTATAGGAAATAACATAATTATCAGACACACAGAGGAACAAAATATATTTGGGGAAGAGTCAACATGGCTTTTGGGAAGAAAAATCTAAAGGGTGATCAAGTTGATATAGTGCACTTGAACTTTCAAAAATCCTTTGACAAGATCCCATATCAAAAGCTCTTAAGCAAAGTAAGGAGTCCTGAGATAAGAGGGAAAGTCCTCTCATGGATCAGTAACTGGATAAAAGATAGGAAGCAAAGGGTAGAAATAAAGTATCAGTTTTCACAGTAGAAGTACGGTCCTCCAAGGATCTGTACCAGGACCTATGCAATTCAACATATTCATAAATGATCTGGAGAAGGGGGATGAACAGCGAGGTGACAAAATTTGCAGATGATACAAAATAACTCAAGGTAGTTAGGACCAGAGGTGACAAAGGGACCTCACAAAACTGGGTGACAGAGTTACAAAACGGCAGATGACATTCAATGTTGAGATGTGCAAAGTAATGCACACTGGACAACATAATCCCAACTACACGTACAAAATGATGGGCTCTAAATTAGCTGCTATCAGTCAAGAAAGATTTTGGAGTCATCGTATAGAAAGCACTTTGTCCTGCATTTAACAATCATAAAATGATCATTCTCCATATATACACACTACAATATGATTATATTGCCATGGGGGATGATTCTCAACTGTGTCTCAGCTCCAACCAGATGCAGTGAAGCAGGGCCGGCTCCACAGTTTTCACTGCTCCAAGCAGCGCGCCATATTGCCGCCCCGGACGGGAAGGGGGAAGTCTGTGTGCCCTTAGAGCAGCAGGCACGTTTCCGCGGCGGAGGCAATTCGGCAGGAGCTTCTATGTTTAGCTGAAGTGGACAGCTAAACATAGAAGCTGCTGCCGAATTTGCCGCTGCAGAAACGCGCCTGCCACTCTAAGGGCACACGGACTGCCCCCGCCATCCGCGGCGGCAATTCGGCGCGCTGCTTGGGGGCAAAACAACAGGGACTGCCACCCCTTGCAGATTGCTGCCCCAAGCACCAGCTTGGAATGCTGGTGCCTGGAGCCGGCCTTGCAGTGAAGTGGAGCTAACAGGAAACTCTCTGATCTCAAGCTACCAAACCCCAGTGCAAGCTAAAGATGCTTATGTAGTGCAAAGAAGATTTATGGTCCAGGAGAAACTTCAGGTGATTTCGGTGAGAATTTGGTCCAATTGTAAGGGATTCAAGATTGAGCCTAGAATGGATATCAATTTGAGGAATCATAACATTTCTCATTATAGACTGTCCTCCTGCTTATTAGCATGGGGTAGTCTGCATGAATGGTTCTTAATCTGCAATGAGATCTCCAATAGTTACTTGAGTGATTGAAATTGCCTCACCTCCTTTTCCCCAGTTTTCAGAGAAATAGACTTGCCAGACAATTGTATTTGGTCTTCCTCAAATGCCAAACAAAGTGTTCCATAAACCACTGCAGGAACACAGGTAAAGGGGATCAGTTTTGTCTGGCTGGATGTGGGATCATTATTCGTAAAATACTGAGAACCTCTGGTTGACAGACAGATTTCCTTCCAGCTCTTTATTTCTATGTAATGTTGTCTTCTGAGGATTAAAGATAGTGGTTCAAAAATAGAAACTCCTCCAGTCCTGTTTCATTAGTGCTGTGTAATAGGCTATTTTCCCCTTGTTATTTCATTTGCATTAAGAGTTAGGTACTAAAGGATATCAACATCAATTCATTAAAAGTTTAATTAAAGTTGCAAAGAAATCTTGTAGAAAAAATTGATAATACAAATAAACAACCTGGAGTGCACAACATATTACAACAATACACTTAAGAAGTACAACAGCAGTGATTTTTATTTTGTTTACCTGCTGTCTATAAGGCCTTTGGATCCAACTCTATGTGTAGGGATCATCCCACCATGCCTCAGGAAATAGCAAACTATTGGCAGCTTAAAATTAATATTCAGGCATTAGAGTTTGCTTGCACAGTCCCTGCTTCTAGTTCTGGACTATCAGACTGTTGCTGATAATGTTAACTTATGACAGTTTATAGTCCTCCTCTCATAATCTTCCCTCCCATATTGAATTTGAACTTTATTAATATGATCCGTCTGCCTTCTCACTTTCCCATCTGCTGTTCTGCTCTGGTATTGTCAACATCAGATTGCTTCTATAGAAATACAGGAAGAGATAACACACTGCTGCTTATTTAAAGCAGATTCAGAGTATTATAGAAGTAAAAGTCTAGTGTGTACAGTGGGGTGTTAAAAATTGTCAGCTCTGGAAAGTTTTACTTGAAAACAGGATTAATTTCTCTTCATCTCAATTTACTAGTTTTTGAAGTTATTTAACAAGAAATTGAGTAAGTCTCCAGGCTCGTCTACCCTTAAAATGATACAGCAGCACAACTACCTCTGTAGCACTTCTGTGTAGCGACTAGATAGCCCATGGGAGGGGTTCTTCCACCGCCATAGGTAATCCACCTCCCCAGGAATCTGTAGATAGGTCGACAGAAGAAGCACTGCCTACACAAGAATTTAAACTGTCTTAACAATACTGCTCAGAGGTATGGATTTTTCACATCCCTGACCAATGTAGTTAAACTGACCTAATTTTCTTGGGTAGACAAGGCCTCAGAATCTGAGAGAAGCTGTCGACTATGCCGAAAATTTGTATTTATGCAACATGTCTTTTCACGGCTGGCAGACTCTTCAGTTAGCTGCAGCAGTTGAGTTTTTGTAGAAGAATTGCTTTGTACTACATCGAGGTTTTATGATACCTGGGGTCTGACTCAGTTTCATTCATGTCTTAGAATTTAATGATTCATGCTTAATTCGGCAAAACTCACTGTTTGAGAATTAAGTCACATATAATTCCTCTCTAGAACCTTGGCAGAGTCTCTTTGTCATAAAAAGTAATTAAATCCTAATAGCCATAAACTACTTCTGATCAGTTCCATTCTATATACCATCCTTGGGACCTTCCACATCTACAGCAAATCACTCTCTCTTCTAAATAAGATGTAAATTCCACACTGTGCCTGACACAAGTACAGTGGTACAGCAAGACAAAAAGGTTACTCCAAAAGCATGCTATCAAGTGACTCTTCTAGACTCCTGTGATAAGTTCCTTACCCACCCAAAAATATAAGGGAGAGTTCAGATTATACATATGCACTCTGTTCACACTCAGAATCTTTCCATTTTGCCTTAAATAATATTTCAGTATTCAAAATATTCCCTGTACTTACTTTTACTTATAGGGAATAAAATATCAAGGGAATAGTACAAAATACTGAGGTAATAGTTTGTTTTTGTTTTTTACAAAGACCTTTTTAAAGCCTTTTAGAAGTTTTAAATGTTAGTTTGTATAGTCATCCATGATGGGTGAGGTATATGAACGTAAATATAGATATTAAACACCATATCCTCCTGCCCCATTTCTCTCCCCCCCAGAAGCTGTGATTTGTCAAATTTCAGGGGAGTAATCATTATTTGCAGTGAAGCATGACAAAAATTGAAAATTATTTTGTTTTGCAACATTTCAAAAATGAACTATGAAAAGCTGGAGGAGGAAGCAAATGAAAAACCACATAGTTTAAGGCCAAATTTCAATAAACAATTTGGCATTGCCATTTTAATAAAATGCATCACAATAATTTAAGTATCCTATCTAGAACTGGTTGAGAACTGATTGTATTTTTCCCTTGTGAGAAAATTTTCAACAAAAATGATCTGTAAAGCTTTTGTTAAAAATGGTAAACCTTTTCCAGTTAAAAACCCGAACTTCAGTTTCTGCTGCAGAAAACTCAAACACTTTCAGTTCTTTCATGAGAACCCTCAAAAATTCAGGAACAAAACAGTTTTTTGTGAAAAATACTTTTGTTAAAAAAGTCCTTTTCCATCAACAAAAATAGTTGAAATTTTTCTGTGAATATCTCATTTTTCTTCTTTCACTTTTTTATGTCCACAAGTTAAATGCCTCTACCTCCTCGCCTCTTGTCTTTCTCCTTCTCTTTCTTACTCTCCGACATCAACAGTTTCCTATTTCTCAGTCCCTTTCCCCTTAAGCTACTTCTTCCCCAATATTCCCTCACTCCACTATAACCAATGGGTAGGGCACTTCATTTTTTATTTTGATTTTTTTTCCAACAGCTCCCATTGGACTGGAGCAGTGAACTGCAGCCAATGGGAGACGCGATCAGCCAGACCTGTGGACGCGGCAGGTAAACAAACCAGCCCGGCCCACCAGGGGCTTTCCCTACACAAGCGGCGTCCCAAGTTTGGGAAACACTGGTCTAGACTAATACATAGCCTTACTTCAACAGGCAGCTTTGCATATACACAGACTAATGTATTATAGTCATACCTATATCTCATGCAATGTATTGTATTTTCCTAATAAAAATATTTGTATATATTTGAATGCTACAAAAATAGGGTGGAACAAAAACAAATAATACTTTTTGTAAAAGCCGGGAATTTTTTCAGTTCAAAAAATCGTTTTAAACTGAAAACAAAGAGGCTTACCAATGGGTGAGGAGGGAGGGTCTGAATTCTGGCCACTTTAATCAGTCAAAAGACACCTTACAAATGGGCAGAAAGTCTTTATCTCATCTCTGCTTCTGGTATCAGAGAGAGAAAGTGATCATCTGCCCAGCAGGCCACCTGCTTTTACTCCGCAGCTCAAAGGTGGCTCACTATGTCTGGCATCATAGGTAAGGGACAATGGTCTTTTCAGCTTCTGGTTAGAAGTGATCTCTTAAAGCCTATGTATTCAGCTAAACATGTCTTCTTCCCCCCTCAAATTATCACAAAGCACTGACAAACTGTTGTAAAGTAGAACTCAGTTTAACTCTTTCAAAGTCAGCATTCCTTCCCAACATGACCTCCTGAGGTCCCTTCCAACCCTGATAGTCTATGATTCTATGATTCTATGAACATGGTAAGTTCTGTTGAGTCTGCTATTACAATAGGTTGTTACTCCTGCAAGGTGCTATATAAGTGACAGGATGTGGGATGGCAGCAGCTTGCATTTTCTTTTTCCTGAGTGCAAATGAGGCACTGCACAGAATGAAAGAACAATTTAAGATAAATAAATTGGAGCTGGATCTCTGTAGATTTCATGTGATTGTTTAATGTAATGCCTCAGTTAGGCTTCATTACTGTTTACTAGTTGTTATTAAGAAGGCAAAACACAACAATAAAATGTAGACTATTAGTTTATGGCTACTGCTAATCAGTTACATTAATTTAAAAGTATTGTTGTCCACAGGAACCTATACATTTTTGCACTCAAGCCACCATTCTAAATTCATTCAGGTCCTACTGAGCACCTCCGTGTATTGGTTTAGGCCATGATTCAGTGAGGGTCAGAAACCAACTTCAACAGAAAGCCTCACCTACTACTCTGAAGAAGGCAGGTGTCAGGTGAAAGTTAAGCATAGCACAAAGAGAAGCCAGAGCTAGGTAACAGCTGCTGCAAAGAGGAGGCTAAAACAGCAAAAAGTAAATCAGACCATTGAATAAACTTGCACATCAGTCTCCAGTGAACTCATCTCTGGCTATGCAGATCCCCATTGGTTCATCACTGGATTAACACCGCAGGGACACTTTATATGCAGACAGCAGGCCCTCTGATCCCGGCCAGTAGAGAAGCTTACAGTGCTTGAGTGTGGCTTCAGTTTAGGTATATGTGCATTAGATCAGGCACCACAAACAGGGTAAAGTAAGACTAGAACATGCCATAGGAAAATAATGCCTGATTTCACCTGTGTGCCACATCCACAGCCACCTTGAACACTATTTTGTATAGGAGCAGCACTCCCCATAATGCGAGCATCCCTGTATGTGGTGAGCCCACACCAACAGGGCTAGCTTTGTCCCAGAGAGAGCAATAGCTGCTGCCAGCAGGGCCATCTGCACATGCAGGGGTAGGTGCTGTCTTCAGCACGTACATACTAGTGTCCACATAACATACGGACACATCCGTTTATTTCCATTTCAGTGCATTTGCAAATGTTCTGTGCTCATACTCAGACATAGAAACCTGAGAAATGACTGTTGAGTGGCAAAGTATCACAAAGTCCAGCTGAAACATATAACAGATTATATATCTCACAAAGGGATCAACTGTAAAACCTGGGCCACAGCCTGTACTTCTTAACATAGAAGCAACTGCATACCCATGGAAGAGTTAAGTGGGCCATGTACTCGTGCTGTGTCTAAGAACTAACTCCTCGTCTACTGTTCTTGCAGTTTTTGTACTCTGGGATCATCCTCCAATAATCCTCAGAGCATTAGATCTTGTTCAAAGACACCAGTGCTGACAAGTTAAAAACAGATAATTCAGGGATCAACCTTCAGAGGTGTCACATAGGGAAAGGTAAAATAATCAGCAATCCAATGGACATTAAATCCAGACACTCAGACAGGTATGGGTAATTCTTTCTTGTTAGCAGTTAATAGCGTGCACGCTCTCGTAGTAAACTCAGCTACCAGCACTCTCAGGTCACAGCATATGGTGACCCTTTAAAAGGGCACAACTCATACAAAACCATTATGGAAACAATCATATGACAGCTGTGTAAATTCTGCCACCAGGCAACAGGTTCAGGAAAATTCAGAGGAAATTAGAACTAACTGAGCAGATTCTGGGATATGCCAAGTTAGAATATAAATGTACTGGCAACACATGGTGCCTGCAACTGCTCCTCTGATTCCCTGTGTCCTGCTGAGCTCACATTCCCTGTCAGCATCTGTGCTCAGCAGCTTCACCTTTTAGTCCCACCACTTTATCTCTTCTGCTAGCCCTTTTATAAAGGTACCCCACACCCTTCCACTCAGTGTCCCCAGTATGGGTTTGATCTGAATGGCACACTCCTAGACCTGTTGCTAAACACCCACTTCTAGGCTACTAGGCCTCAGTTTGTGACAGTCAACAATTCCCACCTTATAGGTCAGCAGCCAGAAGTAGGGTACATAAGGTGAAGAGAAGAGATGAAGTAATTGTTTTTGCTCCCAGGGCAGTCCAAATCCTGTGAGTCGATCTGTGTGGGTAAATCCCTGCACTTGTTTGGCGCCCTGCTGCCTTCACTGGAGCTCCCTGCAGATGCAGATGTCTGCCCACACAGATCACCTTGAAAGATCAAGGCCTTAATTAGCAAGTAGAATTACACTTTTGGCATCTGGGGAAAATTGTCCCCTGGCTCAGTTAAGAAATATAGGGTCTGATTCTACTCTCCAACTGACTGAAATTTGAGTTACAGTTTATTTAAGTCCCAGTACTTAACCGTGTGTTAACTTGAAGCACATGAGTTGTCCTATTAAAGACATGCTTAAGTGCTTGGCTGAACTGAAGTCTTACACAATTGTAAGTGAGGAGAATCAGTCCCTAGTTATTCTCTCGATTTTAACTTCTCAGTTTGCCTAAGGAGGAAATGCAGCACAGGCAATTGAGAGTTGTTGGCTGGGAATTGCTGCACTAGTTTCCCCATTTTTTACTTCTCTATTGATTTATGTTTCTTGCTTTTCATTTCATTGGTATTTTTTTTTCTTTTTCTGGACTCGAAACATAGCAATAAAATACAAACATATACTTTAATGGAAAGTTTGTCTGCTAGGTTGGTTAATTTTAATCTCCCATGGCTTATTATAATGACATAATGCTATTAATGCTAAAACAAGACATTTGCTATGTGAAATTATTTCCGATGTGCCAAAATATTGTTGCACAGTTGCTGATATCATGATTTTTTACTTTAATAGCTAAACAATACAAAATTGTTTGGAAACAACCCTTCCCTTCTGATGTAATGACAAAATAGAACATTGCCAATTAAATCCAGGAAGCCAGGTAAATCCGGGCATCAGTTGATGCCTGGGATTAAAGAACAACCACCAAAAACTATTAATATGGAAATCAGCTAGTCAGCAGTGTTTGTGCTCATCATTTTTTTTAATACCACACTTCATACTTAAGCACTGCATATATAAAACACACACACCATTCATACACATCAGTTATCGCTATCACTTGAAAACTTTGAACTGTAATTTGTCAGTTTAGTAGTTAGCATTAAACTGTGTTAGTGTTTTAGTCTATCTTTATATTCTATAGCTCTGCAAGATGCACCATGGATCTGATCTGTAAACTTCAGTTCTGAGCAACTCCTGAGCACTTAAATATTTTACACTGAGATTGCTATAAAAATATGCTGCTGTTGTTTTTCCTTATTAAATTAGGGCATTGATGTCTATCATTCACAGGAATTTACTGGCAAAATGAACAAATTATCTCAAATCAAACTGCTAAATATTTTATAATGTAGCCTCTTTGAGTGCCTTTCAAACTCTCAGACAAGCACAAAAATCAAAGTAACAATCTATCCAAAAGTGTAAGCTTCATTTATATTGTGTAGGAAGAACCCTGCAACTGAGAGAGAGAGAGTCTGGTGTGTGTAGGAATTGTGCCAGGAGACTCATCTGCATGGAACAGCAGCGACTTCAATTCATTTCCACTTGGGTGCAGGGGCCATATATAAGGATTATTTTATAGGAATTGGGCTTTAGGAGCTGATCCATTATCTATTGAAATCCGTCATGGGACCAGTATTTGCCCAGGTTATAGAACATAAATGTTTTGTGCCAGCCACTATTGTAGCTACATCCTCACCATCCTACAGCTTCTGCTGTCTGATTCCTGGTTAGCAGTAAAGCCTGACATGTAGGGGAGCCACACCAGAACAAATGGGAATAAATTCTGGTGCCTAGTGAGCGCTCTGAGGAATCTCCTTGGATTGACCTTTAGGTGGAGCCAGACAGAAGGGAGGCTGTGATCCCTATGGAGGGTTTCCATAGAGAATTATTTAGGATATCAAATCTAAGAACATTTCTATACTAAGACAATTAATTTATAGCTGTGAAGATATCAAAATGTCTATAGACTAATGCTGGTATTTTTAAATGAACCAAAAGGAGTTGGGTGCCACTGAAATTCAATAGGATCTGGGTGCCTAAATCCTTTGAAAATTCCAGTCCAAATTGTTTTCTGGTAGTATTCATGGCTTAAGTCCCAGTGTTCTGGATGTTGTGTTCTTGAAAATAAAAGAGGGAAAATAGATTTGTAAATGTGACTTCAGAAGGAAACAAGTGTTAGACCAGCTGAAAAGTGTTCTATATTTAGTTCAAAGAACAGAATGTAGCTCACACAAAGAAAGACCAAAAGAAAAATAACCTGTCCATAGCAACCACTATTAATTAAATAGGTATACTGTACTGTACACTTTCAAAAGCCTTTCCATTTATAAAAGAGCTGAGTAATTTACTGTACGCTAGTATCCACTATCGCAATCCAGAAATGTTTTCCTTTTTTTCATTTCTACATGAAAATTGCCCTCTCAAAACACACTGCTTCTCAAAACTAATAACTGAAGCAAAGAACAGATCATAATGAAAGCCAGTACATAATATGTACATAATACTTCATGTTTTGCATCTGGATAGTCATTATCTTTCCTTCTGCTGGAACTTTTATGTTCACAAATGTGTCACCCAAGTTTATAAATAATCCCTCCCCCCAGTATAACCCATACACAAGGATAGGATCATGGATGTAATGGTAGTCATTGTGCTGGAAATAATACCTTTAATGTAGTAACAGACCAGAAAGTGGATGATGAAAATCTCATGTGTTATCAGCACTACTGAACGGGAACAATAGAGGCACTAATTGAAAGGCTAAAGTGTATTATTTATGGCATTTCTCTCCACAATTGAACTGACAACTGAGCGTTACTTCTTACCACTTACATACTGGAAAATCTTGTGCAAAAAGTATGTCTTGCTAAAAGAGCCACACACAATCCCTGTGCTGCTCTCGGATAACGTGAAACACTGCCAATACAGCAAATTTCTTGTGCATGGCACTCAAGTAATTGGGGGCATGTAAGTCTACATATAGATAGATATGCTCCCCTTCACAGCTGGCCAGTTCTGTTGGTTTTGGAGAATAAGAGCAGTCTCATCCTGTTTCCTCCCCATCTCTTTTATAATGGAACGCATGAGACAACCTAAATATAGGAGTCACTACTACTTCTCCCTGCTATGTACACTTGGTTTTAAATTGATTTTAATTATTCAATTTTAAAATGTACATATCCCCATGGCTAGCAGAGTGGGAGTAAATGTGTTGCTTTCCCGCCAATGACTTGACACGTTGGCCACTTTCACCAGTGCTAATGGGATATTGCTGTGCTTATACATTTTAATTTTTAATT
This sequence comes from Mauremys mutica, assembly GCF_020497125.1. Lineage (NCBI taxonomy): Eukaryota > Metazoa > Chordata > Testudines > Geoemydidae > Mauremys > Mauremys mutica. The sequence continues at coordinate 187,222,076 of NC_059073.1, read as the reverse complement.
AAAAACAAAAAGCTATATGGGAAGTTTGATATACCTTTTGAAAATGGAAGGTAATTTTATCCTAAAATCCAGTCTGTCATTTACCCAAGGGCAACTGAAATATGTAGAGAAGGGAAGGTGTAAAACAGTTTTTGTGGCTTCATAGTTTCATTGCTATAACTTTACTGAAAAATAAACAAACTTTAAACACTCTTGACTATGGAAACAGAACACTTTGTCTCAGTGGGTACCCTGAATGTTGCATTCTAATTTTTTCCCCTAAAAAATAAATAGGCCTATGGGGGGGGGGATTTTTAGGATGAAAGGATTGGTTTGGAACTTCAGAACAACATGAACAGCAGTTGCAAACTTTTGAAGTCTCTATAAAACACAGTCTACTGGGGAGGAATCAAGCATTGCTGGCGAATATGAAAAGACTGATAGATAAACAGCCAGGACACTATACCCCTGAATCTGAATGAACAACAGCTCTATATGAAATCATATGTGTATCATTTATATACAAGGAGAACTGCAATGTTTTGAAGGGCAACACCCAACACTTATAAAAATCAAGGATTGATAAAAATGAGAGAACATACAATAATTTATTCTCAAGGCAAGAAACAAAGGTGTTTGGGATTAAACAGCTCAGCTGAATAAAAAAATTCATAAAAATTGGTGTTATCGGTATGTGTAGTCAGCACTGAGTACAGTAGCTTTGCACAGAAGAATGTACTGAGGCCTCCAGAGATCAGGAAATGTGAAATACATACCTAGAGAGAGGAGCTGGAGGGAAAATAAAAATCCCTTCCTGAAAAAGGAAATCATATTTTTTAAAACAAAAATGCCCCAGATTGGGACAAATAGTCAAAAACACCCCCCCCCTGCAGGGAATTATGGGGGGGGTCTCTTTGGGGAGGATCTAATTGGGATGTTTCAGCTTACCAACAGGGGTCTGAACGGTTCTCAATTTCATTTTCTCCATGGAGCTGGAAATGAAATTGACAAGAGGCTTCCAGCCCTGCTTTTGGAGAAGCAGAGAGCTGGGACACTTTCAGCCTCCTCCCTAACCCTCAGGTCTGGCTTCCCAGTGGGCAGCCAAAGAGCTGTCATTTTGATATTCCTGATGGGGGGGGGGAAATCAAAATTTCCCAGTCAAATGGAAATTTTCCTGTGGCATTTTCAATTGGAAAATGATTCTGACTACTTCCCAACCTGTTCTATTGGTCAGTATATCCTCAGGCTTTTCTTGTAGTTGTGAAGAAGGACCCTGAACCTATATGGATGGTTTTTTTTCTCTAGAGGGGAGAATTTCAAGAGAAATCCCCTAGCTCCATAACATCCTGAACATTGAGGGGGATGCCCACAGTACTGTCAAACCCAAGCATTCACAGACAATGAGTCAGGGCCCAAAACATCAGGATATTGGCTTAAAATAATTAATTTGATATCTTGATTTGCTTTCTGGTCTTTGAGCAACATGGTTTCTGGTTCTTGCTCCAGCTGCCCTCACTGTCACACTCATAAAAGGGAAAATGGTGGGCTTGGGCGTTCAGATGAACGTGAGTGCCTGTCTGGTTCAGTGTGAGCAATAAAAAGAATTGAAAGTTTTCCAAGATTTATTCCACAATCATGAGGGCTTCCTTTAAAAAAAGAAATCAAAGCTGAGATTCTCATGTCCTCTTTTGACTCCAGGAGTTGGGACTTAAAGAATAACACAAAATACACAATAAAATAGTGAGAGCTGACAACACTGTTCCTAATTTACTCCTTGGCTGACTCCTCCGAAGCCCTGGTGCAGTTCTTGTAAACACTAATGTGTGCTTATATTAATGGTACTGTAAAACTTGCAACAATGCAAATAAGCACCACACACATGGCCCTGTAATCAGGAACATCCCTATGCCTGCAGGAACACACGAGGTCTTTTTAAATTCCTCTTTCTTGAGTTTCCTTTTCCTTAAAAATATTCAGAAAGTAAATACAAAAAAAGTATTCTTACATTACAAGGCAGATTCCATTAGCTAGATTTCCTACAAACTGAGCTGGGTGAAACTTTTCAGACACAGCATTTTTCCCCACAAGAAATGCAGATTCGGGTCAAGCAAAACGTTTTGTGAAAACATGTAGAATTCCCCAATTGATTTTGGCCAACACTGAGAGATCCAGCAGGGGAATCTGTCCTAGGCTCAGGTTTGAGGGAATGTGGTTCCTCTGTCAACAGGTCTGTGCTGCTGCTCTGGCTGGCTGTTACTGCCTCAGAGAGCTCCTCTTCTGAGCTATTATAGAACACTACCTCCTTTGATCTCCAGCAGGAACTACTGCTACTGTCACATTTGATCCCTGTACAGCTGGCCACAAATCCACCTTAGAGTTCCTCTGAAAACCCTTCTCCCCTCAAATCCATGTCCCTCCTCTTTCTCAGATGGGTCATCCAGCATAACAGCTCCTTTTTATGCTTAACGGTTCCCGTAAAGTGCAGGGAGATAGTTCTTGTCCAGTGACACCACCTTTCCCCCAGCGTCATACTCAGGAAAGGGATAATAGCAGGGGTTGGTGTTCAAATGACTGTGGGTGCCTCTCTGGGGTAGTATGAGAAATAAAAAGCACCAAATAATGGGGGACAGAGAACAGAGCTGGCTATAAGAGATAATATTGGGAACAGTCATTAGAGTGAAAGGCAGGTTTAGCTTGTTGGCCTTCTGAGGTGTCAACATTTTTGTGGGACTTATCAGCTATGAGAATGTTCTATATCTGAATAATTAATAGATAAAGTGCCCTGGCTTTTATAGGACCAATTAAACTACTTGCTGTGCACTGCAAACAGTTTTTTCTGCACAGCTCCCTATACCACCAGCCCATAACACTATCCGGTCTTGACTGCAGCTCTCTTCCTGCTTGCCCACTGCAGCAAGAGCTGGGTGATATCTGGCAGAAACATTTTCAGCAAAAACACACAGATTCAGAATCCCAAAAATACTTCACAATTTCATGGTGGTTTCGCCAAATTGTTTTTAAAAAAATCAAAAATTAAAAAAAACCACACAATATAAAAAAAGTTTCATTTTGACATGTTTGAAAAGCACATTTTGATTTGTTTGTTTGAAAGGACTTTTCAGCTCAAAGTGTCCTTTATTTTTAAGAAGTGCAAAAAGGATCATAATTAAAACAAAACATTGGGTTAGACAAAGTTTTTTGCTTGACCTGAATTTTTCTGTTTTTAAGTGTCTCAATTTGCTGAAAAATTTCATTTTAGGGTGAACCCAAAACATTTTTTACACTTCTTTTAAATTGCCCACTAATTGACAAATCTGTTATTCATCGAGCTCCAATTGAAGCAGCTCAGTCATGTGATGGACTCTTATGTGGAGTCTGGGGAGGTCTTTTTCATAGTTTGTTTTGTAATCTTTTTAGCAACACTGGTTCAGATTATGAGCCACTTGTTGCACATATGCAGGACACCAGAGCAGGAAAGAGGCAGTCTCCCAAGAGCCACTATCCCCCACCTCCTGTGCGTGTGCATCTGCAGTGGGCAGGAAGCAGCACGGAATAGGTGGAGCCTTCGTTCTGCCCCCTATGCTGCAGACAGTGCCACTGATCTAGCATGGCAAGCAAAGTAATCTGCAGCAGAGACAGGAATCTGTATCAGCCCTTCTTCTCTGGATGAAATGGGGAGCAGAGCACCAGACTGGGACTGAGTCAATCTTGTTCCGGGTCCGGTCCTTGGGCTATGTAGCTATGAACTGCCTCTGGCCCAGGACTGGTGGCAAAGCCATCATTTAGCCCATTGTTAATGCATGGATGCAACAAATATTGAACAGTTTTCTTTGTGTTTCATGAAAGTCTATCTGCTAAATTCAAGATTTAATAAGAGCCCAATATGCATACAATAGAAGCATAAGAATGAATTTAATGACTCCAGTGGAGACTGTGGATTTCATAAATGTGTTGATGTCAGACACATTTTAATTGATTCAAAAAATGTATTGTAACAGTTTAATAAATCCATTATTTACAATCACTCAGTGTTTAATATGTATCCTTTCAGTATATGGCTGATTATATTTTCAAAAGGTTTCCTCTCATTATCATTAAACATGGGGAAAAGTACTGATATTAATGTTTCTGAGATGATACATGAAGATGTTGTGCCCTTTTAAGAAAGGACATTCTGGGAGTTCTCACTGGTATTAAACCCCCTAACATTCAACAGGGAGAGTATCTGCACTCAGACTCTGAGAGTTATTTCATTTTAAAAGAAGAGTCTGGGCCTCACTAGAAAAAAGAAAGAGAAAAGTTATACTTAAGAATGAAACTGATGGTTTAGAGACTGCTTATAATTTCTTTTCATTGACTTCAGTATTGCTGTTAGAAAATGTTTCCTTTGTGAGTGAATGTGTGTATGAATATGTGAAAATGTACACTTTACTTTTTGTTTTTTGGGCCAAAATTGTCCCTTTCTATTTAGGCACTTGTATGACCCACATCATCACAGTACCTCTCCATCACTAGCAGAATTTTACCCTTCCAACACTCCTGTGAGGTAGAAAACGATTATCCCCAATTTACAGATGAGACATGTGGAGTAACCAATTTGCCATAGGTCACACAGCTGCCACAAAGCTGGGAATTGAACCAAGATTTCCTGAGTTCCACACCAATGACCTATCCACTAGGCCATGTGTCATCTCCCTTCCATGAGTATGTAACCAAAGGAGTAGAATGGAGCAGGCCACCTTCTTTTGTGCTCCTTCCTTGTGCAAGCACTTGGGACAGTTGCAGTCACCATACTACCACATCGGTGCTTTCCATTTGTAGTAGTAAACTGGCATGGTGAAGATGGCCACACATTAGTCCCACTCAAAACCAGTCTAATCTAAATGGTCATACGATCTTCTGTGCACCATTTTTGAGTGTGTGCTGTGTTGTGTGTGCTGATCTCTAAGCATCTCAAGTTTCTCTAGCATATAAGGCCATAGGTTTTGGTTTTTTTGGGGGGGGAGGGAGTAGGGAGGGCAGGAGAGGACTAACCTATTCTCTGTGGGTCAAGTTCTGCAACCCTTTACTCTGACTAGTGCCTTACTTCACAAACAGTCCCACTGAATCAGCGTGGTCACTTGTGGAGTAAAATACTTCCACTTGTATCAGTAGCAGAATCAGGCCATACATTACGAGTCCCACACCAATGAGAGAGAGGGGCTCTTTATCTTATTCAGGTTTTTTAATTTCTTAAATCTCACTTCTCCATTCCCCTTTTATTTCTAGCTACAACCTAAAGGGATGGTACTAGGAGCCCAAGTGCTCAGAGGAAGACAGAATCACTGAAGAGGATCACATAAGTAAATGTTCAGAACCATACAACTGCTGGAACAAGGAAGATTTTTACCCCTAGAAAATCACTTGATTCTTCTCTGAAGTCCTAACTGGGAAAGAATACAATCATTTTTACCACTATAGCTCTTCTTAGATACAAAAGCTCCTCTTGGGTACAACTATCATCAGAGGGTAAAAAAAATTGAGAGTTTCCATTCTCCCATTTTCACAAGACTGATTGGTATTAGATCCCTAATGAACTCTTTTCACTGGCCCAGAGAGCATTAATGTCCCAATCCATGCTTCCTATGCATCTAAATTCAAGATAAAGGTCACCCTTACCACAGGATGCTTTATCCAAACCACTGAGAAATTGAGTTGAAAAACTTGAGGTAATTCTTTCATAGTGAGATTTCCAGTTCTTCCTGACTCAGTGTGGCTCAGAAAAATATCAATAGGCACCCTTACTGTATGGCAATATTTCTGCTTCTGGTCCCAACCAAAACTAGGAATGCAGAGAAGGGGAAAAGAGTAATTAAAAAGGTTTGTCGTTCTACTCAAATAGAGCTTGATGACATTTTTTGGAGGAATAGTATATTCACCGGAAAATAGTTTCAGGTTGACCAAACCTATTTGCAAATTTGTGTTGAATTTGCAGAATAGTTTTGGACAAAAACAATTTTTTGAGCTAGATTCATGGTGATGGTGTCCTTATACCCAATAGCTAAGGATACAATTCTGTCACAGAGGTCACAAATCCCATGACTTTTCAAGACCGCTATGACTACTTCGGGGCCAGGCTGGAACAGCGGGCTGGCAGCCAGCCTCTGGGGCCATTGGACCATCAGCTGGGGGGGTTGCTGGAACAGCTGACTGATGGGGCAGCCAAAGCAGCGGTCCCCAGCACACTTGAAGCAGGAGCTGGGGTTGGGTCAACAGCAATCAGCCCCTGACCCAGAAGCAGCGGCAGGGCTGGAGCAGCTGCAAGCCCTGGCAGTGCTCTTTTTGTGCCCCGCTCCCCAGGGTATTTTTAGTAAAAATCAGGGACAGGTTACTGGCTTCCATGATTTTTTGTTTATTGCCTGCATCCTGTCACTGACTTTTACTAAAAATACCTGTGAGAGAATATTAACCTTAGCTATAGCCCAATGGTTAGAGAACTTATATGGGATGTTCAAATCCCTGCTCTGTGGATTTGAATCCCTGCTTCTCAACTTTTGTGAATCTAGCCCTTTGATTTTACTTTAAAAAAAGTTAAAATGCCTGGAAAGCAAATGTCTCATTTTCTAGGTTGAACAAAAATATTTAGTTTGACCCATAACATTTTTTTTACATTTTGAATTCACTCAATATTCTGAAAAAAAAATTCAGTTTGACCCAAATCAAAATTTTGATTTTCTGTAACTGTCAGGCCACCAAGGATTCTTATTTGCCAATCTCTTCTCCCAAATCTCTGGGAAGATTTGATTTAGGTTTGTTTTGAGTTTACATGTATGTTCAGGACAGTTTTTATTTTATCAGTACTGGTTCTTCTTGCACTGATCCCTAGGTGGAAGAGACAGGAACAAATCCTGAAAAGCCAACCGAGAGAATGAGCTAAAGTTTCCTAGCCTAAATAAATTATTTGGGCTTTTTTTTCCTGCATCTCATAATAAATAATTTTTTTACACAACATTCACATAGTTGTCTTCCCATGGGTTTGCCTTTCAATCCTGATACGGCTTTATATCACCTTTCTACTCTGTGCAATCTACTATGAAATGTGCATTTTAATAAATCAATAACATATTTTGGTGAGTTTGAAGTCCTTGGATGAGCCAGAATTTCCCAGGCAATGCAAAAGCTGGTGACTTCTTAATATAGTGGATAAAGAATTATAAATGAAATCTGTTTTAAAATTAAATGAAATAGCAGAACTGATGTGCTTCCAGGGCACAAACCCTTCACAGTTTATATATATTTATAGTTCCTATAACAAAAAATAAATCCAACACATCAACATTTAGAACCACAAACATTTGGGGTGAAATCAGGCAATGTACCATAGCTGTCTTTTCTCTGAAATAATACAACACACAATCCTATAGGCACAATGATATAGGCAATACTGTTTTCCCTTCATCTTAGTTACCCAGTGAAAATATGAAAAACACAACTGATTAAGACTGGAGGCATAATATAAATCTCCTGCAAGAAAATTTCAGTAATTAACAAATTATAAAAAGAAAACTTTACATAACAGTCCCCTTAATGGGCTAAGAATGCTCTAAAGTAATTTGTATGTAGATTGGACAAATGCTATGGGAAACTGATGCATGTTTTACTAATGCACTGTGTTTTATGCAAGAAATGGTGAAATGTGTTTATTACAGTTTTTCAGAATTTAGCTACAATAGCCTCTTTTGGTTTAGCCTGGGCAAAATAAATGATATTAAGATCCTATGCAAGTCCATTTTAAATCTGATCCGGCAGTAGTGAGACATGTTTTCTGTTCCTTATTCATCCTTATTCAAAAACAAAGCATAAACTCATTATTAAAAAATAAATAAAAGGTGGTTAATAGGATACAAAACAATTCTGATGGACTTGATCTGCAACTAGTAATTCATGTGAAGTATGTAGAAATCTAAGTACCATATAGCAGCCTCCAATAGCTGTTGGCATATACTAAATACAATTTCTTTCTTATCTTTCCTATAACTGAGATAAGCTCATTTTTTATTTAAATTTTGATGTCACTGATTAAATACTTTTTCCTTTCTTCTATAATGGTTGCTGATCCTTCCTCACCTTGCACTCAACCGTTCTTTCACTTGATACAGAATCTGTATCACATGCAAAGAAAGGAAAATAAAATGTTTAAATTTCAAGTGGGCCTGACACCTTCAAACAGGATTACATGAATGTGAACTAGAAATCTTTTAGTTTTCACCTGCTGCATGCACATAGGGGAGTTACAGCCCAGCACGTCAGTGTGTACTTAGGGTGACCAGGTGTCCAGTTTTCAGCTGGAACACCGGGTTGAAGAGAGACCCTGGCAGCTTTGGTTAGCACCGCCGACCGTGCCGTTAAAAGTCGGGTTGGTGGTGCTGCGGAGCTAAGGCAGGCTAGTCCCTACCTGTCCCAGCTGGCACCGCATTGCGCCCCAGGGGGTGCAAGGGGGTGAGGGTGGCACAGGGCTCCGCATGCTGCCCCGCCCTGACAGTAGCTCCACACTCCCATTGGCTGGGAACTGGCTAATGGGAACTGTGGGGGCAGTGCCTGTGGGTGAGAGTGGCTTGTGGAGCCTTCTGGTCCCCCTGATTAGAACCTGAACCTGCTGGCTGCTTCCGGGGTAGGCGCAGCGCGCTGCCAGGACAGGCAGGCAGCCTCACTTAGCCTGGCTGCACCGCAGCCCGGGAGCTGCCCGATGTAAGCCTGCACTCCAACCCTGAGCCCCTGCAAACCCAGAGCCCCACTTCACCTTAAACCCCTCATCCCTGGCCCCACCCCAGAGCCTGCACCTCCAGCCAGAGCCCTCATCCCTCCTATACCCCGACCCCCTGCCACAGCCCAAACCCCCCTGAACCCCTCATCCCCAGCCCCACCCCAGAACACTCACCCCATCCTGCACCCAAATCCCTGCCTCCACCTGCAGCCCCCTCCCACACTCTGAATCCCTCAACCCCACCCCCAGCCTGAAGCCCCCTCCTGCATGCTAAGCCCCTCATCTCCAGCCCCACCCCAAAGCCCACACTCTCAGCCAGAGCCTCACCCCCTCCCACACCCCAACTCTCTGCCCCAGCCCGGAGCCCCCTCCTGCACCCTGAACCCCTCATTTCTGGGCCCACCTGAGCCCACTCCCCCAGTTAGAGCCCTCACCCCCTCGCACACCCCAACCCCAGCCCAGTGAAAGTGAGTCAGGGTGGGGGAAAGCGAGCCACCAAGGAAGGGGGAATGTAGTGAGTGGGGGCAGGGGCTCAGGGAAGGGGCAGGGCTAGTGTGTTCGGTTTTGTGCAAATAGAAAGTTGGCAACCATATGTGCACTGCAATTCACACACCCATAGAGCAAACCGCGGAGCTGTGTAGACCAGGGCTGTCTCCAGGCACCAGCATTCAAAGCAGATGCTTGGGCCAGCAATCTGCAAGGGGCAGCAGTCCATGCATTTTTGCCCCCAAGCAGCGCGCCGAATTGCCGCCGCAGATGGCGGGGGCAGTCCATGTGCCATTAGGGCGGCACACGCGTTTCCACAGCGGCGGCAATTCTGCGGCAGCTTCTACGTTCAGCTGTCTGCAGCAGCTCAGCTTCTGTCTTCTGGCTGAAGATAGAAGCTGCCGCCGAGTTGCCGCCGCCGTGGAAACATGCGTGCTGCCCTAACGGCACGCGGACTGGCCCCACCGTCCGCGGCAGCAATTCAGCACGCTGCTTGGGGCGGCAAAAACAGTAGAGCCGGCCCTCGTGTAGACATAGCCTAATATTGGGGATAGTCATTCACAATTTTCACTAGCAAAGCACATTGTAAGTAAAAAGCTGAGGACGTACACAGATATCACCAAATGCTTTGGTTTGTTCCCTAGGTTCCCTAGAGACAAGCTCTTCCACCACTTCTGTTGCTATGGGAAATCAATAGAAGACAGATTCCTTGCTTGGAGATGGCAGCCTCCAGGGTGGGCCTTTAGGATTATTGTGATAATTGGGCCTACAAATGTATGAAGTGAGTGAAAATGTTATAAGATGACACAATAACCTATGATAACAAATGTTGATCAGAAAGGGTAGAGAAGGGAGCCAAAGGATAAATTAATGCAAACGAAAAAGCCTACTGATAGAACTTAAGGGCTGTGTTATGATCATGTTTGGTAAACAAGAAAAGTGTGGAACCAGAAATCAGTGAACTAAAATTGGTGTGTCAGCAAGTAGGCCTAATTGGTGGACAAAATAATGAGGGGATGGGCTATCCCACCCACCATTCCCTTTGTCAGCCTTTAAGAAAATTACTTTGGGGAGAAAATTTGACTACTGAAGTGAACTTCTCCATCATGGGTGCCACCCACCCACCCACCCCCAATCTCCTGGGACTCCAGGCCTTCATTATCCTGATCCTTTTGAGAGATGTCCTGACCAGACTGGGCCACAGAGGGGGACCCAAATGACACTGCCACTTCTATCCACTCCAGCTGAGTCCCAAGACATCTGGGATGAAATGGGATTGGACTTAAACAACAGCTCCAATCCATCTTAAATCACTTCTTCTCTTTTCCCTACTGTCTCCAGCTGAACTCTGAATACCACCTGGGATGTCAGCCTTTGTTGCTCTCTGCTGCCCATGTATTCTTTTCCATTCCTACCTTATTTATTCTCATTTCCATCTCTCCCCTTTCTTCCCTTCTCTCTAAGAGTCTGGCTTAGCTGTAAATCTATGACCAGAAAGAGACAGCTAAAAGCCATGTCCTACACACCTCAATGCTGGTATGAGTTTGCCAGGTCTCAGAGTGACTCTTAGGACTGTGGGCTGGGCCTGTATTTTTTCCATAGAGAGTCTGCAAGTGAGAGTCAACACCAGAGACAGAAGCTGCATTCTCTCTCTCCTTTTGAGTGTGTTTTCTAGGAACAGGATCAGACTTCAACTACAATAGCAATGACAGCTCCAGCCCATGTCAACTAACAACTGTCCTTTTGGGGAAATGAGAAGACATCTTTAATACCATGGAAGAGACTGTAAAACAGTCTTTTCCTTCTAAAACATTCTCCAGCTAAAGGGAAAGGGAACAAGGAATGTCAGTAAAGTGAAAGCATTATTTAATACTTTGCATTTCAAATGCTCTATTTATTGCCCCTTCTTTTCTGCATCTTTAACAAAAGGTTAAAATTATTTTTAATAGTGTGCTTACCAGGGTAGTAAGCAGACTGTGATATCTGTATACCAAGCCCTGGATCTGGTTTAACACTATTTAATGTTGGACAGTGACCGAGTTATGTCAATACTTTTAGTGTATATAGTACATCTAAATTAATACAACAGGGCACCAGCTTTTTGTGGAAGAGAACTGCATGTTAGGTTAGGCAGATGTGCATATATGTAGGAAAAAATATCTCTCTCTTTTCCCTCAGTTCCCACTGGTTGCATTCTTAGATCATCTTTAAAAGTGTGTGAGCTAAGCTCATGGTTTGTTCTCCTTTTGGGGCTGACTTCTGATCTCTGAGTTCAGCTGGGAGCTGCAAAGAGCATTTTGCAACTTCCTCCTTTGGATTTTCTACTGTCCCATTCAGTGATTTCCCTACACCCCCCCCAGGGAGGGTGTACACCCCCCCTGAATTTTCCCAACACCCCCCCTAGTTTTGTGAGCTAGTTACATACCAATTTAGTGACTGTTTGGAAATCTGAATTTAAACTGAAACATTAATACACACTTTAAAAGCTTATATAGTGTATGATAAAATATGTGTATCTGAAAAAGTATAATAGATTTGAAAAGTATGAACATAGACTAGCTTCCTTATACAGCTGTTTTTTTATGATGTCAGTGCATTCATTTCGGTGATGTTGGCCAACCTAATAATTTCAAATGCTGATTTGTAAGCAAAGTCTAAGGCTATGGCTACACTTGCACTTCAAAGCGCTGCCGCGGCAGCGCTTTGAAGCGCTAAGTGTAGTCAAAGCGCCAGCGCTGGGAGAGAGCTCTCCCAGCGCTGTCCGTACTCCACCTCCCTGTGGGGAATAACGTACAGTGCTGGGATCCGCGCTCCCAGCGCTGGGGCTTTGACCACACTGGCACTTTGCAGCGCCGCAATTTGCAGCGCTGGAGAGGGTGTGTTTTCACACCCTGCTGCAGCGCTGCAAATTTGCAAGTGTAGCCATGGCCTAAATGAGCTCTCCCTGACAGCTAGTGATGAGCTGGGGGCTAAGGCTTCAGGGCCAGATTATATTTACATTCACACCTAATCTACCTAGGTATCCAGCAAACAGAGCTGTGTTGTCCAAGTGATAGATTTTGGCTGGGGTTGGATTACAAACCACTTGAATGTGGGGGGAAAAGGGATGAAATGTTGTTCTTATTGTATGAGTAAAGGGCAGTAGAACTGTGCTTAGCCTGTGATGATTTGAAGGCATCAAGAGAGAGAGGGTGGGGACCTGTCCCTCTCCACTGTTTAAAGACAGAGCTGATTAGGCTCCAATAGATAGTCTTTTGTTCTGTTAAGTGACCACTGCAGTTGAAATCACTGACAATCAGGTCTAAGTGCTTAGTCTTGTTGTGGGGACAGTGTTCCTGTGGGTACAGTGTTTTTGTATAAGAGACAGCCCAGACTGCACTAGCAGCGAGGTTCCCGCACTGAGAGCTCAGCTGAAATCACTGAGAGCTGGTGGAACCTCAAGAGACCAACTCACAGAGGTCACAGTGGTAGGTGACAGCAGAAGGTGACTGTGCAGGGCCATAGGCAAACAGAGCGGTGGAGTGAACGGTGGCACAACGAACAGCCGTGGCCAGAGCAAACTGTGCCTTTTTGTCCCCCACCTGGAAGGTGTACTCACGTGAAAGCACCTCTGAACTCTGAGTCTCCACTGACTAAGGACAACACCAGTGAGTGGAGTGGTGGAGGGAAAAGTGAGGGGCATGTTAAATAAACATTTGTTTGTTGGACTATATTTTAGTCACTTTGCTCCAGAATGCTGGATTTGTGACTGGGAATGGAAACTTATATAAATATGTTTCCCAGTAGGCCAAGATTTTTAAAATGCAGTATTTTCCAAGGTTGTTATCTCACATTGTTGCTATCTTGGGAGGTCATTATATTGGGGAGTTTCTGTACTAAACATTTTTATTATAATTAATTTTTACATAAGAATGGTCATACTGGGTCAGACCCATGGTCCATCTAGCCCAGTACCCTGTCTTACAACAGTGGTCAAGGCCAGGTGCTTCAGAGGGAATGAATAGAACAGGGAATCATCAAGTGATCCATCCCCTGTTGCCCATTCCCAGCCTCTGGCAAACAGGCTAGGGACACTCAGAGCATGGCGTTGCATCCCTCTCATCCTGGCTAATAGCCACAGATGGACCTGTTCTCCAGGAATTTATCTAGTTCTTTTTAAAATCCTGTTATAGTTTTGGTCTTCACAGCATCCCCTGGCAAAGAGTTCCCTGGGTTGACTTTATATTGTGTGAAGAAATACTTTCTTTTGTTTTTTTTAAATCTGCTGCCTATTAATTTCATTGGGTGACTGCTAGTTCTTATGTTATGTGAAGAATTAAATAAAATTTCCTTATTCACTTTCTTCGCACCAGTCAAGATTTTGTAGGCCTCTATCATATCCCCATTAGTCATCTCTTTTCTAAGCTGAAAATTCCCAGTCACTTTAATCTCTCCTCCTGTTTCATACCCCTCATCATTTTAGTTGCCCATCTCTGTACCTTTTCCAATTCCAATATATATATTTTTAGGATGAGTGACCAGATCTACCCACACTATTCAAGGTGTGCACATACCATGGATTTATATAGAGGCAATATGATATTTTCTGTCTTATTATCTATCCCTTTCTTAATGATTCCCAACATTGTTTGCTTTTGTGACTGTTGCTGCACATGGAGTGGATGTTTTCAGAGAACTATCCACAATGACTCCAAGATCTCTTCCTTGAGTGTTAACAGCTAATTCAGATGCCATCATTTTGTATGTATAGTTGAGATTGCTTTCCAATGTGCATTACTTTGCATTTATCAACACTGAATTTAATTTGCCATTTTGTTGCCCAGTCACCCAGTTGTGTGAGATCCCTTTGTAGCTCTTCGCAGTCTGCCTGGGACTTAATTATCTTGAATAGTTTTGTATCATCTGCAAATTTTGCCACCTCACTGTTTACCCATTTTTCCAGATGAATATGTTGAATAGGACTGGTCCCAGTACTGACCCCTCAAGGATACCACTATTTATCTCTCTCCATTCTGAAAACTGATAATTTATTCCTACCCTTTGTTTCCCATCTTTTAACCAGTTACTGATCCATGAGAGGATCTTCCCTCTTACCCCATGATGGCTTACTTTTCAAAAGTCAATTTAAATTAAATACATTTTTTTTAAATGTATGGTTTTTTAGAAATCTAGACCTGTTATGTGTTTTGGTGTAACTTGCATTATTCTTATGTTAAATTTGCATTATCCTAACAAAACATTTACTTTGTTCACTTTCTTCACATCAGTCAAGATTTTATAGATCTTTAGCATATCCCCCCTTAGTCATCTCTTTTCTAAGCTGAATATTCCCAGTCATTTTAATTTCTTCTCCTATTTCATACCCCTAATCATTTTAGTTGCCCATCTCTGTACTTTGTGCATTTCCAGTATGTCTTTTTTGGGATGGGGTAACCAGATCTGCACACAGTATTCAAGGTGTACATGTGCCATGGATTTATATAGAGGCAATATGATATTTTCTGTCTTATTATCTATCACTTTTCTTTAAAAAGCAAAGGTTTCAGAGTAGCAGCTATGTTAGTCTGTACTGCAAAAAGAACATAAGCTTTCGTGGGCTACATCCGATGAAGTGGACTGTAACCCACGAAAGCTTATGCTCAAATAAATTTGTTAGTCACTAAGGTGCCACAAGTGCTCCTGTTCTTTTTAAAAAAGCAAACAGAATGTTGGGAATCACTGACTGCCGCTGCACACTGAGTGGATGTTTTCAGAGAACTATCCACAATGACTGCAAGATCTTTCTTGAGTGTTAACAGCTAATTCAGACTCCTTCATTTTGTATGTATAGTTGAGATTGTTTTCCAATGTACATTACTTTGCATTTATCAAAATTAAATTTCATCTGCCATTTTTGTTGCCCAGTCACCCAGTTTCATGAGATCCCTTTGTAATTCTTCGCAGTCTGCTGGGACTTACCTATCTTGAATAGTTTTGTATCATCTGCAAATTTTGCCACCTCACTGTTTACCCATTTTTCCAGATCATTTATGAATATGTTGAACAGCACTGGTCCCAGTACCGACCCCTCAGGGATACGACTATTTATCTCTCTCCATTCTGAAAACTGATAATTTATTCCTACCCTTTGTTTCCCATCTTTTAACCAGTTACTGATCCATGAGAGGACTTTCCTCTTACCCTATGATGGCTTACTTTTCAAAAGTCAATTTAAATTAAATACTTTTTTTTAAATGTATGGTTTTTTAGAAATCTAGACCTGTTATGTGTTTTGGTGTAACTTGCATTATTCTTATGTTAAATTTGCATAATCCTAACAAAACATTTACTTTATTCATATCTTTTTTATATATCTCATTGGTCCTGACACCCCCCCTGTAAATTCAAACACCCCCCCTAATTTCAATTCCTGGGGAAACCACTGGTCCCATTTACACCAGTAAGTGTAGCAAAAGTACTTAGTTCTCCTTAGGTTGTGGCCATAAATATCAGAGTGGGAGCTGCTGGGTGCTATCACTTTTCAAAAGTCATCCCTTATTTATCTGCCTGAAAGGGCACAGAGATCTTTTGAAAATCTGGCCTTTGCCAGGGATGCTGAGCCCTTGAAAACCTGGCCTTTAGGACAGTTTAATGAGCCCTTTGGGCCATCAGAACTGCACAGAGAAGCAGCCGCCTCCCCCTTTCTTTTCATCAGTGGTGAGAGAGAGTTCTCTTAATGCAGTTTGTCCTTTATTGCTTGTGTCTGAAGGGCAATAAAGAATTCTCAGTTTCTTTTATATCTATGGCAGAGAGTCAGTGTTTACTGAGGTGGGTGGATTGTGATGAGTGCCCCTTTCTGTAATTCATGTTTATGTTTGTGAGCTTTATTTAGAAGCTCAGGGAATGGGAATACCCACTCTGAAAATTGCTACGATTCCAGTCTTTTGTTACTGATGTTTTTAAAGTGCTCAATCTAGTCATCAGCCCTGTTTGGTCCAACCATCAGTTAGAAGTTTCAAAGCTTAGGTCATTTCATCTCTATATTAGACCACAGCTGGTCTACTTCAAAACAAAGGCAGAGACTGATGGATTTTTACAGACGCTCATGGGTGGCAAGTCACATTTGAATTTCCTTTCCATTAGGTGTGTTGATGAGCTCAACAAGGGTTAGTCTCAGTTTTGTCAATTGCTCACCACATCCTCATCATCTCTTGTCCCTGGAGGTCACCCGCCATGGCTTATGACCATTGATGTGGTTTCTCTCTCGATAGGGCAGCTTGGTGCACAAATACAAACAAAAGTGTTCAAATGCCTGGGTGAAAGGTGACCTTAGGGAAACTTAGATAGAAAGATTTAAAAAAACACATGAAGGAAATTAAACGAGCCTTCTTCAAATAACAAGGCTGCTCTCATGTTGAGGGTTGTCCCAGATTTGAAGCTATAAGATAGTAAGGTTATAGCAGAAAGGGCTGAGGGGCCACCTGGAGTCTGATCTCCTCTCATGTGAGGATTTTACTAGAGCTGGTTGGGAATTAGGCACCCAACTGGCATTTGTGTCTTTGAAAATCTCCACAATAATTACTTTGTTCAAGCCTTTTCACTGGATTCCTATTCACTTACAGGTGAAATTCTAGTTGTTAAAGACTTGAGATACCTGGGAACTTTATGCCCGGTCATGACAGTAAAGATCTTCCGGGAAACTGGTGCTGTTGTCTCCTTTGTTAAATGATACATGACTAGCAGAAGCTGAACCGTCACCAATTCCTGCTGCAGTAAATGAAAGGTGCCATGTTCAGTACTTTAATAAAAACAATAAACAACAACAATAACAAAAAAGCCACTTTTATTTAGATGCCTAAATATGGATTTAGGAGTCTAACTTTAGGCACCCAAATTTGAAAATGTTGGTCTCTATATATTAGAACGTATAGTAGCAATAGCTATTTCATGTATTACTGAAAGTACGTGTTAAAAGGTTCAGACTTTCTGCAAACATGAAGTGTCATATTGTAATTAAGTGGTTACAGTCAAATTTCTACTGCAGAAAGGAATAGAGCCCACATATCAAATACTGCCAATGAGTACTTCATGATCTCATTGTTGTGCATATGCTGTTCCAAACATTTGACACACCAAAAGCAAAAGTAGGTCTGCACCAAACTGCAGGCTGCATGTGTCTAGGCCAGTGTTCTGCAAATGTGGCCATTAGGGGATTTTTCTGGGGCCACCACAGCCTCCTGGGCAGAGATGGTGGGGAGGGAAGGGCAAAGCAGCAACGTCTCCGTGCAATACCCTGCTGTTGCTCCTGCCTGCCTTGGTGTTTGCTGGCACCACGAACCGGCCCCTTGCTGGCCTGCACCATGCAGCCTCCTGGGGGCTCTAGCCAGTGTCTCTGCAGACATGTGGGGCCAGTGTGTGCGCTCAGCAGGCTTCAGCCCCTGGGCTCCGGCTCTGAGATTCAGCCCTGGGTAGCTGGCCTTGGAAAAATTGGAACAGCGTCCACCAGCAAGGGTGGTGGCTGCACTTTGAGGCCCCCCCAAAAAAATTGTTCTGAGAACCCCCGGTCTAGGCACTTGTATCATCTTTCTCATCCTATTCTCAGTTGCCTGAATTTAGGATTGTGTGTGTCTGGTCCTCAGTTCTAATTACAGTAACTCCTCACTTAACATTGTCCCAGTTAACATTGTTTGTTTCATTGTTACATTACTGATCAATTAAGGAACATGCTTGTTTAAACTCCATTATAACGTCTTTGGCAGCTGCCTGCTTTGTCCACTGCTTGCAGGATTCCCCGGAAGAGCAGCCCCCCCCATGGAGATTAGAATGGGGTGGGGGCAGCACCCCCTTCCCCCCCCCATCAGCTCCCCTAAATTCCCTGTAAGGTATGTGGCTCAGCAGCTTCCCAGCAGCAATTCAACTGTCCCTCCCCCCACTGCAGTGCTGTTCCTGATCTTCCCTCTGCCTGGGAGCTGCTCCTGGGAGCTGCCTGCTTGCTGCAGGGGAGGAGGAGGAGGAGAGAGGGGTGCTGATATCAGGATGTCCCCCTGCTCCTGCCCCCCCCAATCCCTACCCCCTCTCCACAAAGCAGAGGAGGGAGACAGGGCTCAGGGACAGAACCTAGGGAGCTTGCTGGAACCCCAAGCTTCCTGTCAGGGGGGAGGGATAGCTCAGTGGTTTGAGCATTGGCCTGCTAAACCCAGGGTTGTGAGTTCAATCCTTGAGGAGGCCACTGAGGGATCTGGGGCAAAAATTGGTCCTGCTAGTGAAGGCAGGGGGCTGGACTCGATGACCTTTCAAGGTCCCTTCCAGTTCTAGGAGATTGGTATATCTCCAATTATTATTTTTATTTATTATAACTGCTTAAAAGGGCAGCATACTTGAAGTGGGGCCAGCGTACTTAAAGGGGCAACGCATGTCTCTTTCACTCATGCATGCATCCCCCACAGCACCTGTGCAGCCGAGCATGTATAGTCAGGAGGACAATGTAAAAAAAATACAGTACTTTTTTTTCTTTTAAAGTTAAGATTTTTCTGTACATTTTTTAAATTTACATTTTTTTATACATTTTGTAAACTTTTGTATAAGTTTATAAAACCGAAAGCATATAACATTTAGGAACTTACGTCACCGTTCACATCTGCACATCATCCTAGAAAGATGTTTACTTGTACAAACGTTAAACTTTAGCCTGTCATTTTTTTTGCCCCTTCATTTTTATGTTGGCACTATCACACATTTAGCATTATTCTACAGAGTGAATTTCCTCATTTGCTAGCTGTCCATACTCTAGTGAAATGCAATCATACTAATCTGTGTGCTTTAACAAAAATGCAAAAAATTTACCAAGTTTCTGCCATTATATCAACCACTTTATCAACTTCACATTTATCTGACATATCTGTATAATACCAACTCTTCTTGCACTAACAGCTTTCAGATGAACAGATGAGTGGTGCACTCCAGATGGATAGCATGGGTTCACTGCAAAAACTGAAGATTATGTAGTGTTTGCAGCCACTGCCCTGCATCTATTCTGTTTCCTCCCTCCTGCCTCAGTCCATGCTGTCTCCTAGAGTGAGGGGCTACATTAACAACAGTGTGTTAACCCTTGAGGGCTCAGCCAAGTGCTAGTTCATCATTTAGCAGCCAGGCATTACTTGGGAAATATTCAACCCTCTTACTCCACCACCTCAACCAAGCTTCACAATCATTCACTGCTGTGTACAATATTAAACTGTTTGTTAAAAATTGTTTTAAAACTTAGACTGTATATGTATATAATGTCTTGTCTGGCAACTCCTCCCCCACATTTACATTATTTCTTATGGGGAAATTGGATTATCTTAACATCCTTTTGCATAAAGTCACATTTTTCAGAAACATAACTACATTAAGTGAGGAGTTCCTGTATGGAACAGAAAACTGATGAAATTCCATTCTCACCTCAGTAAAGTCTATTGGTAGAACAATAACAAACTTTAAAACCACTGTGTGTGATAGGACTCCCCATATTTGCCATTTACTGACTGCTTTGTTGATAACCTGGCTGGAAAAGTAAAAGGTATGCACAAGTAAAAAGTTTTATTGCAATACTGGTCCTTTGCAGAATCAAGGGGGAATGAGTTATTCATTTGCATATGAAGACTAAATATATTGCCATTTGCTGTAATCATATGAAACAATTTAGAGACAAGCTTATTTCTAGCTGTATCTGTTCGAGCCGGCTGGAAATTTGAGACATTTTTTTAAAATCATTTTTGTGTAAATTTTTCACAATCAAAATTTTGTACAGAAATCTATCAGTTCTGACAAAACTTTCATCACAAAGGTTTCTCACACCCAGAATGGAATTGCTGGGGGGGAGGGGGGGAAGGAGGGAGAGAGACAGACAGACAGCCAACCCCAGAACAGCCAATGGTTAGAACACACACCTGGGATGTGGAAGAGGCAGATTCTGGTCACTGCTCCTGAGCAGGGATGTAAACCTGGGTCTCCTATATCCCAGGTAAGGACCCTAATCACTGAGCTATGGATAGTTATTCTGAGGTGGGGTGGTGTCTCTCTTCACCCAAGCCATTTTAATTGGTTCTATTGTCCTAGGTGACATTAGTCCACCTATACATATAAGTAAAAAGGTGATAGGGATTCAAAGCTTCTGATTTAACAATACTTCTGTCTTTAGTTGTGGCTAAATGGTAGCTTCCCTAGCACAGGTACAATGGGGAAGGGAGGGCACAAAGAAACTCCTTTCCCATCCCATTAAGAAGGCCTTAATTTGGCAGCCAGCACTCCCTGAATGGAAAGGAGGTGCTAGTGCTGCAGAAAGTATTTATGGACCCAGAACAGGTGTCTCTTGGTGCAGCTAGGGTGTGATCATGTGCCTAATTCTCCCTCCCCCCCCGCCCAACCTGTATGGCTGCTGAAATGTGTTGGGGGCTGTATGGGCATCACACCCATTCTATTATACACTTAGATAGGAAGGGATCACTGAATAGATACACTTTTCTATGGCAACACTCTGAAGCTGCAATCTACATGATGAACCATCACCACAACACGGGGTCACCTCCCATGCCCAACTCAAATCACCGCTTCTGTTCTCGTCAGCCCACTCCTCCAACTCCTCACCCCTAACTTGCTCCCATGCTCTAGCTTTGTTCCTCCATCCCACTCCAGCCCCCTCACACACTTCTTGCTTCTGACCTGCTGCTTCTCTTTATATCTACCTCCATTTCTCTCCTCCTGAAGGTAATTCAGGATTGAGAGGCTGAGCTCTGCACTTCTCCACCTCACTCCGGTTCTTTAACATGACACCTCTCAAAGACATTGTAGGTCCCCAGTCTTGTTAATAGTTGTTAGTGGTCTGTCTTTGGCCAGCCCACATGGAGCAATCATTCCTATCAACCAACCACAGAGGAGCACCATTCCCTTTGCAGTGGCACTGCCTGAATTTCCCAGCAATGCACCCGTCACACATTTTTTCTTCATTGTTACAACAAGGCACAAATAAAATACACTTGAGGTCTTCAATCTTTAAAAATAGCAAAGAATACCAAGGAGCTAGAGTTACTATTTTTAGAGCCTTGCTTCTGGGACAGATCTCTCTTGCTGGCACAACAGGCGCTGATAAAGATGGCTTTTTTACACTCACTTTAATCACTCTATGAAAGCTTGCCATGAAACACTTGCCTGAATCCAGCAAAGTATACAAATCTCCACTTCAGCTGCTGTTCAAACAGATGATATTCTACCTACTACAACTGAACATATTGAACAGAAAGTAGTAGTAATTGAATATATTATACATAGTAATACTAATGAGATCATGGCTCTTCAGCCTGTCCAACGGTCTGGACTAGGACACCTCTTAGGCTCTGTCTACACTAGAGCCTATGCTAACGTATCTATGCTGGCAGAGCCCCCTAGTGGAGAAATAACATATGCTGACAAAAGGCGTTCTGCCAGCATAATAAAACCATCTCTCTGAATGACATTAGTTTTGCCAAGAAAAGCATGCTTCTGTCAGTATAGTTGCCTCTACACTGGAGATTTTGTTGGCTCAGCTATGTCAGCTGGGGATGGGCGATTTTTTCCACACTCCAAGCCATCCATAGCTATGTCAGCAAAACTTTGTCATGTAGACTATCCCTTATTTTCTAAATCTCTACAATTGATGCCAGAAAGACATCAATGTTAAAACATCTTTCAGTCAAGTTAAAGTACTCGTTTCCTGATGGAAAAATAGAGAACAAAATGAGTGAAACACAAAATTCAGCCATCAGAGACAGATGAAAGTTATTTTACAATCTCCACCCCTTTTCCCTTAGTTAGGAACGAGTTAGTGTTTTCACAGTGTGAAATACTAACATTCAGTTGTTTGTTGGGACATCCTACACATGCTTAGGCCTAAAAAGTTCATTTAAACTGCAAATAGATGTCCAAACTTTGTGTGGCTAATCAATATCTGAAGTACTACAAAGATTCATTCAGTACATAAAATCTTCCATAACTTAAATGTATATTTTATCTGTTAAAATGTATCAACTTGTTTTAAAATAATCAAACCTTTGTAAGCATGTTTTGAAAAATAAAAATCCTCTGATATGTCAAAATTCTCACCTACTTCCCCCCCAAAATAATCCACAAACAAATATGAAATATAGCCCTAATGTTTAATTACCCAAGGATGAATACAATATTACAGTATTTCTCTCCAAGTGTAAATGATGGTCTAACTCACATAAAACATACAAATTTGACACATGCAAATATATTGGATTCAGTATTTTCTTTATGAAACTGATAATCACTGAAAAATATCAAAATGTTATTTTTATTATTGGGAACGATTTTGTGGAATTGACTCTGCTGTCAACGCACACTCAAACCTCCCATCAGCATCCATGAAATTACACATCCTTATGAACCCTTAAGTGTCCTCTGTTGAAATACATCCAAAGTTATTTTTAAAGTTAGCCAATCTGATTCTAAAATTTATCCATCAAAGCTGGAAACAAACGTACCATTGGCCTATGTATCCTATCAAAACAACTTGAACTTTAAATTGTGAGTATAAAATACTTGAAGCAACAATTTAATGAACAATTCATGAGAAATCTATACATTGAAATCCATTCACATAAATCAGCTGTTGAATAAATCTGAAGAGTAGAAACATGGAGGGAAAAAGTAATCATTTTTCAGATAATTTTTCATGAACAGTAGAAAGGGCTAAATTTAATGACCAAATTGTTTACTGCAAATAATTCTGCCGGCCCTAATCAAGAGACACACACCTTATTCCCACAAAGATTTCAGAATGTAGCATATAGGGCCATGCACCGAGGTACTTCAGTGCCTTGTAAGCACCTTAACTCAGGGCAGTTACCGTATATTCCGGCGTATAAGACGACTTTCTATATTAAAAAACAACCCCCAAAAATCGGGGGTCATCTTATACGCCGGGTATAAACAGCGGGCGGCTGGGATTTAAAAGGCTCTGGGCTCCCCGCCGCAGCGGGCAGCCCAGAGCCCTCTGACTCCCCGCCGCGGCTGGGATTTAAAAGGCTCTGGGCTCCCCGCCACAGCGGGCAGCCCAGAGCCCTCTGACTCCCCGCCGCGGCTGGGATTTAAAAGGCTGTGGGCTCCCCGCCGCAGCGGGCAGCCCAGAGCCCTCTGATTCCCGGCCGCGGCTGGGATTTAAAAGGCTCTGCGCTCCCCGCCGCAGCGGGCAGCCCAGAGCCCTCTGATTCCCGGCCGCGGCTGGGATTTAAAAGGCTCTGGGCTCCCTCCCTCGGAAGGGGGGGTCGTCTTATAGGGCAAATATAGGCCAAAACCTATATTTTAACTGTAAAATTAGGGGGTCGTCTTATACACCCCGTCGCCTTATACGCCGGAAAATACGGTAGTATAAAATAATACACAACTGCCAACTAATTTCAGTGTCGTCAGAACTCCAGTTCATTCTGAAAACAAGCTTTTTCTCATAGCTACTTCATATTGCACAGCACAAAGGGAGCAGCTGCCTCTACCTAGTGGGAGGCAACAGAGGCAAATCCATTAAACAGAATTCAGCAGAAGCTTTCTGGTACAGTGGCCTTTAGCTCCATTTTTAAAGGTTCAGAGTGTATGTTTTGAATCCATGTACTTCTAAGGGAACCAACTTTAGAGTTAGATTTACTGCTTTTTTCCTCCCATCCCACTTGATTTCCTCAGGGGTGTCTGTTTAGGGTCCCCCACTCTTCACTCTGCACTCCCATAGTGGAATTCAGTTTTATTACTTGCTACTGGTAGTGATCATTCAGCTCTACAGATCAAATCTGGCTTTCCAAATGCCAGTTTCTATGTTTGCAGATTCATTTTTTTCCCCTCGCCATTCTCAGTAGGGTTTTCATATGCAAAGATCACAGAGAAACTAATTGCTTGGATATTTTCAAAGGTAGGAATTTTTTTCCTCAGCTTTCTGAGTGTTACTTGAATGCATATAAAGAACCCTGCAGCTTACAAGAGGGTCACAGAGACAGAAGTGACCCACATGACATGCCTAGGCATTCAAACGATCAACAGAACTTCCTCTGTCATTCTCCATTTATTTGCTTGTTGTGAAGTTATTAACACACGTGCACAGTGTGTGAAAAGTGAGTACAAAATACTACTAAAACTATAAGTATAACCTACTGGTGAATGTGTTACAGGTCCTGCTCTGTGCCCTGACCCCTAGGCTATGGGATATTCTGGCGTGAGTCACCCAATCTGTCCTGTGGAAGCCATTCCACTTTGCATAAATAATTAAATATGCATTGGACACAATGGAAAGTGACAATGATGATAGTCCAGTGGTTGGGGCACCCACCTGAGAGATGGGAAAATCTTGTTCAAACCTGTTTTCCTCATCAAATGGGGGCAAGGAAAAGAAATGAATCAGGGTCTACCATATCCCATCTGAGAATCACTGGGCTATCGGCTATAAGGGAGTCTGTCCCGTCTCCCTACCACCAGTGTTTAGAGTGGAGTTAGGCATGTGCTCTTGCTCGACTTGCAAGAAATGGCTTAGGCACATGATTCTGGAAGAGGGTTCTCAGCTGTGGCTCACATTCAGAGATAGGTACCTCACTCCAGGCCAAACTTAGGCCTTGGCTACACTTGCAAGTAAGAGCGCATTAAATCAGCCCTAAGTGCCCTAACTCCTGTGGTGTCCACACTGGCAGAGCACCGCGGCTGAGCACTCCTGGTAATCCACCTCCACGAGAAGCATAAAGCTTGCTGTGCCCCGGCTGGAGCATCACTGTGCCAGTGTGGATGCTCTGGTCTATTAATGTGCTCTGATCGGCCTCCAGAAGTGTCCCACAATGCCTGTTCTAGCCATTCTGGTCATCACTTTGAACTCTACTGCCCTGCCTTCAGTTGACCAACCATCAGACCTGCCCTTTATATTCTCTGGGAATTTTGAAATTCCCCTTCCTGTTTGCTCAGTCAGGCATGGAGTGGTCTCAGCACATCTTTCCAGGTGCCACCACGTGCCATGCGATCCCCAGGATGGAGCAATGGTGAGATGCTGGACCTCATCAGTGTTTGGGGGGAGGAAGCTGTCCAGTCTCAATTGCACTCCAGCCATAGGAATTACAGATATCAAGGGCAGATATTAAGGGCCATGATGGAAAGGGGCCATGACCAGGATGCAGTGCAGTGCAGGGTTAAAGTGAAGGAGCTGCAGAGTGCCTACCACAAAGCCCGCGAGGCAAACCGCTGCTCCAGTGGTGCCCCCACAACCTGCTGTTTCTACAAAGAGCTGGATGCGATACTTGGGGGCAACCCCACCTCCACTCCGATGACCACCATGGACACTTCAGAGGCCGTAGCAGCACAGAGGAGGAAAGCAGAAGTGAGGGTGCTGAGGAGGGCGGGGGCCCCAGAGCCACAGGATGGCATGGCATCCCTAGATGCATGCAGGCCGGAGCTGTTTTTAAGCCTGGAGGAGGGTAAACAGTCGCAGTGGATGGTGCTTGTGGAAGAACAAACAGCAGAGGAGGTGCCCAGTAAGTGGCTTTTATTTTGGGAAGGTAGTTGTTCGGTGCAGGAGAGGAGGGTTGCAGAAAGAAGGGATAGGGCTGTGTGCATGCCTAGATGCAGAATAGGGCGTTGATGTGCTCGCTCACATCACGGTTATCAGCCTCAGTGATCTCTTCAAAGGTCTCATGCAGAAGCTGGGCAATCCGCTTGTGCAGGTTCCTTGGCAGAGCTACTGTGCTCCTTGTCCCAGTAAGGCTAACAAGTCCATGCTACTGTGCCGTGGGGGCGCGGGGACCATTGCTGCACACTTGCAAGTGGCATAAAGGCCAGGGTGGAAGCCGCATTGTAGTAGAAGACGCTCCCTTGCTTCCCAGGGTCACCCTCAGCAGTGAGATGTCTTCCAGGATGAACTCATCCTGTGGAAAATGTGGGGACAGTATTCAGTATAGGGGCCACCTGCAGCTGTTGACTCTTCCCAAGGCACAGAATCCCAGAGGACAATACGGTCCTGAAACAATCAGTCCCCCTTGTCCCTGTACTTACTCACTATTTTGCGGCTCCTGAGGGTTATGTGCGCTCACTTTGGGATGGGCACTTTCTGCTATTGTGTACACTGAACTCAGGGCCGGCTCCAGGCACCAACTGAGCAAGCTGGTGCTTGGGGCGGCAGATTCCAAGGGGCGGCATGCTGTCCAATCCTTTTTCTTTTTTTTGCGCTTTGCCACTTCCGCCACCCCTGCAGGTTTTTTTCTTTTTGGATTGCTGCTCCTGACACCCTGGAGGGGGCGGCGGCGCAGATGAGGGGAGCTGCTGGGAGCGGTGCCAGGTCTGCACCAAACCCAGCATGGCAGCCTGCGTCCTTCCCTGAGCACCCACTGGAGCGGCGCGGAGCCCTCCCAGCAGGCGGCGCGGCAGGAGGGGCCGCAGGGCGAGCGTCCCGCTTAAGGAAGCTCTGGCCGCCCCCCTTCTCTCCCCTGCCCCCCCCCCGCTAGCTGGGGTGTGCACTCTGCTGCCTGGGGTCTGCAAGGCTGGGAGTCCCCCTGCACCCGCGCTCCCGTTGCCCCAGAGGTATTTTTTTTTCTTTTTGTTTTTTTGTTTTTTCTTCCCTTCGCCGCTCCGGCAGGCCGGGCGGTTTGCTTCGTGCCCCGCCCCCCCCTTCACTGGTCCAGCCAGCAGGTTTACTTCATACCCGCCCCCCCTTCGTCGCTCCGATGGCCGGCAGGTTTCCCCCCACCCTTTGTTGCTCTGGCCAGCCGGCAGGTTGGTTTCCTGCCCCCCCGCCCTTACTGTTTCCGCTGGCTGGCAGGTTTGTTCCCCCCCGCCCCTTCGCCGCTCCGGCCCCTGCACAGTTTTTTTTTTTCCTTCGCTTGGGGCGGCAAAAAAGCCAGAGCTGGCCCTGACTGCACTTGTCTTTAAGTATGGCCGAATCATTGCTCTGTCTAGTGTGAACAATGCTGCCTCTATCAAGTGTCGCATTTTGACTTTACAGATGAAACCTTGAGATCCCAGCCATCCTTGTTATCAACAGCCGAAAGAGTGCAAAGAATCAGGACGCATCCATGAAGAACCAAAGAGGACATGCTGCATGAAGTCATGCAGCAGTCCCTTACTGAAAATCAAAAAAGTACAGGAGTGGTAGAGACTGAAAGGAGGCTCCATCCGCAAAATACAGATCGCTGGCACCAAAGAACGAAGCGGCTCCTAAGCATTATGGATCGGTGCCCCTCCCCACCCATCCCTCACAGCCCTTGTCCCAAAACTCTTTCCTTTGTGTCCCCATGTCACCACCAACTCACTTCTCCCCACATCTGGTTTCTTATTGCCACCAACTGTCTCCAACACCTGTAGCTTCACCACTCAGCCCTGCTAACGACTCCTCTTACCCCTGCACTCAACCCCATCACCATTCATTTTTGCCAGCATGAAGTGCAGCACTCATTGCATGACACTCCAGAAACGAAGGCTGAATATGATAACAGGACATATGCAAATCTGCGTTTGTACCATTCCGCACCCCTCCCCCTTCCCTCCTCCCACACAGCACAGATATATCATGCCCTTTCTGTTTCCCAAGCAGTTGTGTTTCTTTTCAATAAATTATTTTTTGGCTTTGAAAACATTCTTTATTGCATAAAGAAAAAGATACCATAGCCCAGGAAAGCAACAGGTATGCCAAGTCCGTGCATCATACATAGAAAATACAGATGCCTACTAGCATTGGAACCACTGCACTTCACTCCCGGGCAGGGCATCAAACATTACTGGTGGCTTTCAGCAACAAATTGCTCCCGCAAGGAATCCCTAATCCTTACAGATCCGTGTTGGGCCCCTCTAATAGCTCTGCTCTCTGGCTGTGCAAATTCAGCCTCCAGGTGTTGAACTTCCGGGGTCCATGCCTGAGTGACGCTTTACCCTTCCCTTCACAAATGTGCTGGGGAGTGCAGCATGCAAATATAACCGTGGGGATGCTGTCCAGCTTCCCATACAGACAGCACCAGTGGCCCTTTAAATGGCCAAAAGTACACTCAACAGTCATTCTGCACTGACTCAGCCTGTTGTTGAACCACTCCTTGCTGCTGTCAAAGCTCCCTCTGTAGGATTTCATGAGTCTCAGCATTAAAGGGTAAGCGAGGTCTCCAAGGATCACAATAGGCATTTTGACT
Source organism: Mauremys mutica (assembly GCF_020497125.1). Classification (NCBI taxonomy): domain Eukaryota; kingdom Metazoa; phylum Chordata; order Testudines; family Geoemydidae; genus Mauremys; species Mauremys mutica. The sequence goes on along the minus strand of NC_059073.1, from coordinate 187,193,717 downwards.
TCCCCTACAGTGATCATCTGATCTGGGAAGAAAGTCCCAGCTTGCAGCTTCCTGAACAGGCCTGTGTTCTGAAAGGTGCATCATGCACCTTTCCAGATCAGCCTGCGTTCATGTCCATGAAACTCCTACAGTGATCCACAAGCACCTGGAGAACCATAGATAAATACCCCTTCCAATTTATGTACTCTGAGGCTAGGTGGTTTGAGGCCAGAATTGGAATATGCATCCCATCTATCGCCCCTCTGCAGTTACAAAACTCATTTGTGCAAAGCCAGCCACAATGTGACGCATGTTGCCCTGACTCACGGTTCTTCTGAGCAGGATGTAATTAATGGCCCTGCAAACTTGCATCAACATGATTCCAACAGTTGACTTTCCCGCTCCAAACTGGTTAGCGACCGATCGGTAGCTGTCTGGAGTTGCCAGCTTCTAAACTTCAATAGCCACCCACTTCTCCACCGGCAGGGCAGCTCTCAATCTCGTGTCCTTGCGCTGCAGGGTGGGGGCGAGCTCAGAACACAATCCCATGAAAGTGACTTTCCTCATCCTAAAGTTCTGCAGCCACTGCTTGTCATACCAGACTTGCATGATGATGTGATCCCACCACTCAGTGCTTGTTTCCTGAGCCCCAAAGTGTCATTCCACTGTGAAGAACATGTCCATGAATGCTACAAGCAATCTCGTGTCGTATGCGTTATACAAATCGACATCATAGTCGGAATCTTCACTGTCACTTTGTAGCTTAAGGAGTAACTCGACAGCGATTTGTGACATGCTGGTGAGACCCATCAGCATATTCCTCACAAGTTCAGGATCCATTCCCACAGACCTAAAGGGAAGACAGAGCACGCAGTACAAAAAATGTTGAAAGATGCTGCCAAATGTGGACGGAAGCACAGGGATTGCTGGAATGTGAAGTGATGCATCACAGGGCATTGGGACAGGACCCAGAATGCCCTGCGCCCCCACCCCCTTCCCACAAGCCACAGAACCAGAATGGAATGAGGTGCTCTGTGGGATAGCTGCACTGCTCCCAGTGCTGCTGAAAGTGCTGCAAATGTGGCCACGCCACTGTGCATGCAGCTGACAGTGTGAACACATGGCAGCGCTTTCCCTGCTGTGGTCTCCAAGGGCTGGTTTAATTCAAAGTGCTCTACATCTGCAAGTGTATCCATGCTGTTACCTAACTCCCTGAGGAGAGGACATGCCCCTCGTGTTGGTATCTTCCATTGGCTAGCTTAAGCAGCTTCCCAACTAGCTTATTGGCATATCTGGATTCCATTAAGGCAGCTATCTCTCACCACGCATTGTCTAGGGAGCCTAGATGCCAATCCAGATTTTATGGATTTCACAGGATAGTTAGGTTCCTAAATGTTAGGCATTGCAACGTTGAGTGTTGTAGTACCTAAGTCTCTTTGTGACTCTAGGCCATACAAACTAAGATTTTTCAAAGGTTCAATATTCATCCAAATTATGCAGGTTTTTCACAGGATCTTCAAAAGGCACATTCCTGGCACAAATGCTACTCCACTAGCCAAATTTCATTGTCTCTGCTCCAAAAACATGGAGGCGCTAGAACTTCTCAAGAAAGGGTTGTATTTTTTTTTGAATGGACAAAACAACAAAAGAATGGCCAAACTGGATCAAATCAATATCTTGGTCCATCTAGACCAATATCTTGTCTGCTGACAGGGGCCAGTGCTAGCTGCTTTAGAGGGAATTAACAGAACAGGGCAGTCATAGAGAGATCCATCCCCTGTCTTCCAGTATCAGCTTCTTGTAGTAAATGATTTAGGGAGATCCAGAGCATGGGGGTTGTGTTCCTGACTATCTGGGCTAATAGCTATTGATAGACCCAGCCTCCATGAATTTATCTATAATATTTTTTGAACGTGCTTACATTTTGATCTTAACATCCCCTGGCAATGAGTTCCACAGGTGCACTGTGAGTTTAAGAAGTGCTTCCTTAGGTTTGTTTTAAACTTGGTGTCTATTGATTTCATTGGATGGCCCCTAGCTCTTGTGCTATGTGAAGGGGTAAATAATACTTCCTTATTTAATTTCTCCACACCATTCATGATTTAATAAATCTCTGTTATATCCCTCCTTTGTTGTCTCTAATTCTCTATTCTAAGTTGAACAGTACCAGTCTTTTTAGTCTCTCCCCATACAGAAGCTATTCTATACCCCTAATAATTGTTGTTGATCTTTGTAATTTTTCCAATTCTAATGTATCTTTTGTGAGATAGGATGATAAGAATTCAAGCATTCAAGGTGTGGGTGTACCATTAATTTATATAGTGGCAGCATGATATTTCTATCTATCCCTTTCCTAATGGTACCTAATGTTGTTAGTGTTTTTGATTGCCATTGCACACTGCGAAATATCCACAATGACTCCAAGATCTTTCTTGAGCAGTAAGAGCTAATTTAGAACACATCATTTTGTATATATAGTTAGGAGTTTGTTTTCCAATGTGCATTACTTTGAACTTATCAATATTGAATTTAATCTGCCATTCTGTTGCGCTGTTACCAAGTTTTGAGAGATCCTTTTATATCTCTTTGGAATCAGCTCTGAACTTAAATATCTTGAGTTATTTTGTATCATCTGCAAATTTTGCCACCTTGCTGTTCACCTCCTTTTTCAGTACAGCTCTTTGGGGATCCCACCTCCTTCCAACTATGAAACTCACCATTTATTCATACCCTTTGTTTCCTATCTTTTCCTATCTGATCCATGAAAGCACTTTCCCTCTTATCTAATGACTGCTTACTCTGCTTAACAGCCTTTGGTGTGAGATATTGTCAAAGTCTTTAGGAAAGTACAAGTAAACTATATCAACTGGATCACCCTTTTCCACATATTTGTTAACCCCTTCAAAGAATTCATGCTTCACCAATCTATTAGATTAACCTTCCCAAAAGCAATGTTGACTCTTCTCCAACATATTGTGTTCCTCCATGTGTCTGATAATTCTGTTCTTCGCTATAGTTTCAGCCAATTTGCCTGGTATTGCAGATAGGCTTACTGGCCTGTAATTACCAGGATCACTTCTGGAGCCTTCTTTGAAAATTGGTGTTACTTTAGCTATCCACCAGACATCTGGCACTGCGGTTGATTTAAGTTACAGGGTACTAGTTAGTCCACAGTAGTAGTTCTGCAATGTCAAAATTGAGTTCATTCAGAACTCCTGGGTAAATACCATCTGGTCCTGGTGACTTATTTCTGTTTAATATCTCTTTTACACTTGGACTTGCCAGAGTTTATTCTCCTTTCTATTTTCCTAAATAGAGTTTGCCTCTATCCTCCCCTTTTACTCTGTTGTTTACTGTTTTTTGTACTTTGCTTTTTTATTTTAAATTTGAGGGTATAAATTTAGTTTAAGGCTCTATGATGATATTTTAAAAACATTTCTATCCATCTTACAGGCTTGTAACTGTAAGTCACCCTGGTGATTGTTCCTTTTAATTTCTGTTTAATTAGCTTCCTCATTTTTGTGTAGTTCCCCTTTTGGAAGCTAAATGCTACTGTGGTGGGTTTCTTTGGTATTTTCCCCCTTCAAGTATGTCCCTACTACTGTGGCCTTATCATTCAAGCATGGCATTTCTTTCCATAGAGATTTCATGGAAGAGTTTACAGAATGTTTATTAGGTGTATCTGGCTATCCCATTCCCCTCTCTAAACTCCCTCACAAAACTCCCATTTGCTTGCTCTTCTGATTACTTAGGAGCTGGCTTTTTAGACCCCTGTTGTCCCTGAATTAGCTCCACCCCCTTGTCTAGGGATCCTAAAAGGATTAGGGATCAAAGGATGGCAAACTATATCCTCCTTAGGAAGTTCTCAGTCTTCCCTAACAGGTCACTAGGCTCAGAACACAGCCCCCTCGACAGACCACATAATAAATTTCCATCAAGCTGGTATGTGGCAAGCAAGTAAGCACACAAACAAACAGACCACAAACTCACCCCCAAGGGTCATAACATGCCAAGGCTCCTCCTTCACCTGGAGAGCTCCCTCACAGAAAACTCTCCTCTTTGCTATTTTACCCTATGTCATTCTCAGAAATAACAACCATTTTAGCTGATACTTGCCAAAAATACTCAGCCTGAGGCAGATATCCAGCAAGGAAAATTGCATCCCAAATGGTTAAAGTTTGGCAAAATTATTATCAACTGAAAACTTTGAAGTACATATAGCACTATCAGCTCTGCCTATAATTATTATTACAAAGACTCTCTTCATATTCCCCACTTCCAATTTAGATGTGTGACACTAATGTGCAATTCCCTTTTTCCAATAAATAAATAAAAGAAAAAAGACAAAGAAAAAGATTTTAAAAAAAATTAAATTCAAAGAGCCATTTCCACTACTTTATTTTTCTTTTAAAAAATATTTAATTTAGATAGCTGGGGAAGCAGTTTTGATTCATTTACAGTTCAAGATCATTCAAAACAAATAGTATCAAACATTTCATTTAGATGTAATAGCACAATGTGAAAAAAAAAAAAGTTTGAGGTTAAATGAACAATCCAAAAATGAATCTTAAAGCAATGCAATTAAACTAGTATTGTATAGGCAATTACAGATGGTATTTATATGAAGACATTTAACTTATAGAAGTGATTTTTAGTTTAAACCATTGATATTTATGTTCAATTAACAGATTAGTTAAATATAGATTAGTTATTAAAAATAACTGACATTAGGAAAAAAAATTAAGTAAAATCAATGTTAAAATGTTAAACATTTGTTTACCAGTTTGTTGTTCCTATGGTTATCTTATTACACACAAACATTTTAGACTAATATTAATCTATGGAAAACAGGAATATAATTGAATATTTCAGTATTTACTGAGTACATTTTAAAATTAGTATGTGGGAGCTACTATACATGTTTCTATTCTAGCCCTTATACTACACATGCTAAGTACAATTCATGAGTTACGTATATCTCTGTGATATATTATGCTGCAGTTTCCATGGTGTGAAGCCCCCAAGAGTCCTGACCAGAGCTCTGGTCATTTACTAAGACCACTCACTGAGGGCAAGCTATTTAGGCCCAGAACATGAACTGTGTCATTTTAAACAAAATGAGCTGCCACTAGGTTAAAAGTTCATCCAGAAAGAACTCAGCATTAAACTATTATGTTAACACTTCTGGAACTCGAAAGGGTTATCCTATTAGATTCAAATATATTGGCAAACCTAGTATGTTAGATTTCAGCTCTAAAATCTAACTGTTGCCCTGGCAAATTTACCCCCTTTCTGTCTGAGCTCACAAGCTTGTCTCTTTCACCAACAGAATTGGTCCAATAAAAGATATTACCTCACCCACCTTGTCTTTGTCATATTTTGGGACTGACACAGCTATTGCCCTGCATATTACCAGTAGATGGCATTTAATTTTATTACAAGTTGCTCTATCATCTCAACCCATGCTATCTGCAGGACTTGCATATCTTTTTTACAGGGGTACAGCATCTGAGGAGGATGTTCCCTCAGACTAAATGCTAATGTAAACCTAGAATGAAACAGTGCATTCTCCTGAATTGAGTGGGGTCAAGTATTTATTACCAGGGACAAAAAAAGTCAACCTGTTGTTGTTGAAAGATTATATCACTTGAAAGTCATGGAAACTTTGTACCTAGTAGGATTGGATCATACAATTCCATAACTACTTCTCCCCCTTGTATTACCACTGACAGAAGCTCTCTTTCTTGAGGACATTTCTAGAATGCTACCAAATAAATCTTGTGCACTGACAGAATAACCTACGCTCATCCATTCATTGAGAGCATCGAACACAGGGTCCAAGTGGAAGATCTGCCTTGCTGAAAGAATTGTTCAAAAAAATAAAAAGCAATGCTTCATTTTAGAACTCATCCCTTATCCACCTCTCTTATTTTATAGACTTTTCTTGAAGGGCAAACCACTTTCTTGACAGTCCCTCTAATGATATTAAGTAACTGTTGAGAAAGAGTAAATTTTAGGTGGTAACTCAAAGTCTGATCCTGTTTCTTTTTTAAGAAAAACAGGACACACACCCACACACAAAAAGGAGAAGAGAGAAGAAAAGTAGAAGTTAGGGAAAAGCATAATTGGAGTAAAATACAAACATGGTTTTACAAAAGAAGATCGTGCAAGACCAACCTGATCTCCTTCTTTGAGAAAGTAACTTACTTTTGGACAAAGGAAATGCAATAGATCTAATCTACCTGGACTTCAGGAAGGCATTTGATACAGTTCCTCATGGGAAATTATTAATTAAATTGGAGAAGATTGGGATTAATATGAGAAATGAAAGGAGGATAAGGAACTGGTTAAAGGGGACACCACAACAGGTCATGCTGAAAGGTGAACCGTGAGGCTGGAGGGAAGTTACCAGTGGAGTCCCTCAGAGATCAGTTTTGAGACCAATGTTATTTAACATTTTTAGTAATGACCTTGGCAAAAAAATGGGAGTTAATAAAATTTGCAGATGACACACACAAAGAAGATATGTAATGACCTTGAAAAGTGGAGTAACAGAAATGGGATGAAATTTTATATTGGAAAGTCATGCATTTAGGGAACAACAAGAATTTTTGCCATAAGCTGGGGACATATCAGTTGGAAGCAACAGAGAGGAGAATGACCTGGGTGTACTAGTTGATCACAGGATGATATAGAGCCACCAATGTGATGCGGCCATGAAAAAGGCAAATCATAGAACATCAGGGTTGGAAGGGACCTCAGGAGGTCATGTAGTCCAACCCCCTGCTCACAGCAGGGCCAATCCCCAGACAGATTTTTGCCCCCAATCCCTAAATGCCCCCCTCAATGATTGAACTCACAACTGTGGGTTTAGCAGGCCAATGCTCAAACGACTGAGCTATCTCTCCCCCAAATGTAGCTCTAGGATGCAGATGAGGTATTTCCAGTAGAGACGGGAAATTGTTAGCACCATTACACAAGGCACTGGTGAGACCTCATCTAGATTACTGTGTACAGTTCTGGTATCCCATATTTAAGAAAAATGAATTCAAACTGGAACAGGTGCAGAGAACAGTTACTAGGATGATCAGAGGAATGTACAAAGTACCTTATGAGATGAGACTCAAAGAGCTTGGCTTGTTTAGCCTAATCAAACAAAGACTGAGTGGAGGTATGATTGCTCTCTATAAATACATCAGAGGGATAAATACCAGGGTGGGGGAGGAGTTATTTAAGTGAAGCACCCATAGTGACACAAGAACAAATTGATAGAAATTGACCATCAATAAGTTTAGTCTTGAAATTAGAGGAACGTTTTTAACAATCAGAGGCGTGGCATTCTGGAATAGCCTTCAAAAGGGAGCAGTGGGGGGAAAAACCTAACTGGCTTCAAGACTGTTTAGGGAGGGGATGGTACGATGAGATTGCCTAAAATGTCATGTAGCCGATCTGTGACTGCAAAAATCCACAATGGCTAGAGATGGGGAGGGCTCTGAGTTACTAAAGATAATTATTTCCCAGATGTCTGGCTGCTGGTCTTGCCAACATGCTCAAGGTCTAACTGATCACCATATTTGGGGTCAGGAAAATTTTTTCCCATGGGTCAGATTGGCAGAGACTGTGGTGGGGCATTTCACCTTCCTCTGCAGCATGGGCACAGGTCACTTGCACGTTTAAACTAATAAAATGGTGGATATTCTGTAACTTGAAGTTTTTACATCATGATTTGAGGACTTCATTAACTCAGCCAGAGCTTATGGGTCTATTACAGGAGAGGGTGGGAGGTTCTGTGACCTGCAACATGCAGAAAGTCAGAGTAGATGATCATGATGGTCCCTTCAAAGTCTATGAGTCTTCTTCCACTGACACTTTAAATTTAATTACTGGAATCTATCCATTCAGACTAAGCAGTACACATTCATATTAATCCATGCAACTCCATGATGTTGCAAATGTCTACCAAAGTCAGATTGTTAAGGAACCATTTTTAGCATTTCACTGTTTCACAGCAAAGAGTTACAAGGTTAGATTTGTCCTGGCTGGCTAAGCTGGACACAAATGAGACAGAAAGAAAAAGATATTGGACAAGAGACAGGGCATAGTAATAGGTACCTTAGGTTCCCATTTCAGGAACCACTTACTCTTCGTATCCACAATTTGAATTTATGTTTGTTAAATTAAATTTTAGATTTTTTTTTTTTTTTTTTTTTTTTTAAAGCCAGGGCCTTGTTTCTTCCCAAATGTGAATAAGGAAGTGCTCCATCTCAACATTTATTTCAATTTTTACAGGATCCACCTATATATCTTTGTGCTGTAGTTATTTTAAGTAGAATATTTATAAATAAAATGCAAAACTCATGCATCACACAACATTAACTCAACCACTACCCCACAAACGGAACTAATCAAAATATTAACACTAATTATAATTCTATCCAACTACTATCAGCTTTCAACCAGCCATTCACTTTACCTCTTGACCTAAAGCCTCAGAGAGGAAAAAATGGAATAGACAACCAGTAAGGTTTCCCATAAAATGAGACATTTTTCAAGGCCTTTTTTAAAAACTGTTTCAGAACTTTTTTGAAAAATGCAGAAATGCATCTGTCTACATGTTTGTACCTCTGTCAGTTCTAAATAAAGGATAAATCTGAAAAAAAAATCATGTTTCTATATTCTACAATTTATGAAATTTTAAATGTTTCTCACTTGTGGGTCTCTTTTTGCTTACATTTTTTTTGTCTTGAAATCCATACACTTCTGTGCTTTCACATCAATAATTGTGTACCAGAATTTGAAGACTGCCAAAGGATTAATGTTAGATGAACTTGAAACTGTGTTATCTGCTGTTCTGAAGAATGATCATCATCATTCAGAAAAGCCAAACAGGAGCAACAATCAGTCTATTTCAGGGGCAAAATCCAGTCCCCATTGAAGTCAATCACAAAACTCCAGTTGGATCAATTTTTCACTATGTGAAAGGACTAAAGTCTTCAAGCATTCAGGCATGAATTTAACTTAGGTGATTGTCAGATGGGGTCTTTACCTGAGAAAAGTTACTTCCATTCATAAGTGCAGGACTGTGATCTGAGTAAGCAACCTATTCAATTAGCATTAGAGACTGATGTCAGTCAATGACCAGTTTAAATGTAAGGCACATGAAAAAAAAATTTCCAACCCCGCCCATCAGAAAATACTGTTTCCTCAAAATTGACCTCTTCCTATAATTGTTCAATATTCTTAAGTGACTTTTCCAAACAAACTAAGATATTTATTTTTTAGTGTTGATTAAAACCAAAACATTTTGTTTTAACACTTCAAGTAAAAATGCCATTAACTTGAAATGCCAATTCAAAATGAAAATTTGTATTTCAAATTGACCTTTTAAAACTCAACATTTTGATTCTAACTGACATTTTGTTTGAATTGGAAAAGTCAAAATGAAACATTTAGACATATCCAAATGAAAATATTTTGGAACTCATTGTTCTGGAAAAAATGATATTTTTACTTTTCATCCATCATTTCGGATGAAAACAAAGGTTGAAATATAATAATTTCCCATAAAATGTAAATTCTATTTTCTACACAGGTCTATTTAAATCTATTCAGAACAAGTTCTAATTTACAAATGAGACATGGCCTAACTGAATTATTAACTACCGTTCAAGCTCACATGCAACCACCAATATATATATATTATATATATATATATATATATATATAAAATTACACACACTCACTATAGCTCAATAAATGCCTCCACTGTCAACGTAATAATCACGCACACATATATCAGAACAACTCAACTGAGTGAAGTGCAGGATCAGTCCCAAAAACTTGGTAGTTTCTCAACCACTAATTAGCTAATTATCATATGCTTGTTGCCATACAAGTATCTAATATATAAAGCAGTTTCAACACAGCTGTAAACATAAAGATTTCAGGAATACAGTACAAAAAAAAATCAGACAAATCCTCAGCTGAACAACTGATATTACCTTCTGTCATTTTTTTTCCATTCATTCAGACCACAACAATTAAGCATCGCACTGTAAACCAATATATGCTAACACATATACAATCATATTAATAATGTCTGCATTATGTATAAGTATACATTAAGCAAAAATAGAATTAAGCACCAATATTATAGTAGTTAGATAGCATAAGTGAACAGGATTATAGTGAAGGTATAGGGCAGTTTAGGCTAAGTATCCCATATAACCTTGCATTAGCTCAGGTAAGCTTTGGCTTAAGTAGATAGTTGTCGGGACCAGGTCACAAGATTATTTTACCATTGCTTGAAGTAGGGCATTCTTACAAACGCGTACTGGAATGTCCCCAAGGAAGAGGACAAAACATATGATTGTTCTACACTGGTACCAACTTAAGGAGATGCCTTCCTAACCTTTGGTACCTGGAATGCATGTGTTCAGAACAAAGAGATAAAGGATACACATGGTACCAGAAATACAAGGTAGAAAGATGATTGGTTAAATCTTGTTTCAGATGATATATGAAGTACCCTTTACATGTATACAGGTAGGGTATACAAAGATGACTTGAGGGGAGCACATCTTTTGCATAAGGTGAATGTAACAAAGCTGCATGAGATGCCTTCCTGGAGACTAGTATCATATGGAACCTTTTTCCTGTACTATATTATTATTACTGTCTTACAGCAATAAACTTGACTGGCATTTCTTATTTGGTCTCTCGGGTCTATTTCATAGCAAATCAAAGTGTGGTCTAACAATTTACTATACTAGCTAACAACAACATATCAAGAAAAAGTGGATTTAATCATCAATAATCATATAGTTTAGCAGGGGAATAACAGAGATATGACCACACTTTACTAATTTGTCTTTTTGTCTGTGATTGTCCAGCTCCTAACACAAGGTGTCTGATCTATGATTGGAGCTCCTTGCTGCTACAGGAGAGGCTTTGTGACCACATTTGCCTCTGTTCTGGGCAAAAGACTGTTATATACTTGAAACCACAGAAACACTCTTGTGTGGGAATTTTGAAGGACTGCCCACCTGCCAGAGTCATTGCTGGAATTGGGCAGCTTATTACCATGCACACAGATTCTTTTATTGTTTCTAATATATTTTGTCTGCAATGTTTTTACCTCAAGAATAAACTGTTCTTGCTTAGAAAGAGCCACGTGGTAACTTATACCTGTGGCAATTACACTGTGTGCCACTTGTGAAGAAAAGGCAAATGAAACTTCCTTAGGCAGATTGTCTTTTGCTGGAGATAGCACAGTACAGTCAGGGGACTGTTCAGTCTAGGAATACCCTGGTCTGAAGAGACAGACCTGTATCTCAATCCAAGAAAGACAAGGCTGGGGAGCCAGAAGCCTAGAATAGGTAACCTTAAAAATGTTAAAAAAATTCATTAAAAAAAAATAATTTTTTTGTACAGCTGTAAATGTTGTATTCTAGTAACCTGATCCCAGAAAGACTTACACATGTGCTGAACTTCATGCACCATAATAGTCCTATTGATTTCATTGGGACTTCTAACCAAGTATAAAACTAAGAATGTGCTTAAGTCTTTGCCAGTTCAAGATCTAGGATCACTATGGTCCTTCAGCAAAACCCAGTTGTTTTCATAAACTAGTGGTTTTCTACTTAAACTTATCTAATTCAAATTATCATAAATTGAATCAAGACCCAAAAACCTGTACTGTTGACAAAGCTTTCCAAGTATAAACCCTGATATACTCTTGAAAGGGATCTCAACAAAGAGATGATAATTTTCCAACTGACCTATAAGCAATTAATGAGGCTTTGGCTAAGGGAGTGTGACAGGGAAGGATAAAGAATTCCTCTTCTCATAGAATCATAGAACTGGAAGGGACCTTGAGAGGTCATCTAGTCCAGTCCCATGCACTTGTGGCAGGACTAATTATCTAGACTATCCCTAACAGGTGTTTGTCTAACCTGCTCTTAAAAATCTCCAATGATGGAGATTCCACAACCTCCCTGTGCAATTTATTCCAGTGCTTAATCACCCTGACAGTTAGGAAGTTTTTCCTAATGTCCAACCTAAACCTCCCTTGCTGCAATTTAAGCCCATTGCTTCTTGTCCTATCCTCAGAGGTTAAGAAAAACACTTTTTCTTCCTCCTCGTTGTAACAACCTTTTACATACTTGAAAACTGTTATGTCCCCTCTCAGTCTTCTCTTTTCCATACTAAACAAACCTAATTTTTTCCAACCTTCCTTCATAGGTCATGTTTTCTAGACCTTTAATCATTTTTGTTGCTCTTCTCTGGACTCTCTCCAATTTGTCCACATCCTTCCTGAAATGTGGAACCCAGAACTGGACACAATAATCCAGTTGAGGCCTAATTGGAGCGGAAGAATTAATTCTTGTGTCTTGCTTACAACAGTACAGCTAATACATCCCAGAAGTATGTTTGCTTTTTTTGCAACAATGCTACACTGTTGACTCATATTTAGCTTGTGCTCCACTATGACCCACAGATCCCTTTCCCGCAATATTCCTTCCTAGGCAGTCATTTCCCATTTTGTATGTGTGCAACTGATTGTTCCTTCCTAAATGGAGTACTTTGCATTTGTCCTTACTGAATTTCATCCTATTTACTTCAGACCATTTCTCTAGTTTGTCCAGATCATTTTGAATTTTAATCCTATCCTCCAAAGCACTTGCAACCCCTCCCAGCTTGGTATAATCCACAAACTTTATAAGTGTATTCTCTATGCCATTATCTAAATCAATGATGAAGATATTGAATAGAACTGGACTCAGAACTGATCCCTGAGGGATCCCATTCATTATGCCCTTACAGCATGACTGTGAACCACTGATAACTACTCTCTGGGAATTGTTTCCCAACAAGTTTTGCGCCCACATTATTGTAGCATGCATTTCCCTAGTTTGTTTATGAAAAGGTCATGTGAGACAGTATCAAAAGTTTTACTAAAGTCAATATATACTATGTTTACTTTCCCCCATCCACAAGGCTTGTTACCCTGTCAAAGAAAGCTATCATGTTGGTTTGACATGATTTATTTTTGACAAATCTATACTGATTGTTACTTATCACCTTATTATCTTTTAGATGTTTGCAATCTGATTGCTTAATTATTTGCTCCATTATCTTTCCGGGTACAGAAGTTAAGGTGACTGGTCTGTAATTCCCTGGGTTGTCTTTATATCACTTTTTAGAGATGGACACTATAGCTGCCCTTTTCCAGTTTTCTGGAAACTCTCCCGTCTTCCATGACTTCTCAAAGATAATCGCTAATGGCTCAGATATCTCCTCAATCAGCTCCTTGAGTATTCTAGGATGCACTTCACCAAGCTCTGGTGACTTGAAGAAATCTAATTTGTTCAAGTAATTTTTAACTTGTTCTTTCCCTATTTTAGCCTCTTCTGATCCTACCTCATTTTTACCAGCATTCATTATGGTAGACGTCCACTCACCACCAAAATTCTTAGTGAAAACCAAAATAAAGAAGTCATTAAGCACATCTGCCATTTCCACATTTTCTGTTATTATTTCTCCCCACTCATTGGGTCTACCCTTGGTCTTCCTCTTGCTTCTAATGTATTTGTAGAATGTTTCCTTGTTACCCTTTATGTCTCTGGCTAGTTTGATCTTGTTTTGTGCCTTGGCCTTTCTAATTTTGTCCCTACATACTTGTGTTATTTATTTATTTTTATCCTTTGTAATTTTACTTAGCTTCCGCTTTTTGTAGGGCTCTTCTTTGATTTTTAGATCATTGAAGACCTCCTGGTTAAACCAAGGTCGTCTCTTGACATACTTCCTATCTTTTCTGCACAGTGGGATAGTTTGCTTTTGTGTCCTTAATAACGTCTCTTTGAAAAACTACCATCTTCTATTGTTTTTCCCTTTAGACTTGCTTCCCATGGGATCTTACCTACCAATTCCCCGAGTTTTCTAAAGTCTGCCTTCTTGAAATCCACTGTCTTTATTTTGCTCTTCTCCCTCCTACCATTCCTTAGACTCATTAACTCTATCATTTCATGATCACTTTCACCCAAGCTGCCTTCCACTATCAGATTCTCAACCAGTTCCTCCCTCTTTGTCAAAATCAAATCAAGAACAGCCTCTCCTGGGTAGCTGTCTCCACCTTTTGAAATAAAAAATTGTCTCCAATACATTCCAAGAACTTATTGGATAATCTGTGCCATCCTGTGCTATTTTCACCAACAGATATCTGGGGTAGTTGAAGTCCCCCCCCCCCCCACCAAGTCCTGTGCTTTGGATGATTTTGTTAGCTATTTAAAAAAAGCCTCATCCACCTCTTCTTCCTGGTTAGGTGGTCTGTAGAAGACCCCTACCATGAAATCATCCTTGTTTTTACCCTTTTTATCTTTACCCAGAGACTTTCAACAAGTCTGTCTCCTATTTCCATCTCAGTCTCAGTCCAAGTGTATACATTTTAAATATATAAGGCAACATCTCCTTTTTTTCCTCTGCTAGTCCTTCCTGCATGAACTATATCCTTCTATAACAATATTCCAGTCATGTGTATTATCCCACCAGGTCTCTGGGATGCCAACTATGTCATAGTTGTGTTTATTTACTAGCATTTTGAGTTGGTGTCTGGGCACTCAGTGTACAAGGGAGTAGACTGGAGTAGACAGCTGTAAGGAGTGAGGAGGAGAGGGAATAGAGAATGAGAACTAATTTTAAATCAAGGAAGATAATTATGAATTAAGATCAAAGTCCACTTTGATGTTATATATCTTAAGTCTACATGTAAAATTCACTAAGATGCCTAAATACCTTTGAGGCTCTGAACCTAACACCTATTGATTTCAATAGGAGTAAGGAGCCTAATAACTTTGGTAATATTATCACTTGGGCCCAGATCCCCAGAGAAGGATTTGATATCAGGAATGAAACAGTGATTGGAAGGCAGGGAGGTCACTGAGTCTTCGCACTGAAACAGAGGGGTCCATGGCTTTAAAAAGCTTGAGAAGCCCCGGGAAAACATATGCCTTATGGATCAGGACAAGAATATTCAGCAAATGTGTTTAAAAAAAAAAAAACCCTCCGGTTTTGAGACTACCACAATGCTGAGAGAGCAAGAAATATAAAACTAAATATCTGAGACTCATTAGACTCATATGCCATTAAAACAAATGGGTCTCATATATGACATGAGAGAGACTTACAGAGCTGGTAGGAGAATAGCAGACATCACCCTTTTTTCATTATTATTTTTTGGCCATAGTTATTTCCTAAGGAAGCAAGAAGGCACTATTTGCCTACCTGTTGGGAGTGGCTTGAAAACCAGCTTGAATCCTTGAGACACTGAGATTTCTGGGAGCACAGGTGTCTTGTAAAGCCAATTTTTCAGTATAAATGTAAGGCAAGTATAATGTACCATAGAAGGAAAAGATTTGAAGTGGCCAAAATTAAGATGGAAACTCAACAAGCCATAGCATCTAGAGGCTTACAAAGATGGAGGATACTTTGGCATTCACTCTGCTTCTTTGTGCCTCTCTGAACCACAGTTTAGGTCAGGGAGGAGGTATCTCATCACTTACACTCTACTTTTGACCTGTCTCCCTTTGCCCAAGCCTGCATTTCACCACATCTCCCTGATATTTCTTGCCAGATGTTTCACCATCAACTTAAACTTATTATGGGAAAAAACTAAACTAATCTTTCCTCTGAAATGGTCTCCATTTTCCTCATTCTCTGTCACTGCTGACACCACCACTATCTTTCCTCTTAGTCCAGTAACCTAAGATTCATCTTCAACTTCTTTTTCTCTACTACCTCACACAGCCATGCTGTTTCCGTATCTTGCCTCTTCTCCCTCTAGGACATTTCTAAGATTTGATCTTCTCTTCCTGCCCAGCCAATCAGAATTCTCAGGAATGAAGAGGAGGTGATTACGGCCCTAATCACCTCATCTTCATTATTGCTGCTTCCTTCTCTTCCCCTCCCTAATACTTATATCACACCAGTCTCCTATATTCAAATAGTTAAACTGAGTGATAGGTTGAGCAAAGGACAGAAGGGTATTTTGGGAAATCCCATGCCAATACTGTCAATCAAAATGTTCAAAATTCATGAGTCAAAATCATGTATTTTTTAAATATCTATTTTGGATTCCCTTTGTTTACTTTTTTAATCCTTTAGGGTACACTGGGGTCATATTTTCATACTTCTCTCTACAACTCTAAGAGCTAGAAAATTACTTTAAAAAAGCTGAAGCAGATTGTCATATTTACAGAGGCTGAAGCTTGAAATAAAACAACAATTATCATGAGACACGTGAGAAAAAAATTATAAGAATTACTTATGATACTGCCATCCTTTTTTTTTTTTTACAATTACAATACTAAAAAAATGCAAAAAGGTATATTAAAAAATGTGACCAAAATTTTCAAAAGTGATGCGTGATTTGGGGTATCTATCTTGAGATACCTTTACAGAGGCCTCACTTTCAGAGAGACACAAAGATTCAAAATCACTAGTTACTTGAAAAATCTTGGCCTGTATATATTTGATTACATCCCTTTCTGCTACCCTCCATACATTGCTTGGCATCTTAATCCCTGCCTCAAAGAATTTTCAATCTATTTGCCTCTATATACAGCACTCAGCACATTAAGGTTGTTGATTGTTACTATTATATATTTATATTAAAGTATTAAGTATGGTGAACAGTAGGTCCCCAAAGTCCTGTCACATGGTTGAAAATAACTTCTCCACTATCACAAGGCAACACTAATATCTTAAGTGTGGTGTCCAAAGGTACATTGAGATGCTCTACAGGAGATGCACAGCGAGAGAGAGAGAGAGAGAGACGGACAAGTGCTAGAGAAATTGAAAAATCACACAACCGCACCACGTTTCAACAGTGAACCAGATGTCTTACTTAAGCACATTTAACTGTTATGCTAAAAGAGAAAAAAAATCACTGCATACAGTTCAAATCTAGTGGTGATTAACTTACTTGCTTTTTTCCTTTCAATGTGGTAAACAGAATGACACATCCAGGTAATATATGTTGCTGCCACCAAGCTGGGTTATAGCCAGAAAACATTAAGCCAGAACATATTTTTGTATTTTGCTTTCATTTAGAATTTGCCCTCGTGTTTCCTTGGCAATATTACATTTTAAACAAAATGAATAGCTACGATTAAGGAAGAAATGGTTTCTGTTTAATTTAGTTTTAAATCTGATTAGTCTTTTCTTCTATTACATAAACTTTGCTCAGTCAAAATTTGCAAGAATATTTACTGTATGTTTCCCAACTAAGGTAGTTTTTCTTTCTGCATAGTTATATTACTGTTAAAAAATTGTGCATGAAGAAAGCATAGACACACAAGTATGTATGGTTGGAACTGTAAACAAAAAGCTCCTATTTGGCAGAGTGTATATATCTGATATATTCCAACCTCTACTAATATGATCATATGCTGCAGTCTTTACACAGTTACTCTGTGATAATGTGAAATACTGAGCAAAATCCTACAACAGCACTGGACATTGAGACAGCACTATATTCTGTATAGTAATATGTATACATATGTGTGCATTTATTTAGCTTAGTTGGAAATAGGGATGTACCTGAACCTCAAATTGTTAATCAAGATCCCAGTTAGAACTTTGCCCTAATTTCACTTCCATTTAGATCCAGGGTTCTGAATCAGACCATTACAGGTATAAGTTACAGACAGAAACTTTGAATCCAGACCCAAATGTAAATTCTTTCAAATATTGAAGATGGTATCCATGATAAGCAGGAAAATATCTGTGTTAAGCTGCATATACTGTACGTAGACTAGTAAACCTATTTTAGAAAACATTAGACAATAGTTCTTCCAAATTGCTGCTGATTATTACCACTTATGAAGTATCCCATCTGAATATTGTTAATTTCACAGAGAGTGGATTTAAAATTTTGAAAACAAAGACAATTATAGCCTATTAGTGGGATGTCTGGTAGCACCTGTTACAGTTAAAGCTGAAACTCAGTTGCCATTATAACACCCTCTTTTTATATGCTAATAACGCTCTTAAAAGTTCATCTTTAGGCAGAAATTTTCCATGCATTGTCAAAATCTTTTCACAAAGATTTGAGTTATGGAAGAGTGGAAGAAAAAAATCATAAAAACTTCTGAGCAGCCTCTTCTGAACAGAACTCTAGTAACAATGATTGACATCTGATATTTAAAACTGCCCAAAGACAAAACCCTCAGCAAGCTTGATTTTTGGTGGAAGTTTTATATATAAGTGTGAGAATATGCCATCTCATAAATAATATAAAAGGGAAAACAAGGATAGACTCTAAAGAGAATTTAATACTTACTATCTAAAATACAAGGAGCTACAGCAACCCGATGCTGCCAAATTGAAGTGCTTAGTCAGCTGAAAGGCACACTGGGAGGGGGAAAAAACTTTCTATAAAAGCACAACTCTGCAGCTCTGGCGAGTTTATAGGAACCAGGTGGTTATGATGAATGGTGTTTTTATAATATATATGACTGACAATAATTGTTTTTGAGCATGCTCAATGAGTTTTTTTTGTGAGGCATTAGAAGAATCTAGTGAAATTCTTATCCATTTTGTGATGTTACTGCTCATGTTCTCTCTTATCTGATCAGGGACATGGGGCTGCTGGTCTTAGGCTGCTATTAGGATAATTTACATGAAAGAAGTTTCAAGTGTGTAATTGAAAGACACATAATAAACTTCTCAAATTGATTTAATATTAGTGACAGAAGGAAAATTCAGTTCAAAGAGGCATCAAACTCATAAATCCTTCTCTTCTAAGGGCTGTCTACAACTTCTGCTACCATTTTACAATGCTCTGCTAATTCTATAGTTTCATTTCATAATAAAGAAACTAATCATCAGCTGGGCAAATCAGTGCCACTCCACTGAAGTCAATGGAGCTATGCTGCTTTACATTAATTTAGATCCTGTCCCAAAGCTTCTACCATATTCTGTTGTGAATACATAGCCAACACGATGTAATGCAGCAGAATCCCCACCCAATTAGCAGCAGGAAAGAAATAAAGTTACCCATCCCCATCAAATTCATCTAAATTAGGTGTATATTTCAAAACCATATCCCTTATTCTTCATACTGATCCACATAGCCTGCTCTTGTGCACACCTGAAGATCCAGTGAAGCTAATGGTGCTCTAGGCAGATGCCGCAATCTGCCTCTTCAGGCTAGCATGAGGCACTAGTACCCTAATTAGGCCTATTTACATGCTAACATTATTAAATACATGCCTTTTTTCTTCTTTCCTTACAACAGAAACCAAGGAAAGCAAGTGTAAACAAATGACATGTATGCAACATTAGAATTGCACAGTAACACTCACAAAAAATCAGGAAACTCTGAAGTTTAAGGTTCCTGCTGCAATGTTAGTTCAGCAGCATTGCACATATCAGGAGCCACTTTACTCATTAAATGTGTAGCTTTATATATTATTATTTAAGCCATAAAACATATGGTATGAAATATGGAGGCTGTCATCATTGCTAGTGGAGCCTTAACTTTTACATTCCTGATTCTTTGAGCCTGATTCTCATTTACATTTAGTGTAAATGAGAACCTGTTCCTTTGTGGTTTTAACTATCTAACTTAAGGATATTTTAATGAAGAATTGGAGGGGAGGAGTTTTGTTGTAGGAGTAGAGGGGAGAAAGGGTTCAGTAGGGTTGGATTTAGTCTACTAATTCAATTATGATCAGATTTCCCATAGAATAATATTGGAAACATTATTCAGACATGATATTTGGCTGCAGGAAAGAGGAGTTTTAATTATCTCACTGTCATGTACAGTAATAGTGCATAATTTACAAACCTGAGTCACAGCCATATTTTTTATTCAGTTATAATATATATGTTCCCAACACTTGAGTTAGTAGAGTTCAGATAGTAAGGTGTTGCAGGACTCAGGGCTAAATTACCATTTTTGCTCTAGCCCCTCATCATCTGCTGTCATCACACAGCCATCATCAATACTGCTGTCAGAACTGACACCAGAATCTGCAGCAACAGTCGCGGGAGTATGGGACAGAGCCAACTGTAGAGGACGGTCTACGTGTTCACCTTTATAAATGTCAGAACTTGCCTACTTTTAGTATTAAGACTTGCTTGACAGTTCTGGCACCATCAGCGATGGATCCAGCCATTTTAAAAGCAGGGAGAAGCTTAAATTCCTAGCTGCCCTTAAAGTTGAGCCAGACTTGATAATGTGTTTCTAGAGTTTACTCATCAAGATGAATATTCCCATATACCCTGTACTCTACTATTATCCAAACTAGCTTCTACCAAACAAGACACTCAAAATATTTTTGTTGTTGTGGGATGGTTATTGGGACCAGAGTTGTGAGTTCAATCTTTGAGGGAGCCACTTAGGGATCTAGGGGAAAAAATCAGTACTTGGTCCTGCTAGTGAAGGCAGGGGGCTGGACTTGATGACCTTTTGAGGTCCCTTCCAGTTCTAGGAGATAGGTATATCTCCAATTATTATTTATTATTCGACTGACAACCTTAATTCAAAATCTGGCAGCTCTAAATTCCAATATTCAGAAAGAGAAAGAAATGGTGGAGTTAGATGTATAAAAGTGGAGAGTTAGGCTTCAGGAACTGGGATCCTAATTCCTCCTTCAATTATACATGTATAAATCAGAAACAACTTCAGCAATAGCGTTAGGTATATCTCCAATTATTTATCTATCTCTGAGAACCAGAAGGGACCTTGAAAGATCATTGAGTCCACCCCCCTGCCTTCACTAGCAGGACCAAGTACTGATTTTTGACCCAGATTCCTAAGTGGCCCCCTCAAGGATTGAATTCACAACCCTGGGTTTAGCAGGCCAATGCTCAAACCACTGAGCTATCCCTCCCCACCACATACATGAGTGTACAAATATGTGAGAGGAGAACCAGCCCCAGGATATACTGTATTTTTTATTTTATTATTAATATAAGGTGATAATCACCCTAGTACAGAAGGCCTATGCAATGTTCTGTGCAAAGCCTTGTTAGTAGATAGGCTTGTTTGTCAGCCTGAGATAGAATTTTGGGTCTGACTTTTTGATACTCTTACATCTTCTACTAATATATGTGAACAGATGACAAAGACACCGTGTGTGTTGCGTCTGCCTGGCTAGAGGGGTTTGTTAGTATAATGGGAAGAGATAAGGGATAGAGCAGTTAGAGTTGGGGCATGGTGGGAGTATAATATATGACTATACACTGAAAGGTTGCCTCAACTCCTATCTCAAGGCAAGGTCAAGCAACATGTCAGGCGGGGTGGGGCGGGAGGGCGGGTTGGGAGGAAGGGATAAAACACTAAAAGGCCAAATAAATGGCTGTCCCTGACCATAGCACAACCTCACTCCTCACCCCTCCCATGGGATACAAAAGAGGTGGGACGAAAACCCCCAAACAACCCCCCAAAATGGAACATTACCATAAATTGTAAGGGGTGGGATGGTGGGCGTGCAGTGCAGATATATTTGGGTCTGATAAGAAGGCGGAAGTGGGAATGGGGACACAAGCAAGGATCTGCAGCATCAGAGCTGGGAATGGGGACACAGGGTAAACGCTCTGTGGCATCAGAGCTGGGAATGGAACACTGGGAAACAGACTCTGCCGGCATGTAGAACTATGGATATGCTTGATTGGAACTAACCCCAATAAACTTTGCATTGCCTGTACTTTGGATTTCTGATCTGTTTTCTGTTTGCGTGACAAGAACCAGGGGAGAGGGTGAAGGGAAAGCTTTCTAACAAGCCTCGCTTAGTCCTTTAACACAGAAGTACTTAGGACCATATTTTGTCCCTCTGCATTTCGGTGAATTTCACTTATACCCTTCATATTTTGAGTATTACCACTGTTGAGATTCAAATGAGGACCCTCAGAGTCCCTAGGCAGCATCTCTATGGGTATGTCTACACTACCAGATTAGTTCGATTTAATTTAATTCGAATTTGTGGAATCGACCTTACAACGTCGAATTTGTGTGTCCACACTAAGGACGCTAATTCGACTTTGTGAGTGCACACTAACGGGGCAAGCGTCGACATTGGAAGCGGTGCACTGTGGGAAGCTATCCCACAGTTCCTGCAGTCCCTGCTGCCCATTTGAATTCTGGGATTTCCCCACAATGCATGCTGGGGGGGAAAATGTGTCGAGTGTGGCCTTGGGTAACTGTCATCATTCAACGTGCTTTCGGACATCTCAAGGGGAGATGGAGGAGCTTACTGACTCGCTCGGATCTCAGCGAAACCAATATCCCCATTGTTATTGCAGCTTGCTGTGTGCTCCACAATCTCTGTGAGAGCAAGGGGGAGACCTTTATGGCGGGATGGGAGGTTGAGGCAAATCGCCTGGCTGCTGATTATGCTCAGCCAGACAGCCGTGCAATTAGAAGAGCCCAGCGGGAAGCGCTGTGCATCCGGGAGGCTTTGAAAGCTAGGTTCCTCAGGGAGCAGGATAACCTGTGACTGTTCAGTTTCTTTACAGAGAAGCTGAACCTGCCCCTGCTTCAGTTACTGTTGACTTTCTTCTGCGGTTACATACCCCGTTCACCACGTTTCCCCCCTTCCAACACACGTTTAAAAATAAAGTTAATGGAACATTGTTAATTAACAACGTTTTCTTTATTAATGAATTCACGTTAAAGGGTTGAAACAGGGACGCAGACCTTGGTGGGAAGGGTGTGCAGTGATGTTAACACCACTTCTACACTCGAGGAATGATAGGCTCCTGCTCCTAGAGCGGTCTGCAGTGCCGGACTGGTTGTTTCAATGGAGCCTGCCATCCCTCCTTTTTGGGACTCTGTGTGCGGGGGCTATGTGACCTTGTGGCGGGGGAGGACGGTTACAGATTCCCCTGCTGCGTGGCTCTGTGGTCCGGGACAAGGACCGCTGTATAAGTTCTGTAACCACCCTCCCATGCCACAAAGTCACGTACCTCCCACCCACACAGAACATGGAAAACACCTCCCAGACGGACCAGGGTGCCTACTGACTGCACTGTGTGTGTGACCTGATGTTGATCCTGCCCCCGTGTCTGTACCCTGGTAAAGGTGACTGTCCTATGCAATTAACAACCCCCTCCCCCCGCCCCCCTTCACAGACAGTTGTCTGTAGAAAAACTTGATGGAAATAGTAATTAACAGCAAACTACTTTTAATAATCAACTACACAGTTAGGGGATGAAACTGGGATTAGGGCTTCGGTGAGCCAGGAAGGGAAGGACTTTTCAACATTTAGGGAATGAGAGCCTTCTTGTATTTGTGCACTCTGCAGGGGTGCAGTGACAGTTTTCACGGCCCCTGTCACCCCTCCTTGTTGTTACTTTGGGTGATGGGGGTTTGGGACTTTGTGGTGGGGGAGGGCGGTTGCAGATACAGTGCAGGGTGGCTCTGTCCTCCTGCCTGCGGTCCTGCAGAACATCCACAAGGCGCCGGAGCGTGTCAAATTTTCCCTGGGCTTTTCCTGTGTGGCTGGTCAGAACATCCAAGCTCGGACTGCTGTCCAGAGCGTCAACAGAGTGGTGCACTGTGGGATAGCTCCCGGAGCTACTAAGGTCGATTTCTGTCCACACATAGCCTAATTCGACATAGCCATGTCGAATTTAGCGCTACTCCCCTCGTCGGGGAGGAGTACAGAATTTGAACTAAAGAGCCCTCTAGGTCAAACTAAGCTTCCTGGTGTGGACGGGTGCACGGTTAAGTCGAATTAACGCTGCTAAATTTGACATAAACTCCTAGTGTAGACCAGGCCTAAGATGGGAGCCAAAAGTCTTCTCCTGAAACTATGTAGCATTAGAAGTGGACTGACAGAGTAGTGTTTGGCTCTGCATTAGGTTTGAGCTAGGTTTTCAAGATATCAAATCACATTAGGTCTCGTGTGTTAGAATTCAGATATGATGGCTCACGTTTTTCTGAGCTGTTTTTTGTGACATTTTGGCCATATTAAAGCCAGCACTAATTTTAAGGCTTTTTAATAAAATTCTGCAGAGATACCTCTCAAATCTGGACACAACTCAGAAACAGGACAACAGGGGAGGGTTCAGATACAGGAATTCAAATCTGAATCGCAAAGTGGTACACATTTATGTCTCAACTTTGGACCTATTATAGCAGGAGATTTCCCAGCTGACATTTCTCTTTCAGTACTTTACTTGACAATGCCCCCATCACCACAGCCTCAGAGCTAGGAAGATTCTGTCTGGGCCAACAGGAGAAAGAAGGCCCTGGGGGTTCCTTTAAGGATTGCCTCCTTCCCCTTTTTCCTCCTCATGAGCCCACACCCTCCTCCTCCTAAAGCTTATGAGGAAGCTATTTTGGGTACAGATGGGTCCTGCCTGATTGGCTGAATTGATGGGTGCAGCAAAAGCCCACTGGATCCTGCACACTCAAGGGGATGAGTTAAAAACCCTCTCTCCTGCCTCAGGAGTGATTCTGTGTCCAGAAACATCAGCACATGTCCTGCCTCTCTCCCTCCACGCCTCCCCCAGTTCATTTTAGGATTAGAATAGGGCTGGGTTTCTGGGCTTTGCTGAGGGCATTATGCTCATCACTTTTTGGGGCTGGGAAGGAATTTCTCTGTCACCATCAGACTGGCTTTGGCAGGGTAGATTGTTTCAGCTTCTTCTTAGCAACTCGGGGACCAAGGTTGTACAATTTATTTAGTCACAATTTGGCAAGTGCCCAGTGCAGGTATTCATTGAATAGAGGGTCTGGTTCACTGATAAACTGGAACTGGAAGTAGGATTAGGGGAGAGCATCCACTAAAGAAGGAGGGGAATGGGCTTGGAGCTCCTAATGTCTAGCACAGCAAGGGGCCACCTTTCCCGCTCACCCTTGTATGAGGGGAGGGTAGTGGCAGTGGTTCCAGCATCAGTTCTGTGACTATGTTAACAGAGTGTGTGTGTTTGGGGGTGAGGGCAGGTGGTTGAGGAATGGGGCTAACAGCAGCCCTCTCTCCTTGGTGGTATGGATTACAGAACGAAAGTTGTCTTGCACTGGACAAGTTATTGGTGCGAAGTTCCTCCATGCATAGGTGTTATCCATTTAATCTTATTTGCATGCTGCATGATAAGAATTCACAGAACTTTACAAAAGAGGAAGCAGATAGCCCCTTCCCAGAAGAGCTTATAGTTTCTGCATGTATATTGAATTAGCACTAGAATATATCTATGACAGTCACTCTGGTCAGCATCAGAATTTTCTAGCAGAGCATACACACTATGGCTCCAATCCTGTAAACACGAACATGTGTGAGTAACTTTACATACATGAATAACACCATTGAGTTTAATGCAACTATTTATGTACATAAGGTTCTAGAACAGAGGTTCTCAAACTGTGGGCCGCGAGTTCCATTCGGGTGATCCTCAGATAGTTCCCTCTATGGTGTGCGCCTAGGCAGCTGCACACAAGAGAATGAAGGGCCACCCACCTAATTAGTGGAGCCGCGCAGGCATGGCTCCACTAATTAGGTGCTTGGACCCTGGAGAAGATGCACATGAAAGGTGAGGTGGTGGCCTTGGAGGGAATAGGAGGTAGGTGGGAGGGGGCAGTGGGGTGAGAGGAGCTAACATTCCCCCGGAGAATAATGGGAAGAGCTGGGTGTTCAGCACTTTTGGAAATCAGGCCATAGATGTTTGTTCATAGCACCATTAGGTATTGTGTCTTCTCTCTCTCTGGTTGTTGAATTGATTTATACAAAAAAATGTGTATTGCAAAGACAGAAAAGCAAGCCTCACATAGAGGACAAAATATCTTATTTCCCTTTTACTGAAATCTGATAAGAGACAGTTGAAAAATTGGAATTATTTTCCAAGTTTTTGACTAATAAATTCAAAACTAAAAATGTTTTGAAAACAATACGGTGAAATGAAAATATTTAATTTCCCCATGCTTGTTTTCTCACTTTTATACCCCCCATCTTTTCCGGTAAGGGGGAAAAGGGCTAATAAGGGAGAGAAAAGGGGTACCCAATATCTGCCCTCCTCATTTTTTCTTTAAATTTTAAGCAAATGTGTTTTTTTTTGTTGCATTTTGAACCAATTCAAAGTTATTTATTTTTTTGGTTGGTGGGTTGGTTTAAATTGTTTTATGGAAAATATAGGAAATTTCAAACAAATACTTCAATGAAAAATGTTCAGCCAGACCTAGATGTGATTTTTATATTACTCTCAAATCTTGTAAACAATATGAAATATGGTTAGTCAGAAATACCTCCTAGAAGAGTGGGATATTTTAATCCTCTTTAACTCTTGTTTCTTCCACAGACATTGGGGTAGCCTTATGTTATTTGGTCTAGTTTTGTTTTATCTGCTCTTGTTTTGTTCTGTTTTGCATTGCTCAGGTTTTTCTGGAATATCTTAATTAAATCTGCATGGAGTTATACCTACATCATATATTTTCTCCTTTCCGATCTATGAATATGGAGAATAGGCCAAGACTGAATATTTGTGCTGTGGAAAGTTCAGACCTATGATGTGGTGGGAGTAATATCTACAATCTGAAGGGGGGGAAATGTATATTAGACAAATATAAGTTCTTTTGCCCTTTGACTAATGTAAAATTTTCTAGCTCATATATAATTAACATTTTATTGTTTGTTACTCTTACATGGAAAATTCAATAAAACTTAATTAAAAATAAAGAATGCAGTGCCATAAAACTAGATTTGAAACAAATATGTAATCTCAGGGACACATTCTGTAAACTTGTATTCAAATGACTTATAATTAAGGCAAGAATAGAAATATTAAAATTGGGACTTTTTTCTTTTGCTTATCCTATGTAATATTAAGTTACTTTATTAGTTCAACAACTGGAAATGGTGAAATTGATGAGTAAGCAATATTCTAAAAGATTGTGAAAGATTAAAACCGAATCTACATAAGGAGGAAAAAAATAGTGAAAAAGAACAATAGCATAAATTATGGTATTCCAATATCATCCCTATAAAAGCTATCAGAGCTGAATCATTAATATGCACATTTTATGAAGCAGGCACTGAGGGAACGATACTATAAATTGAACAGAAGGAGTCAAATCACTTGCCAAGTGATTAAACGATTGCAATTTATTATAGTTTTAATGTAATATTTTCCTGGGTAAGAAAAAGTTTTACAACATGTAATATAGCAATTTTACTCCTAGAAATCGATACTGACTTAGCTATAATAACCTGTTCTAAGATTTATTATCTTATTTTGCATTACATTTATAGTTTAAGCGAGTTAAAAAATATATCTTGATTCTACTTATTGTAAGAAATTCCATCAAGAAACTAGTGTTGTCCCATTGGTAGATAATATTTCAGATGTTCTTTTGATATGGTCCACATAATGGGGTCTGCTGTTGTTTCCAGTGAAGTCAATGGAAATTTCCTATTGACTTTAATGCCAGCAGGCTTGAGCCCACAAACAATATTATATGAATGTTTATCTCAGTGCATATTCTTTATTTATTCTTGATAATATATTTATAATATTAAAAGTATCATTTAAGCTAAGCATGTTCCTCCAAGTTTGGCTCTGGATCAAAAAATTGTGAGTTTGTATCTGGGGTTTTGGTTCAAATTCATCTCTATTACTGACTTTGTTTTGCAGTGTATAAGATAAAGGCTCAGTCCTGCAATATTCTGAGCATCTCCTGCAAAGTACTAATCATCCTTAATAATCATTGGTCAATGCAAATTGAAGGTGCCGAATATCTCATAAGATCAGGGGCATGATTCTGCTACCTTTACTCATGATGATTAGTATCTTCCTCTCATTGATTGAAATCAGTAGATGGCAAAATCTGGCTCAGCATAATCAATACTAGAAAAGAAAGGTTCAAAGGGATGGCTGGTAGGACAAGATCGTTGCACAATGCTTAGTTCCTTCCTTTAACAGCAATACCAAGCTTTAAATTCTATGTTTTTATTGAAAAATCTGGCTACTGGTTATACTGAATTAAACTCACACATAACTTGGGCAGCATTGTTGTTTCTAATAAAAAGAAATGCTGTGTGATAATGTTGATTTTTACTTCATTCCATTTTTCCAAGGTAAATTAAAAGACTTCTTTAAAGATGATTTTACCTTATGGTCTTTTATTTTTTTTTTTTTTAGTGAGCTCTCTTTATTCTTGCTCATGCACTTATGACCAAAGTATCTGAGCACCAATACAATTTACGTAATGCAAAAAGTTAATGCCACAGCTGACCATGTGGCCCCTCCATAGTCAGATCTCCCTCTTTTTCTCTAACACAGTGGCACAATTGTCAGAATGACACCATCACTCTCTTCCCAGGACCCTGCAGAAATATCTCCAAAGAATTTCTGACTTGCATATGGGCTGCAGGTGGGAAAGGGCAGGATAGGGTGGTGTTGAGGAAAATACATCTTATCTTCCTACCAATCCAACAGACTCCCGGAAACAAATATACCATTACACTGTGTTAACTTCATAGGCAATTCTCCTCTATGCTGTGAAGTCAGACCATTTTACAGAATTTCCAGGGCAGCAGCCAGCCCTGTCAGTACAGTTTCACCATGCACCTCATATCATTGACCAAATCTTTTATTTTGGGAGTACTCCTGGTTTTTTTTTAAATATTAGATTTTTGGTAATTAACAAAGCTCTCAAAACCCATTGTGCTTGGTTATCCATTACACTCAGAAATCCTGGAATATATAACATCAGATCATAGTGTGAAAGGACAGTAGATATTCAGTAGTTCTGTATTCTTAGAATTAGATACTGTTTTTCTTGGACTCCCCCTACCATCTAAAGGAAAAGAAAAGAAAAGAAAATAATTTGTTTTCACCGTCCCAAATTTTATGTAAATATATACCTTTCTCATGAAATCTCCAGCAGTCATGGTATACACCCCCCCCCACACCTTTTGTTGCCGTATGGGACAGATTAAAAAATCAGCTGCAGACTTTTAGATTTTAGCCATAAATTCTCATCCTTGGTTATGTGGTACGTAAGCATTAAGAACCAGTTCCATAATTTTGATAGGCATGTGTGGTTACAGATTATTTCGGAATGTAGATATTCCAAGAACCTCAACTCACATGATATATTGTTTAAATTTAGAGATAGGCCTGCAGCAAAACCATGGATCCAAACATCCACTAATTTTGGAAAAGTCTGGTTACCGAGTTTCTTTTTGGCTCACAGAAATACGGCCATCAGGGGCAGATGAGGATGAATGAGTGGAAATGGGACTCACTTTTTGCTGGTTAAAAGTCACTGCTTGTTTTGTATGTGTGTCCCCTGATTAACTGTATATTATCTTTACCTCCCTGCACATATCACTGAGCTAAAATTAGGTAGGGAAAGGATATTGTAAGGTTATCAATGTGCATAGCATTTTTCCTCTACATTTCAAATAGGGTTGCTGGTTTTTGTTTTTTTCCAAAGGTGCATTGCTATCTCCCTTTACAGAATGCTAACAAATTATGTGACTTGCTCATGGTCATACACTCTGAGAGTTATGAACATCAGAACTCAAGCTCCCTCTAAGAAATGTGCTCTTCACAGCTGGCCCTCTTTTAATGGCTTCCTCTCCTTTTAATATTACCTAATACGAGTCTCAGCTATTTCTGGAAAGAAGTAATGCAGTTCCTGTTATAGTAAGAAGAGGAGAAATATATCAAGACATGAGAGAATCTGAAACCTCCCTTCTGGTTAATTACATTTTGAGTAAGGATAATTTTGGAAATATTGATTAATCATGTGTAGGTATTAATATCTGGGAAGATTTCAATTGAGATGATTTTATTTGTTCCCATTAAGGATCTGAACAGTATATCAAGTCTGTCATATTGAAAGATGAGGCTAAATTATACCACCAGATCTGAAACCCTCCCACAACATTTTGAGAACATTCATATCCAAATCTGAGTTTCATAACTCAAATCTACCTCTGTCTGTAACATATAATGCCTGTTCTAAGCCTCATCCTACTTCTGACACACAAGCATGCTTTGGATTATTGTCTAAAGCTTCCCCTTAGCTCTTCTTGGGTTTTTCTTGTCTTAACAAGTAACAAACATACGTAAAGCTTACCTGAAGTTTCCTTTTGAGATGGTGGTTAATTCCAGTCTCACTCCTTACCTTTCCTTTGCCGTATGTGATTTAGTTACTGCTAAAGAGATCCAGTAGGTCTGGTTTCCAGGACAAGTCAGCAGAACAGCTCAGCACCTCCCTCCATGTAGTAAACTAGAACCTGACATTGTCACAATTTCTGAACTAAAACATTGAGTTGAAACATCCCCCTGAACTTTGGATGCAGCTCTATCCCAGTTCTGAACTCTGAGCCCATCTCTAGTAATATGTAACCTGATATGTCTGTTTATGGCTATAGGCTAAATTTAATGAGCTCTTTTAATTTTGTAGCTATTCGGAGGCCCAAGTACTACAGTCTTTGGGAAGATAGTTTGAAAATCAATTTAGTAAAATGGAATTGAAAAAAAGTTGTATTTATGACTTTTGCTTGTTTATTTTCTACCCTGATATGATGCCATATCTCTCAATGCAGTTAAATTGAGTTTGGATAGTTATGAATATAGAATGTCATTAGCAAATATCAACTCCTCATGTATTTTATTCTCTACTTGCATTATATTAATCATCTTATCTAATCTTGTTTTGGCTGCTAAGAGCTACATAGGAAGACTGAGCAAACCATATGAAAAATATGTCTTAACATATACAAATATTATTATATTTGCAATTTTTTCTTGTTTACTTCCAGTGACCATTTGAGGATATGAACTTTATTGACACTAATACTTGTAAAAAGTGAAATTTGAACAATAATGCTTGAATATTCAGCAAATGCCAATGATGACTTGAATATTTGATTTTGCAATTTGCAATTTGTTATTCACAATTTCCACTATGTTTGCTTAGCTACATTAGTCCTGTGATATTGTTTCTGTTTCCTTGTTAGATAACTTGTGTAACTAAACAGCTCATGTTGAGTAACTGGCTAATTGTATATTAATTTGTAAAATCCAGCTTGCATTGTGTTAGCTACATAATTCATCCAGTAAGGGAACAAAATCAATACCAAATGCATTATGTACTGTAAACAAGCTATGTCTGTGAATAGTCATAATTCTTGTTGTAGTTTCAAAGAACTATTGTTCGAAACATTCACAAAAATCTTCAAATAAAGTATACCATTTGAGAATTTCATGATCTGTTCATTGGCAACTAGCAAACAGGAAAAAAAGACCAAATTAATGATTTATTGACAGTGAATTAATATTGCAACTGTACTACATAGCAATATCAAGGAGAAGGAATGAAAGAGGACAGCCATGTACTGTTCTTCTTATTATAAGTAAAGATTTGATCATTCTAGTTATTAGGTCTTTTCAAGGTGCTTCCTATACCTGTAAACGTTCCAGTATTGTAAGTACCATGTCTCATCTTGATAATTTGTTCTGTAACTGATGGTACATACATGAGTTACAATGGAACAGATCACCTCTAGCCCAAAGAAACCCATGGTAAAGGTCAAAGGTCAGTTTCCATAGAACATTCCTGTGTATTTGAATGGATTTAGGTATGTTTTGAATGGGGGAGCAGTCGCCCAGTCTCATGGATCTGTGGGAAACGCATCACTATACCCTCAAAGAAAGGAACCATCCTGTGGGGGTGCCTGGCTGTGTTGAGCACTGTTGGCCCCTCCTGACATGGCAGCACACCTCCAGCTTGTAGTTCCATGGGCTGAGCAGGGGAGGGTGCTGTGAAGAGAGGAGACTCCAAGCCCCATTTTAAAATATTCCTGAGTTCTCTCTATGCAGAGCCCCTGTAGAAGGGATCCTAAAAGGTCCAGGAGCATTGAGGATATAGCTAAAAATGCAAGACTACTTCCTTACATACCCTTAGGGGTATGTTGTAGCTGAGTAGAATCCCCTTCAATCGAACAAGCATAGGGATAAAGCAAGCCGTTGTTAATAGTTAACATCAGCTTAAGGATCAATGGATGTTTTTGGTGGAGAGGGGCGTGAACGTCACTGGATATATCTTAAATTTACCTTGCAATATTTATTTTACAAAATATTACTTATCTTAAGTTTTCAGATTCTCATGTCAGTTACACTTAGAGATGTCTAGAAGATAGGAATTTTCCCCCTGGGTATATTCATGGGAAACTAATTAAAAAAAAAATCCCATTGGAAAATAATGGTTGTCCTGTGGGAAAATTTTGAAGAAAAAAATAGAAAATTGTGGAGAAACTGACTTTCTCCCACTTTCTTAGTTTTTCAATATGTTGCCAGTTGATGAAAACTGTAACAAAGTGTTAAAAGTGTATTTTTCACACTTTTCGAAAAGAAAAGTTTTCTAAAAAGAAAAGTCAAAATATTACTTTGTGTGACTTTCTCTCACTTAAAACTAACAAAAAAGAAATCTAAAAATTGAAGGTGTTTCTTTTCCAATTAAATATTTTACTTCATTTTTTCCTCAACATTTTTCATTTAAAAATATTTTCTAAAATCAAATCATTTTGAAAACAAGGGGCATTTTGTGAAAAAAAAATCAATAAAACCCTATATTCTGATTACATTTTTTTTGGTTGACCAAAACAAACAAACGAACAATCAAAAATTCTGACCAGGTCTAATTTCACTGATGTATATCATGATAGTGAAAATCTGTAGTACTTCTGACTTTACTGAAGTGACTTTGGATTTACATTGGTGTGACTGAGATTTAGACCTGAGCGAAAAATTAATTTGTCGGTCTGGTGGCAGCTCTGAAAATTAAAACAAAAAAACTGGTTTGGGTCAAAACTAATCTTTTTTTTTCTTTTTTAAATTTTGTAGGAAGCAATAAAGTCAATTTTGAGTTTGTTTCAGAATGGGGATTTGAATCTCAGGCTACCATACCCTAGGTAAGTGACCTAACCCCAGAGTTAAAGGTTATAACAGAGGGGAAGAAGAGCATCATCATCTCCTCCTTCTGTTCCTCTGACCATTTTGTGAATGATAGGAGTTATTCATGTCAAATTCACAAACAGTTTCAGGTTCACAGAAACTGCATTTTCCTAGAATAGACTATTCATCAAACAAAACAAACAAACAAAATTACCTCTACTGAAATTAGAATCAGATCCAGAGTTTGCTATGTTAATTGTGTCCTGTTTGTGTATGTGTATACTTTAATCAGAGGTATATAGATTACCTACCCCAGGGGTGGTAGCTAGGTCGACTGAAGAATTCTTCTATCAATGTAGTGCTGTCTACACTGGGGGTGATACTATTGTTCTATATAAACCCTCTGACAATGAGGACCAGAACTCATGTGCAAGAGGATTTGAACTGTGAGACAAACCCTAATTTTGTTACTGAAAAATGTATCACAAAGCAGCACCCTTGTGATCCAGGGATTTTGCTATCCAGATTGGGTATTTAAATTTTATATTTATAGGCCTCTCCCAGAATACTGTTCATAAATTATAACTAATTTAAAATGCAGTTGGTTAAGTACTTACTCCGACAAAAAAAATTGCCCATATTTTTTCATCTTAGCTGCATTGCACTGGCTTTCTGTTTGACATCATATTGATTTTTTGTTCTTATTAACTATCTATTATTGTTTATTAGCTAATGCTCCATCTTATCTGTCCGGGTTGATAAAGATCTGCACTCCTGCTTGTTCATTATGATCCACTTCTGACTCTCAGCTGCTGGCAATAGAGTTTTAGTATTTAATGGATTAAAATGCTAAAATTGCAGATCACAGAGCAATTCTCACTTATACCAGTTTTAAAAAGCAGACAGAAAAGCCCACTTTGTAGTCAAGTGCTAATTATTATTATATTCTTAAACATGCAGAGCTTCTTACTCCTGTTCTAATAAAATCTAGAACTTTAGAAGACTTGGAGAATTAATTTTTCTTGACAAGCATTTTTATCTCCTATTAAATGTTAACTGATATTATCTGATACCCGTATGTCATTTTTTTTCCAGCATCACAATATATAAGAGCCAAAAACACTGGGTGACACCTCTGTTGCAAGAAGATAGATTATATATTTGTTAATGATTAGCATTACCGTGTTTTTGATCTGATATCCTACTGCTAGATACAA
Organism: Mauremys mutica; assembly: GCF_020497125.1. NCBI lineage: Eukaryota > Metazoa > Chordata > Testudines > Geoemydidae > Mauremys > Mauremys mutica. The sequence goes on along the minus strand of NC_059073.1, from coordinate 187,159,611 downwards.
TGTAATAGGGTATTAACCTTTGACTTAAAGGAGTATTCAGCAACTACTTTAGAGTCTGCTGCAGCTCTCAGTCTAACCTGTGGCAAAACTCCAGCTAAGGCCTGGTCAAAACTGAAAATTAAGTTGGCTTAGCTACATCACTTAGGGACACGAAAAATCCATCCCCCCGGACAGTTAAACTGATATAACACCCAGTGCAAACATAACAAAGCTGATGAAAGAATTCTTCAGTCAACCTTCTGATGGAAGACCCCTCTAGTAGAGTCTACACTGAAGCGGTGCAGCTGTGCCACTGTAGCATTTCAAGAGTAGACAATCCCTAAGTTTAGGTGTTTTATTGCCAGGAGGAAGGAGGCCAGCTGTGTAGAACCTTAACTCTGATCTCAGACATCCTTTTGGGGAAATGGCGCATCAAACAACTCACAATTCATTAATGCAAGGATGTCTAAGAGACATGCACGTTAAAATTCCTGAAGCTGGAGCTAAGGTTTTGCATGACAGTATGAAGCTGAAAAATGCACTATGAGTATTGTGTTATTGTACATGTTGTAAATGTATTGGATTTATTTACAGAGGAACCGAGTGTCATTGAAAGTGGTGTATGTTGTGTATGGAGGTGAAAGCATGCTAAAGAAGGATATCTTATGTCAGGATCATGAAAGGGACATGGGTGGTCAGGTCTGATGGTTGGAGTCATGGAGGTGACCAGCCTGGATGTTAGAGCAGAATGGAGCCAGAGTCAAGATTCAGGGCCATGGGACACCCAAGGGGCATGATTGAGAGCAGACTTGTGGGTCAGAGCCAGGAATGAAAAGCCTAAAGTGAGAAGGGAAGAAAGTCCTAGAAGTGAGGGAGTTGCAGAGCAAGCCTGCCTTGTACTCACCCTGCAGGGCTGGCTGGACTCTGCTCCAGTGTTTCTGAGCATTCACCTGGCTCAAGGAGGGGAGGAGCCAGGAAAGGCCCAAGTCGAGGGCAGGGGGCTGCAGATGAGGAGAAAGGGGAGAGCAGGAAAGAGATGGCTTCCAAAAAAGGAGGAGGGGGAGGTGGAGCAGATTGCAAGGCCTGAAGCAGGGAGCCAAGCTCAGCAAACCCTGCAGAACAGGAGCCACTGCAGACAGGACAGGGGTTTTGTAGGTCAAAGCAGGACAGACCCACAAAACCTGGGACTGTTGGGAGGTTTGCTCAAGTGAGCACGTCTCATCATCTGCTAACATAATCAGTGTGTAGCGTGGGTGCTGGCTAGTTCCACTCAAAATCTCCATTGCCTTCCCACAATTCTGCTCATGTGCCAAAAAGGACAGACTGATTATCCCATAACTCACTGGGAAAGAATTCATGGAGCAGCTCAGCTTACTGCTGAACAGAAAACTTTGGGATATGGTCTAAGAAGTCTTATTGTCATCTATGGATGAGTGCAGGTCAATGTGAACACTGTGTAAGGGATTGTGATAAAGTTCCTCCTCTACCTTGGTGGGTCCTGTGCTTATTGGCGGATTTTGCTAGCCTCAGAGCTCTTCCTGTGTTGGATCAGGAGTTGGGAGGTTTGGGGGGAACCCGGGCCCGCCCTCTACCCCAGGTTCCAGCCCAGGGCCTTGTGGACTGCAGCTGTCTAGAGTGCCTTCTGGAACAGCTGCGCGATAGCTACAATTCCCTGGGCTACTTCCCCATGGCCTCCTCCCAACACCTTCTTTGTCTTCACCACAGGACCTTCCTCCTGATGTCTGTTAATGCTTGTACTCCTCAGTCCTCCAGCAGCATGTCCTCTCACTCTCAGCTCCTTACGCACACCTCACTAACTGGAGTGAGAGCCTTTTTATACCAGTTGGCTACAGGTGTCCTAATTAGCCTGCCTGCCTCAATTAGTTCTAGAAAGTTTCTGAGTGTTCAGGAATAGTCCCTATTATCTTACCCAGGGAAAAGGGACCTGCTTAACCTGGAGCTAATGTATCTACCTTTGATCACTCTCTTGAAGCCCTCTGGCCTGACCCTGTCACAGGATATATAGCACAGATATGCCTAAATAATTAGTAACTAATAATTCCTTTTGTTTCTCAGTAATTAGAAAAAAGAATCCATCTCTCTTTATCCCAAAATAGAATCCACCTACAAAGTAAAGACAATAAGTTTCATATCATGTGACACACTTTGTCTAAAGACCCACAAATGAGCCAAAGTCAAGAGTTCCTCTCCCTAAGAGTAGAAACTAAAATGACTAAATGAAAGTATTGTATGCAGTGTTGTTGTCACTGTGTCTGTCCAAGGATATTAGAGATACAAGGTGTGTGAGGCAATCTCTTTTATTGGACCAACTTTTGTTTGTGAGAGAGACAAGCTTTTGAGCTTACATGGAGCTCTTCTTCAGGTCTGGGAAATGTTCTCAGTGTCACAGCTAAATACAAAATGGAACAGATTGTTTAGCATAAGTAGGTAACACATATTTTATGGGATCATTCAAGCTGAAGAAGCCAGTTAACACCTCTACAGTCATGGAGGAAAATGAGAAGAAAAAAAAACAGAACAAAACAAACCATTAGGGTGGGTAGGGAGAGGGTTTAGTGGGTTATAGATTGTTGTAATAAGCCATAAATCCAGTGCATTTATTCAGTCCATGATTTTCAGTGTCTAGCAAAGTTAAGAATTTAAGCGCCCAGCCTCGTCTTTTTGAGGCTGGTGTGCAGGCTTCCCTTGAGGATTAGGATTAAGAGGTCAGATATAGAGTAATCACTTTGTGAAAAGTGTTCATCCAGAGGTAACAAGGTATTTTCAGCTTTTATCATTTTTCTATGTGAGTTCATTCCAGAGCATAGTAATTGTCTACTTTCATCCATAGTTGTTATTGGGGCATTTAGTGCACTGGATGAGTGCACCACATGATGTGATAGGCATGTGTAGGACTCATGGATCTTGAAAGGTATGTTATGGGGGGTTGTTGATTTATTTGATTCCTCAAGTATCTGACCTCTCAGTCCCCATCCTCAAAAGAAACCTGCACAACACCTTCAAAAAATGAGCCTGTGAGCTTAAATCATAACTTTGATAGACACTAAAAATCATAGACTGAATAGAGATACTGGCTTTATGACTAAATTACAACAATCTACAACCCATTAAATCTCCCCACCCCCACTGTGTGTATGTGTGTGTGTGCACGCGCTCATTAACTACTTATGCTAAACAATCCGTTCCACTTTGTATTTTGCTGCAACACTCTGTGTACATTTCCCAGAGCTGAAGAACAGTTCTGTGTAATTTTGAAAGTTTGTCTCTTTTACCAACAGAAGTTAGTCCTGTAAACGGGTTGGGCTCACCCCTGAAGCACCTCCTGCTGGTGACTCTGGGAATTAGCTCGTTCCAGTGGAGCGCCTCCTCTGGGTGGTGTCCCGTCCGTCGTTCTGTCCTCCGTTGCTGTCTCCGGACCCGCATAGCTGCGTGCTCGGCGGCGTCCTCTTCGAGGCCACTGCCCTCCGGCAGTGCCCCTTAGTCCATCTACGCCCCCTTCCGGGGGTTGGTGATCAGCAGTCCCACACCTCAGTCACTATGTCCAACCGCCCTCTGAGTCCAATCCCTCTTGTCAGGGATCTGGCGTAGCAATATGGCCGCTCCCTACAGCCAATGGCTCGGTGCACTGCAAGGAGTGAAGGGGGGGACCCAGGCCCGCCCTCTACTCTTGGTCCCAGCCCAGGGACCCTCTGGCGTCAGCCTCGCTGTCCTTCTCTCCCCTTCGGCTGTCTGTTTCCCTGGGCCGCTTCCCCTACGGCCCCTTGCACCCACTAGGCCCTTCACTTCAGGGCCTGCAGCCTGGCAGGCTACGGGTTCAAGCTCCCTAGCCTCCCTGAGCCTGGCCAGCACTGCGCTGTCAGCGGTGCTAGTCTCCTCCCTTGGAGACTGACCTTCCCCTGTCAAAGGCCTGGGACAGACTGACTGCTCCTGCTCTGGGCAGGCTTTATATATGCCTGAGCCTGGCCCTCATTGGCTGTCTCCAAACTGGGCCCTGATTGGCTCACAATAAGCCCCTCGCTGATTGGCTCACAATAAGCCCTGTCTGCACGGGCGCCCTGGCCTGCTGCAGCCCATTCTCACAGGGAGTGGGGCAGTCCGCCCCACTACAGTCCAATAAAAGAAGTTACCTCACCCACCTTGTCTCTCTGGATGAGAGTATTATTAATCACCTAGGAAATAATCTGTTATAATTTGTATAGGAATAAAACCTTTTTCTCCCTCCAATTTAGCTAAAAAGAACTCTCAATGAACAAGCTGTGGCCACATCCTGTTTTCCTATGAAAAAGATCTCATTGCAAATTGACAGGTTTCAGAGTGGTAGCCATGTTAGTCTGTATCAGCAAAAAGAACGAGGAGTCCTTTAACACATTTTTTTGGGCATAAGCTTTCGTGGGCTAAACCCCACTTCACTGGATGCATGCAATAGAAAATACAGTAGTATATATATATACACACACACACACACACACACACACACAGAGGACATGAAAAAATGGGTTTTACCATACCAGCTATAACGAGGCTAATAAATTAGAGTGGCTATTATCAGCAGGAGAAAATAAAACTTTTGTAGTGATAATCAGGATGGCCCATTTCCAACAGTTGACAAGAAGGTGTGAGAAACAATAGGGGGAAAATTAGGATTGGGAAATAGTTTTACTTTATGTAATGACCCATCCACTCCCAGTCTTTATTCAAGCCTAATTTAATGGTGTCCAGTTTGCAAATTAATTCCAATTCAGCAGTTTCTCATTGGAGTCTGTATTCTGAAGTTTTTTTGTTGGAGTATTACGACTTTTAGGTCTGTAATTGAGTGACCAGGGAGATTGAAGTGTTCTCTGATTGGTTATAACATTCAAAAACAAAACTAGAAATGTGGCTGTAAGATTGAAGGTAAAATTGGGCAAACTATTACCCCAAGAAACATATCTTTTCACACCAAATTATAAACTATACATTGTTACCTTGAATACCATCAATAATCTGTCTTTCTCCCCAAATTGGAATCTTACAGATCTACAGAGTTCTATATGTGGAAAATGTCTCTTATTCTACTGTATATCCTAGATAATGTGAAACAAAATTCTTTATAATCTTCTAAATTTGGAGGAATTGTGTTGGTTTTCATTTTAAATAATTGTTTCACTCTGGAAGTAATAGAATTGTCTGGCAAAAGGAAGAAAAAATGTTGAAAGACAAACTAGGTTATAATTTTGGAATATTAAGAGAATTTGCTTAAAACAGGGAACTCAGTTGATAGTAGGGGCTAATAATGAAACAATCCTTGAAATGAATCAAAGTTTAAAAAAGCCTCTGATAATAAGAGGATTGGAGAAATTTGTTATACACCAATACTGTCTACTGGATACATGTGGAAGCAACAGAGAAAGAGAGAGTTGAAATATGAGCTCTCATTTGACACATGTCCAATAAAAATCACAGGGTGCCCACCTCCAACATGTCCCGAAAATAGGGTGTATAGAAAACTTAGATCACCATGGGCTCAGAAGAGTTGACTGAACACAACAAGAAGTTGCAAAATCCTTAGTGCAACCAAAGCTTGGACCAGCCTTGTGGAAAGGATCCCCCCACATCCCAGAGTTAAGAGGATAAGAAATACTGAGATTCCATTTCAGAAATTGTATTTCCCCTTCTATTTCTCTAATATGTAGATTATCTTGCTAAGTCTACTTTCTCTAGTGAGACCTCAAGTAGCAATATTTTATATGTTAACAGCTTTATAAGTCCAAGCAAATTAGTCTAAGAGAGACTGAAAACAATAACTTTAAGCAATTGCTTTTAATATTCTAAATGTATCCCTTTTGGACCAATCCATTCAAACTGTACTAACTACACTCTTCGAAGTGCCATAAAGACAAGTGCATCCTTGGAAGTATGATAAATACATTAGGTACTAAAGAATTGTGAATTGATGTTCATAAGTAAATATAATAAGAAAACTTGGTAATTTGCATTGTTCCTTGATAACTACTGAATCTCAACTCTTGTCTGTGATAATTGTCTGCATGACTGTATTGTGTGTGTAGTACACATCTAGAACATTGGTTGTATCTTCGAGTGGTGAACTATTGATTATATAGTATTGTGATTTTGTGTGAATTAATAAATTATTGATTGATTAAGAATAAGTATTTGTCCTGATTTGAGAAATACAATTCAAGTTAAAAGTGGACCTGGAAAGAACCCAGCATTAAAACGAGTAAGCTAACACTCCCAGGACTCAATAAAAAGAGGTTATCCTATTGGATTCTACTATAACACTTATCCAATTGGCAAACTTAGTTTGTTAGATTTCAGCTTTAAAATCTAACTAGCATTCTGGCAAATTGACAAAAAATTGATCCCCTTTCATGCTTACAACACAGCAGATCAAGTATTATTTTGAAGTGCAGCTGCTCTCACTTCAGCTAGACTACATGGAGGGGAACAACTCAAGTGTTGATAACTTGAGTTATTATTAAGCGAAAAAATACTCTAGGTTGGATTGGTTGAGCCAACTAGCCTACCTTAGCCATATTCTTTAGGGGTGCCTAGAACTTGTGACCTTTTGTCTAGAGCTGAGTGAATAATTTATAATATTGTATCAACTAATACAAGTCTTGTCAACATAATGTGTAGATATTTATTTTTACTGACTTAATTATGTCAGTATACAGCACTGTTATTCTGCAGACTGTAATAACTAGAGGTGTGGATTATAACCAGTTTAGTTATTTCAGGTCCAGTTACCACATAGACAAGACCATAGACATTATTTCTGCTTGCAAAAGAGCTGATTTTCTCAAATGTATTTGATATTTAAATCTAACATGAATATCCTTTTGAGTGTTATTCTTTATGGACTGGTTATGAGCATGCACAATATTTGAGATGTTTTGCTTAGTTGTGATTAGTAATATAAGTCCTGTAATATTATTTCTGTTCCCTGACTATATGAACCTATGAACACTTGCATACATTAATTTAAAATTTGGTTACTATGAACATTTGTACCCCTAAAATTGCATTAGCTGAACATTTTCATAAACTACACACAAAAGGAGGTGGGTGCATCTGAACAGTAAATTCATTAGAAACTAGAACAAAATGTATTCACCCAACTCTGTATTTGTCTTATTCAGGGAAAAACAGAAGATATCCATTTTCCATAACTGATTTACACTGATTTTAAATCTGCTTTATTATATCTTAGGAGATATTCCATTAGACTTGAAAAATAAGCAAGGACATATTTCAAATCTGTACAGTGAGCGCACATAAGCGTATTATCATATTATGGTGCAGGAGGGACAGTCCCACTTACCGAATGTTGTGCCGAAAAAACCCGGGAAGAAATTCAAGATATATAATGCAATGCAATATAGCACAGTAAGCACACATTAGATAGAATTAAGACCTGTTCATTGAAAGATGACCCCTAGGGACTATGCTCTACAAATTAAATCCCCCCCCCCACACACACACACAAAAAAAGAAAAAGAAAAATAAAGAATTGAGACACTGAGAACTGAGAGGCATTAGATGTAATGACTTAATTCTTTTGAATTGTAACAATACCTTTTAAAGCTTTAGATGGATGACACACTTCATAACTTGACTGCAGCACAATAGCCCCCTGCCTTCCTCACTACGGCATTTCTTTTTCTGCTTTGAAGCCATTGCTTTATACTTACGTGTAATAAGTGAATTAATTTAAAATACTGAAATTGTGTTCGATTATAATATACTATAGTAGAAAATGGAGCCTCTCTTTTGCAGCTTTTACATGATATATCATTGCATTGACATGCTATTGCTGTGTCTGTGCAACTGATTGTTCTAGCTTGTTTTTTTATGATGAGAAAAATATATTTACAAAGATTAAAACTATCCATGGATTTGAACTAAAAACCTGATACCATACAGCCCCAGATTTGCCCTTGTGGAAAAGAACTCTAAAATTAATGGGGATAAAATCAGTAAGATTCTATAGAAATGTAATAGGGCCCTATGGAAACGACTCTTATAACCTACAGAACTGAATTAAAATTATCAGTTTCTTTGGTATTTTTAACCACCCATGAGATTCCACGATAGAAAAATTCTGTAAGATGGATCAAAACCGCTACAGAAAGACTATATTTTAAATTCTAGAAGATTTAAGATTGAGGAAGATTCTGAATTCTGATACTAGATGTATAGTTGAAACCTAACTTGATCATGGATCAAACTAAAGCCTTGCATCCAAACACTGCTGAACTCTTGAGGATTTGAGGTGCAGCACTTTATGTGGTAGCACCAGTCCAGGTCGAATTAGAAATGTTTTGAAAAGTGAAATCTTCACACTTTAAAACATTTTTTCCTCAGCTTTTACCTTCTTCTTGGCAGAGGTCTATGTCTTCCATCTTTTATTTTTATTTAAATAAAGCTTCTTTCACACTCCGGGTATATATTCCAACGATACTCCTTGATCAGCTACTGAACAACAATGAGACACTCCTCTACGAGGACAGAATGGGACACCATGTGGTGCTGCCATTGACCTTAGCAGTTAGCTTCATTGTGCTAGGGTACACTTATTTGCTTCTATAGTATAGTGACTGCTTCAACTACAATCCCTTTTTTGCTCTATTTTAGTTACAGTACACAGCAGGTTGATCTGGTAAGAGTGATAATATCACCTCTTAAAATGCTTATCCACAGATTTAGATCGGGTTATTCTCACTTATACATTTTTAAAGGAATGGGTTGCTGTATTATCTTCCCAAAAAGGATAACTACTAATCCGCTTAGAACATGGGATTTAAAAAGTTGCAAAAGTGTGTGTGTGTGTGTGTCTATTATGTAATAACAGTAGTTTGGCTTCAGTGGGAGAATGTATAAAGTTAAGCACATTCCTAAGTCTTTTTTGGACCGGGTCCTTATTTTTCATTATAAGTTCTCTGATGTTATTTTCTTTTCCTGAGGAGGGGGCAATTCAGCCCTGTAAGCATTTTGGGTTTTTTTTTTGCGGGGGGAAGAGGGGTGCTTTTATTTTCCAATCAGTACTTTACAGAAAAAAATTCTGGTTCTGTAGTAAAAAAAATGTGAAATAACAAAGATGGTAATATTCACCTTTGCATTATTTAATTAAAAGCACATTATAATAAATTCCTTATTTTTGTGTGTGTATCATCTCTGATATTTGAGAATACTGCTCTAGCTGACATGTGTCACAACAATTCTGAGGAACTACCATTTTGATTTTAAATTGATATTAGGAGTGAGGCTTGGGGTCTCTAAATAGAATGGTAAAATTGAATCCAATTTACCTTTTCTATATTATCAAGTTTTCACCAAATCCCATTACTTACAGTACCTGAAACAAAATGATAGAATTAAATACAGACATTTTAAAAATGTAAAATATCACTTTCTCTTTTATATAAGTTACTGCCGCTGACATTTCAAAGACTTAAAAGCCAGAAACCACCACAGAGAAATCTGCAGCATCTCTTCCTTTGAAGTACAAAGGGGACCTATCTCTACAGAACCTTCTCAGGTTTGCCCATCACCACGCATTATTTACTGTTGTTTATGTAGGTAAATTCTCACTTGCATATTCAATTGAAGTATTAACTTTAGGTGCCCTGGAAGCTAAGGACGGGTTAAGTAATGCTGTGAGCTGAGGAAGGAGCTATGTACTCAAGGAGGAGAACGAAAGGGCTGTGAACAACATTTTGTTGAAATCAGTCACACTTGTCTTTTATACAGTGTATAGAACTATTTTTAAAGTAGGGTTGAGTGAATAATTGACAGTGAATAATTTATTGGACAAATTTAGCCCCTTTTTCTACTTGTGGTATGTCCATGAGCAGCTCTTAATTTACTCTGATTTATTCATTATGTAAATGTATTCGGTGAGTAACTTTTACAATATTTTACTCCATGGATTGATCTCAAGCATTCTGAATTGCAGCCAGGTCACTTTGCTATGGGTGGTGAGATAAGTCACATGGTATTACTTTTGGTCCCTGATTGAATTAGATGTTCAAAATTAAAATCAACATTTATGAACACTGCTTTTAATGAGGGGGTGGGAAACATTGGCATTATGCCATTACACCTGCAGAAACTCTTCAAAGTGGTTACTAATCAGTTTCAAAGTACCCCTTTAAACTGTTGTGGCTTTATGGAATAACATTATCCATGGCATGTAGCTGGGGTGAGATCCCACAGTGTTTATTCAGGTAACCTAGTCAATGGGACAAAATCTTATCATGTCTTCAAAGGGACTTTTGCCTAAGGACTTGGGGAAAGTCAAGGCTACAGTTAGAAGAGGGGAGACTCAATCTTAATTACAGCTGCCAAAGGGAAAGGGAGAAAGTAGGGAGCGACCATTTTTTGATACAATTAGTAAAGAGAAAGGGACAGGGTCTTAAAGAAGAAAGAATCAAATTAGTCAATTCCTAAAAAACTTTGAAAAGTAGTGTTTTCATTACACACATTTTTAGGTTCCCTGCAGTATGTCAGATCGGATATTTCCTATCAAAATTAACAGCAGGCAAGTTTGGCATCAAATCAAAAACAGAACTTTAAAAAAAAGTCCCAAATGTGCTGTCACATTGCACTGAGGCATAGTAAAGTCGTGACTCTTGACATATGGCCAAGCACTCTATCACCTGAGCAGTTCCAGTGTAATACAACACAGTATACTGAAAACATTTCAATTATTTTTCTTGAAAAGGGATGCAAAATTAACTGTTGAATACAAATAAACTTTTATCAGTAGTTAGCAGATGATGTTGCTAGTGAAAAGTGGCAACAAATTGTTGTGGTTTTTTTTCTCGCATTACCGATGGATGGATTTGGAGAGCAGGCATTCAAGCCCCAGTGCATCTCTGCTCCTGGTTAAATGAAGCATTTTATAGGAAACTCTTATAAAAGTCCTCAAGCTTAGTCATCCCTTTGCAAAATAAAAGGGCACAAGGGGAAAAGATGTTTAAAATATTACTCCAAAGCTGGGAAGTGTAAACTGTATCCTATCTCTCACATACACACACTCATCACCTCCATGTATATTCAGAATGTGAGCGGCAAGCTAAAGATATGATTTAAGTAAGGGTGGGTGCCCATATGAAGCCCCATTGAACTCTCATTGAAGCTAGTGGAGACTCCCATTGATTTAGGGTATGTCTATACTGCAGCACAGGGTGTGATTGCAGTTTGAGTAGACATACCCAAGCTAGTTTTAATCAGCACGTGCCTCAGTGAGGGCTGCTAAAGCCCACCCAGCCCCCTGGGTAATTACTTGCAGAGCTAGCCTATGACTTATCTACTTCAATAACCAAGATAGCTAGATTAAAGCTAGTTTAGGTATGTCTACTCAGCCTGTAATCACACAGATATATCCCTCATTGGCAGCAAGCAAGCCAGCAAGAAAGAACCAGGCCAATGAGATGGCCCAAGCTAACCCAATAATCCTTTTTGAGAGTACTGGAGGTAGATATTGGAAGAGGAACAGGATTTTTAGATTATTTAATTTTAAAGATTTCAATTCTACCTGGTAGGATTAGAAACAGAACTGATTATGTGCATAAATCTTTTCTAGTTCTTGACCTATCTGGATTTTATGTCTGGGGGTATCACTGGAAACCTTCTATGTTCCATATGATGGATGCAAGACCCTCAGGGCCGACTTCAGGCACCAGCATTCCAAGCAGGTGCTTGGTGCGGCAATCTGCAAAAGGGGCGACAGTCTGTGTGTTTTTGCCCCCAAGCAGTGCGCCAAATTGCTACCGTGGACGGCGGGGGCAGTCCATGTGCAGTTAGGGCTGCACGCACATTTCCGCGGTAGTGGCAATTCGTCAGCAGCTTCTATGTTCAGCTGTCCACGGCGGCAATTCGGCACACTGTTTGGGGTGACAAAAACAGTAGAGCCAGCCCTGGAGACCCTGGATTACCAGGAGCAATTTGGAGGAAGCGCTCTTGTTATTTTCATCTCTGCCTTGTTCATTCTGTAACCAGAGGGCCTGAGGAAATCTTGTATAACCTGAAAGACAATTGGTTCGAATATAGGTGGTTTAGTGAGACCTATAAGGATTTTCTTCTTTGATATCCCATCTATCTATATTTATGGTTTGTTTCAGGAGATTATTGTGTATCCTGTCAACTGGTATTCAGTTGCTAAGGCAAGTAGTAAGGGACAATGGGCACTCTTGTCATTCCCCTGTTCAGCTTTAAGCCTTTCACTAGAACTGGGGAAGAAGAGACTGATCATATGCCTCTGATCCATGACATAAATTCAAATCTGACTCCCGTGTGGTGTAATACTGTAAACAGGTGTGACCATTTTATTCTTATTATAATGGATTCATAAAGACCTTGCCTGATATTGAGTGAGTTTGATCACACTGGCTTTAAGCAGGAAGCACTGGATGCAAGTGGGAAGGTCAAAGAGGTCTCTTGCTGTTCAGTGTGGAGCATTTCATAGCAACTTGCAAAGGCCAAAGTAATTTTGTTGGCTATTTTGTTTTGAGCTGTTTGAAAAATGTCAGGCATTGCTCTGGAGGATTACTGCTTCCTTTTCTACATGGAGCTGAGAGGCACCTGGGCATTCATTATGGCTTTGGTCAGAATGAAATGCCATATTTTTGAGTTATTTAAGTCTCCATCACCAATATAGAAAGTAGAAAACAAAATCCTACCTATTTCCTCTTGTTCATTCCTCTTCTGTGCTTCTCCTTTTCCTTGTTTTCCTTGTCTCAGCTTTAATCCTGACGATAATACTTTATAAACCCTTTCTCCTCCCCTCTAATTTCCACATATGGTAAGTGCAAGACACCTGCTTGTTTCCTTATCCTTGTCGTTAATTTCAAGAAACAATTTCCTGCAGCCTGAATGTCTTTAACTCTATTACATCTATCTATCTATCAATCATTTGGAATGAACCTTCAGCAAGTAAAAGACTCCAACTCATATGATCCCTGCATCAGTATAAAGCACTATGAAAACACCTTCAGCTACTTCCCATACTGTTTAAACAATCTTATTTTTAACATCAGGCATAATAACAATACTATATCTTACTGAGGAAACTCATTACTAGAGATCACCAGAAAAATAGCATCAATATTTTAGGCTTTTCCTAAATATTGACTCAAGCAGTAAAATCCACTGTTTGAGCACAGAATAGAATTGTCAATAATCAACAGATCTTAATTTTTCTTCTATCAGGGTTATATAATCTACTAACTAAAGAGAACAAGGAGTACTTTTGGCACCTTAGAGACTAACAAATTAATCTGAGCATAAGCTTTCATAGGCTAAAACCCACTTCATTGGATGCACGCGGTGGAAAATACAGTAGAAAGATATATTTACACAGAGGACATGAAAAAATGGCTGTTGCCATACTAACTATAATGAGAGTAATCGGTTAAGGTGGGCTATTATCAGCAGGAGAAACAAAACTTTTGTAGTGATAATCAGGATGGTCCATTCCCAACAGTTGACAAGAAGGTGTGAGTAACAGTTAGGGGAAAATTAGCATGGGGAAATAGGTTTTACTTTGTGTAATGATCCATCCACTCTCAGTATTTATTCAAGCCTAATTTAATGGTGTCCAATTTGCAAATTAACTCCAATTCTGAAGTTTCTTGTTGGAGTCTGTTTTTGAAGGTTTTTTTGTTGGAGTATTGCAACTTTTAGTCTGTAATTGAGTGACCAGGGAGGCTGAAGTGTTCTCCAACTGGTTTTTGAATGTTATAATTCTTGACATCTGATTTGTGTCCATTTATTCTTTTGTGTAGAGACTGTCCAGTTTGGCCAATGTACATGGCAGAGGGGCATTGCTGGCACATGATGGCATATATCACATTGGTAGATGTGCAGGTGAACGAGCCTCTGATAGTGTGGCTGATGTGATTAGGTCCTATGATGGTGTCCTCCGAATAGATATGTGGACAGAGTTGGCAACGGGCTTTATTGCAAGGATAGATTCCTGGGTTAGTGTTTTTGTTGTGTGGTCTTTGGTTGCTGGTGAGTATTTGCTTCAGGTTGTGGGGCTGTCTATAAGCAAGGACTGGCCTGTCTGCCAAGATCTGTGAGAGTGTGGTTCCGTCCTTCAGACTGGGTTGTAGATCCCTGATGATGTGTTGGAGAGGTTTTAGTTGGGGGCTGAAGGTGACAGCTAGTGACATTCTGTTACTTCCTTTGTTGGGCCTGTCCTATACTAGGTGACTTCTGGGTACTCTTCTGGCTCTGTCAATCTGTTTCGTCACTTCAGCAGGTGGGTATTGTAGTTGTAAGAATGCTTGATAGAGATCCTGTAGGTGTTTGTCTCAGTCTGAGGGTTGGAGCAAATGCGATTGTATCGTAGAGCTTGGCAGTAGACTATGGATCATGTGATGTGGTCTGAATGAAAGCTGGAGGCATGTAGATAAGTATAGCGGTCAGTAGGTTTCCGGTATAGGGTGGTGTTTATGTGACCATTGCTTATTAGCACTGTAGTGTCCAGGAAGTGGATCTCTTGTGTGGACTGGTCCAAGCTGAGATTGATGGTGGGGTGGAAATTGTTGAAATCATGGTGGAATTCCTCAAGGACTTCTCTTCCATGTGTCCAGAGTAAGAGTAAGTAAGTAGAGTAGAGGTGTTAGGTGACAAGAGCTGAAGAAGCGTTGTTCTAAGTCAGCCATAAAAATGTTGGCATTTTTTTATGTCCTCTGTGTATATATATCTTCCTACTGTATTTTCCACTGCATGCATCCGATGAAGTGGGTTTTAGCCCATGAAAGCTTATGATCAAATAAATTTGTTAGTCTCTAAGGTGCCACAAGTACTCCTGTTTTTTTTGCTGATGCAGACTAACACGGCTACCACTCTGTAACTAAAGAGGGGAGATCTGGAATCTAGCCAATTTAGGATATATTTTTTTTTAGGAAAACACACACAATTGAAGATTACATCTAACTTTTTGATTGTAATAGGAAATTAGGGAATGAACATTTCTGCTTCGTTTATAGATAAAACTTCAAGAAAGCATTACTCCTTTTGCTAAGAGTAATTGTCTGTGGACAGCTTCACTTGGGGTGATGATTAGTGATCATCTTATTACATAGATTCAGGATACATGTAGTTGCTAACCAGAAGCATTGCCAGCATACAAATTGAAGGATGGACTCTTGAGGAAACAAGGACGTACTTTTGCTAGGGCTTGTTCACAGTACAAGGAATTACAGATGTTTCAAGCATGTTGCTCAGGTTAAATTGCTATGTTGGATAAGTGTCTCTATATAGCAACAAATCAGTTGCAACCTAAGTCTGTACATAACAGTTTTTTAACAACATGGTCGTTGGAATGCTTAAGGAACAATTCTGCCATTAGATTCACATCATGGATCTCAAGTAGTAGGCTGACACTCACTGTGAGTGTAATAGCAGCAGGCTCTGCAAAATAGACTTTCCACACTTTGTTATGTTCAAGTCCGTGCAGTTTCTAATTTCTGCAGCCCCTGCACTTTAGGCTCTAACACCTACAACAGGGTGTGATTTAGTGAAACAGGGGAAACTTAGCAGAATTTTCTCTTCTGATGGATCACCAATTACAGAGCTCTATATTCCCAAGTGTATCTTCTAAACTCAAGCTCCCAAAGCAAATGATTATGTAGATTGGAGACTGTGGCTTTTATTGATAAGGTTTTAGCTTGCAAAGTCTTTTTTTTAATGCTTCCCACAACAAACTGTTGCATTGGGGAAATATACCCTACTTTAACATATATTATGCTATGCACAGGAAAATCCTACCCATTTTCCCAGACCATTACTTTGCTTTTCAAAATATGACCTCTCAGCTTAAAAAAAAATCATAATTACAGTAGAATCCTGTTGCAAGAATAATTTGGGCAACACACATTTTTAAATATTATCCACAGAATCACTATATTCAGATCCATATAGCAGTGAAAGTTTTTAAAATAAGATACGTGCACAGATGCATAACCTCTATCTTGCCAGGACAAAACAAATTCTGCCAGGCATTTTAGTGTCAGGTCAGGCTGGCTATGATTGAATCTTATTGCCACTCTTTCAGGCTGTAATACTTTTGCCTGAAGGTCAGAGGGAGGCATTTGAAAAGGTCTGAAATTCTCTTTTACCTATGGAAACAGCAGAGAAAATCAAAGCAATACAAATATCCTGTGACCAATGTAAATGAAGGGCAAACACACTTGGAACATGTAGGAAATGTTTTTTGTGAAATTAGGATTTTCCATATAGCCAAATGATCACTATAAACAGTAATCACTAACACTGAACCCTATTCTGTGTCTGAAAGAGCATTTGGCATTTTCCTCATAAATGTCAGATTTCATTAAATAAAGCAGGGATCGGCAACCTTTGGCACACGGCCCACCAGGGTAAGCACCCTGGTGGACTCGGGCCGGTTTATTTACCTGCCCCATCCACAGGTTCAGCTGATCCCGGCTCCCACTGGCCACAGTTTGCTGTCCCAGGCCAATGGGGGTGGTGGGAAGTGGTGGCCAGCACAACCCTCGGCCCGCGCTACTTCTCGCAGCCCCCATTGGCCTGGGATGGCGAACCGTGGCCACCGGGAGCTGCGATTGGCCAAACCTGTGGACGCAGCAGATAAACAAACTGGCCCAGCCCGCCACATACCAAAGGTTGCTGATCCCTGAAATAAAGAGTAATAAAAAAGAAAATGCCAAATTTTGGAGATGAGCAATATACATTCCATTCACTCATTTCTCATCTCCATATGTTATATCCCAGAAGGGAATAGGGAAATAATAGTTGAAGAATAAGAAGTTAAATGTATTCAAGTCAGCAGGGCCTGACAAAATTCACCCTAGGGTACTTAACGGACTAGCTGAAGCAATCTCAGAATGATTATTTTTTATTATTATTGGAGAATTCATAGAGAATGGTTGAGGTCCCAGAGGACAGGAGAAAGGCAAAGAGAACCCAGGGGCTTATAGATCTGTCAGCCTAACTTCGATCCTGGAAAGACAGTGCAACAAATTATAAACCATCAATTTGTAACCACCTGGAGGATAATAGGGTTATAAGAAATAGCCAGCATGGATTTGTCTAAAAACAAATCATGCCAAACCAATCTAATTTCCTTCTTTGATTGGATTGCTGGCCTAATGGATGGGGGAAGCAGTAGATGTGATATATCTTGATATCAGTAAAGCTTTTGATACTGTCACACATGCCAGTGTCATAATTAACTAGGGAAATGTGCTCTAGATGAAGTTATTATAAGATGGGTACACAATTAATTGAAAAACCACACTCAAAATGTAGTTATCAATGGTTCATTTTCAAAGTGGGAGGTTGCATCTAGTTGTGTCCTTCAGGCATCTGTCCTGGATCCCATACTTGTCAATATTTTCATTAATAACTTGGATAATGGAGGAGAGAGAATGCTTATAACATTTGTGGATCACACCAAGCTGGGAGGGGTTGCAAGAACTTTGGAGGACAGATTAGAATTCAAAATGACCTTGATAAACTGGAAATTGGTCTGAAATCAAAAAGATGAAATCCAATAAGGACAAATGTAAAGTACTACACTTAGGAAGGAAAAATCAAATGCACAAATACAAAAGGGGCAATAACTGGCTAGGCAGCAGTACAGCTTAAAGGATGTGGAGATTATAATGGATAACAAATTAAATATGAGCCAACAGTGTGACACTGTTGAAAAAGACTAATATTCTGAGATGTGCTAACAGGAGTGCCATACGTAAGACATGAGAAGTAATTGTCCCGCTCTCCTGACAAGGCCTCAGCAGGTGTCATGTATCCAGTTTTGAGCATCGCACTTTAAGAAAGATGTAGACATTTAAAAGAGTTAAAAGGAGAGCATCAAAAGAGCTGAAAGGTTTAGAAAACCTGACCTATGAGGAAAGGTTGAAAAAAACAAACAAACTGGGCATGCTTAGTCTTGAAACAAGATGGCTGATGCGGGGACCTGATAACAGTCTTCAAATATGTTAAGGCCTGTTATAAAGAGGATGGTAATCAATTATGGTCACTGAAAGTAGAACAAAAAGTAAAGAGTTTAATCTGCAGCAAGGGAGATTTAGGTTAGATATCAGGAAAATAATTTCTAATGACAAGGATAGTTAAAATATTGTAATAGGTTACCACAGGTTGTGGAATCCCCATCAGGTTTTTTAAAATAGGTTGGACCAATACCTCTCAGGGATGGTCTAGGTTTACTTGGTCCTGCCTCAGCACAGGGAGTTGGATTAGATGACCTTTAATGGTCCCTTCCAGTCTTACATTTGTATTATTCTGTGATTTGTTTATATACTCACAACATGATCAAATATTGCTGCACATCCCCTTTCTTTGCTTTCAAATCAAGGTCCTTGGTGACTGTAAAGGGAGGCACCAGCATAGTTTTGGTCTCATTTGTGATATTTGACTGCTTTTGAAAGTACTGAGATAATGTCTTGTGGAACAATATCCAGGCTTCCATTGTAATTATGACCAAGGTGCAAATAGCCAAGCAAGTTATTTAAACTATACAATGCTTGTGCTGTACTTTCTGTTAAATGTACAGTCTCAGCTAATACTCAAGAGTCTGGACTATATTTACTTGTTGCTTTATTTATTAAATGTTATGACGTTCCTGTGCCTATGTGTCAACTACACTAGAGGGGCAGTTTTATAATTTTTATTTTTGCTATTGCTCTAGGTAATAATACACAATGGTTTGGATGTATTAGTTCCATTCCCATTTCACTAACTTGTAGTTTTAGATTGTTGTGGGAGAGGGGAGGCATACATTTTTACAAACTAACGATTAATAACATTTTGTCAGTGTTAGCTTAAATTGGTTGTATTTGTCGTAAAAACTACACCAAACTTCACAATTTAAAACCTACCAGCCTACCAACATTAAAAAGTATATTACATTTAAATGACAAAAACCCTGAAAATATTTAAATTTTAAATTTAAAAACATAAAGCCTAGTGTTTCTCTGTGACACATTGTAAACTATGTATTTCCTGGGTTTTAATATTCAGGGATATGTCATCATCCTTGAAGCTCAAGGACAGAAGTAGTTCCTGCTTCAGGGACATCCCTGCACTTGACAAAGATGTTATTCTGGGCTGCATTGCTTCCTTAAAGGCACCGCTGACCAGGGTTTGGATCATTCCAACTACAAACTGAATTTTCTGTTATTTAAATATGATTATTAATGTTCTTGAACTCAGAATCCTTTTTTAAAGGGCTATGAGTTCTTTCTGGGAGTTCATCCATATCTCTAGTTTCCTAACTTTGTAGCTAAAGCAAAAATCTGACTGTGACAGACAGGCCAGCAGTAACATCCAGATTAGCTAAAATCAATACAAGTCATTGGGTTGGTCCATAGAGATAATTATGAATAAGGCTACGATTTAGTCACAGAGATGGCAGAAGTCACAGAATCCTGACTTTCAGCGATCTCCGTGACTTCAACCTGCAGCAATTGGGAGCCACAGATGGAGGGGGAACCCCGGAGTTCCTGGCTGCCATGTGCGGCAGGGAAACCTGCAGATCCTGCCTGCTGTGGGTGGTGGGGGAAACCCTGAGCTCCTGGCCATGGTGGGCAGTAGGGTCCCCAGAGCTGCAGGCGATGGGGGAACCCCACAGCTTCTGGCTGCTACGGGTGGTGGGGGAACCCCAAAGTAATGGGGAACCCAGCAGCTCCCGGCCACTGCAGGTGGCAGGGACCCCCAGAACTGCAGGCAGCAGAGGCACCCCACAGCTCCCAGCTGCCACAGGCAGTGGGGGAACCCAGCAGTTCCCAGCCACTGCAGGCAGTGGGGGAACTCCTGGCCACTACAGGTCCCAAGAGTTGTGGACAGCAGGAGTATTCCACTTGCTGGTGCAGAAGGCAGGGGCCCCCGCAGCTCCCACTTGTGGGTGGCAGGGGAGCCTGTACCTCTGACACCAAACCCACAGTGGGGGCCCCTGCAGATCCCAGTTGCCACACAGCTAGCCCCGGTGTGGGGACCCGCAGAGCCCCATTTTCTCACAGATATTTTTAGTAAAAGGCATGGATAGGTCAGGGCTTCCAGGCTTTTTGTCTTTATTGCCCATGACCTGTGCATGACTTTTACTAAAATATCTATGACAAAATCTTAGCCTTAATCATGAAACTTGTCTGAACTGCCCATTTTGATGGTCTGAAATTGTAACTTTTGTACTTAATAGTTCCTTTCACACTTGATAACTCAGCATTGACATATACTTAGAAAGGAATATCTTGCTTCTGTTATAATGCATCATTAAGCCCTTTATGATTTGCATCTGTGTTCAGAATAGATGGCAATTTCCAGCTAGCTAAAGCCAAAATAGGGAAAGATGTCAACTCCATTGTTATGAGGATGAAAGCAGTTTGGAATTCAGCAGTCCGTTTCACACTGATATCTGTATTGATGCTCCCTTGATATCAAGCATTTCAGACTCAACTATACTTTTCCAAAAAATCACTCAGGGACTTCATATTGTCCGACTGCTCTTACACAAAACATTGAGAGTATCCAAGAAAATAGGATAGATTTTCTGTAAGTTGAATGGCCTTTGTTACTCTTTGAGTGGTAAGGTCATTTCTAGATCTGGTATAATTACATGTTTGGAGTTCGTGTGTCCAAAGGACTGTATAAATTTGAGGGAGGGAGGGAGGGAATTCATACTTTGAAACGGAGAGAATGAATCCACAATCAGCTAAATGGTGCAACAATCACAGAGCTATTTCACTACATCTGACAACTTTCTGAAACCAGAAACTTTCACAAAACCTTTTTGATTTTCCCAATTTTACATTTTTCAAAAGGTTGAACTTTTTCTGTTTTTTTTCCCCGTATCATTTTCATTTTTCATTGATGGTTTTAATTGGTCAGCCCTAATCACATGCTGGGATCTTTCAAAGTCAGAACATTTCAATTTTCAAAACCTGGTGATTTTGAAAAACAATATTTTTATAAACAAATTTGATAGGGTAATTTTGAAAAATGAGATTACTTACTTTGTACAGTAATTGGAGTTCTTTGAGATGTGAGGCCTCTAACTTATTCCACCAGAGAGCACATGGGGTCCATGCACCTGAGACCAGATGATTTTTGGAAGCTGTGTCCATTGGTATGTGCCTGCATCGTTCTCCTCCCTATGCTCTGAACTGAGGTCCTAAGGTGCAGTGTGGACCAAACACCTCCCCAGTTGCTTCTCAATCACAAATCATGTGTAAAGTATCCAGGACAGAATGGAAGGAAGGCAGGTAGTGGAATACAGATAGGAACCACACATCTGAAGGAACTCTAGTTACTGTCCAAGGAAAGTAAGCCCTCTCTCTCTCTCTTCTTCACATGATGGTCCCTATATGTATATTCTACTCTATGTAGCTGGTAAGAAGTGGCTCAGTGATGACCACCTAACATGCCTCTTCTACTCTTGAAGTGCAGTATTTGCCTATCCTTCCATACTAGAAACTGTCAAGCCCATGAGTACTGGCTGTGAAGTTTTCCATCTATGAAACCATCTTAGAACCTGCCAAGGTGGTCTGGTATACCCAAGCCACATGTGCCCCCACTCCAGAAAAGAACAGAAAAGATACTTTGTACCAATGAAGGAAGCAGAATTTGTATTCACTCAGCCTGCCTCAAACTCCTTAGTAGTCAAAGTAGCCACTGAAAGAAGCAGACAACATCAGTCAAGATCCACCCCATCCAATAAGAAAACAAAGCATTTGGACTTATTCAGGCGGAAGGTTTTCACTTC
Source organism: Mauremys mutica (assembly GCF_020497125.1). Lineage (NCBI taxonomy): Eukaryota > Metazoa > Chordata > Testudines > Geoemydidae > Mauremys > Mauremys mutica. The sequence continues at coordinate 187,137,836 of NC_059073.1, read as the reverse complement.
AACCAACCTGCAGTTCTACATAGCACGCTGTTAGGCATTAGTGTCTAAATACGATTTTGTTAATTATTCCAAATGTGACACAGGGGCTCATTGATGGTTCACTACCCTGTGTCAGCAACTCCTTTCAGGCCTGACAACTCATCACACTTAGCATATGGCTGTCATAGTATTTATCTTGAAAGAATGTCATGTGAAGTATCAAATAAAAGCTGGTGACATACTGGCCATTGATATCACTGTACAGTTTTTGTATTCATGCTGTATGAAGAATTGTTTATACCTATTGATGCTATGCTTTAAAATCTGCAACTAAACGGGGGAGGGGGGAATAAACAGGCTTCTTTCAGGCAGGCAAGAAAGTAGTTATCTCTCTGTCAAGCATAAATTAAGTATGGTAAAGCTGACCCAAAGGAAGCACAATTTATATATTAAGTCAACCGGAAAAACAGGTTGACAGGGAATGTGAACTCCACATGGCACCAGCAGGCCAGAGAACAAGCAATGGGGGAGAAGAGTCTTATCTTGGTGTGCACGTCAAAAGGGGACATTTCAAAGGTTGACTGGATTATAAGAGGAAGGAAGCACCCTTTTTGAAGGGCCAATAATCCATTTAATGTGGATGTAAAATCATAACTACATTTCTGTTAAGAACTTTTCATATAGATCTGGATGAGGGCTAGCTAACAAAGAATAATACAGGCCTAAGAGAAAGCTGGGGTAAACAGACAACCTTGTGTGTTTCAAGTCAATGAGTGGAGTCAGCATGATTCCAGATGGTGAGTTGTAACTGGGTGTACTTATCGCAAGTTTTAGACACATGAAGCACTGAGAAGGGCCTCCAAGGTAACTCCCTGGTACCGATGCCAGAACAGAGTTCAGGGAGAGGCCTAACATCATTAACATGAGTAATGACACCCTCCCCTCATAGATGTATGCCAATTCCAGTTCACAAAAATGCAAGGGTAAAACTATAAACAATTGTTATGGTTAGATACTAATTACTGCTTTTGTGCTTTAAATCTCCAGGAATGTACCTGTTGGCCAACCGAAAGAGCTGCTACCTCATTCCCCTGGACCCCAAAATTAGGATTTAACCTATATACTTTAATAGAAATAGTTTAAGGGTAATTACCTGTGTGTTAGCAATATGTTAATTTGATTGATGGGCGGAGCCATTATTAATCTTTTAGATCATTGGCTTATTGTGCTTGTCTTGCTGCTAGAACCTATCCAGGGGCTTGGGAAATCTCATCCCAATCGCTTCTCTCTACCCAATGAGCACCCTATATAATCTATTGTAATCAATTGTTTTGCAGTGTCTCTGAGCCTGATAAGCAAAGTGACACTCCGCTGGCACTGTGCATAATAAACTCCTGTGCTTGACTCTACACAGTGTCTATTTCTGTTTCTTCACTTTTGTTATCAATTTCACTGAAGAACCCCTTTTGCAGAAGGGTTGGTTTGTGAAGAAATTGGTCTTGGATTGATTAAAAACCATCAAGCTCTGCAGAAGGACATTAAGGATGAGAAACTACTTTAAACAAGGGTTGTAACCTCTTAAGATTTAATCTTTAGAAAGCATGTTTTATTTTTGTTTTATTCATAACCATTTCTGTTTCCATTATTCTTACTCAACACTCACTTGAATCTGTGAATCTCTGTTCTTTGTTAATCAATTTATATTTGTTGTCGCCAGAGATTACAGTGCTGTGTTGTCATAAAGGACTTAATCCTGAGTGGTAACCTTCAAGCTATGTGTACACTGTCTCTGTGGGAAGAGTTTATGTAGTAACTACTGTCAGTGTCTAGTGACAGGGACTGTATATTACAGGTGAATGCATCCAGGCAGTTTGGGGACTGGAGTACACCAAGAGTTAACCTGAAAAGCAAATTAAGGGCTGACAGAGTCCTGAGGAAATTGTTTTGGTGCTCTCTGACTGAGAGTGCCAGGGAACTGACACACAGTTTACCACTAGGAAATCTCTCTCTCTCTCTCCCTGAGGCTAAGGGGTAACACAGTGACCTATAGCTCTTAACACCTTAAGAAAGTGTCACACCAAGTCTGCAGAATTCACTGACAAACTTCTGCAGGAGGATAGCATACAGTTCCAAATGCTCATCAAGGAAGGTAAATTAACTGCCAGATTGGCCCTTCAAGCCTTACTCAATGCAGTAGACACAGCTTCCTGACTGATGCAAATGGCCATTGTCATGAGTAGAGTGCCATGGCTTCAGTCCTCCAGATGCCTCATGGAAGTCTAATCTGTAGTGCAGGGTTTCCCCTTTTGAAGGTGTGGCAGGATCCCCGGGGTGCAGCCTGAAACCGTGGTACCACTGTGTCTCCTTAACTCTCCAGCCTGGGCTATTTCTCACAGTGCTTTGCTAGTGACAAGCAGCAACCCCCTCCAGGTGCTGTTATCACTCAGAACAACCGCATGTGGAGCCCCACACCCAGCTAGGTTGCATGAATGCTCCCAGAGCCACTCATGAACCACAAAGAACAAGGCACTAGCCAGATTCCCCCAGCTCTCAGTTTTGTACCTCAGGAATATACTGTCTTCCACTGCTCAAAACGAGCAGTGTAAATGTATTAATTGGTTCACCACTTCATCGATGGAAAGTTGATATAGACCAGCTTTTGTAAACCTGAACAAACACACTTACCAAACACTTCAGGCAAACTCAATAGTAAAGATAAACAGTAAAACAAGTGTATTGACTGCAAAAGGTAGATTTTAAGTGATTATAAGTGATAGGCAAAAAAGTCAGAGTGGTTAGCAAAATAAAATAAAATATAATCAAGTAGTCTAAACTCTCAACCCTATTAGAATGGGCAGCACCTCGATTAAGTAGTTTTTCTCACCCCAGGGGATATTGCAATTCATAGTACACAGTTTTCACCCTTGAAACCTGGGCCAGTCACCTCTGTTGGAGTCTTCAGTCTTCTGAGTGTCCTTGTTGCTTGCAGCGTAGGTGAGGGAAGGAGAAAGACCAAACACTGGGCCCCTGTGTTCTGTTTTATATCCTTAATTCATGTGCTTGGAGAACACAAGTCCAGGAATGTCTGGCAGGCATATCTGAGTCACAAGGTGAAGGAATACCTCCTTGCCAGAGGATGTTGTGAAGGCCAAGACTATAACAGGTTAAAAAAAGAACTAGATAAATTCATGGATGATAGGTCCATCAAATGCTATTAGCCAGGATGGGCAGGGATGGTGTCCCTAGCCTCTGTTTGCCAGAAGCTGGGAATGGGCAATAGGAGGTGGATCACTTGATGATTATCCCTTCTGTTCATTCCCTCTGGGGCACCTGGCATTGGCCACTGTTGGGAAACAGGACACTGGCTAGATGGACCTTTGGTCTGACCCAGTATGGCCATTCTTATGTTCTTATGTGTCTCCTGTGAGTGAGTAATTGAATTGTAACTGCTCTGCTGGACAATGGCTGGTGATGTCTGTTCAGGAAGGGTGGCTAAACTCTTCCAGTTCCAGCAAGCACAGAACACATAGCATAGAGCAAAATCTGCCCACTGTTAACTGAAACTTTAGCTTATGTGGTAGAGGCTTGAGCATTTGCAGCTGAAAGCTCAGGATTCTGTTCAGTGCTCCACTGTTTTCTATGGGCATGAATTCAGTAAACTAGCTTTACTTGTTTCATTACCCCATTTTGAGGATGTGCTACAATTCAGTGTGTTTCAGCCTTTTTGATAACAGGGTCCAGCCTGCTGCCTTCCTAAACTGTTGCAGGGAGATCTCAGGGACCAGCGCTGGTCCATGGACCAGTCACCGAAAAACACTGTGCTAGATCATTAGATTATGAACTGATCAAAAAATGTCCAAGGCTTTTCTATTAAAGGGAAAAAATGTCTGGTTTTGTTCAAAAAAACTGGAGTTTCTGAAAACCAAAAGTCTTTCAGTTTTTGTTTTTCCAAGAAAAATGTCCAAAAATCCAGGTTTCATTGATATTTTTCACAGGGGGGAAAAATATTTCCCAACTAGCTTTAAAGATAACTCTTTATGGTACATTCACAGTTTCAGTATCCATGCATCAATTTTTTTATTTTATTTTATTTTTGTTAAACCTGGATGGCACCAATCAAATTTTAAAATTAGTTTAGCAGATGAATTTTTGTCCCAGACTTTTCTAAAATCTGTGTATGTTCAGAGAAAAATAATCAAAGGTACTATGTGAAAAAATTATCTATTTTTATATGTTATAAATTTACTTACATGAAAAATTAAATTGAATAACCTTTATGTTGGCAGATGTACCAGATGACTGTGAATCAGTAACTAAAAATTTTCCACTAACATACTTAGATGAAGTGTCTGAAAATTGCACTATGCAATGATATTTAGGGAAACTCAGGTCTTGTTCATATCTTGAGACAGATGCAATAAGGATTTTTATTGTAAGATAAAGTCTATATGTGTTTCTATAAACTTTTATAATCAGCCTGCTTTTTTTTCCCTCTGAACAGCATTTTTTTTTCTCTGAACGTTGGCATCACTCAAACACTGCCTTGTTTCAAGATTTTGCTCATTGTGGTTCTGAACAGCTTGGACATTGTTTCAGGGCTGCTGTTTTATGCTGGCAGGAATTCTTGAAACCAAATTGTTTTTCAATGCACTTCTAAAAGATGTTCATTTAAGGCAAACAATGGCTTGGATCATTTCCCCTGTTGACTGATTGACAATAATGCTGAAGAAAGGATTTGCTTCTGAGCTTGCTGTTTTACAGTTAAAAAGCTTGCCAAGCCCAATAAATCTGCAGTTGCACTTAACTGTTCCTTGCATCTTCAGTTTCTGTGTTTCAGAATAAATTTAAGAAAGCAAACTTCAGCAAAAAGCTCCATCAAAACAGTACACAAATCATTATTGCTAAAGTCAGCTTGTTAGACTGTAGATTTAAAGTAATTTGCACACCATTGACCGTGACACGTTGTTCAAGAGTTCTGCTTTCCAAGACTGTTATTTTACATTCTGCATGACCTGAACACTTATGGGATTTTGGAATAAATGGTATGATTCAAACACTGTAATAGTGGGTATTATTTCTGGGCCAGTGTCACAATGTCTCACTCTGGGCAACATTCTGTCCTTTCGTACAATTGTGCTGTGGGGGAACCCTGCAAGGATTTTTTTTTTAGGATATGTCTACACTGGAATAAGAGACTGATGGCACAGCTGGGGCTGCCCAAGTCAGTTAACTGAGGCTCACAGGGCTCTGGCTGTGGGGCTAAAAATTTCTATGTAGACATTTGGGCTCAGGCTGGAGCCGGGGGTATGGGACCACCCCATACTGAGCTTGAATGTCTACGCAGCAATTTTACAGCCAGGCAGTCTGAGACCCATGAGCCTGAATCAGCTGACACGGGCCAGTTGCAGGTCCTTAAATGCTGTTTAGATTCAAAATCGTTAAAGCTAATCAGAATCTAGCTATTGATCTGGACAGGCTTTGGATCAGCCCAAGTGCTCATTAATGTGGCTAGCAACACTCCATAGCCCTCAGGGAGTATGCTCAAATCCTGGGTTCTAACTGGAGTCCACAAAGCTACTAAAGGAGAAGAAGTAAAAAGCATTGCAGGACATGTTTCCCCCTAATCCACTGAAAGCCTTTTTGCCATGTGCTGTTCAGATTTAAGCCAATGTTTGCTGAAGTATGGTTTCATTTTAAAACTAACGTTTCACCTTAAATCTGCCTCCAACCATGACCTTGATTGGGCAAGGAGCCAAATATCTCCTGTGGGGAAGTGGTCTTGCTGTGATAACAGTCAGTCAGTCGCTCACACTCTATTGTAGTCACTATTATTGTAGGACCTAAGGAAACCCATGGTGCAGTCCCATGCACTGTACAAACACATAGTAAGAGATAGTCCCTGTTCTGAAGAGTTTACAATCTATATAGACAAAAAGGAAACAAGCACAGAGAGTGGAAATGACTTGCTCAAGGTCACATAGTAGGTCAGTGTCAGAGCCAGTAATAGAATTCCAGTCTCCTAACTAGAGCTGGGGAGCTCAGTGGTTTAAGCATTGGCCTCCTAAATACAAAGATTGTGCATTCAATCCTTGAGGGGGCCATTTAGGAATCTGGGGGGAAAAAAAGTGGGGGAGGGGTCCTGCTTTGAGCAGGGGGTTGGACTAGATGATCTCCTGAGGTTCCTTCCAACCTTGATATTCTATGAAAAAAAGTTTTCTACCAAAACTCTTTTTGGTGAAAAATGCAGTCACCGACACCAAAGCATTCATCAAATTAATGTTGCTTTTGACAGATTGGTCATATAAAAAGAATAAAAAATTCCCAAAATATGAATGTTTCATTGAAACATTTCTAAATAAAATGTTTCAATGTTTCTATTTGAAAGGACTTCATTTTGAAAATGTCCTTCCATTTGTATAAAAGTTAAGAAAAGGCTCAACACCTATATGAAACATTTCCTTTCGAATGAAATGATTCATTTGACCTGAAGTTACATTTTCTTTTTATGTTTATTTTACCAAAAAGTTCAACATTTTTTTTGCTTTGTACTGACTCAAAAAAGCATTCTCTCTCATTTTTTTGGAACAGCAATAGAATTTCAAAATCAGTTATTCACACAGTTCTGCTCCTGACTCTTCACTAGACCACAAAGTCTGTTCAAAAGTTGTATGAATATAATTGTTCCTCTAAAATCTTTGATATCTGATTTACAGCTGTGAGCTATCACACAACTTGGGCTGCAACTACATGTTTGTTTTTTCCCCAGACTGTTCTGATTGATTGCCCCCCTGTAATCTGGCACAGCAGATTGTCTGAAGCAGGATTTTTTGGATGTCTTTTTGGGACCAAAGTTCATAACCTTGATACATGTTCATGTTTTTTTTGTAAATTCCTCACATTTGCAGTTGAATGCTATTTGTACTTTTGTCTCTAGAGTGCTTTATCAGAATACAAAAGTGGGAAATACATCCCAAAATAGAATTACAATTAAGTCATTTTCACCACAGTAAAATCACTATATTAAAACTGAGCGCTTACTACATTCATATTCTTTAACATGCTTTGTCTGCATCCAAATACTGCAACATCGCATTGGATATTTGCAAAAACAAGTTTATGTTGATCAAAAGTAATGACCTATAATGCAGTTCTTTAAAGAATTTCGCCAGCACCTCATTCTTTCATTCAAGCAATGCTAACAATTGTGCATTGTGTTAACTCTGCAAACTCTTTATAACAGATAATTCACTGGCAGGTTTGATCATTAATAAATGTCAAGGGGCAATGGGGAAATCCCAGCTGCAGAAGATCATAGACATAGACGTAGACATAGAAATGCACAAACGTTTTAAGTCTCAATGGACCAAATTCATTAAATAAAGTATATGGTGGGATAAGATATATGTCGGTAAACTGGTATAAGAGAATCTAAGTTAGTTTAGTATAGAGACAAAGGACCAGAAAGAAGTGAGAATGTATCAAGATTTAAATTCATAGATTTTAAGGCCTGTAGGGACCACTGTGATCATCTCGTCAGACCTCCCACATAACACAACTCATGCATTGAGCCCAGTAACCTGGGGGAGTTGAAGCATGTTGTGCTGCTGCTTTACTGTACACTTTCTTACACCTACATTTAAATTATTTTTCCTACTTACTCCCTGGAACTCTTCCATGCCCTTGATATATAAATGACACCTATTTAGGTTCCCCTACATCCACTTGGTGCTCTGTGTTTGATGTTATGCAGTCTTAGTGGAATTCTGCGAGAATACCATCAGGAAAGCCACAGAGCCTCTAAGTGATTGTGTTGGCCTTCAGTGGAACAGGCGATTCCTGGGTTCCATGGACTGAATCCACTGAATCCATCTTTGTTTAATCCTGAGCTGATGGTGTCAAATCTGCAAATGAACTGAAGCCCCACAGTTTCTCTTTGAAGTCTGGTCCTGGCTCCATCCTTTAGCAAAAAAACTTCAGGACCAGACTTCAAAGAGAAACTGCTGAGCTTCAGTTCATTTGCAAATTTGACACCATCAGCTCAGGATTAAACAAAGACTGTGAATGGCTAGCCAACTACAAAAGCAGTTTCTCCTCCCTTGGTGTTCACTCCTCAACTGCTAGAAGAGAGTCTCATCCTTCCTGACTGAACTAACCTCGTTATCTCTAGACTGATTCTTGCCTGCATATTTATACCTGCCTCTGGAAATTTCCACTACATGCATCTGATGAAGTGAGTATTCACCCATGAAAGCTCATGCTCCAATATGTCTGTTAGTCTATAAGGTGCCACAGGATTCTTTGTCTCTTTTTACAGATCCAGACTAACACGGCTACCCCTCTGATATTGGAAACACTGTGAGGCTGAAATCCTGCAAAGATGTACACATTTTCTTAAGTTAACGTAGGGTGAACAGTCTCCAATAAAGTCAAGCAGTTATTTAAGTCTTTGAAAGATTGGGGCCCTTGGTTTCATGGAGTTTCAATTCTCCTGCATAAATGACCCTATGGTCCTTAATATTATGCTGACTAATTCTTTATGAATCATTGGTGCCTCAGGAGCAGAGGTAGGGAACTTTAACTGATTCATTGAGCAGTACAGCTGATTTTTGGAGAAGAATTTCAACAAGTAAATGTGATGCCAGGTAGGAACGCACATTGAGCCCCAGTCATGGACCAGCATCCCTCAATGTGCAGTGCAAACACAAAACAAAAAGATGGTCCTTGCCTAAAAGAGTTTACAATCTAAATAGTATCATCACAGCTTAGGTACACTTTTTTTTATAAACTAGTCCACACATTATTCAATATTCATGGCTTTGGAAAAAAAGTATAATGTGTCTCATTGTCCAGTCAAATGGGATTTGATTAATTGGGTTTATCCCCCAGTCTATTACATCTAAGAGGAAAGTCTAGAAGTTGTTATCTGAACATAAATCTCATTAACCATGGCTAAAATAGAACTAACCATATGCTGTCAATCCCAAATTAGTTAAGCATCCAATCAAGTGTGGCAGATTTAGGAAAGATTCAGTTAATTGATATATTTTTAAAAATTATGCAATGCCGTCTGCCACATGCAACAAATTGCAAAATTGGGGCCTCTATGTGCCTCACCTGTGGGTCCTGATCCAGTAAATGTGCTTGGAGCATGCCCACTGGATCAGGCCCCTATAAACGAGCTTACACAAAATCACCAGGTGGGAGGAGGAGGTGGAGCAGCAGCTCGCTCATAACTTTTAGCCTGGGGTTGAGGTACTCACCAGAGAAGTGAAAGAACTTCAGTTTGAGTCCTCCCTTTGCTCGAGAGGGAGAAGAGACTTGAGCAAATGTCTTCCACGCCTCAAGAGAGTGCCCTAACCACTTGGCTATAAGGTATTTTGAAGTAGGGCTCCCTCAGTCCCTCCTGATGAAGCTGTTCCATTGTGGATAAATAATTTTTAAAAGTCACTGGCCTAAAAGTTGTGTGTGAGGTCCTCCTCTTCTTCACAAAAATGGCACAGTACCTCACTCCAAGAGAGGATTTGCAGCTGAGAATCCCAAGTGGAGGGATGTGCCGCCCTATAGCCAGGACTTCAGCAGCTATATCTGAGATTGGTGCAGGGTTTAGCCCACACCTCTCATTTTGGTATCTCTCATTGACTAGTCTAGGTGAGGAGCCTCCTAGTATGCTGTTTTTTGGTGAATCCTATCTGAGATACCATTCATTGGATAGGGAACCTAGGCACTGAACTCAGGATTTGTGAATCCCAATGATTTTCTAGACACATAAAAGTTAGACTTGGTGATGCTGAGCGTCTCCATGCCTAAATTCCTTTGTGAATCTATCCCCTGGTCCCTAATTACCTTAACTCCCTTGAAAATCCCAGCCTAGAGCAGATTATTGCTGTTGTTTCTTTATTTAACAAGTAATGGCCATGAAACACTTCCAACTGTTTTTACCCACAACCACAGTTGGGGGCTTGGGAAGTTTTCTATCTTCAAATAGTCAATTAAGTCTTTGTTGTGTATTCTATAGCTTAGTTGTGTTGTATAGAGCCTTTCTCTCCCTGTCTCCCTCAGAGTCAATTTTGACTATAATTCAGAGAATGTTTTTCTTTGAGAGTAGAAGCAATCTAGTTGGTTTTAACAAAGTCTGCTATATTTTTACACCACAGATTGCAGACACATGATTGAAGGACAAGGCTAGAATCTGTTAAAAGCATTATTGCTGGCGAAAGGCTCTGCTTTCTGCAAAGAAAAGTTTACTTTAATTTAAACAATTTGCCATTGTATTTCTCTATCAAACAAGCAGTTGAGAACATGACAGATAAGTTGTTTTGATGGAGGTAGATGGACTGAATTGTGCTGGTTTCCCCTATTTCTGCATTTTTAATGCCTGTTATATTCTGAAGAGTTTTCTTTTTATTTTCAAATGCATTTATGTGGTGCCTGGCATCCCATTTTAACCTGGCTGTTTTCTTGCACATACTTCACCTGACAGCTGACTTTCTATTTGTATCAGGTAGGGAGGCAGATAATGCTGACCATCAAAAGTTTGAGATGTGGGTTCATCTTCACCCCAGTTTCAAAACTGGCAGACTCAATAACAAAGCTAGGTGGGAACTGGTTTTTCCATCCAAGGAAAAAGATAGAAGATTATGAAAATGTTTCCTCTCCAATTCTGAAAAAAAATTCACAAACCAATTGTCTGAAAAAAATTACAATTCATATCAATTGAAACATTTTGTTTTGGTAATTTTGAAATGTTTCATTTCTATTTTGACCTTTGTAATTATTTCTATATTTTTCACTGTAATTTTCTTTTTAAACAAAGTCATTTCAAATCAAATGTTTTGTTTTGAAAATGTTGAAACGACCTTTCAAAATTTTTATTCAACATTTTTTCAAAAGAGGTAATTCGTCAAAATTGACCCTTTCTACCAAAAAGTTTCAGTTTCAACAAATAGACATTTTTTCAACAGAAAAAATATTCTTTTGAAATTCCCAACCAGCTCAACTTGATAGTTTGTTTTTGTTCACTTGCTTCTTTAAAGTGGGTGCTGACAGTTCTCTTTGCTAATCTAAATCTAGATTACTCCTTCACTTCTGTGGTGTTTGAGAGACAAGGTGGTAAGGCAATATATTTTACTGGACCAATTTCTGTTGGTGAGCGAGTCAAGCTTTTGAGCTTACACAGAGCTCTTCTTCATTTCTATGTAGCTGACAAGCTATAAAAGCTTCTCTCTCTCTCATCAAAAGAAGTTGGTCTGATAAGACATATTACCTCACCCTCCTTTGTCTTGCTAATGTACTTTGACCAACAATACTACATACAATTTCTGTGGTATTACAGGGGAATCCTGACTGACAAGCTTTCTGAAGTGGAGAGGGTCATATTTCTTATATTAATCATGTAAGAATGAGTTCACGGAATAGATAATATAGCACATCCTTATAAACCTTACCTTGCATTTTGTTTGTTTGTTTTCTTCCCTACAACTGCCTTATCCTGGGCCCAATCTTGACCAATGCTAGTGACCAAAACTCTAGTTGTTCCACTGAGAGTTTGAGGTGTTCAGCACCTCTCAGAGCAGGCAGACTAGAAAAATGTTCACAATCTCAGGCATCAATATATGCATTGTCTGATTGCCCTACATTCCACTCCCAATCTCAGCCCTCAGATTAACTCTTAGGGGTGGCATCTTCAGAAGTGCCTAACTGATTCAGGAACATAAAGTCTATTGACTTTCATTGGGACCTGGAGACCTAAGTCACTTAGGCATCTTTGAAAATTCCACCCAAGATGCTTAGTTGGACACATCTCTCTTTTTCCATTAGAAGTTTGCTGAACAGTGAGAGAAAATTAGTATATTCCACAGTCTCTAAAAGAGTAATAAATTACTGTTTCCCTCAATGTTCAGGTAACTTTCAATGAGTTTAACAAAAGTTTGTTAAAGTATAGACATCTGTAGACAAACGTCCTTTAGAAAAAACTTAAAATAACTTTACAAGATTAAAATCAAATATTTGGTGTTTCCTTAAACAGGCTACCAAGGTTGACATATGGTGTCAGGTTTTTTTCTCTGACAGTCACAATCTCATACCTTGCTTTTTAAAATCAGAATTACTTCCTGTTCAAAAGCAGCAGCTTTGTAGCCTATCACATCACACACATGCAATTCTTACAAAGACAGAGAAGTTCAGGAAGCGGGAGGGGACAGGGAGAATATATTTTGGATTAAGGGTTATCTCATTTTGCAGGTTTTTCCAGCAAGGGGGAAGTGGGGTGGAATCAAAAGAAAATTAGAAGCTTACTTTGCCAGAAGCAAATTTGACAATTAAATGTTTTTTTTTCTTCTTCTTCTTTTTTTTTCTTAAAGTTTACATTTGTTCAACTTCACTAACAAGCACTTCTTCCAGGTGAAATAGGAATTCAGAACATTCAGCTTTAACATAGAGCCTCTGGCTCTTAATGTGATAGAAATTTATGTTAGATTTGCCTGTCTTTATCTCCCACTGGACCACAAACAAATAGAAAGGAATATTATCATTTAAATATAATTATATTAGACAAAGAAAAAATGACATAATTAAAAGTCACTCCACCCCAAATCATAAATTAGCATGGCAGAGCAATAACATACCATATGTTAGTTATAATGGAACAAATGAAAATAATATCTCCCTTTACAATCTGTGGGTTTCATTCTTTATTTTACATCAGTATAGATCAAGAGTATCTTGTAGTGTAACACTAGAGTCAGAGGACAATTGGGGCCTGTGCCTTCTTTCTTTACTAAAGTGCTTAAAATAAAGTGAAATTTGCTCTTAATTAATCTTTACTCTGACAGTGGTCTGGTTATTGGTATTTTGCAAATGCCATCATAATGTCAAAATATGTGTTCTCGTGTGAAATTGATTTTTCATGGGATCTCAAATTGAATGCTATTAAAGTAACAAGTAAAACTTTCTTTATGTAAATAGAGCCTAAACCAAAATATGCTGCCCATCTCTGTTTTAACCATTTATCTGCCTCTTTACTCTGCAGATTTCCTGGGAAAGCAGAAGTATGCAAATATTTCTTAAATACGTGTGGCTGATTGACAAGAATCTGTCAGCAATCCATACCTGACTTAGAATAGAATAAGTTTACGGAATTATAAGAATATGTGAACCTGTCTCATTTAAAGTAGAGAGTGAGCTGAATTCTGATTGACCTCTCTAGCTAGGACATGCGAAAGCTTGATTATTATGACAGAACCAAGAGCAGAGCGCTTGCGGAGTGGGGGGAGGCTTAGTTTGAAATAAGACCAGAAGTTGGACTGGTGGACAACACATGCATGAGTGTTTGTACACCTTGAAAAGTGGTTGAAAGAAAACAGGTGCGTAGAAACAGGAAGCAAAGCTATTTGCCCAATCCAGCAAATCCAAACCTTAATGGCTTTGAGAAACATACAAGCAACTTTTCATAAGAGATTGACACATCCTCTTCTGGGAGTATATTTGTGACAATATCTTTCTGAGGAACTCAAAGTAGGGGCAGATCAAAGCAACCTGAGAAGACTAGAGGAGACAAAGTGGGGCTGGGGGAGGAGATAGCAAGATATGATATCAGTAGTTTAACCAGTATCAGACTGCCTGGCTAAACAATCAGGGGACACAGGGCCAATCCTAGAACTATTGACACCCACCCCTCTCCATTTGTTAAACTTTTGAATACTTTATTTTTTTTCCATTTGCAGCCCATTTCGCAACTTCAGTGCACGAGTTGCAAGAATGATGTATCCCTGTCATATAAGATGATAAATGTGCATGCTAGGATCTGTAAATCTGTATTTATGCCCTATATAAGCAAATTAAAAAGATTGTTTCATCTAAGCTTATAGAAACTTTTTAATTTTAAGAATAACTGAAAAGTACTAACATCAAGAAATTGAACTGTGCGCCAACATTGGGAGGACCAGTATTGAAGAGTATTGCAGTAGGTGACAGCCTTAGAATGTTAACCCTTCAGGTTCTATGAAAAGACAATGAAGGACTGTTGTCTGGAAGTAACATACTTAGGATTCTTGGCGCAGATTAAAGGAGTTATTTCCTACAAGGCATGTAGGTTTCAGAGCTGTGGTTGGTCCTCAGCATGAACATAAAATGCCTAATGAACTGAGAGAAGAAGAAAGTTTAAGAGGCCTATGGGCCCTTTTTTGTGTGCCCCAGCCTTGCTTATTATTTTATGTGGTTATGTGCAAGCCCCTGCAGGAAGGGCTGGACAGAGCCAGCTCCTGTCCTGTTATCTTCTCCCTGGGTGAGGGGAATGTTCCACCTGGTAACAGGGAGGCCTTCCCAGCTGCTGATTGCCAGGAAGTTGCAGGTTAGCAGGGGACAAGTCCTGCCCTGGGGTGCACAGAGGCATGTACCCCAGAGATGGAAGTTGGGGTCCTGGTGACTGCTGCAGTGGGAACAGATCCCAAGGACCCTGTAGCTGAGTGGAAGGGTGGGCGGGATTTTGCTGGTCAGTGAAGGGTCTGTCATAGCTGGTAGCTGTGAGTCTACAGCTAGATCAGGGTCATCTTCCCTTTTGGAGGACAGAGGGGTGTCTGACCCAGAGGGGAGCCCAGAGAGGGAAGTCCAGATGGAAGGGGACAGGAGGGTCTGCCCACCTTTTGTAGGGAGGCTTTTCCCCAGGAGGAGGGTGAAGAATCTGCATCTGAAATGCTAGACCTCTCACCTGTGGATCAGGTTGTAAGGAAAGACTGGGGGTCAGATCTCCTGGAGGGGAGAGTCCACCCAGCTGATGTGTTGGGAACAGAGAGTGGGGTGGCCAGGGGACTATTACCAATCCAAAGCACTCCATTAAAGAATGTTATTCCTGCTATCCTTGTAAAAGATAGCTGTCATAAACAGATAGTAAAGGGTTAAAGTCTGTTTTACCTGTAAAGGGTTAACATGTAGTACCTGGTGACCACCTGACCAGAGGACCAATCAGAGATAAGATTTTTTCAAATCTCTGTGGAGGGAAGCCTTTGTCTGAGTGAGAACTGTTTTTGGATCTAACAGAGGACAGTCATGTCTCCAAGTTCTCCTGGAGTAGTTTCTACTAATTAATAGTGAGTATTAATTAGAAAGGTGAATTAGTCTTATGATTTGATTTCTACATTTGCAATTGTGTGTTTGCTAAAGGAAATGCTTTATTCCTGTTTGCTGATATTGCTTTTACTGAGAAAAGGGGGAGAGGGGATTCTCTCCAGAGATTGATAAGGTTATACCCTATGAGTGTCCAGCTTGGGCTCATAGAGATTCTGTATTTTCTTTTTATTCTTTAATAAATTCTTTTCTATTAAGGACTTGTTGGTCTTTCCTTGGGTGGATTCTCAGGGAAAGGGGAGGGGGAGGTATCCCTCTGTAGCTGGATCCCGGTATCTCTCCTAGGAAAAGGGAGGGGGGAGGAAGCAGGGGGAATGGTTTGTTTCTCCTGGGTGTAAGAACTCCATGGATTTGGGGCTCTTGGAATCCCCTAGGATTTTGGGGAAGGACTGTGTCTCAATTCACATTTCCTAATTGAGTGGTGGCAGCGAGAAGGAACCCTACCCTAAGGGTTAGGGTGGTGGCAGAATACCTGCGGGTCCCCATCTTTGAACCCACAAGCTCAAAGTGGGGGTGAGATCCCATAGGACATGGTGGCAGAATACATGCGGGTCCCCATCTTTAAACCCACAAGCTCAAAGTGGGGGTGAGATCCCATGACAATAGCACAATCTCTTCAAGGCTGGGGGAAGAAAAACTTTTCATTTGGGAAGCTCCACAAGGGGCTGGGGTCCAACCCAAAGAAATTTCAGAGGGACGGGCCGAGGGCAGGCATGGTTACAGTACACCCTTTCCTTGCCAAATCCTCAAACACATGCCTGAATTGAGAGCTTTCTCCAAAGAGACAGGAGACTATGGGTCTAAACCCCTACCATGGTACACAAAGGAATTGGGAAATGCAGTAGACACTGAACAAGCTAAATTGTGTGAACAGAGACTGTCCACTGTAGATCTGCTGTTAATCTTGTGTCTTTTGCTACTTTATCTAGGGGTCAAGACAAAGGAGTTAATACTAATGGTAAACCCTTTGAAGATGTGTGACATACCTGATTTGTGGAAAAAAACTTTTGTTTATGATAGGGATGGTGACAAAACAGTCCCAAAAGCATGTTGCTTTTCATCTTATACCTGTGAACAAGGTGGAAGCTTGGCACAGCAGCAAAAGCATAACAGGCCTATACTGCTGTGTGGAAGGGGAAACTGAGGCACACCGCCTCATGGCATTGGTGGCTAAATGCCAAGACATCTACACTTTAATAGATATTGTTATCTGCACCCCAACATGTTTTCAGGCACCCAGAGACCAGGAACCCAGAACTTTGCTAAAACACCTATGAATGGCATCATATGGTTTAAAGGTACTGGGAGAGTGTGTGACCAGAGAAAAACAGGGATTTTACATGTACTGCCTCCACCATGGACAGTGTCTAAGACTCCGGCAGTAAGTTCAGGAGGAGGGTGTGATGTTATTGACATGAACTGTGACCATATAGATCATTGTTGCAGCTAGGGACCTGTAGTTGCACCAGGTCTTGTACAGAGGAGGTTCAAGTGGGGTATCTATGTTCTGTTTGCAGCAGGCTAGCGTGTCTGACTCAACAAGGCAGGGTTCTGGAATCCCAAGCTGGCAGGGAAAATGGGCTCAGAGGTAGTCTCAGCACATCAGGTGGCAGTCCCAAGGGGGTCTCTATGACCCAACCTGTCACACCCACAAACAATACAGGTACATTTCCCATTCATGCCACTGATATTGTTTCTCTTTTTTCCAACTTTTTTATTCAAAACCAAGAGCACACATTTTACAAAATAATGTCTACAGAAATCAGTGCTCAGAGTGATTCTCTTACTTGTTTCAGAATGTATAGAACAGATTCAAGACAGGGAGTAGGGACAAAGATCATGCTGAATTTAATGAAGGTCAGAGCTTTCATTATTTGGATACTGCAGTAATTCTGGAAGGCAGGTGACTGAAGCTTCCTTTAATCTGAAAATTCCTCACTTCATCTTCTAGCAACAAAGGAAAAGAAGATCTCCTCTCTTCCACATCACTTACCTCAATGATCACTTAAGCATAAAATTAGAGAAAAGAAGAAAATCAAGGATGTTGTCAACTACTAAGCACTATGTTAATGAAATCACTGTGTTCTGCATATGCTTTTTGCATAAAATTGTCTCTAAGTCTTAAAATAGTTCTTCCACCACAGTTCTTCTGACATTATTCTTTCATTAAATCATCTCCTGGTTAATTGTATCCTATAGATGATAACAATCTATTGATGCTCTATTTTTTAACAAGTAAAAAGTCACATCGAGTGAAACCTGCTATTAAGTAAGTAGCAAAGAAATTGAAAGCCAAAATAATAGTCTTTGCTTGAATACACAAGGTTGACGATGAGATGAAGTTGCAAATATACATTTAAAACTAACCTATGTAAAAATATTGCAATATTTGGAGAAAATACTATATATTAAAACTCTGACTATATGTGAAAATGAGGAGAAATTAATTTATAACAAAAATGAGAGCTATATATAGTGACATATTAGAAGCAAAAATTATAATATTGGTATCTACCATAGTTGTGGCTTGACAACTGTTGATAACATATTTTAGGAAGTCACTTACAATTATAAATAATTCAGCTTATAATACACTTATCTTGGACATTTGTGTGCCTTTGAACATGAATGTGACATTACCAACTTACAAGATCAGAGTGGACATTTAACTTATCATTTCATAATTACCTGCCCACAGGAGTGAGCTGCTGCCCCTATAAATATATGTGGTGGGAGACAGAAAAGCATTCTGTCTAATAGACCTTGAAAAGAAGTCCAGCTAGCTACAGAACACAGCTTTCAGAGAGAGTGTCAGCCACGGGAGAGGACTTTATCTAGCTAAGCTACTTATATTAATCCTGGGGGAATTCTGCACCACTGCACAATGCAGAATTTTGCAGAAATTAATGTTGTGCACGCAGAATTTCCTTTCCCCCATAGAAATAGGCTGCAGTGCTTCTGGCAATCACTAGACAAGATTTACACATTAGCAATCTATGATATCTAAACATCAGCAATAGAATGTCAAATATGTTAGAGTGGGGATGAATAAACCCAATAGAATAAAATATAAATGTCACATATAAAAGTCTGTTAGACAAGTTTTTTTCCAAAATGACTAGTGAGTATGGATGGCCAACTTGGACACATTAAAGGGTCTCATTTTCAGAGGCTGGGTCTTAGAACACTCTTAAAATCAGGCCCCAAAAGTTGAATACCCCAAATCACTAGTCACTTTTGAAAATCTTGTCCTTTGACTTTACTGTATAAAGCTTGTCAGATACCACAGTGTCTCAAGAAGCAAAAATAAATGAAAAGAGGAGAGCAAGATAGACATTTATAGAATTAAACAATAATAGTGTATTTAAACTTTCAATTAACTACTTTTTATTAGGCTCACTTCCCCTAAATTATAACCTTCCTGATCTATCGATTTCTTATCCTATTAAATTTTACACTATTCTTAAATCTCTAATGCTAATTATAAACATGTATTTACTCGTGTTCCATACTGTCTCACTTGAGTCATTCTTACTTCCTCTTTCACTGTTTATTATTTAATCTTTTTCTTACTTTCTCTTTCTTCAAGGGTAGATAGAGTTGGCTGAATCCAATGTTTAATCTGCTAAATATTGACTATATGCAATGTGTTAAATATAGAAAAATATTTCTGGCCAGTAAATCAACATATTTGGTGTTCATTTAAGCAGCACCACATTCCCAGTCACATGGATTGGATCAGATTCAGTTCATAGTCTGATTCAGGAGTCAAATTATGTATGGCATATTTATACTTCAGAATACAAATAGCTGAGCATTTCCTTCAAATTCTTTAATGGCTTATGGCTAGTGCTGTCATTCTTTTGGGAAAAGTAATATGTTGACCCAATATTCCTGAGAATAGCATCAAGAGATACCTGCTCTATACTGTGGCAAATAGCCAACCAGCCAGAACATAGCTATTGTAAATACAAATTCTCTATGTCCCCTTTTAATTCTGCATAGAGAAGACAGATTGTTTTTTCTGATCTGTATCTAAAGAACACTTGTTTCGCAAACAGATTTAAAAACCTGACACGTTGCCTATAAAATATTATGCGCTAGATATTTCCATTTTGTCTACCACTCTGTAGTTTGAATCAGCACAAGTTCAACATGTCTCATCTGTGTCATAGCAGATATCTGTCCATTGCTCACTAAGTATTGTATCCAATTGGGTATCCAATGTGGAGCAGTGCAGAATTTGGTCCTAAGATTGTATTCCTATACCTATTCATCTGAACAGTTCCTGGAAATTATAGGTATGTGACTGTTCATTTAGCCACGCATCTTAGTACCCATAAATTGGTGTGTCAGATGATTGGCGCATGCCAATGTAGTCATGGCTTGATAGTTAAAAATGTGCTATGAAGTGATGGTTTGCATGTGGTGTTCAAAGAAGAATCAATACTGTTTCCCAAATGTAAATGATAGCAGTTGGGTATGCACAGTAATAAATATATTTTGTGATGGTAAAGTACATGGTAACCCACTGGATTCCCAGTATTCTAATATCTGAATCATTTTTATTTATTTGTATTGTAGTAGAGCTTACAGGCCTTAATTAAAATCAGGGCCCATTACATACATTTATCAAGAGACAGTGCCCACCTCCAAGAGTTTGCAATTTTGATAGACAAGACAGACAAAGGAAGGTGGAGAGAAACTAATATGCCAGATTATTAGAGGAAGAACAGAGCCACAGCAGAACTAAGATCTCAAGTCCCAGTTTAAGGGGATTATTCACAGCACCATTCCTCCTCCCTGAAATGAAGTAATTAGAAGAATACTAATTTATAGGATTTACCTTCTTTCGTTATTTTTATTATTTCTACTATATTTGTGATTAGAGTGGTACAAAAATGGATTTTTCAGTTCACTGGCAATTCTGAAAAATCAAAAAAAATATTTTGTTGAACTGAATACAACTTTTTTAAAAAAATTGGCAAATCAATAATTAAAAAAATAATTTCAGGTCCAACAAAACATTTATTTTTGACAAAATTGAAACATTTTTACCATTTTAAATGTTTTATTCTTTAAAAAATAAAATTAAAGGAAATCTTGAAATGAAGTCACTTCAAACTGAAAAATTAAAAACATTTCAATTTTTCTCTTATTAATTATTTATTAATTATTATTTTAGGATTAGGATTTTTACTTAAATAATTTGGCAAAACCAAAACAAATTCACAAAATGTTGTGGTGTTCCTGAATCTGCATTTTTCACTGAAAAAAATTGCTCAGGACTCCATTATGGTGTGGTTATTGCTATATACTTAATAAATTCAGAAACTTCTGTTACATAGAAATGCACTGAATTTCATTTTAGGTACAGAGAAATTGCCATAGTGAATCAGATCAGTGGTCTATACACTCTGGTGTCATAATGCCAAAAGTGGGTACCAGATATTTAGAGGAAGATGCAAAAAACCCCATAATGAATAATTATGGAATAATCTCAACAAATCTGAATAACTGAAGAAAATTATCCTACCTTGGTCAGTTAGTGGATAGTTGTTGCCTGAGATACAGAAATATGGTCACTGTTTAAAACGCACATTACATAAAAGTTTGGTTACATTATGACTGACATTTATGGAAAAGGCAAGAAAGCATTCTGGAGCACATCTCGTCCAAAGAGCTCTGTTATCATTTCTGGTAAGTCCCAATTCTTCAAAAAGGCTGGATCTAAGTTCACTTCCGAATTAAAAATGTCACAAAATGTAATTTATGACTGTATCCATTGGTACTGCTTTTACCAATGCTGGTAAATAAACAGAAGTTAGAGAGTTACAGGAATTGGCCATATGTGTGTACACAGTACATAGGACAGAGCAAATAATATAATCTGGAATTTATTGGTAATACAAAGTACTGTGAAACATGCTCAGGGCTGGCCTTTGGGGCCACAGGTTCCCCTGATCTGAACGTCATATAAATATAAAGTAGAATCTCAGCTTTCCCTAAATTCTTTGAAAACCTAAACCAGCAGCTTGAGCAGAAAGATGTTCATTTGTAAATATCACTGGTTATTCACAGCCCTTCCTCTCCATGCCCCATGCTGTCCTTTGGGATCTATAAAAGCCTATAAAACAGGACTCAGTTTTCAGAAGAACAACAAATTGCTTTGTGGGACTGCCAAAAATGTGAAAAGTGGCTCTGAACATGTTCATAACAACCACCAAAGGGCCTGCTATTAGTTTGGCCATTATAACAGGTGGCTGTAGCTACCAAGGGACATTACAACAGTTTTTTCTGCACTTCACCATATGGTTACCATGAATTTAATAACAAAAAAGGGAGAAATATTCGTCTGCACATAAATCTTCCAGGTTAAGAACCTAGTCTGAATACTAGGTGGCCATGAAATAATTTCCTTGAATAAAACATGATGCCCACATGCTTTTTCATGCAATAAACAGTAATAGATATTTTAACAGTCATGGTACCCTCTTAGGACTGCACAGTGTGCTAAACCCCAACGAGTAAGAGTTTCACAGTGATCGTAGATGGCAGAGATACACAAATGCCGTAAAATTATATGGCGTTATGAACACCTCAGGAAAGGAGGTTGTTCGTAATTCTGAAATGTTCGTAACTCTGAACAAAATGTTATGGTTGTTTTTTCAAAAGTTTGCAACTGAACGTTGACTTAATACAGCTTTTAAACTTTATTATGTAGTAGAAAAATGCTGCTTTTAACCATCTTAATTTAAATGAAACAAGCACAGAAACAATTTCCCTACCTAGTCAAATCTTTTTTAACCTTTCCCTTTTTTTTTTAGTAGTTTATGTTTAATGCTGTACTGTACTGTACTTGCTTTTTTGTTTGTTTGTTTCTGCTGCTGCCTTATGGCGTACTCCTGGTTCCAAATGAGGTGTGTGGGTGACTGGTTAGTTCGTAACTCTGGGGTTTGTAACTCTGAGGTTCTACTGTACTCCTCTGCTGAGATAAAGCTTATTCTTCAGGGTTCACCGAACACAACAAAAGAGAACCACAATCGGGCAATCTAGGAACTGCCACTTGGAACTTCACTGGATTACAAAGACAGAACTCACTCTCCCTCAAAGGCTCCTCAGTAGTTGAGTTATGGGAGATCGTCCTTTAAATGGTAACAGTAATAGGTCTATGACACTTACACAGCTCTGATTATCTCCAGTAGGAGGCAATGCAGCCCGTTCTTTACAATGTATTCTTCATTATGTCCTTCTGCAAATATAAATTCTTGTAATGAATGCTTGTTGCCTTTTTTTATGACAAAAATATGACAAGAATTTGTAGATTAAGTACATTATTTTGGACAAGTTTCATTTATTTCTGAATTAGTACCAGGATGAGTTGTCACTCTAGATGCTTTATAACAGAGAGGGAATCCCTTTGGTTACCAGTTTCAATAAGAGGATAGGTTGTGTGAGAACGCATTGGAACTTGGATAGGACTTGACATTTTCACACCTATAAAGATTAATAATAAAAATCACTGCAAATGTCAAAATTCATATTTGATTGTGCTTCTTCAGTAGCAAGTATTTAATTATTCCTGGACATTGACCTATTCTGAATATTTCCAGTAAAAAAGACAATTTCTAAGCTTAATTTAAACAAAAAAAATGTATATAGACATACATTTACATACAGTGTGAATGAAATTCACCCCAGTGCAGAAGGACTTCATAAGGTCCTGTATACTGCTAAGTCTCTGCTTAAATGCATGCTGAGCTTGGAGTTGACTTAAATAAGATTTAAGCATGTGCTTAAATCTAAGTATATGTAAGTACTTTGCTGAATTGGGCTCTAAGTCATTGTGCTACATCCAAAGTAATGTTCTCAAGTGATTCAGAAGGCCTATGTATTAGGGTGAACCTCCCCTTACAGCAAATATAAAACACTTTGAGTTGCATAAATATTGTCAGAGTATTGTGCAATGATGATGCCAATGGCAGGCAATGGAACATGTATATCTCTCTTAAAACACCTTGCACTCAGGATTTAAAATCAAACACTACTTGCTGTCACAGACATAATTATAAAATTCCTGACTATAAAAAGGAGGACAGGAAAGAAAGTCAAACAGAGGAGAAAATGCCTAGTGCAGTCAATAGAATATTGGATGGATAGAAATTATTTATTTCCAGTATGGATATTAATCTTGTCATCTTCCATGATAGCACTGCCATTTCCATCACATGGACATGTTGAATATTAGTGACATAAAGTATTCTGGCACTTCCATTCTGCATTTCACAATCTTTCTTGCACTTACTGCAACAACAGTTAGAACAGTCTTTTGGACAGGAGTCACAGGAATTGACACAATTTGCTATATTTTGAATGCTGCGTCAGATTGTTCATACTGATAAAAGGGTCTTCAGTCAAAGACAGAGTCTGGCAATGACTGACATTGGACACAACGTGATTATTCTGTCAAAGATTTAGCATGCCAATCAATGCAAGATGATGAATGGTCACTTAAAACTGATCATAATTCATTTTATGTTGATCAGGATGCTGAACTCCGATAATGAATTATGCAGGGTGCCAAGTATTTTTGGCTACATTTCCACATGCTATTATTTTGAATACCTTTAGGACTTTTATCAAAATGACAGCATTTCTCAGTTAATATATAGAATAATAGATCATATGCAGGGAAATAATTCTATTGTAGGGTTCCGTTGACATCATAAACCAAAAAATCATACCCTCGGTGGTTTATCATATTAAGATATCCCAGAGTGAATTATTTCTTATTTTACTGGACCCCATTCATTCATTTTAATAATATATAGAGTTGTGACTTTTGGACTTTCATGGCGGTATGGCAGATCTCAATGACTTGCCATGCCATGCAACTAATTGTCTTATCTGCAATGATGGGACTGGTATATGGAGAATTTTTGTGAGCATTATCTATAAAAGTGCAGCATTTGTCTGGGAAAAGACCATGGTAACATTTTCCCCACTGTGCAGCCTGATAAGTAATTTAGGCCTCTAAACACTTGCATAGTTGTCACGCATTTGTCTGCTGTGAATTTGTGGGATTTTTGCAAATATATAATTGCCTCCTAATGTGCCGCATATTCCTCTCCTGATCTCCTTGAATAACGTCAATAAAGAATTTATTTGCAGAAGGCAACTCCATTCACACAATTCCCACAGAATTCAAAGGGAGTTCCTCCTGGGGAGGAGAGGCAGCCAAGCTAATTGCTGGAGCCTCCTTGTGGCGGATGTCCAGTGCAGGTACTCCATATGGAAGGCATCAAGTGACCAGATAAATGGCCTGGTAAAGGACTTAAAAAGGAGGTGCCGGTTAAAGGAACAGAACAGGAGGAGGTTTTGGACTTCTATGGTTGGAAAGGCAGGGAGCCAACCTCCCTTTCTTATAGCCCACCTTACCACCCTATGTGAGAGGGTGGATAGTAAGGTCCTGGCAATGAATTTGCTGGAGGGACCTGGATGGGAAAAAAGGTGGTAACCCCCCCCACCACCTCAAAGTAGTTTAAGGTCCCAGCAATAGATTTGCTGGATGGAAAAAGAGGGGGAGCAGGTGGAAGCCCTCGGGTAATTGTAGAATAAATGTGGGATTACCAGCACTGTACACTTTTATCTGCCGGGTAGTCCCAGACATCTAATAATAACGTTGCAGTCTGATTAAATCCATATCAAATGTTTCCTGTGCTTCTTTTGGTATAGCCAGACAATGACAGCACCACATCTAAAGTAGGGGGGGACGTAATCCAGGCTTGCCAGAGGAAGGCAGTAGTGCTTTATGGTGGGGGAGGGAGGGGAGAGAACAAGGTCAAACTGCTGCAAAAAGGTGAGTGGTGGTTAGGTTTGCAGCACTGACTCACCCCTGTGAATGTAAGGGTGGAAGGCTTTAAAGGTTCAAGCCCTGGCATTGGAAACCCCTTTCTCCACGCAGCAGGCAAGGCAGCACACACCCTTCCTCCCCTTGAGGTGTGGTTATCAGGTAGGATTTGCACCTGAGATGGGCATTGTGCTAGTTGCTCTTCTTTAGGGGGACTAGGAAGGAATTTTTCCCTCATCACCATATTGGCTTTGGTGGAGTGGGGTTTTTTCACCTTCCTGATCGCAGGTCCCAGGGAAGACCTGTTATGGTGGGCACAAAAGGTGTGGTAGGCTATGTTGCAACTTATTTTGTAAGCGTGGAGTGGATGTCCATTGCAGGTACTCCATAGGGAAGGCATCCAGTGACCAGATAAATGGCCTGGTAAAGGACTTAAAAAGGAGGTGCTGATTAAAGGAATGGAATGGTGTGGGGTTTGGGGCTCCTATGTTTGGAATGTCAGGGAGCCAATCCCTCTTTCTTATAGCCCATCTTACCCCTCCTACGAGTGGGGATGAATGGTAAGGACCTGGCAATGAATTTTCTGGAAGGACTTGGATGGAAAAAGAGGGAGAGCTGGTGGAAGCCCCCTGGGTAATTACAGAATAAACTTTGGGTTACCTGCACTGTACACTCTTATCTGCCGGGTAGTCCCAGACATCTAATAATAAAGTTGTGGCCTGATTAAATCCATGTCAAGTGTCTCCTGTCCTTCTTTCAGTATAGCCAGACAGTACCTGTGTGGCACTTATTTCAGCACTGCATTTTTCCTCTTCTTCACTCTCCTACAGATCCCATACTCATTGCCTTTATAAAACTAAAATAATGAAGAAAATAATAAGTATTCCTGATAGTGATGAGCATTATAGAATGAAGAAACAGGGACAGTTTCTAGACTTTGAAAAGTCAAGTGAGCTCAAATTCTTAGCCAACTAATTTGGAAAATGAAGGGAAAAGTTGTTTCCTTTTGCATTTCAAATTCAGGTTAAATTTTTCAAAAGAGACTTAGGGGACCCTAAGTTTCATTGCAAGTCAGTATGACTTAGAGAAAGCTTTTTAAAGGTATTTAGTCAACTAAAGATGCAGATAGATACCTAAGTGTGTTTTCAGTAGTGCCTGAGTGGGTTAGAAACTTAACTCCCATTGAAGTCAAAGAGACTTGGGTGCCTAGTTCAACTCGGTGCTTTTGTGAATTTTACCCATAATCTTCAGCGACAGATACTGTTGATTATTGAGGTACATAGTGATGTGTGTAATAAGAGGCCATAACTTCACATGTTACTACACTTCTGACAGTTACATGGTTAACACACAGTAAATTCAATTTACTATTTCTAGCAAGGATGTATATGGCACAAGATGTGACACGAAATTGGATGTAAAAATGATTTTAACAACTTATCAAGAGAAGAAAATTATGTTCAATCAACCTTTCATAGGAAAAAAATAAAAACTTTTGAATGCCTAATACTTTGTTTATTTTACAGGGAATTTAATTTAAATTATAAGTGAAAATGGATGTTAGGCAGAATTTATCAGAACTTTACATAAGTTTAAATTTTGTCTTCAATAAAATAATACTCCTTTTCTAATGAATTAATTAATGCTTTGAATTAAAAGAAAAGGTTCATACATAATCAAAGAGAGAAAACTACCACAAAGCATTAAGATGTCATTAGGCTTTTTAAAGTACATTTACTTTAATTTATATTAATGGCCATAGAAATCAGTTTTAAATATATTATTATCCAAATAAAGAAAATGAACCCATCAATATGTTCAATTAGGGCATTATTCTTTGGTAGCGTAATGAATAAAAATTAGCATAGTGCTCTCATGGAAGACAAAAATGAATGGACCAAGTTTTTTTTATTATATTGCTAGAGTAGTATGTTCATCTTCAAAAGACTCTATATTTAACTATTTTTCTCTAAAAAATTCTATAGCACCCCTTGGTGGAGCTTCAAAATATTAAAAGAAAAATAAAGTGCTAGTATTTAACAAGGCTAGTTCAATCAGGGAGGATGAGGCCCTCATCCTCCCTGATTGAACTAACCTCATTATCTCTAGCCTGATTCTTGCCTGCATATTTATACCTGCCTCTTGAAATTTCCACTACATGCATCCGATGAAGTGGGTATTCACCCACGAAAGCTCATGCTCCAATATGTCTGTTAGCCTATAAGGTGCCACAGGACTCTTTGCTGCTTTTACAGATCCAGACTAACACGGCTACCCCTCTGATACTACTACAAGATTAAGTAAACAACAATCTGTCAAATAAAACCTAGGGTGAAATTCTGGCTCCACTGAACTCAATTGGAATTTTCAGACTTCAATGGGGCCAGGTTTTCATATCTAGTCACTGCTGTCTCTAATCACAAAAGTGTGCCCCATTTGGGGCACATTACAAACACAGGCACTAGTGAACTTCCAGAATGAGATTTTTTTGCATAAGCAAGGACCCAGAAATGAGGGTCCTAGAAAGTTTAAAATCTATGAATTTACTAAAAGGATGTCCCTTCCTATTTCAACTCCCACTATGTTGACACAGTATTGCCAAACCCAAGGAATAAAAATCCTAAATCGGGAACCCAGAAATCATGAGATCGGTTGAAAAATCCCAAGATATGAAAATAAGAAGGGCCCTACCAAATACACGGCCATGAAAAACACATCACTGACTGTGAAATATGGTCTCCGCCCATGAAATCTGGTTATGCAATGCAGGTTGCAGTACAGCTCACAAGGAACATTCACTAACACACAATGTGATTAGCTATGCCATGTCCTTCTGCTCCTTGGCGTTCAAACTTTAAGCAACTTTCAGGGAATGAAAACACAGGGCCGGTGCAAGGAAGTTTCGCGCCCTAGGCGAAACTTCCACCTTGCACCACCCCACCCACCTAACCCCGCCCTCCCCCACGGCAGCTAACTCAGCCCCCCACCTGGGGAGCCCCCCCTCGCAGCAGCGAGCCCCCCCAACCGCGACAGCTAACCCCTCTCCCCCCGTCCCCCCATGGCAACTAACCCCACCCGGGGAGACTCTCCCCTGTCCCCCTGTGGCAGCTAACCCCGCCTGGGGAGACTCCCGCCATGGCAGCTAACCCTGCCTGGGGAGCCCGCCCCAGCTCACCTCGGCTCCGCCTCCTCCACTGAGCACGCCAGCGCTGCTCTAATTCTCCTCCCCGCACAGGCTTGCGGTGTTGATTGGAGGAGACTTAGAGCTGGGCTGTGTGCTCAGCGGAGGAGGCAGAGTGGAGGTAAGCTGGGGTGGGGAGCTGTTCCCCTGTGCGCCCCCCCGACCCCGTTACTGCAGGCAGCCCTCCCCACGCGCCCCCCCACCCAGCTCACCTCCACTCCACCTCCTCGCCTGAGGGGACTTTTAGGCGCCCCCAACCACTAGGCGCCCTA
This sequence comes from Mauremys mutica, assembly GCF_020497125.1. Taxonomy (NCBI): domain Eukaryota; kingdom Metazoa; phylum Chordata; order Testudines; family Geoemydidae; genus Mauremys; species Mauremys mutica. The sequence goes on along the minus strand of NC_059073.1, from coordinate 187,109,434 downwards.
GGCGGCCGCCTAGTTTGCCTAAATGGTTGCACCAGCCCTGTGAATACATAAAGTTAGAGTTGTGGGAGACTCAGGAAGGTTTGAATGACAGGGGGAAGCAACTTGAATGCCACAAGGCTGAGGAAATGTCAAATTCTGCCCTATCATCACTCAGTCAGTTGCTGTCAAAAATCCATTGTTCCTTCCAGTTCAAACCTTCAGAGTGAAAACAAATTTGAACTGAAGTATTGTAAAGGTTAAAGCTTACAAAATCACAGCTCTTTTATTTCAGAAGGGGAGCTTAAGTTGTTTCTTTCCCCTTTTATGGTTGTGTGGATTGTGGTAATAAAGCTGTAAAGACAAACATCCCTCATTGATCTCAAAATGGTTAGAGCTGCTTATCCTTCATTAATATTTCTTCTGAATGACCCTGATACAGTTCTCTGCCAAACCAACTTTGATATATAATTTTTTTAAAACACTGGAACTGTTTCTTAAAATACCATCTCTGTATTTATACAACCCAAGAAGTTTTTGGAAAGTGAATTTTTTTTTTTATAGACGAATCATTTCCTGAACACACAGATCACACCAATCTTTATCACAGAGGAAGCAAAAACACCAGACTTGTCAACATGAAGTAAATTCCTAGAAAGCAATCCTTTTATCCAATATATTTATAGAATAGATTTGGGTCTTTTGGGGTATGGCTACACTTACGGTTTGCAGCGCTGGTAGTTTGCAGCGCTGGTCATCCAGCTGTGTAGGAGCAGCGCTGGTGTGTGGCCACACTCACAGCTACCAGCGCTGGTGTGTGGCCACATTTGCAGTATTAGCAGCGCTGTTGGGAGTGCGGCATTATGGGCAGCTATCCCAGCATTCAAGTGCAACAACGTGCTTTTCAAAAGAGGGGGGTGGAGGGTGGTGTACTGTGACAGGGAGCGGGGAAGATAGAGAGAGTGGATTTTTGGAGCCAACACTGTGTGTTAGCTTCCTGGATTGGAAAAATCACAAAATGTTCATGAGCCCTTAGTCTTAACTCTTAATTGCAAACAGCCTGCCTCCAACGCGGACTCCCCGCTGTTTCACTCACTCCCTGTGGTGTACTGTGACAGGGAGCGGGGAAGAGAGAGATTGGAAAAATCACAAAATGTTTGCGAACCCTGCATCCAACGCTGTTTCCCCTGCCTCTCATTTGATCGTTCACAACCAGGTACAGATAGCTCCTGTTTGCTGTGATCAGTGTTTGTTTTTTTAGATAAGCAGTTCAACGGAGCTCCGATCGGCTCTGTTCTGTTTCATTCACTCTCCCTGCCTGCCTCTCATTTGATCATTCACAGCCAGGTACAGATAGCTCCTGTTTGCTGTGATCAGTGTTTGTTTTTTTAGATAAGCAGTTCAACGGAGCTCCGATCGGCTCCGTTCTGTTTCATTCTCTCTCCCTGCCTGCCTCTCATTTGATTGTTTACAGCCAGGTACAGATGATCACAGCAAACAGGAGCTCTGTTTGTTCGGAGCTCCGATCAGAGCTCGTTCACAACAAAACAAAGAGAGGCTGCATAACAAAACAAAGAGAGTAATTTATAAAAGCATTCTGGGATACACCTTATACCCTGGAGGCCAATCACAGCGCTGGTGTGTGGCCACACTTGATGACCAGCGCTGCAGCACCAGCGCTGGAATCCTTATTCCCCATGCCGAGTGAGGTGTACGGCCAGCGCTGCAGCCAGGGAGTTGCAGCGCTGGAAGTGCCCTGGAGGTGTGGCCACTTACTAATTGCAGCGCTGGTGGAGGCTTTCCAGCGCTGCAAATCGCCAGTGTAGCCATACCCTTGGTTTCTGTTTCCTTTGTTCCATCTCAAAATCTGTTCAGTTCAATAACTGATTAAATTATTTTGTGACCTTCTTTGAAGGCCTGCTCTATTTAAACATAGGCGAATGAATTAGGATTTGTAGGCATGTGATTCTAATCTCATTTTCCCAATTTTTACACCAGTGTATATCCACTGACTTCAGTAGTGCTACCTCTGGTTTTCACTTGTGTGAGACAAGAATCAGGCTCATTGGGACTGAATCTCCACTGACCTGCACCTCATGTAGTAATCTGCATCTATGCAAAGTGACTGTTTATTAGGTGTCAAATGCAACCATTCTACACCAACTTCAACCTAACTTTGCACAAGTGTAAATAACACCATAAGGTGTAAGACAGTGGAGAATCAGGCCTTTGCCTTGCATAATAGTCCATAGGCCTAATTCACCTTCACAAGGGTGTATATCAGAAGTGACTAAAAAAGTCAGTAGAATTATGGTGCTATAAAACTGATATAAATTCAAGGAGTATTAGACCCTGTGTATTATAATCCCAGTGAAGTAAACATAGAGAACCTGATTCCATTTAAGCCTTATCTTCACCACATGCTAACCACAAGGTAAGTAATCATGTACTTGTCAACACATGGACTGCCATGGCATATTCAAGACATTTACATGTTGCATGCCAGGGTGTTCCAGAACTGTATCAACATGGGGAAGCTGGTGCATTGTTCAATGGGCTGAGCATGCTTACTGTAATTTTAGGCAATCCAGGGTACCACCCTTTGCCGCCTTGATTGATGAAACGTTATCCTGATGTGCACAAACAGGACAATAAGCAGTTTAACTACCTCTAAGGGAGGATGATGTTGAGAAGTGCCTTTGGCCAATTAAATATAAGATAGAGCTGCTTACTGACTTGCTTAGACTGTAGTGTCCTGAACAGCATACATGTGATTAAGGCCTGTTATGTGCTTCACGATATAAGTGACAATAACTTTCTGGCTGCAGAAGAAGTTGGGTTTAGACACAAAAGAGGCATAGGGGAGCAAATATTCAATCTGCATGAGCTATGCAAGAAAGTTCTGGAAAATAATGGGAAACACAGTCAAGGATTTTTCTAAAGCATTTGATAGCGTATGGCACAAACCTCTTTGTTCAATCCTGCAGCTGGTTGGAGTTGATTAAAATGTGATAAGGCTGATACAAAATCTTTATGGAAGCATGACGGCTTGGTTTTTTTGTGGTGGACATGAGCTAAGATGTTGATTTGCAATGAGGGTAGGTGTCAGAATGGGCTGCATGTGATCACTGACACTCTTCAATAGTTATGTTGAAGACATCTTAAGAAGAGCCACTAATGGAAACCAATAGGAGGATGCAACTGTTGTGGATGAAAAATTAATAATCCTTGCTTCACCACTGATATTAACCTGATTGGATGTTTGCAAGAAGAGGTGCAGAAATTGCTAGAAAGAGTAGCGGTGGAAGCAGAGAAGTTAGATTTAAAATACCACATGAAAAGACAAAGACAATGGTGACAACTAAGTTTATTAAAAAGACAAAGATATTCCTACCCAAATCTGAAATGGCATCGGAGTGAGTTGAGTACTTCAAATATCTGGGTTGCATAAACTAGATAGAGATTTGACATAGAAGTGAACTCACGACCACTGCTCTAGTGACACTCTATACATGGAGGAGCAACATGTAAAATGAAATTGCTGCAGTCTCTGGTCTTCCACATCCTGCTAAATACATGCAGGACATGGATGCTAAGGAAACAAGACACTAAGAGACTTTCTGCCTTCAAATTAAAACACTACAGATGATTGTTCCTCATTAGCAACCTTGCACACAACTCAGAAGTAATTGCCCAAATTTTCAGCATGTCTGGAGTGACACCCAATATCATGAAGACGATCAGATGAAGAAGACTTGAATCTGCGGGACATGTGGTATGGAGGAGAGGAAGAAGATTGCCGAAGCAAGTTTTTAAGGGACTAGTGCCAAGGACAAGGGTACCCATGACTAGTATGGTTCAACGCTGTGGCCAATTGGATGGGATGCAGTGTAGCACGCTATTCAAGGCTCTATGAAAATCATGAAACATGGAGGAAGATTGCTGACTAGTGACTCCTGTGTGTGGTTTTGACTATTCATTGTGGTGAAACTCTAAGTTGCTTTGCACTATGAGAACAATTAATTAATGATGGGGGGCTATTTTGGGATGGGCTGGATTGCTGACAATTAAGATCCAGGGTGTGCTTATAGACAACCAACAGGTGAACCTCTTACTGCCACAGGGTCTGTTACTGCAAAAGTGTGAATTATGCCATTTGCGCTTGCATATTCAAGCGGCATGGCAAGTACAATGGGGCTGAATAATGGGGTTGCATGTCACCTTGGGGCTGTTGGATAGTGCACTAAGGCTGTTGCCTTGTGTTCAAATGTAGTGTTTAGGCACGCATTAAAGATATAAACACTTCATTGATACTAAAAGAATGAGCAGAGCAGCTGCTCTAACTTGGCAAAAGAATGTGCGTAAGACAAGATAAAACCTTATAACTCATAAGGTCTGTTCATATCCTTACCGTATCTGTTCTCTTTCTGGTGCATTGGATCGGGTGTGGACTGATGCTGATACTATTGATGGTCTGAGGGCCCATTTCTCATTAATTGGCTCCCCCAGGAATTGTGCTGTGTATTTTGCAATACATGGGAAATGTTGAGGCAATTCCATGGGGCTCATGATTCCTGGCGGTTCTCCCCCCCACCCCCTCCAGGCTTATGACCCTGAATAGTTTGTCTAACATATCCCTATGAAAAAAAATCAACATTTCACTGCCTCATCTCACCATCATGGCATAGATATTCTGACAGTAGCTCCTTCTCCTTGTTCCTTAGCATCTCCTCAGCCCCAATATCCTCCATCCTTCACGTCTCCTCACATTCCTTGTCCTTCTTTCTTTGCTTCTCCACTAACTCCATATGCTTTTCTGATCCATTATCAAGTCATTCCTGCTCCTCTGTCACTTTGCCTTCAAATTCAGATATCATGTTAGTGACACCAAATGGTGTCCTAGTTGCACTTGCTCCTGTGGTCTAATAGTGTTGCATTTGTTCCTGACTGATAGGGAAAAAACAAACTGGGAAGTGCCTTTGGATTCATGCAATTTTATTCTCAGTCTATGCAGCCATGAGGGAAAAACAACAAATGTTATCTTAAAAAAATGCTATTCCCATTCCTTATTCATTCTTCCATCAAATTTCTGTCTGTTGAGAACTTTTCTAACGGAGTTAGAACTTTTCTGAGGAGAATTGTTGAGTCAATTCGACTTTTCCAGCTAACCAAGACACTGGGTTGGGAAGGGAGTAGCCTCCATCTTACCAGCCTGAGATAGTGAGTCCTCCACCGCTTCTTCATTGTGGGAAACTTCTACCACATTGTGCTTTTTCTAGAATATATAAGAGACCGGCTCCTATAAAGCAGACCCAAACTCATCTCTAAGGCTAGAGCCACACTCCTCTGCCTCTTCCACCTCACCCTCTCTTTGTTGGCTGGCTGAGGCAGGCTGGAGGGCAAATCTTCACAGATATCCAAGTTCTGAAGCCTCATCTGTTCTGGCTCCACAGAGGAGTCCATGCTGCTATGGGTTTCTGTGCTCACATGGGTGCTCAGAACAGCATTCATTTAATTGTAAAATGGACAGGTTGCCAGAGCACCACCAGAGCTGTACTGCTGGTAGCTTATCTGAGCTCCTTTATCTTCTCCCTGCACTGCAGACAGGGTGGGACTGTGGGTGCTGAATAGAGGGGTATGAAGTTAGACCACTAACCACTTCTGGTCAGGGGTCAGAGCATAGGGAGATGGCAAGGTAGTACACAGAAATAGTGGCCCAATTGTATCATGGGATGGGACTGGAGGACCATATGTCTCGATTTTGTGGTGCCTGTGGCTGCACATATTCAATGCATTAATCTAGAAGGAGCAAAATGTGGTAAAAGCTACCCTGTGGTTTGCTTGACAGTTCACAGCATGGTACTTGCCTCACTGTGTGGCACTGATCTCAGCATGTGGATGTGTGAATGAACACTGTGTTAAGGGTGAAAAGAGAAGTTGAACATGGAGTTAGCACACAGTGAACACAAGGCCACTTTCCTCTGCTCTAGGATATTTAAACTGGGAGTAAATTATATTTGCTCTGAAATATAATTTATTCTCACTTTAAATCCCCTTTACATAGCCAAGAGGCTTTAGTGTAACCAAGACTGAGTCCCAGAATACATACAAATCAACCCTGTCTCATTAAAGAAACAGCCTGTCTATGACAGCTCACTTGTATCATTTTATATATCCTGTGTAATCCATCAATATATTGGACAAATTGTGTTCTTTCACACGCATGCAACCCCACTGAAGTTATTGAGGTTGCATGCAGGCTCACATTATGCAAATTACAAAGAGTGATAGGCAGTAATACCCATCAGATTAATTAAAAACAAAACTAAGGGCTATTTTTAACCTCAGTTACGCTAATGCAATTCCAGTGAAGTTACTCTGCATATACACTGGTGCAACCGAGATCAGGATCTTGCTGTAAACATTAACCTGGCTGTTTAGACCAAGATCTAGCAAAAGAAATGTCAATCACTGGAATTTGACTTGGAAATGCAGGTAATCATATGCATAGGTACATGTTACAAAGTGTTCCTTTTTGACTCAGTTCTACCTTTTTAGCAGAAAGCTTTCAAGAGCAAAATCTCCCCATCAGAGAGAACTGCAGAAGTCCATTCTCCATTGCCTGCAGATCTCAGGAAACAAAGATCTCATTTCATATCCTTCCTTCCCTGCCTCTTTGATCTGGATGTTGTGGATTTGGTTGTAGGAAAGGTTTTTTAATTTGATATTCTTTTGTACTTGGTCACTGTTCAACCGAAAGCTGGGACTAGATTCATATGTATACTCTTGGTCCAAATTGCCTTGATCTGATCAGCAAAGACAGATTTTCCTCCTCATTTCCCCTGGGCCTGAATGTATACATAATAAATATTTTAATTAGAATTAACATTCTAAGTATTAGAAGGCTGCAAATACCATGATAACATTCATTTTAACTGGAAATGGTAATTATCATTTTAAATGGTAGTCATCACTTTATCCAATGCTGTACCTTTGTATCAAAGTGAGAAATTCAAATATGATGGATGATGCTTAATTTACATTGGCCCTCCCAGCATTTATTATGCCAGAAAGCTAGTAATTAACAGCATGGCCTTCTGTTTCCTTTGCTTTTTTTTTCTTGAATGCAGTATAAGTCAAAACCATTTGAAACAAAACATCACTAAATTGTGTGGGTCAGACTTAATTGGTTTAAGTTTATTTAGCACAGTCAGTTCCATTTCACTCTAGCTCACAAAGAGGATATTTAGTTTTATTACTTAAAATATTACAATTGAAGTGGTGCTCACTAGCACTGTTATTTTTAGAAGTCTGTCAGTGCCTCTCTTAGTAATTCCTACATCTAACCATGGGAGTAAATTGTTTCCCAAAATTTGAGAAAAGAAATCCTCATGGCTGATTTAAGTTATAGAAATGCAAAAATTTGTTTGTTTTTTAGCTACATGTTTGGTCCACAATGTGCATTTTTATATATTTTCTTTTACTGGGTGTTTGTACAAGTATCAGGACACTCATGTGCCCAGATAGTATGGCAATAGGCATCCTTAAGAAGCTGAATGAGGCAAATAGACACACACACACACAAAAAAAACACAGCACATCCATCGCTAGCTCAGTTCATTGTTTATAGCATTTACAACACTGCAGTGTTTGGATTGCGTCCTCCCACTCTCCTCAATCTATTACGGTATGTACAATTATATGGTAGGTAAAGGCAAAGAGTAAGGAAGAAAAATAAATACAATCATGGTGTCAGAGAAAGTACAAACCAATGTAAATGAATGCTGACTCTTTAGTAATAGCCAGCTCCTTTTGAGAGGAGAAAGGAGAGAATCTGTTTCAAGAGGTGTCCCAGTGCACAGAAACTGTGCAGAAGAGTCTGAGTTTCTTAGAATACCATGGAGCACTGATTTTAAGTTACCTTTTACACAGCAGTGCAAGGAATGATTTGGGTATCAGGAGGGTTGAGGCATGACTGGTGCATTCACAGACCCATTGGTCAATGGACACTTTTAGAAGACTGACGACTACTATAGCCCTGAGACTGTGGAATGGCTGGGTAGCTACTCTGGGCTGGAGTGTAGATGAGGTTGAATAATATTCTCTCCACTAAACCCCCAAACATGTCCTACGCACATGGCCCATTTACCTGACTGCCATGCATGCATTTGGGTTTTAGGTCTAGCTGTGTTTCTCTTTTACAGCAAAATCATTACACAAGTTATTGGGCTCAGTTCAGGAGTAACTGGATGAAACCGTATGGCCTGTGTTATACAAGAGGTAGACTGGGGGAGGCCCTTCTAGCCTTAAGTGACTCTAAAATCCATTTAGTATGTAGACATTACAGTCTCATTCTATGGTCACCTGTTGCTCACTAGTTCTTCATAGCAGCTGAGATCACTACAGAATTCTCCACAGGAGCAAAGAATGCCTACTATGTTGCTATAGAATATGCATATTTATTTTCAGCAGTCATTATATACACTAAGCAGAAACCATCTTCCCTGACTTTAGTGTGGATTTTGGTTTGGATGGGCACTATAGATATCACCTTCACAGCCTGTCAGCTTCAGGAAAAGAGCCAGGAGCAAAATGGTGGTCGTTATATGATGTTCATCGACATAGCTAAAAATCTTTGACTCTGTAAATCGCAAGTGACTCTGGAAACTTTTGTTCTTCCTTGGATGCCCTGCAAAGTTTATTTCTGTCATTCAGTACTTTCATAATGGGTTGATAGCCTCAGTGGTGGAAAATGGCAAGATTCTGGACTCCCCCCCTTTTTTGTCATCAAAGGCAGCAAACAAAGTTGCGTGCTCGCCCCCACGCTATTTTCCATCCTTTCTTGGCTATGCTTATGGATGGATTTCATTACATGGACAGATGAGTATTTATCCAATTCCACACTAATGGGAAGGTGTTCAACCTGCGACACTTCCATGCTTGCACAACACAGTGGCAGATTTACTCATTAAAGAGCTTTTATTTGCTGACGACTGTGCACTGATTGCTCATATGATTGATGCTATTTAATTTATAACTGATCATTTCATTCATGTAGTCAATCACTTTGGTTTTACAACAACCCTAAAGAAAACTGAACTGCTGCCCCAACCTGTGATGGGGGCTGTGCAAGCCTACCCACTTATTAAGACCAACAACACTCCCCACAAGTCCATGGAGAAGTTATGCAACATAGGAAGTATGCGGTCACAGAATGCCATAATTGATGAGATTACCCATCATAAAGCCCAGACCAGCTTTGTATTTGGAATGCTGTCACACTGCTTATGGAATGATGGTGCTTATTTTGATGCCCCTAAACAAAATATCTATTGACAGACTCACAATTCTTCTAGGCCATTGTGAGGCATGGACAATGTCTTACCACCACATTTGGAAATGGAATCAGTTCTATTAATGCTATTTTCAGCAGAGTTGCAGGGCCAAATGGTGTAACAAGATTCCCAGTATTGAAACCCTTAATCATTGTTAGATGTCTGGCATTCAAAGCATGCTCATAAAAGTTCAGCTGCATTGGTCTGAGCATCTCTTTAGTGGGGCCAACTTGAGAATACCCAAGGCCATATTTTAAGGTCATCTAAAGTAAGGCATGTTCTTCATGATGGGCTGCACAAATGATTTCAAGACACACTGAAGTTAAACTTGAAAGCATGTCAGGTTGACCCCAGCAACTGGGAAGCAACAGCCCAAGGCAGAGAAAGATGTAGGCAGATATGCATTAACTGCTTTGAAGCAAGACACATTAACATCTTATGTGAAAAACATGAATTGCACAAGCAAGGATACAGCAGATCATGGACAAGCTTCTCTGTTCCCAGTGTAACCGTATTTGCTGTTCTCACATTGGTTTGACCTCGCATATACGTGCACACCTGTATTGTTTGCTGAATCTTTGTATGTCAACATCAATGTGAGACTCCATCATCGTTATATAAGTATGCATAATGTATTTGTTGACTAGCATAAATATTAGTGTAATTAACCCAGCCATGCCAGATATTTGTACTTCCCATTATCTGCTACTGGGTGGGTTTTCACCAAAACCCAGTACTCTGTTATGCATCTCTCATCCCCACAGTGGATTAGGCCGGGACTGTTTTCTTGATCCACTGCTGCAGAATGAGTGAATGGGAAGGGGAGTGTGGCAAGCAGGCCACCTGCCTATTAGAAATACCCCCTTTTTTAAAGGGAGAAGCAGGTCTATCAGCTACAACAATAAAGATGAAGCAAGGAGGAAAAAAAATCTGCTCTCTGATGTCAGGAGGTGAGGGAGTTAAAAAGCCCCCAGGTTTGTCCTCCTGCATTCCCCAATTACCAGCACTGTGTATTGTACAATATATAGATATAGATATATTTATTTAGGCTTGAGGGTCCAGGAAAGGGGAGTTAATGGTTCTCTCTCCTTTCATTCTGCAGGCCTCAGAGGAGAGGGCCCCAAGGGATTAATTCATTCCATCTCAGAGACCAGGAGAGGGGCCATCCAGTTGACCTATTATTCCACTCTTTTAAATGGCCTAGATATAAAAACAGAAATTGCTGCAAGTGGGCTGATACTCTCTGGCACATGTTTCTGTATCTCAGTAGTGCAAGGAGAAGGACTTCATGTCAGTGATTACTTCCAGAGGTGCCAGTGGGGGGAATGACAGGCCAGGACTAAGGCAAGGCATCCCTTTGAAAGAATGTTATAAAACTAAAGAATGCTAAATCCATCCACTGATCCCTCTGTTTCACCACATCAGGTTCAAACATCAAGTCCTCCATAACTCTGTCCCTCTTTAGTCATCTGGTTTAGTCTTCTACCGAGTCACTGCATCACCACCTCTGCTTCACCAAAAGTACCTGGCCCAACCAACTAATGGCTCTTCTTCAGGTCCTGAGCTGTGTAGGCTCAAAAGCTTGTCTCTCTCATCAACATACGTTGGTCCAATAAAAAAAATATTGCTTCATCCACCTTGTCTCTCTAATATCCTGAGACCAACCCAGTTACAACAACATTGCATATGAAAAACAAACAAACAAAAACCGGTCAATTAATAAAGGCTAGGCTGAGGGGCAGATAGGGATAGTTTACACATACTCTAGTTGAATCTAATAATTATTGAAAATGAAAATATATATGTATGTAGAGAAAATTATATATCCATCCCCTTTTCTCCCCCGTTGCATGTCACTTGTCTTAGATTATAAGCACTTTGGGGCAGGGATGGCAAGGCTTTTGCCACAGTCCAATATGGCATTCTCATAAACAAACTAGGGAAATGAGATCTAGATTAAATTATAAAATGGGCGCACAACAGAAGAACATCCATATTGTGCCAGACCAATGGTCTATTTAACCCAGTATCCTGTCTTCTGACAGTGGCCAATGCCAGGTGCTTCAGAGAGAATGAACAGAAAATCATCAAGTGATCCATTCCCTGTCACTCATTCTCAGCTTCTGGCAAACAGAGGCTAGGGATACCATCCCTGCCATCCTGGCTAATAGCCATTGATGGACCTATCCTCCATGAACATATCTAGTTCTTTTTTGAACCCTGTTAGTGTCTAGGCCTTCACAACGTCTTCTGGCAAGGAGTTCCACAGGTTGAGTGTGCATTGTATGAAGAAATACTTCCTTTTGTTTTTTTAAACCTGCTGCCTAATAAACCACAACTGTTTGAAAGACCATACTCAGAGTAGTAATCAATAGCTTGCTCTCAAACTCAGAGGAGGTATCTAGTGGTGTCCTGCAGCGGTCAGTCCTGGGTGCTGTACTACTCAATATTTTCATTAGTGACTTAGATAATGGAGGGGAGAGGATGCTTACAAAATCTGTGGATCACACACCAAGCTGGGAGTGGTTGCAAGCACTTTGGAAGACAGCATTAGAGTTCAAAATGACTTGGACAAATTGGAGAATTGTTCTGAACTGAACAGGATGAAATTCACTAAAGTACTGCATTTAGTGAGGAAAAATCAAATGCATAACAACAACATGAGGAATAAGTGGTTAGGAGGTAGTAGTACTGAAGAGGTTTTGGGGTATAGTGGATCACAAATTGAATATGGAGTCAACCCTGGGCAGTGGATGAAACAACCCCTGGGGAAGGCTAGCTCCTTGTCTCACCTCTTCTGCCCACAGTCCTGCCCACACTCCACCCATGCTCCACCCCAGGGCCTGCCTCCAACTGCCGCTGACTCGCCACTCACCTCTTCACACTCCACGGAGGTTCCCCCCTCCACTCACCTCCTCCCCTGTCTGCGGCTCACCCACCTGCTCCTCGCCTTATCATATCCCCCACCACAAGACCCCCCACAGCTGCTGTGCAGCTGGCTCACAGCTCACTTCCTCAACCTGCTGTGCTCTCCCCCCCCCCCCCCCCGCAGCCCTCCTTCTTTTTCACCTTAAAGCACTAATAACATTCCACAAAGGAACTGAAGATGCAACAGCTACAGATCAATTGCCAGTCAGATTCTCCTCTGCATGCCAGGGAGTTCGTTGTACACTGTATATAGAGAGGAAAAGCCAGGCTACCTGCACCAAACTGAAGCCTAATCTCTCCTTTTGAAAAAAGTGTTTGTCATTGACAGCTGACATTAAGGCAGAAGTTTAATAACCTTTCTTACACAGAATTCCCTGCCAGACTTGTTTACTTAAACTGGGTTTGAATAAAGTGACTAGATCAAGAGGTAAACTCACTGGCTATGTCAGCTCCTCCTTGAGCCAGGTTAGCAGTTACTTCTGCTGGGTACAGAGAATAACTGACAGGTCCTTTGGAAACTGTTTTTAACCCCCAAAACATATTTTCCTACAATATAAAAGCCAGCTGAATGTGGCCAAAGGCTTCCTGGTCAATGCCTGTTAAATTACTTCATTACCACTATAATGGCCCTTTAACATTTTCAGTGATGTGCTGCTAGGTCTCTGGAAGGTTTTTTCACTTGTGTGAAATTACTCAAAGATCCTCTCCCCATGCCTCCTCATTCCCCACCTTCTGCTCGCATCCTCATGCACATACATACACACCATGACCAGTGGCTGGCAGCTGTGGAGACCTCAGAAGGGGGTGGAGTGGAGGAGAGGAGGAAGACTCACCAGGCAGCAGCAGCCGGCCGTGGGAGCCTCCAAGAAGGGTCAGAGCAGAGAGGAGAAGAAGGACACCATGGCTCAGGTGTCAGGCAGCAGGGATGGCTGCGCTAGGGCCAGCACAGCCTCCCCTTGCATATTATACCTGCCGCCCATGGAGTCAACAATGTGATTCAGCTGTGCAAAAGGATAATATTCTATATTAACAGATGTGTCATATTTAAGACATGGGAGGTGGGGTAGAACAAAATATAAAGAATACCACTATATGCAACTGAAACTGCAGGGACAATCTACTCTTTCATTTTGTGTTTAACTAGCAGATGCAATGAAAAATCTCACCAACCAGTCCTGGTGAAGTGCTGGCATCTGTCCAGTCAGATTGTCTGTGCTGGCCAGCACAATTCTGGAAGACAGGTCTGGCTGCGGCTGTTAGTGATCTAGTGTCGCCGTGAATGTGATACCCTTTGTCTGATCCACTCATCAGACCTCTTCTATCTAGTCCAGCTATCTACTCTACTCTATGTCCTCCAACCCCTGGAGAGTCAATTCTTTGTATCTGAGTTAGATGGACACTTTATTGCTGGGCTGGATTGCAACTTTCCTTTATGCAGCAGTGAAGCTGATCCGAGCACACCATGCTCAGCTGGAGCAATCTGATTAAATCACCGGATACAGTGGTACTCAGATTTAGTTACAAAAATAACTTAGGCCTGGTCTACACTAGGACTTTAAATCGAATTTAGCAGTGTTAATTCGAATTAACCGCTCAACCGTCCACACCAGGAAGCCGTTTAATTCGACCTAGAGGGCTCTTTAGTTCGAATTCGGTACTCCACCCCGACGAGGGGAGTAGCGCTAAATTCGACATGGCTATCTCAAATTAGGCTATGTGTGGATGCAAATCGAACTTAGTAGCTCCAGGAGCTATCCCACAGTGCACCACTCCGTTGACGCTCTGGACAGTAGTCCAAGCTTGGATTCTCTGACCAGCCACACAGGAAACGACCCGGGAAAATTTGAATTCCTTTTCCTGTCTGGGCACTTTGAATCTGATGTCCTGGTTGGACATCGGGGCGAGCTCAGCAGCACCTGCAACGATGCAGAGCTCTCCAGCAGGGGAGTCCATGCAATCCCAGAATAGAAAGAGGTCCCCAGCATGGACAGACCGTGAAGTCCTGGATCTGATCGCTGTGTGGGGCGATGAGTCTGTGCTTTCGGAGCTGCGCTCCAACAAACGGAATGCAAAGACCTACGAGAAGGTCTCCAAAGCCATGGCACTCAGAGGATACAGCCGGGATGCAACGCAGTGCCGCGTGAAAATCAAGGACCTGAGACAAGGCTACCAAAAAGTCAGAGCGGCAAACGGACGCTCCGGAGCCCAGCCCCAGACATGCCGCTTCTACGAGGCACTGCATGCCATTCTAGGTGCGTCTGTCACCACTGCCCCACCAGTGACCGTGGACTCTGAGGATGGCATAGTATCGACGGGCAGTTCCTCGGCGATGTTCGCCGATGGGGAAGATGAGGAAGGGTTTGTGGAGGACGACGCAGGCGACAGCGCTTACAATACCGCTTTCCCCGACAGCTAGGATCTCTTCATCACCCTCACAGAGATCCCCTACCAACCCTCCCCGGCCGTTAACCCGGACTCAGAATCAGGGGAAGGATCAGTCGGTAAGTGCTATAAACATGGAAACATTTATTTTTTAAAAAACAGGAATAAAATCTATATAAAAACTATATAAAAAGAAGGTCCACACATATAGGGATGGAACAGAAATCCTCTTGGGACACTTCCACGAAGCTCTCGTAGAGGAGATTGAAAAGTCTCCGCAGGAGGTTCCTGGGGAGAGGTGCCTTATTTGGTGCTCCATGGAAGCACACTCTTCCGCGCCAGGCCATCCTAACGTACAGCGGAATCATTGCCTCGACCAGCATGGCAGCATACGGTCCTGGTCTGTGCAGGGATTCTCGCAGCATCCTCTCTCTCTCTCTCTCCGAGTGACCCGCCTCAGGGTAATCTTGTTCGGCGACTGCTGCATCTAATTAGGGCAATTAGTGTACTGTTACTATTGTGAATGCTTGACTTTTACTTTGCATAGCAATGACCTCCGTTTAACAGCCACGTGTTGGAGGCCGCAGAGGAAAAGCATACAGTGATCTTTCCCGGGCACAGCCGCGAGGGGCTGGAACAGGGTCAGACTTTATGCTTTCCAGATTGCCTTCAGCGGGAGGGCAC
This sequence comes from Mauremys mutica, assembly GCF_020497125.1. Taxonomy (NCBI): domain Eukaryota; kingdom Metazoa; phylum Chordata; order Testudines; family Geoemydidae; genus Mauremys; species Mauremys mutica. The sequence continues at coordinate 187,094,129 of NC_059073.1, read as the reverse complement.
AGCTATCCATTAACTGTTAAGCAGCCTATAGTGTAGTGCTTACCAGGCCTGGCTGCTACACGGATTCAGCTGTACCGCCCCGCTTGTCCGATCTCCTGTGCAAGACCGCAGCCAATGAAAGCGTATTCCGAAATCTCGAACTTGTCCTGAGAGCTCGTGAGACTAGGTGCCCTGTATGGTCTTGTTCACAGAAACTGAGTAGACTGTGTTCAGTGTTCGCAAACATGTATCTTTTCAAGGAAATCACTTCCTTTTTCCCATCACACAGCTGCGGCTCTTTCACGAACTGCCCCGGCATCCCCCTCACAGAGGCTGGCGCAGATTAGGCGGCGAAAGAAAAAGACTAGGGATGACATGTTCTCGGAACTGATGGCCTGCTCCAGAGCCGAGGCGGCCGAGCAGAGACAGTGGAGGGAGACCCTATGTCAGTACCAGCGCTCACACAGCGAACCGGAGGACAGGTGGCGGCAGGAAGACCAGCAGGCGACTCAAACGCTGCTTGGGCTAATGAGGGAGCAAACGGACACGCTCCGGCGCCTTGTAGATGTTCTGCAGGACCGCAGGCAGGAGCAGAGAGCCCCCTGAACTGTATCTGCAACCGCGTTCCCCCGCCACAAAGTCCTGTCCCCCCCCCCAAAAATCACAAGGAGGGGCGCTAGGGGCCGTGAAAACTGTCACTCCACCCCAGCAGAGCGCTCATGTACCAAACAGCTCTCATGCCATAAATTTTGAGACGTGCTTCCCTTCCTGGATCACCCAGTCCCAAATCCAAGTTTCATCCCCCCACTGTGTAGTTGAGTATTAAGAGTAGTTTGTTGTTATTCACTGTTTCCGTCACGTTTTCCTTGTCAGAAGACTTTGTGTGAAGGGGGGGGGGAGGGGTTTTTTAATTGCATAGGACAGCCTCCATTACCAGGGTACAAACTTGGGGGCAGGATCAACAGCAGGACACACACAGACTGCAGTCACTAGGCACCAGGGTCAGTCTGGGAGCTGTATGCTGCCCCGAGTCAGTCTGGGAGGTGTATGCTGCCCCAGGGTCCTAGCGCCTCCCATCCACAAATAGCAAGGCAGGCTGCCCTTACCATGCCCTTCCACCCTAGCCACGAGCCTCTCCGATGCCCTGAGCCCCAGCAAGAGCCCTCATCCACAGACACATACTCACCCTTCCCACACACCCCTCACCCCTTCCTACGCCCCAACCCCCAGCCCAGAGCCTGCATCCAAACTCCGTCCCAAAGACGGCACCCCTCACCCCTTCCTGCAAACCCACCCCTTCCTGCACACCCACCTGCAACCGTCCTCCCCCCAGAGACCGCTGTAGGAGCAGGAGCCTGTCATTCCTCTAGTGTAGAAGCGGTCTGGACATCAGTGCACACCGTACCCACCACAGTCTGCGTCCATGTTTCAACCCTTGAACAGGAATTCATAATTAAAGAAAACTTTATTAATAATCAGTGTACCATTAAATTTATTTTAAAACGTGTGTTGGAAGGGGAGAAACCTGGAGAACGGGGTATATAACCGCAGATCGAAGTCAACAGTCACTGAAACAGGCTCAGGTTCAGCTTCTTTGTAAAGAGACTGGACAGTCATAGGTTACCCTGCTCTCTGAGGAACCTAGCTTTCAAAGCCTCCTGGATGCACAGCGCTTCCCGCTGGGATCTTCTATCGGCACGGCTGTCTGGCTGAGCGTAATCAGCAGCCAGGCGATTTGCCTCAACCTCCCATCCCGCCATAAAGGTCTCCCCCTTGCACTCACAGAGATTGTGGAGCACACAGCAAGCAGCAATAACAACGGGGATATTTTTTTCGCTGAGGTCCGAGCGAGTCAGTAAGCTCCGCCATCTTCCCTTGAGATGTCCGAAAGCACACTCCACCACCATTCTGCACTTGCTCAGCCAGTAGTTGAAGAGTTCCTTCTCACTGTCCAAGGCGCCTGTATAGGGCTTCATGAGCCAGAGCATTAGCGGGTAGGCTGGGTCCCCGAGGATCACTTTAGGCATCTGCACATCCCCAACCGTTATTTTGTGGTCCGGGAAGAAACTACCTGCCTGGAGGCGTTTAAACAGACCAGAGTTCCTGAACACACGCGCGTCATGAACCTTGCCCGGCCACCCGACGTAGATGTTGGTAAAACGTCCCCTATGGTCCACCAGTGCTTACAACACCATAGAAAAGTAGCCCTTTCGGTTAATGTACTCGCTGGCCTGGTGGGCCGGTCCCAGGATAGGGATGTGAGTCCCATCTATAGCCCCACCGCACTTTGGGAATCCCATCGCGCCGAAGCCATCTCTGACGACCTGGACGTTTCCCAGGGTCACTACCTTTGAGAGCAGTTGCTCAACGATTGCGTGGGCTACTTGAATCACAGCAAGCCCTACGGTAGATTTGCCCACGCCAAAGTGGTTCGCTACTGACCGGTAGCTGTCTGGCGTTGCAAGTTTCCAGAGTGCTATGGCCACTCGCTTCTGCACAGTCAGGGCTGCTCACATCCGGGTGTCCTGGCGCTTCAGGGCAGGGGCCAGCAAGTCACAGAGTTCAAGGAAAGTGCCCTTACGCATCCTGAAGTTTTGCAGCCACTGTGATTCATCCCAGACCTGCAGCACTATGCGGTCCCACCAGTCCGTGCTTGTTTCCCGGGCCCAGAATCGCCGTTCCACACCATGAACTTGACCCATTGCCACCATGATCTCCACTGCGCGGCGTACCCTGCTTTGTGAGAGGTCTGCGCCACTCTGTGACTTCCTGTCCTCACCGCGCTGACGGAGCCTCCTCGCCCGATTTCTCAGCAGCTGACTGTGGAAGAGGTGGACGACAAGGTGCGAGGAGTTGACAACGGCCATAAGTGCAGCGATGATCGCAGCGGGCTCCATGCTCGCAGTGCTGTGGCGTCCGCGCTGTAACCGACCAGAGAAGGGCGCGAACAGATTTCCCGCCGGCGCTTTCAGGGAGGGAGGGCGTGATTGACGGTTCAATGATGACAGTTACCCAAAACCACCCTCGACACATTTTTTCCCCCAGCAGGCATTGGGGGCTCTACCCAGCATTCCAATGGGCAGCGGGGACTGCGGGAACTGTGGGATAGCTTCCCACAGTGCACCGCTTCCAAAGTCGACGCTGGCCCCATTACTGTGGACTCAGACAGTAGAATTAGTGTACTTAATGTGGATACACAAATTCGACTTCATAAGGTCGATTCCACAAATTCGAGTTAAGTAGATTCGAAATAGTCTTGTAGTGTAGACGTACCCTTAGCTTCCTTAAAGAAAGAAAACAATGGGATTAGATGTTAAAATAATGAGTGTTCTTTGACTCTAATAATAAAGTGTAGTGGGCGCATTTGGGAGAATCCATCTATTGGATCCTCAGACTCTGGGTCAAATTTAGAGCTGAGTCTAAGTACAATTTACAGCATATGGTCTCTTCAGCATGTATTTACAACTGTTTACATCCTACTTCTCCCAACTCAGGCTACCTTAGATGCACACCCACTTACCAAACTGGTAACCTGACCACCTGGGTACATACTCAGTTGGCTAGCCTGAGCTACTGCCCATGCCACACTGCTATTTTTAGGTGCTTGCTCGAGGACAGCTAGCACATGTTCCTCTACACAAGCTGGAAATTACACTTCTCAGCTGCAGTGTAGACTCACGCTTAGTACTGGCAGTCTAAGCTGGTGCAACTCACTTACCGAGAGAGGAGCACAGCATGAAAATCAGTCAAAAGCAGCATGTGGAATCATAGTCTTAAGAAGAAGTTAGAAAAGTATCTGTCAGGATGGTCTAGGTATACTTGGTACTGCTCAACCTGGGAGGATGGACTGGATGATGTTGAGGTCTCTACCAGCCCTACATTTCTATGATTCAATATAAGTTGTTAGTTAAAGTAACCCTCACTCCAACTTACATCTTCTTCCAGCTCATTGGTATGCAATGTGCACCAACTTGGGTTACGTCTACACTATGAGCAAGGGATGTGATTCACAGCTTGTGTATGCATACTCACGCTAGCTCTCATTGAGCTAGCACAAGTATAAATAGCAGTGTAGACCCTGTAACACAGGCAGTGGTAGGACTTAGCCATATTGAATATAAACCTGCTTGAATCACATGGGTATGTACTTGGCACGGCTAAATTGAGCCATTGCTGCCACTGCCTGGGCTATCAGTGGCTACGCTGCTATTTTATACTCATGCTAGCTCTAGGAAAGCTAGTGTACGTTTATGCAATGTAATGTAATGTGACTTACAGCACCTCACATATCACCTTTGAATTTGGCACTCAGTGATTTCTTAGCTTTTTGAAAACAAGTCTTAGGAAATCTCAAAAGCATTCAAAGTACTGAATACAGCAACAGTGACAATGTCATAGTATGTTCAGCAGCAGCATCCATTTCATCCTGACTTCAAAGCAAAGCAAAAGATGTGGCAGCACCTCCATCTATTTTTTTTTTGGTTTGTTTTTTTAAAATGTACTGGTATTGTAACCCATCCAGACTCGGTTAAACTTCTCTTTCATGAAAGGATTTTATCGAGTTTTCGTTGCAAAGATTGGAGCACATTTAGACAGGGAAGACCTTTCCTACAGATGACGACAATGGAATTTTAACCTAGTGTTTAATGAGAGACTGTACAGAGATGCTATTTCATTTTTCTTTTTTTATGTGGGAGGAGGGGATTATAATTGAAATTATTATTATAATTCAGTTGTAACCATAACTGAAGGATTATTTTGTGGCTGTGGCACAGGACTGGAGGTCAGGAGACTTGAGTTTTATTCCTGGCCCTGCCACAGAATCCTTCAGTGACCTTGGACAAGTCACTTAGGACCCAAACCTTTGACATACAGAGAGCTTTCTCAAAGGTTCTGTACTCCAATTAATTTCATTGATCCTGAAGGATCTTTATAAGCACTTGGCAGGACCAAGTTACTAATTTCTCTGTGCCTCCATTACCTCTTCTGTACAATAGGGATACTTGTACCACACAAAAGTTGAGAAATTTTTAGATAGAAGCTGACATTAGAGTGAAGCGTGTGAGGGTTCATGGGACTTGAACCTGGCTCTGCAGGGTGCTAGATAGATGACACTTCTGTGCCACCACAAGGCAGCTTTGGTAGAGCTATGGTCAAAAACCATACATCCTGGGAGACCAGTCAAAACAGGAAGTGCTGACCATGGTAGAGATGTCCTGCAGCCCCTCCCATGACCTCTGATTGGCCCAGACTCACTATTTAACCTTGAAGGGAATACCAGGAAGTTGTCTGTGCAACTGGTAGAACCCTAACCTGTTGCTGAGACAAACTCTGCTTTGCTCCTGTTTCCTGCCTCCCCACTCTGCCCTCTGATACCTGACTATTGACTTTGGCCTGACCCTAGGCTCCAATTCCCAGCTATTAACCTGGCAATGACTCTTGACCTCAGTTATCTTTGGCTTGACCGCCACAGGCTCAACTGCCTACGGCTCTAACCACTGAACCTGACCATCCATGCCTGGTTCCTGACAGAGTATTCTATACTTTCCAATCTAGGATGCATCAGTTCTTCAGATAACTGAAATCCTTATAACTAGAACTGTACACAATTTTTTGCACACCATGCAAAAACCAGTAAAACCTCTTGTACTGGGACAGAGCGAGTAGTCTTCGTGTGCATTGTACAATGCCTACCACAATGAGACACTGATCCTGACTGCAACTTTGGTTTCTATTATACACAAAAAAACTATTATTTTAACATAAGGTTTCATAATTCAAGCACCAAAAAGTTAGGAAACACCAGATTTAAGGCTGCCTGTGCAGACCCCCAGAAAAAAAAAAAGAGGAACACACAATTAGCAATCACCCATGACAACTTTGGCTTAAGTGACTTGCCTAGCATGACATATGAACTCTGTAGCAGGAGCATGGATAAAGTCCAGTTCTCCAGAGGATCATTCAGCTGCCTTAACCAAGAGACCGCCCTTTCTCTTCCTGAAATGCCCTGCCTCGTTTGCTCCCCACCTTTCAACTTCTGCAACAAATGAGGCCAAGGTACTATAGACAAGAGCCTCCTTCATTACACAGCCCTGACTCATCCCCAGACCACTGAACAAGGCAGAGGTCCTGTGGAAAAAAATAGTATGTGAAGATGTAATTAAAGATACAGTCATAATGTATACACGCAAAGGGACTGAATTCTGGCATTTCCTAGTTTTTCAGTGCTTGACTTTGCAGCCTTAATTACACACAAAAACCTACATCAAAAGAATGTAATCTTAGGTTTTTAAAAAAGCAAACTGAAAAAACAGAAATTTCATCATGTGGTTTCTTATTGACAATCTCATCGTGATCAGCAGGGTTGGAACCTTTAGATCCAGTGCACAGATATCTGCCCCTTGAGCTAAAAGAGGAACTTGGAGCAACAGTAGATTGCTATCCCTTATGTGAACCTACACTAGAGAGGGATGGGACATTTGCCTCTTTGCCAGTGGGCTTCATAGATATTTGCTGACAGCAGAGGAAAGGTGAGATTTAGGGTTCTTGGGTTCCATTCCAGGCTCTGAAGGGCAAACTGGGCACAGGCTCTTCTGCCCATTCCTCCCAAGCATGACCTGTTCTGCCCTGTTCCAGTCCTGACTTCCTCACCCGTGGCTCCTGGTCTACGTTCCATTTTCCTCACCCAGGCAGTCTCAGTCTTCACTCCTCATGCTTCTCATCCCACTGCTAATCTCACCCATCTGACCTCCCTGTCTCAGTGTCATTCTCCATTGCCTGTAATTCCCAGTTACCTTATCCCTCAACCCCCAGGTCCTTGTTCCAAGTCTCCTTGTCCAGCAACTCCTAGCTAGCCTCAGTCCTGGCTCCTCACTGAGTCTTTCTCTCTGCCTTACCTTAACCACACCCTCCTCTCACCCCTACCTCATCCACATTTTCCATCCATACTGAGTCCCTGCCCAATCTCCCTGAGCTCCTCTTCCAATTTCAGAATCCACTCTTCCCGTCCCTTCTCCACTAGCTCCTTGGCTGGACACAGAAACTGGAACAGTTTCAGTTCTTCTCTAGGAGCCTGGCTCCTTGTTAGATCTTTCCCTCCCTCAATTTCTTCCCCCACTCCATTCCACTGGTTCTCAGTTTGTCTCCTTGCCAAGCAAATCCCAGTTGCTCCTCCTTCCAGTCTCAGTTTTCCTCTCCCCACCACTTCCAGCCTCCAGTCCCAGTCTCTCCCCCCTTCTAGTTCCTTCTTCCAATCTACTCCTCCTTGTTTCTCTGCTGCAGGTCCTCTCTTCCTTCCACATGCTACCTGAGCACTAGCAGGGAGGTAAGTGAAAGCCCAGGAGAGGTAGGCTTCCTGTTCTCAGGTCAGGTTCCTGGACCCAGCCTAGCCCACCGAAATCCAGAGTTGCAAGTTCAAGGGAAGTCATGTTCATTCCTGTTCAGCACAGATGGAATCTTTGGGGAATTTAGCTGCTAAAAATTTAACAAGTCTTTACTGAGCACGTGCAAACTGAGATTTTTCAGAGGCTTATAATAATCATTTTTCAACAGATTTTTACATGGATTGCAAAAACCTCACATTCCTGACACAAAGGCCACTCCACCACCTAATTTCAAGTGCCTTCTCCAAAGCATGAGGATGCTAGAACTTTTCAAAGGTCACCACATTTTTTAAATGGGCAAAATAATGCCCATCATTCTCAGAAACACGTAGCATCATTCTCAGACACAGATGAACCATTTTGAGTAATTTTTTTTTAAATAAATTCAGTCTGAGGCAGACATCCAATACAAAAAATTCAACTCAGATGACTATAGCTTGGCAAGTTATGAGCAGCAAAAAACAGGGTCTTATAATAGGAACCACTAGGCAATCTTAACAATAGGTTGTTCTACCAGCCCCATCTCTAATATTTACCAACATAATGAAACTGAAGTTTATTGCTTTCTTTTTTTTAACATTAAACATCCTTTATAGGAAAAAAACCATTAAATTGTAATAGAAAATTAATACATTTCTATAGATTTTTGGCCCATCCTATAACATTTAATAGAGAATTATATTACTTCTATAGAATTCTAGAATATGGATAAAATAAACAACACTAAATAATAAAAAAAGACATAATTCTGTAGTAAGTTCTATAGATTTTGTGGCAGAGCTCTGACCTTGTCCCTGTGGGTCCCACGCTTCTAAGCGGTTTATGCTAGTCTCAGTGGCTCACTGCGACCCTCCACATAGCCCTTCTCTCCCTAGGGCCAGAGTTACAGTCTACTGAACCCTTTTCCTCATAAGCCAGCAAGGAGGTTGGTGAGAGGACTCCCACAGTCTCGGTTGTCCCTGGGGGCTTATTTCAGAACAGTTTAGCCTCTTGTCCTGACAGGGCCCTGACTTTCCCTCCCAGGAGGGTTTTCTGTAATGGCAGGTTGGGGGGAACCCAGGCCCACCCTCTACTCCAGGTTCCACCCTCTACTCCAGGGACCCTCATGGTAGCAGCTGTTGCAGGCCATTCTTCCACTGCCAGAGTTGCTACATTTTCCCTGGCCACTTCCCCACAGCTCTCCTGCTTCTCCCTTCTTCACCCTCACCTTAGGGCTCCCTTACCGATGACTTGAGGGTGTCTTTATTAACCAGCCCTTCAGCCGCACTTCCTCTTCCCTGGCTCTCCTCTGCCTGACTGGAGTGAGCCCTTTTATAGTATCAAAAGGGCCTTAATTAGAGTCAGGTGTTCACATTACCTTAATGGACTCACCTGACTCTTTGCAGGTTAGTCTGGAGCAGCCCCTGCTCTGGTCACTCAGGGAACAGAAAACTGCTAATCCAGTGGCCAGCATATCTCTCTTCTACTACTTTGTTGTACCCAACTGGCCTGGGTTTATCACAATTTGTGAAAGGAATTTCTATAGAAAACTATTGGTTTTAACCATATTAAATTCTGTAGGACTTTTCCCTGAAAGAGTTTTGAGTAGTTTTACCAAGAAATTTAGTTGTGGGCATGGATTTCCTCTTAGTAGATAATTGATCCTACATTTTCCTCTTAGCCAGAGGCCTTCATCTAATGCCAAACTGAAAGTACTACAAGTCCCATAGGCCACATATAGAATGGTTCCAGGTTTAGTAAAGTTTTTATTATCGTTATTATTTTGCTTTAAGCTGGCCAGGTGCATAAAGTGAGACACCACATTCTCCTAAATCATTTTGACAAGATAGAAAATATATTAAGGTTTCCAAATTCAAAATAACTTTCTTCATAATTAAGCCAGACACTTCATTAAAATAACCTTTGGAATCATAAGAGAAAATGCATTTCATTTTGACCAGTAAGCAGGTTGAGTTCATAATGTGCTCTGAAAAGAATATAGACATAATGTATATAGGTCAAGTTTACTCCCTCCCTGCAGTTCAGCTTTATTGGTAATAAACATGAAATTCAGTCTAAACTTCCTCCACAAGTTTTGCTGCTCCTAGGGTTTTCCATGCAATACCTCTCTATCTCACATTCTAGAGCTCCGTGTATCCTTTGAAAGGGGCTCCAGACCCTTTTATGTAACCTTATTGGAGCTAATTGAGGCCACATGATGGTATGACTCAGAAATAATTACATTGTAACCACATGCAATGTTTAAGCAGCTAATAACATGACTCAGTAGAGAAGTTCCACAGCACCATGAAGTCCTTGAGTCTGACACTCTGCAGGTTTCTCTACATGCAAAGTTCAACGGGTTTACCTAAAGTTCACCAGTTTAGTTAAGCTAGTTCACAGGCTGTGCAGATACTTAAGTTAAATTGTTATAAGCCGAGTTTATATTAAGTCAGTTAAGAACAGGTTTAACTAAACTGGTTTAAAAACAGATTTCTGTTAAACTAGTACAACTTCTGTGTATAGACAAGGCCTAAAGCATGTCCTCTAAAAATTAATGAGAATACTGAGATTTACCTCTATTGTAAAGTGCTTTGAAATCTATTAATGAAAAGTGTGATATAAGCACTAGGTATTATTATTTTAAGCTCTGATTCAGCAAAAGACAAACACATACTTTAAATATGTGTTTAAGTGCTTTACTGAATCAAAGCCTTAAATATCTTCCCTCCAGAGGCAAGAAAAAACAAGCTTTTACGAGGCATATGTAAACTACTCCAAAATAGCTCGCTTGCTTGGCAGTCAGAAATGAGGGTAGAAATATACTTGGCAGAATGGAGAAGTATAATTAAATATACATACACAACCACCTTTGTTAATCTCATACAGATATAATATTTCAAAGTCCAAAGAGGTTTTACTTCTCCAGGTCTGTACGGTATATGTCGCAAATTGTACTGAATTTATTTAGAAAATGTCAGACTGAAAAACTTACACTGAAACATTTTATGGGAATGCACAAAGATTCAGTAGCTCTGGCTTGAGATACAGTCTAATCGGTCCCAAACATTTCAATGGGTCATTTCCTTTAGCTATGAGAATTATGAAGGTGGGATTGCTTGGTTGATCCAAAGCATCAGAGGACACATGTAAACTAACTTCTTTATTTACTGGGTGGTAGAGGTATCTGAACTTGATTGGAGAATTGTTGTCCTTGGAATCAATTATGTTTAGCTTACAGAAGGCAATAGGGGATTTCTCCTACAAATGGGACAGTGTTTTGTACTGTCTGGAATAGGACAGGAAGAAAAATCACACTATTAAGATCACACTGAATGATTATCGTGAAGAAAAAAATACAAGAACTACCAATGGAGGGCTAGATCCTGAAAGATACAGAGTTTCCTTAATTCCTGCATAAATCAATAGGATTTGAAGGCAGTCCACATTTCACAGGAGTTTAGCACCTTGGAAAATCAGGGCTCAGAGATATTTCTGTGTAGAAAATGTTATGCTTTTTCTTGTTTGCCACTCAAATAAATGTAAATCAAATCCTGCAGACCCTTACTCACATGAGTAATTCCATTAGCATCAGTGGGCCCAACTACTCATGAGCATAACACTGAAGGATTTTAACCAGGCATCTGAGAAATACAATTGTTTGTTTGAGTTTTGACTATCAATCTGTTGTCTGAAACAGGATCATATGACTTACTGACTAGGAGAGGGTTGGGAGGGAAAGAGCCATGGCATCCATCCAGCAGTAAGCAAGAGATGTAGCAATAAATAGGTATTGTGCTTCAAGGAGGCACAATGCCCCTGAAGCTACCACTCACAATTCAAGGCATGATTGGGACTACAATTTGTAAAGTAATAAAGTTGCCTATTAGAGGAAGACAATCTGCATGTCTTGAGAGTGAGACCTTAAGTTATCCTATGTATTCACACATGAGAGTTAGGGAATCTAAGGCACCATCTAATCCTCTGCATTGGCTACTCTTTCCACAGGTATTAGCAAAAAGGAGAGAGTAGCTAGGGTGGGGTAACTTGTTCTGCTTCCTGCACAGGTAAGCGGTGGCTTGGTTGGGCAGGAGTGTAGTGTGGATGAAACCTTGTCTCTACCTTCACACATACCAGTAAACATGAGGCAGCATGGAGGAGGAAGTAATCTGCATCAGGAGTAGAGCTGGTGTCAATTGTTTCCCTCTTGGAACTGGAAGCTAGGGAGTAGCTTGTGACACCATCATGATCTGGCTCCTGGGCAGCATCTACAGCAGAACAACTGTCCATGGATGAGGGTTTATGGGCTAGTGGATAGGGGAATCACCCAGAACTTGTGAGACCTGAGTGCAATTCCCTGCTCCACCACAAACTTCCTAGGTGACTGTGGGCAAGTCACTTATTTCCTCTGTGTCTATGTTCCCCATCTGTTAAAAAATGGGGATAGTTGCATTTCCCTACCCCACAGAGGCAGTATGAGGATAAATATATTGAAGACAGTGAGGCACTCAGATACTATAGATGTATTTTGATATAAGTACCTAAAATAGAAAGACTAAGGGCTTGCAGGAAAGCCATAACTGAGCTTTGCATAAATTATGCAGCCTAATGAACACATTATTCCAGCTTGGATTAGTTTTAGGTAATTTCCTTAAGCACTGGATATTTACTTTTCTAAGATCTTTTCCCGCTCAGTTGTTCTATTGTAAAAGTTTTTGTCCCTTTTAACAATACCTGTTGCTTTTCCCAAATACATGACTCAAATAACCCATGTGGATGAATTATAATTTCTTGTAAATTCTAGGAAAAGTGAAGATGATGATGTGTTCCATTGCTAGTTACATAGGAGAGAAAAAAGAAAAACAATTCCCCTAGCATAGCTCCTTATGAATAAAAGGCCCGCATTTGTGGTTTAAATGGCCCATAACATTGACAAAACATCTGTCTAAACATAATCTACATGAGACTAAGGTGGTATTTTATTTTTCATGCAAAAAATGAATGGTTAAATGTTTTAGCATATGGAGAAGAAACTTTTTAACAATGAGTGTCTGTGTTCTGTGAAGCGTTTCACAGATACAAACCTCCGCACAATTTTATGACCGGTGTCCAAATGTAAAAACAAAAAAACCCCAAACATTTCAATCCCTTTGAACCATACGTTATATGAACCATTCATCCAGATTATGCTAAGAATCCATCTATAAAACTGAGTGGCAGAAACAAACTGCTGGTAAAATGGAGGTTGAATGAGCTCTGCTGAACCTTCATTTTGCATGTATGATGTCTCTTTATTGAAGCCATTTATCATTTTTTACCTTTCAGACAGTATTATAGAGCATAATTGCATGATAGTTAAAACTGATAGAAATTAATACATTTCTCTTTCCAATGAGGGTTCTTTTCTGGTTTGTATCTACTGTATACTGTAAAATGCAGGCTTCTATGTGACAAATTGGATACTGTGAAGTAATATATGCAATAAAAGTGATTAACACCATGAAAGTGGGCTGACTTCATTTTCAGACAGATGTAGAAACATTTCATATGTTAAATACTGTAGCATTCGCATATTGAATAATTTGAATGCCTAAGGAGTTTTACTTTTGTATTTCAAATTATAGTTATTAAAACTCTCTTGGAATAGCCTCCTTAATATTAACTGAGTATTCCTCATTACACAACAAGCAAAATGATTACTTCTGCTGTGTTTCCCTTTCATTCATCTAGATTCAGCACTTCTCTGACATATAGTAAAGATCTCTATGGAGCAGATAAAGTGAATATCAGAGTTTCAAAACCACAGATATTCTCTTCTAATACACAGCTAGTAAGACAGCAAAATAATAAGGAATTTACCAGCATCCTAGAAATCTACAATACACTTACAAATTTGCAGCGCTGCAGCAGGGTGTGAAAACACACTCTCTCCAGCGCTGCAAATTGCGGCGCTGCAAAGCGCCAGTGTGGTCAAAGCCCCAGCGCTGGCTCCCAGCGCTGTACGTTATTCCCCAGAGGGAGGTGGAGTACGGACAGCGCTGGGAGAGCTCTCTCCCAGCGCTGGCGCTTTGACTACACTTAGCGCTTCAAAGCGCTGCCGCGGCAGCGCTGCCGCGGCAGCGCTTTGAAGTGCTAAGTGTAGCCACCGCCTTGGTAACTCCGCAGAGTCAACATAGTGCCTTTACTTAATTCAGCATATAAAGTAGCTCAAATTTTGGTTTAATCTGACAGCAACAATGTTATGCAGATCTGCACTAAATCATCCCTAGTGTAATTCTAATGAAGTCAGTTGATGAGTTTGGCCCATTTTTTTTTTAAATTGGAAGTAGATCTTAACTTGTGTAACGTGTTTTTAAATAGATTCAGTGATCTCCAAGAGACGTATCTCCCCTGGGCTGTGGGGAGGGAGGGTCTCCTAGTGCTGTGTCTAAATGACACAAATCTAGCCCTGTGTGAATACAATAGAATATTTATTAAGAAGTCTTCATACAAATGTTTTGTATCATAAAACGATTAGCAATGTTAAATACAGAAATAGAGGCTCATTTCCAATTTCCAGAAGAAAATAGGGTTGCACCTGTCAGACAAGGTGGAATTATCTGTGTCCTAAAAGTAAGATATTTAAGAACAGGTTTGATAATATGTTAGAAAGATTGAGAAAGATGTGGCAAGCAGTCCTGCAAAGAAGGATCGTGGTACTAGCAGGCTGACTTATATGGGATTTTCTAGCCCCATGAATAAATAAATCTAACAAAAATTAAGACTCTGATGGTTTCTATATTAACTTCTGGCAATATTAAGACTTGTAGGGGAAGACAGTATGTCACAGGGAACTACTAAACTGACACATAGTATCTCACAGGGAAGCAGGTATTAAAGGTGCCATCAAAATATTAAATTCATAAGTGTCCCATGGGAGAGTAGAGAGAGAGGAAGCCACAGGTCTAATTTTTCTGCCCTTAAAATTAAAATGTTTTTTTTTTCAAAACTGGCAGCCTCTGCTAATGTATAAGATTCACAACCTGTAAGATTCTATAGAAACATTTTAACGTTTTCCCCACCAAAAAAATCAATGCCAGTTACCAAAATCAACAAACAGAAGGGAGGGACAAGTTGTGAAGATGCCTAGGAATTTAGAAGATATATCTAGAGAGTGAGCCCAATAAACCAGTCTGTGACTGAAATCCTCAGAGAACAATGAAAATCAATAGTGGAACACTGTGCAAATGTGAATGAAATAATGATCAAAGAAAAATCAGCAAAAACTCAACTCAAGGTTACCTAGAATTGCATTTATGGAAACTGAAGTGCTGATCTTTACAGAAGTCACTAAAAAGATTCCAAATAGGCCAATATGTTTTTCCCTTGCATTCTCTTCTTACTGCACCAAATCTTGCCATCCTTACTTACGGGTATGCCTATGTTGGAGATTTAATTTCCCACTCATTACATACCCTCACTAGAACTGATCAAGCCAGCATGCTAAAAATAGCAGTGTAGCTGCTATTTACAAAATTACACTTCCCAGCACAGACAAACCCTCAGAGTTTGATCCTGGAAACACTGTTGGGACAACTCATAGTACTAACCACTATATCTGGTAGAAACTTTTTCGAGGATTGAGCCTGATGCGCTCTGTCAGACAAAACTCCTACTAAGAGTTTTGACTGTAAACTAGGGACCATCTAATCTGCTGTGCACTACATTGTACAATAAATAGATCTGAAAAATTATGTCAGTGATGGGTTAATTTTAGAAATTACAAAGAGGAATTTGACCTATTAAAAGGATACTCTGATATGTCAGGTTTACTTTGATATTTTGTAATTTAGGATTGTGTCCTGGGTAAAGCCTCAAGCATCTGATGATTTCTAGACAAATTTTATAGCTGCCTCATTGTGACAAAACTGGTTCCTTCAAAAAGGAATTCTTGAGAAATCTAAGCTATATATCAGACTGAAAAACATCATCATTAGACCAGAAGCCAGTAACCCTACTGATTTCAACGGAACTGCTCAAGTGAATAACGGTTTGTAGAATTGGGTCCTTACTTTGTGAAATTGTTTAAACACTTGTATTCAAGTACTGTGGACCCCATTATATATATAAATATATATAAAATCTCTATATAAAAAACATTTACCCACATTGTGGATAACAGAGTATAAATATCAGTAGGAGGGGTTGTTTGCTTCATTTTCTAATACAGCTATTGTGATGCTGGTCAAACAGGTACCACTTGAGCACTGACAAATTCATAGCTGGAAACCAGAGCAGCTCACCTATATGTTCATATTGTTCAAGATAGGTGTTGAATTTGTAAGAATACATTTAGTGTTTAGACTCTGAAATGCTTGTAAGTTGCTGAATGCATTTATCTTACTTGTAATGTCTGTATCCTGAGCTATAAGGTAATATGTAATTTTTGCTTTATAATTGTAAAACTGCCTGCTCAGAACTGGTGGATCTAGGCAGGAAAAGTGATACCCCCCCACACTCATCCAGAAGAATATCAAGACTAAGTGGACCATTGTGGAACATCACAACACAAAGGCTGGTTTAATGGCCCTCTTACAACCACGAAGGTGCTATGTGAGAGAAAGCACCTCCCATCAGCTTGAATTCTGGAGGCAGGAAATAAAGATAGTTGACATGAAGATTTTTCATCTCTTTGCTGTTTGACACTTACAAGGTTCTGAAGCTAAGGCCTGCTCTACACTGGGGGTGAGGTGCAGGGATGGGGGTCGATCTAAGGCCTTGGCTACACTTACAAATTTGCAGTCCTTCAGCATTCTTTCCTAGTTAAGAAATCCTTAATTAGTTTACTGCAGGACTGGCTAATGGTGTCTTTGGCACAGGCGCCAACTTATATGGGCTCACGGTGCTAAAGCACCAGGAATATTCAGAGTCAGGGGCTCTGCTCCACCAATATTTGGAGCTAGGTTTCTCCCCTGCTTGGAGAAGCCCCCCCCAACCCCTGTTTGCCACCCCCCCCCGCCCCGGAGCTTCCCTGCCTGAACGAAAAGAGTGTGTCTCTCCCTTGCTCCAGCTGCTGCTGCTGCCGCCTAAGGGCTACAGCATAAGAGCAGTGCTAGCTGCAGCTGCAGCACCTCAGGAGGGGGAGGAGGAGGGGAGGGGGCCGTGCTTGGCAGCCCACGCCCTCCCCTCCCCTTTCCCTACCTGGAGGAGACAAGAAGGGGAATTCTGGCCAGGAGACGGACATCACTCACCTTAGCAGCTGCTGGGGCTTCCGTGAGTGTTTGACCCTATGATTCCCCCCCGCCCCCAGCCCCAGCCCCTGCCCCCACTCCTGCCCAATGCTGGGGAAGGGGCAGCCCCATCCCCTACCACCGTCCCCCAGTGAAGCTATGGTGAGGGGCAGCAGGCTTCAGCAGGGGTCAGGGAGGAAGGAAGCCATATGTGAAGGCAGTGCCCCTCCCCTCCAGCACCCACCACAGGGCAGATGGAGGAGGGGGTTCATAGACCTACCTGAGTAGCTGGGGCTTGGGTGTATTTTGTGACAACTTGCCCTCCCTGTCCCCCCACAGCCACCACCCTGCAGCCCCTCCACTCCTGCCCCATGCTGGGGATGGGGAAGCCCCATCCCCTACCCCCAGTGAGGCACAGCAGGCTGCACAGGGGAGGAAGGAAGCCATATGTGAAGGCAATGCCCTCTCCCCCAGCACCCACTAACCCACCCGCCACAGGAGGGATGGGAGAGGGAGGCTTCCTAGACCTGAGCAGCTGGGGCTTGGGTGAATTTTGTAACACCCTGCTCCCCCACCCCATAGCCACCACCCTGCAGACCCCACTTCTGCTCCATGCTGGGCAAGGGGCAGCCCCATCCCCCATCCACAGTGAAGTTATGGTGAGGGGCAGCAACACGGAAGGCCACCTGTGATGGCAACCCTCCCCCCAGTACCCATCATAGGGGAGGTGAGTGGGCTTTCTGGACCTGAGTGGGGCCCTAGGAACATGTGCAGTGACTGTGGTGCAGAGTGAGTGTGTTATGGGGGGTAGGGGGGGAGAGGAGAGGTCCCTCCCCTGGAGCTTGATGCTGCCAGTGGTGGTGGTGGTGGGGAGTCCTCTCTGGCCCTAGCCCTGGGGCAGCCTGACTGCACCCCAAATTCCTCATCCTCAGCCCTGCCCCACCCCAAAGCCTGCACCCCCAGCACCGAGCACGCTCCTGCACTGTGAACCCTTCATCCCCAGCCCCACCCCAGAACCCTCACCTGAGGGGGAAAACATGCAACTTAAATTTGGTGGTCAGTTTGGAGTATCATTGTGTTTAGCACAATACTTGATTATTTTACACCCTTCAAAGTATGTAACTGGTCGTATACAGGTGTTACGAAGTGGGAATGTGCTTAATGTTTTCTCTGAATACTGTGTGGGTGCCACAGTTTCCCCTATGCATTTCTCAAGGATCTAGATGGTGGGATAAGGGGGTGTGATTGTTGTAGAGCCCTAGAGGGCCAGTGTGATGCTGTCTGCACAGAGAATGGCCGAAACCCTGTCTCTGGGCAACTGATGGCCTGGGCTGCTCTCCTGCAAGGTGCCAACTGAAGGTGTTGGAGAACAAAGAGATTAGGTGGCCTCCTAATGCCTGGAAAAGAGACAAAGGCCAGAGGAGGGAGTGTCAGTGCCTGTGCAGACTTCCGGGAAGCACATGGTGTGGAAGGGGATGCTGGGATGCTTTGGAATTACTCCATACAAAGCCAGTCAGGACTCTGGGGGAGCCTCCTCTCTCTGAGCATACTCTCTGCAGGGCAAGAAGCTTACACCTTCCTGGGTCTGACCTCGGAGCATTCAGCATGCCCTTCCACACCATGCGCTTTCTGCAGTGAGTGTGCCCAGGCAGGTCCAGGGGCAACCAGAGGTCCCTGCACCCCAACTCTGCAGTCAAACGTGACTCTCAGCCAGCCGGTAAAACAGAAGGTTTATTAGACCACAAGATCACAGTCTAAAACAGAGCTTGTAGGTACAGAAAACAGGACCCCTCAGTCAGGTCCATCTTGGAGGGTGGGGAGCCTAGACCCAAGTTCTGGGCCTCTCCCGATTTCCCCAGCCAGCTCCAAACTGACACTCCCTCCTCTAGCCTTTGTGTCTCTTCTGGACAAGGAGGCCACCTGATCTCTTTGTCCCCAACACCTTCAGTTGGCACCTTGCAGGGGAAACTGAGGCACCCACACAGGATTCAGAGAAAACATTAAGAACATTCCCACTTTGTCACAACAGGTGCAACAAAATATAATACCGTATATTGAAGCAGACAAGTGCTGCTTCTGACTTTCCACTTTTAATTGACCCTTGTAATTTTGTGGTGCTGACGCGTTGTAGCTTCATTTTATATCGGCTTACAGGGCGGGAGCGGGGGGGCGGGCACCACCACAAATTATACAAACCTGCCGCCTATGGTCTTTGGTGTGAGATAAAGTACAAATTGATCTGGGGTAAGTGACTGGTCTCTTGGGACTGGGAGCAATCTGAATATTTTGTGATTTTTTATGTAAGTGACCATTTATCATTAAGTCGAAATTGCCTGGGTGAAACGGTAGACTGCACTGCCCAAGGGGACTGCCTGTGACTCCATGGTAAGACTGTTACAGTGAACCAGGAATTCACATTTGTAACTAGTTGGTGAAATCTAATTATAGAGCATACAACCAGCTTGAGGTGTCTGCCCTGAGGTTGGCACTCTTGGTCATGACCCACTCCCGACAGTGTGACAGCCACTCTATAACCAAAATTTAATTTGTATCCTAAGATTTTTTGTTTTAGTATTAGTAATATTTTTAGTGGTAGAAGGTTTATATTAAAACTGTAGCTTTTATTTCTCATTGTGATGAATTTCTAATGTGGTTTGCTATAATGGCGGGAGGAAGGAAGCCTTTAATGGCATTCAGAGTACTTTGTTTCTGGGTAGTTTCCTACCAGTGTACAAAAAGTTCATTTTATTTCCATCTTCTATGTAGTCAGAAATAATAGCTATTACCTGGCTATTCAAATTAATATAATGTCCTAACGTGAATTTATGTTTTGTGATTTCTACATATTTTCTTGAACTCTACTGCATGGTGGAAAATATATTTTTACATACTACTTTATTCATTTTTTAGCACAAATGCAAACTTCATATTGTTGGCGAGAAGTTTATTTCTGTACATGAAGAACTGTTTGCAAATTTAAATCTTCAAAACATATTGAGATGGGTCCAGAGTGAACCTTGGTGATCTGTTCCGTGAACTCAACAGCAATCTTTCTTTGAAAGACAGGCTCAAAACCAGCTAATTAAGGTCACTTTTACTAGGTCCCTGGTGTTCTATTCTATGCTTATTGGGAAAAGGACAGAAAATAGGTCAAATGCAAAGAGCTATTAATTTGGGCACCACAACAGTTAATGAGGCATCTTCTTCAGTGCAATTGCACATATCAGATAATTGGTGCTGTTTTTTCAAAGGACCCATGTCCTACTCCCACCGAAAATCAGAGCATGATTCTATAAGTGACTTGGAAATTTATATCTAACTGAGGGTAGATGAGAGATAAGTGTATATTAATATGAAAATAAAATTATAATATAGAATAATACTAACAATGAAAATAATAATCCTTTTAACTTCTATTGCACATTTCATCACAGGATCCAACATGTTTCATAAATGGCAATTAACAAGATTAATTAATTTTCATCCTCTGGATAGATGACCTATACTCCCTCATAGATTTGCACCACAACTTGAACCAGCAAAAAACTCTCTGCAGGACACTCCCACACCAGCATCCTCTTCCTGGACACTACAATCATAGAATCATAGACTTTAAGCCATGGATCTTGACAGACAACTATATACAAGAAACCCACAGATTACCACACCTACCTCTATAGATCTCATAACCACCCCAAAACTCCACAAAATATGTTATTTACAGCCAGGCACTCAGCTATCACAGAATATACCCCAAAGAGAAAGTCTAGGATGCATAGGATCGACACACTAAAACTCCCTTCGCTGAACAAAGACACTCCACCAGAGAAGAAGACTGTATCTTGGCATAGGCCACCCAAATACCCTAAGAGAACCTGCTTCGATACAGGAAAGTAAAACCCACCAACTGTACACCCCTATTTGTCACCTACCACCCCACATTGGAACCCATACAGGTTATCATTAAACAATTACAACTCATACTTGATGGGAACCACATCCTCAAAGAAATATGTATCCAGACTCCTCTTCTGTCCTTCAAACAACCCTCCAACCTCTCCAAGCTCATCATCAGAAGCAAGCTGCCTTGCAGGACCCACCAACTAAATGACACCAGACCCTGCCATAAGAGATGCAAAACCTGCAGACCTATCTCCACAGCCATGATGATCAATCACCATAGCCTTCCAAACATGGGCCCAACATATACCTATCTCAACTATGGTGTATGTCATCAAGTACAATAAATGCCCCCAATAACAACTATGTGGGTGAAACCAGACAATCACTATGCTCTCTGATCAACTTACAAAGGAAAATGGTAAAAAAAAACCCAAAACATCCTATCACCTGTGGGCTAACACTTTTCACAAAATGATCATTCCATTTCTGATTACTCAAAGGAAACCGTCATAACAGCTTCAAAAGATGAGGCGGGGAGCTTAAAGTCACAACTGTGTTAAACACTGTGCTAAAATATCACGCTTTTAATAAAGAGACTGGATTTATGTTTTGTTACAATAATCTGTAACCCACTAACTCCTCCTTTTTTGTCCTAGGATAGCAGAGTTGTTAATGGCCATTTCACCTTGAATAGTCTCTTACAGTGTGTGTTAACCACATATGCTAAACAATCTGTTCGATCTTGTATTTATCTGTAATGCTCTGAGTACTTTCCCAGACTTGAAGTAGAACTTTTTGTAGGTTAAAAGCCTGTCTCTCATACACCTGCAGTTGGTCCTGTAAAATGTGTTACCTCACACGCCTTGTCTCTCTCATATCTTGGGACCAACACAGCTGCTACAACATGAGAGCGACAGAATCTCTCCAAAAGGCGGGGAGGGGGACGGGCATGGGTGCCCAAACCATGGCCCCATCCCCGGCACCACCCTTTCCCTCCGAGGCCCTGCCCCCACCCTCATGCCATTCATTCTCCCCAAGTCCCTGCCCTCTCATTGTCTCTTCCCCCGAGGCTGCACGCTCCCCTCCTCTCCTCCCCTCCCCCACCGACTGCTTGCCCTTATGGCCAGTAAAAAGTGTGAGGGCATAGTCCTAGTTCCCCCTGTTCCAGCACCCCTGCTACCCACAACCAGGGCCGGCTGTAGCGTTTTTGCCGCCCCAAGCAGAAAAAAAAAAAACCTGCGTTCACGATTGGCAGCAGCTCTACCGCCACTTCTTCTACAGTGGCAATTTGGCGGCAGGTCCTTCGCTCGTGCCGCCCCTCTCTTCATTGGCCGCCTCAGGCACCTGCTTGCTATGCTGGTGCCTAGAGCCAGCCCTGCCCACAACACTGCAAATAAATAACACTCAGAACATCCCGTGAGATAGGTAAAGAGAAGGGGAGCTCTACTTCCACCTCCTCCCTCTTACTTTAACAACATTTTAGAAGTACACAGACATGTTAAGCTACTTGCCCAAGGTCACCTGGTGAGCCAGTGGAAGAACTGGAAAGACAACCCAGGAGTCCTAGATTGTAGTGTCTTCTACTAGTCACTAATCTCACTTCCTATATTTCAGTAGCAAAAGTACTATGCATTTGTTTAATGCCATTTTTAATGGAAGTAGATCACATCTAACCTATTGTGGTAACTAAGGACTGGAGCCAAAGCCCATTATAATCAATGGACGGGCCCTAAATTCCCATTTCTGCTGAACAAAGATAAAATGAACCATACAATGCCATCAGATCAGTCAGAAAATATACTAAGTTACTTTAAAAGAGTGCTTTTAATATTTTCACCTCTTCCCAATCTCCAGGGAGAATACAGAAGCTCATTATAGAGCATTTGATGTTACAATAAAAGAAAATGCCAAGAAATATACTCCTCAACAAGAACAACTGCCTGAAAGGTAACAGAGGAAGAAGCAAAATAATACAAGTATGAAATTATGCAGCAGCAGAGTGTGAAGAACTGAAGCAGAAGGAGGCTCCTCATGTTTGGTTTGCTGAGCATTTTGTTTCTGCTGTATTCTAAATATAGAAAGTAATGTATAATTTTCAGTGATAGAACCAGACATGCTGCAGTTGTAGATTAGTGAGGAGCCAAATAAAAACCTCAAATGTCAACATCCTGAATAGAGCTGGTCAAAAGTTTTTCCACAAAATCAAAATTTTCTGCAGTAAAAGGTTGATTTCAATTTTTTTTTCAGTTTTTCAGTCTAGAGAATCAAAATGAAAAATATCATTTTGAATTGATCTTTCTAAATGAAATTACATTTATCAACTGGAGAGTGGCATTTCAAAAAGAAATATCCATTTTGGCATCAAATCATATTGTTTTGATGAAAAATGCCTAAATGTTCCACTTGGACATTTTTGATCAGAAACTTTACGGAATTTTCCATTTTGTGGAATTTTTTGATATTTCAGCTTTTTGTAGCAATTCAGAACTAAAAATAACTCCAAAAGGTTGACATTTCCTGTGAAAGAAAATTCCATTTTATGAACACCTCTAAACCTGAATTTTGGCAATTTTCAGTTCCACCTTCAAACTTTGTAGTTTGGTTATTTTCTCTTGTAGATATTGGTTATACTGTGCCACTGTATGCCTAAATAAAGTTCAGGTTTTCTAAGAATAGTTATAAAAGCAGGTCTTCGGAAAGAGACTAAAACTGTTTAAAAAAGTATAAATAAAATGAAATCATACTGAAATTGCGCTATGGTCTGCCTAATCAGTCTTACGTAGCACCCTGTCTTCTGTTCTTGTCATAATCCTGCTAGGAAAATATTCATGGATATTAGAAAGTTACAGAAGGCTAGTTCGGGAGTGGATTTTTTTTTTCAGAATGTATTAAATATCATAGTTGCGTACATCAAACACAAAGAATTAAAGGACTAAATTAACAGTATACTAGATTATTATGTCCATAGAGGAGATAATTTAGACAAGATTGTATATATCATTGGACCATTCATGCTGTTTTGGTTAAATAGAATTAGTTTTTCCTCACACAGATAGTAAGATATGTCTTTTCAGTCTAGCTGACTGATTTCAGAGTAAGAAAAACAAAGAACACAGAGTTAACATAGTACACTTTTCTGTAACATTGGTGTATTTGAAACTGAAACACAACATGGAAATGTCTACCTTAAGAATAGATGAGAGACATCTCATTTTAGGTACACAGCATCTACACCACAATTACTGCAACTTGTCCTATAGCTAAGAAATGGGGAAATGTATGATTTTTGACTTGAACACACCGGGAAGGAAGGCCCGACACTATAAATTAGTTTTAAAAACAAGCCATATTGTTTTTTAATCAATTAACTTAACCCAAAAGGATTTTGAACATTCCCTCAGAGTAACCCAGCTAAAACTAAGCTGGTACAAATCCTCCTAAAAGCCTAACCCCCATAGGGGAGGGCAAACAACGTGTAGCCACTCTCCCAGTAATCATCACCACCCTCTTCACCTGAAAATCCCACACAGGGTGTCCTCCTTCCTGCCCAGCTAAAGCCCTCACCCACACTCGAGTGAGCCGGGAGCAATGTAACTGGCCATCACAACATGAATTTCCAATTAATACTTTATTTTAATATTTACAATTCATGTTCTGTTGAATTATTTTCAGAGCTTACTAATCAAGGAAAAGCAACAATGCCATAGGAGCTTGTGACTAACCAACACAGCAAAAATAATTGTCAGTATTCACCAGCAACCTGCAGATCAAGAATTACTCACTAGTGAAATCCATGAATAATTTCAAATACACACACCTGAGTTTTACTATTTCTTGATAGAAAAAGATGCAAAGTTCACAGAATTCATTTTCTATGAATTATTTGTCCAGATCCATGTAAAATATAAGCCCAAAGTCTCTATTCCTTAGCAAGAAAATCTCCCCTTGCTTTCAGGGGGAATTCTTCTTGCATTGAGAGTATGGATTCTGCCCCATACGCCAGTAGCACTTCATATAACACAGAACTTTTGACCTATAAAACAAGGAATGTAACAGGCTGAGAGTTGCAGTGGATTAATGCAGTAGCCTTTCACCTTTGGAAACCTGCACTTAAGTCACACTTTAAAGGTCAAAAAGAAAATTAGTTTCATGATCTCTTCATAGTCTCAGTCTATTATAATAGGTCTATGACTGGAATAGCAAGAGACTTGGCAGATCAAGGTCTGAGGAGCATTGTCAGGGCTGTGCCTGTAAGCTCAAGCCTCATTTCTGTGGACATATATGCACATACTTAGCTTTTTGCACATAAGTGGTTCAAAGTTAAGAATGTGTGTAAGTCTTTGCAGGATCGGTGGCTTACACAGTACCATGTACTGTTCTAATCAGTGCTATTGCTCCCTCAATTTTGCAAGCACCAACAGTAATTTACTGACAACCCCCTGAAAAAAATTCTATGAACAAAATTCTGCCCTATTTACATTCTGTGTAATCAGGTGACGTCAGTACACAGGGTAGACTCTGGAATTATATATGTATAAGAGTAGTTCACAATATTTAGCAAAGAATTGTTGGTTGAAATGGTTTAGCGAAATTAAATTGCCAGGGAAGGTATTTACTTTAAAATACAATTTGAATATGCTATTTGAATATATTCATTTTCTGAACTATTTATAATCTAAAATAATTCTTAAACATTTCAATGTAAAATTGAAAGATCATCTGTAATACATACAAGGTGGTTTATTCCTGGCCAATGCTAAAAGTGGTAGTGAGTATGTGCAATATATATATTTAAAAAAATTAAAAGCAACAGTAGAGTTACTAGTGTTATTTTTCACACCTGCCATCTATTCTAACACTGGCTTTCTGTCCATCTGTTTAGCTAGATACTTACATGAACTTCATCTCCACAGTAACTGAGCAACTTACGGAGTATTTTAAAATAGAAAATACACTAATATTCCCTCTTTCATCTTACCTGTCCTCTAGGAGAAATTGCTTGTGTAGCCCATAGGATATTTTTTTTAAATATTTGTTTGTGTGTGTGTCTGAAAAAAATTAGAGAGAAAACTAAGACAAAAAAATGAGCTTTGCATTTAGTTCTGAACAGGGAGCGGTCTGTGGTCATTCTTCTTGCAAGAGTGAGTTCAACAGTCTAGTTCCAGTTATTGTAAGGGTTCTACTGCCTGCATTCTCAAGCCCCAACTAATAAACAATAGTAGAGATGCTCAGAAAATAGAAATTTTCAATGCAGAATTTTGAAAATCCTACCTTATAGCTCACTGACTGGCTGAATGTGTATCAGTGTGCAGTAGGCACAGACGGCAATCATTTTATTACCTACCAGTCATTAGAAACTTTATTATGTTGAAAAAAATTAATTTATTTTACTGCAAACACCACAGTGTAAGAACATAAAAATTGAT
This sequence comes from Mauremys mutica, assembly GCF_020497125.1. Taxonomy (NCBI): domain Eukaryota; kingdom Metazoa; phylum Chordata; order Testudines; family Geoemydidae; genus Mauremys; species Mauremys mutica. The sequence goes on along the minus strand of NC_059073.1, from coordinate 187,068,251 downwards.
AGTGCAACCAACTGGAAGGTCATAAAGCTGGACTGCAACTGATTCTTGCTATTTCAAACAACAGCCAAAAATAGCCATTATGAGAAAAATAACTAGCAGTTATTGTACAACTGTTTGGTTTAATTGCTTAAATTTGAAAAGTTAGTAAATGCTACTATACAGAAATCAAATGATTGATATTTTATTTTTTCTCTGAAACTTTTTTCTACTACACACTGTGTAATTTTACACTGTCATTTTATTCAAAAATATGATGCAATTAAACCTATAAAATATATAAATTTACACCTTTTTTTCAAAGTGAAACCAATTGTTTGCTTAAAATTGGGCCCAAGTTTTGATTAAGAGCCTGATGCAAAGTCCATTCAAACTACCTCAATGAGCTTTGAATTAGGCTCTCAATGTGAAGCTACCAACTTTAATAAAAGCCATAGAGAAGTTACCGTCAACATGACTCTGCCACTGAAGTTCCAGAAGGCAGTTCTGATGACATTTGGGCCCTTTTCCACATCAGTTGAACACCCAAAACTCTTCTGCACGTGCAACATATGTAAAAACAACCTCCTTGCTAATCCGTAGAGATCAATTAAATACCAATTGAAGTCAATGGCAGTTAGACAGGGCCAATTTTTTTTTCTTTTTGCCTGAATGAGTAGTACAAGGTATGAAGTGTTTCTCAATATTTTCTCAAAACTGAGGACCATCTTGTGTCATACGCTGTGTCCATACTACACCACATAAAAGTAGCCAGAGATGGCTAGTGGAGGATTACCCTATGAGTAAGGGAACTCTCTGCTAGTATAACCACATTCTGTGCCTGCAGCATCCTTCTCTCTGGCATACTTGGCATGCTGGGGTCAGGAGCAGGGAGGAGGCATGGAAGAGTGAAGCTATCGGATCCTCCAGTAACATGAATTAGATCTGCTCCCTCGCCTTTCTAGCTTGTGCCAGGATCAGGTGGCTCAAGATCAGAGCCATTCCCTCTGATTGGAGCAGTCAAGAATCTGGTTCTGAATTTCTTATTTGAGCTAAGGAAAGGTCCACAAAATTTTGGGCATGTCTACACTATGAAATTAAGTTGATTTTATAGAAGTCAATCTTTAGTAAGCGATTTTATACAGTCGATCGTGCATGTCCCCATTAAGCGCAGTAGGTCAGTGTGGTGCATCCTCAATACCATGGCTAGCATCGACTCACTGAGATATACCACAGTCCCCGCTGCCCAATAGAATTCTGCGTTAAGCTCCCAATGCCTGATGGGGCAAAAACATTGTTGTGGGTGGTTTTGGGTACATGCCATCAGTCTTCCCTCCCTCCTTCCCTCCATGAAAACAACAGCAAACAATCATTTTGCACCTTTTTTCCTGGGTTATCCATGCAGATGCCATAGCATAGCAAGCATGGAGCCCGCTCAGCTGCACACTGTTTTTCTGAGCATTGTAAACACCTTGCACATTATCCTGCAGTATGTGCAGAGCCTAGCTAGGAGCCGCCAGCACAAGCAAGATTATGAGGAGGGCATGGACACAGAAGTTCCTGAAAGTACGGGATGTGGCAATTGGGATATCATGGCAGCATTGGGGCATGTTGATACAGTGGAACGCTGATTCTGGGCCTGGCAAACAAGCACAGATTGGGGGACCGCATAGTGCTGCAGGTATGGGATGATTCCCAGTGGCTGCGAAACTTTCGCATGTGTAAGGCCACTTTCATGGAATTTTGTGAGTTGCTTTCCCTCGCCCTGAAGCACAGGAATACCAAGATCAGACCTGCTCTGACAGTTGGGAAGCGAGTGACAATAGCCCTGTGGAAGCTTGCAACACCTGTCTGATACCGGTCAGTCGGGAATCAATTCGGAATGGGCAAATCTACTGTGGGGGCTGCTGTGATCCAAGTAGCCAGGGCAATCAGTGACCTTCTGGGAAATGTGCAGATCAGTGGATGGCTTTGCTGCAATGGGGTTCTCTAACTGTGGTGGGGCGATAGACGGAATGCATATCTCTATCTTGGCACCAGACCACCTTGTCAAAGAGTACATAAACCACAAGGAGTACTTGTCAATAGTGTTGCAAGCACTGGTGGTTCACAAGGGCTGTTTCACCGACATCAACATGGGATGGTTGGGAAAGGTGCATGATGCTGTCATCTTTAGGAATTCCAGGCTGTTTGGAAAGCTGCAAGAAGGGACTTTCTTCCCAGACCAGAAAATTACCATTGGGGATGTTGAAATGCCAATAGTTATCCTTGGAGACCCAGCCTACCCCTTGCTCTCTTGACTCACGAAGCTGTACACAGGCAGCCTGGACAGCAGTTCAACTATAGGCTGAGCACGTGCAGAATAATGGCAGAATGTATCCTTAGACATTTAAAGGGGCGCTGGTGCAGTTTACTGAGTAGGTTAGACCTCAGCTAAAGCAATATTCCCATTGTTATTGCTACTTGCTGTGTGCTCCATAATATCTGAGAGAGTAAAGGGGAGATGTTATGGTGGGGTGGAAGGTTGCGGCAGATTGCCTGGTGGCCAATTTTGAACAGCCAGACACTGGGGCAATTAGAAGAGCACACTGAGGTGTGCTGCACATCAGAGAGGCTTTGAAAAACAGTTTCATGACTGACCAGGCTACGGTGTGACAGTTGTGTGTGTTTGTCCTGATGCAAAGCCTCCCCCTTTGGTGAATGTATTTCCCTGTGCAGCCTGACCCAACATTGGGTAAATATAATTGCAACTTGAGGATTAACAGGTTCTTGTCCCAATATCAGGCCCAGTAAGATTATTGTAAAATTATCATATAATTTGGGAACCCCAATGTGCACAGGTGCAACACTTACGCTATAGGAACTCTCTCTATATATATAAATATATGATTTATTAATAATTTAGCAAAGATTATACACACATAAACTTAAAGCAGATAAAGATAATACAGAACGTACATTTGTACAACCATACTTACACCCTTATCTTTCATACTTAATCATTATCTTTCTCATCACCATCATCATTCTCATCTTCCCCGGTGGCCATCATTCTGGCCCCTCCCAAGGTCTACATTTCTCCAACCTCTCTGCTGCCCCTGGCATGTTGTTTTTATAGTAGGTTACACTGACGCTGCCATGACCAATGCATATTCAATAGAAGTCCTTGTTTGTATTTCCTCCCCTTCAGGTGTCCGTTTTCTATAGGTTAGTATATGTATGATGTTACCCTACTAGCATACATGTCAATTTGCTGTCATGACAGCTTTGTGGTCAGAGGTTCTGTCCAGAACTTTCCAGATGCTGGTGTCAGCTATGTCCTGTGCTGGGGTCAGCTGTGTTCTGTGGGTGGCTGATGTCAGTATTCTGGACAAAATTCCCCCTCTGGCATACCACTTTCAGTTCCCTATAACTTATAAGTTACTTAAATTTATCTATACCAATCCCCGCCCCCTTCGACCAGAGCTGGCACAAGAAATAAAGTCCCTATTGTTCTGAATCCATTCATTCTTTATAAAAAAAATTGAGATCATTGACAACACTGACTAGTAAAAGGTCGCCCGGAGGTACAATGGGTTTGATAATGGGGTGTGGCTGGGGGAGGAGGGAAGGACAAGGCCACATTGCTTATTGTAGCCATACTACAAATCAAAGCTGTTTGAATAACAGCCTTCTGTTGCTTGGGTCATCCTCTGGAGTTGAGTGGTAGGGTGCCCGGAGCCTCCCCACTGTGTTCCTGGGCATCTGGCTGAGGAGGCTATGGAACTTGGTGAGGAGAGCAGGCAGTTACACAATGGATGCAGTGGGGGTCTGTAGTCTAATTGCCTTTCCTGCAGCTCCACCAGATGCCTCATCATGTCCGTTTGCTCCCCCATTAGCCTCAGCATCTCCTCCTGCATGTTCTGATCATGCTCACTGTACGCTTTCCTGGCCTCTTCCATAGAATGCCTCCATGCATTCAGCTGTGCCCTGTCAGTGTGGGAGGACTGCATGAGCTCTGAAAACATGTCATTGGGAGTGCATTTTTTTCACCTTCTAATCTGCGATAACCTCAGGGACGGAGTTGATGCGGGGAGCGTAGAAGCATTTGCAGCTACGAGGGAGGATGGGGGACGACCAGAGTAGATTTAAGATACATTTCTGATAACAAAAAGGAGACTCTTTCACAGTGAATCAAGCAATTCACAGCAGACAGCACATGTGCTTTAGGTACAAGGTCACATTTTGCCTTTTATATTGAGCGCCTGCCGGTATGGTGAAACATCACACATGGCTGGGCAACAGAATTCAGTTTCCAGGCAGCCATGGTAAGCCAAAGGGTACGCAAGGTTGGTTTCTTCCACGTTCATAACATGTGGGAATGGTCTCAAACTGCAGCACCCTCCTTTCCCATAGCACGCAATGCCGGCTGTGTTTGCCATTTAAAAGGAGGGGCTGCAGTTTTGGGGTGGATATGCAGCCACTCCCCACTCCCCGGGTGACTATTCTCTGGGATGTTCCCTTTTAGCCAAGCACAAACAGCCCAGCATGCCTGGGGTCTAATGTGTCAGGGATCATCAAACAGAGGGGTTTACTGTTCCCTTACAAAGCTTCCCCTATTTCAACCAGGTGACCATGAACAATATCACTCTCCTGAGGCTGACACAGAAAGTTAAAGACCAAATGTTGCGTGAATGCAACCAAAAGCCAGGACCATTCGCTGCCATGCTTTGTGCTGCAATGTTTCCAGACCACTTGCTACTGCCTTGGCATGGTAAAGTGTCCTACCATGGAGGACGAAATAAGGCAGCCCTCCCCAGAAACCTTCTGCAAAGGCTTTCAGAGTACCTCCAGGAGAGCTTCATGGAGATGTCCCTGAAGGATTCCCGCCCCATCCCCAGACATGTTAACAGACTTTTCCAGTACCTGTACTGGCCGCAAACGCATCCCAATTGTTCAGGGCAAATCAAACATTAACACAATTTCTTTTAACCAGAGCAGTAAGAAGGAATTTTTGCACCTGAGGCAAGGGCTGGCTCCAGGCTCCTCCGCGGCGGGTCCCTGAGTCCCTGTTGGAGGGAAGGACCTGCCACCAAATTGCTGACGCCGCTTCATTCATTCTTCGGTGGCAGGTCCCTGAGTCCCTCTCGGAGAGAAGGACCCACTGCCGAATTGCCGCCAAAGAAGCGGCGGCGGTAGAGCTGCTGCCAAAGCGCCGCCTATCGCGGTAGAGCTGTGCCCCTCCGCTTTGCGCATCCCAGGCAAGTGCCTCACTCACCTCACCCTTGTTACGGCACTACTTTTAATCCCTGTAGCATTGTTAAAAATGTGCACTCACCAGAGGTGCTTTCTCCACCTTCAGGGTCCAGGAACAATAGGCCCTGGGAGTGTATTGACTCCAAGGTGAGGAAAAAGTCCTGGCTGCCGGGGAGAACGGATTCTCTGCTTGCCTGCTGTGCATTCTCCTCTCCTCTTCCTCATCCACAAAATCCTCATTCATGTTGTGTGAGGCTGCCACCTTGCAGGTGTCCACAGAGAGTGTTGGGGAGGAGTATAGTGGTTGATTTTAAGAGCCCTTTAGGTTGGCAGAAAGGGGTTGGTTGTGTAGACGCATTCATTATAAAATTGACCTAACGTGGTTAAATTCAACCTAACCTCATAGTGTAGACCAGGCCTTGGTTCTGAGTGAACCTGAGCCACATCCATCACTTTCCCCATCTCAGCCTTTCACAACACTAATAAACAGTTCTCAAACAATTCTGATTGTCACTCTTTTAATCCATGTTTACTACATCTTTGTTTATAGAGTAATTCAGTATCTTCATAGTTGTTTCCTTATTGGCTAGCTTAATTTTGGACTTTGCATATAAATTGTACAAATACTGCGTTCTCTATGACCTTATCCACCATACAAGCTCTACTGAAGCAATTTAAAGGGGTAATTTTTCCATTTTGTTTTTCTATCATCTCCCCCATAAAATAATCATCATTTCATTGTTGCATTCAAAAGAATCATGAAATATGCAATGGCATCTAATGCGAATGAACAAAGCGTTAGAGGGGAATAAAATGATAATTACCGTTTAAAAAAAAGGAAGAACAATATGTCTAAATTAAAATGCTGGTCAACAGAACACAGAGCTGACATTTAGAAAGGTTATGTTTGACTGTAATAAAATAAATGACAGCTCTTTGTGTACACAGTTGTCAATTAGCATTGCATATGTGTCTCTCTTGGATACATTTACTTCTGTCTAATGACTCCTTATTCTAGATGCAAAAATCTGTTATTAATATTTGATAAGTGCTCCTGACTGAGGCAAATAACTAAGAATAATAGTTGTCTCTTTGTATTAGTGCATGATTTATGTGAGAATGTCATTAAAAATGAATACGTAATATATTTAAAAACAGCTGAATTGTTTGAAATCAAGATACCGGTAGTCAAAATTGAGTAGAAAAAAATGAGAGTTTGAAACACACAGTTTTTGTTAATGGTTAAATTAAAGCACCCTAATCTGTTATTTATCTACTTCCAATCGCTCATGTGTAGTATTGTTGCTAATGTGGATATGATTAAACTTGAATGATACTATTTAGCAATAGGAGACAAAAATATTTGGAAAAGCATTTACTTTTATTGCAAAGCAAGAATGCTGCTTCTGAATGATTACTCTTTAATGCAAGTTTTATTTCCTCTTTGTCTTTAATCAGAAAAATTCAAATTGATCAGAAAAGGCTAAAAAACACAAAACTTCATTGCCCCGCGACCCCCTTCTGACAACAAAAATGACTACGTGACCCCGGAGGGGGCAGGCCTAAGTCCCAACCCCACCGTCCTGGGTGGGCAGGCCAAAGCCAAAGCCTGATCCCCACTGTCCCAGGTGGGGGAGCCAAAGCCGAAGACCAAGGGCCCTAGCCCCAAACGGGCCTGTAACCGGAGGCATGCCACCGAGAGCTGAAGCTGCAGAGCTTGGGCCGTGTGGCTTGGGCCCCAGACCCCAGCAAATGTAATGCCAGCCCTGGGAACCACCTTAAAATGGGATCATTACCCACTCTGGAGTCCCAACCCACAGTTTGAGAACCCTTTTGACATTGGCCTGGAAAATCATGCTGCACCAAGAGGTGGGTACAAGGAACATGCCAGCTGCATCATCTATTAACGGTGTAATACAAAGGTGTCTGGGGTCTTCTGAGAAGATGCACAAGCCCCCAGTAATGCGCACAGGGCACATTCCAGTGCCCACTGAAGTCGAATAGACTTCTTCCCCAAAAGAGAAATCTCTGATTTAATTGATGTGTAAATGGGTTAAAAATTGACCACAAGCCCAGTCCTTCTGCCCTTAATCTTTTCCATATCCAGACAGAACTACCACTGATAACTAAATGGAATTCTGCCTGAGTCAGGTATGCAAGACTGGACCCCATTTTCACCAGAAACATGCATATGGAGAGCCCATCAGTAGTCAGATGTAAGAAAATACAGACTGATCAAAGTTCATCTCTGTTACTGAACTTCTGCTTAAGGACAGAACAGAGGGACAGCACACAAGAAGGCACTCTAGAAAAGGCAGCATAATTTGCAGAAACATGGTACAATTTTATCATGTGCCTAAGTCCCATTTTCAAAGGTGGTGCAGGCCTTAAAGAACCTAAATCTCATTAAAAGTAAATAGAACTTAGTATCCTAAATTCCAAAGGACATATTTCACTGGTATTTAGGTACCTAAAGACGCAGCTAGGCATGCAATGGGTTTTCAAAATCTCTTAGGCAATTGAGATCCTCTGCCTGTCATTGTGAGTTAGGCCTCTAACCTGTTTAGGCACTCTGGAAACCCCACTAGGCATCTATCTGAATTTTTAAGGGCTTAAATAGCTTTTGAAAGTGGGGTTTAGGTACCCAAGACACTTTTGAAAATTTTACTCAGTCAAAACTTAAGCTTAAAACTAACAAACAAAATAACCCCAGGAAAAGGTTGTGCAAGAAAACCACTGTATTAATAGGTTTTGAAGAGCTGTCTTTATACAGGCTGGGGTCTTGAGGCCCAGTACCTATAACAGAGCACTGATTAGTTATGGTGGTTTCAATCATTCCCAACCTGACCTGCTAGGTTCTCTCCGTGTACTAATCACCTTTGTGCAGACCTCCCCATTACTGCCCCTTCCAAGGTAGCATTTTCCCTGCCTCCAGACACTATGGAGGGCATTCTAAAGGATTTGGGGTCTGTGAGGAGAAATGGAGATAAGAATCACTAGAATTACAAAGAAAAAACATACACAGCATAGAAGGAAAGAAAATAACAGAGGACTGATAGATTAATAGTTGTTTTACTGCAGTTTTCCCTAAAACCCTGTGAAAGACCCTGACCCAGCAAAGCACTTACGCAGATGCTTAACTTTGAGCACCCAAACAGTCCCATCTCATTCATTTAGGGCCTGATCCAAAGCCTTAGAGTAGACTTGAGATCATGGTCAGACTACTTTGCAGGATCAGGGTCCAATACTGGTGCCAGTGGCAGGGCATACTCCCCTTTGGGGCATGCCTTTACATCTGGGTATAATATCACTAGTATCCAGTGCCTGCTACTGACTAGCTGCCTTTGGCACCAGGCCTTCTATGGCTCCACACCCCCCCCCCAGCCAACACACAAAGTTTAAACCCTTTCTGGGGTATCACAAACAAATACAAATGAACCTGAATAATTATTCTGTGCCAGGGGGCTACTGAATGCTTCCCTCTTTACTCACAAACCCTATCTCAGAGCTTTTCTTGTAGGACCCTACCCTGTAGGACCCAGTAGCATGCTTCTCCCTTGATCCTCCCACTAGGCCCTTGCTCTGTCACTTCTGCAGTCTCTCCATTAAGAGAGCTCCTTCAATCTACTTATTATGGTTTAGCTCTGGCCAGGAGCCAATTAACTACTCACCTCCCCAGGTGCAAAGCATGACTAATTGAGTGCATTTGCTAGCCTTGCAGGTGATGGAAATTAAGCCCCATCACACTACCACTACAGTTACAGGGCCTTTCCACTTGCTTTGCAAATCCTTTCTTTGTTAAACTGCTGAAATATTCAGGATTGTAGTCCTCATCCTGTGAGTTGCAGTGTGACCTTATTTTCCCCTGGCCAATAACATTCACACTGATGGTAGCTGAGCACCTCCCATACCCTCAACCCCCATTGATTTGAGGATGCTCAGGAGCTTGTATGATGAATACCCAATTACTAATATTCCTTTAGGGCTTGATCTGGCATCTACTGAAATCAAAGGGAGTTTTATTTTCCACTTATGAAATCAAGTACATTCAATAACAGCAACTCTTACGCTGCTGTGCTTACCCCTGCCTATTTGTTTTTAAATATTAACTTTTATGGTTTGCAAGAAAGTTAGTATTGACTAAAAAGTGCCATTAACATTTTAGAAAGTTATAATTTGAGTTTACTTAATTATTTTGTTCTTATTGGGTAAAGGTGTTGATATTGATCATTTTGATAGACTCAGTTTGAAGTACACTCATAAATTGGAAGGGCATTTAGAGATACAATATTATTCCCCTATGTCCTATTCTGAAATTCCTCCTGGTTTAGTTTATATGAAGCACTTTATCTAAGCAAATATGTTTCATTTTAATATGTTAAAAATGAGGTAGTTTATATGATAATGATTTAAGCCTCCAGTATCAGGCATTTATAATGAGCTATTTCATTGGCCCCTATTCACATGCAGAACACTAACAATATGTTTTAATTTATTACCCGCTGAACTAACTGACAATTCTAAATGTGATAGGACACACAAAATAAGGGAATACACTTGGGCACAGGCATGATTTACCCAACAATATGTTCCTCAGACATATAACCTACTGATCTGATAAACATCAAGACCTTAGACCTGATTCCAAGAATAAAAGAAATGATTACAGGCTCCAGCCATGAAATAGGTTATTCATAGGTTGTTCTGGGGAGGGGAGCAGGTAGTTTTTCCCCTTCATCAGCTGCAACTCAGAGCAACTACTAATTTAACATCTATCCCCAGAATCCCAAATTAGGACAACAACAAAGCAATTTGGTGTGATTACTACCCTCAGACTAGAGCTAGAATAAATATAATTATCCAATGCAGTTTCCAACCAAGGACTCATTCTGGATTAGTTAATCTCCAAAGCAAAAATGCTTTTGAATGTGCATCACTCAGGTGCCTTAAAGATGATGAGCCCTATCCTCCACTGGTGTAAATAGAATTAGTTCCATTGGCTTCAGTGGAGCTACACTGATTCAGACCAGCTGAGGATCTACCAAGATGTGTGGATACTTTCCAAATTCTTTGACATCCAACAGAATGCTGACTTCCCCGGTGTTAGAAATGTAGGGTGTTGCATCAGGAACCTAATCACCCACCCTTTGACCTGACATCAGGATTACCGTTTGGGGAATGTTATACCCCCAGCATTCATTTCACACTCATGCCATGCCTATGATTTATAGCAATATTCCCTACAACAAAGACTTATTCCTAGTGACTGGAGTTCTCTGCCATATTAAGTAACCGAATACAATTATTTGTACACCTACAGCATTTTAAGTATACAGAATAATACGCAATGTTCATGCAACCCTGTCAACTCAACAATCATTTTTAAAAGTTAATGCGAAGCCAGATTTTTTTTTTGCATCTTAAAATTTTACTTTCGATATGATGTAATATAGAAAGTTCAGCAGATCCATTTTTGAAAAATTGGCCCTAAACACTGTCCAGAAGTTAAACCAAAATCAATGAAGAGATTTTTTTATTATTTTTCTTAATATTCTTGTCCCATGTCAAAGTTTACTCCTCATGACTATGAGTTCTATTGATTAGATGGGTAACCATTCATGCAAAGATTAAACAGCAAAAATGGTACAGCAAGATCTATTTTAGCTCCATCTCTTTACCATTACTGTTTGTTTTAAGGAAGAGAAAAATGGCAAAATCTGCTTCCATTTAGAGTTCAGTTTCACTTCAGAAAACTTAAGAGCCATTTGAAACCAGAGCTTCTTCTGATATACCTATGACCCAGAGAATTGACTCAGATTTCTTGGCTCTTCCTCCATTAGCTTTGATGTTCCTGTGACCAGTACTGATACTTAATTTGTAAATTCAGTGCCTTCTCTGATCATCTTTGACCTCCCCAGGGCTGCCGGGGGGGGAGGGGCAAGTGGGGCAATTTTCCCCGGGCCCCACAGGGGCCCCGCGAGCCCTGGCCCGGTGGTGGTCTGGGTCTTTGGCAGCATTTCAGTGGCGGGGGGCCCTTCAGTTGCTCCAGGTCTTCGGCAGCATTTCGGTGGGGGGGGGGGGATCCTTCAGTGCTGCCAAAGACACGGAGCGACTGAAGGGCCCCCCACCGCTGAAATGTCACCAAAGACCCGGACCGCCGCCAGATGAATACAAGCACTGCAGCTCCCCCGCTTTGCCCCAGGCCCCCTGAATCCTCTGAGCGGCTCCGGACCTCCCTGGTCTTTTCTGATTATCCCTTGTCTGCTTGGCTATCCTCCAGCGCTCTTACATGCCTTAAACCTGTTTGACTTGTGTTAACTTTTACAGCCCAAACCAGCAACAGTTATTCACTTTTTGAAAACACGCAGGTGTCATGAGCACGATGCATTCAGAGGAACCATATGAAGTAATAGATGTACAACAAACATCATTTCTGAGATTTCCTTTAAAAAAAAAACCTGAACATAGGTTGTCCATCACAGAATCTCACTAGGATGAAGGGAAAGTACAGGAGAGATGCCTCAGACAGATAGACATAATTATCAGATGCAAAAAATAAATGATTTTTTTTTTGCTTCCATCGCTTGTTGGGAATATAGCAGAGTGTTATTAACTCACAAGCAGACAATCTGACAAATTAGCTAACTTATTCCAGTGCACTACAGTCTTATCATAAATTAAGTTCACAGCCAATTTATCTTTGTTTATGTGCCAAAGTGTTCATAGAGATAATGGATGGTAAGTCACAAGTCCATGCTACTATTGCTCAGACAACTGTCCCATATAACATAATTTGCTAGATGTTAATGTCCTGCAATAACCCTTACATTATATTAAATCCCAAATTCAATGATGACAGTGAAATCACTTGAGAGGGAGAGCACAGGGACATTGGGAAAAGATGGAGATTTGCAGCCATTTGGCCACTAGAGACAAAATGTTTGCTTAAGAGCTGAAAGAGCTAAAAGATCCATGGAGGATGTGCTACGGCTGTTGTTAGAGATGTGTGAACCATAGCAATGTTGATTTCCTGGTGTTTGTTTGTTTGTTACTGGAAACTGCAAACCAAATGGGAAAAAAGTTTGTGCAGTCTAAAAATGGACAAGGAAACAACCAAAATAATCAAGTTTGACATGGCTTCAGGTCTCAACCCTTCAGCTTATTGTGATTTCCACCATAAATGATAAACAGCCTAAATTCATGTGGCCCAGATATGGCAAAAGATTCGTGAACCTTGTTAGCCAAAAGGGCTCGTTTCCCCCCGGAGCTTACCTAATTACACCAAGGAGGCACGGAGGACCAAGAAGACGAGTACCATATTCTTTATTGATCGATCAGCTGAGCGGGTGTTCTCGTCTCGGCTAGTGCCAGAGAGAGACACACACCCCATGGCCAAACGGGCCTACCTTTATACCCTGTAACAAACAACTTTGTTGACGTCTTATTTACGTTATTTGGCTGACCTTACGGAACCTGTAAATGTACCTATAGGGAATAATGGAGTACATAGAATACATATATCAATCAAAAAGGAACAAGATACATATAATTGTCACGGATACATTTATCATGATAAGGGTACAGCTGTTGCGGATACATTTATCATTGTAAGGAAGACATAAGATATCCCTTCTGACCCATTATACTAACTACTTTTGGCTACAAGCATGAGAAGACAGCTGCATACATTTTACGCCAAGCGTAGGCCAACTGATAAGCATGAACTAACACAGGCCAAGCGTAAGCTGATAGTAGCTGACACAGGCCTTTCTCCCTACTTACGTTTCAAGGCCTTTGTCTTACTTATGCTCGAGGGCCTGTGTCTTGCTCGCAGGCCTCTATCCTGGTTATTTTCTAACAACCTCAGACAATTTTTGAAATATTTTATAAAAGCCTAAATCCATTACTTGTAACAAACCTACAACCAGATGAGTTCACATAACAGTGAATTTTATATCGGAAAGAAAAAGATAAATGTTATGAAATGTGGTTAGTTTGTGAAATTGTTTGGATCAAATTCCAGACCTCTTCTTGCATCGTGCCATGCTTGCCAACAATTTCTTATAAAGCAAAATTATAAAATCTTACTACCACAGGAGTTTTCTATTTTGAAGAGATCACATGAATTTATGAGATCATTAATTATCGATATTCCTTGAGCAGGAATGGCTATTACTTGGTATTCAAACAAATATTGAAACTGCTGTTCAACAAGCTGGTGAACATTGGGATTAGAAGGAACGTATATGTTCAACAAGTTATATAGTCATTCCAGCCAATCAGTGGGTGTATTTAGACTTTCCAGGGGCTAGACATGGTGTGAAAGGTGATGCAAATCATATCCCCCTACTCTCAGTCTCCCTTAGGGCTTGGCTAGAAAATAACATTGTGATAGCACTGGACTCAGCACTTGGTATAGAGAATGAAAAGTCATATTTTCCATTTTGTCAACTGGCCATTGTTAACTCTAGGGTTAACTATGAATGGCTGAAGCAATTTATACATGATAATCCCTGTCTATGCTAATGGTGAAATCCTGGCCCCACTGAAGTCAATGACAAAACTTTCATTCATTTCAACAAAAACAGGATTTCAAGCATTTAACTTTGTGTTAGGAACCACAATCCCTCAATATCATATTTTAAGATGATGCAATTTTCTATTGTAGTCAATCTATTAGATATACTTATACTCACTCTAACATTGTGTGAAGAAGTCTAATTCAGTGTAGCACTGGGGAACCAGAAGGAAATGTAAGCTAATGTAGCCTCCACTTTACTTTAAATCTTCTTACACCTTATTTTGGCTTCTTATAAAATTTATACCAATATAAACTACCTCATACATAGGAAGAATAGATGAAGATGGGTCTAATGGAGTCTAACTACATGCCATAGAGGTGCTAAGATAATGTAAAGGAGACTAAAGCTTCAACTATCTTACACATCACCTCTGAATTTGGCCCTCAGTCACAGGACTTAAGTGATCCAGCTATTTGGTCATCTTTCTTCACTTGTTTTTGGAGGTTGGCTGGAAGCAGTAGCTTTCATCCTGGAAATCTCATTGTGAAAGAGAAGGAAAAATATAAAGTGGAAAGACATACCTACATTCAAATAATAAAAGGAAATGCACCTCTCTTTTCCTCTCCTCCGTGCTTGCTCTTATATGCCACTGTCCATCTTCTACTCATTCTCGATTGCTGCTCTCCTGCAGGTGCCCAAATTCTAGCCATTACCATTTTCTGCTACCATGCCCTGCTCACCTAGAGCTACATAAACTACCAAAGCAACTATATATATTTTATTGCTGTATCTTTTTCATCCTATTCTCTATTGTCCTCCCCTTCAAACTCTCTACCAATACTTGCCTTCGTCCCCCACCCTTCTTAAAATTTAAACTTGTTGGAGAAAGGAACATACTTTTCACTAGGCACTGGGTAAAACTGAAGTAATAATAACAATATCCATGTGCATAGGTAATTTAATATGTTGCTTATGCACAGTTCATCAGGTATCCTTATATTCAGAAAGACTTCAATCTTCTGGTTCACCTGGTCTCCTTTTTAAAATGAATCTAAAATTTAAAGCTCTCTCTTACTCAGCTAAGATGTTAAGAGGTAGATTTTCAAAAGCATATAAAGAAGTTAGGTTCCTGATTCCCACTGCATTTCAATGGATGTTGAGTGCTGACTCTTGTAGGTGCTTTTGAAAACCATAACCTAAATGGGGGGAGGAATAGGGGGAAAGGACAAGAAAATTATCTGTACAGATCTACTGTGTCCTTTTCACATCCATCCAACCATAACCAGTTACATAAACTATCCTGTTATTGGTAAGGGTTAAACCTTATTGCAACCGGTGAGTGTAACAGCTGCCCTACTTCAAGGATAAATGTAAACAACAATAGAGGCCTGAAACCAAAACACAGGCAGATGTCACCATCCAAAACAAAGGCACATGTGAATCTGATCAGGAATTTGAACTATGTGCGTAGGGGGCTATTCGTCCAATATTGTTTGCTGGAAGTATGTGTCTGCATATCAGGGAGAGAAGTGGCAAAAAGAAAAAAAACAAATACACAAATACACAAAAACAAACAAACAAACAACAAAACATAGTTACAAGGAGAAGCCAGCAACAAAGGTCCAGACAGGCTGAACAAGCACTGAGTGTGTGGTCGTGAGAAAAGCCTAGAGAGTGTGCTTTTGGGCTGAGTTTGTCAGGGGCATGATGTTGTGAGTAAGTTAACTATTTTCTGTCATTTGATTCTTGCTGTGGTCAAGGAAACAAGACATTGCACATTCTTTGTAAATGAAGAATATTACATCAAAGATACCTGACTCCGTCATCAATTTCTCCACCTAATAGAAACAAAATGCAGGGTCTCAAATGTTGACTGAAGCCCAAAAGGGTAACGATACAAACAGCTAAAAATGGATTAGAGTTTCTAACTGATCAAAGATGGCAATATGAGAGAAGAATTTATTTTCTCTCCACTAAAACAATGTGCAACTAGTTGTTCTGAAATCCTACTTTATCTGTTTCAATGGGACTTGATCTAAATCATTACCCAGGGCAACTTCTAATGCATTGAGTAATGTCAGTTCCCCCATCTGTTCAGTAATAAAATAGCATAAAAAACCTAATTCTCTTTAAGGTGGTTCCTCACATATCAAAATACCCAAGTAAATAAATGAATGTAGTGACTTTTCCTTGTTTGATTTCTGAAGTAACAAACAAATTAAACCCAAAAGGGAAGTTTCAGCCCAAAGTCTATACTTGCTTCTGAAGGTATATATCCTGGCAGAAAGTCAGCCAGTGAGAAGAGGAAGTGGTCTCATACCTCACTTTTCTAAGGCTTTGGCTACACTTGCACTTCAAAGTGCTGCCGCGGCAGCGCTTTGAAGCGCTAAGTGTAGTCAAAGTGCCAGCGCTGGGAGAGCTCTCCCAGCGCTGTCCGTACTCCACCTCCCTGTGGGGAATAACGTACTCCAGCGCTGTCCGTACTCCACCTCCCTGTGGGGCTTTGACCACACTGGCGCTTTGCAGCGCCGCAATTTTCAGCGCTGGAGAGGGTGTGTTTTCACACCCTGCTGCAGCGCTGCAAATTTGCAAGTGTAGCCAAGGCCTAAGAGGATTCACAAGGCTGCACAGCCCTAAACCTGGGAGATACTGGTCTAGAAGGTGCTGGCCTGATGATTTAGTGATTCAGCAGATGCCTTCAGCAGCCTCTGCCAACAGGTGCTTTATGTGTTGAAAGCTGCACTTACGGAACCATTCACAGTGCATAACAACGGTGCTGAACCTACAAATTATGAATAGTGCTAAGTATTCTGATAAAGAATACGTTCTACTGGCCTACATCAGTGGTTCTCAACCAGGGATACATATACCGCTGAGGGTACGCAGAGGTCTTCCAGGGGGTACATCAACTCATCTAGATATTTGCCTAATATTACAACAGGCTACATAAAAAGTGGAGTGGAAATGGTTGCAATGTAGGCAAGAGTGGGAGAAGAAAAGGTATAGGAAGGGGTGGAAACCTAGGCATACATCTAGCATGTCTTCTTTTGCAGTGTTAAATAGGTCACAAGCCAGCATATCATAAGCATGGCCTTTAGCTTGTGACTTGGCCAGGTTGACTATAGAGTCTGAAGTTTTTTAAATGATTTTGTAAAAATCCTCTATTGCTACATCAATTGCAGTAAGAGCATAGGATAAACCTGTGTTAGTATGTCTAAGGGCTTGGGTGGTTTGGCTTTTGACCCAAGAATTTTATGACCTCTCAGAATTTAGGTTAAGCATATTTAGTATAGAATTGGTGCTTCCAAAATATCCTCCAATATGACCTAAGATGCTACGTTTTTGTCTTTTGGCTGTGAGGGCTGGAATAACATATTGGTGCATTAGAAACTGCAGCTGATCCTGCAGCCATTGCAAGGAGCTGGGGTGGTCTGAGCATACATTTTGCAAGGGTGCAGAAAAATTGGACAAATCATATTTAACCTGAACAGAGACCACAAGAACATCATGAAAAAGTGTTTTGTTTGGGCCTACTTGAATAATGCCATCCGGTGCGGTAGGGTACAATGCCAGACAGATAGTAGGTCAAGTTGTAATATTGTATATCAGTACAATGTAAACATTTAACCGAGTGTACACAGTGTTCCTGACAATAGTGTCCCTCCATCCCAGGTTCCCACGGCAGAGGAGGAATGTCTGTCCATCCTGCATTTACAAACACTCTTAGGTTAATAAAAAGCACCCACCCCTCCCACAAACATTCGCAACCCATTAGCAGCCATATAAAAGTTGTGAATCTCTATCAATCCATCCGAGGCCCTAGAAATAGAATGGTTTGTTTGTTCTAGAGGAGTACCCATAAATCGATACTCTGTCCTTTGGTTCTGTTCTCAACATTCAGTGGTCTTGCACCCTGAAATTGGGGGTCCTATATGAGTGGGCCCACATCCCATGAAGCTAAATACTCAGTTACAGTCCAGATCCGGTGAGATGCAGGGAGGGAGCCAAAGATTGCTCCCGGGCTGTGGTAGTGGGATTGGGACCTTGGAGCCTGGATGTTTTTGGAGGTGAGCTGTAACCACGATTGGTCCCAGGTGATCCGGTCTGGGGGTAAGCCAAGTGTCTGGCTTTTTTACCCATTTGCTGCTGCCTCCTGTAGGAAGTTGCACATACTGACCAGCTTTGAAGCAGATATCTTGTGTGATGTACCAAAGGCGGGCCCCAGAAGGCTGCATCAGGTATATTTACCAAGACAATTAACATGGGGAGCCCCATCTGTTACTTAGAAGGATACAATATAAACAAAATCAATTTATACATTTTAATTCTGGTTTTATGAACCCACATTGGGATTCCTTGCACCTGCATGGAGATATCCGTATGGGCCAATACCATGTGCGGGCCGAAGTATTTTGGCTGAAGTACACCCGGGTTGTATGTCCTCACCATAGCCTGATCTCCCTCCTGTATGTCTGCCCAGGATGGGGTTTCTGGAGGGTCCTGGGCTTCTTGTCGGTCTTGGATAGTTAGTCTTAGGGATTGTAAAACTTGATTTAGATGTTTGATATATTCCCATGCAGTGTTAGAGATCAGGGAGAGGGGAGCTGGGAATACATATCCTTCCCCCAATGACATGGTCATTCCAGTAATGAGTTCAAAGGGCAAAACTCCTGCACTAGCATTAGGGGTTGCCCTCATGGAAAGAAGGGCAGCAGGTAGTTGTGCTACCCAGTTGGTTCCTTGAGATAGTGAAGCCTTTGTGATCTTTTTCTTTAAAGTTTGGTTTGCTCGTTCTACCAATCCAGAACTTTCAGGGTGGTATGGACAGTGGAATTTTTGTTTAATGCCCAAGGCATTACAGACCTCCTTCATGATTCGTCCTGTAAAATGCGTTCCCTGATCTGAATCTGCTGAACAGGGTAAGCCCCACTGGGGGCAGAATTCACTGGCCAGGATCTGGGCCACCATTCCTGCATCATTCTTAGTGGTGGGGAAAGATTCAATCCATCGAATAAAATGATCAGTTAGAACCAAGCAATATTTTTTTCCTTTTGCAGATGGCAAGGGAACTATGAAGTCAATTTAAATATTTTGCATAGGGCCTGTGCGTCGAGGCTGATACCTTATAGCTCCATTACATTTAGCTCATATGAGGCATCGTTGACAGTAGTCATGTAGGTCCATTGTCATTTTAGGCCACCACCACTTTTTCTTTATGTGGTACAACATAGCTCTTGGGTTTGGATGTGTTGGCAGTGCTAGAGATCACCAAGGTAAGCTATAATTGCTATAGGAGCCACAAACTGTTGATCTTTTGTGACCCAGGTGTTGGTTTTATAAATTTTGCAGGCATTTTCAATCCGTGTCCAGTTTTCCTCTTTAGGACATTGCTCTTGTATCTCAGGTAGAGAAATTTGCTTTAAATCAGGAATTTGGGTGGCTGCTACTTGGAAATTGTCCTGCGGCATTGTGGCAGCCTTTGTAGCTGCCTTGTCTACGGCTGCATTTGCAAGGGAAAGAGGGTCATTGTTTCTGGTATGTGCCTGGATTTTGACTACAGCCACTTCGGATGGTTTTTGGATTGCTTCTAATAAATTTGTAATATATCCCCCATTTTTAAGAGGGGTACTGAATGAAGTGAGGTACCCCCTGTTAGTCCAGGAATCCAAATAATTATGAACCATCCTGAATGCATAGCAGCTATCCGTGTAAATAGTTACACTGTGACCTTCAGCTAGAAGGCAGGCTTGCCTTAAGGCCACCAATTCTGCCACTTGGGCCTAACAGGACTGTGGCAAGGGACCAGAGCAGAGACATATACCTGAGGGTACGTCTTTACTACCCGCCGTATCGGCGGGTAGCAATCGATTTCTCGGGGATCAATATATCGCGTCTCATCTAGACGCAATATATCGATCCCCGAACGCGCTCCTGTCGACTCCAGAACTCCACCAAATCCTGGATTTGTTTTTCAAGGTGTTTCCAATTGATTTTGTTTTGGTCTTTATCAGTATCGCCGCCTGAACCAGAGTCAGTAAAATTACCCTTTTGTTGTATGCTAACAGCAATACTGCATGCAGAGAGGCTGCTTTCTTTTATTTTTGCTTTTAGAGTATTGTTTTCTGCTTGAAGCTCACTTAATTTGTGGTTTAAGTCTGTCTTTTGGTTTAGCTTTGATGTAAGAGTCTTTTGGAGCATTTCCAATTCCCGTAACTTTCTTTCATATTCACAGTACAGTATTACGATTCCTTTCTTTAACTTTCTTTCATCTGACCAGACCACCACAATATGCTATCCTTCTCACTCATACCCTCATTCCATACTCATTGCCATAGTCTTTTGAACCTTCCCATGTTTTCCTTTTATAAAATCAATGATTCTCCCTCCCGTAGAGGGTATCATTGATGAACCCTGGGGCAAGTCATACAACATTGTTACCCAGATTCCTGAAACCCACTCAAGTGGTGTTTCAGGGGAACTGACTGAAAACACCCTTGTAGTCAGCATTACTGAATCACGCTCTGATGCTCAGTACTTGGTGTTGTAGCCTTTGCCTACAGCGATCCCTGCAACCCGAAAACCCTGGTGTTGCAGTCTGTGCCTACAGAGATCACTGCAACCCGAAAACCCTGACCACAAACACAATCCCATTCAGTCCTCGTCTGTGCCCCCAACATGTGGTTCATATTTTAAAAAGGGGGTGCTAAGGGGTGTCTCGGGGAGTCCCAAACCAAGGTGTGCACTAGAGATGGTAAGTAAAAGGGTACTCACCTCTATCCCTCATTGTGAGAAACTTTACGAGGATTCCTGATCACACTCTGCTTGCTGTGCTCAACTGCAAAGCAAAGAGATTCTTTTCCCCAAGAATCAGGCAGCACAGACAATACTGAAGAGGTTTATTCATGGCAGCGGGAAGACTTCAAAAGTATGGTGTTACAGTGACCAGTTATATACATTTTCTTATCAATCCATTTGCATTTATCTTGTACTTACAGAGACAAACATTGTTTCAGAGAGAGAGAGAGAGACAGAGAGAACACTTAACATGATAATGACAGGTGCAGAACGTACAAATAGAAACCATTCTGATTACATCAATTATCTATGACTACCCTTAAGGCAAATGGGGTGGTAGAGGTGAGTGTTCACAGATATCCGGAGAGCTGTGCAGGATTTGTACGTTTCTTCCATATTGAGAGGCCGAGTTACTGGGCGGAGATCTGGCCATTTAAGTTACCAAATGTTTACAGCTGCCATTGTCCTTGGGCCTCTGGTATTCCTGCTTGTTAGTTATGTGGATTTCTGCCTCAGCTGCTAATTGAATTTTTAACTCTTGCCTAACAATACTATACAATGAAATGTAAGTACAATATTTATATTCCAATTGATTTATTTTATAATTATACGGTAAAAATGCAAAAGCAAGAAATTTTCAGTAATAGTGTGCTGTGACACTTTTCTATTCTTACATCTGATTTTGTAAGCAAGTAGTTTTTAAGTGAGGTGAAACTTGGGGTATGCAAGACAAATCAGACTCCTGAAAGGGGTACAGTAGTCTGGAAAGGTTGAGAGTCATTGCTTTATCTGAACTATGTACATATACACTAATATAAGTAACTGTTACATAGAACTATCATTACACTGTGAAACTCCCAACCATAACATAAAACTGTTCCAATCTCCTGACAACAATAAAAATAGGACAGCAGCAGCTCCACCTCCTACCCTTCCTTAGGCTGAATTTCCTCTGAGGTGCTGGGGACAGCTCCCAGCACTCTGCAACAACTTCAATGAATCTGGCTGACACATATGTGGATCTGTGAATCGATCAATGCTAAAGTTAAAGCCACTTTGGGGGAAAAATCATTAACCAGAGGAAAAGAATTCAAGTAAAACAAAATTAAATAATAAAACAATGTCCTTTTACCCTGCTAATCAGAACTACGGGGTAATATGCATCAGACTGATGGTTAGATAGGAAATCATTTGCAGGTAATTTGAAAGGCTCATCAAGATTTTATTTATTCTCTCACGACACAGTGGACTCGAAAACACTCTTCACATTTCAGGACCTTTTGAATTCTTCTTACATTCCGTGTAGTTGCCTTTCAGTTGGCCAGAAACTGCATAGATTCCCAGCTGGCCAATTAAGTTTCTCGGGCTCTCAGTATGGCCTTCCTTAATTCAGTAATGAGTGAAAAGTCTCTTCAGGGAATGCAGTAGATAGTACATGCGACATTGCTGTTTCTAATTGCAGTGACTGTACGAAGCACTGAAAGGATAGGAAAAAGGATAGGAATTCACTTGCACATTTTTGTAGCTGTAGGGCAATTAACATCACATTTACTACTAGCCCAATTTCAAATGGAGCTAGTATTTAATAGTTTTCCAGTTTATATTACACTGGGTATTACAGTGGTCCTGTGCCAGAGATGTTTGGGTAATTTAACACAAGGCAATGTTGAAAGGCCCTGTGTAGCTCAGGTATTAATTATTAATTGTTATCATTATTGCATGCATTCCTAAGGCATCCATAATGGCCCATCTGGTGTGCCCCTTACATCATATAGAAATGCAACTTCTCTCTGTCAGAGGAAGGGAGAGGGGATGAGACTCTCCTCTCCAAGTCTCTTGGCAGGAACTGCTTCTTTAACAAAAGTGGAAAACCCAGGTGATGTTCAGAATGCAATGTTAGGACCATGCCAGCATCAAATGACAGGAAAGCCAGTATATAGGGATGAGTCTGCAGCAAGGTGCCACGTAGGAAGCATGACTTTGGCCGAGCCATATTTCTGGTGGGAGCAAATTCCACAGAGGAACATCAATCAAGAAAATCCATCCTCCAGCCCCCACCAGTACTACTTTGGGACCAACAATAAAACAATTCTTGTTGATCACAACCTGCATTTTGGGTGAGGAAACTGAAGCCATCTCTGAAGAAGACCTAGTCCATTAGGTCTTTATAGATAAGCATAAGGACTTTGAATTGAACCTAGGATTTATTTGGCAGTCCATGGATAGAATGGAGCACAAGCACGGAAAAATGTGAATTGCCTCTAATATACCACAGGGTAAGATTTTGAAAGCGAGAAAGAGATAATAAAATAGCACCCATTTCCCCTATAGAAACTACATTTTGTCTCCTCAGAATCCAGAAAAAAAATCTAGGCAAACCCACAAAGTAAGACACTTTTTTGTGAAACCACAAGAACTTAATTATTTCCTCATTTGTGAGAATCTTTTTTCATTCTCTCCACCCCTTTATCTGCTGTTTCCAGTTAAGATACTCAATCAATAAGCATCCATCTATCTGAAAAATATCCACATATTTTTGTTCCAGAAATTAAGCTGGAAACTGCTATCTTGTGACATTTCCAATGCACCCTGCATTGAGATGAATGAAGAATTCTGCACTGTAGCATCTCTTTATTTTCAATTTTTGTTTGTATATATACACATATATATCTTCACTCATCATGATTAACCTTCCTATTTGGGGCTGTCTTCCTTACAGATATAATGTGCTATCTGTAGTAGCACCACTTAATAAACAAGTAGCTTCATTCTGTACTTCTGCAAATTCAAAATGGTTTTAAGGTGTAGCCCCATGCAGAGCACATTACAATAATCCAGCTCAAGATGCCAGAGGCAAGGGTAACCATGGTGAGGTCTTCATTTGAAAGGAAAGATTGAAACCATTGTGTTAAGTACCAGTGCTAAAAAGCACTCTTGATAACTACGGCCTTCAAAACATCCAGAAGCCAATGGGGACACAACAGGACCCTCACTTTGTAAACCTATGTAACAAACATTTAATTAGGGCTGCCTATTATGAGTCTTGATACTGAGGTCAACAGGAACATTCTGCTGCACGAAAAAGGTTGCATGCCAGTTCAATGGCACAGGGAGATTATGCAGCTCTAAAATGTTACCTAATAGATTTATATTACTTGCAAACAGTCCATCAAAAACAGTGTATGTATAAAATTGATGATCCATTTAAAAAAAAATCTCTGGGGCATCTAATCCTAACTTCTCTGGCATTCTGTATTCATACATTACTGAACCTGAAATGTTCTAGAAGTTTGCTCCAAGAGATTTACTGTCCTACTACTTTGATTAACATGGCCTTGTACCATTCAGCATTAAGTTCTAAGCTGGAGCTTTTCTTTCCAGGATCAGACAATCTTGGGTTTAATTGCTCACATTTATTGTGTATTGGTGTAATTGCATGTTGAATTGTTTCCTGTCTACATTAATCTCCCCTCTGCTTTTATCAGCTCTACTAGCATCCTTAAAATTGGTTCTGCTGTCATAGTGCCATTAAATCACATGACTAGGCCACCTGTTGTTTGGGTTAATTTTAAATTAATGCTGGTTAAACTATTAATCAAAAGTACTACAGCATCCTTCAGTAACACTGTTTCAAGCTACAATGTTTTAGTCCATTACAGTAAAATGCAGTAACAATTTTTACTGATTAGCCTAAATGTCAGACTCAACCCACCCCATGGCATTTTTAGTTGTGGTGTGAAGAAAAGTCAAGCTCTTCGAATGCTCATTCTTCTGGGATTTTGCTGAACTGTGTGATTGCAAGCTCTGATGCATGCATTGAGACTGTAGCAGCTTTTTCCCACTGCTTGTAGTCCCTTCTCAGTGTTCAGTGAAAATAAATGAAGTGTGAGGCAGAGGAGAGTCAGGTCAGAAAGAGGAGACAATTAAAAGGAAGTTGAAAAAAAAAGGAAAGTTAGTGTCCCTAACAACATCCTCCAAAAGCTGGTCACCTCAAAGTGGGGAGCCAATCCAGCTGCTTTGTGGACCACTGCTGTCATCATGTGCTACTCCAGGGCACAGTATGCATGTCCAGTGTGGGTGTAATCCATCCATGCTAACAAATTAGGCCCTGTTCTAAACAACAGTTGTAATAGAATAACATGATCTCTAAAGCCAACACCAAATGATAGCCTGTACTTACTAAAAAAAGAACAGGAGTACTTGTGGCACTTTAGAGACTAACAAATTTATTTCAGTATAAGCTTTTGTGGGATACAGCCTGTACTTACTGGCTGGCATTCTACCACCTGATATCAGGCGGAGGGTAGCAAGCCAAAGGGAAAGATCATGGCAAATGGAAGATCCAAGGCATCCATTATATGGTCACACTGGAGTAATCAAATGCCTTAAATCATGAAAGACTTTTATAACCAGTGTTGTGCCTTTGGATATGACAGCTGGCAAGGCACAACTGAGGTTATGGAAAGAAAGGGGCATTAAAATAGATCTGGAACGTCAAGAGAATCTTCCCAGAGGTGCTGATACAGACTAGTCAATGTGGCGATGCCTGAACTGTGTGTGCATGCAAACTGGCAGATCAAAGTCTAACATGATCAAATAGGGCTACTCTAATGACATGAATATATGTGAGTGTGGTGAGGTGCAGACCATGAACAACCTGATCATTTGCTGACTCCTTGGGGAGATCTGTTTGAAGGAGGACCTTGCTGCAGCAATGGAAAGAAAGAGATATTGTTTGTGCACAGTTCTGGGGAAAGCATCTAGTTTGTGACAAGGACATGAGAAGAAGACTGCCTCATTGGAATCCTAGTTGATGTGTAAATGTAAGTGAACTGAAAAGTGTGTAGATAAATCATAAGATGCCCAATAATTCATTCAGGAGCCAGAAAGACCACCTGCAGAAAGAAAATAATTAGGATGTTAAAAATGTTCTCCAAGTGGGATATTTGCTCTGACAACACAAAGTGTATGTGTGTCCTCTGAAATGGTACCAAAGGTGCTAACTAGATGCATGATCAAAAAGACTCTTTGAAATGTTCATTATGAAACTATATAAATGGTGTGCAGGGAAGGAGAGATTTTGAGGGAAGGAAAAGTTTGTATATCAAGGGATGCTGAACTTAATCAAACATGCTGTAGGAAAGAGATATAGTTGTAAGTATATGTTCTATGCGCTTTGACATCAGAGATAAAAGATGATGTAATTTCTAACATTATTAATCTCTCAAATTTTTAATCATAATGTGGGTCATATCTTATTAGAGACTTGCTTTCACAGACCACCTCTCCTGTCATTTGCACTCATGGAGACCACCTCTCTTCCCATTGCTGATTGTGTAACACTTCTATAGGAAGAACATATTGCTTCCATGTAGAGTAATATTAGGAAAGTACTTAACATACCCTTAGCTGTATTTTTATGTGGTTTAGCAAGGTGGAGGAGCCAGCACCATAAGACCAGTCAGCTCACTGGGGATCACCAGCAAGTTATCTGTGAGCCATAGAGTGGGAACCTCTAAATATTGAATGAATGAAAACTGAAGATCACAAAGCTCAAGAACTATTATTGTTAAAAGCTGACAGAGGGGCTGGATTGGCCAAATCATCAAAGCTGCATTAGTAACTTCCTGGGACCCAGACCCTCAACTGATGGAAATCAACTTGGCTCTGTTGAAGCCAGTGGAGCTACACCAATTTCCACTAGCTAAGGCAACTGCCCACTGTCCAGGAGATGCTACCCTGAAGCAACATGAAATAAAAGCTGTTTGAGAACTACCAACCTGAATGCTCATTAAATTAGAATATTTGTATTTCTATTAATGCAAAAGAGTATGATCAAAAGATCCAGTTGACTATTCATATGCACTCCATTTATTCTAGCCATATATTTATTCAATTTAATTTTTTTCTATGATTCTCTCTCTCTCTATTTTGCTAAAATGAAGTTGGTTTTAATTTAAGGCAACCTGAAATTGAATCGGAGATACTTATATTGAGGACATTAACTGCCAGATATTTAAAAGGCAGCAAACTAGGCTCAGATATGTAGGAAACTAAGTCAAAAAAGGTGGACCAGTCTAGATACTGGGTCAAAAAGTACACATATGGGCCTTTCCTAAAAGGAACAGTGGAGATGATGACTATGGTCATGGTCAGTATGTGGGAAAGCCTTAAGAACTTGAGGGTAGCTTGGATCTTATTATAGATACTTTGACTAGATCCAGACAATATGTAGGTGCATCTGACTTTGAATGCAAGACCCTGCACTTGCAAACTGAGTAACTGAGCACACACATGTTGAGATATGTGCAAATATCACTTTGTATTTGCATGTACAATTACCCATTTTGCAACTACAAATACAGATTTTTAAACATGTGAACAGATGCACTCACAGATACAGTTCTGGACCCTCAGTCTTATTTTCAGAGGTACTGAGTATCCAGAAGTTCCTTTGACTTAACTGAGAGTTTCAAGAGCTGAGTACCTCTGAAAAACAGGCTAGAATTCTCTTCCATAAGCAATTGAAAATCGGGAGGACTTAAAGGTTCAGATAACCTGAATATTCATCCAAACTACAATGCAAAGCTTTTCTATCAATGGTGCCTACTAACCTTCCTATTTCTGGGCCTAAATCTTCAAAATTGCATTGCCAGGCACAGTAATTGCATGTACAAATAATCAGCTGAGATTTCTAGGGGAATGTCTACACTGGATCTGGAAGGTCTAATTTCCAACTCTATCTCTGATTGAAAATAGAAGTATAGCCACAGTAGCAGGAGGGGCTAGCCACCCAAGTATACATCTAGGGTCTTGGATACGATCATACTCAGGGGGCTAGCATCTCCTGTTGCTCGTGCTATTGTGGTTACACTTTTATTTTTAATACAGTAACTCCATCAGAACTAGTGTGGCTATGCATCCTTAGGCTAGAAATTACACCTTCTAGCTCTTACAGCCAGAGTATGAAGCCCTTAACTTTCG
Organism: Mauremys mutica; assembly: GCF_020497125.1. Lineage (NCBI taxonomy): Eukaryota > Metazoa > Chordata > Testudines > Geoemydidae > Mauremys > Mauremys mutica. The sequence goes on along the minus strand of NC_059073.1, from coordinate 187,040,739 downwards.
CTGGTGCACAGTTACTCATTGCAGGACTATTCAGATAAGTAAGTAATCACCAGTGGGAATAAGGACTTCACAATCTGACCGAAAGTGATCATTTGAGTGAACAATTAAACGTCCATATTTTTAGAAGCACAAGATTTTGAAGATTTGAGGCCAAATTCACCACCATCATAAATAGCTCCAACTCTACTGAAGACTCTTGGTCTCTGCTGTGCCTAAGTTATATATATGCCACCATGATATAATCTAGGAGCCACAGAAATTGATGGAGTTTCCAAGTTTCCCAATCATGAGTTTCTATCAGTATCTCCTGTAAAGTGTAAAGCTAACAAACATCCATTAAAAACAATCTTTCTTTCTTTTTTTTTTGGCAAAGAGATGGAGCTTAATCTCTAGTGATGAGCTTCTGCAGCAGCTAGTTTGAGACCAAAGCTATGATCTGAGTAGGATATTTATCAGAAGAAACATTGCTGAGCAGACTGCCAGGAGAAAGATTTATCAGTTGGCTACTGCACTGCAAAGGTCAAAAGAGCACAAAGTGGAAGGGAACTCAAGAGAAATTTAGCTCCAGCACTTCCCCACAGTGGGACCATGAACCAGCAATTGAGAAATAATCAAAATTTTCATAGTGTAACTCAGTCGTGACAAGCATGATCCTGAGACTATAGGAATAGACTAGAGGGGAGAGAGAAGAGATTCACATTTTAAAAAAAAAGACAATAATGAAAGAGGAAGAAGAGTTAATTCCAGAATCTATTCAGCCATTGAGAGAGAGAGAGAGAGAGAGAGGGTAAAATAACACACGCTGAAGTGTCTGCAGTCCCCAGGTGATACTCCAGGCTATATCTCATTCACCTCATACACAAACCACCCAACCCTCTGCCTTTCTCAGTGCGTAATTGAAATCAGCACCTGAATGGAGAACAGCCAGCTAAGTGAGACACAAGTGAGACTGAGATGGATACTACTAAGAAGACAAACACTTTGAAAAATGTACCTCTTGGATTACATTCCTCAGTATCGAAGGCACTTATTCTCAGATAGTTGTCAGTCAAACGCCTTGGGATGCTTTTGGCTTCCTGAATAGTATTGGATGCCCTTAAATAATCATAAAGCAAACAACACTCATCTGTGGTTGGCACCACAACTGATTAAACCTAACCATAGCCCTGGTAACCTAGGCCATTTGTGACCTCAAGTCTTGATTATTACAATTTATTATACATAGGAATGAAGCCATATGCCCTGAAAACTTCCAACTGGTACAAAACATTGCAGCCCATCTGCTTAGCAACAAAGGCCACTGTGAGAACATCAGTTTGGTTCCACCGCTCCGTATAATGCCTCTCTATTGAGAACAGAGTCTAGTTCAAGATCTGTGTCTTGATATTCAAAGTCCTCCATAGGATTAGCTCTAGCTATCTGATTGATCACCTCTCCCTCTTTGACTATGACCTCACATGCCAGCTACGTTCCATAGGAACAATTACATTGTCAGCTCCTAGGGGGAGACTCAAAGAACTTGGAGACAGAACTTTCACAGGAGCTGGACTAGACTATGGAATTCAGTCCTGCAAGAAATGAGATTGAAGGCAGACCTCTCCATTTTTAAAAATTAATGACATTTCTTCAACTTAGCTTTTCCTCAGGTAGTTCTTCACACATGCCTAGACACGCACACACATGCACAATAACTTGAGCAAGTGTTTTTAAACAAAACATTTAAACTAATCAATCTATTTCTGCTACAGACTGGAAAGTAAAAAGAGAGAAAGACTGTGTCTACAAGGACAAAAAGGTGTGAAGTATTCCAGTTACATTTGCTCAACTGGGTTGAAAACCCCCATTAATGTCCATACAGACAGTTTTACACATTTAAGATCAATTTTTGCTCTTGCAGACATGGCCAAACAGATGGTTATTTTTAATTCTATGTTTCAATTCTTAGGCGGTGGTCAGATACTGCAGTGCCAAGATTTATATGAATACTTAGGTACCTACATACATTGATCTGCAATATTTGGTTCCATTTTTTATTATTTCTTTCTGCTCTACTCTCCTGTATGAGAGGAGCTCACCTATGTTTTTATTTCCCCTTTGACTATTAGGAAAAGAGTTAGAGATCATTGTCTTCTGATGGTCTTTTTTAAGACTATTTTTGTTGTTATTTCTGAAGAGACTCATGAAACAAGCATAGCATGAAACAACATGATGCACTTCACATTTTTGAAAAAAAACTTCAAGAATCACTTGAGGGCTGACAGAAATTAATAGCAATGACTAAGCTTAAATCAATCAATAGAAGTCAGCTGATACCAAAGCCAACTTTCCATGTACTTCAGTGGGCTTTGGATCAGTGCCTGGGCTCCGGTTATAATAATAGGAGATATACCAATCTCCTAGAACTGGAAGGGACCTTGAAAGGTCATTGAGTACAGCCCCCTGCCTTCACTAGCAGGACCAATTTTTGTCCCAGATCCCTAAGTGGTCTTCTCAAGGATGGAACTCACAAACCTGGGTTTAGCAGGCCAATGCTCAAACCACTGAGCTATCCCTCCCCGTAAAAAGAAGAAGAAAAAAAGCAAACCTGACTTGGGCATTGTGAATGACACACGTTGCTATATAAATGGATGTCATAAAATGGCTCAAAGTAGAGCTAATGAAAAATATTAGATGGAACAAATTTCCATTGAAAAATTAAGTTTTGTCAGAATCAAAATGTTTCTCGTATCAATTTAGAAAGCATTTTGGATGGAAAAAAGACAATGTGTCATTTCAATAACATCAAAACATTTCTATTCGACTTTATTGTTTTGATTTTTTTGACATGTTAAAATATTATATCATATCAATATATTATTTTATATATTATATTTAATATTTTAATATGATGGGTCCAAATGATATTATTGAAACAAAATGTCTTAATGATTCTAGGGAAGTGGGAATTACAATTTTCACTCAGTGGGAAATTTCAGCTTTTCATTCTGATTCCAAACTTTTTTTTTTTTTAAAGAAATTTCTCACATTTCCTGTGGAACAGAAATTATGGTTTTTGACCAGCTCTAGCTCAAAGATGTATAACTCTTAAAGTGTCTGGACCTTTAAAAATCCAGGGACAAAAGGATCCTGAGCCTCTTAAAACAGTCAGATCAGCAGGACCTAGCAGGTCCCACATCACCAGACATGGGAATGAGCTTGTCTCAGACTTTTTTCCAGAAAATGACACCAGAGGAGATGATAGGTGCTTTAAATTGGGGAGTAGTTGTTGGAAGAGTTTTGAGTCAGAGGTGGATGCAGGAACTAGTGGTAGAAGTTAAATATTCTAGTCATTTATACCTGCTTTAGATAGACCTAACTGAACGTAAACTCTGGAATCTTTGGGGGGGGTTTTAAACCACCTTTATAACAGAGAGTGATCCATTCATTATGAGGTCTGATCTGCTCCTGTTTAATCAATGAGAGTTTTGTCCTTGACATCACAGGAATCATGATTATGTTCTTAGAATCTCTGTGTATACAATTTATAAATGAAATTAACAGAATATACAAAATATAGAAACATTAATTTTAAACATTCTAATTCACAAATATAATTTGAGGGATTTTTTGAGAAATCCCTCAAAACCTACAAATGTCAAGTTATTAACAAGAGAGTTGAGGGTGCTTAGCCACTCAGAGAATCAGACCCTTCTTGTCTAAACTGAAGATTCTGTCCTCTTAACCAATTGTCATGGGTTTGATCCTGAAGAGCACTGTTCCATCAACAGTTCCCACTGGCTGCAGGAACAGCTGTCATCACTCAGTGTCTCTTAGGATCATGTCCATCATTCCCCTGAGTTTTTTACAAATTTAAAGAAGAAAGATCTGGTCCTAAGAGCCAGACAGCTGGAATACATGGAGGTCCTAGTCATTTTTTACCCCAAAATTAATAGTGTTTGTTATACTAATGGATTTTAAATTAATAATTTAGAATTTTCATTTGAAAAGAAATGTATTTAAGATTTGAGAACGGCAGACAAAAGGATGTGATTATTTGCTTTTAGATCCTCAAACACTATATAAGTGCAATGTAACACTCAGGATAATTAATATTTATTATTTGCATTACAGTAGTGTCTAGACGCTCCAGCCAAGTTTGAGGCCCTATTGTGCAAACACACAGTAAGAGACAGGCACTTCCCCAAAGATTTTACAATCTAAATAAACCTGACAGATGAAGAGAAGGAAGCAGAGTACAGAGAAGTGAGGTGATTTGCCCAAGGTCACATAGCAGAGGAATGAATAGAACACTCATCGCCTGACTTTCAATATAGAGAACCATCCAATGCACTGCAAGAAGGACAGGAGACACTTGTTATGGATTTTAATCAGGCTGCAACTTTATTATATAGATGTCTGGGACTACCTGGTAGATAACGTGTATGGTGCAGGCAAATCCATGCTTATTCAGATCAATTCTCCAGGGCTTCCACCAGCCCCCCTGTTTCCATCCAGGTCCCCCAGCCGACCCATGGCTTGGACCTTACCATCCACCACCCTTGGATGAAGGTTAGGGTGGGCTATGAGAATGGGGGGGAAGGGAGAGTTGGCTCCCTGCCATACTAATCAGAGGAGTCCCCAACCCCTCCCCTATTCTGTTCCTTTATCCAGTACCTCCTTTTAAGTCTTTACCAGGTCATTTATCTGGTCACTGACTGCCTTCCCTATAGAGTACCTGCACTGGATATAAAGCGAAGCTGTCCTTCCTGGGTAAGCCCCAGACAAACTCTGCCCCACCTTAGTTGTGGTGCAGTCAATGTGGGTTTCTTAAACAACAAACAAAATCAGCCAAAGCACAGGACTTAGTAGTGATGCGGGATTTCAAGTACTCAAGCATCTGCTGGAAAAATGATACAAATTATCCCGCAAGTTCTTGGAATGCATTGGAAACAACTTTTTTATTGCAGAAAGTGGAGAAAGCAACCAGGGGAGAGGCTGTTCTAGATTTGATTATGACAAATAAGGAGAAACTGAGAATTTGAAGTTGAAGGAAGCTTGGGTGAAAGTGATCATGAAATGATAGCAGTCATGATCTAAGCAATGGTAGGAAGAAAAAAGGAGAATAAAGACAATGGACTACAAGAAGGCAAACTTTATCAAACTCGGAGAATTGGTAGGTAAGATCCCATGGGAAGCAAGTCTAAGGGAAAAAAAGAATTCAGGAGCATTGGCAGTTTTTTAAAGGGATATTATTAAGGGCACCAGAGCAAAGTATCTCAGGGCATAGGAAAGATAGGAAGTATGGCAAGAGACCACCCTGGCTTAATCAGGAGCTCTTTAGTGACCCGAAACTAAAAAAAGAATCATACAAAAATGTGGAAATAGTCAAATTATGATGGATGAATACTGCCCACCCACAAACAAGTATGTAGGGACAAAATTAGAAAGGACAAGGCACAATATATAATTAAACTAGCTAGGGACATAAAAGGTAATAAAACATTTTACAAATACATTAGAACAGTGTTTCCCAAACTTGGGACGCCGCTTGTTAGGGAAAGCCCCTGGCGAGCTGGGCCGGTTTGTGTACCTGCTGCGTCCGCAGTTCGGCCGATCGCAGCTCCCACTGGCCGCGGTTCGCTGCTCCAGGCCAATGGGAGCTGCTGGAAGCAGCGGCCAGCACATCCCTCAGCCCACACCGCTTCCAGCAGCTCTCATTGGCCTGGAGCAGCGAACCGCAGCCAGTGGGAGCCCGATCGGCTCGGACCTGTGGACGCGGCAGGTAAACAAACCGGCCTGGCTTGCCGGGGGCTTTCCCTACACAAGCAGCATCCCAAGTTTGGGAAACACTGCCTTAGAAGCAAGAGGAAGACCAAGGACTGGCTAGGCCCACTACTCAATGAGGAAGGAGAGACAATAAAAGAAAATGCAGCAAGTGGCTAAAGCGTTACATGCCTTTTTTTGTTTCAGTTTTTTATTTCTTTTTTTTTATTTCTGTTTTTACCGAAAAGGTTAGCAGCGATCAGACTAGTAACATAGCAAACAGTAGTGTAAATGGGGTAGCATCTGAGGCTAAATAGGGAAAGGACAATTTAAGAATTACTTAGACAAATTAGATGTCTTCGAGAAGGCAGGGTGTGACAAAATACATCCTAGTATACTTAAGGAACTGGCTGAAGAGATTTCTGTGCCCTTATCTTTGAGAACTCATGGAGGATGGGAGAGATCCCAGAGGACTGGAAAGAGGCAAATAAAAACCATATCTGTAAAAAGGAGAATAAGGAAAACTTAACTTTGGTACCTGGAAATTTAATGGAGCAAATAAAACAATCAGTTTGTAAGCACCTAGAAGATAATAAGGTGATACATAACAGTCAACATGGATCAAACTCAACCATTTAGAGCTCAGAGCAGAATTTTGCCCTGGAAAGAAAGAAGCCAAGACACAATGAAAGCTCTATGAACGAGTGAATATTGTATTACACTTATTTTGAGAAGGATCAAGTGCCCTTTATGAGTTGATAAATCTTCAGGCTCCTCAAAAAACAAGTTGAACAACAAAGATAACTACGGTGGGAGCATTTAAACATTTCATTCTGGTTCTAGAGATATTACTGCTATTCCTCATTTTAAGTACAAGATATTTGGCTTGGATCTAGAGCAGACCAGATCCTCAGCTGCTGTAAATTGACATAGCTGCACTGAAGTCAATGGAGCTATGCCAGCTTCCAGAGGATCTGGCTCAATGCCTCTGAAACAGCAATTAACTTTTTAAGTATATCAGATATAATTGTTTTTCTACACACTGAAAAGAAAAAACCTTCAGAGACTTATAAAGGACTATGCTAAATATTGCAGTAATGTTAATGTAAATAGTCAAAAAGAGAATAAAAGTTCCTAAATTTTATCTACAAAGTGTCCTATTTCTTGCTGATAATGGTTATTTGGCATATATTTGATTTAAAGTAACTGAATAATTCACTTTCCGTTGTTGATCAACAGCAACTGAAACAAGTAGTAAGCTTTGTAAATGGCTCTAAGTAGATCCTCGTGACTGATAAGTATTCATCAGCACCTAATTCGTTCAGCAGAAAGTACTACAAAAATTAAAGAATGTTATCCAAGAATATTTTGTAATCTCAGTGAAGAGATGAGCTTTGATTTCTCTCTGGACTGTTGCTGGTTGCAAAAAGTGCCACAACTGTATTTCACATTTGTTTGGATAATACAATATAAAATGCACTGCAGGTCTCCAGTGTTTCTAAAGCAATAAATTCAACTGACACAAGAAGTCTCCTCATGCGAAAATGGAAAATTTGTTGTACTGCACTCCTAAACTGTAAAGGTATTTATTGTAACTTGGGTATTGATCTAGAAAATCAATGATGTTTCCTGTCAGGTCTGTCACTTAATATGAAGCTTTTTTTTTCCTTTGGAAAGACTGCAGAATCACCAGTTATTTGGATTCCTGAAAACACTACCATCCCAGACAATGTGTTTTTAGATTTAAAGAGACAATAACTATAATAATAAATACTGGAATTACCCTGAGTTATTGTCTTCCACATCATGTCACAGGGCACCATTTAACTTAATCTCAAAGGTCTGTAATAGTGGCTGAATTGAAAATATTTCATACACTTCAGGTCAGAAATAATTCAAAAAATCAGCAGATCTGAAGAATCAGGTTGCTCTTGACTAACACAGGCCTTTGACTTGGATGGATTTTAAAACAGGTTCTGAGGTGCTGGGTGAAATGAAGATGAGACTAATACAGTAAGGAAGTGTTCCATATGTCAAAGAAAACCAAATGCACTAGACTGAGGCCAAATTGCAATTTGGATAAGTACATTCTGCCTACAAAAATTCCCCTTAGACTTTCAGTTACTGCAATATTCTTGAATTCCTGTCCTAAAATCTTCAGCAGTATTTCTGTGTGGTATTTGACACCTCCTGCTATGTACCACTGATAGTTGGAAAGAATCTTATTTCCATGCTCGAGTATGAGCCATGAGCCTCATCACCACTTACCCATATCCAAATCTCCAATTAGATGTCCCCACACATTCTTCACAATCAACATGAGGGGTCTTCCCCCTTAGTTAATTTAGCAACAGAAACAGTTCCAAAGTAATCAGTGCTTTCATGATAATACCAGAGGCAAGTTACTCAGTTGCTTTTTCCTCAAGACATTTAAATCTTTTCAAATTGCTTTGAAAAGAAAGGCACTGTGTTGTAGAATATGGCTGGTTTGATCAGGCCAACATTCAGTACATGCTGTTTTTAAGTGACTTATTATCCTCTAAAGCTTTAGATGTTTATTCCCTGGTTTGTCTGAATCATTCAGTTTATTTGAGGTCTTCTCCTCCCTTCCCACAGGTCCATGACCACCTCTCTCCCCATCACATTCAATTATCTCCTTATGGGGCTGGACCACTCCTTAAGTTCTGTGTTGGATCCATAGTTGGGTTGTGAGTCAAATGGTTTGTGCCCTCTGTCCTTCACATCAGAACTGCCCAAGAACACATCTGTCTATGACTGGAAAGCGGTGGTACAAGTAGAATTCATTTCTTACCGGTATGCGGCACCAGCTAAAGGGAGGGCACGCAACCTCCCCATGTGACCCCCCACATGACTCCTCATGTGACCCCGCCCCACCCCCAGCCCATGGCCCCGTGCTCTCCCCTCCCTTCCCCATGATCCATCCCATGTTACCTGGGGAGGGGAGCGCTCCCAGTGGGTGGACACAGCACAGCTTCTGTGTGGGCTGCTAAGAGAAGAGGAGGGCTTGCTCTCTGGAACAATAGCCAGTTCACAGTCAGACCTGCTTTGGGAATTGCCAGCATAAGAGCTTCAAACTAGCTTCCTGTGACAGCAGAGAATATTTTTTTCAGACACTCTAGCAACCGAGCCCCACGCTGGCAGCTCCTCTGGCGTGGCCATTCCTCCCCCAGCCCTGTCCTCCAATGGGGCTGGTCTACAGACCCCAGACAGGAGACACGTGTATACAGCTGTGTGTAAGGGCTGGGCACAGTATAGCCATGCCGGAGGAGCTGCTGGCATGGGGCCTCCAGGCAGCCCCACGTTCTGCTTCTCCTGTGTCTTTCCGGTATGCCATATAGGCTATAAAAAGCTTACTGGTATGGTGTACCGTAACACCTTACTTACATCACTCCTGGAAAGCCTCTAAGTGCATGAACCCAAAAGGTCAAAAAACTATGCCAAGCCCAAAAAATTGGCAATCTAGGGAACCCAATTGGCGTAACTTGCCTATTACACATATGCACTTGGCATTCTGGTAGAATCCACCAGGGGCTAACTGACCCCACTGGAGACTGAACATAATCAGTTGCAGGAGGATTATAAAAAAGATGTTTTTTTCAGGCCTATAACTGGGGGAACTCTCAGTGAAATAGAGTTAGGCCTGTTGACTGGTTGCAAATAGAGAAAAGGGAGAGAGAAGGGGATTGTTGATTGCTTGGGGGAAGTAAACTTATCTGAACCTTAAAATAATATTTGGAAGAATGACAGTGGCAGATTAGCAAATATTAATGTAGTGAAATTAAATCTTTATTCCACATGTCTCAATAAGGTTAGTAGTGCTGGAGTGCAAGACTAAACAGGCAACCTTGTTCTTTTCACAGACAGACTGAACTAATAGCAGCAGCACACCCACCCTACGCAATCCAAATCTGACAAATTTTCAAGAGCAAAATAATATTAAATGAATATAAACAGGTATATTTTGTAATAGAAGAGCAATTAATGAGCCTAACGCTTCATCAGTATATGGAGGTTCCTGGATGTAGATTGTTCTTTTCATCTCATGCCTTACCTCAACTTTGATAGGAATATAGATCTGTAATGGATGCAGTTATTGCATGTCATAAATGGAAACTATGAAGGCAAAATGTGACTTGACAGTTAACCATTTTGCTTTAGCTAAAATAATAGAAACAATGAATCTGGCACATTTATACTATTTTTAGTTAAGATCCTGAGCTAAATATGTGGCAAATTAAGCTAACAATAACAGAACATTTGTCGCAGATCTTCAGAGCAGAGTAGAAAATGAGCCTCTCATTCACACTGAGTTTGCTTTAGAACATGTGAGTATGTTTATTTTCCTACAATTAATAAATTTTTAATGGAAAGTAATTGGTTCAAAACTAGTGGATCTAGGAACAAGACTATTAATGTTACTTTTATTATGTTAAGTAATATTGCAAGAAATAAAAAAGGCTAGATCCCCAGCTGATATAAATCTGTGAAGCTTCATTGACTAATATAGTGCTACACTAGGTAAGAATTGGGTCCAAATGCTTGATCTGGTGTGAGAAAAATATTAATGTAATTTACTTTTTTAACAAGAGAACGTCAGCTCACTTCTCCTGATTTCTGTTGATTAACACACAGCCCATGAAAGCCATCATGAGCAGGCTGCTATTTAAAAGCTACTGCACTGGCAAGCAAGGTAGAAGAAATAGACAAACAGCAACTTCAACCCTAGAAAGTTCAGGATCTATATCCAAGGCATATTGTGATATCCTGAAGTAGTGAACAATATTCTTTTTATAGATGCACATACATGAAAGAAAACACTAGAGAAGAGAAAAGGAGAAAAGCAAGGAACTGAAAAATTAGCAATATAAAGCCCAATAACTTTTGTGGAAGATAAGATGAAACAAGAACTATAAAAGGTGTTTATTTGCTACTCTGTATATATCTTATAATGAATTAAAGCACTGATAAGCCTCCTGTGATAAAATAGTCAATTATAAAGCAGTTTTACATTCACTTTCTTCTGCTGTGTTTGGTTCAACTGCTTTTTCTCATTTGATAAATTTTGGTTGAATCCCATTGATTAGGGTTTATGCCACAGAAACTAACATAGACCTTGGTAGAAAACCCTAACCGTGGATGTCCACTCAGAGGACGTTGCAGATACGTAAAGCATCCACAACCTCCTCTCTCCTGGGGGGATCTGAAGGGAGCTAACACAACCCACAAAGTGGGAGACTGGCTGGTTGGGAAAACAGGAAATGGATGCACTGATTAGGCTTCTAAGCAAAGTATTTCTCGAGAGGCAGTTGCTCAAATATCTTGCTAAATCAGGGCCTTAGTGTATCTCCTTCTCAGTCTCCACCAGAAGGGCTCCTAAGCAGAGATCCTCAGTAATAATTAGAGCCATTTTCCTTTGGTGGAAACTCCAAAAGAGGGCAGTGGTGAGTTCGTCATTGTCCTTCCTTTGAATGAATTCCATTTACAACACATGAAGTCAGGCTGAAAAACAGTGTTGTCTAGTGAATAGGGCACTGGGTTGGACCTGCAGAGACCTTAGTTCTATTTCCAGCTCAGGCACTAATGTAATACAAATAAATAACAACATAAAATGCAATTAAAACTCCATAAACCAGCAAGTGTACATTTGGCTGGAGATACTTATATTGGCTTACATTGTTCATTCCCTACTATGTTCCATATTATGTGCTACCCTTATGCATGAGTAGTGGTACCACACTACAAGTAAACCCAATGAAACCAGTTGAACTACAGCAGAGTAAAGGTACTAGTCACTGTGCTTAAAGGCTGAAGAACCTTGTCGTGTGTGTGTGTGTGTGTGTGTGTGTAAATAATACTGTCTATTAGATGTGGTAAAAATAATTTTTAAGTGCACTACTTTCTCCCTTTCCTGCACAAATGTGGATCAACAAATGCTGACAAACAACATCAAGAAATACGTGCAACTATTTATTCTCTTTCTACTGTGTCATATATTATTTATCCTATAAGATGTCTGGAAAATTAATATAAAGGCCTTTCAGAATTGGCTGACTTTGGGATTTTAGAATCACTGCCTTTCTTGTAATGTGCTAGCTGTTGTATTTCTGTATATCTCCTTTTGCCAGTTTTACTGCCATGAGAACTGTATTAAAACCCTTATCATGAGGTAGATGGTTATTTTTAAAAATCTAGTGGCCAAATCCTACTGGCCTTATGCATGGGACTTGCTGCACTGATCTCATTGATCCTAACCACGTAAGTAATGTGAGTAGGACTTGACTGTGCATGCTGTATTTACAACTGCACAATCTTTGTGCTTTGAAAGAGGTAAAAGGAAATTTGCATGGAGAGAGCATCTTTCATATTCTCAGTATGTTAAATGAGTACTATACATAATGGAAATACAACAGAAGATGTTTTTTGGTTACTGACCAAAACTGCAAACCTATCAAAAGGTAGGACTCCTAAAAAAGGTAGGCACTCCAACAAGTGTCTGAATTTAACTACTTTTGAATGTGATTTAGCTCCATTATTCAAATTTAACGTTCATCTTGAAAGGTTAGTAGCAAAATTGAACATAAGACATGGAATGTTGTACAGAATAAAAGATGCATGTATCTCTTGGTTCATAAAAGCAGAGTAACTTAGTTAATTGTTTATAGTGATACAATCTCTGCCACAGCCTCAGCTATGCTTAATGTTGTGTCCCAGATGACTAAGATCCTGGAAATGATACAGTGAGGGCCCTATCCTGTGAGATGCCAGGACTTCTTAAATTAACTTCAATTGCAATAAAGGATTCTGAGTAACATTTCTTTTCTTCCCTTGACAACATAACTAGCCACCAGAGCACTGGAGATATGAATGTGTGAAAATATCAGATTTCTTTATTTATAATTAATTTTATTTTGCTATAATAATACAGGCTTGAAAGTGCTGGTACTACCAATTCTCTCTCACTCCATTATTTTGCTATTTATTGATTACCACTCTAATTGTGCTACATAACATTGTAAAGTATCTTGGAGTATGTAGAGAAGTTATGACTCACTAAGGATCAAACCAAGATAATAGGAAGGGGGAAAAGGAGCCTTTTTTTGTGTATGCTTTCCATGGCACCAAGAATGACAAAAGTATTGGTATTGACTTTACATCTCTGAAAGTCCAGCTGGGGAGTTCTACTCTCGGAAGTATGCACCGCATACAACTGGGCAGAGTATTTTCAGAAGTCCACCTGAAAATTGCAGCTAGTTAAACCATCATTACATCCCCCTTCCAAGTCTGCAACCCTTATCTCAAGTGGAGTTGAGTTCTGTGCAGCCATGGGGGCAGCGAAGGGAAATAGGCCATCAAAAGGGAGGGTGAACTTAGAAAAATGTGGCTGAGCCCTGGACATAGCAAACTCCTGCCCCTTGAGGTGTTTCAAAAACCGTAAGTATCTTCAAATATCTGCTAGTTTAGGGAATCAAATCTCTTGGGGTTCTATTGGGAAATCCTCTCTAGTGATGTAGTGTGAGGGAAACTGTGTTGGCTTGATTCTCCACTGCTCTGCAGCTTGCACAAATTCATTGCAGAGTGTGCTTAGCTCTACTAATCCGATTTGGTAGCATTGTCATCTTCTTTGAACTCACTCTGCACAGATGTAAATGACTAAACAAGATACTAGACTGCAAAGAATCACCCCTCTGAGAAGTATCAGAGTTCTTTTGTAGCTACATAGGTTTAGAGAAGGATAAGTATGAAAACACCATTTGTATGAAAGATGCTACTCAAATCTGAATTCTAAGTCTGCTTTAAGACGAGTGCAGCCCTTGATTTCAGCATGAGCCACAGGCCTTTCCTGCATCAGTTGTGTAAAGACATTATGAGACGTCTCATGATGGAACTTTGCTTCTCTTCATAATGTCAAATTCTCATACAGTTTCTTCAGTTCCTCTGCTCACTGCCCTCATTGATAAAATTCTACCACATCTTCTTTCTTTTCCACACATGGTAGTTTTAATGTGGGACATAACAAAAGGTGTTTTGAGGTCTATAAAATCATGAATGGTGTGGAGTAAGTGCATAGGAAATGTGATTTACCCCTTCACATAACACAAGAACCCTGGGCCACCCAATGTTCGGAAACATTTCTTCACACAATGCACACTCAACCTGTGTAACTCATTGCTAATGGATGTTGACGGCCAAAAGTTCAAAAAGGGTTCAAAGAGAATTAGATAAGTTCATGGAGGATAGGTCCATCAATAGCTATTAGCCAAGATGGTCAGGGATGCAACACCATGCTCTGAGTGTCCCTAAACCTCTGACTGCCAGAAGCCAGGATGAGATGACAGGGAATGGATAAATTGTCCTTTGGAAGCATCTGGCACTGGCCACTGTGAGAAGACAGGATACCGGGCTATATAGACCATTGATCTAACCCAGTATGACCATTCTTATGAGTATATTAGTCATTTTTGTTTCCTTCCCTTCTCTGCTGGGAATGTGAACTGAATATAATTGATGGGGAGTGTAGAGATGTAGACCCCTGCGGCACCTCCTGCTGGTTTTCCTTGGGAATTAGCTCATTTCCAGCCAGGAGCACCTTCTGCAGGCCAGTGATCCACCTGTCCTCTTGGCCCCCGTGTCCCTTCCTGAACCCCGGTGCCCTTTTAACTGGGGTGCTGCCCCCTGGCAGTACCCCACCAATCTGGGTCTCCCCTCCCTGGGGAACCCCCAACCCACTATCCCCACGCCTCAGTTTGGCTACTGCCCAGTCTCCATCTAGCCCCCACATCCTGGGGCAGACTGCAGTATCAGCCACTCATCATAGGCAAAGGGGTTTGGACCTATTGCCTTTGCCTACCCCTGGGCTGCCCTCTGCAACCCCCAGTACCTTTTAGCCCAATGCTAGGCCGCAGCCTGGGGCTTTCCAGGCTGGAGCTCCTCAGCCTGTCCCCAGCCCTGCTCCACTCAGGTACTTTGTCTGTAGCTCCCTGCAGCAAGGCCCTTCTCCCTTTACAGGCAGAGGGAGATTCCCTGGGCTGCTGGCTCACAGCCTCTTATAGGGGCCAGCTGAGCCTGATTGGGGCATGGCCACAGTTGAGCCTACTTTGCCCAATCAGCCCAGGCTTCTTGCCCCAGCCACAGCCCTCTCCTGGGCTGTTTCAAGCCCCGCAGGGCAGGAGCGGGTAATCACTCCGCTACAGGGAGTCACATTATTAAGACTTAATATTGAAGAGATCACTATTTCAGTAATTTGTTTTGTGTTGTGAGGTTTTGTGGGTTTTGTTTTTATGTGTAAGGGACCCAGGATTTGACCTAGTGAGGAATCATCTACAAATTCTTAAATATATTGTGTTTGTCTGCTGCCATGAATAATTACCCAAGCTTGGTATTTTTCTATATTTAAGTTTCTGAAGTTGTCAAAATATGCAGTCCCAATAATGAAAGAGATTTTAGACAATTTCCATGGCCTTGGGATTGCTCTGCTCTAACTAATGACTGTCACACATTTCCCTTTTTAAAATTAATTCATGATTCAGAGCTAAATCACCACTAACCATTCCAATTTTTGCCTCTCTCTCTCTCTCTGCCTTCTTCCATAGTAGTTCTTTAAAAAGGAAAAAAAAACAGACAGTCCTACCAAGCTTTCTTCAGGGAATTTCCAAGTCATGCCTCTAGCTTTATAGTGATGCAATTGAGAACACTGTGAACTCAATTACCCTGGTATAAATCTGAAATTGGCATCAAGACCCAGAACTCTATCTCTAGCAAAATGGAAATTTGAGGGTAATTAACAGTATCTATGGATTTGATAAATTCTCCATAACTTGGTGACTTTCAGTCAAGACTAGATGTCTTTCTAAAAGACAAAAAGAACAGGAGTACCTGTGGCACCTTAGAGACTAACAAATTTATTTCAGCATAAGCTTTTGTAGGTGTATCCGAAGAAGTGAGCTGTAGCTCACGAAAGCTTATGCTGAAATAAATTTGTTAGTCTCTAAGGTGCCACAAGTACTCCTGTTCTTTTTGCGGATACAGACTAACACGACTGCTACTCTGAAACCTTTCTAAAAGACATGTTTCTATTTGAAACACAAGTTATGGGGCCAGATATAGAAATCACTGGGTGAAGACTGTGGCCTGTGTTACACAAGAGGACTGACTAGATGACAACAAAGATCCCTTCTGGCCTTAGAAATCTATGCATCTAGGAAATAGAACTGGTTTTAGATCTAACTCAGCAGATTACTCAAGAAACCTAAACAAAAACAACTCCTTGTTGTTTTTGCTGATACAGACTAGCATGGCTACCACTCTGAAATCTGCCAAGAAACCTAATGTTCCTAAATTATATTTTAAGATGTGATTATTCTGTATTAACTCCAGATAAGGATTTCCCCCTCCTAATTTGGAACAATAAAATTAAAGAAGGGTAGGTAGATTGTACATTAAAATTGTATGTTTTTGCATGTCAGTTTAAAGAATACTACTGAGAACTCTGGCAGGTGATCAGACAGAACTCAGCATATGAAGGACACTTTGTTTTTGCCTCATCTTTTAATGCTGCCTTTAACAAATTAAAGCAAATCAAATAGCAGAATGTTGTGAGGCAAGAGCTTACAAACGAACACAAAGCAAGAATGGGTGGGGGGGAGCAAATAACCATCAGGCTGCTCTAGCCTATGTCTGGGTTGGGATTGGCTTGGAACTGCTCTCAAAATCAAGGAATCATAGAAGGCTCTCTAAGGGACCCTGCTCTCTGATGCACTGAGCAAAAATTTGGTATTGTACATTAATAATGTAGGACCAAGTTTAATAATTTTGCACTTCTGTTTTATGCATGATTTTATCTTCTGTCAGCAAAAAGGTTTGCAATCATTGCTGATTTGATGAAACCTCATTTCTCCATTCATTAAAATGTGTTAATCCACACTCCCACATTTCCTCTCACTTTACCTCTTCACCATTGATGACTGGTGGCCTTGAGAGGTTTAGTTTTTTCTAGACATACAGTGCATGGTTTCCTCATGTGGTTCTCCTAAATGCTTTCCCTCTAAATTGTACATTTTCAGTTGAGCGGGCAGGCAGACAGACAGATAGAGCACCCATATATAATTTCAATGGGAGTTAGGTGTCTAACCTGTTTAAACACTTTAAAAAATACCATTAAGTGCCTATCTATATCTTGAGGTGCCTAAAACCCTTGGAAATTTGTCCCTTAATGAAATTGATCACAAAATTCCAGAGTAGATAGGGTCTATAATTTTAAATTCTACAGTAGGGATTCCAAAACATGAATAGTAGAGGCCACATTTTACTTATGCCAATGTTGAAGTTAGTTCATATTCTGATCTTCTGTTATTTAGATGAGATGTTAGCTTTATTCTTTTTAGATTTACAAAGTTTTCTCCTTTGTTAACCATATATGAATTTCATTAGTTTTAAACAGAAACAACGAATTCATTTAATAGGAAAAATGGATAGCTATTGAGACAGCTGACATGCTTGGCTGCTTATAGAACTAACAATATACCCAAATTTACCTGAGTAAATTGATTGCATGGGAGCCAGCAGTCACCCCAAAAGTACTGTCACCCTAAAAGTATGGTATTGCTTTAGTGAAATGATCATTCCAGAAGCTAATATCCCTTAGGAAGGTGGTACCAAATCTGTACAAATGGAAAAGAGGTATTCTACTATATTCAGTGATCGATTATCTGTTACTTGCACATGGCTTTTCCATCCTTCTCTCGATACAGTGCCCAGATTAGTGGTGTGAAATGTGGCAGAAAGGAATACTTCAAGTGTGCCTCTCTCTGAAGCCCCTTCCCATACACTCCTGAGTGCCTGTTCCCAGATTATGTTTGCACTGTGCACTGATGAGCTAGTATGAGGAATGGCCTCCCTCTACACTCTACCACTCCAGCACACCTGAATTACATTTTACCCATTAGCTCATAGCTCGTTCAACCCAAGTAATTTCCCCCGTCCCATTCATAGAAAGATGGATTTGTGCAGTTGTGTATCTCTCACTGACGTATCTGATACAACCCTGGATATTGTCAATGACAAGATAGAAGACTGGATGGACATTTAACCTGTTCTAGTTTGGTAATTCCTATGTTTTTATGATTAAGTGCTGTCCAATTTATCCAATGCTCTTTTTACCATTTCTGCATAATCTGAAAATGCTGATGAATTATTATTCCTTATCGGATTGCACCCTCTTCTTCTCTGCTCTCTAGAATTTCCATCCTTTTTTAATACTCCAGCAAAATAAATGTTCAGGTTCCACTGAAACTTTAACGTCTTTCATTCACAGGGCTTTTTAAAGCGAATATTTTACTTTTCCCCCCCTCTCACTTTTCTTTTGTGTAACGTTATGCATTCCTGATATTTTCCTCAATTTTTCCTTCATCTTCTGTTTTTACGGCCATATCCTGCCATTGTTCTACACACTGAACACCTTTTGAAGACAATATGAGCCAGATCATCAGATGGTGTAAATAGGCATAGCTTCACTGACTTAAATGGCACTATGCCAATTTACACCAGATGTGATATGGCCCTTGGAGTTTAGTGTAACTGTCATCTGTAGTTATATGTCTCTCTATATTTTGGAAGCCCTCTTTTCCTCTGAGTGTGTTCCTTGCTTACCCCTTTCCTGGACAGATGGCAGATGACAACTATTCATCTGCCTTGCCTTTTGCTATCTTTACAACCTACACTTCACATAATGGAAAAACTAACAGAGTTGTGAATAAACTGGTTGACTTTATTCTTTTGCTCAGGGTCCACGTTATTCACTGTTTATGACAATCCACATGACTACTAGGTATGCAAGGAGAGGTTTGTGAATGCCCAAAGTTCTATGGATTTTAGCATAAATGATTATTCATCTGAAAGTTTATAATGAAAGTGCATTATTCTCTCCTGAATATTCACTATTTATCATTTGTCATTTCTTCTCTTTTAAAAGTTCCAGTCACTGAGTCATAGAGCAGGAACAATACCATGTAATGTAGGCAACCATACACACAACAATAATAAATTAATTCCAAATACCTGAAAGGTCTAATCCAAAGCCCACTGAAGTCAGTGGGACTCTTTCCATTGATTTCAGTGGGCTTTGGATCAAACCCAAAATGATCTCTTAGGAACAACCCATATACTGAATATTGTTTGGCCAAAATATTTGCTTAATAGTTACAAATAAGCAAACTGGAAGAAAACAGGATTCATATTTGGAATTAATATTATTGGCAGCATATAATTTGATCAACGCTCCTACCCCTTTTCCCCAGCTCCTGTTCCTAAATAAATTTAGCTGTGAAAATTGTTAAGCTTCAAAGTTGCATGGACAACTCTGCTGAAACTGAAGGAACAGCAGTTTTATTTTGTAGCATTTTGAACCAACACAGAGAACAGCAGCAATCTCTGTGACTGACCTCTCAGCTTGGCATTTTTATTTTAAAGCCATCTATGGGCATAAAGCATAAAATAAAAATTATGTCCTTTTGTGCCTTTTTATTATGTAGTCTCTTGTCTTGTCTATTTTTTATTGTTATCAGAACATCAATAACTCCCATTTTTTAAAAAGACTTCCACTGGCTTCCATGTTTCATAAGAACAACAATGATGTCCTCATTCTGCAATACAAGTTGTGGTTAAGTGAGATATATCCATTGGTGGGTCTCTACAGACATCCAAATTGCTTGTTGTGAATAATTTATGTTACAATGCAAAGATATGTAAGTGCCACAATAATATGTAGTACTTATTGTGTACAGAACTTCATATGTTAATTAATTAATGCTAATTAATACAGCAAGAAAACAGCACAGACATTTCAAATTAAAAATTAAAACTAGGTTACAATGTTCTCAGCCTACCTCATCCCTAATGGTAACATAAACTAGATATAGCCTGTTAGAGTCAAATATCTTCAGAATCTGGAATTCTGTAACATTTGCATTTTGTCCCCTAATGTATTTTGAACATACTTTATTCCCCTTGGACTTTTGTTGTTGTTGATTATGAAGTGAATTTGAAATCTTTTGTGTGAATAATTTGCCTTTTCAGTTTAGCAATTACACAGCTAAAAATACTGCATAATTGGAGATCTTAATGAGGTGCCTCTTTCATTAAAAAGTGCTTAAGACAGAAACTTAAAAAAGAGCAAAGCTATTACATATGCCAGTTTTAAATTCTTCCACCTCCTTCCCAAGATACTTGATTTTGCTCCATACTATTGCTTGCTTACAATCTTTCTGAGCTGCTATTGCATGGTCTAATGGTAAGAATGCAGCAAGGGTGACAGAGGCTTTGGGGGAGAAATATGCTCTTCCCATTTAGAGACAATAAACAATATTATTGTGTATTACAAAATGGTAACATTTTAATTTCACCCTTTCTTTTCACTTAGACAGAAACTTGCAGCTGTACAGCGCTGGGAGTTAAACCTGTCTTTCTACAGCTGAGTAGGGAAAGCGCTGCAGTCTGGCCACACTGAAAGCTACCAGTGCACTGTCATGGCCACATTTGCAGCGGCATTGGGAATGGTGCATTATAGGCAGCTATCCCAGCGTTCAAGTGGCTGCAATGTGCTTTTCAAAAGAGGGGGGTGGGGTGGAGTGTGACAGGGAGCGTGGGGGAGAGAGAGAGTGGATTTTTGGAGCCAACACTCTGTCAGCAGCTGCCTTGCAAGTTCCGACCCCCTCCCCCACCCCTCTCTCATTCACTGAAAGCAAATAGCCCTCTTTGTTTTTTTCCTCACAGACCAGATAAGCAGCCGCTCCGAAACGGACACCCCCCCCTCCCGCCCGCCGCGCTGCTTCTCTCCTCAAGACCCTTCCTTCCCTGTCTCTTCAAGCAAACACTAGCTGTGGGCGTTCCAAAGGGAGCTCATTCACAGCAAACAGGAGCTGTGTTTGTTTTTTTGATAAGCAGCTTTGGGAGCCCAGAGTTCACAACTAAATAAAGAGAGGCATCACAACAAAACAAAGAGCATAATCTTTACTTAAAAGGATTATGGGAAGCTTCCGGAGGTCAGTTACAGCGTACTAAGATTATTCCCTGTTTACACTGGCACCCCAGCACTGCAGCAGCAGCACTATACTTTTTATTCCTCTCGGGGAGGTGGAGTACAGGCAGCGCTGTAGCCAGGGTGATACAGCACTGTATGTGCCTTGCCAGTGTGGACGGGGAGTGAGTTACAGCGCTGTAAAGCAACCACCAACGCTGTACCTCTCAAGTGTAGCCAAGGCTTTAGTTTTTTTTAGACTGCAATGCCGATTAACTATTTTCTGAATTGAAGTGCAAATAAAATGAGCATTTCAAATAAATAAAGCTACATTATCTATTTATTATTTGTTTAGTGGCCTCAACAGAGACTAGGGCACCACTGTGTTAGGAACTCTAGGTACACATAGTGAGACAAAGGTTCTGCCCTCGTGACCTTAGAGTCTAAATCAGGGGTCCCCATTGTGGTGCCCGCAGGCGCCATGGTGCCCACTGGTATCTGTGCATTAAGAAAAAAAATGTTTCAGATCTTCACAGATAAATAATAAATGCAATTTATATCAAATGGGTGCTAAGGAAAAGTTGTGGTCATCTGTACACATATTAGCCAAGATCCTACGGTTTGCTTTTGATGATTATCATTGGTTAGATATCATGGTGAAAGTTGTCTTACAAACAGCTTAGATAGATATTAGAAATTGTCCAAAAAACCTGAAACTCTCATGCTCATTGGCAACCAAATCTTGGTCCAACTGATGATTGAAAGTTTTGCCATTGACCTGAATGGGACCAAGATATGATTAAAATGTTGTGATCTAGCCCTCAATTGACATATGGTCCACACTGTGAAAGTCTTTGGGGGGGGGGGGAAACGGTTACTCACCTTCTCGTAATTGTTCTTTGAGATGTGTTGCTCATATCCATTCTAATTAGGTATGTGCACACTGCGTGCACAGTCATCGGAAAGTTTTTCCCTTAGCAGCACCCATCAGGTCAGATGTGGAGTTCCCTGGAGTGGCGCCTTCATGGCACCCAATATATGACCCTGCCGACCCAACGCCTCCTCAGTTCTTTCTTGCTGATTACTCTGACAAAGGGGAAGGCGGGTAGGTTTGGAATGGATATGAGCAACACATCTCGAAGAACAACAGGTACAAGAAGGTGAGTAACTGTTTTTTCTTCTTCAAGTGATTGCTCATATTGATTCCAATTAGGTGACTCCTAAGCCTTACCTAAGCAGTGGGGTTGGAGTTATGGAATCGCTGACTGGAGCACCGCTCTGCCAAAAGCTGCATCATCTCTGGCATACTGGACGATGGCATAAAGAGAGGTGAACTTTTGTACCAAGGACCAAGTTGCTTCCCTGCAGATTTCTTGTATCAGGACTAGGGCCAGGAATGATGAGGCCTGAGCCATTGTGGAGTGTGCCGGGGCTGGTGTTTTGGCCAGCTAGTAGCATGTGCAGATGTATGACGTGATCCAGGAAGATATTCTTTGCTACGAGACCGGGAGTCCTTTCATCCAGTCTGCCACTGCCATGAACTGGTTCGACTTCCTGAATGACTTAGTGTGCTCAATGTAGAAGGCTAGTGCTCGCTGAACATCCAGGAAATGCAGCCTCTGCTCACAGCTACCGGCATGAGGCTTAGGATAAAAAACAGGCAGGAAAATATCCCGACTAGTGTGGAAGTGTGACACAAACTTAGGAAGAAAGACCGGGTGAGGCTTGAGTTGCACCGTATCCCTTTGGAAAACCATATAAGGTGGGTCTGAGGTAAGGGCCTTTAACTCTGACACCCTCCTTGCTGATGTAATGGAGACCACAAAGGCTACCTTCAATGACAGATAGAGAAAGGACCAAGTCACCAGTGGTTCAAATGGGGGCCCTATTAGCCTGGAGAAGATCAGGTTAAGGTCCCACACAGGGATAAGCTGTCTGATCTGGGGATGTAGCCGTTCCAGACCTTAAGGAACCGACAAACCATAGGATTGGCAAAGACGGAGTGTCCAGACACTCGCACTTGGAAAGCTGAGATAGCAGTGAGGTGTACCTTTATGGAGGACACTGCCAGGCCTTGATGTTTCAGGTGCAGAAGGTACTCTAAGATGAGAGGAATCGGTGCCTGAAGAGGGGGTGTGCAACACTAGTCACACCAACAAGTTAATCTTTTCCACTTTGCCAGATACGTGGCTCTAGTGGAGAACTTCCTGCTGCTAAGTAGACCTCCCTTACCTGTTCTGAGCATGGTGATACCAGTCAGCTCTGTGTTCATGGGGAACCAGGGTACAGTATCCAGCCTGTCTGACTCATGAAGGACACCTCCCCACCCCAGCCTCTGCTTGAACCAAACCTGATCAGAGAAAAGACTTGCAGAGAGCAGTGAAGAGTGGTGGGAGACACACCTAAACTCCTCCTGACAAGGGTGATAGGATTAAAGCAACTCCCTTAGCCTCATCTGCATTGAAAATGGGACAGGGAGGCATCTCCATTAGCATACAGAATGGAGAACGGAGATTCTAAGCCAAGAACCTCACTGAACTCTGGGACAAGAAAAGTGGGGAAGCACTGCATCCTGGGGGATCTCTGCTCCAGATTTTAATGAACCTATGGGGGGAGGGATAGCTCAGTGGTTTGAGCATTGGCCTGCTAAACTTGGAGTTGTGAGCTCAATCCTAGAGGGGGCCATTTAGGGATCCGGGACAAAAATCTGTCTGGTGATTGGTCATGCTTTGAGCAGGGAGTTGGACTAGATGACCTCCTGAGGTCCCTTCCAACCCTGACATTCTATGATTCTATGATACACCCAGCTTAGCAGTTATCAGACCAATTCTAGTAATGAATCCTTGATTGATATCCAAAATACTGAAGCTGCCTAATTGCATTGTGATCTCCCTGGAAGGAACACCACCCATAGCCAAGAGTGATCAGCCCCTTTTGTGTAGCCTAAATAAAACCCTTGAGTCATCTGTTTACCCATAAACAGAAACATTTATGCACGCTCAAGTGTGTTCTGATGCATGGATCCAAATTCTGCATCAGTTCCACTGGGATTTCATCTTCTCCTGACTGATCATGCTGGGGGCTCTGCCTGCCTCCAGCACTCAGGATCCTGAGCTACCACCATCTCCTGGGAACCCCAACCAGTTCATGGAGCAGTGAGATCTCTCTCTCTCTCTCTGTTTTCTTTTCTACCTCAGGTATAACTTTCTAACCCTGACTTGTTTGATCAGGTATCATTTTCTATATATGACTTTTGTAACCTTTAATAATGTATGTTATGTTGGTTTAGGCTCTCCTTGTGTAGTTATCACTATTATTCAATAAATAACTTTTATGGTTAAGCTGGTTGCTTCTCTCTCTCTCTCTCTCTCTCTAAACTTTACTCTTTTTGTGTTTTTAGCTTCCCCATTTACTCTGCAGCAATGTTTCTCTTACCTAAGCTAAAGATCCCTGCAGCACCCAAAAATACTGTGGGGTTTGCTCATCAAATGGGTTACTACCAGTACAATTGTAATGTGAAAGTGGGGATAGGGATGTGCTGAACCAGTGACATATTAGGGTGGCAGCTGGGAAGTGCTGCTTGGCCCAGCCTACTGAGCCCAGGGACATATAAGGGGTCAGCTTGAAAGTGCTGATTGACCCAGTCCACTCAGACTTGCTCTGTTAGTGTGTGTGTGTGTGTGTGTGTGTGTGTATTCGTTCTGGAATCAAGGGTCTATTCCTCAGGAATTGAAAGATGCATCCATCGTACACCTCTACAAGAGGAAAGGAAATCGAAAAGTCTGCGACAATCATAGAGGAATATCATTGCTTTCCAGCGCAGGCAAGATCCTTGCACGAGTGTTGCTGAATCGCCTGATTGACCACCTGGAACAGGGTCTATTACCCGAGACACAGTGCGGCTTTCGTAAAGAGCGTGGCACTGTGGACATGATCTTCGCAGTCCGACAGCTCCAAGAGAAGTGTCAAGAGCAGAATCGTGAACTGTACACCATCTTTGTGGATCTCACTAAGGCTTTTGACACTGTCAGTCGTGAAGGTCTGTGGCGTATCATGTCGAAGTTTGGGTGCCCTGATAGATTCATCCTGATGGTACGTCAGTTCCACGACGGCATGATGGCTCGTGTTCTGGACGACGGAGAAGCTTCAGAGGCCTTTCCCGTCACAAATGGCGTCAAGCAAGGGTGTGTGTTGGCACCGACCCTGTTCAGCATGATGTTTTCAGCCATGCTGTCAGACGCCTTTCAGAACAGTTCCTTGGGAGTCAGCCTGAGATACAGGACTGATGGGAAACTGTTCAACCTGCGAAGATTCCAGGCTGTCACCAAGATAAAGGAGACTGTGCTACGAGACCTCCTTTTTGCTGACGATTGTGCCCTGAATGCTGGATCAGAGCAGGAAATGCAAGCCAGCATGGACAAATTCGCAGCAGCATGCGATAACTTTGGCCTTCTTATCAACATAAAGAAAACCGAAGTGATGCACCAGCCAGCTCCGAAAGCCCAACACCAAGAGCCCATCATCACAGTGAAGGGGCAAAAGCTGCAAGCAGTGAACCAATTTACATACCTTGGCAGCACCCTCTCCCGTGCAGTGACAATTGACATCGAGGTCAACTGCAGAATCGCCAAGGCAAGCTCTGCATTTGGCGGACTGCTGACCAACGTGTGGGACCGCCGTGGAATAAGCCTTGCTACAAAGCTTAAAGTCTACCGAGCAGTAGTGCTAACTACCTTGATGTATGCCAGTGAGACCTGGACTGTATACAGGAGGCACGCTAGGCAATTGAACCACTTCCACACGACTTGCCTCCGCAGACTTCTGAGGATTCGGTGGCAGGATAAGGTGCCTGACACAGAAGTCCTTTCCAGAGCAGGCCTGCCATCAGTTTACACTCTGCTTATGAAAGCCCAGACACGCTGGGCAGGCCATGTTGTGAGGATGCCAGACCACCGCATCCCCAAACAGCTCTTCTATGGTGAGCTGTCTCAAGGAAAGCGATCGCACGGGGGACAAAAGAAGCGATACAAAGATACGCTGAAAGCCTCTCTTAAGTCCCTGGATATCGACGTCACCTCCTGGGAAACCCTGGCACAAGACCGATCGACATGGCGTACGCTGATCCACCAAGGCTGCCAGACATCTGAAGCTAGAAGGATAACACTAGCACAAGAGAAGCGAGCACTCCGTAAAGCCAGAGCTGCAAATGTTGTAACAGTGGTGCCCACGCATGTCTGCCCGACATGTGGCAGAACATTCCGTGCCCGTATTGGCCTTACCAGCCATTTGCGGACGCACTGTGGACAGCTCACAACCTGATAGATGTTAAGGTCTTCTTCGAAAACGATGGACGAACATCACGTATTCGTTCAACTGGTTCTGGGGTTGTGGGTACTGCAAGATAGCTCCATTGGGAGGGGATTTGCAGAAGGGAGAAGTAGATCTCCATATGAAAACACAAGTGACACAAGCCGTACATTGATAGAATGACAGAACCTCCCCTCCCCGGCCCTCAAAAAGTAACCGTAAGAAATGACCATACCCCAAAGTAATGGACATATCTAGTAACAACAGAAGCTCCATGGGGTTCAGCCATGAAGCTTCCAAGCTGTGAGATGGAGGGACTGCAGGTCAGGGTGATGAAGACGGCTGTGGTCCTGAGTGATCAGGTCAGAGAGGAGAGACAATGTGATCAGGACGTCCACTGACAGTTCCAGGAGTGTGGTGTACCAATGTTGTCGAGTCCACGCTGGTGCCACCAGAATTATCTCTGTCCCATCCCTGCGGACCTTGAGTAGGACCTTGTGCACGAGAGGGAATGGGGGAAAGGCATAGAGCAGGTAGCCTCCCCAGGGTAGCAGGAATGCGTCCATGATTGAGCCTGTGCAGTGTTTCTGGAAGGAGCAGAACATCGGGCACTTTCTGTTGTTCCGGATGGCGAACAGGTCAACCTGGGGAAACCTCCACCTTTGGAAGATGAAGTGTATGACATCCGGCCAGATGGACCATTTGTTATTGCGGAAGGACCCGCTGAGGTGGTCCACCAGTGTGTTCTGAACTCCTGGTAGATAAGATGCTTCCAGGTGAATGGAATGGCTATGCAGAACTCCCACAGCTGGAGGGTTTCCCGACATAGGGGAGAGGACCGGGCTCCACCCTTCTTGTTGATGTAAAATATAGTGGTAGTGTTGTCCGTCAGAGCTGCCTGAAAGCTCTGGCATGCTAGTCGCACTGCCCTCAGCTCCTTGGTATTGATATGGAGAGAGCTTGTCCTGCGACCAAAGGCCCTGTGTTTGGAGATCTCCCAAATGCGCACCCCATCCCAGAGCTGCCATGGTCCATTACTAGGGACAAGGAGGGCTGTGGGCTGTTGATGGGGACTCCTCTGCACACTGCTTGAGGGTTGAGCCACCATTTAAGTGACTCAAGCACCTGCCCCAGCACAATGACCACTGAATTCAGGCTGTCACGTCCCGGGCAATAGGCCAAAGTGAGCCACATCTGTAGAGGCCTGAGCCTCAGTCTAGCATGGCAAGTCACATAAGTGCAGGCTGCCATGTGGCTGAGGAGACTCAAGCATCCCCTTGTTGTAGTGGTCGGGTATTGCCTGAAGCCTTGACTGATGTCCGTGATGGCTTGGAATCGAGACTCTGGCAAAAGTGCTCTTGCCTGAACTGAGTCCAACACCACCCCGATGAATTCTATTCTTTGGCTCAGTGACAAGGTTGACTTGTTCAAGTTGGTGAACACTCAGGGGGCTGTTGAGAGGCCAAATAGAAGGACCAGAAATTGATAATGTTTGTGATCGACCATGAACTGTGGGACTCATATGTATGCAGGCCAAATAGCTATATGGAATTGTGTGTCTTTCATGTCAAGTGTGGCGTACCAGTCTCCTGGCTCCAGAGAAGGGATAATTGTGCCACAGAGACCATGAGGAACTTCAACTTTACCATGAACTTGTTGTGTCCTCGCAGATCCAGAATGGGTCTGAGACCCCCCTTGGTTTTGGGGATTAGGAAGTATCAGGGATAGAATCCATTGCCCCTGAGGAACCTCCTCCACCACTCCCATGGTGAGGAGCGCCCGCACCTCCTGCATAAAGATTTGCTCATGAGAAGAGTTCCTGAAGAGGAATGGGACAGGATATCCCATTGTAAGGTAGTGTGACCTGTACCTTAGGGGTGGAGCAACTGGCTGATGCCTCTGGCACCCGTGGTTCAGAAGTCACCAAATGGGAACCATTGGATTGGGTGCCCTGGGCCTGATGGTACGCCCACGGGGTCTAAAATGGCCACTGCGCTGGTCTCTGCTACTGTGCAGGCCATGGCCCTGCCCCCACCTCAGGCCTTCCACAGCCTGACCGGTGCTGGTCCCTCTCTGAGTATCTAGACCCTGTCTCCGAGTCCAAAGACGGGAACTGGGACCATGATGGCCAAGCAGACCTGGCCTGGGGAGCAGTGCCACGAGGCTAGGAAGTGGTGCCATAAACTCGATCAGTACCGAGATTGGGGTCTGACTGATAGGGGTCTGATCAAAGATGCTGACTGGTGCTGGGATGACCTGTGCTGAGAGCGGGACCTGCTGTACAATGGGAATCGGCATGAGGATCAGCATCACAATCAGGAGCGCTGGCGTTACCTGGAGTGGTACCACGAGTCTGAGCAGTGCCATGATTGCGAGCAGCGCAAAGACCCAAGCAGTGCCATGATTCCACCAGCGGTGCTGAGGGACAAAGCATCACCAGTTTGCCTCGAGACAGTGTCACAAGTTGTGGTACTGGAGGCTTGGCTTGAAGGACCGGGGTGCCGTCGTGGTGATGAGATCCGTTGCGGCCTCAAAGGTGTCCGGGGTGGACGGCAATTCCACATCCTCAATGACCTGCCTCAGGGAGTCCAACGGCACCGGACTTGATGATCCACCTTGCAGGGCTGAAGTTGACGGTGGTGGCTCCAAAGTCTTCGGTCCTGGGTGCTCCTCTCTGGGACCCACTGTGTGTGTGGGTCTCTGAGTTGGAGATCCACTCCTCCCCTGCTTCCTGTGCCGCTTCTGCATTGGGGAATGGGACTGGTGCCGGGTCAATCCCACCGGTTTCGGCGCCGGGGAGTGGTGGTGCCACGGGTCTCTACCAGAATCCTTCTGTGGTGCCACTTCTACCACTGCCACCAGGGTGCTGTGCACTGATGAGCTCGGTGCCGGGTCTTGTCGCACCGATGTACGTTGCAGTCTAAGTGCTGCCTACATAAGGAGCTGCTTAAGGCAAAAGTCTTGCTCCTTTTTTGTTTTACGGCAAAACCCTTTTCAAATCCTGCACTTGTCCACTTGGTGTGCTTCCCCCAGACACTTTAAGCAAGTGTCGTGAGGGTGGCCAGTTGGCATTGGCTTTTTGCAGGACTTGCAGGGTTTGACTCCTTGGGCCTTAGGCACACCCCAAGTCCCAGCAGGGAACGCAGCCAGGGTGATGGGTAGCCCTCCCCCCCAGCTATCTCCTGTAACAACCGAAAACACTACAACTAAACTTAATGAGGCTATGAATAACTGTGAACTAAACTAAACTGAAAGCTAAGGAAAACAAGGAGAAGTTGCTAAGCAGGTCACCGCAGTTCCAACGACGGTCACTGGCAGTAAGAAGGAACTGAGGCGGCACTGGATTCACAGGGTCATACATTGAGTGCCATGAAGATGCCACTTCAGGGGGATACACAGCTGATCCGATGGGTAAAAACTGCTGCTGCAAGGGGAAATACTTTCTGACAACTGCACATGGCACACGCACACCTAATTGGAATCGATATGAGCAATCACTCGAAGAAGAACCCAAATTATACAAAAAGAATCCAAGAGGAATAAGATACACTATTCTCAAAGATCTGGTTCTGTCTAATGGGGGGAGACGGTTGGTAGATGTCCAGGCACTCTCCACACCAAATTTAAACATTGAGAGGGAGGACAACAGGATAAGAACGGATATAGCCAGAGGGAGGGGTTTGGACATAAGGAAGGGGGAAGAGGGGATGGATACTAGACCAATAGGTCATACTGGTGGTACTGTGTCCCTACCAAATTGGGTAACAAAGGTGAGAGAAGCCAAACAGCAAAAATTAGGATGTTTGTTCATCAATGCGAGAAGCCTAGGTAACAAAATGGAGGAATTGGAGCTCCTGGTCCGAGAATTGAAACCGGATATCGTAGGAATAACCGAAACATGGTGGAATGGTAGTCATGACTGGAGTACAGGTATGGAAGGGTATGTGCTGTTTAGGAAAGACCGAAACAAAGGTAAACGTGGGGGAGTAGCATTGTATGTCAATAATGAGGTAAACTGTAATGAAATAACTAGTAATGGAATGGATAATACGGAGTCTGTTTGGGCAATGGTCACATTAGGGAAGAAAACTACTAGAGCCTCCCCTGGGATAGTGATTGGGGTGTGCTATAGACCGCCGGGATCTAGCCTGGATATGGATAGAGAACTCTTTAATGTTTTTAAGGAGGTAAATACTAATAGGAACTGTATGATCATGGGAGACTTTAACTTCCCGGATATAGATTGGGGAACAAATGCTAGTAATAATAATAGGGCTCAGCTTTTCCTAGACGTGATAGCTGATGAATTCCTTCATCAAGTAGTAGCTGAACCGACGAGGGGGGATGCCATTTTAGATTTGGTTTTGGTGAGTAGTGAGGACCTTGTTGAGGAAATGGTTGTAGGGGACAACCTTGGCTCGAGTGATCATGAGCTAATTCGGTTCAAAATAAATGGAAGGATAAACAAAATTGCATCTGAGACTAAGGTTTACGATTTCAAAAGGGCTAACTTTACTAAATGAAGGCGACTAGTTAGGGAAGTGGATTGGATTAACATATTTAGGGATCTAAAGGCGGAAGACGCCTGGGATTATTTCAGGTTGAAGTTGCAGGAGCTGTCAGAGGCCTGTATCCCGAGAAAGGGAAAACGGTCCTTAGGTAGCAGTTTTAGACCGAGCTGGATGAGCAAGCGTCTCAGAGGGGTGATTAAGAAAAAACAGAAAGCGTACAAGGAGTGGAAGATGGGAGGGATCAGCGAAGAAACCTACCTTATTGAGGTCAGAGGGTGTAGGGATGCAGTGAGAAAGGTCAAAAGCCGGGTAGAGATGGACCTTGCGAAGGGAATTAAAACCAATAGTAAAAGGTTTTTTAGCCATATAAATAGGAAGAAAACCAGGAAAGAAGTGGGACCACTTAAAACTGTAAACGGAGTGGAGATTAACGATAAGCTAGGCATGGCACAATATCTAAACAAATATTTTGCCTCGGTTTTTAATGAGGCTAATGAAGGGCTTAGGAATAGTGGCAGAGTGACTGATGGGAATGAAGGTGCGGGGTTGGAAATTACAGTATCCGAGGTAGAAGCCAAACTTGAACAGCTTAACGGTAGTAAATCAGGTGGCCCGGATAATCTTCATCCTAGAATATTAAAGGAATTGGCGAGTGAAATTGCAAGCCCGTTAGCGATAATTTTTAACGAATCTCTAAACTCGGGTGTTGTACCGTTTGACTGGAGATTAGCTAATATAGTTTCTATTTTCAAGAAGGGGAAAAAAAGTGACCCGGGTAACTACAGGCCTGTTAGTTTAACATCTGTAGTATGTAAAGTCATGGAAAAAATATTAAAGGAGAGAGTAGTTACGGACCTTGAGGTCAATGGCAATTGGGACAAATTACAACATGGTTTTACGAAAGGTAGATCGTGCCAAACCAACCTGATCTCCTTCTTTGAGAAAGTAACAGATTTTTTAGACAAGGGAAATGCGGTGGATCTAATATATCTTGATTTCAGTAAGGCGTTTGATACGGTACCGCATGAAGAATTACTGGTTAAATTGGAAAAGATGGGGTTCAAAATGAAAATCCAGAGGTGGATAAGGAACTGGTTAAAGGGGAGACTGCAGCGGGTCATATTGAAAGGTGATCTGTCGGGTTGGAGGGAGGTTACCAGTGGAGTTCCTCAAGGTTCGGTTTTGGGTCCGATCTTATTCAATCTATTTATCACTGACCTTGGAACCAAAAGTAGGAGTGGGCTGATAAAGTTTGCGGATGACACGAAGTTGGGAGGTATTGCCAATTCGGAGAAGGATCGGGATATCCTCCAGGGAGATTTGGATGACCTTGTAAACTGGAGTATTAGTAATAGGATGAAATTCAATAGTGAGAAGTGTAAGGTTATGCATTTAGGGATGACTAACAGGAATTTTAGTTATAAGCTGGGGACGCACCAGTTGGAAGTAACGGAAGAGGAGAAGGACCTCGGAGTCCTGGTTGATTGCAGGATGACTATGAGTCGGCAATGTGATGTGGCCGTTAAAAAAGCTAATGCAGTCTTGGGATGCATTAGGCGAGGTATTTCTAGTAAAGATAAGGAGGTGCTAGTCCCTTTATACAAGGCGTTGGTGAGACCTCATTTGGAGTACTGTGTGCAGTTTTGGTCTCCCATGTTTAAGAAGGATGAATTCAAACTGGAACGGGTACAAAGAAGGGCCACTAGAATAATCCGAGGAATGGAAAGCCTGTCATATGAAAGGAGACTTGAGGAGCTCGGTTTGTTTTCCTTAACCAAAAGAAGGTTGAGAGGAGATATGATTGCTCTCTTTAAATATATCAGAGGGATAAATACCAGGGAGGGAGAGGAATTATTTCAGCTCAGTACTAATGTGGACACGAGAACAAATGGATATAAATTGGCATCGGGAAGTTTAGGCTTGAAATTAGACGAAGGTTTCTAACCATCAGGGGAGTGAAATTCTGGAACAGCCTACCGAGGGAAACAGTGGGGGCGAAGGACCTCTCTGGCTTTAAGATTAAGCTTGATACGTTTATGGAGGGAATGGTTTGATAGGATAACGTGATTTAGTCAATAGGTCAATAACGTGCGACCACTGGTAATTAGTACCGAGGGTCAATGTTGGGATATTGAAAGTCTTTTTCCTGAGTATCTGGCTGGAGAGTCTTGCCCGCATGCTCGGGGTTCAGCTGATCGCCATATTTGGGGTCGGGAAGGAATTTTCCTCCAGGGTAGATTGGCAGTGGCCCTGGAGGTTTTTCGCCTTCCTCCGCAGCATGGGGCAGGGGTCGCTTGCTGGAGGATTATCTGCTACTTGAAGTCTTTAAATCAGGCTTTGGGGACTTCAACAGCTGAGTCAAGGGAGAGAATTATTTCAGGAGTGGGTGGGTCAGCTTTTGTGGCCTGCATCTTGCGGGAGGTCAGACTAGATGATCATAATGGTCCCTTCTGATTTTAAGTTCTATGATTCTATGATAATGGCTCTAAATCAAAGATTCTTTGAACAAATAAAACCAGCTGTAGGATTTCTTTGTCTCTTCTCCCTGTCATATTAACCAGAACACTAGAAAGACGTAGGCATCTCTTGTACTACATTAACCCTTCCCTTCTTAAGAAGCACTAATGTGATTGTTTAAAATCGAATTAGGCTGGGCATTCTGCCATAAAATATTGGATGAATTCTATTCTCATTATAAATGGCCTGTTGCCTACATGCCATTGGACAGAAAAAAGGAGTAGACAAATGGACAAAGTTTATCCTGAGTAAAAACAATCTTCTAACGCTTTCGTATTTTTACAATGTTCAAGGCTGCATAGTTTATAAGGACATAGATAAATGTCTAGTTTATTGCATAATGCAGTCCCACTGAGCTTCATGTGAGCTAAGATCCTCATATATGTTTCTGCTCCCACAAAGAAAACTTAAGAACAATCTCTGCATAAATGAACCTCAGTAAACTTGAGCTCTGAATGATATATTAGAACTATGAATGTGGGAAAATAAAAACTGATTTATTTTTGTCCAAAATCTGAAAAATTTAATTTGGTAATGCCACCAACAGTGTTTCATGGGAGTTGTCGTTTGGATCCCTCCATGACATTTTTTGGCGTTCAGATGTTTGGACTTTTGACAAAAAGGTGCAACATTTCTCGGAAAGCAAATGCTTTCCAGAAACATTTTCAGTTGAAAACCCAATTTTCTGTAAAACAAAAACCATTTAAATGGAATTTTTTTGACCTACAGCCTTAGCTGGAACTGATATATGGGTTACTGCAAAAACAACATTTTACTTATTGACTTTACCATTAAACTTCAGTTTTTCCTTTGCACTTACTGTGAACAGAAGTCCACAGTATGGTAAGGTTAAAGTTACAATGTGATTGAAGTCTCTTTTTTTTTTTTAAGATCACTCAGAGTAGGTGTATCTAAAGCAACTGCTTAACTGTCTATCCCCTTCAAATTGCAGCCATTTAATCAAAAGGAGGGTTACTTCAGGAAAGGAGAGTTACTCACACATCACTATTTCACATATCAAAAATTAAGTAAAAGTGTTTCACAGTTCATGAGTACAAGACGTTCACATTCCTGCTGGAATAAATAATATATGAAGGCCTGCTCAGATAACTAATGAATTAGCTTTGGCGTGGCTAATTTTACATGTCCTTGAGCTTACTCAGAGCTATAAATGTAACATCACACAATCCACTCACGTGTATCTGTGATATTCTCTAGAGACTTTAAAACAATGAATTGTCAAATGCAATACTCAAATTATGTAACACAGAAATATAGCCCAGCACAAGATGATCTAATCCTACTGTATTCAGACTGTAGGATAAGTGAAACATTCATCCCAGGCCTCAACAGCCTATCCAGTGACACTGAAGGAAAAGAGAGAGGAAGAGGGGGAGAATTGGGCCAACCACTGCTCAAATCAGATCTTAACATTTCCTTTAATATGTTAAAATAAGATAATTTCCAAAAGTGTCAATAAGATGTGATCAGCCACTAGAATACACCCTGCTCAATGCATACATTTGACTGAAGAGCTCTGGCCTCTGTTTCAAGATAGATAATGAGCTAAAAGATTGTACAGAAATGCAAATAAAATTAAATAACCAAATCAAACGTTATAAAGACAAATCCATTTTAAGAAACTGATCTATAAATAACTGTGCAACATCTGGATTAGCAAATTAAATCCAGCATTCAAGATGGGTCTCTACTGGGTATCACAAATCTGATTCCTAGGTGTTTTAAAAAGAAATTGATCACCTCCTCATTAGTTCATTCTACTTTTCTAAGTTATAATGGAACACCATTTGTATTTGAAATTGACTTACACAACAAATAAAAGACTGTACCACAGCCAATGCATAAGAAGTTGAAAATGATTGTCATTGCTAGAACTGGCCAGCCACTTGAGAAACAGTGTCTGTAAGAATTCGTCCTTGAATTCCAAAGGGCTGTTCAATTCAGCAACGCTGATGTTTCCAGCTATAACTCATTTCCCCCAAGAATAGGTATAAGATTTGCTGAGAATCTCTAGCCTCTGTACTGTGAGTGAGATAACACCTTGTTGTCCCCTAAAAAGATAGTTTAGTGCTACAAAGAAATCATTACTATTTCCTTACCAGAATTTAGTATTTTGGAGCTGGAGAGGGAGAGACAATTTAGCTACAACATTACAATTATTTATTTATGTACTATTTGTTAGACAGCTGCAGAGCTGAGAACCCAACCAAAGTCTCCCAGTTCCCTGGTCGTTAACCTTTAACCCCCTCACCGGACAAGCTAGATTTTATAGACTTCCAATAGCTGTTGCTATTACAAAGATTTTTTGGTAATTGGTTGATGAGGTAACCATTGATAATATGTATGTGCTATTTAAGATTTTCTATAGAAGAGAAGAGGTGGCTATGTTTTTCACAACAGAGGAGGTCAATATTAAAAATGACAGCGGTGCTGTATCTTAATTGACAGCACTATTAATGTGCTGTAACTAGTTTGTTAATCCAGCCAAGCTGCAGTTGTTACAGAGACAGTAACTCTAATAATGTGTTCAGCATTTATAATCAGAATACTGTATAATTGCATTGTTTTATTACCACAAATATGATGTAAACTATCTGAGAAAATTCATACTATTTTATTTTACTTTGACACTATATCTTCTTTCAAATTTAACACATACGAGGCAGCATAGTCTAATAGATTGGAAACTGGAGACCTGTGTGCCAGTTCTGGCTCTCCTATGATCGGCTGGGATAACTTGTCACATCACTGCTCCGTGCCTCAGTTTCCCCTCCCTCACTTTATCTATTTATATTGTAAAATTGTTTGGGGCAGAGACTGTCTCTTACTGTATATTTCTACAATACCAAATACAACAGGGCCCTAATCTCAGCTGAGATGTCCAGTGCTACTATGATAAAAAAATTCATATAAAATTAAGCATTTTGTATTTGCTAAAGTAAGTAACCGAGGAACAGTCAGTTTTCCTCTACATGAGTTTTTTTACACCTTGCTCAGAGACACACACTTTAAACAGTTAATGCTTTGAGGTAAGGGCTCTGCTGAAAGTAATTTACTTGAGAGGCTCAATCAATTCTCATTTTGAATATGTCCACCCTTGCAGCCATGAAGCAGTTCAATGATTTAAAAGGTTATTTTCAATAATAACATTTTCATCTGACAGCATTAAGCTTATCTTCAGTGGGATGTGTGTTACTAGGTAGAGATATGTTACCTATAGGGAGGAGAAACCTCTGCTGTATCATTCTTATGAAACTAATACGTCTGTACAGTGGTAATCTAAATCTACCACCAAACTAACATGTTACACTGTCTTAAAACAAACAAACAAACATGCAGGAGAAATGTTTATTTCAAATAAGTAGCTGGGATACTGATCAAGCCAGATGGTGACAGGGGTGCTGGAACAATCTGTGTAGTGGGGGTACTGAAAGCCATTGAACAAACTGTGAATATGTATATGATGGAAACCACTTCAAGCCAGGGGGTGCTGCCCCACCCCCAGCACCCCTAGTTCCATCACCTATGGATGCTGAGTACCTCAGCTCTTGTTTTCAGTGAGAGTGGAAGGTGCTCAGCATACTGCAGGATTGGGCTCAAATGGGCTTTGGCTCAGGCCCTAGAAGTCAATAGAAAGGCTTCCATTGGCTTCAAGAGGCTTCAGATTTGACCCAAATTGTGGAACCAAAAAAACTAGGCCTTCTTTTCATTCAATTCTAATCCTGATCCTGCCAAGTGCTGAGTACCCTCAGCTTGCATTGAGGTCAGTATGAAATATGAATGCTCATCAGGAAGCTCAAAGGAGTATGGACAAGTTGGGTATTGAACTTGATTTTGCCCCTCTCCCCCCTTTCATGCTTATGCCCCCAAAAGCTTATGTGGGCTGGAAAATCAATCAATCAATCACTCTCTCTCTCTCACACACACACACACACACACACACACACACACACACTTACACTGTCTTGAAATATTTTCACCATACGTTTCCACTCCTAACTAGAGACAAATGTATAAATTGTCAGAGATGTAGCCAAAACTCTCCTTGATTTCAATGGGGCAAGGATTTAACCTAAAGTTCAGATTCTGTTCCGAAAATATGTGAAAATGTAGGCTCATGGGTGATGGAAACAATCCTAACAATTTCTTCAAACTGGCTCACCTATCCCTAATACTTATTTATATCAGCAGACACAGAAGGAAACCCCCTTTCAGACCTTTTCTTTCATAAGCGAAGGCTCTGTATCATTCTTCTTATTCAAGTTCTATCTCATTGCAAAATCAGAAATGGAGAGAATCCAAACTTCCCCAAAACTCAAGATATTTTCCAGATCTAGGGTTGTAGTTCAGGCCCTTCTCTAGCTTTAACATTAAAATACATCTGACTTAAACAGGCACAAAGCAATGAAAATAAATAGTATTTATCTGTGTTAATTTGTGGGTCAGTCATTTAGTGGCATAATCAGTGATTTTTCAAATCCTCAGAGTACAAAATGTAAATGGAATACTTGCTTAATGCAGAATTTCTAATGTTCATGAGAAAGACAGTTAATTAATCTATGCATACACATAAAAAAGAATTGTAAAAGAAACTAGAGAAGGGAAGGTAGTAGGGGCAGAAGCTCTGAAGGAGAAGAGGGCAATTGAGGCTTGAAGAGGTGAAGTGGGAAAGGGAGTTATTCTATGAATGGTAGCAGTCGGGGTAATTGAGGGCAACAATTAAAATTATCATATTAATAAGACATGAAGCATTAATGCAACCGCCTATGATTCAAATGGTTCAAATGTGCTATTTCTGTTAATCCAGGCTATTAGTCATGACTATGCTCTGCAGCAATGTTCTTTCACATTCCTAAGCATCTTTTAAAAGACATTAGGAAATATTTTACATCCACTTCCATCACTAAAGTCTAGGTGTAATAAAACCAAAGGAAGTTCAATTCCAGTAGGACCCAAATCCTGCAAAATTCACTTTCTCCAGGAGATAGGTTTATGCCAGCACAGATTTTTTCCCCCCATTCATCCTGTTCAACCCCAGATTTTTTTATTTGAACTTTTATGCCAAAAACTTGGTCAAAATTAACCTCAGTGTTGGAAATCTAGCATGTTCTGTTCAAAAATAAACAGGAAAGAAATTTTGTGCTGTTGCCTCTACCCTTGGTTAACTGATTATGCATCATAAACTGATTTTCTATGTTTTCAATAATCTGTCAGGGGAATTGTGCTTCATGTATCATATTACAACGGCTATTACACTCATCCCTTATAACAGTTCCACAATACAGGCTATGTGCCCTTTCTATTTGAAAGTTCAACATTGTTTTTCTGTCTTTTGTTAATGCTACATAGTATCAGTTGCTGTGTTTTGTTGTCAATATTGGGCCTGAGCCAAAGTTCATTGACAATGGGCATCCTTCTATTGACCTCAGTGAGCTGTGGTTCAGGCCCATTAGAAATAGTTATACGTAATTTACCAGAAGTATGCAATATTGGGAGAAGGCCACAAGCCAGCAAGTTGATTTTTTTTTAAGTAGGCAAGGAGATTGTAAGTTTGTATGACACTATGAGTGATATCTGTATGAGATCCTGAATGCCTGGGATTCATTAGCTCAGTCCATTGAAGAAGCGATGGGAAGAAGACATCACAAATACAATGGGAAAGGTGAAGGGCTTGACAAAGAACTTCACACTCAACAGTTCCTATTTAAGTACATAAACAAAGTGGCCAAAAGTGCTTAGTACTCAGCACTGCCAACTGTTATAAATAGTAACTGCTGCGTGATTCATATTTTTTGAAAATCTGGCCCTTTCATAGGCAACTAAAGGTATGACTACACAGGGATAAAAAACCTGTGGTTGACTCAGGCTTGTGGGGCTTGGACCCCAAACTGAAAAACTGCTGTATAGATGTTCAGGCTCAGGCTGGAGTCCGAGCTCTAGGACCCTGAATGTCTACACGGCAATTTTCAGCTCGGAGATGGAGCCCTGTGAGCCTGAGTAAGCTAGCCAGGACCAACTGTGGGGTTTTATCCCTGCGTAGTTATTCCCAAAATGGGCACTGAGAACTTTTGAAATAAATATTTTTTTTCTAGGTCTTTTCTATTTGGTTTAATTTTTCCTTATTTTTTAGCAATACAGTATAAAATATGAGCATTTGTACAGAAAAGTCCCACAAATATTAAAAATTTCCTGTAGCACAGGAAAGCACATCTCTGTCATTTCCCTCATACCATGTCATGTCATGCAAGACATCTTCACAGTCAGGTGCAGGATTTTTATTTTTCTAAATATCTATGCATCAATAACATGCAAGGATATTGCAGGTAGCTACATGTCACACCCAACCAAGTATTCAATGCTTTTTTTTGCCTCAGTCTTCACAGACATGGTCAGCTCCCAGACTGCTGCACTGGGCAACACAGTATGGGGAGAAAGTCAGTAGCCCTCAGAGGTGAAAGAACAGGTTTCAGACTATTTAGAAAAGCTGGACAAGTCCATGGGTCCAGATCTAATGCATCCAACGGTGCTGAGGGAGTTAGCTGATGTGATTGCAGAGCCATTGGCCATTATCTTTGAAAATTTATGGTGATCGAGGGAGGTCCTGGACAATTGGAAGAAGGCAAATACTGTGCCCATATTTAAAAAAAGGAAGAAAGAACCCAGGGAACTACAGACCTCACGTCAGTCCCCGGCAAAATCATGGAGCAGGTCCACAAGGAATCCATTTTGAAGCACATAGAGGAGAGGAAGGTGATCAGGAACAGTCAACCTGGATTCAACAAGGGCAAGTCATGCCTGATCAACCTGATTGCCTTCCTGTGATGAGATAACTGGCTCTGTAGATAGGGGGAAATGTGATATATCTTGACTTTAGCAAAGCTTTTGATACGGTCTCCCACAGTATTCTTGCCAGCAAGTTAAAGAAGTATAGGTTGGACTAATGGATTATAAACTGGATAGAAAGCTGGATAGATTGTCGGGCTCAAAGGTAGTGATCAAGGGCTCGATGTCTACTTGGCAGCCGGTATCAAGCGGAGTGCCCCAGGGGTCAGCCCTGGGGCTGGTTTTGTTCAACATCTTTATTAATGATCTGGACAATGGAATGAATTGCACCTCAGCAAGTTCGCAGATGACACTAAGCTGGGGGGAGAGGTAGATATGCTGGAGGGTAGGAATAGGGTCCTGAGTGACCTAGACAAATTGGAAGATTGGGCCAAAATAAATCTGATGAGGTTCAACAAGGACAAGTGCAGAGTCCTGCACTTAGGAAGGAAGTATCCCATGCACTGCTACAGGCTGAGGACTGACTGGCTAAGCAGCAGTTCAGCAGAAAAGGACCTGGGGATTACAGTGAATGAGAAGCTGGATATGAGTCAGCAGTGTGCCCTTGTTGTCAAGAAGGCAAATGGCATATTGGGCTGTATTAGTAGGAGCATTGCCAGCAGATCAAGGGAAGTGATTAGTCCCCTTTATTCGGCACTGGTGAGGCCACACCTGGAGTATTGCATCCAGTTTTGGTCCCCCCCACTACAAAAGGGATGTGGAAAAATTGGAGAGAGTCCAGTGGAGGGCAACGAAAATTATTAGGGGGCTGAGTACATGACTTACGAGAAGAGGCTGAGGGAACTGGGTTATTTAGTCTGCAGAAGAGAAGAGTGAGGAGGGATTTGATAGCAGCCTTCAACTACCTGAATGGGGGTTCCAAAGAGGATGGAGCTAGGCTGTTCTCAGTGGTGGCAGATGACAGAACAAGGAGCAATGGTCTCAAGTTGCAGTGGGAGCAGGGGCGGCTCTAGCAATTTCTCCACCCCAAGCAGGGTGGCACGCCACAGGGGGCACTCTGGCGGTCGCCGGTCCCGCGGCTCCGGTGGAGCCTGCGGGAGACGTGCCTGCGGGAAGTCCACCGCAGCTGCGGGACCAGTGGACCCTCCACAGGCATGCCTGTGGGAGGTCCACCGGAGCCGCCTGCCGCCCTCCCGGTGGCATGCCGCCCCAAGCGCGCGCTTGGTGCGCTGGGGTCTAGAGCCGGCCCTGAGTGGGAGAGGTCTAGGTTGGATATTAGGAAACACTATTTCACTAGGAGGGTGGTGAAGCACTGGAATGGGTTACCTAGGGGAGGTGGTGGAATCTCCTTCCTTAATGGTTTTTAAGGTCAGGCTTGACAAAGCCCTGGCTGGGATGATTTAGTTGGTGTTGGTCCTGCTTTGAGCAGGGGATTGGACCAGATGACCTCCTGAGGTCTCTTCCAACCCTAATAGTCTAAGTGTATCACATTGGTGCAGCTACATTTTTCATGCACTCTCACAGGTGCATATTTTCATCATCTTCACACTCATTCACATACAAAAAGGTCTCACTCATCTCACTGACTCCCTCTACTCTGTAGCTAATAAGGAAGAAGAAGGTATCACTCAGTAGTAGTAGTGGCTCCACATTCATGGAGGATGTCAAAGATGAACAAATGAAGAAAATCACAGTGTCAGAGAAAAGAGATAAGCAATAAGGACAAATAAGATCTACAGAAGCACACAATAACTGACTTTTAGAAGAAAAACTGTTGGATACCCTAGTTTTCAGAGCACATTATTGCTATTTTCTTCTGTGTTGTGAGGGCCTCAGGTTTCTGGGCTATAAATTAGGACTTTAAAGCAAACATTAATTGGTCTCATTAGTAATTTGTAGCAACAATAAAGAGCTTAAAAGCCATATGCTTCAAAGTTATAATACCTAGTAACTGCTTCTCACTCTAAATACCCACTCTCTGTATTTAATTCTATCTTGTAATTACTTCACAAACATTCACATAATAATACAATGGCCTTCTGAAAAACAAAATGTTCAAACTAAAACGTGCATCAGATCTTATTATATTACCATTGCCAGACCATGCCCTTTTACAAATCAGGTTGTTGCTCTGCGTATCTGGCTGTCAGAACAGTGCAGATCCACACACCAGGTGTACAATGACCAGTGTTCAGAGAAGCAATACCATCATATCTGAGGCTAGATTTCAGCCTGGGGTGGGGGGAAGGGAGGCAGTTGTGTTGTTGTTTGTGTCTTCATTTATTTGTTTCTGGCCAATCAAAAAGGCAAAGTCATTCCTAATAACTTCATTGACTTCAGTGGAATTACGATAAATAGAATTTGGCGCCAAGTGCCTTCAACTAGCCTCAAAACACACAATAGGCTCTTTACTAATCTTCTTTGAGGAAGTACACTGATCACCTTCCTAATGAGAAAAGCATTTTCTGACACACATTTATGTTTGTGATAGAGGAGTAGAGTATCATCATCTATAAAATTATTCCATGGCAGTATTATGAACAAATGTTATGTAGCACAAATATGAGGCATGAATCTGTAGTAGGAAGGCTATCTAAGCATAATATTAAAGGTATAACAATATTGTATACCTGTACTGTAAGGGATTTGCACATACTTTGACACAACAGATTCTTTGGTCTACCAATGTCATATTCCTGATTCTTAATCATTGCAACATTGTACAATAGGAGCTATTTCATTTTGTGTGTAAGCCACGCCCACTCAGTGTCCTTCACTAGTGGTGACTAGGACCCTTAGAGCTTAATGAGCTACAACCTTGGTTAAGAAAGCTGAATCTTTTAGCTCATGCAGTAGACACTCATCAATTAAGATTTAGAGGTCCCAGATTTAATCCCCACTGGCAACATCCTCCTCAGAGTCATTGGGGTGGCATGCATGTCAATGAAGTGAGAGGCATATCACACGCATGCTATTCTGTGGTAAATTACTTCCAATACATTATGCCATGGAACTACACAGTGGAGATGTCATAAAACAGGCAAAAAACAAACAAATAAACAAAAACCCTACAGATATTGTAATACATTTCTTATTTCATTGATGTACAAGATAAATTCAATTTTGCATCTAAGACTATGTGAAATATTCATCACAAAATGTGAAAGCTTTGAAATTAGGAGGATTTGTGTTATATTTTTAAAATTTGGCATTTCAAAATTTGACATATTGTTCCAAGAAAGATCAATGTTCACATGAAAAGCAGAAAAGCTTTAATATGTCATATATTTTGATGCAAAAATAGATATGTCATCACAATTTTGTCCTATTATTATTAATTATTATTATTATCAGCCTTATTAAGAACCATCATCAGCCAGGGAACATTTAATCAAGTTCTGAGAGGCAGCCATACCTCAACTTGTTCTAGTGGACAAGAAACTCAACTGGCAGTCAAGATACCTAGGTCCCATCCCAACCTCCAGTATAGTCCAGTTGCATAACCTTGGATAAGTCATTTCATCTCTTTGTTCCTCCTCTTTTGTTTTGTCTATACCATGTAATTAGACTGTAGTTATCCAGGGCAGAGATGGTCTCAGAGACTTGTTGCCAGAGGATGTTGTGAAGACCAAAAGTATAACTACTTTCTTCAAAAAACTATTAGATAAGTTCATCATGGAAGGCAGTCCATCAATGGCTATTAGCAAAGATGGTCAGGGATGCAACCCCATGCTCCAGGTGTCCCTAAACCTCAGACTGCCAGAAGTTGGCCAGGATGACAGAGGCTGGATTATTTGATAAATTGCCTGTTCTGTTCATTCCCTCAGAAGCACCTGGCACAGGCCACTGTTGGAAGACAGATGGACCATTGGTCTGACTTTGAGTGGGTTGATTTTATGCTATGTTTTTGTACAGAGCCTAGCAAAGTGGGGCTTCTAACCACTCCTGTAATACATATAAATAATAAAGTTGACATTATGGAGTATTAATGTTCACAAAACAGCCTAGAACAAAACTAAAAGAAGAACTTTGCAAATCCTATCATACATTTTGGTTAAACAGTTTCCATTCTACTCCCTGTGGGTTTACTCTTACTCTGTTGTACCACACCTGTGATTCACCTTGAACCTAAACCCTGAGTCCAAACACCCTGAACTTTGAGTTGGAAATTCCAAACATCTGGATTTGGGCCCATTTCTAGCTGAAAGAAAACAGCACCCATTTTGTTCTAGACATAACGTATATTTTGCAGTTTACTCAATTTTTTTTTTATGTTCTGTTCTGATCTAAAAGGAAATGGTTATGTTTTTCCTAGACATTTTTCCTAGCCAAATATTCAAACTTGGGGGCCTAAAGTTAGGCCACTAAATCCATATCTGGGCTGGGCTTCTTTCCTGCAAGATGCTGTGTGGAGTGTGGAGACTAGAATGAATAAAACAAAAATTCTGTTAATTAGTTCTCTTATTTAATTAATGTATGTACTTATTTTTAAAATGGCTTTTTGACTAAATGGAATTTTTTGCTGAAACATTTCATTGAAGATTATCAGGTTTTCAGCAACCAAAAACTGATATATTTTTGGCTTTCAGTGTTCTGAGAAATCCTGAAAAGTTCCGATGAAAACAAAATCTGTTTTGCTTTTATCTAAATAATTTTGTGATCAGCCCATATGCCCACATGGTATCCTTTTGTTTCAGGGATCCACTCACACTGAGCCGTTTTCAAGACAACAGCCTTAGTTACCTCACTAATTCAGATTTTAATCTCAAAACAGTGACATATACTTCATGAGCAAACAAAATAGCAGTGGGTTTCCTCCTCCTGCCCCACGCTAAAACTCTGTAT
The DNA here is from genome assembly GCF_020497125.1 of Mauremys mutica. Classification (NCBI taxonomy): domain Eukaryota; kingdom Metazoa; phylum Chordata; order Testudines; family Geoemydidae; genus Mauremys; species Mauremys mutica. The sequence continues at coordinate 186,995,982 of NC_059073.1, read as the reverse complement.
GCCTTGATACACAGTGTGCATCTAAGATTATAATCTAGTATTTTGTTTTCAAGATCTTCCTGCCAGTAATCAGTGTCTGCTGCGTGTGTGTTTATGATTTCAATTTTTTCTTTGAACCACATTCCTAAAATCACTGAGGACACATTTAAGCTATTCTGTCATCTTTAAACAGCTCCTATATGTCTCCATTTGTTTTCAAATTGGATTCCTACTCATTCCAGCAAAGGATTAGATCCCTGCTACATGACTATGCTTAACCAGGAGCTATGTCATCTGTATTGACTCCCTGAATATCCATTGGAAATGGGGAAGAAAGGAAACCAACCTGGCACTAAGATTCTGGTTCAGTGGAGATCAGAATGGCATAACAGTGATGCCGACGTTGTGCTTTTTTGATAATAATTTCCTATTACTGCCAGAATTACTGACGCATACAAAAAAGTAAAAGTTCCAATGAACTGATACCTCTGACTCAGCTGATACTGTAGCAAGCAGATTCTATCTTGTAGCTTTAAATGAGTATTTTGTAGGCTTCATGGAATAGCAAATACCCAGGAAATTAATTTGCTGCTGTCATTGCTATTTATTCTAGAAACTGCCAAGAAAGAAAGAGGAGAGCTAGGTTTTAGCAGTTTAAAATGAGACTATTCTTTTTTCCCCCTATTCACATGCATTTTAATTCTTGTTGCACAATGTGCCACATGATATTCAATTACTCATTACAAGGGGATGGTCCTGTAGTTATAACACAAAGGGCCAGATTCTGATCCCCTACAAATGTCAAGAACCATTTTAATCCGGTTTTCCCATTGATGTTTACAGGGTTTCTCATTCAGGAGGGTTTCTCATTCTGCTGAATGTGGCGGAATCTGGCTGACTAATAGGAATTCTGTTCCCATCTCTTCCTGTCTGACCTCAGACAAATTCTTACAGCTTCATTCTGCCACCCTTCCTCATGCTGTGTGACACCTGATTATGCACATTTCACTGGGGCTCCTTGTGTGATAAGGTACTACTCAGTGTGAGTAGAGGTGAGAGAATAAAACCCTTAGGTTTTGTCTACACATCATTTCTGAGCAAGTGGGAGCAAGCCTCCCAGCCCAGATTGAATGTCTCAGGTTAGTAGGTTTTGCACTAGCACTCCAAAAACAGCTGTATAGATAGCGTTATGAAGTTGTGGCTTGTGCTGGAGCCCACTCCCCTCCCTAGGCTTCAGAATGTCTCCGTACTTTACTTTTTGCTAGATGTAAAAGGCAGAGAATGATATTTGACAGGGAGGCGTGTAGCAAGACTTAAAATTCAGGGGTGTTTGTGAAGGGCTTTGGGGTCTTCACTTGGAAGACACTTTGTGTATAGCCTCATGTGACTGTGCAGGGGCAAACAAGAAGGTTTCCCCTTCTGAACTCCAGGGACACAGGAAACAGTTCCTCCTGTTTCCCACCAGAGAGCACAACTCCAAAAGGGGGCTGGGAGAGGGCACAGCTATGTCCCTGTTGCTCCCTCCATACCAGGCCTTGAGGCAGAGCCAGTACACCATGGGAATCAATCTTCTCCATCATACTGAATGGAATGCATTGCTCAGCCTCTTCCCTTGTAGGTGTGCAAGGAACAGCACAGGAGAGATGGTATCTCTGAGTCAGACAAAAGCACAGCTCCACAAGGAACTGTGGATCAAAAGACACAATCTAGTGCAATATAAAGAGCAAAGTATTAGCATAGACAGATGAGATTGATTATGATGGTGATTTCACCCTGCGGTCTATTATGCTTGACTGAAGGTGTTGCTACCCAACACACACACACATACCTGCCCTCCCCACCCCCATCGACACTGGGATAATTTACAGCTACTAAGCCACACCCTTGCATAGTAGTTGGTGTGGCATGATGCTGGTTTAGGAGGAGCTGGCCAGATCCTTGAGATCATCTGTTCAGCACCCATCACAGCTCAGGGAAGGGAAGGTGGCTGGTTCTAATGGGACTTCTCAAGGAGGAAGGGTATCAGGCTGTCTTCCTGAGTATTTTGCACAAGGTCACACAGAGATGTGATATAGCTAGGAATAATAAGCCTTTCTAATAAAGACTGCTTCTAATAGGTTTCTCAAGTACTAAAGCCTAACTCTCTCCTCAGTTCCAATAAATTTAAAAGAAGACGTTTATGCCCTATTGTTTATTATTTTGTTTTTCTCCCTTTTTTACCACATCATTATATGCTGCCTCTAACAAGCATAGCAAACCCAAAAGGCTGTTTCTGATTTCATGAATACCAAGAGGAATGATTTCCTAAGCAATTAGTAATCATACAAAGGCACAGTTCCCCTCATTTGTTATATGAAGTCAGGATAAGAAAATACTTGAAATGCAAAGCACACCTACTACTAAATTATCTAAAAGACATAATAGCAGGATAGTAAATGTGTGGTATGTATATTTAGTATTTATTACAGAAATTTACTGCATATAAATTATGAGAAAGTGCCAGATGTATCTAATAAATACGAATGAGGAAAATTTCATGCCCCCAGAGCTATATATGATGCTGTCTTATAACTCGGGGGTTGAAAACATTACATGAAAATCACTTCACCTTGTTTAATTGGAATTGGGTCCTTAAAATCCTCTATCCCTGTGTTAATTGGCTATTCCTAAACAACTTTTATTTGCAGCTAAATTCCCTATGGCAGAGTCCAAAAAAGCTAATATCTAGCAGAGTTAGGGCAGGGAAAGAGAAAAATTGCAGCACCAATAAACCTAGCAGAAATCATGTCTAGTATCACAAGCAGCAAAACCTTGTGAATATTTTGTAGTTTTGCCCCTTCCCCACTCCAACATAGTTTCTACGAAAAGGTAAAAATGAGTCCACAAGTTGCAGGGGAGGAAAAGACAACTTTAATTGAATAGTGGCCTGTCTTTGAGAAAATGTGACCTTTCATTTGAAACAAATTATGAAAATCTAGAAGCAGCAAAGAATCCTGTGGCACCTTATAGACTAACAGACGTTTTGCAGCATGAGCTTTCGTAGGTGACTACCCACTTCTTCGGATGCATCCGAAGAAGTGGGTATTCACCCACGAAAGCTCATGCTGCAAAACGTCTGTTAGTCTATAAGGTGCCACAGGATTCTTTGCTGCTTCTACAGAACCAGACTAACACGGCTACCCCTCTGATACTATGAAAATCTAGTTGTTCCATGATAAAATGTCACCATTTTTCCACTGAAAAAAACTGTTTGATAAAGGATGAGGGGAAATGTTGTCCTTGAAAATATTCCAACATTCCTCACTTTTTCTTGAAACGTGAACGTGTGGAGGCAAACAATTGCCGAGTCCCATAAAGCATTACAAGAACACGAAGAGAGGAGGGACGCATGCGATGAGAGCAGGCAGGACGCTATGGTCAAGCTCATGAGGGAGCAAACTGACATGCTGCGCTGTATGGTGGATCTAATGTGGGAAAGGCAGCAAGACCACAGATTTCCGCTGGAGTCCCTGTATAATCACCCTCCCTCCTCCCCAAGTTCCACAGCCTCCTCACCCAGATGCCCAAGAACACAAGGGGGCAGGCTACGTGGACCCACACACTCAACCCCAGAGGATCGTCCAAGCAGCAGAAAGCTGGCATATGTGCACTTCTGATTTTGTTTCTGGACTTGTCCTTCCCTCCTCCTCACCCCCCCTAACCCAATACCCCTCCCCCCTGCCTCCAGTCTACCTTCTGATTACTCTCAATGTGTTGTGCAACAAATAATAATAATAAAAAAAAGAGTTTTAAAACAATTTTGACTTTATTTCCTTTCATATATCTAGGGGGTGGTAACTTCAACAGAAACAAACACAACTGTCACACCATACCCTGGCCAGTCATGAAACTGGCTTTCATAGCTTCTCTGATGTGCAGCACGCCCTGCTGCACTCTTCTAATCACCCTGTTGTCTGGCTGTGCAAAATTGGCTGCCAGACGAGTTGCCTCAACCTCCCACCCTGCCATAAACGTCTCCTCCTTACTCTCACAGATATTATGGAGCACACAACAAGCAGCAATTACAATTAGAATATTGGTTGTGCTGAGATCTAACCAAGTCAGTAAACTGCGCTAGTGCTTTCAAACATCCAAAAGCACATTCTACCACCGTTCTGCACTTGCTCAGCCTATAGTTGAACTGCTCCTTACTACTGTCCATGGTGCCTGTGTATGGCTTCATGAGCCATGGCATTAAAGGGTAGGCTGGGTCCCCGAAGATAACTACAGGCATTTCAACATCCCCAACAGTAATTTTCTGGTCTGGGAAGTAAGTCCCTTCTTGCAGCTGTTCAAACAGATCAGAGTTCCTGAAGATGCGAGCGTCATGCACCTTTCCCAGCCATCCCACACTGATGTCTATGAAACGTCCCTTGTGATCCACCAGTGCTTGCAGCACCATGGAAAAGTACCTCTTGCAGTTTACATACTGGCTGCCCCGGTGTGCCGAGTCAAACATAGGGATATGCTTTCCGTCTATTGCCTGCCACAGTTAGGGAACCCCAGTGCATTAAAATCATCCACAATAGTCTGCACATTTCCCAAAGTCACTACCCTTGATAGTAGCTGGTAAATGATTATGTTGGCTACTTGCAGCACAGCAGCCCCTATAGTAGATTTGCCCACTCCAAACTGATTCCTGACTGACCGGTAGCTGTCGGGCGTTGCAAGCTTCCACAGTGCTATGGCCACTCACTTCTCAACTGTGAGGGCTGCTCTCATTTTGGTGTCTTTGCGCTTCAGGGCAGGGGACAGCAAGTCACAAAGTTCCATGAAAGTGGCCCTCGGAATACAAAAGTTTCGCAGCCACTGGGAATCATACCAGACTTGCAACACTATGTGGTCCCACCAGTCTGTGCTTGTTTCCCGGGCCCAGAATCAGCATTCCACTGCATAAACCTGGCCCAACACCACCATGATGTCCCAATTGCCACATGCCGTGCTTCTAGGAACGTCTGTGTCCATGTCCTCATCAGTATAGTCATCGTGCTGTCGTCGCTTCCTCGCCCGGTTTTGCAGGTACTGCACATACTGCTGGATAATGCATGAAGTATTTACAATGGTCAAAACTGCAACAGAGATCTGAGTGGGCTCCATGCTTTCTATGGTGCCTGCACGGCTAATCCTGGAAAAAGGGCGCGAAACGTAGGAGAACTGTTCGGTTCAAGATGGCCGATAAAAAGTGGTAAATGGTTGTCTTCTATAACTTTCACGGAGGTGGGAAGCTCGCTAGCGATGCAAGAGCAGGAGAGCAGTGTTTGCGGCATAAGCTGTGCTGCTCGGTTCATGGTAGACGAAAATAGGCAGGAAATGGTTAGATAAAAGAGTAGATAGAAAGACAAGAGGACATGCGAGGTGGATTCATAGTGGATTCATTCGCTCCTCCCTCCGTGAAAGCTACGACAGATGCCATACTGCCAGGAGACAGGCAGTGCACTGCACTGCACCGTCTGCTGGCAGTATGGCATCTGTTGTAGCTTTCACGGAGGAAAGAGCGAATGATGGACACACCCAGAAACACCCATGAGAATGTTTTTGCCCCATCATGCACTGGGAGCTTAACCCAGAAATCCAATGGGTGGCAGGGACTGAGGGAACTGTGGGATAGAGTCCCACAGTGCACTTCTCCGACATTCGATGCTAGCCTTGGTACTGTGGCTGCACTCCACCGAATTCACGCGCTTTAGTGGGGACACACAACACTGAATGTATAAAATCACTTCCGAAAATTCGAATAGAATAAGTTCAAATTAATTTTGTACTGTAGACGTACCTGTAGAGTTGACATTTCTTTGAGCTAAATGGGGAAGCTCAGACTTCTCCAAGAGCTACTGTTTGCTTCAGCTTTCTTTTGCAGTATAAAATGGAACAATGTGTTTAAAGTGATACAGCAAAGCCATTTTGCTCTGTTGTGAAAGGCAGTTACCTATGGGAAAGTTTGAATTCACAGTGGTAAACCATAGTTATTACACTCAGAATTCCAAAGACAAAGTCACCTCTAAAGGTCATCTATGCTACCGTATGGTACTCCCAGATCTCCCAGTTTCAGCTGCATCAAAACTAATGGAATTCAAATGTTGTCACAGCTTGTGTAGTGGGCTGAATCTCCATGCTCCTGTGGAGACATTTATTTATGTGAACTTTCAGTAAAGCAGAGGAAAGCAGCACTTCCAGTAGCTGTCTCTTGCTTCCGAAGTCAGTGACATCTTTACATTACTTTCACAGCCAAAGAAAGGCCAGTTGTACTTGCAAATTTATGTTGGAATTTCATAACTTTGATCATTGCTTTGACTGGAATGCCATTTGTCAGCTATCTGGAGCATGCCTGACATTCACAGCTGTATGACCAACATTTATTTATAGAAAAAGCTACAACACACACATGTACTCCCCTCTCCTCCTTAATAAAGGCCAGCCCTGGTCATATCTGAGACTGTTTGTTAGAAATGTAAAGTTCCTTCAAACTGACTCTTTTTTTTGTTTGTTTCAGATGGAGAGCTTATATGAAAACAGAAAAGCTGAGCCATAGAGATGTCTTGATTAAAGATGTGTGAATTGTTTGTGTTGTGTTCTATTCTATGTAGGTTCTTATATCATGCTCATCACTGTGAAATATTTTGGTCTATATAAATCTGCATTTTCGGGGGGAGACCTTGTCCAAAAATGTTTACCCAACTAAAGAAACCTACATGGAGAACACATTCTACCAATTCTCTTCCAGAGTTTGGCAAAACAATTTCAGTAAAATTAAAATAGACTCAAATTTTCACTAAAACATTGTTCAACTGAATCTTTTTCAGTATTAGAAAAAAGTTCACTTACCTTTCTACTGTAGCTACCTCTGAACTTACTGGTTTTGAGTAAGTGTGCATAAACCAAAATACTGCAAGAAATGTTTTCTTTCATCTGACCAGGAAAGAAACAAGAAATAGAGCACCACAATTCTCATGGGAAATTTTTTCAGAAGATTTCCTGACTTAATTTCCAGGCCAAAGAGTTTCAGAAAGTATCTTTGGACACTTATCCGAACTGACTCAAATAGTAATACAGAAAATTAGATGTTCATCTGATGCTTATCTGATGCTTATCTGAAATCTTTTGATTCACAACAAGCTTTCTCAGGAAACTTCTGGTGGCCAGCAGTGTCACAACCTATTCAAGAAACTGACCTAGAGATTACTGGATGCATACTATTATCAATCCCCTGAGCCAATTTGCCTCTAAATGGTTATTTTAAGAATGTCAGCTGCTGCATAAGTCCAACTTCAAACTGAGAAGATCACAAATAAATTTCTGATGTATAATTCTGCAATATGAGACTTAAGTAAGTAGTAAATGAAGCAGCCAGAGCAAATCACAGAAAAATGTTTAAGTCCACCCTAAAAATGTCAAAGATTGCTGTGAAGCCAGAATTTATAACCTAGAAGGAGGGGAGGGATAGCTCAGTGGTTTGAGCATTGGCCTGCTAAACCCAGGATTCTGAGTTCAATCCTTAAGGAGGCCACTTAGGGATCTGGGGCAAAAATTGGTTTTGCTAGCAAAGGCAGGGGGCTGGACTCAATGACCTTGTTTCAAGGTCCCTTCCAGTTCTAGGAGATTGGTATATCTCCAATTATTACCTTACCTTTAATTACCTAGAAGCTGGGGGCAGATCTCTCAGGTGGGTTCTCAACATAACAGGATTAAATGGATGATGGATACAGTTTTTGAATTTTCTTTAGAGCCACAGATCTTAAAAATATGATTGATGTATGAGTTAGAAGACACCAAGTTCCATAATGTATTTTTCCTCAATCAGTATGGATTATGCCAGCATTCTTGGCAGGCAGTATCAAAGATGTTTACTCTACAGTCTGGTGAGAAATTTTGCCTCAGTTGCCGGAAATACCTTATGACACTTAAAATTGAAGGTCTGCAGAAAAATCTTGGGAAGGGGTTTAAATTTGTGAAAATTGTAACTTGGTGGTGATAGTGATAGTGTCAGGATGCTTATAATAGTGATTAGTTTTAAGAATAAAGCCTTAATTAAAGAGAAGTTAGTTTAAATTTGAAATTTCAGTAATGGCAGCCATAGGGTGATGTAATTCTACTTCCTGTGGGGAATGACTAAGCAAACTTAATAGAAATACATTGGAGCCCATAGGAATACAGGGGATCTCAGACTGGAAGTAGCTAGGGGCCATCCAGAGGTCAGTTAAGAGAAACCCCATAAGAATACATGGGAGCCCATGGGCATGTATGGGGATGATGCAATCAGGAGGTAGGGTTGCACCACTTCTGGGTATGACTCAGCAAAATCCCATAGAGTTACGTTGTAGCCCCACAGAAGTCTATGGAGTGCAAGGAGCTACCTGTCAGGGTTGGAGCCACCCAAAAGTTGGAAGCTGATTGGCTGACCTTGGAAGAGCAAATCATATATAAAAACAACAGTCAGTAGGCTAAACCCTGTAGTGGGATGGATCGGGGACCTGGAAGAGAGAACAGGCTACAAGGCATCTGCAAGGATGAAAATGCCTGCACAGAAGAAGCCACCTGAGAAGCACCAGCGGAACCCTGCAAAGCTGAGAGCTGCCTGAAAAGCAGCTATTGCAGCAGCAGTAGCAGCAGCCCACCTAGCGTTCCAAGGCTGTCCCAGGCAACGGCCACTTCCACTATCCAGCCAGCAGGAGACCACGGCAGCAGCTACCAAGCAGGCTTCCATCTCCCTCACCTGAGAAGCCATTTTACCTCAGCGACAGCCGGCAGCCAGTCCATGCCAGCAGCCACAGGCTCAGCGAGATCACCCTTCCATCACACCCCAACACCAGACAGAACAGAAGGACCTTTGAGATGGTCTAGGGAATTTTAAGAAGCTTTTTGTAATAGTAATTTCCTTTTGCTTAACATCCTAGAGTGCATGGGTTTCAAGTTTAAATAAAGCGGGATGTCTGTGGTCTGAGTGAGATCTTCCCCTACCCATCTAGTAACCGCCTGGCCAGTTTAGCTTTAAGTATATAGTATTAAAAGTTTAATTGATATATTGTTATAAGGCATAGAGTATTAAGTAAATGACTATATTGTTATAGTGCTATATTGTTATTGCATTGCTTTATTTGCCACACCACTTCACTCTTGTAACTGTAACCTTTATTGTATTTGTTCCTACTTATATCTATCTCTATTCTTTTACTGTAACTACTCATTTCTAAATAAATGCTATTTTTGTTTTCAAAGATATACTGTTTACTTGTCTATTCTTGATCAGAGGGTTGTATCCGTGTCCTTTCAAGGGAAAGCTACCTAGCTGTGGCTTTTCCTGGCAATTCCTTTAGAGTTGGCCACAACCTGGGTTACCAGTTTAGATAATTATAAAGGATTGTTAAACCAAATATTCTGGTAGCGACAGACCTGCTCTCAGAGTTGAACAGCAGTTTGTGTCATGAAACACTGCATCAGTTCACCAAGACTCAGAATTTCTCTCAGAGAAATGCACTGAAAAACACGTCTGAAACTTCAGCAGATATCACCTTTGCCCTAACTCATAGCTATCCCAGCTATGTACAGAATAGGAAGTCAAGAAAATATGATCTTTCCATTTCCCAAGCTTTAACTTTTCCCAAGCTTAACTTTTTATATTTCCCCCTCATTCTCTCACTCCCAGGACTGGCAAAACAAGTTATTTCTTAATTAATTGATCAGTACTGGGAAACAACATTTTTATATCGGAGCGGTAGCCGTGTTAGTCTGGATCTGTTAAAGCAGCAAAGAGTCCTGTGGCACCTTATAGGCTAACAGACGTATTGCAGCATGAGCTTTCATGTGTGAATACCCACTTCGTTGGATGCATGCATGTAACATTTTTATAAACACTTAGAATGTGGTATTAATTAAATCATCATCATCATTATTATTTATTTTTATTATACTAGTGTCTAGAGATCTCTGCCCTGAAGAGTTTACCATTTAAGGAAGCAAGATGGATACTAGGTGAGAGAGAGCAGTGTTAACACTATTTTACTGATCAAGAAACAAGACACAGAGAGATTATATGACTGCCAAAATCACACAAGAACTCAGATCTCCTCAGTCCCTGTGTTGCACATTAACAACAAGACTATCCTCCTTCTATGTGAAATAATCTTTTGTTTTCCTAAGGACACTCATAAAGTATAGCACTGATGAGTTCAAGGTCCATTTATATTAGATGAATAAAAAAAGATAATCAACCCAGAATACTGAAAGATTATGAGGGATATCACTTGTGAAATGGGACCAAAAACATCCCAACATATTTAGCAAATACTACAAAATTAGGTAACTGATTGGAACATAAAGTAATTTATTTTCAATCTGGATGTGCACACGCACATACACACACTGCCTATAGACCTTGGCATTCAGTGCTACTTGGCCTACATCCTAAGCCCAACATACACGGTGGCAAGCTTAACATAAATTTTGTGATGAACCCCTTCTGAATATGTGGAATTTTTGTGGAAACTGTGGCAGCAGCAGGAATTGTTTTTTAAAAAAATAAGTTACTACTGCAATAAATGTGAAAATGAATAATACCATTATACAATATTCTTCATCATATTTACTTTGATATTAAATTTTCATTCTGCGAGAGTCAACAAACACATGGACGAAGGTGATTCAGGGAATATAATTTGCTTGGATTTTCAGAAAGCCTTTGACAAAGTCCCTGATCAAAGGCTCTTAAGCTAACTACGAAATCACGGGATAAGAGGGAAGATCCTCTCATGGATCATAACTGGTTAAAAGTAAGCAAAAAAATAGTAGGAATAAATTTTTCACAATGGAGAGAGGTAAATAACAGGGTCCCACATGGATCGCAACTGGGATCTGTGTTGTCCAACATATTCATAAATCATCTGAAAAAGGGGGTGTCGAGGCTGAATCCCCACTCTGTCACTTTGAGTACAGAAGATGGGGGCCCACAAGGATTTTAAAAATTAATACTTGCCACTCCAGGCTTATATTAAACTCCCAAGGTTACAGCTTTTCTTTGACCTTGGCTTGGTAAATGCTGCCACCACCCAAATGCAAAAAAAAAAAAAAAAAAAAGCCCGCCTTGGACCCACAAAGGAGCACTTGGGAATTCCTTCCTGTGGGGTACCCTCAAGTCCTTTCACCCCTCCTCCACCCCACCCCAGGAAAGAGCTAAGAAAGAAAACAAAGGAAATTAGCTGTTGCTACCAGCTAATCAAACAACACGCACAAACCTCTTAGGCACCAAAAATCCAATACTGTTCTTAAAAAAGGTAAAATTTATTAAAAACAAAAAGAAAGGAAATACATTTTGGAACTTAGGCTTTTTGAAAGATCTTAAAAAAACAATTACTGTACAAAAATTAAGCATCAGGATAGCTCTCTTGAGGTTCAGCTTAAAGGTTACAAGCAAAACAAAAGCATCTGGAGTTAGCACAGAGGAGATCCATAAGCCAAAATAAAGAAATAAATGTAATCACGTCTATTTAAACATGCCCTGTCCAATGATTTCTTCTAGGTTTGGAAGATGAATTTTTATACCTGGTTCAAACCTTACATAGCATTCCTGCTTATAGCATTGCTGCTCCGTGTCTCATTCTCTGGAGAACGACAGACAAAAGGAAAGTTTCTTTCCCAATTTTAAAAAGGTCTACCTTCCCATTGGCTCTTTTGGTCAGGTGCCCACTTTTTTTTCTTTACCTGGGGGGATTTTTAACCCTTTACAGGTAAAGCAAGTAGAGAACAGCTACCAAGAGGGATTTTACAGCTAACTGGCTGCCTGGGTATCCATCAAAGGGAGGTCCCACACACACTTCATTTATCACAGGGGGTCAACTCAGAGGTTTCAAAATTTGCAGATGAACAAACTTACTCAAGATAGTTAAGTCCAAAACTGACTGCAAAGAGTTACAAATGGGTCTCACTAAACTAGGTGACTCAGTGACAAAATGGCAGATACATTTCAATTTTGATAAGTGAAAAGTAATGCGCATTGGAAAAAATAATCCCAGCTATACATACAAAAGTATGGGGTCTAAATTTGCTGTTACAACTCAAGAAAGAAAACATCTGCTCAGTGTGCAGCAGCAGACAATAAAGCTAACAATGTTAGTATCCACTAAAAAAGGGATAGAAAATAAAACAGAAAATATCATGGCACTATATAAATCCATAGTACAACCACATCTTGAATAAAGTATGCAGTTCTAGTCACCTTATATATTAGAAGTGGAACAAGTACATAGAAGGACAATGAAAATGATTAGGGGTATGGAACAGCTTTCCTATGAGGAGAGATTAAAAAGACTGGTGCTGTTCAGTTTAGAAAAAGGACAACTAAGGGAGATATGATAAAGGCCTATAAAATCATTAACGGTATGGAGAAAGGGAACAGGGAAGTGTTATTTACCTTCACATAACAGAAGAACTAAGGGTCATCTGATGAAATTACTAGCATCCAATTTTAAACAAACAAAAGAAGTATTTCTTCATACAACACTTAGCCATGGGATGTTGTGAAGTCCAAAAGTATAACTTGGTTCAAAAAAGAATTAGATAAGTTAATGGAGGATGGATCCATTCAATGGCTACTAGACAGGGATGCAAACACAGGCTCTGGCTGTTCTTAAACCTCCAACTGCCAGAAGCTGGATCTGGATGACAGGGAATGGAACAATTGAAATTGTCCTGTTCTGATCATTCTCTCTGAATTACCTGGCACTGGCCATTATCAGAGATAAGATATTGGGCTATATGGATCATTGGTTTGATGCAATAATGCCATTCTTATAGTCTTATTTTATAATGGCCCTGAATTTTTAATTCTCATTGTACTCGATAACTTTGAATTAAAAATATATCTGTTTAGAAGTAGTTACATGTAGATTTGGAGAATTTGGTGGTTCGGCACAGTTGGGACTTTTACCACCAGGTTAATGGTCTGGGACTGTGGGGCAAGCACACTGGCTGTATGTTTCTGCTAAACTTGTCAGAGGTGAAATAGTTTATCCATATCGATATTTAAATTGTTATTATTTGGTTTCATGATATAAAACTTTTTGAGAGGAATGGGACACTTAAGACTTCTCAGAGCTATTTTTCCATTCAGGGTATCTGCAAACTCATGAAAACAACACTAAAACGGCTTGCATTCTGTTCATATTGAGAGGTTTACCTTTGCAACCACAATGCATAGACTTTTTTTGTTTTTTGAAAGCTTAGATTCTGCTATATAATTCTGCACCATGGAGGGAACCCTGCAGCAAGTTCAATGACTGCAGAATATATGGAACAGTTGGACAGCCAGTTCAAAAAGTAATGAAATTTCAGTGAGCCAAAATGGTATCTGCATCATGGTACTGAGAAAATATTTGATTGTATTTTGTCACTGCAACTGTTGTGATGTGCACACTAGAAATAGAGGTCCTCATTTTTAGCTGAATTGTGCCTACTTTTTGCCAGTTCACTGATGCTAAACATCTATATAAGCAACTGGGGTTGTCGAATAAGCATAGTTAACTCACACAATTAACTCAAAAAAATTAATTGCAGTTAAAAACATAATCATGATTAATCACACTATTAAACAATAGAATACCAATTGAAATTTATTAAATATTTTGGATGTTTTTCTTCATTTTCAAATATATCAATTTCAATTACAATACAGAATGCAAAGTGTACAGTGCTCATTGTATATTATTTTTCATTACAACTATTTGCACTATAAAAATGATAGTAGTAGTAGTATTTTTCAATTAACCTCATACAAGTACTGTAGTGCAATCTCTTTATTATGAAAGTGCAACTTACAAATGTAAGGGTTTTGTGTTACATAATTGCACTCAAACAAAACAATGTAAAACTTCAGAGGTTTGTCTCCTGCTCTGTGTTTTTACCCGCATTCGGCCATATATTTCATCTTATAGCAGTCTCGAATGATGACCCAGCACATGTTGTTCATTTTAAGAACACTTTCAATGCAAATTTGACAAAATGCAAAGATACCAATGTGAAATTTCTTAAGATAGCTACAGCACTCAACCTAAAGTTTAAGAATCTGAAGTGTCTTCCAAAATCTGAGAGGGATGAGACATGGAGCATGCTTTCATAAGTCTTAAAAGAGCTACACTTTGATGTGGAAACTACAGAACCCAAACCACCAAAAAAGAATATCAACCTGCTGGAGACATCTGACTCATATGATGAAAATGAACATGCATTGGTCCCCACAGCTTCGGATCATTATCGAGCAGAACCCGTCATCAGCATGGACACACATCCTCTGGAATAGCAGTTGAAGCATCATGGGGCATATGAATCTTTAGTGCATCTGGCATGTAACTATCTTGCGATGCTGGCTACAACAGTACCAGGCAAACACCTGTTTTCACTTTCAAGTGACACTGTAAACAAGAAGCGGGCAGCTTTATCTTCTGTAAATGTAAACAAACTTATTTGTCTGAGCAATTGGCTGAACAAGGACAGGTTTAGAAAAGGCAACTAAAATGATTAGGGGTTTAGAGAGGGTCCCATACGAGGAAAGATTAAAGAGGCTAGGACTCTTCAGCTTGGAAAAGAGAAGACTAAGGGGGGATATGATAGAGGTATATAAAATCATGAGTGATGTTGAGAAAGTGGATAAGGAAAAGTTATTTACTTATTCCCATAATACAAGAACTAGGGGTCACCAAATGAAATTAATAGGCAGCAGGTTTAAAACAAATAAAAGGAAGTTCTTCTTCACACAGTGCACAGTCAACTTGTGGAACTTCTTACCTGAGGAGGTTGTGAAGGCTAGGACTATAACAATGTTTAAAAGGGGACTGGATAAATTCATGGTGGCTAAGTCCATAAATGGCTATTAGCCAGGATGGGTAAGAATGGTGTCCCTAGCCTCTGTTCGTCAGAGGATGGAGATGGATAGCAGGAGAGAGATCACTTGATCGTTGCCTGTTAGGTTCACTCCCTCTGGGGCACCTGGTATTGGCCACTGTCGGTAGACAGATACTGGGCTAGATGGACCTTTGGTCTGACCCGGTACGGCCTTTCTTATGTTCTTAAGGACTTGTAGGCTCTAAAGTTTTACACTTTCATTTTTGAATGCAGGTTTTTATTATACATAATTCTACATTTGTAAGTTCAACTTTCATGATAAAGAGTACTTGTAGTAGATTGAAAAATATTATTTCTTTTGTCTTTTACAGTGCAAATATTTGTAATAATAATAATAAATACAAAGTGAATACTGTACACTTTGTATTGTGTTGAAATTGAAATCAATATATTTGAAATGTAGAAAATATCAAAAATATTTAAATAAATGGTATTCTATTATTGTTTAACAGTGCAATTAATCCCACAATTAATGTTTTTAATCACACGATTAATCGTGATTAATTTTTTTAATAGCTTGACAGTGCTATAAGCAACAGATCATGCAAGTGGAGGATTTCCCGTGTGAACAGTGAAGGTTATACAACTCAGTTGCTATCAGTTTGCAGGGCACAGAAGTCTGGTTAGCTTTATTATATAGTCTGAGAGAACTGACAAAGCACAATCTTCTGATAAGGATGTTCCTGACACCTGAAAAGCTGCTATATGCTACCCCATCTCTCTTCCCACACTTCCAAAATAAGTCTGTTTCAATGCCAAAATGATAAAACCAACTGGTAGAGAAATAGCTACATTTTGTCCATTGTTGCTCTAAGTCTTAAAGGAAGAGTAAAACAATCTCCATGGTAATTTTTATGGAACAATATCCTATCTACACAAATGGTCAAGGAACAAAGAAAAAAAGGAACTGACTAATCAGATCAGGCCCCAGTTCAAATGATCCAGTATCCCATCTCTGATCATGACTAAAGCCAGACGTGTCACAGGAAGTTACAAGAAACCCTGTAATGGACAGGTTTGCAATAGCCTGTACACAGGGGAGTTTCTTCCTAAATTATCACTTGGTTGTTTTATGTCATGAAGCATGAATATTTATATCTCTTGATTTTTTTATATCCTATTTATTGTAACTCTGGATGTTCTCATTATTCATATAAATGTCTAATTCTTTTTTTTCTTCTCATTTTAATAAACTATTTTCCTTAATGATACTTTGTGGCACTGAGTTCCACTGGTTAATCATATGTTGTGCAAAAAATAATGTTTTCTTTTCAACAGCATGAAATTCATTGTCTTTCAACTGAATGTCCTATTTCAGTGGTTCTCGAACTTTTCTACTGGTGACCCCACTTATAAATTAAAAACACTTTTAAATATATTTAACACTGTTATAAATGCTGGAGGCAAAGTAGGATTTGGGGTGGAAGTTGACAGCTCGTGACCCCCCATATAATAACCTCATGACCCATGAGGAGTCTTGACCCCCAGTTTGAGAACCCCTGTCCTATTTGAACTTGGATTAAGAGAGGCTAAAAAGGAGTTGCTGATTGAACTTCTTTGCTATAACATTTATTATTTGATATGTCCCCATCATCACTCCTTAGCCTTCTCTCAGATAAACAGTTCTAGTGTATTTAGTATTGCCTCATATAAAAGGCTCTTTAAGGGTCTAGTAATTTCCATCTCCCATATATGTTCCTCTTCTATTTCTTGCTATTCCTTTCAATGGGGTGACAAGAACTGAACACAATGCCCCATATAGTGGTATACCATTGATTGATATAATGGCACTGCAATTTTTTCAATATTATTTGCTATCCCATTCCTTTTACATCTTCACTTTTCCCCCTTCTATTTTGACTACTGCTCCAGATATTTTCATTCAGCCTATGATGACATCTAGGTCTCTTTTCTTACTGGAATACAATTAACCTACAACCCAATAATGCTCATGTTATTCCTTCCAAATATTTTGGAAAGCCCTTTCAAGTTCCTGCAATCATTCTCTAGTCTCATCTAACAAATATTTTTGCCCTCGCACCCCTTCTCTAGATCATCATCATATTAAAGGGTTACCTATCAGTTTTACTAAAATGCTTCATAATGATTATTAATTATTATGATTATTATGCACTTGTATTGCAGCAGTGCTTAGGGGCATTTTGGTGTGAGAGCCATCTTTTTGTTGTGTTTGTACAGCCTCTAGCTCAATGCAAGTATAAGACAAGATTCATACCATTTATTTTTTAAATCTTTTTTAAATCCTATGTTTTGTAATGTATACAGTAGAAGGGCAAATATAAATATATTGTGCTATCAGTGGATTGCCAGCAGAGCTAGGTCAATATGATAAATCACTGTCCCAAACACTGTTAATTTCAACCAGGTTTCTTCCCCTTATCTTTATGTGCTGTTCACTAACAGCTGCACCAATGTTTTTTGGGAATGACTGTTCTTCATACAAATAATTGTGTTTCTTACAAACTTACATGAAGAAGTGTATTGATGTGCAAACAAAAGTATTCTTTGTTTGCTATTTCTTCATTTGCCTGTTTAAAAAAAAATCAGGATCAAATTTGGTCAGGTTGATGACCTGGCACTATTTTTTGAGGTGCCATCTTGTTCTCTAGATCCTGGCCTTTCATTTAACAAAGTCTCTAGTCCCCACGGTCATGCATAAAACCTTGAAAATGTAAAATGAGTGTAACTGATGCAGAGTTATCTGCCTAAGACTTCAGAGAGTCTGAATCAGTAGCTCTAGTGGGGGGGAATTGATCCATTCATTTCAATGTCCAGTGATGGGCAACTCAGATATCCAACAATGATTAATTAAATGTCAACATTGTTAACTATTAAAATCATACTTAAAAAAACAGATTACAGATCTGCCTGATCTATCATGAGTGGCAACTCCTTCTTGTGCCACAAGTGGATTGTACTGGAGAAATATCACCACATTTCTCCCCAAAACTTACCCATTGAGCCAAAATTTCAGAGAAATGGAACACAGCTGAGCTGCCGCTATACCTCACCAAATGTAACCAGTCTCATATACCTCAGATGGCTATTCAAGCCCTGCTGACAGGTAGCCAATCCTGAAAAGCCCAGCAGAACATCCAGGCCTCACAACCACCCCCAAAACAATAGCAGCCAGCAGTTCTCTAGGTGCTGTAGATGTGCAGCCAGGCAGTTTCCTCCCTGGCTCTAGTGGCGGGTCTTCCTCCTTCTGCTGGAGGCTCTCTGCACACTCAAGCGGAGATAAGTGCATTGATTATACTTGAGTCATACTTTCAAGTTTTTCTCTATAATTTTTGATAGCTGAGATTCTGATGCCATCACATGACTAAGGGATCTGGGACCTATTGTGCCTATGATGCCTCTGAGGACCAGCAAGAAGAGCCAACCTGACGAGCACAGCAGAACTATCTGATCATATTCTGAACATCTGCACAATCTGCTCTGAGTGGCATCTCATTCTGACAACTCAAGTGGGTAGAACTCAGCTTGTGGGAAGAGCTTGAGACAGCAACATCCTTTTTTATTTGCAATTCAATCAATGCTTTGTGAGAAATCCATAGGCTGAAACCTCTTATTCTGAATTATGTCAAACTATTCAGAACAATTAATAAAATTCAGCACCTGAAGTGGATAACTCACAAATAGCAGAAAAATTAATTATGCATACTATTTGCATGAAATAATTCAGCCATCTCTAGTTACCAGAGGTTATAGACTTATTCAATCTTTTCACATATACTTTCTGCCACAGTATTTTAATTCAGGGAATTGGTGATACTTGTGCATAGACTTAGGCAGGTGGCAAAACACCTGCCTAAGTCTATGCACCTGTATGGTAGAGTACATAATTCATTATGAATGTAAAAAGCTCTTCACAGCAAATATGAAATATTAACATTATTACTTTTATAAAGCTGGGTATCCTCCAAGGCCAAGATTTTCAAAAATAAGATCCTAAAGTTAGTCCCCTAAGACAAATCAGTGGCTTTATTTAAAAAAAAAAATCAAGTGGCCGTCATTGAGGACCCAGCAGCTCTCGCTGAAATCAATAGGAATCAGAAGCCTAGACATTTGTACATCCCACTAGGTGCCATTCTGCATCTTTAGATACCTAAATCCCTTTGAAAATTTGGTCCTTTGAAAATCTTTCACTATATGACTTAGGAACGCAAGGACCACTGACTTTCAAAGGAACAATGGGCTGGTGCTCCTAAGGCACTTAGGTGCTTCTGAAAATCCCACCATATTTAATTTTGTCGTAAATTACTAAATAATGTAAAATATTGATACATATTCAATTTGTTTACATTGGTTAACTAAGAATTACTGAAAATAGTTATGACTGCACTCACAGTAAGACTCGCACAAAGGTCATACATAAAAGGAGGGCTGCTGTGGTGGTGGCTCAGAGAGGGATATATCTTGGATTCCTTCTGTTTTGTGGTTGGGAAAAGGAAGGTGAAGAAATTCAATAGAGCAGAGGTTTGCAGACAAAGTCTGAGTAAGAACCCAAATCTCCTGGGACTGATTAAAATCTTTCAGCAGCTCTAGACCATAAGAAAAATGTCCTGAAAAATATCACAAGCTCTACTAAAGACAAATGTAAAATAGAATTTGCATATAATCCTCTTATTTCCCCTCTAAGTATTAAGACATCTTTTTGACCTACAGTAGTAGATGCTTAAATGAAAGCCAAAATAATCAATGGACTAAAGAACATGGATATTTTAAAAGAGATGTGAAGATATTGCTAACATTTACATAAAATATTGCCCCTTCTTTTCCTTTGAACCATGAAGAAACTTCCATTAAAAATTCAGGTCTCCTGCCTTTTTCTGTGATTGTGATAACTTCAGGATTTTAAAGGATGTTTATGACTACAGTAGAAGTGTTTCTAATCTGGTATTTCATTGCTTAACATTTTAGATGGAATGTTCTCCACATTCTGACCTCAGCGTTACTACATAAGAGTATCATCTCCCAGTGAGAAACAGCCTAACTCACATATCCGTTAGACTGTCAGTGCAATGCCCATCCCTGAATTCTCTGTGTTGTGTTTTATGAAGCATTTCCAACATCTGTTTTTTAACTTTTTAGAGTGATGATTTCAATATGTTTACTGTCAGTAATGAGAGAAATATTAGGTGGTCATGAAAAGGGATAGAAATGTGTGGATTTATTATGCAAATATGTAACTGGCACCTAATTTTCAAAGGTGTACATGTAATAGTGTATGCATGTACTCCATTATGTAAAATCAGGGTTTGTATATAAGAACATAAGAATAGCCCTACTGGGTCAGACCAAAGGTCCATCTAGACCAGCATCCTGTCTTCTGACAGTGGCCAGTGCAAGGTGCCCCAGAGGGAATGAACAGAACAGGTAATCATCAGGTGATCCATCCCCTGTCACTCATTCCCAGCTTCTGGAAAACAGAGGCTAGGGACACCATTCCTGCCCATCCTGGCTAATAGCCATTGATGGACATATCCTCCATGAATTTATCTAGTTCTTTTTTGAACCCTGTTATGGTCTTGGTCTTCACAACATCCTCTGGCAACGAGTTCCACAGGTTGACTGTGTTTTGCATGAAGAAATACTTCCTTTTATTTGTTTTAAACGTGCTGCCTATTAATTTCATTTGATGACCCCTAGTTCTTGTGTTATGAGAAGCAGTAAACACTTCCTTATCTACTTTCTCTACACCAGTCATGATTTTATAGACCTCAATCATATCTCCCATTAGCCATATCTTTTCCAAGCTGAAAAGTCCCAGTTTTATTAATCTCTCCTCATACGGAAGCCATTCCATACCCCTAATCATTTTTGTTGCCCCTTTCTGAATCTTTTCCAATTCCAATATATCTCTTTTGAGATGGGGCAACCACATCTGCACACAGTATTCAAGATGTGGGCATACCCTGGATTTATATAGAGGCAACATGATATTTTCTCTCCTATTATCTATCCCTTTCTTAATTATTCCCAGCATTCTGTTCACTTTTTTGACTGCCGCTGCACATTGAGTGGATGTTTTCAGAAAACTATCCACAATGACTCCAAGCTCTTTCTTGAGTGATAACAGCTAATTTAGACCCCATCATGTTATATGTATAGTTGGGATTATGTTTTCCAATGTGTATTACTTTGCATTTATCAACATTAAATTTAATCTGCCATTGTGTTGCCCAGTCACCCAGTTTTGAGAGATCCTTTTGTAGCTCTTCACAGTCTGCCTGGGTCTTAACTATCTTTTGTAATTTTGTATTATCTGCAAATTTTGCCACCTCACTGTTTACTCCTCTTTCCAGATCATTTATGAATATGTTGAATAGGACTGGTCCCAGAACAGACCCCTGGGGGACACCACTATTTACCTCTCTCCATTCTGAAAACTGACCATTTATTCCTACCCCTTGTTTCCTATCTTTTAACCAGTTACCAATCCATGAGAGTACCTTCCCTCATCCCATGACAGCTTACTTTGTGTAAGAGCCTTGGTGAGGGACCTTGTCAAAGGCTTTCTGAAAATCTAAGTACACTATATCCACTGGATCCCTTTGGTCCACATGTTTGTTGACCAAAAAATTCTAGCAGATTGGTGAGGCATGATTTCCCTTTACTAAAACCATGTTGACTCTTCCTCAACAAATTATGATCATCTATATATCTGACAATATTGTTCTTTATTATAGTTTCAACCAGTTTGCCGGGTATTGCAGTCAGGCTTGCAGGCCTGTAATTGCCAGGATCACCTCAGGAGCCCTTTTTAAAACTTGGTGTCACATTAGCTATCCTCCAGTCATCTGGTACAGAAGCTGATTTAAATGATAGGTTACCGACTACAGTTAGTAGTTCTGCAATTTCACATTTAAGTGCCTTCAGAACTCTAAGTCTGGTCCTGGTGACTTATTGCTGTTTAATTTATCAGTTTGTTCCAAAACCTTCTGTAATGATACCTCAATCTGGAACAGTTCCTCAACTGTGTCACCTAAAAAGAATGGCTCAGGTTTGGGAATCTTCCTCATATCTTCAGCTGTGAAGACTGATGCAAAAAATTCATTTAGTTTCTCTCCAATGGTCTTATCGTTTTTGAGTGCTCCTTTAGCACCTTGATCATGCAGTGGCCCCGCTGGTTGTTTAGCAGGCTTCCTGCTTCTGATGTACTTAAAAAAAATTGCTATTACTTTTTGAACCTTTGACTAACTGTTCCTCAAATTCTTTTTTGGACTTCCTAATAGTATTTTGCACTTCATTTGCCAGTGTTTATGCTCCTTTCTATTTCCCTCACTAGGATTTAACTTCCACTTTTTAGGGAATGCCTTTTTGCCTCTCGCTACTTCTTTTACTTTGTTGTTTAGCCACAGTGGCTCTTTTTTGATTCTCTTACTATGTTTTTTTTAATTTGGGGTATAAATTTAAGTTGAACCTCTATTATGGTGTCTTTAAAAAGTTTCCACACAGCTTGCAGAGATTTCACTATTGGCACTGTACCCTTTAATTTCTGTTTAACTGTAGCCCTGATAATTAATCTGTTGGTCTGTATAAAATGTCTTTTTGATAAAGTGTGTAAGCTGCATAGATTAATAGAAATTTGCAATAAGCTGTAATGCAAGATACCTAGAAGCTTCTAGGCCAGACATCCTGGCCTATTTCCTCTGTGATGCTGAAAGCAACCTTTAAGACCCTTACTCAGAAAAGTAATAATAGGATACAAACCTACGCACAATGTCTAGGGACTTTTTGAATGTCTGCTAACCTTTCACCTAGTTAGGTGAAAAGGAGGGTATTTCTGCCCACAAAATCTAACACGTACACCACAAGATACGTAGATAGTTGTCATCCATACGCACATAAAAGGTCAACCTATGAAAACAGGTACCCTCACCTTTCCATGGGGGAAAGACAAATTTGGGCATAGGAGGAAGGATTTCTCCCTATAAAAAGGGTGGCAATCCTCCATTAGACAGGCGATACATCTCTCTGTTTCCTTGTCGTCTCAACCTGCTTCGAAGCCTCTTTCTCCTACGAAAGCTGTCAATACTAAGTTGTAGTATTGATTCTTTTCAAAGTTGTGAGTATGAACAAATTCTTATTTCTGCTAGAGCATCTATACTAAGAAGGGTTTTAACTCATAGCCAGTTTCTTTGTAACTTCCTCTAGCAGAGGTGTGAAATTTACTCTAATGCTATTGCTACAAAGTGCATTTAGAACTGTGTAATATCATATTATATCTTTTAAAGAACTGTGATATTTTGTAACTTTGTAATCTCATACTGCTTTTAACATTTTACATTTACTTCTTGTTTCATTGATTTTAAATAAAAGGTCTTGTTTGACTAATTCTGTCTCAGTGTAGTTTTTCTGTCACATACCCCAATCTCCTTGTATAAATTCTGTGAAGCCTGATTGAAGACGAACTTTATCTTCTGATCACACATATTGGCGAGCCATACCCATATTATTAATATCTATCAATTATTATTAACATAACTAATTAATTAGAAAATTAATTATTAAATAAAACTAAATTAAGTGGATAAATTCCACTGTCCCTACTAACCCTCCCCAAATCAGGCTACATTAACTAACCTCATATTTGTGTAGTTCCCCTTTCTGAAATTAAATGCTACAGTGTTGGGCTGCCATGGTGTTTTTCCTGCCACAGGGATATTAAATTAAATTATATTATGGTCACTATTACCAAGCGGTCCAGCTACATTCACCTCTTGGACCAGGTCCTGTGCTCCACTTAGGAGTGAATCAAAAATTGCCTCTCCTCTGGTGGGTTCCAGGACCAGCTGCTCCAAGAATCAGTCATTTAAGGTGTTAAGAAACTTTATCTCTGCATCCCGTCCTGAGATGACATGTACCATCTCAATATGGGAATAATTGAAATCCCCATTATTATTATTATTATTATTGAGTTTTTTATTTTAATAACCTCTCTGATCTTCCTGAGCATTTCACAATCACTATCACCATCCTGGTCAGGGGGTTGGCAATAGATCCCTACCACTATATTCTTATTAACGATTTGTATTTGTATTCATACATCAACACATTTATATTCACACATCAGTACCCTAGTGCAAATCAAAGACATGAAAGTGTGTGAAGACTTTTATATCTGGACACTTTGTGAACCTCCTACATTGGCAAGCAGTTACTTTTACAACTGGACTAATGATTATTTGTGTGTGTATCTGCTCCCCAGATTTGGACACTTTGGAAATCAGGCCCTCTATTTACAGGTAGTCCTGCACTCAGATGCTCAAGTTTGAGTAAGGCAGGCAGAATTCATTCACCACATTAAGAGCTGAGCAGGAAGCTCAACTTTTCCCATTCTGCACCAAGATGAACCCAAGACCTTTCAATATTTTTCAGTGTGATGTAGCAGACTCATCCCAGAATAGCTTCATGGCTCAAGCACTCACATGGGATGTGGGGGTCCCAAGTACAAATCCCTGTTCTGACACAGGCAGAGCAGAGACTTGCACTTGGGTTTTCCCTATTCCATATACTAGTTATCTGGCTCTTTGAAGAGGGTGGACCTCTCTTCCCTCCCCTTCCATACTCTAACCTTGACCTGAAAAACCTTTCCTGATGAAAATTTCATCAAAATTTGTCCTTGACATGTAAGCAAGCCCAGTAACAATGGGCTAAATTTATCACTAGAGGAAGTGTTGGCATGCTAAGAGAAGGGTTTGCAAATGTTATATTCAGCATGTCGACACTTCAAAATGGAAGCAAACATTCCAGCTTGAAGAGACATACCCATGCTAACTCTGAGTGAACATGGTAAAAATAGCTCTGATCTTAGATACCAGGCACATACTCAGAGTGGCCACCACTTGTGTCACCGCAACAACACTCCCTTTTTAGCACGCTAGTTCAACTGCAGCTAATCAAACCTTTACACTACTTTCACTCACTTAAAAAGAGAGATCGTTAAAACATGAGATAGTGTTACTTTCAAAATGAAACATTTCAAGAATACATCAGGTTTTTTTTCCTGAATACTCTTTTTGTTTCAAAGTTTTTTTGAAAATCAAAAACTGTCACTTTCAACTAAATCTCATTTTTGATTAAAAAAAACCATTGAAAAAAAGTTGACCAGCTCAGCTATGGATTTCTACAAAATATGCTTCATGATGTCTTTTTAAATGCACAATGAAACTTATTTTTCTAGAGATATAAAGTACAAATTCAATTAAAAAATAAGGTAGATAATAAAGCAAACTAAGCAGAGTTATGGGATGCAATCATTGCTAGCCAAATTATATAGCATTTATAAAGCAAATTTGAGGCCATATTGTGCAGGATATTTAGTGCAGCCTCTGTGAGTGGTAAAACACCTAGATCACCATAATTTCTGTTATTTTAAAGCCTAGTAAAGATGCAGGGAAATGTGGTAGCTATAGGCTCATATTTTTAATTAATCCAGATTATAAAATCCTTACAAAGCCACTAGCTAGGATATTAGAATCTATTCTTCCTGAATTAATTCATCCAAACCAAGCAGGCTTCATTAGCCACTCAAACAATAACATCAGGTTTTTTATAGACTTAATAAACATTAACCAACATTAAAATGAGCATGCAGTAGCTATTTCACTCAATGCAGAAAAGGCACTTGGGTATCTTGGATAGGGCCAAGATGTTTCATGTGGGAACGGAACTTGGATTTGGAAATAAACTCTGTTCAATGCCATAATCAAAGCATCAGTTACAATTAACGGTGTAATAGCAAGATTTTTACACTCTATAAAAGGATTGATAAGTGTGCCTGCTCTTCTTTTGATTTTCCCCTCACTCAGAGAAATACATTACTTACAAGCCTTTAAAATTAGTCATTGCATTTCATATGAGTAGTAAAATAATTTGTCCACACAGCAAATAATTTGTGATAACACTGAGTATTTCATTCTAATTTCTGGCAATTGGTGTAGAATTCAATATCTTTATGCCTGTTTTATTTCTCATAAAATCATCAAAATGTAGAACTGAAAGTGACTTCAGTATGTCATCTAGTCCAGTTCCCTGCTCTAAAGGCAGGACTACATAATAACTACACCATTACTGACTGGTGTTTGTCTAACCAGTTAGGAAGTTTTTCCTAATGTCCAACCTAACCCTCCTTTGCTGACATTTAAGACCATTGCTTTTTGTCCTATCTTCAGAGGTTAATGAGAACATATTTTTTCACCCTCTCATGAAAGGCGGGCCATACATTACATTTAAATATATATGCATGGCTGGCCAATCCCACTAAGGAACCTCACTTCTGCTTGCCCATTGTTAGGTGGCACAAGAATTTGTTCTTGCCAGCTGAATGGATGGTGATGGAGAGGGTGAGACCTGTCTGCAGGCAAACCTCTTGTATCATCTAAAGTGTAATACTTAAAACCTGAGGTGTTATCTGGTCAGCACTGACATTCGGAGTCTTGTTCAAAGAAACTCAGAACACAACCAGAAGATTACACATGCAATCATATCACATACCTCAAAAGGATACCCATTATATTAGCCCTTGCTGGATACACTGCAAGCCTTTAACAAATAATTAGTCATAAGTCTGGTGGGACTTGAATCTGTGGGCCCAGGGAATGGCCTTATTCCAACTCACAAGTATAGACCACAAAACTATCCTAATGCTTGATACACAGCCCACTGAAGACAGTGTTTGATTAGGCTCCCTCTTTGGAAAGAGATCAATCCTGCAAAATGCTAAGCATCTCCAGGAGAGGTTGAGCCTCCCGTTGATTTCAATACCTTGCAGTCAAGACTCAATTGTACAAGTAAATTATGATGAACTGGTATAAACTGATGAAACTTCACTGAAGTCAATAGAACTACAGTATCACAGTCGTGTCATGGATGGCCAGACGTAGCAGTCAGAGCCAGGGTCCACACTCACAAGACAGGAATTAGAAGTCAGCTTGATCAGGGTATCAGAAGGTCAGAAGCAGGAGACAAACTGGATGTCAGAACCAAAAATCAGAGGCCAGGAGTCATGCTGGGTCAGGATGCTAGGAAATCAAGCCAGTGAGAAGGGGCAGGAGCATAAAGCATGAGGCACACAGTCGAGAACAGGGTGGAACCTAGTTGTTCAGATAGCTTCCTGTTCCCACTCTGGCTTAAGCACAGTCATCAGGCCAATCAGCTGCACTGAGACTCTGCCAATAGGATTGCAGGGGAGGAGCCTCAAACTGGGGCTGGTCTT
Organism: Mauremys mutica; assembly: GCF_020497125.1. Lineage (NCBI taxonomy): Eukaryota > Metazoa > Chordata > Testudines > Geoemydidae > Mauremys > Mauremys mutica. The sequence continues at coordinate 186,968,834 of NC_059073.1, read as the reverse complement.
CCTGGATCTCAGGTAAAGAGTTGTCAGCAGGCTTCCTGATGGAAGGTTGGAACATGGCTGCTCCTATAAACCCTGCAGAGCCAGGTTCAAGGCCTGGTGGTCATGACATCATCCCATCTCCTAGGAGTGCCCTGTGGGTGATGTGGGTCCAGGTTTTTCAGCATGGCCCCCCATGGAGGCCCAAACCAGTGTGGAAGCATGAACATTTTCTGCTGGTTCCTAAGTACATTCCTCTGGTCCATGACCTTCCCAATCGATCAGGTACCATAGTTTGCCCCCATTTGATCTTAGAGTAAAGACTTCATGAACAAATTCCTCTTGACCCTGTACTTGTACATTTCTACTAGTGTTGGCCTATGACTGGGCTCTATGGGGAAAAGTGTTCTCAGGGTATGGTTTCAAAAGTGAGACATGGAACACAGGGTGGACTCCAAGGATTTGAGGGAGCTGAAGCTCAAAGATGACTGAGTTGATTTGTCGCCAAGGGACTGATAGTCTAGTTTCCAGGAAGGTCTGTCTGTGTGGAGGTATTCTGTTGAAAGCCTGTTGTCCTATAACCATCCAAACTCTATCTTCACCCCATCTGAAGTTCTATAGGGCTGTCATGGTCCTGATGTGTGGGGGGAGGTTTTCTGCACTCTTCTTCTCAAGGACGTCCGTGTCAACATGGTACTTGGGGAGAAGTTCCATAGTGCAAATCAAAGACATGAAAGTGTGTGAAGATTGACCCAGGCCCGCTGACACTGGGGAGAGGGGACACAACCCCAGAACAGCTTGAGTCATGCTCCCCGACCTCCCAGTAACCCTATACCTTCTGGAAAGCACCCCCTTCCAACCCCTCTGGGAAAGCAGCAGCACCTCCATGCAGCTCCCAGCTGTTCCTCCACTCTTGCCTCTACCTCTTCCTGCCCGGGGCAGCTCGCTGGCTCAGCTACTTCACAGAGAAGGGGCCCTGCTGCACCATGTGACCGTGCAATGAGGAGGGGGGGGAATGTGACCCCACAAGCACCCCACACCTGTCACCTCTGGTCCCCAGGGATGTGCAGCTTTATAGGCACCTGCAAATGGGAAGCCTGTGGATAGGGTTCAGGAAACATCTGAGTGAGGACTAAGGTACAGGGAAGTTCTCTTCTCTCAAGGTCCAGGCTGATTCTCACCACAATGCCTGGGTTGGCTTGTTTCCCCAAGTTCTTCAGCATTCATACTGGGCAGGCTGAGATAGCATGGTTATGTTCACCACAATAGAAGCACAGGTGACATTGCCAGTTCTTTTGTTCAGGTTTGAGTTACTGACGAGACAGATTAGCTTGCATAGGTTTGGCTGGTGATAGAGAAGCTGGGTCATGGTATATGGTAAGTGAGGTTGCAGGCAACCTCCTTTCTCCCCCCCCCCTTTTGTTCTCTCAGCCAGTAATCTATGTGGATGGTGAAATCCACAGAGGACACCAACAAGCCTAGATATTCTACATGGGCCAGTTCATCTTTGATTTCTTTCTGTAAACCCCATCGGAACTCATACAGCTGTGCTTCATTCCTTTCTGTATCCTCAGTGAGGTGGCAAAAGTGCGCTGCATAGAAAGGCACTGTGCCTTGCCCCATCAACCCATTGGGGCAAGGTTATTGCAGGCCTCTGTTCAGGGCAAGGCATTGCATGTTGCGTTCACAGCACAGTAATCTCAGTGCTGAGTTGCCTCACTTGTTCCTGCAGCCACTGGTTGTCTAAGGTCAGCTCTGCAACTTGGGCCTGTGATGCTTGATTGTCCATCTGAAGGGAGAGGGCCCATTTGGGCAAGTCCAGTACTTATAGTGTCTGCAGTGGTGCTGCTGGGTTCATCCTTCTCGCATCAGGCTCGGCCCCTCGGGATAATTGTGGTCTGAACAAGCTGTCACGGCTGGGCAAAGCCAGAGTCTTCACTCACAAGGCAGGAGTCAGCTGGATCAGGATACCAGAAGGTCAGAAGCAGGAGACAAACTGGAGATCAGAACTACGAGTCCAGAACCAGAGTCAGGTTGGGTCAGGATACCAAGGGTCAGAGTCAGGAGACAAACTGGAGGTCAGAACCATGAATCAGATTTCATGAGTTACAAGGGGGCAGGATGCCAGGAAGTCAACCTGGGGGATGGGGACAGGGGCAGGAAGCACATGGCACACAGTCAACAACAGGGTAGAACCCAGTTGTTCAGACAGCTTCCTGCTCCTTCTGCTGGCTTAAGTAGGCCCAGCAGGCCAATCAGCTGCTCTGATTCCCACCAATAGGACTGCATGGGTGGCGCCTCAAACTGGAGTTTCTCTTCATTGGTCCCAGGTAAGCAAGCATCAGCAGACTGCTGGATGGAGGGCTGAAACATGGCTGCTCCTATATACCCCGCAGATGCAGGTTTGAGATCTGTGGGTCATGACATGTAGCCATTTGCAGCAGCAAGGAATTTGGCCCTCAGTGTATATTATGGGACAGATCATCAGCTACTGTAAATCAGCACAGCTCCATTGACTAAAATGGGCTTCCTTTTTGAGCATTATGCTATTCACCTTCCTTGCCTTCCCTCCCATTTCTGAAACAAGAAAATATTAAATAGAAAGAATACATTTGAAGATGCACAGCTGCATTTGGGGATGAATATAAAATAGGCACAAACTGTCATCAGGTGTCTTACACGTATATTCTCACCTGACATGTAGTCTTGGTTGGTGCCTTGTCAGCAATGGCTTTGCTGCACTGCAGGAAACTGCTAGAGAAGGAGGTAGTGGTAAAAATGTAATGAGAACACAGAATGCCAAAAAGCAACTTCTGTGCACTTTCATGTTACCAAGAGGTACTTAAGGGATTAGTATTCAGATGGGTGATATTGTCTTCATAAGCTATAATATCATTTAAAAACAAAGCACTGTAAAGTAAATTTCTGTAAAAATGACTGCTCCTGTGTGAAGAGACGCCCTCACATATGAATAGCAAACAGAATGTAAACTGCTGAAAGAGTACATTTTCCATGCACCAAGAGTATGCATTTAACAGTTTTATGCTATACTAGTGCTTGCAGCTGATACTCATTTATGGCAGCATTAGATCTGCAACAGATTTAGCACATTTGCAATGTAAATTTATTACCGTTCAAGTATTCCTACCACCTGTGCCTTAACATTAATACATGTCCTCTAAATTTGCCGGTGACCCAAAATATAAGTTTCCCCCATCATTCGAAGATGAATGAACCTATAAGTGAAATTGAAATGCAAATCTAAATCCACCCTTTCCAAATTTTTGTCTATATACTATGTTCCTTCTATATGGAGGAAAACTGCCATAGTGATTTAACTTGCAATGTCCAATGTATAGCTCAAACCTGCTTGTTCCTCATGGGAGTTATGCCCACAGAAATTAGTGTAAAACTCACAGCATCCTTCAGGGGGCAGGGTTTGCCCTGTAACATGAAAGAGTCTGGAATTTCCACATCCTGAGACTGCAAGTCCCTAAGACTCTTGTGGCTCTTGGGGAACCAGTGGAGGCAAGGGGTAACTACAGAGGTATCATGCTCCTACATTAACTTATGTTGCTCTATCTAATGCGGGTTTGTAATGAGATTCTATTGGATACCTGCTAGTGCCACTGAACCACCACTGGCAAGAGGCAAAAGTGCCTTTCCCTCCTGCCCACCCTGGATCTAAAGGCACAGACACACGCATACAAAGAAGAACAAGGAGGCTATATTTTTTGAATCGTTGCATCTGAGAAGTTACTGTATACCGTACTCTAGATAAGATTTGCAGCTATAGAAATAGGACTGACCTAATTCATATCATCCTACACATACTGTAAATTGACTAGAATATTTTATTTTTAAAAAACATAATTGAAACTGTTTAATATGAGCAAGGTGGGTTAATTTTAAACAAGTATACTTTTCTAACAGCATTGGTGTATTTCTGTTGTACACCCAAGGTATTCCATATGAAACTTTAATACGGGCACTGAAAACTAAAGTTATATTTGGAATGGTGATAGTGAATATCAGACCAAATGAAGTTTCTCTCTGCCAATCAGCTTGTTATTCCTTGATTTAAAATACAAATCACTTAACCACAAAAGCAGTAGTGACAGCAACAATGAACCAAAATTTTCTTGCACAAAAAGATACCAGTATCACATATTTCAGCACTTTACTCTTACGGACCTCTTCATATAGTGAAAAGGAAAATATCTTCCTCTCTCTACAGTGGCTTATCCATAAAAGTACAGAAAGAAAATAAAAAGACTCTGCTTTCTGTACTCTAGCCAACCAGCTATGAGGGAATAAACAGAAATGTGGGGAAGGAACTTTTAAAAACATCTCAGCCTATCCGTTATCTGAAAGCACAATCTTATGAATGTACTTGTTTCTTATATAGGACTCAAGAGCTTAGCTCTGAGCCACATATGAACTAACTATCCCTCTGTGACAGACCCAGACCAGTGGGGTACAGGAGTCTGGCAGAGGGCAAATATACTGGTCACTGGATGAGTATTTTTCTGTTCCCTGAGTGACCAGATCAGGGGCTGCACTAGAGTAATCAGGAACCTGCTAGAACCTATTAAGGCAGACTGGCTGATTAGAACATCTGCAGCGAATCAAGGCAGGCTAATCAGGGCACCTGGGTTTAAAAAGGAGCTCACTTCAGTTTGTGGCGCGTGTGTGAGGAGCTGGGAGCAAGAGGCACAAGGGGCTGAGAGTGAGAGGGTGTGCTGCTGTAGGACTGAGGAGTACAAGCATTATCAGACACCAGGAGGAAGGTCCTGTGGTGAGGATAAAGAAGGTGTTTGGAGGAGGCCATGGGGAAGTAGTCCAGGGAGTTGTAGCTGTCATGCAGCTGTTACAGGAGGCACTATAGACAGCTGCAATCCACAGGGCCCTGGGCTGGAACCCGGAGTAGAGGGCGGGACCATGTTCCTCCCAAACCTCCCAACTCCTGATCAGACACAGGAGGAGTTGACCCAGACTGTGGGTTCCACCAGAAGGAAAGATCTCTGAGGCGAGCAAATCCACCAATAAGCGCAGGACCCACCAAGGTAGAGGAGAGTTCAACACTGTATTCAACACTCACATTGTGTTGTGTAATGGAACCATACTGGTTCCACTGCTTGGGAAGCCACCACATTTGTGGAAGCAGGAGCTGGATTAGCCACTAATGTACAATCGAGCCTTCTACTAACATTAACTCAGTGGTCCTCAGCCTTTCCAGACTACTATACCCCTTTCAGGAGTCTGATTTGTCTTGTGTATCCCTAAGTTTCACCTAATTTTAAAACTACTTGCTTACAAAATCAGACATAAAAATACAAAAGCATCATAGCACACTATTACTGACAAATTGCTTATGTTTGCAATTTTACATGTAGTTATAAAATAAATCAATTGGAATATAAATACCATACTTACATTTCAGTGTATAGTATATAGAGCAGTATAAACAAGTCATTGTCTATATGAATTTTTAGTTTGTACTGACTTTGCTAGTGCTTTTTATGTAGCTTTTGTAAAAGTAGGCAGCAGGGAATTTGGCCCTCGGTGTATATTTTGGTGAGTTGATGTACCCCTTGGAAGAACTCTGAGTACTCCCAGGGATACATGTACCCCTGGTTGAGAACCACTGCATTAACGCAATACTGATTCAGTGCTACAGTCTGATTCTGGATTAGTTGATCCTGCTCTGTGATCTTATGACTTTCATAGATTTATAAAGAATGTGTTTCAAAACAGCATCATCAACAAAAATAAAGGATGGAAGAACGAAAGAAGTTTCCTGTTTCAAGCTGAAGTGATTTGAGATTTAACTTTGTCTGACTTTGCTTGATGTACTAGCTCTTATTGTCTACATGTCTTTGTGACTAGTAATTGATAGCTTTGCTCTTAAAAGAATCCATAAAAATGTAAGGGCAATTACACCTTCAGGTATTGTTCCCACACCACTGACAACAATATGACATGATACTACAGCAGGTTCTAATTACCGTACCACAGCTAACCAAAAATCACCATATAAAGGGGTTTTCATCAAAAGTTATAAATGTAGCTGATGGGTGCATTGAATGATTTCCAGAGAATAAATTTCAGCTATAATTAGTTTAGCTTTGCATAAAGAGATAAAACTTTTAACAAGGAAAAGCTGAAAGTATCACACACAGAGCAGACTTTTTTTTATCACTGCACTAGGGGTGAAATTCTGTAACAGATCTTAGCATGTATATCTGTGCAAAGTGCTTTAAATGAGTCCTGTTGTGGAAAAAAATAGGTAACTGATGATTCTGCTCCAAACTGTGTCCATCTACACATCTGTATGTGTCCTACATTTCAAATGTGGGGACTTTTTTTTAGCCTTATCCATTCCACCAAAGAAAGCCAGATTCTTCAGTCAGATCACTGATGTTTGTGTAAATGAAAGCCGGTATAGATGAACAAATTATTACTGCCTTGTAAGTAAATCTGACAAGTAAATCTCTATATCAGATATGGAGCTACTAAGGAAATGTCGAGACTACATCTGGTGTTCTCTCTCTCTCACACACACACACACACACACCCTCCCCCCCTCCATCTGTTTTTTTTCCTCTTTCACCCCCCCTCCCCAACACGCACATTATATTGAGGAAATCTCTTGTAACAGAAATATTTCTCCTCTGTCTACAATCAGTTATTTTACACTGTATTGGGAGAATTAGAAGGTTATATTTAATCTACATGAGATATTTATTACTTTTTTCAATAAATTTTATAACATTATAGTAGTGCCTATAAACTATTATAATGGGCAGATTATGAAATACATAGATAGAATCATAATGGAAACAATCCTAGGAGCTTTTATGGCAGCAAGTGGCTAGGATACCGGTTTAACTTGTCATCTAAAAGACTACATTTCTAATGGCACAGTGTCCCTAACACCATGCGAGATTCAATAGGAAAGATGGTATAACAATAAATAGCTTCCTAATAGGAGAGCTATAGTATGATTACCTATAGGATCCAGTGGAGTGATGTGACAGTTATAGTAAGGCATGCAACAACTCACTCGCATGCCTTATGCTGTCCAACATGGTGTCCTCCATGTAGCATGCCTTGCATGTATTATGAGTGCGAGGTCATGTTGTGTGGAGGACACCATTTTGAGTCCTATATGGGGGCCAGATGGAATCATCCCATGGGCCACATCCGGCCCATGGGCTGCCAACTGGATAACACACAGCCTGTTAGTCATGCAGGGCATGCAATGCATACATAGACAGCATGCCACCTCTAGGAAATTAGAGAACTCCACTGCAGGAAGTCCTTGATGAAAGAAGACAGCGTATGCAGAGGAAGGAATTAAAGCCTAAGTGTCACACTGTCTTGGGTCTCTTTCTTTATGCTCACAAAAAGTACAGGTGGCACCTTCTGAATCAACACCTCCAACTTGCAGCACCTACGTTTTCTTTGGAGGTCTCCCCTGCAAGCATTAACAAATCCAACCCAGCTTAGTTTTTGAGAGCTGACAAAATTAAATTGCCAGATGCTCACACACATAAAATACATCCTTCTTCCACAGGAATTTTTTTATCCTGTTCTACCTAGGTTCTTATATCTCACCACACTTATATTAGATGTTCTGAATTCTCCCAATCTGACAAACGTCCAGAGTATTTTGGTATGCATACTTCCACCTTTTCATGTTCTCTGTATGTATAAATATCTCCTGTCTGTGTGTTCCATTCTATGCATCCGAAGAAGTGAGCTGTAGCTCACGAAAGCTCATGCTGAAATAAATTTGTTAGTCTCTAAGGTGCCACAAGTACTCTTGTTCTTTTTGCGGATACAGACTAATACAGCTGCTACTCTGAAACCTCCGGAGTATGCAGCAGCAGCCTCCTGCCAAAAGACCATATTTCCTTGTAATGCTTTCCAAAACTGCTCCTAAATGGCCAGCAGAGATCGCTCCCAGTGCAATGAACGACTCACCTCTCCTACCCAGGTTCAACAAACTCTCTCTGATACTCCCAGCTCTTGTTAGCAGATTAACAAGATACCTCACCATGAGTGTGACAAGTTTAGAGTAACAGTATTGCTAGGCCACCAAAATGGACGTTAGCATAATTTTATTTTATTATTTTTCAAATTATAGTTGGCTAAAACTATTCTGTATTCACTGTGTGTGCCATGCTGGGATATTGCCACTTCTTGTGTGAGCAAAAGCACTTCACCTTCAGCCTTGTGTCTCTGAAACCACCATAGCATGATGATATCCCAGAATGACACGTCTTGTGATATCTCATTGCTTAATTAACCAAGCTTGAGGATAATGACCCCAGTTAATATGGAATATATGAATAATGGTATAAATATTTATGTAGTATGTTTATGTTTATGAGTATATAGGCCTCAAATCTCTGGCTTCAGCCTCTCTAGCTTCAGCCTGAGTGTCTAATAACATGTCAAACATCAGACTTCATGAATTTTCCTGAGTGTCAGTACAAGGCTGCAGGCTAACAAAGCTAACTCATGAGATAAACTGACCTCAGACTTTTATACTGATAGTTGCTAGATAGTGCCCCACTCACCTTAAAACTCTGGTAAACAATATAGTTATTTTTTCCATCAATAGCTGGAATACAGAAATAGTCACAGCTTCTGTGAAAGTAAATAACCTGTTCAGATGAATGTGACAGATATTGTATACCCCAGAGTACGTATGTAGCAATATACCACAGGATATCATTTTGCATAGAATCAAGCAGGGACAGAGAATTAATAGACATTGAGATTTCTCTACAGGGAATCGTTAATGCCATCAAAAAATTGCCCTTTGGGAAATGTTAAATCCCAGATGGCATTCCAGCATAATTCTTTAAATCTTTTCAGTATATTTTATGTCATGTTTTAATGGATATATATAGTGATATTTTTGCTAGATGGTGACTCTCTAAAGATACACATCTTGCTTTAATCATTGTGGCCATCAACAAAGGCAAAAGGTGATTCTACTTTTAAATATATCAACAGCAGACATATACCTCTGCTACTGCAATTGACTTGTGCAGAACACTAACTTAAAACATTTCAGGGATGCTTATAATACTAGAGAAATGGCCTTATTTTATTTTAATGGAGATGAAACAAAAAATATCCTCTTAATCCAGTCAATGTGTTATGATTATGTCTATTTACTCTGGGTGCCGTATTTTTTATTCTTTTTAGTCTCCACTCTTTCATATTTTACGTCGTGATCCTGTAGGCCTTATGGACATGTAAGTCTTATTGGAGCCAATAACTGCAGGACGGGGTCTATCCTGAACGAAATATGATTATTCTCAATCTGCTACTGTTCAATTACTGATGATTCAGGATTAAGACCAAATTTGCTGCTGTTGTAAATTATTAAAATGTCACGGAAGCCCTGGAACTGTGTCAATTTACACCAGCAAAGAAGTTGACCATTAATGTTTGTAAAACCTACACAAAATATGGTGGATTTATATAGAGGTAACTAGGAATATGAATTTAAGATTAAATTGGATAAAAATATGCCCTGAGATAGCATACCATGAAACAATCTAAATATCTTTAAAGTATTAACTTGATAAAATAGGCTAGTAGCTAAAAAAAATCAACAATAAGTATTTAGTATAGTGTGGCATCTGGGGTGAAATCTTGGCTCAACTGATATCAGTGAGAGTTTTGTCATTGACTTCAATAAGGCCAGCATTTCATCCCTAAACTCCAATCTGGTCTGCCAAAGCCTGGATTTGGTAATTTTCCAGGCACACTGCACAGGTCATTTCTTTTCTCAGGCAATTGGGGAAGGGAGCTAGCAGGATTTTAATTATTATGCTTGCTAGGGAGCAGGTCTTATTTTTATTGTAGTCGCTGGTGCATTTTTGTATATAACTGGCATGGGATGGACAGGCCATTCTGACATTTTGCTGTGCAAGTAAAATTATGTACAGGTACTCAGAGCCTAAAATGGGTGATACTTTTGCTTTAAAAATAAAAATGAATTAATGCATTAAATCAAACTTTTATGTAATATAATCATCCTGTAGAATAATGATTAAGTACATACTCTTTCTGTTGCTCCAGATGACATAGCTGTTCTTGGTGATTACTAATTATATAAATGATGGGTCTCACTAACCTATACATGTCAAATAGACGAGATATGGTGCATCTAGACAAACTTACTCTGCTATCTCACAACATGGAAGGAGTAGGTTCCGTGAGGAGAGGTTGCATTATGCTAATTACTTTATTAATCGAGGGAGCAAGCCCAGTATCAACCATATTTTTCCAGAAGTTTGAGTAGATTCAGTCAGAGCTGAGTGTTTGTGCTGTTTAGAACTAGTGACATATTTTCCATCCAAATGATTTTTTGACAGAAAATGCAGTTTCCAAAAAACTGAAACTTTCCACAATTGTGTGGGATTTTTTTTTATTTTTTTATTTCAGGAAAACCAAAATGTGATATTTTGTTTGGGGTTGGCTTGAAACAAATCAAAATATTTGAATTGTTGAGCCGGCTGAAACATTTAATTTCAAGTCAGTTCAACATTAAACTATATTTTCCTATTGTGGCACATTACCTCATATGGATTATAGTTCAGCCCCTCCCTTCCATTTGACTCCCATCAAACAGCCTGGTCAGTAGGGATTCCACTTTGGATCATGGGAGATGCAGTCCAGCAAAGGACCTTAGTCTATAGGAGAAAATGGGGTCATCAGGTTCCTGAACTACAATTCCTATGAGACAATGCACCATAATAAGGAAATACAGTTTAATGTTGAAGTGAATCTAAAGGAAGTGTTTGGGGTCAGTTCACAAATCGAAACAAAATATTTTGATTCAGGAATTTCAAAATGTTTCATTATGAGCCAAAATATCAAAACAAAAAAAAGTTTCACCATTCTCAAATTACGTTTATTTTTTGGAATATTTTCTGAGATACTTTTTACTATTTCCATTTTTATCCCCATTTATGAAGAAAGCAAATGTTGATATATTGGAGTTTTCTGCAGGATGGGGAAAAAACAACTTTACTCAGCTTTAGTACTGTTAATAAAAGTGCCATAACTTCTTTCCATCTGGGAGTGTCATCTCGTACAGAGTTCTAAAACAAAGTTCCAAATACGTGTTACTTAGTTTCCTGTAATTCCTCCCATGCACATCCTACAGGAAAACTATTTAAAAAATCTTGAATTCTTAATAACCCTGAAGTTACTCAGTGAAGTCAGTGAATGTCTTTTTATTGATTTTATAGACTTTAAGGTCAGAAGTGACCATTATGATCATCTAGTCTGACCTCATGCACAAAGCAGGCCACAGAATCTCACCCATCCACTCCTGTAACAAACCCCTAACCTATGTCTGAGTTACTAAAGTCCTCAAATTGTGGTTTGAAGACCTCAAGCTGCAGTATGCTTTAATCAGGCTCTGGCCCTGTCATTTGTTTAACACCTTTCTGCTTATACTTCCTCACACCCTTGTCACTTTGAAATCATCTACTACACTGAGGGCTGGTCTGCCCAAGAAAAATAGATCAACCAGCTATATTTCTGAGGGGTGGGGAAAATACACACTCCTGAATGATGTAGTTAAGACAACCTAAGAATTCTTCCATCAACCAAGCTATCGGGATGGGTGGATTACCTATGCCTATAGGAGAACCCCTTCCATCAGCTACAGCTGTGCCGCTGTAGCATTTCAAGTGTAGACAAGTTCTGGGAGATTCTAGGTTGATGAAGTTCAGCCTCCTCAGCTTTTGAACTAATTTAACAAGTAGCTCGTGTCTCACGGCTCTGGCAGATGTTTCTGGTATCAGGGACATTAGGAATTTTATGGGCCTTTTCTTAAGTCCCTCTGACAGGAATGGGATTTCTAATGGGAACTTGAAATTAATTTAATAGTTCAGTAAATTGCTACATATTTTTTACAGTCCATACCACACCACTTAGGGAAATACTGATCTCAATTTTGGTCCTATAACCACCAAACCAAAAATATAATATAATTTAAAGCTGGCTGCCTAGTTACTTGACTCAGGGTTGCCTCTGGAGACAATTTTTTATCTCACATGTTTGTGTCAATTGTTACTTAGTATAAATATCCATATACTTTAGCCATTAGCAGAACTATTCAAATGCAGTTTTGCAAAAAAAAATATTGATTAATAAAAATCTACATATTGATTTGAGCACTATTGACAACCCCTTTTATTACCTACCTGTAAGAATGTGGGCAGGCTAAATTTTGTTGGAATAATGTTCCTTGAGAAGTGAAATTGTCACAAATGCAAAATTGAGGGCTGGCTGTGAAGGCTGTTATGAAGCTAGTCCCCAGTAAGTACATGACTACTGAATATTCACTTACAAGTTTTCCAGAGATCAATGTTTGTCTCATTATTTGTTCACACAGATTATTTCAGGACCGCTGACAGCATGTAATTATTCCTATTGAAAGGAGCTACCATTACATCAGGTGTTTCAATTGATCTGCTATTATCTAGCATCGTATAGTTTTAAACCCACTGTGTGCAGATGTCTGACAATATGTAGTTTGCCTTGGAAAGCAACTTGCAAAGACAGCAACTAATAGCCAGCCAAATGTCAGTCACTATGCCCAGTTCATTTTGAGATTCTGCTGCTCAGACGTGTGAATGATTTCCATCTGTTCTATTGCACGATAAAGTTTTATAACTACTGGCACTGGTGAGCATTCTCTAAAAAGGCCAACTTATGTCAGTGTGGGTTGGTTGTTCATGTATGCATGTATCTTTGTAACAAGCACTGCACAAATTATCAATCTCTTGACAAACAAACCACACAGACTTCATTCCTTATGGATATTACTTTTCCAGCTACAATCAAAACAGCCTCTTTTTCTTTTGTAGACAGTGTGATGGCACCAGATGCTGTTGTGTCTGCCGGCTGGGGGCCAGACAATAGAGCAGACGTAACCGATTATTGGAGGCCCCCTATGGCTGGAGTTGCTGCATGCACATCCTGAATGTTACTGTACCTAAGACTCAAACACAGCTCTGCCAGATGAGCCAAAAGGGTTCCCTGTGTCTGAGCCAGAAGGCAAACTTGTGGAAGACCAAAGTTGGGTTTTGCTTCACTTGCTAGCACACATGCAGTAACACTAGCTGGGTTAAATGTACAAGTAGACATGCCAAACCCATGAAAAAAAATGCAGAAATTGGGCTTGTTTTTTGCTTAATTGGCTTGTGAGTTGCTTGTTGGCTAGTTTGGCTTGTAGCTTTTTGCTTCTTTTTTTTTAATTGGCTCCTGGCAAGCAGGGGCAAAGGGGGGGCAAGCAGGGTCAAGGGGGGGAGAGAGTCGGGGTGCACAGGGGGTCACCACAGTCCCAGACTGCATGTCTGGGAGATCTAGTCACATAGAGTGTTGAGGTTCTTAGGGATTGGCTTGTTTTGGCCTTGTTTTAAAATGGGATTAGCTTGATTTCTGGTTTATTGTGAAAGTCGGGGTGCTTATTTACCATGTGAAAGTTGGCAACTGTGTTTACAAGATGATATGGGTGTCCCCAGTAAAAGAAAGACAAATTTCCTTGCAACTGGCAACAGAAAGGAGGTTAATCATAACTCTGCTTTGTGGAACATATCTTCAAAACATTCTGTTTGTCTGCTCATTAGATGAACCAATCTTTGCCAGTGTCTTCAGTACTAAATACCTACTTACTAAAGGGACTTTCACAGGGAAGTTCAAAAGTAACTGCCTTCCCACATCTTGCCTTTGGCATGGAGAAAGGGCAGGACCTGTGTATTTAATACCAATCAGGTGGGCAGAGTGTGTGGAGCAGGCAGGGCGTACAGAGGATAGGAGTGGGCAGTAATTTCGCAGTAAAAGGATGGTGAAAAACATTTCTTTCTAGGAGAAAGATAAGACCAGAGAGCCTGAATTCTTTCTCAGGACTCCTCTTTGGGCAGTGCAGTGCAGGACTGAGCCTACAGGTTTCGTGTAGCCCTCAGGGGGATGACTTTCACTCTGGCACATCATTCTCTGTGGTCATGTCATGTTAATTTCTTCATTGTACAATCAGCATGAACTGTATATATAACTTATGGTATATATCCTACTGTGTATGTTGAGACCAAGCAATTCATTGTTAATAACACTCAAACCTTAATTCAACTAGTCAAGCCAAGGAATGTGATCTGTAGCTCTGGGTACAATACATTTCATATACTCTTGAGCCACAGTACCAGCTTAATTAACTATACAGTTGAATATTAAAATTGCTGTATGCATGGACAAGTAGTAAAACAGAGTTTCTATGAAGCCATCATATTAATGCTGTTGCTTAGTGACACTGATTGGGAAAGAATACAAATTGCTTCTAATGTCTACAGTTTAGGCAGCTAAATTATTTGCAGCACAGATCTGGACAAGGTAGCAGTCTCCTTAACTAATACCAAATTTTTCTTTACTTCCTTTTTTAGCTTTTGAAGGGATCTGTCTGGATTTCAAGTGTGTGTATAATTATCAACTCAAGAGACAAAGGTGATGGATGAGTAGAGGGTTGCAGGAAAGGACTGAGGTGTGTGAGAACAGCTATTTAGGGAAGCTTGCAAAGTAACTGCATACACTGTATCTGTCTTAAAGCAGTGTTATCAGTTCCTAACTTTCACATATATGAAATGCCAAAACTTGGTTCAGTCCTGCTCTCTGAATAGACACCAATCTTTTGTTCTTCTAAGCCCCTGGTCATTGTTATCTCAAGTGCACACCCAATTTTAGCCCCTATGTCCAACAACTTTCTTGGGCAGTGGGATCCCCTGGCTGAGCAGCTTAGACCCTGAAATCAGTGACTCAGACCTAAAAGGCTCCCCCATTGCTTAGACATGTACCCCCTCAACACATTCCACTGGCTATGGGAGCTTTCATTTTCTAGTTACACCTTTCAGTGACCACATATCACTAAAGAAGGAAACAGGCTTAGCAAAGAAATTTCTTCTAGAAACACTTTACCCTCAAAGCACAAAAGAGTTATAGACCTACAGTAAACAGCAAAATTCTGAGCACAAACACTGAGTGTCCTCATCACACCTGTGAGCCTAAGGTAAGGTCAGCCCGCTTAAGGGAAGCCAAGTCCCTCCTGCCTCCTCTCTCTCACCTGGACCTTCTGTTTCTGGCGATGAAATGGTTTCCTTCGTCAAAGCAGCATTCCTGTTTTAAAATGGCTTATGACAAAATTCCTACCCCTACATTTCTGCTAAGGAACCATGCCTCACTTCCCTCTGGGCCCTAGGCAGAGAGTCATTCAAAGTTAATGGCCCTGCTGGAAGCAAATCTATTGTTCCAATGGGGTGAAGCCATTCAGTGCTGACGACCCTTGATTGCTCTGTCACAGCTTACCAGATATAGGGTATGGCTACACTTGCAGCTATACAGCGCTGGGAGTTAAACCTGTCTTCATTCAGCTGAGTAGGGAAAGCGCTGCAGTCTGTCCACACTGACAGCTGCCAGCGCACTGGCGTGGCCACATTTACAGCATCTTTAGCGGCATTGGGAGCGGTGCATTATGGGCAGCTATCTCAGCGTTCAAGTGGCTGCAACGTGCTTTTCAAAAAAGAGCGGGGTGGAGTGTGACAGGGAGTGTGTGGGAGAGAGAGAGTGGCTTTTTGGAGCCGACACTGTCAGCAGCTGCCTTGCAAGTTCCGACCCCCTCCTCCACCCCTCTCTCACTCAGTGAAAGCAAACAGCAACTGATAAGCAGCCTCCCCGAAACGGACCCCCACTCCCTCCCTCCCCCTCTCTTTAAGCAAACACTAGCTGTGGGCATTCCAAAGGGAGCCACCTGCCTCTGCTCATTCACAGCAAACAGTAGCTGTGTTTGTTTTTTTGATAAGCAGCTTTGGGAGCCCAGAGTTCACAACAAAATAAAGAGAGGCATCACAACAAAACAAAGAGCATAATCTTTACTTAAAAGGATTATGGGAAGCTTCCGGAGGTCAGTTACAGCGTACTAAGATTATTCCCTGTTTACACTGGCACCCCAGCACTGCAGCAGCAGCACTATACTTTTTATTCCTCTCGGGGAGGTGGAGTACAAGCAGCACTGTAGCCATTGTGGACGGGGAATGAGTTACAGTGCTCTAAAGCCATTAACAGCGCTGTAACTCTCAAGTGTAGCCAAGGCCATAGTCTGTCCACTAAATATCAAGCTCCTCTTTCAAAATGAATGCTGAAAACCACACATTTAAGTTTACATTCAAAATGGAGTTTGAAATACAAGAGTGCATTCACAAAACCAAATGGCTGACAAAGACATACCTCCCAAACTGTCACACTAAATCACTAATATTTTGGATGGGGATGGTAGGGGGAAATGTATCAGAGAAAGAACACTATATGCAGGGTTGGTAGACCCTCCCATTACTAAGCTTGCCCAACACTTCCCATTATAAGACCCTGTTTTCAGTTACTTATAACTTTGCCAAACTTTAACCATTTAAACTGAAATTATCCAGGTTGGCTGTCTGCCTCAGGCTGAATTAAAAAAAAATCAACTCAAAATATTCTACCATTTCTGAGAACAAGGCTATAGAAAAGAGCATTGTTTTGCTGAATGAGACAATGGTCCTGTGGAAAAATATTGTGATCATTTCAAAAATACTTAGGCACCTAACTCCCATCAATTTCAATAGGAGTTAGGCACTGAAACCCATTGCTTAAAAAAGGTATTTTGGTGCCTAATTCCCATTTAAACTGATGGGAGGCAGGCCCCAAAAACCTTTGAGAATCTGGGATCTAGGCACTTAAAAAAATCCCAGTAGGTGCTTAGCTGATTCTTATGCACCTAAATACCTATAAAAATCAGGCACTTACTCTCACTGTATCTCGGATCCCCATGCTTTAAAATGGGGATAATAGTATTTCCCTACCTCATAGGTGTGCTGTTAGGATAAATACATTAAACATTGTGAGATGATCAGATAATACAGTAATGGTGGGGCTATGCAAGTATCTAATTTAGCTGCTGGCTGCTCAACACTTTTGACAATCAGGCAAATTTGGGCCTGATCCAAAGTCCATTGCTGTAAATAGGAAGGTTTCTATTGACTTCATTGGGTTTGCATCAGGCTTTTAGTGAGGTACCTAAATACAGATTTAGGAGCCTAATTTTAGGGTCTTCTTTGGTTTTTTAATTTAATTTTATTTTTTATCTCATTTTATGTGAATAAACAACAAGCCACTGACTGAGATTTTCAAACACATCAAAAGTTGTTAGAATGCCCAAATCCCATTGAATTTCAGCAGAATTTGGGTAGCTAGCTAACTCTTTTGGGTTCCTTTGAAAACCTGTACTGTTATCATTGAGCTTAAATACAGAGCTAATTGATCAATTTGCATGATGAGTTACCAAGACAGGAGAAGTGAAGCATTGGCAGAATACTATAGTCTAGTTATGCAAAATAAGGTATGGCTTCCTTATGAAAGGGCAGGATTCCCATTTCTGTCACATGATAGGCTCCTCCTCAATAAATCTTCTCCTGATATGGACAATCTTCTAATTACCATCCTATTTTTAGTCATCCTTAGATGACTGAGAAGGTTGTGGCACATCAGCTCCGGTGCCAAATGGAGTCCTTAGTCTTCCTTGACCCTTTTCAATGTGGCTTCCAGCCTGAGGATGGCACAGAGGCAGAATTGATTTCATTGATCAATGATCTTCACTTGGAGAAAGACAGAGGTCAAGTTCCCAGGCTGGCTCTTACTTCTGTCAGCAGGCTTCGATTCTACTGACTGTAATATTTCACAGACTCAGTGGGGATTATGGTAGGGGTGGATGGAATCAAATTTCATTGTTCTATTCTTTCCTCTGCAAGAAGTCCCAGAGGCTAGTGTTGGCTAATTGCTCATCTGTCCTCATATAAACTATTCCAGATTGACAGCTCCATAGCACAACTTGTACATGAGGCTGCTCTGCCAGAAGGCACTATGAGAGTTTAAAATGTAGGTCTTTTTGCACCCAAAAGTAAAGCTGTATCTTCTGTCACTTGTGGGTGATTAATAACAAAGTGGTTGACTCTGCTGCAAGTACACATGACTGTCTGTGCTTCTCTCCTGCCTTCACAACAGATGACATGGTGTCAGAACAAGCTGCATGCCACTTCCAGAGATGGAAGAAAACAAAGAAAGAATGAAAGTAAGTCAGACTATTCTATAGTGAGGAGTGGTGTGAATAAATAACCCACCCCATAGATAAAGGAGCAGCTTGCAGAACAGGCCATACTACCAGGCATACCAGTCAGCAACAGGAGAAAAAAGAGCCTGAGATTTTCATCTTGGCTGCTCTGTGACCACATCTCCAAGAGATTTTGTTTGCTTGTTTTATCCATATGTAAAATAAAATAATAACCAATCAACTCCTTAACTCTAATTAGCTTCATGGTTTCAGGGATTTCAGACAACAGTGTTCTTCATGGTCCGCTTAAACAGGGTCCAATTTTCTTATTCCTCCTCTCTTCTGCTGAAAGTCGCCATCGCAGCTGCAGCTCTACACAGCCTGAGGGCATGAGGAATCCCACAAATGTCTGTGTCTCAGGTCAAAAGTCTGAGGTGAGACAGGTTTGCTGCTAGGGTTCCCTTGAAAAAGTAGGGAGCTGCTGAAGTTTCAGAGAATGGCTGTGAAGGCACAAACAGCAACAGCCTGATGAGGTGGAAAAGAGAAAAACAGACAGGGCAGAGAAAAATAAATTCCCTTAAAATTAGACTCAACTGAGAAAGTTGGCTGCAGGCCCAAAACACAGCAGCTGAATCAAGATGGCCCATATCCCATAGAAACAGAAGAGCCTAAGCCATCTCCACTGGAGCAGGGAGAAAAAACAAGCTGCCGCCTTATAGACACAGACGCAGCAGGAGGAAAACATTAGAGACAGGAGTTTGTTAAGAAACAAGTTATTTTGAAGCACAATGGAGATGATATTTCTTATAATCCTGTTATATACTATAAACTTTTGATTGGTGGGGCCAAAATGGTTCATTTGGAACAATTTCAGTGATTGCTAATGAGAGTGATAAATACTAAGTAAATTTCCTCCTCAGCTATGTCATAGGATCATTTTCTAATGTTATCAGTCTTAATTTGTGATTTTTGGTGTTTGTCTTTGAGCTCCACCACTCAGATTCATGTGATTACATGAGAATCTCATGCTTCCTTTTATTTTTTTATTAAAAGAATAAGTTTCTAGTACTCATAATTGTGGAGAAAAGCTTGAAAATGTGACATGAGTTCACACTAAAGCCTCAAACCAGAATACAAATGGAAACACCCCAAATTTATTATTTTTGTACAATTATTGTGATTTTTGGGGCTTTGACTCATTTTTTAATGCTTGGAGTTATCAATACTGCAGATTAGAAAAATGTGTATAAAATAGAGAAGTTGTTCTACATGTCACGAGAAACCCAGGAAACCCCCACAGAAAATCAAGGAGAACCCTGAGGATGTGTATTTTACAAACTTCGTTGTTCTTGTGACTGACTACACCACTACATGACAGCTGTTAAAGAGGTGTTTGAACTACAAGGCTGTATTTAGGTTAGATTTACTATTAGAATACTATTTTTGATTATTTGGTGATGTTTGTTCTTGGAGTGCATTATCTGAGGCAAGGTCTAAAGAGTAGAGTTCACCTCTACTGCTGGACTATGTCAACAAGTCCTGCTATCTGATGGTGCTTCTACTTTCAGCTTCTTCCGGCTCTTCAGGTTTCTATGGCAGCCACAAGTGTTTCCCTTCTGTTTTTGGCTTTAAGCTTCCAACTCTTCTTCTACTATACCGACCCTACCTCAGTAACCCATGCCTCTGTGATCTACAGATTAAATGGTATAATGGTGTCATAATAGACTAACACTAACGATTATTTGAAAATGTCACCTGATGGAGGATGCAGAGGCCCACTTACAGTATCTAGCAATGTTAGCCCTGGAAAGGATACTATAACGGTTTTTCAAAATCTGCATCCAGGTGTCTCTAGAGTGCAATTCCAGGGGTCAAATGTTGCTTGATGAAAGTGAAATCATGAGGACTATGCCATTTACACAAGGGATATGTTTGGCCCCTATCAATTTTGATTTCTAAAGCCCTCTAAGGTTTGGATCCTGGCTGCTCTGGATCTCTTTCTATGCATCACTGCAGCATCTCAGGGCTTGTCTATACCTAAAGTGCTACTATAGTGCAGCTGCCCCACTGTAGCACTTCAGTGTAAACAGTACTTATGCCAATAGGTAGTGTTCTCTTATCAGTTTAGGTAATCCAACACCCCCAAGGGTGGTAGTTACATTGATGGAAGAATTCTTCTGTTGACCAACACTATCTACATGGGGACTTTGGCTGTCTTAACTACATCACTCAGGGGTGTGGATATTTCACACCCCTGAGCAACATAGGTGGGTTGACCTAATTTTCTCATGTAAACCAGCCTTGAGATTCACAAGAGTGCTGCAGACAGTTGATGATTTTTTTTACAAATGTGTTTCAAAGAATCACCAATAAAATGTATAAAGTCATGGTCCAATACACAATGAAGACAATGGAAGTGTTCCCATTGACTTAAGGGTGCATTGTATTGGACCAATATGCTATACTCCAGTTCTCCAAGGACCTGTAACAACTCTTCTGAATTTGAGGAATCTTACAGGTATATTTCAGCCTTGAATTACAGTATTTCTGAAAATGCAATTCAGGATGTAGATTAGTAACCTGAGGAAGTTAGGGCAAATTGGTACAAGACTTAGTAACCATGAAGAAGGGTATGTATGCGTGTTTCCATTAATACTATTGATCAGGGACAGCGTGTGCTCATTGCTGGAACAAGAATCCCTAATTTGAGCAAATTCAGAGTCAAGATTAGACAGATTACAAATTATCCACAGCTGTGGATAAACTGTGTATAACCCCCTGTTTTAAGGGAAGAGTAACAATTGGCACTGAAATGAAGACCCTTATATATCATTTTATAGAGACAGAAAACAATAAAGAACTATCTGATGAATTGTGATTTTGTAATCCAAAAACAAGGTATGGATTTTCTTTCAGTTTTCCTTGTGAATTGAATAGCAAAATTTCTCATGTTTAAAATATCTAAAAAAAATTATTTGCAGAATGCTTTTTCTTTTCTTTATGGTTCTGTTTCTTTTAAACACACATCAGTGTTGACATG
Organism: Mauremys mutica; assembly: GCF_020497125.1. Taxonomy (NCBI): domain Eukaryota; kingdom Metazoa; phylum Chordata; order Testudines; family Geoemydidae; genus Mauremys; species Mauremys mutica. The sequence goes on along the minus strand of NC_059073.1, from coordinate 186,947,649 downwards.
AATTCTCATCAAAGGCAGATTACATGTTGCATGACCTCAGCTTTTACCTGACATAAGTATAGTATGATCCTGAGATTTATTTAAACTCAGACATTCTGCTATTAAATTCATATTTAAAAAGAAAAAGAGAGGAAGCAAATCTTGGCTCAGGAACAGAGCAGAACAGATGTACATTGGAGGGCTCTCTGGATTTCTTTGTTTAACAATTCTTTAATCTTTCCTTTTTATTCAAAAGCCCCTGTAAAAGTAAATGTTGGATGAAATATTAGTGCCAGTGCTCCTGAAACACCAAAGTGTAAAGATAAAGGCTCTCATCTTGAGTCTTTTATATTCTATTCTCCAATTAACAGTGTAGAGAGGGCCTTGTTCTCATCAATGCAAGGCATTTATCTCAGTCCCTGTATACAGCTGTAGTGAATGTAAAGAATGTTCGTGCTTCTCAAAGAAATGAATGTTAAATGTGATTATGTAGAAAATGCTTTAAACAATCTGAACAACAAGTTTGATCAAATGCAACAGTAGGCTTTAACAAAAATAATAAAACCAGAGATTCAGCTATTGTTTGAATAATTAAATGTCACAGCTCTTGTCCACATTTAGTTACCCTCCCCCTAAGCAAAAAATCCACTTCATGAAAATACAAGTACCCTGGCAATACAGTGTCTGAGTCTCCTTTCATTTACCCTGGTTTTACAGTAGTATAAAAATGGTTGTCTTCAGTGGAGCTACTCCTGATTTATGGCTATATGATTAAGAGAAGAAACAGGCCTATGGCATCAATCTGTTTGCAATGTTTGTTTGTGTGTTGGTGGTGTGTTTTATTCTGTAGTGAAAAAGCAGATTGCCAGAACACAACCTTGCCTCCATATTCAAAAACAAACTTCATGACACCACAAACCAAAGACTAATGAAATCCAAACCAAATTAAGGGAATAAAATCAAGCAAACACTTACTTTTCTGAATAACTTTTCTCACATGAGTAGCACGACTGATATACAGTGGGACTGCTTGCCTAAGTACAGTTCCTCAAATGTGATAGTATTTACAGGGTCAGAACCTAGATGATTTTGAAGGATAATAGATTGCAGGGAGTTATTATACATGTAATCAGTAGCTGCCAAAACCTCTGTGCGTGGGGGTGGGTGGGTGTAATTATATATATAATTATAAAAAGTTACTGGGAGGCTACCTGGTCTAAGGAATATATCATCTTGTAGGGCTGTGATTACCTTCTGGGTTTTAATATCAGCCATTTTATTTTCTAAACACACTTTTAATTCTTCCATATCAATGAAGTAATGGAAAATACATCAAGGACAAGTATATCATTCAATTTTAGGAAGTTATTTTGTGGAACTAGTAAGTAAAGCTGGATGACTATATTTTTTATAATATTGCAAACATATTGTGTTTATGTATCTATTTTATATGTAAATCTGTTACCTGGCCACTTCCCAATTCTAGTTCAGGAATAAATCTTGCAGATCTTCCAGTCTAGTCATGCAAACCAAAAGTGTTCTGTGGTTGTTTTATTCACCCCATTCTGATCATCTTTGTTTTAAACATACAGACTATTTGTTCTCAATAATCAGTTGTTTATTCAAGCTAAGTTATTTTTATTATAAATTCTCTCTTTCTTTCTGTTTGTTGCTGGAATCCCTGTTTTGTTCCTTCTGCTGTTTCTATAAGGAATAATACTGTCCCCTTATGGTAGCCTGAAAACTTTCTCATCTGTAGTCAGGGGTGGTCTATGTGCTATCATTTCTCCAGTATTCTTCTCTCTGTGTTGGTATTGTTATTTAACAATGAGGTATTACATTTCCAAGAATAGCTCTGTTAAACCAAATTCTATGGCTAATAGCAATGGGGAGTGATCTCTCGCCACTTGGGGACCATGCATAAGCCACTATTTTGTTAAATATCTCTCCTGGGACCAGGAAATATCCCATACAGAAGAAGCAATTATGTACATATAAACAGGAAGAAAATTGTCTATCATAGGTTTTCTATATTGCCAGGGTCCTAACTCTTCTAGTTCTGTATGTTTTTAACTGACAGTCTTCTTTTTAATAGCCTGCAGAGGAATCTCTATGTGGCACCATATTCAGAGGATGGTTTAGACAACTTTCTATATGACTTAAAATAGGTAGCCAGAACAATAAGATGATAACACAACTTTCTTTGGTCTTAAGTTGTAACATCATCTGGAGGACATATTGAGACCATTACTAGAGTTGTCTATAATCAGACATTGCCTTTCTAGATCACAAATACTTTACATTTGAAAGGACACACTTCTGTGTACATGAATCACTACCTCCCTAATTCATTATCTTGGATACTGCAAAACTTCATCCCATCCACAAGTTTATTTAAATTCAACATATACTTCTGTACTAAATAGGATTTCTATACAAATGGTACATTTACACAGAGTCTTTTGATAAGCATCTTGGTTCTTTTTCATTAGATTGTAAAGATCATGAACATTCTACATAACTAATCTTAGTAGAGTATACATAGCCCCACCTTTTATATATATATCCGCAAAATACCCTGACCATCTCCAGTTTCTGTCCATCCCCTACTTTATTACTGTATCTTCTATCTCCAACCCCTATTTTCCCTGACATCCTTCTAGAGCAATCTAGTTTCCTTTCCCCTACAGTATTATGCTGTAAAGTTCTAAGATCAGTGAAAATGTTTTTAAAAATAATATTTGTAATGACAGCAACATGATTGAATTAACATTTTGCTTTTCTTGCATACAACTCATGTCACAAATGATTAATTTAAATTTTGCAGATATTCTTCGTCTTATAAACAAGCGGGAGAATACTGAAAGAGAGCGTGCACACATATTGCCCTACCAATACATTTCAACATTGGTCTTGGGTGAGAGGGGTTCTTTCCCGACTACTTAAAAGGATTATGCAGGTACCATGATCTATACAATTCTTGACCCTCTCTGCAGTCTAGAAATTAGTACAAAGCATTGAGGGAAGTTTGTAATGTAAGATCAGGAGCTGAGACTCCAGCTAACTCATCTCATAGAGGAGCCATGAAAAATCCATTAGATGGAAATTACTTTCAGTCTCCACTAAATTAGACTGGATTCAATGGCTCTTTCATTCAGTAGCAATTCCCTGAGGCACTGAGTCCCCCAGTAAACGCTAACTTGTTTGTAATAGGATTACATACCAAAAAACTATGCTACAAGAACTTTAAGGCTGCAAGATCAACCATCTGAACATTAGGAAGTGCTAAAATTAAGGCTGCCTCTGTAACATTAGCAGGGCCTCTTTTTCTTTATACATTAAGATACAGGCTGAAATTATATGATTATATATCATCAGCAGGATTTTTATCTAGGATCTCCATAGCCACAGCCACAGACCTTTTCCACTTGAGGTCAATTTGCTACTGGCAAAAATCAATTTAAGCAGGTTGTGATGGATAGGCAGCAGCAGCCTGGGGGTTGATAATAGTGAGGGACCAGCACCACCTTCCTCCACATTCTGACCTGGCTCCTTTTCAGCCCCATTCTATCCATTTTGAGATTCTTCTCGGTTGTGACAATTGGGCCTAAATCTTTTTGTTGCTTGGAAAGTAACTATGAAAAGTAGGCCAAGTTATCTTCAATATTGAATATTATAAACAGGTGCAAGAAAAGCAGACAGAGAGACTGAATTTGTCCAAACAAAAAGGCCTACTGGTACAACTCAAGGACTGTGTTAAGATTATGCTTGGTAAAAAAAGATGATGTGGGTCTAGAAATTAATGGACCAAAACTGGTATGGCAGATATTAGGCCTAACTGGCGGTCAAAAAATGAGGGGATGAAATATGCCAACCATCTTCCTCCCCATACTTTTTTAGGGAGGGTCATAAAAGGATCATTTGAAAAATTATCTTATGCCAACTTGACTCATCTCCTCCAGCTCATCTTTTCTCATCTCCCCTGAGCCCCAAGACAGAAGAAGCAGGCAAGACCCAAGGATATTCTTCCCAAGAGGAAGGCCATCAGGCTTCCTCTAGTTTAAGGAAGGTTTTTTTTCAATCTGAGTCCTGCAAGTCATCATATCATGCTAAATGAACTTTAAGGTTGAAAGGTCATCAGCCCATCAGAAGGGATTTCTAAGTGTCAGCACCAAGGGGCTCCAAGCAGAGGCATATAAGATACAGATACACCTCTTTCCTTTTTTGTGTTAGTTTCTGTCCCACTATTCTACTTCCTATCCTAGATCTTATTTTCTTGACTTTTCATCGGCTCCTAAAATCAACTGCACTTTACGGATCAGCACAGGAGATGAGACAGCCCATCCAGCCCTGCCCTGTTTTAGGAGAAAGCATCCAACAAGATGATGTCCTTCACTGTAATGTGAGCCAGGGTCCAAGTAACTGGTGTTCTGGCAAACCTGCCAGCCTAAAGCATCCATTCATGACTGACCAGTGTTCCACTAACATCAACAAAAGCCATATTCCCCACCTTTTCTATCCTGTCTCTCCTCCACCTAGTGCATCTGCCTGTCTGCTCAAAACAGGAGAAGTGAATACCCTTCGCACATCAGGCTAGAGAATGAAATTAACCCTTTCCTTTTTAATTTTTTCTTATTTTGTTTGTTTGTTGGATTCTTGTGTTTTGATCAATGAACTTCCAACTTTGGAATGAATGATTTTGGGTGTTTGCTAAGAAACCAAGTAAACTAGGGTGTCTGTAGAAAAACCCAAAACTTTTGTGATACCGTTTCAGTGTCAGATGGTGAAAAAGTTTACAACAGTCTTTTGGCCCTTGATAGTAATACAACAGCCCTTGCCCCACTTCTGTGCCACCCCATAAGTCACTTCTTTCTCAGTCCTGCATGCCCCATCTACTGCTGTCATCCCCCACCAGTTGCCTCTTCCTCTGTAGGGCTCCAAATCAGACGGGCACAAGGAAGGGGAGTATAAAGGAGAGAAGCAGACAGAATACCTTGGTGTGTGAAGCCAGGCACTGCCACAGCCTCTGGAGTCATTAGGGCAAAACTGCAACTCATGCCTGCAGCTTTGCTGGAAGAGTGAGAATCTAGCTTGAATGCAGGAATGCATGACAGGGCTGCCAAAAAAGTGAGTGGCAGCTGAGAAATGTGACACTTTACTGCCCTGTATTTAGTAATGTTTCCACTTTTTTGCCATTTCCATATTTCATTCATATTTTAGCTTACCCGCTCCAGTTTAATTAGCACTCCTGCTCCCATTAGCCACCACTTCTATTATCTGTATTACAAATAATAACACCCGTTGAGTCCAGCTGAGATTGAGGCCATAGTGCTGTATGCTACAGCACACATTTTGTAAGACACAATCCCTGTGCTGACGAGCGTACACTCTAAATAGTCAAGACATACAATGTGGAAGAAAGGAGATATTTTAGATTGGAAACTGAGGCACACAGATTTTTTTAGGTCATTTGCCTCATATCACACAGGAAGTCAGCTTTATGACCAGAAACTGAACCCAGATCTCCTGATTCCCAATCCATTACTATAACCTCAAGACCATCCTTTTTTCCCCCCAGTGTTGTTTCTTCTTTCACAATTGCTTCATTTCCCACACTCTTCTAAAGTATTTCCACATTAGGGTAATTTTCACTAGGAAGAAAAGTGTGCATTTAAAATTTATAGTTTTCATATGTCTCAGCAGGTCAAGCGGAACCTTAAGCTCTCCCCAGTCTTTAGTTTGACCTCCTGCATGTCAAAACTACCAGTTGCCTTGTCTTCACTAGAACTTTACCTGGTGGTTGTTAATTAAAGTTGGCTACGTCGATTTAAAAACACAACCCTTTTTTTCCTACTGAAGGTAAGGCAACCGTAACATTGTTTTTTATCACTATCAGACTACTTAGGATGTCATGGAAACCATGCAGTGATGAGAATGTTAGTAATGTCGAAATAGAGCATGCAGGTATTTTTTATTTGTTCAGAGGCTTTTCTTTGGTCCTCATCACTATAGTGTCTGAATTTGCCAGTACTCAAACCTTTAATTGTGCCAGTCTTTATTTTTTGTCTTAAATTCTCTTAGATAACTTCGGTCAGCTGTGAGTATTTGTTGTTCTACTAGCAGACTCTGTTACACAACTTTGTTTGCCACATGTGTGTTGTATCTGTCACGTTTCTCTCTTCCCTTCTACTAATTCTGGGCTGTTCCTTTTAGTTTTAAAATTACCCTTCTCTGCTCTCTACTAGGCTTATTTGAGTGTTATGATGTCTTTCTCCTTATTACATTAAAAAGACTCTGGAACTAATTAGTAGAACTAATGAAAAACTGGAACTACTGATACTTAAGATGAGCATTTATTAAAATGAAAATATCACAGATACTGCAGTCAAAATGGACAAGAAAATACACATAACAGCGAGTGATTAAACAATTATCTGAGCTTAAATCAGAAGAAAGCAAAGATAAAATACCAGTTCTCCCATGACACAATTGTCATGGTGCCCATATGATAAGTTCCATAACATCCATCCAATAAGCACAAGCAGCACGAATTGCTTATTAAAAAAATATCTTGTGACATACTTTGTGTGTGTATTTTTTTCTGGGATTTACAAATACATTGTTGGAGTCACCAGTGGCCAAATACAAGACTTGAATTGCTAGGCTAGTCTCAATGTACTGATTAATATTTCTGCTAGAGCAAGCGCATCTCATAACTGGATGAGCAGCTCTGCTTGGTGGAAGTTGAAACATGTTAGGTGAGGCTCTTCCATAGTGATCCCACTGTACGTGGTGAGGGAGCCCTGCTGGTAGTAGAGGGATTCTATGACAAGCAGTGAGGTCATAGAGCTCAAGGCCCGAAAGTACCACCAGCTCATCTAGTCTGACCTCCTGTATATTACAGCTTACCACCAACACTCAACACCCAAAATTAGACCAAAATACCCCAACCCCCAGGAAACTAGACTATTATCAGCCACAGAGAAAGAACAGGCAAATAGGAGGAATGGAAATGCATCAGCGCTCACAGTCCCCGCAGTGGCAGGGAAACGATTAACTGATATATACCCAGATAACATAGGCAAGTGACTTGCACCCACACAGTGCCGCCCCAGTTATAAATTGCACAAACTGTGTTTTATAATAAACAAAAATTAGTTTAAGTACAAAAAGCAGATTTTATGTGATTATAAGGGATAGCAAAGAGAACAAAGCATATTACCAAGCAAATAAACAAAACATACAAACTAAGCTTAAGATCTTAAAGAAAGTGGTTTCAAGATGTATTTTCTCACCCTAAAAGTTGCTTTTGGGGTAGGTTGCAGTAATTTTTGAAGTTTAGCTACCCTGCTTGCAGCTTAAATCTTCAGACACCGTATTCACAGACCAGATCCCTTTTCCAGCCTGAGCTCAACTCTTCCCACCCCCACCCCCAATCCCCACCCCCGTGTCTTTGTTTCTCAGTCTTTCTAGCTGCCATCCTGGAGGGGGATTCAGTGAAGAGTGAACCAAGATCAAATTAACTCCCCAGCCTGAATAGAATTTACATTAGGCGGGAACCTTTTGTTTCCCAGTCTTGAACTCCCCCTCTTTTAATGGAAAATCACTAGAAGTCCAAGATGGTGTTTAGTACCAAGTGACATGACCACATGACCTTATAAATAGTGTCAAAGGAACTTCCCCAGACCCTTCTTAGGAAGGAGAGAGATTAGTATCTTCAGTCTTATTGTTTCTTCCTGTGACAGTCAGTAGAGAGTTTCCCCCTAACAGCCAGTAGCCTTATAATAGCTGGCAACCATTAGGGGAAATTGGACACCTCACGGACACAGTAGCCTGAACTTTTGAACTGTCTTCCCTTATCGGTCTTGAGGAAGTTGAAGCTGGTCCTAAGCCAGTTTTTGCGGAGCAGATTGCAGAAGTGCAGGGTTTGCTAACCACCAATCAAATGCTAACACGACCAAAGCCTGTGTGTGAGTGTGTATAAAAGCTTCTTGGTTTTTGTATGGAGTAGAGTTTTTTGTACCAAGGTACAGAACTCTCCTTTCTTCTGCAGAATAAAGCAACCTTTCCTTATCTCTGTCTGGCTGTCATTGGCTCTCAGCTAGGCGGACCCGACATTTCGGTAACATTCCCAATGGCCCATGAAGGCTGATGGCTTGCTGTTTGGTGGGTGTTTCCCAAGTACACACTTAGTTGTAATTGTTGCATAGCCAATATTCCTAACTTTAGATACAGAAATGATACATGCATACAAATTGGATAAGCACATTCAGTAAATCATAACCTTTCTAATGATATCTTACAAGATCCATTTTGCATAAAAAATATATTAGTTATGCCATATTCATATCATAAGCATATTTCTAAAGAATATGGAGTGTAACACCACAGTCACATCACCTAATGAAATACTGGAAGGCACTCAGACGCTACTGTGATGACAGCAATTTAAGAATCTGTATAGAACAGTATAGAATAGCAGAGATTATGCAAGTTACTGGGCTTGAGTTTCCCATGCATTTGGGGTACATACAGCACAGAAGTATGAGCTGTTTCAGCTCCCTATTTCTTCACGGGATTGTTCTTAACATAAGTTAGAGCAGCCTAGAATTGCTCTCACTTACACCAATGGTGAATTGTCCCCAAGGGAACTTAGGCAGTGGAGGATGAACAGAGCAGAGCTCCGTCACAGTGGTGTTGGTTAGGCAGCTGGCACGGGAGCTTGCTCTGCCAGTTTTACGCTCATGGGCTGCTCCCCTTGCCAGTGAACCCCTCTGCTGGTGAGTTCTGTCCAGAATCTGGCGCCCTATCCTTTGCATTTAAAAAAAAAATCTGACTGTGTCCTTCAAAAACATTGGCTCTGTCTGTAAGTACCAGGAATACTGCAGTCAATAATCAAAAAATATTATCCTGGGCCCAGGCCTGTGAAGTGCTAAGTGTGCTCCACTCATTAACTTCAATAGGAGCTTCAAGTTCAGGGATCATTTTGCTGCTAACTTCAAAGGGTGCAAGATGCAGGTGCTGGGTGCTCTGTACTACTTGGTATTCTGCAGCCCTCACAAGAGTTGCATAATGTGAGTGGCCTCAAACTCATCTTGAGTTAAGGGATGCAGATATTGAACACCCATAAGTAACAATAATTAATAACACTGCTCTACAGCCAAAATGCTTCTGAAATAAATGTAGCCAAACTTTATTAATTCTGGGTCACTGAGAACGAAAATGATGCTTAAAATTGTTGATTGGCTCTAGTTTTTCTGTTTAGCCAAAGTGAGCAGAGATGCCTCGTACTTGTGTGAACAGTGCAGATAACTTCTGCTATGTTTGTGGTGAAGTGACTTTTGCATCACAAAAGCGCAGTATAACCACTATGGTTAAGAAAGCCTATCACCTTTATTTTGGCTGCAAAATTGGAGATCAGGACAAGAGGTGGGCCCCACACATATGCTGCAACACTTGTGCAAAAAATCTTCACCAGTGGTTGAACAGGAAATGAAATCTATGTCTTTTGCAGTGCCAATGATTTGGAGAGAGCCAACAGATCATACCAGCAATTGTTACTTCTGCATGGTGCCTTCAGTTGGGAAAGGTGTGTCAAAGAAGAAAAAGTGGACTGTGCATTATCCAAACATTCCATCAGCTATACGCCCAGTACCCCACGGAGAAGGACTGCCGGTTCCTGATGCACCAGAATCATTCTCACTTGAGTCAGACGAGGAAGAGGAAGAGGATGAAACTTCTGGTCCTGAACCATCAATGTCACAGGACCCACATTTTCTCCCATCCTCCTCCTCTGAACCATACCTCATAACATAAGGTGAACTGAATGACCTTGTCAGGGATTTGGAACTACCCAAGAACAAGGCAGAGCTGTTGGGCTCCAGACTACAGCAGTGGAATCTCCTGGCAGGTGATGTTAGGGTTTCCACGTTCCGTGACCGTCAAAAGGATCTTGTCCCATTCTTCTTCATGGAAGGTGATCTTGTAGCCTGCAACAACATCGATGGTGTGATGGCAGCCCTCAACATCGTTCACGATCCAGATGAGTGGAGACTGTTCATTGATTCATCGAAGATGAGTCTTAAAGCTGTTTTACAGCATAATGGCAATGTTTTGCCATCAATTCCAGTTGGTCATGCAGTCCATATGAAGGAAACCTATGACAACATGAAACAACTTTTGAGGTGCATAAACTATGACCAACATCAGTGGTAGCTTTGTGGCAATTTGAAGGTTGTTGCTCTCTTGCTTAGTCTGCAGACAGGATACACAAAGTACTGCTGTTTTCTCTGTGAATGGGATAGTCGTGCAAGAGATTCCCACTACATCAAGAAAGATTGGCCACTCCGACAGTCATTGGAGCCTGGGAGGAAAAGTGTTCCGCATTCACCACTTGTTGAATCAAGGAAGATTTTGTTACCACCCTTACACATCAAGCTGGGTCTGATGAAGAACTTTGCAAGGCCATTGACAAAACACAAGCAGCTTTCAAGTACCTCTGTGGAAAATTTCCAAGGTTAAGTGAAGCTAAGATAAAGGAAGGTGTCTTTGTTGGTCCTCAGATTCGTGAACTTCTTCGAGATGATGCATTTGACTATGCACTGTGTGGCAAGGAAAAGACGGAATGGAAAGCTTTCCAGTTAGTGGCAATAAATTTTCTCGGAAACAACAAGGCAGACAACTACAGGTTGTTGGTGGAAAACCTCCTCAAGGCATACAAAAGCCTTGGTTGCAACATGTCACTAAAGATACATTTTTTGCACTCTCATCTAGATTTTTTTCCACCGAACTGCGGAGCAGTGAGCGACGAGCACGGCGAGCGATTTCACCAGGACATTGCAACAATGGAGAAACGCTATCAGGGCAAATGGAGCCCATCAATGCTTGCAGACTATTGCTGGACAGTGACAAGAGATGCTCCATTTAATGAATACAAGAGACAAGCCAAGAAGCGCCGAGTAGACACTGAATAGGACTAAACTATGTACATAATAGTTTTTTGCCTTTTGTTTCATAATAAATTTTAGTTAGATAACTCTTTTGCTGATTTTTAAAGTGTTACATAAACAGGACAGGTGAAATATCATGTAAAGCAACCATAAACACATGAAAAGAGTAGGTTTACAATTTATGATTAAAGCTCTACTATCTACACAATATACATAGACATAAAATGTAAAAACTTAAATATCTTAGAAACAGTAGCCAGTTGTTTTAATTGTCATATTTGAATTCAGCACATCAAAATACATAATAAATAGCACATTTTATTTCTGAAGCAGACAACTTCTCAAAAATTGTAGACCAGTGTAATTAGCTGTTTTATAGGGGTGTTGTCATGATAAATGTGTTCGTAGAGCACTTTACAAACTGAGAATTGAAGGCATCTGACCAGACTTCAGAGATTGGGGTAGCATTCATCTAAGGTACACAAATATTAGAAGAAGGTTAAGAAGTCAGCCAGATTTCAACCTTGGGTGTCAGTTGACAAGTGGCAAAGAGAAGTCTTCCTCTGGGTTTCTTGTCTCTATTGTGGATTGGCTCTAATATGCTTTATGCTTTTCATTCTGTGTGTGACTCTGAAGAAGCAAAAAACAAAACAAACAAAACAAAAACCCATATTCCTGGCTCTGTCATTTTTCATCTCTACTTTGACAGGGAATAAAAAGATCAGCTAGCAGCACTTTAATTTAGGAAAAAACCATAGAATTCTGAAATACTCTGACTTGATAAATCTGCTTTTTCACTAGTTTAGAAAGCTTTGCTGAGGTGTAAGAACCATTCTTTCAATCTGGAAATTAATTTGATATGTAAAGCCAAGAGACTTGGGGCCATATCTTCAGCTGATGGAAGCAGATATAGCCCTATTGATACACTGATTTATGCCAGCTGAGAACCTGGCCCCTAGCCTTCAAACAGAGGAATGCTACAATAAAGCCTTCAAATCTCAGATGACTATAGCTTTAAATGCATCTGGCATTGTAGCTGAAATGTCTATTACTTGTAATATCCTTTTTGCATAATACCTGAAATGTATTTGTGAAAGATTTCCTGAAATGTTAATGTTTGAGGATTAGTTTTGTGTAGGTAACTAGGCAATCCATTTTCATTTGTTTTTAAAATCACTTCTATACAAATCCCTTTTGTGCCTCCAAATTTGCATGCATTTTTTTAGTAAAATGATTCTTCCAGTCTCCCACACGCACAGCCTGAGCAACTGTATTCACAGAGGTTCTGCAGAGCATAAAAATCCTCCAGTACTTCTATTAAAAATGTTTTCTTCCTAAAGTAGAAACCTTGTTAATCATTCAGAAATACAGTATATGCACAGAGGCAGTCACTAAAAGTTCTACATCCATTGCCTAAAGTATGTGTAGTAACTGAGGTACTGTCCTAACCTTTTGAAAATCTTAGCCATTTGAAAACCTACCCCAATGGCAATCACATCTGAGCTTCCTAAACCCAAGTTACTTGAACTCTCTACGTCTGTGACTTCAGACTGGTAATTATAATAGCAGTTATCATAATAAGCTGGGCAGATCTGGCACTAGATCATTCTGTAAAATCTGCTCTAGACTTCTAGAATTCATGGGGTCTTGATTTTATGTGAACCTGGAGCAATCTTGACACTTAATAAAATGTCCCCAAAATTTCACAAATTCATTCTTGCTCTAAGATGTAGCCTCGTGGATTCAATGCCACACCATTTGTAAATGACGCAGGTGCTTCATCCAGATGGAAACATACTCAATTACCTGATCTAGGTAGGTGAAAATCTGCTTCAAATATCACACAATTTAGTCATTAATGATGTGGTCTAATCAAAAAGGCTCTTTTCTTTTTGCATTTTTTTAACAAGCCACTGGACAACTTCAGATTGGTCCAAAATATCATTCATCTGTTGAAATTGCTATGCACCTTTCTTTGTAACATTAGACAAGCGGCATGTTTTACCTTTTTTTTTTAAAACCAGAAGAGTTGAAGATGCCCATGGATTTAGGGATGGACGAATTGCTCCCTTTGTAAGGCAGCCTGCACGTGAATGTCAGTCTGACCCAGGAGTTTGTTAGGATGTCTATTTGATGGGATGTGCATCAATGCAGTGCTTTGTCATGTGAGTCACTTCCAGCTTTTCAGTAGGTCCTGTCACAAGGATGTATTTGTAACTGAAGCCTCAGCATTGTATCTGTCAGAGCAGATGGAACTGATTACATTGATGTCAGTGTCCAATTTGGCATGACGTTTATCCCATCTCACTAACTGATTTCCCTCATCTATCACCATCAGATTCCAGACTATAAAATATGTTCTCAACACAGATTCAGGCATTATATCTATAAAGGTGTGTTGCCTGGTTCATTTGCCAACATAAATAGCCAAGTCTGCCATTCCATTAACAATTCTAGGCTCCCATTTTCTCGAGCACAAAACGAATGAGGAGAAATCAGAAGAATATCTGCAAAGTTCCCGGTCATTAGTGCAACAGTAGCTCCAATGTCCACCAACAAAAACAGGTCTTCTGAGGCACAATTGCCAGTACAGCAACAGCATTTGTGATAATACTACCTATATAAATGGCTTCATTAGGTTGTTCCCTGGCCACTAACACCAGAACCCCTCTAATTTTCAGGCATTATTTCCAATCCTGCATGCATATGGTAAATGTTCTATCTGTCCACACATATAACATAGGCCATTACTCTACTATCTAGATGGACCTATGGTCAGCCACCACAAGTGCTGAGGAACCAGGCTTGACAAATGCAATAAGCAGCACCATTTTAAGCATAGGAAGTTAATCCACAGGTGAGAATTTTGTAGTGAGGTTTATAATACTGGAGCTACTAGCTGGAGCAACAGGGAAGCACGGAGAACAGATCAGGAAGAAATCTATGTCACTGACATTGACAAAGATAATGGTATTTTATTATGGTTCATGCCATGAACGGACAGTGGAGCAGATAACTTTTGCCATTTTATAGAAAGTTGATTGGTTTATGTTTGTGCTAGAATGTCAAGATTTTTATGGACAGCAAGCAAGAGATTGCTCACCCCTCGGTAGTTATCGACTAATGAGTTGTCCATTTGCTATCCCCAAGTAATAATGATTAATGTGATATTCACAATAACCACTATACCATGTGATACCATCTATTGTGTAACTGGTAATAGGGTAGAGATTCTAATGGAAATCACTGTACGTGTAGGTTTCTTAGCTACTGTCCAAAATATGTTTAACCAGCAATGATGCTAAATCTGATTTGTTTCTCTTCTATTTCATTTCTTCATCATAATATCCTGCAACTGTACCCATGAAAGATTTATACCTTATCCATCCAGCTGTTTGTTCTAAAAACATAATAGGTTTATAAAACATAGTGCACATTGCCAGTTTAGATTACAGTATCCAAGCAAATAAAAAAAATGGAACAGCTGGTATATCCTCAAAAGCCTACGTCACCATGTTATATTGAAATATATGAATGAGCTGACAAGCCAGATTATGACTCAAACTGCAAAGACAGCAGGTGCAAGGTCGCTGAGAAGCAAAACAATCAATAGAAAAATGCCAAGTTTCATGAAATAAAGATGATTACTGATTCTTCAAATTATTATCCAAAGAATGTATTGTGATATCACATTTGAAAGACAACTTTGACTCTGAACCATTCAAAGTTGGAAATCAGTGTTTCACACTCAGTATGTAAAATATATATATATATATATATATATATATATATATATATATATTTCTTTTAGCTGGGGTAGCATAAGAAATAAACCTATTCAACAGATTGGCCAAAATTAGAACCATTAGTGCAAATTACCTTGAATTTTGGTGGTTTCAATAGAATGGAAATAAATGGCCGTAGTTTGTCAATAAGAAAAGTGGGGGAAACTTTTTTCTTGAACTCTCTTGTCCTGAACTTTGGTGGTTTGCTGATAACTACTTTGCTGGTTGGTTTGCACCTTTTTGTTTATTTGTTTGTTTTGTTTTGTTTGTTTGTTTGAAGAAAGAAAAAATGGAAAATTCTGAGATAACTGAGTTCACAAATTTCAGTAACTTCTCCAATGCAGCTGGAAACTTCCTTGATCTTGAGATATAGAACTTGTACTCTTACCTCTCTTAAACTCATCCCTCTTTAACTGAGTTATCCTTTACTGAGCTATCCTTAACTGTCCCTGTAGTTGCTTTAATTAAAAATATTTAGCTTGAAGAATTTATAAATTTGTTTATAACTGTGGCTTCCTTAACAAATGCATCCTTAAGTATGAGCTCACTAGCAATTTTGTCCTTAAATGTATTTTTAAAAGAATAGACAAAATTCTAACTTGTCTACAGTAAGTTATCAAAGTTACAAGATCATGACTATTCCTGGGGGAAATCTGCACCACTTTGCAAATGCAGAATTCATGTCCCCTGCAGATTTCTCCATCCCCTCCCCCCTGCCAGAATAATAGATTTTGCAAGGAAGGAGCTGCAATTATACCTTTCACCCACAAGGGGCTGCTGTGCTGCCAGAACAGAGGGCAGCTGGCTCACGGCCAAAGCAGACATCCACAGAGAGGGAGGGGTCAGAGGCTGCCTTCCTGCCTGTGAGGCCAGGTGAGGAGGTATGGGGTATGAGAGAGACAGACAGAGTGGGTCACACAAAGCTACTGGTGGGGTCACGTAGACTGGGGTTCAGAAGGGCTGAGGGGACAGATTGGGGCAGGGGCACAAGAGCTAGTGGGGTGACAACACTGAGCCAGGGGCTGAATGGGAGTGGGAGTGCAGGGCCAAATGGGGACAGGGGGTGCAGGGACACATGGTGCCATACAGGGACACATAGGGACGGGGCAGATGTGCCTGACTGGGTGGGAGAGGCTAGGGGTCAGCCAGGGTCTGCATGAGGGAGACTCCCCAACTCCCTAGCAATCCCTCCTCCCCCCGCAAAAAAAAAACAACAAAAACCTGTTCCATGCTTCTCACACCCACCCCCAACAACCCTGGAGGATAGCTCTGAGGCTCCTTCCCACCAATTACTTCCCTCTTCCTCAGCTCCTCCATTACCCCTGACTCCCCCAAGCCTTTGCACTGCTTCTGAGGGCTGCAGGAAATACATTGTTGTACTGTAGTTTAAATGAATTATTGTTCAGAGTTCTGTATTAATATGCCTAATAAAGAATCTATTTGTCAAAATACATTTCCTGAATCATTTTTTGTTGTCTGTATTGTTACAGAGATACTTGCAGACAGGAATTTTGAAATAAATTACCAAAATAATTGAAACAGGCATGACTATATTGTGTTATTTTGACAAATAAAATATGCAGAATGTTAAAATATTGTGTGTCAAATTTTAAATTTCTTGGTGCAGAATTACCCCAGGACTATCATAATGTATAAATAATTATAGATGCAGATCATTGTGTGCATCTTTGCTGTTTCTACAGAACCAGACTAACACGGCTACCCCTCTGATATTTTAAGTGAGTAATTCTTATTCAAGTGCAAAGTCTAAATGAGGTTAATGGGATTTCTCACATGAGTAAAGATTACTTCAATATATAATGCTCTGATAGGTCAAGCCTATAAAGACTCTTACAGTTTTAAGGTTACAGTTGGAAATATTTCAAGCAGATTTAGTCTTCCTATCACAATTTTCTCCCATAACTGATCCCAGTTTGCCAACTGTATTGTGAGCAGATATACTCAGAAAATATTTTTCCCTAGGGAACAAAACAAAAAGGGGGGGGGGAATTGCTTTCATTGAAATTTTCCATGAAAATGTTTGTCATCTATGTTTTGCAAAAACATCAATCATTTTCAGCTATAAATTTCCAGCTGAAAACACAAAATTTCGATCTGGAAGTGCTGTTATGGTATTTCATGGGAATTTTAGTTTGGATGCCTCATGCCTCCATCCTCACCTATTGGCCAGGCTACATCTCCCTAAGAAGCAGCACACTCTTCTTCCTGCTTAGGCACTGAGGTAAAACAGAGCTGTCCAAAGACACAGTGATCATGGGAGATGTAGTCCAGCTCGGAAACCCAGCTACCAGAGAAGAAAGGTGGCTTGAAGCACCTGAACTACAACTCCCATGACACATTACAATGGCATTTTGAATAAAAGAACCAATATTTTGTTTTTCAGGTATTCAGTTTTTCAACAAAAGTCATATTTTCAGCAAAAACAAACACTTTTGAGAAAAAACGTGTTCAGTCAAAAATCCAATTTCCCATAAAAAAAAACTGACAAATTTTCAACCAGCCCCAATTATGAGTATTTTGAAAGGAACAGAACAGCCTGCTATTTTGTGCGCACAAATATAATGTCTTGCATTCATTTGAAATGTGTGAAAATAAAGCAACCGGGGAAGAAGTTACACCCAGCCCCTAAATGTTTTATTTTATTTGCCATTCACTTCTAGAACTCTTTTAATATTTCTTATATCTCCAAATAATTGTGTACTCACCACACTTGACATCATTTAAAAAAAATACTGAACTGATTTTCTTCACACTTGGCCTAAATTAGGTAGACCCTAAATGAGAAAACAACCTACATTTGAAGGTTTTCATCTCAACTGTTTTAAAATAATCTGAACAAAAATATCTGCTTGGAACATATGGAAAAATAGTATTTCATTCATGCACGTATAATTCAAAATACAGCTCAAGCAACTGTGCCCAACTTTTCAAAAGTTATCACCCTCAGGGACTAGACGCGGGAATAAAACTTTGCAGGATCAGGCCCAGGTGTGACTAAATATGAAGTCTTGGGTTTTCCAAAATGGAGGCTCACACAAAAGGGCTAGAAAACAGCATTTATACTTATCCCTTGCACAACAGAGTACAGAGCCACAATTTCCAGGAAGAACATCAGGAAGATTGTGCCTCAGGCAAGCTGGGTTTTCAAAAGTGTGAGTCCTGCCCCATCAATTGGGATGGAGCAGGTTGTTTCTCTGGTGCTCTGAACACCACTGCAAGCCATTGCACAAATGTTATGAGGCTTTGACTTTACCTCCTCCTTGACTCTCTCATCCCCTTTTTTGGTATGTTGCTCCTCAGGAGCAAGCAGTCCTCGTGCAACATACGGCATGTCTACACAGCAAAGAAAAACCCATGGCTGGCCTGTGCCAGGCAGCTTATGCTTCTGGGGCTTGGGCTGCAGGGCTGTTTCATTTCTGTGTAGACTTCCAGGCTTGGGCTGGAACCCAAGCTCTGACATTCTGTCACCTCACAGCATCCTAGAGCCCAGATGTCTACACAGCAATGAAACAGCCTTACAGTCTGAGCCCCACAAGCCAGAGTCCAATGGCACAGGCCCACTGAAGGTGTCTAGACTTATCCATGGAGGACAGAGACTATTGTTGTGGGAAGACCTTGAGAAGGTGGGCAAGATGGAGTGAAGGCTTCTACCCAGCCTTGCGCCCCTGTCAGCAGCCCTTGCATGGGCGTGCAGTTTGACCAAAAGTACATAGGATTATTATGCAAAGAGATGCAAATATGCTGGCAATTTTATGTGAAAAGATAAGGGGGCAGATTTTCAAAGGCACAAAGTGCAGTTATGTGCTCAGCTCCTGCTCGAAGTTGATGGGAGCTAAGCACCTAACTCACACTGTTGCTTTTTCTCTCACTATAAGTAAAGGCCTAGTCCTGTGAGCTGTTGGGTGCCCTTCTGAGAGATGCTGAGTAATTTCAACCACCGCTGACTTCATTAGTTGTTGAGAGAACTAAGTTCCTTGCAAGAGCATAGAGGTTTTATATTCTACCCCCCATCATCATAGTCACTTCCTTTTGCTGGAATGGGCCAGAAAGGACTAATATAATTTCTATAAAAGCAAGATGAATAAAATACACAAGATATCAAAAGTCTTCAGGATATCTACGAACTAGAGGTGGGTCTATACTCAAAATATTTTAATGATTTTTCTCAAATAAAAAAAATTAATTCAACTTTATTAGGGTTCACATGCCTTCTGAATTCCTGTTCTGTAAATATTTGAGCAAATGAATGTATTGTCAACATCTTATAAAGGAATATTAAAGACCATTTATGCAGTGAAAACTTTGAACTTATAAACACAGGAATTTGTACTGGAAACATGATTCTAAGTCAGAAATCAGAAACAACATTATATGACTTTCAGATGGCCTCATAGTTAAGTCAGTGGACAGATCTGAGTTCAATCCTGGGCTCTGTCAAACTTCCTAGGTGATATTGGGAAAATCATTTAATTGCACTGTGCCTCAGTGCCCCATCATAAAATTCAATATAAATTATTATTTCTATTTTGATAAGGCCTAGAGGATGTCACTGAGATCTGGTCTCCATTGTGGGAGGCCATCCACTTACCCATAGCAAGAGCGAGTCCCTGCCTCATAAATCTTACATTCTAAATAGAAAATAAAGGGTGGAAGAAAAGAGGTTCCCCAATTTTACAGATAGGGAACTGTGGTACACTCAAATTGTCATTTGCCCATGGTCCGCACAGCAAATCTGTGGCAGAACTGGAAAATGGAATCTTCTGGGTGCTGTGCATTATCCATAGCACCATCTTCCTCTTCTCCTACCTTTACATTGCCTATTTAGATTGTAGGCAGGGACATTCTCTATATATTTATACAGTGTCTAGCACAGTGGGGATCCCAATCTCATTTACTGCCTCTAACCATTACTGCAATTATAAATAATTAAAATAATAAATCAGACATAACCAGTGCAACACAAGTTTGGATACTGAATAGTTACAATAATCATGAACAACTTACAGAGCAATTATTTGGCAAGGAATTTGGGGGGGGGAACAAGCTGTAATTGTGTGAAAGTCATAGACTACGTTGGGTATGTCTACACTGCAAGTAAACATCCGTGGCTGGCTTGTGTCAGCTGAAACAGGCTCACGGGGCTTTGGCTATAGGGCTGTAAAATGACAGTGTAGATGGGAGGGCTCAGGCTGGAGCCCGAGCTCTGGGACTCCATGAGGAGGTTGAATCTCTGAGCCAGAACATCTACACTGCAATTTTACAGCCCCATAGCCCAACCCCCGAGAGCTTGAATCAACTGAGAGAGGTCACCTGTGGGTGTTTAACTGCTGTGTGAACATAACAATGAAGTCTAGGTGAACTAATCATAACAAACAATTTATGTACTGAATGTTTCCCATTTTTGCTGCTGCTTCTGCCTATTATCCTGCCCTTAGTTGCACCAGTAAAATTCCACTGACTTCAGTGAGGTTTCCACGGGTATAACCAAGAACAGAATTTGACCCTTTGTTTCTAGGCCAGTGTATTACATATAGTTATCCAAATCAGGCCTCATAGGTGCCAGTCTGGTATGTGACTATCATCCCATTAGCAGTTCAGCAGGCATTTGCTTTTTAGACTATTCAATGCTGTTTGGTAAGATAACAGGAAAGAAGCTATTTGCTGTATTAAAGATAGTGTATATCCTTTGACAGTTTTTAACCTTTCTAACAAAGTATTTGGCTTCTCTGTTAGAAACATGGATGCTAGAGGTGATAAAAAAATAAGAAGTTTGTGATCGTGACTATGTACATTTTCAGTCAAAAATATTTGTGAAAGTTCCACACTCCAAAAATAAGTTTTGCTAAAGGTCTTGAGGCATAAACAATGGGATGTGCCCCAAACTTGACATAACTGATCCATATACTAAATGATAAGAGGAATACTCACAGAGTATCTAGGTCACAGTGTACCAAACTATCAGTGGATACAACCGCATATTTTTGTGTTTAAATACTGGGCAGGTTGAAATATATCTCCAGGAAATGAACTCTCTGATAACTGAGTCAAAAGATTTACCAGTGAGAATCCCTTCAGGACTACACTTAAACATTTGTTTAAGTCCCAGTGAAGTTTGGCTGAATCAGAAACTGGATATGCAATTAAATTTTCAGTAGTTGTGTGCAAGCCCAAGGAACAGCTGAAACTCTTTTGGAGGCACTCTTACAACATCTGCCACAGAGGATGGGCATACACGTCCAGAATTTACAGAAATCCAAGACGCTGAGTAGAGTTTCATGAAGAAGCACTTGGACACGCACTGCTCATCTAAGGGCTTGTCTACATTACCTGCTGGATCAACGATAAATCAACCGCCGAGCACTCTCCCGTCGACTCTGGTACTCCACCAGGGTGAGAGGCGCAGGCGGAGTCAACGGGAGAGCATCAGCCATCGACTTACCCCAGTGAAGACACCACAGTAAGTAGATCTAAGTGCATCAACAAGTTGCGTAACTTAGACTGATTCCCCTCCCAGTGTAGACCAGGCCTAAATGATTTAAGACTCTCTTTGGATTTTGGTAATGCCCATCACCATTTTTCCAGTGACTGTTAAACCAATTACAACATACAGCAGTGTCAATGAACCATTGGCACAAGTTCTGCTTTTGGCATGCGAACCCATTTTGCTTGGTATGCATGTATATAAATAAATTAAGAATAAATAAAAGAAGAAAAAAAGGAAATAGAACAAATTATCTGAAAAACAAAATATAAATTATAAATTCTGGTCCTTCATACATTTGTAATCTCAGTCTTTTCCTGCCTGAAATCTATAGCACATCACCTTCAACCTTTTTTGTCTATCCTCTGTGCCAAATTTCCTAGCATTCCTTTGTGTCATATGTCCACATCTTGGTCAAATGCAATGAGACTTACGCCAACACCCATGCTCCTGAGTACAAGTGCTTTAGTTTGCTGAATCCTGTCATTTTGATACTGAACTGCATTGTGCAGGGAACACAGTTGTTTTAATTAAGTTGTTTTAATTAAATATTTTTAATTGTTGTGATAGAATGTGCGAATGATTATACGAGTGGACCATAAGAATTACAATTTGACAGTCTTTAAAAGAAGTGTGTAGAGTGTTAAATGTCCATTGAAGCTGAGAGAAAACTTAATTTTAAATAAAGTCATCCCTTTTTTTGATTTTTTTCAGCCAGGTCTAATGTCTGTTAGATTTGTTTAAATGCTGCAGTTATCACTTCTCTGATGCATATACACCCACACTCCCTGAAAGAGTGAATCTAATAGATGGTATTTTTTCAGACACTCCCCATTGCCTATGATATAAAGGAAGTACTGGACTGCTACACCAGCACTGCAGCCCTTTGGTCAGAAACAGGAGATCCTAAAGGTGATGCCACTGCTTCATTATCTCTCCTTGTCCCCATACCAAGGACTCAGTTCCCTTGCTGTACGGATTGCAAACTGGGGGCCTGGTCCAAGGCCCACTGGAGTCAACAGGAGTCTATCCACTTACTTCAAGAGGCTGTGGATTAAGCCCTGAAAGAAGAGCCCTGCCCTGTCTGCTATTCTTCTTCACTGCCTAGTAGAAGCTAGGGCATGATTCTCAGAGAGTGTGGCATAGAGCCAGCAAAGATAAAGGGGCCTTGCCTTTGGTTTGGGCTAAGAGAAAAGCTCCTTCTGTGAGGAAAGGAAAAGTTGGTGTGGGTGGCAGAAGTCTCATAAGAGGATTCTTTCTGGAGGTGGAGGCAGAAGATGATGTCAGAGCAGAGAGATGGTCTCTCAGAACTAACCAATTTGTAATGGTTTAAAAGAACGTGTTTGTTTGACAGACTTCACTCACTGCTTCTCATAACTAAATATATAATGTGCAAACTGGAGAATGACAGCAGACAATAAACTTAACAAAGTAACAACATATGCAATGAAACTGGGTATAGACTGGATACTGGAAAGCCAAAACACTTCCCTTCCTTGAGAAAACATCAAGAAAATTCAGCTACTTTCATGGGCAGTGCTGGCAATATCAAGGAACTATGCCAGTCATACTCAGATATTAATGGGAAATCACTGAATAACTTCTTGAAGACCTGTATTAGAGGGCTAGCTATGTTAGTCTGGATCTGTAAAAAGCGACAAAGAGTCCTGTGGCACCTCATAGACTAACAGAAGTATTGGAGCATAAGCTTTCATGGGTGAATACCCACTTCGTCAGACCATGCGTATTTACCCATGAAAGCTTATGCTCCAATACTTCTGTTAGTCTATAAGGACTCTTTGTCGCTTCTTGAAGACCTGACGCCTAGAAAATTCTTTACAATTCAGCATCACAGATCTCAAATCTCTAGATATTGACAACATCAAAATGGTTATAGTTGAGTGACAGGAGAATGCTATCTGGAAAACCAAGGGTGTTTCCAGGTTGGTTACTAGCTGAAAATGATTAAATATGGCAGGATTGGACAAAACAATCCATCCACTCCCCAAAATGAATTTTTGCAAGCATGGAGCACATTGCTTGATTATTATGTTTCTAAGAATAAACTAGCCATGGCTTTCTTGATGACCTTCAGGTCAATGCATTAATGCAAACAAGTTTTTCAAGAATGAACTTCATCAAGTCTGACACCAAGAATCAGCTAGTAAATGATATGAGTACACCATGTGTGGCTCTGAAAACCATCCAATGCAAGCTTATAATTAAAAAAAACAAAAAACCACACACAAAACCTGTCATCCAAAATTCAAGAGCAGAAATCTCACTGTCTGTTGGTCAGCTTCCTCTGCATATCTCTGCAAATCATGTGATAATGAGTACATCTTTTGTAATCACTTGGCATAGTAAAGGTTAATGGTCACTGGAAGATAGCATCCCAGTGCAAGACCTCGAGAAATCATATCCACCGATTGTTAGAAAACAGGTGATGACGAGGCTACAGCCATTTAGTAATATTTTATAGAAATATAAACCTATCGAAGTATGTATGGTGACACAATCTCAGAATGTTTCATTATTATTTGCTGTAGGCTCATGACAGGGTCCACTTTGAAAAGTTTTGTCCCCTTCCCTCCCCCAGCATAAAAGTTCTGCTGAACTGAAGAAGAGCTCTGTAAGCTTCAAAGCTTGTCTCTCTCACCAATGGAAGTTTGTCCAATAAAGATATTACTTCATCCACATTGTCTTTGTAGTACACAGAGGCATTTCCAGATGCTAGACATTGGCTATTGTATTGTCACCACATAAATGAAAGGATCCAACTGGTTTTCACACTGCTCCTCCTGGTGAAGGCCTTTTCTAATAATCTACTCTCTGTGTAACATCCAAAGAGTCCTGCTTCTCTTCTGCCCTCCTGCAAGCATGTGAAAAAGATGGTTTGAAAAAATGTAGCAGTAGCCTTATCCTTTACTTTCAAGATGACCTGCATGTGTGCTGCAGTACCCAATCAATTGTCAAACAGTCATTTTTCAGGCTCATTTTTTATATACACGGATTTAACTTCAGGAAACAGATCTCATTTTGGCACACTGGTTTATCCTGACCCCTTAACTACATCTCATGGAAACTCTGCCCTGTGAGTTTCATAGGTCACTGCCTCCTCTAGTTTTCTAATCAAAGGCGCTGTTTGACCTGTGAAACTTTTTAGCTCAGCATCTGAGGTTTCAAATGGTACTTTTTAAAAAAATCTTTCCTTATAATAGCTTATTTCAGATGGCAAAAATATTGACTGATAGTGATGGAATTATCTCAATTTCAAATTCAATCACACTTTCTGATATTCTTTTGACTTGACACCAATTTATGGTGTGAATAGGCAATTCACTACCCGATGTATAATCTCTTTCCCTCAGCAGACTTGACTTCTTTTTCACCTGTAGTCACTCATGTTTGAACTTGTTTCTTTTTGGTTTTCTCATAATTTTTATTTTGTTCCCTTTCTTTCTTTCTGCTTCCCATTAGTATTTTGTTAGGATCACTAAGGTATACACAACCAATACATTTTTTGGATCCTAATCCTGCAATGAGCTTGCATAAATGCAGGGGACTGGCTGTGTGCAGTTCATCATTCACTCATTTGTTGTGAATTTGACAGCCTTGCACCTTTAAGCAGGGCTGGCTCCAGGCACCAGCTTAGCAAGCAGGTGCTTGGGGCGGCCACTCCAGAAAGGGGTGGCACGTCCAGATATTTGGCGGCAATTTGGTGGAGGGTCCCTCACTCCCGCTTGGAGCGAAGGACCTCCTGCTGAATTGACGCAGATCGTGATTGCGGCTTTTTTTTTTTTTTTGGCTGCTTGGGGCGGCAAAACCCCTGGAGCCAGCCCTGCCTTTAAGCGGGGTGGGGGAGTGAGGTGTTTGGCTGGCTGGCCAGCCGAATGAAGGGAACAGTACTTTATGGCTGGGAAGGGGTGGGGGAGAGAGAGAGACGGAAACTGTTGCAAAAGGGTGAGCGTGGTTGCTGAGTCATTCCTTAGGAATGCAGGGTTTAAAAGGGCCTGAAGCTCTTTTACACAGAGCCGGCTGAGGAGGGACTCACCCTCCCTACCCTTTATGTGATAAAATATCAAGTTTGGTCAAGACCTGCTGTGGGTATTACACTAGCCGCCTTTTTTTTTTTAGGGGGGCTGGGAAGGATTTTTTCCCATACCACCATATTGGCTTGAGTGCAGTTGGGGGTTTTTCTCCTTCTCCACAGCTGGTTCATGAAGGGCTCTGTTCATGCATGACATGAAGGGTGGTAGACTGTATGTTGTAGCTCATTATGTAAGTGTAGGGTGGATGTCCAGTGCAGGTACTCCATAGGAAAGGGATACAGTGACTGGGAAAATGGCTTGGAAAAGGACTTTAAAAAGTGTTCATTAAAGGAACAAACAGGGGCTGTTAGGGACTCCTATGATTGGTAAAGCAGGGAGCCACCCCCCACCCCTTTCTTATAGCCCAACTTAACCCTCCTACAAAGGGGGGTGGATGGTAAGGTCCTGGCAATAAATTTGCTGGAGAGACTTGGATGGAAAAAGAGGAGGAGCTGGTAAAAGCTCCCCCGGTAATTACAGAATAAACATGGAGTTAACTGCACTGTACACTTTTATCTGCCGGGTGGTCCCAGCCATCTAATAATAAAGTTGTGGCCTAATTAAACCCATGTCAAATGTCTCCCGTCCTTCTTTCGGTATAGCCACACAGGAGGGCAAAGGGCTCAGAATCCAAGACAAGAGAGAGTTTTTGACTGTATATTTATCCAATAAAACCAATTTATTGTCACAGGTGCATAACAGCACTATCAGCTGTATGGCATCTTCAGTGAACCAAAGTACTACCGTGCCATGGATTGGTAAGAAAAAAGTATTGCTTTTATAACATTTGTTTAAAGAACACGGCATTAATAGAAGAAAATACTTTCCATTATTTAACATGAATTAATATTGAAGACTGGAGAAAAATTATGCAAGTAATATTTTTGGAAAGCATCATTTGTATAACAGCCAGTGATGCAACAATTCATGATGCTGTTTGCATTTTTCTTCTGGAGCACTTACTTTGCTATAACATAGTGTTTAAGTTTTAAGAAATTTGATCATATATCACAATATACTTAATTCCTTTTTGTGGCCTTCAAATCTATGATTAAATCCTTTATCCACTAGGGTTTGAATTTTACTGTTCAGTTAGAACTTGCTTTATGGAATTTTCTATTGCTCCATGAATGTGTACATTAGTTATTCAAAGGCAGGTATTAATTTTAAATAACTGCAGTCATTCCAAATTTATCTGTTCTGTTTGCCCATGTTATCCCCTTAAACTATTTTCATTACATGTAACTGCCACATTTTGTAATACAAGAGAGTTATGTTATTTCTGGAATAACTCAAGCAGTGACCGTATGTTATTGTGGAAGAGATCTTTAATGAAGAACCAGATTCATTATGGTGTTTCAGCAGAAATATTTGAAGATTTTTGGGTAATGCTTTGTCAGACCACAAGGATTGTTGCCAAATAAAGCAGTCTCTTTGGGAACGTTTGGGAGCTTCAGAGCATTAGACCAGATTTCACTCTTTTGACTTGTGTCCTCGGGTAAAACATATTCTTGTTTTGTTTGTTTTTAAAAGAGGCTTAATATTCCATCACTTTACCAGCTTTACTCCAGTGTAACTCCACTGATTTCCAAGACATTAAGTCCAGTTTACATGACTATGAGAAGAGTGAAAGGCCTACAGAGCATTTACCAATATATTCTGTCAGAAAGAGTCTGTTATTCTGTTGTGGGTGAGCTACATTTGGGTCATGACAGGATATGAAATGTTGTAATTCAGATGGAAGGTTAAAAACAATCCAGAAAGTGGCAGCCCCTGCCTCTAATCCTGGAGATAGAATTATTGGGCCAGATCCTCAGGAGAGGTAAAAGAGTATCTCCAGTGTCTTTAATGAGAGATATAATTCAGTGTATCAGTTGAGGCTCTAGCACCAGCTGAGGAGTTATCCAGTGACTGCTCCATATAAAGGAAGCAATTGCAGTACCCTAGCTTTAAAAATAAAGATTGGGCAGGATAACTGGAATCATAGTAAATAAACTATTAATTTGGGGAAGAATTCCCTTGTGAATTACAGTGATTTTCCATTAAGGGCCATTATAAAAAGTGTCCTTAACTCTTCAAATCATTTAATAATTTTTCTAAAAAGGAGGACTGTTCAAACAGCATATCTTTGTCCTAATGCTAAGAGCATTTAAAAAGTAAAGTATTTATTTGAGCATAAAGTATTTATTTATGGTAGCTGTAGAATTCAGAGAGCTATACTAACTATTACAGACTTCTCCCACTTAAAATGTAGTCATCAATATTCCCCAGATTCTCTGAGGAAAGATGCTGAAGAAATATTAACAGATCACTAGTATATAGAAAAGCATCGCTCGAAACATTGCCACTCTGAATTCAAGGGAGGAGTAGGTTGTTTCGTAGAAAAATTGCTAAGGGTTCTGTGGCCTGATTTAACTCCCACTGAGTCAATGAGAAAATTTCCATTTATTGTTATGGGAGCTGTATCAGGACTTATAACCTGATAAGTCCTTATAAACATAAAAGAAGAGGGGAAAGCATATGCCTCTATGGAAGTTAAGTTTAGGGGAAGGTTGTAGTTGATTTTGATCATGCTTTGTCAGTTACTAAATACCATGTTTATCATTTTAAGCATATTGAGTCCAAAGCCAGTTCTATCAGCATATTCCATACAAATGCTAAAACTATTCCCTCAATCCCCCTTGCCTGATATCTCCTCTCCTAATTTGTCATGTCACATCTAACCTAGGTCCCGATCCTGCAGCGGGGCTCTACGTGGGCACAGAGATCCATGTGTACAGAGTTCATTGTGTGATCAGGATCCTAGACTGCAAGCTCCTCAAGGACAGGAATTGTCTTTGTTCTCTCTCTAGAGTGTCATGCACTCTTACAGCAAAACACTAATAATAAATAATCCAGTTAAATTCAAATTGAACTTCTGGAAGTACATATGATAGACACATAAGAGCTACATGAATTCATTAAAGTTGGTGCTATTAGAGTGAACACTAAATGTATTTCTAATGTCAGGACACTAAACATGAAATTGTAAAATGTTGCCCACTTTAAGTTCAGTGCTACAGCATCAATCATATTCAACAACTAATTCAGATTATATATAGCTTGGTGATTATACTTGCAGGTTCACCCCTCACTTCTCATCCACCTTTCATCCTATTCCACATTTCTGCTAAAGACCAGGGCAGATGTTGCATCACTTTGCTTAGCTTTGTAAAGTTTAGCTTTCTTTCACTGCTATAGATGGTGATAAAAAAGGACTAAATTCAGCAACTCCAAAATGAATGGTTCCTCTTACAGATTGCAATCTGAGCAATAGAATACAGGAAATCATTGGAAGTTTATTACTTGTTTGTCTGTGACTGTCACTGAAATATGGGTTGACTGCAAAAAAAAAAATCAATGGTTTCCCTAAAAGAAAGCACACTTGGGATAGAACAATGCAGAGCCCAAGTAATTTACTGGCTTCTGTGTTTGTCTGATTGAAGCATTACTGAAGCTGACAGGGTAACCATCGGATTCCTGAACCAAATAGGCTCTCAGTCACACAATGAAAAGATGAGACACAGGATGAGCATTATACTGCTATGTGTTCTGCATGTAATTTATTCTACCACACTTCTCTTCCTTCCCCCGCCGCAAATGCTACTTAGTTAGAAAAAAAAAAGCAGTTTTGTTTGGATCTTCTCATTTTCCATTTGGAGAGGTCAGAAGGACCAAAAAAACAAACAAACAAAAACAAAACAAAAAAATCAACTACTTGTTATGTTAATTTGATAGGATCAAGAGGCAAAACCCTGATCTAAAGCAGCATTTGAAACGGTCCCAAGTCTCCGGTGGTCAGATTCGGTAGTTTGGTTTAGCCTAGGTTAAAGATATTAACCATTCAGACCTAGATTCAGATTCCAAAACCTCCCAGAATCCAGGGATGTTCAGATCTGGTAGTTGTGTTTAGAGCCTCTCAATAATGTTAATAATTTCAGACTTCACAAGTGGCTCAATCCTGAAAGGTACAGAGCACCCTAGCTCAGATCCAGCAAAACGCTTAGGCACATGCTCAATTCTAAGCATGTGAATAGTTCCACTGAAGTCAATGGGACTATTCATATGCTTAGTGGTAAGCACGTGCTTAAGTGCTTTGCTGGATCTCTGCTAGGGTGCTCAGCATAGAATCATAGACTTTAAGGTCTTAAGGGACCACTATCGTCTAGTCTGTCATCCTGCACAATGCAGGCCACAGAATCTCACCCACCCAATCCTGTATCAAACCCCATAACCTATGTCTGAGCTATTGCAGTCCTTGAATCGTGGTTTAAAGACTTCAAGGTGCAGCTAGTGACCCAGGCCCCATGCTGCAGAGGAAGGTGAAAACCCCTCAGGGCCTCTGCCAATCTGCCTTGGGGGAAAATTCCTTCCTGACCCCAAATATGGTGATCAGCTAAACCCCAGAGCATGTGGGCAAGACTCACCAGTCAAACACCCAGGAAAGAATTCTCTGTAGTCAGGGCCAGCTCCAGGCACCAGCAAAGGAAGAAGGAGCTTAGGGCGGCCAATGGAAAGGGGCAGCACGTCCGGGTCTTCAGCGGCAATTCGGTGGCGGGTGTCTCAGCCCCTCTCGGAGCGAAGGACCCACCACCGAATTGCCGCTGAAGAACGAAGCGGCGCGGTAGAGCTGCTGCTGAAGTGATGCCGATTGCGACTATTCCCCCCCCCCTTTTTCCGCTTTATTGCTTGAGGCGGCAAAAAAGCTGGAGCCAGCCCTATCTATAGTAACTCAGATCTCACCGCATCTAACGTCCCATCACAGGCCATTGGGCATATTTACCACTAATAGTCAAAGATCAATTAATTGCCTAAATTAGGCTATCCCATCATACCATCCCTTCCATAAACTTATCAAGCTTAATCTTGAAGCCAGAAATGTCTTTTGCCCCCACTGCTCCCCTTGGAAGGCTGTTCCAGAACTTCACTCCCCTGATGGTTAGAAATCTTTGTCTAATTTCAAGTCTAAACTTCCTGATGGCCAGTTTATATCCATTTGTTCTTGTGTCCACATTGGTACTGTGCTTAAATAATTCCTCTTCCTCCCTGGTATTTATCCCTCTGATATATTTATAGAGAGCAGTCATATCTCCCCTCAGCCTTCTTTTGCTTAGGCTAAACAAGACTTTGAGTCTCCTTTCATAAAACAGGTTTTTCATTTCTCGGACCATCCTATTAGCCCTTTTCTGTACCTGTTCCAATTTGAATTCACACTTCTTAAACATGGGAGACCAGAACTGCACACAGTATTCCAGATGAGGTCTCACCAGTGCCTTGTATAACGGTACTAACACCTCCTTATCTCTACTAGAAATACCTCGCCTGATGCATCCCAAGACTTCATTAGCTTTTTTCACGGCCACTTCACATTGGCACCTCATAGTAAACTGTGATCAACCAATGAGCACCAAAACACAGCCAGAACACCACACACTCCCTTCACTAGCCTGTCTGTTCCTCTGCCTCTCTTAGTCTCCCCCTAAACTCCTCCAACAGAAGTCCCACTCAAACTCACCTGTTTACAGCCTGTTTGCTGGCTCCTGTGCCACTGCAGCTGTCTGTGCCAGTGCCTGACTACCTTTGTAGGACCCCTAATCAGAGAAGCCCTGCCCCCTAAACAGGGCTCAGCTTCTTGAAAGATCAAGCCAAATTAATGTAAACACTTAGAATGACCTGTATTCCCCCAGTAAAACCACTGGCTTCAGATGATAGTATAACTTCAATTTTTGAGGCAAACCATGCCATTTACCATTACCTATAAGCTCAAGCATGCTGACTAGGTGCCTTTGGTGTGGCACTTTTTGGAAGATGGCAACAGCCTGGTGAAGCAGACAGTATTCCAGCTTCTGGTAATGTGTGTCTGTGTATGTGAGTTCAGAATTACTCAGTTCTAAATGTGAAAACTAACCACCATCTTCTTGTTTAAAGCACTCACTAAGACTCACTTCTCCCATGACATATAAGAAATTAGCCAGCCAAGTCATCGGAGTGAACTGCTCAACTACAAGGAGGAATATTATCGAACATAGGGAGAGAGAGCGCATAAGGGCTCTTGACAGGGAATCACTGTAGGAGAAAGTTGAGAGCACAGAATTATGAAAGAAAAGTGAAGGAAGATAATTCAATATGTTTAACTTAATGCACATTTTTTAAAAAAGTAGGTAATATACCATAGGGCAGATGCTGAGCTTCTGTAAATGACCATAGTGCAATTGAAGTCAGTGAACATTGAAATTATGACAATTTACACCAGCTGAGGATCTGCTGCCATGTGTCTATCATAAGCCTGATCACTTTGTACTGTGTATTGCATCCCTTTCTCCCACACCTCATTGGTCTTTTAGACTGTAGCTTCTTCAGGCTTCATGTATGTTTGAAAAAGCAACTTGCACACTGTGAGTACTGCTGCAGTCTAAATAATAATAACTTTAAAGGGGATTATTATGTGTAATTAGAGTAGAGCAGAAAGGCACCAACTAAGATCATGGCCCCTTTGTAAAAAGGCACTGTATAAACACATGGTGAAAGACAATGCCAGTGCTCAGCCATTTGGGAGACCTAAACAGGATTATATTGAGCCCCCCACCAAACACAACACATACTAATAATTAATAGGGGGCTCCCTTGATCCCCTGGGGGCCCTACGCAATTGCTTAGTCCACTTATGCCTAACGTTGGCTCTGAGAAGAGACTCCCTTCTCTGAAGAGTTCTACGCAAGGCAGGAAGAGGGTTGGAAGGGGGAAAAATAAAAAGGACAGATTTGAAATTACTTGCCCAAAGTCACACAGCAAGTCTGTGGCAGAGCCAAGCATAGAAACCAGGACTTGTACCTCCTAGTCTGGGCAACCAACCAAAAAGCAATAAAGCAAATAAAAACATGGATCAGCATATACTTCTTCACACCGCTCATGACTAGAAGACCTTGGTTTCTTCCTGAACAGGGAACTGCCATTCTGTTCTTACAGGCTAGTCGTCAGACCAGTAAAGCTTGTATTATACAAAACTGATGTCAGCTAGCTCAGACATTTTTTTTTATTACATTTTAGTTTTGGTGCCAATTTCTGAGTATGCTACAAAGTAAATAATGCATTAAAATTGACACTTCTCTTGCTATTTCAAAGATTTTTTTTCCAATTGATTTTTCTGTAATACGTATGGACAAAATCATGAAAACCATCATCATGAGAGGAATCCTTACTCACATGAGTAATTGCATTAAGGAGGAACTTTTAAAACCCAATCCATTATTTTCCCTTATGGAAAATTATTTTTAGAATTTCTTCAACTGGCCGGGAGAAGGAATTAAAAAATAAATTAAAAAAGATATTTAGAATGACTATAGCACTTATGAGGTACATCACACCCGGGTTTAAATAGGTGGAGAGTGCCCTTTGAATTATATAGGTAGCTACAAGAAGTAATTTTATTTTATTGGCCATCACTATGGTGTTTGTTCTCCTCTCCCTATATAAGCATAACTCCCACTAATGTCACACAGAACAATACTGTAATGTGTGTGTGGACTTTGAGCAAAATCCGCTCCCCCCTCCCCCACACACACACAGGCAAATAAGATTAAGTGGGACTTAAACAGGCCTGCTGCTGACCAGCTAAACAGGAGTGAAATTTCACTCCCTATAAATAAAGCAAGTGGCATTTGGCCATTTGGCCCTAATAGTATGTGCCTTTAAGGAGCGCTTCCTTTTAATATTGTACAGCAGCAGCAAGGGATTCCAACTTCATTACCCTTCTCAAGTCCTAGGAGAAATAGCAAAGCTCTAGGGTTGAAACAATAATTGGTATTATAAAAATACAGGGCTCCATTTCCAAAACAGTTCGGCACACAGCAAAATCAATTTAGGCATCTAAATTAACAAGTGAAATGTTCAAAATTCCATCCTTATTAAATATAGGGGGTGCCACGGTAAAACTGTCTTCTTGCAAAGGCAAAATTGTAAATATTTTATGTCCCGGTTCATCAAGATACTTAAGCATGTGCTTAATTGCAGTGGGATTTTTAACTTTAAGCACATTCTTAAGTGCTTTGCTTGATCAGGTCCTTAGAGAATAAGCCAACACTAAAGTTCTGATCCCGTAATATTGAAGTCAAAGGGACTTTGCCATTGAATTCCTTGGGAGCAGTACCAAATGCTAAGTGGCTGAGGTTATTCTATGAACAAGTTATTCCATAATTGCGTGATATCAGGATATCTTAAATTCCTATGAAGCACTTGGTAGCAGTCACTGATGGAGACAGACTAGTGTGCAAGAGGGACCTCAGGTCTGAACTGGTACTGAAATGCCTGTGTTCCTATATCTTGTGTGAGCTGCAGCTCACGAAAGCTCATGCTAAAATAAATTTGTTAGTCATTAAGGAGCCACAAGTACTCCTGTTCTTATATCTTGTTTAATATTCATAGAAATGTAGGGCTGGAAGGGACCTTGAGAGGTCAGCTAGTCCAGCCCCCAGCACTGTGGCAGGACCAGAGTATACCTAGACCATCCCTTACAGGTCTTTGACTAAAAACCTGTTCTTAAAAATCTTCAGTGATGGAGATTCCATAACCTTCCTTGGTAACCTATTCCAGTTCTTAACTAACCTTATAGTTAGTTAGATACTAGGAAAAAAAAACTCTAACCTAAATCTCCCTTGCTGAAGATATAACAAGAGGTATTCCACTCTACCTTCAATGGACCTGGAGAACAACTGATCACTGTTCTCTTTATCAGAGAGGTAGCCGTGTTAGTCTCGATCTGTAAAAGCAGCAAAGAGTCTTGTGGCACCTTATAGATTAACAGACGTTTTGGAGCATGAGCTTTTGTGGGTGAATACCCACTTTGTCGGATGCATGTAGTGGAAATTTCCAGGGGCAGGTATATATAAGCAAGCATGAAGCAGGCTAGAGACAACAAGGTTAGTTCAATCAGGGAGGATGAGGCCCTCTGCTAGCAGCTGAGGTGCGAAAACCAAGAGAGGAGAAACTGGTTTTGTAGTTGGCAAGCCATTCACAGTCTTGTTTAATCTCTACTCAGACCCTATGCCACCAGCACTCCCAGCTATCTCCATGACACCACTGATTTCCTGAGGAAATTACAATGCATTGGTGACCTTCCTGAAAACACCATCCTAGCCACCATGGATGTAGAGGCTATCTACACAAACATCCCACACACTGATGGAATACAAGCTGTCAGGAACAGTATCCCTGAT
This sequence comes from Mauremys mutica, assembly GCF_020497125.1. Lineage (NCBI taxonomy): Eukaryota > Metazoa > Chordata > Testudines > Geoemydidae > Mauremys > Mauremys mutica. The sequence continues at coordinate 186,913,092 of NC_059073.1, read as the reverse complement.
GATGCCACAGCACAACTGGTTGCTGAGCTCTGTACCTTTATCCTCACACACAACTATTTCAAATTTGATGACAATATATATCTCCAGATCAGTGGCACTGCTATGGGCACCCGCATGGCCCCACAATATGCCAACATTTTTATGGCAGACCTGGAACAACGCTTCCTCAGCTCTCGTCCACTCATGCCCCTTCTCTACGTATGCTACATTGATATCATCATCATCCGGACCCATGGGAAGGAGACTCTGGAAAAATTCCATCATGATTTCAACAGCTTCCACCCCACCATCAACCTCAGCCTGGACCAATCTACATGGGAGGTCCACTTCCTAGACACCACAATAGAAATAATTGATGGTCATATTAACACCACCCTATACCAAAAACCTACCGACCGCTATGCCTACCTTCATGCCTCCAGCTTCCATCCCGGGCACACCACACGATCCATTGTCTACAGCCAAGCACTGAGGTACAACCGTATCTGCTCTAACCCCTCAGACAGAGACCAACTACAATACCCGCACGAGGAAATAAGGAAACAGATCGACAGAGCCAGATGTGTACCCAGAAGCCTCCTACTGCAAGACAAACCCAAGAAAGAAGCCAACAGAACTCCACTGGCCATCACATACAGTCCGCAGCTAAAACCCCTCCAATGCATCATCAGGGATCTACAACCCATCCTGGAAAATCCCCCCACACTTTCACAGACCTTGGGTGGCAGGCCAGTCCTTGCCCACAGACAACCTGCCAACCTGAAGCATATTCTCACCAGTAACTGCACACCGCACCATAGTAACTCTAGCTCAGGAACCAATCCATGCAACAAACCTTGATGCCAACTCTGCCCACATATCTACACCAGCGACACCATCACAGGACCTAACCAGATCAGCCACACCATCACCGGTTCATTCACCTGCACATCCACCAATGTAATATACGCCATCATATGCCAGCAATGCCCCTCTGCTATGTACATCGGCCAAACTGGACAGTCTCTACGGAAAAGGATAAATGGACACAAATCAGATATTAGGAATGGCAATATACAAAAACCTGTAGGAGAACACTTCAACCTCCCTGTCCACACAATAGCAGATCTTAAGGTGGCCACCCTGCAGCAAAAAAACTTCAGGACCAGACTTCAGAGAGAAACTGCTGAGCTTCAGTTCATCTGCAAATTTGACACCATCAGCTCAGGATTAAACAAAGACTGTGAATGGCTTGCCAACTACAAAACCAGTTTCTCCTCTCTTGGTTTTCACACCTCAGCTGCAGAAGAGGTCCTCATCCTCCCTGATTGAACTAACCTCGTTATCTCTAGCTTGCTTCTTGCTTGCTTATATATACCTGCCCCTGGAAATTTCCACTACATGCATCCGACGAATTGGGTATTCACCCACGAAAGCTCATGCTCCAAAACATCTGTTAGTCTATAAGGTGCCACAAGACTCTTTGCTGCTTGTTCTCTTTATAACAGCCTTTAACAGATTTGAAGACTTATCAGGCTCCCCCTTAATCTTCTTTTCTCGAGATTAAACATGCCCAGTTATTTTTACCTTTCTTCATAGGTCAGGTTTTCTAAACATTTTATAATTTTTGTCACTCTCCCATAGACTCTCTCCAGTTTCCTAAAGTGTGGCATCTAGAATTGGATCCCACTAGTGCTGAGGAGAGTGGGACAATTACCTCCCGTGTCTTATATACAAAACTCCTGTTTATACAGAACCTAATATAGTAGCCTTTTTTTAAGCTGCACCATATTTTTGGCTCATTCAATTTATGACCTACTATAACCACTAGATCCTTTTTCAGCAGTACTACCACCTAACCAGTTATTCCCTATTTTGTAGTTGTGACTTGATTTTTCCTTCTTAAGAGTAGCACTTTGCATTTGCTGTTATTGAATTTCATCTTTTTGACTTCAGACCAGTTCTCCAATTTATCATGGTTATTTTGAATTCTAATCCTGTCCTTCAAAGTACTTTCACCCCCACTCAGCCTGGTGGTGTCATCTGCAAATTTTATAAGCAAACTCCCCCTTATACAAGTAATTAATGCAAATATTGGATAATACTGGACCCAAAACAGAGCCCTGATAGACCCCACTAGATAAACCATTCCAGTTTGACAATGAAAACTATTAGTCTATGTTTTTCAGGACAGGGACTTCATCTTTCGATTTCTACAGTGAGGTTTCTAACACACTCTTTGGTGCTTTAAATGATAAATAAATAAATAATAATAATAATAATAATCAGGATGTTTGTCCAAAAGCAGAAAATGGATTCTGATCAGGAAACATACTTATTCAGAACAGCACCTGTTTAAGTCCAATGGAAGCCAATGGAACCTAAGCACACTCTTATGAGCTTTCCAAAATTGGCCCCTTAATGTCTGCAGCTGCATCTTGTTTTATTTTCAGAAAAGCTGTGAAGTGCAAAGACAGCTCTGCATTGCCATCTTTTAAATGGAACACTTCAAGGGCTAGGACATTCATTACTTCTAGTATTCAGTGGGACTAAGGATGGGCTGACACCTATTTACATTTAAAATTGAGCAAGAAAAAAAAAACACCTTACAAATGCTCTCACTCCACAAGTTTTTTTTCCCCCCTGTTAAAATTGGGGGGGAGGGCTTACCTTTTATACTTGTAGTAAAACAGAATAGAAATGTGATACTGATATTAAATATTTGATGGCTATTATTTATTCATCCTATTTCCTAACATTTGCAAAAAAAGGATATTAGTTCCCATTGAAAGATCATTGTTCCATAACATTCTGATGCTAGCTTACTTTGTGATAAATATCAAAATACAGGGTAAACATCCTAACAGGAGCATTTCCTTTAGCCAAAACTCTGCAGTGATTATATTTATCTGAGTTCTGCACATGTTGAATGTATTGAAATTGATAATCTATGAACATGTTTCTAGGTCACCAATTTGAATGGCAGCACTGCACAAGAACACACTTGATCTCCCCCCCCCCCCCCAATGAGTTTTAGAAGTTAAACATTTTGATGTTGTGTTGTAAGGAAACAGACACATGACCGATGGCATATGTGAGTAAACAGACCTCAACACTAAATCAGCTGCAGTTGCCTTCTTTTTGTTACGTATAGGGAATATTATAGTAACATTATTTACTTGCAAGGATTTTTTATCTTGATTTAGCAACATATTGAAGCACAAGCCTATCTCTAAGCACAAGATGACCAATATAAAATGTTTTTTAAATATTAAGGCAGGGGTAGGCAACCTATGGCACGGGTGCCGAAGGTGGCACGCGAGCTGATTTTCAGTGGCACTCACACTGCCGGGGTCCTGGCCACCAGTCCAGGAGGCTCTGCATTTTATTTAATTTTAAATGAAGATTCTTAAACATTTTAAAAACGTTATTTACTTTACATACAACACTAGTTTAGTTATATATATTAGACTTATAGAAAGAGACCTTCTAAGAATGTTAAAATGTATTACCGGCACGCAAAACCGTAAATTAGAGTGAATGAATGAAGACTCGGCACATCACTTCTGAAAGGTTGCCGACCTCTGTATTAAGGTCTTAACATCAGTATTGCCAGAGCCAGGGGTCGGTGAGGGGGCCATTCTCCCCCTTCCCTCCCCCCCCTGCTTTTTAACAAAATAAACATAAGCGTATAATTCATGTCCCCAGCAGGTTTTTTGCCCTGCAGAATAATAGATTCTTCCGGGGAGGCACTGCAATTATATCTTTCACCCACCAGGAGCTTCCGGGGAGGCACTGCAATTATATCTTTCACCCACCAGGAGCTGCTGTAGCACCAGAAGAGGGAATCTGGCTCACTGCCAGAGCAGCCAGCCTGGGGAGAGAGGGAGCACTTTGGGTTTGTCCCTGTACCCCCACTTCTACAAAGGTTTCAGCAGCCTTGATCAGTATTCTATATAATGCAAAATTATGTATGCCTGTCTAATAATATTATAGTAATATTTTCTATATGCAAATATATGAGCTCCCCAATTTAACTGTTTTAAAGTTTTTGGGCTTGATCCGCCTTCTATTGAATTCAGCAAACATTTTTCTGCTTTTGGAGCCCTGATTCAGATCTGATTTATTTCAATTTTATCCTGGAATGACTCCATTATTTGAAACTGAATTCCTCTCAATTTAGACTGATGTAATTTTGAAAGATCAGGTCTACATATTTTAAGAGAAAAATATACACTAATAAAGTAAAATACTGCGTTTGCAAAAGCTTAGCTTATTTTTTTTTCTAATATTGGCCTTTGAACAGGACCCTGCCAATCCCTGGAGAAGATCTGAGTCATGAAACCACCAAGCTATCATGGTCTCAGTCCTGTCATGGGAGGAGTCATTAATATTCAACAAGGATCTTTTCAGTGTAATGAAAAGACTATTCTGAAGAGACATGCTTTATTTCTCTGTAGAGCTTCTGTCTAAATCCTTTTCCAGCCTCCCTCTTGCCCAGCTTCCTGCCACAAATTTAAAGAAACAGCTTCCGCTCAAATCATGATTTAGTCATCATCTGCTGTGTAGGAACTTTGTACAGATAATTCAGTTGGATTATCAAATTGCTTAGTTTCTTTGCAGGAGGTTGAGGTGACTCTTCTCAATAGGATTATCTCTCTTCATTAGATGGTGGTGTGATTACCAGTGCTAGTAGGTTCATAAAGCAATTCGGCTGGGTTTGAAAGCAGTTGAAGATGATACCTGTTTTTCCATATTGTGTATCTTAATTAGTTTCAAGTATGTAGGATCGCTACTGTAGCTTTGTCCAATGACAACAGCTGGAGCGGTCCACTCATTCAGTGTTAGTAGGGCTCTTTCTCCTGGTTTAAGTTTGGATAGCTTTAGCCTTGCAAGGGGAGACTGATTTAGTGTCTCATTTACACATCCAATAAGCAGTTCCATTTGGGGTGAAGATTTATCTCTAAAAAGTTAGCAATGTTCTCATCTGTCAACGCAGAAGGAGCCAGATGGCCTTACTACAGTGATTCTTATGGAGGTTATCATACAGCAGTACTAATACTGGGTGGTATTTTGTGAATAATTTTCTTTGCATATTGCACTGCTCTGCCCCACAGTCCATTCTCTCGAGCGCTGGTTTATTGTAATAGGTTTATAGATTTATATTAAAGTAAGTTTGGCTGTAATGCAAGGGACCTACAGGCCATATCCTGTATGTTAAGCTACGGCAAAGTTAGTATATCTATATCTGGGACCTTTCACCCAGACAGCAAAGTTGGCCTATATTGAGACCTTTCACCAAGATAAGCACCCACACATATGTCTAAGACCTTTTACCTAGACAGATAGATAATGGAAGACTGGTATAGGGGGTTTCCAAGTCTGTACCAACAAACTTAACAGGTACACCACAAGGAGGACAAAAACAACGTGTGTGTGTGTGTGTGTGTGTGTACACATGTCATCAATACCCACAAACATAGTAGCCTATGGAGTAACTGTACCCTAACATTTTTGTGGGAAAGGATTACTGGCACTTGTGCCCTATAAAAGAGGCGACCCACCTTGCTAGAGTATTCTAGTCTAAGTCTCTGCTATCTATCTACGACACTACTAACTATTAGTAGGTTGTACTCCCCCCCCCCCAAACTTTAAGTTCGAAGGGGACTAGGCTAAGCTTGGTTTTCCTAAGCTTTTATTCTTAGTGTGTTTATTAGGTTTTGATTTTAAGTTTTAAGTTTGTTAAGTAAACTCTAAGTTAGCTTTGATAGCGCTTAGCATTAGTTTCTTCTAAGCACTGCATCTCTCACTCAAGAGCTGAGAAACCTGAACCACCAGAGGCGAGGCTGGTCCTGTGTCTCATACCACCAGGTTATCAAGAAAGGGTGAGAGTATATTAACCAAAGCTTTGTAGCATATAATACTATATTATTATATGTATCTTTTGAATAGCAGTAATGCAATTGTAACTTAGTAATTAAATGGTAAAATAATCAGAGTTACAATTTCATTGATTTTAATAAAAAGTCTTTATGGCTATATCTGTCTCAGTGTGAGCTTCCTGTCATACCCCCGAGGATCCTTTCTAAATTCTGTGGAGCCTGATTCGGGACAAGAACTTTTATCTTCTGATCAAACAGACTGGCGAGTCTAAACCCCATATTATCCAAATTAATATTATTAACACCCTAAATCAGGCAACAGCATGTGTGGGGCTGGACTTAGCATCCTGTATCCCAAAAGTTTGGAATTCAGAATTGGCAAACTCTGACATGTCAATTACTATTTCTTCCAGAGGGCCAAAATGAGAAACAATGCCTCAATGTTTGCATTAACCATTCATTAACTAAATTAAAATAAGGAATAAATATGTAAAAAGCTAAATCTCTATGCAGATAATTCATGAACATAAACAAATTTGTTGAACATGTCATTCCCTTTGACTAGTTCAGCCAGTTCCAAAACATCCACCATAAGGAGATCCAAATATAAAGCTGGCTGCCTAAAGTTCTGCTATAGAAAAGTAAAAAAAACACAAAACATCAGGGTACTTATTGTATTAAGAGAAGACCATTTGTGTCTTATTGGTCTTGCAGGCAGTCATTTCTTAAATGGCAGTTCCTCTCCACTCTTAAAGCATTAGAACAAAGTTTTTCAACCTGTGGTCCACGGACCCTTGAGGGTCCGCAGACTCTGTCTAAGATTTCCAAAGAGATCCATACTTCCATTTGAAATATTTTAGTGGTCCGCAAATGAAAAAAAATGTTGAAAACCACTGAAGTAGAGCAATGATTTCATTTCACAAATGTGGTTTATTTTTGCATACAGACTGCATACAGATTCTGCTCCAATTTACAAAAATAAATTACGTTTTGTAAAAACATCACTCTGGTACTTTCATGAGGGAGAGAAACAGCTATCTAAAAACTTGTCACTTAGCAACAAAGTCATACTATGCCTCTGGTGACTTCTCAAGACCAGCTGCTATGGTGTTTACCTTCATGAGAGCTTTCCAACTTTGTCCACTGGCTGATCAGCATTCCATCAGGGACAATTTTGAGCCTTTCAGCCTTGATCAAATTTCAGGGCGATCAACAATGTGATAATAAACTGGTACCACATACTACAGGTGTCAATTATTCAGGGTCCTTATTGCAATTATTTCATAAGTTCATATATGTTATCTGCAAATTAAAATACACTCTGGCAGAAGAGAGAGCATATTACATTCCCTACCAGCCAGTTTTCACACTAGACAAAAACCACCATTAGTCTTTATGATGTTTACAATTCCGCATATAAATATATTATTGTAGATATCACATTTAATTATTACAAACAGTATATAAAAAGCCATTTTTGCATACACAGTGGGGACTGCTAAAAAACTTCATTACCATTCCCAACACAGCATGCAGAATACACAGGACTCATACATGATGATTCAAAACCTTCTGGGGCTTATGTCATTTTATAACCACTGTTATTTTACCACAGGTAAAATTTAGTCCATTGTTGTGAATAGCTGTTCATTTTCAGTTTCAAGTGTTTCCAAAGCAACATCCAATTGTATTTAGTTAGGCTGTTTTCGAGATGGATGGCTCCCAACACTCTCACAGCTGCTTTGAGTAGTTCCAGTAGCTTGAGATGTGATAAAATATGCAAGGAAGAGAATAAGTGAGAAAAAGAGGAAAGGAGGAGAGATGGAAAGAAGGGAAGGAAAAGGAATGAAGTTTGTCAGCGGAAGGTGAGATATGACAAAGGGAAAAGAAAAGAAATATAGTGAAGGAATACAGCTTTGCCCAAAATAATGTTGTACTGAATAAGGTAGAAAAGAAGGTATTGCTGGGAAACCGACAACAGAAAACAACAAGCAGAGGAGCGATGCAGGTACAACCATACCTTTGAAGACCAAAGATAAGTGAGAAGAGTCTTCGGTGAGAGGGAGAAAGCAGAGATTGTATAAGGGAATTAAACTTATGAAGCCAAAAAACAACACACAAATGACAGTCAGATTCCCTACTGGCATAAGTGGGCCAAGCAGAGATGACCCGTGCCTGCCAATAGTGGGAGGGAAGAGGGTAGACTGAGGGCAGATGGCTTCTGCAGTATTACTGAGCATGCTCAGTCCATGTGAGCATGCTCAATACAAGCCAAGCAGCAAATCTGGGTGGGGGGCACATGATCCCACATGTCCCCCCATTTGTGTCACCTGTGGGGTCAAGCCCAGGGGTGTTATGTCTGCTTATGCGAGCAGTGAATTGACCTATGAACGTCACATAGCCCAATCAAAGTAGTTTGCCACATATTTTAACTTTCAGAGAGCCCAGCAGTCTGTCAGCCTCTCTCCTGGACCCCAGCTGCCATTGCATGTAATACACTCAGCTCCACACTACATTGTATGCCATATCCCAGAAAGAAAGCAGCTCATTCTAAACACAGTTGTATCATTCTAACTAACCACACAGGTGTCTTACTATAATTACATAAAAGGTTGGCCTATACATTACTAATGATTTTTGTTAGCAAAGTCATCAAGCCTGTAATGAAGTCATTAAAGAAAGTATTGAACAGCTACCAGATTCTTAAGGTCATATCAGCAGCTCATCTAATAATGTAACCCATGTTTTGCTGTTAGTGCTTCCTAGAAATCAATCAATCAGATTCCTTCTGAGAAAAATTCACCCGTCTCATTCACTGAAGGATAATTGAGCTCCACAGCTGTCACCAAGGGCATAAATGGAGGACATCAGAGATGCACAGGTGTTATTCAGCCTATCATTTGGTCGCAGTATCTTTACTACTATAGAAGATCCCAAATCAAGTTTGCGTGGCTACCAAAAAATAAGTTAAAATGCATTTTTCTTGAATATTGATTAAATTTTGTATGAAATCTTTGAGAAACAGATGCTACTAAGTCATTTTACAGTCACTTTTCAGAGTAGAAGAGCAGTTTTATGCATTTCCTTCCATGAAAACCATTTTATGAAATGTGTTACTAAAGATACTGTTAGGAAAGTGGAATGTCTGACATGGAAACATTTTTCAAATGGCAGAGAGAAAGCTGTGTTGTTAAAGAACATTTAGAGGAACTGATCTTTCATGCAATGTGTCCTGGAGATGCAATAAGTTAGCAGAGAGTAGCTCAAGCAATTTAAAATTGGCAACAAAGCCTTGCGAGTGAATTACAACCTTATCATTGCATTCATTCAGTGATCAACTGTGGTCTTTATCAAACAGAAATTTAAATTTTGTTCCAAGTTCAATGCTGCCCTGGGATCCTTAGCTCATTCGCCAAAATGCCCTCATAAATACTTAATTGAGGAGTGAGGGCTTTGGATTATTCTTTTCTATTCCTCCTCAATTTGTTCTTTACAAACCCATCCTCAACACATACAAACATTTTACATTTTAAAAAAAATGTAAAATGTTTGTATAGTATCTTCTACAATACAATTCCCATTAAGCATCTATGAAAAATGAAGTAACTGTGAATCCAGGAAGTCATTTTGAGGTGTTTCGTAGGAGTTAGTGACAGATTTAATAATAAATTGATTAGATCGGAAGTCAACTACCAATCATTTAACTGGGTTCTACATACTCCATCCCAGCCAGATTACCTCTGTACCTGGATCTGCATCTTCAAAGAAATCCTTTGACATCATTTTGTAACTTTACCAAACGGCTGATTTCTGTTTCTGTCTCTTCATGTGAAATGAATGCCTGTGGGGAAATCAAACAGAGAAAGCTAGGCTCAGAAATGCTGCACTGCTAATTTCACACAATGTAATTGTTTTATACGTGCTGCTGAGGTGCTGTAGTCACACAGACAATATATCAAAAAGAATTCAAGTGTCCCCACATCGCACCTATTTTAGTATCAAATGTATAAAATGACAGGGTCAATAGTTCCTAAGCTGTTTTGCAACCCAGACCAGAACAATGCAATGGGAATTAGGGCACCACGGCCCATGCCACAACCTTGGATCAAAATTCAAGATTTAGATCTGACCTTTGTGGACCAGATGCCTGGCTGAAGTAAACACAGTTGCACTGACTTCAACGGAGTTATGCCAAGTTACACAAACTGGGGCTCTGTAACAAACAGAACAAGAACTCTGGATTCCAACTCTCCTTTCTTTGGGAATATAAAATCCAAATCTGATCCACCTTTTTTCAAAGTTCAGTTGTTCTGGATTGTTGTTTGGGTTTATCCTATTATAGGGACAGGAGAGAGAATCGCAAATGCTGATCCCAGAGTTTAATACTGGGCCACTTTGTGATTGCTGTTACAAGTATGTACAAAAGGGGTGGGGGACGGGCATTACAGGGAGTCCTCCCAGGGCTTAACTCAAGAAAGCATTTACACACATGATTAAGTCTATTCTTATTCAGGAAAGCACTTAAATGAGACTTAAGCACATGCCAAGCAATCTTCCTGATTAGGGGTGCTTTCCTGAATCAACGCTCCATAAAGGAAGCAGACACTAAGAATGGGTAAGAGGTGAACTAGCATGGTCTGAAGTCCACCACACCCCAAGTGGATATAGGCAGACATGGCAGAGGTGAGACCACCATACTTTCTAGACCCTCTGTCATTAAGAGGTTGGAGTTAGTGGAAACACATTTGAACAGTTTAGTAGTTGTTGCTGCTGAACGTGCACCGTCAGTCTTCCTGAAGACATTCTGCCTGCCTCAGCATCCAGAGGCAAAATACATCCAGCAACTGCCACTGGAGTGCCACTCCTCTATACCACTTCCGAATTGTACCTGGGTAAAATTTTCAAAAGCACCTGAGTGATTTTAGGACTGCAAGTCTCACTTTCAAAAGCTACTGAGGCACGTTGGAGCCTAAGTTTTACTGAAAGTCCATGGGACCTTTTACCCTGTGGCTGGAAAGGTTACACACTGAAGCACAGATAGCAAAGACAATATTCTAAAGCAGCGGTCCTCAAACTATGGGGCAGGCCTCCCAAGGGAGGTGCGCATGTGTCAAGAAAGGTGCAAGCTGTGTGTTTTTGTTTGTTTGAAGAGCTCTGGCTGTCAGCCCCGGATGTCCGGGACTCATGCAGAAGGGCCATGCACACCCATGAGGCGTGGATAAGGGGGACAGCCAGAGCCCTGCCGCCAGGGCTCTTCTTCCCCCTCCCCACTCCCTCACCTGGAGGCAGCGGGGTTCTGGCTGTCAGCTCTGGAAGTGGCAGCAGCAGTGCAGAAGTAAGAGTGGCAATGGGACACTAAGTCTGCTGTGAAAAGTCATATTGATTAATATCACTTTTCACACTGCCACTCTTACTTCTGGGCTGCTGCTGGTGCAGTGCTGCCTTCAGAGCTGAGTGGCGGTATATGTGCTTGACACACAAACAACTACAGACATAAAGAAAGGGACTCCATCAAATAAGTTTGAGAACCACTGCTCTAAAGAGATGTGAAATGCAAGGCTGGTTAATTCATAAGCCCCAAGACTTGTATATAAAAGACACTTAAAAGAGGAATATAAAAAGAAAAGCAAGAGAGAGAGAAAGGATGTGTTAGCTGAAGTAAAGAAAAATATTCTGACTAATAATTATTAGCACATGTATCAGTGCTTACTATATTATTTTATTTAATTAAAATACAGGAAGTGTTGTCCTTCAAGTCTTATTTTTTATTGTAGCAGAGATATTTGATTTATGTTTATGGTTTCAATATGCCAAGCTCAGTTAAAAAATAAAATAAATATATATATATACACACACACACAAAGAATGCAGTAGAGAAAAGGTCATGTATGCTAGAAAATGGGATTACAAAAGAAAAAAACTGGAGCCAGTGGTAAACATTGCAGAAAGTTTAATTACAAATTAATGCTTCAAACAGTACAGCCCACTTAAATGTTCATACAAATAATGAAGACAACTGAACAAACTCTACAGTAGGTGGTCCTAAAATTGCTAACTAGATTAGGATCATTAAGCAAAGCAACCTGTACAACAGAGTAGTGTTGTTGTTCAGAAGGAATTAGATCCTCGGCTGTCTCTGGAACAGCAAATACAGTTTAATAAAGATGTGGGATGCTGTGTGCACTATGAGGAAAATGTAGCAAAGCATAGGTAGGCCAGACTTTTCAAAATACTGCAGCACCCACAATTTGCACTAAAATAAATTGGCCAAATTTTCAAAAAAGAGTCCAACACACTGTGTGCTTATTTCTTTTGCACATCTGTCCCTTGCTGAGGTGCCTGAACAGGATCTGAACTCTTCTGAAAATCATGCCCCAAATGGGGGTGCTGAGCATTTGAAAATCTGGCCTTCAGGGCAGGGCCACCCAAAGGTTTCAGGGGAACTGGGGTCTTCGGCGGTGGGGAGCCCCCACCACCAAATTGCCGCCAAAGACCCGGCACTTCAGCAGCGGGTCCTGGGGCGGAAGGACCCCCTTCCACCGGATTGCTGCCAAAGACCCACCCCAGGACCCGCTGCCGAAGTGCCGGAAGGACCCCCCCGCCACCGAATTGCCAACGACAACCCAGAGCGGAAGAAGCTCTGGGGGCCCAGGCCCCCACAAGAGTTTTCCGGGGCCCCCAGAGCGAGTGAAGGACCCCATTCCAGGGGCCCCGAAAAATTCTCGTGGGGGCGCCTGCGGGGCCTGGGGCAAATTGCCCCACTTGCCCCTCCCCCCAGGCGGCCCTGCTTCAGGGCTCAGTTTTGTTCTCATTGAAATCAATGACAAAGATCCCATTGTATTCTTTATGAGCAGATCTGGGCCCTTATTCGACCACATGAAAGAACATTTAGCAAACAGCAGTAAGTTATTTGGCTCTCTCAAAGCACTACTTACATGAAGTATCAAAACAATTGCAAATAAAATATGATTTCTGCTGCTTATGCAGCACCACACAGCTGGGATTCTGAAGTAAGTAAATGTGGAAGTTACCCAAGTAATTATAGCAGTTTATTTTCTAGTTTATTGCATATTTGTTTTCTTCATAGAAAAAAAGGCAGGATAGAGAATATATAAAACAGACCATAGAAAGAGTACCTCACTTACCCCATTCTGTGTTCACGGTAGGACCATTTTCAGCTTATGGTTCGCAGACCCCCTGGGATCCGCAAACTATGTGTATAGGGTCTGCGAAAGATTATTGTTACCATAGAACAGTGGTTTTCAACTTGTGGTCTGCAAACCCCTGTGGGGGTCCACAGAGTATAGCTAAGATTTTCAAAGGGGTCTGCACCTCCATCTGAAAAATTTTAGGGGTCCACAAATGAAAAAAGGTTGAAAACCACTGGTGTGGATAGAACACTTTTACTAGAGCTCAGACATCGACGTGAATTCCTTATGATGTTGGTAAAAAGAGTGGTTTGGGTGGGGATCATTCAAATGACTAATGTTAAGCTAGTTGCTTTTTTGTCCAGCTATTGGAATTAACAAATCAGATACACCGCTACCCCAATATAACACAACATGACATAACACAAATTCAGATATAAAGCGGTAAAGCAGCGCTCAGGAGGGGCGGGGCTGCGCACTCTGGCGGATCAAAGCAAGTTCGATATAACACGGTTTCACCTATAATGCGGTAAGATTTTTTGGCTCCTGAGGACAGCGTAATATTGAGGTAGAGGTGTAATATAGGTTCAGGAGGGGTGTACAAATCGACATGGTGATAAAGACCTGAAAAAGGTAAATAAAAAGACCAAAAATTAGATTATGTTTATATAAAAAAGTGTTAATATTTTTTGGCATTTCTTCATGTTACTCATGTCGTTCAAGTTCTTTTTTTTAAACCATAAGTATAAACAAACTACACATAATTGGTCAAGAGGTTTTTTGAATTGTCTGTCTGTTCACATGCATCTACTAACACCTAAAAACTAAATGTTCTCTGAAATAAAGTTTTCCAACAGCATTAATTAGCAAGCCCTCTGGGAGGGATCAGTAGATGGATTGCCAATTAAACCAGTGAAACTCATCTCCTTGTCAATCATTTTCTTATTCAGATAACAGAACAGCCCTCTTCCTTTGCACTGATGAGACCAACACAGATATGTGCAACAGAAAAATCATTGATCAAACTAATAGTCCAATTTAAACTACACTCAATGTGAGCCTGATCCAAACCCATTTTAGTTAATGGCTCAATGGACTACAGCAGGGTTTTGATGCTGACCACATGTTGTCATAACAGGTGGAAGTTAAGTATGTTAGTAACAATCCTGTGCTTATCTTTACATGTGTGAATAGTTCCTATGATTACAGTTAAGCACAAATGTTTCCAGGATCAAGGTCAGTGATTGTCCTTTTGTTCTGTGTTTGCACAACACCTACCACACTCCTTAGCAATATGAGAAAAAACAAAAACGAATAATGACTTATTTTGTATTATTTATTGTAATTGAGCTCTATATTTTAATTGTTTTATAAATATTTTTTAATTTCTGGAGTCTGTCAACTGTGGCCATAACCGGGGGATGGCCCACAAGCCTCCATGTTTAATTTGGAGAACCGGATGCAAGAGCATCTATAGTAGTTCAGAACTGAAAAAGTCTGGTGCAAAGCTATACTATATTAGGGGGTAGGAATTTATTTCTCACATCACTGTCTTAGAGTCTGTTAGAATCTCCCCTAGGCCCTGAATCTGGAATGTACTGTGTGTGGAGGAAGGAGCTCACTGCAGGATTGAGGCTTTAGTCACTAAACAAGCCAACTGGCTCCAAAAGGGAAAGCTAAATTAAATGCTTGTGAAATCCCATGAGTTCTAGAGCCATTATACACCCTAGAGTGCATTGTGTATAGAGAGGTGTTACATTGTATTCATCCTTTTATTCTTTCAAATAATTGACTTAATAATCATTGCACTAGAATACAAACAGAGAGGTAATTACCTCCTTACAGTAAAAAGGCAGAAGAGTTGAAATGCATCATAGTACAATTATTCTAACAATTTCCATGTAAGAGAACAAATATAGAATTTTTTATTAAACTATTTTTGAATATAAAAAGACTTTGTGTCTAGTCTTCAGACTTAGCAGTATCCTATCATTATGATTTCATTGCTGATTTAACTTTAATAAGTGTGCCTTTCACTAACATACATTCTTAATAAGCAAATGTGTCACAGAGTATTCAAGTAAAAGGATTAAGACTATAATGATTTTCTTCATATGTGCTCGTTAACCTAAGAAGGCCAAAAGGTAGGCAAGTAGGATTTAAATTTTTGCATGCCCATCATAGCTATTATAACAGCTGTTATAATTAATTTGACATTCTGCAACAAGTGCAAAACTGCCTAGAATCTGATATTTCTTAAGTGGTTCTTCATAAAGGGTACATGCAATATATACCATGCTGCAAAGTGTGACTTGGAACAGGAAGGCCTTCTTTCATAGTGAACCAAGAGAGGAACCTCTGGATATTGTTAAGGCATTATGGAGGGAAGAGGAGGAAGAGAGTCTCTCAGAGTGAACATGTCAAAATCCTGATTCACAATATAACCTTTCCAGACAGGAATTCACTGACAGTGTAAAATCTTTTCTGATTCGCATCTCCATTTTCAACTTTTTTTCTTAAATCAGTTCTGGAAGATACAGCAGGTAACTGAGGACTCAGGTCAACTGAGTAGCCCATGTACTCTAACACTAATCCTAAGCAAACCTACTCGCAGCACAGCACAATTATTTTATTGATATCATAGCACATATATACAAATATCTTGCTTTTGCTGCAACTTGTAAATTAATACCAAATCTACATGCACACCCAAAACATCCACAGACTTCAGTGGGAATTTTGAGCATTCAAGGAATGCAAGATCGAGCCCATAGTTACAACTAGGCTCCAAAACATTCAGTGTATGGTTGTATAAAGCAACATAAATTTAATCTATTTTTTCATAAGTGTATTGCACATTAGTAACTGTGCTCTGTATGTTATTTTAGGGTTTTTCATTTTTCTGAATGACAAGTTATTTTCCTGCTGCTTAGTTGCATTAGACATGCCTGTGGTTTATAATTTATAATATGAATTTGACCTTCTAAACAAAGATATAAATAGTCATAACTTCAGCAGTCCACCCACTTATTTTCTGAATTTTGTTTTCTTGTCAGCTGGTGATCCCCAATGAGTTTATTTCAGAAGAATCCCAAACTGAACTCAATTCAACATCTGTCTAAATGTACATCTAATTTATATGTGTATGTTGGATAGTTTCTGATCACTAGGCTTCTGCATTTTAATTATTCCCTCTTCTCACAACCCACAGTTCCATGACCTTAGTGGGCTGTTGATCAGGCAGAGGCAAGGGAAAGATTCCCACCTTTGACCTCTGGGGAGCCTTCTCTAATACATTATGCATCTTCACTGCAGTACTGTGTATGGGCAACAATAGGGGTGGAAACATTTTCACTCCTGTGTCTGCCACCACTAAACAGCAGGGCCACGTAGAGTTCCATATCTATTAGTGTTATAGCTAAGGGCACCAGTGTGGTTACTGAGCAACCACGCACAAGTTGTTGAGGAATACGAATAGGTTAAGAGCCAATGACAGGGCCCTGTGTTGGTACCATGGTTACAGATCAACCTGGTTGTTCACAGGTTTGGCTAGAACCACAACACAACTTTATTTCTTGTTATGTGAGGGGTTCTGGTTTGATCTTTCACATAACTGTATTTGGTAGCCCCCTTCTCTGACCACAGGAAAACTCTTCTCCCACATCTACCTCTCAAATACAAATTATTGCAATTTGCGAAATTGCAGTTCATTTGCAGGAGCTCTCTGGTTAGCTGCTGTGAAAGGAAAATGTCTGTGCTATTTAAAACTATGTACAAAATAGAGAATCCCTCCTGTAGAAAGAAAGAAGTTTCTAAAAGGTAATGGAAAGATGGAAAGTTACTAAAGGGAACCCATGCCCATCGCTGTAATGATATTCTGACTGTTTATGACAGGATGACAGTTTTGACATCTTTATTTACAGTTTCTTTTAACATTTCATGAGTCACCAATACATACACACCAAGCAGAGAACAGCCTATGTGATAAGAGTGAAAAAAAGAGAAATAGTCTTCCAATGTAGACTCTCATCCATCAAGTTTGATAAGCATTAAAAGAAACCAGTGTTTGATTACTTTAATTAACTTCAGACAATTAGATGCAACTGATCATTTTAGTAAACTACTCTTTCAGATAATTTCTTGATATTATTAACCTTGGTGGTATTCTTTAGCAATTTAACTACATGCATAGTAAAACTTAGCTCCAAAAATCTGTACTTCCTTCTTTTGGATGAATTACATTTAGGATAAGTCAATGCATTCTGTGTGCTCTATAGTTTCTTATTTATGCTATTATCTAAAGGACTGTATTTTGTTCCTTAGCAGCTGTATTTGTGTCTAGAAAAAATAATTTAATACATACTTTGTCAATTTATTGTAGAAAAGCATCATTTGCAATTCTTAGCCTATACCACATGTAAAAAATGAACTACAATAAATAAAAAATAGAAATATAATTCCTTGTAATATGGCATTCTCTGTATGAATGCATAATATTAGATTGTGGTAAGACTGGAGCTGAGCAAATACCTCAAAAAGTGTAAAATTCAGAGTCAAATTAAAACAGTTAATTCACTTTAACTGTGTTCACAGACATCCATGTGGTGTTAACATTCTGGGGATTAAACAGTAAAAAAATTCACTTGCAGGAATCAGTGAATTTTAAACACATATTAGAGTATCTTCACAAAACTGAAGTTTTGAACTTGCAAATGTGAGAATTTACACCAGAAACCTAATTATGGGTCAGATTCTGCTATCCTCACTCACATACAATGGGACAACTCACAGAATGAGGCACTGCTCAGTACGAGTGATGGATGCAGAATCTAGCTCTCCAAGAGCAACATTCATCCATTCCGGGAACAGAACAGTATCAAATGACTCGTGTGTCCAATTAAAAATAACCAATTCCTCTTGCATTTCAGAAATAAGTTTCCTGCAGCAAACTGATCAGAAAGTAATTCTTGTTCTGTGAATCATTTCTGATTTTCTTTTGTCAAATACTTATGAATACTGAAGTATTCTTTTAACTTAAATCTGCACATGATTTATGGACAGAAAAAGAAGCAAATTCCATCACATAAAATAATGGCTACAAATTATTTATCCATCTCTAGACATTACTGACCTTATTTCTACATAGAAATAATAAAATTAAAAAAACCTTGAGCATAGCATTTTCATGCAATTTATGTGTACACACACACAAAAGTGCAACCCCTGACAAACTGTATATTAAAACAAAGAATGAGCAGAAGTCACTAAGAATGCACTAAAGCTGCATATCTTTGTGAAGAGGAAGAGTCTGCACAATTTGTTAATGGATTAAAATATTAAGAAAGCTGCTTGACTGAGAAATTTACAGGAACTGGAATTTTCCTTTAAATGTGTAAATAAATCTATTGATCATGGGACAACTCTACCATCCAGTAACAAGAAGACAGTAGGAAGATCTCTGTTTAATTGACACTTGGTCAGCCCAGTTATGATCCCATTGGGGACACTGAAGAGACATAAAGGGGCCATGATCTGGCCACAAATCTCCAGCAGAGAATCCCCCGGCATAGGCAAACTTTCTACTGGGCTCAAGTGTGCTGCTGTCAAACCTTGTGTTATCTCCACCCGCTCCCCCAGCATAAAGCAAGTATGGAGATTTAAAAAGGGGTATTAGCTGAGTCTCACTATACCTCCCCAGTCATCCGTGGTCATCGAATTCAATAGAATATAAGTATGTGCTTAGTACTTTTCTGAATCAGGTGCTAAATTATTTGCTGACATAAGCCAATTACTTTTTTCTTCTTCCCCTGGATCCCAAATTTAAGCAATATGGTTTGTAATCTTTAATAGAATGAACCTGAGCTCCATTTACCTTTAACATCCCAACCAAATATCAACACCAAATACTCTAATTTTTGTATAAGTATTGTATATACTATAAAGAATATTTAACCCAAAGCAACACCAATCTAGAGTTTATTAACCTCTCTTTACACAAACTATGGGGTTCAAAAATAATCTCACAGATTAAAATATAAAACTTGTAAATTTTCTAGTCAATAAAACCAGCACAGCTATCAAGAGCACTTTGTGGGAAATATGAGTTTTAAGGCAAGTCTCATAGAAATAAGAATAAATATACATTTTAATGGAATTGCATAAAATATCGATTTTATGCATATTGTGCCAAATAAAATACACAACTAAATATTATATGGAGCTCTGTCAGCCTATATGATCCTGTGTTCCCTTCTGTCCTTTGAAATCTATTCATTCCCAGTATTAGATAAAGTCACAAGAAATTGCAGATACAGAAGACAGTTTTTAAACTGTTATCAATACAAACTGTGGTATCCTGAGTTTGGGTGATTTCCTATAAAGGGGCTTTGCGCTTGCTGGACACAGTACTATCACTATTCCATCTAGCATCTTGCATATCATTCTATGAATCCCAAACTTGTTCCCATTAATACCAATGTATATTGGAAAAAGGACTATGCTTCCCCCCACCCATCCTTGGATTCCTGTTTGGGCATATGGAATAGAAAGTAGCTTATAAGTGCATATAAAATTGGAGATAAAATGTAGATCAGGCAGAGGCGGTATGTGAAGTGCCATGTGGGGTCACATCCTCTCTTTCCGCTCCTCCCTCGATTTGTTGCTTGACTTGTACTGAGAATGCTCAGTAACACTGTTGAAGCCAGATGCCCTCACTCTACCCTCCCACCATCAGCAGGCATGGGTCCTCTCTGAGACAAGCCAACATTTTCAAACATGACTAGTGATTTTGGAGTCTATGTGAGACACCTTAAAGGGAGCTGATATTCAAAATGTACTGAGCACCTTCTGAAAGAATCAAACCTCTTTAAATGGCCCCACGTTTGGCACCCAAGAATTGTGGCACTCAGAATCACTAATCACTTTTGAAAATCCTGTCCCAAGCAAATATGTGCACACATCCTACCTTTGAAATGCAAGACTGTACAGAGTGAACACCTGTAATGTTAAAATGTCAGAATAACAGAGCAACCATAAAAGTTGAAGTCAAGAGAGCTATGCCAATTATGTCAGCAGACATAGGAACTTTTTAACTCAAGGCAATGAGAACTGTTAGTGAGGTTCTAAGCTGCAATATTTATTTTTCATTACTGCCATCCGCACAAGCCTCAATAAATACTTATACCTCTCCTGTCTTGCATTGGACTTAATATACTCCTGGGAAGAGATTTCTAGGAGTGCCTTTTTTGGTTATCCCCAAGTCCTGGTCAGGAATAGAGAAAGATATCCTAGGCTATCACAGGATCCAGATATGAACTTCATCCAAGGCATTGAATCTAGAATGTTTTATGTGTGCAGTTAACAGATAGGATCAGACCACCAGTAGTCATCCATACTCAAATCCAGATGGACAATTCCTAAAGTCATAAATCATATCTACTGTTCATATACATGTTGCAGAATGATTTTTTTCACCACATATCTGTGACATTCTGCCGCATTTTCTTCATAGAAATATGGTTCTGATATGATTTTCACATAACTAAGATGTATTTTATGCAAAATAGGTCATGAAAGATATCACTGAAAAGGTTATGATTCACTGAATATGATTGTCCTATTTGTATGAATGTATCATTTTAGTCTCTGAAGATAGGAATATTGTCTATGCACCTATTACAAATGTGTTTGAACCTGGGGAATGGCCACTAGACAGAATGCAATCAGCCTAGATGGCTGGTGGGAAAAGGCCATTAGGGAGAACAATAGGTCTTAGAAGAAGCTAATCTCCCACCAGGGAGCCTTCCTGAGAATGCTAAAAACAGTCTCTGCATTATGGCTGCTGTGACCCTACAGGGACATGTGACCAAGTCACCTGATACTGGACTCCATCTTGGAATACCCGTGTTTTTCCACTGAAAACTGTGGGAACTAAGCCTGGAGACAGAGGGTTCCTGCCATATGCAAAAGCTATTTAAGGCAGGGGAATGACATCATCATGGTTTTTTGCTGACTCCCCACCAAAAGAGACTCCTGAAAACACCTGAGGAAGAGGGACTGAATTGCGGGGAAGGACTGAACCCAGGCTAGAGGTATTTCTAGCCTAAGAAAGGAACACCTGGGGCTTTAAGCTGCAAGCAAGTTCATCTTGCCCTTTAAGAATCTCTGCAACCAGTGTAAATCATTATTTAGGGTGAGAATTTGTGACTCATATCCAATCTCTTTAGTAAAGTTTAGTTTGTGGTTTTTTATTTGATAGATAATCTGCTTTGATCTGTTTGCTATTCCTTATAATCACTTAAATCTATCTTTTATAGTTAATTAACTTTTTTGTTCTCGCTAAAACCAGTGTGTGAAAATCATACTTGGGGCAAGAAGCTGTTGCATCTCTCTCTCCACATTGAGGGAGTGTGAGAATTTAATGAGCTTACGCTGTACAGTTCTCTGTGCAGTGCAAGACAGTATAATTTTGGGTTTACCCTCCAGAGTGGGTATGCGCCTGAGAAGCGATAAGTACCCTTGCTGCATAGCCTTTCCATACAGGGGCTGGTCAGAAAGCCTGTTTGCATGCTACAACAGCTAGGTGCATCTCTACCTGTGTGCTGGTGAAAGTGTGAGACCAGGAGCGTGTCTGCAGCTTGTCATAGCATTACAGGGAGCGGGGGAGTCCAGACTGGTGGGTCAGGGGACTCAGTAGTACCCCAGTTCCAGACAGCACCCCAGAGGGAATCCATCATAATATCCAATTGTTGCATGTTGAATTAGAGCACATTTATATAAAACTTGGCTTTTACAAGGTTACATACAAATATCTTGGCGAGGGGGGAGGGGCAGAGGGGATTCTATATAGGTGTGTACCCAATACATACCTTCCATTCCCAAGCTTTGAGTTTCAAATTCAAATTAATTCAAAATCTCAAAGGGAAATGTAATGAGCACCACTAATTTTTGCCTGGTTTTATACCAAAATAATTCAAATGTCTGAATTCCACATGATTGCAGTGCAAACCATAAATAGGCTCAGGTTTGCTCAAAGGTGCCTGAACCATAGCAAGTATTCAGATGAACCTGGTATGAGTTTCATGTTTATAACCAACGTTAAAAAAAACAGGCAGATTTCTTTGCAAACATTTTGCACAGCTCTAAACTAGAAATCTGAACTAATGTCAAGTATACATTAGCATTTTACATTGTACATGGCAATCAATGGTAACAAAGGTTACCAGGTTACAGAGGTGCTATCCTGTGGTCTTCAACAGGAGTTGCACTGAGTAAAATTTGGTTCACACTATTCATTATAAACTAGAAGCATTGTCCTCATTAGAAGTATTCCAGATTTATAGCCTGATTGTGATCCACACTTGCACTGGTTTTATACTGCTATCACACTATTGCTGTTAATGGAATTAATCCAAGGTAAACTAGCACAGTGGTTCTCAACCAGGCATGTGTGTACTCCTGCGGGTATCCAGAGGTCTTCCAGGGGGTACATCAACTCATCTAGATATTTGCCTAGTTTTACAACAGGCTACATAAAATTTCAAACAAACAATGACTTGTTTACACTGCTCTTTATATTATACACTGAAATGTAAGTATAATATTTATATTCCAACTGATTTATAATTATATAGTAAAAATGAGAAAGTCAACATTTTTTTCATTGTGTGCGGTGACACATTTTTATGTCTGATTTTGTAAGCAAGTAGTTTTTAAATGAGGTGAAACTTGGGGGTCCGCAAGACAAAGGGGGACAGTAGTTTGGAAAGGTTGAGAGCTATTGCACTAGCACAAGTGAAAACATAATCAGAATCCATGGTCTGGCCCTAAAACAATATGAAACAAATTCAGCTACTCTCTTTCACAGTGAGTAGAAGATTACTATGCAAGCCTTCTAATTTGTATCAGTGAGAGTACCCACTGTTTCAAGAGTTAATCACTGTAAATGTAGCAGAACTGGGTCCTGTGTTACCCAGTAATATGTATGAATATGAAAGCCAAATTCTACCCTTAAGTAACTCCCATTCAAATACACTGTACTCGGGGTAGAACTGAATGCTTAGCATCCACATAGGCTCTAGCTCACAGAAATCTAGCCCTGTAGTCTTCACACAGGCAATGTTCCCATTGATTTCAAAACAACAGCAGCTTTGTTCCCCAGGAGGACCAAGTTCATAGAATTTAAACATTAGCCACAGCCTGGCAAATACCTTTTTCCCTGGTAAACTTCAGTTGTTCCTTTGCCCTAGCATCCACTCCTATGAAATAAGTTTCCTTCTTGTTCATGAGTAATGCCTCATTAAATTGGGTTTCACCTATGAACTGATTCTCCAAACACTTCACTAGTAACAGACTGAGTTCTTATGCTAGAAACAAGATTAAATAACCTCTATAAATCCCTCCTGTCAGAAGGATTATAAATTTGATTCTGTTTCCACATCACTAATCATTTTCAATAGTAAATATAGTACAAGGTCACATTACACATTATAAACAGAGTATGTGTGAAAGAGAAGCAGGGACAAGTAAAATTGCATGGTGCCATTTCAATATTTTCAATCAGTTCTTTCTGTTAAAAAAGGAAGCTTCTTTCTACTGATCTACATTGTGTGGCATCATGTGCTAATGTGTATTATATGTAAATCATGAAAAATTAAATACATTTATTGAAATGATGTAAGCAATTAAATAATTTAAAAGATGCACTTTATAGAATATAAATATTCACAAATTACTTCAACATGAATTAATAATGAAAAACTAAATTATTTAAATTTCAGTTGCAAAGGTGAAACCAAATGAGATCAAAGATTTCTTGCAGGAAAATTTCATAGCAAAAGTGTGTTTTCCAAAAAGGTAATTTACTGCCCAATAATTTATGGCTATAAAATTGTGTTTTTCCAGTCCAGGTGATTTACTCCCTGGTAGAATGACTGAAATAAATAGACAAAGAGAACAGTATAATAAATCCCTTTGGAACAGTATAGTATCATAAACACCAATACGGTCTCTGCATAAATCAGAAACACCTCTTGATCTAATTTTCTAAGAGCTGCCCTCAAGGAATCTAAATATGAGAATAGGATCATTATTAAATTGGTTCTGTATTTTAAAAGGTTTTGTCATATAACTTCTGGAAAATTAATGACAATCTAAATGTGTGTTAAAAATAAGAATGATTCTTTATTATAAGGGAACAGTCAATACAAATTAATCTTTAAGAAGTAGTTGCTGTATAACTCAAGCTCCATAAGCTCCTTCATGATGAAAAATGAACACCGCAGCATGTACTCACTGGGTTACCTTCCTAAATCCTGAACTATAACACCCCTACTACTGTAATTCACTCAGTTTATCATGGCTGGGATGCACTTTCACGTCTGCGGTTTTTATTTCTTTTAGATTCTTGGTATTAATGCTACGAATTTATAAACAAGCATGAAGATGAAAAGTTAAGGAGGGTTGCTGTTACAACTGTGATGAGCGGGGCAGGTGAGCAGTGCTCACCATGGATTCAAGGGGTGTTGCATGGAAGAGTAGTAATGAGCTGCCAGTAGGTGTGCATAGCATGGTGCATTACTAGTCATCATTCAATAAGTGGAAAAATGTGAGGCGGTGAAGCACTGTAGACTGATAAGTTGGCAAGAACACTGTGCCCAGCATATGTCATGAGTCATTGAAAGCTACGTATGAGGAATACTGGGACAGATCTTCAGCTGGTGTAAATCAGTGTAGCTCAATTGAAGTTAATGGAATTGCATCATCTTACACCAGTTAAGGATGTGGGCCACTGTTTTAAGAATACTTCAGCAAATTTCTGAGTCAGTAGCTTCCCCTATTATCAGTCTCTTCTTAATACCCTTGAATTTCCATGTAACATGATTATATGGCTCCCATTACCACAGCATCCAAGTGCTTCACAATCAAAAATGTAATATCTTCAAAACACCCTTGTGAGGAATGGGAGCACCTTTTTCTCATTTTTCAGATAGAGAACCAAGGCAAAGAGAGAATCTAAGGGCAAATTTTTCAAAACTGCCCTAAGTGATGTAGGCCCTGAAGTACCATTTGAAGAGTGATGTAACCATTTCAAAGTCTAAGTCCCACTCACTTTCAGTGAATCTTAGCCACCTCAGTCCCCTTTGAAAATGTTCTCCTTGGTATCTTCCGCAAGGTCACACCAGAAGTCTTTTGGTGGAGTAGGGAATTAAACTTGGGTTTCCCAAGCCCCAGACTATCACCCTAACCAGCAGTCAATTATTCCTCCCCTAAACAGCTACCTCAGTCCAGCACTAGGAGTAACTAAAACTGAAAAATGTCCGCTACACATATGATTTGCATTGACTGTATTAAGCTCTATATGGGCAGCCTCCTGAACCCATAGGGTGCCCATTTGGACATGTCTATGCTGCAGCTGGGACCAAGCCTCCAAGCCCAGGTAAACCGTCTTATGCTAGTGGGGCTCAAACTGGTGCACTAAATATAGCAATGTTTCCATTTCTGCTTGGGCTGTGATGCCCAGAGAATTGGATGGGCTTAAGGGCCAGAATCAGAACGTCCACATTTAGTGCACTAGCTTAAACTCTGCTAGCACAAATCTGTCTAGCCAGGCTGGGAACTTTGCTCCCATGTGGTGTTAACATTCTGGGGATTAAACAGTAAAAAAATTCACTTGCAGGAATCAGTGAATTTTAAACACATATTAGAGTATCTTCACAAAACTGAAGTTTTGAACTTGCAAATGTGAGAATTTACACCATCCCCTGGAGACAAAGGAAAAGGCAGCAGAGGTGGAACAGGGGAGAGAGGAGGCACAAAAGCAACTATAATAAGAGAACATGGTCACTCAGGTCAGTAAGCCTGGTACTCATTTTGATAGCTGTCAGTTTGGGGGGATTTTTAGATTACTGCTCCTCACTCTCCGTTTTTATAGGCTTTGCAGCAGAAGTACATTTTACGGAGGGAGCTGAATGAGACAGCTCTAGGAGGGATATTCCAAACAGAAAGGGCAGCAAGGACACAGCTGTGGGAGAAGGACAGAAAGTATTGAAGTCATTAGCAGAGCAAAGAAAGAGGGCATTGTACTCTGTTTGCACAGGCAGCTTCTGTGAGTGCAGGCAACCTTGCCCCCTCCCCCAAAACTGTATGTATAATTAAGGAATATTTTTAATGGCCACTTTGGATGCTTTAAAATGTGGCACTCAAATGAGAAACACAGTTTGAGACACAAATTAGCATTTTTTAAATGTGCTGCCTGCAGACAAGTAACCACACTCAGATCTCCAGATTTTTTTTCCCTTTGTGGAGCAATCTCATGAGCATATAGGACCAGATCCTCCTAATCCCATTAGCACAGGTCCTGCAGCATAAAGAGATGGCTTAATCAGTGTTGGGGCATTCTTGGATGGTGAGAAACAGGTGTTACCAATCCCACTCTACCATGGCCAATAGTGCATCTCTGTAATCTGATGATCTTCAGCTAGGATATAGGCCCATTGGGAGCCATTACCAGACAGAGCACACCAACTGGTCCCTGGATGGCCCAAGAATCTGGAGGTCATAAAGTAAGACTTTGTGCCCTCTGCCTTTAGGTCATGCAATGAACAGAGCTTTGCCAGACCCAGAGAACTAGCCAATAGTAAAGTCAACTACAGTATTAACCAGGATTAACCTTTGCAGCTCTGAGTGAAATTTACTGAACTGTTACCATTACAAATACATGAACCCATCCACCCTCTCATTCAAGCACTAAACTCTTAAAGCTCAGGGAGTATTTTTAAAGCATGTAAATCATAGAACTGATGGCTCCCATGACAACTGATATGGGAGTCAATGAATAGATTGCAATCCTGCTATCCTTACTCAGATAAATCTCAAAGACGGAGCTTTGACTCAATAAGAACTGCGGGACTGGGCCTGGAATGATCAAACAACACTGGACAGTGGTGAAACACTAATAAATCACTCTCAATTGCATCAGTTTGGAGTCTATTACAAATATTTATGCAGATTCTATTATAAAAGTTTGCGCTATAAATTAGATGTTATCCAGCTGTTCATGTGGGCTAAACTGTGCTTTTTCATTACTTACTCTCAGTCAAATATTTGTTTTAGAAATCTGGGTTTTACTATTAGTAGATGGAGATATATTTCATACACTAAGTACATTCCATTACTGCAATACGCACGTAAATTGACAATACATGAGAAATTCCAAGAATACGGTGTAACGAGACATACCACCAGCAAATATGGTATAGACATACAGTACCTCAAGACAGATGTTCAAAGAGAGTAAATTTTAATTATTTGTACAGCATGACCGTACAAAAAGCAAAAAAGTTACAATATATTTAATAGCGTTTATGAAAATGAAGAAAAAAAAAGGACCAAATTTACATCTAGTTAAGCTGAAAGACATGACAATCCTTGTGAATATTTTCAATTCTTAAAATTCAACAATCCATTAATAAGTCTTCCTTGATTGATTACATATTTTACTTTACATTCTTAAAAAATAGCAGGATGCCTATTTCGTTGCATTTCAGCTGGTGGCTGGGAGACCATGCACATGAAATCATCCTTCTGCTCCTAAAAAAGGTTGCCAAAGCCCATATGCTTTCTGTGTAAATGACAAAGCCAAAAATAAGGTCTCCACAGTCAAGCACAATATAGGTTCCTCTTCAGAATCTGGCTAGGTCTCCAAGACCAATGTGGCAAACGACTCTGCATTCCCTCAATTTAGAGGTGCAGTGCATAGAAAACATGTTGTAACAGATATGGGTTACCTATAGCAAAGTCATTCCCAGACTTGGAGAGAGGGAACGGGACTTAGTATTTGTGCTTGGGAAGAGATTAAATCAGCAGGCGGGATTACAATTGGAGAGTGAGTAAATTCCAGATAAGAGAAGGAAGCACCAAGAAATTAAACAACAAAAGGGACTGAGGAAGGGGATTAAAGCTGGAAAAGAAGAGAAGTGATACAGGCCAGAGGAAGGAATGTGTAGATGGTTTCTGCCAAAAGGTAAGAAAAAGCAAGACAGTGCAAGGAAGTTGGGAGTGGGGGGCAGGAGGAGATTAAGTATCTTCTAGGTCAGTGGTTCTCAACAGGGGTATGTGTACCCCTGGGGATATGCAGAGATCTTCCAGGGGGTACATCAGTTCATCTAGATATTTGCCTAGTTTTACAACAGGCAACATAAAAAGCCTTACTAACAAAGTGGGTACAAACTAAAATTTCATACAGAAAATGACTTGTTTATACTGTTCTATATACTATACACTGAAATTTAAGTACAATATTTATATTACAACGGACTTATTTTATAATTATATGGTAAAAATGAGAACGTAAGCAATTTGTCAGTAATGGTGCGCTCTGACACTTTTGAATTTTTATGTCTGATTTTATAAGCAAGTAATTTTTAAGTGAGATGAAACTTGGGGGTACTCAAGACAAATCAGACACCTGAAAGGAGAACAATTGCCTCGAAAGATTGAGAGCCACTGTTCTAGGTAACACCCAGAAATGCATTTCAAGCATAGCTAACATGACTAACTTCATATATTAGTAGTAGTTTTAAACAACTCAAAATTAATCCTCGAGTTTCCTTTAGTATTGAACACATTTCTCTCCCCAACCCCCATTTATATTGAAACACGTTTTTTCAAAATTTGGAAAATATTAATTAGTTCTAATAATATATATATAGCAATTTTCAGCCACAGTCAATTTTACACCTTCCAAAATATCTATAAATAGAGCTTGTCAAAATACATTTTACTTTCAATAACAGAAAAACAAAAAAAAATCAGTTTTAATAAAAAAAGAAGAATTTTGAAAAAAAACCAGAAATTTTCATATTTTTGCAGAGTTCTCACAAAATGTTTTGGCAAAAAGCTGCTTCCTTGTTTAGAAAAGGTGATGAAAATTTTTTGGACAGCTCTACCCACAATTATTTAAATACTATACTTTATAATTTTATTAATATGTGGTCTGATTCACCCTGTTTCAACTGAAAACTTGTAATTGCGAACACTATTTTCTACATTTCTTATTTAGAAAAAAACTGATTGTTATGCAGAGGTATTTTCAAGATATTGAACTCAGCTGTTATTATCATGTTAGTATTGTACCACACTCTGAGTGAACACAATGCTCTTTTTTTTGTTCTGGGAGATGAATAAGAAAAGTAGGTATAAAGTATAGGCATGAGCCTAACGTTCAAAACCGCCATTTCTAAACTTTTATTAGAAGACAACATTACCACCAGTCAGAAAAATACAATTGTAGCCATAATTGCTAATAAGCAACACTGACTTCAGCGGCCTGTTAGACTAATGCTACCACAGATGACCACGAGTTACTCACTTTGTCTTATAGAGATGTTTAGAACTGACTCAGGTTAACAATCCTAATCCTATTCTGTTCATCTATTAATTCAAAAGAAGCAGGCTAGCTGAGTCAATGTGACACATTGGGCTATATACACTATCTGTTTAAACAACCTAGTTGAGCAAGGCTGGGTGTCAAGAGACCTAGAAAACCACAGAGATTCTAGTCAGTCCAACGCAAGACCAGTCAAGGAGAAGTAATCTGTCAAAAGCCCATGATCTTCACAGTCAAAAAGCTAAGAGAAACCTGTGCAAAGCCAACTCTAGCAAACTCTCTACAGGGATAGTTTGAAGAAACTCCCCTCAGTTGGAGATTTTCTAAATCCCAAGTACAGGATTTAGCCTCTTGACTCCCCTTGAAATTAGTGGGGAATTGTGTGGCTAAATCCACTAGTTATAGCTTTCAAAATTCTCCTACGTTATCCTCTTTCAATGCCATAACTTCAGAGATAGATTGCTCCGTTCAAGGTACATCCACACTTGGAGCTGGGGGTGTAAATTCCAGCTCTGGTAGACATATGAGCACTAGCATGCTAAAAATAGAACTGTAGTCACATCAGCATGGGCTAGCCACCCCAAATACAACCTTGCCCAGAATTCCAAGTATTTACTCAAGTAAATAGCCTGTTCCACTGCCCGTGCCACCACAATTACACTTCTATTTTTAGAGTGCTAGAGCATGTACATCCACCCAAGCTGGAAATTATACCTCCAGCTTGAAGTGTAGATGTACCCACAGCCCAGACAACCTAGGGCATGCATTATAGTTCCTCCAAATTATTGGTGTTCTGACTACAACACAGAGATGCAAAGAAAAAAAAAGTCAAAGATAACAGACTACTTTGGTAAACCACCAAAGTTTGAACATTTTGGACTGAATGTTTAAAAGTTATTCTCCAAAAGAAGAAACAAATTGTATTGGAATCCTCAGAGCACGACACAATGCCATTGTCTCTCTGTGACAATACGCTGTATTATCTTTTGTTTTTCATAAAGTATAAAGTAACACAAAAAAGCACTAGCTAATGTAGATACTCCATTGCTAGAGCAATAGAAAATAAGTTTAAGAAAAAAGAAAAATACTCTTTTAACAACTATCAAAACTTTGTTATTCTAGAATTTACATTAACTATTGTTAGCAGTATTAATTTTAGCACCAGTGTAATTGCTTTAGAAATAGCCTTGATAATAGCTTTTATATAATTTTTATAACAGTGCAAGAGCCAGTTAGAGATAAATACTGAAAGAAGAAAAGAAAATCACTGTAAACATGAATACGTTTTTCTTTAGCATGAGAGGTAGACTGCGAAGCCAGGTGTACTGAATGTAGTAGGAAGAGAACCTGAGACATAAGCCCTTGTATTAGAGGCCTGATATGAGGCAGGACCTGCTTACATAATTTGGCAAGAACAGGGCAGATAGTGCAGAAATATACATTTCTAAGAAGTGCTAGTCACAGAGTGTGTATGCAAACACATCTCAATATTAAGTGGTACCAGAACATGCCAATATGAAGGATATCACAAAAACATTTCCCAAGGATAACAGGAACACATTGACCCCTTCTAAAAGATAAGGTCAGAATGACAGTATGTAATAGAAATGTTTTAATCAAACAACATGTACAAAACAATAGGTAATAACTAGCGACATCAGGGAGAACTAACTAACTATGTCAAATGGGCAAAAATAAAGATGTATCTCAATGGGAGCAGTGGGAAGTCCCACCACTGACTGAGCTGCATCCATTGTCACGCGCATACATGTCTTAGTATCCACATAGAGTCTGCCAGGTGCTATTACAGTGCTTTGTCAACAGTAAACTTGGCCAAGTGACTTCACTGAAAAGCAAGTCTGAAAAGAGTAATTCCATTGACACTTCCAGAATAGGATAAAGTGGTCTTATTGTATATGAGAATCAGGCCCCAATTTATTTTCTGAAGACTCATAGTGCTAATGCAGAGAACTGTTAATTTAGTAATATAGTGATACAGCTAACGAGTCACTTAAGGGTGACTTGTAAGCTTAAATACAAATGAAATTTTTATATTGGGGCTATTAATAAATTCCCAAGACCAAACAATTGATGAGAGCCAGGAAGAAAGGAAAGGGAAAAAAAACAAGACTAGGTGTATCGTGGCAGAGCTCTGACCTTGCTCCTGCACTTCTAGGTGGTTTATGCTAGCCTCAGTGGCTCACTGTGACCCTCCACGTAGCCCTTCTCTCTCTAGGGCCACGGTTATAGTCTACTGAGTCCTTTTCATCATAAGCCAGCAAGGAGGTTGGTGAGAGAACTCCCACAGTCTCTGTTGTGCCTGGGAGCTTATTTCAGAACAGTTTAGCCTCCTGTCCTGACAGGGGCCTGACTTCCCCTCCCAGGAGATGTTCTTGTAGTCGTGGGTTGGGGGAACCCAGGCCCACCCTCTACTCCGGGTTCTGGCTCAGGGACCCTAAAGGTAGCAGCTGTTGGCAGCCAACCTTTCACTGCCAGAGTTGCTACATTTCCCTGGGCCACTTCCCCACAGCTCTCCTGCTTCTCCCTTCTTCACCCTTACCTTAGGGCTCCCTTAACAATGGTTTGAGGGTATCTTCATTAACCAGCCCTTCATCTGCACTTCCTCTCCTTGGCTCTCCCCTGCCTGACTGGAGTGAGCCCTTTTTATAGTATCAGTGGGGCCTTAGAGTCAGGTGGTCACATTAACTTAATGGCCTCACCTGACTCTTTGCAGGTTAATTAGAGTCAGGTGTTCTCATTAGCCTGGAGCAGCCCCTGCTCTGGTCAGTCAGGGAACAGAAAACTGTTAATCTAGTGGCCAGTATATCTGCCTTCTGCTATTCTACTGTACCCAACTGGCCTGGGTCTATCACAGTATGTATCAAAGTACCAGTTGTATAAGTGATAATTTAGAGGAATTTCATGATAATATAATAATCTGAATTGTAGCAGCAGGTATCCTAGCTGTATGTAAGAAATCAAATTGCCACAAACTTAGAAATCAGTTTCCTTTGTGGAATGAAAATTGTATAAGCAGTACATAAAGAAAGAAAGCATACACACAAGGGAAAATAGAATGACTAGTAAGGACTTAATGGATCACAAAAGATTAAAGTGGTAGCACAATGACATTAAAAAGAAAGAAAGAGGTGGAGAAAATACTGAGAAAATGAACAAAGATTCCAATGTTTCAGAGACATATAAACAAGTTAAAAGACAGAGAAAGAAAACAGAGGTATACCTGATCTTACAGTAAACGATAAAGTTTTAAGTTCTGACTTAAGCAAACCAGATATTTTAGCAAAAGAGTTGCAAAAAGTAAGTAGTGAAACAAATCAACGTAAAGAATTTGGTGAACAAAAAAGAATGTTTGCTGAAGAAAATTGTGAGCTCCTAAATGGTTAGGTGGGATTTCAGCATACTGGAACTAAAAAAACCCCAAAACACTATAGACAAAAAATAAAAATAAACAAACAGCCCCAGGTAAAGATAGCATATGAAATGTAATTAATTAAGCATTTACTGGAACGGAGTTTAAGGAGTTTATTGAAATTATATAATAGTATATGGGGAAAAAAGTAATCAATCCATGGTTATATCCGGGGCCAGTGCAACCACTAGGCGAACTAGGCAGTGGCCTAGGGCACCAAGTGGTTGGGGGCTCCCAGGGCCATCCTTAGGCATAGGCAGCTGCATAGGGTACCTGAAAATTTGGGGCACCACTGGGTCTTAGTGTCCACCCGTCTGTTTTTCCTATCCCTGTTCTGACCCTTCCTGCAGGCTCTGAGTCTTCCTGGGAAGGAGATCTAGTAGTTAAAAAAGAAAAAGTCTCCAGCCTGCCAGAGCTATTAGCACAACATTGAAACTGTTAGAGAGACATTCAAGGGGTAATGAAGACATTTAACAGGCATTTGCCAACCCCTGGGTATCTACTGTCAGTTTCTGAAAGTACTGACAAAAACAGTTGTAATATTTACTCAGAATATGTCAGTCTACAGGATCTTAGTTTAAAATTTGCTTTAAAAATATTTCCTTAGTGAGTTGGTGAAGATTATAAAAATCACACCTCTAAAAAAATCCTTGCATAGATTTTTAGATGCACAATCATCTTTAGCCTTAAATGCTTGGATCTTCAGACATATGGTTTTTAAAATAAATTCTTCAAAATACCACCCTTATCTAAAATACACATTTTAATTACTATAGTAAAAAAAACTTACTTCCAAAGTCTTCCTGTCCTTTCTGTCTATCCATTTCTCCCTTCACCCCCTCTCCTCTTCCCCCTCTCCCCATCCCCACTGAAGGAAGCAACAGCCCTTTGCTTCCAGATAGCTGGACAAAGAATTTCCCTTTCTTTACTTCTGACTATCTGATGAACTAGTTTTAAGCAAAATCAGTACCTCAGTAAGATATAAAATCCTTTGTTATGCCTAAAATCTTTGGAAACATATTTTTTAAAGTTGGCGAAATTTCATAAACATGTGTATTGTTATGGAGATCACACACAGTAAATTAGTGTTCCCTTTTTCTAAAAGCGATGAACACTAAACCTCTGTGACTGATTAATTTAAAATAATGTCTGTGTCAGTGAGTTAAATATATAGTAATCTGGAATGTGTACACTTAAGAGTACATTTAAAATCAGCTTAGAAATACTGATTAAGAAAATGTAAAACAGAGAAGAGCTGCATCACGTATTCTATAATATTGAATGTTGTATTCAGCAAGATAGCTGACTCACCCTTACTACAAAGTTTTTGCAAATAAATGTCTGACAAACTTCAGGGCATATCAAAAAACCTGTGACTGACATTTTTTATTCCCAAGTTTAGTGCTTTTAATTAGGAATCTTCTGCATGTACATTCTGCGTGAGGGAGAGGGTACAGGGGTCTCTGTGGGGAACTGTGACCACCGTGAGGTGGGCCGGGTGTCTTTTTATTCTTTCTGCCTTGTCCCTCTGCCCCTGCCCCCGCCACTGCCAGGCGGCAAGCTCAGGCTGCCGTGGGGCACCATAAATCTTAAGGACGGCCCTGGGGGGCGCCAAAAAGTGGTGTCCTAGCTCGGCAGGGAGGAGCCGCCTTCCAGAGGCACCAGAGAGCCAGAGTGTTCTGCTTGCAGCAACGGCAAGCCCCAGCCATGGAGGAGCCGGTGCGGCACAGGGGGGCAGGAACCCTGCAAAGGCAGCGGCACCGCTGGCGGGAAGCAGCCATGCGCCCTGCCCTTCCCGCCCAGGCTGCGGCCTGGTGCCTCCCAGGGGGGCTCCTGCAGGTTGCAGCAGATGCATGCGGGCAGAGGCCCCCGTGCACCGCCCAGCTCCCCCCTCCCCACGCTTGGGCTTTGCAGCTCCTGGGC
This sequence comes from Mauremys mutica, assembly GCF_020497125.1. Classification (NCBI taxonomy): domain Eukaryota; kingdom Metazoa; phylum Chordata; order Testudines; family Geoemydidae; genus Mauremys; species Mauremys mutica. The sequence continues at coordinate 186,878,343 of NC_059073.1, read as the reverse complement.
ATGTGAGCCGCCGCCGGGCACAGGGCCCTGAGCCTGCTCTGGGAGGGGCAGCGGCGACTCACACTCCCGGGAGCTGCAGAGCTCAAGCATGGCAAGGGGGACCTGGGGAGCGCATGAGGATTTCTGCCTGCATGCATGTGCTGCAGGAGCCCCCAAAAGGCAGCTCCTCCCTGCCGAGCTGCTGCAGCGGCCCAAGTCTGGCAAAGCCAGTGAGTGGACTCGGGGGCTGCCGGGTGGGGTGGGCAGGGCTCACGGGGTGGCTGTGCACCCTCCAGGAGACTTCAGAGGGTGGGGAGGGTGGAACCTGGCCCCTGGGGTCTGTAAAGGCTCGTTGGGATTTGCCCCTCAATGAACCGATGTTACTGGGGGGTAGGGGTGGGGGCGCAAGGTGGAATTTTCGCCTAGGGCGCAAAATATCCTTGCACCGGCCCTGGTTATATCCATAGATAAACCTGGCAGATTACACACAAGACCTGATGCATATTGACCTATTGCATTCATGTTCTGTGTGGGAAACATTAGGAAAGAAAGACAAACAGGAGATTAGTAACACACTTGAGGAAAAAAAAGATAAATTATGAACAAAGTGGAAAGGAAGATGCACAGTTGATCATATAGTAAATTAGAAATGGAAATGCAAAAAAGCATGATGAACAGAGTTTATTATAACTGTCTTTTTGGACACTGACAAAAAGTGTATGAGATGCTATGGCGAGAATGCTTGCTGGATGAAGTAGCCACAATTGGAATAAGAGGAAAAGTGTCCTGGTGAATAAGAGACATAAGTAATAGAACCTTATAAATCAGGGTGGGGATGGCTTCATCAAATATTTATAGCCTTACTGATGGCATTCCACAGGGGTGTGTTATCAGCCCTGTCCTATTTAACAGAAAGATTAATGATCTCAGAGAGTGTATGGGCAGGAATAAGTATTATCCTAGTTGCAGATGACTGTGCTAAATGGGCCAAACAAAAAGGACTTGAGATAGCTGAAGAAAGAAGCAACGAGGTGCTCAGGGGGATTTCAGAACGGAGAGATACTTGGGGATTTAAGTTCTCACTAAAACAAAGGGAATAATCTTCACCAAAAATAGTACATTCGTAAGAGTTATGTTTGATAAACTAACTTGGAAGGGTCATATAGATAATATCAAGACTAAATGTAAAGATAGGATTAATCTGCTTTAAAGTATTGCTGAGAACAATTGGAGTACAAATAAGACCAAACTGCTGATGCTGAATAGGGTATTAATAAAACCAGGTACAGATTATGGAGGCCAAACCTTCAATTCATCTTCTAAATCAACACTTAAAAATAAGAGCTGATCCAGGCCCCAAATCTGTGACTCGGATGTGGTGTGAGTATTACACCACCATTGTGTGTGAAGAAGGTAGCTACCAGAGAAATGTCTATAAGTTTAAGGATGAAATTGTTAGATTTAACCTTTTGGTCTCAAGTTAATGGAAATAGTGAAGATAAGAGTACTAAATAAATATTGAGGATGGTTTGGAATTAAGTAAACAAGATGTAACCGGGCACTACAAACTTCCGCATGTTAACAGGATCAAAATTGGGTAAACAACTTGAGTAAAATCAAAGGGCTGGAAAAAGATTAAAATCTTTAGTCATGGGAAATCAAACTATAGCTTGATGTCTGTCTTTGAAGTTGTGGATTTGGAATTATACTATAAAAAAAAGGAAGAGCAGGACTGGCAAATATGATGAATAAAATTTCGAAGCTTATAAATGGAAAATGGGGTCAGCATTGCCAAATCTATAGTGATAGATCAAAAGATGACAACACTAATTGGAATGGCCTTTTGTGTCCCTGAATTTAGACTTAAGAGATCTATGAGACTATCCAATGTTGTGGCCATTATGATGGCCAAATTGGTAGGCATACTGTTGACACTGACCTGAATAAGGGATGTATGCCCAAACATAGGCAGCAGATTCGTATAATTTTTGGTGGGGCCCAAAATGGTGGTCGTCCCCTCCTCCCCCGCTCTCACCCTGTAAGCTGATATAAAATGAAGCTACAATGCGTCAGCACCACAAGATTACAAGGGTCAATTAAAAGTGGAAAGTCAGAAGCAGCACTTGCCTGCTTCAATATACGGTATTAAATTTTGTTGCACCTGTTGTGACAAAGTGGGAATGTTCTTAATGTTTTCTCTGAATACTGTGTGGGTGCCTCAGTTTCCCCTGCAAAGTGCCAAATGACGGTGTTGGGGACAAAGAGATCAGGTGGCCTCCTTGTCCGGAAGAGACACAAAGGCCAGATGAGCGAGTGTCAGTTTGGAGCTGGCTGGGGAAATCGGGAGAGGCCCAGAACTTGGGTCTGGGCTCCCCACCCCCCAAGATGGACCTGACTGAGGGGTCCTGTTTTCTGTACATACAAGCTCTGTTTTAGACTGTATCCCTGTCATCTAATAAACCTTCTGTTTTACTGTCTGGCTGAGAGTCACATCTGACTGCGGAGTTGGGGTGCAGGGACCTCTGGTTGCCCCAGGACCTGCCTGCGCACACTCGCTGCGGAAAGTGCATGGTGTGGAAGGGCATGCTGAATGCTCCGAGGTCAGACCCAGGAAGGTGTAAGCTTCTTGCTCTGGAGACAGTATGCTCAGAGAGGAGGCTCCCCCAGAGTCCTGACTGGCTTTGTATGGAGTTGTTCCAAAGCATCCCAGCATCCCCTTCCACACCATGCGCTTCCCGGAAGTCTGCACAGGCACTGACACTCCCTCCTCTGGCCTTTGTCTCTTTTCCAGGCATTAGGAGGCCACCTGATCTCTTTGTTCTCCAACACCTTCAGTTGGCACCTTGCAGGGGGGTGGCCCAGGCCATCAGTTGCCTGGAGGCAGGGTTGCAGCCATTCTCTGTACAGACAGCATCACACTGGCCCTCTAGGGCTTTACAACAATCACACCCCCTTATCCCACCATCTAGAGCCTTAAGAAATGCATTGGGGAAACTGAGGCACACAGACAGTATTCAGAGAAAACACCTGTATACGACCAGTTACATACTTTGAAGGGTGTAAAATAATCAAATATTGTGCTAAATACAATTATACTCCAAACTGACCACCAAATTTAAGTTGCATGTTTTTCCCCTCAGGTGAGGGTTCTGGGGTGGGGCTGGGGATGAGGGGTTCACAGTGCAGGAGCATGCTCGGTGCTGGGGGTGCAGGCTTTGCGGTGAGGCAGGGCTGAGGATGAGGAACTTGGGGTGCAGACAGGCTTCCCCAGGGCTAGGGCCAGAGAGGACTCCCCATCACCACCACTGGCAGCAGCAAGCTCCAGGGGAGGGACCCCTCCTCTGCCCCCCTACCCCCCACAGCACACTCACTCTGCACCACAGTCACTGCACATGCTCCTAGGGCCCCTCAGGTCCAGAAAGCCCTCTCGCCTCCCCTATGATGGGTACTGGGGGGGGGGTTGCCATCACAGGTGGCCTTCCATGCTGCCCCTCACCATAACTTCACTGTGGATGGGTGATGGGGCTGCCCCTTGCCCAGCATGGGGCAGAAGTGGGGTAGGCAGGGTGGTGGCTGGCTATGGGACGGGGGAGCAGGGTGTCATAAAATTCATCCAAGCCCCAGCTGCTCAGGTCTAGGAAGCCTCCCTCTCCCATCCCTCCTGTGGCGGGTGGGTTGGTGGGTGCTGGGGGAGGGGCATTGCCTTCACATGTGGCTTCCTGCCTCCCCTGTGCAGCCTGCTGCGCCTCACTGGGGGTAGGAGTGGGGGCTGGAGCTGGGGCTGGGGGGGAATCATAGGGTCAAACACTCAAACATAATAAAAAAAATCATAGGGTCAAACACTCACGGAAGCCCCAGCAGCTGCTAAGGTGAGTGATGTCCCTCTCCTGGCCGGAAGTCCCGTTCGCGTCTCCTCCAGGTAGGGGCAGGGGAGGGGAGAAGAGGCCCCCTCCACTCCCCTCCCCCTCTACAGCAGCAGTTAGTTAGCATTGTTCTTATGCTAATGCTGCAGCTGTAGCCTTAGGCTATGGCAGCAAAAGCAAGGGAGAGAGACACTCGCTGTGCGCTCTCTTTACATTCAGGCAGGGAAGCTTCGGGGGGGAAAAACCTAGCTCCAAATATTGGTGGAGCAGAGCCCCTGATTATGAATATTCCTGGGGCTTTAGCCCCAAGAGCCCATATAAATTGGCGCCCATGTGCCCAACTACAGCTGTTAGCTTATCTGATTCTTTATTGGGTTAATTGGCAATCAGAAAGGGAGCCTTGGAAAGCAGAAATGTCTTAATCAATTAAATACTGTCCTTAACTATGGAGATAGTACAATTGGGTAAACATATAGTAATAGCATGGATTTGGGTGCATGTTGGGATACCTGGAAATGAAATGACAGATAAAACAGTGAAAAATGCCTTAAAATGCAGACGTTGATAAGAAGTCCATTAGAGTACACAGGACTTCAAAAGTCTGGTTAAGAGAGAATTTTAAAAGGAATTACAATAAATATGGACCAAAGGGGGGGGAGGAGAAAAAAAAAAGATAAAATATATCCTAAACTTGCAGATAATGTTATACTTCACATCTATGATAGAAGAAATGAAGTAACTAGCAGACAATTACTGTTTCTTCAGTGTGTCCAGATAGCAAAGTTATGCAACATTATCTCAGTGTGAGGATTCACACGGGGTCATACCTCTTATGCATGGTTGGAAGCACCATTCTAAGCATGTCTGTCTTAGGCTATGACTACGCTGCAGCCTACGTCAGCAAAACTTATGTTGCTTAGGGTGTAGCTATTCCACACCCGTGAGCGACATAAGTTACATCGACATAAGTGTTCATGTGCACAGCACTATGTCAATGGGAGAGCCTCTCCCACGAGAATAGCTTATGCCACTCGCAGAGATGATTTTTTTATGCCAACAGGACAGCTCTCTCCCATCGGCATAGAGCATCTTCACTAGACACGCATTGGTACAGCTGCACCGCTGTAGCGCTGTACATATAGACATACCTTTAGTGTACCTAATACACCTTCTTTAAAATGTAATGTCTTTTGCTTTGCAGAATTCGTTTTTTTCATCCTTGATCTTGAATGAGGTTTATCCTATCACTCCAAAACTCTTGAATGTGCACTGATGTCTAATAAGAATGGTCTAGACACCCATTTAATACTGTTTTTGCTAATTTCTGCATATGAAAAAATCAGATATTTTGGAGTTTGCGGCACAATATCTTAGAGTTTGTGATATGTTCTAGATATGTCTTTTGAAAATATAGTTTAGCTCTTTCTTCAGATGTTGATCTTTATATGCATCATGTCCTGTTGGGTGACTACATGACACAAGATTTGCAACTGACATCTTTTCTCTGGCCTATTTTTCTAGTTCAAGATTATCCTTTTAGATGTTTGTAGAGTAATTGTCTTGTTAAAATGTGTTCTAGTGGTTTGTGGTTCATTTCTGTTCTTACAACTTGGTCTTAAAGCAACTGGGGAAACTTTTGGCAACTGGCCATGATTTCAAACTATTCCTTTTTGAGTTGTACATATTTTGCTGTGTTTCTGCTATCACTCTTGAGCTATGAGCTAATGATTTCTTTTCTTTAATGGGCACTACTCTGACTATTGCCCGAGAAGCAAGTTCTCACTAAATAATTTCCTTATTTTCATCAAAATTCTTGACGATCAGTTTGAAACTTCAAGGATAATTTAGCTGCCTCCATCAGACATGTTCTAAGTGCATCATCTGTCTCAATGTCTGTGCTTTACACCAGTTCCCAAAACAATGTTAATGTCCTAAAATTCTGATTCACATCTTACCTTGACTGTAGCTACCTGATCCTTTGAGAGCTTGTAAGTATTTGATCAGTACAGGTGAGCAATATACCCATCTCCCTACAGCGCGCACACACACTGTAGACGGATCGGACTCACCCCTGCGGCGCCTTCTGCTGGTGACTCCGGGAATTAGCTCATTCCAGTGCTGGAGCGCCCTCGGCAGGCTGGTGATCCACCTGTCCTCAGGCCCCCGTGTCCCTCCCTGGACCCGGTGCCCTTTTACATGGGGGTGCTGCCCCCTGGCAGTAACCCCTTTTCTCTCAGGGCTTCCCCTTCTCAGGAAACCCCCACCCTCTATCTCCACCTTGCCTCAGTGTATGGCTACTGCCAGTCATTGTCTAGCCCCACATCCTGGGGCAGACTGCAGTATCAGCCTATTCATCACTGGCAAGGAGGGTTTGGACCTGCTGCCTTGGCCTACCCCTGGGCTGCCCTCTGCAACCCCCAGTACCTGTTAGCCCAATGCTAGGCCGCAGCTGGGGCTTTCCAGGCTGGAGCTCCCCAGCTTCTTAGCCTTTCCCCAGCCCTGCTCCACTCAGGTACCTGGTCTAGTTCCCTGCAGCCAGGCCCTTCTCTCTCTTCAGGCAGAGGAAGACTGCCTGCCTCTGGTTTCCCTGGCCTTTTATAGGGGCCAGCTATCACTCAGTTTGGGGCGTGGCCTCACCTGCAGCCACTTCCCCAATCAGCCCAGCCTAAAGGCTGTTTTCTTTAGCCTCGGCCCCTTCCCAGGGCTGTTTTTAACCCCTTCAGGGACAGAGCAGGGGTCCACCCTGCTAGACACACACACACACTTTTTACATTGAGCTCAGATTTTCCCTTCTGCTTCCCATTACATACATCAAGTTCACACACTTAGCCATTTCCTCACCTTTTCTAAGCTTCCGCTTCTGCTTGGTGTCATGCAAAATAACCCAGTTGGGATTTCTGTGGCTCATGGTCACTCGTTTGCCACTGCTGTTATTCTTGTACTTCCTCATTGAAATTTCTCAGTATTTTCATTTGTTCCCAGTCCAGTACACTTATGCTATTCTATTTGCCTTCTCTAGGGTCAGGCTGTATACAGTGAATAGATTTTCATTTGCCCTTGAAGAATGATTCCATTAAAATTCTGTTTTAATGTTTTAACCGTGTCATCTCCACCTATAAATGCACAGTCTCAGGAGTTTCAGCTGAGGTATCCATTAATCTTTTGAGTCTGGTGAGCCTTGGTTCCTCTCATGAAAGTCTTTACTTTGAACTGAGGAGTTTTCAAATGACTCAAGTACGTAAAAAATTTAGAAACTTAAAATCACTGCGAGTGACTTACCCACTGTATTTTCATGCATGACCAATCTCTTTCTTTCTGTCCAATGTATGTCTGCAAGTGTGCAACTTTTAAGTTGCTAACATCTGTCTCCTTCATATCATGCAAACATCTACCTCAGGCAGCACCATCCATCTGGCCCAGTTTTCAGAAACATTGTCTACTTGAAAGTCCATGGGAGATCATTTCCTTACACTGCCAGTAGTTGCCATTTAAGTTTCTTTCTGACACCAGGACCCAAATATTATAACATTAAAACACAACTGTCTTATTTAACTGTAGCAGAAAATTGCTTTGTTTCCTGAATTTACACCCCACTACTAGTTCCTCTACAAGTCTTAAAATGGTGAGGGCTCCATGTGCTAGGTGCTGTGCAAATTTGTAGTAAAAGAGAGAGTCTCTGCCCCCAAATGCTTACAATCTACATGCTGCTGCTACTGAGCTCATTCACATGTCACAATACAATACACGAATAGCAATATGAGGATTGATATGAAAGATTGCAAGAGATCTGACTAAAGTATAACAAATGTGCATAGTTAATTGCTTATTTAATGAGTACATAATCACCTGGCATTTCTAGTTGCATTCTGATCTCTTAAGTTAGGCATATACTGGGCACCATTAAGTAAATATCTTTGCTGCAGTCTTCTTGGTATTCCCTAGGCTACAAATGGAAGATATAACAAATACCATAGTAGATGTAATTAGTCTGAATGGATAATGTCCAGTTTTTAATGGACCCAACGTATGCACCTCTCAACAAAAGACTGTAGAGAAAGAGAACTACTACTATCATTTGCTTTTAGTTTTGTCTCTCAGAACGTATTACTTCCTGGCATAAAATATGTAGTAGTGCCGTTGTGCTTCATCAAAGTTTAGCATATTCAATAAAACATAGTGAAGACATACGTTTTACTTAACCTTCCTTTCATTTCTATTGTAAAATGCTTCCCCCTGTCACCTTGGTGCTGTTCTCCTGCTTTAAAAAAAGATGCTAGAAATGAATCTCTTTTACTCTTTCAGAATATTTCATTAAATTAATGGGAAAGATGTAGGAGGTCAAAATGAAAAACTGATTTTCCTTTTACTGTCTCAATAAAGTAACTTACTGATAGAAAGAAAAATCATGCATTCACAAATCATGCTGTAATATAATACATCTTCCCCACCTTATGAGCTTCTTTTAACTTCAGTGTCAAATCTAGAGGTTAAAAGTCAATAAGTGCCATAAAGCTTAGGTTAGATGCTTACAAGGGGGAAAAAACAATTTATCAAGTGTCAACAAGTTCCTTTCACTGAGATTTAGAAGCAGGAAAATCCTAAAGCAGTCAAGAGCCCAAGTAAGTGATTGTACGCTGGGAACATCCCTAGGAAACAGGGGTAGACAAGACGGAATCAAAATAAAATTCTGTGGAATTCCTGTAGGCACTTTTCATTTTGAGTTCTATTACACCTGACCTTTCTCTTAAATTTTACAACCTGTTACATATTATAAGATACAGGGTGGGTCATTTAAAAACACTTTACACTAATATGATTTATGTATGTCCATTTCTTCCCCCTCTTTGGGGCTCTCATTCCCTCTATCTTTCACACTCCAAGAGCCTCCTGCCCCTGTCTCCTTCTTCAGTGTTTTCAGGAAGGAGGCATCTCTCCCCTTATTAACAGAATTAGGATGTGGGTCTCATGAAAGAGCTGGTTATATGAACTGCTGCTCCCCTTATTCCAGAAAAGGTTTTCTGGACACTGGGAGACCACTCTGTTATGGGTTGGATCACAGAAACCCTCTTGGGAACTGCCAGCTGATGTGCTGGGACTACCTCTAAGACTATTTTCCCTGGCAGCTTGGGACTTCAGTGCCCTGCCTGGTTTGAGCCTGACACGCTAGCCTGCGGCAAACCCAGACCCCCATCTGAACAACATCCCCCAAAAGCTGCCAGCTTAACTGAAAACAGCCTAAGAAGTGTTCCTGTCTTCAACATTCAGATGTCCTTCTCCCAATGGGTTCCAAACCCCAAATAAATTCGTTTTACCCTGTATAAATATACATAATCATAAATTGTTCGTCCTCTATAACAGAGATATACACAACTGTTCCCCTACCCCCACCCCCAGGTATTAATGCATACACTGGGTTAATTAATAAGTAAAAAATGATTTTATTAAATATAAAAAGTAGGATTTAAGTGGTTCCAAGTGATAACAAACAGAACAAAGTGAATTACCAAGCAAAATAAAACAAAACATGCAAGTCTAAACCTAATATAGTAAGAAAATGATTACAGATGAAATCTCACCCTCACAGATGTTCCAATAAGTTTCTTTTTCAGACTAGCCTCCTTCTAGTCTGGGTCCAGCAATCACTCACACCCCTGTGGTTACTGTCCTTTGTTCCAGTTTCTTTCAGATATCTTTTAGGGGTGGAGAGGCTACCTCTTGAGCCAGCTGAAGACAAAATGGAGGGGGTCTCCCCAGGGCTTTAATAGACTTTATCCTTGTGGGTCTAAAACACCTCCCCCTCTGTAGAATCCCCTCTACAAGATGGAGTTTTGGAGTCACATGTGTAAGTCACATGTCCATGCATAACTTAGCCCTGGTCTATACTACGAGTGTAGGTCGAATTTAGCAGCATTAGATCAATTTAACCCTGCACCCGTCCACACGATGAAGCCATTTTTGTTGACTTAAAGGGCTCTTAAAATCGATTTCTGTACTTCTCCCCAATGAGGGGATTAGCACTGAAATCGACTTTGTTGGATCAAATTTGGGGTCGTGTGGACGCAATTTGATGGTATTGGCCTCCGGGAACTATCCCAGAGTGCTCTATTGTGACTGCTCTGGACAGCACTCTCAACTCAGATGCACTGGCCAGGTAGACAGGAAAAGCCCCATGAACTTTTGAATTTCATTTCCTGTTTGGCCAGCATAGTGAGCTCAGAGGTGACCGTGCAGATCTCATCAGCACAGGTGACCATGGAGTCCCAGAATCGCAAAAGAGCTCCAGCATGGAACGAAAGGGAGGTACTGGATCTGATCGCTGTATGGGGAGAGGAATCCATTCCAAAAGACGAAATGTGAAAACATTTGAAAAAATCTCCAAGAGCATGAAGGACAGAGGCTATAACAGGGACCCGCAGCAGTGTCGCGTGAAACTTAAGGAGCTCAGGCAAGCCTGCCAAAGAACCAGAGAGGCAAACGGCCGCTCTGGGTCAGAGCCCCAGACATTCCGCTTCTATGATGAGCTTCATGCCATTTTAGGGGGTGCCCCTACAACTACCCCAGGCTGTGCGTGGACTCTGTCAATGGATTCTCACGCAACAGGGATGCGGATTTTGGGGACGAGGAAGATGATGAGGAGGAGGAGGTTGAAGATAGTGCACAGCAATCAAGTGAAGAAACCGTTTTCCCCAACAGCCAGGAACTGTTTTTCACCCTGGATCTAGTACTCTCCCAACCGAGAAGGCTGAGAAGGGACCTCTGATGAGTCTACCTTTGTAAATATAATACATGGTTTAAAAGAAAGCGTGTTTAATAATTAATTTGCCCCCAAGACTTGGGATGCGTTCGCGGCCAGTACAGCTACTGGAAAAGTCTGTTAACATGTATGGGGATGGAGCGGAAATCTTCTAGGGACATCTCAGTGAAGCTCTCCTGTTAGCCACGTGATGGGGGGAGGGGTGAGAATTCTGGGGAGGGGAGGGGGCGTTAGTTGGGTTTGTGCTGCACATTAACCCGAAAACCACAGCCCCTCCTTTTAAATGGCCAACCCATTTTAAATGGCCAACCTAATGGGTGCTTGATATGTGAAATGAGGATGCTGCTGTTGAAACCATTCCCACATGTTATGAAGGTTAAGGAAGCCAAAAGACTGTGGCTTTCCATGGCTGCCCGCAAGCTGAATTCTGCTGCCCGCCAGCCATGCGTGTGTGGTCTCTCACACCAAACTGGCAGGACCTCCATATAAGAGGCAAAATGCGACTTTGTAAAGAAAGCACATGTGTTATGTAATGTTAACAGCTTGGTTCACCATGAAAGAGTCTACCCATTGTTCTCTAAAATTTTTCTTTTTGAAGACTACTCTCCCTTGTTTTTTCCTCCCGCAGCTGCAAATGTTTCAACGCTCCCCCTATCATCTCCGTCCCAGAGGCTAGCGAAGATTAGATGGCAGAAAAACCGCACTCGTGATGAAATATTATCTGAGCTCATGCAGCCCCCCTCACTGAAAGAGCCCAGCAGAATGCATGGAGGCAGACAATGTCAGAGTGCAGGAAAGCACAAAATGAACGCAAGGACAGGAGGGACGCGCGAGAGGACAGTTGGCGGGATCAAGATGATAGGTGGCATCAGCGTGATGAGAGGAGACAGGAAGCAATGCTTAGGCTACTGGAAGATCAAACTGATATGCTCCGGTGTATGGTTGAGATGCAGGAAAGGCAGCAGGAGCACAGACTGTCGCTGCAGCCCCTGTGTAACCACCTGCCCTCCTCCCCAAGTTCCATTGCCTCCTCACCCAGATGCCCAAGAACGCGGTGGGGGTGGCTTCTGGGCACCCAACCACTCCACTCCAGAGGACTGCCCAAGCAACAGAAAGCTGGCATTCAATAAATAAGTTTTAAAGTGCAGTGTGGCCTTGTCCTTCCCTCCTTCCCTCCCTCCACCACCACACCCAGTGCTTCCCTCCTCCCCCACCTCTCCTGGGCTACCTTTGCAGTTATCTCCCCATTTGTGTGACAAATTAATGAAGAATGCATGAATTTGAAACAACAATGACTTTATTGACTCCGCAATCGGTGATCAAAGGAGGGAGGGGAGGGCAGTTGGTTTACAGGGAAGTAGAGTAAACCAAGGGGGCGGGATTTCATCAAGGAGAAACAAACAGAACTGTCACACTGTAGCCTGGCCAGTGATCAAACTGGTTTTCAAAGCTTCTCTGATGCGCAGCAAGCCCTGCTGTGCTCTTCTAACCGCCCTGGTGTCTGGCTGCATGTAATCAGCGGCCAGGTAATTTGCCTAAACCTCCCACCCTGCCATAAACATTTCCCCCTTACTCTCACAGATATTGTGGAGCACACAGCAGCAGTAGTAACAATGGGAATATTGGTTTTGCTGAGGTCTAACCGAGTGAGTAAACTGCATCAGCGCGCTTTTAAACTTCCAAATGCACATTCTGCTATCAAGTCATAAAGTTCCATGAAAGTGTCCTTATGCTTGCGAAAGTTTTGCAGCCACTGGGAATCATCCCAGACCTGCAACACTATGCGGTCCCACCAGTCTGTGCTTGCTTCCCAGGCCCAGAATCAGCATTCCACGGCAAGAACCTGCCCTATTACCACCATGATGTCCAAACTGCACGGGCCCCTGCTTTGAGATAAGTCTGTGTCCATGTCCTCATCATTCTCATCACTGCACTGCCATCGCCTCCTCACCTGCCTTTGAAGTCTCTGGTGCCGCATATACTGCAGGATAATGTGTGTGGTGTTTACAGTGCTCATAACTGCCACAGTGATCTCAGCGGGTTCCATGCTTGCCGTGGTATGGCATCTGCACGGAAAAAAGGCGTGAAACAATTGTCTGCAGTTGCTCTCATGGAGGGAGGGGCGACTGACGACATGGCTTACAGGGAATTAAAATCAACAAAGGAGGCAGGTATGCATCAAGGAGAAACACACACAACTGTCACACTGAAGCCTGGCAAGTCATGAAACTGGTTTTCAAAGCCTCTGTGATGCGCAGCGCACCTTGCTGTGCTCTTCTAATCGCAAACAGCCTAGTCAGCAAACAGCACCGGCGAGATTTTAAACGTCCAAAGGCACATTCTACCACCATTCTGCACTTGCTCAGCCTATAGTTGAACTGCTCCTTACTACTGTCCAGGTTCATGAGCCATGGGAGTAGGCTGGGGTAGATGCGACTGCGTGGTGTTGCCAGCTGAGAGAGCAGCCCGAGGCAAAAGCCCCCAGCTCTCATGATATTCCAGGTTGGACTGAATCTCCATTAGACAAAACTTAAAGAAGAGAATGACCTGGAGTCATTCCCATTTATGTCCAGGCACCCCCGACCGACCTCACCGAGGTTGGCCAGGAGCAACCAGGAGACAGCAGCAGATGGTGCAATATGGCTGCTAAGCATCTTTGCTAACTTGCAAAGGCAAGGAGCTGCTGCTGCGTAGCAATGCAGTACTGCATCTGTCAGCAGCACCCAGGAGACGTATGGTGACGGTGAGCTGAGCAGGCTCCATGCTTGCCATGGTATGTCATCTGCACAGGTAACCCAGGAAAAAAGGCAAGAAACTATTTTTTGCTGTTGCTTTCACGGAGGGAGGGAGGCCTGACGACATGTACCCAGAACCACTCGTGACAATGTTTTTGCCCCATCAGGCATTGGGAGCTCAACCCAGAATTCTAATGGGCGACAGAGACTGCAGGAACTGTGGGATAGCTACCACAGTGCAACGCTCCAAAAATCGACGCTAGCCTCGGTACTGTGGACGGATTCCACTGACTTCATGCGCTTAGTGGGGACACACACAATCGACTGTATCAAATCGATTTCTCAAAAATCGACTTCTATTAAATTGACCTAATTTTGTAGTGTAGACATACCCATAGTTCGCTACAGAAATGGTCAGATGTTGAATGGTGTCTATCAAGGTCCATTGTTCACCAAGTACTTTCATTTACTTGAAAGTATGTATGTATCACACTATGTTGATCAAATTTGCCTTTTACAGCAAACACTTTAAATACAAGCATAGAGCCAATGCTCATAACTTCAGATATAAAAACAATATATGCAGAAGAATAGGATGAATACATGCAGAAGAACATAACCTTTGCAAAGATATGTTACATGCATATCCAGCATAAAACATATTTCAGTCATATCATATTTATACTCATAAGTATATTTTCATAAAATCACATAGAGTGCAACGTCACACACTCACCAACCTCCATCCCTATATTTAAAGCTGGGCTCAAAGAATGAGAATCTTCAGAAGCCATTTCATGATAGTTAAGGAAATTGGAGCTCTGTGGATGGGAGGGTCATGAAGACAGATGCCATGGGACCTGAGTGAGAGAGAAAAGAGAATGCCAGGGTGTGTGTGTCCTGGTTGAGAAACAGAAGCAGTTTAGTTCCTTGGAGGATGAGTCCCAAGTACTTCGCCCCAAAAATATTAACTATTGTGCATCTGGCTACACTGGTAAGGATTACAGAGCACCAATGCCAATGCAGGCGCCAGGGATATTTCCTGACTATGCCTGCTTTAGGGAAGCTGGAACCTCCTGAACACCTGGAGACCCTTTGAATTGGGAACTGTTTCCCATTGCGAGTTTCCCAGAGACCTGCTGCAGGTGGAGTCCCCATCCCGAAGAATGCAGAGGTGGCTACTGAACCACAAGATGTGCCAGCTCTCCTCTGAAGATAACAAAGGCAACAAATATCCCCAATTACATGTTTAGGCGTTGTTGCAAGCAGCAATGAAGACAGTATCATCCAACTATGTGATAATAGTATGTGTAGGGAAAGGAAATGAATATCAGTGGTTACATTTTTGTGCCTCAGTCTTCCAGTGGCAAAACAAATACCATCAATTGTGGGAAGGGTAAATAAACATGTCAGCAGCTAGAGAAATTAAGTTATTAAATGAGAAAATTTTGTTGTTAAATTTTTACATGCCCCTGCTTGTAGCAGTGAAATAAATATCTATCAGCAAGGTAACTGTTAAATCAGTTGATGCCAGAGTTTCCAGTGAATTGTATACATACACCATACACCACACACCACACAGAGAACTGTTTAAGAATCACTAGATGCAGTGATGAAATATCTGTATGATTAACTGTAATTAAAATATATACCAGCATGATTGTCTTTAAATTGTGTATCCCTCTCCAAGTTTAGTAGACAGGAAAGTAATGGACATATACATATGAATAGCAAGTTAACATCACAAAGTGATTCCTGAAACTGGATTGTGGTCCACACGTATGGAGCGGCCATACAAATCTTCACTATGCAATATGCCCACTTCTGCATCATTGGTTCTGACAGTATACTTTCATAATGTTTGTCCGAAGTCATGGTTTGAATGGCCAGTTATGCTTTTTGATATGACAGCACTACAAACGCTCCAACTTGTGCACAGCTAGGCCTTCATTCATCACAAAACAAAAAATGGAGTATCTTTAGTTATTGAGGGTGATCTCTACAGATGGCAAGATACACCTGCTATTGATATCCTGAGTCTGATTTCACTTAGTGAAGCTGTAACTCTATTGCATTCTGTGGCGTTACTCACAGTTTACACCCATCTATACACAATCAGCTCAGACCCATTAGGTTAATACATTCTTATACCATGCCCATGGATTTTAGTGTTCTTACTTTTCATATGTAAGGCTTTATTCATTTAAGACTGGCATTCATCTCTTAGTGCATTTATTACAGAGCTGACATTTTACAGGTTTATTTCCCCCTCTATTAGAATCCAAACACCAGGAGCATTTACTTTTATTGAGAGTCTTACATGCATTTGTCTGTGTTAGAGATTTTCAGGGCTACTTGTCATTTAAGCACCAGGTTGGTTTGCTTCATTTAAAAGCATTTTCCTCTCATAGGTGGAATGGATTACTCTTCTTTACTTGTTTAAGATCCAAAGGAAGGAGCAGTCACCTCAGAAAATTGCTCTGGTATGAAACTTCATAAGACTAAAAAGAAGAGACTGTTTGGAACAAAGATTCTTCCCTGTGGTGGGCCGAGGGCGGAAATGGAATTCTGCTTTCAGTCAAGGGATCAGGGATTGTTTTCCCTTCACTTTCAGTAGTTAGAGAAGGCCCCTCTGCTTCACCATCTAACATAGCATGTGGGTGAAGTGAGGGAGTTGTTTGATTTTTAAAACAACCAAAACCTGTGATCCCAGATAAACATCCTCAGGGGCAGATCATAAGGCCAGCTCTTCCTTGTTTTGCTGCCACCACAGCTTTTCCTTCACAAAATCTAGAATGCCCAACAGGCATTATTAAGGAAATATAATTAGTACAGCTCCCCTTAGTATCACATGCCACTACTGCTAATCCTCATGCTGTTTTAAAACCCTCTGCCCACAGTATAGAGAAGGGAACACCTAGCTTTCAAATGGAAGCTACGTAGCAAATGATTTTCTATGTATAGGGTTGTTGGTTTTTTTGCATTCTGTGTGTAGCCTCAGCCACTTTGGTAGTGAAGCTCTTGAGACGCTATTTGATGAAGCAATGACCTGTCCTGGTGGTGAGCTCCCAAACTATGAGAGATACTGTTACTTTATTATTTCATCTTGAGTAATTCAAATATTACTGACTACAATAGGTATAAAAGAAACTTCCAGTTATGCAATAAATTGTTTGTTGTTGTTGTCTTAAAATGTGGGTGCCAAAGAACAAATATTACCTTTCTGTTACTTTATTAAAGGGGCACAGCCAATTTATTAAATGTCTTTCTGTACCAGTATTTTACTATTATACAATTGCAGGATTTACTTATTGGCTGGTTAGCACAAGCAGAAACAGTACTCAAGCACAAACTCAATAAATAACAGAACCATACCTAGTTATTACTGGCAAACAGAACAGAGGCAGCTGCGCTCCTGCTTCTTGTGTTGCTGTTACCAGACAGCTTTCCTTGCTCCTAAAGGCAGGAAATATGCACACGCACAGCTGATCTTCCTTTCAGCATTAGTTCCTGGGACACCTAGGAACAGCCACACCCTCTAGGACTTTCTGTGGGTGTGCCAAGAATACCCACTTACCCTTCCAGCATAGTAACTATAGTGCTAATTCCAGTCATGCACCCATCATGAGCTAGGCCTGAGAAAATCATCAGATTAACTTAAAATAATCAGTTAATAATAATAATTATTATTAATAAAAAACCTTTGGGTTTTTTTAATTTTCTTCTGGTTTCTGAGACTTAGGTTGTTTCACATTATCAGGGTTTTCTCTACAACCTCAAGGACTAGAAACTTACTGTTTTGTTTTGTTTTTAAATGAAAGTCAAGATTGCCAGCGAATCACTTAACTCCAGGAGTTAAGGCTTTAAGAAAATTACCAATATAGTGAAGACTGCAATACCTTAGATTATTACAAGATTAAGTCAGTTTCAATTTTTTGTGTTCTGTTTTTTTTTCAAGTTTTTATTTCTACTGTTTGTGTTTCAAGCATTGCAAGGAATGTTTATTTGGTTTAACATAATATAATAATAATAATAATAATAATAAATATCATGCATAACCTCTTTATCTGTAGATTGCAAAGTGCTTTACAAAAGAGGTCAATATCATTATCCCTTTTATACAAATAGGGAAACTGAGGCACAGATGTGACGTGACTTGCCCAAGTTCATCCAGCAGAAGAGTCAGGAATAAAAACACAGTCTCCTGAGTCCCAGTCAAGTCCACTAGGCCACCCTGCCTGCATTTTTTAATGGAAACATATTGGTTTAAACTTTGTAAAAGTTTGACTTTGTTATAAAATTTATATTTATTTAAATTTAAAATTTTGGGGGCAAATTTAAGTTACAAGTGTCCCTTTAGGCTACATTAACTAAACAAACATATTCATAGAGAATCACTGTGAAAGGAAATAAACATTATTTAGATACTTTAGATGGGTCCTTTTTAGGAGCTACCAAACAGATTCTTACCCTGAAGGGATCATGGCTCTACATAGAAAATATAATGTTAAGAAATATTTCCATATGTGTCTTCTTATTTCAAGATGTGACAAAACTATTCAGGTCAGAGAGACTCTAAGGATGTCATAAGTTGGCAGTAAATCCGTTTCAATATATGCAATTACGCTGTGAGGGACCAATGGCTGCTGTGACACCTGACTGAAATTATTTTCACAGCCATTATTATTATGGATAATAATACTGAGGCTGAAATTAATGGTTTAAGTTCAAGAACATTATCCTTAAAAAATTCAGTGGGTAGGATAAAACAAAATTTGCAATTGTTGTCTAACTGTCGTGACACTCCTAAATCCAAAATTGATTCTTCATTGAAATAGTTCCCTCAAATATTATTAAAGAAAATGATATATTATCTCCTGATTTGGAAATAGTTGAAAAACCACATTCACTCAAGGAACTCTTGTATTTTAGGTGTTAAAGAAGGAACAATAGAAGCTGATTCCTTTATTAAGGGTTATACTGTTTCCTAATACACAGTTCAACCCATCACTGTGAGTAAAAAGAAATACTTTGGTCCCTCCAATCCTCCCATATTCATTTCAAAATCTATTTTAAAAAATTAAAGAGAATTCCCTAGATGAATATCCTGTTTTAGGCCTGCCTTCTGCAAGGTGCTGAGCTGCTTCTGTAAGATCCTGAGAAAGCGCAACTCCCACTAAAGTCAGCATGATACTTAGAACAGTATTTTTTTTAATCAGACATAAGATTCTGCCTACAGCTTAGCAAAACTATGCTATTTTAGGAATAAAATATTCATTCCCTCATGTGACCAAGCTAACTTAGTTTTCTGGAATAGCAGATTTTATTATAAATACCATCCCAATCAATGGCTATTAGGCAGGATGGGCTAGAGACGGATCTTTGGTCTGACCCAGTATGGCCATTCTTATGTCAATAGGGGACACCATAATATCGGAACTTGGGGAATTCCATTTTCAGAAAGTGCTTGATGAAAGAGAACAGTGTATGTGTAGAAAGGAATAAAGCTGTAGGAACGTAAGAAAGGCCATAGTGGGTTAGACCATCTAGCTCAGTATCCTGTCTGACAGTGCTCAGTGCCCGATGCTTCAGAAGGAATGGCAGAACAGGGCAATTTTGATTAATCCATTCATGGTCATCCTGGCTCAGCTTCTGGCACTTGGAATTTTAGGGACACCCACAGGATGGTGTTGTGTCCCTGACCATCTTGGTTAGGTCCATCAATGGCTATTATCTTCCATGAACTGATTTAATTCTTTTTTGCACCCAGTTATACTTTTGGCCTTCACAATATCTCCTAGCAATGAGTTCCACATGCTGACTGTGTGTTGCGTGAAGAAGTACTTCCTGATGTTTGTTTTAAACCTGCCGCCTATTAATTTCATTTGGTGACCCCTAGTTCTTGTGTTATGCAAAGGGGTAAATAGCACGTCCCTCTTCAGTTTCTCCACACCATTCATGATTTTATATACCTCTAGCATAGCCCCCTTTACTCGTCTCTTTTCTAAAACAAACAATCCCGATCTCTTATAGGACAGAAGCTGTTCCATAACCCCAATCATTTTTGATGGTCTTCTCTGTTCCTTTTCCAATTCTAATATATCTTTTTTTAGATGATGTGACAAGAACTGCCTGCAGTACTCAAGGTGTGGTCATGCCATGGACATATATTGTGGCATTATGATATTTTGTGTTTTATTATTTATCCCTTTCCTAATAGTTACTAACTTTCTGCTAGTGTTTTTGACTGAGACTGCACATTGAGATGATGTTTTCAGGGAACTATCCACAATGACTCCAAGATCTCACTTTTATTTAAGCTAATTTAGACCCCATCATATTGTATATATAGTTGAGTATTTTCCAGTGTGCATTACTTTGTACTTATCAACATTGAATTTCATCTGCCATTCGTTGCCCAATCACCCAATTTAGATAGATCCCTTTGTAACTCTTCACATTCAGCTTTGGATTTAACTATCTTGAATAATTTTGTTAGTCTGCAAATTTTGTCACTTCATTGTTCACCCATTTTTCCATATAATTTATAAATATATTGAACAGCACAGGTCCCAGTACAGATCCTTGTTATTTCTCTCCATTGTGAAAACTGACCATTTATTCCTACCCTTTGTTTTCTATCATTTAACCATTTAGTGATCCATCAGAGGACCTTCCTTCTTATCCCATGACTCTTTACTTTGCTTAAGAGCCTCTGGGGAGGTACCTTGTCAGAGGCTTTCTGAAAATCCAAGTACACCATGTCAACTGGATGACCCTAGTCCACCTGCTTGTTGATTCCCTGAAAGAGGTCTAATAAATTGGTGAGGCATGATTTCCTTTTACGAAAGCTGTATTGACTCTTCCCGAACATAGATTTACATGACATGTGTCTGATAATTCTGTTCTTACTATAGTTTCAACCAATTTGCCTGGTACTGAAGTTAAGCTTACCAGCCTGTAATTGCCAAGATCCCACTGGAGTCTTTTTTTTTTTTAAATCAGAGTTATATTAGCTACCCTCAAGTCATCTGGTACAGAGGCTGATTTAAGTGACAGGTTACATACCACAGTTAGTAGTTCTGCAGTTTCATATTTGAGTTCCTTCAGAACTCTTGTGTAAATACCATCTGGTTCTGATGATTTATTACTGTTTAATGTATCAATTTGTTTCCAGGGGCGGCTCTACAAATTTGGCTGCCCCAAGCAGTCATGCCCGGGAGGCGCCCCCGAGCTGCGGGAGCAGCGGACCTCCCGCGGGCATGACTGCGGAGGGTCCGCTGGTCACGCGGCTCGGCTGGACCTCCCGCAGCTGCGGGCGGTTCGCTGGTCCGGCGGCTCCGGTTGAGCTGCCGCAGGCATGCCTGCGGGAGGTCCAGCCGAGCCGCAGGACCGGCGAACCGTCCGCAGTCATGCCTGCGGGAGGTCCACTGGAACCGCCGGCCGAGCGTCCCCTCCGCAGTCATGCCTGCGGCAGGTCCGCTGCTCCCGGGGCTCCAGTGGAACCGCCGGCCGAGCGTCCCCTCCGCAGTCATGCCGGCAGGCAGGTCCGCCAGCCCAGCCTGCCGCCCCCCCGGGAAAGGGCCGCCCCAGGCAGGTGCTTGCCCCGCTGGGCTCTGGAGCCGGCCCTGTTTGTTTCAAAAACCTTTTCTACTCACACCTCAGTTTCAGACAGTTCCTTAGATTTGTCACATAATAAGAATGGCTTGGGTTTGGGGATTTCCTCACATTCTCTGCACTGAAGACTGATTCAATAAATTCATTTAGGTTTTCTGCAACAGCCTTGTCTTCCTTGAATGCTTGTTTAACAATTCACTCATCCAGTGGCCCCAATGACTATGATGAACTCAAAATAAATGTTGCTATTATTGTTTGTGTCCTTAGCTAGTTGCTTTTCAAATTCTTTCTTGGCCTGACTGTTTTTTTACTTTTACACTTGATTTACCATAGTTTCTGCTCCTTTCTATTTTCCTCATTAAGATATGACTTCCAACTTTTGAAGGATGCCTTTTTGCCTTTAACAACCTCTTTTACTCTGCTGTTTAGCCAGGGTGGCATTTTTTGGCCCTCTTACTGTTTTATTTTATTTTATTTGGGGTATAACATTTAGTTTGAGCTTCTATTATGATGATTTTTATATAGTCTCCATATAGTTTGTATGCATTTCATTTCACCCTTGTTACTGTTCCCTTTAATTTCCATTTAACTAGCTTCCTCATTTTTGTGTAGCTCTCTTTTTTGACGTTAAATGCTACTTTGGTGGGTTTCAATGTCTTGCCCCCCCTACAAGGATATTAAATTTAATGACATGGAATTTCTATGCATGCAGATTCTATGGTACAGTTTGTCATTTAAGATTTTTACTATATTTGACTCTAAGCTTTCTTTCACATATAGTGCTACTCCCCCACCAGCGCAACCTACTCTGTCATTTCTATATATTTTGAACAGGGTAAAACTGCATCCCATATCCTCATCCCATCAAGTTTCCATGATACTTATTGTATCAATATCCTCGTTTAATGTCATGCACTTTAGTTCACCCATCTTAGTATTAAAACTTCTAGACTTTAAATTAGACGAAGGTTTCTGACCATCAGAGGAGTGAAGTTCTGGAACAGCCGTTCAAGGGGAGGAGTGGGGGCAAAAGACTAAGCTTGAGAAGTTTATGGAGGTGATGGTATAATGGGATAGCCTAATTTTGGCAATTAATTCGTCTTTGTCTACTAGCGGTAAATATGCTCAATGGCTTGTGATGGGATGTTAGATGGGGTGGGATCTGAGTTACTACAGAGAATTCTTTCCTGGGTGTCTGGCTGGTGAGTCTTGCCCACATGCTCAGGGTTTAGCTGATCGCCATATTTGGGGTCAGGAAGGAATTTTCCTCCAGGGCAGATTGGCAGAAGCCCTGGGGGGTTTTTTTTGTTTGTTTTTTTGCCTTCCTCTGCAGCATGGAGCACGGTTCACTTGCTGGAAGATTCTTTGCACCTTGAAGTCCTTAAACCATGATTTGAAGACTTCAATGGCTCAGACACAGGTTTGATACAGGAGTGGGTGGGTGAGATTCTCTGGCCTGCATTGTGCAGGAGGTCAGACTAGATGATCATAATGGTCCCTTCTGACCTTAAAGTCTATGAGTCTATATAAGCACTTTTACCTTTTCTCAATATTCAGTTGCTTGACTTCTTCATTTGTTATATTTAAATGGGAGCCTTTTACATTTGATTATTCCTCACCAGCTCCTGCCCGTACTTTACCAATTTCTTTCCTATCCTTTTTACTAGGATGTTGAATTCCCTTTTAATAAATGCATTCCTAAGGGATGTCTCCGCCTCAACCAAGTAGTCCTCCTCACCTGTGGACTTAATGGCTCTCACTGTCTTTTTATGCTTACTGAATGTGGTGTCAGATGTGAGTTGGCTCCTGCAGGTATGTGGAATTAGAAAATGTTGTATATATAGCCAAACAAAAGAGAAACAATAATCACGACAGCTTACCAGATTCCTGATTCTGAGCAGATGGACATTAAAGGGGATGTGTTTAGCAACTGAACAGTCTTTAGATCACAGTAGGAAAACTACAGAATTGCAACAAGAATGGATAAAAAGGGAAACAAAATAAGAACTGCTACCCTAGTACATGTAATGGGTAAATGCTGCACATGCTTCAACAACATCTGGATATGTCAGCAGCAGACCAGAAGGACCCTTGTAAAATATTAGAAGCATTTCAAAAGCATTTTCAACCTTCAAAAAATGTCTTTTCAACAAATATAATCAAGAATCTTCAGAAACAATGAACCAGTATATCACCAACTGTACACAATGGCTGACTCATGTAACTTAAAAGATTAATTTTTTCATGATAGATCAGTAATAGGGGTGAAAGTTAAAGGAACTTGAATGAAAATCCTCAGAGAGTCTGCACTGACTCTATCAAGACATGTACAAAGTTAGTGAACAATCTCACATCCTAATGGTGAGCATAAGTGAAGGCGACACAGAGAATTCATCAAGTAGTAAGGGAATGCGTGAAAATAAAAGGAGAAATACAAGAAAAATAGTGCAAAAGCAAATGCACAAATACCATGCAGAAGAGATAGACAACATTCAAAAGAAAAACTTTGAGAACAGTAGAGAAAAACATGGTAAGAGAAAATGCCCTGCATGTGGAATCATTTGCAATACTGTGGCAAGAGAAATCATTATGGCAAAGCTTGCAGAAAAGAAAAAAATGCACCATATTGAGGAAGCAAGCAGTGACTCAGAGGATGAGATTGTGCACATATATGACATTGATGCAGTGCAAACCAGCAAAAATAAATGGTTTTTAAAACTCATACTAGCACCAGATTGAAAGATAAGGCAGTAACACACAAATGAACAGAATGTCAAATACACAGTGAAGCATCAGGAAATGTTCTGGGCTGTAAAGACTGTAGCATTATGTAAAAGAAAAAAGAAATTGCAACTAGCATGGCCAAATTAAATTTCTATGATGGCACAATCATAATAACCACGAGGACAATGTAAATTACCCAGGAAAGTATACACACTGAAATATCAGGAATACAAATAACATAGACATCACTGCTTCAGCTAAAGCAAGTGAATTCATTAATCTAGTGATGCTAACCTTGGGACAAATTATTCAGATATTTGACACATAAGCAAAACAAAAGCATTTCCAGAGCAGACAGGTATCCCTACAGCAAAGTTGCTCAGCAGGTAGATACAGATGATTCCCCATTTAAGAACAAACCTGCAGAGGAAGAAAATAAACAAAACGCACTAATAGGACTCACAGGGTTCAGTGTCATACGTGACATTCTGGTGTATGGCTTCAGACACAAGATGGCAGAAGTTGTGGAAGATCATGACCACAACCTCATCTGTCTGCTAGAAAGAGCCCTGGAAGTATATCTAAAATTAATTAAAACAGGGTGAAATTGTGGTTGTCTGCAGTACTATACATGGGCCACTTGCTGACCCCCCCCAATGTTACCCTGAAAAAATAATTAGGATACCCCCAGAATAGCCCACCTATTGCCCCCTCTAGAGTTTACCAATGGTTCTCTCTAAACAGCCTACCTGTTTATCAATTTGTTCTCCTAAGGTATGCGTCTCCAGGGCATCCAAGGAATAGGCTTGCCAGGGGTTCTCTGTTTCAGAAACTCCCTGGTACAGATCAGACCTGATACCCACAGAGACATGGATACAGCCTTCGAATTAATGATTGACACAAGCAGTATTCCAAAACAAGGCAACTTTTATTGGTGCAAACAACAATACCTGACACAATAACAATCTAAAACACAAATCCCTTACAAGTTAAAGAGCACCCCAAACTACATTGCCTTACAGTTTGAAGCAATGCTATGTGATGCGCCCCACTTCAGCTGACCAGTCTTCCATAGGTCACTAACAGCAGTTCTTAGATGTTCAAGTCTTACATATATAAATTCCTCTCACAATTAATACACATTCATATATCTTTATTAACCCACAAACATGCATATACACAATAACACTATACTATACTATATTATACTATAACTTTGTCAGACTTACTACGCTTGCAGACTATGCTGCATTGTGTGTGTGTGTGTGTGTGTTCTTTCCGACTAGCTATGAAGCTGAATTAGCAACATCCTATGCAGGTGATCAGTTGCCACAAGTCACTGATGGCAGCAGTTCTTCTCTTTATTCAGCTCTCTGCTCAACTCCCCTCAAGTCTAGTGAGAGAACAGAACTCCCTTTGCTGATGTTCTTTAGAGAATGCTGTCTTCTTAAATGTCAACTCTTAACTGTCCCTCTCTCAACTGTCTCCTTAACTGAACCAAACTGTCAGCTGTCAACTGATGCACTGACCTTTATACCTTTTCTCAATTCTATTTTTAGATACATGACACCATCCTACTTGTTTACCTTCTCTGCTAGCTCTCAGTTCTACTTTTAGCCTCACTTCTAACTGCCAATTATATTTTTTAGACTTGCAACCTTTATTTACCTAACAGTGTTATGATCTGCTGGATCCCTGCCAAGTTGGTTTTCCCACCAATTCTATAGTTAGCACTCTGACCTGCAGCTTCTATTTAATGGTGGAATGACTCTTGCTTATTTAAAATGGAAGCCATGGATACAAAATGAGGTCTGGGGACTTCAAAATAGAGTTTCTCTGGCATTACCAATGACTACAACCTGACTGGCAAAAGGTAAAATCAACTCAGCAGATTCCAACACCTAAAGCTATTAAATCAGGTCAGAGACTCTCAGGATTCCTAAACTATCTTCCAAGCCTCTCAGACACACAACAGCCCCTGAGGTGACTACTGAACAAAGATGCAGTATATACATGGTTATTCCAACATGGAATCATAGAAATGTAGCAGTAGAAGGGACCTCAATAGGTCATCTAGTCCAGTCCCCTGCATTGAGTCAGGACTAAGTATTAGCTTGCACCCTGGCAGGTGTTTGTCTAGCCTGTTCTTAAAAGCCTTATTTCCAGTCTGAATTTGTCTAGCTTCAACTTCCAGCCATTGTATCGTGTTATACCTTTTTCTGCTAGATTGAAGAGCCCGTTATTAAATGTGTTCCCCGTGAGGATACTTATAGACTGTGATCAAGTCACCTCTTAACCTTTTCTCTGTTATGCTAAATAGATTGAGCTCTTTGCGTCTATCACTGTAAAATATGTTTTCTAATCCTCTAATAATTCTTGTGACTCTTTTCTGAACCCTTTCCTATTTATCAACATCATTCTTGAATTGTTGGCACCAGAACTGGACACAGTATTCCAGCAGTGGCCACACCAGTGCGCATATACAGAAGTAAAAATTACTCTCTACTCTTACTCGAGATTCCTCTGTTTATGCATTTGTCATAAACATACAGCTAAGGGTAGCATAAAATCCCTCTTTACCCTATAAAGGGTTAAGAAGCTCAGATAACCCGGGGGCACCTGACCAAAAGAACCAATAAGGGGAGAAGATAATTTCAAATCTGTGGAGGGAAGGTTTTTTGTCTGTGTCTCTTGGAGCAAGGCAGGAAACAGGGCAGGGGAAAATACATCTCCCTAGCTATATTTGAACTAAGCATGTAGTCTTGCAGAAATAGTAAGTAATAGCAGAAAAGAAATGTGTTAGATTACCTTTTGTTTTAGCTTGTGAATTTTCCCTGTGCTAAGAGGGAGGTTTATCCCTGTTTTTGCAACTTTAAAGTTTTGCCTAGAGGGGAAATTCTCTGTGTTTTTGAGTCTTTTGTTATTCTGTAACGTACTTACCATCCTGATTTTACAGAGGTGATTTTTTTACCTTTTCTTTAATTAAAATTCTTCTTTTAAGAACCTGATTGATTTTTCATTGTTCTTAAGATCCAAGGGTTTGGATCTGTGTTCACCTGTACCAATTGGTTAGGATATTATTCTCAAGTCTCCCCAGGAAAGGGGGTGTAGCGGTTTGGGGGGATATTTGGGGAATGTAGGGCTCCAAGTGGCCCTCCCTGAATGTTTGGTTAAATCACTTGGTGGTGGCAGCGATATTAAGGCAAGGAAGGAATTTGTGCCTTGGGGAAGTTTTAACCTAAGCTGGTAAAAATAATCTTAGGGTGGTCTTTCATGCGGGTCCCCACATCTGTACCCAGAGTTCAGAGTGGGGAAGGAACCCTGAGAGCATCCCATGATCACATTAGCTTTTTTTCCACAGCATCAGATTGGGAGTTTATGTTCAGAAAATTACCCACCGTGACCACCAATCTTTTTCAGAGTCATTGCTTCACAGGATAGAGTCTCCTATCCTGTAAGTATGGGCAACATTATTTGTTCCTAGATGTATACAATTACATTTACCTGTATTAAAAAAAACCATATAGTTTACTTGTGTCTATTTTACCAAATATTCCCGATTGTCCTGCATCAGTGTCCTGTCCTCTTCATTATTTACCATTTGGCCAATTTTTGTGACATCTGCAAATTTTATCAGTGTTGATTTTATGTTTTCTTCTAGGGCAGTGATAAAAATTTTAAACAACATAGAGACACCACTAAAAATGCACCCATTCGAAGATCCCCCATTTACAATTAAATTTAAACAGTTAGCCATCTTTTAATCCATTTAATGTGTACTTCGTTTTATATGGGTCTAGTTTCTTAACCAAAATGCCCCACAATACCAAGTCAAATGCCTTAGTTCTATTTGGGTATATTACTTCAACACTGCAGGTTTGGTTGATAAAGGTAATAATTGTATTAAAAAAGGTTCATTTGACAGGATCTGTTTTCTTTAATCCCATGTTGATTTACATTACTTATATTATCCTCCTTTAATTCTTTATTAATCGAGTCCTATATCAACCACTCCATTATCTTGCCCAGGATTGATATCAGATTGACAAACCTATAATTTCCTGGTCATCCTGTTTACCCTTTTTAAATATTCGCACAACATTAGCTTTCTTCCAGTATTCTGGAAGTTCCCCAGCATTCCAAATCTTATTGAAAAATCAACATTAATGGCCCAGCAATCCTATCAGACACCTCTTTTAAAACTCTTGGATACAAGTTATCTAGACTAGCTGGCTTAAAAATGTCTAACTTTATTAGCTGTTGTTTAATGTCCTCCTGAGATACAAAGTGTTATCATACGATATGATAACATCGTCTTTTTTTTTTACCAAATACAGAACAAAAATATTTATTGAAGACGTCTGCTTTTTCTGCGTTATTAGTGATAATTTCCATCTTGTTGGAATGGTTGTTGTTCCTCATATACTTTACAAAATCAGCTTTTATTGTCCTTAACATTGCTGGCCATACATTTCTCCTTGATCCTTTTGCTTCCCTTATCAATTTTCTACAATTCCTAGTTTCTGATTTATATTAATTATTATCAACTTCCCCTTTCTAATTATGCATTGAATAAATATATCCACAAACAGTCCTGCTAAAGTGCCTCTATCCTGACAATGAAAAATCACCTCTCAGTGTGACAAAATAGTTTATTCCTATACTAGCACTGAAGTACTATGTTTATGGGTGGTTGGTGAATACCTAAACTAGAAATCCTTAATTCCTTGGCTTCTCTGCTGAGGCTGATGACACAACTGGCAGTTGATTATTTTTTTATAGTGGTCTTCACTTCCCTGCTAAATCTGGCCAATTTTTTAACCAATATGGCCTTCCTTGATTGTGGCTTTTGGGGCTTCTAGTAAAGTTTTCTTGAAGAATTCCCAATTATTATTATTTTTCTGATTAAATTCTTCCTCCCAGATGTTTTGGCTCAAAACTGTTTTCAGCTTTGTGAAATTGGTCGTTTTAAAGGACCATGTGTATATATTATTGGTCTGGACTTTACTCAGATTGCAAATCATGTCATGTTCACTTGTACCTAAGTTAACATTAATTTGTAGTTTTGTGATCAATTTTTCTTTATCTGTCAAGATGAGGTCTAATATAAATTTCCCCTATGTTGGACACAACACTTTCTTAGTTAGGAAATTGCCATTTATGATATCTAGAAATTCTGAGACTATTTTAATACCGGTAGCATGAGATCTCCACCATATGTCACTCAAACTGAAACCCTCAGTGACCACACAGCTTTTTTTATTCCACACATTATAGAGGTACATAAATAGTCACTCACCATGTGATTTGGTGTCTGTAGCAGAGATCAAGTATTACCTCATCTTGTACTTTATCTGTTAGGCAGTTGATCCATAAACATTCAAGATAATTTCCTTCTGAGTTTCCAGGGACTCAGAAACAAGTAATGCCATTTCTGACATAGAGTGCCACTCCTCCTCCCCTTTTGCCCACTTAATCTTTCTTAAAGAGATTATAATTGATTTTACCATTCCAATCATGTGAATCATCCCACCAGGTTTCAGTAATACCCTCAGGAACACCCTATAATGTTCCAGCTTTGTGTCTCATTATGGGAGATAATAAAACTTTACTAAGAGTGGGTGAAGCCCATTACTACTAAACCCTTCTTACAGATGGGCAAACCAAAGCCACAGAGTGAGCTGGTAGCAGAGAAAAAGAGAAATAAGAAGGAATTTTATTAAGTGCTCCAGTTTCCATCTGATACCTTCATCTCAGTGAGTTAAGGGTAGCACAGAAGACAGAAAAATCAAGCAGACTTGGACAGAGACGGAATGACAGTCAGTAAGAATCGTAGGAACTATAGAAGGTTAATTGGAGATCCCAACCCCAATTATCCACTTTGTCCAAGTGCAAAGGAAAACAGTGACAGCAGGGAGCTAGCTGCAGCTCCATGATTCAGAGCCACCAGGTCTCAACTCAATTTAGGGCTAAACATTTTGCCCACACCCCAGCCTCAACATGCCAACTCATTCTCTTTACACTAGGGACTCTGCTGCCTTAACCAGTGGAGAGATTCCCTGCTGACCATCTCTGGGTGCTTTAAGGCCACTTTGGGCCATTGAGTTAATTTTGTGGAGCAACCAGCCCATCCTGCTTCAGTTTTGAGACACACACAGTTAAAGACTAAGTCTATGTACCAGCAGATGATTATTCTTTTGTTGAGATCCTTACATTAAACACAGTCCTTTCAGGCTTCCATTACAGGAAATGAAAAACTCTAATGTACAGTATCAGATAAGAGAAATTCTATATGATTCTGAAATGTATATCTCTGTTTCCATCCACAATGTTATTTGCTTAAAATATTTGTGCATACACTATCGATGCAGAGTATTTATAGTTGACTCCACTGACACTATAAAATAGTTTGTGAAAAGAGAAAGAGGCAAAACATATTGGGCTCTTGCTGCTTCTTGAGTTTTTTGAAAAAGTGGCATTAGTATAATCTTAATCCCTTGCCTTCCTTTTAGGGATTCTATCCTGCATTGGCAGGGGACTATACTTAGTAAGCCAGTAGGGCTTTCCCATCCTGAGTTACCAGGATAGAGGAAGCCTGGTCTAGTACAGTGCTTTAAACAGAGACTATGAGATAGGAAATCAACTCTCTGGGCTTGATCTTATGACATGCTGAACAATCTGCCCTTGATCCAGCAAAGCACTAAAGTTCAAGCACATAAGTAATGTCCAATTACCAGTGGTAAACTATCATCCACCATTCTGATTTTGTTCATTCCCCATCCAATTACTTGGGCAGGGGAGTAGAGGCAAGCTTACTGCCTTGTCCTCCTGCATACCTGGATCCAAAGTCTGACTATCGCATATATACAGATGAAAAGGGGTTCTTATGCCCTTGCATGAATTCAGAGTCTGAATATAAACTAGCTCACAATAAACAGCTGCAGGTACTTTTATTTGCCCAAAAGGTTTTTATTAGCAGCTATCTTTATAGCAGTTAAGTAACAGCACAAACTTCAGAAGAAAAATTCCCGGGATCATGGTTCAAAAACTTTTGACTATCTTATAATCTGCACAAGTAAAAGCACATCACCACAGCAGCCTAAAATTAATCGTGGTTCACAGTGAGCTATCTATATCTAGCTATAGATATCTCTCTATAGATATAGATATATAGGCATATGGAGTCAAGGATAGTTTTATCCTCTACCTCAAACAGACAGTGATTTGTACACCATTTTTACTTTTTTCATCTTTTATTAAGATCTTCTATTTAAATTCAAGAGAGAGATCACCGTGGATGGCAGTCATTAAGTTAAACAGTGTAGTAACAATCTCTTGGAAATCTCACCATGCAATCTTTGGTGAAAATTTTACAAATATTTTCTCTCAACTCATTTCAATGTGAATGTGAAAATTTCCAACACAGCTCCGCAGGTTTGCAACAGTTGCTATATGTTTGCAATCAAGCCATTGCTAAGCAATTTCTTAGATATTTAATAAGTTAATCACATTGGAGAGAGAACTTTCAGATTCCCACTTGAAGAGTATTCCTCCAGGTGAGATCAAGGAGAGTGTGTTGTTATCGTTTACAAATTACATCTACAAACTCATTTGTTCAGGTTGGCAATATAATTAGTAATGATTATATGCATTTCCCACTGTTAAGCATTCTGTGATGCAGTGCAAGAGGAACAGTGCACATTCCCATTGCCATTTTTTCAGCTTATAAAATGTTGGCCTCATCACTAATCAAACATATTCCACATAAAAGTAATTAAAAATACCGACGATAATGTGTATGAAATTCTTCACAACTAGCTAATCCTTTAATCCTATTACCATTGTAACCATATGTTCTTATTAGTTTGCATTTGCTCCTTATGCTGGAAGTAGACCCAACAGAAAAATATACAAATTTGGACCACACATCGATTTTAAAGGTAGCTGTCTCCATATGCAATGAAGATTTTCAATACCTGGAACATGGTTCAAACCCTTCTTTGGGTATGTCTACACTACAAGACTATTTCGAATCAACTTAATTCGAATTTGTGGAATCGACCTTATGAAGTCGAAGTTGTGTATCCACACTAAATACACTAGTTCGACTGTGCGAGTCCACAGTAACGGGGCCAGCATCGACTTTGGAAGCGGTGCACTGTGGGAAGCTATCCCACAGTTCCCGCACTCCCCGCTGCCCATTGTAATTCTGGGATTTACCCCCAATGCATGCTGGGGGGAAAAATGTGTCGAGGGTGGTTTTGGGTAACTGTCATCATTGAACCGTCAATCACGCCCTTCCTCCCTCCCTCCCTCCCTGAAAGCGCCTGCGGGCAATCTGTTCGTGCACTTTTCTGCTCAGTGACAGCGCGGGCGCCACAGCACTTTGAGCACGGATCCCGCTGCAGTTATGGCCGTTGTCAACTCCTCGCACCTTATCGTCCACCTCTTCCACAGTCAGCTGCTGAGAAATAGGGCTACTTTTCAATGGTGCTGCGAGCACTGGTGGACCATGGGGGACGTTTTACCAACATTAACGTCGAGTGGCCAGGCAAAGTTCATGACGCGCGTGTTTTCAGGAACTGTGGTCTGTTTAGACACCTGCAGGAAGGTAGTTTCTTCTCGGACCACAAAATAAGTCTTGGGGATGTGCAGATGCCTATAGTGATCGTCGGGGACCCAGCCTACCCACTAATGCCCTGGCTCGTGAAGCTCTGTGCAGGCGCCTTGCACAGCGACAAGGAACTCTTCAAGTACCAGTGAGCAGCGAGCAGCGTGACCTGTGACTGTTCAGTTTCTTTACAGAGAAGCTGAACCTGCCCCTGTTTCTTTACCAAGTGACTGTTGACTAGCATCT
The DNA here is from genome assembly GCF_020497125.1 of Mauremys mutica. Lineage (NCBI taxonomy): Eukaryota > Metazoa > Chordata > Testudines > Geoemydidae > Mauremys > Mauremys mutica. The sequence goes on along the minus strand of NC_059073.1, from coordinate 186,845,814 downwards.
GCAGTTACATACCCCGCCCACCCCACTTCCCCAACTTCCAACACACGTTTAAAAATAAAATACATGTTCCACTGTAACTTTACAAAGGTTTCTTTATTGATAACTTTGCGTTACAGGGTTGAAACCGGGACACGGACTGTGCTGGGTAGGGTGTGCAGTGATGTAAAGACTGCCTGTAAACTCGAGGAATGACAGGCTCCTGCTCCCAGAGCGGTCTGCAGTGCCGGACTGGATGTTTCAACAGAGCCTGCCATCCCTCCTTTTTGGGACTCTGTGTGCGGGGGCTAGGTGGCCTTTTGGCGGGGGAGGACGGATACAGATTCCTCTGCTGCGTGGCTCTGTGGTCCAGGACAGGGACCGTTGCATGAGATCTGTAACCCCCCTCCCCCGCTACAAAGTCACGTACCCCCCCACCCACACAGAACCTGCAAACCACCTCCCATACCGACCAGGGTGCGTACTGACAGCAGTGTGTGTGTGACCTGCTGCTGATCCTGCCCCCATGTCTGTACCCTGGTAAAGGTGATTGTCCTGTCAAATTACCAACCCCCTTCCCCCCCTTCAAACACAGTCTCCTCTAAAAGAACATGACGGAAACAGTAATTAACAGAAAAGTATTTTTTATTATCAACTAGACAGTTAGGGGATGAAACTGGGATGGGGGCTTGGGTGAGGCGGGAAGGAAAGGACTTCTCAAAATTTAGGGTATGAGAGCTTTTGGGTACTTGAGCACTCTGCTGGGGTGCAGTGACAGTTTACACGGGCTCTGGCGCCCCTCCTTCTGGTTATTTTGGGTGAGGGGGGGTATGGGACTTTGTGGCGGGGAAGGGCGGTTGCAGATACACTGCAGGGGGGCTCTGTCCTCCTGCCTGAGGTCCTGCATAACATGCACAAGGCGCAGGAGCATGTCTGTTTGCTCCCTCATTAGTCCAAGCAGCGTTTGAGTCGCCTGCTTGTCTTCCTCACGCCACCTCTCCTCCCCTTCGCTGTGTGAGCGCTGGTACAGAGAGAGGGTCTCCCTCCACTGGCTCTGCTGGTCCGCCTCGTCTCGGGAGCACCCCATAAGTTCAGCGAACATCTCGTCCCCTGTCTTTTTCTTTCGCCACCTAATCTTTGCCAGCCTCTGTGAGGGGGATGCTGTGGCGGGTCTGGAGACAGTCGAAGCTGTGTGATGGGAAAAAGGGAGTGAATTCCTTGCAAAGATAAATTTTTGCGAACAATGAACACAGTCTAGTTTGTCTCTGTGAATTCTGGGTTGAGATCCCAGTGCCTGATGGGGCAAAAACCATTTTCGCAGGTGGTTCTGGGTAAATGTCGTCAATCATCCCTTCCTCCGGGAAAGCTACAGCAGACAATCATTTCAAGCCCGTTTTTCCTGGATTGCCCTGGCAGACGCCACAGCGTGGAAACCATGGAGCCTGTTTTGCCTTTTGTGCCTGTCACTGTATGTGTACTAGATGCTGCTGACAGAGGCGGTCCAGCAGCGCTACACAGCAGCATGCTTTTGCTTTTGCATGATAGCAGAGATGGTTACCAGCCATATTGTACCATCTACCATACCATAAATTGGTAATAAGATGGGCATGGTTACCAGTCCTTTTGCACTGCACCATTTACTGCTGTCATAAGTGCCCCTGGCTGCTCTTAGCCAGGGGCGCAAAAGCCAAAATTGGTAATGACTCCCTGAGTCAATCCCTCCTTTTTGGTATCTAAAAATAGAATCAGTCCTGCCTAGAATATGGGCAAGTGTACTAGAGAACCACTGTATCAGAGAACCAGAGAGCACAGCCGCTCTGTGTCAGATCCTGCATAGATTATGAGCTGTATGCTATTCCCAGGGGGTGCTCCTGCAACAACCCCACCTGTTCATTCCATTCTTCCCCAGCCTTCCTGGGCTACCATAGCATTGTCCCCCCACTTGTGTGATGAAGTAATAAAGAATGCAGGAATAAGACACAGTGACTTGTTAGTGAGAAATGAGTGGAAGGCAGCCTCCAGTTGCTATGATAGTCCAGATAGGACATTAAGGAGTGTGGAGGAGAGGAGCCCAGCATCCTGCTGCTAGTCCAGGGGCAATTGAATCTTTTCTTTACACATGAAGGGTGGGGGCTGATGAAGCTCAGCCCCCTGTTGCTATGATGATGATGGTTATCAGCCATACTGTACCATCTACCAGGAAAAATTAGGGCCAGGCGCCCTTGATTGACCTAACGGATGCTAGTCTGCATGGTTACCAGCTCTTTTGCACTGCCCCATGTGCCAATAGGCTGATCATGAGGACGGATACCAGCCATATTGCACCATCAGCCATCCATAGCGTGGGGGGAGCAAGGATGTTGGTGTTGAGTGCTGCACCATCGCGTCTATCTGCAGCATTCAGTAAAGATAGGGTGACATGTAAAAGAGTCAAGAGAGGATTGTTTTCCCTTTCACTTCTGGGGGTGGGTGGGGGGCTGCGTAAATTGCCTAGCTATGCCCTGACCCACCGCGGACACTGTTTTTGACCCTAGAAGCATTTGGAGCTCATCCAAGAATGCAAATCCTTTTCGGAGACAGCAGGAACTGTGGGATACCTTGCGTCCTCAGTCCCCCCTCCCTCCATGAGCATCCATTTGAATCTTTGGCTTTCCGTTACACTCGTCACGCAGCAGCGTGCTGAGTCTCTGCTATGCCGTCTGTCCGGAGATTTTTTACAAATACTTTGGACCAGGCATAACATTACAGTAATTCCCCTAATTAGATGCAGGAGTCTCCGAGCGAGATCACCCTGAGGACGGTCACTGAAGGAGATAGAGAGCGCATGCTGCGTGAAAGCCAGCACAGACCAGGGCCCTATGCAGCCGTGCTCGGGGAGGCAATGCTCCCTGAGTAGCTCATGAAAGCCTCGCGCGGAAAAGTGTGCTACCACGGAGCACCCAATAAGGCAGCTCTCCCCAGGAACCTCCTGCGGAGGCTTTTTGATTACCTCCAGGAGAGCTTCGTGGAGATCTCCCAGGAGGATTTCTGTTCTATCCCCATATATAGAGAGACCTCCTTTTCACATACTTCAGATTCCTGTTATATTAAGAATAAAAGTTTACATGGTTAAAGCACTTACCGACTGCTCCTTCCCCTGATTCAGGATCCGGGTTAATGGCCGGGGACGGTTGGTAGGGGATCTCCGTGACGGTGATGAAGAGATCCTGGCTGTCGGGGAAACCAGCGTTGTAAGCGCTGTCGCCTGCCTCGTCGTCCGCAAATCCTTCCTCATCTTCCCCATCCGCGAACATCGCCGAGGAACTGGCCGTCGACACTGTCCCATCGTCAGAGTCAACGGTCACTGGTGGGGCAGTGGTGGCAGTCTCCGTAGCGTCCGTTTGCCGCTTTGATTTTTTGGTAGCCTTGTCTGGGGTCCTTGATTTTCACGCGGCGCTGCGTTGCATCCCGGCTGTATCCTCTGTCTCTCATGGCTTTGGAGACCTTCTCGTAGGTCTTGCATTCTGTTTTTTGGAGCGCAGCTCCGAAAGCACAGACTCCTCGCCCCACACACCGATCAGATCCAAGAGTTCCCGGTCAGTCTATGCTGGGTCCCTCTTTCTATTCAGAGATTACATGAACTCCTCTGCTGGAGAGCTCTGCATCGCTGCCAGTGCTGCTGAGCTCGCCCCGATGTCCAACCACGAAATGAGATTCTAACTGTCCAGACAGGAAAAGGAATTCAAATTTTCCCGGGACTTTTCCTGTGTGGCTGGTCAGAGCATCCAAGCTCGGACTGCTGTCCAGAGCGTCAACAGAGTGGTGCAGTGTGGGATAGCTCCCGGAGCTAGTAAGTTCGATTTGCGTCCACACCTAGCCTAATTCGACATAGCCATGTCGAATTTAGCGCTACTCCCCTCGTCGGGGTGGAGTACCGAATTCGAACTAAAGAGCCCTCTAGGTCGAATTAAATGGCTTCCTGCTGTGGACGGGTGCACGGTTAATTCGAATTAACGCTGCTAAATTCAAATTAAAGTCCTAGTGTGGACCAGGCCTTTGCTATGTACCTTGTAATGATAAAATTCTGGCACAAATGCAGCTATTCTTGCTCATAATACACATTTTTGTTACCTTCACCTGTACATTATCTGATATTGAAATGTTATTTTTATGGCAACAGGTGCTAATATTATGCTTTGTGTGAGCCATTTGATGTACAGCCACTATGGATGAAACTCTGCAGAGAAAAAGTAAAAGTAACTAGGCAGTAACTGCTCCCAGACAGTCACTGTAGCCCAGATCCACAAAGGGACTTGGGTGTTATGATGCTGAGCATTGCAATATCTAACTTTTAGGCACTTAGAAAAATCACAGGAACAACACTGCCATCCACAAACCTGAGTTTGGCTTTTAGTCTCCCTATACAATGAGTGGGGAGAGAGAGGCACCCAAGAACAGGATCCACAAAAGCCAGCCTGTCTTGGTAGATCCTAGCCTAAGCTATCCTATGAGGATGCCAAGGCATAGAGGTCTTAAGCTCCACCCATCTTATGGAGATGGGCACTTAAGTATGGGCTTCAGGGAGGTGCCTAGCTCTGCTAGCAATCCACAACCAGCAACACATCTTCTAGAGTAAGGTGGTTTAGGCTTCTAAGTTATTTTTTTAGGAGAATGAGCTAGGTGCCAAACCTCACTATACATAAAATGGCTGGAGGAGTCAGTAGTGCTGCTGCTTACCCTACAAATTTTAGTCCAGTGGTTAGAGCACTTGCCTAGGATGTGGGAGACCCAGGTTCATGTCTCCTTTCTGCCTGTCAGGGGGAAGAAAGGATTTGAACAGAGGATTCCCACACCTCTCAGGAGAGTGCTCTAACTGCTGATCTAGGGAGGTTCTGATGTGAAATTCCCTCAGGCTCTCCTGTCAAAGCTGTTCCACCGTGTACAAATATTTAAGAGTCATTGGCTGGGTCAGAGCAAGCAAGGATGACTCTGTAGCCTGGTGGTTAGGGCACCCACCTGAAAGGTGAAAGATCCAGCAGTCAGTTCCCCTCCTCCAGTAACTATTTTTACAAAGTGGAACAGTTTCAACAGGAAGGATTGAGGGAGCCCCACATCAGAATATCCCAAGCTCACTGGTTAGAACACTCTCCTGAAAGATGGGAGAACCCCTCTTCAAATATTTTCTTCCTCACAGGCAAAGGGAGGAATTGAACCTAGGTCTTCCCCCATCCCAGAGTGAGGGCTCTGGGCTAGAAGTTACAAGGTGGTCACCCCTGCCTACTGTTCCCAGCTTTTGAATGGAACCAAGTAGTAGGTGGACTCTGAGCACTCCTACCAGATTGGGCCCCACAAGTGAGTTAGGTGAAGGGTCACCTATCTTTCCCTGGTTCATGGATTGCACTTAGGCCTAGGCAGGAGATGATGTTTCAAGTGAGGCAGCAGTGCGCATTCCCAAAGGCAGAAACTTAGATGCCTAGGGAACTTTTACTCTGAAAATTTAGGCACCAAGTGAGTCTAGACACTGACAGGCTTCAGTGGCAAAGGAGCAGAAGTTTTGTGAACACGGTGCTGCCTAAAACTGGGAATTAGGTGCCTAAGTCTGGGGTTTTAGGTGTCTAGTTACCTTTATGTATCTGGTTCTAATGGGTCTATGCGCTTTAAAGTACACGCTGGATGGGCAGATAAACCTTTTCAGAGGTCCCTTTGGGTAGCAGAACAGTGCACAAAAGGACAGTTAATGGCCTATCCACCTTTCAAGGCTACATGATCCTAGTGGAGGAACTTGGGAGTTAGCAGGATTCCCAGGTGCAAAAGCCAGGGGCTGAGGCAGAAAAACTAAACTGTGTGTTAAGCAGTTAGATTCCAAGAGAGCCCTAGAGAGACAGGGACCAAGACAGCTGCTTGTTGGTGACAGAGATGTGGTTCCTCAGCTGAGATTGCTGGAAAAGGAAGTTTCCCTTGTGAAGTCTGTGCCTTCTCTGTTCCAGGAACAGGATTTGTGTCCATTTTATAAATAAACCAATCACAGTAAGAAAATACCTGGACTCTGAGTCACTGATTTCTGATCCAACAGGAAACTGCCCTGAATGGCCTTGAAACTGGCTAACACTCAGCAAGGGTGAAACATTATAGTGAATAGAGAGCGACCCATCAAAGCCCAAGCCAGATCTCAATAGCACTGAACTTTGGAGATCAGATTCAAGATCAGAACCTGGATACAGAGCCAAATTTCTCAAATGGCATCTGAACCAAATCCTCAGATGCAAAAAGCCTCCACTTTTGGGATGTCTAAGTCTGCATTTTGTGGTTGAGCCCATTTTTAATATTTAGTGCATGACTACAAAAATTTCAGAATATGTAGCAATCAACACCTGCCTTTAGGCTTGCTCTTACAGTATAGGTACATGACAAAGAGATCATGGTACATTAGAGGCATTAAGTAAAAAGTATTGGGCTGACATTACTGTATTTAAAAAAATTGATAGTAAAATGCATAAATAATAACTTTAAGTTTATTAGTCAATGCCAAATGAGTTTCATTGATAGTTCAGTTACTTAGATACCATGAAAATATGCCCAGGATATGGATAGCTAGATCGAGCCATAAAATCAATGTTTACATCCAGAGCAAACAAATGTCTCCTTAATTAATCTTCATGTATCAAATTCAATAAAGATAAATATCAGCAGTCATTAGCTCATTTTACTATCAATAATCCAATCTGCACAACCAGTGTTAATTTATATGGCCTAATTTGATGCTCCATGATTTTTTTCCCCCTGATAGATAATATTTTCATTTTAGGAATTATTTTGATCGCTTGATAGGAAGATGACAGAGCTACTATAAAAAGTTATTCGTTTCTCAGGATAATGCACATGTGACCATATCTGACAATTCAGTAAAACCCAAGGATGAGGATTGCTCTACATAGCATAACCAGCACATTTTATGACAGAGGAGTAGAATCGTCTATCAAAGGATGATGTACAGAATTATAAACCACCAGCTACGCATCCCTTAGATACCTAGACTCAGTCATCAACATTAGCTCCCTGTGGTCTTGTCAATGCCGGAACACTTTCTTTATTAAAAAGCAAAAGCAACACAGATGGCCAGATCCTGGTACAGCCTGTGGATCTCCAGAGGGAAGTGCTACCTTAAGTAACCTTTGCTCTCATCTTAACCTGGGGGTGCTAGGCTCCATGCTACTTTCCAAATATAATGTTTGTAGAGCAAAGGGCCAATCCAGAAGCTCAGGATTTCTGGGGCATAAGGACTCTTTAGCCATGCTCTTTTTTCCCTGTACCAGGGGATAAAAGGTGTGATGTGGTGACACCTGCAGTGGCACGAGTTGAAAGGGGTTGGAAGGGAAACACCTCCTCAGCCCCCCAAGGGTTTTTGCCCTTGCTCAAAGTTCCATAGGCTGCAGAGCAGTGGTCCCATATTACAGCAGTATGGCTGCTGCTGGAGCAGTTTGTAGAACCCTCCAGTCGCATGGTCGCATCGGCACTGACATTTGGGCCAAATTGAGTGAGTGTCATTGCAACCTGGTGCATATGTTCTCAACACAAATCAAATTTGGCCTCACTGCCCTTCCATTCAGATTCTGGGACATCCAGGCAAAATGGTGTTGCGCCCTAAACTCTCTCTAAGCTGCATGGAACAGAGATGTCTCTCCCCCAGGCGTGGACCTGCCACGGCGGGGAGAAGCACCCCTCCCCAGGCCCAAACCCAGCCCTGACCTGGACCTCCTATGGCTGGAGAGAGGCACCTATCCCTCCAAGCCCAGGTGCTGCTGCAGGGAGAGAGGGCTGGGAGGAGTCCTCTCTCCCCACCATAGCCCCAGGACAGCCTGCTTCCCAAAGCCCTCATCCCCAGCCCCACTCCAGAGTCCGCACCCCCAGCCAGAGCCCCCATACCCCCAAACCTCTGCCCTAGTCCTGAACCCCTGGGCCCCACCCCTGCCACATGTTTTTTTGTTATGAGCACCAATATGGAGATGATGTGGGAAAAATTAGAGGGAACACTGGCTTGCAAACTAGTGCACAAAGAGTTTATTCATTTTATTCCTTTACGGTGGAGCACAGGGGTGTCCAGAGAGAACTCGGCTCCTGGAGGCACTAGCTCATGCACTGTATGGATAAGAGAGAGGGGAGACTCCCCAGCTGATGGAGACCCAGGTTCCCTGCAGGAGTTGGAGGGATGATCAGGGACTGGAACAAAGTCCCTGATGGAGATAGAGGCAGGCACCAGAATTTTCCTCCCTTCCAGGAAATATCTGAATTGGCACCACTGGAGATCTGGCATGGGGGAATCCTCAGGGTGAACTTTAAACCATGTTTAATGCTCCTTGGACCAGAGTGGTGAAAATCAGCCTTAGTAGGGTGAAGCATCTTGTTGCAACAGAGTACTGAAGTTCACACCTATGGCAGCATAGGTTCTGCAATTCATTATTTTACATGCATGTTATGTTTGTTAGAGATGTACCGGGCAAATTAGGGTAGAGAACATGTTCACCGAGGACCAATTGTCTCTCAAACCTTACTCAGGCAGAATTTAACAAATTATCCTAGCCCTGGATGAAATCCCCCCTGTACAACACTGTGCTTTGGGGGAGTGGGAGCTTGGTGGGAAGTGGTGGCTAGAGAGGAACTGTAGCTGAGGAATAGCTGCATGAGTCAACCTGCTTCTTTGGGAAGGGAGCCCAAAGTCTGTGACAAATTATGGTGGATGGTAATGCTGCTGGTATTATCATTAGCTTCCTAGGAAGGCAGTATCAATTCATAGCTGTTGTGAGGAAGCAAATAACACCATGGCAACACGAATGAGCCATGCTGCCAGGAGGCCAGGTAGCCAAACTTCAATTCTGTGGGTCTGATTGGAAATGCACAGGTTTGGGCCATTCGTTTTCCATGACCAATCTTTCCCCTTCCACCAGGTCAGGGTCCTTGTGTAACTGTTTCTTTTTTTAAATGCCTGAATACATTTGGTGCTCATGAAGCTGAGGGATGAATAACACCATCCAGAATGAGGTGTAGTATGAATCCATTTGGTGAAAGCTGCCTCCACAACTTTTCCACTGCATTGCAGTTATTAGCTGCCTCTAAACAAAGACCTACCAGTTTTTAATATTTGGATACTATGGTCTAAGTATCACCCATAAGTAGATGAAGCCCAATATATATATAATATTTTTGCTGGGAACCATTATCCAAGTATTAAAAAAGGACAGGATTTTTATCAATAGGAATATTTAGAGAGAGTCTATATTCAGTGTTGCTCTCCTCTGCCTGTCAGATAGTTATTCAATCATTACAGTTGTTTCCATGAGTAAATCAGGTGAAAATTTTGGGTTGTTACATATTTTTATGTAAACTTTGAGGATTTAATTTACTGCGATGGCCCTGTCCACACTAACCAGGGAACTTATGTTAGTATATTTCTGGCAGAGATGGGCCCTAACCAGAATATTGAATCTGAACATCCCAAACTTTGAGGAAGATTGGACTTGGATTCAGATCCCAACACCATGGCTGGTCATTGTCGGTGGAATCGGCTAAATCAGAATGCTGGTTCCAACCACTACAGAACTTTTGAGACATCCTACTCTGAATCTAGATATGAACTTTGCAGCTGGAGCCATCTTTGCTTTCTAGTTAGAATGGTGTCATTTGGTAGAAAGATAATAATGCAGACAGGACTAGCCTGTGTTGCAGCTAAGGCTGACTGGGCTATTTCTTACAAATTTACTCTGAATTTATTCTTGCAAAGAATGTAGCCCATTTTTTTATTAGTGAGTAATTCGTGTACTATAATGATTATTTTCAAAAGTATTTGTTATTCATAAGTATTTGCCAACAAGTTTGGACGCATTTTCTAGACTATGGCTTTGTGAACTGTTTGCTTCAAATACTGACTATTCATATTGCGAGGCTGACCACATAAGTCACATGATATTTCTTCTGCTCCCTGACTGGATGAAAAAGAAACATTTGAACAGGAAAAAATAATGAAACACAAATTGTAAATATTGCCTTTTTCTATGCAGGTTTCAAGACTATAATCATTTGTACTAAAATATGAAAACCTTTTGAGCTTCATAGACATTTTCATGAACACCTAGCAATCATCCACCTACCTATTAATAGTGAAAAATAGGATCCCATGAAGCAAAGCAACTAAACTTTGCACTTTTAATGAGAAAATATTTACAAATCAGCCTTTCTTGCAACAGCAGCCATGTTAACCTGGATACTTCTAAACAAATTGACCAATTAAGAACACAATATACTATTTAAATAGTCAATGTAATTTACTTTTTTTCCACAAACTTAGGTTCTGCAATTCTAAAGAGTGGCCACTTTTTTCTGCTGTCACAAATAGCTCACAAAACTCCTCCATGCTGCAGCATTTCTTGGCGGAGGGAAACGGTCTGCTTAAACTGTTAACTTTTATTTTTCATCAAGAGTTACAGCAGGCATCAAAGTTAAAAGTACTTTATATTATCCTTATAGTTCCAATGGGACAAATTACTTTTTATATAATTAAATTTAATACTGTAAAATGAAATTTGTCAATCCAGATTATCATATTGAATTCTGTTAAAAGTGACTCCACACACACAAAGAAACATACTACACTATAAAACCTAAAGATAAAACAAAATCTTACGGCTATAATTGTGCTAATAGCTTGCGTATTACATCATATTGTCAAAGAGCATAATAAAATTGGAGAACTTCTCCAATCTCAAATGACACAACATTTATGTATTTTATTGATTTAAGGTTTAAATACAATAAAATGAAAAAAAATATACTCAAAATTAATATCATGAAAACAGGAGCCAACATATTAATAAAATCTAAATCTAAGAGACAAGTTGGACTTCTTAGAACTGATAGCATTAAGAATTACATTAAAGGGAAAGCAGGGAGCTATTCAAAAGGAAATAAAACTGCTGAAATAAAACCTGCACGAGGGCCTAAGAAATTCCATGAGCTTTCCCTTTCCAGTTTTTCTTACTCCCCTCATTAGGAAGGATTTTGGGGGCCTTGGAGAAGCCAGCTTATGTAGTCTCTAAACCACACAAAGTGAAGAAATGAGAGTTCTAATCTCATGGAAGAGTTACTTCTCCACCGTCTCCATTCTCCATAACAGTACTGCACCTCTACCACAGGCCTACACAAAAGCCTTGGGAGAAATCCTGGCCCCATTTAAGCCAAGGGAAGTTTGGCTATTCACTTCAGTGCGGCTAGGATTTAATTTCTCCTCTCCACATAGATACCAGAAAAGAACCTAGGCTCAGAGAAGAGCAATAAGGACTAGGAAAGACCACTTGAAAATTGCTGAAGGTCTCGGTAGTCCACTTCATGATCTTTGCAAATGTTGTTTGTACTGCTAGCTAACTATTGTAAAGTGCTTTGGATAAAAAGTGCTATATAAAACCCCCCGATAATAATTACCATTTTTTGTTCTACAAATAAAAGCACACAAATAATATTTTAATATCAGTAGTCTTACCTTTCTAATGCAATGGATATGCCCTCCTCTTCCCGAGATGGGCTGGGAAAGAGGGGGTCCTCCCCCTCTCTCTCCCACTGCGGCAGCCCCCAAGCTGGGGCTGGGAAGGAAGGGGTCTCCCCTGCTGCAGCAGCCACCAAGCTGGGCTGGGAAGAAGTGGGGTCTCTCCCCGGCAGCTGCAGTCCTGGAGCTGGGGAAAGTTGCCTCTTTCCCTGGCCACCTCAGCCCTGCACATCCCTAATTCCCCCAACCCCTTTTTCTTACCCCACTTTCCCCTCCCAAGGCCACCACCTCACCTTACATGTGCGTCTTTTCCAGGGTTCAGGCACCTAATTAGTGGAGCCAGGCCTGTGTAGCTCCACTGATTAGGTGGGTGGCCCTTCATTCTCTGATGTGCAGCCGCCCGGGTGCACACCTTAGAGGGAACTATCCGCAGATCACCTGAATGGAGCAGTCCTTGGACCACAGTTTGAGAACCTGTGCCTTATAGCGATAGATTCTAAGGGTATATCTACACAGCAAAGAAAAACCCGCAGCTGGCCCATGCCAGCTGATTTGGGCTTGTGGGGCTCGAGCAGCAGGGAGACTTCATGGCTTGGGCTGGAGACAGGGTTCTAGGACCCTGTGAGGTGGGAGGGTCCCAGGTATCAAGCTCCAGTCCAAGCCTGGAAGTATACACAGCAATGAAACAGCCCTGAAGCCTGAGCCCCATGAGCCCAAGTCAGCTGACACAGGCCAAGAGCGGGTTTTTCTTTGTTGTTTAGATATACCCAAAGAGCTCAGTCTATTTGGCTTAATAAAGATAAGTTTAACGGATGACTTGATTACAGTCTATAAGTATCTACATGGGGAGCAAATATTTAATAGTGGGATCTTCAATTTATCAGCAAAAGGTATAATGTAATCCAATCGCTGGAAGTTGAATCTAGATAAAGGTATACATTTTTAATGGTGAGAGTAATTAATCGCTAAGCAATTTTCCAGGTATCATGGTAGACTTTCTATCACTGGTAATTTTTAAATGAAGATTGGATGTTTTTTCCTAAAAGATCTGCTCTAGGAGGAAGTTCTATAGCCTGTGTTTTACAAGAGGTCAGCCTAGATCAGAGATGGGCAACCTGTGGCCTGTCAGGGTAATCCGCTGGCAGGCCACAAGACAGTTTGTTTACATTGACCGTCTGCAGGCACGGCCGCCCGCAGCTCCCAGTGGCCGTGGTTCACCATTCCCTTTGATTTCAATTACAACAAAGAATACAGTATATATGAAACTGTAGAAAAAACATCCAAAATATTTAATAAATGTCAATTGGTATTTTATTGTTTAACGGTATGATTAAAACTGTGATTAATCACCATTAATTTTTTGAGTTAATCACATGAGTTAACTGCGATTAATCGACAGCCCTAATTTTAAGATTTTATTCTTTGCTCCCTGCATACATCATAGCATAAGTAAGTCTACGGCTCATATTAAAGAACATCTGAAAACTCAATAGCGGTTTAAAAGATGTAAGACACAGTTCTGCCTTCAGTGAACTGTCTTAAAAACCTGCCAGTGTTTCCTTTTTTTTAGTAGATAGTTGGCATTTGCAACGTCCTTCCCAATGCAAATGTAGGGGATATTTAAGTGGCTTCAAAAATGGAAGTTAACGTTATTTGTTTATCTAAGGATGACCACTGTATATGTCATATTTCTTCCTTTCATTTATTACTTTTGAACATAACATGTTTTTGTTCATGCTTCAAATATTTTATACCATAGATGAGCAGTGCACAAGCATGTGGTATCCCAAGAAAATGAGGCAGCAACAAAAGTCTGCCCTTTGGTAAGAAAAAGAGATAAATATTGTTGCTGCTATGAATTTTTACCATATTTAGAGAAATCCCTTGCAAGCACTTCCACAAGAATGGGAGAAATCTGTTCTCTGCTGGATGAGGGAGGTTAGGAAAATTGTAAATAAGTTACACACATATATATATATATATGAGAAACAATATCCAGCTAAGGCAAACTCTAAATTCAGCCATATACAGGAGCGGCTCTATGTTTTTTGCTGCCCCAAGCACGGCTCTCAGGCAGCCTTCAGCAGCGTTTCTATGGGAGGTCCACTGCTCACGCGGATTCAGCGGCGGTTCTGCAGGAGGTCCGCCGGTCCCGCGCCTTCAGTGTACCCACCGCCGAATTACCACCGAAACTGCAGAACCGGCGGAACTCCTGCAGAAACGCAGCCAAAGGCTGCCTGACTGCCGCCCTCACAGTGACCAGCAGGCCGCCCCCTGCGGCTTGCCGCTCCAGGCACGCGCTAGCTGCGCTAGTGCCTGGAGCCGGCCCTGGCCACCTATAACAGGTGAAATTCATGAGTGTTGCATGAAGTCTTAGCATGCTGGCTTTACACTGCTGTACTGCCCTGAAGTCTGGGGATAGCAGATCTACCTACAGTGTAACAGGCAAGATTCTCCTCCAATTTATGGAGACTAGCAGCCATCGCCCCTTCACATCCCTATGTGGGGTGATCTCAGGATTCTGAGTCCATACAGTTATGGCGCCTCCTCTGGCTTGCCTCTAACGTCCCCCACATTCTGCATTGATTTGCAGCTGGTGCAGATACAGTCTACAGCAATCCCTCTCATGCTCTCTCCCCATCTTGCACACTTCCCTCCCACCCCCCATGGCATTTACACTATGTGTAAGTCCTTGTTTCGGCTCCTCACTCCAGTCTGAATTTCAACCAAAAATATACATCATGTGTTGTAAATAACTGGCTCTCCAAGACTGACATTGTAACCTCAGCTTCAGTTCCACCTCTTCTGCCCTCTTTTTGCTCCCTCAGGCTAGTATAATATATGAAATTATATAAACACACACACACATATGCAAAGGGAATGAACAAACCATTATGTAGCAAAAACATCTCATTATCTTTTACTGTAATGGGGTAAACATCAATCTTTCCATTCCAGCCCAACACTTTGTCATGTCATCCCTTGCTTTGCTATATCCAACTTAACAGTAAACATTTTATAGCATGGACCTGATTTTTACTTGTTTGTAAAGTGCCATGAATCCTTTTGTTGCATAATATAATAATATTCATAGTGGCCAGAGCAGAAATCTTATTATACAGAGTTACAGCTTCATGTGAAGCAAATGCCACAAAACCAATTCTGAAAGGGTTCACCCGAATAACTCTTTATCCTTATAAATTGCTTTATATCCAAGGATCTACATACAGGGGACAAACATTAATTAAGTCCTAGAACAGCCATGTAAAATAAGTAAAAACTTATTATTTATCATCGTAAAAGTGGTTCTTCAAGAACGTTTCTTCAGCCTAGTCACACAGGTGGAACATGCGTCTGTCACCACTGGAAAGCAGGAACTTTCCAGAAGTTTCCATTTCCACTGGGAATGCATGAGTTCTCCTTTGCAGCACTGAAGGATCAGAGATGGAATTAACATAGGGACATGTGACCCCATCATTTCCTTTCACTGCACTCTACAGCATAATGCCAAAGAAGAGGGAAATGTGGTCAGGTACTGTGAGTATGCAGAGGAAGGAATCAAGATAATCAGTGACAAAGTATTAGGAAGTCTTTGCTCCATTCTGAAAGGACTACATCTGTGATTTAATCTCTTCCTATCCCTGCCTTTCAGCAGAACTGAGGACACTTTGCATTGCTACCTGTCCTAAAGAGGTCTGTGTGTGGACAGCCCACTTTTTGAACAGCAGAGTCACCATAATGTACTTCAGTGGTCCCTCCTCTTGTCCCTGCTATTTACCCTTAGCCTCTTGAGGTAGGTGATGGTGCCAATAGCTTTGTGCTATAGCACCCACTTCCTCAGAGCTGAGAAAGATCTCAGTGTCAAGTGGGGGTGCCTATATTGCCTTTTCCAGCAGAACAAAGCTGCTCAGAATCAACAAAGCTTCTTTCTCCTACAAAGAGTATGAGGTTTCTTCAATACAAATGGCAGTAAGAATCCACAATGACAGAGTCCTAAGAAACCAAAAGCAGCCTTGGCCCCAGTAATAGTAATGGGAGTCTCACTCTACAGAGAAAACATTCTCAATGATGGTGAGACCTTGATGCCCACAGAAGAGCAGAGTCATGGCACTATAGGCAAGGATATTGATCTATCAGGCACTGAATTCTTTGGCACCATAGTTATCCCTGCTTGGTCTGGTATTGAAGCCAAAGGCAATATGCTCTGTCCCTTCCATCAGATCTAGTGATGGATCTTTGTCAGACTTTCTCTGTGAGAAATGCACAGTGACTCTGTACCTATTAGTTTGGGCTCATAATGTGACGACACAATATACCAATCAGTGATTCAGACAATAGATTTCCTCCAGATAGAACAGACAAAGGGAATGCATGTCCAACTCTGGGCATATGAAAGGAAAAACATATGGAAAGCCTCCTTTAGTATCTGGATTGGTGAAGGACTTATCAACCATTACCAAAGGTCATGGGACCCCTGGTCCAGAAAAAAAAATTATATGTAATGACCCAAACTACCTGATGCAAATTAATTATCTGTAATATAATGTATTACTATAATGTAATATAATTTATTGATAAAAATTAGGGGACTTTTATATTAACACCCCTTGTAAATCATTCCTATCACAGAAAAGTCCTTACGCATGCAGCCAGTTGCAGAAAGGAAGAAACTGAGATGTGATGCAGATGTTTTATAACTTTGACTCCAAACCAAACTTGAGGGGCACTGCCAGGTACTGATCTACAAAAGTTCCCAAAGCACACTGACATTGGGAATGCAATCGCAGGTGTGAATATACAGATGATACCTTGAAGAAGTATAACACTTCCAGTTGGGCTGGTGGGTAAGCAAAGACAACATGCAATTAAATAACTTCCCCCAAACCACACAGCAGCGGAGTCAAACACAGAATCCTAGTATTTGGACTTCTTCCCCTCTGCTTTAACTACTAAACCACAAATAACTTTAACCAGCAGCTACCAGTTGCAGTCCTTCTATTTCTGATTAGAAAATAGTAAAAATAATTATCCTCTGGTTCATTCCTACTTAAATTGTATAGGTGAAAACAAAGCAAAGTAATGCACAACCTTTGACTAGGAGCTAAAGAGATCAGCTTCAATTATTACATGTATAGTGGAGAAGAATTCCTATTAATGGCATTTTTAAGTGGAAACCTGAAAATCTGAACTATCTCTTTAAAAGAAAGTGGCCTTTCTGCTCAAGTAATCAAAAAGAAAGCTAAATTTTAAAAAAGGGTACAGTAGAAGCCAGAAGCTGCAAATGACATTTTGCCTTCTCTTTTGTTAAACTAGGTAAAGGTGATAGAACATATATTGCTTTGAAGAACTTTAATAAATCAATTACTTTGTCCCTGGAATGCAATGTTGCTGCCCTGTCACTATTGCTCTTGGTCCTGATAATAACAGCTACTTATTTGTGGGCTCACAAGCTATTTCCAGAGGTTTAATTAATTGCATAAGTCTTTACAGTAGCAAAGCATACTTCCTTTTATTTCTTCTACAGAATGACTTTCGAATAACATTTTATTTCAATTCAAAATGAATTCCAACTTACTGGACATTTAAGAATTCATAATCTCTGAGTGAGCATTGCTCAGGTTTATCTTAAATCCATGCACTTCAGAGAGCTTTGCTAAATAAATCCAGAACTCTTTAGGGCTCTCA
The DNA here is from genome assembly GCF_020497125.1 of Mauremys mutica. Lineage (NCBI taxonomy): Eukaryota > Metazoa > Chordata > Testudines > Geoemydidae > Mauremys > Mauremys mutica. The sequence continues at coordinate 186,828,644 of NC_059073.1, read as the reverse complement.
GATGTCTTGTATTGGCATCTGGCTGGAATAATTTTTCCCACTACTGTAGGGGTTTTTGTTATGTTTTTTTTTCTACAACCCATGGCTTTGTTTACAACAAAGCCCTTAACTAGCTTTAAAAGCCCAGAAATGGAGCCACACCGACTGAGGATCTCACCTTCAGGGTCAGATTTTCAAAGATATACGCTAAAACAACAAGGAGTCTGGTGGCACCTTAAAGACTAACAGATTTATTTGGGCATAAGCTTCCATGGGTAAAAAAAAACAAAACACTTCTTCAGAGGCATGGAGTGAACATTACAGATACAGGCATAAATATACTGGCACATGAAGAGAAGGGAAAGCAGCAAAGAATCCTGTGGCACCTTATAGACTAACAGACGTTTTGCAGCATGAGCTTTCATGGGTGAATACCCACTTCTTCGGATGCAAGTAGTGGAAATTTGATCCATTGTCTACAGCCGAGCACTGAGGTACAACCGCATCTGCTCTAACCCCTCAGACAGAGACCAACATCTACAAAATCTCCACCAAGCATTCTCAAAACTACAGTACCCTCACGAGGAAATAAGGAAACAGATCAACAGTGCCAGACATGTACCCGGAAGCCTCCTACTGCAAGACAAACCCAAGAAAGAAACCAACAGGACTCCACTGGCCATCACATACAGTCTCCAGCTAAAACACCTCCAACGCATCATCAGGGATCTACAACCCATCCTGGACAATGATCCCACACTTCCACAGGCCTTGGGTGGCAGGCCAGTCCTTGCCCACAGACAACCTGCCAACCTGAAGCATATTCTCACCAATAACTGCACACCGCACCATAGTAACTCTAGCTCAGGAACCAATCCATGCAACAAACCTCGATGCCAACTCTGCCCACATATCTACACCAGCAACACCATCACAGGACCTAACCAGATCAGCCACACCATCACCGGTTCATTCACCTGCACGTCCACCAATGTAATACACGCCATCATATGCCAGCAATGCCCCTCTGCTATGTACATCGGCCAAACTGGACAGTCTCTAAGGAAAAGGATAAATGGACACAAATCAGATATTAGGAATGGCAATATACAAAAACCTGTAGGAGAACACTTCAGCCTCCCTGGCCACACAATAGCAGATCTTAAGGTGGCCATCCTGTAGCAAAAAAACTTCAGGACCAGACTTCAAAGAGAAACTGCTGAGCTTCAGTTCATCTGCAAATTTGACACCATCAGCTCAGGATTAAACAAAGACTGTAAATGGCTTGCCAACTAAAAAACCAGTTTCTCCTCCCTTGGTTTTCACACCTCTACTGCTAGAACAGGGCCTCATCCTCCCTGATTGAACTAACCTCGTTATCTCTAGCTTGCTTCTTGCTTGCATATATATACCTGCCTCTGGAAATTTCCACTACTTGCAGCCGAAGAAGTGGGTATTCACCCACGAAAGCTCATGCTCCAAAACGTCTGTTAGTCTATAAGGTGCCACAGGATTCTTTGCTGCTTTTACAGATCCAGACTAACACGCTACCCCTCTGATACTGAAGAGAAGGAAGTTACCTTACAAGTGTTGACAAGGCCATTCAGTCAGGGTGGATGTGGATGAGGAGGTGTCAATACCATATTGCTTCTGTATTTAGCAATGGTACAAATGCTACTGGAATATTACGTCCTGTTCTGGCATCCACAGATCAAGAAGAAAGTTGATAATTGGAGAGAGTTCAAAGAAAAGCCATAAGAATGATTAGAGGACTGGAAAACAAGCTTATACTGATAAATAAATTGAACCATTAGAGTCTATCTTAACAAAGAGATGGTTAAGGTGTGACTTGATCACAGTCTTTAATTGCCCGCATTGGGAACAAATAGCTCATAATGGTCTCTTCAGTCTAGCACAGAAAAGTATAACAAGGTCAAAATTCAGACTAGATATAAGGCATACATGTTTAACAGTAAGGGTAATTAACTATCAGAACAATTTATCAAGAGTTGTGGTGGAGTCTCTATCACTGGCAATATGAGGGGGAGATGGTTTTTAAAAGATATTGTCTAGTTCAAACAGGAATTATTTCAGGGAAGTTCTATGCCCTACATTGTACAGGCAGTCAGATGATCACAATGGTCCCTTCTGGCCTTGGAACCTATGAATCATTCTGTTGATTTGTAAGTTTACTCTGCAATTCTTGTCCTGCTTTTTGCCACATATGTTAATTTGTTGTCTAAGGACCAGATCTCCAGCTACTGTAAACTGACTTTAATGGAGTTCTGGTGATTTATACCAGCTGAAAATCTGGTCCTACATAGCCTCAGTTACAGCTAATGAAAAAACCCAAAATTTGTAAGCAATAAAACTGATAATTTGAGGGCAACAATTTTCAACCAGCTCTACTCTGTCACTCCATTGAAATCAAGGTAGTAGTTGGATTTACACCGGTGTATCTGACAGCAGAATTTTCCTTTAAGACTATAATTTAAGTTATTTTCTAATCTTCACGGTGGTTTGGTTTGATGTTATCTCCATTATGAGTTTTTTATTCATTTAAGTAATAGTGTTTTCTCCCTGAGGCCTCAACCTCTGAATTTGTCTCTTGAGTTGTTTCTCCAAGCATATTTCTTCTGCAGTTTTTTGTGAATAGCTTTTGTATGATTCTCCAGATTTTAACCAAATATCTATTAATGACATCTTTGTGGGTTTTTCAGCTGTCCTAATTTTGGGAAGCCAGATGCAATAGTTTAGTATAATTATTATAAAATTGAAGCAAACAAAATTGAAGCTGTCATGCTCTGTAGTTGAGCACATCACATGGCCCACTTTTCCTTTTTCATGCTTTATTTTCTTTTATACTGCCATTTAAAAAAAGGAAAACACGGAATGCAAAAAATAGGTATTAAAATCGCCTTATATTTTAGAAACAAATATAAACCAAAAAAGGAAAACAATGAAATTTGCAGTTGAAGCTGTCACTACTGTCCTTAACTCGCCCTGACTGTGCCTACAGATATTATAAGAGTCTTAGCTCTTTGAATGTTTAAGAAATAAGGCCAAATTCTGGCCTGATTTACACCCTGTCCATTTCCATTGGCTTCAGTGGGATTGGATTGCCCAGGGCATTCTTTGAATAGGTTTTCAAGCATGAGGCTATACCTGTCCCTGACCTTCAGATTCAAAGTATTGTATATCTTTTTTGAAAACCTGTGGCCTCTTGTAATTGGGGAAGGGTGGGGGGAGATACACTCTCCAAGCATGTCCCTTATAACATGACATGCCACTAAAATTCCCTGCCTTAGTTGTGGGAGTCTAATTTATTAAACATCATATGCTTCCCCACTTCAAAGCCCTCTTCTCCTTTGGTCCACCCCTAAGTTCAGGCTCCACAGTCTGGAGCTTTGTAGTTCCAGTTCTGGCCTCCCCAGTCTGCAAACTCTCACCCCGCATGGCCCCACAGTATGCCAACATTTTTATGCCTGACTTAAAACAACATTTCCTCAGCTCTCATCCCCTAACTCCCCTGCTCTACTTGCACTACATTGATGCCATCTTCTTCCCATGGGTCCAGATGATGGAGGCCCTTGAAGAATTCCACCATGATTTCAACAATTTCCACCCCACCATCAACCTCAGCCTGGACCAGTCCACACAATAGATCCACTTCCTGGACACTACAGTGCTAATAAGTGATGGTCACATAAACACCACCCTATACTGGAAACCTACTGACCACTATACTTACCTAGATGCCTCCAGCTTTCATACAGACAACACGATCCATTGTCTACAGCCAAGCTCTACGATACAATCGCATTTGCTACAACCCCTCAGACAAACACCTACAAGATCTCTATCAAGCATTCTTACAACTACAATACCCACCTGCTGAAGTGAAGAAACAGATTGACAGAGCCGGAAGAGTACCCAGAAGTCACGTACTACAGGACAGACCCAACAAAGAAAGTAACAGAACGCCACTAGCCGTCATCTTCAGCCCCCAGCTAAAACCTCTTCAGCACATCATCAAGGATCTACAACCTATCCTTAAGGACAATCCATCACTCTCACATATCTTGGGAGACAGGCCAGTCCTTGCTTACAGACAGCCCCCAACCTGAAGCAAATACTCACCAGCAACCACACACCACACAACAAAAACACTAACCCAGGAACATATCCTTGCAAAAAAAGCCAGTTGCCAAATCTGTACACATATCTATTCAGGGGACACCATCATAGAACCTTATCACGTCAGCCACATTGTCAGAGGCTCGTTCACCTGCACATCTACCAATGTGATATATGCCATCATGTCCCTCTGCCATGTACATTGGCCAAACTGGACAGTCTCTACGTAAAAGAATAAATGGACACAAATCAGATGTCAAGAATTATAACATTCAAAAACCAGTCGGAGAACACTTCAGTCTCCCTGGTCACTCGATTACAGACCTAAAAGTCGCAATATTACAACAAAAAACTTCAAAAACAGACTCCAATGAGAGACTGCTGAATTGGAATTAATTTGCAAAATGGACACCATTAAATTAGACTTCAATAAAGACTGGGAGTGGATGGGTCATTACACAAAGTAAAACTATTTCCCCATTTTTATTTCCCCCCCCACACACACACACTGTTCCTCACAACTTCTTGTCCACTGCTGTAAATGTAAATGCTGTAAATTTTGATTACCACTACAAAAAGTTTTTTTTCTCTCCTGCTGGTAATAGCTCACCTTAACTGATCACTCTTGTTAGAGTGTGTATGGTAACACCCATTGTTTCATGTTCTCTGTGTATATATATATATTCCTCCTATATTTTCTACTGCATGCATCTGATGAAGTGGGCTATAGCCCACGAAAGCTTATGCTCAAATAAATGTGTTAGTCTCTAAGGTGCCACAAGTACTCCTGTTCTTCTTAAGTTCAAGGTTTGCACAGCCTTTTTTCTGGCTAAACTGGCTCTCCTTCACTGGGCTTGGATCTTCCTTTTAGATTACTCATCTGATCACTCCCTTGGCCCTTCCCAAGTGGTTCTAATAACATCCGGCTTGGCTGGCTGGGAGAGAGTGGAGCTTTGCCCTTTCCACTTTACAGCTTCTTAAAGGAACAATGGCCTTGATTTTCCAGCTCCTTTCCCCTTCCAGACACAAAATATTCTTGGGACCATCCTCCTTTCACCAATGTCTTTTTTTATTATTCCTTCATCCCTCTACCCCAGACATCTGGAATGGGGATTGCCTCCTTTGGCCATAAAGGGCCAATACCCTGTTATACTTCTATTGAATCTAATTAGTGAAATGTGCATGGTAAGTGTCAATACGGTTTCTATTATGAGAGATGTCACAACTCAGGGCAGCTGCACCTATATTCTCCCTTCATGGTCCCTAAAGGGCACCCACATTTAAGCTCCCATCTGTCACATCTCTTAGGCAGAGATCTGCATTTCTCTCCTTCCTCACTGGGGTGTTAAGGCTGCACGGCTCCCTCATTTATGCTGGGATATTCCCAGCAAGTCAGACTGCCTCAACAGGCCAGCGTCTGTGCTTTGCTGCCCCTTCAGAGGCTATAAACAGCATAATTGCCCACAGTTACAAGTTACCACACAACTCTTCCTAAGCAAGCATATTTATGCATAAGGTCAAAGCATTACAGAAAAAAACATACTAAAACAAGAAATGAACCTACACACATGCTAAAAAGCTTCCCCAGAGGTCAATCCAGCTCCAACCTTGAGCTTTGATAGCTGTCAGTCCTTCAAAACCCACAGCTGTGTTTTCCCTGTGGTTACAAGTTAATAACTGTCTTAGATTCAGAACCAAAACCCAGGTTTGGCAGTTACCCTCCCCCTGGGTGTTCTCCAGGAAATCCACTTCACAATTATTACCCCAAAAGTCCATTTTTGTCTTTCATATTTTCAGTATACTCCTTTGAACACCAGGCTTCACATCTCATCTTTCAGCTAGCAAGGTTACATGCAATCCAAGCCCACAATAATACATAAACTTTGTATTGAATAAAATGACCTGAAAGATACTTAAACTTAATTCAATAATGTTCCCCAAGGATATGCAGGAAATTGCCATATCTGTCAGAAACACAACTTCCAAGCAAAGAGGTATGGCATTATTCCTTTTAAAAATGTATGTATCTAACATATTTCATATTAGCAGCAACAGGTTTTAGTTTATCATATTTGACTTGGCAATTCATCCTTAATGTTATTTTAACATAACTTTTTGCATCCAATATTATGCAACTCTGACACTCAAATTATAACTGGGAAATGCAAAACTGAACAATAAGTGCTTTCCTATTACAGTATCTTTCAAATGCTTTAAGTGGGACAAGAGAAATCTGAAGACAACCTATCTTCCTGTCACATTTTGAGGACAATGTTTGTTTCAAGGATGATCATAAAAAGTTGTTAAGCTGAACAGTCTAAGACTTTGGCAGAGTAACATAAAGAAGTTTGAAAAATGTCTTCGCATGACGGTTCTCTTACTGCTTGCCATTGATGATGGGAGCGATGAGTGAAATAAAGTATGTGACTGTGTTATATAGACAGTGAAAATTCTTTAACCACCATTAACACTTTCCAAGACAAAATTCAGTAAATGTATCCCTTTTATTCATGTTATGCTTTTCTCATAAGAAATCTATCATCCTCATAAGCAGTTCTAAACAAGCCAACAGACAGCATACAATATGTGATCCCATAACCTCAACTTTGGATCTCTTTCTGTTGGAATATTACACATTAGAAACTTAACAGATGCTGTGACTGTCTATACTCGTATGGCCACCGCTTTTTCAAGATTATGATGAACTTTGTACAAAGTATGTCTTGTGAGGTACCATTTGAAAACACAATAATCAACTGAACATTATTATCCCATTGAAATATGTGTAGCAACATTATATGTGAAGTTATGAGATTCCACTGCACGATTGTTACTGAAATATGTTTTAATTCTGAGTAATACCCAAAAACCAGTTTCTCAGAGACAAAGAAACACTGGCACCCCAGCCAGGTGTTAAAGTGTGAACATTGGCTTAAGCAGCCATTCTGCAGCAATGGGTAAACGTAAACAAGAAAATTACATTGCATCACAGGAATGTTTCAACCCGCATGTCCACAAGGGACTATATGTTGCCTCCACCCCAGTATCAGGTAATCCTAAAAGAGGGGAAGGTGGTATAAGAGAGAGAGACGGTGACCTCCAACACACCTCTCCTGCTCCCACCTTTCTGCTCATGACAACAGTGACAAAGAACTCAAAGATCTGAACTAAAGCGGGAGTGGTCCCTGGCTGAAAGGAAATCCAACCTCTGAAATATTACAACTTGTGGTGAGAGAAAGATACTTGCTATAAATCCTATTAGCTTGTTAAAGTTTAGGAATTGGCTTACATTTTTATTTTTTTAATTTTATTTTGTAACAAATCCTGATTTTTATGCATTATCACTTATAATCACTTAAAATCTATCTTTCTGTTGTTAATAAACTTATCCTATATTTTTATCTTAACCAGTGTGTTTGGACTAAAGTGTGTGAGGAACACCACTTGGAATAACAAGTTTGGTGTGTTATCATTTTCCTTTGAAGAAATGATGTGAAGAGGTAAGAAGTTCTTCTGCTGAGTTCCAGTGCCTAGACTCCTGTTTTCCTTTCTTAAACTGACCCAGGTGACTATTTCCTTGACATTGCAGGAGCCCTGGGCACTGGTGCACCTTGGACCCGCCTATTTTCTGCCTGTGGCACATAATAATCTAATATTCTGTGGGCTGTAATACTTTGGTCTAATTTTGATTGTCGGGTTTAGTGTGTGGGTGCAGGTCGTGATGGTGGCCTGTGATATACAAGAGGTAATACTAGATGAGCTAGTGGTCCCTTCAGGCCTTACAGCCATAGAGTTTATGACCAAGAAAAAGCAAGCGCAGCCAAGTGAAGGGTGACAAAAAAGGAGATGACACATCAGAACATTCCTTAACCCAAATGCCATCCTAGCACAGTGATGAGACACTGTATTCCCGAAGGTATTGCCAGCTTCCTCCATCTTAAGACCATGGAACCTACCTCCCCATCAGCACATGAGAGAGAAAACCTTTCAGCTTTCACTGAAGTCTGCCACCTCCTTCCATCTTTTACAGCTGGTATATAACCCACAACAATCTGTATTGGTCTTTCTGAGATTTGCAAAAGAAGAGTGCCAGATTTCATATGATCTGGAAGTGGATACATTTGTGCTGCACCACCTAATTATTCCCAGGATATTAGTCCACTCTTCACATGGTGTTCCGAAGCCTAGACATTTGGATATCACCATTTGAAATAATCTTTGTGTGAAATATATGGCAGCCTGGTTGGGTGAGTGGGATCTGATATATGATTCTTTAATAAAAATATCAGTTATATAAATAGTATCAGAGGGGTAGCCGTGTTAGTCTGGATCTGTAAAAGCAGCAAAGAGTCTTGTGGCACCTTATAGACTAACAGATGTTTTGGACCATGAGCTTTCATGGGTGAATACTCACTTCACCGGATGCATGTAGTGGAAATTTCCAGGGGCAGGTACATATAAGCAAGCAAGAAGCAGGCTAGAGATAACGAGGTTAGTTCAATCAGGAAGGATGAGGCCCTCTTCTAGTAGCTGAGGTGTGAAAACCAAGAGAGGAGAAACTGGTTTTGTAGTTGGCAAGCCATTCACAGTCTTTGTTTAATCCTGAGCTGATGGTGTCAAATTTGCAGATGAACTGAAGCTCAGCAGTTTCTCTTTGAAGTCTGGTCCTGAAGTTTTTTTGCTGCAGGATGGCCACCTTAAGATCTGCTATTGTGTGGCCAGGGAGGCTGAAGTGTTCTCCTACAGGTTTTTGTATATTGCCATTCCTAATATCTGATTTGTGTCCATTTATCCTTTTCCTTAGAGACTGTCCAGTTTGGCCGATGTACATAGCAGAGGGGCATTGCTGGCATTGGTGGACGTGCAAGTGAATGAACCGGTGATGGTGTGGCTGATCTGGTTAGGTCCTGTGATGGTGTCACTGGTGTAGATATGTGGGCAGAGTTGGCATCGAGGTTTGTTGCATGGATTGGTTCCTGAGTTAGTGTTACTATGGTGCAGTGTGCAGTTACTGGTGAGAATATGCTTCAGGTTGGCAGGTTGTCTGTGGGCAAGGACTGGCCTGCCACCCAAGGTCTGTGAAAGTGTGGGATCATTGTCCAAGATGGGTTGTAGATCCCTGATGATGCACTGGAGGGGTTTTAGCTGGGGACTTTATGTGATGGCCAGTGGAGTCCTGTTGGTTTCTTTCTTGGGTTTGTCTTGCAGTCGGAGGCTTCTGGGTACACGTCTGGCTCTGTTGATCTGTTTCCTTATTTCCTCGTGAGGGTATTGTGGTTTTGAGAATGCTTGATGGAGATTTTGTAGGTGTTGGTCTCTGTCTGAGGGGTTAGAGCAGATACGGTAGTACCTCAGTGCTTGGCTGTAGACAATGGATCGTGTGGTGTGCCCAGGATGGAAGCTGGAGGCATGAAGGTAGGCATAGCAGTCGGTAGGTTTTCGGTATAGAGTGGTGTTAATGTGACCATCACTTATTTGCACCGTGGTGTCAATGTAGCCTAGGTAGAGAAGGGGTGTGAGTGGACGAGAGCTTAGGAAGCATTGTTCCATATGGCTGACCTGGAACAATGCTTCCTCAGCTCTCGTCCACTCACACCCCTTCTCTACCTACGCTACATTGATGACATCTTCATCATCTTGACCCATAGGAAGGAGACTCTGGAAAAATTCCACCACGATTTCAACAGCTTCCACCCACCATCAACCTCAGCCTGGATCAATCTACACGGGAGGTCCACTTCCTAGACACCACGGTGCAAATAAGTGATGGTCACATTAACACCACTCTATACTGAACACCATTTTAAAACCCTCTTTGTAATCTGATTATATCGTCTTCCCTACATTCCTGTGTCTGGTTCTCAACTCCTAAAGGAGTCAGATACAATACCACTGCATAACAAGCAGAATTAGAAATCAGAATTCTCTTCAGGTAGCTCCCGCTTTCTGTGCTTGGGTAAGAGGAGCAATGGAATGGAGACACTGCTGCATCAATCAATAATTCATCTAAAGTAAATGAAAATAAAAAGTGCTACTGTCGCCACAGACTGGACCTAAGATCTTGCTTATGATGGGAATTCCAAGGATTGCATCAAATCTGACCTCTCTTTACAGTACTTCAGAGTAAGAACTTACACTTGTAGAGTTTAGCTGTCTGCTGAGATCTGTAGGTGGTAATTAAAAAACATACCTCAGACTAAAAGATTATAGCACTATGAACTTGGAGGTGGTGGGGAATTGCCATAATACCATAACCCTAGTCTGTGTCTTTGTGTGGCAAACATTGAAAAATTAATTTTATAAAAGCAATAACTAGATATGGGCCAGAAGCAAGAAACGTTTATCTGATCTTCCTTTCTTTCCTCCTCCCTCCAAGAACCTTGCTGCTTTGGATAAAATGGAGCCGAGATTCAAGTGACTTCTATTTTGCTTCTGCAAAACCAAAACCTGACTGATGAGGATTTACAAAAACAGAAACCCAGTTACCTCAGCCAATCTGTAGTAATAAGACACTTCAAGTAATTCTGGAAATATGTACAGGTATTTAGGCTGTAGTGCCATGCCCTGCAATGCAACTGTCTGATATGACCACACACCTTTTCAAGTGAGGCCTTGTGTTTTTCTTTATGACTTTAGTTCAGGGAATATATGTAGTGCTTGTTCAATGGCTATGAAATGGGCAGGATGTTGTATATCAATTTCACAATAAAATACATCACAATGACATCGGAGGCTGATGAAAATATTAGGGTGGGGGACAAAGTCCACTCCACAATCACCTGCAGTGGCAGCTCCTGTACTATGAGTCTTGGCCTGGCTCTCTGCTCTGACCTGTTGGCTCTTGCTACTCTCAGTATCATTTGATGCACACTTTCACTCACAGGTGGGGGGGGGCCCTTCCCCTACATGATGCCCCACATCACCCCCGTCCTGGCCCAGGTTCCATTACATGCAGGGCCTCAGGATCTCCCACTTCTTCCCCAGGACTATCCTTCCTTCCCAATCACCTCAGGATCCCCCTTTTCCCCTCCCCTCCACCAAGATCCCCTTAGGATCCTTCCCTCCCTCCAAACCATCTTTCCCCCTCATCCTGTCAGGATTCCTGCTTTCCTTGGGACTGTCCTCCCACTGCCACAGTCACCTCAGAATCTTCTCCCTGGATGCTCACACTGTCCCAGCAAATCTCATTCCGATCCCCTATATGTGGACCCTCCGCTCTGCTCCTCATCTGCACCATTTCTTCCTCTTGGAATCCCCACTTGGACAGCTCTCTCCCACTCATCTGATGGGGCTCCCTCAACACCATGGCCTGCCAGACATGGCAGAGCTTTCCACAATTGGCACTTTTCAAATTTCTACTTTCCCAGGAAGGGCTGCTCAGGAAGGAGCCAGGAGCTAGTGCCACCTGCTGGGACTGAGAAATGTAACTCCACCTGCCGGGAATCCAGCATGCCGGCAGGGGGCCATCTGTCCAGAATGCCCTGTCCCCTTCCTGTCCCTTGTACTGCTGGATGCAGAGCTTCGCCTACTAAGCTGGGCATGCAGGCGGGGGGTGGGGTGGGGTGGGGTGGGATAACTCAGAAAATGACAAGGCATAGACACATTTGGAGTTGCTGAGACACTTCTACTCCTACCCACCTGCTGCCTATGCACAGTGGTGCTTAAACTTTGCCTGAACACAAACTGAGGTTGGTCTGTCACAATTTGCTATTGAGGTCTTCTTTTAGCAAGGAACTACAGTGTTGACCTCAGGCCCAAAGTTAACTAGCAGAGGAGAAAGGGCTGTGAGTGGTTAGGGGTTGGTGTGATCTCATACAATTACTGTTAGGACCAAAGATGAAGAAAAAAAGAAATTTTCATAGACAATATCCTCACCACAAAGTCAAAAACACTGACTCATGGCTTATCGTTAACATTAAAGATATGGTTGTCATGCCCATTAGTTTCAAGCATGGTTAAAAACTGCTGTAAATAGTAATACATTTTACTAAAAATGCAGGCAGTACCTTTTGCTTCCGACTTTCAAATGTTACCCACCAACCTGCTGATGGAGCCTTTTTGGATTACCCTGTACCATAACCACTGATATTAGAACAATAATGTTTGAGACAATGTCTCACCTTCTCTAGAAATTAAAAACCAGCTGAGTAAGCCTGTAGCCTCCTAAGTCTGACCATACTTTCATTTGTTTCTCCATTAATTACAGACATTTTCAATGTCAAACAAATTATTGGCTTAAAAATAATTGTCACTGGGGAAGGAAGGGAAGCAAAACAAATCAATGGCAATGGACATTTTCATTCAGTCCAACCCCAAAGCAATAAAAAAAGAATTAATATTGGCACACTCAAACACCCTCCCTTTGCCTTATATTAGCTCACTTCAACCTTATTAATAGAAGATAAAGCCTGAAGATTTGTTTACACAGCAAAAGAAGTAACGATGACATCGACAGCAAAGAAACCTATATGTCTGGGAATGTGTGATGGGGCGGCTGCCCCTCAATGGTATATAAGGGGTTAAAGCAGAGGTGGGCAAACTATGGCCTGCAGGCCACATCCGGCCGCAGGCCCCTCCTGCTCAGCCCCTGAGCTCCTGCCCCAGGAGGCTAGCCTCCGGCCCCTCCCCTTCTTTTCCCCCTCCCCGCAGCCTCAGCTCGCTCCGCCGCTGGCACAATGCTACTATTAATCCCATGTATTCATTGAAAACGATTCAAATATATATATGTTCAGAGGCTATCCTGTAATGTTCTGGCCAGTGTATGTGTATCCTTGCTTCCTTGAAAAACAGAATCGCTCATCTTAAGGATTTGTGATGATGTCACCCTCTAGGGGATGGTTTATAAAGAAAATGTCCTAATTCTATCACTGAAAGCAATGAAAATTCTCTCTTAGCTCAAGTAGCTAAGAATTGTGATTTTGGGACAGAAGCTCTTGTGTTTTGTTTGTTTTTTCCCCCGATGCCAAATGTGTACAGGTCATGTGGTGATTGCACAGGCCAAACTTTACAAATCAGAGCTCTTGCTTCTAATACATTTATAAGCATCTAAATGTAATATTTTATTTTGAAAGCTAAATATGACTTTAGGAGACTAGCTTTAGGCACCCAAGTTTGACTATTTTGTCCAGAGTCTACTTGTAAGTGGTCAGAAACCCCAATCTTATGCCAAACCAAACTGACTTTGTACGTGGCTCATGCTATCAATCACTAAAGCCAGACAGTAATTTTGTCTCTATAACCCAGGCTCCTTTTCCATTTTCTCAACATCTCCTTGCTCGCTCAGCATCCTCCTTCCCCTGTGCAATGGTTCACTAACATTTTCCACTGTAATGTTTCTTTCTCTGCCACTTCCTGTATATATCAATTTTAACTCACTTTCAAATTAACCTGCAACTCTTTCTTTGAACCATACACAAATGGGAAATCTACCCATTTATTTGCAAATTTTGTTCACCATTTGAGGTACATTACCTTCCTAAACTACACTTCCAACTTGAGTTGTGTATATGAATAGCAAAATCTTTAATTAAAGCTCCCTTCAACTTCTTCACTGTTACCTATGGTAGGTCATACATGTTACGAGTCAGGGACATGTTTTTGTTAGACTTCAGATTGGGTGGAGATTTTGGATGCAGAGGCCATTCTATGTACTTGCAGATGAGGCAGCGACCTGGGGCAGAAGATTTCTGAGGACAGCAGATTTGGATGACGGTGGCAGGGAATAAGACTGATGGAGTCACCTGAGGAAGGGGATGACCACCAGCCAGGGTTGTGAGGAGCAGGAAGCAGCCCCAGTTGCGGTGCCAGAGAAGTCCTCCAGGCCCTTCCCCAGCCACCCCCAGTGCTGATAAGATTGTGGCTGCAGTTCAGGCACTTTGGCTCAGGGATGCTCCTGGCAGCACTGCCAGGGCTTCAGCCATAAGCAGAACCCATCTGTATCCATGTCAGTACCCAGTCTGAATCTACCACTCTACGCCTGCCCCCCACCCCACCCTGGGCCTGCTGCCTGGGAAGGTGTCTGGCCACCACTGCTACTTGGACTTGCATTGTGGCCAGCAATGAGAAGCTCATCTGGAAAGATGCTGTGGGGTAGGACTGCAAGTGCAAAGATTGCTGGGGGCCAGACAAGATGTAGGTGTGTAATGTGGAGTCCAGGAATGGGTTGCAGGTACTTAGTGCAGGCATCTGGACAGAGGGTTCATGGGTCTTTTTGTGGTTGAGCTGACCATCTCCAAGGGAAGGGGTCAGGGTCACTCATCCCAGAGGGGGAGGATGAGGATGAGGATGCCAAGGAGGGTTGTGCGGGCATGGATAGGGAGCAGATCCCTGACCACAGGGGCTGAAGGGGACTGGACAAGGATTGTGATGGGAAGCGGGTCATTGCCATGACCTTTAAAGGGGTTAGGATGCAGGGAGCAGTACACAGATTGGCTTGAGGGGACTCTGCCCGCACCCTCAATCTGACCATAGTATTTAATAATCCCTTTCATTTATGCATTATCTTGCTTGATACATCTTCCAGTGTCTTGTAAACCTACTGTAACAGCATGGCACCCACTTCTCATAAGCATCCTTTCTGGGCAGGTGTGTCTGCAGTCTTTAGACACTGCCAGCCCTGGTATCAGGCCGCACACCCAGGCCTTCCTGGAGGCACGGTTTTGCCCTCTCTGGGCCCTTCTGGCCCCAGCTCTCCAGGTGGGCCACTAAGTAGTTCAGATCCCCTCTTGGGGGGTTATCACTGTCCAATTGTTGACCACTTCCCCAGTGACCTATGGGAGGGGACCCAGGCCCAATCCCTACTCTGGGTCCCAGTCCAGGAATCCTAAAAATAGCAGCCATGCACTGCCACACCCCTTTAACAAAACTGCCTTTAGTTCCCTGGGCCATTTCCCCATTGTCCCAGCCTTCACCAATGCTTTACCCTTAGCTCAGGGTTCTTCTGTGTTCAGGCCCAGCAGCCAGCCAGTAGCTCTCTCTCACTTCTCCAGCCCCTGCCCGCACTGAACTGTCCATGGTACTGCAGTTATCTTTGGCCAGACAAGAGAACCATCTGCATTTCTCCAAGTCCAGCAAGGAACTGATTGTGGTCTGTACTGCTGCTCCATTTTTATATGGCCCTCTTGGGCCCTGACTGGGTGCACTGTACAGCCTTCTGATTGGCTGCTTCCCCTGCAGCCACTCTAGGCTGCTTGGATGACTCCTCTACTGCTGTTTTCCTTGTGATAAGTGTGGCAAGATCCTGAGGCCTCCAGCAGGGGACCTCTGGTCCTAGTCCACCCCGTCACACCTACTTATCTATTTATCTGTATATCACCGAGTTTGATACCATCATCCACCACACTAGTAACTGCTATTGATTTTATGTGGAAGGTGCTCAAAGTCCCTAGCCTCTGGAATGTCTCCCTTTATGACATTAAGCAGCTGGTTGAGATGAGGGTGGGATTGAATTGTTAGTGTCACTGATGGCGAAAAGGATTTCTGAAAGGAAGATTTTTGCAATGTTTCCTAAAGCTAGTCAGACTCTGGAGGCACCTGATCTCCTCTGAAAGACTGTTACATACCCAGTCCCCTTGACAGAGAATGCTTTCTGCTCTGACATGCATCATCCTGGCCATTGTGATTTGCAGTATCACAGAGGATAGTAGTTCACAGACTGAATTTTGGTCTTTATTAGAGTTGGGGCCTGAACCCTTAATAGCTTAGAAAATTAAGGCCTTAAATTGGCATCAGATGCTGTCTGGGAGCCAGTGGAAGAGCCATAGAGAGGTAACCACATTGTGTACCAGCTGGATCCTGTGCATTGTCCTCACATTCACCTTCAGATACAATGAATTACAGTAATTCAGCCTGCAGGTGACAAATGTGTGGATTACTGGGGCCAGGTCCTTCATTTCCTAGCAAGCTGGAGGGGAAAGAAAGCATTTTTGGAAACTAATGCTACCTGGTCATCCAAGCTTCATGAGGAGTGATACAGGACTCTGAGGCTTCACATCATTTTGATGAATGGGAGGTGGGGGCTGTCTGCCTTCACTGGAAGGTGGAGACAATGTCTTCACAAGCTTCTTGAGGCATTTTCCTTTTCCAACCATTATAACTACCTAGAGAAACATTAACAGATACACTCTGCTCACTTGTCACTGGCAGGGGCCTAGGGACATTATTCTTTAGCTTTCAGAATGAACATTTCTTGTGCCTAGTTAACTAATTACACTATGTTTTGTTCTTCTATAGTATCATCTTATTTGATTACACGTAAATAACTGTCCACCTTTCAGCTGTACTGGGGGAAAAAAACACCTCAGTCTATATAAGAAGCAAAAATGTATGTTATGATTTTGTGAGAGCAAACCCTTAATATCATTTTATTAATTTATTGTATTTACTGTCTCATTTTTGTCTTGAGTTACAGTTTTACTGAGAAAGCAATGGTAGTGTTGTTTTTTTTCCATTCTTAATAAGAAAAAAAATTCTCAGCATTCCTATCTTTTCCTACCCAGAGGGCACAATTTCAGTATTTCATAAAATATATTGATTTATCGAAAGCAAAACTTTACCCTGGGATCATGAACAAGTTATCTTTTATTTAGATCAGAGTGGCATTTCACTTTTTGGACAGTTTGAAGGTGTCCAACTTATGGAACTAGCAACATTTCACCACTGAGCAAACTAATGAATTTATCCTTATACTCATGAAATGCAAATTAATAATTCTACAAAGAGCTGGGGTAAAATTTTCAAAAGTGACTTAAACACTTAGGAGGATAAGACCCAGATTTATAAAGGTATTTTGGTGTTGCTCTGCTCTGGGTTGCAAGGCTGAACTGTCTTAGCAGTCTAAGTCTTATTGAAAACCAATGGGATGTAAGAGCCTAATGGCCTGAGGCCATGTCTACACAGTGGCTGCTGCAATGCTGTAACTTCATAGCGTAGACAAAGATTACAGCAACAGATGGAGTTTTACCATTAGTGTAGGAACTTCATCTCCTTGAGCAATGGCAACTACTTTAACAGAAGCATTCTTCCATCATCCTAGCTGTGTCCACACTATGAGTTAGGGTAGCATAACTAGGACCACATAATCCAGGGGTGTGGATTTATCACACTCTGAGTGCCATAACTATGCAGATTTCAGTCTGAAGTGTTGACCAGGCCTAAGTCACTTCTGAAAATGGGACTTAGATGCTTAAGTCGGTGTTTCCCAAACTTGGGATGCCACTTGTGTGGGGAAAGCTCCTGGCAGGCCGGGCCGGTTTGTGTACCTGCCGCATCTGTAGGTCGGGCTGATCGCTGCTCCAGACCAATGGGAACTGCTGGAAGCAGCAGCCAGTATGTCCCTCGGCCCGCGCAGCTTCCAGCAGCTCCCATTGGCCAGGAGCGGCAAACCGTGGCCAGTGGGAGCTGCGATTGGCTGGACCTGCGGACGCGGCAGGTACACAAACCGGCCCGGCCTGCCAGGGACTTTCCCCACACAGCAGTGTCCCAAGTTTGGGAAACACTGGCTTAAGTCACTGAGGCATTTTTTTTGACATTTTATCCATGGTCCACCCCAAATACACCATCTTGAATTTTTTGTCTTTTTTCTACTGATAACTCTAAAAATCATATCCAGTTATCCAAAAAGCATAGAACAATTTTTCTCTGTCTTTTCTTATAATCTAAAAGAACCTCTAGGCACTTTTATCCTCCTATTTTGGTGCTTTCATCACATGCAGGTAGAGTTATTTACTGCCTTTATATCTTTATTTTTGTTGTTTGGAAAAAACAAACAAAAAACAAGAATCCCCAACACTTTGACCTCTCCTGGATTTTGTCAAAAGGGAGAAAAGATTACAGAAAGAATGAAAGGTAGAGAATTCTGCTTTAAATATTCTAAGACATCAGCATCTTTCCACAAGTTGAACACCACTTTCCACTGTGGTGGGGAATCTTTGAAGACACAGAAATTTTTTTCAAATAGTCAGCCACTTGCTTTATAACAGATTTATAGCTGTACAAATAATGCAATGTCATCAACAGACAATAAAGACTAAGATTGTAAAAAAGGTATGTGATTAATGCCAGGCTCTTACTCAACAATGAGCATCTATCAACGTGTGTGTGATAGGCCAAGGCAGGGAGCAGTCCAGCACAGTTGTCAAGTGTGTGCAGGTTTTTAGGTAGCCAGCAGATCAATTCATATCAGAAACAGTCCAGAACAACAGTCAGTTCTCGCTAGAGTCAGCAGCCAGAAGATCCAGTACAAGAAGCCAGCTCTGTGGGTGGCAAGGCAAGGCAGCACAGCAAAGCAATCTTGGTAGCAACCAAGAGGCACAGGTTTGTTACTCAGTACAACTTCCTCTTCCTGTTGGGGCCTTTATATACATCAGGTACCCAATGAGAGTACTGCCTGTCCATCTAATCAAGGCCAGAAGTATGGCTACCATGGGCCTTAACACTAAGGCTCTTGGTTAGTGGTGCCAGTTCAGTGCATTGTCATCTTGCAGCAGCTAAAGATGCTACCTAAGTACCTGGGGTCCTGACTATGTGTATACATACAGTACATCATCTGTTTTTAGATGATTTAGCAAGATAAGACTATTAGTTTGAATAAGTCCATTGAAACATTTATTAAATATCTATGTATAAACAAGAATACATAAAGTAATTATTCTCATATTTCATGCATTCAGTTGTTTGGTGGGAATTAATTTAAAAGATGCCATCCATACAATTTTAAAGAGTGATTCAGGCACATTTCTAAAAGGCTGATCCAACTTACATTAAAGCAAATGGAAAGATTCAGTTGGAGTTGGATCGAGCCTTTAAAAGCATATGGCCAGATTCTGAGTGGCAAAATACTATGGTTTACTGAGCCTGACCCAGCATCATTGAAGTCAATGGAATGACACTCCCGTTGACTTCAAGAGGCTTTGGATCTGGCCTGTAGTGATGAAGATACTATAGCTCAGATGTGGTACTTTTGCTCATTGTTCTTATGGGCGGCTATGTGAAAGAGAAATGTTTTGGCATAGATGGTCACTAGAAGATCCAAGAATCACTGTACAGCAACGTTTTTTTTTTTTTGTTTTGTTTTTTTATATTACACAAACCAGCAACTGCCTGTTGCCTAAACTGATTGCAATATGCAATAAACTAGACACCAGTTGTCCCATGTGTAAAATAGAAATAATCAGTTCAGTATGCAAGTACAATTTAAAAACAATTAATGCCACAAAATGTATCCCTCTCCCTATACTTATTTTCATCCATCCAATATACAGTATGTATTGATAAATAATGTTTCAGTTTACTTTCCCTGTATATCAAGTTCTTCCAAACAAATCTGTTGCAGTCCCATTTTAACCTAAGACTGTTGTGGGGGAAAGGCTCCCTGGGACATTTACACCCAAGGAGGGGAAGATGGAGGACTACATGTGGGCCATGTACAGAAGTTGTAGCTTTCATTTGCATATCAATTGATTGGCATGCTCACACAGCTTAATCCCTCACCTGCAGTGAACACCATGGGAGCAGTATACTTTGAGTCACGACATGAAAACTTAAATACAGAAATCAATCCAGTGTCAAAGTGTTTTAATAACTAATACAAAATGTAAGCAACATTACTACTGAGAAGCACTGTAGTTTAATAGATAGGGCACTGGGGATGCTGGAGATACAAGTCCTCTTCCTGTCTTTGCTGCTAACCTGCTGTGTGATCTCGGACCCCTCTATTCCCACTCCTATGCATTGTCTGCTTAGTTTTCAAGCTTTGTGACAAAGACCATCTACTTATTATGTGTGTGTATGGTCCCTAGCACAATTGGGTCTCTAACTGCTAAAATAAAAGAAATGGCTCAAGTATAATATTGTATAATACCAGAAATAAAATGATTCAAGCTCTTGTACAAATGCAATTGAAGTAGTTGTATTAATTATTTGTTCCTTAAAATAGTAGCACTTCATAATACCTGCAAAAGTAATAGAGGAAAATCAATAATGGCTCAATCTATGCATTACTTTAAAAAGTAGGATGCTCCAAAATAGCTTCACAATACAGTCAAATCAAATATTACAGAACATTCCCCTTACATGAGTTGGGGTCCATCCATGAAACTTCCCAGAATTTTTTTCCACAGCTTCATGGTTTATTTATTGCCTTTTATGCTAGTTACAGCATGTTGCTTGGTCACTGCTGTTGGCGAATGTTTTAATCTGTGAATATGATCTTGCTGGAAATACCTCAAAACTCTATCAATGTCTTAGTTTATTTCACAGTTTTCTTGGAAAATCAATAGCAAATTACCCAAGGAACCTATGTCTGAACTATTAAAGTCCTCAAATCATGGTTTAAAGACTTCAAGGTGCACAGAATCCTCCAGCAAGTGACCCATGCCCCATGCTGCAGAGGAAAGTGAAAACCCCCCAGGGGCTTTGCTAATCTGCCCTGAAGGAAAATTCCTGCCCGACCCCAAATACGGTGATCAGCTAAACCCTGAGCATGTGCAAGACTCACCAGCCAGACACCCAGGAAAGAATTCTCTGTAGTAACTCAAATCCCACCCCATCTAACGTCTCATCACAGGCCATTGGGCATATTTACTGCTAATAGTCAAAAATCAATTAATTACCAAAATTAGGCTATCCCATCATACCATCCCCTCAAGCTTAGTCTTGAAGCCAGATATGTCTTTTTCCCCCACTGCTCCCCTTGGAAGGCTGTTCGAGAACTTCACTGCCCTGATAGTTAGAAATCTTTGTCTAATTTCAAGTCTAAACTTCCTGATGGCCAGTTTATATCCATTTGTTTTTGTGTCCACATTAGTACTGAAACTTAAATAATTCTCTCCCTCCCTGATATTTATCCCTCTGATATATTTATAGAGAGCAATCATATCTCCCCTCAGCCTTCTTTCGGTTAGACTAAACAAGCCAACCTCTTGTTGGTTCAGCAACTACTTGGTGAAGGAATCCATCAGCTATTGCTTCCAGGAAAATCTGAGCCCTATTATTATTACTAGCACTTATCCTCCAGTCTATATCGGGGAAGTTAAAGTCTCCCATGATCACGCAATTCCCATTAGTATTTACTTCATTTAAAACATTAAAGATGTCTCTATCTATATCCAAATCAGATCCTGGTGGTCTATAGGTCTGCAGGTTCAGCTGATTGTGGCTCCCACTGGCCGCGGTTCGGCACTCCAGGTCATTGGGGGCTGTGGGAAGCAGTGCAGGCTAAGGGATGTGCTGGCCGCCCTTCCCGCAGCCCCCATTGGTCTGGAGCAGCGAACTGCGGCCAGTGGGAGCCCCGATCGGCTGAACCTGCAGATGCTGCAGGTAAACAAACCGGCCCAGCCCACCAGGGGCTTTCCCTGAACAAAGGGGACTGGCTTTGAGAACCACTGGTCTATACTATACCCCAAGCACTATCCCAGGGGAGGCTCTTGTAGCTTTCTTCTCCAGTGTGATTTTTGCCCAGACAGACTCTGTCTTATCCATTCCATCACTTCTTATTTCTTTACAGTCTACCTCATCATTGATATACAATGCCACTCCACCACCTTTGCCTTTATTTCTGTCTTTCCTAAACAGCACATATCCTTCAAACACCTGTATTCCAGTCATGACTACTATTCCACCATGTTTCTGTTATCTCTATAATATCTGGCTTCACTTCCTGCAACAGTAACTCTAGTTCCTCCATTTTGTTACCTAGGCGCCTCGCATTGGTGTACAAACATCTTATTTTTTGCTATTTGGCTTCGCTCACATTCTTTACCCGATTAGCCCCAGACATTCTACCCTCAGTATCACCTACTAGACTGCTATCTACACTACCTTTCTTTCTTATATCCATTCTCCTACCCACAGCTGTATCCTTTCTTACTTCATTTTCTTTCCTCTCAATGTTAAAATCCGGCATGGAGGTTACCTGGACATCTCCCAACCATGTTCCCTAAATTCCTAGTTTAAAGCTCTCTTAATCAGTTCTGCCAGCCTCCATCCTAGAAGTCTATTTCCCTCCTTACTCAGGTGAAGTCCATCCCGAGAGAACAGTCCTCTGTCCATGAATGCCTTCCAGTGGCCATACATCCCAAAGCCCTCCTTATAGCACCACTTCCTGAGCCATCTGTTTATCATCATAATCTTGTCACACCTTTGTTGCCCTTCTCTAAGAACAAGCAGAATCCCACTGAAGATCACCTGAGCCTCAATTTCCTTGAGCATCTTCCCCAGCCTGGCATAGTATTCCTTGATACGTTCCAGCGAGAATCTAGCCGTATTATTTGTTCCCACATGAAGGACAATCAGTGGATTCTTTCCGGCTCCCGTTAGGATCCTCTTCAGCCTCAGGTCCACATCCCATATTTTAGCACCCAGCAGACAGCACACCCTTCTCTTCTCTGGATCAGCTTCGGTTACAGGCCCATCTATTCTTCTCAGTAAGGAGTCCCCAATCATGTAGACTTGCCTTTTCCTGATGATAGTGCAATTCTCTGGTCTATTCCCTGTTCCCTCTGGCTGCAAGTCCTCTCGATTCTTATTCTCCCTTGCAATCCTCTGCAACCCATCCTGTATCCTCCTGGGGCTCATATTTGGTGTTATCTCCTTTGACTCTTCCCCTCTTCCTATAGAACTAGCTGCTCTTCTCTTCTTCCTTGCCCTCCCACCTTCAGTGACCACCTGCTCTGTCCCTTCTTCATTTTCCAATTCCGAAAACCTGTTCCTGAGCTCTATTTCTCCTTCACTAGCCGGTCTTTTCCTCTGCCTGATTCTCTTAGTCACATGCTTCCACTGTCCACTTCCCTCATCCAGCAGTCTCCCCTCAGAGTTCTTTGGTCCTGCTTCCATCTGCAAGTGTGAGCTTTTCCCTTCAGCCTCCTCATGTCTTTGCTCCATCATCTGCTTGAACCCCCTTTTAAACTCAACCAGAGTTTCCATCTGCATCTCCAATCCTCGGATCTTTTCTTCCATCAGCTCTATCGGGGATACTTCATGCAGATGAAACTCTTTTCAGGTACCCCCTCCAGGATAATGTACATACTGCAGCTTCCACATCTAGTCATCTTCACTGTGTGTTCCACTGCTTATGTCACTACCACTGCTGCCTCTGTATCTGTCATAGCCTTCCCACCTAAGTCCTGTTAGTCCGGGAAACATAAACCAAACCAAAACACCACCACCCACAGCAAAACAAACCCCCACCGAGCACCACAACACTGCCAGAACACCATACACTCCCTTCACTAGCCTGTCTGTTCCTCTGCCTGGTTCTCCTAGTGTTCCCTTGCAAACTCCCACTAAAACTCCCCTGTTTACAGCTCTGTTTGCTGGCTCTTGTGCGGCTGCAGCTGTTTTGATGGAGTGTGACTGGCTCACCTTTCTTTTTGGGGAAAAACTGTACTTGAGTAATTTCTTTTGTTTGTGTTGGTGGATCTTTTTTCAGGTTTTTATTTATTGTATTTTTAGGGGTGTATATCAATGTTCTGAGTGTCATTCTTGCTCTTCAGGAAAGACTTTTTTAAGGATGAAGGTTTGGCAACTTCTTTAAGGACAGTCAGACTCTGTATTCACCTGATCCCCTATGAAGGTTTGTTCCATAGATGGATCCTATTGATTTAGAATGATTGGCCTCAGCTCTCACCACTGGTTCTGGGCTTGGTGATTTTCTTTGTCCCAAAGGAGTGCATCTGTCATGGTGGTTCATAGATCAAAATTTGGCCTTTGATGTAGCTGGGGCTTGATCCATAAATCTCTTAAAAAATTAGGACCAAAACCTTAAATTGGCATTGAGGGCTGACTGAGTAACTGGCAGGACCTGAGCACAGGCCTGATGGTCTCACAACAGCCTAGACTGAAAGAGGCAGGCTTCTGTACTAGCTGCAGTTTTTGCATTATCTTCACATTCAGCTTCAGATAAAGTGAATTACAGGAATCCTCCTCTAGAAGAAAGGGGTGAAATTTTCTATACACTGGAGCCATTTTGACATTGGTACTACCTGGTCATCCAAGCTCAATGAGGAGTCAAATAGGACCACTCGGCTCATACCACTCTGATGAATAGAAACAATGAAAGGTGGGAATAGTGTCTTAGTTAGTTCTTTAAATGTTTTTCCCCTCCCAACCAGCAACATTTTGGTCTTGCCTGGGTTCAGCTTGAGCCAGCTGCTATTCTTCCAAGAGCTGATATCTTGTTGACATTCGGACATCTTCATGTAATAGTGAAAATTTGCTGACCTACATATAGGCCGCCTACATCTTTATCATTAACTGCCTCATTCCCTGAAATGCACCCAAGGAGTGGAAACTGTATAGTAATAACATGACATGACTACTAAATACATTATTCAAATACATGTGTTAGAGAGAGCACTTACCTTGTATAACACCTAAAGCAATAAAGACATATTGGACCTTTATGACAACTAAAGTAATATAAGTAAAAAGAAATCTCAGCTTTGCAGTTCAGCCTTAACTGTATAATGGGCTTACCCAAAATCCTAGATTCAAGCACTCCTAAGCTTTGGGGAAATCTGGATCCAGAGCTGAGGCATAGATGTTTCCTTCCAATCCACTACCATCTGTCTGAACAAGGGCCTGAGAGTGCTCCTGCCCACAAAAAAAATACAGAGATTATGAGTGAGCTGCAGCACAAAGTATGTCCTTAAAGTCAGCCAACCTTTAGCAAGGTGTCCACCCTAACAAATGCAGAGGG
The DNA here is from genome assembly GCF_020497125.1 of Mauremys mutica. Taxonomy (NCBI): domain Eukaryota; kingdom Metazoa; phylum Chordata; order Testudines; family Geoemydidae; genus Mauremys; species Mauremys mutica. The sequence goes on along the minus strand of NC_059073.1, from coordinate 186,803,833 downwards.
AGAGAAACAAGGAGCTATCTACTAGAAAAGCATGATCACGGTCCTCTAGGATTTTGTAATCTCTTTTCCTCTTCAACTCTAGCTCTGGGGCCCACCTTTCTCCCTCTTGTGCTTTTGCCATCACTTTCCCTCTCCCTACTGGCAGGGGCTCATTCTCTCTTCCTTTCTCAGGTTCACCTGATCCTCTCTTCTTCCCCAGGCCCTACCTCAGGATCCTTCCATCTCTAGGATCCCTACATTTTCTCTACCAAGCTCCAGATCTCTCCTTCAGTTCTTTGACTTCCAAATCCTCTCTCCCTCCTTGGGATCCTGCTAATTCAACTCTCTATCTACATCACAGTTCTTCCACCCTAGGATCACTCCTGTTCGTCTCTTTCCCGCAGGATCACTTCAGTTCTTTGCTCATTCTCTTTATAATCTCCCTAGTTAACCCATCCAACTAATTTTTCTGCCATCCAGATTTATTTTTTTCTCTCAGGCTGGGATTTTCAAAGGAGTTTAAGAGCAGTTAGGTACAGAGCACCAATTGAAAATCAAGGGAAGATGGGTGCCCCTTCCTGCTTCTTCACGTGGGCACCAATGATACTGCCAAGAATGACCTTAAGCGGATCACTTCAGACTATGTGGATCTGGGAAGAAGGATAAAGGAGTTTGAGGTGCCAGTGGTGTTCTCGTCCATCCTCCCTGTGGAAGGAAAAGGCCCGGGTAGAGACCGTCAAATTGTGGAAGTCAACAAATGGCTATGCAGGTGGTTTCAGAGAGAAGGCTTTGGATTCTTTGACCATGGGATGGTGTTCCAAGAAGGAGGAGTACTAGGCAGAGACGGGATCCACCTAACAAAGAGAGGGAAGAGCATCTTTGCAAGCAGGCTGGCTAACCTAGTGAGGAGGGCTTTAAACTAGGTTCACCAGGGAAAGGAGACCAAAGCCCTGAGTGAGTGAGGAAGTGTAGTGCCCATCTTTAAAAAAGGGAAGGAGGAGGAACCGGGGAACTACAGGCCAGTCAGCCTCATCTCAGTCCCTGGAAAAAATCATGGAGCAGGTCCTCAAGGAATCAATTCTGAAGCACTTAGAGGAGAGGAAAGTGATCAGAAACAGTCAGCATGGATTCACCAAGGGCAAGTCATGCCTGACTAACCTACTTGCCTTCTATGACGAGATAACTGGCTCTGTGGATGAGGGGAAAGCAGTAGACGTGTTATTCCTTCACTTTAGCAAAGCTTTAGATACCGTCTCCCACTGTATTCTTGCTGGAAAATTAAAGAAGTGTCGGCTGGATGAATGGACTATAAGGTGGATAGAAAGCTGGCTAGATCATCAGGCTCAATGGGTAGCGATCAATGGCTCCATGTCTAGTTGGCAGCCAGTATCAAGTGGAGTTCCCCAAGGGTTGGTCCTGGGGCCAGCTTTGTTCAATATCTTCATTAATGATCTGGAGGATGGCGTGGACTGCACCCTCAGCAAGTTTGCAAATGACACTAAACTGGGAGGAGTGGTAGATACGCTAGAGGGTAGGGAAAGGAAACAGAGGGACCTCGGCAAATTAGAGATTGGGTCAAAAGAAATCTGATGAGGTTCAACAAGGACAAGTGCAGGGTCCTGCACTTAGGATGGAAGAATCCCATGCACTGCTACAGACTAAGGACCGAATGGCTAGGCAGCAGTTCTGCAGAAAAGGACCTAGGGTTACGGTGGATGAGAAGCTGGATATAAGTCAACAGTATGCCCTTGTTGCCAAGAAGGCTAATGATATTTTGGGCTGTAGAAGTTGGGGCATTGCTAGCAGATCGAGGGATGTGATCATTTCCCTCTATTCAACATTTGTGAGGCCTCATCTGGATTACTGTGTCCAGTTTTGGGCCCCATACTACAAGAAGGATGTGGAAAAAAATCAAAAGAGTCCAGCGGAGGGAAACAAAAATAATTAGGGGGCTGGAGCTCATGACTTAGGAGGAAAGGCTGAGGGAACTGGGATGGTTTAGTCTGCAAAAGGGAAGAATGAGGGGGGATTTGATAGCTGCTTTCAACTACCTGAAAGGGGGTTCCAAAGAGGATGGATCTAGACTGTTCTCAGTGGTACCAGATGACAGAACAAGGAGTAATGGTCTCAAATTGCAGTGGGGGATGTTTAGGTTGGATATTAAGAAAACTTTTTCACTAGGAGGGTGGTGAAGCACTGGAATGGGTTACCTAGGGAGGTGGTGGAATCTCCTACCTTAGAGGTTTTTAAGGTCAGGCTTGACAAAGCCCTGGCTGGGATTATTTACTTGGGAATTGGTCCTGCTTTGAGCAGGGGGTTGGACTAGATGACCTCCTGAGGTCCCTTCCAACCCTGATATTCTATGATTCTATCTCCCTTAAGCTCTTTTGAAAATCTTAGTCCAATTCACATACCCACCAGGACCATCACAGATCATCTAGATTCTTCTGCCCCACTCAGCCCACTCCTGCCTCTCTCTCACCTGCCTCAGAGCCCTCCTCAAGTTTTCCCCAGTTGATGTCTAACTTCCCTTTCATCTTCCCTTCTCGAGGATTTGTCTCACCCCAGGGTAATGCATGATTACAGCTCGTTGGGAATTAAAAAAATAAGGTCAAAATTGAAACAAAATGTTGCAACATTGTCAAAACAATTGATCCAATTCATATTAGATACAGAGATAGATTTTCAGTTCAGGAGATTTTGAGATTTCAATTTTTTGTCTTAAAAGACTCTCTAAGATTAACTGGGAGGGGAAAAACCATTTCCTTCTCAAGTCTACACATGATCTGGAGCGTTCCTCACCATCTCTTTTCCTCAGGGGCGGCTCCAGGCACCAGCACGCCAAGCACGTGCCTGGGGTGGTAAGCCATGGGGGGCGCTCTGCCGGTTGCCGCAAAAGCGGCAGGCAGGCTGCCTTCGGTGGCATGCTTGCGGAGGGTCCACTGGTCCTGTGGCTTCAGCGGACCTCCCGCAGGCGTGCCGCTGAATCTGTGGGACCAGGGACCTCCCACAGGCAAGCCGCCGAAGGCAGCCTGCCTGCCTTGCTTGGGGCGGCAAAATACCAGGAGCCACCCCTGCTTTTCCTGATCACTGAAACTTCATTATTTAGGAAGGAGGACTAATCCGCTGCTAACAAGGGAGGATGGGTGTGGCAACAGCTGGTGCCCTCTCCCTTCTCCACCCACCAACAGTGAACATAGACCACAGTGAGGTGGAACAGAGCAGCAGAGGAATAACAGTTCCAGGATGCCCAAAAGAGGTGCCAGGGTGGCCTTTAGTGGTGGGAGGAATGAACAGCTCAAAGAAAAATGCATCCCATAGTCCTGAAAGCCCCACACCCTGTGCAGCACTCTGTGGCTTGAACTCCATGGCAAAAAGGAAAGTGAGCTGGACCCAGCTGCCTTTTTCAGGGAGATTCTGATGCACATGACTCTGGACCAGCCATCTATGGGGAAAACAGAGAACATAGTAGCCAGTTATGGTTTCTGAAACAAAAGCAATATGCAAAATTTGCAGAGTGTCATAAAAAAAGTATAAAAATATATTTTAAAATAGTAATTTCATAAAACAGCACTATTCAGATCTTACTTTCCTTCCCTTCTCAGACACCTATCATCTAAATCAAAAAGGAAATGGATAACACCATCCTGCAAGCCGTCTAGCAACTTCATTACAGTACTGTGTCTTAGTTTTTAACTAAGCATGCAGCTCCAATGCACATATTGCATGTGTTGCTCCTGTGAACCAAGTCTTGGAATGAATTGTTGAGTTTCTGAGCAATATGGAGTCAGCAGCACCACCATGTGGCATCTGGGAACAAACAATTAAAGCAATTGAAACCAGCCATTTGTGTTACAGGCAAATTCAGTTTGGGGAAGTTACTGTACAAAGTCACAAATCACATTTTTAGGCAACCACAGCTATACAGGGAAATACAACCTACATGGAGCTACTATAAGGTGGGTGCATAATTGGTTGGAAAAGTTCCCAGAGAGTAGTTATCAGTGGTTCACAGTCAAGCTGGAAGGGCATATTGAGAGGGGTCCTGCAGAGATCAGTTCTGGGTCCAGTTCTGTTCAATATCTTCATCAATGATTTAGATAATGGCATAGCGAGTACACTTATAAAGTTTGCGGACAATACCAAGCTGGGAGGGGTTGCAAGTGCTTTAGAGGATAGGATTAAAATTCAAAATGATCTGAACAAACTGGAGATATGGTCTGAAGTAAATAGGATGAAAGTTGATACGGAAAAATGCAAAGTACTGCGTTTAGGAAGGAACAATCAGTTGCACACATATAAAATGGGAAATAACTGCATAGGAAGGAGTACTGTGGAAAGGGATCTGGGGGTCATAGTGGATCACGAGCTAAATATGAGTCAACAGTATAACACTGTTGCAAAAAAAGCAAACATTCTGAGATGCATTAGCAGGAATATTGTAAGCAAGACATGAGAAGTAATTCTTCTGCTCTACTCCACTCTGATTAGGCCTCAGCTGGAGTATTGTGTCCAGTTCTGGGTGCCACATTTCAGGAAAGATGTGGACAAATTGGAGAAAGGCCAAAGAAGAACAACAAAAATGATTAAAGGTCTAGAAAACATACATGATCTATGAGGGAAGATTGAAAAAATTGGGTTTGTTTAGTCTGGAGAAGAGAAGACTGAGGGGGGACATGATAACAGTTTTCAAGTACATAAAAGGTTGTTACAAGGAGGAGGGAGAAAAATTGTTCTTCTTAACCTCTAAGGATAGGACAAGAAGCAATGGTCTTAAATTGAAACAAGGATGGTTTAGGTTGGACATTAGGAAAAATTTCCTAACTGTCAGGGTGGTTAAACACAGAAATAAATTGCCTAAGGAAGTGGTAGAATCTCCATCATTGAGGATTTTTAAGAGCAGGTGGGACAAACACCTGTCAGGGATGGTCTAGATAATACTTAGTCCTGCCTTCAGTGCAGGGGACTGGACTAGATGACCTCTTGAGGTCCCTTCCAGTTCTATGATTCTATGTTATATACTAAAACTGTAAAACATCCAGATTATATGCTACCTACAGGATTCCTGCTGCATATACAAAGTACATAGGGTGTGTGCGGTTTTCTATATGCTGTTTATGCATACTTTAGCAGTGTAATTTAGTTGCCATGGTTACATTTTGTAAAACAATTCCTGGCATACTGGCAAATTTTTGGCTTTCAATGCATCCACAGTATAGTAAAACATGTCACACAGACTGACTGGTTGACTGAATGATAAGAACTGGTAACAGTTCAGTGCCGCATAAGATACCAGTGTCAGATGAGTACTGTATGAATAGCTGCCCAACAGAAGCTCAGACATAAAGTTCTGCTTTTCTGTCTACAAAGATCAAAGCTATACTTTCAGTCTGAACAAGCTTTATTTTGGATAAAGGAAAAGCAACAAAACAAGAATGAGCCAAAGTAAAAACTGCATGACAGTCAGCAGCGTACGTACACAGCTTGTTCACATGCTGCATCACTCCGCTTCACATATGGCAGCTGTCCCTGCAAAGAGCAGTTCATGAGAAATTTAAGGGACACAGAACACATTCATAACAATTATACAGCTACATATAGCACAGATGTGAGTGGCCTCTCCCACCCTCTATCCATGTCCTGGTATTTTGAATAGGAAATAATCTATTCCTTTTATTCCCATTCCGTTTTTAGTATAGTTCTGTCCTTTCTCTATATTTCTTCTTCCTCTCCCCTTAGTGTACCTAAGTGATCCCAGCATGAGGGAGGTGCTGGGAATGGGAGGTGGCATGGCCAGGTGATCTCTAGAAGGCATAATTGCCCATCAGGGTTTGCTGCAAGCTGGCACAGTTTAGCACTCCCCTGTGCTGGGAAGGGAGGCAGCATAGAACCAGTCCCTGTTTGGTACCATTTTACACTAATTTTGCACAAACTTGGAGAGTCAGCTCCAAGATGTCTGAACAACAGGGGAGAGATAATGTGATGCAGTTACAAAGACACAGGGAACATGTGACTCAGTACAGAAAACAATGAAAGCAGCAGCTTTCAAAGACACAGCAGAAAGAGACTCAAGCAATAGCTGAAGTAATATATTATAATAAAGAGGATCAATTATAATTACCTGTTTCTGTGGGGTTGTTTCCTTTAGTCATTGGAAAAGTGGGTCAAACAATATAAAAATGAGTAGGAACCATATTCTTATTCTCTGTAAGTGTTTCTATGATAAGTGTGTTCCATACCCTTCTAAATCAAGCATTGTTAACTAGGATCCCCTCTTTTAGGGGAAGGCACACCTGCAGCAAGTGTCATAGGGCCTGATCCTGATGTCATGTGCACTGGTGTAAGTCAGGAACAACTCAAAAGTTAAACTAGCATGAGATCAGAATGAGACCATTGAAATTGGAGACCAGGCACCATAATTCTCAGTTAGTAATGGGAAAACTTCACAGGGTTATTATGATTAGTAGTAGTTCTATTACAGTAATGGTTAGAGACCTCAGCTAAGATTTGACTTCTTTCTGCTACGCACTGTACAAACATAGGCAGAGAGCGTCACTGCCCCAAAGAGCTACAGTACAAGACAGACACCGGGTGGGAGAAAAATCATAGGTCAAGTAACTTTGCCAAGATCACACAGCATGAGCACTGCAGAGCTGTGAACAGAACCAGGTTACCCAAATCCCAGCCTAGGGCTCTAGCTATTTGGCCATCCTGCCTTTCCATAGAGTGTTCCTAATTGAGGCTTAATTCATGTACGTACTCAGAAGTTTGGCTGCTTATCTGAATTTTATGAACCACAAAAGTATTCAAACTTTGTCTGGAAGTCATATAAGACTAGGTTCTCTCACTAGATTCCGAGTGTTTCTGATGCCCGGCCCAGCTAGAAATATTCAGGAGAATATAAGTTCACAGAACATTTCAGAATCTTCAAAAATGTTTGGATCAGAGTCCTGTCTAGAAAGCAATAATGTTCTGGGTGTCATTATTTTTAGGGCCGTACTGTGTTTCCATTCCTACTGTGTCTCCAGAGTCTCAGTGGCTTTCATGTGATTGCAAAATATTTAGCTACTATGCATTCATATTTACATAGAGTTTTAAGGGTGGACCAAAAGTAGCCCTAAAATGCAGCACATTGCGTTGTGCTTAGTGTTTTGAATTAAAGATTCCAGCTGTGGGCATATGGGAGGGACTAGGGCAGTTTCTCTCGCCCATGAGCAAGTTCTTTTCTACTTCACCTTCCTCCCCAAAGGTTAAATCCTGGCAATACAATGATTAAAGAGAGAATATGAACATATGGACTTTTCTAATTGCTGCCCTGCTGAAGCTTATTAAACTAATACATTTTATTTATGTAGCACCTGTCTACCAAAGGATACTGGGCGCTTAAGCTATATAGCAGTGCAGATTATAAAAAAATAAATATGTCCAAGAGTAAAACAAAAACTATTAAGTGTATTTTAAAATAATAAATAAAAAACCAAGACCTTAAAAGACCTTACAATTTTTTTAAAAAGAGTTTCAAACTAACTTTTTAAATGAATTGTTTCCCTATGTCTTTTCATTATCCCAACAGAAGGCCTATTCCATAGCTCTGCAGCCACAAGAACAAAGATACAGAGAGTTCCCTCAGCCTTTGCAAGCCATAATTTATGGTAGCAGATTTCCTTGGACCTCAGAAGAGGAGATCATAGTATTAGTATTTATATTACACCAGAGCCTAGCAGGTGAGACCAGTCACGATCCAGGCCCCATTATTCTAATCATTGTGGAAACATAATAAGAAACAGTCTTTGCCTGAAATAATGGACAAGCTATATTGATAAGAGAGGGAAAGTGTGGGAAGGAAGCAGCGGCAGAGAGCGGTGAGTCACTTGCCCATGGTAATACATTCTGTAAGGGACAGGTGGACAACAGGATAGTGTTCTGCCTTCCCAGAAACAAGACACAAGACATCATTCTAATATAGGATAGACATCTGAAGTTGACGGGCAAGGATGGTGATGGTTCATGTCAGCACTAATGTCATGGGATATCTTGCAGATAGTAGATGACTTCAGGGAACTTTGGAAGCATGCTGAAGAAGAATGTCCGAACAAATAATCTTCTCTGAGATCAGTCCTGTCCCACAAGCAGAGGCAGACTGAAGGCAGAAGACTCTGCATGTGACTAGGTAAGTGGTGTAGTGTGGAGGATTTGGGTTTTATAGAACATTGCTCCATCTTCTATGGGAGAGGGCAGCTATATAGCTTGGATGTCCTCCACCTCAGTAGAAGGGGAACCAGTCTCCTCTGGGACAAGTTGGCTAGAGTAATCAGGAGGTTGTTAAACTAATAGCGAAAGAAGAGGGTAAAAAGAAGGAAGAAATGAGCTATCAGCACATAGTGAACATGTTGAGAACAAATTTGATCAAGGAACCAAAGGACATGAAGAGACAAAATTCCTGAATTGCCTATTCACATTAATGCTAGGAGCATGGGTAACATAGAAGAGGAATTGGAATTGCCCATTTATGGACATAAATTCGATCTAGTTGATATTACTGAAACCCGGTGGGATGATTCACACTATGGAATGTTAAAATCAATGGTAATAGACTATTTAGGAAGGATAGAGTGGGCAAAACGGGAGGGTGAGTGGCAGTCTATATAAAAAATTACATGTGTCTGAGTCCAGGGCCACCCGGGGGGGGGCAAGAGGGGCAATTTGCCCCAGGCCCCGAGCCCCACAGGGGCCCCCAGGAGAGTTTTTCGGGGGCCCTGGAGCAGGGTCCCTCACTCGCTCCGGGGGGGATGGAAAACTCTTGCGGGGCCGGGCGCAGAAGCTTCTTCGCCCCCGGTCTTTGCCGGCGGGGGGTCCTTCCGCTCCGGGGCGGAACGACCCCCCGCTGGCGAATTACCGCCAAAGACGGAGCGGGACCCGCCGCCGAAGTTCAGCTCGGTCTTCGGCGGTAATTCGGCAGCGGGGGGCCCTTCCGTTCCGGGACCCGCCGCCGAAGTGCCCCGAAGACCCACGGCAGGGGCCCCCCGCTGCCGAATAACCGCCGAAGACCGGGCTGCACTTCGGCGGCGGGTCCCGCTTCGGCGGTAATTCAGCGGCGGGGGGGGGGGCCGCCACGGGTCTTTGGGGCACTTTGGCGGCGGGTCCCGGAACGGAAGGGCCCCCTGCCGTCGAAGACCCTGGGCCCCTGGAATCCTCTGGGCGGCCCTGTCTGAGTCACTGATAAAAGGGAAGAAAACGGTCTTGAATGCTTATGGATCAGTGTTCTAAAAGTTAAAGCACAAGATGGGGCATTAGCTGGTGTCTGCTACAAACCACCAAATCAAACTAGGGAACGGGATGACTGGCTCTTTATGCACCTATTTATAATGTGTAGGTGCGGGGGGAAACTGTGTGCGATTACAGGGGGGATGACTTTGAGCCATATTCCCACCCACTGAATCTTTGGTTGGTTCTGCATCAGGCCATTCGCTGGAGTAAGTTCAAGCAGACTGTAGGCCTCAAAGCATTCATAAAGCAGCTGGGGATCTTCCAGCACACAGAGAAGGCCTTATGACAGCTGCAGGGGAGAGGAAGTAGTATAGGAGTTGCTACCTTGGCTCTACAGTGGTCCTCCTGTGGGCTGATTATGGCAGTTTTGGGGCTGCCTTGTGCTGGTTGTAGGGTGCAAAGCAGCACTAATATAGATCCGCTCCATAATCTTGTCCCAAAATTTCACTGAAATAAATAGCGCCAGGCATGCTTTTCACCTGAGAGAAGAACTCAGGATACCCTGCTCGTTTTTGAAGAAATGGTAGCTGGATATCTACTAACCCAGTCTGTTAGCTGCACTTGCAGACGTTTCCTAGTGTCCCAGCTGTGCAAAGTAGACAAAGGCGTTCAACCAATGGAAGATTCCCTCCACATTTCATCCCACATTTCATGATCCCCAGAGGATTAATACAGAATTGGTCCTGTACTTCTACTGGCAATGTGCCTACTGTGTCTCTTATGTAATTTCATCCCATGAGACGCATTTCTTTAGGCTCAGACTCAAGAGGTGCTGAGCTGTGGGCACACTCTACTCCCTGTGAAGTGAATAAGAGCTGAGGTTGCTGATCTACTGCCTAGAGCTGTTGCTCGTTAGCCTCTCCTTTTCGCCTCATTCTCCATTGATCTGGTTATTTATCCTATGCCACACCTGGCTGGTAAATTTGCAGAGCCATGTGATAAATTGGAGCTATCATATATAACATATAGGGCCAGATTCATTGCTGCATTTCTATGTGCCATGCTGTTAATGCAAAGCCATCAGAAATGCTACTTTGCATAACTAGAGTTGCACAAGACATCCAGATTATATTAGTGAATGCTGGCCATAATCCGCTTGTGCATATATGTCTGATTCTGATACAGTGTGAGCTGCCAGGCCTCTGTTTAGAAAGCTCCTAATTTACATATTGCAGATGAACGACTCCGTGAACAGCTATTTTCCCCTCTACTTCCCAGAAATTAGAGACTTCTTTCTTGTAAGATTTCCAGCACTTCTCACTTTCTAACAGGACAGAAATGGTTCAAAAAATAGCATTTTACATTGTGATGGGGTGTTCACCCCACACTAGTTTGGAAAGCACAAATGTGTCTCAGGTGGTGTTAATTAACCTATTAGGCCTTGATGGGCAACTGCTGATAGAGGATGGAGCCCAGCTACACAGGAGCAGGCAGGGCTGATATAAAGTCAGGAAGTTTGCAACAGAAAGGGGCTACAATGGCAAAGCCTGCAGTCACTCTCTGAGCTTAGAGAGGAAAGATGGAGAAACCCATCGGGCTAGTGGAAGCCCTGGGATCCTGGCCCTGAGGGAAGTCCATATGCAGGGAGATGGTGGTGGTGAAGGAAGCCTGATAGAAGCGGAGTAGGAAAAGGCTTAGAGAAAAGGCAGCAAGGTTTGGGACAGAGCAGCACTGGGCTACTGATTTGAAGGTCCCTGAGCTGGAATCTGGAGTAGTGAGCAGGCCCAGGTTCCTCTACCAGCCACTGGGGAAGTGACACAGTCTGGGCAATGCATTGGAAGACTGCCTGAGATAGGTCATCCGGCAAGACTTAGATTACCCTGGCAGGGAAAATCTAGTGACCTGGCTGGAGGCTAGGCAAGGCCAGGAAGAGGGAGCACTGCAACTTCTGGTGCATCAGAGGGGTTGTAGCAGCGCAAACGAGAGACAGATGTCAGACTGGGCGGAGCTACTCCCCAGACATAGCCATAAGGAGGCGCTACAGCGATAAGTGTTCCCTGTTACAGGCATGGAAACAGAGGGGCATGTAAAGAGGTGTCATGCAAATACTAGATTCTCCCCATTTCAAAAGTTTAGATCCGGGATTTTATTTTATCTTATCTTAACCTGTTCTAATTACTTCATTAGATGATCTTCTACTTGCAACAACCACCCTAAAAAATGGTCTTTTTCTCTCACATGTACAATAAAAAGTAACTCTTGGAACCACGTGAGATATAATTTTCTGACCACAGCTCAAAAGATGTCATTATAAAATATAAAAGCAATAGCAACACTGTGCCTGGGAATTACTGCGACTAGTGTACGAGTACGCTTCATAATCACCAGCTTTATCTGCAACTACAAGCACGTAACCTCTGTGTGTCTGTGTCTGTGTCTGTGTGTAACATCCTGCAGCTCAGTGCTAAGCAACAATCATGGAGCGGGGGAAATGATACAGAAGAGTCATAATGAATTGTTACACTACAAAGTGTCTCTTCAGTTACTCATGGGATAAGAATGACTTGAGAATTTTTGTTATTCAACTACAAATTAAAGCATCACTTCACACAGATCAGGCACTCAAATCATTCCTCAGTAGCTTGACACTTACAGGAGCTTCGGTGTCTGGAAGTCATATCTTCTCCTACTAACTCTTATGCCTGGGTGAAGCTGCTCTGTGCATTCAGCCATCAGGGTCTCCGTGGAGCTGTTAGTTCAGCATAGAAATAATTCCAGTATCACAGGGAAAAAATGTACAATTCTGTCCTATTTTCCAAGCTCATAATCCATAATTGTACATTCCATCCAAATGATTTAATAGATTATTATTATATCTTTAGAGATATCAGCAATGCAAATTAAGATGTAATATTGTATATATATATCACTTTTCATCTGAAAGGACCCAATTCAGAAATCATCTGCTTAAGTGCTTTCCTGAATCAGGGCCAAAGTGCCTTACGATCAGGGAACCCAGATTCCTGTAATAAAAAAACCCCCAAATTCTCTGATAAAAAGACACAAAAATCCGTGTTTTTCCATGATTAAAATGAAATGCTGAGCTTTAGTTTCCCTAGCCACAATATTATATTATATATATCAGTTGAACACAGTATTTTATTGAAATATTTACAATTTTTAAGCAAGTTCCAAGCCTACCAGTGCCATCAATCATTATAATACAATACAATAGAATTGCAATTTGTATTTCTTACTTATATCAAATACTTCTATTTCTGTATTCTATACAGTGGAACCTAGTTTATCCTAGAGTTGCCAACTTTCTAATCACACAAAACCGCACACCCTAGTCCCACCCCTTCCCCGAGACCCTGCCCCCTGCTCACTACATTCCCCCTCCCTCGGTGGCTTGCTCTCCCCCACCCTCACTCACTTTCACTGGGCTGGGGCAGGGGTTTAGGGTGCAGGAGGGGACTCCAGGATGGGGCAGGGAGTTGGGGTGTGGGCTCCGGGGTGGGGCCAGAAATGAAGTGTTCTTCAGGTTGTGGGAGGGGGCTCTGCGCTGGGGTAAGGAGTTGGTGTGCAGGAGGGGATGAGGGCTCCAGATGGGGGCTCTGGGGTGCAGCTGGGGATGAGGGGTTTGAAGTGCTGGAGGGGGCTCCAGACTGCGGGGTGGGGCCAAGGGATTTGGAGTGCAGGAAGAGGCTGCGGGTTGAGGCAGGAGGTTGGAGGGTGGGAGAGGGTGAGGACTCTGGGCTGGGGGTGCGGGCTCTGGGCTGGGGCAGGGAATTGGGGTACAGGGTGGTGATGGCTCCATCTTGGGATGCAGGTTCTGGGTGGGGCTGGGGATGAGGGGTTTGAGGTGCAGGAGGGGGTTCTGAGTTGGGGGGGCTCAGGGCTGGGGCAGGGTTTTGGGGATCAGGGTTAGGGCACAGGCTTACCTCAGGTGGCTCCTTGTCAGCGGCAAAGCGGGGCTAAGGCTGGCTCCCTGCCTGTTCTGGCTTTGTGCTGTGCCCCAGAAGCAGCCAGAAGGTCCGGCTCCTAGGCGGGGGGGTAGAAGTTTCCACGCACGGCTCTCACCCACAGGCACCGCCCCCCAGCTCCCATTGGCCGCAGTTCCTGACCAAAGGGAGTGCGGAGATGGTGCTCGGGGTGGGGGAAGCATGTGGAGCCCCGTGGCCCCCCCGCCTAGGAGCAAGACCTGCTAGCCACTTTCAGGGCACAGCACGGTGCCAGGACAGGTACGGACTAGCCTGCCTTAGACTCACAGCACTGCTGACCAGACTTTTAATGGCCCAGTCGATGGTGCTGACTGGAGCTGCCAGGGTCCCTTTTCAACTGGGTGTTCCAGTCGAAAACTGGACACCTGGCAACCCTAGTTTATCTGATGTAATTTGGCCCTGGGCCAGATCACCTGAAGCCTGATTCGAGGTGCCTGAGCCAGTTTTTGTAGGTGACAAATCTGAGGAACTGTCACAGATTGAAGTGTCACTAGAGGAGGTTTTGGAATTAACTGATAAACTCAACATAAACAAGTCACTGTGACCAGATGGCATTCACCCAAGAGTTCTGAAAGGACTCAAATGTGAAGTTGCAGAACTATTAACTAAGGTTTGTAACCTGTCCTTTAAATCGGCTTCTGTACCCAATGACTGTAAGTTAGCTAATGTAACGCCAATATTTAAAAAGGGCTCTAGAGGTGATCCCGGCAATTACAGACCGGTAAGTCTAATGTCGGTACCGGGCAAATTAGTCGAAACAATAGTCAAGAATAAAATTGTCAGACACATATTAAAACATAAACTGTTGAGCAATAGTCAACATGGTTTCTGTAAAGGAAAATTGTGTCTTACTAATCTATTAGAGTTCTTTGAAGGGGTCAACAAACATGTCGACAGGGGGGATCCAGTGGACGTAGTGTACTTAGATTTCCAGAAAGCCTTTGACAAGGTCCCTCACCAAAGGCTCTTACATAAATTAAGCTGTCATGGGATAAAAGGGAAGGTTCTTTCATGGACTGAGAACTGGTTAAAAGACAGGGAACAAAGGGTAGGAACTAATGGTAAATTCTCAGAATGGAGAGGGGTAACTAGTGGTGTTCCCCAAGGGTCAGTCCTAGGACCAATTCTATTCAACTTATTCATAAATGATCTGGAGAAAGGGGCAAACAGTGAGGTGGCAAAGTTTGCATATGATACTAAACTGCTCAAGATAGTTAAGACCAAAGCAGACTGTGAAGAACTTCAAAAAGATCTCACAAAACGAAGTGATTGGGCAACAAAATGGCAAATGAAATGTAATGTGGATAAATTTAAAGTAACGCACATTGGAAAAAATAACCCCAACTATACATACAATATGATGGGGGCTAATTTAGCTACAACGAGTCAGGAAAAAGATCTTGGAGTCATCGTGAATAATTCTCTGAAGATGTCCACACAGTGTGCAGAGGCAGTCAAAAAAGCAAACAGGATGTTGGGAATCATTAAAAAGGGGGAATCATTAAAAAGGGGATAGAGAATAAGACTGAGAATATATCATTGCCTTTTTCTTCCTAAATGTAGTACTTTGTACTTGTCTTTACTGAATTTCATCTTGTTGATTTCAGACTAATCCTCCATTTTGTCAAGGTCATTTTGAATTCTAATTCTGTCTTCCAAAGTGTTAGATACCCTGATGAACTTGGTGTCAACTGCAAAATTTATAAACACTCTCTCCACTCCATTATCTAAGACACTAACAAAAATGGTGAATAGTACCAAACCCAGAACTGACCTCTGCACTTTCCCAGTAGATATGTTCTTCTAGTTTGACAGCGAAGCATTGATAACTACTCTTTGGTGTACAGTTGTGCACCACCTTATAGTAACTTCATCTAGACCATCTAGTTTTCTTATGAGAATGTCATGTGGAACTACTTCAAAAGCCTTACTAAAATCAAGATATATCATGTACTGCTTCCCTCCCATCAACTAGGCTAGTAACCCTGTCAAAGAAGGAAATTAGGTTGATTTGGCATGAATTGTTCTTGACATAACCATACTGGCTAATTCTTTACAATCCTATTGTCCTCTAGCTGCTTAGAAAACGATTAATATTTTGTCCCAGTATCTGTCAATGTAGCAAAGTTAGGCTGACTGGCTATAGTTCCCAGGGTTCTCTTTGTTCCCCATTTTAAAGATAGGTATTATATTTGCTCTTCTCCAATCTCCTGGGACCTCACCTGTCCTCTGTGGACTCTCAAAGATAATTACTAATGGTTCCAAGATTGCTTCAGCTAGTTCCTTAAGTACCCAAGAATGAATTTCATCAGACTCTGTCAACATGAATACACATAACTTATCTAAATATTCTTTAATCAGAATTTCCAGGCTCAGCGGAGAAACCAAGGAATGAATGGATTTCTAGTTTAAGTATTCACCTATCACCTATAAACATAGTATTTCAGTGTTTGTATGGAGAATGAGCTACCTTGCCACACCTAGAGGTGATTTATTCATGTCAAGGTTGAGGCATATATCAGCAGGACTGTTTGGAGAAGCTGGCATTATCAAGACATATTTATTCTATGCATAAATTAGGAAGGGGGAGTAGACAGTAATTAATATTAATCAGAAGATATGAATTGTAGAAAATTGATAAGAGAAGCAAAGGGACACAAGGAGAAATCTATGGCCAGCAGAGTTATGGACAAGAAGAGGTGCAGGGGAGGTGAACAAATATATTGTGAACAAAATGAATCCTATCAGTTTTATTGGTCCATTAGTAGATGGAAATAGCACAATTATCATTAATAAAGCAGAAAAAGGCAGAAGTGTTCAATAAATATTTCTGTTCTGTATTTGGGGAAAGATAACATTTTTTCTATTCCACTAGTATATCAGGAGTAAGTGAAACAGCAGCTACTGAAGTTAGACATTTTTAAATCAGCAGATCTGGAAAACTGACATCCAAGAATTTTAAAAGAACTGGCTGAAGAGCCTACTAGACTGTTAATGCTGATTTTCAAAAAGTCTTGGAACACTGGGGGAGTTCCAGAATATTGGAAGAAACTAATGTTGTGGCAATATTAAAAAGGGTAAACGGGGATAATTAACCATTGAAAGAATTTATTAAAGTCCATGACTGGCATTTTTAAAATTTGTAAATGTTTTTGTTTTCTAAAAGATATGCTATATGAATTATTTTGAGGAAGTTCTATTTCCTGTGTTATGCAGGAGGTCAGTCTAGATGATCACAAAGATGCTTTCTAGTCTGGAAATCTATGAATCTGTTAGACAGAGGGCCTTGGGTTTTAGAGCAATAATTTTACTCTAGCACCTAAGATTAATTTAGAACTATATTTCTTCTAAAAAATAAATAAAATAAAAAATGAAAAAAAATGTCAAAGGCGATAAATAAAGGGAAGGAGTGAATTAGAAGTAATGGGTGTAGAAGAAATTATGCAAAGTTCTGTCATCAGTATCAGTTGTAATTTCTATAATCTCTTTTGCTTGACTGAATATTTTCTCTCAATAAATTGAAGCACTAAAAGGTGTGATAGTAGGATGATACTTTAAGGACTGGAGATATTTCAGTCTATGATGAGAGGTGCACCTTATAATGAAGTACAGTGAAAAGATGCAATGGTACAAATACACACATGTAGTAATTTAGCACAAATATTCCATTTCACCAACTAACAAGCAAAAACTCTAACTCCTCCCACCTTCCCCATGGTCTCTGCACTGAAGTATAAAGCTGTTTGGTCATTATTTGACCAGCTTTAATCTAGAACCTTTCACTTCTATGTAATTGTATTGAAAGCAGCTTGAGTTGATCATTAATGAAAATTATCATCATCTGATGGCAGTTTGGTGGCCTATGTGAAATGAGTTTTTTTGTTTTCAGCCTAGTTCCCAATGAATCAGAATCCACTCGCACCACAAGTCATCACTTTTGAGCCACATTTTGCCTGTTTCAGCATGAAGGTCAATAGCTCTACTTCTAGTTCAAGCAAGAATTAATTCAGGGAAGTTCTATAGTCTGGGTTATGCTGGAGGTCAAACTAGATGATCACAGTCATCTTTTTACTTTCATAAATGTATTTCTAAGGCCAACACCCTTCAAAGGCAATATTTATCATGTAATTTACTTGTGAGCATGTGGTTTATCATTCTAATCCAAATTGTTAAGGTACTTAAGCATGTGTCTAACTTCAAAACACATGCTTAAAATGAGGCAGTTGCTCATGTATATTACAGATTCAGGGCCACAGAGCCTTACCTAAACCATCACCCCTGTAAAGTGGTCCCCCCACATCCAGGAAATTCCATGAACAAGGCATTATGGGAAAAGTAACACTTCAGTTACCCATCATATTTCTATTCTGCAGATAAATAGGTGACTTCAAGTCTGTTAGCTTAGCATCTTTTACCAGCATTAGAATTAAATTCTCTCTCTCTCTCTCTCTCACACACACACACACACACCTGAGTACAAAAAATTACTAGGGTACAGTGACACAAAGACCCTTTGGCAAAGAGTCCCCTGTTTCTTGCAAACAACTCTCATCTCAGATCTGACAAAGACTATATCAAATACATTGCTTTCAAGGTATTTGTCCACAATGCCCTTTACATCTCACTGAGTTACCGAGAGGAAGGCAGAGGTTTGAGTAATAAAATGCAGTGTGGAATGGAATGTGCTTAACCTATCCTTAAATACACAGGCCTGAAACTACGAACATTAGGATTCAAAATGTTGCAAATTTGTGCCAGATCTCAGTGAGGTTGTCTCTGGGACAGAAAAGTCCATCCATCCCAGAGTAGGAAGCAGGAAGGGAAAACAGACGCCAAACACCAATAATTGTATCAAACAACTTTTCATAAAATTAAAATTAGATATTCTTTTACCCGAAATCAGGAACTAATTATGTAGCAAAAGGAGCAAAGATATGAACATACATTGGTTGCTGTAATGTATACTGGAGCAGGGAAAGGGAACCTGTAGACAGGGGTAAAAGTAACTTAAAGGACTTACCTGTACACCAGAAGAGGCAGGGCCTTTCAAGATTTAAAGGACCTGGGGCTCCAGCCACAGCTGGAGCCCCAGGGACTTTAAATCATCCCAGAGCTACCAGCTGCAGAGGCGGCTGGGAACCCTGGGGCTCAGGGGCGAATCAAATGGCCCAGGGTTTTGGCCACTTTGGAGCTCCGGGCCTTTTAAATCACCGCGAGAGCCCTGCCGCTACCCCAGAGCAGCAGGACTCGGGCTAGAGCAGGGGTAGTGGCAGCAACGTTCTGGCGGTGATATAAAGGGCCCGGGGCTCTGGCCGCTGCGGGTAGTCCCGGGCCCTTTAAAGCACTGCCAGAGCGCCATCAGCAGGGCTTGGGTGGCGCTTTAAAGGGCCCGGGGCTTCCTGCAGGGGCCAGAGCTCCGGGACCTTTAAATCCCCACCCAAGCCCAGCTGCCGGAGCTCCAGCAGTGATTTAAAAGGCCTGGGGCTCCCTGCAGCAGCTGGAGCCCTGGGCCCTTTAAATCACCGCCAGAGAAACTGATCTAGTCTGGCACGGCATACCAGCTCTTGCCGGTATGCTGTACCTGACCATACCAGCTTACTTTCACCTCTGCCTGTAGAAGGAGTTGGTAGGGTATGTTAAGACATCAAGCTCAGCTTGAAGCAGAACACCAGCAATTACACTAGACTCTCATTTTCAGAAATGCAAAGTACCTGCAGCCCACCTCTGAAAACCAGGCCACTTGTATTTGAGGGATGCTCATTAAATTCAATATGTTCCCTTGTGTTGCAAAACAGCTGAAAAATTGAGACCAAACACATCATCCCAACTTTTCAGAAAATCCATTTGCTTTGGCTCCCAGGTGACTGAAGAGGATAACTTTGAATGGCAATCCAAGGAACATGCTCTTAAAAGATTTAGAATAGAATCACAGAATCATAGAATATTAGGGCTGGAAGAGACCTCAGGAGGTCATCTAGTCTAATCCCCTGCTCAAAGCAGGACCAACACCAACTAAATCATCCCAGCCAAGGCCTTGTCAAGCCAGGCCTTAAAAACCTCTAAGGATGGAGATTCCACCACCTCCCTAGGTGAATGTGAATTTACTTTTCCTCAGACACATTCAAAGACACATACAGCCATGCAGGAGTTGGAGCACTCTTATTTAAAAATAATTGCTGGTTGGCTGAAGGTTGTGGGGTTTGTGGACTGATAGCTCCTGCCTTAATTGAAAAGAGATCTATATGCCACGTATTGTTCCTATTAAACACTAGCAAAACTGATCATTTGGAAGATGAAATGCTTGCTCCTTGGCAACAATGTTTTATTTGGTTTCAAACATCTGTGATTGTGATCAGTAAGTTACAGCTTCACATACTGAAAATTAATTATTCAATGTATATTTATTAGACTCTTGGCATTATAATTGTATATCCAAGACATCTGATAATTTTCTGCACTAGCTAACAAAATGGGAAAGACTCGTTGAAGAAAAACAAGTCCTAAAATTATTCACTCATTTTCTATAGTTTTGGTATATAAATGTTTATTTTCTTGAGAATACCCACAATGGAATGCACATTGACTTTTCACTATGACTAACACAAATTTCTTCCCCTTCAATATTAGAGCTGGTCAAGAAACATTAAGTATATTTTACCAAAAAAATTATGTGGAGGGAAGAAAAATGTTTGTATTAATTTTTGCTGAAATTTTTTAAATCACATCATCTGCTTTTGCTTCACTTGAAAATTTTCATTTTTAAACAAATGTTTATTTTTCCTTACTTTCTCTTACTTTTTCTAAACTTTTACTGCCTGTTCTAGTGGGGAAGAGTAAAAATAGTAAAAGTGAGGGTAAGTGGAGAAATTTTTTTAAAGCAGTTTCTGCAAAATAAAACAAGTTTTGTTTTGTTTTAGTCAAATGTAAAATTTCTGCTAAATATATTTACTTAATTCTTTTTGCAAAAAGTTTTTTTCTTGGTTAAAAAGGCATTTTCCATTGAGTGTTTTGAGGAAAATTTTTGGACCAGCGCAACTCAGTACCTATTTACATGTGTGTCCCCACACAAAAAAGTTATTAATTTAATTTAAGGTTGCTCAAGTATATTTTATTGTAACACATACACTAACCCCCAACGTTTATAATAAGTTAAGAGCACACCATGATAAAATTAAACTTCAAACATCATTACACTCCATCAAACTAACACACTAATCCTTTCTCCAACACAATTTAAAATTCAACATAGCTCAGAAGTGAAAATTACACTGCAGTTAACAATCTTCCATATTCCTTGTGAAGACCCATGAATCGTAATGGGAGGTATTCAGCACTAATAATCCAAGATATAAAGAACATGATGCAAAATGTATGTCACTTCTTGTTTCTCACAGTTGTTGACCTTTAGCATGTATTATACTTTGTATTTAAGGCAAAATAACTAATACATTCCCAGAGGTATGTCATATACTGGGATATTCCATTAGAGAAGTTAGTTCTGTGTTGGGTATGGAATGTTAGGTGATGCCCTCTCTAGTTAATGTATGGTGGTGACCCTCAGTATGCAAATCTTCCACTGAATATTGTTGGGGTATCGCACACTTTGTAGTTACAATGCATACTACACATATTTTGCAAATATTAAAAAAAATATATGTACACCAGAATGTTCCTGGCCTAGTCAAACACTGAATCATAAAGGGCTTGAAGGTAAGCATCAGTTTCATGGAAGAAGACCTAGTGAAATGAAAGCTGAATTCAAACCACTTTAATAGGTGAAATGAGAAAGCATTAAACTGTCTAATACCTGGAGAAAGCTCCGTCAAGGTATCAGTGGCTCCTTTGTCAGATGAGTGACATATTTAGAATACCATTCTAGAGGTCCCATTCATGTTTAAAGGGCAATATTATGTAAAGATGCTACCACTATCCATACCAAACATGTTTTGTGATGTTGACACACTGGTTCTGTGTGAAGTCATAGATATTCCCCAAAATATTCAGAAATGACAAATATTATGAATAATGACATGTATGTGTCTCTACTAGCATTCCAATCACTTCTTTAAAAGAATTAGCTGATGAGCATAAGTATATTATTAACAAATTCTATGAAAATAACTCTACAGTTTGGAAAGTTTTCCCAATGATACATCAGTCACAGTACATATTTTGTCATTAAGAAATACAAATCTGAGAATATGTGCTCCCAGTGTCACACTGTGGCCAAAAGAGCTAATGCAATCCTGGGATCCATAAACAGAAAAATCTCAAGTAAAACTAGTGTGATTATTTTCACAAGCACCCAACTCCTTATGCCCCTTTGCAAAACGTCTCACAGTTCAAAGAGGTTTTGTTACTGAACAGGAGACTACTGTGGTGGAATCATCTGGATTATTCTGACTGGATGGGGATCACTTATTTATCAGAATGGGGAAACAGATAAATAGAGCTCCCAGCCCAGATATACAAAAATACTTTAGAAGTTTTGACCTAGAGAGGTATGAACACTTCCTGTGCGGCAGTGAGTGCCCTCAACTCTCCTTAATTTCCATGGGAGTTGAAGTTGCTCATCTTGCAAGATAAGCCCTCTATTTTTCTTAATGTGGTGATGGTATATTTAAGAAATAGCCTATGACAAACCATGCCTGTAGTGGGTGAGACCTTCTCAGAGGCAGAAGTGCATATCTATGCTTCTGAAAAGGTAATTTTCCAAGCCTCTCACTTAGACCATGTCACTCTTCCCTTTGCATCCCTCCACTGACTCCCTCCCATAAGCTACTTGTCTTCACTTTCAAGGCCATTCATGACCCTTATTCCCATTTTACCTATTGTCTTTCATTCAGTACTGAAAGGTTGATGCCTGCCTCCAATCAGCCTATAATGCCAGCCTCCATCACGCACTTATTAACTTTTCAAACAGGATCCTTCATGCTTTCTTCCATGTTGCCCTTCATGCATGGGCAGAACTCCCCACAACCATCCACTAAATGAATTCATTATCTTCCTTCAAACTCTCCTTTGCCATGAACCCTACAATAACTTAACAACAGCTAGGCTGCTAGTGTTCTGAGACCACAGCCTTTCATGCTGACCAATATTTCCTCATTGTTTCCCATCAGTCCTCTTCTGCATCCCTCGGATGAGTGACTGCTTTTTTTTGTTCTGTGTCTGTACAACACCTAGTACAATGAAGTCTTGGTCTATGACTATAACTCCTAGGCACTGTGATAATATACATAATGCATTAACAACAACAACAGTTTTGGGGGAGGGCAGAAAGGCTTTCATACCTTAGGTGTGACTTCACTGTTCAAAGGTCCCTTAGGCTGAGATAGATCCACACATGTACAGGGGAGGATGTTACAGACAGTACAAATGCTAGGAGTATGGATATTGTTGGTGGTATGTTAGGCAGTTTAGTCCTGAAGTTAGTTAATACTAATAAGGCCTGGGCTACACTAGCCGGGGGTGGGGGGGTTTCAAACTAAGATACGCAACTTCAGCTACACTATTCGCATAGCTGAAGTCGAAGTATCTTAGTTCGACTTACCTTGCTGTCCTCATGGCAGCAAGTCGACTGCCGCGGTGCCCCCATCGACTCCGCTTCCTCCTCCTGCCAAGGTAGAGTACGGGCATTGATTAGCGGATCAATTTATCGCGTCCAGACGAGACGCGATAAATCAATCCCTGATACATCGAACGCTACCCGCCAATCTGGCGGGTAGTATAGACGTACCCTAATGCTCTGCACTTATATAGCAGCTTGCATTAGAAGATTTCCAAGCATAAACTTTTATCAAGCCTCCTAAAAGGTCTATGATGTATTTGCTTGCCTATTTTACAGATAGGGTCATGTGAATTGCCCAAAGTCACACATTATGGGCCTGATTCAATGCCCATTGAAATCACTGGCAGTCTTTCCATTGACATCAGTGGGCCTTGAGTCAGGCCACAGCTCAGTGGCAAAGTGAGGAATAAAACCCAGGAGTGCGGACTTGCAGTCATCTAAGGTAACCAATAGGCCACACTAACAGAAAAGCCCACTGCTCATCTACGATGAAATCAATAGCTACATTTTGGTGATTTGTTATCTTTTTACCTTTGATTTTGTTTTTGTTTTTTATTTATGGTAATATGTTATGTGAACATACTGTCTTTTTCTACCCAGTATCACTAGGGTATTAAGATAATTATGTCTGGGTGAATGGGGGAATCTATGGAAGTGTGCCAGAATTGTGAAATTAGTAGCTAATGTAAATACATAGGTAGGCTAGGGTTGCAATAACCAAAGGCTATAAAACTACATTTACTAATTAGCTCTCCTGAGTCAAATGTGGTTACTATGTTTAATATGTAAAAGTATCAATTTATAGGTTATTTTAATTATTAACAGCATTTTCTTTATTTTATTATACCATGCTTTGTGGGCTACCGTCAGCAGAGGGTGTTTGAATTAATTAACTGTTAATGAATTTCCAGGTATTGAATTCCAGCATGTGAACCATTTCATAAATCAAGCAAAATTAAGCTAATTCTTTTGCTTACGAATGTTTTGAAAATGTTTGGCTTTGCAGTGATGTGAATTTTGACTCCCCAACTGAAACAGATGACTTAGAAAGGGGCTCCACCTTTCTAATAAATGGAGGTCTGCGTATGGTGCTCTCAAAAGTTGCAACCAAATTTTCTGCTGGAAAATACATATTGTTTCAAAAATCAGGTAGAGAAGACTGCTGACTGGGATTGCTGGTAGAGAGTCTTTGAGAATAGGGCATGGGAGAGGTATGTAAAAGTCATTAGTCACTGAATAAGAACAGGTCCAGCCTCAATTAAATTGGTTAGCCATAAATATAAGAAAATTTCTTTTTAGCTGAGTAAGCTGAATATCGCCCAAAGCTCAGGTGTAAACTCCTGCAGCTAAAACTTCTATAAATTGTGAATTAAATAGTCATTAATTCCCTTACAGGTTAGATGATGAGAGGGTGAGTACAATGTTTATTGCATAAGTGGAGATGATTAATGATTAACAGCTCAGATGGCTTTCAGAATAAAAATGGGCAGCATCATAGACATTATAATAGCACAACCTTGAGATGCTCATATTTCTCACTAAGCTCATAGATCATCTAGGAAAGCTTTCCAAACTTGAGGGCTCTATTCTAAGTAATTTATATATGCACTTTTTAAAAAAAGTTATCTTAGGAGGTATCAGTAGCAAACCTACCTGCCTCGGTTCCTACCACTGTCACCCAAGGTAGCATATCTCAGCAGAGTTATCTGAGTGCATGACTGCTAGAAGCCAATATTATTATTAATCATCTTGAACAGGTCAGCCTGACAAGAGGAAAAAGAATCCCTCACTAAATTGGATTTTTTTTTGTAAACTCCCAGTAGCCTGTGAGAATGCTGATAAATACACAAGAAGAAAATGCAAATAAGGTCACATGTTCCTCACAGAGCTCTCTAGAGATTATCCAGACACCCAAACCATGTCCTCATTATATAATATAACAGCAGCAGTCCATCTACTATTCAGGTAAGCAGCAAATGAAATCTACTCCCCCCCTCAATTACTATGGTTAGAAAGGGCAATGAGATAAAATAAATAGACTTGAAGAAAGCACAGAAAGGGAATCAGGAAGCTAAGTATGTGACGGTTTCATTTAAGAATTCTGCTTTCGATCTTCACAATAGGATTCTTTAAGTTTAAGGGTTCCCATTCTTGCTTTGTCATTCCAGGATCTCCTCTAAGTTTCTTAGCTCTCCTCATTGAATCTTCTGTTCTGCTTTCACAGCTCCTCAATAACTAAAATTCATTCACAGACAGCTCAAAAGAATCTGACTCCAGACTGAGAGGGTACTTTTCACATAAACCCTAAAGCACTGGGGTTTTCTTCACAGACTTGAGCATGATTCATATTCCACTGTTGCTGAGTGTTGATTCTCCACCAGTTTGGTGCACAACAAGCAGATAAGTACTGTT
This sequence comes from Mauremys mutica, assembly GCF_020497125.1. NCBI lineage: Eukaryota > Metazoa > Chordata > Testudines > Geoemydidae > Mauremys > Mauremys mutica. The sequence continues at coordinate 186,778,660 of NC_059073.1, read as the reverse complement.
GAGATGATTATCTGTAGTACTTTTTATCTTGGAAGGCTAAAAGACTAAAATGAACACTTCAGTGTGATTCAAGAGGTTGTTTTGAACCATCTGTGCAGGGGAGAACCAGAATGGGCCTAAACCTCAACTTCTTACTCAGGCAAAACTTAGGAACTGTGCTTGAATAAAAATGAGTAAGGACTTCAAGATTTGCACTAGGAACTCAATGTGGCATTTGACGCCCAGAACAAAGAAACAAACTGCATGGGGAAGACCAGCAGTGTCTTCTTTTAGGAACCTGAGAAATATCAATCCAGGAATCTCACTTTTTAATCCCAAAAATTCAATTAGTGACTGTGCTGCTTCCTTTTCCAAAAACGTGACCCACTCCCACTTAAAGTGATTTATACCACTGGATAGTTTTTGTTAAAATTTCTGTGGTTGTTTGCACATGCATGTGTGTGTATGAGAAAGAGAGAATATATATTTTTATTTGTTTATTCTCTAGTCCCTGAAATCCCCCAAATCCAGACTATGATTTCTGCATTTCAGAATAGTATTAACATCATGTGTAGGTCTGTGTAGCTCCACTGAAGTAATCATCCATCTTAATTGCATTAGTCCAGTACTTCCTTTTCTTGATCTTATATCTGACACTAGCCTGCCTTCCTAGCTGACTTTTGCTAAGCTACAGCAATCAAGATTGATAACATCCTTCACACCTCCAGAAGAATTCTGTTGCTCTCATTTGTCCCTGCTCATACTCAGTGATGTGCTCCTTATATTACAGTGGCCAAAATACTGGGTCAGATTTTTTCCTTTCTTTGCAGCCACTTTGCGCCACACGTCACTGTGGAGCAAAGTAGTCTTAAAGCCATTGTAGCTAGGTACAGTAGGGGTATAGAACTGGCATGAGCTGCTCCTATGCCATCCACTCCTCCCAGCATAGCAAAGTGGCCTGGAAAATGGGGACATGATCAAGACTTCTCTGCCCCCTAGCTCGCCCTGCTATTTGCACTCTGCTCCAGAGCTGTGCTGTTCCTCAGTTGCAGCTAAAGAGCAGAGCCATTATACCTGTGTATGTGTTTGGTCTTGCTTGTGTTTTATATAGCTGTATAGGAATGGGTGCTTGCTCCACTCTATCAAGATCTTATCTACTCTTTTTCATTAGGGAGGGGAAAATATAATGGCTAGAGAGCACGGAACTGGGTAACAAGATTCCTAACTCTCTTCCTCCACAATGATACCCAGCAGTATCCAACCAAGATATGCCCCTATAAGATAAAATCCTGTTGCTGCTATTATAGATTTGGACATGAGATGATTCACAAGAGATGTGTGGAGAATAGTCATTGTTTTTCTGCTGACATCTGTCAATATTTGGGTTATTTTCTTAAACATAAGCAAAAATGAATAAGACATACAGGAATAACAAAGTCCTAGCAAAAGTAGATTTCTAAACATTGATTCAGGCTTCACGCACTAACATTCACAGAAAATCTTTTTGTGGTAAATGTATTCAGTTTTTTGTTTGAACTTATTGTTGTGGTCCCTCGCACAACCTGGCACAGTAATTTTGGTGGAAGCATTTAGAGATAGTAGCCTTCTTTTACCCTTCCCTAAAACTATTCTCTTCTTTATTCCCATTGCCCTTTCTGCTTCTTTGTGAGTTAGCATCATTTGGGGATTAGCAATGGCTAGAAGCTGTCAAGTGGTTTAGTGTTTCAATTGTCTGGGTTGGGGGGGTCACAAACCATACAGAAACCCAGAGATCTGATACTTCTAGGGTGACCAGATGTCCCCATTTTATAGAGACAGTCCCAATTTTTGGGTCTTTTTCTTATATAGGCTCCTATTACCCCACACCCCCGTCCTGATTTTTCACGGTTGCTGTCTGGTCACCCAAATACTTCTGAAGCAAATGAACAAGGCTCATGCAGGATGTGTTTCTAATAAAACTTGCAGAATGAGAAGCTGAGCATGTAGACATTCCCCCTTCCCTGCTCTTCCCTTTTGTTTTCTTTTTCTATTTTAGAAACTCCTCTGGAGTAAGATCTATCAGCACAAGTAAGGCAAGATTGTTACCTGCCTATGGGCAACTACTCTCATCACTGATAACAGTGTGGGAAAGGGAACATGTTCTGTGGAGTCTCTACTCTCCATCCTGCACAGGTGGCTGGCAGGTACATAAGAAGAGGGAGGGAAGAATGGAACTTTGACTTTGTCTTGTCCAATGTCACAGCAAGTTCAGCTGAGCTGACATGGGAGAGAAGTAATATGTAAAGTGCAGATTATTTTCCCCTGAAACAAAGGGGAGGGAGGTAGATGGGGAAGGAATTGTGATTTTCCAAGTCAAAATTCCTTCCCCAATTCCTTCCCTGGTATGAACTGGGTATAATGAAGCTAGAAGTTACTCAGTAGCAGAAGAAAAATGACAGGCTAGCCATTGACTTTTTTTTAAAGCACATATTTATTTATTTAAGTAAAGTAGGGATCTGTATCCTTGTTAGAAAAAAAAATAAGCATTTTTGAGTAGTTAATTTGTGGTTTAAAACGTTCGAAATTACTCCATCTGCTAATTAATTTGTTTTTCCATTTCCATTATTATAGTCAAAACTGGCACATTTTATAGTATATGATGCTAGTGCTCATTATCCTAAGCCCTAATGTGATTGCAAAGGACCACAAAGCCTAACCTCTATTTTTTACGGTGGGCACAAAGTCCCAACAGATAAATTGAAATCTTTTTCAGTATCCAGTATCAATTTGAAAGTTGGTTTTGGTGTTAGATGCAATGCATTTTTAATGTATCAGAATGCAATATGGAGCAACTAAATGCAATGCAAAGGAACAGCACAGTAAACTGATTATTCCCTTTCAGTTTTTTAATACAAATTGGAATTGGAGGGAAGAAGAGCAGCAAAGAGGTAAATGGAAGCAGCAACAAACATTGTGACACTGATTTTTGAAATTTCAGTAGTAACTTGCTAAACTGATAATCTTGTTGAAGTAACAGCATTCTGGAAGAACAAGCCTATTCCCTTGATAGGTATTAATTTAAGACTATTCTTCTGTTTGTATGTATTTTTAAACACATAGCTCCATGGAGTTAATCTAGTCTTTTATTAGTTCAATTTTCTATCGTGTGGGGTGGGGAAGGAATACACTAGAGTTGAAATGCTGACCCTATTGAAGTCAATGAGAACTTTGCCATTGAGTTGAGTAGGACCAGAATTTCAGCCTAGAAAATTTAGATTGGGATTTTTAAAGGCACCTACAGTACACAAATCCTATTAAATTTCAGAGGAAGTTAGGCACACTATTCCTTTGAGCTCCTTTGAAAATTCCAGCCATAGTGCTTTCACCAATTTAATTTCCTATTTATGCATTCATTACCAGGATCCTCACTGTGTTTCTATGTGCTTTGGGCTAGATTCTCTTCACACTAAAACAAGTTTAAGTCAAGAGTAAGTCAACTGAAGTCAATGGAGTTACACTGAAGTAAAACTCGTGTTATGAGAATGTAGTTTATGTGGTGTATTGAAAAGAGTTAGAATTCCAAACCATCACTTTAAATGCAAGAGGTTTCCTTGTCCCACTTGTTGGCTAGAGGGGTCTGAAGGGAAGCATGAGACTAGAGTCAGTGTGCTGATAGCTAGCCTCTCTGTTTCAGCCTGCTGTGTCTCCCTCTCTTTTGGGGTTCTTCTGTGTTATCGTTCTGAATTCTAAAAAATGAAGTAACGTTATGTTAAACTTTCCAGCAAGAGTATCTGTCAGGGTTCCCTCCCACTCTGAGGTACAGATGTGGGGACCCCCATGAAAGATCCCCTAAGCTTATATTCCACCAGCTTAGGTTAAAAACTTCCCCAAGGCACAAATTCCTTTCCTTTTTAAGACTGCAGAACATAGACTTTTGCTCTCCCTAATATTGTCTGTTTTCCCACATAGAAAATAAAAGATGCTCCCAAAGAAGCCTTCAGGAGCTCAGTATAGAAAGTGAGAAGCTCAGTTGCAATCTAGTTTTCAGCAAGGGGCAAATTTGATGGGAAAATATCTGAAACAGAACAACATAGACAGGCTTCAGGCAGATCATCCCAGTGCAGAAGAAATTGCGGACCAAAGCGTGAGTGATAGAAGTCCTATCCCTAAGGAATTAGCAGACTTATTGAAGATAAGGAATAGAAATGTGAGGAAAGTGATGGAGAATCATCTAGTTTTCCTGGCAGCTTAAAGGAGAGTGAAGATAAAGAAAAATCTGGTTTACATAAAAAGGAGAGAAATGATAAAGAAGAATCAGCTTTGCATGATGACAGAAACAACAGTGAGAAAAATTGCACCCCACAAATTGATACATCAGATCCTGCTTTATGACTGGTGATCCTAAACTCTGCCGATATTCATCGTACAATTTTGAACAGGTTGAGGAAAATTGAGGCTATGATGTTTCCAGTAACTGAGCAGAAGTGACACTTTTCAAAGTCACACTGTGAAAGAGTGCTCAAGAATGGTGAGAAACTGAATTGACATTGGCTAGTTTACTCGAAATCAACTGAAAAAGTGTTCTCGTTTTGTTGCAAAATAATTGAAAAGCATGCCAAATCATCGCTTGCACTTTCTGGGTACAATTACTGGCATCACTTAGCTGATGCTCTGAAACATGGAAAGTCACCTGGCCATTTTATGGCCCACTCTAAATGGATGGAGGTTGAGTCTAGACTCAAGCTGAACGAATACATAGATGCAGAAAACCAGTGCATTATTAATGTAGAAACCCAGCATTGGAGGAACATGTCTGATCACCTGATCTCAATTACCCTCTTCCTTGCAAAGAATAATTTCACTTTCCGGGGCTCATTGGATAAATTGTTCAGTGAACATAACAGTAATTTCCTCAGTTTGGTAGAGCTCCTTGGGAAATATGAGGATGACTTGGTGAGGATATGTGTTGAGTAGTTCCTAAAGAAGCTATGGACCATTACTGCAGCAAAACAATTCCAAACAAATGGATTGACCTTACGGCAACGAAGGTGCTTGATAACATATTGATGTAGCTTGGCAAAGCGAAGTACTATACCATAATAATGGACTGCACTCCTAACATTAGCCACCATGAAGAGATGTAATTTACAGTAAGATTTGTTGACGATGAAGATGGCTGTATCTAAGTAAAGGAATGCTTTATCTGTTTCTGGTTTTTGGATGATTCTACTGGAAAATGCTTACCAGAATGTTTATGAATGTTTTGAATGAGAATAAAATAAAGCTTCAGGACTGCAGCGACCAGGGCTATGACAACAGTGTGAACATGAAAGCAAGAAACAGTGGCATACAGGCAAGGATCCTTGCGCTGAATCCAAGAGCTTTCTTTGTGCCTTGTGGCTGCCATTCCCTCTAGCCGATTGTGTCAGATGCAACATCGTCTTCTTTAGATTCAGTATCTCACTTCAGAGTACTGCAAAGGATCTATGTCCTGTTTTCAGCATCAACTATCAGGTGAAAGATCCTCACGGACAATGTTACAAATCTGCCCACAAAGCCACTAAGTGATACTCACTGGGAGAGGCTCATTTACAGCATAAGTCCAGAGAGGTTCTAAGTGACTGAGGTTTACGATGCTCTGATGGAACTGGCACAGTCGAGTAAAGCAAAGGCCAGAATATGACACGAGGTGCAAGGTCTGGCAAACTAGATAATTGAATTCAAATTTCTGGTCTCAACTGTGGTTTGGCACGATATCCTGTTCCAAGTAAATGTTGTAAGCAAAGCATTAAAAACTCAGTCAATGGACATTGCGGCTGCTATAAATTTGATGAGAAGCTGTCTAGATTTCACTGTGGCCTACAGAAACAATGGATTTGAAGATGCCATTGCTGCTGACAAAGAAATGTTGGAAAACTTAAGAGTTGAGCCTGTCTTCAAAGAAATTCATATTCAGAAGAAGAAGAGACAGTTTGGTTACAATTGCAGAGATGAGGTGATGGGAAGCTCGGAGGAGAAATTCAAGAGTGAGATTTTTTGCTTGCCTGTTTACACTGCTCGAGTGTCCATTGAAGAAAGGTTTGGTCAAATGAAGCACCATGGAAATACTCTGGGGGGTTTGGATGACCTTAGTAAGCTGCCAGTGGATGGGAAAACCCTCTTGAAAAATTGAAGGACCTTGACAGCCGCTTGCACATGGGGAATGTTCGAATGTCAACGATAAAGACCTCTATGTCGAATTGGACAACATCTGTGATATTTTGCCACACGTGAATAACTTTCCACTCCAAGTTCTCCAATTCATTCATTGGAGAGCCGAAGGACATTTTTCCTGATGTGTGGATAGCTTTGAAGATTCTGCTCACACTGCCTATCACAGTTGCAAGTGGTGAGTGCAGCTTTTTGAAGCTCAAGCTCATTAAAACATATTTTTGATTGATGATAGCCAATGAGAGACAGACATCATTTGCAATTTTACCACTTGGAAATGCCATTGGCCAGTCTTTGGATCTCTCTGACACTGTGCTTCAGTTTACGAGGGCAAAAGCAAGAAAAGCGACCTTCTGAACTAAAGGACTAGGGTTAGTATTCTAAGGTTGTCACCTGTAACACTATTTAATACTGGTCCACCCAATCTTGGTGAACAGTTCAATTTCTTGATGTTAGTACATTTTAGTTATTTTTTAAAATGAAAAAAGTTTCCATAAGCTTGGAGGAAATGAATTATTTTTATTTGCTTATATATGGTATAAATAGATACACTTTTTAGATCCTAGCATGCAAATTTATTGTCTTATCTGACAAGGATAAATCATGCTTGCAAATTGTGCATCAAAGTCATGAAATGGGCTACAAATACAATAAAAAGCTCTCAACCATGCTTGTAGCTCTTTTCATCACTTTACACTTACTCAACAGGTCTAGGCTTCATTCAGAGTGACCCACAGATGAAATGAAAATCCTGGAAACTTATATAGGTCATTTATCAGAACTGGGGTACTTTACCAAAAGGTAAAATAATAGGAATGGGAGCCAGAGGTCCAGCAAAAGTCAAACTGAAAAAAGGAGCAAAAGAAAAATAAAAGTAATCCAAAAGAATAAGTCCAAAAGAAAAGTTCAGACTTATTAGGGATGAACTGATTTGAATAGAAAGGCTTTACATGGAAGAACTAAATCATCTACACAGGGAGGTCAGCATAAGTACTAGGGAAGTAAAGCTGGCCAACCACTGCAAAACTTTGTGAATATCACTTCAATTCCACAAAAAGAACAGGAGTACTTGTGGCACCTTAGAGACTAACACATTTATTTCAGCATGAGCTTTCGTGAGCTACAGCTCACTTCTTCGGATGCATAGAATGGAACACACAGACAGGAGATATTTATACATACAGAGAACATGAAAAGGTGGAAGTATGCATACCAACAGGAAGAGTCTAATCAATTGAGGTGAGCTATCATCAGCAGGAGGAAAAAAAACTTTTGAAGTGATAATTAAGATGACTCATAGAAGGTGTGAGGAGAACTTAACATAGGGAAATAGATTCAATTAGTGTAATGACCCAACCATTCCCAGTCTCTGTTTAGGCCTGAGTTAATTGTGTCTAATTTGCATATTAATTCTAGTTCAGCAGTCTGTCTTTGGAGTCTGTTTTTGAAGTTTTTTTGTTGCAAAATTGCCACCTTCAAGTCTGTCACTGAGTGGTTAGAGAGGTTGAAGTGTTCTCCCACTGGTTTTTGAATGTTATGATTCCTGATGTCAGATTTGTGTCCATTTATTCTTTTGCGTAGAGACTGTCCGATTTGGCCAATGTACATGGCAGAGGGGCATTGCTGGCACATGATGGCATATATCACGTTGGTAGATGTGCAGGTGATCGAGCCCCTGATGGCGTGGCTGATGTGATTAGGTCCTATGATGGTGTCACTTGAATAGATATGTGGACAGAGCTGGCATCGGGCTTTGTTGCAAGGATAGGTTCCTGGGTTAGTGTTTATGTTGTATGGTGTGCGGTTGCTGGTGAGTATTTGCTTCAGGTTGGGAGGCTGTCTATAAGCGAGGACTGGCCTGTCTCCCAAGATCTGTGAGAGTGAGGGATCATCTTTAAGGATAGGTTGTAGATCTTTGATGATGCACTGGAGAGGTTTTAGTTGGGGGCTGTAGGTGATGGCTAGTGGCGTTCTGTTATTTTCTTTGTTAGGCCTGTCCTGTCTTAGGTGGCTTCTGGGTACTCTTCTGGCTCTGTCAATCTGTTTTTTCACTTCAGCAGGTGGGTATTGTAGTTTTAAGAATGCTTGATAGAGATCTTGTAGGTGTTTATCTCTGTCTGAGGGATTGGAGCTGAACTCGAATTAATATGCAAATTAGATACATTTAACTCAGGCCTAAACAGAGACTGGGAATGGTTGGGTCATTACACTAATTGAATCTATTTCCCTATGTTAAGTTCTCCTCACACCTTCTATGGGTCATCTTAATTATCACTTCAAAAGGTTTTTTTTCCTCCTGCTGATGATAGCTCATCTCAATTGATTAGACTTTTCCTGTTGGTATGCATACTTCCACCTTTTCGTGTTCTCTGTATGTATAAATATCTCCTGTCTGTGTGTTCCATTCTATGCATCCGAAGAAGTGAGCTATAGCTCACGAAAGCTCATGCTAAAATAAATTTGTTAGTCTTTAAGGTGCCACAAGTACTCCTGTTCTTTTTGCGGATACAGACTAACACGGCTGCTACTCTGAAACCAAACAACATAGAGAGATACTAAAAAATATCTAACACCCACTCAAATAGAGAGACATCCAGCAGAAGAACACATCATGTTTGTAGTCTGTATTACTATGACCCATCAATGGCATAGGTCAGGAAAAAAAAAACAACCTCAGTTTGTCTGGTTGCTAGCTTTCTGCTCTTTGGAAGGCAGTCTGACCTAATACAGTGGCTCTCAACCTTTCCAGGCTACTGTACCCATTTCAGGAGTCTGATATGTCTTACCTACCACCAAGTTTCATCTCACTTAAAAATTACTTGCTTACAAAATCAGACATAAAAATGCAAAAAAGTGTCACAGCACACTGTTACTGAAAAATTGCTGACTCTCATTTTACCATATAATTATAAAATAAATCAATTGGAATATAAATATAGTACTTACATTTCAGTACATAGTATACAAGTCATTGTCTGTATGAAACATTAGTTTATACTGACTTTGCTAGTGCTTTTTATGTAGCCTGTTGTAAAACTAGGCGAATGTGTAGATGAGTTGATGTACCACCAGATGACCTCTATGTACCCACAGGGGTACACATACCCCTGGCTGAGCTCCACTGACCTAGTAGATTGCGCTCTGGACTGGGGCTCAGGAGATCTGAGTTCTGTTCCTAGCTCTGCTGCTGGATAACCTTGGGCAAGCTCAGAATCCTCCCCCTCTGTACCTCGGTTTCTCCATCTGTAACATGGAGGTAATGATATTGACTCCCCCTTATCAAAAGCTTTTGAGATCTACTGATGAATAGTGCTATATAAGGCCTAGATATAATAATATTATATGACTAGCCCTTGCTTCTTCTAAGGAAAATATATACTTACAAGCTGCACCCATGTACTCAGGCATCCAGACAATAGAAACTATTTCATGGCAGACTTTGTGAAAATATTTTGTCATTTTTGAAAAACATTTCCTATTGCAAATTCAAAAATAGAGGCAGATTCTTTAGGAAAGATGGAGTAGTAGTCTCTGTAGATTTAATTTTAAAATAGGATGTTGCTATATTTTACAGCACTGCAAATTTTCCTTTATGTTTTTAAGCCACATATATGCAATTCAAATTAAGGATATTGTTGCCCTGACATCCCAGTATAATTGTTTCACAAAATACATGAAAAGATTATCACACAAAAATCAGAATTTCAGGCTATGTTGATTAGGAGTTCCATTAAGATGAATATATCTATTAATGTCCTTATGAAGGATATGAAGCGGAAGAGAATAATTTCAGCTTTGCTGATTCCTTGCATATAAATTTCACTATGAAAATAAGTGTTTTGCACACCTGAATATTTGGTTGGTTTTTTTAATAACTCAATTAGACTATTCTGTTATAGTTTTATGTTTGTTTCTTTGTAATTCAACTCTTTTTAATTTAATCTGGAGTTAGAAAAATGTCATCTGTGAAGCAGACACTTTAAAGTTTTTTAGAACTCTAGCAAGTATCTCATCTAAATTTTTTCAGATATGTACACTTTAGTTTTTAATATGCATAGAATGATAGATAACTAGTCTTTAAAGTGTATAGCATCTTCCAATCTAAGAAGATGTGAACTAAACATTCATTTTAATGAAAAGAGATGCAAGTTTTTATAATATTTGGCGAATTCATAAGACCTGTTCATATCAAGAGACTGCAACATTAACATTATGTGATTAATAGTGTCTCAACCCTCTGAATTACCTGAATGAGACGTATGATCACGTTATAAAACTATCAATATACCTTGTGATTAACTGATTGTTTTTATACTCACTAATTTAATCAGAATTGTACTTTATAATTAGTTTAATTAAATATATTACACATGCTTTAGTGCTTTTAGGTGCAAATTGAATGTGTGCATGTCTTTCACAGCTGGGATTTCTGAGGTTTTTTCACTGTCTTGAGGTCTACTGGAATCAGTCCATTCTATGTGTTAATGGAAAGTGTGCCATTGTTGCTATTCCCAGGAAACCCTGGAATTCCTAATGATGGAAAATCACTCATTTCATTATTTTTCCTTTATGGTACATTTTATTAAATTTCCAGCTGTTGATTCCCTGCTTAAAATCTGAGAACCAGTGACCTCTTTTTGCTATACTTGTTGAAACCGCCAGATACACAGCCCTGAAAACTGAAGTTCTGTGTTTATATTTAACCAAAGAAAAGGCAGTGATATAGGGCAAGCTTCCTCAGACCACCTGTGGATAGGCCTCCACCATGATCTCTTTAAAGGTAATATATCTCCATGTTTATTCCCTTCTCCATCTCTGCTAAAACAGATCAAATGTGAGGGTTGCTTTTGGAATACTGATATCCATCAATAACAACTGGACTGACTCCATCGTTTCACACAGACAGCCGACAGCCATCATATACAACACACTACAGAAGCACACCCCTTCTTTATCCTTCAGCTTTTTCCCATCTTTTCAGTATATAATGGCTATCTAAATATTAAAGGACAGCTATCCTCTTCTACCTATAAAAAAAACAACTGGATCACTACAAACTACAACATTCTGTGTAAGCATAGTACCTACTGAATGCAACAATGCAGTGCAACATCTGCCTAAGAGAATAAGTATGGCCTTGGCTGATAGAGCTCATGAAATTCGCAGAGGAAGATACTGAATGAAATCTTGTCTCCATTAAGTCAGTGACAAAGCTACCATTGATTTCAGTGTGGCCAGGATCTGATCCTGAGGCTTCCTGGGGGAAAGGCTCTCAGTCATTCTCTATGTGACAGCCTCCTGCTGGCTGATTTTAATAAAAGGATACCAACAACACAGGGGAAAACAGACAAAATCCATTTTTACCGTGGGAATAATTCCAGTTATTAAGCTGCAAAATTAATGTTTTCATCTGCTGAAAACTGTCAATAGCCTTAAATTATAAAAGGCTTTTCCCCCCGTTCCTGAGAATGGAGCATGTGGATCACAGTAGGGCTGAAGACAAAATTCAAACTGATATACAGCTTGGCAGAGTCATTTACAGTTGATCTGAGTATACATCTGGGGCCATCAAAAGTCCACTAATTTCACAACAGGAGGCCATAGCAGGTTGTAGAATCACAGAAGGGAAAATAAAATGTATATTATAAGAGCAAATGATCACAGCTTCTTGCAACATGAAGCTGTATGATATCAACTGTAAAAAGCCTTTTTTTTGTTGTAGAGGAGGTTAAAGATCTGTGATATGCGAAATGTACAAGTCAGATTGAGGGAAATGTGATCCCAGTCAAAGAAATAGGGCATAAAAAAATAGATAAACCTCTTAGGAAGAAGAATAAAGAGCACAAAAGCTTTCAGAAAGTACCATACAAAAATCGGCAAGTAAAGCTCAACAGGAGCATTGGTTTCATCTTTCCACTTTCCTAAATGGAATTTTACCTGCTCTCTTGTTGCTTAGCTACCCAGTGATACTATATCTTCAGAATTTCTCTAAGTCCTCGAAGTTTTTATTAGGCTAAATAAATGTTGTATTATCAGAAAATTCCACCTCCACACAACTTACCCCATATTCTGGAGTATTAATAAATACACTGAAGAGCTCTACTCCTCATCTTTTTCCATTCTGAAAAAAATCACTTGTGTGTTCTTGCTCTTTGCTTTATCTTTTCTGACTAGTTTAAAGGGAAAATGGGGAATGTTAAACATGGGGAAAAATAGTGGTGATTACTAAAAGCCCTGATCAAGGAGCAACATGGTTTTGCTTTGCCCTGAGTGCAGACATGGACCTCACTTGGTCCCGGGGAAAATAATCTTCCTTATCCTTATATTTGGCATGAATTACTTTCCCCCTTCTGCAATGGCTCAGCTACATTTGCACACACATTGAGCAGAGGGCAGGGACGGGTGGTGTGAAAGCTCTGCTACCTCTGTGCCCTGCCCATCTGCCTGCGCAGAGTCCCCACGGAGGCTGCTCTCCCTGTGTCTCTGGGTAGCTTGGACACCTTCCACTCCCTTACTCCTTTGTACAAGTGCATAACAAGGTCCCCAATGGACTCCTTGTTGAGTTAGCATTTCTAGAGACTAAAGTCGGCTAGTCACCCTTTAATGTTGCCTTTGCTACAGATGTGCTGCAGTGAGTTCAAGATTTTAATTATTCCCAGCTTTTATTAACCCTTAAATTAGGATCAAAACTTCTCCTATTTCCCAATATTTCATGAGTAGCCAAGTTCCAGATGTGAATGCTTGATGCCATCTAGAGCTGTCTGAATCCCTCTGGGTCTGCACTTTCTCACTGGTTGCTCTTCTGCAGATAATTAATTCAGCCTTGCACAAGTGTCAGGCAAATGTACCAGCCTAGGTTAAAAAAAAATCTAGCTGACTAAGCTACTGAGTATTAATATTAATAAGATTAAGAAATACCATTAATTAATTACTTGTGTTTTACTTATCCATCAGACCCATTATCTGGGACAATGGACAAGCTGAATTTGCATTAGTTATTATTTAACATTTAAATAGTGCCCTAAATACCTTAAGTATCTAGGTAGAGAGAATAAAGACATGGCTCCAGTCCCAAAGAGCTAACAAACTAAATTTCCTTAACAGAAATCACAGCTTATTAGCAATGCTTCGGAGAGCCAAAGCATTACTGAATGTGACATTTGCCAGCCAACTTTCCTGTGTCTACCTCTGCTGAACTCAACTCTTCATCTGCCCAAGAGCTAATGGCTTAACCAAATGACTGAACTGGCTTCTCTTGCCGGGGTAGGCCAAACAGCCTTTATTAGCTTCACTTTCTCTATGCTCTCATTGTTGACTCTCATTGGAATAGACCTCTCTGTTATAACTAGCCCCATCCCATTTTGTCCTAGCAAAGGAATAAGCCTGCCTTGGTTTACTCATGCAGCACTCATTGATCCAGCTGCCTACTCTCGGATGTCACTCAGTCATTCATCAATCTACTTTTCCCTCAGAAAGCAGCAGGATTCATGATAGGCTAGGCTCTCTCTCTTTCCTCAGCTGGAAAAGCTTCAGTGGCTGCAAGTGGACCTTACCAGGACTCTGTCTTCTCAAACTAGATCCCTTCACCTGCTGCAAACTCCTGGAGAAGTAGTTTATTCTCAGCTCTTCACTCAGAGACCAGCTTCTTGGGTCATCTCTTATTCAGAATAACATTCTCCCTGTCAGTCAGGAAATAGAGTTATTCTGGGACTCCAATGTAGCAGAAAACCCAAATGATGAGTCATAGCCTCCCACAACCATTTAATGGTTCCTATAAAGGAGAATATTTCCTGAAAGGGATTAAATTCATCCCTGATGTTACAGATCTGTGTCACTGATAAACTCTGACTAAAACCCTGGCCAAGCTTTGGTGGGTGTAAATTAAAATGCCCTCAATTGTTCAACTAGGGCAGGTTGAAAAGAGAGAGCGTTAGATAAATCCAGAAATATGCTGTAGTATTAAGAGTTGAAAAGGCATTCAGATACGAATGAATAATGTTTTTTGCAGACTCACTGATCAAATGTGTTTCAGTCTGCAATTTTGTCCTCTCACACCATAGGAAGACACAGTTAGAAAAAGGAGGAGCTGATGTGCTGCCATATTTTAACAAGTTTCTACAAGTTTGTTCCTTTTACCTTATGATAAAGCACATGAACAGGGGATTTATGTGCGAATGTGATATGGTTCAAGTTTAAATAAAATGTACCTACTATTCTTTATCACTCTCTGCTTGGCATTGCTGTAGCACTCTGTTTTCTGTTTCTCACCTCATAGCAGAAAACAAGGCCATCACATTTTGTTTGTTTTCCATTTACATCCTTTGGCCAGAATTTTCCATCTTGGCTGCCTAACATTAGGCACTTCAATCCATATTTAAGCACCTTAATATTTGGCCTGGTTTTCAGAGGTGCCAAGCATCCACAACTGCATTTATGGAAAAGTCACATAGAAGCGAAGAAAAATTGATCTAATAAGTTTCTCTCAAACTTGGACAAAACCCCTTATACAATGAAATAGAGAAGAATATAATTCCATATCAGGGATATTATATTCAGTTAGGCTATTTAAACAAAAAAAACAAACAAAACAGAAAGGTTACATTTTCTAAGACTTTTTCATATGGATGCTACTGAAGTCAATAAAGTGCATGCTTAACAGAGTCAGGTGGGAAATTGTTTTCTTGTGCTGCATACGTTGAGATTTTAAAAAAAAGTTCCCATCCCAAAATGGGGGGAAAATTTAAATTTGGAAAACTGTTGTGAAAAAAATATATAAAAACCAGTTTGGGCTAACTTTAAAAATGTTTTGACTTTGACCAATTCAAACTTATTTTCTTTACTATAATTAGCTTACATTTCAAAACAGTGGTTTTGAACCAGAACAAACAGAATCTTGCATTTCAGAAATACCAAAATGGGATGTTTTGACATCTTTTGGAACTTTTTCCCGAAAACTTTTGAGTCAAGAAATTTGTCAACATTGACCCTTTCCTGAGAAGAGTTCCGATTTCAATGAATTATCATTTTTCAATTACAAAAAAAATTGTCAAAAAATTCCTGACCAGCTCTAGTATTGAGCACTTGTGAAAAATCAGTCCATTTATGTGGATTCCAAAATGTGGTTCTGGTGCCTAACTTTAACAAAAGTTTGGACTTTTGCTAGTTTGCTACTGAGGAATCAGCAAGTTTCCATTTTTGAAGTAAATCATAGCAGTCTGAGTGTGCAAACAGCCACTTCCTAAAAAACAACTGCCTTTGGCAGAGACAGACCTCACTGGACTTATTTACAAATGATGCAAATAGATAAACAGTTCCCAAGATCTTAACAATGAAAGACTTTACCAGTGCATTAACATTGACCGCTCCTTCTGTGGGAGACAGGTCACATGTCATAGATCCTCATATAGCCTCAGTGCTAAAGCAAATTCTAAGCATTATTATGATTGTTTCTTTGAAAGAGTGTCTGTTTTATTTATTGGGGATTTTTTCTTCACTTTTGATACATTTTTGTACATTTGCAACTCACAACCAACTCTCCAAGCCCTGATTTATCAGCTGACTAACCACTTAATATGGTGATATGTTATAGGGCTTTGCTCATGTGGATTCCATTGCAGGAATTATCCCATAACCACAAGGAACATGGAAGGAGGCAGCAGAAAATTTCACACCAAAAAGGTTCAGACAGAGACCTCCTGTGTGAACTTGGGCAAGTCACCTATTCTACCCTGTGCCTCAGTTTCCCATCTGTAAAATGGAGAAAATACTTCCTTCTCTCACAGGGGTGTTGTGAGGATGACATCCATGAATGATTGAGGGCGAGATGAGTTTTTCCTTTTTGGTGCCATGAACTACATACTGTACTCTAGGATAACAATCAACAGCTCTGACATTATATTGGGTAGAAAGGGAATAGCAATGTTTTTCTAAGTGTTAATGTTTCTATAATGTTACACTATTTATATATCTGTTTAAAAATAGTTCCTCATCCATTTTATATATTATATAAAGAAAAAGCTATTAAAATGAAGACCCCCCCAAACTTATGTGACTCTTGCCTGTGCATCAAACAATACTTCAATTTGGCAATTGTCTTTTTAAAAAATCATTTTCTTTGAAAAATAAGGTATTATAGAACAGGAGAAAATGATCCTTTTGAAAACATTCTCTTATCCTAATGATCAGACACCCTGACCCCGACAAAATAAAAGCCTAAGTCTCCTGTATCTATTTATTCCTGGCCAACACCACACACTTACAAGAAAACTAAACAAACAAAAAAAACACCAGTAAAATAAACACCTCAGTGATATTTGTATTCCCTGACTGTAAGCTCATGTCTCTCTCTCAGTGGTCTAGAAAATTAAATCCACATGTCAAATTTTATGTTATCAAATTAATGATATAGCTGGAAGCCAGGAACAACGAGCAGTAATAGAAGCTGTAATGTACGTGAATGTTCATGAGCATATTATATTAACTACCATCCATCAGAGGGAGTGTTACTGATGGTTCCTATTAAATACATTAAAATTGTTGAGAATTGTCCTGGACCATAATTGAACATTTACCTTTTTGATAAGGGGAATGACCTATCTTGTGAAACTATTTGTCATCAGGAGGTTGTGGGTTTTGTGGTTTTTTTTAATAAATATTTGATCAATTTTTATTTTTTTCTGTGAGGCCTTGAACTTCCTTGAACCAATGCAATTGTTTTTTCAGTAGGAGCAGAGTTGCTTTTCATAACTGCTTGATGCACTTTAAAATAACATGGCCATCAAGAACTGGAAGCATTGAATGTTTAGGACAAGAGAGACAAGTGTTGCTGCATTAGTGACCATCAATTATAGTATGTATTTGTAGATTTTAAAGCCAGACATGACCGGTGTCATAAGCTAGTCCGACTCTGTAGAAAAAAAAAACTAGAAAGAAAAGTGGGTACAAGTGGATGGATAACCCTTTCCTTCACAGTGCAAAGAATATTATATGAAAGACATCAGCCACACACAAAATAATGGGGAAAGACATCAGCCACACACAAAATAATGGGGGGGTAAAAATACAGCAAGATATGTGTGTGAAGAATTTATGATAGCTGGTGTAATGCAGTGCTTCTCAAACTTTTCCATACGGTCACATCATGTTCTAGCAAAAGAACATTTTGGGATCCCTCTCCCATCTAGCCATAAAAAAGAGGTGGGAAGGGAGTGGTAGGGAGCCCCGAAGGGAACCTGTTTATGATCCTCAACCTGCCGGGGATAGGCTTATAACCTGCAGATTGAGAAATGTGGATGCACTGAATGGCAAAGGGTGGGAGAGAAACAAGTGAGTCAGAAAACTCATTTTTGGTGACTGTCTAGAAATCTCAGACTTTTCTACTAGTGAACTTCAAAAGTTCCAGAAGTCTGTGAGTAATGAAGAAGAGCACCCAAAAGTTTGGATGATTATGCAGCCTGACTTTCTCCCAAATATCCAGTCCAAGCATGTTTGCAAAAATGAGACAAATGTCAAAAGAAGGCCTCTAACATTATTCTCACATTTTTGTGGGGCCAAGATAATGAAAAAAAAATGAAAAAAAAAAGTTACCCAGGCTTCTTTAGGAGTCTTCCCTGGGATTTGGTTCAAATTTTGGGTAAAGCACAGGTTGGTTTATATTTTATCTGAGTTGGTTCACATCCTTAATCTATACCCATTCTTCTTTTAAAATGAGACATTTTTCAGTGTTAAACTACAGAAGCTCTTACAAAGTACCTTAATTATGCATTGATGCATTTATTGAACCATATATTTTAAAGAGTACTGGTATAATTCTTTGGGACATTATATTAAAATGTATAACATTTGCAATGAGTCCTTCTGGAAATATGATTCCCTTTTGCTTTCAAAACAATACAGCACACTATTTGCATCTTCACCATGTCCAGTATTAATGAGTCCAGTCCCCAATGGACTTTATATATTTGGCTCTAATCCATTCTTATTCTATTTTAAAGAAAATTGCCCAACCTGATTCTGCATACAAAATCCAGTTCAACAGATATTAACTTTTCTTCCTCTGGACTTCAGGAACAGGAAGTTAGAAAGAAACTGAGGAAAAGCTAGAGGAATTTTTAAATGGTCATTATTTGAAATTCAAACGTATCTAACTCTGTAACCCCAAACATTTATGACAAGGGTTTGCTTGCCAACAGTGACTGTTATTCTCCAAGTGTATTGCCTCCACAAAATCCATTATACCTAGCCCAGTGTTGTATGAAGGCTAATTAAGGGTCATGCACAATTCCCTAGAACCACACATTCCACCAACTGTTGATACAGCCTCTTACCATCTCTCAATTCCTTTCTGTCTTGAGAATCTCTATTTAATGCTGACCACATTAAAGGGGGTGGGCTGAGGACCCCAGCTATTCAAACACTATTTCACTGCCCTTTCAAAACAAGCAGCTGTTCTTGATGCCATGTGCAGAGAACAATGATTCAGTAAGATGAAACCAGCCAGATTTATTCACGATGAGTTGACATGAAGTGGAACAAAGTTTACACTGACCAGACAACTTGAATCTTCACAATATTGTTCAAGCAAAATACAAATTGAAGACATGTCTAGTAGCTGATCACGTTTATGAAAGAATTGTGGGTTTTATAATAAAGTCATGAAACTTGCCAGAGTCTTAGAACGTTATCTAATATAGATTTTCAGATATGGGGCCATCACTAACTCATGCCATGTTGGCTGTGGCAGCCATTTTAAAGTCTGATTGCATCTTTTCCATGGAGGTTTTTCTGATACCAATTGCTTATAGTATTAAACCATCCCGGTGAGTTTTTATTTTTGTACATTATATTCCTATTGTGTTGGTTTCCTAAAAACTAAAGCAATTAATTGTAATGGCTTGATATTTTACAAAAATATTAAGAATTAACATGCTCAGTAGCATGTCACCAGGGAGTATTTACCAAAATATTAATTATATGAAAAATAATAAGTTTACAAGTTTCTATTCATGAACAGAAATTTGCATTTCTTTTTGCTAATAACGATATTTCATATTGATCTATGCATAACAGGACATTGGTGTGTCTCAAAAAGATTGAAAAGGCAGTTTACATAAACACACAGCCTAAAACAAATTAAGAAACTTTCACACAACTAAGGTAGCTTCTGCAATAAAAATAAGGATACATTTGATTACGTTCTTCCAAGACCATGTTGACAATCAAAATAAATACAAAATATGTCCTTACACCAATTTTAAGGTCACGCTTAAGCAAAATCTAGAATATACTGCTTGTATATCTAACTGTAAAACAGCATTATTGGCTGATTAGGACAGCGTTGTTAAAATGGCTGCCACAGCCAGCATAGCCTGAGTTGCCCCATATCTGAAAATCTTTATTAAGTCATGTCCAAGACTATGTCAAATTTTATGCTTTTATCAGAAAACCCACAATTCTTTTTTTTTTTTTTTACAAATCTGACTTGAATATCATAGTTGAAGTGACTGTTCTAAGCTCACACAACAAATAGGCAGCAGACCCTCTTCTACAAACCAAATGCCTCATTTGGTAGGCCATGTTGCCTCTCACCAAAATCTCTTCCCCTCTCTCTGCCTTTGTTACCCCTTCTAATGAAATGTGGATAATCATTTTCACTTACATATCAATACTTCATTGGAAGATCTCAGTTTGATTTAAAAAAAAATGATGGGTAAGCATTATAAGCACTAAATAATCCCTAGAAAGTGAAGCAATTTGGTGTAAGAGGATCAGAGATTGGTGCATAGCCTCAGAAATAAAGGTTCTGGTTCCAGATTTGTCAAGATATTTAACACACCTGGGTGCAGGAGGACCATGTCGGCTTGACACCATTCCAAAGGATATGCTTCCATGCTGATGATGAGCGTTAAAAAAAATAATGACAGGTTTCAGAGTAGCAGCCATGTTAGTCTGTATCCGCAAAAAGAACAGGAGTACTTGTGGCACCTTAGAGACTAACAAATAATGTCAATTAAATTTGTGACTGTACTCCTTGGTGGGGGGAGGAGAGAATTATATGTCTCCTGCACTGTTTTACCCACATTCTGCATATATTTCATGTTATACCATTCTCAGATGATGACCCAGCATGTTTGTTTTAAGAACACTTTCTCAGCAGATTTGACAAAACATAAAGAAGGTGAGATTTCTAAAAATAGATACAGCACTCAACCCAAGGTTTAAGAATCTGAAGTGCCGTCCAAAATCTGAGAGGGACAAGGTGTGGAGCATGCTTTTAGAAGTCAAAAGAGCAACACTCAGACGCAGAAACTACAGAACTGAAACCATCCAAAAAGAAAAATCAACCTTGTGCATGTGGCATCTGACTCAGATGATGAAATTGAACATGTGCCAGTCCACACTGCTTTGAATTGTTATCAAGCAGAACCCATCATCATCATGGAAGCATATCCTCTGGAATGGTGGTTGAAGCCTGAAGGGACATATGAATCTTTAACCCATCTGGAATATAAATATCTTGCAACACCATACAACAGTTCCATGCAAATGCCTGTTCTCACTTTCAGATGACATTGTAAACAAGAAGCAGGCAGCATTATCTCCTGCAAATTGTAACCAGTCTTGCTTGTCTTAGTGATTGGCTGACCAAGAAATAGGACTGAGTGGACTTGTAGGCTCTAAAGTTTTACATTGTTTTATTTTTGAATGTAATTTTTTTTGTACATAATTCTACATTTATAAGTTCAAGTTTCACGATAAAGAGATTGCGCTATAGAACTTGGTGTGTTGACATTTTTGTGTGTTTGGTTTTTTACAGTGCAAATAATTGTAACAAAAATAAATATAAAGTAAGCACTATACACTTTGTATTCTGTGTTGTAACTGAAATTAATATATTAAGTGTAGTAAACATCCAAATCTATTTAAAGTAAATAGAATTATAGTGTTATTTAACAGCATGATTAATTACACGATTAATCAAGATTAATTTTTTTAATCGCGTCACAGCCCTATAGATTAGTCATCATATGAACCTACTATAATAGGTACATATCCATAGTAGGTGAATCAAATGACTTTCCATGTTAGGTAAAATTTCTGTTCACTAAAAGGGAGTGTACCATTTTCTGAAATACTTGTTTCCATATAGTTTATTTTTTGCTGAAAGAGGTTATGACCTAATACTTCCAGAGCAATAATAGTTACTCTGTGTCACAGTTTTAAGTGCTAAAGCGCCGTCTTATGAAGAGAAAGCGGACACAGCTAATATATAAAGCATGCTTCTCATGGCAAATCCTCTTTGTCACTTGTATAGAATTAAAGCCCATTTATTATTGCTATTGATCAACTGCTGATTTATGAAGCAGTTTAAACCTGGAAATCTCCCATATTATATATGATATATTGAATGAGTCACCAGTTGTTTGACAAAAAATGTTACAAATTACTGAAAGAAATTAGCTGAAAGCACATATTGAAAAAATATTTCTTATTTTATATCTGTGTAAGACAGAATTTCCTAATTTTGGAAGTCTATTAATAAGCATCACGATGTACATATTAATGTGAGTGATGAATGACCATTGTGCTTTCCATCCTGCTCCTATGTCAATATTTTTCCCAGCTATATATAAAATAAACATTTGAAACTATATCGAATTCCCATTTATTCTAGGTGTTACAACTCTAAGAACAGCTGAGAGCAAAGATTTCCAGAAGCAGGAACCTAACTTCATACTGAGGCATCTACATGCATGGCCTGATTTTCAAAAATGCTGAACACCCAACAGTTCTTCTGCAAGTTAATGAAAATGTACACCACACTTCACACCATACACCACTTAATCACCATTGAATGACCAAGTCCCAAAATCTCAATCCAGCAGCCCTTGATTAGGGCTAAATTATACCCCCTGTACAAAATATCCTTGGAGGGGAATGAAAAATTCCACTAGTTTCATCTTGAAGAGTTTCTGACAAATCACCGTGGGGGAGGTGAGATTCATTCTCCCTCATCTCCCATGGAACAAGCAAGGAGAATGCACTCACAAGATAGCTGGGAGTGCCAGTTACTCTCTGAGCCTAGAGAAATACCATGGGGCTGCCAGAAAATGAATGAATTATTTTCCAGGTATATGACTAGTAGGTCTTGTCCACATGCTCAGCATTTAACTGATTGCAATATTTGGGGTCGGAAAGGAATTTTCCCCCAGGTCAGAGACCCTGCTTTTGTTTTTTTGCCTTCCTCTGCAGCATGGGTCACAGGTCACTTGCAGGTTTAAATTAATGTAATTTGTAGGTTCTCTGTAACTTGAAGTCTTTTAATCATGATCTGAGGACTTCAGTAACTCAGCCAGAGGTTATGGATCTATTACAGGAGTGGGTGGGTGAGGTTGTGTGTCCTGCAATGTGCAGGAGGCCAGACACGACAATCATGATGGTCCCTTATGGCCTCAAAGTAGGAGTCCGAGTCTATGAGTCATAGAGGAAGAAAAGGAGAACTCCCCATTGTACCTCAGCTCCATTAGAGGTAAATGATATCAAAGAAAGTCTTGCCTGAGTAAGGATTGCAGGAATGTGTCCCCCTTAATACTGGTCCTGTGTGTGCCTATACAAGACCTAAAAGGAGATATGTTCCTCCCCCTGAGACACTTACATTCTAAATAGATAGGCACCATGAGCATGCACTGATGGACCCAAAGGATAGCCCCAGTTTAGCATGTTATTTGTATTATGTAATGGTGTGCTGACAGCTTTTATTGACAGTTTATAGCATTTGTGGGCCTCAGGGAAGAAGCGAATCTTCTGGAAATATTTGAATTGAAAGAGGGAAGATGCATTGTGGAAAGGGAAAGAATTCCAGACACGTGGAACAGCATGGACAAAGCCACAGGGACTAGAGTGAAAGAAAACAAAAAATGATGTAGTGTAGTGGGCCTCATTGGTGGAATGTAGTTGGTAAGGAAGGGGATGCAATTCCTTGACAGTGATGGAAAGAAGCTTCTCATTCCTTAAAGAAGATCTATGAAATTACAGAAATAGAATCTTTTTCAAACCCGAGCCTTTCCTATGAAATTCTCTGATATTTATCAGCTATGGGTACAATGTCACAGAGTTGCACATACACTATCTCTTACACAAATTAGACTGGTTTCTTAGCAATGACTACAAAAGGAAATAATGTTCAGTCTCAGTCAGCAGGAAGAGTGACCAGCCTGCATTATTCTAACCCAGCCCACCATGCAGGATATTCCTTGGTGCAGAGAAACTTGTGAACTCATTGACTGAACACTGGGCTTCCTGGTGTCTGACTTTGTTTCCTTTATGTAGCCTAGAATTCTGAGTAGGCTTTTGTTTTGCCCTTCATTTAATGTTGTGTGTGTGTGTGCTGAATGTATTTCCTTTTTGAGAATGAAATATTTATCATAGGACAGATTTATTCATTCATGAGTTAAGAAGGTAACAATTGTTTTTTCCCCCCATGTATCTTAGCTAATGCACTGTAAACTTTGACCAGGAGAGGTATCTCTCAAAGTGAAGGGTAGTTACTATAACCTTTGGATTTGCAAACCTCCTTGAATTTGGTTTCTCAACTGGATTCAGTGCATTTCAAGATTCACGGACTGTGAAGTAAATCTTCTGTTTCTGACCCTCCCTCTTCTACTTTTTCCTTCCTAGTGATTAATTTTAGCAATTCTTGATTTTTAAAAGAAAGAATTATGCAAAAGAAGTTTCAGCATTAAGAAAGAAAAATATCCCAATTCAGCCCAGGATGATCTATGAATGAATCAGTTATAAGAGAGAAAGGAAATGGGCTTTGGCTTTGAACCAACTGCCTGGAGTTGTCTAAAGAGTAATATCACTCTGTCATTTGTTACTGTAAAATCAATGAGTGAATTTCTTTAATAAAAACACTTCCAGCCAGGATGTCAGACTACAAATGAATAATATTGAAAAAGAAACCTCTTTTAGAGACAATACTAGTATTTTGTGTAAATGTTTGCATGGATACGCTACATGCAGTTTAGAAAATATAGACATATGCATATAATAGAAAAAATGTGCAGATATTTGTATTTCATAGGATCTCCCACTTGCCAGAATGTGGAACAAATCTTAATAGAAAGTACAATTCATGGAGACACCCCCTCGAACTCATGATTCCATAGCACCCCTGGGGCAAATTCATGGAAAAATAATGATAGGTAAGCATTTATTAATTACTACTTGTATTGCAGTAATGCCTACAGGCCCAAATCAAAGATCAGGGCCCCACTGTGGTAGGCATTACACAAGCGTATAAAAGAAAGATGGTCCATGCCTCAGAGAGACCACAATCTATTTACATGACAAAAGACATGGGTAGACACTACAGACCAATGGAGAGAGCACAAAGTAACCGTGAGAGAACACAATTATTATAAGCAGCAGTTGCCTAGCCATTGTCAAGTGTTTTGTGGGCATCCTGGCAGAGGTGAACATTAAGAAGAAATATAATGTGTGGCTATCTGTCTTTTAATGTGATTTAGCATATGGAAACATGGTGAGCCAGTACCATGTGACCAGCCACCTCTCAGTGGTCACAAACAAGTGCTCCACTGACCACTGGCATAGCAGCTTTCTTCTCCATGGGGCCACAGCTGAATAAAGAGAATTATATTAAGGAATCCTCTCTCTTCGTTAACCCTCTCCTGTGGATTTAACCATGAGAGAAAGCAATCTGCCTCAATAAGGACTCAGTATCAAAGGTAAGGCCCTCAGGATTTGGCCTACTCTTAATAGCTGTTGTAGCTCTTTGGGAACTAAGGACCTGATTCTGATCTCCCTTACACTGTTTTTACACTGGTATAACTCCATTGACTTTAGGAGCTTCCTATTTGCAGTGGTGTGAGAAAAGAATCCAGCCCTACAAAAGCATCATGAAGAAGGGGCTTTGCAGTGGTACAAGGCAGAGACAAAAAGTTTCTTTTTCAGCAGCTTCTCCAGAATGTCACTGGTGGCTGTTTTCCAGGAAAGAGAGTCTGAATGCATCCGACAAAGCCATATTATAAATCCTTAGTGGAACTGAATGACAAAGATGCAGCTTAGTCTAAAATCACTGGATACAGAATTAGATGTCTGTTCCACCACAAATACAACTGAAAACAAAGGAGAGAACGCCTCAAGGATTTTAATTATTAGTCTAATATAAGGTATTAAGATTTCTTACACATAAGTCATAGTTAATCAAGGATCTTTAATTCTACTGAAAAGATTGTTCCATGAAATTTGTGCAAAAATTACTGCACTTTATGCAGTTGTCTCCTTGATGGTAATACTCACAGTTTTCAAGCATTCATCTTTTCAGTTTGAACAATTTGAGAAGTTCAAATATTTCTTCATTCAGAGCCTCTCTCTCTTTTCCTGAAGAAAAACGGTTCCGTGACAAATCTTCTAACTTCCCTGGAAATATAGAGGTACAGAAATATTTTTCACATATAGATAAAACTACTTACACTGATAAATAAATATCAGGGCTGGGTTCTGCTCTCTGGTGCAAGCTTTTGCACAGAATTATGGCGGAGCAGTAATGATTCTATATGTAAGATTGCCAGACCTTTTCTATTTGGACCATTGTAACCGTACATGGACTCACCCCTGCAGCACCTCCTGCTGGTACCTTCTGGGAATTAGCTCTCCAGCCATCAGAGCACCCTCTGCAAGCTAGTGTCCTGCTTTTCCTGGCCCCTGTGTCCCTCCCAGACCAGGTCCCCTTGGCACGCTGGGGTGCTGCCCCCTGGCAGTACACCCCTCAGTCTCTGGGTCTCCCCTCGCCAGGGAACCCCCACCCACTATCCCCACTTCGCCTCAGTCTTAGCTACTGCCCAGTCTCAATCTAATCCCCGTTCACTGGGGCAGACTGCAGTATAAACCACTCATCACAGGCAAGGTTGGGTTTGGACCTGCTGCCTCTGTCTACCTCTTTGGGCTGCCCCCTGCAACCCCAATACCTATTCGGCCTTCCACTAGGCTGCAGCCTGGGGGTTTCCAGGCTGGAGCTCCTCAGGCCTTCGCCCAGCCCTGCTCCAGCTCAGGTACCTTAGTACGCTCCCAGCAGCCAGGTCCCTCCCTCTCAACAGGCTAGAGAGAGAGTCTCTTTGCTCCTGGCTCAAAGCCTTGTTACAAGAGCCAGCTGTGGTCTGTTTGGGGCATGGCTCCCAGCTGTGCCTACTTCCCCAATCAGCCTGGGAGCTGCTTGCCCCAGCCACAGCCCTCTGCTGGGCTGTTCTAAGCCCCTCAGGGCAAGAGCAGGTGACCACCCCACTACAACCATATTTTATACGTATATCAATATATCCTTCCTTTTAAACTACTTTTGTGGTCAGAAAGTGACTGTGCTCTGAGAGAGATTTGGGAAATTAACTATTTGCATCTGATGAGGATCTGCCCTTTCAAACATATCTTTTTTGTCCAGGCTTCCTATATAGTAACCAATAGACTCAAACTTTCTCATGGGATGCCTTAGCAAGTAAGCAAGACAGATGTACCGAAAAATGCTTGTTCAAAATATAAAATTAATAATTTCAAATCATCATATTTCCCAGTCTGAGCCCTATTTTTCATTGTGCTGCTATGTTGTTTTTCTCTCTGAGAACAATAAAAATATTTAAAAAAAAAGACAAAGTGGCATCATCTCAATCCTCTGTATATTAAAACCCATAAATACCTACTTAATGAATGACCAGTTGATGCCATTAATTTGTAAGCAAAACTCCCCATTAATTAAAACTGGGACATCAGCTTGAAAATTAATAGCATTTTCAGGCAATCAATTATGTTTTAGGAAATAGTAGAGAGTGCTGGATACTTCTCTGGATTGTGCATATTAGTATTATATTATATAATAGTATATTATTATTGCAGAGTCTTCATTACTAACAACAGCTCGTGAACATGACAATTCTTTAGATTGTAAACCCTGTAGGGCAGGGATTGTGTCTCTTCTGTTTTTTACAACATCTCTCACAGTGAGGCCTCAATCCTAATTGGGGCCTTTTGGATGATACCATAAAGCACATATTTAATAATAAAAAAGAATAGAGCTTTGTTTTCAGATTCCACACTGAAGACAGTTAGAAAAAAATCTCTTTATACTTGTAAATAGAATATCTGATATGGAAGTCATTGAGGAGTGAATATAGAACCCCCAAGACTCTTTTTTCCTCTTCATGACTTGAGGTTATTGTGTGAATTTCTTTACGGCCTTAGAATGTTTTGTATGACCACATTTCATCCTATGGATTATTAAGCAACTATTCAAGATATTCCTTAAAGTTCTGGATATTTATGATTCCATATGTCATTGGTCATTTCGAGTTGCATAATATTATTTGTTCCGTGATTCAGTAATCTTTTCTTTATAAACTACAATTTTTGCCAAAGAGTGTGTGGATAGGTGGATGTGGACCTTTATTTCAGCACCCTGCCTCAAATTCATTTCTCATAAACATTCATATTAACAAAATTTCACTTGCACAGATATTCATGAAAAGCAAATAATTAACACTGGTGAACAAAGCTTATTTGAAATTCTATTTAGAAGTAATTAAAATATGCATAAATAGTTTTTCCTCACTATTCATCCAGTTCTTCTCATAATATTATTTTCTTACCCTCATTTTTCAGACTATAACTATATCCAATATTTTACTGTAAGTAGTGCTAAAACTACTTACAGTATATGAAAATTCAAAAGCAAAGCTGATGGTCTCCTTTACATGGCAGTTCTCAGACTGATCTCTGTGAGGGCTTGAGTCAAAAAAATTCAGTTTACGATCCCAGTTCTGGAAAATGCCCAATCACATGTTCAAGTCCATCCCTATTCAGAAAAGCATTTATGAATGAGCTAAACTTTGTGCATTGACTTTAATGGGACATAAGTGCATGCTTAACATTAAGCACCTGCTTTTGTACCCTTCCTGAATAGGAACATTGTCTTCAGTGAGGGCCTAATCCCTAAAATTTGGTACCTAAATCCAAAAGTGGTGTGATTTTCAAAGAGGTGCTGAGTAGCTTCCATAGAAGTTAATTTTAAAAAGCAAAAATTAATAATATATTGAACAAAAATATTCCATTCCTTAAACAGGAAGCAATCTATGCGCCCCGTCCTGCAAGACGCCAAGCACCTTTCACTCCCATTGTCTTCAGTGAAAGTTGCTCAGTACCTTACACGATTGTACCATATAGGCCTGATCCAACAAAGCACTTGAGCAAAAGCTTAAGTTTAAACTTGTGAGTAGTCTAAAGAGAGTGGTTAAAGTTAAATCTGCCCTTAAGTGCTTTGTTGGATAGGAGTTGTAATTTTTAAGAGGTTTGGACATTTTTGGAATGTTTGCTGGGTTGGGGCAAACTAAATCATCTCATGTTTACAAAATGGAACATTTTAAACTAAAATGTTTTATAAAAACCCACTTACATTGAACAAGTGTCCACGCCAGACACATAGTTTTCACATTCATTTATATTAGCTATGAATGGATTAAAATAAGGACTGTTAATTGTTAAGGTTTTTCTAAGTGTCACTTTACTAACTTAGGTATTTCAATGTACATACAACTTAATAAATAAATTAAGACTCGTGTGTGCTTGTAAGAGGAGAAGTGTATATGTAGCATTATCCATACTGGGTTTGAACCACAAAAAGAGGTTTTAGGGTTTGGATCATGGCTACGTCAGATTAAAAAGAGTGGCGCCATATGACACTGCACAACAAATGGAAATCTACAGATAATATAATAGCATGATTTTGAAACTACTTCCTATGCAATGTGCCTATAATATAATGTACAGACTTTTAATGTGTATGGCTTTATAACTATTTTCCTATCAAGTTTCAAAGGTGAGCCCTAACTCTTCACTTGGCATCTGTGGATTTTATCCAGTATTGTTCTGTGGTTATCGTCAGGTATTTTCCCTTTCATTTCTTGCTCTATTCCAAGTAAACAGTTGAATACAGTTGTAAAATGGAGACCCCACTCAAAAAGCAGATCATTTTCTTTGTATCACTATTTGCATGGTATTGTTTTCTCTAAAAGTAAAATTTAACACCACAGCCACTAGGGGTTTCACAAGAATCAGTGATAGTTACTGGCACAGATGTTTTCATTTGTTACTAATGGAGTGTTTAACAAGGTTTTAAATGGACAAGATATTGTGCACTCTGTGACAGGACACAGCATGCTACAGTAAGATGAATAAGAGCATTCACTCTGGAGCTAATTCTTCTTACATTATCATTAACACAGTGCCTAAATATGGGCTTTTACAATTTTCTGTAATGTGCTTTACAAAATGCAGGGAAATTATTTAAAAATACCCCCAGCAAATAGCAATGGTTTTCCTTAAACCCACAAAATATAGTCACAAATTTATATCAAGAAATATTCATGTAGTATTTAACAAAAATAGATACTTACTGAATAATTCAGGCTCTCCATTGAAGCTTATCTTGCTAGAGGAATTTAAACATTAGACTAAGAGAGTGTGCCTCTGTGGTGGTATGGACCTACTGTGAGGATCTTATCCTTCTTTGCAGAAAAAAACCTACTCTGTACCAAACCTAAGACAATCTCACCAGCTCCAAGGAAGCCAAGTCTAAGTTAGAAGTAGCAATTGCGCCAACTTCCTCAACAAAGCATGGTCCATTTGCAAAAGCAGAGGTGTTGAATGCACTGAAGGAAATCTATGCCCTCACCCCCCATCTGCAAAACAAACCAATGCCCTATTTTGGATAGTAATAGCCAGTAAGAAATGGAATTCATAGTCCCCCAGCCAACCCAGTTTTGTGAACATCTAGATATGAAAGATAACCTCAACTTTTCTTTCTTAAAAAGGTACAATTTCCATTATCTGTCCTGGTAGAGGTAGTCTTGAAAAGACAAATATTGCTAATAAGGAAGGATAATATTGCAGTCCTGGCTTTGGACGAAGTTTAAGGAGACGTGAATTCCATTTCCAGACTTCCAGTATGATCATTGATTGTGTGCCTTATCTCCCTGTGCCTCTGGTACTTATTGGGGAATGAAGAGACAAGTATTTCTCTACCTCACAGGAGTGCCAGGAGGGTTACTTTCATTACCTTTTATGTAGTCCTCAAATGCTATTGTGATGGCATTATATGAGTTCCTAAACACACAGGATTGAAAAATCACTGTGATATTTCCTAAAGATCATGGGTTATTTCTAGCCTACACTACAACTGTGACGTAGTGGCCACTGGGGCATGTGAAACAGGCCCCTTAACTTTGGAGGGAATCAAACTCTGGTAGTATAGTTTGGGGGCCCAAATAGAAAACCTTGCCTAAATTTGAAATGTGAAGCTTGAAGCATCGCCCCCATAGAAAAAAGGTTTTACACATTTTTATGAAGAGCTTGACCCCAAGAGGGTTTTTTGGAGGAAGGAACGTGGTATTATGCAGCAGTAATTTTGAGAATTATGAATTCTTTTGTACATCATGTCAAATTACCTTCATGATTTTTTTGAAAAAAGTCAAAGTAATGATTCTCCTTTAACATGTGTATAATTAAACAGTGATTTCATGCTATATGATTTCATTATTGCAAATTTACTTTAAATATGTTTTCTGCTTCTTGTTTTGTTTCTATGTTTAATTTATGATCTGCTTACACAATGTAATTTCTAGAAAAATGGCTTTTTTCAATATGGTTTACAGCTATAAAACATGGGCAAAGGGTGTTTTTATTTTATCCAGATACAATTTTACAAGACAAATTATGGACTAATGAAAATGGTTAACATCCTAATGTGTTTCATTATAGCAGACTGTGAAAATAACTGGGACCTCCATCTTGAGATGTTTGGACAAATGATACAACTAATTTTTTCCCTTTGACCACACCAGCTATGTCACTGAATATCTGTGTTGATCAGTAATATGAGCTTCTGCCAAAGTTCATGAGAAATCATGCTGTTCCTCAGGCTAGAAATAAACAGCAAAGTCTGAACAGACATGGCACTTGAATACACAGTAAACTGTGATAGTAAAATAAAAGGGGGCGGAGGGATATAGTGGAAGTCACTTTGAAACCAGGAGCCTTGGCTAGATGGTTCATCGCTGCTCATGAGCATTCAGCTATCACAAATTCCATGAAGGTAATGTATAATACGATAGACTCATATGTTTCACAAAGAAAACACAAGACGCCTGCACCATGTCACCTGCAACATGATGAAGGAGATTTAAGTAAGGTTGTTCATATCATCACCAGCTCCATGACAAACCCATTTCATTTGAATGCTGACTTGATAGCACTCACCAACATTGCTGCTAGCATTGCTTCACCCATAGAGGTTACTAGCAAGCTTCTTACTGGGAATGATACAGGAATCAAACCAATAAAACAGCTTGTGGAAAACAGATTAAATTCCAATACACTGTATTCTTTGAAGCACCAAACAAGTTCAGCATCAAGACATTTGTCTCTATAAGCAAGAAGATCAAGTTAGTAGTGATAAGACAGTGATTATCTGGTGCAGACCCCAGAAGTTTAGCCATCTTGTGGTAGCTGCACAAACAAGAGAGACTGACCTGAAGGAAATTTTCACACATGAACTTTCCACAGTTCCATGTGCTCTAGCACACATTCGGATGGTACCCTGAACAAAACTGCAAAAAATGAGCTATTGTGCTAATTTGAAAAAGAAACCCAGTCACTGAATCAACTGCCAGCATCCAGCATGCCCACAGGTTGGCTAGTGAATGGCACAGCTGTTATGTGAATGGTCACATACAAGGAGGGGCAGCTATTTTTTCAGAACTTTTTGAACTGCACTTGGAAAAGCGTGCCAGCCTCTACAGGGTTCTGAGAGCTGCAAAAGAGTAGATATCTTTGATCAATATGATGTCAAAGATTCAATTAAAGTTTTTGAGTGTAAATGAAGGCAATCCTCACAAAGCAATGAAATCAGAATCCAAAACACCCATCCCAGTGCAGCA
The DNA here is from genome assembly GCF_020497125.1 of Mauremys mutica. NCBI lineage: Eukaryota > Metazoa > Chordata > Testudines > Geoemydidae > Mauremys > Mauremys mutica. The sequence goes on along the minus strand of NC_059073.1, from coordinate 186,746,498 downwards.
GAGTACCTTCACTGGAAGTCCCAAGAAGAAATCACACCCGGTCATTCTTTTGTCATAATCATAGTGTGATTTGGCAGAAAATTTACTTGGCTCACTTCAGAAAATGATTATTGCAGGTGAATCAAGGATGCTTATATGACCACTTCAGATGGAGTTGTAGACCAAGAAGATCTATTGTCATCACACAAAGAAGCATATACTTGGCATCTGCTTCATGTTGCACATGCTTCACAAGACTACTCTCATGTAGTGTCGTGGTCTCCAGACACTGATATCGCAGTTCTCTGTGTACATTTTATTCACAAGTTGGAAACAAGAGCTTTGGTTTCATACTGGTATGAAAGATCAAAAAAGATTCATACCAACCCACACCATAACAGCTGGAGTTGGCCAATAATTACACAAAAAGCATGGAAGTTTGTCAGAAAGAATCCACACAAATGTAGAAGACTTGCCAATTTTGGTGGTATGGTGGATATGCCTCCTTCACAGTTGAAATAAGTAGAACTTCTGATAACCCTCCTCAACGGCTAACTCAGCAGACGTAAATGGTGTGTGATATATGCTTTTTCTGTCACAAGTAGCCCTGGAATGAGGCCCTCCCCCAAATTTATGACAGTCTTCTGCAACATACCCAGCATGAAAATTATCAGACCCCTTTCTGAAACCAAACCATGGAGGCTCATCCTGACATGCCTTGCCTAACTGGAAATGGCTGGCATCACAACAAAGATGGACATATTTCTCCAACACTAATGAGACAGACATTTGCCTCTGAAGCACTCCTGGAACTCAGTACCTGGGGAGTAAAAAAACCAAGTGTGAGTACAGCTACAGTTATTCAAGACAGAGCATGGCATGCACACAGGCTTGCTATGTACTGATGGTGAGGACTGTTACAATCCTCAAAGTTGCCAGTATGGATCCAAATCAGACTGAGAAAACAGATTGTTAAGACACAGACAAGTAGTATATGGCAATTATACTGAAAATAGCTAGACACACATATATACCGTCATATTGTTCTTCACTGAGAGGGAGTCCATTGGCTATTAGGGTCTTGCTACCATCATGGTGTGCGGTAGTATATTTGCTTCTATTATAATGAATATGTTATTTAAAACTTTGGGGTGAATGAATAAACTGTGTGTTTCTCAGTACAAAGCCCAAGGCCAACATTCTCTAAGTAATAGAACCTTGTTAATAATTTGTATCAAAGTAACTGTTTGTATGAGTAGAATTTGTTTTTGTCTTTTAAAATAAATCAGTGTCAATTTGTGTGAAAGAAAGCTTTTGAATGACGAATTTGTTTTTGACTTTTAAAATAAATTGTTTAAATCCCATTGTATTGGTTACTTTTCCTTTCAAACATGTCTTGACAACTTAAGTACATTTTTGTGGCTTTTTCACTTGTGCAAAGGTTGTTTTGACATGAATACAAATACTTTGCATTGGCATATCTTGCTACCAGTTTACAACACCCCATCCACCCTAGATAAGTATGTAAAGGACACTTCTATCATAGTACTGTAGTTATTATTCTCTGTATGGGGGTGTGCTACATCACCAAAAATTTCCAGCCTGGGCCCACAGACTAGTAGTTTCTTTACTGGTTTTCTACTTCCATTTATATTGCACAAGTGGCATCTTTTACAAAACTCTGATTCGGGGCATACATTTCCAATGCTGCACAATATTTGACGGTTTAGTCCAGATGTTCTGATTCAAATTTAAAGGGTGTGTATATCCTTGTTTTGAAAGAGCTGTGATGTACTAACACAATTACATGTGGCAAATTGTATAGAAGCATCCAAGGAAAATGATGGGTTGCAGCCCTTGATGCCCCTTAATAGCTGTGAGGAAAAACAAAGCACCTTTAAAAAAAATACAGAATTATGTATCCTATATGAGTTTGAACTAGTGGGTAAAAGAAGACAAGAAACATTGAGAAGTATTCGAAGATGGTTTCCAATGCTGCATGATATTCCAAGATACTCCCTCTCTGTGCATTAAGTGGGATTTAGGAGCACAAACTGTAATGACTCAAAGGAATTTGTGCTTCTAAATCCATTAGGTGCTGTTGAAAAATCCTCCTTAAACACATGCAACTTGATCAATGGCTTATGTTTCAAATGCCAATCAATTGATATTTCAAGAAAGTAGGCACATACTGGTTAGCTTGGGGGAAAAAAGAACAATATTGCAAAAGTTGAATTATTGTATAGTTAATTATAGGTTCAGTTTCTTGCTATGATTGTACAAGCAATTTAGTTCTCTTTCTCAATTTCTTGTGCTTTCTGTTATTCTAATATTCTTTGCGAGAATCTGAGCTGTAGGAAGATAAATATTAGTGGTTAAGTATCACAGCATCTTAACTGGGGAAAATAAATGCTACAGATTTGTAGTTAGACAATATCCAGCAATAGAAAAGCTATATATTTCACAAAAGAAACTAGTGAGTGCCAATAAAAATCCATGGGTTCATCTAAAAGCCTGTCACAGTTATTCAGTGTTGCCAACTCTCATAATTTTATTTGGAGTCTTATATTTGGTGTTTTTCTTAAAGCCCCAGCTGTTGAAATTATGAGATTGCATGAGAATCTCAGCTTTAATTAAAAAAGGAAATAAGTTTCTAGTCCTCATAATTGCAGAGAAAAGCTTGAAAACATGCAGTCTCAGAAACAAGACAGCAAATGTTTATTTTCAAATCTCCTGATTTTTAAGCCAATGTCATGATTTTATGGGACTAATTCATGATTTTTTAACCCTTAGCAACACTGGCATTGCACATCTAGAATTATAAATGGAAGCTCATTTAAATTACATTGCACCTTTGCAAAACTTGAAGTTGCACATGAGAAATAAAACAAATACCCACCAAGTGTGTACAGATGGGTGTAACTTTGCCAGATAATTAAAGCACACACCTGTCTCTCAATACTTGGATAATATGGGCCAGACTGTGACTCGCCTTTGCAGTCAGCCACAACTGCTGTCTCTCCTTCATGTATCAATTACGGTGCACACATCTCTCCAAAGTGGGTAGTGAAGGTCACAACCAGTTACCTGGCCCTAAGGCCCTGAACCAGCAAAGTACTTATATACATGCTTAGGCATAGGAGTAGTCCCTTTGATGTCAATGGGACTACTCACACACTCAAATATGTTCTTAAATACTTTCCTAGATTGGGGCCTAACATTTATCCCCTTCGCAGTCCTCCTCCAGTTCTGTGCCTCCTGAAGGATACAATTTGATCCTATGTGTGTTCCACCAATTAATAGGGTTTCCAAAAGTTAAAGAGAGAATCTCACTTACATGAGAACATAGCCTAATGGGAAAAATGAATGAACTAAAAATAAACCTCATCCACAACACTTAAATACACAAATACTTCCTGATTCTAGTTGCAGATTAAAATACAAATCCAGTGTACATTATTTCTACTTGCATAAACACAAACACGTTGGAACTTGAACATTTGTTTCAAGCTGCATCCTTTAAGCATGCTGAAAAATAGGTTGACAAAGTTCTCTGAGAGAGATGGTTTGGTATAAATGTGAACAAAATTTCATTAAGGGACAAAAAACAGCCCTCACTTTTGTGGCTGCAAAGGGCTCCAGAGCAGTGAAAGTGATGCAGCTCCCCTATATAAGGGGAGGTGGGGAAACACTGTAGCTGAGGGGTTTGGTAAAAGACGTGTGCGCCAAGGACCAGTGCAGTGTTTATCTCCATAGAAGCCCCCTGAGCACTAAGACACAAGGAAGCAGGAGGGGGCCTGGCAAGGAGAGGATAAGAGAGAGGTGGGGCTGGTTATTGGAGAGCTTGGGAGGAGTAAATAATAGTCTAATGCAGGGGTTGGCAACCTCTGGCATGCGGCTCGCCAGGGTAAGCACCTTGGCGGGCTGGACCAGTTTGTTTGCCTGCCGCATCAACAGGTTCGGCCGATCGCGGCTCCCACTGGCCACGGTTTGCCATCCCAGGCCAATGGGGGTGGCGGGAAGCCGTGGCCAGCACATCTCTCACCCGTGCCGCTTCCCACCGCCCCCATTGGCCTGGGACAGCGAACCACGGCCAGTGGGAGCCGCGGTCGGCCGAACCTGCCGATGCGGCAGGTAAACAAACTGGCCTGGCCTGCCAGAGAGCTGCGTGCCAGAGGTTGCCAACCCCTGGTCTAATAGATATATAGGTTAGTCTTTATCACATTTCTTTGGGATATTATCTTGTGTTTAGTTAACCTACCAGAGAGATATGAAGAGCTGGTCGCCAATGTGGAAATAGATTTCTGGTTTAGGTACTGAATGGGATGTAGATGAGTTAGAGAGTGTCTCTCAAGAACGGTCTTGTTTGAGGCATTTTTGAGGATTCACCACAATTACTCAGTGCCTGTGTGGTAACTAAGGTCCTTTGATAAACAATTAAGATGTAAAAGAGCATTGAAAATCGTAATAATTATCTCTCTCTAGAAAATACACTTCAAATCCTTGTTAATCCCTATGAGCTCATGAATCCAGGCTCCCCAATGTTAGTGCTATTATACTGGCATTAGTGTGTTACATTAAGAAATCCCAGTTCTCAACTCCAAGGGATTAATATTAGCTACAAAAGATGCATAAATACCCAGAGATAAATTAGAATGATTTAAATGGTTGGAGGAGGGGAAACAAAAGATCTTTCAACTTAAAGGAAGTCTGAGGTGCAATGAAGCTTATACATGAACAAAGTGATTTTAAAAAGCCAGTTAGGACTCAGTGTTTTGCAGAGATGGTAGAGAGCAAAGCTTCCTTACTTGCAAGATGCAGTTGTGGTTTCTTTTAAAAAGAGTTTATTCTATTGGCTGTTCCACTCTGGCAGCTTAACATGGGCAACTGCAAATAGTTAAGTGACCTGGATTATGAATAAGTTACAAACACATGGAAGACAATTGCAGTGGCTGTGAGGGAAATTAGAGAATGTATCATTTTAGTCAAACCTGACATGACTTCTAACTAAATCCTTACAATGAAATGGCAGGATAATTCCCCCCCCACCCCCTCAACTGTTCATGAGAGGATTTTAAATCCCAGCAGGCATGTAAAAAATATCCAGTTCCTAGGAGTTTTCCTCTTTAGCATCGTGGAATAGTTTCCTAGGATTGCGTCAGGATGCAAACAGCAACTCCTATTTATATCCATGAGAGTTGCATGGCTAAATCTTTGCAAAAAGAACCTTTCATTGGTAATTAAACACAACTACCTAAAAATATGCCATTGTTTGCCTTCCCCCCTCATTTTAATCTCCACAATTGTGCAATGTATTTCAACTATGCCGTGCACCCAGGAGTACTTCTTGATTTAACATTGTGGACCATATGTTTCCCTAGGTCTGTGCATTCAACTTCCACACACATCAACTCATCTGTGGGAGAAGCATGTATGGAAATAGGTCAGCATATGGTCCTTAATGTGTCCAGCATAGTCACAGGGCTTAATCCAACCCTTTATGAAGTTACTGCAAAATTGATTAGGCCCTATGCATTTGCTAGACACATTAAGGACCATATGGTGCCCTGTGTTTTACATGCTGACATGGTCAGGGATGCTAATGACAGTGTTCATTTTACTGCATACCACCAATATAGCCACTGGTGAAACATCTACTTCTCTCATTTATGTGCTAAGAGGACAAGTCCCATTTAGGACTAAGAAATGTAGCTAGATTCAAACTGTTTTTTTTTTCATTAACAGTCTCAAAAGGACTGTATCCAAAGCCCATTGAACTCTTGAATGGCTTTTGGATCAGGTCCCAAATGTAATTTCACAACACGAAGACCCCAGAATGAACATGTTTCCCAACATAATGTAATTTCCTAGTATAGATAAAGCCAGTGTGAGGGAGCATGCCAGAATCTGGCCCTCCTGGTTCTTAAGCCATTATGTGATGTCATAGAGGAATAGAACTAAGACTGCTTCAGGAAACATAACTTTCATTTTCTGCATTAGTTGGTTCAGCATTTCAAAATTGATGTCTGTTTAATTAACATGTGCACATATTGCAGGAGCAGCCTGGAAAACTATACATGTATCTACAATCTATTTATTTATTCATTCCATTTTTTCCAATAAAAAAGTTCTAATTTTCTAGCATGTGAATGAGATAACGTGTCTCTGAGCCATCACTCAATCACGGCACTAACTATATCTAATCCATTGCTTTCAAAATGATTTGGGATGCTTTGGATATGAAAGGTGTTTTAAAACATGTATGCACTATTCTGGCAATTCTTTTAATAAGAACCTGTTCTAGGCTTTACAGAACACACAGAACCCACACATCCCTGTTTTAACCACCAGGGGGCACACTTTATGGTGACAATGTATTGAGAAATCTGATATCAGACTGAAGTGTGCTATACTGTATGATGCTTATTTGTTATGATGGCACAGAAAGTAAACTAAAGAACTAGTAAGTGGGCTATTACTTACAGTGTCATTTGGAGGAAAATGAAAATGTCAGCTATATGTATCTGTAACACGGCGGCTACTCTGAAAGCTATATGTATGTATCACCACAGGAAAAAAACTTGTCCAAGCAATGCAGAATAGACAACTCACTAATAATGAGATCTGAAGGAAGCCTTTTAATACCAAGCAAATGATTCACCTACTAGCATTTGTCTTATGCTTAAGAGAATGCATTATCAGAGATTGTGTTTACAGACACATGCATTCCAATGTCATTATCCTTCTTCACTAAGGAAATAAAGAATGTGCTACTTTTACATTTCCTTAGAGTTGCAGACCATTCCTCTCCCTTCCAGTCTCCTCTTCTTTTGTCTTTTTTTTCTTGTCCTGCACCTTACATTAAAAGTACCAACAGCTGCAGAGTCTCAGTATATTCCCGAGAAACTTGAGCCACAAAGTTTGAGGGTACTTCCATCCATGGTTTTAGTTCAAGCCTTGCTCTAATTCAACCATGTCTTTTTTTATATTACAAATGATGTGTTCACACAATTTTGGGTTTATTATGCATCTTTCCAATTCAATATGACCAGAATCATTCAAATATTATCTTTCTAATTCAACTATACAATACTTATTTTGGCTGGTGCCATCAACAAATGCTTAATCATTAAAGACATGGGCTAACTCTTCTTAGATGTTTTGATGTTAGATGTTAGAAAAGAGCTCTCCAGACCCACAAGTTCAAATCCCAATAGGTTGACTCAGCTCTTCATCTTTCTGAATTAGAAGTACTGAGTTCCATGCGGTTTACTGAGGGCCAAAATGCTCCTTTGCCAAGCTCCACTGAATACACTGCATATACTACTTCAGTGTTCCCAGCTCACTCTCCAGCTCAGTGCAAGGGGGAAGAACCATGACCTTGCATTGTCCTTGCCCCATCTGTTGATGTGACTGCAAATGTGACTTGACCTGGTATGTGCCATGCAACAGATGGGGTGAACAAAAGTTCATTTGGACCTGCCTCTGCACACCCATGCAAGGGCCTGTCTCAACTGGCTCTCTGTTGCAGTATTTACAATGATACCTAAAAAGTGTAGGTCTTAGATATTGTGCATGGATGTTGAGGATCTCATGTCTGTTTTCACAACACTGAGCTTTTCCTTGGCTCAAAATGTACCATAAACCACTGTTGTGCAGTGTGCTAGGTATTGGTCACATTCTGCCTCTATCCAAGGGACCAGATAGCATTTAATTACACTATGTCTATGTAGACCTCAATCTTGAAGTCCTTTCTCAGGGAGAAGTTTATTGATTTAATTATGGGTGGGAGAGGCAGTTGCCTGAATAAGGACTGACTCCTGAGACTTTGGTTTTAGACCTATGAGCTGAAAATGGTGTTGGAATAGTAGAGACAAAATGCTATTGCTAAGTTACCCATTCTGCCCTTGCCCGCATGACATTAGATTGAAATCATGACTTTTTTTTATCTTTTCTGGCTTAATGTACATTGTTACAAAACTCACCAACTTGAAACATCCCCTCAGAGCTAGACCCAGCATTGTGGCATGCTGCCTCAGCGTCGAGGAAAAGCACTTGTCTACTCCAGCTGTAGAGGCAACTTGCTGCAGTGGTTAAGTCATTAAAAAAAGCCATCCCTTCACTTGTCTCACATTTGTCCCAAACAAAGAAAACACAAAGTCTCTGGCCCAGTCTCAATCTGGGCCCAGCTCCTCCTCCTCAAGGGGGTCTGTCTTCTCTCCTCTGATTCAAGCACTGTTATGTGCACCTCTGGGCTCAGCTTTTCCCTTCCCAGCCTCCTCTTAATCTCTTCACTCACCCTTTTTTGGCCTCTTTGGGTTGCTCCCTGATCTTTCCTGAGCAGCCACTCTCTTGCCTACCTCAGTGGAGTCTTCCACAGGCCTTTGCCTGCCTTGTGTTCTCCTCTAGCTCCTCATAGCCTGCTGCTTTCCTCTCCAGTCAGCCTTCCACTGCTGGGCTTCCTTCCTGATTAGACCAACCCCCAGCAGAAGTAAAAGAGTGTGGAGCTAACCAAACAGGGCTGACTGGCCCAAGACCTCCTGCCCCTTAAGAGGACTGCCCTGGTACACACATATTTTCTACTTTCACATCTACCAGTGCTACGCTGCACCTCTCATTGGGTCGCTTGACACTGGGACCTCAGGATATTAATACATAAGTCTTTACAGCGTATGTTAGCTTAGGCTGTAGCAGGTTCATCCATCTCTTATCTGTGACCCAGCCCCCACTAGCAGGAGATAGAGCACCACACTGAGTGGGTTAAACTAGCAATACATAAATGTAGTAATTCAAAAGCGCGATAATTATTAATATCCAGAATCAGAACACTCGCAACAGTGCAGGAAATCTCTAAAATAAATGGACTGAGGTCTGGTAACAGAGTTCAGAAAATGGCAAGTAATTTTTTTTTTGCATATTGCAGTTCTTCATATTTCCCTCAACCATTACTTGTACAGAAGCTTCAGGCTTCCTGCAGACATCACCCTTGACTTGACAATCATTAAAAAAATTAAAAGCATCTCTTTTATTGATGGCCCTCATCTTTTACTATATCAATATAATGCATTGCTTTGACACTTGATCCTTACAGACAACTGCCCATTATTACACTGATTAAATGGGAGTGAATTATTAATAGCTTTTAATGGGATGGGCATCCAAAAAAACCCACAGACTCTGTAATTGTGTTCTGAAAGACTGTGTAAATGTTATTGCGTGTGATGGAACAAGAATTATAGAGCATAACAATGGATAGGTTCCACAAGACTAGTAATACTTGAGGCAATTATTTTGTGTGGACATATTGGGTTAAATTCTCTGCAGATGTAAATGGGTGCAATGCTATTGCACCCGTATACAGAATTTTTTTCCCCTGTATACAGAAGATTTAGCCCATATCTTTTTTTAAAAAACACTAAAAAGCCTTCTTTATCCATGTTATATCTTTTCTTTGTTTCTTATAAATGGTTAGTTTGCAGGTTAGTGAACTAATTGTTATATATCTTCTTTGTTTTGTTACTTGTTATACACAGAGATCCTAATTAAAAAGAGAACATTTGTCCACAGATACCCACACAGTTACCGCAGTTATTTCCTATCTTAATTATGTGGGCATACTTTTTATCTAAAACACTACTGAGCAGCAACTATTCACACTTGTTCACTTTTTAATGATGACCAGTGTACACTGTTCAGTGCAAAAAAAGCTGTTTATATTACAACCACATAATGCATTTGTATAGCACCTTTTATTTTAGCATCACAAGGTACTTTACAATATGAATACGAATGTATCTAGATATTAAAAGAAGGGGCATAAAGTTCAAAATAAAAAAACAGATAGAGCACCTCAAAATCAAGGAGAAATTAAAGTATATGACTGGAACAAAACTAAACAGATTATTGATTATGACTTCAGCAAATGACCAGTAACACACAGAAACATGATCGGTTAGAGATATTTCATCACAACCATTATGTTTCTGAAAGGTAAGTAATAACATCTGGAAGCCAATGCATAATTTAATGGTGAGCAGCAGTGTTTTCTGTTAGCTGCATTCTAGATGAAAGTTAGTCACGAACAACTGCATATGAAGGGTTATAATGATCAAGCCAGAAACAAAACAAAATAATGTTTCAAAGTTGCTATGAAGTTAATTAGTAATTATTACTTTTTTTCTAGAAGTTTCCATAATGTGCTGGGTGCCAACCAAACAATCTCTGTTCCCAAGGAGTTCAGAATCTAAAGGCAGACAAGTCAAGAGAAAGCCAGTAGGGGGAAGTTCCATGCATTTTTCACGAAGCAAGTTCCTCAGCTTAATGATATTTAGTAGGAAGTTTAATTCATGTTCTATATAGTTGATAGATTTATAATGAACCCATCACTCTAATACAGGGGTCGGCAACCTCTTGCCAGCATAAGAACCCTGGTTGGCTGGGCCAGTTTGTTTACCTGCCGCGTCGGCCGGTTCAGCTGATCGTGGCTCCCACTGGCCGCGGTTCGCCGTCCCAGGCCAATGAGGGTGGCAGAAAGCGGCATAGGTGAGGGATGTGCTGGCCATGGCTTCCTGCCGCCCCCCATTGGCCTGCTTACCGTGGCGAGCCGAGTGCCAAAGATTGCCGACCCCTTCTCTAATAGCTAGCTGCCCTAAACAAAATTTAATATGTTGGTAACAGAGCCACAAAGCAAGTTCCCTGACAGCTTCTTTAGAGTTTTCTCAGGTTCCTTTACACTTCACATAATACATCTGTCTCTGTCAAGTATTCTTCAATTTTCCATCAGTCAGAAACCCCAGATGGTCTATACCCACTACATGCAAATAAAGGGATTAACTGATACATAGACTTCAAAGACAGAAGGGATCATTATGATAATCTAATCTGACATCCTGCATAACAGAGGCCATAAACTTGAGTTGAACTAGAGTGCATCATTTAGAAAGACAGACATTAAACCAAGTGGTAACTGCTCTGTGGTGTTGGGTGAGGCTGAAAGCTCTTAATTTAGAAACAAGATTCCACAGTCTTAACAGTAACTCTGTTACTATGATTGTGGTTTAATGTTATGAGAGAGATACTAATAGGTATGGCTCCATCAGGGAGGAAAAGGAAGCCTCCTCTTGATTCACTTTTGGTTTTGGGTTCCCCAGTTCAAAGCTATTTTGAATTTTCCTAGCTGCACTTGGAAACAAACTGTCAATTAATGGTGCTTTGACTACCCTGAAATGTATTTCAGGTACCTTAGCAAGAGCTGTAGGCTATGATTCTACAATATATACTATTAGAACTGCCTAAAGGGCCAACATAGAGATATTATTACTTAATTATCCACACTTTTCTCTCAGGGATCCAGCATTAGTTATATAAAAGACTTGATGGATCATTGCCCAGAACACAAATAGCAATTCCTATATTTCTGTCTCTCACTCTTTTTTTTTAAAATGCCCTATTATGGAGGGGGGAATCACAACTGAGAATACAGTAACTGATCTACACATTATTTTATTTGCTTTCTAATTTTGGACCCAATCATAGAAGGTGCAGAGCAGCACCTGCAAGATACAGAGTTATGGATATAATGCACACCTCTCAACTTGCCAGTGACCCAATGTGTGAATAGGGTCACAAATATTTGGGTCACAAATATTATTCAAACAAGAATTTTAAAGTGTCATAGGAGTCATTCTTTTAGTGTAAATAACTTGTTCTAGAACCTCAGTTTTATGATTTTTTATTTTTGATGCAAATATCTGTGGCAGAGCTCTGACCTGGCCCCTGTGAGTCCTGCCCTTCTAGGCGGTTTATGCTAGCCTCAGTGGCTCACTGTGACCCTCCACGTAGCCCTTCTTTCTCTAGGGCCAGGGTTACAGTCTACTTCATCATAGGCCAGCAAGGAGGTTGGTGAGAGAACTCCCACAGTCTCTGTTGTCCCTGGGGGCTTATTTCAGAACAGTTTAGCCTCCTGTTCTGACAGGGGCCTGACTTCCCCTCCCAGGAGCTGTTCCTGTAGTGGTGAGTACAAACCTCACAAAATCTGATCTTTACTGACTTTCAAGCTCCACTAAGATTAATAAATTATCTTCAGTTTCAATTTCTGATGATACAATTTGATATCTTCAAAGAGAACACTTGGAATAATTTTCTGTTATAACCTCTCAGACACCTTCTCTATGTTATACACAATCTTCTTCCCAAACCATAATTCTCAGGTGGTTATTTAATTTTCCTATTAGACAAAGCATTGCAACTAACAGTAAATACATTTATCTCTAGCATTACAAACATAGGACCTGTTCCCCTAAAAGTGAATGAGAGCTTCTCTACTGACTTCAATCGGCTTTGAACAGGTCCTCAATGCTGCAGACACTTGAAGTCAGTGTTAAAGTTAAGAACATGCAGGAAACTTCGCAGGATTGGGAGCTCAGGTTCTGTGATGAATATCCTCTTCCCTGTTTGAAGTCAACAGGAACTGATGATGCCGAGTGACCTGCGGAAGGCACACAGCACATTACTTAGAGACTAGCATTCCTTTTACACCCAGAATTCTCCCTGATTTAAAAGGGCATTTTGGCTGCTCAGAGACTTCAAGATCAAACCTCTTTTTTTGCTTAAACAGTTGAGCTCCAGGAATAAAAGTGCATGAAGACAACAGGAGCAGATACAAGGACACAGTAATGTTACTGAGCCTTATAGAAAGCTGCACAGATTGTGATGACTGGGATCTGAGCTTGTGAGGTGATTGGCCCCTCCATCGCCCACTGATGTCATAATTATGACCTGATCCTCATTTACACCATGAGCACTTTACGCCAGTCTGTAAATTTCATTCACATCCACTTTAATGCCCCTGAGAATTCAGGCTTATATATTTAAGTGGCAGTTACATGGTCAGCCCTGGGCCTTTCTGAGGGAGTGGCATCCCCAAAGGAGACTGGCAGAACACAAAACAGGCCAAGAGGTTGAAAAACTATTGTTTTTATGAACAGGCTACAAAATAAACTTTGTAATTTCAGTCAAAACAAATCAGATAAGTTGGGCAACATACTGGAAAATATATCTATTAACCCAAATACTTCCTTTCCTTAGTGGCAGACTACCATATGCTTAGCACCTGTGTTTGCACTGTAGGACAGTTATGATGCTCAATTAAATGACATGGAATACCAAGTGCATGCTGTGAGTTCTCACTGTATGATAGTCAGCAATACAAAGCAAATAAAACCCATTCCTTCCTCAAGAGGTAAATGAGGAGAAACACTTATAAGGAGATTCCACTATATACTGTATTTAGGCTATTATTAGGGTTGCAATTATCGACTTTTGATGCAGCTCACTGATGATAAAGATTATCTGAATAATCTGCTGTAATTGAATAAGAAACATCTGTTTGCTAAATATACCCTTCTTCAACAGCTAGTCTAAGTTTTTAAAGCACCTTCACCACCATAGTGTGTGACAGTGGTTCCCAAACTTGTTCTGCCGCTTGTGCAGGGAAAGCCCCAGGCAGGCCGGGCCAGTTTGTTTACTTGCTGCGTCCACAGGTTCAGCCGATCGCAGCTCCCTGTGGCCGCAGTTTGCTGCTCCAGGCCAATGGGAGCTGCTGGAAGTGGCGCGGGCCGAGGCCACTGGGAGCCGTGATTGGCCGGACCTGCAGGCGCGGCAGGTAAACAAATCGGCCCGGCCCACCAGGGGCTTTCCCTGCACAAGCGGCAGAACAAGTTTGGGAACCACTGGTGTATGAGCATCTTCCAACAGTTCATCGGAACTATATAGGAATAGGCTACTATCCCTTTAAGGTGTTTGTAAGCCCTCTAGAAGTGCTTAGTATTACTGTTGTGAATGGGCCACATCCACCCTGATTGGATTGGCCTCATTAGCACTGACCCCCACGACTTGGTAAGGCAACTCCCATCTTTTTATGTGCTGTATATTCATACCTGCCTACTGTATTTTTCACTCCATGCATCTGATGAATATAGCCCACAAAAGCTTATGCTCAAATAAATTTGTTAGTCTCTAAGGTGTCACAAGGACTCCTCTTTTTTTTTACTCTTTTCTATATTTCAGAAGCTACCAGAAACCAGTCATGGAAGCAGTATGCATATAACAAGACCTTACACGTTTGTATATAATTTAGTAAATATCATTATTTTGAACCTAACTGTGCTCATGTGGGTTCATTTGTTTTGTTGTGTAAAGAGCAAAAAAGACAACAGAGACCTCAGCAGCTGTTGAAACAATGAGGCCATGTTTGTTGTGGAACAAACCCTCATTTTGGGGGGTTTCCAAACTGTCAGCTGGACCTGGGAACCCCATTCTGATGGCTTAGAACAGAAGTCCACATCTGGGAGATGCAATGAACAGCACTTGTATCATAGAGAGAGATACACATTGCATCCCCAACTTCATACTATCATAAGTAACTGCATTAGGGCCTAGAGATGAAGTGAATGCAAAATGGCTTTGTGATAAGCAACCCTTTTCTGATTTACAGACATATGCATACAGGGACTGGACAGACTGTGCACAATTCAATCTGTTACCAGGAGCAGCCACCCAGCTGAGGTGTATGAGCAGGCTGCTTGAACCATCCAGATGCTCATATTTACCATGTCAATATCCATAGCTTAATCAGAAAACTTGACTGATATCTTCAGGATATCTTGAAATGATTCAGGCAAAAAGTATGGTGGTCTCCTCAGCATTGAGAGCATGTAAAAGAAAAAAAATTAAAAAGTTAAATAAGAAGAAGGAAAAACAAAGAGTGCCGGCAGAAATAAATTCTTGCTAAATACAAGTTGCAGCCTCTCTCTCTCGCTCTCTCCAATGGATCCCTTGACGACCCACACTAAATCAAACAACTGGTTCTGCAGATGGGTCGTTGGTGGCACACAGAGTTCATCTGTGCATGGTTAGCTTACAGCTATTGTATCTTGGCAAGCCATCAGCCAAACTGTTTGGGGGGGCGGGGAGGACAGCACATCAAGATTACTCCCAGCTGTTTTAGATAGCAAGGAAAAACAGACAAGGTAACATTCAAAAACCTACTCAATCTTTTTGCTTCCCTTGGCCTCTAAAGTATAAGTTACACAGACAGATGTATAATCTGGGAAGGTTTCCAGATTAATCTTTTAAAATAATGAGGCGCTCACTGTGTTAAGAAGGCTCATTCTGCCTGAAGCCATGCCACCAGCAGCACTGAGGATGCACTTTGAGTACATGCTGGGTACTAGGCAAGTCATTTGGACAACATGGAGATTTGTCAGTTCTCAACAGCTATCTTCTCACTTCCAAGCAGAAGACATTTACTGACAGATTTGGAACTTTCAGCAGGGGAATATTTATTCCCCTACTGTCACATCTGATGTTCCATAAGTTGTAGTCATTCCTTGAACTAGGTCAGAATTTATCTGCCCTATGCACACAGGGTAATTTTTCCAGATTGTTTGGGTCATCCACAATATATTTGCATTAGCACAGTTATCAGAAAGGAAATCATTGATTAGAATGTTCAAGCTGTGTGAACAATATACTGTGCGTTGTTTTCCCTTTCTCTGTCTAATAAATGAGAACATTGGAACAGCTTGAGTTAATCTTTCAACTTACCAATTTACTAACTTGTTCGTACTTCACCTCAGATCTTCATTTGCCAGACATTAACTCTGATCTGCCTTTCTCCATAGACATATGCTTGGGTTAAAGTAGCATGAATATCAAAACATCTTAAACAAACATGCACAGATTTCTCAGAATATTACAATGCAACTAATTTCTTCTAAGTCATGCAAGTACCAGTATCTAACAGCAGTTACTATGATGGAATCATTACAATAAGCAGATGTGAATACAGCTGATTTGTCATAATCCAAACATTCCATGGGAATGTGTTGATTCCGTCAAAAGTTCCATAAAAAAACAGGCAGTTTGGTGGGTGGACTGCCCTACTTCCCAGGATCCCCAGCGACCTGCCTGGCAAGATACCCAGCTCCCAGGGATCCCAGACTGCTGGCTGCCCAGTCAGTTCCAGGTTGGAATTTTAAAAAAAAAATCCATTTTATGGAAAATATTGCATTTGTGTCTTTTTTTTTAAATTGGAATGAAAAAAAAATCAGAAAAATAACATTTTCTGTTCAACAAATATTCCAGTCCCCACACAGCCCTAAGTGTGAGGGTAACTAGGGAGATCAGCTAAGGGGGAAAATGGAAAGGAATAGTCAACATCAATAACTGTTCAACATGTTTTTGTCTGTAGAGAGATGAACGTTTTACACACTGATGAAGAGTCAGCAAAGTGAAAGAAAGTGAGCAATGTTCCAGAGAGCTGGTACAGCAGTAGCAAATGGCTGATTTTCTGCAAAGGAGATGAAGTTGGGGGACTAAGAAGAGGCAAAAGTTCGTAGAATGGAGGGATCAAGCATGGATAGAGATATATGAGGTCATAGATTATATTGGTATACGCTATGTGAAATGTGTGGGCTCTGTTTTCTAATAGATTGTAGCAAAACTGTAAAATAGGCCTTTTTTGATCCAACCTAGAATCAAAATTATAGGGTCATTTTGCATTTTCATACCAAGATATCTCTTTCCCCCAGCTCAACATTCTAACTGGTTCAAGCTTAGAAGTTCTGAGTTTCATTGATATTTATCTCAGATTAATTTATTTTTAGGTCAGACCTTTCATTGCCTAAATATATCAGAACTCTAACTTGAGAGATAGGCTACACATATGATATTTTGAGTCATTAACATTAAGCCATTATAATTACATAGTCTTGACACATATAGGTACATATCTTAATAGAGAATTAACAAGATTAAACAACATACTAACTATATCTTGTTATATCATTAATATTTGTCCCTTTTCCAAAAAAAATTAAAACACAAAATGGAACATGTGAACATACTATATATATATATATATATATAGTAGTGAGTCGGTGTGGCTCCCCTCCTGCCCAGCAGAGGGAGCACCCTTATGGACATCTAAGTGGGCGGAGCCACTGCCACCTGTTCCCGCCCCCCGGAAGTCAAGAGGCGGAACAGGAAGTATAAAAGCAGGCCGCCAGAGCTCAGTGAGGCGCCACTGCCAGAGAGGACTCGGGACTGGGAAGCCGCTGGGGCCTGGGGCAGTTGCCCTGACTGGCCGGAGCTTCCCCGCGCCCGCTACTGGGAGGAGCCGCCGGAGCTTCCCCGTGCCCGCTACTGGGAGGAGCCGCTGGAACTTCCCCGCGCCCGCTATGAAGAGGAGCCGCCGGAGCCTCCCCGTCCCTGCTGTTACCTGGAGGAGCTGCCCGAGCACGCCTGGCCGGACTTCCCCGAGGAGCTGCCGGACCTGCCACCAAGCCCTGGTTGAGAGGAGCCTATGCTGGTGGACTGGCCTGGGACCGGTGCCACGGACGAGGTAGGCCCTGAGGGGGAAACTGGAAGTAGCCCGGGGGTAGCTGACCGCAGTCAGGCTGCAGACACGCACGAGCCTATGTCAGTGTGTTGCAGTCAGGATCCCCACTGACCGTCAGCGGTGATAGCTGCTGCTAGGGCCCCGGGCTGGGATGTAGTGGAGTGGGTGGGCCTGCATCCCCCCTGCCACCCCACTCATGGGTGGCAGTTTTCCCCCTCACCCCACGCTCAGGCGTAAGGGCCTGGGCCTATATACAAACTGTTTGCTGCTCAGCCCCTGCATCAGAGGGCCTGAGCTCACTAAATTGTACTGTTGCTCAGTCCCTGCACCAGAGGGCCTGAGCTCACTAAATTGTACTGTTGCTCAGCCCCTGCACCAGAAGGCCTGAGCTTCTCTGAGCACCGTGACTCTGTGTTTGGTGCCCCGCCCGGACCTAGGGCTGGGCCCCTTTAATTGGTACTGTTGCACAGCCCTGAGATATAGGGCCCGCGCCTTGCGATTTTGTGTTTGTCGCCCAGGCACGCTGGGGACCGGCCCGGAGCAGACGACGCGTAGTGAGTCGGTGTGGCCTCCCTCCGCCCTCGGGAGGGTCGAGCCCCAGCACACACGTTTACAATAATATATATATTGTGATGGAGCAAGGCCGGATGGCTACAGGAAAGTACTGAGGCACAGGTATGTTAGTCCCAGGCTAAGCAAATCCCTAGTACCATGGGAACCAAAATGGCAGTTGCTCTAGGGTAATCAAGGCACCTGGGACCAATTAAGAACTTTCTAGAAGGCACTGGAGAGAACTACATTGATTGGAGCACCTGCAGCCAATCAGGGCAGGCTAATCAGGGCACCTGGTATAAAAAGGGGAGCTCACTCCAGTCAAGAGAGGAGGAGCCAGAGGAAGGAAGTGTGTATGAGGAGCTGGGAGTCAGAGACACAAGGAACTAAGAACTGAGAGGGTGTACTACTGGAGGATTGAGGAAACACCATACAATCAAGTAGTATCAGACACCAGGAGGATCCTAGGGTGAGGATAAAGAAGGTATTTGAAGGAGGCTATGGGGAAGTAGCCCAGGGAGCTGTAGCGGTCAAGCAGCAGTTACAAGTAGCACTATAGAGACTGCTGCAATTCACAGGGCCCTGGGCTGGAACCCGGAGTAGAGGGCGGGCCCGGGTTCCCCCCAAGCCTCGCTACTCCTAATCAGACATAGGAGGAGTTGATCCAGACTCTGGGTTTCATCCAAGGGGAAGACCACTGAGGGGAGGAAATCCGCCAATAAGCGCAGGACCTACTGGAGAGGAGGAACTTTGCCACTATATATATATATATATAATTCATATTAACTTTTTTTTGAGGGTGAGCTGAATGTTTTCAGGAGTGGGGGAAGGAGGAAGGAGGAAGTATCAAGAGAATAGAAAGAAAGAAAAGATAAAAGTTGGCAGGAGAGAGGATGTAATTCAATTATCATTTTGTATATTCTTCTTGACTATTCTTAGTATAGGATTAATGTTTCTACATCAAAGCATCTCAATGATTTCAGTACTTCTATTGTATTGTTGTCCTGTACAAAGTATACTATTACTTTTATCCATTTTTTGTATATTTGTCTGGCACTGTTTTCACAAAATTTGTTATTTCCATTATGAGATATTCTATTAATGTTTTTTCCCCCAGTGATTTACAGTAGGAATCATTGCCTAGGTCGAAAAATTTAAGATTGCTTTTTTCGAAGAAAAAACAAGAATTGGAATAGCATTCTTATTCCCATATTGAATCTTTTCAACAGGCCAACTCCCAATACACGTCTTTAATTCCCGTTCATGTTCTATTTATTTGATTTATTTCAATATGGTTTTCCAAAATTCTTTTTACTATCCAGCAGTCCCATGTCCTATGTATGAAAAAGAGCCTGGCTATTTTGTATTTCATCAGATATCTGGGGTAATATTATGTATTTTAGTATATAGATATGTAGAATCATACATTATGTAAATTAAAAAGTACTCAGTTTGCACTACTTGGTTAGTATTAGAGCCAATATTTATTGTCTGCATCATATCATTCCATTCTTTTCCTGTTATTTCTTATTTACAGTCTGTACTCCATTACATAATAGCTGTATGTGGTTTATCCTTTAAAAACGTAGTCATGAGATTACACATTCTAGACACAATCTTGATTACTAACTTTATTAAAAACACTTTCAGATAGTAAAGAAAGCAACTAAATTATCTGTATTAGGAAATTTTATATGTGGGCTTGAAATGTCAGCAGTCTCTATAAACTCATATTGCACATTCTTTTTTTGAAAATGGATCAGCTATATGTGTTTGTCTTAAAGGCTGTCCATCCCTGAAGAAATCCTTTCACTTATCATACTGATATTTGCCCAAACATCTAAAATCTTTCTTATTTCAGCCTGAGTTTGAAAGCACTATTACTTTTGATTAGTGATATTACCCAATTCTGCTCTTTTTTTGTTTGCTCAAGTGCCACAGGTTTCCCCCATTAGTAACTGCACTTTGAACTAGTTGGTGATATTTCATCGGTGCTGGAATTTTTGGGATACAAGTCCAGCACACAATTAATTATATAATGAGCTTGGGTTTGCCAGTTGCTATTCTATCTGTATCCATGATGGATTCTCTTTATTAGACATCCATTCATGTTCCAGTATAATTTGTGTTACCATATCTTATCTCTTGAAAGCTGGTAGTTCCAGGCCTTCCATCTTCACTAAACACTCCAGATATTCCACTTTGATTCTTGGCTTCTGATTTGATAGTGGGAACTTCTGAATAGATTTTTAAATTTCTTGTTGAAGTTTTTGGAAGGTGTAAATGGGATCATGGAAAAAGGATACAAGTCCATGGGCAGGACATTCATTTTAAATACATGAATTCTATTAATCAAAGTCAGTGGTAATAATGCCCATCTTTCTAGGTCATTGTAAATAATGTTAATTAATTGCTCAATATTTAATTTTATTATGCACTAAAGTTAGTGGGAATTTATCATTTATTGGGTATCTTTTGGAGCCAAGGCTTAGAATCTCTGATATTTACTCTGCCCCCCGATTCCCGACAAAAGTTTCAATTATTGCTTATACTACTGGCCACCTTTTATTTATTTCTTATATAAAAAGCATAAGATCATCAGCATATAAAGTTTATTTCCTTTTCCCAATCCATTTATTCCCTGAATTTCTTCAGTGTCCCTGATCTTTTGTGTTAAAGGTTTAATAATTAAATTAAATAAAGGCGATAAATGACACCCTAGTCTTGTTCCTCTTTATAGTGGCATTGGCTCCATTTTTGTTATACTTCCTGAAATACATGCCACAGGATTTTAGTAGATCATTTTAATCAACCGCTGAAAGTGTTCCTCAAAATCAAATGTTCTCCAACATTCTAAATAACAATTAGTTGGAAGTCTTTTCTGCATCCATAGTCAGAATGCAGGCACCTTTATTAGCACTCTGGGAATGTTGTACTACATGTAGCGGTTTCCTAATGTTATTTAAGGGGCTTCTTCCTTTTATAAAGCCAGTTTGGCATTTGTGCACTAATTTAGCCATTGTATCTAATCAGGAGGCTAGTATTTTTAGTTACAATCTTACTATGTATATTTGATGAAGAAATGGGTCTATAAGATGCTGAATCTGATAAGTCCTTATTTGGTTTAAGTATCTAAACTACATCTGCTTTCTAGAATGTATATGGTAAGCACTCTGTTACTTCTGACTGTTAACTAAAGTTGAGAAAACAGAAGGCAATCTCAAGATCTATTAAAATAGCAGGTGTTAGGTAAGAAGGACTCTCTAAAGAAAAGTCTGCTAAATTAGAAGGTGCCCTGCTTCTATAGTGTAAGGTAAAATAAGGTCCACGTTTTTATCATAAAGACAAGGGGAAGAACTGGTTTTAGAATATCAGAGTGACTATCAACACTGATGGTCAAGCTGTACACAGTAAGTCTGATTTTACATTCAAGTGGTAGCTTTAGGAGATACTTAAAAAGCTAATCACCAGAAAGCAGCTACAAGTTTATGTTGCCTAACTTTTTTGTTTCCTGAAAATGTATGTGCTTCTGCCATATTCTTTCATATTAGTGATAACCAATAACAATTAAGCTAGATCATAATAGCTGAAGAAACAGAATGTTTGGTACTGTTTATAAAATAGACATATTTGTGCTGCAATCAATCAGGTGTTTGGCATGTTACAGGTTTTTTTTTAATTTTTATCATCTAAACTTTGATGTAACATCACTATGTGTTACAAATGATAATAGATATCCTCTTATATGCTTTGTCTACTTCCCTATGTGAGACTTTGACAATCCGATAGGTCTATAAAGTGTATCCAATTCAGGAACACTTAATATGCCACATTATCAATTCACTTAGTCAGCATTATTGATGATAATTAATCATAATAAATTAGGTTGCCCTTACAACTATGTCATCTCTAGCTCCATAAGTATACTGATCAATAATCAGCACATGAATTAGCATGTTAAAGTGTTTGAATAAATGCCATAGTGAATTATGTATATTTTTTATCTCAACGTTATTTTCTGCGGTAAACATGCTTAAAAGTTTTGTCAAAAATCACTGTTTCTGCAAAAAGTTTTTCTTTCAATAAATCAGCATTTTCCAATGAAAAAATATTTAATCACAAAATTCCTACCCAGCTCTATGTAGGAGTGAAATCCGGGCCCCATTGACTTCAATGATAGCAGGATTTCTCCAGTCCTGCAAAGACATAAGTAAATGCTTAACTGCACATGAGTAGTTTCACTGACTTCTAAAGGAAACATCAACACATAAGAATGGATATACTAGCCCAAAGGTCGATGTAGCCCAATATCCTGTCTTCCGACAATGGCCAATTTGTTGTGTTTTTTTAATTGAAAAGCTGAAATTAGTCTGCCAAAATATGGTTTGGGGTTTCAGAAGTGTGTGGCCAAATATTTCCTGCTTGCTGTGTTTAATTGTTTAAAGAAACAATAAAAAAATTCTGCTTAAAAAAATCCAAAACTTTTGAACCACCTCAGCTTGTGACCAAACTCCTGAGCCCATCCAGTCAGATTTTTCCAGGTTTCTGATACTCTGCTGGCTTCCTTGACTCATATCTGTCTCCATAACTTTGGGTTCATTTAGGTTAGAACAGAAGCAGGGGCGGCTCCAGGCCCCAGCACACCAAGCGCGTGCTTGGGGCGGCAAGCCGCGGGGGGCACTCTGCCTGTGGAGGGTCCACTGGTCCTGCACCTGCGGGAGGTCCGCCGAAGCTGCGGGACCAGCGGACCCTCCGCAGGCAAACCGCCGGAGGCAGCCTACCAGCCGTGCCTGGGGCGGCAAAATCCTTAGAGCTGCCCCTGAACATAAGAACAGCTATACTGGTTCAAACCAAAGGTCCATCCAGCCCAGTATCCTGTCTACTGACAATGGCCAATGCCAAGTGCCCCAGAGGGAGTGAACCTAACAGGCAATGATCAAGTGATCTCTCTCCTGCCATCCAATCTCCATCCTCTGACAAACAGAAGCTAGGGACACCATTCCTTACCCATCCAGGCTAATAGCCATTAATGGACTTAACCTCCATGCATTTCTCTGTTTCCTAGAGACTGGCTCCATGGGGTCCCTCACAAACTGTAGACGGTTACTGTGGGTTTGTCTTTAGTATAGCTTATGTACATACTCCACAAACTGAGCATTTGAGCTTGTTCCAGAATCTGGGATGAGCCTATGTTGTGAAAACTGAAATGCTCAAAATAGCACATGCATGTGAATGGACATAGGGCGCTAAAATTAAATTAACCCAGGGGTTCTCAAACTGGGAGTCAGGACCCCTGAGAGGGTCATGAGGTTATTAAGGGGGTTGCGAGCTGTCAGCCTCCACCTCAAACTCCACTTTGCCTCCAACATTTATAATAATGTTAAATATATAAAAAAGTGTTTTTAATTTATGGGGGGGTCACACTCAGAGGTTTGCTATGTGAAAGTACCAGTACAAAAGTCTGAGAACCACTGAATTAACCCCTCTGAAGCCTCAGGGAATGCAGAGGAGGGAGGTTTCCTTTGGTAGGGTTTGGAAGGAAGTAAGTGGTGTAGGATATTGCTCTTCTCATGTGATCCCTCCCCCAGTGGCTAATTTTAAATGAAGCTCCCCTCCCCTGACATGAATCTCGCTATGGCACTGAAATTAAATATAGACTATAATTTGGTATTTGAGAAGTGAGAGGGATGGTAGCCCTAATGGAAAAGCTAACAGCTTGGCTCTTGTGCAAGCCTCAAACTGCTGAATGAGCTTTAGGGTAGGGAAGGCTGTGCCTCCCAAACAGCCTGGCCCTGCCCCCTATCCAACCGCCACCCACTTCCTGCCCCCTGACTGCCCACCCCCCTCAGAATCACTGACTCATCCTGCTCCTTGTCCCCTCACCATCCCCCAGAGACCCTCCACAACCACCACCCCAGGACCCCACCCCTGTTCCCTGCCCCCTGACTGTCCCAACCCCTATCCACCTCCCCCCGCCCCACTGAGTCCTGACAGACCCCTGGAACGCCCATGATCCAACCCCCCCCATTCCCTGTCCCCTGACCGCCCCCTCAACCTCTGCCCCCTCCCTGTCCCCTGACTGTCCCCGGGACTCCATGCCTCTTATCCAACCCCCCCAGCCCCTTACCCACGGCTCCCCCCTCACCCGGCCCCTCAGCACGCCGCATCCAGGAGCATCCCTGAACAGCTGCAACGTGGCTCTGGCAAGGCCTGAGCTCCTCCCCGCTCAGAGCCGTGTGGTAAGGGGGCGGGGCTGCGAGCTTCAGCGGGGCCTGAGCTCCCTCCGCTCGGCCTGGAGCTCGCAGCCCCACCCCCTTACCACGCGGCTCTGAGCGGGGAAGAGCTCAGGCCTTGCCAGAGCCACGCTGCAACTGTTCAGGGATGCTCCTGGATGCGCTGAGGCTCCGGGAGAGGAGCGGAGGCAGGGGAGGGAGCCTCAGCTGTTCTCGTGGGGGCCCCTGCGGAGCCCGGGGCAAATTGCCCCACTTGCCCCACTCTGGGCAGCCCTGCTACTTTACTGACCAACAGAATACTGCCCCGGACTTCAAGATCTTCAAGCACACCCATGCAAATGTAATACCAACAAACTTTGGTCGTCGGTAGGCAGGATCAAACCTGGAGCTTAGTGCATGAGCCTCTACCGCATGAGCTAAAAGCCAACTGGCTGTTAGCTAAGGCTGTAAAACAGACTCATTTAACTCTCTCTCTTTAAGTGTTCTCGGTGCCACTAGATGGGACAGAACACCACCTCCAGAAGGTGTGTGAGTTACACAGAGTCTAGAATTCTGAAATTAAGAGGAGTGTTCACTCAGGGGTAGGGTAAATGTCAGTTGGTTAAGTTTTATTTACTGTCAATTGCATTTGTTAATTGATTTATTGAAGTGCCCCCAACTGTTTTAGAGTGGTTGTGACATTTTAATTAATCTCAATGTATATTATATTAATTATACTATGTTTTTCTTTGTTAAATAAAGATGCATTAATTCTAATCTAAAGTGTATAAGGTGCCCAGCCACACAGGTGAATATTGTCTACTCCTAAGTAACCTGGGAAGCAAAGGGAGGCTAAGGTTTGTAGCAGAGGTTTTACATCCTTTGTAGATATAGATATTCCACTTCTTATGAGACCCATAGGTTAACAGGTCATAGAAAAGGCCAAAACTTTTAAAGCCAAAATAAGAATAAGTTTTGGCCTTTTCTATGATCTGTTGAGCTATGGGTCTAAGTGAGAAGTGGACTATCCAAAGGGTCTATTGAAGTGTGGAGTATTCTAGAAGAAATTGACATTTCATGCTACATTTTGTTATCTCTGATTTCCATGCTTTAATCTCACAGTATGATTTCAAGCATATTGCACCCTGACACACACAAGGGAATGGCCTGGTGGATAGATGAGTGTAGATGGTGTGATAAACTCAGGACAGACAGTTGCCAGGGGGGGAGGAGGAGTCAGTCCCAGAGGGTTAAAAGGCCCTCCTCCTTATCAACTGGGAGGCAACTACAGCTCAAGCAGGTTCAGCTGAGAAAGGGTTACCAAGGTAGCAAATTAGAATCAGCTGAGGGGAGCTACCTGAGGGTAATTAGGATCAGCTGGTTCCAACTTGGAGCTGCCTGAGACCTTTTTAAACCCCTTCCTGGGAGGAAGGAAGGGGGGGGAAAAGCAGAGAGAGAAGGAGTCTGGCTACCAGGAGTGTCAAAGCAGCAAGCCTCCCCAGGCAGAGCGGCAGGACGCTCTCCTACAAGGCAGGGTAAAAAAATACTTTAAGACTGGTGAGAAGACAGGGAACAGACTTCCCCTGAGTCCTAAGGGGGACTGCATTACCCTAGCCGGTCTCACCAGAGCTAAAAACAGCAGAGGCTGGGGAGACTGAGACGGGACTTTGCCACACATGGTGTCAGGGGTGGGATGTGAGTGAGACTTTGCGGCAAACCGTCTCGGGGCAGGGTAAAAGCACCCCAAAAAAAAAAATGGAAGATGTAGTGAAGGCATTGGTGCAGGCCACTGCGGCCCAGCAAGAAGCTACCAGGGTGCAGATGGCTGCCCAGCAGGAGGCGGTACGAATGCAGCAGGAGACAAATCAACTCCTGATGAGCCAGGCGGCTCAGGATCGAGCCACCTTGCATGAGGTTGTGAACCAGCTAAAGGCCCTGACCACCCTAACGCACGGCCCCCATGGGACTCGGCCCCTGCACGCCAGCCGCTACTTACAGAAGATGACAGTGGATGATGACGTGGAGGCGTATCTCCTTGCGTTTGAGAGGACGGCCCGGCGGGAGGCCTGGCCCCAAGACCAGTGGGCCAGTATCCTGGCACCTTTTCTGTGTGGGGAGGCACAGAAAGCATATTTTGATATGGCAACAGAAGCAGCTTCCGATTACTCCCAGCTAAAGGCGGAGATCCTGGCAAGGTCTGGCGTGACGACAGCTATAAGGGCGCAGAGGTTCCATGAGTGGAAATACCGAGCCAACAAAGCCCCGAGGTCCCAGCTGTTTGACCTGATCCATCTGGCGCGGAAGTGGCTGTGCCCCGAGACCCGCCGGCCGGAGGAAGTCGTAGAAACCATAGTGGTGGACAGGTACATGAGAGGGCTACCGCCGGACATACGAGGATGGGTCAGTCAAAATGATCCCTCCTCCTATGATGAGCTAGTTGCCCTTGTAGAGAGACGTCTAGCAGCACAGGAACTCTCTCGGACCACTGGGGAAGGGAGGCGCCAGGATAGGAGGCAAGGCTACGTACCAAGGGCCCGAGTTGCCATAGCTCCAGGCCGAACTATGGCAGGGAAGAAGGAGGACGAAGAGCAGCCAAAGTACTCGGAGGGACCTGGGGACTGGGAGAGAGAGACTCGGGGGGTAAGGCCCCACACCCCAAAAATTAAGGGGCTGCCCCGAGGAGGGTACCGATGCTATGCATGTGGAGAGATAGGGCATATAGCTGCCCAATGCCCAAACCTAGAGGAGCCCATGCAATGCGACCTGGGAAATCTAGAAGAGTCATGTGACCTGATAAGCCTAGTAGGAGTAGCGATGGTCCCTCATAGATATACTAGGCAAGTTAAAATGAATGGTATAAAGACCGCCGCGTTAGTAGACTCAGGAAGTGCAGTCACGCTGGTCTCGGGAAAGCTGGTCGGGTATGATCAACTATCCCGGGCCAAGCGCACAGGGATATCCTGTGTCCACGGGGATGTAAATTACTATCCGACCATCCGAGTGAAAATAGAGGTCCAAGGAAACCCCACTAAGGTGATGGCGGGGGTGGTCCCGAAACTCCCCTACCCAGTCCTCATAGGACGAGACTTCCCAGGGTTTGGCAGTCTACTTCCTGGAGAGGAGTCAGAAGAAGATAACACCCCAGAGAGCAATGGGGTGGCCTCAGTAGTTAGCAACCCCCCAGCCTTCCAAGAATTTGCCCAGGACTTATTCTCGCCCCCTGGGAAAACCAGGAAGACTCGGCGAGAAAGGAGGGCAGATAAGAGGAGGGGAACGAGCATCTTGGCCCAGAATCAGAAGCCTATACTCGTAGGGGAGAGAGTTGGCCCAACAGACGTGGGGACTAGGCAGGAGGTTGGGGAGCCAGTAGCCGGGCCCAGTTCCCCAGGGACCTCCCTTGAAGAGGAGGGGGAGATAGAACCCTCTGAGTTGGGGCAACTTGGAACGTCACTAGAGAATTTTGGACAGGATCAGGCCAATGATCCAGTATACCAGAACATTCGCAAAGAAGTAGTGGAGGTGAATGGGGTCCCTGTGGAAGGGAGAGCCAAGGGCCCAGGGCCGTATTATATGATCAAGAAGGATCTGCTGTACCGTGTTGTCCGTATCCAAGAGCAAGTCGTGGAACAGCTCCTAGTACCACAGAAACATCAGAGGGGCGTGATGGAGCTAGCTCACAGCCATTTGTTCGGGGGACATCTAGGGGTAGATAAAACCCTGGACCGAATTCTACAGAGGTTTTTTTGGCCTGGAATATATGCAGCGGTCCGACGATATTGTGCCTCCTGTCTGGAATGCCAGTTACACGGGCCCCGACCCCGCTTAAGGGCACCTTTGGTACCTCTCCCGATTATTGAAGTCCCCTTTGAGCGGATAGCTATGGACCTAGTAGGGCCGTTAGAAAAATCAGCCCGGGGCCATCAGTACATACTGGTGGTGCTAGATTACGCCACCCGATACCCCGAGGCCATTCCCCTGCGGAACACTACGTCCAAGACCATAGCTAAAGAATTAATCCAAATTTTCGCTAGAGTGGGAATACCCAAAGAGATCCTGACAGATCAAGGAACTCCCTTTGTGTCTAAATTAATGAAGGATCTATGTGCAATGCTCCACATAAGGACCCTAAGGACATCAGTCTATCATCCGCAGACTGATGGCCTCGTCGAGCGTTTTAATAGGACGTTGAAGAACATGATACGAAAGGTGGTGAGCCGGGATGGGAGGAACTGGGACACCCTGCTACCGTACCTAATGTTTGCGATCAGGGAGGTGCCTCAGACTTCGACTGGGTTTTCCCCGTTCGAACTGTTATATGGTCGCCACCCCCGCGGCATACTGGACATTGCCAAAGAAAGTTGGGAAGAACAGCCGAACCCAGGGAGAAACATCATCGAGCATGTGTTGCAGATGAAAGACAGGATAGCCCAAGTCACTCCCATAGTGCGGGAACACATGGAGAGAGCACAAGGGGCCCAACAAACATATTACAATCGCCAGGCGACGACCCGAAAATTCCAGGTGGGAGATCGGGTGATGGTACTCGTACCCACAGCAGAGAGCAAGCTCCTGGCCAGATGGCAGGGGCCATACGAGGTAATAGAAGCCGTTGGAGAGGTCGATTACAAAGTCCGACAGCCCGGACGCCGGAAGCTGGAACAAATCTATCATGTGAACCTGTTGAAACCTTGGCAAGACAGAGAAGCGCATGTGGTCACTATAGGGTCACCCCCTCCCGAGAGCAACCTGCCTGGCCAAGTGGGAATATCCCCAGAATTGACCTCTGACCAACGAGCGGAGGTGATCCACATGATTGAACGCAACCAGGACGTGTTCTCAGAAAAGCCAGGCAGGACTACTGAGGTTCACCATCACATCCTCACAGAGCCTGGAGTGAAGGTGAATGTAAAGCCATACCGGATCCCGGAGGCGAAAAGAGAAGAGATCAAGTCAGAAGTCAGGAAAATGTTGAAGTTAGGGGTCATTGAAGAGTCTCATAGCCAATGGTCAAGCCCAGTGGTCCTAGTACCTAAGCCGGATGGCAGTATGAGGTTTTGCAATGACTTCCGGAAACTGAATGAGGTGTCCCAATTTGATGCGTACCCTATACCCCGGATAGATGAGCTAATTGACCGACTGGGGAAAGCACGATTTTTGTCCACCCTTGACCTGACTAAGGGTTATTGGCAAATTCCCTTGGCCAGGGCCGACAAAGAGAAGACGGCCTTTTCAACTCCAGAGGGACTGTATCAATACACTGTCCTCCCGTTCGGTTTACATGGGGCTCCTGCCACCTTCCAACGACTCATGGACAAACTGTTACGCCCACATGGCAGGTATGCGGCCGCTTATCTTGATGACGTCATTATACATAGTCCGGATTGGGAGACGCACTTGGGGAAGGTGGAAGCAGTCCTGGACGCCTTGAGGAAGGCAGGGCTGACTGCAAATCCCTCCAAATGCGCAATTGGGCTAGCAGAAGCCAAATACCTTGGATATATAGTGGGGAGAGGTGTGGTAAAGCCCCAACTCAACAAGTTAGAGGCAATACAGAATTGGCCCCGACCTGTCCGGAAGAAACAGGTCAGAGCATTCCTGGGGCTGGTAGGATACTACAGGCGGTTTATCCCCCACTTCGCCACCAGGGCATGCCCGCTAACTGACCTAACGAAAGCCCGTGGCCCAGATATAGTGAAATGGTCTAGCGCGGCTGAGGAGGCATTTGCAGATCTGCGGACCGCGCTCTGCACTGACCCAGTGCTGGTAGCTCCAGACTGGGAGAAGGAGTTTATCTTGCAAACGGATGCCTCAGAAGTTGGGTTGGGAGCGGTGCTTTCACAACTGGTTGGAGCGGAAGAACACCCCGTCCTGTTCCTCAGTAGGAAACTCCTGCCCAGGGAACGGAAATATGCCGTAGTTGAAAAGGAATGCCTGGCCGTAAAGTGGGCCATTGAAAGTCTTCGCTATTACCTACTCGGACGGAAGTTTACCCTTGTCACGGACCATGCTCCCCTGAAGTGGATGCACCAAAACAAAGAGAAAAATGCGAGAGTGACCAGGTGGTTCCTGTCGCTACAACCCTTCCACTTCAGAGTACAACACAGGTCTGGAATCAAGCATGGCAACGCGGATGGCCTTTCAAGGGTACACTGTTTTGCCGACCCAAGTAGCCCAACCCTGTAGTGTTGAGCAGGGGGGGGGGGATGTGTGATAAACTCAGGACAGACAGTTGCCAGGGGGGGAGGAGGAGTCAGTCCCAGAGGGTTAAAAGGCCCTCCTCCTTATCAACTGGGAGGCAACTACAGCTCAAGCAGGTTCAGCTGAGAAAGGGTTACCAAGGTAGCAAATTAGAATCAGCTGAGGGGAGCTACCTGAGGGTAATTAGGATCAGCTGGTTCCAACTTGGAGCTGCCTGAGACCTTTTTAAACCCCTTCCTGGGAGGAAGGAAGCGGGGGGAAAAGCAGAGAGAGAAGGAGTCTGGCTACCAGGAGTGTCAAAGCAGCAAGCCTCCCCAGGCAGAGCGGCAGGACGCTCTCCTACAAGGCAGGGTAAAAAAATACTTTAAGACTGGTGAGAAGACAGGGAACAGACTTCCCCTGAGTCCTAAGGGGGACTGCATTACCCTAGCCGGTCTCACCAGAGCTAAAAACAGCAGAGGCTGGGGAGACTGAGACGGGACTTTGCCACAATGGCTAAAAAAAAATATCCAACAAACAACCCCTATTAGCTCTGCTGAGCTATAGGGCAAATATGTTAGCGATCAGCATAAACCCTCTTCAGTGGCAAATGGCCTGACAGATTAGAAAAATGCTGCCAGCATTAGAGGTAAATTAATTAGTTTTCAACTTATAAATAGGCACTTAACTAATACAAGGAGACAAGCTTTAAAAATAAACTTAACAATTAAACTTTGCACTTCATGAACATTCATACTGAAATCTTTGTATAGTTGTCCTACTCTTCAAGATTGAAATATTCCATCTTGCAGCATGAAGAGGTTAAACTGGAACTAATTTTTTTTAAGAGTATTAGCTGATTGCAGTTAAATTAATGCAGTGAAGTTAATTTAAAGAGCATTTAATAAGCTGTCAGCAGAGCACAAGTGTCCTGCTCATCACTTGAGCCAAGCTATTCATTGTTTCTGCAAGTGAGGCATCCTCATGTAAAATCTAGTCTGAGAGATTTTCACCTTTGCCTTGAGTAACAAAAAAAAGCTACCTTCATAGAGACAGCTTATTTTGTTTCTGTGTAGCTCTTTAAAAGTAATTTATTTCTGTTCTTTGAAGATTTCATGTGCTTGTTCTTGCAATACTTTGTATGCCTGCAATCTACTTGTAATTATTTTAGTGCAGATCATTTGAATATGTTGCCTATATACAAGTGTGAGAAGTATGGGTAATAAGCAGGAAGAATTGGAAGTGCTAATAAATAAATACAACTATGACATTGTTGGCATCACCGAAACTTGGTGGGATAATACACATGATTGTAGAAGAACAAGAATGATTAAAGGTCTTGAGAACATGACCTATGAAGGAAGGCTGAAAGAATTGGGTTTGTTTAGTTTGGAAATGAGGAGACTGAAAGGGGACATGATAGCAGTTTTCAGCTATCTAAAAGGGTGTCATAAGGAGAAGGGAGAAAACCTGTTCACCTTAGCCTCTAAGGATAGAACAAGAAGCAATGGGCTTAAACTGCAGCAAGGGAGGTTTAGGTTGGACATTAGGAAAAAGTTCCTAACTGTCAGGGTGGTTAAACACTGGAATAAATTGCCTAGAGAGGTTGTGGAATCTCCATCTCTGGAGATATTTAAGAGTAGGTTAGATAAATGTCTATCAGGGATGGTCTAGAGAGTATTTGGTCCTGCCATGAGGGCAGGGAACTGTACTTGATGACCTCTCGAGGTACCTTCCAGTCCTAGAATCTATGAATCTATGTTGTATGTGGTCATACAAATGAAAATAAATGGATGTTAGCTCTAGAACATCACTGTTTTCTCATTAAATCAAATAAAGAAAAAAAGTTATTTTTCAAAGTGCCCTTACAGAGGAAACATTTTGGTCCAATTCTGCATGCCTTTCTTTCTTCTGCCTACAGAATTGTACACTTGAATTGTGCCTAACTTTAGGTACCCAAGTTTAAAAATTTTGGCCAGAGGGGGGCTTCAGACGCACCCCTTTCCTTAGCATTTTATATTGCCTAGCTTTGGCAGCTTCCCACTCAGTGTGCTAGCCTCTGAATTGCCCTTTTAGATACCTATCTCCCCCCAGGCATTGTATGGGGAACCCTTGCACTTAGGTTGGGGCTATGAATTCCACTAAGTAGCAGCTGCCTCAAGTCCCCTTCTAAATCTATCATTAAATGACCAAGAACAAAGGGGTTAGGGAACTCTGACATGAGCGCAGCAGATCTGTCTGGGGATTGGTCCTGCTTTGAGCAGGGGGTTGCACTAGATGACCTCCTGAAGTCCCTTCCAACCCTGATAGTCTAAGATTCTAAGAGATAGGATCTCAACAACAAAATGAGGTGGTATCTCAGCAAATGTATGCAAAATGGGTGGGTTTTTTTCTTTTGAATGAAAGAACAGTAGTTTGGATGTCTCCATTGTGGATATTATGACAGAAGTGGGTTTTAAGGAGGGATTTGTACGAAAAGAGGGAAGAGTCTGGGCAGGGAGGGAGGGAAGGCCATGGGTAGGAAGCAAGATGAAGAAAGTACATAGACAATTGTGAAAGAATCGCATCTCCAGCCCTGCCTCATTAGTAGAGCAGCTCGGGAGCAACATGATAAAAGACTATGTCAGATAAATACATAGAGATGTCATGATGCACAGCCTTAAATGCAAAGGCAGAGAGTTTGAATTTTGGTTTGGTGGGTGAGGGATAAGCAGTGGAAAGGTTCAAAGAGGGACTGATGTAATCAGATTAACAGGCAAAGATGGTTTTTTATGGCAGGTGCCACCTGAGTCTCTTAGTGTGAGAGCAAATGGTCAGACTTGTGAAGATATGCTCTTGTGGTGTTAGTTTTTGTTATGAAAAGGTTTGGTGTGGAGGCTATGTCCTTGCAGACGGACATGTGCTAGCAGTCAGAGAGTTTGCAGTCTGCCTTGGGCTCTCACTAGAATCAATTCTTGAGGCAGAGATGTTTTCTGGAAACTGTGCACTGGTGTTGGAATAAGATTCCTGAAAGAAAGGATGGCTCTGCATGATGTTTGTGATCACCTCTGTTCCAGGATCAGTATAGATGGGTAAATAAAACAAGTTACACTTAGTATATTCCACATCACTGTTTTCTCTTAACCAGACATTTGCTACAGCTTGGCAGAGGGGCAACTCTTGTGAGAGAAATGGGACTCTGGTGATCAGAGAGATACAATGCTGGTATCATAAAGGTCCATAGACAAGCATTTTGCAGCAGTCAAAATATGGGAGAAAAGGGCTGGGATGAGAGTTTTGCAGAAAATAGAGACAGATTTTAGAAGTGTTGTGGAGGGAGAACTGCAGAATTAGGGCACAACCAGAAGATGAAAGCAAAGAAAAGAGAGACTCACAGATGAGCCCCATCTATCCAGCCTGTGTGAGTGGAGAATGGATGAACATTCAATACAATGGGTCTGATTCTCTTGAAGTGTAAAGAGACCACAGTGGAAATGAGAATTTAAAAAAACAACAAAAAACAAGTTTCAAGCTTGTAAGTACATGTTAGAGCTGGGTGTGGGTATATATACAAAAAATATCCCAAAGGCTCTATCTTGAAAATACATTTTATGGATTACTTAACACAACTTCGGCTCTGACTTCATCTAGTCTCCATGGAACATCCTACTTGCATCTGTTCTCTTCTCAGTTCCATGAAGTTTTCTGTTGTCTCCCTGTAGAATTCGAAGCATCCAGTCATATCTCTGACCCATGTTTTAATACATAAGGTGCTCTACAATGATGATGTTTTGTGTATTCATCTGATAATGTTTGGGGGAACCACACATAGTTGCTGAAGGCATAGCTCATATAGGCTGACTTTAACAACACGGAGGTAGCTGAGTGACATTTTAAAGCATTCACAGATGTTCTTTTCTTATCGCTTCCTGCACTAAGATAACAGACAGTTGGACACAGTTTTAGGAAAATGCACAGGGATTTAGACTCACTACTTTCATTAACACTAATGAGATTTGCACAGCTTAAATCCCCATGCAATGCACAGAAAATGTGCTTCTTAGTGGCTCAGGATTGTTACACTCAGCAGGGACAGGTTTCCCATCTTCATGGCAGGACTGTGTGTACAATGCAGAGGATCTATTCTTTGTCGAGGCGCCTCATGAAAATCCCTTGTTGAATGGCACTAATGTCCTCTGCCAGAGGCCTTAACTACTTATCAGCTGGTATCATGTCCTCCAGCACATGGCTTTGAGTGAAGTGGGACTAGGGAATACATATGTGTATGAAGTATTGATTCTGAAAGCAGCATTCTTACTCAAACATTTTACTGACTACTCTTCCTGAATTTCCACACAAGAATTAATTCTGAACAAAGGGAAACACATCTATGCCTTAGGATCACAGTGTCTTGATCAATAACAAACAAACAAAATGAATTGTAGTGATGAAAAAAAATTCCACGGTGGTCTCTTGGAGTAGTGCTAAGGAGGCAAAGAAAGAAAAAGTGTGCTCTAGTGATTTTTTATTAAGAAAGAGCCACTTAGCTTACTCCAGAATTGTGCAGTAAAATTAAAAATATATTTGTTGGTATAGAAAGAAAATAAAGCCTGTTTATTTGTGTAAATTAATCTGGATAGAAAAAGACAGAAAAAAAGAAAAACAATAAAAAAAAAAGAACAAACTTTACCTGGCAGATTTTCTAGGAAACTTTTCATGGGGAAATAACAAAAGACAGTCATTAAAAATGTTGGTGCTAAAAATATGAATGCAGAATATTAAATAATATCCCATGATTATTAAACTGTCAGGCAGTTGCCTGAAGAGACGCTTAAGAAAATGTAAAACTTAAATCCATTATTGTCGATGAACACATTACATTTGTTTAAAGTGGTATTGAGAACTTTGATAAAAGCTAAGTCATTGCAATTTCAGACATATTGATTTTTTAGTATAATTGTACTACCACACTTACCTACAAGGGCATGAAGACCTAATGCAGAGACTTGTGTTCATGCATGCATCATTCATTCCATATTTAATTTGATATTAAAGTAATTAGGTGCATGACCCATTCAAATGAATTCACTAGAGGAGTGGACATGGGTAGTAAATCTACAGATTGTCGATTTGTATCCTTGTACTGTAATTGTTAACATTAAATTAAATGTTGATTTAAAAAATTTTTTTCCATGGAAATGAAAGTGGAAGCCCTTTCTTTCATAATTCTCCTCTCCCAAAGCTAAAATCCAAATAAAACAATAATGATTTGTTATACATTAGTACTTGATGTCAGCAATACTGTGAGCTCAAACACATTTCCCGAGAGTATCTGATTACAAAGGAATTGAGAAGCTGTTTAGTCTACAGTAAAACATCTACATAATGAAAGGATCCTATTTTGACACTGATAATTATTTTATATTTTCATTTTCATCCACAGTTTGCCAAATCTTGCAGTCATTACTTAAGGTAAACTCCCAATAGGAATTTCCCAATGGGAATTTGAACTGAATAAGAGCTGGAGGATTTGGATCTGTATATTAATAGCTGTGGCAGAGGGTAAAGACAGCAAATATGTCTACACTGCAATCCAGGGCTTGATTGCAATTTAGACATGCCTGAGATATTCCAACAGGCTAATAGTGTATAGTCTAGCTATAGCTATTACCATAGCTATAGTCTAAGCCCAACATTTTCAAATATGGTTATAAAAGCTAGGCACATAACTCTATATTTAGGCATCTGAATAAAAATAACCTGATTTGCACAGGTACTGGGCAACTGCATTTCTCAATTAGTTTTACAATGTTGCCCAATTTTTTCTTTTCTCTTGTATGGCAGATCTCGGCTACAAATATTTTCCTCTTTCTGCAGACAGGCATAGAATTCCTACAGATGTCAGTAAGAGACTGTACCTGCAGGAAGGGAAAAATATGGAAATCAAGATCTGCTGTATAGACAAAGAGGAAGTTGTTGCCCTAGGCAGCAGTATTAAGAGTCCACCATAACCACTGTATCCTCAATCTCTGCTCCAACCTCTATAGTCTTAAATCTAGGTGTGGAGTGGAATTTGCTTACCTTACCAGTTACTCTTAGATAGCCTCTCATCACCATGTTTTTAATATCATGAAAGTAGTACCACTCTTCTGCTACAAGTGGTCCACCATCTTAGAAGAAAAATAAGATTGCAGTCTAAGGGTAGGTCTATAGCGCAATTAAACCCCTGTATCTGGCCCGTGTCAGCTGACTTGGGCTCATGGGGCTTGAGCTGCTGAGCTGTAAAATTGCAGGGTAAGTGTTTCGGCTTGGGCTGGAGCCCGAGCTCTGGGACCCTCCTCTCTCCACGGGTCCAAAGCTCAGGCTCCAGCCCAAGTCTGAATGTCTACACTGCAATGTTACAGCCCTGCAGCCCAAGCCCAAGTCAGCTGACACAGGCCAGCCGGGGGTGTTTAAGTGCAGTGTAGACATACCCAAAGTCTTTGCCACCAAAAGAGTGATTAATGCTCTTGGAATTATGCATCTGAAGAAGTGAGGTTTTTACCCACAAAAGCGTATGTCCAAATAAATCTGTTAGTCTTTAAGGTGCCACCGGATTCATTGTTTTTCTTGGAATTATTGTACATGTTTTGTGCCTACTCTACAAGCTAAGGATTTGATTTCCCTTCTCGTATATACATATTCATGGTAGTTTGATGAGAGCTAGTGAGGGTATAAATAGTACTGTAGCTGTGGTAACAGGGGAAAAGACACAGTTGAGCAATTTTCAGGTGGGTACCATATGTACTTGGCACACCTCAGCCATGCCTCCGTTACTGCTACTCGTGCTACCATGGCCACACTGCTATTTATCCTCATGCTAGCTCTCATTGAGCTACCACAACAAGCAGGGGAATCATACCCCTAGCTCATTGTGTAAACATAGCCTAAGTTACTAACACTTTTAGAAGCAGTACCTTAGGGGAGAGGCCTGAAACTGCCAGGAACGTTTGTTGGAAAACTAGAGAGCAGGCTGCTGGTACAAACATCTAGTATCAGTGAGAGAAAGTTCTGGGCTGCATTAGATTGCAGGAACATAAAAATATATGGACAGTCTCCAGGAAAGTTACTGCAGAAATGTGGTCTTGTGAAGAAATGAACAAATCCCACATTGAGCTAGTGTAGAAAAGGTTCCTGGTCTGTCTTGGAAACAGAGTATGAACCTGGACTTGTTCCAGAACACTTATCAGCAATATCAAGTCTGAAGAACTCACCAGGTGGAGGGGAACAAAAAAGGAAGGAAGCGAACTTCAGACCAACAATGTTCTTAGAGAAGGGTCCTGGGTCTGAGGCAAAGAGGATGAAGGCATGGGCTGAGCAACACTAAGCTAGAAACCCTAAGAACAGAGTCACAGAGAAGGCTTGGCTTGGATTTTATGTTGTCTAATTGTTCATTTCTTTGTAAATAATATGGGTTGTCGATTAATCGCAGTTAACTCATGCGATTAACTCAAAAAAAAATTAACTACAATTAAAAAAATTAATCACAGTTTAATCTCACTGTTAAACAATAGAATACCAGTTAAGATGTATTAAATATTTTGTATGTTTTTCTACATTTTCATATATATTGTATTCTGTGTTGTAATTGAAATCAAAGTGTATATTATTTTGTATTACGAATATTGTCACTGTTAAATGATAAACAAAAGAAACAGTATTTTTCAATTCAGCTCATACAGTACTGTAGTGCAATCTCTTCATCAAAGTGCAACTTTCAAATGTAGATTTTTTTGTTACATAACTACACTCAAAAACAAAACAATGTAAAAACTTCAGAGTCTACAAGTCCACTCAGTCCTATTTCTTGTTCAGCCAATCACTAAGACAAACAAGTTTGTTTACATTTTCAGGAGATAATGCTGCCCTCTTCTTATTTACAATGTCAGAAGAAAGTGAGAATTGGCATTTGCATGGCACTTTTGTAGCTGGCATTGCAAGGTATTTACGTGCCAGATATGCTAAACATTCGTCTGCCCCTTCATGCTTCGGCCACCATTCCAGAGGACATGCTTCCATGCTGATGACGCGCATTAAAAAAATAAGGTGTTAATTAAATTTGTGACTGAACTCCTTGAGGGAGAATTGTATGTCCCCTGCTCTTTTTTGCCCACATTCTGCCATATAGTTCATGTTATAGCAGTTTAGGATGATGACCCAGCACATGTTGTTCATTTTAAGAACACTTTCACTGCAGATTTCACAAAACACAAAAAAGGTACCAATGTGAGATTTCTAAAGATAGCTATTGCACTTGACCCAAGGTTTAAGAATCTCAAGTGCCGTCCAAAATCTGAGAGAGATGAGGTGTGGAGCATGCTTTCAGAATTCTTAAAAGAGAAACACTCTGATGAGGAAACTAATGAACTCGAACCACCAAAAAAGAAAATCAATCTTTTGCTAGTGGCATCTGACTCAGATAATGAAAATGAACATGCATAAGTCCGCAGTGCTTTGGATTGTTATCGAGCATGGGACACTGTTTATTTTTAATGCAGTTTTTTTGTACATAATTCTACATTTGTAAGTTCAACTTTCATGATAAAGAGATTGCACTACAGTAGTTGTATTAGGTGAATTGAAAAATAATGTTTCTTTTGTTTTTTTACAGTGCAAATACTTATAGTCAACAATAAATATAAAGTGACTACTGTAGACTTTGTATTCTCTGTCGTAACTGAAATCAATATATTTGAAAATGTAGACAACATCCAAAAATATTTAAATAAATCATATTCTATTATTGTTTAACAGTGCAATTAATCATGATTAATTTTTTTAATTGCTTGACAGCCCTATTAATAATGTCAAACCTGGGTATGGGTGAGACTGTAACTTACACTGTGAACTGTGTTTTAAAGCATTAGGAAAGTCACCACTTCTGTCCCACAAAATCCATCCTATATTACTACACAATGCCACTCTTCTGAGTTGGCATCAGTATTTTTGGATGGCCCTGCAAGACACATTTTTGCCAACTGCAGGAGAGCCATCAGATTGGAATATATGGTTAAAGACATTTTATGCAACTACCCATCATTCATTTTAAGGCCCTTATGTAAAGCCTAATTTTTCATGACACGTTTTCCAAGAAGCTACGTAAGAAACATTTTGAGATTTAAAAGTATATTGTAGCAATAATCAAGCAGAAGATCATGTATTAACACAAATGTATTTTTGTTGTTGTTTTACCATGACTAAACCAGAGAGAGGGGCTGTCCTTAAAAAAAAATAAAGCTTTGTCTAGTGTTTTCATATAGTTGTCTGTTCTTAAAGTATCTCTCTCTCTCTCTCTCTCTGACAGACAGACCAACTGACCCCATATAAAAGTATTCAAAAAGCCAACATCAGCATTGTCTGTAAACAAAATCAAGGCATGTTATTCCCTTGCCCATATGCTAGAACACTGGGCTCTCTGCACAATTTCTAATCATGGCCAGGTTTCCAAATCCTCTTTTGTCCTACACGCTTGTGGCTCTTGACAATTTCATGTTCAGAAAAGGATACACAGAACATTTAATTTTGTTAAACATTAGCGTTAAATTCCTTATTTAATACCAAAATGAATTAACTCGCTTGAAGTTTCTTATTTTTGGTCTCCCTCACTTCCTTCACTGAACTTTCATTCCTTCTATGTCTCTTTTCCCTTGGTCCTTCTGTGTTGGTTTTCCCCTTCAATGTATTTTTTCTCTTCTTCCCTATATGATTCTTACTACATTTGTCCCCCTTTCTCTCTCACTCCATTCACCTTATCCATTTGTTCAATCTGCTCCCTCACTCTTTTGTCAAGGCTCAGTCCTTCCCAAGCTTTTAATCAGAGCCATTCATCTTCCAACTTCTGTCCTCTGTCCATTATTTCCAATCTTCTGGCATGTTCATTCCATTTCACTTGATTTCTCTCATGTTTTCTCCTCCCTGGCCCCATCCTGGGGTCTGCGTTCATTCACTCACATATATCCAAACATTTTAATTCCTCTAACAATAGTAGTAATAATACGTAGCTTTTATATAACACTTTTCATCTTTAGATCTGAAAGCACTTTACAAAGGAAATCAGAATCATTACACCTTTGTACAGATGGGGAAACTGAGGTACAGAGAGGTGACTGACTTGACCACGGTCACCTAGCAGGCCAGTGGCTGAGCTGATACTAGGAACCAGGTCACCTGAGTCCCAGTCCAGTACTCCATCAGCTAGGCAACACTGCATCCCTTGGAGTTACTGGATAGTTAAAACCTCTCTCCTCATTTAATTTCCCATATATTCCCCGACTTCTCCCTTCATTTCCTTCCCATTCTCTATTTCACTTTGTCTCCCCACATTGTCCCACCATTTCAAAGCACAGTTATCAAACCCACTATTACAGGAGAGGGGAACAGAGAGCCACATACAATCCTTTTCCTCCCTCCTTCTCAATACTCTAAAGTATTTGGAGTTTAAATGCCATGAGGGATACCTGGGTGCAGAGCAACCTTTCCCTCAGCCCTACTGTTCTTTAGAGCTCTTTCCTCAAAGCAAAGCCAGTTTTTACCCCAAGCCTTACTTCACTCATCGAGATTTAGTTCCAAGACCACATTTCACTGAAGTTCATGGAAATTTGCAGCACATCAAGGCTGCAGTTTTGATTTTAGATAACCACTTAATAAATGATAAAATGTTCAGCTGCTCTGGGATATTATTCCATTTCAGTCTCATTAAACCTATCATCATATGCCTCCATTTAAGAAATTGCCAAAGACAGTATCTGTCAAGGCAGCACATTTCTCTCAGATTTTTCAAATGAAATAAATTGTCCACCACAGAATAAATGACTGATTTCACTGACAAAGTTTATGAACGTGATTTCTCCTCTCACCTACTTCAGTGTAAGTCTGGAGTAAGTCCGCTGGAATCAATGGAGTTACTCTGGTGTATAACTAGTGAGAGAGGAGAATCAGGCCCTATATGCTACATACGCAGTATGCTCATAAGGGTGCATTGTGTATGTTCAAATGTAATCCATAAGCAAATGTGAGCATGTCTTTGCAGTACAGTTTTTATTATAATGCTATATATTCCTATGAGCGGTTTTCAACAATAGCTACAAATTAGAATTAGAACTGGTCAAAATATTTTGGCAAAAATAAGACTCACCTGGCATATTTCCCTAAAACAGGAACCAGCTTTGAATGTTGCCATTTTTGAGGTTTAAGAAAGGTTGGTTCACTTTTTTAGTTTTCATCATTTTTCACTTTCATTATATTCTACATGTCCAGCTTGTACCCAGAATTAGAAGAGGAGGTACCATAGGGCTATAAGAGAGGCTTTTTTTCCCCCTTGAGATATTTCAGTATGGACTAGAAGCAGAAAGCACTGAAATCTTAGAAACACAAATTAGATATCTTTGAGAGATTTCCAGCCCAATTATACTGACACAAAAGACTTAGAGACACTAAATCATGAGTGATGTTGAGAAAGTGGATAAGGAAAAGTTATTTACTTATTTCCCATAATACAAGAACTAGGGGTTACCAAATGAAATTAAGAGACAGCAGGTTTAAAACAAATAAAAGGAAGTTCTTCTTCACACAGCGCACAGTCAACTTGTGGAACTCCTTACCTGAGGAGGTTGTGAAGGCTAGGACTATAACAGGGTTTAAAAAAGAACTGGATAAATTCATGGTGATTAAGTCCATAAATGGTTATTAGCCAGGATGGGTAAAGAATGGTGTCCCTAGCCTCTGTTCATCAGAAGATGGAGATGGATGGCAGGAGAGAGATCACTTGATCATTGCTTGTTAGGTTCACTCCCTCTGGGGCACCTGGCATTGGCCACTGTCGGTAGACAGGTACTGGGCTAGATGGACCTTTGGTCTGACCCAGTACGGCCGTTCTTATGTTCTTATGAAGTGCCAGGCTTTCAGGTGCTTAGCTGAATTTCCACACAGTCATAGCTTCACCCCACCCTAATTTAAATTGGCAATTTCAGAATTCTTTAGTATTTACAATGCACATATGGTCATTAGGTTTCTACTCTCTTCCCTGGCTGGTTCTCGACACTGATTATACTACAAGGCTATAGAAAAGAGGCCAAGATTTCCCTCCTAAGAAAGGTATGAATTCACTCCATTGATCTCATTGAAGTGTTAAGATGCACATCACAATGGAACAAATTGTGCACTGTTTCACTTGTCTAAATATGGAGTAACTCTATTGAAATCAATCGTTATTTCAGACTTGCAGCCTGATCCAAAGCTCACTGAAGTCAATAGAAAGGCTCCCAAGTTGGCCCTTTACATGTTAATTTTATCCCATAACACTTCTATATCAACATATTCAGGAAGCTTCAATCATCTTCCACCTGCCCATTCCAAACCCTGTATTCACTTTGAACCCTGGCAACAAGTCTTCTGGCCAGTGACCTCCTAGATAATTTATGAATGAATGCGCACATCTCATCCATGCCGAATCATTAATGCCCAGAGTTAGTCTACTGAAGAGAATGGAGTAACTCAGGTATGGATCAGGCTAGAAATGACTGAACTTACCTTTTGCTGTCATTTATAGGTAGTCTCATGACTCAGCAAGTTTCATGGTTGTGAAATGTCAAAACAATGCTCTTTCATACTATAATATTTACAAACATTCAGTACTAAATAAATTAGCCTAGTACATTTCAAAATATTAGAAGCTAGCTAGCTTTTCCCACAAAACAATGCAAAAGTTATTTTGCATGGATATATAAACATGCTAATGCATAGGAGAAAGATAATTTTTATCATGCAATCAACTTAGCTTGCAACACTCTACTGCTGTATTTATTGCTTCTCATCTAAACATACTTAACGCAACAAAGATCTAAAATTATTAGATGTAGCTGATTACATTATTTCAATCATGCTACTATGCAATTAAACTATAGGCTTTATAGTTATTATAATAAAAATATAGCAACAATATGAAATCTGAGATATATCTGTTGTTCAAAGCACAAAACCCATTATTTGATTATTTTCTGGTTCTCCTGTGAGTATCATGGGCCTGATCCAAAGTCTATTCAATTTAATGGAAAGATGGTCATTGATTTCTTGGGCTTTGGATCATGACCCACATGAGGTTGATAGGATGGCAAAGCCTCCATCCACTCCAACAAGGTTTGGTAGAGTGCAAGGAAGAGATGTTGAGCGAATGGGGGGGGGAGGGGAGGAGAGAGAGGAAAATGAGAATCCAAATAAAAAGAGTTAATAAAGAAAAAATATTCTGAGGAAAGGAAAAAGGTGAAAGGAAGATAGAAACAGAAAAATTAAAAACGTAAAAGCTAATTAAACATCCAGTAGTAAGAACTACATTAAAAGAACATTAATGTTGCAAAGTAAAGTACTCAAGAAATGGCAAAATTAATGACTTATTAACTCCACCTTCTTTTAGACATACATTATAATTGAGTGTCTTATTACATAGCCACAGAGTATTTTCAAATACTACTAATTTCAATTTTTTAAGTAAAAAACGTTACATACACATTTATGGCATCTTGTAAGTAATGGGTACTACCGTGCATAAGGGAGGTAGGGTCACAATATTTCTCAGATTGTACCATGCAACTATTTAATGAATCAATACTGATTTCTACAAATTGTTATTCTTCAAATAGTTTTCAGGTAATGATTATGGTGAACTGCTCACTTCAACCAGTTGTTATTCATTTGTATAATATATGATTGGCCTTCAAAGTCATGTGGTATTATTAATGTTCTAATTGGTTGACTAGCTTTTTAAAACAGGAGGAAAAAATCAATACCAATTAATGACAACTATTCTTAACTTTCAGACTCCTGAATATTTTAATAATACACATCAATCATTCAGTTACAAATAATGAATATGAACCCCCAACACAGACACACACACTTTTGTGAAATCCATATGGTGATTTTAGTCACAAATATGAGGATTTAATGTTTACTATTTGACCAATTCTATTCAATGCAATGTGATGACATTATGTTT
Source organism: Mauremys mutica (assembly GCF_020497125.1). NCBI lineage: Eukaryota > Metazoa > Chordata > Testudines > Geoemydidae > Mauremys > Mauremys mutica. The sequence continues at coordinate 186,702,169 of NC_059073.1, read as the reverse complement.
TGTGTATCTCTATCTTCCCTTCCTCCCCCACTCACACTTCAAAATTTCCATTTCTCAACATTTCAACCTCGTCAAAGCAACAAAGCTGTTAATGTTAAGCATCTAAGTAATCCCTTTCATTTCTATGGGACTGTTCATGTGTCTAAAATTAAGCACGTGCTTAAGTGCTTGGCTGGATCAGAGCCTTTATGATAAAGGTAACGTTGATCAACTTTTTTATTTTGTAAATCAGCATCTGTAAGCAGTTACCATCGTGGTATGGATGACTTCTATCTTTTTTCCCCTTTGTATTTAAAACAGAAAGTAATTAACTGTAGTTATTTTGCAATATCCTTTGGCAAATGCTAACCTTTTCATGTTGATCGCCTTACTCTGGCAGGGAGCAACAAATGCCACAAGCAGTATCATTTGTTGGGCTTTGACTTTCGGAGACAAAGTTTGCAATTGCTGGAGGAATCTATTCAATAAAAAGAGTTTTACAAAATGGCCATACGAGCATTGCTGTGTAAATGTGCTTCTGCTTTCCACAGAGATTGTTCAGAAATAAACTCACTCACCTGAATGTTCATGAATAAGCAAATAAAAAGGGTTGTGATGATCAGCCAAGTGAATCATCAGATTTTTATTTTCAAGAATATTTGTTTACTATATAATTACACACACGCACGCTGTATTCACCAAAACCTAGTCCAGATACTGTGATGGCCACTTTAAGAATCCATGTAATTATACCAATAAATACTACAAAAAAAAAAAAAAGAAGACGCTGAAAATTCTACCCACCCATCAAAAAGACCAATAGTGTGGCTATTAGATAATGAACGTTTAGAAAAGATGCAGTAAGGAGATCAGAAAAAAACCAAACACTTCTGTGCACCAGCACAAGGCAATATCCACAATATATTGTGTCCCTTGGTTTTATTTTCTTTATAAAACATTTTTGAATGCTGTTAAGAATAGTTTTATAGAAAAGACTAGATATAATAAAGCTTTCAGTTTAGTTCATTGCTGTTAATTAAGATGACCAAACTAACAGTGTTTATGTGAAAAAGACATTATTAAATGCAATGGTGCAGGACAAAAGATTAATTAACCCAACATAAAGTGGGCTTTTTCGTACTGAAAAAGGGCTTCAGAGAAGTCAAATGAGATGAACAGCACACACAAAACTACATTTTCATAATGTTAAGGCTGTGACCTTAAGATTTCTCATCAATGGATAGACTATCCCATGTCATTAATAAGAAGAAATATACCTTCTTTCCCATCCTGCAAAATACTCAAAGTTATTTCTTAGAGAAGCAGCCTTTATGTCCTGAATAGAAAAGAAATGGGACAACAAACCTTTAAAGCAACAGAGAAAAACATCCTTATTTGACCTGTTGATTTGTGCCCTGTCAAGATTAATTCTATCAATCCCATTATGCCGCTGTCACATCATATACTACATGACATCCCTTAACCTAAAATGAATTAACTTGATATTGTGATAGGCAATGCAGTTCTGTGCAGATCATTTTTAACCCGCCTAAAGCTGTTGCAGCACATGAACATAAACCAAACCCTGCAGTCTTTACTCAGACAAAACTATCAAAGAGTTCATTGGAAGTTTTGCCTAAGTAAAGACTGAAGATTTGACCTTTAGTGCTGGATTGATAGACTTGCAGACTGGAGTCATCTATTTATCCCCAGAATGAGGACAGCATAAGCAATGGCAATGCAAGCTTCCTCACGCTGTCCTGAAGGGACTATCTCTAAGCATCAAAGAGTAATTCAGATCTTGTCCTCTTTGCTGAGACTGGCAGGGAGTGTGCTATTTATGTTGTAAACATCTGTCCCCTAGGAACTAGACTGAGAACACAAACTCATTTCATGATATCACATTGACTATCCATCACTTGGTATCTTCTTTTATTCAGCACCAATCTGAGCTGGATTAGAAAAAAGCCCCGAGGCTATGCCTACCCTACAAGCCAGGGGTGTGATTCCCCTGCTTGTGTACACATTCTCACACTAGCACTCCTCGAGCTAGCATGAATATAAATAGAGTAGATGCAGTAGTATAGGAAGCAGCAGCAGAAACATCGTTTAGCTGTTCCAAAGGACAAACCGCTTGAAACTGGTGGGTACACACTGAGCACACTTAAGCCACTACCCATGCTATCGTGGCTACACTGCTATTTATACTCATGGCAGCTCAATGAGAGCTAGTGTGCATTTGTGTACACCAGTGGCGGGGGGGATTAAAACCTCTAGCTCGTAATGAACACATAGCTTAAGAGTTGCAAGGTTCTATATCTTATTACCAGTCAAGCTACTGTGAGGAGATATTGGGCCAGATCCTGAGCTGGTGTAAATTGGTGTTGCTCATTTGATAGCACTATATCAATTTATGCCAGTTGAGGGTCTGACCCATTGACTGAATGACTTATCTCAAATAATGAACATGGTATTATTTCATAAAAGATTAGGGTTTGCTACTCACAGAGCTTCACAGTCATTCCAGTGCAGGCAGATTATAAGTTTTTGGGGCAGGGACCATCCTTTTGTAAAACGTTTGTGTACCGCCCATCACAATTTGATACTGGTCCATGACTGGAGCATTGAGGCACAACTACAGGATAGATAATTAAATCACATCCCTTTATCCACAAATTAGTGAGTAGCCATGATTTGGCAATGGATTTATTTTGGGATTTCCATATAGATCTTTACTATGTAGTTATTCCATTCCTACAACAAGAAAACCAATAGATACTAGACAATCTTCTAGGACCTATGTTGGGCTTTGCACAGCATGGATCTCCATATTATTTTGAACCATCAGGTAAGCTTGTGACTTCCTCTTCCAAAGAGGAATGTAGACTGCTCAAATGACAGAGTTGAACACAATCAAAATTATAATTATAATTCATTCCAGGCACAATTAAACCAGACAGTTTCAGTCTATACATCTACCAGACTTTTTTCACCCTGATAAATTATCTTATTTTGAAAGCTATCTTTCTCTACATTGAATAATTCTGTAATTTATATACAGTACTTACCAAAACAGAAACCTGTGAGCTCTTTAGTGAATGACATTAACAGGCTTCATTGGGTGAAATTATATGGGCTGTGTCACACAGGAGATTAGACAAGATAATCATAATGGCCCCTTGTGGCATTAAAATTATTGGTAAACCTGAATCTAAGCAGAATATGAACTTCATTTATGGCTCATGGATGGAAAACTAAACTGCCTGTCACTTTATATGTTATTCCAGCATAAATTTGTTCAGATCCTATTTCTAACGTACCATTGAAATATGTTAAAACAACAACACTCAAAGGAAAGCATGAACAATTACCTTATAAGGACTTCAGTTATGTGCATAACATTCCCAGTGGACTAATCATGCTCAAAGTGATACGCCTGCTGGATTAGGTCCAAGGTTCTCTGCAAGAATTTCTATCAGTATCAGGAAACTCAGTTAACTTTTCGGGGGGTAAGATTCTGATTACATGCAGCACAATAGCGGGAAATCCTCAGCTGAGGTAAACCGGCATAGCTTTATTAACTTCAGTAGGTCTACATCCATTCGTTTAAGCTGAGAATCTAGCCCTGAGTCTCGAACATCCTTGCTTCCTACTGTCACATATGTTAGGGAAGGAGCCACAAACTAAGAGAAAGTACACTGAAGAGGCATTCACAAGTTTACGAAACTGGGGGAGAAGTGTGCAAGAGATTCATGAACTCTCTGAAAGACTGAACCTTCATGGTAAAACCCAATTTCAATTTTCTTTATGATCTAGTACCCACATTTCTGCTTACCATTTATTAATAGCTATTATCTCACTAATTATACTGATTTCACAAAAAAAAACACCTTTAAATACTTCAGTGATGCAATGAGCTCCCACTCTTATTTTTTCTCACAGTAGCAGTTAATGCCTTTGTTTGTCCTGTTCTTCAGTGGATTTGATCATTGATCTCACTTCTTACTGACTACTATTGCATTGATCTTATCTTTGCAGAAGTGATGCTAAGAAAATCAGGGGTATCTATTGCTTTGAGCTTCACAGTCCCCAAATGGAGAAAAATTATTCCTATTTACCGATCGGAGAAACTGAATTTGAGTTGCTGACAATAGGTTGCCCACAGTAAGTCTCCGGCAGAAGAAGAGAATTAACCCAGATCTCCTAGCGCCCAGAGCTATGCTTCAACCACAACCACATTTTAAAAAAAAATGATAATGCTTCATGATATAGATGCTTCTAAATATTATTTTATTTTTTTCAATTAGTATTCATTAAAAAGAGGCCTGTCCTTATTTACCGTCAATTCATCTCTAATCAAGGTATCAATTGGAAAGTGATAACAGAACTGATGTATTACTAAGTAATTGGCTGACTCTGCATGGTTTTAAAACTGGCTTTGAAAAGGAAAAAAAAAATATTTAAGCACAGTATCCAAAACATTTTGTGTAGTTTAACTCATCACTAGTATTTAGGACAATATAGTTCCCAATTTGGAATTACAGTGAAACAATTTATTGAAGTGCCAGTTGGCTCCCATAAGGTAAATATGACCAGCACATAATAATTAGGATAGCAGTAGCAGCATGACTGCAGTTTATTTAGTCCTTAAATGAACCATTAAGGATAATCTAGTGATAGTTTTTAATTGATTTTTGTGTGTGCTGATTATCTGCGTATGCAGTTATAGCTCTTTTGCTGCCAACAAGGTGCCCCTGTGAGTAAGACATTTACAACAAAGAGGACATTGCTGTGAAGGGAAAAAATACTTTTTAATATACGGTTTGTTCACATTCTACAGGGAATGCACATATGTTTAAGAAGATAGGGGGAGAGTGATGCAGACAGTTAAAGAGCTGTTAGTCTGATCTCAAAATAAATTGTGGAAAAAAGAAAAATTACATTCATGGAAGTAAAGGGGATGTAATGCAACATGGGTTTACCAAAGGTAGATCATGGCAGATTAATCTGATTTCCTTCTTTGAGAAAATAACTAATTTGTTAGATAGGGGAAGTGCAGTAGATCTAATATACTTGGATTTCAGTAAAGAATTTGACAAAGTACCACATGGGAAACTAGTTAGATTTGGGGAGATGGCAATTTAGTGCAGGAATTGTAAGGTAGATAAAGAACTAGCTAAAGGGAGAAGGCAATGGGTTGTGCTGAAAGGTGAATTTTTAGACTGGAAGGAGTTTACTAGTGGAGTTCTTCAAGGATGGACTTTAGGACCTATCTTATTCAATATTTTTATTAATGGCGTTGGCACAAAAAGTAGGAATGTACTAATGAAGTTTCCTGATGATACAAAGTTGGGAGACATTGTCAATACAGAGGAGAATCAGCATATTATACTGAAAGAACTAGATGACCTTGAAGACAGGAGTGATTGAAATGGGATGAAATTCAATAGCACAAAGTGCAAGGTCATATACTTAGGGTCCAATAAGAATTTCTCATTCAAGCTGGGGCTTATCAGTTGGAAGTTACAAGACAGAAGATAAGATCAGGAGAGAAGAGAGAGCTGGGTGTATGGGTCAATCACAGGATGAAGCCACCACTGTGATGTGGCTGTGAAATAGTCAAATATACTACTAGGATGTATTTCTAGTAGAGAGAGAGAAATTTTGATACCACTGTACAAGACCCTAGGATACTGTGTACAATTCTGGTCACTCATGTTCAAGAAAGATTAATTTTAACTGGAAAGGGTGCAAGGAAGAGCTACTAGGATGATCGGGGAATGGAGGGCCTATGTCTGAAAGGAAATTGGAAGAGGTTAGTCTAGTAAAAAGAAGGCTGAAAGGGGATATGGTTGTTCTCTATAAATACATTAGGGAGGTAAATAGCAGAGAAACAGAAGAGCTATTTAAGCGCAATGACAATGTTGGTACAAGAACAAATGGATATGAACTGGTCATGAACAAATTCTGGCTGGAAATTAGAAGTTTCTAAACATCAGAGGTTGTGGAACAGCCTCCCAATGCCTTATGTTACTAAAAGTTCAAGCTTCAGGATTTCAACTGGCCAACGGAAGAGGTCAGGAAGGGATTTCCCTCCACACCGTGCTTTTTGCTTAAAAATCTCCTTCCTCTGAAGCATCAAGGATGGCCATGGGACATTGGATAGGAGGGCCAGTGCTCTGAAGTGTCACTGAGCTCTCTCGCTCTCTCTCTCTCTCTCAGGTGCTTGGCTGGCTGGTTCTTCCTTACATGCTCAGGGTCTAACTAATCACTGTATGTGGGGTCAGGAAAGAATTTTCCCTCAGGTCTGATTGGCCTGGGGGTGGGGGGTGGGACGGGGAGATTTCCTTCATCTTCAGCATGTGAGTGCGGGTCACTTGCCAGGATTATATCTCACTTAATTGTTACCCTGCCATCATGGAAACCTCCGACATTGGTGCACCTCAGTCTTTCCTATTCTCTGCCTGTGCCACATATTCTAGTCTCCTGTGGGCTGCAATACTTTGGTCTAATTTTGGTTGTTGGGTTTAGTGTGCTAGTGGTCTGTGATATACAGAAAATAAGATCAGATTACATGGTGGTCCTTCTAGCCTTACCCTCTTTGAAAGGGTAGAGGGTGAGGGATGGTAAATGCATTGAGAAATGACCCATACAAGAAAAAAAAATCTTAAAATCTTATAGTGCTTCAGATGATTTACAGAGATGGGTGGAAAACAGTAATTCCATTTCACAGAAAATTTTGAGATTTCAAAGTTTGATTTTGTTCTGATTCTGATTCAAAAGTAAAACCAAAATTAAAAAAAAACTATTCTAAAAAAATCCCTTTGAAAACATCAAAACAGTCCATTTCCATAATTTCAACCTGTTATGTTGAAATCTTGAAACAAAATGTTTTGATCTTTTCTGGAACAGCAAATCCCGTAGTGGCAATTTTAGTTGGAATTTTCACTGCATCATTTAACCAGGAGAGAGAAGGGCAAGAGGAGGTGGTTAGGAGTACCAGTGACTGACATGAAAAAATAAATTAATAAAAAACTCCAAATGACAGATGAGGTGGGCAGAGGCTCAATGTGGGACTGAGTGTAGGGGGCCCGGGGGAAGCAGCAAGAGGAGGGAACCCCTTGCCACTCCATGAGGAGATACTCCTGGATATGGGGTCCCTTTGCCCTGGTGGCAAGGCAGCCAAATGTGTCTGTCTACCACCACTATGAAGTGCCATGTGCATAGAGGGAGGGAGTCTTAGAGCCAGGCAGTAGCAGGTGACCAAGCTGCTCTCCTCAGTAAATAAAAAGAGGGAGGAGCTGCAGGTTCACACCAAGGTGTGAGCAGGAACAAGGAGGAGGAGGGAGCCACAGCCCAGGAAAGGACCACCTACCCTGTGGCTTCTACAATGAAACCACCGACTGACCTTCTGTAACCACAGCTGGCAAATGGCACAGTCCCCAGTATCAATTATGAAATGTTTCCAAACACAGGAATATGTCTGTTTTATTCATTCTCCAGGACATGGTTGAGGGACAGAGCTAGTGATGGTGGCTGCTGAGAGAAATGCAGCATGGGAGAGCACTGTCTTCAGCCCTAGGGTTCCAGCTGAGGTGGAAACAGTGAGCAGTCTCCCACCTCCGACCTGTGATCAACCATCACATCCTTTCCAGCCCTGAAGTAGTAGAGGAACAAAGTTTTGCAGGGAGCTGATATTTTCTGGGCAGCACTTGCTCGGGGTCAGTGTCTGGCTCAGAAGCAAGCTCACTGGTGTGATAAAGAAGTAATTGGAGCTGGGCTACCCTCCTTCTCCTCTGCTTTATCATCACCTCCTGCATCCTAAGTGGTCAACTGTGTCCCAGAGAAATAGTCTGTACTAGAAGATTTGTCTGCCTCACACAAAATAGATTCTGGTCTCTCCTGTTCTTTATGAAATTCTGGTTGCTCTCCTCACTTCCTGCCATTCATTCTGCAGAGCTTTCAGAATCATTTCTCCGCTAAGCAAGACAAAGGTGGTCTCTTTCCCCACCCCAAACTGTTCCATGCTCATTCAGAGCAGCCTTCCTTGTTCCACTAATACAGCTCTGAGACAAGGGCTATGATAGGGATGATACATGTTTGTTGCTGCTTATAACTGACAGCATCATCAGAACTCACTCTCTCTCTCTCTCAGGCAACCGCTGCTTTCAAGTCCCTCTTCGTCTTGCATAATGTTTGTACACCAATGCGAGGAGCCTAGGTAACAAAATGGAGGAACTAGAGTTACTGGTGCAGGAAGTGAAACCGGATATTATAGGGATAACAGAAACATGGTGGAATAGTAGTCATGACTGGAGCACAGGTATTAAAGGGTATGTGCTGTTTAGGAAAGACAGAAATAATGGCAAAGGTGGTGGAGTAGCATTGTATATCAAAGACGAGGTAGACTGTAAAGAAATAAGAAGGGATGGAACGGATAAGACAGAGTCTGTCTGGGCAAAAATCACATTGGGGAAGAAAGCTACTAGACCCTCCCGAGATAGTGCTTGGGGTGTGCTATAGACCACCGGGATCTGACTTAGATATGGATAGTGTGAAAAATTTTCTCCTCTACCTTGATGGGTCGTGTGCTTATTGGCAGATTTGCTCATCTCACAGATTCACCCTGTGGGTCGGGAAACAGCCCAGAGACCTTCCCCCCTGGTAGAAGCCACAGTCCAGGTCAATTCCTCCTGTGTTTGATCAGCAGTTGGGAGATTTGGGGGGAACCCAGGTCTGCCCTCTACTTCTGGTTCCAGCCCAGGGCCCTGTGGACTGCAGCTGTCTAGAGTGCCTTCTGGTACAGTTGTGCAACAGCTATAACTCCCTGGGCTACTTCCCCATGGCCTCCTCCCAACACCTTCTTTGTCCTCACCACCAGACCTTCCTTCTGATGTCTGATAATGCTTGTACTTCTCAGTCCTCCAGCAGTATGCCTACTCACTCTCAGCTTCTTGCACACCTCTTGCTCCCAGTTCCCCACATGCACTTCCTTTCCTCTGGCTCCCTTTGGCCTGACTGGAGTGACCCCTTTTATGGCATCAGAGGGGCCTTCATTAGAGTCAGGTGCTTAACAGCCTCACCTGACTCTTAGCAGGTTAATTGGAGTCAGGTGTTCTCATTAGCCTGGAGCAGCCCCTGCTCTGGTCATTCAGGGAACAGAAAACTGCTTATCCAGTGGCCAGTAGTGTATCTCCCTTCTACTCCTCTGCTCTTCCCAACTGGCCTGGGTCTATCACAATAAAGACCGTTTTAATGTTTTTAATGAAGTAAACACTAATAGGAATTGTGTGATCATGGGAGACTTTAACGTCCCAGATATAGACTGGAGGACAAGTGCTAGTAATAATAATAGGGCTCAGATTTTCCTAGATGCGATAGCTGATGGATTCCTTCACCAAGTAGTTGCTGAACCATCAAGAGGGGATGCCATTTTAGATTTGATTTTGGTGAGAAGTGAGGACCTCATAGAAGAAATGGTTGTAGGGGACAACCTTGGTTCGAGTGGTCATGAGCTAATTCAGTTCAAACTAGATGGAAGGATAAAAAATATAGATCTGTGACTAGGGGTTTTTTTTTTCAAAAGGGCTAACTTTAAAGAATTAAGGAAATTAGTTAGGGAAGTGGATTGGACTAAAGAACTTGTGGAATTAAAGGTGGAGGAGGCCTGGAATTATTTCAAGTCAAAGTTGCAGAAACTATCAGAAGCCTGCATCACAAGAAAGGGGAAAAAAAGTCATAGCCAGGAGTTATAGACCAAACTGGATGAGCAAGCATCTCAGAGAGGTGATTAAGAAAAAGCAGAAAGCCTACAAGGAGTGGAAGATGGGAGTGATCAGCAAGGAAAGCTACCTTATTGAGGTCAGAACATGTAGGGATAAAGTGAGAAAGGCCAAAAACCATGTAGAGTTGGACCTTGCAAAGGGAATTAAAACCAATAGTAAAAGGTTCTATAGCCATATAAATAAGAAGAAAAGAAAGAAAGAAGGAGTGGGACCACTAAACACTGAGAATGGAATGGAGGTTAAGGATAATCTAGGCATGGCCCAATATCTAAATAAATACTTTGCCTCAGTCTTTAATGAGGCTAATGAGGAGCTTAGGGGTAATGGTAGGATGACAAATGGGAATGAGGATATGGAGGTAGATATTACCACATCCGAGGTAGAAGCCAAACTCAAACAGCTTAATGGGACTAAATCGGGGGGCCCAGATAATCTTCATCCAAGAATATTAAAGGAACTGGCACATGAAATTGCAAGCCCATTAGCAAGAATTTTTAATGCATCTGTAAACTCAGGGGTTGTATCATATGACTGGAGAATTGCTAACATAGTTCTGGTCTTTAAGAAAGGGAAAAAAAGTGATCCGGGCAACTATAGGCCTGTTAGTTTGACATCTGTAGTATGCAAGGTCTTAGAAAAAAATTGAAGGAGAAAGTAGTTAAGGACACTGAGGTCAACAGTAATTGGGACAAATTAAAACATGGTTTTACAAAAGGTAGATCGTGCCAAACCAACCTGATCTCCTTCTTTGAGAAGGTAACAGATTTTTTAGACAAAGGAAATGCAGTGGATCTAATTTTCCTCTATTTCAGTAAAACATTTGATACGGTTCCACATGGGGAATTATTAGCTAAATTGGAAGAGATGGGGATCAATATGGTAATTGAAAGTTGGATAAGGAATTGGTTAAAGGGGAGACTACAGCGAGTCATACTGAAAGGTGAACTGTCAGGCTGGAGAGAAGTTACTAGTGGAGTTCCTCAGGGATCGGTTTTGGGACCAATCTTATTTAATCTTTTTATTACTGACCTTGGCACAAAAAGTGGGAGTGTGCTAATAAAGTTTGCAGATGACACAAAGCTGGAAGGTATTGTCAATACAGAGAAGGACCGGGATAGTATACAGGAAGATCGGATGGCCTCATAAACTGAAGTAATAGTAATAGGATGCAATTTAATAGTGAAAAGTGCAAGGTCATGCATTTAGGGATTATAACAAGAATTATTGTTATAAGCTGGGAATGCATCAGTTGGAAGTAACAGAGGAGAAGGACTTCGGAGTATTGGTTGATCACAGGATGACAATGACCCGCCAATGTGATATGGCCATGAAAAAAGCTAATGTGGTCTTGGGATGCATCAGGTGAAGTATTTCCAGTAGAGATAAGAAGGTGTTAGTACCGTTATACAAGGCATTGGTGAGACCTCATCTGGAATATTGTGTGCAGTTCTGGTCTCCCGTGTTTAAGAAGGATGAATTCAAACTGGAACAGGTACAGAGAAGGGCTACTAGGATGATCCAAGGAATGGAAAACCTGTCTTATGAAAGGAGACTCAAAGAGATTGGCTTGTTTAGCCTAACCAAAAGGAGGCTGAGGGGAGATGTGATTGCTCTCTACAAATATATCAGAGGAATAAATACCAGGGAGGGAGAGGAATTATTTAAACTCAGTACCAATGTGGACACAAGAACAAATTGATATAAACTGACCATCAGGAAGTTTAGACTTGAAATTAGACGAAGGTTTCTAACCATCAGAGGAGTGAAGTTCTGGAACAGCCTTTCAAGGGGAGTAGTGAGGGCAAAAGACATATCTGGCTTCAAGACTAAGCTTGATAAGCTTATGGAGGGGATGGTATAATGACACTGGTCTTTGACTATTAGCGGTAAATATGCCCAGTGGCTTGTGATGGGATTTTAGATGTTGTGGGATCTGAGTTACTACAGAGAATTCTTTCCTGGGTGTCTGGCTGGTGAATCTTGCCCACATGCTCAACATTTTGCTGATCACCATATTTGGGGTCGGGAAGGAATTTTCCTCCAGGGCAGATTGGCAGATGCCCTGGGGGTTTTTTGCCTTCCTCTGCTGCGTGGGGCACAGGTCACTTGCTGAAAGATTCTCTGCACCTTGAAGTCTTTAAACCATGATCTGAGGACTTCAATGGCTCAGACACAGGTTTGATACAGGAGTGGGTGGGTGAGATTCTGTGGCCTGCATTGTGCAGGAGGTCAGACTAGATGATCATAATAGTCCCTTCTGATCTTAAAGTCTATGATTCATTGAAATAAATCAACAAAAATTAGGCCTGGTCTACACTATGCGTTTAAACCGAATTTAGCAGCGTTAAATCGATTTAACCCTGCACCCGTCCACACAACGAGGCCCTTTATATCGATATAAAGGGCTCTTTAAACCGGTTTCTGTACTCCTCCCCGACGAGAGGAGTAGCGCTGAAATCGGTATTGCCATTTCGGATTAGGGTTAGTGTGGCTGCAAATCGACGGTATTGGCCTCCGGGCAGTATCCCACAGTGCACCATTGTGACCGCTCTGGAAAGCAATCTGAACTCGGATGCACTGGCCAGGTAGACAGGAAAAGCCCCGCGAACTTTTGAATTTCATTTCCTGTTTGGCCAGCGTGGAGAGCTCACCAGCACAGGTGATCATGCAGAGCTCATCAGCACAGGTACAATGGACTGTACGGGAGGTACTGGATCTGATCACTGTATGGGGAGAGGATTCCGTGCTAACAGAACTCCGTTCCAAAAGACGAAATGAAAAAACATTTGAAAAAATTTCCAAGGCCATGATGCAGAGAGGCCACACCAGGGATTCAGTACAGTGGTGTGTGAAAGTTAAGGAGCTCAGACAAGCCTACCAGAAAACCAAAGAAGCAAACGGAAGGTCCAGGACAGGACCGAAAACATGCTGCTTCTACGCTGAGCTGCATGCAATTCTAGGGGGGTCCGCCACCAGTACCCCACCCCTGGCCGTGGATTCCGAGGTTGGGGTGGTAATCGCAGCCATGGCTGAGGATTCTGCGGATGGGGAAGATGAGGAGGAGGAAGAGGAGGATGAGCTTGCAGAGAGCACACAGCACTCCGTTCTCCCCAACAGCCAGGAGCTTTTTCTCACCCTGACGGAATTACCCTTCCAGCCCTCCCAAGCCACTATCCCACACAATGAAGCCATGGAAGGGACCTCTGGTGAGTGTAAATTTGTAAATATAAAACATGGTTTAAAAGCAAGCGTTTTGTAATGATTAATTTGCCCTGAGGACTTGGGATGCATTCGCGGCCAGTACAGTTATTGGAAAAGTCTGTTAACATGTCTGGGGACGGAGCGGAAACCCTCCAGGGACATCTCCATGAAGCTCTTCTGGAGGAACTCCAAAAGCCTTTGCAGAAGGTTTCTGGGCAGGGCAGCCTTATTCCATCCTCCATGGTAGGACACTTGGCCACGCCATGCATGTAGCAAGTAATCTGGTATCATTGCATGACAAAAAGCCTAGCTGCGTATGGTCCCAGTGTTTGCTGGCATTCAAGCAACATCCGTTGCTTGAATGCCAGCTGTGTTATCCTCAGGAGAGTGATATCGTTCATGGTAACCTGGTTGAAATTCAGGAATTTAATTAAGGGGACAAGGATGGCCATTCCTACTGGGCTGTTTGCCTGTTGCTTAAAATAAATCCTTCCTTGCAGGTAGCCAAGCAGAGGGAAGTGGGGTGAGTGATTGATGCTGAGCTTTTTCGCATTTGGCTAGCAGGGATCTTCCCTGCTACCAGCCATGCAGTGGGGGAGGGGGAAGGGGGGTGTTTAGCAGTGATCTTCCATGATACCAGCCATGCGGTGGGGGGAGGGGTAAAGCGATCATCCCAGAGAATTGGGGGAGGGGGGTTCTGCTGCTGCATATTAACAGGAAAGAAGCAGCACTGAACGGGCTTTGCTTGGTATTTGGGAAAGGAGGGCACTGTGTCTATGAAGGCTGCAGAAGCCGAAAGACAATGGCTTACCATGGCTGCATGCAAGTTGAATTCTGCTGCCCGGACCTGCGTCTGTGAGATCTCTAACACCAGAGCCGCAGGCACTCAATATTAAGATGCAAAATGCGACCGTGTAGTGAAATCACATGTGCTATGTAAGGTGAATAGTGTTGTTCACCGTGAAAGAGTATAACCATTGTTCTGTAAAATGTATCTTTTTAAATACTTCTCTCCCTTTTTTCCCTCCCTCATGCAGCTGCAAATTTTTCAACCCTCCCTACTCCATCCCGAAGGCTCTCTCAGATAAGGCGGCGGAAAAAAAAAAGATGCAAGATGAAATATTCTCGGAAATCATGGAAGTGACCCGCAATGAAAGAGCTCATCTGAATGAGTGGAAGGACGTTGTATCAAATTACAGGAAAGATGCCAGTGAACGTGAGGACAGGAGGGACGCTCGAGATGAGAGGTGGCAGCAGGAAGATCAGAGGAGGCATGATGCAACGCTGGGGCTGCTGCGTGATCAAACTGACATGCTCCGGCGTCTGGTGGAGCTTCAGGAACAGCAGCAGGATCACAGAGTGCCGCTGCAGCCCCTGTGTAACCACCCTCACCATGTTCCATATCCTCCTCACCCAGACGTGTAAAAACGTGTGGGGGGAGGCTCCGTGCACCCGCCCACTCCACCCCCGTGGACAGTCCAACCAAAAGGTTGTCATTATTTAAAAAAAAATTTAGTGGCCTTTTCCTTCCCTCCTATCCTCCTCCCAAACCACACCCGGGCTACCTTGTCAGTTCTCTCCCTCTTTTTATAATGAATTAATAAAGAATACATGATTATTAAACTAGAGTGACTTTATTTCCTTAAGCAAGCAGTAATCGAAGTGGGAGGGTGGGTGGCTTACAGGGACTGAGTCAATCAAGGGGGGGAGTTCATCAAGGGGAAACAAACACAGCAGTCACACTGTACCCTGGCCCGTGATGAAACTCGTTTTCAAAGCTTCTCTGATGCGCACCGCGTCCTGGTGTGCTCTTCTAATCGCCCTGGTGTCTGGCTGCGCGTAATCAGCGGCCAGGTGATTTGCCTCAGCCTCCCAACCGCCATAAAGGTCTCCCCCTTACTCTCACAGAGATTGTGTAGCACACAGCAAGCAGCAATAACAAAGGGGAAATTGGTTTGGCTGAGGTCTGAGCGAGTCAGTAATGTGCACCAGCGTGCCTTTAAATGGTCAAATGCACATTCTACCACCATTCTGCACTTGCTCAGTCTGTAGTTGAACAACTCCTGACTACTGTCCAGGCTGCCTGTGTATGGCTTCATAAGCCATGGTATCAAGGGGTAGGCTGGGTCCCCCAGGATAACTACAGGCATTTCAACATCCCCAACTGTTAATTTCTGGTCTGGGAAGTAATTCCCTTGCAGCAGCCATTTAAACAGAGTAGTGCTTCTGAAGACACGAGCGTCATGAACCCTTCCCGGCCATCCCACGTGGATGTTGGTGAAACGTCCCTCATGATCCACCAGTGCTTGCAGCACCATTGAAAAGTACCCCTTGCGGTTTATGTACTGGGTGCCCTGGTGCTCCGGTGCCAAGATAGGGATATGGGTTCCATCTATCGCCCCACCACAGTTAGGGAATCCCATTGCAGCAAAGCCATCCACTATGACCTGCACATTTCCCAGAGTCACTACCTTTCGTAGCAGCAGCTTAGTGATTGCTTTGGCTACTTACATCACAGCAGCCCCCACAGTAGATTTGCCCACTCCAAATTGACTCCTGATTGACCAGTAGCTGTCTGGCATTGCAAGCTTCCACAGGGCTATTGCAGGTCCTGGTTCAGCATAGACTGCATGATAATGCGCGAGGTGTTTACAACGTCCATGATTGCTGTCTTGAGCTGAGCAGGGTCCATGCTTGCTGTGCTATGGCGTTTGCACAGTTCACCCAGGAAAAAAGGCGGGAAACGGTTGTCTGCTGCTTTCATGGAGGGTGGGGTGAGGCTGTACCCAGAACCACCCGCAACAATGTTTTTTGCCACATCAGGCACTGGGATCTCAACCCAGAATTCCAAGGGGCGGGGGAGACTGCGGGAACTATGGGATAGCTATGGGATAGCTACCCACAGTGCAACACTCCGGAAATCAACACTAGCCTCGGTACATGGACGCACACCGCCGAATTAATGTGCTTAGTGTGGCCGCGTGCACTCGATTTCATACAATCTGTTTTAAAAAACTGGTTTCTGTAAAATCGAAATAATCCCGTAGTGTAGACATACCCTTAGTCTCACACATCAGCAGTGACAGCCTGCCAGCAGTACAGCTATGCGGAAGGGAGGCAGGGGGAGACAGACAGTACCTGCTATGATGGGGGTGGGGGGAATCCTGTCCTCACAGTCCTCAGCCTACTGTTTCTTTCACTAAAGAATGAGATCCATCAGTTTGCAGCTTGAAACAAACTAACACTCTGTTGCCCAGCAGAAGGTCAGATTGTGACTTCACATGGGCAAGCTAAAGCAACAACCAATCATCCAACAAAAAAGTGCACAGGACAAAATGTGACAAATGTTACTGACACTATACTGAAATGGAGTCTTTCAACATCAAGTCAACACAAAATGGAAAACTCAGAACAAAACAAAATTCTAAAGTTGGGACAAAACCAAATAGTAAAGTCAAAATGAAATAAAATACTCATTTGGGATTTTCTTCATAAAAAAAATCAAAATTAAAATATCTCTACAAAAATGTTTCAGTTTCAACAAATCCTGTTTTGTCAACATTTCTGATACCTCTAATTCTTTATTTGAATATTGAATAATTTGCATGTCAGTCGTGAGCAATTGTTATAACATCCTATGGACAATATATTGATGTATCATCTATAGAATAGATATTTTGTTTTAACCAGACCTCAAAACCAAAGCAGCCACCTAAAATGCTCTGGGTCTCTTTGCAATATTCACAAGCCACACTAACAGAAAATCAGATATACTTCCTCTATGCCACCATCATCACAGGGTTTATCAAAGTCAGTGGGAATCTTTCCATGGAAATCAGTCAGCATTGGATTAGAGCTATATCCAACAGCCCTTAGATGGGTGTGCATGCCCACAATACTTCTCAACAATGGGAGCTGGATGTGTCCATCTGGGTCCATCCTATGTGTGTATCTAAAGCCAGATAAAATATAGAACATGTGATATTACACATACACTGCTACCTCGATATAACGTAACCCGATATAACACAAATTCGGATATAACGCAGTAAAGCAGAGCTCCGGGGGCGGGGGGCAGGGCTGCCGCTGCACACTCTGGTGGATCAAAGCAAGTTCAATATAACATGGTTTCACCTATAACGCGGTAAGATTTTTTGGCTCCCGAGGACAGCGTTATAAAGAGGTGTACATATATTTATAGGCCTACATTTTCAAAATCTACTAGTGATCTGAATGCCTCATTTTGAGTACCCTGAACCTGAAACACCTTAAATAAGCATGATTTCTCAGTGGTTAGCACTTTGTAAGAGAGTAAGGCCTTTTTCAACTTAGTTACCCAAATTGATTAGTCACTTCTGAAGATTCAGCCCTCTATTCAGTGAAGTAGAGATGAATGTGTAACTTGCAAATGAAAGACGGAAGAGTGCTCATTGAGACCCTCCCTGAATGAAGGAAAGCAATAATTGTATTATGCTGCTACCCAGTTGGTACTCCATTTAAACTCTTCCAGAAGTTGGTACTTTGTCTGGGAACAAATATTCTACATGAATAAGTAAAACAAATGTAGCAACATGGTGACAGATGTCTTAGCATAATATATTTGTCTATTGCATGATGTCAAAACAGCTGTTAGAGCAAACTAACAACTGCTCAATGTAAAATAAAGCTTTTTACCTGGGGAAGTAATTGGAAGATTATTTTGAAATTCAGCATATGTAACAAGTTATCTCAAAAAGATTTCTGCAGATATATTTTAGTTAGACTACCGTTATTGATACAGTATGAAGAAATAAAATTAACACTGCACAGGAGATATAGTCCTAATCACTATAATAGCTAGACAACAATACATGACCTTCTAAAAAGAGAAGTGGGCATGTGCATGACCAGTGATGTGCAATTTGAAAATAATTATCCATGCATAGTGTTAAATACTTATGTGTATGTGTGCACATGCACAAACCACAGCAACTTGAGGAAAATGTTTGAAACTTAATACGATATCAATATAAAATCATGCACATTTTTATTCATTTTTAAAATCTGGAGTCCATAATTTTACAATACTATCAGATGCAAAAACAAAAAAAAAGTAATGGGAAGAGAAAGAAAACACCTACTTATCTGTTTAATTTCTTCATTGAAACGACAGACATTAACATTTTTTTGTCCTGAACTCAGAAAAGGTGTGTATAATTTTATATATTAGCATCTTTGTTAAAGTCAGTCTGAGGTTATTCAGACATATCTTGTATTTGTCACTCATAGTTTGGTACATTTCTAGAAATTTAAGTCCATTATTATATTAACACAGTATTCTGTATTTTACATTTGAGGAAAATGATACCTTTAACAAATATTGTAGCCTCACAACAATCTTGTGGTGCATAATATTCTTATTCTAATGGGTCACAAAGATGTTAAAGCTCTAATTTTAAGAAATGTCCTCTAATTTTAGGTACCTCACTTTTTGGTTGCCCAAAGCAATTACTATGTCAAACTGGACAACTCAAAATAGAAGGACCCAAAATTTGTATGCATTTTAAAAATTTTTTGGCGTAGCTGACTTAACCAAATTCACATACAAAAACAGGCCAGATCCAGTAATTTAGTACGGCTCCATGGACTTTAATGGAGCAAAACTGATTTGCATCAGCTGAGGATCTGGCCCATAGTCTCTGACAGAGTTAGAAGTAGAAATCAAGACTGCTGATTCTCATTATACCATTTGGGATATCTGCTTTCACACTGATCCCTATCAGTAAGAAATATTTTGGGGAAATGCTATGGCCTGTTATATGGAGGTCAGACTAGATGATCACAATGGTCCTTTCTGGCCTTGGAATCTATGAAAGTACAAGGACAAAAAAAGTGAAATTCATAAATCTAGTAAATAGTAGGGAATGGTTGGGAAACAGAAATTTCTTAACTCTCAAAAACAACTGGAGGATGTTATCACTAGAATAGGATGTGATGAACTCAGCAGACTTTCATACACCTGCAATGAAGTGTCTATTGATCCATGGACACAGCTTGATAGTTTATAGCTCATATCACTAACAATAAAATTAACTAAATAAAATTTCAGTTTCCCTCTAAGTTATTTACTAAGAATTTTTTTTAAACAATAGATGTTTACAGAAGTGTTGTCAATGCAAAATCAACTTCCATAAAATGACACTATTGGAGTTGTTACAGTGTAACTCTAACATAGTCCCGTTTATAAGAATGCAAGATATCACATTAGTTTTTCTCTCCTAAAGATAAGGTTTTTAAAGATTGCACAGGACTCATTGGCTGGATTGACTTGATGCACACTGACATCTACCAGTCAATATATTAGTCTCAATCAGGTATTAAGAAGTCAAGAGCTAGTCAATTGCTCTTGGTGAAGCAAGAAAAACTAATTTTGTTTCCATAGACCAAGATCTGACATAGTACATGGCTAAGGATGTAATGAAGGCATTAGAGCTACCACTGAGATATTTGTACAATGGAGTTGACATAGAAGATGGCCTGTCTGGGGCACCTTGGTCAAGATTCTGCAAACTGTGAAGGTATATCCTGAATGAAAAGATGTGCAAAGCACTTAAACAAAATAAAGATAAAAAAGCCAGTCTAAAGCCAAAGTGAAGAGAGAGGTGAAGATTACAGATTATAAGAAAAATGGCCAAATGTATAGCCAAGAGGAAAGCAGAAAAAGGTCAAGCATAACACTAAAGGAAAGCAAAAAAGCCAGTCTACAGCCAATAAGAAAAATAACTTCACCAACCATTGAGCAGTGGGGTCTGTTGTCTGGCTTGTAGGAAAAGGCATGTGGAAACAATTAAGTACCAGATTTTGTCATGCTCTGGTGTGGGCATTACCCTAGTCACTCCATTCTCAGGGGGCTGGGAAAGAACATTTCCCCCTCACTGCCAGATAGGCCAAGGTGAGGTGGGAGGGCTGGGGCAAACATGAAGTGAGGGTTAGGCTACAATGTCACAACTCATTAAGGAAGCATGGGGTGGATGTTCAGTTCAGCTACTCCATAGGGAAAGGATGCAGTAATCAGGTAAAATGGACTGGGAAAGGATTTAAAGGAGGTATTCTTTAAAGGATAAGACATAGGAGGGTTTGGGGCTCCTATGACTGGTATGGAAGGGAGCGAACCCCTCCCCATCTTATTAGCCCCCCCCCCCATGTTAATTGAGGGGAAAGTTGGTAAGGTCCCAGCAGTGGGTTGGCTGGGGACCAGGATGGGTAAAGAAGGAGGACTGACAGCAACTTCCCCACGTATATGTAAATGATTATGGAATGACCTGAACTAGACACTTGTCTCTCAGGTACTCCCTGACATTAGGAATAAAGTTGCAGCCTAATTAAACCACATCCAGTGTCTCCTGTACTTCTAGCATAGCCCAGACAATGTAAAAGGACAAGCCTAAAACAGAAGGCAAGAAAAAGAAAGAAGCTGAACAGAGAGTAAGCTGAATATAAAACAAAATAATCCTTTTAGCAGGGGGAGAGTTTCAGGTCCTCTACCCTGTCCTCAATGTAAAGTTAATAACTGCACTTTGGATTTTTCAGTATTAATTGATGTTGTCAGGTGAGAGCTTCAAAAGTGTAAATGGTCCAAGATTTGGGAAAGATATTTCTGAAAGTAAAAGGGACATGTGCTGAAAAGAAATGTATAAAGTGATAACACTTTAGGTCCCACTACTACATCCAGCAGCAGTGCTTATTATCTGTGCATCTTTTGGGTTATTACTAGAGCTGGTTGAAATATTTAAACATTTTCAGAGAAAATACATTGCTGCTGTTTTTAAACCAGCTGATAGAGCTACTCAGTTCAACAGCTTTTAATGAAAAATTCTCACCATTTTTGTTGGCAGTTTTTAGTTATTACTACTATTAATAAGCAGTTACTCCTGTTGCAACCATATATGCCACCCATGCTCCTTGCTGCACTACAACACAACCTATGCAACCAGTCTTTTAACCTATTGTAGTACTAGGTTTGGATTCTCCCTTTGGGATTCTCCCATTCATGTAGCCCGAGGCATATTTCTTTTGTAGGAAACATCAGTATTCAGATAAAACCAGGTTTGTAACCTGCTGGTTTAATTAAATAAAGAAAGCTAGTTAACCCTTAGCTAAACAATGAAATATGTTTCCATGAAAGCTCAATCTGCATCTCCATAATTTAAGCCTCTCATTCTTGTGCTCACCTGATCCCTTAGCTGACAATGCTGCCATGGTGGGTGGGGTAATATCTTTTTATTGGACCAACTTCTGTTGAAGAGAGAGACAAGCTTTTGAGCCACACAGAGCTCTTTCTGAAACTGATCCAATAAAAAAATATTACCTCACCCATCTTGTCTTTCTAATATCCTGGGACTGACATGGCTACAGCTGCACTGCATACAATGCTTGCCACAACATTCTGCCTCCTGTACTGAATTCCCCAGCTTGATTTATGGTTTGCAGTTTAATTTGTTTATTGTTGGTTATAACATAAGATTCAATATCTGCATGACTCATCTCCAGAGTTATCTGTACCACTGAGGTCATTCTGACATTTTTAATATTATTTGTATTACAATAGAACCTACAGGGCTCAGTTGAGATTGGGATTCTAACCTCTGAGAGACAGACCTTGCTCTGAAAAGCTTAAAATCCAAAAGGATAAGAGAAGAGGCACAAAGAGATGAAGTGGATTCACACAGAAGCTTAAGGACAGAACTAGAAAGAAACCCCAGGTCTCCTTGACTACCAGTCCGGAGTCCTAGCCACTAGACTATGTTACCTCACATCAACACAACGTTTGCAATTAGATCTTCATGTTGAGTAAGGCCATATGGAGAGTGTTAATGAGCTACTACTTTAACACCCGCTCTGACACCTATGAGGATATTTGAGGTGTGATATTTATGTATGAAACTTGATAAAGATTATTATTTACACGGGGATTTTTTTCTCTGATAATCATATTACTGCAGATTTCAGATGGGCAGATCAGGCACTAAACTAAAGAACACCATACAAATACCTGACAATTGGAGGGAGATGACAGGGTATTTCCTTCCTGACATTTTTTGTTCTCTACCTAGGGTTGCCACCTTTGAAGTACAGAAAAACTGACTGCTGGCCACCTCTCAACCACCACCAACAACGAAAAGGGTCCTAGTGGCAACTATAACTAGTTATTACTAAAATGTTTTAGAGAACCATTTTACACACACATTCCACACACCCCAGACATGTATTTTTATTTGATAGTTTTTCTTACCTTAACCTAACACAGCACCACAGTTCAGACCATCAGGGGTATGAATTGTAGAGCACTAGTCACCTTGGTTACCATAAAAACTGCTCAGACTCTCTTCTTTTAGTGTCCACTCCATATAATTTATTCAAGTCACTTCTACCAACACCTGTATAGTGCAATGTAACAATTCTAGCCCCTATAACCCTATTATCTTTAGCCCTTGTTCATTATGGCCTTAGGAGAAAAGGAACTCCCTCCCTCCCTCCGTCCCTCCCTCCATCCCTCCCTTCCTTCATTCCTTCCTTCCTTGGGAGATCCTTCAGTATGAACACTGCTAGCCCTGTCCTCCTCTCCTGCTAACACTTCCTTTTTATCAAGCTAGTCAGCTGATGGGCCAATTAGTTCCTTAACTCACCCAAACTCCCTCCCTGATTAACAAATTCCTCTGTCAGGGGTTGCTGGGGAAACCAATTGAAACAACAGTGATCAGAGTGCTGACCAATCTATTAGGCCTCAGCACTCTGTCACAAGCACTTTAATGTGTCCCAAGTGGAAAAAAACAACAACACAACAATGTCATTTTAAATCTTTTAACCAGCAAGGCAGTGCAAAAATTGGGCAAGCTGCTTAAAAACTATTCAGGGGGCAACCCTACCCCCATTTCTCAATCCTAAATATATAATACTAAAGCAGGGATTGGCAACCTTTGGCACACGGCTCGCCAGGGTAAGCACCCTAGCGGGCCGGGCCAATTTGTTTACCTGCCACGTCCGTAGATTCGGCCAATCACAGCTCCCACTGGTCGCGGTTTGCCACTCCAGGCCAATGGGGGCTGAGGGAAGCGGTGGCAGCCAGCATATCCCTCAGCCTGTGCCGCTTTCCACAGCCCCCATTAGCCTGGGATGGCAAACCGCAGCCAGTGGGAGCCACAATCGGCTGAACCTGCAGGTGTAGCAGATAAACAAACCGGCCCTGCCCGCCGGGGGCTTACCCTGGTGAGCCGCATGCCAAAGGTTACCAATCTCTGTACTAACGTGATTGGCTTAAGGTGGCACAATAAAATCTGTGGCAGGGAAGAAAACTGACCCCAGGTATCACAAGTCCCAGGCTTTTGCCTAACCACTGGATCATCCCTTTACTATAGCTGGATGAAAAAACAATACGAATTTATTTTGTCATTAAAGCAAACAGCTGTGACTCTCAACACTCACAGGGAGAAGATCTGCTCACAAAGATGGCACCACTTTTTACAGTCACTTTCCAGACTAGAACCACACTTTAAAATCATCATTCCAGTGAAAGCCATTAAGAGTCAACACTAACTAAACAATGTTATACAGTTAACACCGATAGCAGTGTTCCCACTAATGTTTTCCATCCATGTGCAGAATGAATTTTATGTGCACCGTATTGAGGTCATGTGCAGCTGTGCACCACCAGTAGAAAGAAAAAACCTAGATATAATATATATTTTTTAAAAGTTACCATAGGGATAATTACTCCAACCAGGACAGGTTAGGCATTTTAGAACTCACTACTCAAAGAATTAAATTTAAGCATAAGAGAGAAGTAAAAATTATGAAATGCATATGTAAGCAGAGTCAGGATGAGCTCTACCCTGACATCTGGTGGTGAATTGTGGCAAGTTGTGGAACAGAACTTCAGGGGCTGGTCTTGTTTGCATAGGCACACCCACCCCGCCTAGCATGAGCCCACAGCCACCCAAATGGTCACTTTGGCTGCTGTGGGATCCCCAGTTTCTCTGTTATTGGGGCAGGAAGAATAAAGTGTTGTTACCCTGATTATGTGAATCAAGGCCAGTGGAAGTGTTTTATGGCAGAGGGACTCACCATCAACTATGTAGCACTCGCTAGACAAAGGACATGGGTTCCAAAACCCAGTGAACTGAGAGAGAGGCTGGGGACAAGTATTTGTACCTGATAGTATAGGCTGCCTTTGAGGGCCTGAAATGCCAATTGCACCTCTACTTCTCTCCACTGTTAAATAGCAAAGCTAACTTTGATTCCATTAAGAGTCTAGTTACAGGCTGCTGTACTGAATTCACTTTGGGCCAATGGTGCACCAGTACTGGGGCTCACCTACTACAAACTGAAATCACTAAAGAGCTAAAATTACTAAGAGCTGAGATCACTGAGTCCTGTGTTAACGAGTGGGGGAGCCTGCAGATATATTGCTAGAGCAGAGCAGTTTGTGAGATGGTGAGTGAAGCAGAGCTGGGCAGTTTGCAGGACGGTTGGAGAGGCCCATGGGCTGGCGAGTGGTGTGAAGCGGGGCAGAGAGGGGCAGTTCATGGGATGGCTGGAACAGCTCACGGGACAGCTGGTGGAGTGGAGCGGGGAGAGCTAGGAAAGCCAGCCTCGGACCACGTAAGGTGCCCCTTAACACCCCACATGCCCCTTTCCCCCACATTTCCACCCAGGCTGGGAGGGGGGTGTAAAACTCTGCAGATAAACTTTTGAACTCTGGGGCTGCACTGACCAGGGGCAGAGACTTTCGGGTTGTTGGACGTTTGGGTGATTTGGGTGTTGCTGGACTCAAGAGACTTTTGGTGTGTTGGACTTGTGGGCAAAATCCTGAGCCCTGACGTGTCCCCACCCCACTCTGTGGAGACGGAGTACAGGGAAGAGGGGAGGGGGACACCTTGACATCGGCGCCCCTTCCCCCCACCCCAGTGTGCACAGCAAGCAGGAGGCTCCCAGGAGCAGCTGTCCGGGGCTCCAAGGCATAGGGCAGGAGCAGCGCGGCAGTGGCCAGGAAGGACACCTGAAGTGCACTGCACTTGATAGCCTTCTAGGTGGTCGCCTGGCTGTGCAACTTAGAGGGAACTTAGACTGATTCACAGCTTCTATTCCATACAGCACAGAGTAGGGAGGAATTGTAGCCACAGTGCAACTGCCTGCTTAAAAAATATTGTCTTTTAACTGATGTCCACTCTAAGTCATTCTTTATTTTACTACTTAAGATACAGATGTAAGTGAAATTGATTAAAGCAAAACTCCGTTATAATATAAATGAAGACATAAGATACAGTGCATACTGTTGTATGCACTTTTATTATGCTATGTTATTAATTAGTTTATCATAATGTTTGTTTTGTAGGAAAACTGAGGGGTTCCTAAATGGCATCACTCAAATTCTATAAGAAATTTTATTGATCCAGACCAATGTTTCATGCTATTGAACTGCATTTGTGCCTCATATAATTAAAGCTTCTTTAGATGCTGGACACATCTTCAAAGCCAATATAATTTACTTTCTAAATGAGTATTGATTTGATCATTTTGTTTACTTAAGCGAAGCAATGTAAACAATATTACAGGCATTGTAATCCTTTTTGTGCAGCCAAGAGAGACTGAACTGGATAAACATCAAACGACTCAGCATGTAGGTGTGACTGGAAATCTTGAGTTAAGAAAGTTACCCAACCTATCTGACTTACCTCCATCTATAGCTGGACAGGAATTTTCCACCAATTTTTTTTTCTTTGGGTAATACTCATTGTTAAAATGTAAGTATTATGTTGAAACATGCTTTTTTCAACAAACTTTGGCCAACACACACTCAAGGATCTGACAGAAACTTGCCTGGTTTCCTGTCAGCTCACATGGTGGGTTGCTGGGGAGACACATTTTCCAGGGTCAGTGGCATAATGAAAAATTTCAGAATTTTCTTTCTGTGGAAAATTTTGAAATGTCACATTTTTGTTCCAAGTTACAGAATCATAGGGCTGGAAGGGACCTCAAGAGGTCTTCTAGTCCAGTCCCCTGCACTGCAGGCAGGACTAAATATTATCTAGACTATCCCTGACAAATGATTGTCTAACCTGTTCTTTAAAATCACCAATGACAGAGATTCAACAACCTCTCTGGGCAATTTATTCCAGTGCTTAACCTCTCTGACAGTTAAGAAGATTTTCCTACCATCCAACCTAAACTGCCCTTGCTGCAATTTAAGTCCATTGCTTTTTATCTTATCCTCAGAGGTAAAAGAGAATATTTTTTGCCTGCCTTCTTGTAACAACCTTTTATGTACTTGAAAACTGTGATCATGTCCCCACTCAGTCTTCTCTTCTCCAGATTAAACAAATCCAATTTATTCAATTTTCCTTCATAGGTCATGTTTTCTAGACCTTTAATCATTTTTGTTCCTCTTCTCTGGACTTTCTCCAGATCTTTCCCAAAGTGTGGTGCCCAGAACGGGACACAATACTCCAGTTGAGGCCTAATCAACACAGAGTAGAGCGGAAAAATTACTTCTTGTGTCTCACTAATTCAACAAGCTATGCATCCACTTTTAATGTAAATGGGTAATGTCATTACAAAGTGCTCCAAAAATGGCAATCCTACAAAAAGCATGATTCAGAAAATAGAACTTGCAGGTATCCGCAAATTAGTTGTGGGATAAGCACAAATCCCAGTGGTGTGCCATGACATTTTTAATCAGGCATGTAATTTTACACTTGCATGCAAAATGGTATCCTCTATGCGTGTTCAAGGGCCAGATGGAATTATCTTATAGGTACAGCAAGTCCTCAAGCATACAATGCATGCACTGCATACACACATGGCACACCACTGACAAAACTACATTTGGGTGAACTTTGCCTATCTCCAATCTGTGACTGACTCTCCAATTCACGTAGGTCTGACAGTCCCGTAAATTAGAAGTAAAAACTAATTCAATCTAAAGACTATTTATAGAGAGAGTGGGATTTTCAAGAAGTGCTCAGTATATCACCTAACTTTGTTCTCATTGGAGTAAATGATAAAACTTCCTTTAAACTGAAAATTCTAAACATATAGCCTAGTCTTCCTGGATTACTGTTTGAATATCAAGGAAGAGTAGCCACATACGACAGAAATTGTCCTGACAATATGGAGTTGAATGTATTTCTCCATTGAATGTTGAATGTTGAATGTATTTTTTTGGCTTGGTCTGTATAATATCTTATACAGCAATCTAATTCTGTTAAAAGTCAAAAGATGAGATGCTGTGCTGATTTGACACTCCACTGTTTATGGCAATGGGCTTGTACAGGCTCTAAATCAGCTCAGATTTCTGCTGACATTGCTTTATTTTACAGTACCTAAAGTGCACATTAAGAGCCAAATTGTGCCCTGACATACTGGACGGTAGAAAAAGATAAAGGAAATATCTATCCCTAAACTGTTTTGAAAGATTTAAAAATTCCATAATGTTTTAGGTTCATTAACCAAAACTGATTCAGCATATAACAGTAGCTATTCTCACTATCATGGTACTACAAGAACCATATCTGCATAAAAATGAACAATTCCAGGATAGCTTTTTTCTAGTGCATGAGATATCAAAAGGTTTATTTTCAATGTCAAATGACCATCATAGCTCTCTCCACTTAGAGTTATTCAGCATACACTCACATGCATGCTTAATTTTATGCACATAAATAGGCCCATATTGAAGTAAATGGCACTGTTCACATGTATGAAGTTAAGCATGTGTGAGAGCAGCATTGGAGCTTTAGGGACATCTATCACATGTCCATGGTTTTCCATGGGTGAAATGCAGTGCAAACATTGACCCCCACACACACAAGAGATTCATGTGCATATATGCATACAGGAATCTGTGTATCTAATTTGCAAACCCAAATGCCAGAGCAGGACATACAGTGGGAATCATTGCCCATGCAACTGACTAGTTGCCTGTCTAACTGGCCAATTGCAAATGCAATTACAGAGAAATACACAAGCAAATTAAGTGTTTAAAATGTTTATAAATGCATTTATGCACGCATTTGAGAGTGCAATTTTGAAATGCCAGTCCTTAATTTCATTCTTACAGCATAATACATGAGCGACAGACTAGAGTAAGATATTTCATTTAGGGTTAGTGCAAAGGAGCAACTGGGAATGTTATTTGTTCATTTCTAACAGTAATTCACTACACATGGGGGAATAAGAATTATTATTAATTTGGCAGTTGAAGAACTTGCAGCATACCTTCAGCTCCCAACAGTGTCTTGTTCATTGTTCAGCAGCTGAAGATATAAAGGTGGAAGATTTTTTAATCACAATATGTAGTATCTCTTTGGTTAAAACTCTATTTACTGGAGGAGACTTTTTCAGGCCAAAATTATAGTCAAAATGTATATTGCTCACTATGACTTGTTCTATTGTTTGTATGATGACAAAGGAGAGAATACCCATGGCCATACTCAATTACACCATTGGTAAAGTATGCCAAGAGGCAGGTGTGTGCTGTGCAGTCACAAATGTTGAACATTGTATTGGCAAAATGTTGCAAATTACTTTTCTAGTACATAAAGGCTATCTGGTGAAGTAGGCTAAGAACAGGACTTGAACTAACAGATCTTGAATTGTTTCTGTCAATGAATAGCTATAATAATACCATGTACTTATATAACAGTTTTCAAATATTATTCAGTTAGGCACAGATGGGTGTTATCTCCATTTTGCATATCAGAGAACTGAAGATATGGAGAAGTTCAAGGTACATAGCAGGTCATTATCAGCAGAGTGATTAAAACCCAGAACTTCTGCTTTCCATGTGGATGCTTAATCCACTATCCCACAATATCTGTGACTGTTTAATAATCTGCAAAATGTGATTAATAATATTTATATATCAGCAGTTGTGGACACTTTCAAACCTTTAGATTTCATTTCCTTAATTTCACAGATGATTAAACTGAGAAACATAAGCTAGGTGTCATCTCCAAGGTCATAAGAGGTCAGCATCAGAACTGGGGTACTTTTGCACCCTATCACTGTACTTCCCCAACCAGTCATTTAGAGGCAGCTTTGCAAAAGTTTTTAGGAGACTAAAAAAAGCAGATAGACAGATCATGAGATTTTCAAAAAGATCCTACACAGGTTAGGAACCTAACTCCTATTGAAATCAATGCGAGTAATGAACCCAATTTATTTAGGCACTTCTCAAAATCCCACTAGGTGCCTAATCTGCATCACTAGTTACCTGAATACCTTTGAAGATCTGGCCTTTATTTACTTTTTTTGAGCCTCAGTTCCAGAGCTGCCAGCACAATTGCATTTGCATGTACAAATGAGGTAGCTAGTCTTATCTCATTTTCAGGTACCACTCCAGTTACATAGGCAACACAAAGATTTTTGAGCAACTAAAGACCGAGTGATTTAAAAAGTCTAACGTTTATTATATCCTCAGCTTTTGAAAGATGGGTTATGAATATCTGGTCATAACAGTAGCACAAAAGCCCTCCATATAAACTATATTATTCCTTTGCCACTTAATGAGCTTGCTAGACTATAAAGTGCATCCATAATAACATTAAACACTATAAATCAAATCCTAAGAAGTTATGAAGATCTATGAGCATTTGAAATTCCCATTAGATTCCATGGGAGCTTCAGAGGCTAAGCACCTATCAAGATTTGGCTAGGTGCAGGGGAGAGCTTGGCGACTACTCTCAAAGCAGCCAATATTATCTCATGACAAAAATTATTTTCCTACATTTGTTTAGAATTCAGAAATTTACAATACCCAGATTTAAATGGTATCTTCAGAGCTTGGTGATGTGCATTGACCTTGTCACAGTTTGGCATGCAAGAACAGAAGAATTAGATCTAATATGACAAGACTCCATTACTCCTATACTCTGAGCACTTGACAAGCAGCTGCAGGAAGAGCTCGGGAACCATTTTCATCCAAATCCAAATGCCAGTAAAGGAACAATACTACTATTTAAACAGAACTTAAATATTTCAAATTCACAGGGCAGCTTCATAAAAATGAATCATGGCTATTACCACCCCTAAGGGACCTTAATAGGCTTTGCTTGCTTTTTTTCCTGGGGTGAAAAAGAAAAGATCAAAATAGAGATTTCTCTCCATCAGACACACAGAGAAATTGTTCTTTGACCCTTAATAACAATTCTGACAGCTATTTAATGTCAGTGACTGGGAGATGTGCACTGGGAGTTTATCTAAAATGTTTGACAAGTGCTCTTTGTTTGTGTTGGATTTTTTGTGGGGGTCAGAGGGTTATGAGAAGAGGGCGGGTACACAAGAGTAAAATTTGTGCACTCTATATTATGTTATAAAATGGGCAGGACTGAGAAGTGCATTAATTGGTCTAAAGGGAATGTGACTGGAGATGTCAACGAACCATAACTACTAGCTTAGAAAGGGAGGAAGCAGGCTTCAGATCTGGGATGGCCTGACAAAGGGATCTTATGTCAGAGGCAGAGAAGACGTAGGCTATCCAGCAACCCTGAACGTGCAATGCTGAGAGCAGCCAAACCTGAGCTTTGTTTTCTTAGTGTTCATTTATCTGTAATTCAAACCCCAGGAAAGGAAGTGAGTTTGACTTTATGCAGGATGCCTTAGATCAGGGGAAAAGCCACCTGCTCACAAGGAGATTGTCTGTGCTGGTGGTTAAGACACAAGAGCATGAGTGAAAAAGTGAAAGGTTCTGCTCCTGGCAGTGCTACATACTCACTGTACAGCTTTAGGAAGTTGCTTCAGGTAAAATTTGCAAAAGCACTAAAATGACTTAGGTACTCAAGTCCCACTTACAAAAGCTATATATGCACTTAGGAACCTCAGTCTCATGCACAGTCAACGGACTTAGGCTCTTTACTGCATAACTCACTTTTCAAAATGGGCCTTAAGCACCCAAGTAACTTGGGGCTTGTCTATACAGCAATTTAGAGTGAGGAACACTGGCGTGTAAGTCTACAGCACTGTAGCCTGGTGAACATTAAGTCTCCATGTGGACCCTGATGCCACACTGTTGGAAGTTTGTTGACATCATTGAGTATGCAGGATACCACCAGACATTTAATTAACCATAAATACCTTTATTAAATCCAAAGGCCAAATTATATTTATATAGTTGCTCTAAACATGTCTGAAAGCTTAATCAATCAGCAATTACTACACCCACAATAACATATTCAAAAATATTTGATCAGAATACTCACAAAAGAATCAATTCCAGGTATAACCCTCTCATCCTGGCTTGCTCCAGCATGGTCATATAGCATCTGAAAATACTCCTAGCAAACCTGGTTCTTTTATACTGCGCAATATACAAGTGAAGTCATATTAATTGTTACTGTTTTACCAGTTTAGATTGACCCTTTTCATACACATGCCATCATTGTAAGATAACACTGATATGTGAAAGGTTATTACTAGTTTATCACAACTTTGCTTTGTCTGCTAGAACCAGTTTGTTACCATCTCCTATAAAACTGTCTGTTTCCTGGAAGCCATCTTTTTATCTCATTAGCCATGTTCCAAGCTTAGCATCGTCCCAAAGCTTGTCTTGCTAGATGATGTCACATTTCTTCTAGCTTTTGAACCTATTATTTTCGAGGCCTTACTACATTTGCTACCTACCTACATTTTACATAGGCTGCAAAGCTCGCATACTGTCTTAATTATGCTAAACTTTAACCCTCTATATATCTATTTAATCCTAGACATGCACTGAAAGTTCCATAGAGTGTTTTGATCTTCTGCAGCTTCAAGCAATGGAAGGTCAAAGCGCCCCATTGAACTTTTAGTGTGCAGCAGCACGGTCCACTTGGCCAGTTAGTGCTCACCAGGCTAGAGCACTGTATGTTTACACCCCAGATTGCTGCACACTAAATTGCAGTATAGACATACCCACAGGCGCTCTTGAAAATGTTATCCTGAATCCTTCTGTCTCTCAGTTTCCACAGTTGTAAAATGGGGCTAACCAACATTACCCTCTCTCAGCGTCATGTTGTCAAGCTATAGTCATTAATGGAAGCTTGTATGGAACTGCAAAGTCAATGAAGTCAAAACAAAACACTCGACCTTATCAAAATTAAATATTTTGGAATATTTCATTTTTCAACACATTCTGAGATTTGGACTTTTGTCCCCAATTCAGAGTGAAACAAAATTTTGTCATTTACCATGATACAGAAATTTCATTTTTCAGCCAATTTTACCTTTAACTTTGTGTTTACAATGCTAAAGTGAGAAATGTTCCCTAGTTAAGCTTTCTAAATATAAAACTTAACTTGACAGTGGACAGGCTGCTTCTACAGTGCTGCAACATGGGGTGGGTAGGTGAGGGAGAAGTGTGGAAAGCCCTCTGAAGTTTGGGTGCTTGCAATCACCAACACTTCATGCTTTGAGAAATGTCAAAGGAAAACTCTACATTGCTGCTCCAATCTGGCCACCATAGTCTGCAGTCCTTCAAAACTGAATTCTGCTTTATTACAATATTTCACTTTCACACGAGAAACTACTTTGGAAGCATCCAAACAATTTAAACAAGTAAATGTCAGCAGACAAACTATTTCAGAAGCACTGTTAAGTGTAACAATCAAGCCAGGGGGAGATGTATGCGGAGAGGAAATAGTACAGAATTTAGGGCCTACGTTTTGAAAATTGACTGGGGATTTTAGATGCTCAATCTGAGCCACCTTCAAGTGGCCTGATTTCCAAAGGGGGGTGCTCAACACTTTGGAAAATAAGGACCTTTCCAGGTTACAACATGTAATTAGGCTAGGAAACTCATTGTCGTGAGTAGCAAGATCGAAAGACAGACTGGATATTTATATGGCTAAAAAGAATATCCAGAGTTATAATCATTAATGCTAACAAACGAGTATTGGAAGGGAGATAAAACCTCATGTTTCAGGGCTTAAACCAGACTCCAAGTATAAGAGATCAGGGTTGAGAATGTCAACGGGGAGAAATTACCTCCTATATGCCTGTAATGCGGTTTCTTGAATCTTCTTCTGAAGCATCTGGTGTTGGATACTGTCAGAGAAAGGATACTGGACCACTTGTACCACAGATGAGTAATAGACTAAGTGACTCAAATTGGGGACCTAAATCCCTAGTCACTTTTGAAAATGTAGGGCGTGATCTCTAAGGAAAAAGTAAGGGTT
The DNA here is from genome assembly GCF_020497125.1 of Mauremys mutica. Classification (NCBI taxonomy): domain Eukaryota; kingdom Metazoa; phylum Chordata; order Testudines; family Geoemydidae; genus Mauremys; species Mauremys mutica. The sequence goes on along the minus strand of NC_059073.1, from coordinate 186,669,018 downwards.
TAGAGCAGAGGTGGGCAAACTATGGCCCACGGGCCACATCCGGCCCATGGGACCCTCCTGCCCAGCCCCTGAGCTCCTGCCCCAGGAGGATAGCACCCAGCCTCTCTCCTGCTGTTCCCCTTCCTCCATAGCCTCAGCTCACCCCGCCGTCAGAACAATGCTCTGAGCGGCGGGCTGCAAGCACCTGGGGCAGCGCAGCTGCAGAGCCGGGGCCTGACCCAGTACTCTGTACTGCATGATGGTGACAGTGTGGCTGACTCCAGCTGGGCGGCTCGGCTGTAGCGCTGCCAGACACCGGTGCTCCAGGCAGTGCAGTAAGGGAGCAGGGAGGGTTGGATAGAGGGCAGGGGAGTTCAGGGTGGTGGTCAGGAGGCGGGGGTGTGGGTAGCGGTTGGGGCAGTCAGAGGGCGGGGAACAGGGGGCTTGAATGGGAGCAGAGTCCCAGGGGGCAGTCAGGAAGGAGAGGGGGGATCGGATGGGATGGCAGGGGGCAATCAGGGGCAAAGGTTCCAGGGGCGGTCAGGGGACAGGGAGAAGGGGTGGTTGGATGGGGCAGCAGTCCCAGGGGGGCAGTCAGGAATGAGCGGGGGTTGGATGGGGTGGCAGGGGGCAAACAGGGGCAGGGGTTCCGGGGGCTGTCAGGGGACAGGGAACGGGGGGGTTGGATGGGACAGGAGTCCCAGGGGGGCCGTCAGGAGGTGAGAAGCAGGAAGGGTCAGATATGGGGCAGGACCGGGCTACGGCCGGTTGTTTGGGGAGGCACAGCCTCCCCTAACCGGCCCTCCATACAATTTTGGAAACCCGATGCGGCCCTCAGGCCAAAAAGTTTGCCCACCCCTGGTTTAGAGAAAGTTTAGCAAAATATGCAGCACTCACTAATTACTATTAAAAATTTAGGCCTAACTTGGTTTTGCTGCTAAAGACTCTAGCACCGTGGCTCTCAACCTTTGCAGACTACTGAACCCCTTTCAGGAGTCTGATTTGTCTTGCATATCCGCACTTAAAAATTACTTGCTTAAATAATCAGAAATAAAAATACAGAAGTGTCACAACATACTATTACTGAAAATTGCTCATTTTTACAATAAATCATTTGGAATATAAATAATGTACTTCCATTTTAGTGTATAGTGCAGTAAAAGTTTTGTTATCCAGTATGTTGGGGGGATGGGGGCTGCCAGTTAGTCAAAAATTCCAGTTAACTAAGAGTTATACTTACCAATGGAGGGAGGGAGTTTGGGTGTGGGAGGGGGCTCAGGACTAGGTGTTGGGGCATGGGAGGGGGTTTGGGACATGGGCTCAGGGCAGGGGGTTGAGGCATGGGAGGGGGTTCATGGCAGGGGGTTGCGGTGTGGGAGGTGTTTCAGGGTGCCAGATCCAGGTGGTGCTCACTTCAGTCGTCTCCCTGAAAGCAGTGACATGTCCCTGTTGCTCCTAGGAAGAGGCGCGGCCAGGGGGCTCTATGCGCTGCCCCCGCCCACAGCTGCCGCCCCCCCTCCCCCACAGTTCCCATTGGCTACAGTACCTGGCCAATGGGAGCTGCGGAGCCAGCGCTCAGGGTGGGGTGGGGGCAGTGCACGGAGCCCCCATTGCTGATCCTCCACCTAGGAGCAGCAGAGACATGTTGCTGCTTGTGGGGAGCCACCCAAAGTGAGCACCACCTGGATCTAGCACCCCAAAATGCCGGTTTCTAAAGCTTTTCAGTTGATAAAGTGCCAGGTAAAACAGCTTTTACTTGTTATAGTAACATAAACAATGTTACTGAATTAAAAGTAAGGAACTCACTTGGCATTCACAGCTTTTAAAAACAAATTTACTCCAAACTTTTTTTCTTTCATTATATTTTTAAATAATATTTGCCCGGAGCTATTGTTTAAACACAAGACACTTCAATGTGTGAGTTATGAGGTAATCATTCACACTGTATGCATATAATGGTACTTGACCTGTGGACTTGTACCTCACAAGAAATAAGATATGCATTACATTATAGCATAACTCACACCTTGTCATATCTATGGAGGATTGTGAGAGACTGAATTTAAATATATTATGGTATTGGGCAAGAGAATGACAGGTGAAATATAACTGGATGAAAATATGTAATGAGAACAATGATCTGGCTTTGTCTGATGTGTTGGTGGGCTAGTGACATTTTGCATTGCAGATGGTGTAGGGGAAAGGAGAGAAATGAGAAGGCTTAGGTGGCGTGAGGAAAGAAATTGGAATGTCAAACACAGTTCCCAAGTGAACAGTAATTTATTAGTGAAAACACAAAAATGCAGTTGTTAAAAATAACCACCACTTAAAATGCACACAGTACAATTCTCTTGCTGAATGTGTATTACAAACAAGACCTGAAAAATACCACCTAAAAACTAGAATCTCTGCTCCCTTTATATCATCTAAGCATCATTATAAATCAAATGTCTTTTCATAAACATAACTAACAGGAAGGATCCTGGGTGGAAAGTGGATGGAGCCTTCGCTTTACCTCCTCCTCTTGGCCCAGGGAATGGTCATCTTATTATGTGTTTCCTATTTTGACAGAAAAGGAAGGTGATAGATCATACTAAAATGCAGGATGTATGTCAGTATGCCGACAGTGAGGAGACAAAAATATAAAAAAAACACCTAGAGATGATAAAATGAATCAGGATGTACATTGTGACCTAGTTTGCCAATGTGACTGCACTGGTAATAGTCTTTTACCTCTAGTTTATAGTTCTAGATAGGTTGCATTTTTATGTGATGGCTGTCCACTGACATTTTTTAATTAAACTGACAGGCCACGTCTACACTGGTGTCAGTGTGTAGAGTAAGGCCTTGGCTATACTTGCAAGTTAAAGCACATTAAATCAGCCCTGGGCACCCTAACTCCTGAGGTGTCCACACTGGCAAGGCACTTGGAGCACCTGGACTCTGCAGCTGGTGCGCCCCCAGTAATCCACCTCCACAAGAAGCATAAAGCTTGCTGTGCCCTGGCTGAAATGCCCGGGTGTCAGTGTAGATGATGTGTTGCATTACTGCACTGTGATTGGCCTCCAGAAACATCCCATAATCCCTTGAAGTCAAGTGGCCACTCTTGTCATTATTTTTATCTCGGCTGCATGCATGGGGATATCCCCTTTCAAAGCTTCGTTTCTGACAGCCGGCATGCTTATCTGTTCTGGGACAAAGCAAACCATTACTGTGGAATGCTGCTGCTGCCGAGGAAGGCGTTTGTGTGTGTGTGTGTGGAGGAGGGCTGATGTTGGGGTTTCCCCTTGCTGCTGTCTGAACTTACAAGACAGCTTGATGACACACACTCTGCCCCCCAAAACAACTGTCTCTCAACACACTCCCTGTCACAATCCATCCCTCCCATTTGAAAAGCACGCTGCAGCCACTTGCACTCTGGGATAGCTACCACAATGCAGTGCTCTCTGTGGTGTTGCAAGAGCTGCTAATGTGGCCACACCACTGCGCTTGCTGCTGACAGTGTAAACACATGGCAGTGCTTTCCCTGCTGCGGTTTCCGAGGGCTGGTTTAACTCCCAGCGCTCTATATCTGCAAGTGTAGCCATGACCTACATCTAACTACACGTTGCAGTGAAAAGAAGTCTGCATCCATGCTGTGGTGGGTAGCTATATGTGGCAGTGAATGACTCCAGCAGAAGGAAGACAGCGGGAAAAGGGTCCGGCAACAGGACACTACACTGCTGACAATAAAGAAGGCACTGCTTGGGTGTGTAGATAGCCATGCAGGGCACATATTATAAGGTTCTGGCATGGCTTTACCTGCCTAAGTAGTGTCTCACCATCTACACTGCTAATATTTATACTCTCGCTAGGGAGGCATGTAGTGTATGTACTCTGCACACCATCAGAAGCGTAGATAGCTATAGTCTCTGTCCATTTGCTAATGAGCAAATGTCCACACCACTAAGCCACCACTACAGAGCAACCTTATTAGGAATTTGAGCAGAGGGCAAAGGCTGAATGGTCTGAAGAGTGAATTGCTCTCTGAACCCTAAAGAATGGCCCCTCCAGCACAGAGTTGATTGTTTACAAAAATTCAAGGCAAAGACTTTCAAGAGGCTAATGATTTTTGATGCCTCAATTATGGGGACTCAACTCTTGACTCCTTATAGTGGTGAGATTTTTAGAAAGTGAGGGCTCACCACTTTCTGAAAATCAGGACCCTTAAAAATGTCACTGTTTTCACTAGTCTTAGTCCATGGGGCTTTCTGTGAAAAATTTCTACTTTGTTGTCGAAAACTTGAAACAGAAAACAGTTTATAGCCCAAACCCAACTTTTCAGTTTTTTGTTGATTTTTTTAAAGATATCAGGAATTTCAACAAAACTTTTTGCATCTGCAAAATCCCAATTTTCTGGCAAATTTTTTTTGATAGAAAATGGTTAACCTGCCCTAGCCAGAAAGTTCAGATAATGTACTAACAGCATGCACAGTAGCCAGGTGCATAAAATTAAATTCTGTGCCACTGATTCTTTTGTTATATTTCCAGAAATAAAGAGGGAAAACAAGATAGGTAGCAATAGCTGGTAGACAAGAAGCCAGGGTGTGGAAGGGTTCTTCATTCTTGCTGAAAAAATGATACAGTATAGCCTAATATTATATTGCTATACTAAATATCTTTATGGAGAGTGCCCCTAGATTCTTGGAGATTTCAGAAGAATTTGGTTTGGTTTCATATGTCAGCTAGAATTTTAGTGTTTAAGGGAGTTTCTGGCAACCTCCATAACAAGTGTGTTAGAATCCTCCATATTAGCTATAGTCTTGAATAAAGTTTATGGTAAAATGCATGGACCCAAACTGCACTTTAAACTTGCTTATTCCAATAGACTAGGACTTCATCTAAATAAATTCTGCCAACCTCTGGCTCATTTTTTTCAGTTATAGCACAAAATAGCCTGATTCAAAGCAATTCAGTGAAGTACCAGAATCAAGAATTTTTTCAACTGTTTCCCTTGGAACTGCTTCTCTCTCAAAATCCAAATCAAAGACACAAGCAAACTATACTTCCCCTCCTTACAAACCCATCATGTTACTTTGTAGTCTAAGAACTCATCATGTTACATATGGCCTCATTAGAAATCATTAAACTGTGACAACAGACAGTAATTAAAAGGATCCTGAACAGAATTAAGCAGCAATATGGAGGAAGGGTGTAGATAGCAGAGGACTGCATAGTTTCATGGTGCTTTTATGTATATTCTCAAATCACTACTTAATATTTTTACATCACATGCTTATCCTGGTGTCATAGCTTAGTGACTTCAGATGATGACAGGATGAACTTTAGGATAACAGTATTGGGTATAATTGTGGGGAAGATTTCCAAATTATGTCAACCTGTGCATACCATGCTCACACAATCACACATCAGCTAGATGTTCTGAGTAAAAATACATCAGGAAATATCAGAAAAGATCTAGATAAAAGTAATCTTATTTACATAAAAAAACAGTGTCATGGAAATATTTATATTTGTTTATAATGTGTATATAATTATGTTTCCCCCCACAAATCTTGCAAGATTTCCTTCTGCTCACTCCCCTCACAAATGATTACTGACATTTTGTAACATTTTACTCAATTATTCTTTTAAATACATTATTTTAGAATAATAAATAATATAAGAAATTATTTCCTAATCTGTTGTCCTATTTAGATTTTCTTTCCCCTCCTCAAACAACTGTATAATTCTACCTCTGAAAAAGATTTAGATGTAATCCTGTTTACAAACCATCTGTAGTCTCTTTCTTGACTGGATGATCAGTCAAGCTTTGCTGTCACATGATGGGCACAAGATAATACACTGAATAGAATAAACTCAAATCAAGCTCATTTAAAATGGAAAAGCTTAAATATTTGCTGAAAGCAAAGTTCAGAGTGTACATTCTATGGTAATATTCCAAAAATATATTGTGTTGATAAGCTACATCCATCATCTGATAAGGGAACAGAAACACTATCACATGAATTAAATAATCAGAAAACTAAGCAACATGGTGTACAAATTAAAAGTTCAAATAACTACTTACAGCTAGGGCTGGCTGGAAAACAAGAATCCCATTTGATGAAAAAAAAATTGAAGTTTTGGGAATTCTTTTCATTCCAATGTGGGAAAAAAACAGATTTTGAATTCTTTTTGCACACAAAAATTTGAGATTTAGAGAGAGTCCCCGGAATAGCCAGTAGCTATAGAGTCAATCTCTCTCAGTCTCTCCTTTTGGAACTCACAACCCTGGGTTTAGCAGGCCAATGCTCAAACCACTGAGCGAGCTGTTCCGCTTTGTATAAGTAATCAAATCCTCATTGGGCCAGAATGAATGTGAATAAAATATATTTCTGTTCACTAACATTTTACAAAAAAGAAAAAGGGGAGCAATTTATTGAATAAGTTATTCACTATGAACTATTTATTAGGCTGACAGACATGACAACCAATAACAACATGACTGAATTGCCTATGCAACTAAGGGCAGAATTTGGCTCGTAATAGTTAATAGAAAGTTTGAAATTCCCACACAATGTGCTTCTCTAGTCTTGTCATATATCCATTGGTGTAGTCTGATAACTTGAATAAAAATTCTTTTATTCTGAGACAAATGCACAATTCATGTTGAGTGATGTCCTAAACTAGGCTTTGTGAAATTACCCATGGTAGGAAGGCCATGCACATTCATAAGTGTTCACAGGATCAGGTACTTATAGTTCAAGGTCTTGATCCAAAACCCACTGAAGATCATGGAAAGACATACATTGACTTCAATGGGCTTTGGATCAGGACTAACCACGACATTGATAGAGACAAGGTGGATGAGGTAATATCTTTTTTGGACCAACTTCTACTGGTGAAAGAGACAGGCTTGTGAGATCAACAGGGCTCTTCTTCAGCAACAGCAGTTGGTCCAGTAAAAGATATTACTTTACTCACCTTGCCTCTCTCATAGCCTGGAACCAACACGATTACAACAACAGTACAATAAACAAGGTATTGTAAGATTTCTTTGGGGGAATAAAACATAAGATGGATACAACTCAGTGGAGCAATATATTAAATAACAGTGCACTTCCTATTTGCAAAAAAAAATAATAATAATAGGACTTGGAAATCTTTTGGGTCTGGGGAGGAAAAGATGGACATTGCTAACAAAAAAAACATATATGACATTCTTGTTATTTTGTAATCAAAGGAACAGAAATAAATTACAACCAAAGATCTCTAACACAGTGTAAACATTAATAAGCAAATACGGAGAGGAAGGAATATATTACATATGCTATATAGTTGTTTTTAAAAAAACTGGGAGTCAGAAGCACTGAATTATGGAATTAAAAATAAATAAAAGGGCAAGCTAATTCATGGACTACTCTTTGATAAATGCTAGAATTGTTTATCAGTGGGTTGGTGTCTACTAGGACTCTGATTGGAAACAGCGTAAAACAGTTCCTTCAAACAAAAATGAAAGTTCAGGAAATTGCTGCAATTTTGATATACCCATTATATTCATCATGCAAATTCCATTCTCACATGAAGAATTGAATTTTTTTTAAAGATATTCAAGCTCCAAATCATATAAGATTTAAATTTCAATAATAAAGAATAAGTCCTTTGGTTCTTCAAAATCAAAAGCAGAAAGGGAGAGTTTGTGGGTACTTCACAAAGAGAGCTTAGAATTTCACCGTCTAATCTGCTAAACAGGTAAGGTGTTCCACAAAGTTCCTGATTAAAATCTTTCTCTGGGTTTAGCAAAGTAATAGGATCTTATCACATCTAGAGGCTCAATAGAGGACTTTGAGGTAGGTTTTGCCACCTGTGTTTTGAATGTGATAGAGCATGAATTTTTCCCATTACCGTAAATTGGCTCTATTTACCGCACCTTTTGTGCCTCAGGGCATACCTACACTACAAACTTTTGCAGACACAAGTTATATTAGTATAAAACCATGACAATTAGTATATTGTTTGTGTGAGTGCACTCTTGGCTTTCTTCATCAACCTGAATGCACTCACCAAAAGTGCTTGTTTCAATGCACAGTGCACCATGAGTAGGTATTCCACTGTGCAATTCACCACTGTACAGCATGCTGCCTTTTAGGAAGTTTTGGCAATAGTGTGGGGCAGAAACAAGTCATGCAGGGGTGACTGGGACCACAGGATCAAGTTCCAGTCCAGGGCCAGCTCCAGGCACCAGCATTCCAAGCAAGTGCTTGGGGCGGCAATCTGCAAGGGGCGGCAGTCTGTGTGTTTTTGCCCCCAAGCAGCGCGCTGAATTGCCGTCGCGGACGGTGGGGGCAGTCTGTGTGCCATTAGGGTGTCATGCGTATTTCCGTGGCGGTGGCAATTCAGCGGCAGCTTCTATGTTCAGCTGTCTGCGGCAGCACACCTTCTGTCTTCTGGCTGAAGACAGAAGCTGCTGCCGAATTGCCGCCACCGCAGAAACATGCGTGCCACCCTAACGGCACATGGACTGCCCCCGCCGTCTGCGGCGGCAATTCGTCATGCCGCTTGGGGGGGCAAAAACAGTAGAGCTGGCCCTGTTCCAATCATGCTACTTTCTCTACCCCATAATGTCAATTTTGTCCCATAATTTTCACGCCTATTTTGAAAATTCCACAAAGCCATGCGAGACTTGTCACGGTCCACCATCTCTGACAGAATCATGGATCCTGAACAGCTCTGCACGATTATCACGAGCATTGCAAGCAATCCTCCAGTATTTGCAGAGCCACAAGAACAGCCACAGGGGACATGACAATTTCCTGGAGGGCAGATTGCTGTGAGGCATAGCAAGAACCAATTCAAGATTGTTGGTAGCATTCACAGAGCAGCTACAGATAGTGGAGTGCTGCTTCTGGACCTGATAAACTAGCACTGACTGATAGAATCCTATCATAATGCCAGGGCCGGCTCCAGGCACCAGCGCAGCAAGCTGGTGCTTGGAGCAGCCAACGGAAAGGGACAGCACGTATGGCTCTTTGGCGGCAATTCAGCAGCGGGTCCCTCAGTCCCTCTTGGAGGGAAGGAACTGCTGCCAAATTGACATCGAAGAACGAAGCAGCAGCAGTAGAGCTGCCACCGAAGTACCGCCGATTGCGGGGAGGGGTTATTTGTTTGTTTTTTGCCGCTTTGGGTGGCAAAAATGCTGGAGCCGGCCCTGCATAATGCACACTTGGAATGAAGAGAAGGGGCTGCAGAACCTTCAGATGTGCAAAGCCACATTCCTGGATCTGTGTGCTGAGTTTGCCCCAGTCCTACAGTGCAGGGACACCAGAATGAGAGCGTCACTGACAGTGGGAGAAGAGAGTGGCAATTGCACTGTGGAAACTTGCAACACTGGGTTGCTACTGGTCAGTGGGAAATCATTTTGGAGTTGGGAAATCCACTGTAGGGGCTGTTGTCATACTTGTGTGCAGATCCATTAATCATCTCCTGCTATGTAGCTCTGTGACTCTCAGCAATGTGCAGGACATAATGGATAGATTTTCAGCAATGGGGTTCCTAAATTGTGGTGGAGCAATAGATGTCACACATATCCCTACTTTGGCACCAGACTACATTGCAATAGAGTGCATCAACAGAAAGTTACAAAAGCACTGGTAGATCACCCAGGACGCTTCACTGATATCAGTGTTGGCTGGTCAGGGAAGGTGCATGACACACACATCTTTAAGAACACAGGACTGTTCAGAAAGCTACAGGCCGGGACTTTCTCTCCCTACTGACAATTATCATTGGTGATATTAAAATACCAACAGTGATCCTAGGGGACGCAGCCTACCCTTTATTCTTCTGGCTCATAAAGATGTACACCAGCCACCTCAACAGCACCAAGGAAAGATTCAGCTACCAGCTCAGCAGGTGCAGAATGACAGTTGAACTTATTTTTGGTAGATTGATGGGACACTGTCATTCTTTACTCACAAAATTGGACCTCAGTGAGAAAAATATCCCAAGGGTTATAGGTGCCTGCTGTATCATGCATAATGACTGTGAAGTAGAGGAGGAAAAGTTGCTACCGGGGTGAAAGGAAGAGGTGGAGCGGATGTCTGCCAAGTCTGAACAGCCAGTCACAAGGTTGTATCAGAAGAGCTCAGTGCGGAGCTATATGGCTCAGGGAGGTCTTGAATAAGCACTTTAACAGTGAGCCACAGTAATACACAGAAAATGATGGGCTTGATCTTCAAAACGCGAGAGGCCAAGGCTATGATAATGGCGCAAATATGTCAGGTGCGTACAAAGGCATCAAAGCTGTCATTTTGCAAAAAAAAGATTAGCACATTTTGTACCATGTTTAGCCTACTGTCTAAATTTAGTCGGAGTACGTGCGACTTCCATAAATTCTACTATGGTTTAATTCTTTGCCACTGTACAAAAGTTATACACATTTTTTCTCATTCAACCAGTTGCTGGGATATTTTAATGGGTATGTTAAAAGTATCACTAAAAGGTCATGCTGATACTAGATGGTCATCAAGATCTGATACAATTGAAGCCTTAAATTTGCAGATTACAGAAGTGACCAAAGCTCTAAAAAATGTCACTGTTGCATAGAAATGTCCGGAAGCAGTATCAACAGCTAATAGCCTTCTTAAAAAAATTAATTATGAATTTTTGTGCTCATTATCCATATGGCGCAATATCCTAACTCATATTGATGAGGGAATAAAGCCCTACAAGCAAAAGGCATCACTGTTTCTCAGGCTTGTAAAATGATCAACGGATTACGAAACATTTTACAAGAGATGCGTGAAAGCGATAACGATAATGATATGGTCAATATTTTTACAGATTGAATCCAGAAAGCGAAAAGTAAAAAGGCAGCAACTTTATGAGTGTGCAGATGAATTTTCTAATTTATCAGCTGAACAATCTTTCAAAGTACAAATAAAAACCATATTTGACACCATAATAGTTGAGTTAAATTGGAGATATGAAACTTTAAATGAGATATCTTCTGATTTCGATTTTCTTTCAGGTGATTCGCTTGTTAAAATGGACACTACTAATCTTCAAAAAGCAGCAGTGGATTTAAGTCTCAAATATGACAGCGATTTGAATGCCTCAGAAATTTCATCAGAGATTCAGAGTTTTAAACATCAGGCATTAACGTTGTTTCCAAACGTTTCATGCACAACTAGTTTGGGCCTTTATCCAGTTAATTCATGAATATAATTTGGTCAAATCTTATCCAAATTTAGAAATTGCATTAAGAATATTTCTCTGCTTGCCAGTAACTGTGGCTTCTTGCGAAAGAAGCTTCAGTAAGCTCAGATTAATAAAAAACTACCTTAGAGCAACCACGGGTCAGGAGAGATTAACAAATATGTCCATCTTGTCAACAGAACATGAAGTAGCAAATAATATTAATTTTGATGCAATTATCGATGAATTTGCCTCATTAAAAGCACAAAAAGTACAATTTTGAAAAATAATCATTAATCGTATCTGATATGGTTCTACAGCTAAATTTTATTTGTGATTATTTAAATAGCCTGTTACATGCACTATGATGCATACCTTATATGTATTAGTTGATTTTGTACGCAAAACTTATGATTAAAATAAATAAATGCTCTATTATCATTATTATTCTTGTTATTTACTCTTTTTTTTTACAAAGAAACTACTATGAAATTATATGGGGGGGGGTGCAATTTTATATTCTTGCCTCAGGCACAAAAATAGCTAGTTACAGCTCTTCACGGTTCTTCCAAGTCAATATATGTGAAACTGTAGTTGTCTTTAATTTCCCCTGGTGTAGAGAGGGAGGGGTAGAGATGCAGCCCATGATGCCATGTTAAGGAGGTACATAGAGAGGTGCTGCAGTGGAGTTCTCCATGGACTTCAAAGGGAAGTGAGCCCTGAACTCTTGAACCTGGAAGTCCACAAGAGTCTTGCAACATATGTGCATGCTGCCAGAGAAGCCCCATTTTGTCCTGTTGCATCTCCTTCTCTTTTCCTGAATCTTTCTCCTATTTGTCTGTCCTCTCTATACAGTCTGCAGTATTCATCCTCCAGACCCTCTGCTCATGGTCTGATGTAGCACTGGCTTGCAGGATCTCACTGAGCATGTCATCCAAAGTCCTCTTCTTTCTCCTTCTAATTGGGTTTAGGCATACTACAGTTGTGGAGAGGGAACCCTCAAGGCTGCAATGACAGCAGATACAGATAAAACACACAGAGGTACCGTTGTCAATACAGTCACAATTGAAAGTGAAAATTAAGGTTCAGAACTCCTTTCCCCTGCCCCCTAAAGTTTTAAACAAGACATGCCTTTTGAAACTTCTGCTTCAGAATGTGCTTGTACAACACCTCTCACAGCACAAGCCATGGTGAGTATGACCCACCAGTGTTAAGGGAAATGAAGAGAGAATTGCTTGGTTACATGAAACTATGAGTATAGGGCAATGGCACCGAATACTGGCACCATTTTCCATATGCAATGGTGATTTTGGCTGGTGTCTTGGTCCTAAGGGTAACAAAGGCACAGAGACCATGGCTGATACTGGCATCCTGAAGCTATGTGGGTAGTCTGTGTGCTGCAATGGTGCCTGCTGAAATTATCACTGACTGGTGTGGCAAAGTGTCCCACTGCGAGGAAGAAATAAAGCTGCCATCCCCAGAAAGCTATGCAAGAGAATATCAGAGTACTTCCATGAAAGTTTCATTGAGATCTCGCGGGAGGATTCAAGGGTCATACCTGTGTACATAAACAAACTACTTTGCATAGTCCCCCAGTCCACCCCCATTGCCTAACACTACGGCCATGGCTACACTTGCAAATTTGCAGCGCTGCAGCAGGGTGTGAAAACACACCCTCTCCAGCGCTGCAAATTGCGGCGCTGCAAAGCGCCAGTGTGGTCAAAGCCCCAGCGCTGGGAGCGCAGCTCCCAGCACTGTACGTTATTCCCCACAGGGAGGTGGAGTACGGACAGCGCTAGGAGAGCTCTCTCCCAGCGCTGGCGCTTTGACTACACTTAGCGCTTCAAAGCGCTGCCGCGGCAGCGCTTTGAAGTGCAAGTGTAGCCATAGCCTTCCTCTCTTTGTTGTACCAATACCTCTTCTAGTACAAGTAAATTAACAAATAGTCGAAAGCCATGTCCCTGTTAATTTGGGGGTGTCATTGTTACATCATTGTAATGGGAAATAAAATTACACACTTACCCAAGGTTCCTTCCCCAGCATCAGGCTCAGCCAAGTTCGACTACTATGATTGACTGAACCATGGTGGAGTCTCAAACACATCCTGGCTTAAGACATAGCTGAATCCCCCAGTCTTGTCCTCCTCCTCGTATTCACTGGTCATACCAGAGGCCTGTGACTCTGGCCTCTCAAAGGTATCCATTGCAGACTGAAGTTACCATCTTTGCCCAAGCAGGTTTCACACATATAGTCAGTTCCCTGTTCCCTTGGTTGAAGGGTCCACCTGTCTCAGATTTCAAAAGCTCTGGCCTCCTGTGTCCCTCAGTGATGGATGTCAAAATGGCTTTCTGTTTCTGATTATATTTTCCAAAGTCCATTGTCTCTGTTCCAAGAGCCAAAAAGACTTAATCGCTCCCTCCCCATTGTCATCGTTAAGTGGAGGACATCCCCCCCAGTTGCTTGTTTGCTAGCTTTGTTTACCTTCTGTGTACATGTATTTCCATTGTTTCTGGCTTTGCCTTGCTCAATTTACACTGGGGACACAGTCAAGCAGGTGAAACAATATTTCTTTGTCTGGGACAGGTAGAGTTTATGCACTGCTTACCAAACACCTTTTTGGAACATATTTCCAGTACACATCTATAATTCCTTATATATCACCCAATAATTTTAATGATTGGAGTGTTACTAGTTTGCATATGATACCTTACAAAATAGTGTTTAGATACAGGTTATGACAACAGTGAGTTAGGGCAATGAATGTGTCAGGCCTGATGTGAGTTATGGTATGGTATGCCCTCTGCAAGTTGGCATTGAGGGACTCCCTGGGTCACAATTACCAGAGCCCAAGGAGCAACTCTGCCTCAAGCACTGACTCAAATCAGCTATATCAAAATGTTGATGTTATTTGTGAAACTTGAACCTACATTGTCTTACATCTTTCTCTGGCTCCTTAAACTATCTTGGACTTCCTGGCACACTGGGTACAACTAGGTTTATGGGAGTCCAACTTAAACTTAAGTTGGTGAAAATTAGATCTCTTTCCACTACCTTGTACATTACTCCTGAATTTGAAATCATGGTAATGAAACCAGTGGGGAATTTAAAAATAAATATGTGAATACTTTCTCTAGGAGCCTTTGTTATCCACTCTTCTTTTTTGAAAGAAGGAGAGGATTTTGTTTTTAGTGCCGGGCAGATTTAAATTGATATTAATATTCAAAATGTAGACAGTTTTGTTTTGTTACTGTGTGGAGTTCCTTATTTTTTTAAAAAAGATGGTCCCAACTTACAGGGTTACTTGTATTTTCAAAAGTCTGAGGGGCGTATAATTTCCCCTCCCAACATTAATCAAAGTTAGATGGATGCACTGTAGCCAGTCACTGGTTTAAACTTGGGCATTCTAGTAAGTTTCAAATTGGTGACATTGCCTGGAAGGCAAGAAAATCTGGTTGGCTTTGAAAAGTTTTCCACTCAGTAAATGTCAGACTCTGTAAGCCACACGTTTGGCTCTGCCACAACTGCAGACTGTGAGAGCCCTGAAAAATTCAACAACTGTGGGGTTTCCACAGCCTTGCACAAAATCTAGCTGAATGTCACCACAGGCTTTGCTATAATACATATGATACAGCTTTGTAAAGCCAGGGTTTCAGTTTGGATTTGCAGCTCAGTGGATTTTTTCTTGACAAAAATACAAACCTTAAGGAGTTTCCATTCTTTATTATTTTGTTGGGAAAGTTACTTTTTTTCCTCCTCTCTCTCTCTCTCTCTCTCTCTCTCTATATATATATATATATATATATATTTCTCTGCTGTTTTCCCTCCCGGCACTTGCATCTCTGCTGCAGAGCAAGCTTTTTCCTCCTACAGTGGATTTGTTGTTCAGAGATAAGCAGAGATGTTCCTGTAAGGCAGGAAAAATAAATGTTTCTAGTGGATGAGTTCTATTATCTGCCAAATGGCCCTTGAAAATTAATGAGAAGTCCTCACACTGGATCATTTTCCTTAAATGTAAAATCATCTATAGAATTTTTATATCTGTTCAAACATAAATTTGATTTTATGACCAGAATTCTTTTCAGGTCCTTGAATTAAGGTTACACAAGATTTCATTGCTGCTTTTCCCACTGTAGTAAATTGTCACTTTAGCCTTGTAAAAAAAAATCAGGGTTTTTATCTGTATTGCAGTAAACTACTGTAAGTTATTTCCTTTACTTTCAGTATGTACCACAGTAACAATAGAGTGTGATGGCTTGTGTATCTTCCTCAGGATCAGTGGAGATGCGTGGACTACTCTAAATAATTGTCAAGCTGTTTTCATGGACAGGCATGTTTTTCATTGTCACATAAGTGTTATTCAACTGTATCTGACTGGAGCAACAATGAAATTTAGTTACCAAATAAGCTAACAGTAGGTGAGTTTTCCTTATGGAAACTCCTGACAATTCTAGCTAGCACCTGTTTCCTGTTAAAAGACAACACCTGTAATACCTAAAAGTAGTGTTGCTACTATGCATTCAGACAAAACAAAAGTGATAGGTCATCTTAGCCTCATTAACCTGGTAAAAGAAGATTGTATTTACTCTCATTATATGACAATAGTACCCTGATCACAAGGTTCCTCCAACTCACAGTGCACCTCTTCTTGCCTTCTTCCCTAAAGCTTTCCAAACCCTAACTTAATGATGAAAGACACTTGTTTTAAAACTCTCACATTCAGACTGAGGGCACTAGAAGAAAGTGTACATTATGCCAGTGTGCACCCTAGGCCATCATCACTAAAACATGATAATTCAGAAGAAAGCAGCACAGGAGTTGCAGCATTTTTCTCATCCATTTTGGCTCAGCTATGCTTGCAGGTACAGTTGAGGGGGTGGAGCCAGGGCCTGACCCATACCTCACTCCTTTCTCCAAACTTGCAAAAGGAGACACCCAAAGCTCCTGCCCTCCCACCCAAAGCTTGAAACCATGATGAAGGAAATCCATACAGACTAGTGAGTGTGGGAGTCTTGCTCCCCAGTGCATCCCTCTGCAGCTGTGGAGGGGTGTGGAAAAACTCTCATATGAAGAGAGATTGAAAATATGGGGATTGTTTACCTTAGAAAGAAGACAAATAATAGGAAACATGATAAAGTATATAATGAATGACATCAGGAAGATGGGGCAAACAGAAGCTGCCAATATTTCTCATAACACAAGAACAAGAGGTCATGCAATGAAATTAAAAGGGGGGAAGATCCAAATTTGATAAAAAATATCCTTTTTGCACATACCATGTGGTGCTCATTGCCACAGGATGTCTTTAAGAATTTAGCAAGATTCAAAACAAGACTGGACATGGACAAATCTGAGGAACTGTCCTAGGTTGAGGTATCACTAGAGGAGATTTTGGAACAAATTGATAAATTAAACAGCAATAAGTCACCAGGACCAGATAGTATTCACCCAGGCGTTCTGAAGGAACTCAAATGTGAAATTGCAGAACTACTAACTGGAGATCTTGGAGATCTTGGAGTCATTGTTGATAGTCCTCTGAAAACATCCACTCAATGTGCAGCATCAGTCAAAAAAGGGAACAGAATGCTGGGAATAATTAAGAAAGGGATATATAATAGACAGAAAATATCATGTTGCTCCTACATAAATCCATGGTATGCCCACATCTTGAATATTGTGTGTGGATGTGGTCGCCCCATCTCAAAAAAGATATATTGGAATTGGAAAAGGTTCAGAAAAGGTCAGCAAGAATTATTAGAGGTATGGAACGGCTTCCATATGAGGAGAGATTAATAAGACTGGGACTTTTCAGCTTGGAAAAGAGACGGCTAAAGGAAGATATGATTGAGGTCTATAAAATCATGACTGGTATAGAGAAAGTAGATAAGGAAGTGTTGTTCACTACTTCTCATAACACAAGAACTAGAGAGCACCAAATGAAATTAATAGACAGGAAGTTTAAAAAAATAAAAGGAAGTATTTCTTCACATAACGCATAGTCAACCTGTGGAACTCTTTGCCAGAGAATGCTGTGAAGGCCAAGACCATAACAGGGTTCAAAAAAGAACTAGATAAATTCATGGAGGATAGGTCCATCAATGTCTATTAGCCAGGATGGGCAGGAATGGTGTCCCTAGCCTCTGTTTGCCAGAAGCTGGGAATGAATGACAGGGAATGGATCACTTGATGATTACCAGTTCTGTTCATTCCCCCTGGGGTACCTGGCACTGGCACTGTCGGAAGACAGGATACTGGGCTAGATAGACCTTTGATCTAATTCAGTAGGGCCATTCTTATTTTCTGATGGTCTTATGGATATGAAGAAAATCCAGAGTTGTTATATTTAATGCTAATTTAAATTTGGAAGATAAACTGAACTGCACACTTTTAAAGCAGTGTACCCTGCTCACACAGACTGTAGCCAGGTGTGGTACTGCAGGTGAGCCCCTGGACTTCAATAAATCTGCTTGCACAAATCAGGGCAATGAGAAACCAAAACAACCTACTCAAAAGAAGTTTCTCCTTTAATGAAGCTCCAGGGAAGGAACACTCGAAATAATGGTTCACAGGCCCTTATCTCAGGACCCCAGATCAGAGCTCCCAAACTTAAAGTCCAAAACAAAGTGTTTATCCCGGGTCAGGCTAACCTTCCAGAGCTGGAGAAGGCTCTCACATGCCCACACACATGCCCCTGCCACCTGGCAAACTGGACAGCTTCTAGTCTCCTCCCTTCTGCTCGGCTAGCTTCCTGTTTAAATAGGTAAGTCCTAGGGCAGAACAAGGTGTCCTCTTGATTATATGAGCTCCTGGCTGATCCTTAAAGGGATAGTTCATTCCTTCCCAATGCTTCCAGCTTTAAACCAGTCTTGAGGTTTTTAGAAGAAAACTTAATCTGAAAGTCTGATTATCCCATATCCATCTAATGCCTGCACCTTCCTCTGAAGAATCTGGTGTGTACTACAGTCAGAGACAGCATACTTGACTACATGGATCACTGCTCTGTTCCAGTATAGCATTTCTTATGTTTTCTTGTGTACAGCCAAGACTTAATAGGTATGAAGTATTTTGGAGCGAGTATGAGCAAGCCTCCCAGCCTGGGTCAACAGACTCACATTAGCAGGGCTTACGATTGCATTCTAAAAATAGCTATATAGACAGCAATTTAAAGTTGCAGCTCAGGTTGGAAGCCTTCAGAGGGGGGAAAAATCATTCCAATGGAAAATTCCCAATCAGCTCTAAAAAGAATAAAAATAATGAGCAGGAAAGGAAAAGTCAAAACATTAAATTACAGAGGGATAAAGTATCTGTTGCAAGATTTTGTAAATGCAAACTAAAGCATGATTAAATTACACAATTCACAGTCAATCTGGTACCTCTGATTCTAGAACAATCATAAGCACCACATTTTGCTTAGATATACACATTTGTGATCAAAACCCAACACAAAGCTTCATGTAAAAAAATACTGTGACCTATAGTGCAGCCCTGCTGGCAAGGTCTGAATCCTGTGCCTACAACAGCACATTTTAGCTGTTAGGTGTGTGAGAAAGTACTTGCTGTGCAAAATGCAATCACTCTGAATTCTTCCGCAGTTCTAATTTTCTCAGCAGGTATGAATATCAGTCAGTGCTTCATCAGGAAATGCTTTGGTTTAGGCTCAAAAGCAGAAAAAAAACCCAGCCTAAGTGTGATTCACAGTTTTATATATACCCAAACAATGTTTTCTTACTATCTCACTTTACAGGTCGTGTATATGTGTGCATTGCCCAACAAACAAATAATTCCAGTTAGATATGGGAAAACATAGCATATTTATATGTCATCGATCACGTGAAATGTTGTGCACTCTGATATGCTGCATGTATTGTCTCTGCTTCTTGCTATGCAAATAAGGTATTTGCTATCTACTTTTTATTATTTTAAATCATCAACTAGACCCATTTTTTCTCCTAAAAAACAACTGATTAAGTTAGTGAAGTGCAAATATTTCTGCCCCAAGTTTATTTAACCAGATAACTAGGAGAAGATATCGTGAGTATAACAATAATCTGTGGTCCCTTTCATTATGGAATATACATTAATCCTAAACTTCATTTTGTAGCTCAGTCACATCTATTACCTTGAGAGGCTATAAACCAGAAAATGGTAACCAGGGAAAACCCAGTTCAGATACAATAACAACCAATTCAAATGTTCACCTGGCAAACCTTGATATGAAGTTCAAAATATCTCAGCTTCACTTCCGCTTTCTTTCCCACTTCCCCCCAATATTTGTGTGCATCTCACAGTTCCTGGGTCTGCTTGAGACCAAAAGAAAATATAAAAATACCTCAGAAAGGCTTTTCTTGAAATATTAACATCCTGACTAGAAGCTGGGAATCTTGTGGGGAAGCTTGGCATTATAAAAGAGACAAAATACATCAAATTAACTATTTATTGGAAATGATTTGTGCAGCTTTAGATGCTCAGAAAAGATGCCATTTTCCCAACAATAATTACAAGCAGATTCAGGGGAAGCAGTTCAGTTGTATTTGCATAAGAACTTGTTTCCTCAAAAGATCCTGTAAGTTCTTTTCTTTAAGGTATGGCCAGAAAAGATATTGTAAAATATCATCATATTGGAGAGCTCAGAGAAGGATCCTCCCACCACCACCTTCAATTGACTAGCATCTAAAATGCGCCTGTTGTGTTGCTAAGCAACCTGTTCATAGTCAGAGACAGAGAAATGCAACTGTAGGTCAGGAGGCCCCCTTTCCTTAACTATATTTTCATTTATCTGTGGCTATCTTCCATTTTTACTGGACAAACACAAAACTGACCTGAATCCTCCATTCCCCCTACTATTTAAATCTCAAAGGAACATCTTCGCCAATGATCATGTCCTATGAATAACCAACAACAGTAATTCAAACATAATGAAGACAGGGAAACATGTACGGATTATTCATTCCCGGCACGTAGTGTAGCGCCAGGTAACTTTGCTGAGTCCTTTAAGCTTTACTTATTACCCAATTAGGAAATATAACTCCTTCCTGGCTTGACAGAATTTCTCCTCACAGAAACTAAATAAAGACAAAAAGCTATTCTGTGTCAACCATATTTTTCTCTCTGTGGCCTAGATGTGACTTGAGCTATATGTCCCTTCAGGAGAGCAAGGGGGGGAAAGATCCTCCCCCTCACACCTCTGGGGGGATACCTGACAGAAACAGAGGAGTACATCTACAAAAAACAGATAGGGACAGATTTTTCTCCTGCTTTTGGCAAAGCTGAGAAGTGGACTGGGAAAGAGGCAGAGTGTCATGAGTTCTGCCCTGCCTTCTCCTGCCCCTGGTATGCCTCCTCCTCAGCCCCTCCCCCCCAACTTACCCCATATGTGGAAAAGTCAGAGCAGATGACATAGTGCTGGATAAGCCAGCTTTCTGCAACCAGAGGAATGCCCCCTTTATCAGGGGATCCCCAGCTAACCCTTTAAGGGCCACTTTCTTTCTGGTTTGCGCTGATGAAATGGCACAGAGTAGATGAAGGCATGACCAAGAACCTGGCCCATTGTATTTAAATCCTATCAAACAAATCCTGAAAACACATTTTAGACAGAGTTCATTATTTGGTCATTACTGACAGAAGCTGAGTAAAAAAACTAATATTTATTTCTTCATCAAGTCTCACAAAATCATACCCGGAAAAAATCAAGTTGATTTTCAATATATGGGTGCTTAGTGAAACTAATAATGTATGGAAATGGGGGCAGTCACTCATGGATAACATAAGGGTCAAGATGAATGTAAAGAACTGAAAAATACAAGGCAATGCATCTAGGCAAAAATAACACAAAACAAACAATTGCAAAGACATACTTGGAAAGCAATTGTATGATGAGACCTAGAGTGATGAGGCTAGATTGTGCTGTTAGGCAAAGCCCTGAGTAAGTAATGGTACATGAGCCACACCACACCAGCAGTAGCTTTGAGAGTCACTGTGTCTTAGAGACACCTCTCTGAGATGCAATTACCTATCTGCTTTCCCCTTGTTCTTATAGGACAGGGGTGATAGTTTGCTGCTGGTCTATAGTACGAGGAAAGTATAACCCCTCCCTCTGGTCCATCTGCATTGCCTGGCACACTGTACGGCACAAATCCCAGCTTTCTTCTCATCTCTACAAACCCACCAGTTCCAGGGGAGAGTAAGTGGGCAGCCCATGCAGAAGTGTAAGGGGTGTTTTCACTGCCCCATGACGACATGTAGCACAAGCCACAATCATAGGCCTGGGCTATAACTACAACTAAAAATTCACACCCCTGAGGGCTATAACTACAACTAAAAATTCACACCCCTGAGAGATGTAATTAAACTGTCCCAAGCCTCAGCGTAGCCAGCGCTAAGTTGACAGAAGAATTCTTCTGTTGACCTAGCTACTGCCTCTCCAAGAGGTGGATTTACTAAAGCAATGAAAGATGCCCTTCCATCACCATAATAAGTGTCTATGCTACAGTGCTATAGCGGTGCAGCTGCACTGCTGTAGCATTTCTAAGATAGACATACCCATAGTCACACCTAGTGTACAGCAAACGATTTCTCAGCTCATAGAGCTATATGGCTGTAAAAAACCCACACTATGATTTGGGGCTGTGTATGTTAAGGCATCACAACAGAGATCAAGATACAGATACGAAACACTATATGGCACTGGTAAGGCTGCACCTAAATATTGTATACAGCTCTTGGCAAGTGTGAGGTCACCATTTTGAAAGTTGTGCATCATTTGCAATTATATTGTCCAACCTTCTCCCTCTTCCTGGAGAAACAGATGTATGCAGGGTATGGTGGTATCAGAGGAAAATGCTTTGAAAATGCCACCATTTGGTGAATTCTGGTGCATTTCAAAGAACAACAAAACACTCTTCAAAAGTATATTTGTGATTCAGAGACTAAAGTCACCCTCACTGAGAAGAATTAGCAACACTTAGATAAGAGGTTGGGCTCCTTTGGAGACAAGGAGATCTCTCCCCCATCCCTCATCACTTCGCTTTGATCCATGGGTATTTGAAGCGAGTGGAACCTCATTATTTTAACACACATTAGTTCTGATAACTTTTTTTAAATTATAATTTTTAATAAAAAAAAATAATCAAGAATTACCACATTACTGATTGCTAAAAAAAAATATAACCATCTTAAATCCATTCACCAATGCTGCCACATCACATGCACAGCTAGATTCTCATTCCCATTCCCTTCCCTCAGGGCCCAGTCAAAACGCCCGGTGACTTCAGTGAGCTTTGACTCAGACCTTCAAAGCTTCCCTTCCCCTCATCATCTGATATCTTCCATCACCTAGGCCTGGGGTTAAAAATTAGATCAACCTAGTTATGTCACTTGGGGTTGTGAAAAATGTCACACCCTACTGTAGCAGGGTGGTCACCCTGCTCCTGCCCTGAAGGGCTCAAAGCAGCCCTGGAGAGGGCTGTGGTGGAGAAATCCTAGGCTGATTGGGGGAAGCAGCCACAGGTGGGGCCACACCCCAGTCAGGCCACAGCTGGCCCTGTAAGAGGGCTGAGGGCCCAAGACTGGAACAGACACTTTCTCTAGCTTCAGAAAGAGAAGGACCTGGCTGCCTGGGAAGCTGAGAAGGGTATCTTGGGTGGAACAGTTGCTGGGGAAGGGCAGAGGGAGCTGGGGAGGTCCATCCTAGCAAAGCCCCAGGCTGCAGGCCATGCTAAGGGCTCACAAAAGGGTACTAGGCAGTGATGAGCTGCCAAAATCTTAACAACCGGTTCCCTATAAAAAGTTCTGATTTAAGGGGGGGGCTGGAAGGGGGGAGACATACCTGTGGGGCCAGGGGCCCCTGCAGGGCCTGGGGCAAATTGCCCCACTTGCCCCCTCGGCAACCCTAGCGCTTGCAGCCCCCTCCCCTCTTACCTTGCTGGCAGCTCAAAGCAGCAGGATGACTCAGGAGCTCAGCTGAGCTGCCCAGCTGGTGCCGGTGGCTGGCCACACTGCAGCTGGGGGGAAGGGGCAGGGGAGCCTCAGCCTCACCAGCTGGGAATCCTGGGAGCAACAGGATGGTCCGGCCCGCGGACTGGAGTTCTTTGCCCACTCCCTGGCCCTTTAACAAACGGTTCTCCACGGAGGTCTAATTTTAGCAACCGGTTCTTGGGAACCTGTGGGAACCGGCTCCAGTTCACCACTGGTACTAGGGATGCGGAGACGCAGCCCAGATATAGGCAGAGGCAGCTGGTCCAATTCCCCTTGCCGATGATGAGTGGTTTACAAACTGCAGTCTGCCCCAGGGAGCAGGGGCTAGATGATGACTAGCAGTAACCACTGAGGCAACGTAGGTTTAGAGGTTTGGGGGTTCCCCTGGGAGGGGAGACCCAGAGCGAGGGGGTACTGTAGTGAGCAGAACCCCTGGGCAAAAGGCACTGGGTCTGGGAGGGACAAGGGGCCAGTGGCAGGTGAGACACCGACCTGCAGAGGGCGCTCTAGGCTGGAAAGAGCTAATTCCCTGGATGACCAGCAGATGGCACCGCGCCGGTGAGTCGTCGACCCACCACATGTACATACCATACTCAGGCTGACCTAACCCCCAGTGTAGATGAAGCTAAGTCAATGAAAGAATTCTTGCATCAACCTAGTGACCACCTCTCAGAGAAGTAGATTAATTATGTTGACAGAAAAACCCTTTCTGTCATTGTAGGGAGAATCTATACTACAGTATTAGAGTGTCATAGCTGTGTGTAGACATAATCTCAATGATGTGCTGCAAGAATATATTAACAAGAGGCTCCCACAGAAATTTCCCAGTCATCTGAGGTAAATAGCACAAAATAACCAAAGGAGTACTTTCTAGAAGATAGGAAGGGGCAACAGATGGGAGAATGTATTTGTTTTCCCATTTCAGCAAAAACACTTTCTAAAACAACCCAGGAAGAAGATAGTTTAGTTGCCAAATTATGCTAATACCAACCAAACGTGCTAGGCAAAATTATTCTTTGTTTCTGAAAAATACACGGAGTAGAATGCAACATAGGTTAATGTTCAGGTTGTGTTATTTGGGGGGATGGTGTGTGTGTGTGCGCGTGTGCGCACACAAATCTATCTTCAGTCAGGGAACCTTTTTTTTTTAATACCTAACATTTTGTGGAATCTGGTTCATTCCAAAGGCAAAGAAAAACACTCTTGAGAAGTATTTTTATCAGCGCCAGGGATAAGTCATCTCAGGTAAGGATGATTTGACAGTATACAGACAGGAGTGGATTCTATCAGAGGCAGGGAAACCATGTGATAACATTTCATTACTCTTGCATTCAATACTAAGGTGAACTGTAACCTGAAACCAACCAAAATCAATCAGTTTTGCAAACCCCCCCTGTTTGCTAAACACCTAGAAAGTGTAGGTGTATCTATGAAAATACAGTCTGCTCCTGAAGTCTTCTCCTTCATACAATCATACAATATCAGGGTTGGCGGGGATCTCAGGAGGTCATCTAGTCCAACCCCCTGCTCAAAGCAGGATCAATCCCAACTAAATCATCCCAGCCAGGGGCTTTGTCAAGCCTGACCTTAAAACCCTCTAAGGAAGGAGATTCCACCACCTCCCTCATTCCAGTGCTTCACCACCCTCCTAGTGAAAAAGTTTTTCCTAATATCCAACCTAAACCTCCCCCACTGCAACTTGAGACCATTACTCCTTGTTCTGTCATCTCCTACCACTGAGAACAGTCTAGATCCATCCTCTTTGGAACCCCCTTTCAGGTAGTTGAAAGCAGCTATCAAACACCCCCTCATTCTTCTCTTCTGCAGACTAAACAATCCCAGTTCCCTCAGCCTCTCCTCATAAGTCAGTTTGAATCATGACTAGATATCACGGGAAAGCTCATTCAAACCCTGCAATACATGTAGACTAGATAGGAAGGAGAGAGAGAAAAGTGTGTGGTGGGGGAGCTCAGTAAGTCACTTATTCCAGTCCCCTGCACTGAGGCAGGACTAAGTATCAACTAGAGACCATCCCTGACAGGTGCTTGACTAACCTGTTCTTAAAATAACTCCAAGGACAGAGATTCTGCAACCTCCCTAGGTAATTTGTTCCGGTGCTTAACTACCCTTACAGTTAGGAAGTTTTCCTAATGCATAACCTAAATCTCCCTTGCAGCAATTTAAGCCTATTACTTGATCTCCTGCCCTCAGTGGATGATGTGAACAATTTATCACCATCCACTTTATAATAATCTTTTACATACTTAAAGACCGTTCTCATGTCTCTCCTCAGTCTTCTCTTCTCCAGACTAAACAAACCCAATTTTTTCAATCTTTTCTCATAGGTCATGTTTTCTAGACCTTTATTCATTTTTGTTGCTCTTCTCTGAACTTTCTCCAATTTGTCCACATCTTTCCCAAAGTGTAGTGCCCAGAACTGGACTCAATACTGCACCTGAAGCCTGATCAGTGGTGAGTAGAGTGGAAGAATTACTTCTTGTGTCTTGCTATTAACACTCCCACTAATACATCCCAGAATGATGTTTGCTTTTTTTGCAACACTATTACATTGTTGGCTCATATTTACTTTGTCATCCACTGTGACTCCCGGATTCTTTTCCACAGTACTCCTCCCCAGGCAGACATAGTAATTTAATTTCCTTAAGTATACTGCCTATCTCAGAACTGACCTCAGAAGCTGGAAACCTCCTATTATCATGCTCAAACCTCCACAAGTGCATTTCTAAAATATGCAGCCATATTAACAGCAAGGTGAATTTCAATAACAAGGCAAAAACACCCATTTAAACAAAACTATTTCATTCTGCTCCATTACACAAACACACCATGTTATTATGCATGAGATGTTTGGCTGATTATCATCTAGTGCAAGAAGAGACTACCATATGGCCACAATGTATACAAAAGCATGCAGCATTCTCCCCAATACTTAAATGATGGGTTGCCCGATATATTAAATGCCCATTATCTTACCTCCTTCAAAAAAAATGCTGTTGCAAAAGATGACTCATTTTTGTGCAGACTGAGTAAATAAGCTTGTAAATTGTTGTTTTTCAAAAGCTGGAACTAGTTCCAACTCTGTGTATGCATGACTTACTCCTTCACTGCTAAATTATGACAATATTTGTATGTAAAGTACAGCTATACTCATTAGAGTCTAATAGTCTAATGTGGAAAAGCTTTTAGGAACAAGGTATTATTTAGTCTGAGCTGGCAAGAATGTATCATTTTTATGATAGAAAATATCATGAAGTTAGTCTAGGATTGCATCCTGTATGTTTCAGTGCATTCTTGCTCTGTGTGTGAATAAATAATATGGGGATTTACCATGAACAAATAGGTATTTAATATGTTTTGTACTTTAAAGACTTTGCTCACTCTACTCAAAAGAAGGCACAATAGCTGGGGGATATTTCTTTCCTCTTGAAATTAATATGAGATTCTGTAAAACTTGGATTAGGATGCATCTTTCTAACTTCATTACTTTTCAGATCTGTTTGGGCCTCTCTCTAACAGGGAGAAGTAGTACTGATAAAAAGGGTGAGAAGAGGAGCCACTCTGCAGTGGGGACTTCAACCTACACAGTTGCTGATCATCATCTTCACATACTGAGCACACTCAACAACTCCTACTGACTTTCACTGGAAGATGAGGGCTTTCACACATATTACAGCAAAGTGTCTCGGAGGGGATGTTCAGCACCTCACAACATTAGCTCCTTTGTTAACTGTAATACTGTAAAAAAGCCTGCAGACAAAACCCAGAGCATCCACACTTCAGGTTTTTGAGCCCATACAACCAGAGATCAAATACAATAGTTGCTAAGATACTGCCAAAGCAGAGCTGTGTGAAATGTTAGCCATCAGATTAAAAGAACAAATATTTTAAGTGTGCCCCTTTTTCATATAATCATGTATGATTCTGTGAAAATGGAGCAGTATGTATAAGATTTTCCCCGCACAAGAATAAATAAATAAATAAATATCCCTGGTTGACTGAGGGTCAGCAGTTTGCTCTCTGTCAGGTAGATCAGTGAGATTTCTGTCTGTGAAGAATACCATGATAATATGTCATTTCCACACCATATAATTAGTATTAGCAGTACTGGTTTGAAAATCCACAGGTCTGCAAGTGTGATTACTTCCAATTTTACAAAAGGAGAACACAGGCAGACCATGGTCTGAGAAAGATCGGCGATATCCAGAAACATCAAGGCTAATATCCTAACATATACAACATGGAAATCGGTTGTTTATTCCTCTATTTGTCTTTATTTCAAATTACCTTAACCAAATGATAGAAATACTACATCCAAAGGGCAACGGAGTATCTGTTCCATGGTGCCTGCGTCACAGTTACAGACCTAATGTCTCCATTATATGATCAAGATCTAAATCATAAATGAAACTAGCATGTGTTTACATCACTGCCTTGTTTAATCTCCCCTTCAGTACTCAGCCGCAGAAGTGACTGCTGTTTATTGTCATAGTTAAACCTCCTGATTTTAAGCAGCTAGGTGAGTGGATGAATTTCAGTCATTTTGTGGCCTGCACTTGTATATTTACAACATAACCCTGTTAAATCCTCCTAGCTACACATGTTCTTTACAGATTTATATTCGAAAAACTGCACCCTAACAAAGATGACTCCGTAGTTTTGTTTTACTGAAGCATCCGAGCAATTCCACATACAGCAAAAGGATCCTGAAGAAGTAGCAGCAGAGACAGAGGTTATTGTATATACAGAAGAGAGATACATGTCTCCAAAAGAGACATTGTGACCAAGGGCCAACAGCCAGATGTGAAAATCGAACCTAGTAGCTCTACTATAGTTTCTTCGATACTGTCATGCACAACAGACTGTTTGCTACTTTAATTGCTTTGAAAAGCTCCAGTAATATCATCAGGAAAAAATATAAAATAATTTGGTACCTGCCATCACGGAGCTTCTGTCAGTTTTCAGAAGCCGCCTTGGTCCATATGTGAGAACAGAAATGAGTTTCCTTCCCAACATTTAAGTCTATCATACTTCCCAGTTTTCTACTAGGCAGGCAGTCTCATCATTTCTCAGCATCCCAGCTGCAACTGAGCTCATGATATTTCCCCAGCTTCATGGTGGAATTTACTGTCATTCATAAAGTAAGCTTAAACTGGCATCTCATAGCCTAGTGCCCTGCATTTCTCAGGGATGTCTTTTTTGGTATTTTTCCTGCCAGGAATCCTTTAAGGGCCTGCTGCAAATCTCACTGAAGTAAATGCACTTTTTTCCATTAATTTCAATGGGCTTTGGACCAGGTCCTAAACCAGCAGCTCTAACATATGCAGGATGCTGCTGCAGCAGCTGCCACTGGCAAGAGTACTAGGAAAATCAGAGGAGGAAGAGAAGTGGGCACAGGCCACAAAATTCATCAGCCACTTTGATTTTGTCTGAAGCTTTTTACAATTTTTAAAGAAATTTCTTAGTAACCAAGATGATTGTATGTCAGCAGGAAATGTCACCACCTTGATGTCCCCTACCCTCCCTAAATCATTAATAAATACATAGAATGCCTCTGTTCGCATACCAGTCTCCAGGGGACTCCATTTTTTATGGTTTTTCCTCTCACTTTTGGCCTATGTAACTCAACTGCTTTCTTACTTTAGATCCCTTTTTGTCCACCCAGCTTTCCTCTCCCTCCAGCTCTCCTGAGCATGTCAATCTATTATCATTATTAATAGTTCTTTGTCTATTTCTCAACATCAGCCAGTCACCGTCAAGACCTGGTGAGAGCAGGCTAAGCCTCCCCTGGCATAGCTACAGCTGCCAGCTGCGGATCCCGGGAAGTTTTTGTTTATTATTATGCCCCATGCAGGTTCTGGGATGGATGAGGAGGCAGTATGTGTTACTCAGCTTCCTGGATTCATCTGTGATGTCCCTGGAGTCCAAGGAGATTACTGATGAACCCAGGAAGCTGAGTAGCACGTGCCGCCTCCTCAGCCACCCCAGAACCTGCATGGGGCATATAAAAAGCTGAACGTCTTCCAGAAGAGACAGGAGCTTTTCCTATGGAGCACTTGGTGTCTCAGGACGGGAGGCACAGCGTGGCTGGTGGGGGGGCTCCGGCTGGCCCAGGGCTCCGCCAGCAGCAGGGGAAGGCAGGGGAGGCCTTGGACAGAAGGGATGGGGCATGGGGGGCTAGCCTCCCCAAAGTGGGGCTCCACCTGCCACCACCCATGCCTGGAATGCTATGCAATCTATGGCTCTGATCCTTTACAACAGAAGTAAATGGAAGCTATGACACTGGCTTCAGCTGGCACAGAATCAAGTTCAATCTTAGCAGGAGTGCCGCTTCAGTGCAGTCACTGGGTTATGTCTAAGTGAAGTGTTTTTGCAAAGTTTAAGTTCATTTTTAAAGTTCATAGGATTTGAATTCGACACAGCTGTTGAAGAGATAGATAAGAGTGGAACCCTCTCAAACTAGCACTAAATCAGGAGCTGGCATATCATAAAATAACAGCAATCAACTCTAATTAAGCTCTGCTGAAACATGAAAGTCCTCAAAAGTTATTTGACAGTTTTTGTTTGTTTGTTTATGTTTTTAAGGTTGGTTTGGTTTCCCAACAGGGAGTCTGCTTGCCACAGAAATATTCCCCCAATGAAGGTCAGATAGTTGAAGAAAAACTGTACTGGCATCTTATGTTTAAAATATGAAAAAAGTCATCTTTGGGGCTAAAGATAGCCAGCAACAAGAGTTGGAATAGATCCAGCACATCCAAAGACATTAAATTCCTTCCTGGGACTAAAAAAGTTCTTGTCATATTTTCAGAATTAAAACAGCCTACTAGGGATGTGTTGGCTTTGTTGGCCTTTTTCTCCTCAATCAGATTAGCCTCTCTCAGTCATATAAGGTCAATCTAGTTCTCCTTTCTTTCCAAACCCCAAAGCTACCTCGCTCTCTGTGGTGGTTCTCAAGGATTCAGACAAACACAGCATGAGGACCTCATCTGATTTTTCTCTTTAATATCCACCTACATGGTCCTCAGCACTATAGAATCTGAGTGTCTCTCAATCATTAATCACAACACCCATGTAGGGTAAGAAAGTACGATCCCCATTTTATGGATGGGAACTGAGGCATAAGGCAAATTAAGTGAGTTGTCCAGTGATATATTGATGGGCTGAATATGAAGACAAAGGGGTTGCACAAATGTCACTAAGGGCATGGCTACACTTGCAGATGTAGAGCGCTTTGAGTTAAACCAGCCTTCGTAGAGCACAGTAGGGAATGCACTGCATCTGTCCACACTTACAGCTGCAAGCACACTGACATGGCCACATTAGCAGTTCTTGCAACGGCAACAGAGAGCAGTGCATTGTGGTAGCTATCCCAGCATGCAAGTGGCTGCAAAGTGCTTTTTAAATGGGGGGTGGGATGGGGTGGAGTATGACAGGGAGTGTGTTGTATGTATGTGGGGGGAGAGCGAGAGGGTTTTGGGAGGGGGGTAAGAGTATGTCAGCATGCTGTCTTGTAAGTTCAGACAGCATCAGACCTCCCCCCTCCCTCACCTCTCTCTCTCACACACAGCATTCCACAATAATGGTTGCTTTGTCTCGGAGTAGATAAGCATGCTGGCTATCAGAAGTGGAGCTTTCAAAGGGCATATCGGTGTGCCTGCAGTGATTCCAAAACAATGACAAGAGTGGCCACTTGACTTAAGGGGATTATGGGACATTTCCAGAGGCTGATCAGAGCACAGAAATGCAACACCTTGTTCACACTGACGCCCCGGGCATTTCAGCCAATGCGCACCAAGCATTAATCTTCTTGCCGAGGTGGAGTACCAGGAGCACTCTAGCCCTGGAGTCAGAGTGCTCTACGTGCCTTGCCTGTGTGGATGGGTAGTGAGCTAGGGCACCTGAGGCTGATTTAATGCGCTCTAACTCACAAGTGTAGCCAACTCCTTAGAGCAGTGGTTCTCAAAGCCAGTCCACAGCTTGTTCAGGGAAAGCCCCTGGCGGGCCGGGCCGGTTTGTTTACTTGCCCCATCCGCAGGTTCAGCCAATCACAGCTCTCACTGGCAGCGGTTCACTGCTCCAGGCCAATGCGGGCTGCGGGAAGGGTGGCCAGCACAAACCAGCCCAGACCGCTAGGGGCTTTCCCTGAACAAGCGGCGGCCTGATTTTGAGAAGCACTGCCTTAAAGTATGCGGTGGATCTAATATATCTTGATTTCAGTAAGGCGTTTGATACGGTACCGCATGAAGAATTACTGGTTAAATTGGAAAAGATGGGGATCGAAATGAAAATCCAGAGGTGGATAAGGAACTGGTTAAAGGGGAGACTGCAGCGGGTCGTATTGAAAGGTAAGCTGTTGGGTTGGAGGGAGGTTACCAGTGGAGTTCCACAGGGTTCGGTTTTGGGTCCGATCTTATTCAATCTATTTATCACTGACCTCGGAACCAAAAGTAGGAGTGGGCTGATAAAGTTTGCGGATGACACGAAGTTGGGAGGTATTGCCAATTCGGAGAAGGACCGGGATATCCTCCAGGGAGATTTGGATGACCTTGTAAACTGGAGTATTAGTAAAAGGATGAAATTCAATAGTGAGAAGTGTAAGGTTATGCATTTAGGGATGACTAACAGGAATTTTAGTTATAAGCTGGAGACGCACCAGTTGGAAGTAACGGATGAGGAGAAGGACCTCGGAGTCCTGGTTGATCGCAGGATGACTATGAGTCGGCAATGTGATGTGGCCGTTAAAAAAGCTAATGCGGTCTTGGGATGCATTAGGCGAGGTATTTCTAGTAGAGATAAGGAGGTGCTAGTCCCGTTATACAAGGCGTTGGTGAGACCTCATTTGGAGTACTGTGTGCAGTTTTGGTCTCCCATGTTTAAGAAGGATGAATTCAAACTGGAACGGGTACAAAGAAGGGCCACTAGAATGATCCGAGGAATGGAAAGCCTGTCGTATGAAAGGAGACTTGAGAAGCTTGGTTTGTTTTCCTTAACCAAAAGAAGGTTGAGAGGAGCTATGATTGCTCTCTTTAAATATATCAGAGGGATAAATACCAGGGAGGGAGAGGAATTATTTCAGCTCAGTACTAATGTGGACACGAGAACAAATGGATATAAATTGGCAGTCGGGAAGTTTAGGCTTGAAATTAGACGAAGGTTTCTAACCATCAGGGAAGTGAAATTCTGGAACAGCCTACCGAGGGAAACAGTGGGGGCGAAGGACCTCTCTGGCTTTAAGATTAAGCTTGATAAGTTTATGGAGGGAATGGTTTGATAGGATAACGTGATTTAGTCAATAGGTCAATAATGTGCCGCCACTGCTAATTAGTACCGAGGGTCAATGTTGGGATATTGAAAGTCTTTTTCCTGAGTGTCTGGCTCGAGAGTCTTGCCCGCATGCTCGGGGTTCAGCTGATCGCCATATTTGGGGTCAGGAAGGAATTTTCCTCCAGGGTAGATTGGCAGTGGCCCTGGAGGTTTTTCGCCTTCCTCCGCAGCATGGGGCAGGGGTCACTTGCTGGAGGATTATCTGCTACTTGAAGTCTTTAAATCAGGATTTGGGGACTTCAACATCTGAGTCAAGGGAGAGAATTATTTCAGGAGTGGGTGGGTCAGCTTTTGTGGCCTGCATCTTGCGGGAGGTCAGACTAGATGATCATTGTGGTCCCTTCTGATCTTAAGTTCTATGATTCTATATTTATACTTTGAGTTAGAGATGTAACTCCCAGCTTAAGGAAACATACCCTGCTAGCTCTGATCAAATTAGCATGCTTAAGACTAAGGGTGTGGCTACAATGTACGAGCAGTGGGGGGATCTAGCCCCTCTGAATATGAGCCTAGTGTCTTGGATGGGCATGTACTTGGTGTGGCTAGCTGTTCCCACCATTGAAACTACACTCAATTTTTAGCAAGCTAGCTTGATCAAAGCTAACACGGATATGTTTCCTCAAGCTGGAATTTACATCTCCAGCTTGAACTGTAGACATACCCTAAGGAAGGACATACTAAAGCTTACACTGGTAAAAAATAAGATCAGAACCTCTATTACTGGTGATAATGCAGGAGATGGAAAGAAACCCTGCTTCCAGCTCCTGGACCCCGGGTTGAGGTTCCAGGGCTGGTACTTAGAAAAAAAATCTCTTAACCTGCAAGCGGAACAAATCTGATATTGAATTGCTGGAAAGAAAAAGAATAACTTATCAATTTCATATTATAAAGTCATTTTTCAGGGTAGAATCATAAAATAAAGGGTACAGAATGAATTGTAAAGGACACTCTTTGCTCTATTGAAGCTTGTGTGGTAAAGGTCCCAATTTTTTTAACAGACTGAAAGAAAACCTCAAATCTGAATACCTCCAAACTTACAGAATGTTTGGTACTAAAAGAAAAAAAATACTATTCAATTCCTCTTCTAATATATACAAATCCATAAATATTATATTAAATGGACACATTTGGCCCAAGACTCCTCCAAGACCAAAACCTTCACGTGCTCAGTATTGTACAAACACTGATGAATTCCTGTCCTGATTGTTTCATTTTTCCAAAACCTACAAATAATAAACATTTCACTTCCTTTTATTTAATTCCACTGGAAACTGTTAAAAATTTATAACAACAGTTTCCCTGCAGTGTTTGCAAACTAAATACTGCAGCATTGCACTGTTACATGAGAAACAACTGAAATTGACTGGAAATAAATTATAAACAATGTGTAATTGAAAAGGCTTTTTCTTTCTCTATCTCTCTCTTTTTTGGTCCTATTGTGCAAGCTGAAATGTGTAACATACATTTATTAGTCTTTATAGGCTAAAGCTATTATTTGTAAGATGGATAAGCAACTTCTATTTTAGTTTATGATTTTGAACATGGCAGTGTACCTTTAAATGACTGTCAAGTTCTGTTTTGTCCCCTCCCCCTTCCTATTAAAGACAGTCAAATTAGGAATGAATCCTCACTGAGGAGAAGTTAAGAAATTAGTGATTACACTAATTACTGTATTTTAGGAGCTTCATTGACATATATATGGAGCATCTTTAGAATTATCAGTGACTCAGTGCTCCTTAAACCTACTGAGAACCACACAACCTTCTTCCTGCTTCTGGAGCTTGGCAGTTACATGGATAATTGTGAATGTTTAGAGCAGGGGCGGGCAAACTTTTTGGCCTGAGGGCCGCATCAGATTTCGTAAATTGTATGGCGGGCCAGTTAGGGGAGGGGGTCATAGCCCAGCCCCCCACCTCCTATCTGCCCCCCCGGGACTCCTGCCCCATCCAACCCCCTCGTTCCCTGATGGCCCCCCACCCAGGACCCTGCCCCATCCAACCACCCCTTCTCCCTGTCCCCTGACTGCCCCTGGAACTCCTGCCCCTGACTGCCCCCTGCCGCCCCATCCAATCCCCCGCTCCTTCCTGACTGCCCCATTCAACCCCCTGTCCTCCCCAACCACCCTGACCCCTATCCAGACCCCTGCCCCCTGACTACCACCCCAAACTCTCGTCCCATCTATCAACCCCCCCTGCTCCCTGCCCCCTTACCACGCTGCCTGGAGCACCGGTGGCTGGTGGCGCTACAGCTGTACCGCCCGGCTGAAGCCGAGCCATGCCACCGCCACGCAGCACAGAGACCGGGTCAGACCAGGCTCTGCAGCTGAGCTGCCCCAGAAGCTCACAGCCTCGTCACCCAGAGCATTGCGCTAGCGACAGAGCAAGCGAGCTAGCTGAGGCTGCGGGGGAGGAGGGGGACAGCAGGGGAGGGGCCGGGGACTAGCCTCTCGGGCTAGGAGCTCGGGGGCTGGGCAGGACAGTCCCGTGGGCCAGATGTGGCCCACGGGCTGTAGTTTGCCCACCTCTGGTTTAGAGCAACTATTCAGAGTGGCCATTATGAGGCATCTAGCAAGGAGGTAAGAGTCTGTGTAAACAGGAAAAAATGACATTTTTGCATTCACCCTGATCATGGCATCCAGCGTCTCTGCAATCTCTACAACTGTTATAAATGCAACCTCTAAGGCAGACATTCACTCCGTTAAACCAACAAAAATTCAGGACTGTTTACTTTCAACTACTATAGACCCATGGGTGGCACATGAACTGCTGGCTGGGGGAGGTGAGCCCCCAGCCCCGCCCCTTACATGCCCCAGGAACCCAGAGCCCCCTACTGTGACTGCCGGCCCCCGCCCCAGGCTGGCTAGTGCCCGCAGCCCCCCCAGCCCCGGCGTGCCAGGAGGGAGAGCATGTGGTGCCCCCACAGCCCTGGGAAGGTGGGCTGCATGGCCCCAGCACCTGGAGCCCAGCAGCTCCTCTGAAGCGGGGCCCTGGGGATGAAGTGTGGGCGGGGCCACATCTAGCTGTTTGGGGAGGGTCAGCCTCACCCAGCCTCCCCTACCCACCGCCCATGTATAGACCTGAAATTAAACTTTTACAGGTGCTTCCCCCAGACAGCAGCCTAGCTTCCCACAGCTCCCACTGGCTAGGAATGGTGAACCGCGGCCACTGGGAGCTGGGAGCTGCCATACCTGCGGACGCTTAGGTAAACAAAGTGTCTCACAGCCCACCAGAGGCTTACCCAGAACAAGCCATGAACCAAGTTTGTGAACCCCTGGGCTAGGGTAATTAAACCCAATATCTCACTCCTACGGGTAACACAGGATGAAAGGGTGTATCTCCTACATGCATGTGGCTTCAGGCAGACTTCATATGCAGCTCACCTGTGTACCGCTTCAGAAATAATTGTCGGGTGGTGAGGCAAAGTTTCCTACAGTGGGGGGAGAAACAAGGCAGCTCTGCCAAGGAACCTTCAGCAGAGGATTGCAAAATACCTACAGGAAAGTTTCCTAGAGATCTCTATGGAGGATTACTGGGACATTCTGGTGTACATTAACAAACTTTTTTGCCAGGCCCCCACTGAGTAAACACACAGACTCTGTTAATTTCTGTCCCTTATCTCTCCTCTACCCTATAACAAAGTAAATGAGAGCTCAATCTCCACACACCATGCAGTATCAAAGCAAAGATGAGCACTTACTGGAGCTCCCCTCTCCTGCATCATGTGCACCAGAGCAGGATGATGGGACTTGCTAGACCCCTCTGGATTCAAAAAGAGGTCTTGACTCACCACACCACTGGAGGACCCTGTGTTGTGCTCTGCATTGTCCTCCAGCTGCACATCCTCCTCTACCACTTTGTCATCGGGATTGAGTCTGCTGGCTGCTGCCTCCAGTCCTCCTGAAGTATGCACAGGGCTGTTGGCAGTGGAGGAGGGGTCGCCGCTGCGGATGGCATGCAGCTCCCTGTAGAAGCGGCATGTCTTCAGTGCCACATCTGAGCAATGGTTGGCTTCTCTTGCCTTGTGGTGCACCTGCCTCAACTCCTTGATCTTAGCATGGCACTGCTTCATGTCCCTGTTGTGCTCCTTCTTCTGCATGCCACTAGCAATCAGCCTGTAGGTATCAACGTTCCTATGCCTGGACCAAAGCTCCAACTGCACAGCCTCCTCTCCCCAGCAGATCCAACAGCTGCGGTGTACTCCATGCGGGAGGATGTCTACTGTGGAAAGCCGGCATGGTCAGCTGGGAAGATGTCGTGTGAACTGTGCACAATGAGCAAAACAAAAACAGGGATTTCAAAAATTCCCAGGCCTTTAAATGGGGGAGGCCGCATACCTGAGTACCTTCAGGGTAGTGAAGTTCAAACTGCTGACCAGAGCGCTCATAATAGGCATTGTGGGACACCTCCTGGAGGCCAATTAGGGTGACATAATCAAGTGCAGTGTCTACACTAATGCTGCGTCACTCTAATTACGTCACAAAAAGCCCTATGACTCTTGTTGAGTTGGTTTTATTATGTCGGTGTAGCAGGGGAGTTACACTGGCAGGAGCAGCATTTCAGTGTGTACACCCCCACTGTGTTGTCGACAGAAGGTGACTTTTGTCCATAGAACTGTGTAGTGTAGACAAGGCCTTAGTTTGTAGTTTGCTACAACAGCAGGTAAGACTCTGGTACTCAATAAGGGCTAGATCAAGCAATTTACAAACAGCTTATGTAGAAGACTGCGCAGCTCCAGCGGAAGCATTGGGAGACAGACTGTGCTTTAGTAGACCTGATCACTCTCATGGGGGCTGATCAATCTGCACCATCCATTAGGACAGCCCAGATTTCTGGCTGTAATAATAATTGGAGATATACCAATCTCCTAGAACTGGAAGGGACCTTGAAAGGTCATCGAGTCCAGCCCCCTGCCTTCACTAGCAGGACCAATTTTTGCCCCAGATCCCTAAGTGGCCTCCTCAAGGATTGAACTCACAACCCTGGGTTTAGCAGGCCAATGCTCAAACCACTGAGCACCAGCCCAACGCCAGGGGCCAGTGGGGAGGGACCGGGGCCATGGCCCCACTTCCTACCTCACTCATTTTGGGCAGTTTGCTCACTGTGCGCGAGATGGGGTGAGCAGTCCCTGCTCATAGGGGCAGCTATTGAAATTGACCTTTGCACAGGCCATGGAGTGAGTAGGAATCTTCTTGCATCCTCATACTCCCTGTGCAGCTGCACAAATACTGATCACAGTCTGACTCTTAATAGCCTTTTTTTTGCCGAATGTTAATTAACTAAACTTAAGCAGTTTCCCTCTGTTTCAACAAAGATCACCAGAGATGTTACCTTTCATGTTGCTTACCACTGGAGAAGGGCTGTATCTCTATTGATCTGGGAACATTCAGAGGCTTTTTGTCAGAAACACTTTCAATTAGCCCTTGTTCATAGCTTCAGTTCAGCAAGGAAGGCCAATATACAATACTGTGGAAAGCAATAGTGGGTTCCCAGCTGAATATGTTTGTACATTCCATATCTTAAATTTTTATACATTACTAGCTACAGAGTATCGCTTCTAGGAACGCAGTTATTTGGTGCCTATTCTCCTCTACAAGCAAAAAAGAATCAGCAGCAAATCCTCCTAAGGATTTCTACAACTCTCCATAGTTTCTGCCATTACACAGAGAAATCTGTAGTAGTTGACTCTATGTAACTGACAAGTATTAAAATGCTGAAAAAAATGACGAGAAATTCCCATACCTATCTACAGATGAGTTGGAATTAAGACTGCGAAGCTGTGATTTTTAAGAACTATTTCTCTAGAAAGCATTACTATTGGGAGTTATTTAATTGTATCAGCTACTCAGTATTTTTAAAGTGAAAAATAAAATTACATTACCATATCTTACAGCATTACAAACACTTTTTAAACTGTATAAGCAACAGTTATATACAAATGAAAAGATGAGCCTATATAACAACACATACATTACATTTTGTTGTATCGATAATACCCCTTTGGAGAGCGCTCAGAGTATGAAATGCTTGAAGGGCTAAAAAGATTAGAAATAAAAGATGTTCTCATTTATTTTCGTGGAGCTTAGAAAAAAGAACTAGCAGAAGAAGAGTTCCATAGAGTGCAAATAGACTTGGAGGCAAATTTTGCATGCCTTAAGCCAAAATCCCATTGTCTTTAATGGGGGTTCTGCTGGAAAGGTCTGATCCTGAGAAGTGCTGAGTGCCTCTTGTGAGATACTCAGCATCCTCAACAGCAATTGACCCATTTGAATGAGCAGTTCTCAGTCTACTGAAGAAAATATTGAATTTGTGTGTCTTGAGGGTGCATGGGCAGATTTCTCAGGTCCCTTGTTGACAGCCACTTTTGATAATCTGGCTCAGAAAGTACATCACTGCTTGAATTTAGCACTATCCTGCAGACATAGCACGCTGTACTACATTGACTACATAGTACACATCTACATGCAGTGGGTTTTTTTTATTTGCCCAGAAGATTAGTGCTAATTCTTCACACCTTCATTTTATATTCACTTATCACATTTTATTTGTAGGGTTTAGTCATTGGCTTTATATGTTATAATGCTGTAAGATTTGAAAAAACAACTCTCTCATTACACCTAAATTATATCATCAGATTTGCTTGTGTACTTTTCATGTCTTTACTCAGAACTGTAATGTATGCTGAGACCACACTGCTTGGGTGGTTTTTTCGCTGTTGTTTGCTTGTTTGTTGTTGTTTTTTTATTTCCCCCAAGTCACTATTACTTTAGAAAAGGCATACCATAAAATGCAAACAGATTTAAATACAGTTATAACAATGTTTTGCATGCAACCTGTTCTAACTTATCTACTTGTGTACATACCTTTGTGTCAGTGGTAGGCTTCTAACAGATGGTGAGGCTGACATACAGTGCTCTGAGTAAAAGCTTAGCTTTGGCAAAGAGAAGAAAGGCAGAACTGAGGGGTGATGAACTGGAATACAGTTGTCAACTCTGACTGGCATGTGACATCTTTTTCTGTCCTAAATTAATTGCCTCATTATTATGGATCTCTGATAAATTGATTTAAAATTTATTCCCTGGGGTATTCATCTTTGCATGGTGAGACACCCATTATCAAATATGTCTGCTAACTTTTAATTTCAGTGTTTTATTTTAATATACACGGCACAGAACAGCTGCATAGGAAACAAATTGAAATTTTAGAAATTCCGTGGAGGCTGTTATAGACCAATTATAATCATTAAGTAGGAACTGGATTGCCCAATTTCTGTATGCCCCTATGGGTTCCACAGCA
Source organism: Mauremys mutica (assembly GCF_020497125.1). Lineage (NCBI taxonomy): Eukaryota > Metazoa > Chordata > Testudines > Geoemydidae > Mauremys > Mauremys mutica. Next base: position 186,629,257 of record NC_059073.1, on the reverse strand, counting down.
ATGCCCACGCAGTGTATCTATAATTTGTCAATTTTTAAATATTGCTGAAAAAGCCACTGTAGACTGGTGGATCCAGTCACCAGCCTGGGACAAACAACCAGCCAAGACCAGTTCAGTTTGTAGCGATTACCTCAGAGCCCTGCATATTCTTCAGCACACACACAAAAAAGGGAGGGGAAGACATGGAACAACAAATAGTCCAGTTCCCAACCTGGACTTTGTGGGGCCTTCTGGCCTCTGGAAGCTTGAAAGTTGGGGCCTTTCTCAAGATGGGTGGTCCACAAGGCCTGTTTGCCACTGACGTATGAAACCTTCTCATGCAGCCACAGGAGAACATAATCCCAGCCCTGTCTCTGTCCCAGGCCCCCTCATGAAGCTGAAGCCTTCCATGCTTTCCATTGGGTCAGATGATTCACTAGCTGGGAATCATCTGACCCAATCACTTGATATTGTCCAGCTAGGTCAAATGACTCCCAGTGCCTGCCTGCCAGGCTCCTCTCCAGAACCAGGCTTCCCATCTGCCCTTACCTTTAAAGGAGAAGACTGCCCTGTTACACACCACCTTCCCCCCAACTGGCAGTACAGTATTTCCTGCCATGTCCCTTCAGAACTAGTACTTGCAGCAATAAAAAGTACTTGCAGCAATAAAACATTTCCAAATGTACCATGTTCATGTACCACACACTACAGAGGGAGGCTTTAATGAAATCAACATTTATCTCAGTGACATATTTGACTTCAACGAAATATTTTCACTATTTCCCACATGTAGACTAGAGTATACCACAGATACCTTCATACATTTAACTACCTACTTGTGAGGAACAGAAGTGTCAGAATCCTATAAATGCAGGTAAGAAATCTAAGGCAGAGGGGTTAAGCGATTTGCCCCAGGCCATAGAGCTGGGACTAGAACTCAGGGTTGCTGATCCCCAAGTCTGCGGTCAGTTTTAGAGTTTAGGTTATGCAACTATCTCTCGTGTAAGAAATGTTGGGATTCATGAAGGCCCCATGTATAGTTATTAGCTCATATGACCACTCCCACATCTTTACCCAAAGATGATGTGGAAGGTCAAAACCAGGGGGATTGACTATTGGATCTGTCATGAGAGAGGTATTGGCTGTATCTGACACTTATTCTTGCCACCTAGTATGCCACCTGGAGATGATATTGAGGTTCCTTAGGATAATGTCCAAACAGGTTGCCTTGAGCTGAGACAACAGCTTGGTGGGTTAAACAGGGGCAAGTGTGGCATGTCTTACACATTAAGGAGCAGATTCTGCATGGTGACTTGTTGCCTGATGTCCAGAGGGGCAATGTTGGTCAGGACCAGCAGCCAGGCCACATTGGTTGGTCTCATAGTACCTGTCATTATATGTATGGTTTCATTCTGCTGAGTATGTACAGCTGTGTGAAAGAAGCTGAGCCACACCGGCAGACAATGTTCCGCGACAGAACAGCACAAGGCAAACCCAGAATTTCTTACTGTCTTCACATTGAGTCCTCAGGTAGAACCAGCTAATGCACTGATCAGATTGTTTATTGTCTTTATTTTCAGCATGGTCTTGGTACGGTGCTCCTTGAAAGTCCTGGTAAGGTCCAGTGTAACACCTAGGTACACAGGCTTTGGGTCGTGGTCCAGTCTGTGTCCATTCAGGAAGAGGTTGAGTTGTTTGTTGGCCTTTGTGTAGTAGCTGGAAACTGTCTTTTTGATGTTAAGTTTAAGGATCTGACTATCAAAACATGTGATCTGTTTATAATAAAACTTCAGTACAAATAAATTTTAAAATAAAAGACTACTCCCCTAGCAGACATTATTGATCTATAGTTGGTATTCACTCCCTGTTTACAGTGATTTATTTCATGTTTTGCTGCCCATTCATTTAAAATGAAAATGACCACAGGTTCTATTCAGTGAAAATCAGAATTGTGCCGTTTGGGCACTGAAGTTGTGTGGCTGCCACATAGACTAAGTATGAGCCATTAAAAAAATATCTTTCCACATGACACATGCCAATATGTTGTACTGGCTTTGGGAAATATCACCCCAAATAAAGGCAGTCGTATCTTGATCTGCTTTGTGCCTATCATGGAAAATGGCTAGATTTAATAATGCACTAATGAGAATAACGAAAGAACAACCTACCATTGACCTACAATATGACTTTGGGAAAGTTACTTCATCTCTCTGTGCCTGTTTACCTTTCCATCCTTTCTCTGACTTGTCTATTTAGATTGTAAGCTTTTGGGGCCAAAGAATGTCAATTACTACTTTTCTGTATACCCAGATAACTCAATAGGGCTACAGTCTCATTTGGGGTCCATGGGCACTTCCATATAAATAGCTATAACAAAAACAACAACATTTATATGCAGAGAGTATTTATTGACAAATAACAACTCCCCTGCAAATGACTTACCTTACAGGTAAATGCAGATCTTTAGGCTCTAGCTCCTCAGGGATATACATACACAATATATTTCACTCATTGTTATGTCAATCTTCTTCTACAGATGGCATAATTAACCTGGAAGACAGATTATCAATTTTCTGATCTCTTATCTTTTCCCACACCCTACAGAGTTTGGGACATTTTTTTTCAAATCAAATATATTTCCGAAACAAATGTAACAGAGTTACAGAATCAAGAAAGGGAAAAGACCTATAAGGTCATCTAGTTCATCTCTGTGCCAGGGTAGGATAGTTCTCTAGTACATTTTAAAGTGTTTTGTACATTCTAGTTTTAAATGTGTCTAATGATGGGGCTTCCACCACTTCCCATTGCGAATTCCACATTTTAATAGCTCTCATGGTTCAAATAATTTTCTTGACAGTCTAAATATTCCCTTTCTTAACTTCATCTCATTATTCTTACCTATTTCCCATTTTCATATGCTAAATAATTCCTTTCCTTGCTTGGTGTTTAACCATTCAAATATGTGACTTTTGTTACTTAGCCAGCCTATATTTAACACCTATAATCTTTCAGTGGAATCCAGTCTTTCCAGCTCTCTAACCAAGGTATAATTAGACCCTTAGTTACAATTAAATATAACGGATATATCCTTAATCAAAGTCTAGACAGACAATAACTGTTATTGATAAACTGTATAGTCAATTGCTTAACCACATATTGGTTCATTATGAAAAATAGTAAACAGACCAAATAATCAATATCAGTAAACAGACCAAATAATCAATATCAGCAAATAGCCAACAACATAGTACAAGGGAAAGGTTCAATATGATACTGGGAAGCCATCTCAAGCAGCATTGTTACCTGTACCTTATACAGAAGGTGTGCTCCCATAGTTACACATTTCAGCTAGGAGTAGTTATAGGGTGATTTTACAAGTTACAAAATTGTTTACACATCACTAAATTCCAGTCCATCAGTTTGTACAAGTTCCTTAACTTGTAGTTCTATACCTTTACCTTCCTTATCTTTGTTCTGAATAATAGCATTCCAGGTACTGGTCTGTGAAGCTACCTCCCTAACTTATATTAAGAGAGAGAATGAATGGATCATGATTTTGACAAGTGTCCCATATTAGGGATGCCAACTTTCTAATTGCAGAAAACTGAACAGCTGTGCCCTGCCCCCTCCCTGAGGCCCCGCCCCCTTCTTCCAGGCCCTGCCCCATCTCACTCTATCCCCCCTCCCTCTGTTACTTGCTCTCCCCTACCCTCACTCACTTGCTCATTTTCACTGGGCTGGGGCAGGGAGTTGGGGTACGGGAGAGGATGAGGGCTCTGGCTGGCAGTGAAGGCTCTGGGGTGTGGTTGGGGATGAGGACTTCGGGGTGCAGGAAGGGGCTCCATGCTGGGGGTGGGGCCAAGGGGTTCAGAGTGTGGGAGAGGACTCTGGGCTGGGGCAGAGAGTTTGGGTGTGGGGGAGTGAGGGCTCCAGCTTGGCATGTGGGCTATGGGGTGGTGTTGGAGATGAGGGGCTTGAGGTGCAGGAGGGGGCTCCAGGCTGGGTCAGGGGGTTGGGGATGTGGGAAGGGGGAGGGGTGCAGGCTCCAGGTGGAGCTTACCTCAGGTGGCTCCCAGGAACCAGCCAGCATGTCCCTCCATTTCCTAGGTGTAAAGGGGGCCACGGGGCTCTGCATGATGCCCCTGCCCACAGGCGCCACGCCCAGAGCTCCCATTGGCCAGAGTTCCCAGCCAATAGGATCTGTGGAGCCAGGGCTCATGGAGGAGGCAGCTTGCAGAGCCCCGTGGCTGCCCGCAGAGCCCCTGTGGCCCCCCCATGCAAAGGAGCCAGAGGGACATGTTGCCGCTTCCCAGGAGTTGCACTGAGCTGGGTTGGGAGCCTGCCAGCCCTGCGCCAACCAGACTTCTAATGCCTTGGTCAGCAGTGCTAACTGGAGCTGCTAGGATCCCTTTTTGACCATGTGTTCCAGTCAAAAACCAGACACCTGGCAACCCTATTCTATATGCTTATGTCAAATGCTGAGTTGTACTATGTGACCAGGTGCCTACACCCCACAAGATCGGAATAAAGGGCCAATTAACCTAATAGGCTGCACCTGGAGGAGAGTCAAGGCTGATGAACATTTAATTGATGATGAAGCCCAGCTGGGCAAGGGGCAATCTAAGCTAAAATCAGGAAGTAGAGAGTCAGATGGGGGCTGCTGTAGAGAAGGCATGCAGTGACTCTCTGGGCTGAGAGGGAAAGGAGGAAACCCAGTGGAAGAATAATAGCTCAGGGAGCCTGGCCCTGGGGGAAGCATGTACCCAGAAGAGGGTGGAAAAGGAGCCTGATAGACATGAAGTATGAAGTAGTCCAGGGGAAAAAGCAGCAAGGTTTGACATATACAGGATAGCTAGTGGTAGTGAAAACTTCTGTTTAGCCCTACACTTACAGATTCACATGTAGAAGTAAGAGCATCCATTCAATCCTTATTTTATCTGTTGCAGCCAACAATAAGAATGTTACTTAGTGCCAACCATAGTGGTGTTTTCTGTGAAGTGGATATTTGTCCACTAGCTACTGGACAGAGACTATCAACAATCTCATACAGAACACAAACAGCCCTTGAGCCACATTTGAATTAGCACCCTAGATGTGAAAGTTCTGTATCCTCTGAGCCATCAAGTCACCACACCTGCTTGCTTTTATGCCTAGTATGACTTTATTTTGCTCCAAACATTCATTCAAACACTGTCTTGTCAATTTAAACTTTCAGAACCAAGTTAGATGGAATAAAGTCTATTATTTTTGATAGGATCTTTAATTAACAAAGAATATTACACATTTTCCTAGGCCTAAGGATATAGCCCAACCAATATTTGGGCTTTTTATCACACAATCACACAAACTGATAAAAGTTATATTGCTTCCTGGCATGCCAGCCTTATTAAACTTTTATTGCTTCCTACACTATGCCCATGTAAATTTTGCAAGCTGCTGAGAAAAGGCATGTTTCATCTTCTGTATGACTCCAAGAGCAGTACCTTAAACTTCCAGTGATTTAAGAAAAGAGCAGGTTCCCACTTTACTTTAAAAAAGGTGAATCTGCTTCCAGGAGGCTCAGGAAATAAGTCAAATTGTCCGTCACAATATATATAAAAAAAGAGATTCTTTCACATTTTGTAAACCACAAATCAAAATACCATATTTATAGTTATCAACAGAGCTTGTCTTCCTATCATGTGAATATTTTCAAGAGTTTGAAATTTTTCACTGTCCCAAATTCGAATGAGAATGTTCAAGAATTGAAAACCTAAAAAATGTTTTTGGTTCAGGTTATAGAATGATACGATCATAGGACTGAAAGGGACCTCAAGAGATCATAGTCCAGTCCCCTGTACTCATGGTAGGACTAAATATTATCTAGACAATCCCTGACAGATGTTTGTCTAATCTGCTCTTAAAAATCTCCGGTGATGGAGATTCCACAACCTCCCTAGACAATTTATTCCAGTGCTTAACCACCCTCACAGTTAGGAAGTTTTTCCTAATGTCCAACCTAAACCACCCTTGCTGCAGTTTAAGCCCATTGCTTCTTGTCCTATCCTCAGAGGTTAAGAACAATTTTTCTCCTTCCTCCTTGTAAGAACTTTTTATGTACTGTACTTGAAAACTGTTACCATGTCCCCTCTCAGTCTTCTCTTTTCCAGACTAAACAAACCCAATTTTTTTCAATCTTCCCTCATAGGTCATGTTTTCTAGACCTTTAATCATTTTTGTTGCTCTTCTCTGGACTTTCTCCAATTTGTCCACATCTTTCCTGACATGTGGCACCGAGAACTGGGCACAATACTCCAGCTGAGGCCTAATCAGCGTGGAGTAGAGTGGAAGAATTACTTCTTGTGTCTTGCTTACAACACTCCTGCTAATACTTCCCAGAATGCTGTTCGCTTTCTTTGCAACAGTATTACACCATTGACTCATATTCAGCTTGTGGTCCACTATGACCCCCAGATCCCTTTCCACAGTATTCCTTCCTAGGCAGTCATTTCCCATGTTATATGTGTGCAACTGATTGTTCCTTCCTAAGTGGAGTATTTTGCATTTGTCCGTATTGAATTTCATCCTATTTACTTCAGACCATTTCTCCAGTTTGTTCAGATCATTTTGAATTTTAATCCTATCCTCCAAAGCATTTGCAACCCCTCCCAGCCTGCTATCATCCACAAACTTTATAAGTGTGCTCTCTATGCCATTATCTCAATCATTGATGAAGATATTGAACATAAGAACATAAGAGTGGCCGTACCGGGTCAGACCAAAGGTCCATCTAGCCCAGTATCTGTCTACCGACAGTGGCCAATGCCAGGTGCCCTAGAGGGAGTGAAACTAACAGGCAATGATCAAGTGATCTCTCTCCTGCCATCCATCTCCATCCTCTGACGAACAGAGGCTAGGGACACCATTCTTACCCATCCTAGCTAATAGCCATTTATGGACTTAGCCACCATGAATTTATCCAGTCCCCTTTTAAACATTGTTATAGTCCTAGCCTTCACAACCTCCTCAGGTAAGGAGTTCCACAAGTTGACTGTGCGCTGCGTGAAGAAGAACTTCCTTTTATTTGTTTTAAACCTGCTGCCTATTAATTTCATTTGGTGACCCCTAGTTCTTGTATTATGGGAATAAGTAAATAACTTTTCCTTATCCACTTTCTCAACATCACTCATGATTTTATATACCTCTATCATATCCCCCCTTAGTCTTCTCTTTTCCAAGCTGAAGAGTCCTAGCCTCTTTAATCTTTCCTCGTATGGGACCCTCTCCAAACCCCTAATCATTTTAGTTGCCCTTTTCTGAACCTTTTCTAGTGCTAGAATATCTTTTTGATTATTTGGTCTGTTGACTATATTTCATAATGAACCAAAATGTAGTTAAGCAATTGACTATTTGGTCTTTTTTGAGGTGAGGAGACCACATCTGTACACAGTATTCGAGATGGGGCATACCATGGATTTATATAAGGGCAATAATAATATATTCTCAGTCTTATTTTCTATCCCCTTTTTAATGATTCCTAACATCCTGTTTGCTTTTTTGACTGCCTCTGCACACTGCGTGGACATCTTCAGAGAACTATCCACGATGACGCCAAGATCTTTTTCCTGACTCATTGTAGCTAAATTAGCCCCCATCATGTTTTATGTATAGTTGGGGTTATTTTTTCCAATGTGCATTACTTTACATTTATCCACATTAAATTTCATTTGCCATTTTGTTGCCCAATCACTTAGTTTTGTGAGATCTTTTTGAAGTTCTTCACAATCTGCTTTGGTCTTAACTATCTTGAGAAGTTTAGTATCATCTGCAAACTTGGCCACCTCACTGTTTACCCCTTTCTCCAGATCATTTATGAATAAATTGAATAGGATTGGTCCGAGGACTGACCCTTGGGGAACACCACTAGTTACCCCTCTCCATTCTGAGAATTTACCATTAATTCCTACCCTTTGTTCCCTGTCCTTTAACCAGTTCTCAATCCATGAAAGGACCTTCCCTTTTATCCTATGACAGCTTAATTTACGTAAGAGCCTTTGGTGAGGGACCTTGTCAAAGGCTTTCTGGAAATCTAAGTACACTATTTCCACCGGATCCCCCTTGTCCACATGTTTGTTGACCCCTTCAAATTGTGAAACAGGGTCGGTTTTGACAAATCTCCCAACTTGAAAAAAGTTTAGATATTGTCAAAGTTTAATTTTGACATTTTCAAAACAAAAAATTCCAGTTTTTGAATTTGAAATTAATTTTTGTTTAGAAATTTAAGCTAGTTAGACTGGAAATAAAAGCTTAAAAAGTGTGTGTGTGGGGGGGGGGGAGGTTAAAATCAAAACTTTTTGGAATGATCTAAATGAAACATTTCAGTTGATGTACAGCTGGAGCTCAGTGTAGCTACTATAAGGTGGGGGAAAACCGGTTGGAAAATCGTTCCCAGAGAGTAGTTATCAGTGCTTTACAGTCATGCTGAAAGGTCATAACGAGTGGAGTCCAGCAGGGATCAGTTCTGGGTCCAGTTCTCTAATGGAGGGGAGAATGGCTAAATTTACATATCCATATGCTAGAGGATGACACATTTTGTTGCTTCTGTAAGTTGAGCTCATTACACACACCAAGAACTCCTTGCATCCCTCCATGCACCTTCCCCACTTCATTGCTCATGTAGGCTGAGCCCTGGATGTTATCCATCTTTTTCAGAGCAAATGTCTGTTAAGATTTTTTTTTAAACTAACATACAATGAGAATCTGTGAATTCTATGGTTGGAGTATAGCCCTTAGCAATTTGACAGTTTTATTTCAAAAACATAGTACACATGCATATGACAAATATGGATAGGAACTTACTTCAAAGTCCATTGTTTTGTGCAGTGTAGATATAGTCATGTCGGTCCCAGGATATTAGAGAGACAAACTGGGTGAGGTAATATCTTTTATTGGACCAACTTCTGTTGGCGAGAAAGACAAACTTTCAATCTCTCCTTCATGTCTGGGCCACTCTACCTTGAACGGTCCCTTAGAATAGTGTTTTTCAACCTGTGATCCACAGACACCTGAGGGTCTGCAGACTACCTCTAAGATTTCTAAAGCAGTCCACACTTCCATTCAAATTTTTTTAGGTGTCTGCAAATGAAAAAAGGTTGAAAACCACTGCCTTACAATATGTGCTAACTACTTACGCTAACCAATCTGTTCCACCTTGCATTTAGCTGTGAAGTTCGAAGTATTTTTCCCAGACCTGAAGAAGAGCTCTGTGTAGCTCAGAAGCTTGTCTTTCACCAACAGAAGTTGATCCAATAAAAAGTATTACCTGACCCATGTCTTTCAAATTCCATGACACCTGTAGGAAGGAGTTTTGAATAACCAATATTTTTAAAGTAGGAGTATTTTCTATTCATTTTACACATTCCCTACCTCATGGCAGGGGATCTGTGTGTCCCTCAATTTCTCCTTTACCTCTCCCCATACCAGGGGTTCTATGTGTCAACATTCAGCAAACTATACTGGGATACAGTCAGAATTGAGATAGAGGGTGTTATGTTGGAATGTGTTAATGGCTGCCATCAACCAGTTCTTAAATCTATCGACAATTACAGAGCGGGTTAAAGTTGCTATGCAGACACAAGGAACTCTTTATATGCCCCATTTCCCCTTTCAAGTTTTCCCCAAAGTTTATAGGATTATGTGCATGGATGCCTAGAATATTCCCTGAAATACCAGTATTGTCTGGATCTGGTGTTCCAAAGTTGTTGAGACACATGGAGAAAAGCTACCAAGCTGAGGGTAGGGTCTTGGATTGCTCTCTTGTCTTTGTGATAAAACTATTTAAAAGTCCATGTTCTGTACTTTTGCTTTCAGGACTGAGCTTCTGAGATTCCTCCCATAGAGAGGGGGAAAGCAGGCTTCTTTAGCAAACTTAAATATATCAAGTCATGTCCTAGCAAAAACCCCTTGATGATCATACTTTCTTTTTCTGTTCCCTGCAAACTAAGGGTTAAAGCCAATCTATTTTGGCACAAGGGAGTGATGGTGGGTTTTGTTATTGTTTTTTTAAAGTTAATCCAGCATCAGTGTGAGATAGCAATACTATGCTTTTTTAACAAAAAGCCATCTTCAGGGATTGGATTTTGACATTCTCATAAGAGGATCTAGCAGCTAGCCTTGGTATTGTTTAACCCCTCCAGTTTCATCTCTTGAAATGATATCTGGTAAAACCAAAAGCAATTCAAATGGATTTCCTTTGTACTTGTTTTAATTGCACAAGCAGAGCTCAAAACCAGTTTAGCTCTTTCTTTAGCCTACCAGGCATATAAAGTAGATTTTAAAATATTTATTAATATTGCTTCAGCTAAAGGAAAAAGGGGAAAATCGTCTGTACTGAAATGTATATATGAAAGTAGGATCTCTGGAGAAATAGCTTTAGATTTGGAAGCAGTATAAAAAAATACTACTTAAGAATTATGCCTCTTGCACTGTTAATTCAAGGAGAAATTGGCAGGAATTCTATTGATAAGACCTTTTCCATCACCAACATTCAACTGACACAAGATTGACCTTATTCTCAGCTCGCTAATTACAGGTGTCTCACACAGGAATTGTTTATACATATTCTACACCCAATCACATAGTGTTTCAGCTTTCCATAATGTTCATCTTTCTTGAAAAATATGCTGTATACATATATTATGTGGGATGCTCAGACTTATCAGAATTCCTGTGTTTCACACACTTACTAAAATAGTCTCATGTTGAGCTTCTCTACCTGCTCCTGCTGACTGTGATAATACAAGTAACAATAAACAATTTATCAGAGGGGTAGCCATGTTAGTCTGGATCTGTAAAAGCAGCAAAGAGTCCTGTGGTACATTATAAACTAACAGACGTATTGGAGCATGAGCTTTCTTTGCTTCCAATAAACAATTTGTTTTCATTTTGACAATTAAAAATGCCTTCCTTGAGCCAGCCAGAAGACAAACATAATGAAAAGGCACCTCATGTTTATGATACTTTACAACATAATATCTGTGCATCAAAGCCCTTGTCCTGGAGTGTCTATTGGCTGCCAACAGAAAAATGTATTGCTTGAGTACATTAAGTCCTGTTCTTCTATACACCAAATGAAACAAGGTAATCTAAAGTTCAATTTAGCTCAGCTAAATGTTATTTCATGGTGGTCTTGATTTTTCTGAGAAGTAAACTGAATCATTTTCAGGGGGAAAGTCACTTTTTTAAGTCTGATAATCAAGTCCAGGGTCAGGATTATAAAAGAACCTCTATCACAAGGTAGCAGTTGTTAGCCTCTGTAGAAACGTCTGGGTTGGAAGTCATATTGAACAGCTGTCAGTAATAGCTGCCATCTGTGAATCTTGATGGATTTTTGATGCAACTTCTCAGGACAGTTCCTCCTACTACGCCTTCCTCAGCAACTGAGGTGGTTTCACCACTTGGAGCCTCTGATTGTTACGCTTGGTGTTTTTCATTGCCAGTGACCAGGTGAGTATGGGTTACTTCTGTCAGTAGCATTGTGGATGACCTCAAGAAACAGATAGCCAGTGTCCTCCCCTTGGCTTTGTTTAGATGTTCTCTGTTCCTTCTCAGGAGTGATTATGGTGCATGTCCTTTGTTCAGATTATATATCTGTTACTTTGGCAAGTGACCAACTAATTTCTGTTTGAAATCTAACAGTCTCTCCCATATTCAATAGAAATATTGGTAATTCTTCTATCTTATATTCCAGGACCCAAGGAGGGGGAAAGGTGGCATTCTATCACTGTGGTGCTTTCTGATCCAGGAGGCATTTTGGCTCTCAGCACATATTAAATTAGCCTCATGGATTTTCTAACCTACAGCCAGTTGCGACAAACCCCAAGTGGCTTTTGGGACAAACAGGGATTGCTGGGGTGCAATGGTAGTCCAGTCCTTCACATGCCCTCAGCATACTCTCTTCACTGCTGCAAGTTGAGAACCCTAACAAATGGCCACTTAGCCCAGCTTTAAATCTGCTTTGCACAACCAAAGAAGTGCACGTTAAATTCAGGATGTAGCAGGATCTGGTCCAATGAGGTAACCTTTGCATATAACTGGTGCTGTTCAATATACAGTACTTGTGGCTGTTGTTGAATTGCTCTCGAAAAACTTTCGTGGGGGTCCCTGCAGGGCCCGGGACCTGGGGCAAATTGAACCCCCCCTCCCGGGCAGCCCTGGTGCAAAACAAATGTTTTAGAGCTGTAGATAAAGGTGAAACTGACAAAATCGTCCAATGGGTTTAGGATGCTAAAACTATACATAATGAATGTCATAATGAAAACAGAAGAAAAATAAAGAAATGTAGTAGAATTAATAATTGAAAGGCTAGGAGACATACAGTATTATAATGGTGCCTTGGCTATAAAAAATGTGAGCTTGCTAGTGTTGCCTATTATTTTCTTCACAGCAGTGGACAATATCAAATCAAAATGCAGTGAAGTTACATATTTAACATTGATGAGAGCTGCTTAACAAAACACACATCACCCTGAACCTGAAAGAAATGTTCTTCCTTTGGTTCTTGATCTCAAGTATATGAACAAATAGGTTTTGGTTCAGGTGAATTGTTTGACTAAGGTTAATCAACTCTTGATATTTACATCAATATATTTCCTCGGCAGATTTATTAATCCTTATGCAGCACCACCAACTCTATCTGCTTGCTCAGAGATGTGTAGGAGTCATGAGTAATCAAACCCCTGATGTACATCATGCTTAAGGATTGTTTCCTGGATTGATTTACAATGAAATCTCAGAAATCATTACCGATAGCATAAAAATGCAGGAACTTACCTGTATAGCTAGTCATCTTCTGTTTAAGAATGCATCAAAATTATGTCTGGATTTAGTTGCTTTATGCAGGTCATGGAGTTTCAAAATGCTATTTTCTCTAACAAGAGTTAACATGCAGCACCACTTCACTCTAATAGCTATGAGACAGCTGAGGGTCATACCACTGCTGCCTATATATCCTATATTAAATGCTGTTTAAATCAATGGTGTGAGAAATCTCATGAATTTACCTTGATTGAAATTTCATCTGTGAAGTCTTCATAGGCTACTGTTGTAAAAACCTGACACTTTTTAGAGTATTTTAGGTAATGGATAAGAAAGGAAAATGTTTATGTTTCTATACAGAGAAATGATCCTCAAAATCTGCCTAAGGATTCCAGCATAAATGCATTAGCAATGAAGATACAAAATTGTAGTAGGGCTAACAAATGCAGATTATTTTAGTTCTGCTGGATAATCACTAGAAAAATCTCAGGCAGTCTCTGTCAATCTAGTAAAAACAAATATATATTCATGTAGTATGTGGTCAAGGAAGTGATATGAAAATCAGGGAACTATGACAGATGTACTGATGAATGAACATAGCTTTATAGTCTCAGCATGGTAGCCAAGAATATTGCCTCATATTCATCTTGTAAGCATTATCAGAGTGCACAGGAATCCCTTCTGCTTATTTAACCTAGGCACAGTATGAATTATTCACATCTAGTCACAAACCCCACTCAAACTGAGTCTTGGATCCAAGGTTCAATGTATTCACAAGCCTTGCACAATGCTTGAGAAAGTTTAGTGAATATGGATTGAAGCGGATGGCACAGTTAGGAAGCATGACAACTTATCTTCCAGCTTTCCTTGCTCTGCACAGAAGCTGTCCCTGCCCCAAACACTCTTCCCAAAGGTGGAGGAAATCCCAGCACTTGCTGAGGAAAAGAAAATGAGCCCTGGTCTACACTGGGGGAGGGGGCGAATAGCGTAGCTGAAGTCAATGTATCTTAGGTCGATTTACCTGGCCATGAGGATGGCGGCAAATCGACTGCTGCTGCTCCCCCGTTGCCGCTCCCCCGCTGCCGCTTCCGCCTCTCACGAGCTGGAGTTCTGGAGTCGATGGGGACCGTGTTCGGGGATCTATTTATCCATGTCTACATGAGACGTGATAAATTGATCCCCGATAGATCGATCGCTACCCACTGATCCGACAGGTAGTGAAGACCTGCCCTGAGATAGGAAGAGAAACAGCTCTCAGTGTTTCTCTCTTAGGAGGTTTTAGGTAATTTAATCTGAACCTTCAGGCAAACCTGCAGTACTTAGTTTCCAAGGCCAGCAAAACAAATTGCAAAATGTTGTTCATGAGCCCCTTTGTTAATTGAACTTCACAGCCCTATTTCTCATTTCCTCATACCTCTACTAACTACAGTGAAAATGACAACAATACCTATTTCTTAAATACAGTTTTTCATCAGCAGATCTCAAAGTGTTTCACAATCTTGAATCATAGAAATGAAGAACTGGAAAGGACTTCCAGATGTCATCAAGTCCAGACTGCTGCGCTGAGGCAGGATCAAGTATACTGAGACTATCCCTGACAGATATTTATCTAACCTGTTATTAAAAACCTTCAGTGATGGGGATTCCACAACTTCCCTTGGAAGCTTATACAAAAATTTAATTACCCTAATAGTTAGACAATTTTTCCTATAATCTAACCTATGTCTCCCTTTGTACAGGTTAAGCCCATTATTTCTTGTCCTTCCTTCAGTGACATAGAAAACAATAGATCTTCATCTTCTTTATAACAGCCATTAACATATTTGAAGATTGCCTTCAGGTCCCTCCTTCGTCTTCTTTTCTCAAGACTAAACATGCCCAGTTTTGTTAAACTTCCCTCATAGGTCAGGTTTTCTAAACCAGTTATCATTTTTGTTGCTTTCTTCTGGATTCTTTGCAATTTACTGACAGATTTCCTAAAGTGTGGGCCCCAGAATCGGACACAGTACTCCAGCTATGGCCTCCCCAGTGCCAAGTAGAGTGGAACAATTACCTCCTGTGTCTTACATACAACACTCCTGTTAATACGCCCCAGAATGATATTAGCCTTTTTTTGCCATTGTGTCACATTATTGTCTCATTCAATTTGTGTTCTATTAAATCCCCAGATCTTTTTCAGAGGTACTACCACCTAGCTAGTTATTCTTTGTTTTGTAGTTGTGCATTTGATTTTTCCTTCCTAAGTAGAATACTTTGTACATTGTCTTTTTTGAATTACATCTTGCTGATTTCAGACAAATTATCCAATATGTCAAGGTTGTCCTGAATCTTAATCATGTCCACAGAAATCCTTTCAACCCCTCCCAGCTTGATGTCATCCACCAATTTTATAAACATACTCTCCAGTTCATTATCCAAGTCATTAATGAAAACATGGAATAGTACCAGAATAGTACCTGTGGGACCACACTTGATAAGCTTGCCCAGTTTGACAGCAAACCACTGATAACTACACTTTGATTATGGTCTTTAGATCAGTTGTGCACCCACCGTTTAATAATTTCATCTAAACCACATTTCCCTAGTCTGTTTAAGAGAATGTCATGTCTGGCTGTCAAAAGCCTTACTAAAACCAAGTTACAACATATCTACTACTCCCCCACATTCAGTAGGCCAGAAACCCTGTCAAATAAGTAAATTAGGTTGGTGTGGCATTATTTGTTCCTGATAAATCATGTTGGGTATTAGTTCATAACATCATTATCCTCTAGCTGCTTACAAACTGACTTTTAAAATTTTTTGTCCCAGTAGTTTTCCAGGTATCAACATTAGGCTGTGACTAGGTCTATAATTCCCTGGTCCTTTTTGTTCCTCCTTTTTAAGGATAAGTACTAGGTTTGCTGTTCTCCAGTCATCTAGGACCACACCCATCCTCCAGAAGTTCTCCAAGATAATCACTAATGGTTCCAAGATTGCTTCAGACAGTTCCTTAAGTACCCATGGTGAATTTCATGAGGTCCTGCCAACATGAATACATCTAACTTAATTAAATATTCTTTAACTTTTCCTATTTTGTCTTATGTTCCTTCCCCATTGTTGTTAATATTAATTTTGTTGAGCATCTGGTCACCATTAACCTTTTTGGTGAAGACTGAAGCAAAATAGGCATTAAACACCTCAGCTTTCTTGATGTCGTTAGTTATCAGCTCTTCTTTCCTGCTAAGCAGAGGACCTACACTTTCTTTCCTCCTAATGTATTTAAAGAATCTTTTCTTGATGCCTTTTATGTCCCTTGCTAAGTGTAACTCATTTTGTGTCTCAGCCTTTCTGATTTTGTCCCCACATGCTTGTGCTATACTTTTTTATTCCTCCTTAGCAATTAGTCCCTGTTTCTTTATTATGTAGGATTACTTTTTGACTTTAAGGTTATTAAAGAGCTCCTGAGGAAACCATATTGGCCTCTTACTATTATTCCTCTCTTCCCTTCACTTTAGGATAGTTTGCAGTTGTGCCTTTAATATTGTCTCCTTAAGAAACTGCTCCCTCTCCTGAATTCCTTTATCCCTTAGATTTTCTTTTTGTGGGATGTAACCTAAAAGTTCTCGGAGTTTGTTCAAGTCTGCTTTTTTTAAAAGTACATTGTCCTTATTCTGCTGTCTCCCTCCTTCCTTTCCTTAGAGTCTTGAAATCTATCATTTCATCATCACTTTCATTCAAATTGTCTTCCACTTTCAGATTCAAAACCAATTCCTCCTTGTTGGTCAGAATCAAGTCTAAAATAGCTGTCCTTCTGGTTACTTCCTCCATTTTCTGAAACAAAAAGTTAGCCCCAATACACTGCAAGAACTTTTGGGAAATTTTGTGTTTTGCCACATTCCTTTTCCAACAGATGTCTATGTATTTAAAGTCCCCCATAACTACCAGCTCTTAGGTTTTGGATATTTCTTTTATTCATTCTTGAAATGCCTCATCAACCTCCTCTTCTTGATTTGGTGGTCTATTTTAGACCCCTACCATAACACCACTACTATTTTTCTCCTTTTATCTTTACTCATAGACTTTCAATTGATCTGCCTCTCTCCTCCTTCTGGACCTCAGAACAGGATATTGATGTATAATGCAACACCTCCCACATTTTTTCACTGCCTGTCCTTCCTGAATAAGCTATATGCCTCTATATCATTTTTCCAGTGATGAGATTTATCCCGCCAATTCTGTGATGCCAATTAATTCATATATTAGCTCATTTCTTTGTTTATTCCCCATACTTCTTGCATTTGTGTATAGACATCTAAGGTGTAAAGCAGATTCCCCCACTGATTCCTTCTTGTTGCCCCTATGACCAGATTGTAATTTTACATCTACCCCTCTGTTAAGGTTGCCTTTTTTTATGCTTACCCTTTGGGCTTTTGTCACTTGTCTCCTTTGAACTTAGTTTAAAACCTTCCTCACTAGGCTTGTGAGTTGGTGCACAAAGATGCTCTTCCAATTGTGAGAAAAAATGGGGTCTATCTTACCAAGAAAAGCATACCATGGTTAAAGAGGCCAAAACCCTCCCATTGACAACATATGTGCAGCCATGCTTTCATCTCCAAGATACACAGATCTCTGCCTGGGCCCTTACCTTCAACAGGGAGGATGGAGGAGAACACAACCTGTATCCCCAACTCCTTCACCCTTCCTCCAGAGTCCTATAGTCACTCCTTATCTGCTTAGGGTCTTACCTGACAGCATCATTAATGCCCATGATGAGTCTTGGCAACCTTTCCATAACATCTTAGATGTGGGCTCCGGTTAAGCAGCACACCTCTGGAGCATCATGTTAGGTTGGCAGATGAATGCCTCCATTCCCCTCAAAAGGGAGTCCTTGACCACCAGTCCTTGATCACCTCTTCCTCTTTTGTGTGATGACCATGAGACTCCCAGCCTTCTGGGGGGGATGGCTATTGGGGTCTGCTCCTCTGCTCCTGTTGCCAGTACAGAATACTGGTTCTTGACTGCAATGGACTTGGGTGTTGCGTAGGGCATTGTCTACTGTCCAAGGAGGCCAGCAGCCAGTCTCCTACCTGTAAAGCAGCTGGTTCTCCTGTCTCTTCTGATGTCATCATAGTCATCTGTAGTCAGCTATCATCCTACGTCCCAGATGTTTCCATATGGGTCCTGTTGATGAAGTGCTTGTGCTCCCAGATCCTACACAGATGAGCCATCTCCTCCTGCAGCTCTAACTTGCTTCCTGAAGGACTCCACCAATAGACATCTCTTACATCAGATCATTCCCCCATGCCTGGTTTTCATCAGCAGGGATATGCAGGCCACACTCCCAGAAAGTAAAGACCCAGGCCTGGGGTAGAAGCCTCCAAGATCAGGGTGCCTGTCTCACAGGGAACCCCCTCAGATGCAGGCAGAAGAAGAGCTAGCAGTTGGTGACATTCTCTTTTTCCCCCCATTGTGGTCTCTCCTTTGTAGAGTACCTGAAAGTTAAGGAAAGAAAATCATTACCAAATGGATTAGTCATATAAACTGTGACAGACATAACAATGTCCTGCAATGTCCTTGTGAGACCCTTACTGAATTCAGTTTAAGTATCTGTGGGATCCATTGTATTAAATGAATGGTTTATGTATTATTGTGGGCTGGGATTGACGGTAACCTCTCTGGAAGGGGATGTGACATACGGGAGACCTTGGGGTTCAAAGGACTATATTGAACAATGTGCCAGACAAGAATGGACTTTTGGAACAGAAATGTTAAGTTATTTTACTGGGGAATATTTAGGTGAAGGTCACTGCGTTTCCCATCTTCGATTATGCCAAAATTCAGCCTCTTGATAGTTTGACCTGAGACGTGAGCTATTGTCTACTTATCACCTAATCAAAGGTCCAAGCTGTATAAAGGAAAGACTGAATTATTCTGGTCCAGAATCTGAGACAGGTCAGGTTCTGGTCCTGAATCAGACAGTTACGAACTGTAAGCACAGAGAAAACCCAGTTTTGTGCTGTGAAGGAATGATGCCTACCAGAGACCAAGGCTGAAGTTGGGGTGACATCTGGTAAGATTTTTAGTATGCATATAGGTTCTTTTATTTTTTAAATGTTTTATCTGTAATGTTTCATCTTATGAATAAATGTGCTTGCTAATAAAGATCTGTGTGGTCACTTATAACTTCAGGCCAATACACCGTTCATAACATCTGGAGAGAAAGCAAAGTACAGGTGCTGGCCTGGTAAGATAGTTTGGTTTGCTGGGAATATCACAGAGTGTGCAAGGAACTGTGCAGCCCGTGGGGGAGGGGAATCTGTTTAGGAGAAGAGAAACATCGGTCTTGGTCCAAGAGAGATGGTGGCTGAGGAGCCAGTAGCCTAGAGTTGGTGCTCTTATAGAGGGAGAATACAGGTGCAGTTGTCCTGAATTTTGGGGAAAAAAATGTATTCTTTTTTCTATTAACAAATTATCCGTAAACCGGCTCATGAGTTCCACAATGAATTTGTTGTTCCAATCAATTCATGTTTTGTTCTAGTATATGTTAGCTGATCTATTGCTTGAAAGTTTGCACTGTGAATATTTGTTGTACATAATTTGATATTCAAGCAATTTGATTGCTAAATTAAAGATATTGCTTCTGTTGACTGAATGACTGTAAATTTAATAACAGATGAAGGTTTGAATAAGCTCACCAGAGCTTTGATTATCTCAGACAGAGGGTCAAGAGTACAGAAAGGTATCAGGAGAAAAGCGGGTTAGGAAACTTTAAATCATGTCCTTTCCTTATTTTCCACACAACATTATATTCTGGCTATGCAGTCATCCTCAGCTTTTAAAAATAGTTGAGTTCCTTCCTGTCTGAGGGACAGAGAAAGACATAAACCAAGATTTATTGGTTATTTACACCAAACAGTACATTCAATCTCTCATCAGAGTCACACAAAGTAATTTGAGTTTGTGTGTAAATGCAAAATCTTACGTGAAAGGGTGTGGTCTCATATCCTTTTCGGTCTTACCTGGTCATTTCAGTGCAGAGTTCCATAGACAATTCCAGCACAAGTACATGTTACACATAAAGACATACTTATATACAACCACACAGATCTGCATAAATAAAGACAAGCATGCAAACAAGACCTCGGTTCCATGAAGTGGCCCTAAATATTGTAAGCTGAACTAAGAAATCCATTAAGGCTCCTAATTCCAAGTTTAGCAGTAAGGTGGCACAAGGCCACACAGAAGGGAGACAATGGCTCAGAGAGATAAGAATATGGAGAAAGCAGTGGTGGGGCTATGCATGGGGGAAGTTCCAGGCCTTTGCAGTTAAAGCCTGTAACTTTTGAGAAAAGAAAATCCCTTCTTAAACTTATTATATTAAATGGGTAATAAACAAACAAACAGAGAAAGAAATAGAAAGGGACTCAAACAGATTCTCCTTATTCCCTTAATAATAATAAAAAATAACATTATCGGCATAAATACTTTTTTTCATTCAGCCAACTATGATGTTGAAGTTGGTTGTGGAGGAACGTCTCTACTTTCACAATATGATATAGGACTATATTAGGTATTTCTTCTTACGCTTCAAGATTTAATTACTGCTCTGAGCACCTGAAGACACACATCTAAGGTTTAGGATGATCACACCTGAGAAGTGCTTTCTACTGTTCAATTTATTTTCGTTGAGTAAATCATATAGACTTCCTTGTCTTCATCTCTGCGCTTTGGATGTCATCATCAGCAACATGGATACCCAGATAATAAAAAGAGACTCAGATATTGTGGTGACTGGGGCCACTGGGGCAAAGGAGTTGCACTTAAAAGTTTCTTCCATTTTGAAAGATTTTGAATGAGATGCCCTATACCTAAAATGGGGGAAGGTCGTATCATTGAACAACATCTCTAAATCATTGGCAATTTGTCTAAGAATTCAGCTACTCTGCTTAACAATTTTCTATATGTTTTCTCCTTTCCACTCTGATTTTCTGTCCATTCCTATCTTCAGTCACTAAAATTGCCTTCAAAGTTTCCAGCCACCCTTTTGCATGCTTGTATTCTGCATACCTTCTTGCTGCTGAAGTTCCTGGTTGTTCTACCTGTTTATTGATCCAGTTCTCTTATCTTTTGGTTTCCTTATCTATTGCTTTATAATGCTGTTTCAGTCAATCTTTGGCCTTTACAATGTTATCTTTTTGTTTCAGGGTTCTGAATAGCTTTTCATTTTTTATTCATTTTCAAGGTCTCTTTTGCAAGCTTATTTTACCTTCTTTTTGCAGTTTCCTATACTGCATTCCTAATGTGGTTCCATTCTTCATCTATAGCTGTTCTTTATTCAGTGCTTCAAATAAAGGGCACTTAAAGTTGAAAATCCTGCCTGATTTCTTCTTGCTTCAATTTTGTTATTTCTAAAAATGAAAGGGGCTTGTTTTGATTCCCTTCCAATGTTTTCCACAATGGATCCAGACTGATTTCTACACCCATGTCTGTGCACAGTAGAGCTGGGCAAAATTTTTCAGACAAATATTTTATTTGCCAAAAAAGATAGTTTCAACCAACCTAAAACTATTTTCAAATTCAATATGAATTGGTTAAATAGTTTTGGCCCCAAATTTTTTTGAGCTAGATTCACAAGTGGATTTAGGTGCCATTCACAAACCCATCATGAAAAAAGAAAGCGGTTCCCCACAACCTTTAATACCCAATAGCCCAGTGGTTAGGGCACTTGTGACCCAGGGACCCCTTGGTGCCAAAGGGCAGAGGTGTATACGTTTTTACAGGGATCCCTGTTGTGAAATAGATTAATAGTAATTCACCAAATGATGAGATCTCTACTGAGAGCCGGTCATGATAATCATAGCAAAATGTATATACAGATAATATTTAAGCACTTATGTATCTATACTAAAAATTATGTTCTTAAGGTCTTGCTGTTAAGGCAGGTCACCAGAAGGTGACATACCTCCAAAATGTTCCTTTCAGGCATGAGGTAACAGACACCTAACTCCCTATCTGGCCATTTGTGTACTATGTATTGCAGTGGCTCTCAACCTTTCCAGACTACTGCTCCCCTTTTAGGAGTGTGATTTGTCTTATGTACCCCCAAGTTTCATCTCACTTAAAAACTACTTGCTTACAAAATCAGACATAAAAATACAAAAGTGTCACAGCACACTATTGCTGAGAAATTGCTGACTTTCTCATTTTACCATAAAATTATAAAACAAATCAATTGAAATATAAACAGTGTACTTACATTTCCGTGTATAGTATATAGCACAGTATAAACAAATCATTGTCTGTATGAAATTTTAGTTTGTACTGACTTTGCTAGTGCTTTTTATGTAGCCTGTTGTAAAACTTGGCAAATATTTAAATGAGTTGATGTACCCCTGGAAAACCTCTGCACCCCCAGGATTATGCGTACCACTGGTTGAGAAGCACTGGTGTATTGCATGCCTCACAATGTATGCCTATCTGCATACAAAGTCAGCTGCGAAATGAGAGATTGCAAAATCTACACTCAAAAAAAGAAATCTGTCCTGTTTTATGAATAAAGACAGAGGATGGGACTGATATATCTTGGGTGGCAAAAAGACATATTGAATCCTTCCCTAGGGGGCAAGCTGACAGAATGTCTGTCTCATGATAGGAGGGTCACAGCCAACCTAGCTGAAAGTGCTGCAAGAATTTGGGGTGAGCATTACTCTACAAAACATGAGAGAAGTCTAGTCAATTAAGTCTAAGCCGTAGAAAGCATGTTATGATTTTATTTCATATGTAACTATTTGTTTCCCATACTTCAACTTGCTACTATTTGAATTCTTTGTTAAATAAACTTATATTTTGTTTCATGGTAAACATAGCTAAGAGCTATGTGTTAGGTGAGCAGTGATCTGAGGTGGAACGGGTAAGCTGGGGTGTGCTGCTTTTTTGGAAGCAGCAAACCTATGAATACTATGAGTGTCTAGTGGAATAGGGGCTGTACACTCCATGGAGATGCTTGAGGATTGAGTTGTGCCAATTGCTAATCTGAAGTGTGACAGTGGGGCCTGCAAGTCCTGGAGAGGAGTGTTTGTGTTGCTTGTGGCTGGTGGAGATGAAGAGCTGACCCGCATCAGGCACAGAAAAGGCTTCCTAATACTAAAGGTAGGTGGTAATGAAGCGCCTCACAATCCTGGGAAGCATCCTATTATTCACCTGAAAAATGGGAGACCTGAGTTCAAGTCCTTGCTCCAGAGGTCTTCCATATCCTGTGCTATTGGCTATTCTGGGACAGGTCACTCTGAAGCGCTCCTATTGAAATTCTTTCACTTTGTGTAAATAATTAAATATTCATTGAGTCAGAGGGTCAGAATGACTCTATAGCCGGAGTGGTCAGGGCTCTAACTCGGGAAGGGGAACTCCTGAGTTCGTCTCTGCTCCAGTGAATTATTTATACAGCAGGAAGGATTGAGAGAGAGCTATGCTAGAGTACAACATAGCTATTGGTTAGGGCACTTCCCTGCAATGTCCCATGTTCAAAGCCCTGCTCTGAATCAGAGTGGGCATTAATCGCAGATCTCCTGCATCCCAGGTGAGTGCTCTAATCACAAGGGTAATAAGTGGGGGCAACCTCCTTATCCTCCTCTGAATGGCAATTCCAAATTTCATTTCCTTTTTATAAAAAAAAAAGGGTGGGGGGTTACAATGCCTGAAATCAAAATTAAACATTTCATTTCAGGGAAAACAAACATTTAATTTAACTTTTTTTCCATTTTTTTGTTTGTTTGTTTTTGTTTTGCTGAGAAAACCAAACACATTTTTTTTCTGGTAGATTTAAAAAAATGTTTTTTATTTTTTTCAGTTTGGCCAGTGACCCCCCCCCCCAAATAGATTATTTACACAGCTCTAGAATATATTTTTAAATCTCGCAGTTAGGTATGTCACTGATGGAAAACACTGATCTAGATAGTGTGATTAATAGTAGTTCTATCAATTCAACTGCATGCATGAAGCATTCACCTGCCATTCATTGTGCATCCTCCATTTTGTGTCATTACGATACTTAACTGCAAGGACAAGGATGATTATATTCATCATCAATCCCTTCTCAGTCAACTTTTCCTTTGAAATTAAACTCAGGAAACAAGAATTTTCTCCACTTTTCTGATCCCACTCCCAACCTCCATATCACTCCCTTGTGGGCAGGCCATTTGTCCAGTCTTAAGCTGAATGGTGCCTGGTTTGTTCCCTGTCCAGTATTGATGTAAAACCAGATGTGGTTTTGTCCTGGATCACACATGGAGGATGCTATTTTATGGAGCGGCTGGTGGAGGGGGAGGGGTTACCAAGAGCTGGTGGAGACAACCAAGGGCCCTTGTCCTGCATTTTGGCATGTATTAGTGGCCACCATACTCCCTTGTCATCCCCATCTATCTCACAATATCCCCCTCTACCTATAGACTTATAGCACTTAGCTCCTTTACTCACCTTCTCTTGAATGCCAGCCCTACCTGGCTCAATGCTAGTTCCTCCACCTTTGAACTCTACTTCCAACAAGATCTTTCACTTGTCTTGCTAGTTACCAGCCTGATACACAAACCTGAAACCTTGAGCAAGAGAAGGTGAGTTATGTTAGTAACCCAGAGCAAGGGGGAAAAGTGGTTCCCCAGGTGATGAATCAAGAGTGGGCATGGCTTGCTCTTCTCACCTCTCAGTAGTCACTGGCTTTCCCTCATCCTTGCACAGAACTCCACAGTGTATAGCTCTTAACCTTGGGAAGTTAGTCAAACTGTCTAGTTTCCTAAGGGCTAACCATTACATCATAACCACACACACATACTATTTTATCTATACAAAAAGTGAGATTGTGAATCAGTTCCCCTTTCACTCACCCATCAAGAACTAGAATAAGATCAAAATTTATTATTTCATGCCTAATATCTGATGACTTTACTAACACTTGAAAGAAAGAGGAGAAAGGAATGAAAAATAGCTTTTTATAGTAGCCAAAAATTAGGAATGAAAAGATGAAGGATTTGCACTTCCCTCAAAAAAACAAAAAATCTGGCAAAAAAAATATTTTTCATTCATTCTACTAGTAGTTTGGGTTCTCCCCTCATCGTCCCCCTTCCTCCGTGGTGTGGTGTCATTTTGTTTTCATTTCATCTTTCTTTTTTTTAAATGAAAACTGGGGATATAGAAACAGAGCCTCAAATTATGAGTGATGCAGCAAAAATGCATTTCTTTATACTTCGCACCCCACTTTATGATTCAGAGTATGTCAGACAGCCAGTGAAGCAATGTAGTTTCTCATCTGTTTATCTATCCACCTACTTACCCTTGTCTTATGGGGAATAAGATTTTTTCTTCTTCGCAATTTAATTCAGTATAAAAGGAGCTGATGTACTATTTAACCGTGTATTAAATGTTAATTTATCTTAGCTACAAAATAATAGCATGTATTATGTTTAACTTATATTCATTCTTTTATTACGACTGTCTACTATCAATGTGTTCCTTGAATCATAATAGAAATAATAGATCTTATGTGTTTACCACAAAGAGATAAAGCATTAAATTGAAAATATTCTTCTTACTGACACCACTCTAAAGGAATTTAGAAAATATAGACCTAGCAAATCCAAGTCCCTTTTATGGACTCCATTTTAAATATCTGTTTGAAAAGAGAAACCATAATATTGATAGATCTATGCCTACTTGCTCCAGAACAGATAGGAACAAAAAGATTACGATGCCACACTTGGCTACAGATTGCAATAGTAATTATTGTAATGTTGTAGCCATGTTCCTGAATGAAAATACCTGGTTTTAGAGGCCTAATTCTGCTCCTTTTGTTCATCTTAATCTAGATTGTAAACTCATTATTGTATGTCTACCTCCAAATTTGTACAGTGCCAGGCACAACAGAATGCCGATCATGAACAGGGTCTGTGAGATTGTGATGGGGCATAAAAACCCCACACTGGAGAGCAAGGGGTTAAGGAAAAGCTTTGGGCCCAGGTGGCCCCGCCCAGCCACTCTGCAAAGCCTGGACAAGCTGGAGGCAGGGCTTTAACAAGAGGCGCATTGCAGCTCAGAGGCAGGCAGTGAAAGAGAGCAAATAACTGCTCTAAGGAGAAAGTACTGCCTAGGAGCTCACTCCCTGAGACCTGACAACACAGACCTGTGTAAACCTACAAAGGAGAGGCAGGTGACTGAGTGTGACTTGATTGATGTGATTTACTCTGTGAAGTTAAAGGAGACCAGGGTAGAAAGTGGTCCGGGAGGGACAGCTTAGGACCTCAACATTTCAAGTGTAGCTGCCCACCATTGGGCTCTGGACATGAGCCTGGTGGAGAGGGCAGGCCAGGCTATTCTACTCACTTCAAGAGGCATTACAACACCAGAAGCCTTCACCTAGGATGAGAACCCAGCTGGAGAAGACCTCAATATCTCAGCCCCCGCCTCCAAAAAAAGTTCCCTGTGCTAAAGGGGAGGATTAGAAACCCTAGGGGTGGGAGGAGAGGACTGTGCTTACCATGGGGGGGATGAACTGTCAATCAGTGCATGACCACTAGGCAGAAGTGTTGGTGGTTGTGCATCTTCTACAGGATGTCACTATAATATAAATATTAAACAACAATAATATATTATTCTATTGCCCAGTCCTGCAACCCTCACTCCATGGAGTAGTCCCACTATCCTCAGAAAGAGTATTCAACTGAATAAGGCTGAAGGATAAATCTCATACATTTTTAGGCCCCAATCCCACAACTGACAGTGTATGGGTGGATGCACAGCCCCACTGGGACTAGATGATCTCCTGAAGTCCCTTCCAACCCTAATAATCTATGATTCTATGATGTCTATTATTTGCTGTGTAGAGATATCCTTAGGGGTGATTCAGTGCCCATTCAAAGTCAATGGAAAATCTTGCCACTCTCTTGAATAGGCATTGGCTCAAGCTCTGAAAATTTCTTCAGCCTCCCCACCATAGGCTAAATTCTGTGCTGGTTAGACCCTGGCAAATCACTGGAGTCAGTGGTTTTGCACATATATAACTCTGGAGAAAATTTGGCCCAATATGTTAGTAAAGAGTATACATTGGCTCCATATTTTTCAAAATATGTCTGGTATATTATCATGCTAGGTTTATACAGGAATTTTAGATTAATGCCTGTCAGGCTGTGATAGTTTTATTTGATCATCCAGATGTGAAGCAGTTGAACTCTGAAATAGATTATTACTCTGGCAAATTTAAATATAACTGGTGTAGCTGTTCACAGATTAATTAGTGAATCAAACAGGTCTGAGATTTAGGGAATTTGTTAATCTAATTTCATTTAATACATTCAATGTAAGGTCTGAATATATTATGCCTTGTAAAATTGCCTTTTTCACACAAGTTGTTGGTTTTGTGAGCCACAATATCAGTAAACAGCTACCAATTCTCTAATTTTCTCATTTGGGCCTTTAGAATTATAGATGAGCCATGGAATTTGTGATTGGATTTGTGTTATGGAGACAGTGATATTGGCTCAATAGTTAAAGTTAAAACACAATTTTCATTTTGACTTCTCTTAAACTGAAATAGTGGCTTACTTCGATGATAGGGGGTCTGTGAATTTTTGCGGGTACTTTGGTCACAAAAATGGTCAAAAACATAACTTTTCAGAAATTTTGCAAGACACATCTCAACAATTTTAGTATTATGCACAAAAACTATTGGCAACCACCAACTTACAAAATTCACAGACGTCTGTGTGAAGTAACTGTCATTTTATTATAGGAGCATGTGATCTGAGATGTAGAGATCAAAGATCAAATGTCATTTGGAAGGGCTCTGGATTGAAGTGAGTTGCAGGCCTCATTCATTTCCAGATTCTAGTTGCTACTGTGTTAGTTATGTAGATGTTTAAATAGAGATAATGTAGTTATTAGCCACAAGCTGTCTGTACCTTAATAAAACCACAATATCAACATTTATTTTAATCTACAAACTCCATTCTCTCTTTAGTGATCGCCATCCTTTACATATTATAATGGTACTTTGGTTGAGTTATGGTAGTAGAATAAGAAGGACCAAGAGAGTGTTTATCACTGCCAGTGATGGTAAATTCTTTGAATGGGGTCAGCAGGAGCAAGATAGGGACAATGACCCTGCCTCCTTCTTCCACCAGCTGGTGCAATAGAGTGGGCACAGAGGGAGGACACATCACCATTCCAAAAAGGAATGATGGATGCCACTTCTTAATACACTCCACCAAGCAGTCCCCTACATGCACATTATCAAACTGTGTAACTGCAGTAGAATTATACATGACATGTTCATTAGTGTTTGCAGTATCAGGCCTTAATTTTCCATGATGAGTATATACTCACACGACAAGCATGTGACAGATATGGAAATGTTCTACAATATCCTGGACAAACATTATTGAATTAAGATAAACCTTACTGAATTAAGTTTTAATAGCTTTGGACTCCATTGTACTATAAATACAAAATTTATGTATTATTGTGGGATTGTATGCAACTTTGAAACTGGGGAGACATAATTAATGTAAACCTTGGGAAGTGTTATGAGCTTCAGGGGACTATTTGAAACAATGTGCCAAACAAGAATGAACTTTTAAAGTTAAGAGGGTTTCCCAGGAAATCTCTAGGGGGAGGTGTATGCAAATATATCCCTCCCAGTTATGCAAGAACTCAGACTTTTGAAGTTTCACCCTAACAAGTGGACTTTTGTCTGCTTATTACCTGTTACTTGGGGACATAATCAAATTCCCAAATTATATAAAGGAGTGACTCTCAGATTCATGGGTGTGCTTGTCTGAGCTAACAGTTGTTATGAACTTGTGACTTCTGTTTGAAGGACTGATCACCTGCCAAAGACTTTGTTGGAGTTGGGATGATTTCTTGTAAACTTATCAGTTAGTTAATTTGTTAGTACCTGTAGTGAGGTGGACTGGCCCTCCCCAGACACAGAGGAAGATGTTGGCTCCACCCCCTTGTGGGTGGAGTCCTACCCCCTAGCTCCACCCCTCCAAAGCCTGGGGGGCAGGGGGAAGTATAAAGGCAGGACCCGGAAGCTCAGTGTGGGGCCAGCCACTGGAGGGGACAGATGCTTCCCCTGAGCTCTCATGCTGGGAGATGGCAGCAGGCCCACAGGGTGCAGACGACTGACCCAGGACTGACCTGACCCCAAGGGAAGCAGACGACTGGCCCAGACCACCCAGACCCTTGGACAACCCGACCCAGACCGCCATCTGGCCCAACCCCAGCAGAGCTTCTGCTGGCAACTAAGGACCCCGCAGAGCACCTTACCTCACCGGATCAGCAGGTACCCAGGGAGAGGGAGTGTGGAAGTGGCCCAGGGGTAGTAGACCCCTGCTTGGCTGCAACGCTGGCTAGGGCCGGTTCTAGCTTTTTTGCTGCCCCAAGCAAAATAAATAAATTAAATAAATAAATAAAAGCTGGACTGCTGAATCAAAAAAAAAAACAAAAAAACCACCCCAACCACCTCCTCCTGCCTGCCGGACTGCCAAAGGAAAAAAAAAAGGTAGTCACAAGGAGCGCATGGAGGGCGGTCAAGGCGCCTCGCAGGGGGGTGAAGGGTGGCGCTGCAGGCCGCTCGCAGCCGGGCGACAGGGGCTCCCCCCCTCCAGCCTAGGGGTGCTTCTCCCGGCCGGGCAGGCGGAGCCCCTGAGGGCTGCAGGAGATGCTGGCTCAGCTGCTCCTTTAAAGGCAGCTTGGCCGGGCCGGGCTCAGAGCAGCGCAGGATGCGGAGGCCAGTGCAGGCGGCGGGAAGTGGTGTGTCCCGGGGAGCCCAGCGGCACGGTGAGCGGCGGGGATCGCTAGTTCCTGCCCCCCAGGCTGGGGTCCATGCCCTGGCTGGGCTGGGACTGGCAGAGCGCAGGGAGTCGGCCAGGGGCTCCAGAGCTGCAGACCGGGCTGCCAAAACGGCCGGAATGTGCTGCCCCAAGATTGGCAGGGGGTTAACAAGGAGACGGGGGTTAACAAGGAGACTCATCGTCCTGGCACCCCCAAGGAAGCATCACGGTGCCCTTGTTGAGCCACAAGGTGGAAACAGAAGTGCAGTTGGCCTGAACTGTGACAACAAGCATCTTAGAAATATGACAGAAACTATATTCGTTTTTGCATCAGAGGAAAAGATCAGCTAGTGAAGGAGAAACAGAGCTCAGGAATAGAGCTTCAGTTTGCTGAACTGTAAAATGAAGAATGGACACAGCAGGAAGTAACACAAGGTGGGAGGGCAAGAAAGAATAGAGCAGTGGCTAGTCCTACAAGAAGAGGGAAGAGTCAATGGAGATAGCCAGAGTTTGAGCCCCAGGAGGATAGAGGATGACAGGAAGAAGATTGCAAGTTAAAACTAAAGACAAGAGGACTTACAGCCTAAAAGAACAGAAGGGGGTGGCTGGAGGTTCACACCAACATCAGGAAGAGGCAGGTCTATGTGACTGGGGACTCTCTACTAAGAACAGACAGGCCTGTCACCAGAGCTGATCCAGAGAACAGAAAGGTGTGCTGTCTGCTGGAAGCTCACATATGGGAAGTGGAACTGAGGCTGAGGAAGATCCTAATGAGAGCTGGAAAGAATCTACTGATTGTCCTTCATGTGGAAACAAATGATACAGCTAGATTCTTGCTGGACACATCAAGGGAGACTATGCCAGGCTGAGGGAGATGCTTAAAGAAATGGAAGCTCAGGTTATCTTCAGTGAGATTCTAGCTTTTCCTAGAGGAGGAGATTGAAGATGAGACAAGATTATGATGATCAACAGACGGTTCAGTCAGTGTGCTATAAAGAGGATTCTGGGATGTTTAGCCACTGGGAGGCATTCATAGACAGAGGCCTGTTCTCATGGGATGGACTCTATCTGAATAGGGAGTGAAAAAGACTTCTGGGGTGGAGGTTGGCACAACTGATTAAAAGAGCTTTAAATTAGGAATTCAGGGGAGATGGTTGGGAGATGCTCGTGTAATCTCCATGCCTAACTCGAACACTGAGCAGGAGGAAAATCAAGTAAGAGAGGATACATCAATGGAGAATGGGCAACAAGAGGAAAGATAGTGCCAATGTAAACTATGTGCCTAATAGGGAGATATCTCTTTAAGAGATGTATGTGGGGTGGGTAGGAATGAGATGTGTCTGGTTCATTGTTGCTAGGGAGATGCATAATTACTACTCCACATCCAAATGTTTCTGGAATTGCGTGTGGTAGTTAGGGTAAGCTCAATAGGGTGCCTGTTGCTGAACTCAGACTCCATGAAGGCAAGTAGTCAGGGCAGTTGTTTTGCAAAGGTCAACGTGCACTGTGTGGGTTGGGAGAAGCTGAGCCTAGGAGCAGAAAGCAGGTTGTTTCCCCTAACACTGAAGCATTTTACAGCAGGTTAGTGATATTGGTAACCATCCAACAGAAAAGCCCCGGCAGTGTTAATTGTAGAAAGAGAAAATTGGGAGGGAAAATAATTTCTTCTATTTTAATTCTATACTTTGAATGTTTGATTTTAGCCAAACCGTTTTAGTAAAATTGTCTCAACTAGTACAATTCACCAGCTTTTCTGTTATTTAAATATGATAATGGGGAAAGAGTCATTTATATTTAGCTATTCTCGGTTTTGCATTTTCTTGTAACAGGATTTAAAAAAGAATCTATGTACTTAAGTGAGTGGTTAGTTTATTGGTTAGCTGACTAGCTAACAGTGATTTCAGCAGAGGAGGAGGAAGTGTCTTCATGAATTACAGCTGAACATTTCTACAAGCAAGTAGAGGGAATATGTTGCTTTTGACTGAGCAGATTGTATAGATTTGGTCATCAGCGCCTATAACTGAGGCTCAGGTGGACTCAACCTAAGCTTTTAAGAACTTCGAGTTTCTTCTCACTATGTTTCTGTGGGGACTGATGTGTTTAGATTTAATTTGTTTTCTTTATTTATATTTATAAATGTTGTATACATTTAGTATAGTATAACTGTGAAGATAATATCTGAAGCTTAAAAAGTAGCCATGTCATGTTGTAAAAATTAAGTGATTATTATTAATTATGTTTCTTTATTACAAGATTTTATAAAGTTGGTACTTAAGAATTAAGTTCATTCCTTTTGTTCTTTTAGACCTGATTGTGGAGAGACTGACCCTGTGCAATCCTTGCAGAAAATCCTCTGACTGAATTCTGGGTCTCCAGGTGCTTCTCTATGGGTAAGTCTACACTTACCGCGCGGGTCGACGCGGTGAGTTCAACTTCTCGGAGTTCGAACTATCGCGTCTAATCTAGACGCGATAGTTCGAACTGCCCACGCGCTCCAGTCGACTCTGGAACTCCACCACTGCAAACGGCGTCTGGACGGGTAAGTAGTTTGAACTAGGGTACTTCGAGCTATTCGCGTAGCTGAACTTGTGTACCCTAGTTCAACCCCCGCCCTTAGTGTAGACCAGGCCTATGGGAGTTGGGTTTTTTTAAGGTACTGGAGAAGAGCAATGAAGTAAACTTTAGCCTACCCAAAGGTTATACCAACACCAATGACAGTAATAGTCAAGTACGCAATATTGGCAGTAGAATGACTATACCTAATTGGGTGAGGAATCTGGGTGAAGTTGAGCAGAAACAATTAAGATGCCTGTACACCACTGCAAGGAACAAAATCAAGGAACTAGTACTATTGGTGCAGGAAGTGAACCCAGATATTATAAGGGGTAACAGAAACATGGTGGAATAGTAGTCATGACTGGAACATAGGTACCGAAGGATATATGTTGTTTAGGAAGTAGAGAAATACAGGTAAAAGTGGTGAAGTAACATTGTATATTAATGATGAGGTAGACCACAAAGAAATTAGAAGTGATGGAATGGATAAATCAGAATCTGTTTGAGTCAAAATCCCTTTTGGAGAAGAAAGGTAACAGAGTCTCCACTGAGATAGTTCTTGGGGTCTGCTACAGACCCCAGGATCCAATTTGGAGATAGATAGAGACTTCTGTAATATTTTTAATTAAACAAACACTACTGGGAACTGTGTGTTTATGGGAGATTTTAATTTTCCAGGTATGGATTTCCCTACTAATGGTAGGGGCCAGATATTCCTGGATGTGAAAGTTGACAGATTTCTTCACCAAATAGTCACCGAACCAACGAGAGGTGATGCCATTTTAGGTTTAGTATTGATGAATAGCAAGGGCCTCATAGAAGGACTTGTTGTAGGGGACAGCCTTGGTTCATGAGCTAATTCAGTTTAAACTAAATGGAAAGATAAACAAAAATAGTTCTGCAACTAGGATCCTTTATTTCAAAAGAGCAAACTTTAAACAATTAAGGGAATTAGTTAGGAAAGTGGACTGGATTGAAGAATTCAAAGGATCTGAATGTGGAGACTTGGAGTTACTGTCAGCCAAAGTTGCAGAACCTTTCTGAAGTCTGAATCCCAAGCAAGGGGAAAAATTTGTAGGAAAGGTTTGCAAACCAAACTGAATAAGCAAGCATCTCAAACAATTTATTAAGAGAAAGAAGAAAGCCTACAAGGAACAGAAGATGGGAAGGATCAACAGAGGAAACTAACTCTTGGATGTCAAAAAGTGTAGGGGAAAAGTGAAATTTGCCAAAAGCCAAGCAGAGTTGGACCTTGCGAGGGAAATTAAAACCAACAGTAAAGGTTCTATAGCCATATGAATGAAAATAAAATGAGGAAAGAAGTGGTACCACTAAGCACTAGGGATGGGGTAGAAATTGAAGATAAATTAGGCATGTCCCAACACCTAAATGAATGTTTTGCCTCTGTTTTTAATAAGGGTAATGAGGAGCTTAGGGGTAGTGGCAGGGCAGTTAATAGAAACAGGGATATGGAAGTAGCAATTACCATATCCAAAGTGGAAATAAAACTCAAACAGCTTAATCAGGGGCACCCGGATAATCTGCTTCCAAGAATATTAAAAGAACTGACACATGAAATTGCAAGCCCAATAGCAACGATTTTTAATTAATCCATACATTCAGGGGATGTCCCAATGAGTGGAGAATTGCTAATATAGTACCTATTTTTAAAAATAAAAAGGGGGGGTGGGGCAGTGATCCAGGAAACTACAGGCCTGTTATTTCGACCTCAATTATATGCCAGGTCTTGAAACAAATTTTGAAAGAGAAGGTAGTTAAGGACATAAAGGAAAACGGCAATTGGGATAAAATACTATGATTTTACTAAATGTAGATCATGCCAGACCAACCTGATCTCTTTCTTTGAGAAGATAACTGATTTTTTTAAAACAAAGGAAATACATTAGATATAATCCACCTGAATTTCAGGGAGGCATTTGATGCAGCTCCTCATGGAAATTCTCGTTAAATTGGAGAAGATGGGGATTCATATGAGAAGTGAAAGGAGGATAAGGAACTGGTTAAAGGGGAGATTACAGCTAGTCAGACTGAAAAGTGAACTGTTGGACGGGAGGGAGGTTACTACTGGAGTTCCTCAGAGACTGGTCTTGGGACCACTCTTATTAAACATTTTCATTAATGACCTTGGCGCAAAAAGTGAGACTACACTAATATAATTTGCAGATGACACAACGTTGGGAGGTATTGCCAATACAAAGGAGGACTGGAATATCATACAAGACCTGGAGGACCTTGACAACTGGAGTAATAGAAATGGGATTAAATGTATTAGTGCAAAGTGAAAGGTCATACACTTAGGCCTGGTCTACACTATGAGTTTATATCGAATTTAGCAGCGTTAAATCGCATTAACTCTTCACCTGTCCACACAACGAAGCCCTTTATATCGATATAAAGGGCTCTTAATACCGATATCTGTACTCCTCCCTGACGAGGGGAGTAGCACTGAAATTGGTATTGCCATTTTGGATTAGGGTTAGTGTGGCCGCAATTCGACAGTATTGACCTCCGGGCACTATCTCACAGTGCACCATTGTGACTACTCTGGACAGCAATCTGAACTCGGATGCACTGGCCAGGTAGACAGGAAAAGCCCCGCGAACTTTTGAATTTCATTTCCTGTTTGTCCAGCGAGGAGCGCCGATAAGCACAGGTGACCATGCAGTCCCAGAATCAAAAAAGAGCTCCAGCATGGACCGTACGGGAGATACTGAAGCTGATCTCTGTATGAGGAGATGAATCTGTTCTATCAGAACTCCGTTCCAAAAGATGAAATGCCACAGCATTTGAAAAAATCTCCAAGGCTATGATAGACAGACGCCACAATAGGGATTCAACAAAGTGCTGCATGAAGGAGCTAAGCCAAGCGTAACAGAAAGCCAAAGAATCAAATGGACGCTCAGGGAGGGAGGGAGGAGGGACTGAGGACTCTAGCTATCCCACAGTTCCCGCATTCTCTGAAAACCATTTGCATTCTTGGCTGAGCTCCCAAAGCCTGAAGGGTCAAAAACATCGTCGCAGGTGGTTCAGGGTATATGTCGTCAGCCCCCCATGAAAGAAAAGGGAAAAAAATCATTTCTCACCTTTTTTCATTGTCACCGTATGTCTACTGGCTGCTGCTGGCAGACTTGATGCTGCAGCGCTACACAGCAGCATCCCCTTCCCTTTCCTTGCTGATGGCAGACGGTGCAATATGACTGGTATCCGTCATCATCATCCCGTGAGGGCTCCTGGCTGGCCTCGGTGAGGTCGGCCGGGGGCGCCTGGGCAAAAATGGGAATGACTCCCAGTCATTCCCTTCTTTAAGCTTTGTCTAATGGAGATTCAGTCCTGCCTGGAATATCATAGCAGCTAGAGGCTGCCTTCCCCCCACTTTTATCTCTGCTTGCAGAGGCGATAAAGTCAGTGTTTTTTCTTATTCATGCATTCTTTATTACTTCATCACACAAGTAGCGGGGATAACTGCCACGGTAGCCCAGGAGGGGTGGGGGAGGAGGGAAGCAATGGGTGAGGTTGTTGCAGGGGCACCCCCTAGAATGGCATGCAGCTCATCATTTCTGCGGAATGTCTGGGGCTCTGACCCGGAACAGCTGTTTGCCTCTCTGGTTCTTTAGTAGGTTTGCCTGATATTCTTGTCTCCATTAGACAAAACTTAAAGAAGGGAATGACCTGGGGAGTCATTCCCATTTTTGTCCAGGCGCCCCCGGCTGACCTCATCAAGGCCAGCCAAGAGCACCCATGACAGCAGCAGATGGTACAATATGACTGGTAACTGTCATTGACAACTTGTAAAGCAGCAGACAGTACAATATGACTGGTAACCGTCTTTGCTGACTTGCAAAGGCAAGGGATGCTGCTGTGTAGCACTGCAGTACCGCGTCTGTCAGCAGCATTCAGTAGACATACGGTGACAGTGAAAAAAGGCTTAATGGGCTCCATGGTTGCCATGCTATGGTGTCTGCCAGGGCAATCCAGGGAAAAGGGCACGAAATGATTGTCTGCCATTGCTTTCACGGAGGGAGGATTGACTGACAACATTTACCCAGAATCACCCGCAATACTGTTTTTGCCCCATCATGCATTGTGATCTCAACACAGAATTCCAATGGGCGGGGGAGACTGTGGGACCTATGGGATAGCTACCCACAGTGCAACACTCCAGAAATCGATGCTAGCCTCGGTACATGGACGCACACCGCCGAATTAATGTGCTTAGTGTGGCCGCGTGCACTCGACTTCATACAATCTGTTTCCAAAAACCGATTTCTGTAAAATCAGAATAATCTTGTAGTGTAGACATACCCTTAGGGACTAACAACAAGAATTTTTGCTATAAGCTGTGGACGTACCAGTTGGAAGCAACAGAGGAGGAAAAATACCTGGATGTATTGGTTGATCACAGGACAACTATGAGTCACCTATGTGATACAGCCATGAAAAAGGCTAATGCAATCCTAGGATGCATCAGACAAGGTATTTCCAGTAGAGAGAGGTAGGTTTGAGTACCATTATACAAGACACTGGTGAGACCTCATCTGAACCATCCTTCCTCCTCTACCAGGCATGGTTTATGATATATAAGAACACAATAAAGAAATGCAAACACTTTATTCTCCTTTGAAAAAAAGCTGAATGACTGTGAGAAAAATAATAGCTGTTGTTAGGGGTTCTTACTTGCCTTTGGGTCTTTCTGATCAATGTAACGCTTTCTAGCTCTGTTGACTCAGACTCATAGAGTTTAAGGCCAGAAGGGACCCTCATGATCATCTAGTCTGCTTATTGCAGGCCACAGAACCTCACCCCCCCCACCGTCTCTTGTAATAGACCCATAACTTCTAGCTGAGTTACTGAAGTCCTCAACTAATGTCTTAAAGACTTCAAGTTACAGAGAATCCATGATTTACTCTAGTTTAAACTAGCAGAGGACCTGGGCCCCATGCTTCAGAGGAAGGTGCACCAAGGGTCTCTGCCAAGCCCCAAGGGTCTCTGCTATTCTGACCCAAGGGAAAATTCCTTCCCCACTCCAGATATAGAGATCAGTTAGACCCTGAGCATGAGGACAAGACCCACCAGCCAGATACCTGGGAAAGAACTCTCTGTAGTAATTCAGAACCCTCCCTATCTAGTGTCCAGTCTCCAGCAATTGGGGATTTTTGCTACTAGCATTCGCAGAAGGGCCACATGCTGTTGTAGGCAGTCTCATCACACCATTCCCTCCATAAGCTTATCAAGCTCAGTCTTAAAACCAGTTAGGTTTTTTGCCCCTACTGCTTCCCTTGGAAGGCTGTACCATAGGATATAGAACTGCCCAACCTCACAGGTGGTACACAAATACATTAACATTTGTGAGGTGCTCAGATACTATAATATAAGAACCTAAGCTAGAGGGAGAACATAATTAAAAGCAGATTTCATCTTCCTAACTGTAACACAGTCTAACCATAGAGTTGGGTTAAATTATTGTTATGAATTGTTCATTCACTAAAAATGTATTTTTCAAGGCCCAAAACTATTCACTGATGTTTCCATTGAGTCCCTGAACTGAAAAGACCATTATTTTCTCAGTTTCATCTAACTACTAATCCAAGATTCAATTTGCATTCATTATTGCACAAGATTTTTCTCATATCAACATCAATCCATCTTAAACATAAATTATTACAATAAAACAAACACAGT
This sequence comes from Mauremys mutica, assembly GCF_020497125.1. Classification (NCBI taxonomy): domain Eukaryota; kingdom Metazoa; phylum Chordata; order Testudines; family Geoemydidae; genus Mauremys; species Mauremys mutica. The sequence goes on along the minus strand of NC_059073.1, from coordinate 186,591,431 downwards.
TGCATTCATACAGTCCTATATGCTAAAATCAATATAAAACCATGGAAGCCTAGAATACAGGAGAAATGTCAGAAGGGGAAATAACAACAAATTATTTAGGTCAACAGGACCAGTACAGACTCACAACTAATAGTAACCATGAGATTGTGACAAATTCCATTTCCTTACTCATGCAAAACTCCTTTTAAAGACATTTCTTTAAAATACTGCATTCCACAACATGCAAATTTTATGGAGCTGATCACATTAGTAAACTACTATATGAAATAAGACAGAAAATATCATTATGCCATCATATAACTAGATGGTGCACCTGAATCTTGAATACTATGTCCAGTTCTGGTGGCCACATCTCAAAAAGGATATAGTGGAACGTGAAAAGTTTCAGAAAAGGGAACATAGATGATCATGGGTATGGAACAGTTTCCATACAAGGAGAGACTAAAAAGATTAGGGCTGTTCAGTTTAGAGAGAGACAATTAAGGGGGGATATGATAGAGGTCTATAAAATCATGAATGGTGTGGAAAACAGGAACAGAGAAGTGTTATTTACACTTTCCCACAGTACAAAAAACAGGGAATGAAATTAGTAAGCTTAGTATGTTTAATACAAACAAGAGGAAGTACTTCTTCACAAAACACACTTAACCTGAGGAATTCACTGCCCTGGGATGTTGTGATGGCCAAAAGTATAAATGGGTTCAAAAAGAACTAGATAAATTAATGGCTATTAGCCAAGATGGTCAGGGGCGTAACCCCATGCTTGGGGCGACCCTAAACCTCTGATGGCCAGAAGCCAGGAAGAGAAGACAAGGATGGATCTCTCTAAAATTGTCCTGTTCTGTTCATTCCCCCTGAAGCTCTGGTACTGGCCACTATTGGAAATAGGATATTGGGATAGACCGACCATTGGCTGATCCAGTATGGTAGCTTTTATGTTCTTACAATCAGCAATAAATGTTTGCAAGTTCACGCCCTAATATTTTATTGTGCTTGCATACCATGGTAGTAAGTACCTTGGAAATGCCATAGACAGATTTTTTAAAGTCTATTATAAAAGAGTATGTTATTACTTGTATGGGGGAAATTATCCATCTACAATAGTGCTCCCTCAGGAAAACAAAAGTCTGCCAATTTTCCTTGACAGTTAACATTTATATTGTTCCCCTGGAAAGTACATTTAGTCACGACTCTAACTATTGCTTTTCTCATGGCTTCATTAAAGTTACAGTTATTGATAAGCACAGGGAGTCTAGCTACAGTAAAATCTGAACACTGTACTACTATTTTCCTTGTCATGTAAGAACAAAACATTCTCAAATGAAGGAAGTTGTTTTAAGTTACATAACATCAATCTGTGTCAGTAAAAGGAAGATGCAGAGAAGCACCAATTAGCTAAAGGGACAAGGGCAGCTTATTCAGAGCTCGCAGCTGTGATCCTGCAATCTCCTTTAAGTATATCGAGGCTTCAGTCCTGTCTCTGTCAGAACAAGTTCAGGAAACCTAATGCTTTCTTTATGCTATTAGAGGTTTTCATCAGGAGCAGAAACCTTTAGGTATATCATCTCCCACTGGATCTACTCCTAGATCTATCTTGCTTACCTTTCAGCTGGTTTTCTTTCCAAATATTGTGCCCACTATATATGTTCAGGTATTTTGGTTTCACCAGCACTGCAGGTTTCAGAGGTGCAAAGGCAACTGAGCATTTTAATTTCAGACAGTTTCTTATGACAGATCTCTTGAAGTGGGAATCAAATGTTTTGCTGCGTGCACTCCTATTCTGATTGAGAAAGAGAACAGATGATTGCTTAGTTATAAATCTCAAATGACAAAATGTATAGAAAAAGCTATTTAAATTACAATGTGTCATTATAGCCATAGGATGCATTTTGCTGAAATGCACAACTGTCAGCTAGGACTAGACATTTGTGAAAAGTTTATTACATTTAGGATTAAGCTAAAGCACCTAACGACTGAGAGGCTAAAATCATTGTGTGTCATTTAAAAGCTTAGATACTTTAATTAAAACAAAGTCCCTGTACATCCTATGATTGTCAATCAGTCAATTGCCACCTAGTACTGTAAGACTCTGCCAGTTGGGATATACTGCAGGGCAAGTGAAGGTGGAGAAAGGTTAAGACATGCAACAAGTTGAATATTAGGTAGACTTTACAATGAGCAAATGGACTGCCATGATTAGTCACTGAGAAATTCTTCAGAGAAGGGATTGTGTTATATGATACTTATTTCTTTTCCTTCATGTGTAATTAACTTTCTGTAAAACTTCTCTTCAAAGTCATTGATCACAATCAAGGTGATAGAACATGATCATTTGCATTAGCCAATAACAGGCTGAGATAGATGAGGGCCCATGGCCTGCCAGTTCCTATTGGACAGAACCACTGAAGAACTGTTAATAGCAATTAAGAATGCTAGCCGTTAATGTGATAACAAAAAAAGATGGCAACTGCTCATCATGGTTTTTACAAGTCTTTTCTTAATTACTGAGATTCTTTGATGAACGTGAACAATGAAAACCACAAAAACACGATGTGAGTGTGGAAAATGAGGAAGTTATGTGTATTATTTTTATAAATATCATATGCCCCTTTAACCCGCAGGAGTTAAATCAAAGGAGATTGTTAAGGGAGAAACCCATAGGAAATTCAACAATGGCAAAGATAAGACTCCTTGAGGATACAATGGCTGGGCCATCAATATGGAGCCAACTGCCTGTCTGGCTCCATCCAGGCTAGAATGGTTTACTCTTCCCAAGCCTATAGCCTGGCACTTGGCATCAAAGAGGATCCTAACCCTCAAAGCTCCTAGAAAAGGGGTGGGAGGTTGGGTGACCTAGGAGAGGCTGCCCAGCCTGTTTCAGTGAAAAAGCTCTGAGTCTGGCAAACACACAAAGGGGGAGAAGTAGAAACAGCAGCAGGGTGTCTGCCTGCCAGAGATGGAGTTATCTGGGCCAAGGAAAATGTACAAAGGTGTAAGTAATGTTCACGTGTGTAGACCTTTGATTATTTTTACCCTTTACTCTATGTGTTTTGAATGTTTGAGGAATGAATAAATAATACTTTGTTTTGAAGATGCTATTTCTGTGTCACTGCAATAGTTGTGATCACAGGCTACCCAAGGGAAACTTTTACAGGTGGTAAGCCAAATTGGGCCTGTGTCATTAATATGGTCAGGAACCAGGGGGTTGCAGCCCAGGGACCCAGTCTAAGCATGGCTGGATTCCAGGGTTTTACCCACCGTGAAGTGTAGAAAGCCAGGCTTGTCACCTAAGGGGTGAACAGTTCACCCTGGAGCCTTGACAATGAAGTTTTATTTAAAAAAAATTTAAAAAAGGGGGGGGGCAGACAGCACTGTGGTTGCACACACACTAAGCCACACAACAGAACTAATTTATAAATGAAAAATTATAGTATCTCCTTCCCCTTTGAGCTTCCAGGAGTAATAAAACACCAGCACCCAAATTCCTCCACATAACTTTTTTGGTGTTTTCAAAAGCCTGGGAATGCAGGTGGGCTTTTCAGTATGCCCAGAAAGCCAAGAGATTTGGGTTCTGCCAGATGAAGGTGGAAAGCTGGTTTCAAAGTTGAGAGAGATTCATTGAAAATGTTTTGCCTGCAGCCTCTTCATGGTTAAATTACAGGGCTTGTCAATTTGGGCATCAGCTAATTTCATCCCCCACACAACCCACTTCTTTGACCTAGCAACAATAATAATAGCAACAAAAAAAGGAAATGCCCACCAATTAATTTAAAAAAATCCAACTATGGAGCCAAGTCACAGCAGGTCAGTAGACAGAATGTGGGAGATGTTAATCTGGACGCTTCACAGTTTCATGATACACAGACATTGCAGAAGTGGGGATAATAAACAGCTTAATCCAAAACTACTGAAATTAATTACAATGGGCTTTGGATCGGGCCCTAAACTAGATGGATACTGATAAACTTAAACAGAACAGCTGTGGTCTTTAACAAACAAAGAGGGGTTCTCTCAGGCAGGCAGGACCCAAACTATTTAGGTTTCTCATTTAAAAGAGATCTAGTTAGAAAGCTCAGCTGCTTTACTACCAGCTCTTAAAAAAACTGCACTCAAATGTATTGGCACTCAGCACTGATCTTGGAGCCCCAGAGATGCTAAATTCAATGCTGTTCCACAAATAGTCGTTGGTTTCATTACAATATTCATGTAGGTTGCATTACAACAGTCCAGTGCTGAGCTGAAAAAGCACGGATAATAGCGTACAAAAGATCAGGTCACAAAATCCCAGTGAGGGATGGAAGAAGCACTCTTAGCTGCTGTTGTTACCTCAGCATCCCAAATATATTGTACGGTCTCTTGAACCTAGTGTGTACGGGGAGATTTTGGCAAACCAGTAAAGTGCCTGAAACCACTATGGCTTATTGATAAAGCAACCTAGTCAGCAGGCTGTAAAGTGGCCATGCAGCTTGACCAAGGCAGGAGGGCGGGGGGGAGGCTGGGGTGCCACAGAAAGGGCAGCTTGACCCCGTGTCCTTCCTGATAAGAATTGTGTTGCAGTTGCTGATACATGCATTTTAAAAGAGCAGGATGTGCCCCAGGAATGTCTATTGGGGTCTCAAGCCTGCAAACTCTGGAAAAACCCACACCTGGTTAATCAATAATCAGAAGGAGCCTCTTGCTTGACCATTGAAACTGCTTGCATAACAAGTTTTCTTTAAGGTCACTTCATTCTATTACTAATGTATAAATAAGGGGAAAAAGCTTGAGATAGTTGGACTCGTTTGGGGACTCTTTTTGGACTCTCCCTCTGGATACATCTTGCGGTCCCCACTGGCAGACGGAAGATTTGGCCACCGGAAGCCTGCCGCTGTGTCACTCAAGAGCCACACTCAGCTTTGGTAATTATCAAGGGTTGGGGGTGTTTTACTAATCTGTTGTGGACGTGTGTAAGTGCTTGAGACCAAGTAAAGTTTAGCTTTAAGTGAAAGCACTCTTGTGTTGTCCTGTTTGTCCCAGTCATCTATCAGTCGGACAGACGTGTCTCCCCTGATTTATTTCCTGACACCACCTCGCACAGAGTAAAAGTTACCAAGAGCTTTGGGTTGAAAGAACCCTGGGTTACAAGTGGGATATTGGAATGGGAAATGATTGAGTCTCTGGGTTTTACATAGAGGGTCAGAGATGAAATACTGCTGTCTCTGGCCTCTATAATGCAGTGAAATGACGGAGGTTCTACAGCTGGATCTGCATACTGGCTATGTGTTGGGGACATGAGGTGGTTTTGTGAGTGTTTGTAGCTCATACTGAAAATACATATGACATAAAGTGGATAGTTGTAAAGTTTTCTGAATTATAATTTGAGGGTGGCAGGAATATGGGGAAGCATTAAGGTTGATTTTGAATGTATGTCACATTTCACTTCAGTGACAGAGAGGGAGCTGGATTCTAGATGTTCTACTACTACATTGATACCACTGTTTACGACATTTTAATCAGTTTCACCTCTGCAAAACTATTGAGGATTCAAACTTGACTCTCAATTGGCAGGGCTGAAATTAGGGGAAAGTATTTTCATTTGTAAACTGAGTACACATGCTCTGGGAGTCATTGAGAGGCACCAAGCAAAGAGCCTTTCAATCCCATTTGTACATTTGCACTTAGCACTTAGCAAAGGAGAATTTACTTAGGTTTAAAATTACATTAGCGTTTTGTCTGTTAATATTTAAACTGCATTCATATGCATTTTGAGAGTGGTGGTTGTACAAATTTCTTTATTTCTACCAAGCAAGGCAGCATCAAAGGATCCCCCATTCAAATTAGAAGCATAATTTGGTTCCAGAGACTGAGAGAGGCAGAAGGAAATAGGAGGCATTGTTATACTATCATTATGTACTGTTCAATATGACCAGAAATAATTTTAGATACCATTGCACTGATATAGCTAGAGTTACTCAGAAAATCTGAAGTGCAACTGAATTCTTTTTTTCTCTTTGTTCATAGATTTCAAGGCCAGAAGGGACCACTGCGATCATCTAGCTTGACCTCCCATGTAACATTGGCCATAGAACTTCCCCAGAAAAACTCCTAGAACAGATCTTTTAGAAAAAAAATCCAATCTTGATTTTAAAAGTGTCAGTGATGGAAAATCCACCTTGACCCTTGGTAAATTGTTCCAAAAGGTAATTACCCTCACTCAAAAACTTTACACTTTTAGTTCCAGTCTGAATTTGTGTAGTTTTGACTTCCAGACTTTGGATTGTGCTACTGTCTTTCTCTGCTAGATTGAAGAACCCCTTATCAAATATTTGCTGCCCATTCAAATATTTATGAACTGTAATCAAGTCACTCCTTAACCTTCTCTTTGTTAAGCTAAATACATTGAGCTCTTTGAGTCTATTACTATAAGTCAAATCTTCTAATAGCTCTTCTCAAAACCTTCTCCAATGTACCATCTTTCTTGAATTGTTGACACCAGAACTGGACACAGTATTCCAGCAACGCCAAATATAGAAATAAAATAACTTCTCTGCTCCTGTTCAGGATTCCCCTGTTTATATATCCAAGGAACACATTGGCCCTTTTAGCTGTAGCATTGCACTGGAAGCTCATATTCAGCTAATTATCCACCCTCCCCTTCCCACCCACCCCCAAAAAATTTCAGAGCCACTGCTTCCAATCATAGAGCCCCTCATCCTGTAAATATGGCCTACATTCTTTGTTCCTAGATGTGAAACTTTACATTTAGCCGTATTAAATGTGTGTTGTTTACCGAACAATCCAGATGAATCTGAATCAGTTACCTGTCCCCTTCATTATTTACCGGTCCCCCAATTTTTGTGTCACCTGCAAACTTTATTAGTGATGATTTTATGTTTTCTTCCAGGTCATTGATAAAAATGTTAAAAAGCATAGAGCCAAGAACTGATCTCTGCAGCACACCACTAGAAATAGACCCACTCAATCACTCCCCATTTATAATTACATTTTGATATCTGTTACCCAGCTTTTTAATCAATTTAATATTTTCTGTGTTAATTTTACATCATTCTAGTTTTTTAATCAAAATGTCGTGTGGTACCAAGTCAAGCATCTTACAGAAGTCTAAGTATATTACATCAAAACTATGACTTTTATCAGCCAAACTTGTAATTTCATCAAAATAAAAAGATAGTGTTACTTTGACAGGATCTGTTTTCCATACACTCATATTGATGGTCATTAATATTTTCCTTCTTTAATTCTTTATTAATTGACTCCTGTATGAGTTGCTCCATTATCTTACTTGGGATTGATGTGAGGCTGACACTGTTTATACTCTTTTTAAAAATTAGCACAACATTAGCGTTCTTCCAGTCTTTTGGGCCTTCCCCAGTGTTCCAAGACTTACTGAAAATCAACATTAACAGTTTAGTGAGCTCCTCAGGCACCTCTTTTAAAATTCTTGCATGCAAGTTATCCAAACCTGCTGATTTTCAAATGTCTAACTTTAGCAGTCACTGTTTAGCATCCTCCTGGGATACTAGTGGTATGGAAAGAGTGTTGTTATATGTTATATGATTTTTTTCCCAACCACAGAACAGAAATATTTATTGCTTCTGCATTATTACTGATAATTCTATGATTTCCAGCTACTAACAGACTAATGTACTTTAAAAACTCCTTCTTATTGTCTTTAACTCTGATGGCTATAGATTTCGCCTTGTGTTCCTTTGCTTCTCTTATCAATTTTCTACAGTTCCTAGCTTCTGATTTATATTCACTACTATCAAGTTCCCCTTTCTTCCATTTGTTATTTTATTATATCTTCTGTGATAAACTCAGGACAGACAGCTACAAGGGAGAGATAGAATCTAGTCTCTGAGGGTTAAAAGGCCCTCCTCCCTATCAACTGGGGGGTAACTACGGGTCAATCAGGTTCAGCTGAAAAGGGGTTGCCAAGATATCAATTAGAATCAGCTGAGAGGGAGCTACCTGAAGTTAATTAGGATCAGCGGTTCCAACCAAGGGTTGCCTGAGACCTTTTTAAACCTTCCCCTGGGAAGGGGGGGAGAGAGAAGGAGCCCTGCTGCTAGGAGGTGAGTAGCAGCAAGACTCACCAGGAGGAGAGGCCGTATTCTCTCCCACAAGGGAGAAATATACTATAAAAAGGACTGGTGGAGGAAGGGAACAGACTTCCCCTGGGTCCCAAGGGGGACCAGATTACCCAAGCCTGTCTCACCAGGGCAAAAAGCCGCAGAGGCTGGGGAGACCGAGAAGGTGCCTTGCCACACTTTCTTCATTTACCTTCTATACAAGGTCAGGTTTTTTTTTAACCAGTACAGCCTTCTTCCTTGATTGTGACATTTTGGGCATATAGCAAAGAGTTCTTAAACAATTCCTAATCGTCATTCACAGTTTTCTGATTAAATACATCTTCCTACCTGATTTGGCTCATAATTGTTTTCAGCTTTGTGAAATGGACCTTTCTAATATACCAAGTATATATATTACTTAATTCTGTTTCCATATTATAAATGTGATTAAGTCATGATCACTTGTACCTAAGCTACCATTATGCTTCTTTATTATGACTTCCGTTGTTCATGTGTTTTGCAATGTTACTTTGAATGAAATAAATGGAAGACTTGATTCAGTGACTCAGAACTCATTGATAACTGACAAAGTAAGATCTCTTTCCTGATTTTAGTTCAGACCATCTATACACACTTTAGATTATTATGGCATGAAAACATTCTGTACCACTGCTTTATAAATGTAAAGGGGCTTTAACAGGAATCAGAAAAAAATGATATGGTTTCACAATCAAAGTTTCCGACAGACTAATTTATTGAGTGTCATTATCACTGAACTTTTTCCCTGAGTGTCATTTATATATGCTTCTTGGATTTTATTCAGATGTAGAATTTGCATTTAGATTGCACTCCTGGAAAAAAAAACAATCTCACAAATCCTGTGATATCTTTTAACCTTAATGCAGCAACAATTACAATGATTGCCTGTGGCTGAAAACCAGTTAGCATATCAAGCCACATTTCAGTATCCCCCCTTCAACCATTCCAAGATTGTTACCCTCAGATATTATTTTATCCATTCCCTATTCAAGCTGCAAACAGGATGACAAGGGTCAAGATAATATATTGCTTTATGAAAAGTTTAGTGACATTTCCCTATACACATTGAACACATCTGCCTTTTCTGCATTATTATTGATAATTCTACCATTTCCATCTAGTAATGTACCAATAGCATTGTTAGGATTCTGTTTCTTCTTTTTCTAAGTAGCAAAAATTGATAAAGTTGATACTTAGTGAAACTGTACATGTAGGAATAAGAACATAAGAATGACCATACTGGGTCAAACCAAGGTCCATCTAGCCCAGTATCCTGTCTTCTGACAGTGGCCAATGCCAGATGCTTCAGAGGGAATGAACAGAACAGGTCATCATCAAGTGATCCTTTCCCTGTTGGAATAAAATATGTTTTAACATTCTCATATTAATGAGAAGACAATATTCATAGAATAAGATCCCTAATTTACTGCCAAGTCCTATACTCATTGAAGTTAGTGGGAGTTTAGCCATGCATGTAAATGGTATCAGAAGCCCACCCCAAATCTAAAATATAGCATTTATTTTCTCCCTATTATATTGTAATAAAATTGCAGAATAACCACATTTTGGTTAAAGTGTTCAAAGATATAGACTTCAAAGTAGTGTTAACAACAGAACCAGGTTATATTACAAACAGGGTGCATTATTTCTTTCAGATTGGTGTAAATTCCCTTCAAAAACAATGTAGCCACTGTAAATGATGGAGAAAATGGGATGACAGATTGCTTTTCTGGTTATTAATTCAATATACATGTTCAATCAATTAAAATCTTATTATCACTTTTGGAAAACATAAAACAAGCTCCTAAACCAGTCTGGCAACAAATGACAGAAAGGTCTTAAGAGACCATACAAATAGCCAGTGGATTACACTGTACTTCTCTAATCTCTGCATGAGCTCAGGGGATAATGACTTTTTATATATGTGAAACCACATGATGCTTTAATAACTAACAGCCCTAATGACTGACTGACACAATTTTTGATATGGCAAACATCAATTTGTATATATTTTTTAAAATTTAAAATACATTATTTTTAAAAGTCCACCACAATATAGGATTTTATACAATTTTTAGAAACTAGAAAATGAACTGAAAATATAAGCAGAATCCCAAATGTGGTGATTTGGGATGCAGATTAGGTCATGGCCTCCTATCTTCCCCCCAGGGCTGTCCTTACTCATACGCAAAGTACGCAGCTGTGTAAGGCACCAGGAAATTTGGTGCCCCAAATTTCCTGGTGCCCTGCACAGCTGCATGCTGCTCCAGCTCTTCTCCAGGGCCACCACCCCTGCTCTTCCCCAGTCCCAGCCTCACCTCTTTCCACCCCTGCCCAGCCCCACCCACACTCCCCTGAGCTCTGCAGCAGGGCCAAGGCTGCACTCATCAGTGGCAGGAGTGCAGCGACCCGGCCCCAGCCACGCTGCTGATGAGTGCTGGGGGGTGGTTCCACCCTGCCCCCCAAGCCAGCCCTGCCCCCCCGCAGAGGCCTGAGGTCCCACACACACACCCCATGGGGGGGGGCTGCGTAGGGCACCAGACTAGCTAGAATACCTGCCACAGATACATTGGCCATCAGTGCTGCATGGGCACAGGGAATGCGGTAAGTGCACGTTTTTAAAGGGTTTAGCAAGCAACCATTGCAGTATGTGCTACCATAGGAGCTGATCCAGAAGCCACTGTTTCAAAAGGAATTTTTCAATTGAATTCAATGGCCTATGAATCAGGACCATAGTGCTCCAAAAGTCAACATGTCAGTTATGTACATGATGCATCTGGGAGCTACTACCTGGGTTTGGGCACCCCTCTTCACTGATGCCCTATGATTTAAAATATTTACTATATGAAAACATTTAATAACTACTTTCACTTTGAAAACATACTGGTACCCAATACATGCTAAGCAAACCAATGTAATGAAAATAACACAGCGCACATCGATGCACGCAAGAGTTAATGTCACCAAAGACTCAGTCTACAAATAAAATAACATTCATAAATGCTAAATATGGCTCTTTTGTATTATATGACCTGTATTTTTCTTTATGGTAATGGATAATGGCTGAAATCCTGGCCCCATTGAAATCAGTGTCAAAACATTCAGATTGACTTCAGTGGTACCAAGATTTCAATCAATATTTTAAAATTTGATCTTAATGCTATTATATAAGAAAGAAAGACTCTAAAGGTTTTATGGCCTGATTTTGTATAGATTTATGCACACAAGTAACTTTGCTTATGTGAGTAGCACCCATTGGAATTATTCATACCTTAGTAACTAATAAGTTACCTTGGTGTTTGAAGGATCAGGGCCTATGTAACAACAACACATCCATTAATCCTTAATAACTATATGTTTGATCATTCTTAATAATCATGTCTTCATTAACATATAATTGTGATCTTGGAAATGATAAAATGTCAAAAGACTCGGGATAGTTAATGTGTGTTGTTCTAAATATCCAGTGACTGTCACAAATATCTGTAGGAACATGGGAATTTCCATTTTGAATCAGATCTTTAGTCTGTCTAGTCCCATATCTTGTCTCTGTCTGTGGCCAGTACTAGATACTTAAGGGGAAGGCTTAAGACCCACACAGTAGGTGGGCATGGGATAATCTGCCCCCCACATTAGGTCTCATCCTGATGCATAATTGTTAGAAATTAAGTTAAAACTTAAAATATGATATTTAATGTTCTTTTAAAAATACCATAATAAATTATGATAACTCTGGACAAGCCTGGAAGGAACGGTTCCTGTTTAACCTGCCTTAACACCAAGGCCTTGAGAACATAATTTCCAACACAGATAAATAACTCTTTAAACCAGTAGTTCTCAAACTATTTTACTGGTGACCCCTTTCACATAGCAAGCCTCTGAGTGCAACCACCCCTTACAAATTAAAAACACTTGTTTATATATTTAACACCATTATAAATGCTGGAGGCAAAGCAGGGTTTGGGGTGGAGGCTGACACTCGCAACCCCCCCATGTAATAACTTCACAACCCCCTGAGGGCCTCGACCCTCAGTTTGAGAACCCCTGCTTTAAATATTATCAATACATATGTTTCAAAAGGATTATGATGATCACTAGGCTACTGACTCTCAGGAGAGATTTCACATGTCACCCTTTGGTGAAGTATTATACATACACCAAACCCAGGGGTTCCCTGTAAAACTCTATGCATCCCCTGTGCCCTCCGCCAGAATGCATCAAAAGGTGCTTGATCACAGGGTCCAAGTTCTGCTCTCTCTTACACCTGTTGAAATCAAATGAATTAGTACGGATTTATACTGTTCTCAGTGAGAGCAGAGTTTGGCTACCGTCTTTCAATAAGTAAGGTTTCATTGCTCCAGGATGGTCTCTTCCGCCCCCACTCTCACTGTTTTAAATCCCAGCACACAAAATTGATTAAAAAAAAATCCAGCCACATTTGCTGAACCTTTGAAGACTCCTGCAAAATTCTAAGGCTTGCCCAGAAAGTTGAAAAGCTAATTTCAGAAGCCCAAATGAGAGACCTAAAACCTTCGAAGACTGGAAATATGTTATTCTAAAATACAGTGGTACTTATTTGGGTCATGGTGCAAATGGGACTGTAGTTTTCAATAAACCAGCAAAAAATAAAGAAATTATAGATGATTGGTAAATACACACTGCTTTGATAGTGCATTTGGTATTTGCTAGTGAAGGGCCAAATTTAATGCTGCTTGAAGTCAATGGAAAGCTTTTCATTGGCTTCAATGGCTTTTCAATCAGACCCAAAGTGAATTAATTTCATTATATATATTAAATACATTCCAGTATAAACATATAGTATAATCCCCATCTACTATTGAAAAAACAGCAAGCACTGTAAAAACCCTTTGTCCCATCTGATCTACCACCTGAGGTCTCTAGTGCATTCAGATGCCAGCCTTGCAGCTGCTGTAACATCTTGAAATATGACTGCAATCCTGGTTTTGCTGTTTCTGTAGCTATCTGATTTTTTTTTCCCTCTGTACGGCCTCAATCCTGCAATAAGGTCTGCGCTCAGGTAGAACCTTGCACCCATGCAAAACTAAAAGCAGGATTGGGGCCAATGTTATTACAAAGTGGAGAGGATGGATTATTCTGCTGATAGTAACTGCAATCATGACAGATGTTGAGCACCACCTGGGAGGGGTAGAGTGCCCTCAGCTATAAAAGGGGAGCTGAGTGCTCAGCAGCCTACAAGACTGTGCCCATTAAAAGGAGTCAGAGTTAAATTATCTTTATTTTTAAGAGGGACATTTTCAAATGTACAAAAGGCAGTTGGGCAACTCTTTTCATTTGTGCCTTTGATAATCTCCCCCTAGGTCATTGTTTTACTTTTTTTTTTCCTTCTCTCTAATAATCCTGGGTATGCATAGAATTTAAACCCAGCTATTATTTAGTTGCTTGTTTGCTAAACTTCTGCTATGGTTTACTTTCTGGATTATATATGCAAGTATGGTAACATTATCAGGACCACACACTGCTCTAGAAGCCTACATGCCCTGTTCTCTTTGTGTTTTCTTTTATATACCTACCCCTTCACTGCTGTTTAGTCCCAGCCTTTCACCATGTCTTCAGCCCCCACCTCCAAATTCCTTTTACACCTTCCAGCTGGACAAACACTACAAGTGGCTTAAAACCAATTAGCAAGCTCCTTGCAAATTGCTGGCTGGATTCTTTCTCTGTCTTGAATATTGCTGTAGCCAAGAATTGAGCAAGGATCCTCTTGCTTAATAAGCAGCCAATGCACTAGGTATACACCTGCCTGGCCAACAGTATGCACCTGCCTGGCCAATTCAGTTGGAGACATGCAATTTTTCACACTTTTCATATCATAAAGTTCCCAGTTGATATTTTGTTCTTGGACCTGGGTACATTAGCTTGAGCCAGTTCCTACAAACACATGCATCCACACTCTGAGATGTCACTTCAATTCTAGAGCCAAAGAACAGGCCCCCATACTGCAAAGGGTAAAGTATGGGAACATTAAACACACTCTGCTCATGTTGACTACTACTTTAATTTCGCCATGGTACTTCTTTAGCATAAGCCAGTTGCAATTTACAAGCAAAAAATTCAATGTAAAGTAACTGTGTGTGACCTCTCACACTAACATTACATGTGTGGATGTAGTTTAACACTACTGGCACCACAATGTGTACAGAGACACGGTCTACATTGTTTGCTTTGGATGGCTTAGGGCATTATGTCAGGATGGAGGAATTGCTACTTTTAAGAGGAAAAACTTGGAATGCTTATTTTTGAAGAAAACAATACAGAAAGGACAAATGTGTTAACAGAAGGTCATTTTAGTTTCTAAGGAATATTTGTTTGAGGGTCAGTCAATGTTAGTAGTGACTGTAATATCTGTAAGTGTCAAAATACTGCTAGGTTCAGTGACCAACTTCACACATTGAAACGAAAAAGTATTTAGCACTGTGCAAAACCACTAAACATAGCTATGGAGCACAATGTTTAGTACGGTGTCCCTTTGAAGTATCTGATGTAATTCCATCCCAGACTGGAGAAAAAAAGTTTCTGAGACTGTTAAAATTTGATTTCTTTCTTTCTCCATTCCCAGATGCAATCCCTCTTCCACCCACCCCAAACTGTTCAGGGGTGGTTTTCGGAATCAATTTCTGTTACTCAGCATACTTTCTAGTAACACACTGCCTAAAATTGAACACAGCATTCCAGGAGTAATCACATCTATGCAATATAGTAAGGATTTGTTACCGAACGGGCCTGCTTTCTGACCTGATGGCTGTGTGCTGTATATACAGCCCACAATACCTTAGCTCTTCTTTGCTGCCATGTCTAATTTCCTGTCCACTCTGACTTATAGACACTATTCAATATTTCCTGGTCTCTGTTGTCCTTTTAGTATAATGACTTGTTCATTATGTAATATTACTCACTTTATTTTTATTTATTTTAACACTTCTGCCTCCTTTCCCTACTTCTTTCTTTATGTATATTCATGTTGTGTGTGTTTGCGCCCGCAAAAGAACTGAAAGGCAAACACCTCAACCCGTGCAGAGCCTGACATCACTGGGGTCCATATGAGTGCTGCAGTGCACCCAAACACAGTGAATTGCAAGATCAGGGGCTATATTTGTGTAAATGAGGGTATGTCTACACTACAAGACTATTTCGAATCTACTTAACTCGAATTTGTGGAATCGACCTTATGAAGTCGAATTTGTGTATCCACATTAAGTACACTAATTCGACTGTCTGAGTCCACAGTAACGGGGCCAGCGTCGACTTTGGAAGCGGTGCACTGTGGGAAGCTATCCCACAGTTCCCGCAGTCCCCGCTGCCCATTGGAATGCTGGGTATAGCCCCCAATGCCTGCTGGGGGAAAAAATGTGTCGAGGGTGGTTTTGGGTAACTGTCATAATTGAACCGTCAATCACGCCCTCCCTCCCTGAAAGCGCCGGCGGGAAATCTGTTCGCGCCCTTCTCTGGTCGGTTACAGCGCGGACGCCACAGCACTGCAAGCATGGAGCCCGCTGCGATCATCGCTGCACTTATGGCCGTTGTCAACTCCTCGCACCTTATCGTCCACCTCTTCCACAGTCAGCTGCTGAGAAATCGGGCGAGGAGGCTCCGGCAGCGCGGTGAGGACATGAAGTCACAGAGTGGCGCAGACCTCTCACAAAGCACGGTACGCCGTGCAGTGGAGATCATGGTGGCAATGGGTCAAGTTCATGGTGTGGAACGGCGATTCTGGGCCCGGGAAACAAGCACGGACTGGTGGGACCGCATAGTGCTGCAGGTCTGGGATGAATCACAGTGGCTGCGAAACTTCAGGATGCGTAAGGGCACTTTCCTTGAACTCTGTGACTTGCTGTCCCCTGCCCTGAAGCGCCAGGACACCCGGATGCGAGCAGCCCTGAGTGTGCAGAAGCGAGTGGCCATAGCCCTCTGGAAACTTGCAACGCCAGACAGCTACCGGTCAGTAGTGAACCACTTTGGCGTGGGCAAATCTACCGTAGGGCTTGCTGTGATTCAAGTAGCCCACGCAATCGTTGAGCAACTGCTCTCAAAGGTAGTGACCCTGGGAAACGTCCAGGTCGTCATAGATGGCTTCAGCGCGATGGGATTCCCAAACTGCGGTGGGGCTATAGATGGGACTCACATCCCTATCCTGGGACCGGCCCACCAGGCCAGCGAGTACATTAACCGAAAGGGCTACTTTTCTATGGTGCTGCAAGCACTGGTGGACCATAGGGGACGTTTTACCAACATCTACGTCGGGTGGCCGGGCAAGGTTCATGACGCGTGTGTGTTCAGAAACTCTGGTCTGTTTAAATGCCTCCAGGCAGGTAGTTTCCTCCCGGACCACAAAATAACGGTTGGGGATGTGCAGATGCCTACAGTGATTCTCGGGGACCCAGCCTACCTGCTAATGCCCTGGCTCATGAAGCCCTATACAGGCGCCTTGGACAGTGAGAAGGAACTCTTCAACTACCGGCTGAGCAAGTGCAGAATGGTGGTGGAGTGTGCTTTCGGACGTCTCAAGGGGAGATGGCGGAGCTTACTGACTCGCTCGGACCTCAGCGAAAAAAATATCCCCGTTGTTATTGCTGCTTGCTGTGTGCTCCACAATCTCTGTGAGAGCAAGGGGGAGACCTTTATGGCGGGATGGGAGGTTGAGGAAAATGGCCTGGCTGCTGATTACGCTCAGCCAGACAGCCGTGCTGACAGAAGATCCCAGCGGGAAGCGCTGTGCATCTGGGAGTCTTTGAAAGATAGGTTCCTCGGAGAGCAGGATAACCTATGACTCTCCAGTTGATTTACAGAGAAGCTGAACCTGAGCCTGTTTCAGTGACTGTTGACTTCGATCTGCGGTTACATACCCCGTTCTCCAGGTTTCCCCCCTTCCAACACACATTTTAAAATAAATTTAATGGAACACTGATTATTAACAAAGTTTTCTTTAATTATGAATTCCTGTTCAAGGGTTGAAAGATGGACGCAGACTGTGGTGGGTACGGTGTGCACTGATGTACAGACCGCTTCTACACTAGAGGAATGACAGGCTCCTGCTCCTACAGCGGTCTCTGGGGGGAGGACGGTTGCAGGTGGGTGTGCAGGAAGGGGTGGGTTTGCAGGAAGGGGTGAGGGGTGCCGTCTTTGGGACGGAGTTTGGATGCAGGCTCTGGGCTGGGGGTTGGGGCGTAGGAAGGGGTGAGGGGTGTGTGGGAAGGGTGAGTATGTGTCCGTGGATGAGGGCTCTTGCTGGGGCTCAGGGCATCGGAGAGGCTCGTGGCTAGGGTGGAAGGGCATGGTAAAGGCAGCCTGCCTTGCCATTTGTGGATGGCAGGCGCTAGGACCCTGGGGCAGCATACACCTCACAGACTGACCAGGGGCAGCATTCACCTCCCAGAATGACCCTGGTGCCTAGTGACTGCAGTCTGTGTGTGTCCTGCTGTTGATCCTGCCCCCAAGTCTGTACCCTGGTAATGGAGGCTGTCCTATGCAATTAAAAAACCCCTCCCCCCTTCACACAAAGTCTTCTGACAAGGAAAACGTGACGGAAACAGTGAATAACAACAAACTACTCTTAATACTCAACTACACAGTGGGGGGATGAAATTTGGATTTGGGACTGGGTGATCCAGGCAGGGAAGCACTTCTCAAAATGTATGGCATGAGAGCTGTTTGGTACATGAGCGCTCTGCTAGGGTGGAGTGACAGTTTTCACGGCCCCTAGCGCCCCTCCTTCTTGTGATTTTGGGTGAGGGGGGGACAGGACTTTGTGGCGGGGGAAGGCGGTTGCAGATACAGTTCAGGGGGGCTCTCTGCTCCTGCCTGCGGTCCTGCAGAACATCTACAAGGCGCCGGAGCATGTCTGTTTGCTCCCTCATTAGCCCAAGCAGCGTTTGAGTCGCCTGTTGGTCTTCCTGCTGCCACCTGTCCTCCCGTTCGCTGTGTGAGCGCTGGTGCTGACATAGGGTCTCCCTCCACTGTCTCTGCTCGGCCGCCTCGGCTCTGGAGCAAGCCATCAGTTCCGAGAACATGTCGTCCCTAGTCTTTTTCTTTCGCCACCTAATCTGCGCCAGCCTCTGTGAGGGGGATGCCGGGGCAGTTCGTGAAAGAGCCGCAGCTGTGTGATGGGGAAAAAGGAAGTGATTTCCTTGAAAAGATACATGTTTGCGAACACTGAACACAGTCTACTCAGTTTCTGTGAACAAGACCATATAGGGCACCTAGTCTCACGAGCTCTCAGGACAAGTTTGAGATTTCGGAATACGCTTTCATTGGCTGCGGTCTTGCACAGGAGATCGGACAAGCGGGGCGGTACAGCTGAATCCGTGTAGCAGCCAGGCCTGGTAAGCACTACACTATAGGCTGCTTAACAGTTAATGGATAGCTGTGCCCTCCCGCTGAAGGCAATCTGGAAAGCATAAAGTCTGACCCTCGCGGCTATGCCCGGGAAAGATCACTGTATGCTTTTCCTCTGCGGCCTCCAACACGTGGCTGTTAAACGAAAGTCATTGCTATGCAAAGTAAAAGTCAAGCATTCACAATAGTAACAGTACACTAATTGCCCTAATTAGATGCAGCAGTCGCTGAACGAGATTACCCTGAGGCGGGTCACTCAGAGAGAGAGAGAGAGGATGCTGCTAGAATCCCTGCACAGACCAGGACCGTATGCTGCCATGCTGGTGGAGGCAATGATTCCGCTGTACATTAGGATGGCCTGGCGCGGAAGAGTGTGCTTCCACGGAGCACCAAATAAGGCACCTCTCCCCAGGAGCCTCCTGCGGAGGCTTTTCGAGCTCCTCTACGAGAGCTTCGTGGAAGTGTCCCAGGAGGATTTCTGTTCCATCCCTATATGTGTGGACCTTCTTTTTATATAGTTTTATATGGAAAAGTTTTTATATAGTTTTTATATATTTTTTATTCCTGTTTTTTAAAAAATAAATGTTTCCATGTTTATAGCACTTACCGACTGATCCTTCCCCTGATTCTGAGTCCGGGTTAACGGCCGGGGAGGGTTGGTAGGGGATCTCTGTGAGGGTGATGAAGAGATCCTGGCTGTCGGGGAAAGCGGTATTGTAAGCGCTGTCACCTGCGTCGTCCTCCACAAACCCTTCCTCATCTTCCCCATCAGCGAACATCGCCGAGGAACTGCCCGTCGACACTATCCCATACTGAGTCCACGGTCACTGGTGGGGCAGTGGTGGCAGACCCACCTAGAATGGCATGCAGTGCCTCGTAGAAGCGGCATATCTGGGGCTGGGCTCTGGAGCGTCCGTTTGCCGCTCTGACTTTTTGGTAGCCTTGTCTCAGGTCCTTGATTTTCACGCGGCACTGCGTTGTATCCCGGCTGTATCCTCTGAGTGCCATGGCTTTGGAGACCTTATCGTAGGTCTTTGCATTCCGTTTGTTGGAGCGCAGCTCCGAAAGCACAGACTCATCGCCCCACACAGCGATCAGATCCAGGACTTCACGGTCTGTCCATGCTGGGGACCTCTTTCTATTCTGGGATTGCATGGACTCCTCTGCTGGAGAGCTCTGCATCGTTAAAGGTGCTGCTGAGCTTGCCCCGATGTCCAACCAGGACATCAGATTCAAAGTGCCCAGACAGGAAAAGGAATTCAAATTTTCCCGGGTCGTTTTCTGTGTGGCTGGTCAGAGAATCCAAGCTTGGACTGCTGTCCAGAGCGTCAACAGAGTGGTGCACTGTGGGATAGCTCCTGGAGCTACTAAGTTCGATTTGCATCCACACATAGCCTAATTCGAGAGAGCCATGTCAAATTTAGCGCTACTCCCCTCGTCGGGGTGGAGTACCGAATTCGAACTAAAGAGCCCTCTAGGTCGAATTAAACGGCTTCCTGGTGTGGACGGTTGAGCGGTTAATTCGAATTAACGCTGCTAAATTCAATTTAAAGTCCTAGTGTAGACCAGGCCTGAGAGACTGTAAGATCTGTGGGCAGGGATTAAGTTCTGACACATTTGTTAATAATAATTAAAATAGATAATGAACCACCTATCATTTTATGTCAACAGAAACACTAAACTTTTGATGGAACCAAAAAGTTACATTGGATGCCAGTAATTGCCAGACTTTGTATTTGATTGAAGACCCTTTCCTCATTATGAACCAACTACCACACAGTGTTTGAATCTTGTTCCAAACGGTGACCTAATATTGCAAAAGGTGCAGAATGAGAGTGTCCAAACACTTTGTTTAATCTCTTTGCCAGCATTTAAAATGTTTATATGATGGAAATGGCAATGCCAGCAGAAAATGTGACAAGATTAACATCCACAGCAGAAATATATTATTTCCACCCTTTGAGTATTCTGCTTACTTCTTTCAGACATTTTCATTTCTTTGATTTCTTCTGCTCACCATCTGTTCTATAATAATTTCTATATCAGCACAATGTTTGTTTTTATATCCAGTATCCAATAGGTTTTAACATAGATATGTTTGTTCCTTTAACCTTTGCTAATACCAGTATTGTGAAATTGTGCAACAATATATTTCAGTGAAGAGAAAAGTTATGTTCTGTAACTGCATATACTTTTGATTTTAAAAAAATTAAAATATTCTGTATATTTTTAACACTATGGATTTTAATGTTCTTATATTTACTATATATTTCAAGATAAAAAATTATACCATGCTGGAGTAAAAGTACAACTACACTAAGCTGGTTAAAAGTACGTCTCAGTAATTTGAGAGTAAAAACACTACAAGAATGTTGTAATTATTCCAAAAACAAGCATTATAAAACCAGAAAATTCAGAGCTAAGATTTAACTTCCAGACATATTAATGTATGGAAATCCACATCTGGGGCTCCCAAATAAACTTAACCTTGCCTTTAGTTGACACCACGAGAGGAGAAGAAAAAAATCTTTCTTTTAAAATTAGTTTCCTCTAGACTATAAACAGTAAAATGCCTTAATCACAATCGTCAGGTTATTGAATGGCTGAGATATATATCAGAAATATTGTCCTGCTGCAAATAGATGACTACGGTACAGTATGTGAGAACGGAAATAATTTAATGTAACCAAAGTATCATTATGCAAAATTAAAATATTGCTGCACTATGTTAAATATGTATAACTACTGTTCCCTCTGACCTTTATTCTGTGCACCACCACTGCAATCAGTGGGATGGAGGTACAAGTATAAAGTTAAGCATGTGCTGAAGTCCTTTGTTGAATAGGGATAGATTTAAGTATGAGTTTAAGTATTTTGCTGAGTCAAAGTCCTAGCAAGCACAAGATTTGATTTACTAGTATATGAGGATGATACTTTTCATGAAACAAAAATAAAAAATACCTTTACTCTAAAAATCATGAGCGAAGGCTCAGAACAGTCAAACACTTCAAAAGTCAAGCTTACATACCTGGTTGGATGAAGGAAGAATACAGAATGGAGCAATGTTTTGAGCCTCAGGGCCTTTGTCAAAGGTATTTAATTTTTAATTCTTCTGACAGTGAAATGGATCCATCTTCCCAGAGCATCTTTTTTTAACTTTTTATTTAATTAATTAGAAATATTAGACCATTACTAGATCATTTAGAGACAGGGTTTTGGAGTTTACTTTTTTTAAAGTAATTAAAACATTTATTTTTAATAGAAACATTGTCAGTAAACAGCAGCATTGATTTTCATCATATTTATGTTGATTTAATGCTAAAATAATTGCCAATCATAGCATATTTTAAAATCTGCAGTTCTTTGTTATGACATCCATATTGCTCAAGTGGAATTATACTAAAACCACAAATTGGTTCTAACAAAAAAATTCTTATCTAGACCTGAAAAAAAACAGTGTTGATCATATTCATCCTGGCTTGCTACAAAGATTTCATAAATAATGGAACCAGGAATATCAATTCAAATTTTCTATCAGAAAAAACTTGAAAACAATTTTTTATAATGGTTAGAGAAAGAGTTTACATTCTAGTGCAGATTAGATGCTCATGTAGGTTCTTCAGAAATTTGTTTCTTTCAATATGTGCATATATTTAAAGGTTGATGTGATAACATGTAAGGCAGTGTTGATAACATTTCCTGTTGAATTACTATCTGTCAACTGACTATGTTATAGACCAAGTGTTAGACCTTTTATCACACAGGTTATTTCACCCATTATAGTTATTCTCCATTTTAAAGAGTATGAATGTATGAACTGACGAGTGTTTAATATGAAACCGGGACAAACCCTCATGCTGTTTTATATATGTATTAGTTTTTTATTTTTAGTCCTCATTCCCATCATCTCAATCTCCCAGCCTTAAAATAGTATATTTATGAGTAAGCTCCTGCAAGCCATCCGCATGTAGAGCTTCCATTTACTTCAAATGATTTAATTTGACTGTCATTTTTGCTTCTACATGCTGAGGTATCTATTCTGCAGCAAAGTTTGCTCGCTTACCTCACATAAATAAGTCCCATTCACTTCAATAGGATTCCTTTGTGGGAGAAAGGAGGATTTGAATCTGAAGCGTCATGGCTTTTGGGAAACATCCGGACTTCATCACGTTCAGGTAAGAACAGACCAAGAAAATATAACTAGAAGAAACTGTTGATTAATCAAATATTAATCAAAGTATTGAAACACATAATTAGAGAAGTGATTAGCAGTCCAGGGTTTTTAACATGGGGTTATATCTATGAAAACAAAATCCTGATGTGCCTTCAAAGGTTATTCCATGCTGGGGAAAAGTTTACAATATATCTGACATAAAAGTAAATTAATCCCTCTTTCACTTGTTTTTCAAAAAATTCTTACTGTGTTTTTTCATGGCCAAAGCTATCCATATTAAACAATTTGCTCACAGACCCATCTCCTGCTATTTGATGCTGTAGTGGAATAATGCTGATATTATGACAATGCATTTTCAATCGTCTGATTTGTCTTATATACACAAGACTGTGATTTTATCAATAGATGAAGCTCATGAACAGAAGATTGTATAGGTCTAAACAGAAGGTCATAGGATGACACCTTTATTAAAAGACAAATATCTTTTAAATAACAGCAAAGAAAATATTAAATGTTCTGTTTTATGTTCAGGGGACTGTGCATTCATGCTTAAGGGTCAAGTCCTGTTTTCCTTACTCACACAATAAGTTTCATTTAGGTCAATGAAAACTCTGGTGGTTATGTACAACTTGCATGGTCTGTATGGTTTTGCTTCAACAAGAAATCTTGTGGTGAAGTGATTTGCATAAAATAATCAATATTTCTTTCCAGTGAGAGAACCTGTCAGGCATGGTAGTCAAACTGTAGATTATTAATTAAAAATATATAAGGATGTTCAGGTTTTGCTGTTTCTGTGTTCATTCTCCATGATCTAACTAATGCTTTTGACAAAGTCAATACACAGTCCTATAGCTCTTCATATTTCTGCTTTCATGATTCCCTTCTCTTGTTTCTTGCTTCTCTTCCAAATTCTCCAGCCATTTCTTCTGTAGCTCCTTTAGGGTATGTCTTCACTGCAGTTAACGTGGTTGACTGGCTGTTGTATCAACCAAAGTACTAACAAACTTCAACAGGACTTTAAAAATAAAGTGGAAACCTCTTTACCAAGCTGCTGCTGCACCCTCTGTAACACTCTCTCTGCCTCCTCAATTCCTTCCCCCTCCTTCCTGTTTCCTGTCCTTTCAGACTCCCAACAGCCAGTGCTCCCAGTTCTAATAATTTCAAGCAACATCTAAACACCACATTCCCTCCTCTCTTAAGAACCTCTCCCAATTAAAATAAACATTGTTGTTTTAACCACAAGAACAAGTAGGAAACAAGACACTATACTATTGGCAGAAATATTACACTGAAAACACTGTAGATACTACATAACATAGTCTCTAGTCCAGACAGGTGGTCGTCTGGGTCTGACAGGCCATCTCTCAAGCCCCGGTTCCAATACAATGTCTTCTTGTGTTGATACTATGGTGAAGTCATCCAATGCAGACAGGGTGTTAGCATAATCTCCTCTTGGTGCAAATGCAGGTGCAAGATAAAAAGCATGCCATACCCGCCCATCAGAAAGTCAATAAGTGTAAGGTCCCTTCTTCTCTATGATTTTAAGAGGAGCTGTGAATTTATGGTCCCCTTTGTGTAAAATTCCAGGTTTTTGTATTCTAATGAAGGAACCACACTCAAACTTTGGTTCCTTAGCACCCCGCCACTTGTCTGTGAAAGCCTTATACTTTGCTTGGTTCTGTTCAACTGTTTTTCTCAGATCATCCTCGGTTGGGACCTCAGGTCATGCCTTTAACAATCCAGCAATGTTCAGTTTAGTATTCATTTGTTTCCCAGGCAGTAACTCTGCAGGTGATCTTTGCGTTTTGGCATATTGCCCGGTATGCTTGCAAGAAATCAGTAGTGAAGGGTATCCAAAATTCCAATTTAGCTGTTTGCAAACTCTTTCAAACTTCTGTTAAACCGTTCGATTTCCCCATTGGCTTGAGGGTAATATAGGGATGACCTTCTGTGTAAAATGTTCCTCTCTGCTAGAAAAGTTTCAAACTCCAGGGAAGTAAATTGACTACCATTATCTGAAACCAGTTCTTTGGGGTTACCTTCCCTGCTAAAAACTGAAGATAGGAACTTAATTACTGTAGCAAAAGAAATTTGCAATGTAAACGCTACCTCAGGCCATTTACTGAAATAGTCTATTAAAGTGATGACGTAATGACAGTCAATTGGAGCAGTATCAAAGGATCCTACAACGTCAATCACCACTTTTTCCCATGCATATTCAGGAAGAGAAACGGGCTGTAATGGAGAGGTACATATCACTGCTGTCTTTATCATGCATTTGTCAAGTGACACAGGATTTTATGAGTGCTTCAGTTTGAGAGTCCATCCCTGGCCACCAATACAGATCCGGTAGTCGTTGTTTGGTTCTAACAATTCCTTGATGAGTATTTTGTGCCAGGTGTATGAGTTTTGACTAATTCTTCTGGTACAAGTAGCCGGTGTGTATCTCGTAGCACATAGCCATCAAGCAAAGAAAGTTCATCCCGAACCCTAAAATAAGGCAGCAAAACTGGGTCAAGGTTTTTAGGGTTACTGGGTCATCTTTGTCAGAAATTCCTGTAGGTTTTGTTAAATTGGACACGCTGAACAAGCAGCTTGAAATTGTTCTCTTGTAACTGCAGTAAGAGTGCTTGTAATAAGCGCAACTACTACATCCTCATCCTCCGGTGGACCATCTGGTGAAGGCAAAGGCAGGCGAGAAAGGCAATCAGCTACCACATTTTTGTTTCCAGGCTTATATTCCAGTTCATAATTGAAAGAGTAGTCTTGCAGACCATCTAGCAATACAATATCCTGCTCTTCCCAGTCCTTTCGTGGTGGGCAACGTCATCAAAGGGCCGTGGTCTGTGCGCAACTTGAATGTGCAGCCCCACAGGTAAGTTCTCCGTTTTTCAGTAGCCCAGACACAAGCAAGTGCTTCTTTTTCGACTGTAGAATATTTTCTCTCAGCATTACTTAGTGTCCTTGAAGCAAATGCAACAGTCCTCTCTGTGTTGTCCTCATGAAGATGTGTGAGGACAGCCCCAAGTCCATAATCGGAAGCAGCAGTAGTTCCAATTGTGGGCAATGCAGGACTGAATAGTGTAAGTACTAGACTATGTTCAATCAAGTCTTTCACTGTTTCAAAACTAGCTTGTGCATCCATTGTCCACACTAAGGTTGAACTTCTCCGAAGTAATTCTCATAATGGTTCAATGACAGAAGCATAATTGGGAATGAATTTTGCATACCAGGAGGTACGACCCAAGAAGGAATGTAACGTTTGCAAATATGTTGGAGGAAGAGCATTTGAAATTGCCAGGATATGATCTGGATCAAGTTTTAGTCCAGACTGTGAAATTGTATGCCCCAGAAAGGAGAGTTCTGTTTGTCTAAATTTGCATTTGGACCTATTGAGGTTGAGGTCTGCTTTACTGATGCAGTTTAGTACAGACTGCAGGTTATTGTCATGCTCCTCAGTAGTACTTCCAAACACGAGAATATCATCCAAATAGCACTGAACTCCATGTTGATTCTTCAGAATCAATGACATTTTTTTAGAAGGCACTTGGCGTTGATGCAAGAGCGTATGGAACACGCTTAAAATGAAATAGTCCCTCATGTGTAATAAATACTGTGAGGTCTCTGCTATCTTCATGCAACATAACCTGGTGGCATGCGCTCTGCTTCATTTGGCTCCCTTAAGTCCACTCAAAGGCGAATGCCTCCACCCGTCTTCTGCATTACTACTATAGGTGAAACTCATTCCGAGGAGTTAATCTCTTCAATAATGTCCTTTTGAACAAGTTTTCTAAATTCCTCTGAAACTGCTTCCCTGACGGAAAGTGGTAAGTGCCGTAATTTCTGTCGTACTCTTCTCTCTTTACTCTTCTCTTGGTAGTCCATTGATCCGATGATGACAAATCTGTGCAGATCATCTATTGTTGGTTTCATGGTGTGCCCTCTGATGACTGTACAAGCCAATTCTAGAGGTGCACATTTTGCTGCAGATGGTGCATGGGAAGTTCGCGGTCAGTGGATTGTGCGCTGCTGATGCTCTGTGACATCGTTCGCGTGCCTCTTGTAGACGCCGGCAGCGGTCTTCCTCAAAGGCGATGCAGGTATTTCTAACTGTTGCACGCCACTGTGTTCTGTCGCTGGCGGCGTCCTCAAGGTCCCTAGGTTTGATACTGCTGGACTGCAGATTGGCTTTGATGGTGTCCTTGTAACGTTTCTATGGACGACCTATATGCCAGATGCCCTGGGAGAGCTCACCATACAGAAGCTGGCAGGGGATTCTGTTGGCATCCATGCGGCTGACATGACCGGTCCAACGTAGCTGTGACTTCATGATCATTTCGATGCTTGTCATCTGGGCTCTCTTGAGGACCTCGAGATTGGGCACTTTGTCTTGCCAGCGGATCTTCATGATGTTGCGGAGGCAGCGCATGTGGAATGCTTCAAGCTGCTTGATGTGACATCTATATAGTGTCCATATTTCGCACCCGTACAAAAGAGATGAGAGAGCAACAGCTTTGTACACAAGCAGTTTTGTTGACATGCGGATGTTGTGGTGGTTTAAAACTTTGACACGCAGACAGCCAAGTGCCTGGCTTGCTTTGGATATTCGTGCGTTTTTATCCAGTGATCCATCACTGTATATCACAGTACCCAGGTATTTAAAGTTCTCCACTACTTTAAGCTGAGTGCCGTCAATGGAGATACTCGGGACAGAAGCATTTGATCCAGGTGCAGGTTGATGAAGAACTTCTGTCTTTCCGAGGCTGATAGTTAGTCCGAAGAGGTGCGAGGCCTCAGAAAACTTGTTGACAATGTGCTGAAGATCATTTTCAGTGTGAGCCATGAGGGCACAGTCATCGGCAAAGAGTGCCTCAAGAAGGAGTTTCTGCACTGTCTTAGTCTTTGCATTCAGACGATGGAGGTCAAAAAGTGAACCATTGTGCCGGTATTTCAAGTATATACCTCGGTCCAGATCTTTCATTGCATGGTTAAGGACGCATGCAAAGAACAGGTTAAATAGGACAGGAGCGAGAACACATCCTTGTTTCACGCCATTGGTGATGTTGAAGGGGACTGATGTGGCTCCATCAGACAATACTTTGCCTGTCATGCTGTCATGAAAAAGGTGTATAATCTGGACAAATTTTCTTGGGCAGCCAAGTCGTGTTAGAATGGTCCAAAGGGCTTCCCTGTTGACGGTATCAAACGCCTTTGTCAGATCTATGAAGACAGCATACAGGTGCATATTCTGTTCAATGCACTTCTCTTGTATTTGTCTGACAGCAAACACCATGTCGACTGTGCTCCGGCCAGGTCGGAAACCACATTGACTTTCAGGTAGATTTGCCTCGGAAATACTGGCTATTAGGCAGTTCAAGATGATGCGGGCGATGATCTTCCCACCAACGGAGGGAAGGCATCACATTATTCCACATTTTAACTTTATGCAGAAAACCATAAGTACAGTGGAGTTTCTCCTCAACCTGGTGTTGGGTCCCAGCTGAAACTGGTGTGCATACCACAAGAGTGCTTTGCTGAGGAAGATCAATTCATCCATTAACTACCCTGAGATTTAAAGCAGCCAATAAATCTCTGCCAAGGATAGGAGTGCCTTTGTGAACAATGTAGAACTCTGCAGTTACACAGCAATCACCAAAAGTAACCATTGCTGGCAGGCAGCCATGTACTGGAATATGGTTTTTCATATAGCACACCAATTAAGTTTGGGTTGAGTAAGAGGCACATCTTTTAAGTAATGCAAATAGATGGAATCAGGTAGTATAGATACTGCTGAGCCAGTGTCCAACATTAGCTGAATAGAGTGTGATTTGCCTGAGTGTATGGCGCAAATGTTTACAGTGCACTTTATCTGTTCTGGAATATGTGCAGTAGTGGTTTTGTCCACACTCAGCACAGTAACATCTGGTATTGTAACTGTGTGCACCTGTTGATTGAACTGGCTACTGCGACATACTTTAGCAAAATGCCCAATCTTTTTGCAATGATTGCACTGAGCTACTTTTGCTGGACATCCTGTGTAGCTTGCAAGGTGTTGTGGGGATCCAGAGCGAAAGCATGCTTTTGCTGTATTTTGGATTTGCTGATTCAGTGACTTTTCATTAGTTTTTCTCCTGCAATTGTTTGTCTGCAGCGATAGTGAACTTTTCTGCAAAGTAGTCACAGCCTGGACTGTGCCTCCTGTATCCCTGCTCATTATTTTGGCTTCAGCTGTAGCTGACTCATCTGAGTAGCAATGGTTATTGCTTTTTCTAGTGTAAGTTGTGGTTCTAGAAATAAGCGTTCTCTTACACGAAGCATGGTTGTTTTCTCAATGAGCTGGTCTCTAATAATCTCATCTGCCATATTCCCAAAGTCACAAGTTACAATCAGACTCCTCAGGGAAGCAATATACTGCATTATAGTCTCCCCTGATTTCTGCTCACGCTGACAAAATCTGTAGCGATTAGCTAATACATTCACTTTTGGCACAAAAAAGTTCTTTAATGCAGTGAGTGCAGTCTCATATTTATCATCTGCAAGGGGAAAACTGTAAAATATACACTGCCCTTCTGCTCCAAGGCAGTGGATTAGCAGAGCACGCTTTCTTACTTCAGAAATCTCTGTAGCACTGATTGCAAGGAGATAAGTCTCAAACATATGAATCCAGGCAATAAAAGCAATTGGAGGCTCACCTGGGCTTTGCAGAAAGGTTGCAGGTGAGTTCAGAGGCAGAAGATCCATCCTTGTCACCAAAATGTTGTATCAACCAGGCAAGGTACTAACAAACTTCAACGGGACTTTATTTTTAAAGTGGAAACCTCTTTACCAAGCTGCTGCTGCACCCTCTGTAACTCTCACTCTGCCTCCTCAACTCCTACTTCCTGTTTCCTGTCCTTTCAGACTCCCAACAGCCAGTGCTCCCAGTTCTAATAATTCAAGCAATATCTAAACATCACACTGGCAGATGACTGAAATGACCAGGCGGTAGGAGAAAGACCTCAATATTAATGCCAAAATGATAATACATTTATTATAACTGATTTTAATATTTGGTTGTTACAAACCTGTTTGTGCCTTTACTGAATATTAAGATAGAGCTACAATAATATTATAGCCAGGATGCTTGGAAATATAATAATACATATGTTTAGCTAGTTATGTTACAAAATGTTTAAGCTAATCAAAGAAATTTCAGAAGGTTTCTGCTTCTGTCTTCAAAAGAAAAGCAAATATCACAATGATAATCTCCTTGGACATAAAATCCATGTATAGTATTAATGTTTAAGGAAGAGGCCTAACAATAAAATGGAATGTAAGGTATGTTATCAGAGCAATAAATCTAGATTTTAGAGTGGGCTGTACCAATGTCTTTTAAAAAAAAAAAAAAAAAAAAGCTTCTGCTTGTGTTCCTAAATCTTTAGAGAAGAACATGTGTCATTAAAAAGGTTTTAAACTTTTCTTTATTTCTTAAATATTAACATGGCAAATCCCTTTGTGAAATGCATACTTGCAAATGTGATTTAAATACAAACCTCCTCACATGACTCCCAATATCATTGCTGTTATAAAATGTTTTATATACCAACATAGAATCTAATCAATTTGTTAAACTAGTTAGCAGGGGCGGCTCTAGGTATTTCGGTGGCTTGCCTGCGGGAGGTCCCCGGTCCGGCGGATTCGGAGGCAGCCTGTGGGAGGTCCGCTGAAGCCGCGGGACCAGCGGACCCTCTGCAGGCCTGCCGCCCTAGGCAGCCTGCCTGCTGCTCTTGCAGCGACCGGCAGGGCGCCCCCTGTGGCTTGCCACCCCAGGCACGCGCTTGGCGTGCTTGTGCCTGGAGCCGCCCCTGCTAGTTAGTAATATAAGAAGCCATTTAAGTAAATGATATTGATGCAAATGGAAAATTAATTAATTACTGGCAGTGCTCAAGCAACTCTCCCCCTATCAGGAAGGCAAAAAGCATCTCTCAAAAATTGTTATAAAGAACCAGTAACTGCTTTAATACCTATTTAAGCTAAAGACTTTCTACGGGTTATTCAATTTAAAAGATTATTTTAAGAACTAAAAACTTTAACTATAAAATGTTTGGACTTTTTGAAAATAGTATTTAATTTCCTGTTAAATTCTAATATAATTGAAGGAATGTCTCGGAAAATGGATTGAACAAAAAGAAAGTTAAAGTAAACTTTAAACTTTATCTGATGCTTCCCCGCCTCACAAAGGCAATTAGAAATCTTGCATATTCTCTAGGGAGATCGTATATTCAGGAGCTGAAGATGTCACCTAAGCCAATCCTGGAGGCATGGAGCCAATGAAAGAATGACAGCAACCAGTTCTGCATCTAGACAAGTCTGAAGGAGGTTTGTTTTCCTATAACTTGATAGAAATAGGAAGGAGAGTGGCATAAAAACCTCCTAAGTGAGTACTCCTCACACACACCCTCTGCTACTCTGCTCAGACTGAAAGCACTGTGCAACTCATCCTGTCCATCTCTACAAGCAAGCTGCCACAGATGGATTTTAAAAAAGAGAGAGAGAGAGAGGATCAAGGGAAACCAACCTAAGGAAAATCCTACCCAAGACTTTACTGTGAATTGGTGAAAGAAAGTTAACTAAGACACTGCCAAGGGATTAGATTTAAACTCTTGTAATGATTTTACTGGGAAATGAAATTGCTGTTGTACCCTTAAATACTAATAGTTTCTCCTGTTAATCACCAAGCGAGTGTGTGACAGATTTCTGTTACCAATCTGCCCGGGGCATCAGGTCATCAGGCTGAGGCTGCAGGATCTTTAGGGGAGGAGATGACGGAGTACACCAAGTGTCTAAGTTTTAAAGCTTTATTAATAAAATAATAAAACAACAAAATAATAAAATAACAGCAGAGAGTGCTGGGGGTTCCCCATGTCACTCAGAGGAAGGAAGAAAGCCTTAGTGCCCAAAGCCCTAACCCACTTTCATACTCATACCCGCACTACCTGAGGCTGGCCAAGCCTGGGTGTAACATAAGAAGAGCAGGGAAGGATGGATGGGAGTTCTTGTCCCGTTCACAGGTCGTCCAGGGTCCGCTGTGATCTCCGACTTGCTTTAGCTCTTGGGAGGGTTTTTTAGGCCTGGGTTCTTTTGGGGGTGTTTTCCTTTAGGGCCCTCTGTTCCTGGTGCTCTTTGAACCAGTCCAAACAGGCTCGCTGTGGCCTCCTCGGTGTTCCCAAAACACACCGGTTCCAGAGACTTTGTTTTCCCCCTGTTGGCGTTCACCATCTCATTCGCTCTCACTGCTATCTCTGCAGCCCTGCTCAACTTAGTTCTCTTCTCACGGCTGGACAGCTGCAAATTTCTCATTGAGCCCATGACCTTGGATGGGGCCAGTGTTTTATTTTCACACGGAGCTAGCTAAAATGTCGAGTTAACCCGTTCTCTGCTCCTCCTTCCCCCTCTTCGCCTCTCGCCACCTGCAAAGGAATCTTCCATTTCACACTCACACCTTTGACCCTCCCCCCAAAATGCCTTGCAATGCTTACAACCATGTTAGCAACATACAATGCTGCTCTGCTTCCCCAGGGGACCCCCGGAGGGAAGGAGAGCCACTGGGGTGTGACAAGTGGACTATGTATTCTGGGAAGGGGCTAAACATTAGTAAACAGAGAAATAGTGGCTCTCTTTTCTTAATTACATTTAAGAATCTTTATATTCATAATTGGCTTGTCTCAAGAGAGCACCTTAAATGGCTTCTTCTAAATCACTGGTTTAAATATTTTCTTCAATTTCATAGGATTTAGTTAAAATTACTTACTTTGCCCAATTATAAACTGTTTAGATTATTATTAATAACCAAACAGGATCCCCCTGTCCCTATACAAATTCTTTTGCACAATCATAAGCCATTTAAGTATCAAATAAGATTCTAAGATTGGATTCGCAATAATTTTGGGGAGCAATACACTTTGATCTTAATTTATCAAAAGAAGAACATCCCACAGGCAGTTCACTCTCAGCAGTGTAATCTTTACTAAAGAGCTTCACTGAATGACATATAGAAGAGAGTGTAACAAAAGTAACCCGTTTATTAATTATTTAATATTATACACATATATAATATCAGATTATAATTATTTATTAATCACTTGTATTCTTTCAGAATTAATATTGTGATTATTTTGCTTGGTCTTGTCCCATAAGGTCCATAAAAGAACTCCATGACATAATTAGTGGGAGTTACAGTTCCTGAGATAGACTCAGTAGTGGCTGGTATCAATAATTCCATTTTTGATTTGGGTTTTCTCTGATTTGGCAGGAAGAGAAACAATTAGTAAAAGCTGGCCTACCATTTCTTGTTTCTCTAGACTACATGTATTTTAAAAATAAAATTACTTGTCATCCAAAATTAGAATTCCTCTCTATATCTTTCCCCTTTTTTCTTGTTACCTCTTCCCTCTTCTTTTCCTTCTCTTTTAGACAGGTAGATTTTGTTATTTTTTTAAAATGTTGTATGTGTGTTGAGTGGCAATAATATACCATTGCCCCAGATATGGCAGGAAGAAAGAAAGGATACCAGGAATAGGTTGAAACTTTATTAGGCAATACATCTGAGAACTATCCAGCAATAACTTGTCCCATACAGGTGATCCCTCCTTTATAATCCATACCACCTGGCAGAGTGGCTGCCATCAGCCCCCCAGCCTGTTAACCTGGTCCCAGCATTATTACTGAGACCCCATTGCCCCCCTACCCATCTGTGAGTTAAGGGATGGCAAAGAGAGGTTGTCTCCATGATATACATTAGGAGCACCAACCCCATTCCTCACCTTCTTTAGGAGATATCTCCCCTAATCCTGGGAGCTAGACCCATATTGAAAGATTACCTTCACTGGGCACCTGCCAAGTTGCAATAAAATGAACTTTAGAGCCTACCCTTCCCACTGGATTCCTGGGCTGCTAAAGGGAAGGCAAAAAACCCACACAGCCCTGACCAATCTGGCAGTAGCAATACCACCTGCTCTCTTTTAGGGTCAACAGTGGGAACAGCTGTTGCAGAGAGGTGTAATTTACACCTTTTTATACTAGCCTGGGTGAATTCATCCTTCTCACTGCAACTAATTCCAACATTTTGTCTTCTATCAATAACATCTTTTAAAAGGAATGGAAGATAAAACCTCAGCCAGTCCCTGATGCTCGTGTTTAAAGGAGTATGAGTGAAATTCTTCCAACTGGGAATGATGGATACATGTTCTGACTGGTGCAAAGGGACAATCTTTAGTCACTATCTATGTGTGTTTGGAAAGAGGCTGTATCTAGTACAATACTTTCTCCAAGACATCTGGGAATGGAACGAGTTACATTTACCACATTGACCATTTGTTGCCTTTCCCCTTTTTAAAAATCTTTGGTGGGAGAAGCTGCTGCTGAAGTTTTGCCATAGTGTAGCAGAACCATCATTTCAAGGATAAAATTTTATTAAGCTCTAGAGAATGTCAACTTATTGAAATTCACAAAGGAAATAACTTTGCATACCCTACAAAAAGCAAGTATCAGAAAGACCTGAAGTTAATTATACAGTCCCTTATTTTAATGTTATTCTGAATTGATTACATTGCTTTGAAAAGAAAGTATGAAATGCTTGAATGATAACAATAGGAAACAGAAAAAAAACGTAGATGAGGAAATCAAAAAAGAGAAGTTTAGAAAAATAAAAGAATGGAAAAAAGAAACAGAAAAAGTCACACCAAAGACATGCCAGGGTTTGAAATTTTTATAGGCTGGCTGAATGAGATGTGATTTAAGTTATCAGTCTGTTACACTAATGACTCAAAACTATTGTGACAACACAGTTGTGTCCTCTTGTCCAAGTGCAAAGAGCTATCATATCTGGCTACAGGCAAATATTGTTTATGTAAAAGACTTTATTTACTGGAAATAGCAAAAGTTAATTTAATTTACTCAGAGTTCTATTATGGTACCAGTTACTCTGGTTTTCCATGAAGAGTTTTGCATAAAAGAAAAGAAACAAACAAAAAACTTTCTGTTCAGAGTGGGAGAATTCATATAAGTCTGAGGCACTCCCAAAGCACACACGGAGGTTTATATCTCAGAGATTACCATACCTTTTGTTCCCCTTCCACAAAGCTCTGTTTTCTTGTAGGATACTCTGGGCAAAAACCATCCCCCCTTCTTGAATGTCTGGGAATTGCCTAGTATATTGTGGGTGCTACCCTAAATAAATAAAAACAAGTTTAAGGGAAAATATATTTCTAGTATCTTATGGCAGATCATAAACAGTCCATGCATATTACTGTATTATATCTGATCACAAATCAGGATTACATTTTTCCTGTCAGACATGGATGTATATCATATGTATATTTTATTTATGCTTCTTGTTTGACACATTTTCACTAAACAATGTTATAAAAAGAACCACCAGCAATTTTAGGCAAATAATGCATGTACTCAGCAACTAAAAATCAGGTTTTGCAACTCTTAAAGCACACAAAGAAAGATAAATTTCAGGAAATATACCCAAAATATTATTAGACCTACTCTTGTCTCGATCACATATGACCATTAAAAGCTATTAACATTATTGACAGTATTCAAATTATTTCTAGTATACCAGAATCCAATTGGGTTATATAATTTCTGGCATATTCAGCTTCCCTCCTTCTATTGCCAGCAAACATCCTAGCAAGCACTACCATATTAAATTCAAAGATTAGATTATAAAAATCCAGTACATTCTGTTTAATCTGACAGAACATTAATCTAAATCTGTATTTATGAAAAATTAGTTTTCTATAGAACAGATTTGCTCTCAATTGGCTCAATTTGCCAGATTTTCTTAACTGAAGGGACAATTTTGCTCCCTTTTAGAGATCAGCTGCTGCTCATAATTTATTTCAGCTTTCACATTCAATGCTGCAGGTGCTGTTTTGTGAGGCTACAAATATTAACTAGTTCCTTGTGTTATGTGAAGTCACTAATTACCCCTCATTTCCTTGAGATCTTGCCTGCATTGTTTTAGTGTGCGTCTGAGCATGTGTGCATTTTCTTTGCTGTGTCGCTCACTGCTTTGTAGGATGCTCTCTCTCTTTTGTGTTTTGTTTTGTTTCTGCATGCCTGATCCAAAACCCACTGAGGTAAGTAGGAGTCTTTGCATCCAACAGGTTTTTGTTCATGTCCAATACTTGCTTCTCTCTCTTCTTTCACTGATGGTCAGTTAGATTCCTCACTCTGAATTCACTATTGCTAGCTGGAGTCAGACCTTGGTACAGGTCTCTATCTGTATTTGTGACCGTACTGTCACCATCTTTGTAATGCTACTGTGTTGCAGTGGGATGAATGGGTTTATGATTATTTTGTTCATTTTGGTACAGAGGCTGTTCTGCCTGATTTTTGTTTGTAGGAATGCTTAGCTTCTCAAATTTGGATGAAATCTGAGAGTCGATATGGTAATGGATTCTTGCTTCTTTGTTTTATTTGTACCAGATATGATGTCACTTCTTTCCCAGAGATGCTGACTGTGGTGATTATCCAAGGCTGATTGTCTGACTGTGAAAACATGTGTTTACTGAGACAGAACTTGCTATATTGGGTGAAGCAGCAACTCACATGGAAGATGATCTGTTTGAAGGACAAGTGACTGAGCAATTGTGATAAAAGCAAAACAAAAGGATCATAATCACAAACCTACTAACCACGTAATCATGAACAAAGCCAACTGTTAAAGAGGAAAAAAGCTATTAAGCAATGCACTAAAATGCTGTACAGCACCAACTGAGAGGAATGATGGCAGTTATTCCTGCTGTGTTCATGACTTTAAAAAGCTTGCACACTAAAGTTTCAATGTGTTATTGCCAAGATGACAATTTTCACTGTAAGTGATGGGCACAGGATAAAGTAACACCTATACATGATTTCTTAGGCTTGCTAAGATGCTTTGCCCTTGTTCTGAAGGGTAGTTCAGACTCTGATGAGAGCGCCAACTGTCATTTGGTGCCAATTTTTGCGATACAGACACACAGATTATAAGCAGCAATTCACAGCCCATAAGACACCCACATGGTAGAAACTTTTATTCATTTCCAATCTTAGCTAGTTCTGACTAGTGACAGAGATGAACACACCCTAACCCACTGCTAATTCTCTGCACCAGCCAGTCATCGGTCAGGGGAGGAGTTCATACTGAAATGAATTGTTTTGGTTTTTTTTTTTAATCACCAGTGTGCATCTTTATCAAGAGCACAGTGAAGTTTAAAATTCACTATGCCATTTGGGCAAAGCAAATAGGGACTGAAGATTGATGATAAAAAAATCTAGTAATTTGCTACTAAAATGCAAAATTAACAGGAAAATAGTACAGTTCTATCTTTTCTTGTTTAAAAATCGTTAGTACCTCTGTGGCAAGAGGAATGAGAAAATCATGTCAGTGGTGCATGAAAGGAAAGAACAGGCTAGGGCAAGTCTGTATGCACGGATAGCCAGAATTTGCTTTCAACCACTCATGATGAAATGACTTTAGAAACGAATTTTGCAGAGGAAAAATTAATATAGTTTCAAAGCCCAAATGAATTAATCACTATCACTCTGATGCATGCAAATCATGCACAAAGAGGCTCTCTTCTGGCTTTAGTAATCCTAGGATGCACAGACCTAGGAAAATGCAGCTACCTTGAATACGACATATAATATTTAGTAACAAGGCTGTTTTCTGGCCATACTAATGAAAGCTTAAAAAATAAAGATTTGTGCATAGTGTGTTTTATGAGAGATAACCCTGTTCAAAGTAAACATTTGTTCATTGCACTTTATACTATAAAATTAACTCAGAAGGATGTTAGGTGAATTTGTGTCTCTGTTGTATTACATATTTTGGCTGCACTGAATAAGTTTGTTTAACACTAGATATTTTAGTCAAGTCCACAGCATCATTTTTCTGAGTTGTACGTGTCCTTTCCCCCAGTAGCATGTAGTGCATGTATTTTCAAGGTTAGTTTCAACATACGGTTGCCTTACATTTTCATTCTCTGTCCTTTTCATCTCCATGGAGACCCCTCTGTGCATCTGCAATGTTATACAAAATGCAACAACAACAAAAATAAATCTCTGACACTTTCAGAGGATTGCACTGCAATACTCTCTCTCCACTCTTTTACAGACAGGAATCTTACCCTCAGCAATCCACGGGTTACTTCAGTTATGGCTCTATCTTGTGTGTGCTGCATAAAAGTTTCCTTTCTGAGATGGGGGTTTCTCAAATAATGATCAGGTGGTAATCAGAGTAAAAGGCAATACATTTTGTCATCTGTCCATAACAAGGGATGGAAGGTTGAGTTGGAATAACAATGGAAAGAAAATCATCAGTTACCATTAAAATTATATTAAATATATAACGCAGAAACTGTGATTCAGCTGGAAGTTTTGTTTTAAATTCAGCTATTAAAAGAGCCTGCCTCTTTAGGGTGACCAGATGTCCCGATTTTATAGGGACAGTCCCAATTTTTGGGTCTTTTTCTTATGAAGGCTCCTATTACCCCTCCAACCCCATCCCGATTTTTCACACTTGCTGTCTGGTCACCCACACCTCTGTGTGAACACACTACTGCACTCTTCTAGATTATTATGTCATATTTATATTATGGTAGCCCTCACAGGTCTTGATCAGGACCAAGATCCCATGGTTCTGGCACTGACTGTACAGAGGTAGATATGAATACAACTGGGTAACATTTTTGACAAACTTTTTGTTTGTTTGCAAAAAATACAGACAAGGTGACATTGAAATGTGTCATGAATTTGTGACGATTTTGCCAAATTCTTCATTTTGGGGGGAACAAATTAAAAAAATCAGTGTTTTGTTTCAACATTTTCAAAACAAAACATTTCAATTCAAAACAACTTCTTTTTGAAATTGCATTTAGAGGTTCAACTCAAAATGAATTTTTTTTTTTCCTTTTTTGGGGGGGAACTGCCAGTAAACTAAACCATCTTTTATTCACCAAGCATGTGTGTGCTATTTTATTTACCCGTATATACTCGATTATAAGCCGGTTCGTTTATAAGCCAACCTGCCAGGATGGATAAGTAAAAATGGAAAATTGTTATGACCCCTATAATTCAGGGTTCAGCAAACTTTGTCTCCCAGGCCATCAGGATAAGCTGCTGGCAGGCCGAGATGGTTTGTTTACCTCAAGCGTTCGCAGGCACGGTGGTAAACCTAAGTAAACAAAGTGTCCCGGTGCACCAGCTCCTTACCCTGACGGGCCGGGACAGCAACCAGTGGGGAAATGTTTTGGGGGGAGAAGCTGGAGGTCAGAAGAGTAACCCCTGTGACTACCCCCCACATGACCCCACCCCTAGCCTGGGACCCCCACAGTATCTCCATCCCATTCCTTCCCACCTTATCTGGGGAGGGCCAGGGGAGGATGTCTCTGACCTGGCTGCAGCTGCTCTGGCAGGCTGGGCAGCACACCTGCAGCCTGCTCCAGTGGGCCAGACTGGGCGGCGCAGCCACAGCAAATTCCAGTGGGCTGGGCGGCATGGCCGTAGCATGCTCCAGCAGGCCTGGCAACGTGGCCACAGCCTGCTCTTGGGGGCGGGGCCGAGCGGCACGGCTGCAGCCTGCCACCCCCGGAGCTGCAGCTGCTTCAGAGGCTGGGGAGAGAGCAGCGTGGCCAGAAGCGGAGAGACTCTGGCCCAGCCTCTTCCCTTCTGGCTCTGCTGGCTGTGCTGCCTCTCCTTGCTCCCTCTGTTGAGGGGAGGGGCCGTGTCTCACCTCTCCCTCTCTATACCCATTCATAAGCTGACCCCCTTCTCTGGTGCTTCCCTTTTTTACTAAAAAAATTCAGCTTATGAACGAGTATATACGGTAATATCCATGTCCACTGAAGATAGGACAAGAAGTAACCGGCTTAATCTGTGACATGGAAGATTTAGCTTAGATATTAGAAAAAAACTTTCTAACTATAAGGATAGTTAAGTACTTGAATGGTAACCAAGAGAGGTTGTGGACCCTGTCACTGGAGATTTTTAATAACAGGTTAGACAAACATCTGTCAGAGATGGTCTAGGTATACTTGGTCCTGCTTTGGTGCAGCCAGGAGCCTTCCAGCACTACATTTGTGCTGCTGACTTGAAAGATGTCAGATTAAACTGAAGTTTCCAATTGTTTTACTCCCTGAGAGACAATAAATAAAGTGATGACAATTTTCATCTTTACTTTCCAGTAACTTAATCAGGTGCTTCAGAAATATCAAGTGAGCAATGTTATATTATAAAGGGATCTGAGGATTCTTCCATTTTTGTAATTAGTAATTTTTTTTTAGATTTGCAATCTTCTGCTTAATCATCACTATCTTTAAAGTGCATGTCAGTACTTCAAGAGAATTGAATTGTTCCGCTCAATATCAACCAGTTTAGAGTTTCTACTATATATGCCATAATCAAGAGTCAGTCTGATTAAATTATGTGTATATATTATCCAGTTCAGTACTTATTATTTTTGTTATTCATAGGCATTTCTATGGTTCTCAGCACGGTAGTATTTAGGCACCTCACAAATCTTACTGAATTTAATCTCACAACCCCCTTGTAAACTAAGGAAAGTATTATTTTCATTTTTGTATGATTTTCTTCTTTGGGTGTCCAAACAGGAAGTCTAGAACTCCCATAAATAGGAACAGTCATTCCAGGGTGTTAAAACTCCATGAGTTTGCACCCGGATGGGCAGATCTCCAACTGGCACAAATTGTCATAGCTCCATAAAAGCTACTGGGAATCTGCCCCAGTTTCATTTCAATTCACCCATCAGGGGCCAGATATCATTTGTCTCCATAACCAGAAGATCTCAGGGGATCTCCCAGGTGCCTCTACTTACGAGGAGGCCTCTTGCTACTTGGCCTCTCTAACCTGTGAGGGGCTTCCATACCTGCAAATACCTCTGAAAGGGGAAGGGGTTTCACAATACGGGGAGAAAACCATTTAAGTAACTGCAGGTGTCATAACTTGTACATAACTTGCGAAGGCTTTGCTCTACAGATTGGGGAGAAAATAGTGTGGCAGAGTGTAGTCACACTCTATATTGCCCATCCCACACCTGCAACTGGAACCCTATGGAAAAGCTTCTATGGCTCAGATAAAAGGAAGGTGGCACTTTGCATTCTGTCAGGTGGGACCCTCAAGTACTGGCTTCCCTTCCATTGTAGAAGCAGTGGGGAGTGTGGAACCCAAAGAAGTCCTCAATTAAAGTGCGTAAAGCAACATTTAGTCCTCATAGCAAACTCAACTCTATTTACCTTTTTTCTGTGCAAAAAGATACTGAAGGAAAATATAATTTACCAAGAATAAAAAAGCAAATACAGCAAACCACCAAGCACAACAAAGTCACTGATTATTTTATTTACTCCCACCTCTGCTACTTACCCATCTCTATTCACCCACTTAAGCAATTATTCAGATTCCTAACTCACACTCAGACAGAACTCCTGCTGGCCTCTCACTGAATAGGGGCCTCCCCAAAAAGAGTGAACGGAAAAGTTTAAAGAAACTAACGTGTTAAATATTTGATTTATAGGGACACACAACTTGAAATTCACATTTGTCAGAAACTTTTGAATCTACTATAATTACAAGTAATGCCTAAGATTTTTTTTTAAAGGAAAAGACATTAGCATAAACAATTCTCTTTTTTTTTTAATTAGCTGATATCTTTGACAGCACTTGTGTGCAGTTATTTTTACTATTTCAAGTCATTTACTTCCTTATATGAATTGACCATAACATAAGAAAATACTTAGCAATATTTTTTTTTAAATTCAGAACACATTTTTTCAAAGGGTTCTATCACAGACTGGAATTTTTATTTTTTTTAAATTAAAACCAATTTAAAAAGGTCATTCTTGTATTTCATAAAATGTTGTGGGGTTTTTTTGGAGGGGGGGCATTAATTTACATTTTCTAAGAGATCTACTGTACAAGAGATGCATATCTAGCCATGCCAGGTATTCTCTTGGGAAAGACTGATGTGATCTTTTCTATTCAAAAAGCCAAAAGAATTTTTTTAAAAATCAAAACAAATATATTGTTAAGGCATCTACCTCCAGACCTCTGAAAGTCAAACCTCTGTTATCTATCTCTCTGGAGTTTTGCTTCAGATAAATTATCAACGTATTTTTGTGGTTATTCCCTCACCTCCCTATGGAGTTGGAAGCATTTCAAAATTTCTCTACATCCTCCTTCAAAGTCTTGGAGATACTTGTGACAGTTCCACGCAACTGCTCCTGTATTTCCTCTTATTAGTTTGGCAAGGGCTCCCTCCCCCAGGCTTCCGGCTCCCCTAGCCATCACCTCTCGTGGGTATAAAACATGCATCTCTCTCTCTGCCTTCTAACCAGGGTATCTCCAGGCTGAACTGTTCTCTGCCTTCACAATATTATTCCCAGCAAAAGACAGGCTGCCTAAGCAGGTGTCTCTTCAGAGAGTAGTAACAGAGTAACTGCCAACAGTTATAAGTTACCACACAGCACTTCCTATGGAAGCATATTTATTCTTAGGGTCGAAGTATTACAGAGAAAACATTAAAAGATCAACAAGTAAATCCGCTGTCTGTTGCCATCTGGCCCGTCTCCCAGATCTTATATATTCTTTTTAACTAAATGTATAGGCAGCTGCCTACAGTAGGCCCTCAAAAGCTTGCATTCCAATTTGCATAAAATCATGTACTTATTTGCATATATTTACATATCATCAACTATTGGCAAATGATTTCTTTCCTTTTTTAATTTCCACCTCTTCTGGAGCAAATCAGGGCAGCTTCTAACACTATCTGCAGCTGTGAATTACTTCCTCCTCTTCCTCAGTGTTTCCTGTCAGTCTCACTCTTGACTTCTCTCATTTCTGCACCACCCCTCACCTACTCTCATTTTAACCCCTGAAAATCTCCTGCCTCTCCCATTCTCCC
The DNA here is from genome assembly GCF_020497125.1 of Mauremys mutica. Lineage (NCBI taxonomy): Eukaryota > Metazoa > Chordata > Testudines > Geoemydidae > Mauremys > Mauremys mutica. The sequence continues at coordinate 186,548,827 of NC_059073.1, read as the reverse complement.
CTCCCTGTTCCGCCCCACTCCCCAAGATCGCGGCTCTGCGCCTAACACGCTCACTCCCAGCTGAGGGGATGGGCCAGTAGAGGGACCGAAGGAGCCTTTCAGCCAGCCATCAGCAGCAGCAAGAGGAGATAGAGACCTCTAATGGCAGGGAGGGGAACGACTCACACGAAAACCTAGCTTTGACCAGCTGACAGAAAAGCCAGAGTCAGTGTGGTGCTGGCCAAGCCACGCCAGTACTACAGATTTTCCACTCTAGGCACCCACGTTCAGTTTTTTGGAGGCAAATAGCCCTGAATCCTGCTGTTTTTGATGGCTCCTGGCTGCTGCTGGGGCCTGTATGTGGAAGGAGGTGAGGAAGGATAGTATTCCCTTAAAAAAGATACATCAGTTCCAAAGGTTGTGCTGGGAAGTAGCCAGCCAGGTCAGAGCTGTGCTGGTACAACAGCTTCCAGACATTGCTGCTGTAACGAGGAAATGTCCTTAAATTACCAGAGCCATACCTGCACTGGTGCAGCTTCCAAATCATGAAGCATAGGGATGGTCAGGCTGGATGCACTGCTACCAAATCAGAACCCTTCACAGTCACCTATGCAGACTGTGTCTAATACCAGTTCTGGGGGTGGGCCCAGGATCCAGAGGTTGTGCAGTTCTGATAGCCAATAAGAACATGGAGAAAATGTGGTCAGCAAAATAAATATATAAAAATACAGTAACATTTTAATCACAATGTTTAATGTTTACTAAATAATGGTTTACAATGAGTTATAGAGGGCAAAACAGCCATCTAGTAACCAGCTGCCAGGCAGCGTTTTTCTGCTGCTCAGAAATTGTCTAATAGACTCAGCCCCAGAACTGAGCTTCAAATTCACATGCACATGTCTGAACTTTATTTGACTTCAGACACTTTTTCTAGCTACAAAGTAGTTCACTCAAAAACTCAGATTAGCCTATGTGCATAGTGTGTCATAAGTAAGGATCCTAGTTTTCAGTGATTAAAAAAACAAAATTCTGGGATAAAAAACAAAAATCCATGTTTTTCCTCGATTACAATGAAATGCTGAAGTTTAGTTTCCCTAGCCACAATATATATATAGATATATATCTATATATATTTATATCAGTTGAACACAATGTTTTATTGTTATACAGTAGAAACTGGTTTATCAGGCACTTTGTATTAACTGAGCCACCACCCACCCGGGGCTGACCACCGCTGTCAGGCCCAGGCAGCTGGTAATTTGGTTAATATGGAGAGCCAGATAATAGAGGCTTGTATAAATGGTGTTCTACTGCATATGTTTTTATTTTTTCACAAAATGTAAAAACTAAAACTTATCCATAAAAACTCTGGTTTTTTTTGACTTGGCAAATAGATTTCTAGGAACCCTGGTCATAACTATCTATCACCAAAGACCTTCCCTATATCACCAACCTCCTCTCCAGTCAACCTCTGCAGGCAACAGATTCCTCGCTTCCTTTCAAACCAGCAATCTCTCTGTCTTAGTGGTTAACTTGGGGTCCACCATCCGTATCAGACACACCCAGGGATTTGGAGTGTCCCAGTTCCATTGGAGGTAAACACTAAATGGAAAGCAAGGCTTCAGGGCTGTGCTCGGACAAAACTGTGGAAAGTTCTTAAACCCATAATTATGGAATGGAACAGGAAAATGGAGAGATGACTCGATAAGTCCCTTTGCCGAAAAAGCATGAAATGTCAATACTGGTATATGGCTGAGTGCTTGAGAACCAACCTCTGAGCACCTACAGGGTCTGATTTTTCTAAGTGCATCAGTAGCCTCAATTGAAGTCAATGGGATAAGCAGGCTTACATGTCCTTCCACTCCATCAGTGTGTATTCAGAAAACACCCTTAGTATCAGCTAATGCAGTCATAAAAGAACCTATTGCAGCTTTCTCTTTTGGGGAGGAGGGAATAAAGATTTATGTTTTTATTTTTAAAAAAAGTTTAGAATGAGGTCCCAAATATTAACCTTAGTTGGGCATAGGGAGTCCTATTGGCAAAGAATTTGTTGAAGTACTTTCTGCTGTTCAACTTCTAAAATTTTTAGAAGAACTTGTTTCTATTATGATCCAGCTTCTGACATTAATTTAAATATATCAGATGAAAATCATATCACTAAATACACCTGATGTTACTAACAGGTGCAGTCTGAGCAATCTGTGCTGCTGAATCTAAGCCAATTATAACAGCAACACTGACGTCTTACTGGTGGGGGACTCTTTATATTTTTCATTGCACACAAGAAATGTTGTAATATTTTAAAAGTACTAGAGATGTAAAAAAGAGAAAACACCGAGACAAAGTTTACTCAGGTGGAAAAGGCCTATTACAGGAAATAAGTGGATTTTCCACTGTATTCTGTGTGATCACACACATCTAGAACGGGCTTCAAATAAAGCAATACATTATTTGAATATAGAGTCTTGTATTTTTTTCCAAGTCCCTGGTTAATTCCTCTAGGTAACTAAAGCAGGTTCTTCTTCTTGCCCTTGTAAGGACCATGGACAAATCTTCCACAATATGGTAGGTGAGCTTATATACAATAGTAACAAATGAATAACTGCAGAATGCAATATAGTGGTACCTGACATGTCAAAAACGGTGTAGCAAGCCCTCCTCAAAGCATGGGTATCCTGATGGGTTGGGAAGGGAAATAACCACACCTATATTCAGCCCAGAAATTCCTCCTCTGGAGTCCATCAATGCCACAACCAATGCTATCTGTCCCCCTTCCTTTGTGCACTGGATACTCTGGATAGGTCACATCTACATACCCTGTGAGCTTTCTTCCCTTATGCACGTGCACATAGGAGTTGGCATAATGCATTCTTTAAACACTTTTTATAGAGAACAGAGGATAAAAGAGAAGAGAGGATAAAACTGGCAACATACCACAGAGACTCTTACTGAGAAGTACACTCAAAATGAGGACATACTAAAATTTCATTAGGAAACTCAACCATCCTTTATTCATTATAGAGCCAAACTTAACACACTCATTGGTAAAGCTGATTGAAAACTTAAAATATAAAGTTGCTTAATGAATTATTCAATAAATAGTAAGTTATTGGACAAAAAATTGGTATAGTATATTTACTGTATTGTATTTGACTAACTCTAATCATGGGGATACAACTAATCTATGGGAGCAATATTTTATTCACCTAAGTTCAGAGACTCCCTCAATTTACTGTATGTAAAATTCTTCCTTGTGCAGATACACAAGGGTTTTCCAATCTACAGGCTTTGTCTTCAATAGGGAAAGTGGCTGAGTTTAGGTTGGGCTTAGCCAACATATGCTAGTTAAGCCAGATGTAAACTAGAACTTTTCCTTAGTGCAGATGTAGAGTAACACCTTCCAGTTCAATGTAGCTTGAGTTGTAGCCTAAGCCCGTTAAGACTTCCATTTTAACCTCATACAAAAGACAGCTCTTCCATAGGGAGAGAATGCTTCCTAATCACATCATGGGCACTGGTTCATAATCAAGATGGAAATGTGCTATCTACTGAATACCAGCTCCACTACCTCCTCTCCAACGTCCCAATCATGCAAACAGTAGGCCCATTGAAATCAATGGTACTACTTACAGTAGTGAAGTTAAGTACATGCATAAGTGTTTGCAGGATCAGGGCCCAAGTTGTGACCCAACCCAAGCCTGCTTGGCTACCTAAATGTGACATGATAATAGCACAAGTTAATGGTTCCAAGAGGGGATTTCCATGGAAATTAATAACAAAAGGTATGGGGTATATCACCACACAGAAAACATCAGCACAAAGTTACAAAAAACCCAACCTATTATGAAGTCCTGGATGACACCTAATTAAACTTGGAACAAAATGACATAGGGATTGTCACAGAGTTAACTGCCCCTTTCTCACACACACACACAACCTCCTTGAGTGCCCTCACCTAAAGGTTTCACGCTTTCTAGCCCTCACCTCTCTCAGGTAAAGACCCGTCTCTTTCTCTCTCTTGCTCCAGACTGGGAGTTTAGGCTCACAGTCCCTCTGAGTTTCACTGTGATTTCCCCATTAGGTCTGACCAGGGTCTAGAACCTGTGGTTAAACTTTCTCCAGGGACTACAACAATGTGTACCAGTTACTAACAACCCTTCACAAAGCCAAATACATTTATTCTTAGGGTAAAGACATTACAGAGAAAACATAAAAACACAAAAAATGTTCCTGTATGTATGCTAACAGCTTACCAGAGATCACCCAAAAGTCTTATGGGGCCCTAATAAGAGTCTGTGGTGGGGTTGTTCCTTTAGAACAGTCTAACAGTTAAAACACTTGTAACTTTTGGGTGACTTAAGAAGCATTTGGTCATTTATGGGGCTTGAAACCCAGATTCCTTACCCAAGGATAAATTGCTAATTACAACTGTGTGTGTGTTTTGGGGTGGTGGGGTTAGTGACATGGGCCACCACTTTTTGCAAAGAAAAATGTTTTGGGTCGAAGAGTGACATGTCCCAGCTACTTCAGTACAGTCAAATGGTCATGGTAACATATCATTTGGGTTTACTCAAGGTGTTTTTTGTCACTTACAGCCAGCCAAAACTCTGTTCCTTATAGATGTCCCCTTTGCAAAATGGAAGGTAGTGGGGGTGGTGACATGTGGCAACATGTCACACAAGAATAAAGCACTGGGTCAAGCAAATGGCATGTCCCAGCTAATTAACAATCACAGCAATATGTCACACCTAGCTCAATGGGGTCCTTGTCTGTGATCAGGACCCTAGGTACCATAGTAATACAAATAAATAATAACTCGGGGTGACCCAAGAAGTATTTTGTCATTAGAACTAATCACAGTCCAGTTCCTTAGCTGAATAATTGGTAAATAAATACATAACTGATTAGTAATATAAACTGGTATAAAATTAAATCGCATTTATTTTGGTGTCATTTTGTTCCAGGTTTAACTTGTTATCCAGTATGAGGGAGGTGGTGAGTAGTTGTATATATGTAGCCAAAATGGACAAGAATGTTCTTTCCATTCCATTAATTTATTAAGTTTTTAATGTATGTGCTTTTAAACTGTACAGACTTTTATCTGCACTGGTTTTGTTACTCGATAAAATTCTATTCTTTGGAAAATAATTCATCTTTATTAGTTCACAACATATGCTGCAGAATGCCTAGCAGTACTGAAAGCACCCACTTACTTATTGTACAGTGTGACATAACTCATATGATCTGTACAAACACAGTGTTATATTCATAGATATACAGCAAGCACCAGACTTTTCCTAACAGGCCCCCAAACTGCAAGGCCAGGTAGAACACGGTCTGCCGCAACGGATTACTGTGGCTTGCTGCTGAAGTGCTCTTTCAATGCCTCACTGAGCCATATAGCTCTGCGCAGAGCTCTTTTAATAGCCCTTGTGTCTGGCTGTTGAAACTCAGCCGACAGCCGCTCCACCTCTACCCCCAGCAACTTTTCCCCTTTTGCCTCACAGACATTATGCAGGACATGGGAGGCAGCTATAACCATTGGCATATTTTTCTCACAGAAATCCAATCTTGTGACTAATCAGTGCTATCATCCCTTCAATCGACCAAAAGCACAATCAACTGTCAGTCTGTACCTGCTGAGCCAGTAGTTGAATGCATCCGACGAAGTGGGCATTCACCCACGAAAGCTCATGCTCCAAAACTTCTATTAGTCTATAAGGTGCCACAGGACTCTTTGCTGCTTTTACAGATCCAGACTAACATGGCTACCCCTCTGATACCTATCAGGTTAATTATCCTATTTTAACCTACTCTGCCTTTTGTGGGGTGGACATCCCATCACAATGACTATTAAAGAAAGACAAAAAAAAGTATAATCACAATGTGAAAATAATTGTCAAAATTAACAGAGAAATAAAACACAGCTTTGGCAAAGCCCTCAAATGGCACACAGGTTGCCAAAAAGGAAAAAATTAAGAAAACTCAAGGCCAAAAGACCAAATCAAATGAGGAATAAGTTGATTTGTCAATTTGACCCTGTACTAATACCTAGTACCTTTATTAAGTGCAAACCAGAAAAACAGCTTGAAGGAAAAACTGGCTGCAACATTTACCGAAATTGAATTAACATCCATGAAAAAAAAAGATGCCTCTGAAATAATATCATATAAAACAGCCTATTCCTATTTGCAGTACATTGCTATTTCACCTTCCACAATGCATATGTACATGGAGGCTCGCTTGCATCTAATGTTGGAGCTTCAAAGAATGGGTATACGAGATTCATATCTTGATGCCACAGGGTCAGTTGTCAAGAGACCTCCATCATGTAAACATTGTATTACATTTTATGTGCTCATCATACTCAGAAAACATACTACCAGTAGTGGAGATGCGGGCAGCTGACCAAAGCACTCAAACAATTTAATGTTGGCAGAACTTAACTAACTGAGATACTCTTAGAGTCATTGGTTCAGACCACAAAAAGTGGAATGTAACTTTAGTTGGGCTTTAATTCATGCTACTTTACAGAGGTTTTCAACGAGATATCTACTATAAGTTATCTCAATACCTATTTTGAAATATAGAGTGAGAGATTTTACATTACACATCTGTGCAGTACAAAAGATAAAAAATAGCATGTTGACATATAGCTAAAATAAAGGCAATAGCATTGAGGGTTGTTTTTATTTTGTATGTTGTTTCATTATTACAAAATAGAAAAACATTGTGTGAAAGCAGTGAAATGATTAACAGCACAGCACATCTTACCAGATAGTAAGAGGACATAATAACTTAGGTAAGGCGATACGTACAACAACAACAGATATCCTTCTCTAAAAACATTCTTGGATTTGCAAAAAATGCTGATTTGAGAATAAACAAGAATCAATTTACAGAAATTCACCTTTTGTTAAATCAATTCCTTCACATTGCCTGGAAACAGATGATCAGGCAAATGGAAATTCTCCTCCAGACCTACATTATATTACTCAACTGCAGCAGTTCTTTTCAGATATGTCCCAGTATTATCATTATGGAGTGGCATTATGCTACAAGCAATAAGACCACTATTGTAATACCAAGGTTCCGAACCGAGAAAAATAAGTTCTAAATGACAAGCTCCCTTACCGAGCTTCTAAGTGTGTGGAAATTATGAAAGACACAATTCAAGGTAAAGTACATGCCACTGCATGATAGTAGCAGGAAGTGGGAGTCCAAACAGAAAGTAGCTGATGATATTGCTGATTTAATACAAGATATTCCAGAGCCTCTTAACTCCAATGGAGACCTGGAATCAATATCCGCATTCAACTCTCTAGAATCAAGCCACATATTTTCAAGCTACTCCAGAGCAACTGCAGAATCCAAAACCCTCATTGTTCTGTCCTCTTTGGAACATAATAGCCAAACTGACGAAAAGCAAGATAACATTCATCAACATGTGCGCTACTAGTAATCATTATATATGATAATTTAAAAAATATCAGCCAGTAAAAAACGAGATTTCTTTTTCAGAACAGAGATGAAGTGCTGAAAAGGCTACTTAAATTGAGGGAGGCATTAAACAGCTACAACTGAAATGCAGGGAAATGTCAATGGTCTACACGCTTTCTACAATTTACAGGAAGGAATATGTGGGATTGCTATGGAAGTGAGGAAGATATGGTGACTTCCCACCTCTCTCATTTCTTTAGCACAATACAGTATTCCCCCACCCCCAAATAAAAGAAATGAAATCAACAACAATGTGTGTGGGGGTGGGGGAATACTGTATTGTGCTAAAGAAATGAGAGAGGTGGGAAGTCACCATAGTAATTTATAGGTAATTTTTCAAAGGCTTCCCTTCATTTGTATGCATGCAAAACTGAAAACAAAGCAAAAACCTGTGTGTACTCCACTTTCTGCACATGAACTGTCTGTGGTTTAGAACATAGATGTGTACATGCAAGTTCTAACATTCATATTTGCAAACTTCTTAGTTTTTGTGTATGCAAGTTCTAACATTGCGTAAGGGCAACTATTGGACTGTTCAGATTGCACACAGACACACAGGTATTAGACATTTTTTTTAAAAAAGTGTGTTCCATGAACGTGAAAGTATTTTTTTATTATTATTGTTTGTAAGAAAGGGCCAGGTAAGCGGTGTTTCTAAACAGTGTTTCTATCTTTTCTGTCTGTATTTTACTCAATAACTTATGTTATGATTTTATACTATATTAAGTACATTCCTTATATATGTAAAAAAGCTAAAAATATATATATTATAAATAAAAATATATTATTGAATTATTATAGAATATAAACACTACCTGTGTGTTACGAGGCAAATTGCAGTGTCCTCTTAAAATAAATGTACATATAACAACCTGGTATCTATTGTTGTGCCTCTAAAATCACTTATTAAAAATGTAACAAAAAGAAATACAAGATTTATAGACTTAAAATTAAGTTTTTTCATAAACTAGCAAAGACCTTAGCGAAAATCTAAACTTATTTAAGGTGCTTAACACACACAAATACCACTGAAGTCAGTGGAAGCTGTAGATAACCAGCACCTTTGAAAATCAGGCCACTTTTACTTTTATGCCTAAATATAATTAAGACGCATAACTTAATGCACCCAAGTTTGAAATTTTTGTTCTTTTCATTCCACTCCATGCTGCTACCTGTACAGTGTTAAAGCAAACTGAATTTTAATTGTGAAGGAAGCTTATTTTATGTACTCTTAATCATTGATAACATTGCTTTGATTATTTCATATTTTAGATTAAGTTTAGATGCCAACAAACTTTAGAATGCCCTTGATTTATGGCTAGTAGCGGGGTCAACAAAGTGTCATGCACATTTCATGGAATACATTTCACCTGGAGAGTCTTCTGGTGCTGCAGAAATAGTGATTGTTCTCAAAGAACTGGAAAAACCACTAGGTACATCATCATCTTCTCATACAGCTGTCCATAGCCTACAAGCAATGTTAATTATATACGAAGTCATTACAGGATGTGTGGGAGTGGCTAACAGCACAAATAGATGAATTTTATGACATTTGAAGCTGACAGGTATTATTAATGTTTTTAAAGCCTGCAAAGGAACACGTAGCCAATTGCACTCCCCCAGGAGTTTTGTCTTTACTAAGTTAAAAAGGTGTTTAATATGTGTTACAACCTTAGCATAGATAGGCCAATTGGAATTAGTTTGTTCTACAAGTGTTAACTAGTTGGAGACAACCCTATGGGAGAGCCTTGGGAGCAATTTAACCAACCAATGTGTTAAAACGACAACCTGTTTTGTCTACACTAAGATATATCTTAGCTAACATTAGTTAGAAAAACAATTTTTTCCCCCTAGTGTGCATACACTCTAAGGATATGTCTACACTTTGAGTTGGGAGTGTAACTTCCAGCTCAATGATACTTACCCACACTAGCTCTGATTTAGGTGGCATGCTAAAAATAGAGTGTAGCCACGATGGCATGAGTGGCAGAAAGAGAGAGCTGCCCCTAGTACATACGTACCGCCTCAGATGGGCACCTACTTGAGGTAACTAGCCACTCCCACTGCTACAGCTGCACTCTGTTTTTAGCACACTGGCTCAGTAAGAGTCGCCTCAAGGCAAAGAAAACAGGATGATTGGTATGCTGTCCTCAAGCACTGAGTCAAATGTGCTGCCTGGCAGGTGTTCATGTAGGGAGGGAGTGACTGGCAGGAGGACCACCCAGCAGGTTTTCATCTCAAGGACCTGTGCCTTCGGGCAGGAGGCTCAGGTGGCCAGAATTGGAAGAATGACTGACATTGGTAGGGTTGAGGCTTAAGTGCTTTCTCTTGTAGGCTGAGATTTATAACCCTGGAGCCCTGAAGGCTGCTCTGGAATCTTTGAGGGATCTCATTTCTATGAGAAGACTGGTGAGGCAGAGGGAGCAGCCATCAAAATGCTAGTGCATTGGGCACATATTCACCTAGTGTGGAATATGTATGAGGACGATCACTTGAAGAAGAACCTCTTTTTATCCTCATAAGGCATATTGCTTTTGCAACACACTATTGCCATAAAATTCTGCAATATCACTACTTCCATCAGTTGCTCATCTGCTGCTATTTTCTCCATGGTAACATTTACTACAAAGTAGTGTTTCCTAATAACCTGAGAGGTTATATTAGACTATCACTAATTTCTTTAAATTTAAATTATTCACTTCAGGAAGAGTCTGTTGCTCACATGATCTTAGAGTCTGGGCAGAACTAAAATACAACTGCTTGCCACTACTCACTGTAGTAAGAAAGACTTGTTTCTTGCAGGCAATTCTATTAGGGAATTGACTGCTCAAATATGTCTAGTAAACGAACAGCTGACCCCAACCATTTTGCAGAGAAGCCATTCAAAACAATGAAACTGACTCTTTTTCTCTTTTTAAGATATGTACCACTTTTTAAATTTCCCTACTGGCTCAGTGCATTAGGTGGCTTGTCACATCACATTTTCTCAGCTTCATTGTATTATGTCACATAATATGACAGACACAACCCTTGTGACAAATCACACAAGCCAATGCGTCAGCAGGGAAATAAGAAAATGACAGTTTCCTGAACAATCCCATAAAAACACCCGATAGCACTCTATAAAAAAGTCACTTTTCTTTCTTTTCTAATCCTAGACGTCCTTTAGTCTCTTACTGAAAACCTTACCTCAGGCCAGGGTAACAGAATAAAACTTTAAAATCAAACAAGAAAACAACAAAACAGTGGCCATCTATCTCAGGGTCAATCTCATTGAACCAGTCTCGGTGTTTCCACCTTACAAAGGCAAGAATGTAAGATGCCATATTATATGTGGCATCTCTGAGCTTCTCAGTGTTTATGGAGTTGTCTGGGACCTCAGCTAATGCAGTCTCCAGTGTCTGTTCCAAGTTTGCCTGTTTGTTCAAGTCTTTCTTGGCAGCCACATTTATCTTCTTTGGCGGTTTGATGCATCTTCTGGGTGAGATATGTAGCAACATGATTCTTCTTACAAGCTGATGGTCTGACCAGCATTTGATGCCTCTCAAAGAAAGGCCTAAGCTGTGCCACACAGGTTACAATGCTATTTATAGTCTTTCTGGAGAGGGTGGGGATACACAGGCATGTACTCTTCACACTACTGAAGAAGAGAAGAGCAAGTTCTTGAAACAACTGGACTAACTGGATTAACTAGCCCACTAAGACTACTGTCCTATACTGTGTGTGATGTGCCATTCAATATAAAAACAATATAAACTTGTGAAATGTTTAGGGCTTGTCTAGACAAGCAATTAGTTCACAGCAAGCTGGGGTGTGAATCTACACTGCACTAGTCTGCTGCAGACTAAGGCCTTGTCTACACTACAAAGTTTTGTCAGCAAAAGTTATGCCGCTTTAATTAAAGCGCTTTAATTAAAACCGCTGTTGCATGTCCACACTAGCTCCTTGTGTCGGCAGAGTGCATCCACACAGAGAGCAGTGCACTGTGGTAGCTATCCCACTGTACAACTGGTCACACTGTGCTTTGGGAAGGGTTTGCAATCCCTCATGGGGCAGGCACAGTGTCACATGATGCAGGTTTCTCAATCCCATCATTCCACGGGTATCCTAGTAGATTGTCAGCCCCTTTTTCAACTGAAGTGTGTGTGGGGAGGGAGAGGAGAGTGGTGTGTCTGGGGCGGGGGAGACAGCCCACTGGCCAACCTATGCTGAGGCAGATGGAGAGGGACACACACACCCCACATCAGCCCCTGGCTCTGCTCGGCACAGCAGTCTCTCCAGAAGCAGCCTGCTCTGCCTGCCTGCCTATGGTTCTGTGATTCCCTCTGAGTTCTTCCACAGCCTCCTCAGCTGCTGAGAGCGGCATCCTGAGCAGCTGTGTGAGGTCTCAGTGCTGAGGAATGTCAAAACAGAAGAGCAGTCCCGCCCCCTTGCCCCACACCAGCAGTCTGCCTGCTGCTGTATTCCTAGTGCAGGGCAGAACAAGACCATTCCATATTAGTGATTTCCTCTTTGTTCCCCAAAGGGAGCAGCACACTCAGCTACCAGATACTTCCCGGAGCTTTGAAGGGGTGGGAGGTGGGGGGGTGCATGTCTGCAGGGCAGCAGAGATCAAAACAGTGAGCTGAGCAGTCAGGGCAGGCATTGTGGAACACTGGTGGAAGCCATTTATTGCGACAAAATATACAGCAGTGTCTACACTGACGCGTTGTCACTTTAACTTAGCCGCAAAAAGCTTTATGCCTCTCATTGAGGTGGTTTTGTTTTGCTGCCAAAAGTAGCTTTGCAATGTGTACACCTCCCCCGTTTTGTGGGCAAAAGGCAGCTTTTTCAGACAAAACTTTGTTGTAGACAAGGCCTAACTGTCCATGTGGAGCCAGCTGAGGCACATTAACATTTTGTTAATGCACTTTGATCTAGTCCTGTTTCAGAGATCAAAATGCATTAACGAACCGTTAATGCACATCAGCAGGGTCCTCAGGGACAGCTAGTCCTTGGCAGACTAGTGCAGGGTAGATTCACATCACAGCTTGCTGTGAACTAAATGTTCATGTAGAAAAGCCTGTGCTCCTTATGGCTTTTAAATTCCATTTGCTGAATACTGGTACATATTAAAAATGTTAACATATTGCATACATTTTATCAACTTCAAAATGTTTCTACCTTTATAGTTAGATAAGTTTATATTAATAGAGATAATGTATATTTTGGCGCATATACAGAGCATAAAACTTCAATGGCTTTTATATGAGAATTTAATGGATATATCTAAGATTAATATGGAATATACATGTAAAAAAACCAGAAACAAAAAAACAAAGCAATGTGTCTCAACTGAAGCAGTTTTTGCCTTGGATGTTACAAAATCAAATGTAATAATAGTGCATGTAAAAAAGATATAGGTATTGAATGTCACTTCATGTACAGTATCTTTTAGGGCTTTCCATTTACCAAAGTCATGCTTTCTCTTTCTTATTGCAAACCTCAACACCCCTGTAAGACAGAACTTATTATTAATAAAATACTTTCACATGAAAGCTGCTACCAGAAGTGTAAAATATTATATTGTTTTCCTGATCTGTGACTGACAGGTGGTAGTCACCCACAGCACCGGGACAATAACATGCAAAGATTAGCTAGCACCCCAGCTGCAAGTATTGTCATCCACATGTAACCAGATGCTTCAGACATATTCCATGCTTACAAACATCAGGTAGCCTGGGTAGGGTTTGAACGACATGCAGAACAGAAGAATCACCATCTGAGAGTTCCTCTAGGGGGTTACTACAGTACCAAACTAATGCACTACTCTTTGCAATAGTGTTAAATGTACCTGTAATATTGTCAACCTTTATATAGCAGGGGAAGAGAAGCCTTCAAGCACCATCCAAGACCATTTATCCTGCTAGCCTTGGTATTTATTGAATGCACATAATCCGTGCTTCAATACAAGTTTCCTTTCTTACATTACTATGGAGATGGCAATCTCCTATTGGAGGTACTTCTTACTACTGAAGAAGGGTTCTGAATTTGACATACTGCACACCAAAGTCAGAAAAAGGATAGAAGTAGGTTTTCAAGAAGACTATCCCCTTCTTTGCAAAGAAAAGCCATCAGACCTGGGTCAGACCACCCATGAGGTTGTTCTAATTTATTCTGAGGCCCTAGCAGTCCTCTAACCAGTCCCAAAATTGAGGAGCTGTAAAAATGACAGAAAACCATCTTGCCACCTGTCCTGTGCCAATCATTGCTTGGCTGGACCCAAGAATCAGGGCTCTATAGAAATCTTGTACTACAATCCTGATCCAAAGCCCACTGAAGTCAGTTGGAGTCTTTCTATTGAATTCAATTGGCTTTGGATTAGGCCCATAATTCTGCACTCATGTACACCATGCAACTGCATTTCAATAATAATGCTGAACCTGTGATACGGGACTCACTTAATAACGAACTAAAGGACGGTGATGTAATTAGTGCAAACCAACATGAGTTTGTGAAAAAGAGATCATCTCAAACTAACTGTATAGGTTTGGTTCATAAACATAATTGTGGTGTCATATTAAACTGCTGTAAGGAGTTTGACTTGGTACCAGACAACATTTTGATTAAAAAACTAAAACAACATAAAATTCATATGGAACATATTCAATGTATTAAAAACTGGCTAACTGATAGGTCTCAAAATGTAAGTAAACAGGAAATCATTATTGAGCGGAGTTCTGTTTCCAGAGGCATTCTTCGGGGATCAGTTCTTGGCCCTAGACTATTTAATAATTTATCAATGACTTGGAGGAAAACATAAAATTAGTGCTTTTCATACCAACGGTTTCCCAGAAGGTTTCACATGGGTAAAATGAACATAAGTAACTTAGAAAGGAAAATTTAAAAACAAGTTGTACAAAACCTTTTTTTTATTCTGTGGGGTCAAGGCCGGCCCACAACAATTTATCACCTGAGGTGAGGAGCTCAAATGACGCCCCCTTCCCCCTTGCTTGGGCCAGAACTTTGAAAGGTCTCAATTCTGCCTTCTTCCTGTTCTACTCCTCTCATGGTACTGCTCTGCTACCTACCCCAATAAAGGAGAACTAACAACTTAAAATGCCTTGTTAAAAATTTTTAAGTAATGCTTAACTTTAAAATGTCTGAACAGCAAATGTAACTTTTCTTGTCTGTATAGTAAACACTGGCATTTTGATCTGTTTGAATAATCAAAATGGTGCTTTCCATGCCTTCTTGGTTGCAAAGATTTAAACTGCTTCCTGAAGGTCCGCAGTCTGGGCCAGCCCATGCTCTATTGAGATGATTGCAAGGCCGACCAGCCTCTCCTGTGTCATTGTGGCGCATAGATGTGTTTTTAACTTCAGCTTGGAGAAGCTGGTTTGTCCACTGGCAACTGTTACAGGAAGTGTTAGAAGTATGTGCAGAGCAACAAAAGCATTTGGAAAGAGGGTGGTCATCTTATTTGTGCACATATATTCCAGAACCGCCTTTGGAGTTGATCCTGATGAAATGTATCTTGAAAGGGCTTTCAGTTCATCACCTAAATCACTCGCATCAATATTGCGCAGGTCATCATGTGTCAACACTGTCTCTAGTGCCCTGAATTGCTGGTGTAGGTCTTCTTCAGGTACAGTGAGGAGTTTTGGAATATCATACAACATCCCAAATATACTGCTGTGTTCCTTGAGTTGCATGAGACATTCTTCAACTAACTGTATTGCACAATCTAGCACCCGGTTAAAGAATTCAACTTTGAATTGTTGTTTGGGGTCTTTTATGGGATTAATCAAAATGACTTCTTCGGTGATTCTTGAATTTTTGAATGGGTGGAAAAATAGCTTCAGTGTGAAGTTCCTCTGCCAACTTCTGTGCATTCTTCAGAATGTTTTGAAATCCCTCACCTGACCAGTAAGACTGTAGGTCTGACTTTGCTTTGTCCAGTTGTTCCATTGCTCCAGATATATCAAGGTCAACACCTTGGAATCTCTTGCTTACAACATTTATTTCAAAAAATGTGTTATGCCACACAACACTAAGCCACAGAAAAATCTGAAGTTATGTTTGTTTCTGGTGATTCCATTTCCCTCTGCTCATGTTGTCCCACAAACAGTTCCTGTCATAACATTATCCTCCATAATGGTAACTATGGCATCATCTATCTTCCCAATTTGGTGTTTGATAGGCTTTATCGCCTACACTCGACTTTCCCATCGTGTGGCACTCAGCGGTTTCAGTGTCAAGGAGGATGTTCCCAGATGTTGCTTCAAAAATTTGCCATTGATGAGTTGATGCAGAGAAAAATACATAGACGCTTTGAATTAAATTAAAAATTTCAGCAGCCTCACTAGAAGCTGATGCTGCATCACTGTCCACCAAGTTCAATGAATGAGAAGTGCATGGGACAAAAAAAGCTCGAGAGTTTAACTCTCGGATCCGTGTCTGCACTGCTCTGTTCTTTCCTCTCAGGTTGGCACCATTATCATAGCCCTGACCTCTCATGTCAGCTATCTCAATTCCCGAATCTTCCAGCTTTTTAAGAAGCACATTTGTCATACCAGCTCCTGTAGTATCATCAATGTCAATAAATTCTAGAAAATGCTCTCTGACAGTCACCATTGCAGGGACATTTTCACTAGGTTCTGCTGTTGTTACAAAACGCACCATTAAAGTCATTTTTTCCATATGGCTGATGTCAGGTGTGCAATCCAGAATAACAGAGTAATATCTTGCTGACTTCAGATCTGCCACAATCTTCTGTTTGACTTTTGTTGCCAGTAACTGTATGATTTCATTTTGAATTGTTTTTCCAAGGTAGTGGTGTGTGTACATTTCTTGGTTGGTGACTTTTCTTAGATGCTCCTGGAGTACAGCATCAAACTCAGCTATCAGCTCCACAGTTTTAAGAAAGTTTCCATTGTTTGGCACATACAGCTGATCTGACGCGCCATGCAGTGCTAGGTTTTGGGTAACAAGCATTCTCACAATGGCAATGAGCCTTTTCAGAACATTTTGCCAGTAAAGAGACTCTGATGCAATCTTCTCTTGATGCTGATCATCTATGGTGGCCTTTAACCTTAGTCTCATCTCAAGCTCTTTCCACCTATGGAAAGCTCTCTGGTGATTTGCTACCTTTTCATGGCATGCCAGATTTCTAGCCAGATTTTTCCAGTCTTTTGTTCCTGTAGAACCCAATGTGGCTGGAACATTAGACTGGAAGAGTTTGCAACAAAAACAGTAGGCAGCATTCTGGGTTTTTGAGTACATAAGCCATGGCCTCTCCACAGAGCTATCCTTACCCATATGCAAAGTATGCAGCTGCGTAGGGCACCAGGAAATTTGGGGCACCTTGCTCTGGCTCTTGGGAGCCAGGGGAGCAGAGCAGGCTGGGGCCGGGTCACTCCACTTCCTGCAGAAGTGGCCAGTCCCCATCCCCCCCTGTCCCCCACAGTGGCCTGGGACTGCCCCCACCCCACTTACCCCCTGGGGCAGGGCCCTGCACAGTCCCCCCGCAGAGGCCTGGGGCCCCACACAGTCCCCCCCGTGGGGGGCTGCATAGGCCACCAAAATAGCTAGGGACGGCCCTGCCTCTCCACTTTGTCACCATTGGAGATTTCACGCCAGTAATGTGTTGGATGGAAACTTCTATTTTCATTGTCTTTGGGGAACATGAAGTGTTTCACTTGCTTTGGCCCATGCAGTGCAAGGAAGACCCTCAGGCTACAGCTCAAGTGGGTCCACAGTCCTGGATCATCTAGACTTAAGGAACTAAACTCAGCAGCAGCTGTTTCTTGCACCTCCACCACACTCTTCTCTGATCTACACTTTTCTTCAGGAATGTGCATGGTTACATCCATTTGAGATGGAGATATGGATGCTGCAGTAGCTGCCAGATCACCTGCACTCTGACTAACTGGAAGATCAGGCATCTCCTCACCTCTCACATCCTCAGTGGGGCCGGAAGGCTCACCATGAACATTTGTGTCTATGTATCTCAGGAGAGCTCCTTCCTGCTTAGATAGAAAAGCTTCCTTTGCTTTCTTTCTTTTTCTGAATGCTGCCCCAGAGGGGCATTTTCTTCTTTCACTCATGACTGCTCTTCTGTGCCAGCTAGAGTGGCTCTCAATTGAAGGGGACAAATAAGCAAGCCGGTAGCAGGGCCTGAGTGGGGGAAGATATCAGCATCTTAAGGGCCTAACTGGCTCCAACTACTTCAGCTGACTGCCTGTTCTCCTCAAGTGGGTTCAGGGAAGCAGCAGGAAACAGGAAGCTCCCTGAGAAGCTGGTGTTAATCAGTCCAGGCTCCTGGGGGTGCTAGAGAGGTACATAAGAGGCTCCTCCTCCTCTCTCCCTGCAGCTCCTGCTGCTTTCTGTTATTCCCTCTCACCTTTTCTCCTGCCTGCCTGTTATGTCTCTTGTGCCCTCCTTCCTCCAGCACAGCACTCCACCATCTCCGTGTATCTAGAGCAGAGAGAATACATATGCGCCAGCAGCAGACACAATTTTCTACACTCTGGGTCCTAGTGGCGCCCCACCTCACCTCCCACACTCTGGCACCTGAGGCGGCCTCCTCAGTTCGCCTCATGGTAGGGCCAACCCTCTGTGGGGTAAATCTGATCAAGCTGTGGTACATGCTACTACAGTAACTGTATTGGGGAGTGGGGATAACTACTCAAATTTTGCCCAGTTTTGTGAACCTTTGTGAATCTGTCACTGAAACTGGATGTGTTTCATCGTGAACATTTTGCTCAGCTCTAGGTAAGAGATGAAGTGTGAACTACAGTGGAGAGTCAGTGAGGCAGAAACACACAAGAGGGCTGTTCTAGGTGACAGTAAAGCTCTCAAATCAGCAATTGTTAGAGAGCGTGGAGAGAGGGAAGGGAAGCCACTGCTAGATGAGTGGAGGGCGGGGGAAACAAAGTGAGAGATGAGGTGAGCCAGGTAGGCTTGATTCAGGCTAATTACTTTTTACACATAGCAATCTTCCTCTAGAATTTTGTACAAAGTGTAATCAAAAGACCCATAAATGAGCCTAACACCTTCAATGCCTACTTTTATAGTACTCACAGCTACCAGATGCAAATAACATTTCAGCATATTATTTGTATTTATATGCCATCTGTGACAACTGTAAAATCTCTGCTGACTTTTGAATTTTTTTTATTACCTGCATGTTTCCTGCACTAGTTTGGTACAAGTAAATTATTAACATGGTAGACTAATAACTTCCCTTTGGGGGGCTTTTATAAACTGCATGTACACAAGCGTGCATGCAATAATGTGCATATGATTGTCCACCTAATTTTTTAAAATTTGGGAACTAGCGCCTGTTGAATTCAGCTAGGGACCCTAAAGCTGGACTCAGCACTGAGGAACATGTCTGAAGCAGTAGGACAGGAGGCAGTCATGGCTGCATTAAAATTCATCCTTTCTCAGCATCAGTTATCATCCCACCACTGCCACCATATTCCAAACTTGAAAGTGTCGTCTCACACTTGAATCTAGCACTAGGGTCCCTAACTTCAACTCATCAGGGCTCATATTTAATTATTAACCATTTTTCTTAAAGAGAAACAAAACTGTTGGCAGTATAAGTTATTTTCTTACAAATGTTTAAAGAGAGAGGTTGGCAGATTTAAGGTAATATGGTAAAGTTGAAGTTAATATTTCTGCAAACTGTTGTTTAAAAAAAACCCAAAACATTTATTTTCCCTCTTCCCCCACAAATTTCTTGCAGGAGGGATACATTTAAAATGGCCAGTTTAAGGTTAAATTTAAAATAGTGGCACATCTCTAAACATTTGTGTTACAGAGGCATTTGTTACTGACAGTAACTTTTATAGCATCAGACAAGAAGTGATGACTGCATGGGTGCAATTGTGTGACAGTAGAATGGCAGCTTACAAACAACTGCCTCTGCTGTGAGTTGAGTTTTGAAAGAGTAGCTGCACCTTTGCTGGGTGTGAGCTGGCTCTGATGAGATGGGGTAGGGATTTGTGATTCTGAAGTAGTTAATAGTATGCATGAAGCACTGAAAATCCTAACCTCTCTCTGGCTGTGCCTTAACAGGTAAAGGTAAGAACATCATTTTTATTTGTATTCTTGCATTCCATACTATTCTGACTACAACTGCAGAACAGTATGTTAGTACGGGTTAGATTTCACTACTGTTCTTTAATTTTAAAACGAGGAGGGTCTGTATGAAGTGATAAATGCTGTGTAACCAGAGGAGAGGTGTGAAGGACTCTGGGACTTGTTTATCCATTATAAAACTCCATGTTGTCTCCCATGCATAACCAAAGAATGAAGGCAACACCCATAGCTGAGTCTGGAGTTGATTGTGCTGCTTTCACAGCACTCCCCAGTCTTTCCAGTTCAAAGGATTACAGAGAGGGAAGAAAACTTGCAAATAGGTCATTGATATCACAGTGCAGTGCAAAACTGCAATATGTTGAACAGGCTGGCTCAGGACACACTATTCTGAAGATGCCTCTAAACTAGAGCTGTAGATTAATCACAGTTAATTCATGCAATTAACTCAAAAATAATTGTGATTAATCGCAGTTTTAATCGCACTGTTAAACAATAGAAAACCAATTGAAATGTATCAAATATTTTGGATGTTTTTCTACATTTTCATATATATTGTATTCTGTGTTGTAATGGAAATCAAAGTGTATATTATTTTTATTACAAATATTTGCACTGCAAAAATGATAAACAAAAGAAATAGTATTTTTCAATTCACCTCATACAAGTACTGTAGTGCAATCTTTTGCCATGAAAGTGCAACTTACAAATGTAGATTTTTTTTGTTACATAACTGCACTCAAAAACAAAACAATGTAAAACTTAACTTGAGAGCCTACAAGTCCACTCAGTCCTACTTCTTCTTCAGCCAATCACTAAGACAAACAAGTTGTTTACATTTACAGGAAATAATGCTGCCTGCTTCTTATTTACAATGTCACCAGAAAGTGAGTTTGCATGACACTTTTATAGCTGGCATTGCAAGGTATTTACGTGCTGGATATGCTAAACACTTGTATGCCCTTTCATGCTTCAGCCACCATTCCAGAGAACATGCTTCCATGATGATGATGCTCGTTAAAAAAAATTCATTAATTACATTTGTGACTGAACTGCTTGATGAAGAATTGTATATCTCCTGCTGTTTTACCCACATTCTGCCATATATTTCATGTTATAGCAGTTTTGGATGATGACCCAGCACATGTTGTTCATTTTAAGAACACTTTCACTGCAGATTTGACAAAACGCAAAGAAGGTACCAATGTGAGATTTCTAAAGATAGCTTCAGCACTCAACCCAAGGTTTGAGAATCTGAAGTGCCTGCAAAATCTGAGAGGGACGAGGTGTGGAGCATCCTTTCAGAAGCCTTAAAAGAGCAATACTTCCATGAGGAAGCTATAGAACCTGAATCACTAAAAAAGAAAATCAACCTTCTGCTAGTGGCATCTGACTCAGATAATTAAAATGAACATGCATCAGCCTGCACTGCTTTGGATTTTGTCGAGCAGAACCTGTCATCAGTCTGGACACATGTCCCCTGGAATGGTGGTTGAAGCATGAAGAAACATATGAATCTTTAGCGCATCTGGCACGTAAATGTCTTGCAATGCCGGCTACAACAGTGCCATGAGAACACCTGTTCTCACTTTCAGGTGACATTGTAAACAAGAAATGGGCAGCATTATCTCCTGCAAATGTAAACAAACTTGTTTGTCTGAGTGATTGGCCGAACAAGAAGTAGGACTGAGTGGACTTTCAGGCTCCAAAATTTTATATTGTTTTATTTTTGAACACAGTTTTTTTTGGCACATGGTTCTACAGTAACTCCACACTTAAAGTTATCCCAGTTAACGTTGTTTCATTGTTACATTGCTGATCAATTAGGGAACATGCTCATTTAAAGTTGTGCAATGCTCCCTTCTAACATTGTTAGACAGCCGCCTGCTTTGTCCACTGCTTGGAGGAAGAGCAGCCCATTGCAGCTAGCTGGTGGGGGCTTGGAACCAGGGTGAACCGGCAGCCCCCCTATCAGCTCTCCGCTCCCCTAAATTCCCTGTGCAGCAGCTGCCCAGCAGGCTAGCAATTGCAGCTGTCCCTCCCCCCACTGCCATGTGCTGCTCCTGCCCTCTGCCTTGGAGCTGTCCCCGAGGCTCCTGCTCGCTGGGGGGGGAGGGGAGAGGGAAGAAAGAGGGGGGCTAATGGCAGGGTGTCCTCCACCCCCCTGATCCTGCACTCCGCTTGCCCCATCTTCCATAGAGCAGGGGGGACACACGACAGGGCTCAGGATGGAGGGAGCTTGCTGGCAGCAGCTGCAGTCTCAGTAAGCTGATCGAATTAACAAGGCAGTGTACTTAAAGAGGAAATGGGCATCTCTCTCTCACACACACGGTGTATGTTTCTGTCTCTGTCTGCGATGCTGTCTCCCCTCCCTCCATTCCTGCTGCCTTGTAGAGTGTGAAAGTTAACTCTTGAGACCTCAGCCAATTGCTAGTTCATCATTTAGCAGTAAGGAATTCCCTGGGAAATATCCCACCCTCTGACTCCTCCACCTCAACCAAGCTTCACAATCATCATCACTGTGTACCAGTATTAAATTGTTTGTTTAAAACTTATACTCTGTGTGTATGTGTATATATATAGTCTTTTGTCCGGTGAAAAAAAATTCCCTGGAACCTAACCCCCTCATTTACATTAATTCTTATGGAGACATTGGATTCGCTTAACATCGTTTAGCTTAAAGTCGCATTTTTCAGGAACATAACTACAATGTTAAGTGAGGAGTTACTGTACATTTGTAAGTTCAACTTTCATACTAAAGAAATTGCACTGTACAATTTGTATTCTGTGTTGTAGTTGAAATCAATAGATTTGAAAATGTAGAAAACATCCAAAAATATATAAATAAATTGTATTCTATTATTAACAGTGTGATTAATCATGTAATTAATCGCAATTTTTTAGTCGCTTGACAGTCCTAATCTAAACTTGTTTAAAATGCAGATTAACACTTGCACTAAGGTACAAACTTGCCTTTAAGATTCTTCCAGACCTTTGCTTGTTGATCCAACTGACCTAACAGCCCAGAATCAGCACATGAAGCTCAAGCTGAGGGAGAGGGATTTCCAATTCATAACTTAACTCATGGTTAATGGCATCCTTCCTATCTGGCCCTGGTGTTACTGAGAAAGCAGAATGTCTGATATGAAGTGAATGATAAGCAGAGATAATAGTAAAATGTGATCTCTGAAGGGTTTGACTGTTAGCACACATTGTGTTTATCTCTATACCTAATTAACAATTAACATTCTAGGTTCACACATAAACCATGAAGCCGGTGGAGGGAGGGCAGGGAATGTATTACTTCTATCCATCAAAAACATATTTCCTCAACCTCAGTCATGCTGAAACAAACACACACCCCAAAACAGATGGGACCCAGGTTTCAAGTAAATTCCCTTCAAAGTTCATACAAATGTTGTTCTGTAGATTTAGCTGACTGTGAGTCTAGGAGTTTCCACGTGGCATGTAGCCAACATTCCTAGCCCAGTTTTCCAAAAACATTCCACCCCTTTGAGTGGGCTATAACAGGGTTCAGAAAAGGACTAGATAAATTCATGGAGGATAGGTCCATCAATGCCTATTAGCCAGGATGAGCAGGGATGGCGTCCTTAGCCTCTGTTTGCCAGAAGCTGGGAATGGGTGACAGAGGATGGGTCACTTGATGATTACCTGTTCTATTCATTCCCTCTGGGGCACTTGGCATTGGCCACTGTTGGAAGCCAGAATACTGGGATAGATAGAACTTTGGTTTGACCCAGTATGGCCATTCTTGAGAGTGTCACATGCAGGCTGAATCCAGTGCTGATGTCGCTGGTTGAACAAACTGTGATTCAGCTTGCAAATTTGAGAAAATGAATTCCTCTATGTACAATAAATGGTGAAAAGAATGAGTTATTTGGGACATTCACAGCTCTCAGTCATCCAGAACATAAACACACTGTGACATTTCCCTGGTGTTATCTGGACCAGTGATCTGCTAGATCACTCCAATCCTCGACTCTGGGAGCCAGCCTTCCCCTGCTCTGCTGTGAGAACCCCTACTCCTGAGCTGTTCATGCAGAGCCTCTGGCATGTAAGATGCTTGGACTGTGCACTGAATGGTGCTAGCCAATATCTTCGGTCCCAGACACAACCCTAGGAACCTCCATCTTGCAGTGTCCAGTTATGCCCACTGGACACTGCAAGTTTGTCAATTTAACGAAGAAAGTGGTATGCACCAGGCTTGTTATCCCAAGGGGAGTCTAACATGCTTCAAAGCAAACACACTGCTTCAGGTAGAAAAAACAAACAAATTTATTAACTACAAAAGATAGATTTTAAGTGATTATAAGTCAAAGCACAACAAGTTGGATTTGGTCAATTGAAATAAAAGTAAAACACATTCTAATCTGATCTTAACACTTTCAGTGCCCTTACAAACTTAGATGCTTCTCACCACAGGCTGGCTGGTTGACGTTCAGCCAGGTCCTCCCCTTTGATCAGCACTTCAGTCGCTTGGTGGTGATGTCTGTAGATGGAGATGAAAGAGAGAGAGAGACAGAGAGAGAGAGCGCGCGCATGGCAAATGTCTCTTCCTTTTATCATGTTCTTTCTTCCTTCTTAGCTCCCCCACTTCCCCGTTCAGAGTCAGGTGAGCATTACCTCATCACAGTCCCAAACTGACCAAAGGAAGGGGGATGACTCACTCAAGAGTCCAACAGATCCTTTGTTGCTGCCTAGGCCAGTGTCCATTGTTCCTCTGAGGCTGGGCTGGGTTTGTCCCATACATGCCCTGATGAGGTGTGAACTGCTCCTGGAAACTTTTGCCTGGGCTTGTTTTAAGCCATGAAGACACATTTTCAGCCTCATAACTATTTACATGAAATTACAACCAATAAAATTACTATAACAACAATGCTCAGTGCATCATGAGCCTTCCGAACACACCTGGCATGACAAATTTTGCATTGGATACCACACAATCATTTTATAAGGATGAACATGGGGGTGCAGAGTATTCCCCCAAGGCACAGAGTGTCACACACCCACACAGGTGGAGCCTGATTACAGAACATGTTGTCTATGAAGTTCACACAAATACCATTGTAATCCTGGAGGATAGGTCCATCAGTGGCAGGCACAGTGCACTGCTTCCTCCAAAGTACATGGCCGTGTCACTGCCTGGACCAGTGGACTTCATCCTGTCACTGGGAGACCACTGTGGCCCTCAAGATTTTAAACTGTGGCCCTTGAGTGTGACTGTGCTAAGAAAATGTTTGATTATGGATTGCAAATATCTTCCCAGAGCTGTGGCCTGCAATTTTTAATCTGAAGTTTTAAATCAGCTCCATTGCTACAGTGAAAAGAGAGGGGACAACACTTCCTCAACTGTCCCTGTAGCCCTGGGAGCAGCTCTGGTTGAGCCTGCTGTCCCTTCCCTACTGCAGCTGCTTAGTAGCTCCCATTCTGGCCACTTGCTACCATATAGGGAAAAAGGAGGAGAGAGTCGTTCTGGCTGCTCAGTACTTGCTTCCTTGTCTGGCTGTGGAAGCCCCAGTGAGAGCAGGATAAGGTGTTCAACTGGATCTAACTGAGCCTAAGGGCAGGTCTACACTATGGGGCTCAGTTGACCTAAGTTACACAACTCCAGCAATGTGAATAACATAGCTGGAGAAGACATAGCTTAGGTTGACCTTTTGCGGTGTCTACACCGTGTTGGGTCGATGGGAGAAACTCTCCTGTCGAGAAATACCAAGGAGTCCTTGTGGCACCTTAGAGACTAACAAATTTATTTGGGCATAAGCTTTCGTGGACTAGAACTCACTTCATCCTGTCCACTTACCTTATGTTTCTTGTTCCAGTGGAGTACCGGAGTCTATGGGAGAGTGATCAGCGGTCAATTTAGCTAATCTTCACTACACCCCCGGTGGATCGATCACCGCGTGTCGATACCCCGGTAAATGGAGACAAGCTCTAAGGCAGCACCTTGCAAAGGATGGCTCTCCTTCCCCACCACACCCACCCAGGGCAGCACAGGAGAGGGTAAAGAAGTATAGTTGAGAGCCAGTAACCAGTTACAGCTGCTGTTTCTCTGACCTAGCCTGATGCAGGTTAGGTTATACTCCAGTCCCTCCCACTCTCCCCATTCGGATGCCAGGCAGGTTGTTTCTTTTCTCTTGCCAATGCTCTAGCATCATAAGGGGAGAGGAATAGGGCAGAGAATCTGCCCCAAAGTACTGATTACGGCCCCTCTGTCTTTTTGAAATCATGTTTGGCCTTCAGGCTGAAAAGGTTGAACTCCACTGAGATAGACTGTTTTGTATGTGTATGTGGTTAGGGGTTTAGGCATATAAGTTACGTGTAAAACTGCCTCCTACTCTCACCTTATCTAGATGAGATGGACAGGCAACTCATCATAAAGTTGGGGTCACTATCTGAACAAGTCAATTCCTAATTTCAGATTGATCCTCTGGATTTATCTCCCCAGCTTCCTCTCTCACCGTTTACCTTGCATGAAGCACACAGCCAGAAATGTTTGAGTGTGTGGTTCCTCCAGGGTTAAAATAATGTCACTGTAGAGATGCTCTGGTAGAAAATTCAGGTCTCAGCTCCCAGCATGAAGGCTGTGGAGTTTCTCATGAATGTACAGCTCAGCCAATAAATCTGTGTCACTGGTGATTATCCCAGAACTCCAACGACTCCCCCCCCATTCAGTGCAAACTCCATTACATGCACATATTTAGTGCACAAAACACACAAATTCAACACAAAATGAAAGGTGGCCACGGTTAAAGTAAATATCTGTTGAAGCATTTTAAAAAGTGATTATGTAATAGGTATAGGCATAAGAAAGTCATGTAGCTAAGACCAATGTTTATCCCACCCCTACTGTAATACAACCATGTTCAGTTTACTAACTAAGTCTGAATTTTTGTGCTATAGTCCTTATTGAACATATCACCTTCATGCTGTGTCTGTGGGAGTCTTGAATGATCAAACAAGACCACAGATTGCAAATCTGTGGAATTTAGTTCCCTCAGAAAATAACTACTGAAAAAAAGGGTAATTGAAAGGAGATTCCCAGATTTGAGTCAGCTCAACCTGAAAACACACACACACAATGCTGAGTCAAAGTCACAGACTGATGAAAAACTAGTGTAATCAAGGATGAAAGTAGATATGCCAACCCCCAAGTCAGTATACGCCTACAAACATACAGAAACAATAATGGGAACTAGTCTCAACCAGTCTCAAACTAATGAAAAATGTGGGAAATAGGCAGAATTTTCCAATACACAATGAAGTTTAAGAAAAAGACATATACACTCAGCACAACTTTGTTGCTCAATTCCACATCATTCCATTGTTCCCACAAAACTTCCCCTGGAAGGTACAGAGATAGAAGTGGCACAGTCCACTACCACTCCTGTCCCAACACTCTTCATATACATCATCTCTCAGTGTCACTTCCATGTGAAACCAGCTGCCAGAATCACCAGCTAATCAAACTAGACCTCGAAATAAAACACAGGAAAAAAATTCTTTTAAAATTAACTCTTAAAACTTACAGTATTTAGGAATGAGACACAATAGTTGTGGCAAAAACTCAGCTGAAAACTAGACATGCAGGATCATATTAGTACCCAGATGCACACAAGTGGAGAAGTGACATAGTAAGTTATGAAAAACTTACAGGATATTCCAAAACCTGAATCAGTTTACGCCAACAATCACAAAGAAAAACACACTTACACACAGCAGACAAATAAATCATCTCAGATTAGAGGGGAAAAATGGTGCAATTAGGAATAAAAGAGGATTTTCTAACTTGCAAAACATTTTAGACCAAACACAAACAGGTCAGAAAGTTAAGGTCCTCACAGAAATTGGGGATAAAGATGAAGAAGAAAGGATATTCCAACATCTATGTCCCTTTATCCGAAACAAAACAAACAAAAAAAGTACATGTGCCCCACTTACAGAGGGAAAACTTGTGTAATTAGGCATGAAAGATGATATTCCAACACCCAAGTCAGTTTAACCCAACAAAAAAGACAAGAGCACACACACAACAGAAAATTATCTCTCAAGTCCCTCTGAGATGAAAAAAATGCTTTATTAGGAATAAAAAGGTTGCTTGAACATCCACAACAATTTAGCCCAACACAAACACTGACACCGGTCTAAAAGCTGAAGCGAGCTTTTTAAGACTTTTTTTAAAAAATGGGATTAAATAGGAAGGAGAATGATGGTCTGGAAAATCTGTCTCTTTATCCCAACTAAAATAAGTACAAAGTATTGGGTCCCACTTACAGACTGAGGAAAAAATGTAGTAATTAGGAATGAAAAATGCTATTTCAACAACTGAGTCAGTTTAACACAACAAAAAATGACCAATACACACTTATACAACAGAAGAATAAGCCTCCAGTCCACTCTGGTTTTAAAATGTTGGGGATGGGAATAAAAGAGGATTTTCCATCAACCAAAGCAGTTTAACCCTACACAAACACACACACAGGGAGAGAAAGCTGAGATCCTCTCACAAAACTTTTTTAAAAACTGGGATAAAGTAGAATGAGAAAGAATACTGCAATATCTCAGTCCCTTTTCCCCAACAAAGACAGAAACAAGGAAAAAAATCTTGGGTCCAAGCTACAAACTGGAAAAAACCTGGTGTAATTAACAATGGAATAGGATATCCCAACAACCGTCAGTTTAATCCAACAGAAAAGGACAAGAACACACTTAAAATCAACAGAAAAATAACCCTCCTGTCCATCTATGCTGAAGAAGTGATGTAACTGAGAATAAAAGATTTTTTTTCCAATATTCAAAGCACTTTAGCCCAACACAAACACACACAGGTCTGAAAGATGAGGCCCTGAGACAGACTTTGTAGCAATTGGTGTTAAATAGGAAGGAGAAAAGATATTCTTGTTCCCTAGAGTCTCTTTATCCATATCAAAAAAACCAAAAGTATAGAATGTGGGGTCCATCTCTGTTACCGCTCAAGAGAGAGAGAGAGATCTTGGAGTCACTGTGAACAGTTCTCTGAAAACATCTACTCAATGTGCAGCAGTAGTCAGAAGAGCTAACGGTATGTTAAGAAACAATAGAAAAGGGATAGATAATAAGATAGAAAATATCATGTCACTATATAAATCCATAATATGCCCACACCTTGAATACTGCATACAGTTCTGCTCATCATCCCATCTCAGAAAAGATATAATAGAGATGGAAAAGGATTAAGGGTATGGAACAGCTTCCACATGAGTAGAGATTAAAAAAAATGGGACTTTTCAGCTTGGAAAAGAGATGACTCAGGGAGAATATGTCAGAGGTCTATAAAATCATGAATTGTGTGGAGAAAGTGAATAAGGAAGTGTTTTTTACTCTTTCACGTAACATAAGAACTAAGGGTCACCTAATGAAATTAATAGGCAGCAGGTTTAAACAAACAAATGGAAGTACTTCTTCAGACAATGCACAGTCAACCTATAGAACTCATTACCAGAGGATGTTTTAAACGCCAAAACTATAACTGGGTTCAAGAAAAATTAGGTAAGTTCATGGAGGATAGGTCCATCAATAGCTTTAGCCAAGATGGTCAGGGATGTAACCTCATGCTCTAGGTATCCCTAGCCTCTGAATACCAGAAACTGGGAGTGGATGACAGGGGATGGATCACTTGATGATTGTCTGTTCTGTGCATTCCCTCTGAAGCACCTGCCATTGGTCTGACATCTTAGGCTAGATGGACCATTGGTCTGACCCAATTTGGCCTTTCTTACACTCTTAATTAGGAATCAAAACAGATATTCCAACTCCAGAGTCAGCTTAACTCAACAGCAAAATAACAAAATACCTTTATATACAAGAGAAAAATATACATTTTTCTTTATATAAAAGAGAAAAATAACACTCCAGTCCCTCAATGTTGAAAAAAGATGTAATTGGGAATAAAAAATTCTTCCAACATCCAAAGCACTTTAGCCCAGCACAAACACACACTCAGGTCAGAAAGTTAAGGTCCTCACACTGAGTTGTTAGAAACTGGGGATAATGAGGAAGGAAAAAGGATATTCTAACATTTAAGTCTCTTTCTCCCAACATGAGCTTGCAAGTTCACAAGACAGTTCTTGGGGAAGTGAAAAATGAGAAAATCTTGAGAAAGTAGGATGTGATTTCAGTCATTTTAATATATAGATCAGAGTTCTGGAATGCTAGCCAAGAAAGTTTCCACGATCTGACGTAAGAAGTTCAATATTCAAAATAATGAACTTTAAAGCTATGGGGACTACTCTCTGAAGTTACATAGCTGAACATCCTCAGGCCGTGTGAAAGAAGAGAATAGAGAGAATGAACAGAGACAATTTAAAATGAAACTAGGCTAATTTTAGCCTATTATTTAGAATAGTAGTTCAGGAGAGCTGAGAACTCTCCTTCAGTTGCATCATGGATTTATAACGTACATGACTGTTATTGGGTAATATAAGAAATGATTACATCTGTTTTTTTATCATTTAATTTCTTAATGTATGTGCTTTGTTCTTTAGTATTAAGAATTCTTTATTTAAGATTCAGTTGACAAATTTGGAACAAGAGTGTTATGACCCCAGAAAATGTGAAATTCTAGGCTGCATAAAGTGAACTATCTTGGAAATTTATGAGATTAGTTTAATTTATATTTTTTGTTGAAGTTACAGCCATACATTGTGGGAAAAAAGAAGTAAAGTTCACTACAAAATCCAACTACAAGTATTTACAGAGTGTAAATGCTAAGCAGGGAGATGAATTTGTGAGGGTAAGAAGATGGAATCAACCAAAAGAAAATTTGGGATTAAGGACAACAAGCATTTCTAATACTGACCGCCGCTTTCAGTCTAGATATTCCTCTTTCTTCTTTGAGTTCCTGAATTAAACTGCTGGGGATGTGGCAATCTGAAAATATTCCTCCAATAGCTCCCCAGCTGTGGGCCTTTGTGAGAGAAGTAATAATAATATCTTCCATTTGCACCGTGCCTTTTTTCCTCCCAAAGGATCTCAAAACACTGCATATTGTTCAAAGATGAATTACTTCTATCATCTACCGGGAATACAATCTAAATAACATGCTGCTTAACAGTCAGAAATTTTGACAAAGAACACACGGACAAAAACTTCCATTTTACAGAGTGAAACCATGGGAACCTTTGTGTCCCTCGCCTCATATAATTAGGGTTTTATCTGAAAGATGAGTGATTCCCAAAAGTGATTGGAACTCAGAGTTCTCAGAGGGCAAGATTAGGGTGGGGAATATGGCATCTCTTATGAGTTGCAAAAGTAGACAGTGGGACGATTTAGTGGCCTTGAAGAGCACAGAGAAGGAAGAAAGTATGTGAAATGCAGCAATTCATAAAGAGGTCTCTCTAAGGAGGGAGCACTGGGATTGATATTCAAGTTAATATGTTTCTCAAAACAAAGATAAAACATTCAGAAAGAGTAGAATCCTGTTACTTGTCTGATTGCAAGATAATCACTACTGCCCAGACAAGTAGGCATTTCTCTGGAGTGTGGCTTAACAGACCACTGTGGACATGAGCTTCAGAGGAACTGACCAACTGAGCTCTCATCTGAGAGGAGTCTTTGCATCAGGCTCACAACCTGTTCTATATAAAATGTCGGCTGTGTTTAAGAGACACTGAGGACACTGAGTTGGAGTCTAGAGGCAGACATCTTTCCTGAAGGAATACAGATTATGAATCAATTGGAACAATAAGGAATTATGGCTGTTTTCTAGGATCATTCCCACAAGGAAAGTCTGTAGTGAAATGGTGGTCATCTTGCCACAGGGCAGCCTGTGGCTTCAAATCGTATTTTAAGTATTAGGATATGGTGGCAGGTTTGATGCCAGAAACTGGAATATTATTCTCTCTACTCCCCCCACCACCATTCCTCTCACTGCATCTCCCACACTTCCCCTTCCTGTTCTCTCAACATTCCCTAACTCCTCCATATCCTCCCTCCTTCTCCCCATCTTGCATAGTCCCATCTCCTGCCCTCACACTCCTCTGGCCCATCAGGCTCACACATGGTGAAAAAGGGCTGTCATCTTCCACAAGGGCAGCCTGGCCTTAGCCACATTATTTCCAATGGGAAGTGGCAGCCATTTTTAGAAGAGGCAGCCTCATTTTTTCCTGTTAAAGATCATCTTGGCTGTGGGCAACCTCTGGCTTACCCCTATTGACACTAATGGGAGATAGTAGCAATTACGGATGAGAGCAAAACACCATGAGCTTCAAGTCAGATATCAAGAAATTATGACCAACCTTTAAAAATTATCTTGAGACTGGCGATAATATCATGAGAGTTTGACATTCTGAAGCTAGCAAAAGCAGGCACAACCTCCAGAATAATGAAAGCAGGCACCGGCTCATCAGACTAAAGAACCTCA
This sequence comes from Mauremys mutica, assembly GCF_020497125.1. Classification (NCBI taxonomy): domain Eukaryota; kingdom Metazoa; phylum Chordata; order Testudines; family Geoemydidae; genus Mauremys; species Mauremys mutica. The sequence continues at coordinate 186,516,840 of NC_059073.1, read as the reverse complement.
TCTGCTTATTTCCAGAAGAGAGGCCATAGGCAGCTTACCTGCTTCTGGTGCAGGTGTTAAAATCACAGTTTCCCTCTCCAAGAGGCAGCTACAGCTGTGAACAACTTCTGAGAATTACTTCCTGCTCGATGGTCCTTCTCGTATGGAAAGATGTCATCCATTGGAAGCTGTCTGTCCCCATGTATGTTCCAAGAAACACACACTCACTCACCCATTCAGCATGATAACTCTGATACATTACTTGAGTTCTATACTGTTTACTTTTGTTTAATAGCAGAAGCTTTTAATAACAAACACTCTGAACCTAGTATGCAAAACTGTGAATCTAAACGGTATATTATTGGTCACCCAGTTCAAGCGTACAAATTTTCTAATGGGCTTTATATATTAAACAAAAGTCAGGATTTTGGATTCCTGCAAATTGGATTGAAAGGCTGAATTCAGACTACTTGATAAATATTAGAAAGATGAATATTATGCATTCATCAAACTGCAGGAGCTTTTAAAATTCCCCCTTTTTATGCTTTGTTGGCATTCGATAGTGACTGAGTGCTCTGCAGATTTGTTTTTGAAAATATATTTGAGACGTGCAGCTCAAACAGTATAGAAAATGTGCAGATACCTAATGCCACAGCCTAGTCAGAAGTTTCCAAAGATCAGTATTTTTGTCCTTGTTTTATTAAATTATTTTTTAACATCTTTGGTCCATTTTTGTTGTGGTATTTTTGTTTGTTTGTTTGTTTATTGTGACATGCAGCAAATACAGCTTTATTAGGAAAAAATAATATAAATAGACTAAAATGTTTAACCCCAGATTTTTCTTGTATGATGCCATTGCACAAAATATATAGGACCAATTTCTGCCTTACAATTGCACAGACCATGGGTGCACACCAGAGAAGTTGTAAACTGGTGCCTCCATACTGCAAAAAAACAAACAACAACAACAAAAACTGCAGCAAGTGTCAGAACCCATGTGTGACTCTGGAGAGTTGAATATCTGTGTCCCCTCAATTCTTCAATTGGGGTGCCTTTTACACTGCTTCTCTGTGAGAACCACCACTCCTGTTCTGTTCACACACACCTTCTTGCATGCAAAATCACTCCTAACTGAATTATACGAGTGCTTCTAGCCAGTCACTTCTGAATTATATTGCAGAGCGACACTAGCAAATTCCTAGTCCCAGACTTGTTCCCCAAAAATGTGTCTTGTACTGCCCAGTTCTTTCCTTCTGGAAAATACAAGCTCACAGAGAGTCCATCACTTCATTAATAGAAAATGATATGCACAAATCCTGTTTTCTCAAGTGAAGTGTTGTGGACCACACGTTGAGTTTGGATCAGATCAGACTGAGGCTCCGTTATTGATACAATCCCAGTGGGGTAACAGCTCCCAGTAGCTGCCCCCGGATTTCAGGAACACACAAGCTTTTTAAAGCTTAAAACCACAGACAAATTACACATACTTCCAAATTAATTACCTTATTTGGAATACATTACAAATTCAATACAGGTCAAACGCAAAAAGAACAATCACCCTCCTTATCTGGCTTTTCCTGTTATTGTTACTCACAGTCTGGTTCATTTGCGGGTTGACTTTTCTAACAATGCTATTGTGGTTATATATTTCCTAAGCTTGGGCTATTACAAATTTGTTCTGTCTGGGGACTTTTCCACTGTGACTTCTCCTACCCCTTGACACACATAAGCAAGCAGGATCTCAGTTTACGGCCTGCAGGCAAGGTTGACCAAAGTCAGGGCCTTGACCTGAGTTTTATGTCCTGTTAATTTTCCCTCACAGAAGTTTCCCAACTATTTCAATCCAAACACACACTGGTTTAGATAAAACAATAAAACAAGTTTATTAACTATAGAAAGATAGATTAAGTGAGTACATGTACTGACACACAAAAATAAGAATTGGTTACAAAGAAATAAAAGTAAAAACACAAACTACGGTAAAAGTAAAAACACAAACTACCTTAACCAGCTAAGTGAGTTTTAAGCAAAAGGTTTCTCTCACCACATGCTTACAGCAGTCTCGCTGGATTACTTCAGCCAGGACCAGTCCCCCAGTTCAATGATGCTTCTTTCGTCTTTCAATTTTTGTTGATGTCATGAGTAGAGATGTAGAGAGAGAGAGGTGATTTGTATCTTCTGTTCTCCCTTCTTACCACATTTCTCTTCTTTGAAAATCCTCTCCCACTGGGGTTCAAGCAACAGCAAGTCTGTTTACCCAGGATGTAAATTTCTCTCACACACCCTTCTGGCTGACAAATAATGGCCACTTAATCAGGCGATAGTCTATTTGATTTTGACAACACCAGGCTGAGGCATCAGTTTGCTTTTGTCTCTGAGGAACTGGTTTGTGTCTGCTTTTCTAAACTTAGAGCATGTCTCAGCAATGTAACATCTTATAACTTTACATACAATGTTGCTACACACATTTTACCAGGACACTAATGATTAGCAAATTATGAATTTTCAAATGATACCTCACCAGGTATGATAAATGAAGTGGTGGGGTAACAGGGCCGGCTCTGACTTTTTTGCCGCCCCAAGCAAAAAAAAAAAGAAAAGAAACCAAAAACCTGTGGGGCGGCTGGAGCCAAGGTGCAAACTTTCAGGTAATGAGACTCTCTGCACTGCAGACGCACCCCAGGCAGGGGAGGCTCTAGGTATTTTGCCGCCCCAAGCACGGCAGGAAGGCTGCCTTCGGCTGCTTGCCTGAGGGAGGTCCCCGGTCCTGTGGATTCGGCGGCACACCTGCGGGAGGTCTGCCGAAGCCACGGGACCAGCGGACCCTCCGCAGGCATGCCGCCGAAGGCAACCTGCCTGCAGCTCTCACGGTGACCAGCAGAGCGCCCCCCGTGGCTTGCCGCCCCAAGCACATGCTTGGCGTGCTGGTGCCTGGAACTGCCCCTGGCCCCAAGCAGTGGAGTGTGTGCCCCGGCTAGCAGGGGGGAGGAGGAGGTAGCAGGAGGGAGAGAGAGAGAAAGGGAGCGGCCAGGGCTTCCTTCATCCAGGGCACTCACCACTCGGCCCCTCCCGCCGCACCACCTGTCAGGAGGGCTCTGCGCCGCTCCGCTCGGCGGGGAGGGAAGGACACGGGCTGCCGGGCTTGCTGCAGACCTGGCACCGGCTGGGGCAGACGGAGCGCACAGTCCGCTCCCAGCAGGGTGCTCCCCTCCTCCACGCTGCCGCCCCATACAGGGCAGCCAGAGCAGCGAACAAAAAAAAGGGCGGGGGGGCGGACGTGCTGCCCTAAGACTAGGTGGAATGCCGCCCATTAGAATCTGCCGCCCCAAGCTCGAGCTTGCTTGGCTGGTGCCTGGAGCCTCCCTTTGATGGATACCCAGCCAGCCAGTTAGCTGTAAAATCCCTCTTGGTAGCTGTTCTCTACTTGCTTTACCTGTAAAGGGTTAAAAGTCCCCCAGGTTCTTTAAAAAAAAAAAAAGTGGGCACCTGACCAAAAGAGCCAATGGGAAGGCTAGAACTTTTAAAAATTGGGAAAGAAACGTTCCCTTTGTCTGTTGTTCTCTTGGCTTCAGGGACACGGAACAGCTATGTTATAAGCAGGAATGCTGTGTAAAGTTTGAACTAGGTATAAAAAAGTTTATCTTCCATACCTAGAAGAAATTTGGATAGGGAATGTTTAGTTAGACACAATCAGGTTTATTTCTTATTTTGGCTTGTGGAGCATCTCTGTGCTAACCCCTGATGCCTTTGTTTGCTTGTAATCTTTAAGCTGAACCCCCAAGAAAGCTAGTTTGGGTGCTTAATTTTTGGAATTGCTCTTTTAAAATCTAGAAAAAGCCTAAGGCCCAGATGTATTTTTTTCCTTTTTGTTTTTAATAAAATGTACCTTTTTTAAGAACGGTATTGGATTTTTGGTGTCCTAAGAAGTTTGTGAATGTTGTTTGATTAGCTGGTAGCACAGCTAATTTCCTTTGTTTCCTTTCTCAGCTCTTCCCGGGAGGGTGGGTGAAAGGGCTTGAGGGTACCCCACAGGGAGGAATTCTCAAGTGCTCCTTCCTGGGTTCAAGGGTGTTTTTGTGTGTGGGGGGGGTATTTTATTTTATTTGTTTATTTATTTGTGCATTTGGGGGGTGGCAGCGTTTACCAAGCCAAGGTCAGAGAAAAGCTGTAACCTTGGGCGTTTAATACAATCCTGGAGTGGCAAGTATTAATTTTCAGAGTCTCCTTGTGGGCCCACACCTTCTGCACTCAGAGTGACAGAGTGGGGATTCAGACTTGACACCAGGTATACTTTGTACAAGATTTATCATAGTCTTGTAAAAAGGATGAAACCCAGCAAGGGGGCGGGTCTCAGAGATCAGGCTCCAGACTGAGCAAGAACTGCTGTTTTTAGCCCCGTTGCATGAGCTCTGCAAGCTGAAATAAGTTGACCTGGGTTCTGAGATCCACTGACACCTTTTTTGTTTTGTTGTGTTTTTAGTGTAGAGGTACATGGATAGACTAGAATTCTTGAGAGTCTTGATTGTTGATCTCCTCCTAACTAGCAGCGATATCATTCCACAGGTCTTCTATAGCCAGATATGTGTAGGGAATTTATAGAAGTCTGGGGACACAATGCACATATTTCTGAATATATGCTCGAGGGCCCCGTAATGACCCCTACATTGGTTGAACACAGGTAAATAGTGTTCCAGAAACATCAGCGTGTTAAGGAGGAAATTTCATGTAAGACCAGGCTACGGCCCATTGTCTGCATGGTAACAACAACAGAAGGGAGTGGGTTGCATCCATATATAAATTCAAACAAGATCTAAATCAAAGAAATCTAAAAAACTCTGCTTTAAATCTAGCTTTCAAACCACAATAAAAAAGGATATTATTAGGGCTTTTTCCAGGACATCTCCTTATCTGGGTCTGTTTGCCTGACACTCTCTTTTTCATATTGCTTCTTTAAAAGAAGTGCAATGGAATATTTGCTTCGGACAACAGATGCTTACATGGTTTGTTTTAGACTGAGTTGCCAGCTGTTCCTTATGTTCCAAAACCTCTGCCAAATCCTGCCTTTATGAGCCTTATTATAGTGTATTTTATTCTGTGGTAAGTTAGTCCAGGGGGGTAATTACTCCCACTGTGCTTTTCTCCATTTTTATAGACACTTGTTTTTATGCCAAAGGTCACTGCTGTTGTTATTACCTGCAGTGACTGGATATCTGGAGCAATAAGCCGTATGGCATTCAATAAAGCAAAAATAAGAGTGAAGGGCAAACACTGCATTGATCAAAAAGAGGAAGTAAATATCTCTCCAGCAGTAGTTACTTTCCCACTTGTACTAGTTCTGAAGTAGAGAAAATTATAAAAATGTGCTTTCTTTAAAGGAAAACACTTTGGGTTGGGAAGAAAAGGAAATATTGCTGTTCTATAGGCAGGAACAATTTCCTGTCACCGCAGTAATAAAGGAAGTTTGATTTCCCTCTCTCCCAACCCCGGCTCCCTCACCAAGAGCCCAACAATTAGAGAAGTCTTTGGTGATCATCCAATTTTTATATATTTAAACAAAGCAGCAAACAGTATGCTCCAAAAGAAACAGACTCATACAAGAATTTCTCATTCTTTGGGAGAATCGTTACCACAGCCATCTTGTTTTCCATATACTAATCTTTTAGAAACAGTCTACTCCCCATTTGATTGATTGACTCCTGACATGCAGCAGTTAATTGGTATGCAAAGGAAGACGTATTAAGATGCTCGACAAAGAAGACTCATGGAATATAATTGTGTTTTCTCAGTCTACACAAGGATGGACTGTATTTTTAGAGAGAGAAATCTCCCAGTTAAGATAAATTTCATACACACTTGTTGATTTCTCCATGATCCCTCTCCTTGCTATTCCTATCTTTTCCTCTTTTCTCTCACTTCTGAGTAATTCACCCCAGTTCTATGGAGTCCAATTTTATAGAAGCAAGAACCTGGGTTCCCCTCTATATGATGTCTGCATTCATGGTCATTCTGAGCATAAACCTGAGCCACTGTCTAATATATGGAGCCTGCCTTTCCTCTGTTAATTGGTCACAGATAGACTGGTCATTTCATTAAAATACTTTGGAGCAGACCCTCCAATGGTGTAACTCAAATGTAGCACAACACATTGTCAACACATTTCTTTGTCTCTATATTAATTTGATGTAATGAACAGAATTTATACTGATGCTGTGAATTATTTTTTTTCAATAAGAGCTAGGCCACAGTATTCCACCCTTACCCTATTGTGATATAAAGCTAAAGGAGAATGGATCAAAATAGGATCGCGGAGCATGCCCAGATACTGATATTACTTAAGACTTAATAATAATCATGACATTTTAAACCAAAGTCATTTCTGTGGTTCTTCAGTGGCTGTTCCAAACAGAACATCCTAGGGCATATTTTGAATAGGGTTTATAATTCCAGTATAATTCCAGTGCCTACTCTCATTTCAGTTTCTCATTACGTCAGATTCCGATACTGTGGCTCCTTGTGAGCTAAGGCACGACTGCTTTGTTTGCTTTGCAACTACTGTGCTATCAGTGTCTTATTTATCACTTTGTCAAGACCTGGACTAACCTAGACAATGAAGAGTGTTCTATAAAACCAAATTCAGGAGTGCATGTCCAGATACAGGCAAAAAATGACATAGCCACAAATTGTTATTTACTATTGTGACAGACCCAGACCTGTGGGGTACAGGAGTCTGGTAGAGGGCAAATATACTGGTCACTGGATGAGTAGTTTTCTGTTCCCTGAGTGACCAGACCAGGGGCTGCACTAGATTAATCAGGAACCTGCTAGAACCAATTAAGGCAGCCAGGCTGATTAGAACACTTGCAGCCAATCAAGGCAGGCTAATCAGGGCACCTGGGTTTAAAAAGGAGCTCACTGCAGTCAGGCGGGGAGGAGCCAGAGGAGAGGAAGTGCGTGTGAGGAGCTGGGAGCAAGAGGCACAAGGAGCTGAGAGTGAGAGGGTGTGCTGCTGGAGGACTCAGGAGTACAAGCGTTATCAGACACCAGGAGGAAGGTCCTGTGGTGAGGATAAAGAAGGTGTTTGGAGGAGGCCATGGGGAAGTAGCCCAGGCAGTTGTAGCTGTCATGCAGCTGTTACAGGAAGCACTATAGACAGCTGCAATGCACAGGGCCCTGGGCTGGAACCCGGAGTAGAGGGCGGGCCCAGGTTCCCCCCAAACCTCCCAACTCCTGATCAGACACAGGAGGAGTTGATCCAGACTGTGGGGAAGATCACTGAGGTGAGCAAATCTGCCAATAAGCGCAGGACCCACCAAGGTAGAGGAGGAACTTTGTCACACTGTATATTTACACTCTTTATTTGAAGAAAGAGTATGAATAAGTTTTGGTTTTGTTTTGCTTTTTTATTTTTCTCAGCACATACCAAGCTTTTTTGTTTGCTGCAAAATGAGACAGGGGTGGGTGGTAATATATGGTTTACTGGATGACATGTCTACAGTTGGGAGAAAGGAATTATTTGGCAGTTATTGCCTAGGTATATCTGCCCCGCAAAGCCAAACAAGTCTTGTCAGACAATCCATCACCATTTTTCACTTGTCCACAGTGCAAAGATTGGTCATCGTATTGCTCAGTCTCTAGGTCAATAAACATGTCCTTTCCCTTGAAATAATCCAATAAATCATGGGGACCGGAAGTCATATTTTAGGTGCCATAAATTGTATCGGTCTTCTGTCCTGGTTTCATGAGCACACTCTCCCCTTCTGTCCTAAAAGGCTCTAAGAGTTTTACTGCCACTGGACTACAAGAAAAGCCATTTAGCATTTTAAATTACAGTGGCTGGTATGCATCACTTAGTTCACAGAAGCACAGCACTTTCTAGAATTTTGATTGTTCCTATTTAACTATTCAGACTGAGTGATCTGCACAAGGAAAAAAATCACTGACAGTGTAATTAGCAGTGACGATGTTTAGTAGATTTCAAGCAGCATAGAATAGTGCAGTCCTTTTACTCGGGTCAATCATATCACTTCTTTCTGTGTTTCTATTGTGTATCTAGTTCAGTGTGGTTGGTAATTCATTTTGCAGACTGTATAAAGGCATTTTTCAGCTGATATTTATATTTAGAGATATTTGATTTATCAGACATCAATGGTAAAAAGAGGGATATGGTTTAAACCAGCAATTCTATTTAATTAGCTAGTCTTGTAATTCCCAGAGGTTTAATATCATAAATATTGTTCTACTGGGCTGCGTTTGAAAATTGGCAAGGGCTGAACTGATTAATATGGGGAGGTTTTATTTGAATTTTAAGTAGATTTAGGAAAATATGTTTAATTAATTTGAAGCCACCATGGGCTTGTATAACTACATTATGTGATTTGACCTACAGTGACTTATTTATCAATGTTTCATCTGCAGCAGGGACATGTAAATTACACTGTTATCAGGTGATAATGCAATACAATTGACACACTTCACCATAGTTGTATGCAGTGTTATAGTTGTGTTGGTCCCAGGACATTAAAGAGACAAGGTGAATGAGGTAATCTCTCTTATTGGTTGGTCCAATAAAAGATATTACCTCATAGCTACAACACTGCATGCAACAATGGAAGTCGTTGAATTTTGCCATCTGAAATGGAAACTTCACCACATGAAGAAAAAGGAAGCAAAACTTAACAGCGACATTGACTTTCTGAGCAAATGCAAGAAACAAAACATAATCCCTAACAAATATATCCAATAAACTATTACTTCAATCATCTCTTCACATAGTTTATTCTGGCCAAGGCTATCATTTCCAGCAGCTACAGGGTTCCAAACTGCTCTAAAAATTCCAAAGGAAATCACAGAAAAGGTCTGCCAAATGAAAAGGTACTTGACCCATGTCACTGTTTACATCTGACTTAGTGATGTGATCTTTCTATAAAAACATAGCATGTTTCTAAACTAAATAGCATTATTAAATTCCACACAAAGTTTTCTAAGTCCCCATTTATCATCAGTTAATCACAGAGCTCTCATCTATTGTTTGCTTTACAATGCAGGCACTTTGTAATGTCTTACTATGCATGTTTAGGATCAGATCTTACAGTTCTTTTCATTCAGATTGACTCTTATATTGGCCCACAACCTCACTGACTTCATTAGGGTCTGTTTGGATAGAGGAGTCCACCTGCATGGAGCATCTTGCAGTACTAAGGGCTTGGCTACACTTACAGTTTGCAGCGCTGGTAGTTTGCAGCGCTGGTCATCCAGCTGTGTAGGAGCAGCGCTGGTGTGTGGCCACACTCACAGCTACCAGCGCTGGTGTGTGGCCACATTTGCAGCATTTCCAGCGCTGTTGGGAGTGATGCATTATGGGCAGCTATCCCAGCATTCAAGTGGCCACAACGTGCTTTTCAAAAGAGGGGGGTGGAGTGGGGTCTAGTGTGACAGGGAGCGGGGGGAAAGAGAGAGTGGATTTTTGGAGCCAACACTGTGTGTTAGCTTCCTGACTTGAAAAATCAGAACATTTTTCCGACCCCTTAGTCTTAACTCTTAATTGCAAACAGCATGTAGGCAACACGACTCCCCGCTGTTTCCCTGCCTGCCTCTCATTTGATTGTTTACAGCCAAGTACAGATGATCACAGCAAACAGGAGCTGTGTTTGTTTTTTAGATAGCAGCAACGGAGGAGCTCCACAGAGCTCGTTCACAACAGGGAGGAGGATCTCATTTGATTGTTCACAGATTGATCACAGCAAACAGGAGCTGATAAGCAGCTCCGGTAGAAACGGAGCGAAACGGAGCTCCTCCGGAGGTTCACAACAAAACAAAGAGAGGCTGCATAACAAAACAAAGGGAGTAATTTAGTTTAAAGCATTCTGGGATATCTCCTTATTCCCTGGAGGCCAATAAAAGCGCTGGTGTGTGTCCACACTTGATGAGCAGCGCTGGATCACCAGCGCTGCAATCGCTACACCCCAACCTGGCCAGGTGTACAGCCAGCGCTGCAGCCAGGGAGTTGCAGCGCTGGATGTGCCTTGCAGGTGTGGACAGTTACTAATTGCAGCGCTGGAAAGCCTCTACCAGCGCTGCAACTTGCAAGTGTAGCCAAGCCCTAAGGTGGTAAAGCCTTCTTCCGCAAACATGTAGATGCGTAACCGAGCTACTGAGTTAAATAGGACTAGTCCTGTGTTTAAGAGTTTCAGGGATGGGTGCCATTGTGTTTTAAATGCCCTCTAGTGGTAGTTCTAGTTATGCTATTCCTTAGTACAGGAAATACCAGTTAGACTACACTACCCAAAATCCTTAACAGGAAGAAGTGTTTTAAAGTATTTTAAAAAGTGGAAAATCCTTAACAGGAAGAAGTGTTTTAAAGTATTTTAAAAAGTGGAAAATAAAGCCTGGAGGATTCTTAGCTGTAGTGCTGAGCAAATATTTCATATCTAATATCTCCTCAATTAGTATAGATTCTCATACTCAAAGGAGTGTCCACTGGCCATGACCAGATTGCAATTTCCTTGAGTTTATCAATCAAAATTACTCTTCATTTTAGCAGGGTTTTTGCCATTATGCATGGTTTGTATATATGAAATCCATAAAATGTTATCAGAAAAGATTTTACTGACCAGCCTTGCTTTGAAATAGCATTAGCAATGCAGATGGAGAAGAAAAGTTCACAAATTGTCACCATACCACAAAGTGGTACTTTGGAATCTGCACTGGCTGCCTATTGGTCTCCAGGTGGAGTTTAAGGTATTGGTTATGACTTATAAATCCTTAAATGGCCTAGGCCCTGCTTACCTGAGACTGCCTCTTTCCCTGTGATACACTGTCACAATTGCAATCATCAGAGGCACTTGAGCTGCATCCCCTTTCTCATTAATGAAAGAGCATGATGCCAGTAGGATAGTCTCAGAAAGCCATGAGACTCTTTCCCTCCCCTTGGTCCAAAAGACTCCAACATCTTGACACACTGGGAAAAAAACCAGTTACTCACTTTCTCATAACTGTTGTTTTTCAAGATGTGTTGTTCATGTCCATTCCAATCAGGCATGTATGCGCGTGCATGCATGGCAGCCAGAAGATTTTTTTTCCCCAGCAGTATCTGTCGGTTCAGTCTGGGCACCCCCTGGAGTCGCACCTTCATGGCGCCCAATATAGGGCCCTACTAACACACCATCCCTTCAGTTCCTTCTTCCCACAGAGGGGTCGGTGGGTGGGTAATGGAATAGACACGAACAACACATCTTGAAGAACAGTTACAAAAAGGTGAGTAACCATTTTTTCTTCTTTAAGTACTTATTCATGTCAATTCCAATCAGGTGATTCCCAAGCCTAAGCTCTGGAGGTGGGGTCGGAGTTCAGATGTCCACTGACTGAAGCACTGTTCTGCCAAAGGCCATGTTGTCTCTGGCCTTCTGAGTGATAGCATAATGCAACATAAAAGTTTGTACTGAGGACCATGTCACATATTTCCTGTGTGGGAATATGTGCCAGGAAGACTGCTGAAGAAGCTTGTGCCCTGGTGGAGTGCTATGTGAGCGGTGGGGCCGGCACTTCTGCCAGGTTATAGCACTCATGGATGTAGGACGTGATCCATGACAAAATTCGTTCTGAGGAGACTGGAAGACCTTTCATCCTGTCTGTCACAGCCACAAATAGCTAAATGGACTTTCGGAATGGTTTAGTTCTTTCTATGTAAAAAGCTAATGCTCTGCAGACATCCAGTGAATGAAGCCTCTGCTCCCTGCCACTTGCATGCGGCTTAGGATAGAACACGGGGAGGAAGATTTCCTGGTTGATATGAATTTGGGAGACAACCTTCGGGAGGAACGCAGGATGTGGCCCGAGCTGAACCTTGTCCTTATAGAACACCGTGTAAGGAGGCTCTGCTGTTAGGTCCTTGAGCTCAGACACTCTCATGGCTGAGGTTATCACTACCAGAAACGCTGCCTTGTACAACAGGAAGAGCAGGGAACAAGTCGCTAGCAGCTTGAAGGGTGGACCCATCAATTTGGAAAGGACCATATTGAGGTCCCAGGTCGGGAGCAGCTGTCAAACATGTGGGTATAGCCTATTGAGACCTTTTCAGGAAACGGGTGACCATAGAGTTGTCAAAGACCATCTGGCCCTGTGCGCCTGGATGGAAGGCCAAAATGACAGCCAAGGAAATCTTTACTGACAACATGGACAGTCCCTGCTGCTTAAGATGGAGAAGATAGTCCAATATAAGCGGTATGGAGACAAGCAGAGATGGATAGTGTTGCACTGACCAGACTGAAAATCTCTTCTATTTGGCCAGGTAGGTAGCCTGGTGGAGGGTTTCCTACTGCCAAGGAGGACTTGTTTAACTGGGCCCGAGCAGGAGAGCTCCAGCGGGTGCTGGAGATGGCTGTGAGCGTGAGTTATTAAGTCCAGGAAGAGTGTCAAGGTGATCTGAGCTTCCATGAACATCTCGAGGAGGGATGTGTACCAATGTTGGCAGGGCCAGGCTGGAGCTATCAAGATCACCTAAGCTTCTTCCCTCCGTATCTTGAGGAGCACCTTGTGAACAAAAGAGAAGGACGGAAATATGTACAGGACATGGTCTCCCCATAGGAGGAGGAACACATCCGCGATGGAGCCTGGGCAGCGATTCAGGAAGGAGTGAAACTGCTGGCACTTCCTGTTGTGCCACGTGGCTAAGAGGTCTATTTGGGGAAAGCCCCAATATTGGAAGATGTAGTTCATGACATCCAGGCATAGGAACCACTCATGGCCATGAAATGACCTGCTGAGACTGTCCACCAACTCATTTTGTATTCCTGGGAGGTACAATGCTTGCAGGTGTATCAAATGAGCTACACAAAAGTCCCACAGCATGAGGGCTTCCTGGCACAGGGGAGAGAAGCGTGCACCCTCCTGTTTGTTGAGATAGAACATGGCCGTGGGGTTGTTTGTCATAACTGATACACATCTCCATGTCTAGTGAGCTCAGAAAGTCTGGCATGCCAGGTGCACTGCTCTCAGCTCTCTGACATTGATGTGAAGAGTGAGTTCCACCTGAGACCAGAGGCCTTGTATCCTGAGGTCTCCCAGATGTGCTCCACAGGCCAAGACTGATGCGTCTGTCACCAGCAAAAGGGATGGCTGAGGACCAGTGAAGGGGACCCCTGCAGACACTACCTGTGAGTCGAGCCAGGAGGAGAGTCAAAGACCATGCGAGGCAGAGTCACAACCCTGTCCAAACTGTCCTGAGCCGGCTGATACACCAAGGCTAGCCACTATTGGAGAGGCCGGAGTCTGAGTCTGGCATGTTGCACCACATAAGTACAAGCGGTCATGTGCCCAAGAAGTTTCAGGCAATTCCTTGATGTGGTGGTGGGAAATTGCCTTAGACTTTGAATGATGTTGCCCAGGGCCTGAAACCTCGCTTCTGGGAGGTGTGCCCTGGCCATGTCGAGTCCAGTACCGCCCCTATGAATTTTATCTGCTGAAGAGGGGACAGAGTCGATTTCCCCACATTCAGGAGAAGGCCCAGTTCATTGAATGCCTTTTTTATGAAGTTGACTTGCACCTCCAATTGAGCCCTGGAGCAACCCTTGATCACCCAGTTGTCGAGGTACAGGAATATCTATAGCTGTTGTCTGCACGGGAACGTAGCCACAACCGCCATGCATTTGGTAAAAACTCGAGGTGCTGCTGACAGACCGAATGGGAGCACTGTGAACTGGTAGTGGCTGTTGGTCACCACAAACCTGAGGTATTTTCTGTGGGATGGTGTGATTGCTATATGAAAGTACGTGTCCTTCAAGTCGAGGGTGGCATACCAGTCCCCTGGCTCCAAGGAAGGAATGATGGAGGCTAAAGGGACCATGAGGAACTTGAGTTTCTTCATGAACTGGTTGAGCTCCCAAAGGTCTGGAATGGGCCTGAGCCTACCTTTGGCTTTGACTGTTAGGAAATCCTGGGAATAAAAACCCTTGCCCTTCAGCTCCTGAGGAACCTCTTCCACTGCCCCCTCCGAGAGGAGCAATTGCACGTCCTGTATAAGGAGATGCTCATGAGAAGGATCCCTGAAGAGGGATGGGGAAGGGTGTAAGGGCAGAGAATTGGAGGGAGTACCCCCTCTCTCTCAGGCAGAGCACACAGCAGTCCAATGTAATATGGGCCCACACATGGTAGAAAGAGGATAGTCGGGACGAAAAGGTAAGGCAGGGTGGATCCAGTCTTTGTACTGATGAGCCATCCTCATGCACACCTTCAAAAAGCCAGGTTTTGGCCTGAGCTGGGTTTAGACTGGACAGAGGCTTAGCCAGAGGAGGGATGAGGTCTCTTTCTCAAGTTCCCATTCCTCCTGCGAGACCCCTCCTGCCTACGCTGAGGCTGATAAATTCCTCAGTGGAGGCTGAAGTCTAAAATGCCTCTGTTGGTTGGCAGAGGTATGGAGGCCCAGGGATCTCAGGGGGGCCTTAGAGTCCTTGAGGCTGTGTAAGTGAGAGTCAGTCTTCTCCAAGAATAAAGTCTGGCCCTCGAAGGGAAGGTCCTGGATTGTCTGCTGGACTTTGTATGGAAGGCCAATTCGTCGGGGATGGTGCGCAATCTCTCTGGCCTTGGAGGGGAGGTTGGTGCTGTAAGGCCCAGGAGGTCCACTGCAGCCTCAAATGCCTCTGGAGTGGATGGGAGCTGCAGGTTGTCCTGGTGGTGGGCCGGCGAGCGATGAGGTTTGTGACTCGACCGGACCCTCACTGGGGCAGGAGTCAATGCAACCCCAGTCGAGTGGGCACTGGATGGTGGCTTACTGACTCCTTGGTCCTTAGACCAGGTCAGGGAGCGCCCTCTGTGAGCCTTCTTTTTATTGTGGGCACCGGGGATTGAGACTGGTGCCTCACAGAAGTCTGGGTCCTGTGTGCAGAGCCGTGGCAGTGCTGAGGGTCTCTAGATGAGTCCTTCCTCAGCACTGGCTCATGCATCAACGATGCCGGAGTACTGCACACCAAGGAACCGGCGTTTGAGGCTAGCTCCGCTGTGCTGGGCTCTGAATGAGGCCGAAGTGCTGCCTCCATGAGCAGAACTTGGAGGTGCTGTTCTCTGTCTTTCAGGGTCCTGGGGCGAAACTGTCTACAGATCTTACAGTGCTCGCGAAGGTGACCCTCCCTGAGACACTTCAAGCACGAAGTGTGCGGGTCATTTCTAGGGATAGACCTGCCACAGTCCGAACATGCCTTGAAGCCCAGGGACCAAGGCATACCCCAGTGCCAGGGGCATGTTGTGGGGGAGAAGTCCCCCACATAAAACTTACAAAACTATCTACACTAACTATAAGAGTACTATACTACTATATACAAGTAACTAGATACACAAAAATCAGGACACTGAAGCACGCACTTGCCAAGGCAAGAGTGATGGGGTGTTCCAGCTAGCCATCACTGTCAATAAGAAGGAACTGAGGGGGTGGAAGTAATTTGTTTGATAGGATTCTGGGGGAAGATAATTAGTAATAATAATACCCACCTCCTATGTAGCTCTTTTTTATCAGTTGATCTGGAAGTGCTTCACAACCTTCAGTGTATTTACCTCAATACCCATGTGAGGTATGATTAGGCTCATTTTTACAGCTGGGTAACTGAGACATATAGGAGCTAAGTGATTTGCCCAAACACACACAAAGTCTGTGGAGGCACAGGGAATTGAACCCAAGTCTGAGGTTTGTGCCCTAACCATTGGATCAGCCTTCCTGGATATGATTTAGGGAATAAGTTTTTCTGCACTTTCTTCTTTTTTTTATTGTCTGCTTATTAGGTAAACAGAGACAAGGTGGGTGAGGTAATATCTTTTATTGGACCAACTTCAGCTGGTGGAAGAGACACACATTTGTGCATCAAAAAGTTCTTCTTCAGGTCTAGAAAAGGTAACCAGAGTGTCAGAGGTAGGGCAGATTAAGTGTAAAAAACGTGTTGCAGGAAAGCACTTAAAATGACAAGGCAATTAACATCTCTGGAGTCGTAGAACAATAGGACTATAAAATTAGTACATTACAAATTGTGTTAATGAGCCATTAAACCAGTGTCTCTGTTAAACCCATGATTTTTAGTGTATTTCTCAGATGCTGGAACCAACACAGCTACAATAGTGCAAACCACTAGGTTAAGTGTTATCTCCATTTTACTATTGAAGGCTGCTGGCAGGGAGCTTTAATTTATTTGCATTTTTTCTGCTAGGTGATTATTGTAAGTTTAATTATTGTCAGGCAGCTTAGAGCTTTGCATGGTTTTTCTTTTTTAATGTCAAATCTAAAGAAATAAAATAAATTCATAAATAAATGGTATAGTAAAACCATAAACTTTGGCTAAAGCATCACTTCAAAATTTCCTCAGTGAGCTTAAAACCTCAAAGGGAGGGAAAAAAAGCAAGTATAGAAGAATATAAAATTTGTTCCCATAAAATGTGTTGCAGAGACAAATTTGAATTCTTGCTGATGCAAAACTGTAGGCCCTTAATGTTTATAATAGGAACTTGATAAAAATAAGTTCTAAATGTGTGTGAACATTTTAATATCTAGTAAAATTATTAATGCAGCACTCTGAAAGTTACACATTAACTACAAAGCTAAACTGAGTCAGATAACTGTGGAGACACTGAAAGAGAGAAACATATTCTGCTATGTAATGCTTGGAAAGTCATTACTCCATGTAAAAAAAATGTGCCACATCAAGAAGGCAGTGAACCAAGTTCCACCAAAAGTTTGTCTACAGGGAATTCAGTGGTTATCAACTTGTTTGTAATTGGCTTGATGGGATTTTGATTTCAATTTCACAATATTTAATGAAATACAGAGGCTGCAATTATTGCCATACTGTGGTGTGAACAAACAATTCAGAGAAGGAGAGATGAAGAGTGTGAGTGTGTGTGTATTGCTTTGAAGGTAGCCCAATTAAAATATTCCCCCATAGAAGAATGAAGAAAACCTGCTGAGCATGAAGGAGAGGGTAATTAAACCATTAAGAACATTTTAAGTCAAAGGAAAATATGGGCTGGAGGAAATTAATTAGTAAAAATCACATATTACCAAGGCATTGTGAGATGGACCTGATGTCAAACATCATTGATGCAAGGAACGGGATGTGTCAAGGAGAAGTACAATCATAGGGACTCTGCAAGAAAGGGTGGATCTCCTCTAAGGGGAGCTTCAGTGAATCTGTCCCAACATCTCTAGCACTCACTGAAAAAAAAAATAGTGACTAGTGTCAGGGGTGCTGAAATGTGGGGCCAGGTCCCCACCACTTTTTACCAGCTGTAAGAGTGAGCGATGGGAGAGGGTGAGCGAAGAGGAGCGAGCAGTGGGCGGAGTCTTGGGGGGGAAGAGGTGTCACAGGAGCAGGGCCTCAGGGGAGGAGGCGGTGTGGGGCCCCTCAGGGAAGAGGGGACGTGGGGGCGGGGCCTAGGGGGAAGGAGCAGTGTGCGGGGCAGGGCCACATTTTGGGCACCGGTGGCCCCCTCACACTTTCAGGGAACTTTCGTTGCCCCTGGCTAGTGTAAAATGAATACAGTTAGGTGTAAATTATCCCAGCCCCTAGCAGGAGTGCACAAGATGGGGCAAAGAGCACAGAAAGCCCTATCCTTCCCTGTCACTGTAGCAAAGAAAGCAGCTATAATTTGGTGACTAGTGCTTCCTGAACACAATCTGTGTTATTAGCAGTGCTTGCTGCCAAAGATGAGATGTGTCTAGGTGCATAGAGTCATTGGAGTGGCTCTACCTCCTCCCCAAAGCACACCAGGGTACAAGGCTAGGTCACAGGCAGTGCATGCTACATTGGCAGAACACGTGTAGCAAGAGTCTCTTGTGAACACTTTTCCACCAGTACTTTCTAGATGCATTATGCCTACTCCTGGCCTCTTCAGGCAAAACACCTCCAGTTTCTTCCACTCAGGCACTTGTTCCACTACTGCTGTATAATTTCTATGAAACAGAATGATATCTTAGCATTCATGCAGAAAACCCAGTGTCACTATAATAATGTAACCATAGGGAAAGAATATTAAACTATATACTGCAAGGTGAACCCATGAAGGAAATCTTTCTTCCAGGGCTGATACTGATATTATTTATTTCAACATATAAAAAGATGACTGAGAAAGTAAAAAGAATCCAGTTTTATACTGTAGTTTTCTTCTGTAATATAAGACCCACCATTCTCATCTCCATCCCCCAAATTGTGTGATATTCACAGAGCAGAAAGAGAAATTCTGGTGATACAGGAAAACTGTTGACAAATGTGGATTGTTTAACAGCAGTCACTAAAGCATCTACAGTACTTTATATTATTGAAAACAAAGGAATTAGACAAAAAAGTGGATATCAATGAATATCTGTACATCTACATGTTTATAACAGAGCACTGTTGTAAATGTAACATAAAGACAGACTGGTGAGACAGAGTACCAAATATAAAGAGAGCTGGTGTGAGGAGAACCTAAGCATGAGGGCCTTGGGTAAATATTTCTTCAGATCTCAGGAATTAAGTTCATGCCTGTGAAGTTATACAGATTAACAGGTATGCTGGTAATAAAGAAGGCCCCTCTAGAAGAGGAGACACCTATGGATATTGAGGGACATGATTATGGGGAAGAGAGGGTTCACCATTCTCTAAAAAAGTCATTAAGAAAGCAAGAACGTGAAGAAAAATCTTTATTCTGTCATGTGAAAAATCACATCCCTTCTCTGGGTCTCTCTGTGTATCAAATAATTCAAGGTAATGTCCATCCTCACCTTCAGAAATCTGCACACTGCCACTTTTACCTATGCCCCTCCACTCCATCTATTGCCCTCCTCATTCCTTTATCTTCCTCCTAAAATTATCAGCTAATTGCTTCCTTTTTCTTCTCCTAACATGCTGACCAACAAACTTGGAACAGCCTCCTTGCGTAACAAGTACACTCCATCTCCTCCTTCAAATTCTTCTTCAGAATCCACTTACTTTGTGAAGTCGTTCAGACATTTACCTCCCTCCATCTGTCTTGAGTGAGCTCTTCAGTGCAGGGACCTTGCCTTATTTGCATGCATGTATGTCACATAGACTTAAAGTGCAGATGAATAATAACTAATATTCATATTGGGGACAAGGTTGTGAACTAAAACAAGTGGAAATGGGTTAATTAGGCTTGAGAGTTAATTTCCACCCGTGAGACAAAAGGGGGGACAAAATGGAAGCATTAACACCGCTCTGTGCCAAGTTGTCTGCAGACTCAGGAAGACAACACCGACCCTTTTTTATCAGTTCATGGCTGGAAGATTATCTTTCAAACCAGCCTTTAAGGCTAGAAAGCTTTCCTCTCGCCCCCTTAAAGAAAGCAGACATTCTGAATCTGCCACGTAGGGCGCAAAAATAAATTAAGTCAGCAAGATGTCTGACACCCTGTTCTTGAGTCATTTCAAGGGTAAAAAATTCAATGTAGTCTGTTTATTCACTTTTCTATCTCCTCCTTAGGACTAAAGGTATTTCACCCCAGTAACCTGTTTGTACTTATAAAACTATGAACAAGGTCTAAGGAAAAGAAAAAGGTGGATATACTCTAGAAACTATACTTAAAAACTGAGAAACAACACACACACACACACACACACACAAACTACAAATAATCATCTCACAAAAATGCAAACTTAGTCTTAACACTATTTTCATTAATACAGCACCAGAGAAAAAACTCATTCTTCCAACATGTACACTTGCCTCAGGTTAACCTAGTTCATCTATCCTTTACCCCCTCTCAAAGATCCTCCTTCCAGATTTTAGGTTTAGGTGAATACCCATCCCCTTTTTTTAGTCTCCGTGGGACCGAGGAACACAACAACAGCATGCTCCATTACAAGAAGGTCTTTTCCAGTCCCATGTCCTGAAACACAGTTTCACCAGATGACATTAATATTATCAGTTGTTTCTATGGCACCATAAATGTGCCTGTTGCTTTCCAAACCAGCTGAGGGGTGAATACTTGACTCTGTTGAAGTCCATGGGAGTTTTGCCATTGACTCTCACAGGGCTAGGATAGGTCCTTTATTTTAACCTTTTATAGAAAACAAAGGGAGGTGACAAAACCTGAGATGTGGACTAAAGGGAAGGGGAAATGAGGGCGACGACAAAAAAGATCATGTAGCAGTTTAAGGGCCAAATCATGACCCAGTTTGCACAGTGCCACAAGAAGTCCCCTTCCTCCTTTGTGCAGTGTTGTCAACTCTGATGATTTTGTCATGAGTCTCATGATAATTATTGTTTTCCTTAAAGCCCCAGCTCCTGGAGTCAAGTGGATAGGTAATGATTTCAGCCTTCATTCTTAAAGAAAAACTAAGTTTCTAGCCCTCATGGCTGTGGTGAAAGCTTCAAAATGTGACACCAGTGCATGCTAAAGGCTCAAAAAAAACAGAAGACAAATAAAAAACACCAAATCTAATATTTTTATATAATCTTATGATTTTTAAGGCCAATCTCATGATTTTTGGTGAGTCTGACTCGTGATTTTTGAGCATTTGGGGTTGGCAATATTGCTTGTGCTGGCTAGCCACATCGTGAGTACAGGCTGCACGGAGCCATGATGTCTCCCCTAATGCTCCCCTCCCCTCCCCACTGTGCCCAGCATCCTAACTGCACGATCACATCAGGCAGCGTACACTGCACAGAGTATAGCTCCAGCACAATGTATACTTGCCCCAGAGGAACAGGAAAACAGGGAGGGAGACTGAGATTTTCTGCAGCCTCCCCTTGCTACAGGAACTGTCCTTTGTTTTCCCTGCACTGGTTATTATTGCTATATTCAAGTAAAGTTGTAGCATTCTTTCCAATGGATGGGAACATCCATCTTACAACATCCTTAATAATATAGGGCCCAAGCCATCCTCTTGATGAGTAGTACTTATCAGGTCATCTACTCTAAATTAACCACGTTGGCTTAATTTACATCTTTTTTTCCACTTCAGCTGCAAAACATTCTTTGTTCCTCACCTGAAAAGCAATGTCCCATCTTTGAACATAATTAGGATTTCAGCTTGCCATGATTATGTCTACTCTGCTTATTAAGCACTAATGAAAATATATAGTAAAAAGCCAGGTTTTGAGAGCTATTCAGAAGTACTCACACCTTGAAGATTTGATTAACAAAGCGCTGACAGTCTGTTCTAGTCTAGAAAAGCAAGAAAAAAAACAGACATGATTCTCTAAAATGCACAGTAAATGCAACTATATAATAAAGTCAAACTTTTACCAGCATTTCTTAATTCATCTAGGTGCTTGAAAAAACAGTTTTTTAAACGTATTTAAATGTCAAGCTGCAAATAAAGATAAATCCACAGTGATTCCCTGCCTGGCAGTCTAACAAAGGCTCTAGAGTATCGGATGTGGTACAATGATGAAGCATAAAATGTGGAACTTGTTGGTAAGCAGAGAAGTTGCACACACAGAAAACCATCATGTAGTCTTTCCTGTCATGTTGTCCATTACAGGATTAGCTGTAAGTATTTATCTGTTGCTGGATCACCTTCTCATCTCAAAGTTGTCATGTTTCCTCTTCTTGATTTCATGCCCTTTAAGTCTGATTAATGCTACTAACTTGCTTTTTCTGTACATTATCAACTTGCCTTAGAGGTTCACTAAAAGACGATTTCAACAGCTTCCACCCCACCATCAACCTCAGCCTGGACCAATCTACACGGGAGGTCCACTTCCTAGACACCATGGTGCAAATAAGTGATGGTCACATTAACACCACCCTATACCGAAAACCTACCGACCGCTATGCCTACCTTCATGCCTCCAGCTTCCATCCCGGGCACACCACACGATCCATTGTCTACAGCCAAGCACTGAGGTACAACCACATCTGTTCTAACCCCTCAGACAGAGACCAACACCTACAAAATCTCCACCAAGCATTCTCAAAACTACAGTACCCGCACGAGGAAATAAGGAAACAGATCAACAGAGCCAGACGTGTACCCAGAAGCCTCCTACTGCAAGACAAACCCAAGAAAGAAACCAACAGGAATCCATGGCCGTCACATACAGTCCCCAGCTAAAACCCCTCCAACGCATCATCAGGGATCTACAACCCATCCTGGACAAAGATCCCTCACTTTCACAGGCCTTGGGTGGCAGGCCAGTCCTCGTCCACAGACAACCTGAAGCATATTCTCACCAGTAACTGCACACCGCACCATAGTAACTCTAGCTCAGGAACCAATCCATGCAACAAACCTCGATGCCAACTCTGCCCACATATCTACACCAGCGACACCATCACAGGACCTAACCAGATCAGCCACACCATCACCGGTTCATTCACCTGCACGTCCACCAATGTAATATATGCCATCATATGCCAGCAATGCCCCTCTGCTATGTACATCGGCCAAACTGGACAGTCTCTGCGGAAAAGGATAAATGGACACAAATCAGATATTAGGAATGGCAATATACAAAAACCTGTAGGAGAACACTTCAACCTCCCTGGCCACACAATAGCAGATCTTAAGGTGGCCATCCTGCAGCAAAAAAACTTCAGGACCAGACTTCAAAGAGAAACTGCTGAGCTTCAGTTCATCTGCAAATTTGACACCATCAGCTCAGGATTAAACAAAGACTGTGAATGGCTTGCCAACTACAAAACCAGTTTCTCCTCCCTTGGTTTTCACACCTCAACTGCTAGAAGAGGGCCTCATCCTCCCTGATTGAACTAACCTCGTTTATCTCTAGCTTGCTTCTTGCTTGCATATATATACCTGCCCCTGGAAATTTCCACTACTTGCATCCGACGAAGTGGGCATTCACCCACGAAAGCTCATGCTCCAAAATGTCTGTTAGTCTATAAGGTGCCACAGGATTCTTTACTGCTTTTACAGATCCAGACTAACACGGCTACCCCTCTGATACTAAAAGACTTATCCATCTTATTCATGAGGATTGCATGTCACTCCCTGCCGGCAACCGGCATAGACACCCAAGCTAATGAATAATCTGCTGTATTTTATACTGGTAACTACTACTGTGTAAAACAACTCTGAGGATAGCAGTAGAAGACTCTTCACTTACCTGGAAAAACTGTATGTTATCTGCAGTTTCACAGTGTAATGGCATCTCCTAAACAGATGAGGAAGACGAGGCCTTGTTTTCTGTAGCACCTCTGTCCTTTTATTTGTGTATTTATGTAACAGTGACAAAGTAAGGTACGTTTTGATCGTCACTGATCTGGTCAAAAGGAGGATGGTATCTTGTATGTTGAAGCACACACACAATACCTCTTTAGCCATTAGCATCTCACCCATGTGTCTGCTCCAGTCAACCAGCGATATTTACATAGAAGTGCAGGTTTGTAAAATACTGTGCATGATTCCTGATTACAGAGGATTCTTGCAGACTTATGCCAATTGGTGGTAGTGCTCCATGACTTACAAAGAAGTTAACTATGCTACATGGTGAGTTTGTGTATGTGGCACAGTTCTCTTGACATGCTATTGAATGAATTATGGACATTGACAGTGTCTCTTGTGTATAAGACATATGAATGTGAAAAAAGAAAATAATGAATGGTCTGAAAACATAAAAAACTACACACAGTGGCTGTGTGTGTATTTATGCATACATGTATACACACATGTTCCATACAGATACAACATAAAGGCACTGGTCACATGTTACTCTGTTTAGCATACATTTTTATATTGCACTAGAACCTACTAGCCTCAGTAGAGACTAAGGCCCTATTGTACTAGGCCCAGTGTTATCAAGTCTTGCAATTTTTTTGCAAGTGATGGGATTTCATAGACTCATAGTCTGTAAGGCCAGAAATGATCATCATGATCACCTAGTCTGATCTTCTGCACATCGCAGGCCACAGAAGCTCACCTACCCGCTTCTGTAATAGACCCCTAATCTCTGGCTGAGTAATGTCCTCAAATCTTGATTTAAAGTCTTCAAGTTACAGAGAATCTACCCTTTCCTCTAGTTCAAACCAGTAAGTGACCCATGCCCCATGCTGCACAAGATTAAAAAACCCCAGGGTCTCTGGCAATCTGACATGGAGGAAAATTCCTTCCTGTTCTCAAATGTGGTAATCAGTTAGACTCTGAACCTGTGGGTGAGACCCATCAGCCAGACACATGGGAAAGAATTGTCTGTAATAACTCAGAGCCCTCCCCTTCTAATGTCTCATCTCCAATGGCCATAGCTATTTGCTGATACCAGTTGCAGATGGGCTGTATTCCAGGGAACGCAACCTCTTCATATCATCTCCTCCATAAACCTATCAAGTTAAGTCTTGAAACTAGTTAGATTTTTGCCCCCACCATATCCCTTGGAGGGCTGTTCCAGAACTTTACTCCTCTGATGATTAGATACTTTCATCTAATTTCATTACTAAAGTTGTTGATGGCCAGTTTATATCCATTTATTCTTGTGCAAACGTTGGCACTTAACTTAAATAGCTCCTCTCCAACCCCGGTGTTTATCCCTCTGATATATTTATAGAGAGCAATCATATCTCCCCTCAGTCTTCATTTTGTTAGTCTAAACAAGCCAAGCTCCTCAAGTCTCCTCTCGTAAGGTAGGTTTTCCATTCCTCTGATGATCTAGTAGCCATTCTCTGCACCTGCTCCAGTTTGAATTCATCTTTCTTAAAGATGGGAGACTAGAATTGTACACCATATTCCAGATGAGGTCTCACCAGAGTCTTATATGATGGTAATAACACTTCCGTCTACTGGAAATACCTTGATTGATGCATCCTTCAATTGCATTAACCTTTTTCACAGGCATATCACATTAGTGGGTCATAGTCATCTTATAATCAACCAATACACCCAGGTATTTCCCCTCCTGTCATTTTCAACCAGGAAGTCCCCAGCTTATAGCAAAAAAATCTTGTTCTTTGTCCCTAAGTACACGATTGTGCACTTTGCACTATCAAATTTCATCCTTTTTTGTATTACCCCAGTTCTCAAGGTCCTCCAGATCATCATGTGTGATATTCTCGACCTCCTCCATATTGGCAATACATCCCAACTTTGTGTAATCCAAATTGTATTAGAAAACTCCTACTTTTTATGCCAAGATCATTAATTGAAAATGTTAAGTGAGATTGGTCCCAAAACTGATTACTGAGGAATTCCACTAGTAACCTCTCTCCAGCCTGACAGTTCACCTTTTACTATGACCCATTATAATCTCTCCTTTAACCAGTTCCCAACTTTTGATTTTCATATTAATCTCCATTTTCTCCAATTTAACTTTCCCATATGTAACCCTATCAAATGCTTTACTGAAATCCAGGTAGATTAGGTCTACTGAACATCCTTTGTCTAGAAAATTGGTTAACTTCTCAAAGAAAGAGATCAGGTTGGTCTGGCATGACATATCTTTAGTAAAAGAAGGAATTATGGATACTTACTGATATTATGCTTTAAAGTCTGTGGCCAAACAAAGAAAGAAAGTGGGTTTCTTTCCCTCCCCACGCCCTCCGACTGGAAGGAAGGCAGAACTTTCCCTGTCCCAGCACCAGGGAACCAAGACAATGGAAGCTCCATTTATGTACAAGTCAACAGGGAGAAGAGAAATCAACAGGAAGAGACAAACAGCAGGGGAGAAAGATTTTATCTTGGGATACCCTTCAAAATAATACATTTCAAAGGTTTACTGGACTGTGAAAAGAAGGGGAGAAAACTCCTTAATTGCCCATCACTTAGGGAGCACTTAGGGAGCAGACACACAGTTTAGCAGTGGCAAAGCTCTCCCACTTGCTGAGGCAGAGGGGTAACACAGTGGCTCACAGTTCTGGGTGTCTTGATCCGGTCATCGCAACAAAGCGGGCAAATGGTGATAGGAAACTGAGGCACAGAGAGGTGAAATAACTTTCCCAAGATCACATGGCAAGTCAGTGTGAGAGCTGAGAACAGATCCCAGGTCCCCTGACTCACAGTCCAGTGCCCTATCCAGTGGAGCACACTGTCTTAATTCATACAATTAATGTCCATGTTCCCATGGAACTAAAATCTTGGAATTTCGAGCACTTATCCTCTGTGAGAGGCCAAAACAAAATTCAAAACTTATAATTTTACCTGTCCATCAACCATTTCCAGGAGGTCACATTTTAACCAAATTTATTCTATTTAAGTGTCTTTAAATGCGTACTGATCATGATTCAGCTCCACATAAATCAATAAGAGTATTTCCAGCGACATAAAAAGTTTTGAATAAGGCCTATTAAGGGGTAGGGGATTTCCAGTATGAGGCGCTGAAGGAGCTATTTTATCAAATTTTAGCAAAGAAAATGTCTAAAGCAGATTAGCATGCCACAATCACTAACACTGACAGCTGCCTTTTTCTTAAGGGCAGACTCCACTCAATTAGTGTTGCTTTTATATAAACACAAATGTGTACTGTAGTATTTTCACTTATGCTACAATACACAGCTGAAAATAACTTGGCAATGGACAGAAGATCTTATTTGTCATTGCTAGTCTTTGTCAACTTTGGTTTACCCTAGAGCTGATGAATAGCGGGAAAAATTATTCCTGAACATATTAGCAAACTACAAATAGCAGTTCAGTCCAACTGTGTTCAAATTCTTTTTTGCTCTCTTGTGCATGACCATTTGTGTAACCCGTCTTTATTTGTACCTAGCTTAGCTATGAGGTTTTATGTATGAAAATACTTGTTCTAACACGTGTATTCATATACAAAGTATATCCATGGTCACATGGTACCCATGAGGCAGATGGCTGCCTAACTCTGGACCCCCTCACTCCTCACATATCAATTTGTTTCTAATAATTACTTTCCTAGCAAATTGGTGATAAGTTTCTGCCATAAACACTTAAATTAATTAACTGGATAAACTTCAAACTTTTGAATACGGATTGCCATGAAAAAATGAGACGCAACAAAAGACCAAACCGCAATGCCATAGCAGAATCTTGCCTGGGATATCGCGGCACTGAAAGAATTCATCATAGACCAACTGGATTCCATCTCAATAGATATTCATGGCCTCTCTAAAGATGGATGTGATATAAAATTCTGAATGGCTCACTTGGAAAACGAACTACAAAAGACTGACATTGGAACCAGGGAAATCAAAGAAGAAACAACCTTCTTAAAACTTAGGCTAGACAAACTGGAAGAAAAACAGGATGACTTAGAAAACAGATATTAAAGTAACAACCTTCACCTCTTGGGCATTGATGCGGGTATAGAGGAGAAGGATATTATCAGCTTTCTTCAGAAGCTTCTCCGACATACATAATTGAACACACAGCTCTCCCATTAGATATTGATAGGGCTTATGCAATGCCTGGTATTAGAAGGCAGGAGTCTGGCAAGCCCTGACCCATCCTCTTCAAGCTGCTGAAGTTCAGTGATAAAGTAATATTAATGAATGCTGTCAGAAAAGCTGAAACCCTGATGTACAAAGGCCTGACTTCTCAGCTGAGCTTAACAAAAAGAGGGCTGCATTCAATGGGCATAAAGCAAATCCTGAATGGACCAACATCAGATACAAAATCAAGTACCCATCCACCTTCACTATGGATTTAGCAGGCTCCACAAGACTTCGTAAAACCCCCTCTGAAGCTTGGGAGCTACTTCAAAGACAGAGACCAGATTTGACCAAAATTAGAAGAAGGGTTTTGTCATATAAAGCATACCTCAACAAACTTAATACCAGTTTGTTTTCCTGTGTATCCTTGTAGACACAGTAACTCATTTATGCAACTTTCCTGCTCCTAGCAGATAACCAGCTAAATTGAACTCTTCCATTGATCTCCTTTGGAACTGAGCAATAATAACTGTGTAGCAATACATACAGCAATACTGCAATACGTAGAGCAGAACTAGTGTTAAACTGTTATCTCTAATGGATCATATTATGGTGACCACAACCCATGGAACAGTCAATACTCCTGACATGTAAAGGAGATTATAACCTAAACCTTAAATAGGACTAGATATTCAATTTGTGCAGGGCATTTGACATACTATGGGTATGTCTACACTACAAGAGTAGTTCGATTTAACTTAGGTCGAATTTGTGGATTCGACCTTATGAAGTCAAATTTGTGTATCCACACTAAGGACACTAATTCGACTTTGTGAGTCCACACTAACGGGGCAAGCGTCGACATTGGAAGCGGTGCATTCTGGGCAGCTATCCCACAGTTCCCGCAATCCCCGCTTCCCATTGGAATGCTGGGTAGAGCCCCCAATGCCTGCTGGGGGAAAAATGTGTCGAGGGTGGTTTTGGGTAACTGTCGTCATTCAACCGTCACTCCCGCCCTCCCTCCCTGAAAGCGCCTGGGGGAAATCTGTTCGCGCACTTTTCTGGTCAGTGACAGTGCAGACGCCACAGCACTGCGAGCATGGAGCCCGCTGTGATCATCGCTGCACTTATGGCCGTTGTCAACTCCTCGCACCTTATCGTCCACCTCTTCCACAGTCAGCTGCTGAGAAATCGGGCGAGGAGGCTCCGGCAGCGCGGTGAGGACATGAAGTGTCAGAGTGGCACAGACCTCTCACAAAGCACGGGATCCCGCGCCGTGGAGATCATGGTGGCAATGGGTCACGTTCATGCTGTGGAACGGCGATTCTGGGCCCGGGAAACAAGCACGGACTGGTGGGACCGCATAGTGCTGCAGGTCTGGGATGAATCACAGTGGCTGCGAAACTTCAGGATGCGTAAGGGCACTTTCCTTGAACTCTGTGACTTGCTGTCCCCTGCCCTGAAGCGCCAGGACACCCGGATGCAAGCAGCCCTGAGTGTGCAGAAGCGAGTGGCCATAGCCCTCTGGAAACTTGCAACGCCAGACAGCTACCGGTCAGTAGCGAACCACTTTGGCGTGGGCAAATCTACCGTGGGGGTTGCTGTGATGCAAGTAGCCCACGCAATCGTTGACCTACTGCTCTCAAAGGTAGTGACCCTGGGAAACGTCCAGGTCGTCATAGATGGCTTCGCCGCGATGGGATTCCCAAACTGTGGTGGGGCTATAGATGGGACTCACATCCCTATCCTGGGACCAGCACACCAGGCCAGCCAGTATATTAACAGAAAGGGCTACTTTTCTATGGTGCTGCAAGCACTGGTGGACCATAGGGGACGTTTTACCAACATCTACGTCGGGTGGCCGGGCAAGGTTCATGACGCGCGTGTTTTCAGGAACTCTTGTCTGTTTAGACGCCTGCAGGAAGGTAGTTTCTTCCCGGACCACAAAATAACTGTTGGGGATGTGGAGATGCCTACAGTGATCCTCGGGGACCCAGCCTACCCGCTAATGCCCTGGCTCATGAAGCCCTATACAGGCGCCCTGGACAGTGACAAGGAACTCTTCAACTACCGGCTGAGCAAGTGCAGAATGGTGGTGGAGTGTGCTTTCGGACGTCTCAAGGGGAGATGGAGGAGCTTACTGACTCGCTCGGATCTCAGCGAAACCAATATCCCCATTGTTATTGCAGCTTGCTGTGTGCTCCACAATCTCTGTGAGAGCAAGGGCGAGACCTTTTTGTCCGGATGGGAGGTTGAGGCAAATCGCCTGGCTGCTGATTACGCTCAGCCAGACACCCGTGCGATTAGAAGAGCCCAGCGGGAAGCGCTGTGCATCTGGGAGGCTTTGAAAGCTAGGTTCCTCAGAGAGCAGGGTAACCTATGACTGTCCAGTCTCTTTACAGAGAAGCTGAACCTGCCCCTGTTTCAGTTACTATTGACTTTTTTCAGCGGTTACATACCCCGTTCACCAGCTTTCCCCCCTTCCAACAGACGTTTAAAAATAAAGTTATTGGAACATTGTTAATTAACAAAGTTTTCTTTACTAACGAATTCGCGTTAAAGGGTTCAAACAGGGACGCAGACTGTGGTGGGTACGGTGTGCAGTGATGTACAGACCGCTTCTACACTCGAGGACTGACAGGCTCCTGCTCCTACAGCGGTCTCTGGGGGGAGGACTGTTACAGGAGGGTGTGCAGGAAGGGGTGGGTTTGCAGGAAGGGGTGAGGGGTGTGTGGGAAGGGTGAGTAGGTGTAGGGGGATGAGGGCTCTGGCTGGGGCTCAGGGCATCGGAGAGGCTCATGGCTAGGGTGGAAGGGCATGGTAAGGGCATCCTGACCTTGCCATTTGTGGATGCCAGGCGCTAGGACCCTGGGGCAGCATACACCTCCCAGACTGACCTGGGGCAGCAGACACCTCCCAGAGTGACCCGGGTGCCTAGTGACTGCACTCTGTGTGTGACCTGCTGTTGATCCTGCCCCCATGTCTGTACCCTGCTAATGGTGGCTGTCCTATGCAATTAACAAACCCGTCCCCCCCCTTCACACAAAGTCTTCTGCAAAGAAACATGACAGAAAAAGGAATTAACAGCAAACTATTTTTAATACTCAACTACACAGTTGGGGGATGAAACTGGGATTTGGGATTGGGTGAGCCAGGAAGGGAAGCAATTCTCAAACTTTAGGGAATGAGAGCAGTTTGGTACATGAGCGCTCTGCTGGGGTGGAGTGACAGTTTTCACGGCCCCTAGCGCCCCTCCTTCTTGTTATTTTGGGTGAGGGGTGGACAGGACTTTGTGGCGGGGGAGGGCGGTTGCAGATACAGTGCAGGGGGGCTCTCTCCTCCTGCCTGGGGTCCTGCAGAACATCCACAAGGCGCCAGAGCGTGTCCATTTGCTCCCTCATTAGGCCAAGCAGCGTTTGAGTCGACTGCTGGTCTTCCTGCCGCCACCTGTCCTCCCGTTCGCTGTGTGAGCGCTGGTACTGAGAGAGGGTCTCCCTCCACTGGCTCTGCTGGGCCGCCTCGGTTCTGGAGCAGGCCATCAGTTCATCGAACATATCATCCCGAGTCTTTTTCTTTCGCCACCTATTCTGCACCAGCCTCTGTGAGGGGGATGCCGGGGCAGGTCGGGAAACAGCCACAGCTGTGTGATGGGAAAAAGGAAGTGATTTCCTTGCAAAGATACATGTTTGCGAACACTGAACACAGTCTAGAGTGTCTCTGTGAACAAGACCATACACGGCACCTATCTCATGCGCTCTCAGGACAAGTTCGAATTTTCGGCATTCGCTTTCATTGCCTGGGGTCTTGCACTGGAGATCAGACACGCGGGGCAGGACAGCAGAATCCGTGTAGCAGCCAGGCCTGGTAAGCCGTAAACTTTAGGCTGCTTAAAAGTTAATGTATAGCAGTGCCCTCCTGCTGCAGGCAATCCGGAAAGCATAAACTCTGACCCTGTTCCACCCCCTCGCGGCTGTCCCCGGGAAAGTTCCCTGTATGCTTCCCCTCTGCAGCCTCCACCACGTGGCTGTTAAACGACGCTTAGTGTTATGCAAAGGAAAAGTGAAGCATTCCCAATAGTAACATTACACTAATTCCCCTAATTAGATGAAGCAGTCGCCGAGCGAGAACACCCTGAGGCGGGTCACTAAGACAGAGAGAGAGCGCATGCTGCGTGAAACTTTGCACAAACCAGGGCCCTATGCTGCCATGCTTGTGGAGGCAATGCTCCCACTGTACCTGAGGATAGCCTGGCGCGGAAGAGTGTGCTTCCACGGAGCACCCAATAAGGCACCTCTCCACAAGAACCTCCTGCGGAGGCTTTTCGAGTACCTCTACGAGAGCTTCGTGGAACTCTCCCAAGAGGATTTCTGTTCTATCCCCATATGCATTGACCTTCTTTTCATATAGTTTTTATTCCTGTTTTTTGAAAAATAAATGTTTACATGTTTATAGCACTTACCGACTGATCCTTCCCCTGATTCAGAGTCCAGGTTAACGGCCGGGAGGGTTGGTAGGGGATCTCTGTGAGGGTAATGAAGAGATCCTGGCTGTCGGGGAAATCAGTATTGTAAGCGCTGTCGCCTGCCTCATCCTCCACAAACCCTTCCTCATCTTCCCCATCCGCGAACATCGCCGAGAAACTGCCCGTCGACACTATCCCATCCTCAGAGTCCACGGTCACTGGTGGGGCAGTGGTGGCAGACCCACCGAGAATGGCATGCAGTGCCTCGTAGAAGCGGCATGTCTGGGGCTGGGCTCCGGAGCGTCCGTTTGCCGCTTTAATTTTTTGGTAGCCTTGTCTCAGGTCCTTGATTTTCACGCGGCACTGCGTTGCATCCCGGCTGTATCCTCTGAGTGCCATGGCTTTGGAGACCTTCTCGTAGGTCTTTGCATTCCGTTTTTTGGAGCGCAGCTCCGAAAGCACAGACTCATCGCCCCACACAGCGATCAGATCCAAGACTTCCCGGTCAGTCCATGCTGGTGCCCTCTTTCTACTCTGAGATTGCATGGACCCCTCTGCTGGAGAGCTCTGCATTGTTGCCGGTGCTGCTGAGCTCGCCCCGATGTCCAACCAGGAATTGAGATTCAAACTGGCCAGACAGGAAAAGGAATTCAAATTTTCCCGGGGCTTTTCCTGTATGGCTGGTCAGAACATCTGAGCTCGGACTGCTGTCCAGAGCGTCAACACAGTGGTGCACTGTGGGATAGCTCCCGGAGCTACTAAGGTCGATTTCCGTCCACACATAGGCTAACTCGACATAGCCATGTCGAATTTAGCGCTACTCCCCTCGTCGGGGTGGAGTACCGAATTCGAACTAAAGAGCCCTCTAGGTCGAACTAATTAGCTTCCTGGTGTGGACGGTTGCATGGTTAAATCGAATTAACGCTGCTAAATTCAACATAAACTCCTAGTGTAGACCAGGCCTATGAATATGATTATATATATCTGTAACTGTGTTTTTATTATTTAGATTTTTTACTAATTTATATTTGATTTACTAATTCAAGTGTAAGTTTACATGTGATGAGTCTGTATACATGCGTGTATATATGTATACATTAAATCTTCTATAAGCAGGAATATATTATACAAATTCTAGAATATCCAATGGTATGTAAGGGTAATATTTGACTTAAAATATATTTGTGTTTAGAGATGTTTAGAGTATTATTAGATAACTTAAGGGCAGGGAGGAGCAGATAGAGGTGAAGCCATCAGGGATCTGAATGTGCTCACACTAGCTTGTTTTAAGTCTTAATTTTTTTTGTTTGTTTTTGGTTACAAAATACTTTCGAAGACACATAATATTTAACTATAGATCTTTTTTGTATAACTGACACTTAGGCTCAACTGAAGCCATAAATATATTCTCAACTAACCACTATCCAATATGTATAAATACAGACTATATCCTAGAGATTTGGTTTTACAATACCAATGGGAAAATATGTATCTTTAGGATAAGGTGATATATTGTAATACATCTTTTAAAACTTTGCTGTGAATTTTCTTAGAGTGTGCTCCTGGAATGTGAGGGGAATATGCCAAAAGATTTAAAATCCTGAGTCACCTCAGATCAGAGACGTGCCATGTAGCTTTATTGCAAGAAACTCATCTAGCAGAAATAGATGATGATAGAATCAAAGTGATGTGAGTAAGTGTTGAGTATCATTCATCACTGAATTCTAAGAGCAAGTTGTACAATCTTGGTCTAATCCTGAAGGAAGATACATTCTTCTTGAGGTGATTTAGTTCATTTGCAGAAGTAATTACAATCCAAGTGGATGTAGTTCTGAATTTTTCAGAGACATCACAAACATTTTTAATAGAAAAGACATTCCTGTAATACTGGGAGGCGATTGGAATACTACACTAGACAGACATCTGGACAAATCTAATTACTGGAGACCCAGCTCTCAATGCACAATAGGCAAACCCTCGTTATTAATTAACTTGATTTAAAAGACATATGGAAACTGAGACACCCCAAGGAGCTTGACAATACATATTTCACTACATCTTACTCCAGAATTGACTTTTTCCTTGTGTCTCTGGAACTGATTCCAGCATGCCTAGAAGCAGCTATTGGTATTACATTAATTTCAGATGATGCTCCGGTTATGCTTACCATCGACACTGGTTAGACATCATTAAAATTTTCTAGGTGGAAACTGAACACTCTGCTACTAAAAGATGCAAAATTTTGTTCCATAGTTGATTCAGTCATCTCTAACTTCATACCAGAAAATAATCATTCAGTTACCTCAGCTACCATCTTTTGAGAAGCTCTGAAAGCTATTGTAAGGGGTGACTGCATAAAGTATCCCTCCCAAAAGAACAGATAAATACTCAAGTTACTAGACTCTCTGAACAAGGAAATAGATGAGTTGCAGATGATCCACAAGACTGACCCAAATAATGAAAGACTCCTATGTTCTCTAATCAATGCCAAGTATAAATATAATGAATGCTTATCCAATCAAGTTTAAATTGCACTCAGGATGAAACAAAGATATTAAGAATGTGGAGATAAAACAGATCAACTACTTGCCAGAAGATTTAAGAGGGAACTACCCAACAACATTTCTTCTTCATTACAAGATAAGAGTGTCATCCTTGAACCAATAGATATAAACAATCAATGTAAGCAGTTCTATCAAGCTTTATATAAATCAGACAACCAATTTGACTCTGATAAATTTGATCATTTAATTGAAGACCTACCTTTTAATATCCTAACTTCAGAACCAGTGTAGTTTATGGACAACGCTACCACAACAGGATCAAACAGAATATACAAATTATACAAACAGAATATACAAGAAATCAAACAGGATATACAAATACAAATTCTGACAAGGCCCCTGGGATGGATGGCTTTCTTCAGATTTCCACAAAACATTTTGTAATCAGCTATCTTCTATTCTTTCAAAGGTCTTCGCTGACATTTCAAAAAGGAACCATGTTTCATGATGTGAGAACTGCTTTAATTACTTTAATATTAAAGAACAAAGATGGTTGCAACTGAGGTGATTTCCGCCCCATATCTCTATTGAACACAGACTGCAAAATAATTGAAAAAAGTTGTAGTGACAACTGAACATCATCTTGTCAGTTATACACACAGGTTGGTTTATTAAGAAAGATTGGCTGCTGATAATATGAGAAAAAATACTTACTTCATCAGGCAAACTCAGAGGTCAGATGTTCCATCCATATCTCTAGATGCAGAGAAATCTTTTGATAGTGTTAAATGGCCTTCTCTAATTGCTGTCCTAAAAAAAAAAATCAGATTTGAGCCAATATTCCTGAATTGGATCAGTGTATTATACAACTTTCCCTTGCTTCACTATCAACTAATAGACGTAATTCTCCAACGTTTCAACTAGAAAGAGGGACACGACAGGGCTGTCCCCTCTTGCCCCTCTTTTTTTAATGTATCTCTTAAACCAGTGGCAATGTAAACACATCAGCACTTAGCCATTGAAGGTGTGACTATATACAGGAAAGTATACAAAAATCAGTTTGTATGCTGATGACATTTCTGTACTACTGAAGAATCCATCCTCATCAATCCCCTCAGTACTGAATGTACTTGATATTTTTAAGATCTCTGGTTTTCGCATTAACTGGAATAAATCACAAGTGGATATAACCAAAAGACTAAATCCTTATGAATTTCAGCATTTTTCATTTCAAATATGCAAGGAAATAACTTATTTAGGTGTTAAAATTTGTCCTGATCTTCCCATAATTGTTTCTATAACTATGGAATATATATTAAAAGAAATCTCCAGAGATGTAGTGTCTCCTCCCTCTGTCCTTACTGGGGAGAACATAAAAAGCCAAAATGAGTATCTGCCCAAGAATGACTTATATCATTAACCTATTTCCTTTCTAGGTCTCTCCTTTGCTCTTTGCTTGAATAAATAGGTTTTTCATGCAATTTCTATGGGATAATAAACAGCCTTGCTTGTCACATTAAAATATCCTGGGCAACTAGAAGGGGTTGCCAGATATGTATCTATATTATCTAGCATTCCAAATGTGTCCTCCTGCAAGGTGATGTCCCCACTGTAGCTCTGTATTCACACTTGCCTGGTTTGAGATCGAAAAAAGCTTAGCTATGTTATTTGGTTCCCTCTCTTCTTTTATATACCTTAAGAGGTTACCTACACCCTAAAGGAAAATTCCAAACTTTGCATCTACCTGGGGCATCCTACAACACGTTAAGATGATTACATCTTACTAATTCTTTTCTTGTACCACTATGAGATTACCCATGCCTCAGGATCAAGGCCAACCCCTCCTTTAAGACAATTTGCATAGAAAAAGGATTAACAAAAATTAAAGATATTATTCAGGATTATAGACTGGCTTTATGTGTATAACAAATATCAGCTACCACTGTATCAGAGTTCCTTCTTTCGGTGGCTAAGCTCAAGGATTCATGCAAAGTTAGGAGACAAGTCATCTATTTCAACTCTCTCACTTCTAGAATAACGTATTAAGAAATATGGAAACAAAAGTCACTTGTAGGAATTACTTATAGGTGGCTTAATGCTTTGCATTATCCTCACAATCTCAGTCTCAAAGAAAAATGGGGAAAAGAACTTAGCCTTACTATCACAACAGAAACCTGGGAGGATATCTGGCTTAAATGTGAAAGTTACATCTAGTTCTTTATCTTTGCGATTCTTTCAAAACAAGATATTATTCTGGAGTTTAGTATTACCTGTGTGTTTGTTTAAGGCTAGATTGGCAACACACAGAGAATGTTTGAGATGCAAACAGCCACGTGCCAACCTTTCACACATCCTCTATACCATCACAAATGCATGTGTGTTTGGAACACCATATCCAGTGCTCTCAAAAACGTTGAGTTGCTGTCTTTCCTGCTCCATGCTTGTATATGTTAGGGGTGCTGTTCGTATTAGCAGTCAACATTAATAAATGGACTGCAGTAACTAATTCTAGTGGCCAAAAGAGTTATTTTTGAGAAAATTTAAACCTGTAATTCCTCCGTTATACACAGACTGGCTTAGTGAGCTCTCTATTACTTCATTAACGGAAAAAATGACTGTGTTCAAGAGAAACACCTGGAAAAATATGAGGCTGTCTGGTCATACACGAAATTAGTGCATACTTTTGCAATTTAGTATATATTAGTCTCCACTACTCATAAGTTATGTGCTTGCTATTTACGTATTTAGTCACTTTAATTGACATCTTGCATGACTGCTACAGGTTTGGGGGTGCGAGGGAGGGTGTTTGTTTCTTCCCCCAAGATTTTACAAATAATTAACATTGAATTTTGTTATTTATATGGTATTTCCATTTTGTTCATGCATTTATATGTTTAATTTTGTATTTTACATAAAAACGATAAAAATAAATTTTAAAAAATATATTCATGCTCAGTTGCCCAGCCACCTTAAATGGTTGTGTGTTTAGCATTGAGAATTGGTAGTGCAATATAAAATGGTAGAGCAATATAAAATTGAGACTCATGGATTTAACTCGTGCATTTGGCAGTTACATGCTGTAGCCTATGGGACTGACCTACTTGCTTGCATATATATGTCTTTTCTTGTAGTTTAAGTGTTTGGTTTGTTGTCATAGGTATATAGATTTATATTAGTGTAGGTTTGCTTGTGCTACAGGGGGATCTACAGGCCATGTCCTGTATGTTAAGCTGGGGCAAAGTTAGCATATCTATATTAAGACCTTTTGCCCAGAAAGGTGAGGTTGACCTGTGCCTTGTTACCTAGCTAGATGAGTACCCATGTCTATGTCTGTGATTTTTTGTCTAGACCAATGGACGGTAGAGAGTGGCATAGAGGATTTTTCAATGTTGTGCCCACAGACTCGACAGATACACCATGAGGGAACTTAAGTGCATATGTACATGTCATCAATATGCATATACTAGCCTATGGGGTAGGGATGCCCTAACATTTTGTGGGTAAGGAGTGAGATTTGGGTATGGGAGGAAGGATTTCCGGCACTTGTGCCCTATGGGGGAGGTGACCCACCTCGCTAGAGTATTCTTTCTTACTTCCTCCACTCTCTATCTAAGATGACTACTACTATACTTGTTCTTCTTAAACTTTATGTTTCAAGGGAACTAGGCTAAGCTCAGTTTCCCTAAGTTTTATTCTTAGTTTATTAGGTTTGGATTTTAAGTTTAAGTTAGTCAAGTAAACCCTAAATTAGTTTTGATAGCTCTTAGCATTAGACTTTTCTAAGCACTACATCCCTCACTCAAGAATTGAGAAACCTGAACTGCCAGGCTGGTCCTGTGTCTCTTGCCATTGTAACTTTGTAACTGAGTATTTTACCATTTACTTATTATTGATTTTAATAAAAAGTCTTTAAGACTATATCTGTCTCAGTGTGAGCTTCCTGTCATACCCCCCGGGGTCCTTTGTAAATTCTGTGGAGCCTGATTCGGGACAAGAACTTCAATCTTCTGATCAAACAGATTGGCGAGCCTAAAACCCATACTATTAATAATAATTAATTGATATTAATATTAAATAAAATTAAAAATTAAATTGATAAATTAAATTTATGTTATTAGTACACCCTAAATCAGGCTACAAATCAGGCTGTGAAAGTGTGTGGTTCTTTATGGGGCTGGGCAATATGGCTTGGGAGAAATAGACACCAGGCACCTAATCTCCTGACCAGGCCTCTGGATCTCAGACAGTTAAAGGAACTGGGCAAAGATCTGCCCATAACCTTCCCAATTAGAAGTGTTGGTAGTTTCATGCATATATACAATTATTTTGTGTGAATGTGACAAGGGAGAACGGATATGTGAAGTCTGCAAAACAGCCAATCGCTTTGGGTTATCTCTTTTTCATTCAAGCAGGAAGAAACCCAGCTATTTTTAAATCTACACACATTGCCAAATGTAATTTTCACAAGAAAGAAAACTAAGAACAAATTTAAAAAGAGTCCTAAAATGTATCACCCATATGCTTTTGGAGAGATTCAACATCACTGATGTCTTCTGGTGCTCCTCCTCCTGCTTATAAAGGTTAGGTTATCTCATACCATTGACTTAGGTGACTAACCATGCAGCTGGAATAGTGAATCATGAATTATTAATACTTGAAGGTGTTCTTGTAAATAACTCATGTGCTCAAATATTCTGGATACATTCCTCGCCCTGGTAAAGTCAATGAAAAATCTTCCATTGCTTTCCAACAGGGCCTGGATTTCTCCCTTTCTGTTCGCCAAAATTATCCTTCCAACAAATACTGAACAAATCAGTAAAAAAGAATCTGTTTCCAGACCATCTAGGCCTAAATCCAGCAGATAAATTGTTTGCAATGAATAATTTGACCAACTCCATTCTACACTTTTGTAGTCCTGGAAAGTCCAAAATAAAGTAGTAGAGAAGATAAGGCAAGTTGTCTTAGGGCTTGTCTACACATGAAAGCTATTCCAGAATAAAGTAGGGTGTGAATTTAAAGCAGGATAGCTGTCATGGAATAACTCCACATGTGGGCTATGACAAAGCTCTGTCCTTGTCTCTGTGGGTCCTGTTTCCTGACGGATTTCGCTAGCCTCAGAGGCTCACTGTGACAAGGGTCACAGTCTACTGAGCCATTTTCATCATAAGCCAGCAAGGGAGGTGAGGAGAAGCTATCCTCCCTCACACAGTCTCTGTTGTCTCCCAGTCTCAGTGATTAATCAGGGGGCAAAGGGGTGGGGGAGGGAAGAGCCCAGGCCCGCCTTCTACTCCAGGCTCCAGCCCAAGGACCCTATTAGTATCAGCTATGGTAGCTGACCTTTTAGGAACAGGACACGTACAATTCCCTGGGCTACTTCCCCACAGCAGCCCCCACTTCCTCAAGCTCCACTTCACCCTTACCTCAGGGCCTCCTTCCTTGTACCTACTGTCGGGGATTTCTCTTATCCTGGACAGCTCAGGTTTCATTGTCCGACCGCAAAGAGACAGGCAACAACCAGCAGAGATCCAACTATCAAGTTCTTCATTGTAGCATGCTATACAACAGAGAACTGCCCATCTCACTCCATACAGAACCAGTCCCCCCTTCTGCAGATTCAGACTGCCTTTATTAGCCACTTTCTCACATCATAGCCACTTCATCGTGTCATCACTGTATTTTCCCAGCGTACAAAGGAGAAACAAAGAACAACTGTTATTTCTTGATAAGCTTCATGGTTAGTACAAAAAAGTACAAGTTGCTTCAAAAAGCATCTGCAAGCATTTTTCCCAGCCTCTGCAAGCATTTTCTTATCTAGCAAGGTCATGCAGTCAGCAACCAAGCGCCTGACTGTTTCAGCCAGTATTTTCCCATTAGGCCTTGCTAAGCAGAACAGGCCACCAAAGCCAAACTCATCACTAGTATGGTGTATACAGCTCAGTCTCTCCGACAGCACTTCTCACAGCTCCTGACATGCGCACACACCTGACTAACTGGGAGGCTTTTTAACTAGTTTCAGCCAGCCCCTGATTGTCTTCAGGTATCCCAATCAACCTAGCAATCTCCACTGCCCTCTGGAAAGATCTTAATTGGCCCCAGGTGTCTTAATTGACACCTGGAGCAGCTGCCATTTACTTATCCTGGTACCAGGGATTTGTTTAACCTGGGGCTAATATATCTATCTCCCATTACTCTTCTATAGCCATCTGGCCTTGCCCCATCACAGGGCACTTATTCCAAAATAAGAATGCCTTATACCAAATTAGTTTAATCCATGTTCGAAGCATTCCAGACTACCTGGTGTAAACAAGGCCTTAGTGGTTTCTTTCCCCAAGTTCTCAAACTTTTCCCTTAAATATGTAATCCATTCTACTAGACGTCAAAAGAGAATCACAGCAAACCTGTATTAAGGAAAGCATAAAATATATGAATATTTTAGCATTTACCCAATAGGATCTTAAAAATAGGACATGGTTGATTTCTGAGAGAGCTACAAACTGTTCTGTTTGCTCAGTCCATATGCAACAATGGAGCCAGGTGCAGCCCGAATGCCAGTCAACGATTAAGAATAACTGAAGTGATATGCTTTTAATGGGCAGACAGCTTTTCATGAACCACTTAGTCAGTCTTTGCCAGATGAAGAACTTAAAATACAACACAGCACTACATGATGTTATAAAGAATGCTTTGTTTCTGTTAAAAGAGAATGTTTCACATGACAGAACTGATTCAATGCAGAAAGCAATTTTTCTCTGTTTTTCACCCAAACATAATAGATACAGAGGGGCGGGAGGGGAATCTTGAAATGCTGGGGAAGGGAGGTGGGGAAAATAAGGTCAATACATTCATTGTAAAAAAGCTTTTTAGTTATTGAGACCATTATGACTCTCCTAATTCTGATTCAAAAAAAACTTTTTTTCTCATGTGCTTTGAGCAGGGGCTTGGACTAGATGACCTCCTGAGGTCCCTTCCAACCCTGACATTCTATGATTTGTTTTCACTAAGAATTCTGTCATTTTTCTGGACATTCTGGAGAACAACTCTTACTCTGAAAATGCAATACAGATCTTTTCTGATGTTTTAAGTGCCACAAACCTTTTCTGGTCCAAAATCCCCTTCAGGGGAGCAATCCTGTTCCCACTGAAGACAATGAGAGTTTTTCCATTGATTTCAATGAGCAGAGGAATGATCCATAGATGAACTAATGGGCCTAGAAGCTACACACTAATGTAGAATCTCACCAGAATTCATGCAACTCACCAAAAAAAGCCCTTCTGATGCAGAAGTTTCACCAACTGCAGCACTGCAAATTTTTAAGGAGAATGGCGGAGCAGCTGGTGCCATATTATAAACATGAAGCACAAACAGTGACTTTCTTCCAACACTGAACAAGAATTTTCGCAGCATAAGCAAAAACAAGTATTATCCCTAAAGTTACTCTGTCTCTGTTTCTCATGAAACAAACATCTCTGCTATCCCAGAGTAATAATACAGTAATAAACTTACTCTTATAGCAGCTGCCACCACCTTCAAGGAGGTTACGTGACCCAGAGCAGTGAATGTGCAATCCCAGAATTCTTAAATTCTTGTGCGACTTCTCTACTTTTAGCTTAATGATGTTTTGCACCTAAAAACATCACTTAGGTGTCACAACACCCATATGAAGTAGGTAAATATTATCACCATTTTATAGATGGGAAACAGATAATCAGATACAGTTTTCTGCTCCTTTAGACTGTATGGCTAATCCACAAGACTGCATTGTCTCGCAGGTGAATTATTTCTCCTATATGGGTTTCAGTTTCCTTACTACAAGATAAACCTAAAAATATTCAGCACTTTGTCATCAGCCACTTGTAGGTAAATACATATTATCCTTATTGCACAGGTGAGGAAAATGAGACAGAGAAGCTTTTTCTAAACTGTTCACTGGAGCTGATAGGAAAACGGAAGGTTTTCCTGCAAGAAATTTTGAATGAAAATTCTTCCTCAGCATTACAGATCTATGTGCCCCTTCATTTCCCCCATGTCCCCTATTTTCACATTACCCACAATGGCAGAGATTCTTTGAGCCCCCAACTCCACATTCTTCTCTCTGCCATATGGCAGAGGCTGTGTGTGACCTCCCCCCATATCACCCTCCCACTATACCATTGTCCCCCATTCTCCTTTCTCCCCATTCATGCCTATTCCCAGGTGTTCCCCTCCCCCCCCCGAATGCCAGGGGCTCTGTGTACATGCCACTCATCCCTCCCATTCCTCCATGTCACAGGTCATGCACGCCCCGTCCCCTTTTGGGATGAAGCACGGGTCAAGTCTGTGTGACCCCTCTGGGTCTTGGAGCAATGTGGCCTAATAACTAAAGTCAATCTTCTTGCCCTCTCAATCAGGGCTGTGTGGCCTAGTGGCCAGACTCAATAGAGCTGGTGAAGCAGGCCACCACCCCAGTGCGGGCAGCAGCCAGGATAGGGGACCCAGGTCTTCCCTCTCCACCAGGTCTCAACCCAGGGCCCTGCCTGTTGCAGGGTTGCTCACCACCAGCTCGGTGGGGATCCAGCTGAAAAACGCTGAGCTAGTCTCTGGTTTTCCAACAACCTCCCAACAAAGACTCCCTGGGTTACTTTACTCCTGGGGGAATTCTGTGTGACTGCACACATGCATAATTAGTGAGCCCAGCATATTTTAAATTTTTTGTGCAGAAAAAGCTTCTGTTGAAATGCTGCTGCAGTTCTGCCTTTTTCCCCACCAGAGGGCACTGTGGTGCAAGACCAGCAGCAGCTCCCAGCAGAAAATAACTTCTGCAGTTCACAGCACAGAGGGTGCTGTGGTGATAGAACAGAGCAGCAGCTCCCCGCCAGCGAGGGAAGAGAAAGAGGCTGCCTACCAGCCAGCGGGGCCTGGTCAGGAGACAGGGGCTATGGGAAGACTCGCAGTGTGGGGTGTTAGGGGAGGTCAGATGGGGGCTCATAAAGGCTAATGGGGGAGAACAGACTGGGGCAGGGGGCTGAATGGGAGTGGAGACACAGGGCAACATGGTGATGGAGGAGGAGGTGCAGAGCCACATAGGGACAGAGGAATGGGTGGGGCACAGAGACAAATGGGGACAGGGGGTGCAGGGTCACATGGGGATGGGGGAATGGGTGCCTGAGTGGGTGTGGAGGGACACATGCCTGACTGAATGGGAGAGGCTAGGGGTCAGCCAGGGTCTGAATGGGGGGAAGCTCCCTAAGAGTCCCTCCCCGCCCACCCCACCCCACCCAAAAAAACTGTTCCATAGTTTTCCTACCCACACCCAACAACCCTCCAAGTTCACACCCACGCTCTTTCCCAGCAATTACTTCCCTCTCCCTCAGCTCTTACCTTACCCCTGACTCCCCCCAGGCTTTGCACTGCTTCGGGGGGTGCGG
Source organism: Mauremys mutica (assembly GCF_020497125.1). Classification (NCBI taxonomy): domain Eukaryota; kingdom Metazoa; phylum Chordata; order Testudines; family Geoemydidae; genus Mauremys; species Mauremys mutica. Next base: position 186,473,230 of record NC_059073.1, on the reverse strand, counting down.
GGAGAGATACGGTTCTGTATTGTAGCTTCAATGAATTATTACTCAGAGTTCTGTATTAATATGCCTAGTAAGGAATCGATTTGTCAAAAAACATTTTCTGAATCTTTTTTGTTGTCTGTATGGTTAGACATACTTGCTGACAGGTACACCTCTACCCCAATATAATGCTGTCCTCAGGAGCCAAAAAAAAAATCTTGCTGCGTTATAGGTGAAACCGCGCTATATCAGACTTGCTTTGATCCGCTGGAGCGCGCAACCCTGCCCTCCCCCCACACCCCCGTAGCGCTGCTTTACCGTGTTATATCCGAATTCGTGTTATATCGGGTCGCGTTATATCGGGGTAGAGGTTTATTTTGAAATAAATGACCAAAAAGAATTGAAACTGGTGTGATTATATTCTGTTATTTTGACAAATAAAATATGCAGAATTTTGCAGCATTTGAAAATATTGTGCACAGAATTTTTAATTTTTTGGTGCAGAATTCCCTCAGGAGTAGTTACTTCCTACCCGCTTCTCCACAGTTTGTGGTCTCATGGTTTCTCCTGTCTCTCCTCTCTCTGTGGCATCCAGAGCCTGGGGGTCATGGGTTGCTGCCGTCTGGCTGGCCTCCACACCATGAAGGCCGTAACCCTTCAGTGGGAGTCTGCAACACACCTCCTTCCTCTCCGGTGGACAGCCCCAAATGAACCGGGCTGCTCCCTTTTATACCTGGCCTCCAGCTGTATCATGCCCAGCAGGGTCAAGGGGGCATGTTCTCCTCATCCCAAAGAGAGGAATTAACCCCTGCAGTCCCAGTGTGGGGCATGCACGCCACATCACACTCCACTGTAATTTCTCTTCTTTCTGTCTGGGAGATAAGTCATTCAGGCTATGCCTTCACTGTGCAGTTAGCCTGGATGATTGGCACCCAGGTCTGAGAATCTGTGTAAGTGCTCGGCCCTGGTATGAGTGTCCCATCTGCAAAGCCCTACCTGAGTTATTGCATCCTCACTGTTTCTGCACTCGCCCTTGTGTGTCTGGGGCATATGCCATGGTTTTTTGTGCTGAGACACTGTAGGATACTTTCCCCTGTTAATTGTGGGAGAACCTGTCTGTCCTTTGGGGCGAATTGTGGGAAGGCATTAGGGCACTACCAATACTTGGGTGGGGTTTTTTGCCTGCATCCACACTGCAAGGTTGACTTAAAGCAGAACTTAATATACATCCCTTGCCAGGGTAGCAAAGCATCTCCAAACCCAGGTTAAAGGTTTTTCTGTATGGACTGCAGTGGGCTAGGCTAAAGGGTTAACTGGGTTAACTCGAGTGTAAACATACCTGTGGAAGCCAGGAAATAATTAACAAGGATTTGAAGGGATCTTAATGCATGTCAGTTAGTTAGCATGAGTTAGACTAGCTGTGACCCTAATGACCTGAGATTTGTAGAAGCAAGATAATGTGAGACAGAGTGAACTGTGTGAAAAGTTATTACGACCTTGCAATTCAGATAACCAAATATGCAGTCTTGCTTTTTCTAGTAGTGAGACAAATAAGATAGCAGAAAGGCTTATGTATAAACAAATGCAATTGTTTCTCTTTTACTGTCTCCATGATTGCTAGCTATTGTCTGTAACAAAGGTATAAATGCTTGCTGTAATTGTTTACTAATGGAGAGAGACCTGTCCGGGACAAGGGGCAACCCTGTTTCCTAGGACACTCCCTCCCTCTATTGTAATTACTAGAGAAAGAATAAAGTATTTGATTTTGCTGTACGCAAACAGAAAGCGAGAACTGAGTTTTTCTCCGACATACCTATAGGGTGTCAATAGGTTAAATGCTACTGGGAGGACAAGAAAAAATGGGATGAGGTATTGTTATTCTGGAAGATGTCGAGTGCCATCAACTTCTCTAATCTATAGACAATTACAGAGGTGCTTGAAGCTGTGTCTCTGCTAAAGAGATGGCAGGTGCTCCACCTATCCCTCATTTCACCCCATTCAGATAAATTCACATAAATTTTGGAATTGATCAGATGTGGCATTCAAATGTTATCATATTACGCCCAAACAAACGTCATCAGGTTGAATGTAAGACCTTGGAAGCTCAGCCAATAAAATGCTATTAAAATACAATGTATTATAGCCAGTCTGTGACAGAGGTGGGAATAGGATTGGGAGTTCTGTGCTCAGAGCCTTATGTTCATTCCTCCAAGAAGTTTCTTCCTCCTCCTTGCAGAAATGTTGCTGTTCTCAAATATTTACTCTATTTCTTCTTGTCAGAATGTGCATCCTTCTTATTTTATGCAAAAATATGGAACTTTCACAAAAATATTGTAAACAAAAATCCATAAAATTAGTCAGGGTGGAAAAATAATTTGCTTTGAATATTTCACCCAGCTCTAATTATACATTACATTGGTCTACAATTTTTGAGAAGTCGTCTGCTTCAGAGATAAAATGTGCTATTTATTATGTATTTTGATGTGCTGAATTCAAATATGACAATTAAAACAACTGATTGGCTACTGTTTCTAAGATATTTAAGTTTTTACATTTTATGTCTATGTATATTGTGTAGATAGAGTTTTAATCATAAATTGTAAACCTAGGTCTTTTCATGTGTTTATGGTTGCTTTACATGATAATATTTCACCTGTCCTGCTTATGTAACACTTTAAAAATCAGCAAAAGTGTTATCTAACTAAAATTTATTATGAAACAAAAGGCAAAAAACTATTATGTACATAGTTTAGTCCTATTCAGTGTCTACTCGGCGCTTCTTGGCTTGTCTCTTGTATTCATTAAATGGAGCATCTTTTGTCACTGTCCAGCAATAGTCTGCAAGCATTGATGGGCTCCATTTACCCTGATAGCGTTTCTCCATTGTTGCAATGTCCTGGTGAAATCACTCGCCGTGCTCCTCGCTCACTGCTCCGCAGTTCGGTGGAAAAAAATCTAGATGAGAGTGCAAAAAATGTATCTTTAGTGACATATGGCAACCAAGGCTTTTGTATGCCATGAGGAGGTTTTCCACCAACAACCTGTAGTTGTCTGCCTTGTTGTTTCCGAGAAAATTTATTGCCACTAACTGGAAGGCTTTCCATGCCGTCTTTTCCTTGCCACACAGTGCATTGTCAAATGCATCATCTCGAAGAAGTTCACGAATCTGAGGTCCAACAAAGATACCTTCCTTTATCTTAGCTTCACTTAACCTTGGAAATTTTCCACGGAGGTACTTGAAAGCTGCTTGTGTTTTGTCAATGGCCTTGACAAAGTTCTTCATCAGACCCAGCTTGATGTGCAAGGGTGGTTACAAAATCTTCCTTGATTCAACAAGTGGTGGATGCTGAACACTTTTCCTCCCAGGCTCCAATGACTATTGGAGTGGCCAATCTTTCTTGATGTAGTGGGAATCTCTTGCACGACTATCCCATTCACAGAGAAAACAGCAGTACTTTGTGTATCCAGTCTGCAGACCAAGCAAGAGAGCAACAACCTTCAAATCGCCACAAAGCTGCCACTGATGTTGGCCATAGTTTATGCACCTCAAAAGTTGTTTCATGTTGTGTCAGAGTCTACCCTCACTTGAAACTGGGCGGTTTCAAAGTGAGGACCCGCATGTCTTCCCCCACCCCAAAATCCTAGGGTAGGTCTCCCCTTCGGCTGCCACCACCCGGTCAATTCCGTGGGCCGGGACACCCCTGTTTCCCCCCTTGGGAACACAGATCAATTCACAGAGGAGGAACCTCCCCCCTCCTCCCTCTCTCCAGCCTGCTCTGGAGACAGAGGTGCCTGGATTCAAACGCCTTGAATCTCTACACACAGGGAAGCAGCCCACTTCCCCCTCCCCTTCCCCTGAATTTCCCCAAGGGAAGGAATTAACCAAGTCCAAAGAAAAGAAAAGAATTTATTAAGAGAACAAAAGAAAATACAGAATCTCTATGAATCCAAGCTGGGCACTCATAGGGTATAACCTTGCTAAGTTCTGGAGAGACTTCTCTCTCTTTCTCAGTACAACCAGTACAAGCAGAATTGAGAATAATCAATAACAAACACACAGAATTGCAAACATAGGATTATTAGATAAGGACACAAAGTATCTTTCTAATACTCACTATCTTGACTAGAAGAAATTAGTTCAGAAAGGTGGAACTTGTAGGGACTTGATTAACTCGTCTGGTCTCTTGAATTCCAAACGGCCAAAGACAAAAACCCCCCCCAAACAGAGGGAAAAGTTCCCTCCTAGGAGTTTCAAATTCTCTTCCCTGATTGGTCCTCAGGTCAGATGCCCACCAGGTACTATGCTTTAACCCTTTACTAACTATTCATGACACGCCCCCCAAATCGTCACAGTGGGATCCACTGGCGGCGATTTCCTCCTAGAACTGTAAAACAACCAGAGTAATAAAACACATGCACTATTACATCGACTACTAAGCATGAAAACATATTAAGAACAGTTTTTAGCCACTTGATTCTGGGAAACTTTCACGAGAGAGTGCATCAGCAACTTTGTTGGAAGCTCCTGAAATGTGTTGCAGTGTCTCTCCATGCGATGATCTCCTTTTTGTCCACTCTCAAAGTTTCCCTATGTTCTAAGGGTATTTGAGATACATCTATGTCCGGCTTTCCTTGGTGTGAAGGTGCAAGGAGTTGCACTCGGTTTAGGTTCTTTGGGCATTTGGCTTTGATATGCCCCAAATCATTGCATTGAAAACATCGCCCAGTTGATGGGTCACCGGTTTGTGTTGGTCTACTGGAGACTGGTGAGGTAGAAGAAGAGGTAGAGTGTGACTGTCCGTGGGTTGTAGGTGTGGGTTTGATTGGTCCGCGACGGTAGGGTTTAGTGTCGGTGTGTACCCTGTTGGATTCGCTCCCCTTGGCAGTAGCTGTCGTGTTGTCTACCGATGCCATCCATCTGGCTCCAATCTCTCCTGCCTCAGTGAGAGTTTTTGGTTTACCATCTTGGATGTAGCGTCTAATGTTCTCAGGAACACCATCCAAGAACTGCTCCATCATCATCAGGAGGGTTAGCTCGTCCATGGTTTGAACATTGGCTCCTGCTAACCACGAAGAAAAATGCTTTTCAATGTAGGAGGCGTGTTTTGGAAATGACTCCTCCGGTGTCCATTTCTGGTTTCTGAAACGCTGACGGGCGTGATCAGGGGTGATGCCCATTCTGAGTCTGGCCTTGGTTAGGAATAGTTGAAAGTCGTTCATTTGGCCCATAGGCATTTCAGCTGCCACCAGGGATAATTCTCCGCTGAGCTGTGACCTCAGCTCCAGCATGTATTGATCTTTAGGAAGATGGTATCCAATACAGGCCCTCTCAAAGTTTTCTAAAAAGGCCTCAACATCATCCCCTGCCCTGTAGGCGGGAAATTTTCTCCGAGAAGGTTGATCAGTAGGTTGAAAAGGGGTTGGATTGGTTGGCTCCTGCTGCTTAGTCTTTGCTAATTCCAGAGCCTGCTGGTGGGTCTCCCTCAGGATTTCCATTTGTCTCTTGTGCTCAGCCTCTTGTTTCTCCAGCTCCCTCTTGTGGTTAGCTTCTTCCCTGGCCCTTTCTGCAATAATTAGTTCCATCTGTCTTTGATGTTCTTTTTGTTTTTTCTTCAGCCTGCAGCCTGGCCAGGTCAAGTTTGCTAATTGTTTCACCAGTACTCATGATTGTGTGCCTTCTGGTGCTGGCCACACCCCTATGCAGTCAGTGAACTGTCTGTGGTGTTTGACAGTCCCTAACCCTGGCTATGATAACTTGAGTAAAGAAAGAGAAATCAATCCTTTGTATAGCAAATTGTGGTTTGTGTAATGTTACTGGTTTGTACTGAGAAAGAGGGAAAGAGTAAAAAAAAATTCCTCTGTCTCCCTCTGCTCTGAGTTGCTGTACCCAGCAGCCCAGCTGAAAGGCTGCTGCTAACAATACCCCTGAGAAAAATCTGGTCTATTCCTCAGGGATTTGTGTTCTCCTGTCTTCTGATCCTTTCAAAAGACACAGGGAGAAAAAAAAAAACCTGGCTGGAGGGTTTGTCTCTTCCCCCCCCAAACCTGTTTTTCCTGTTGGATGGGAATGTACTTTGGCGAGCACTTCCCCCCACCTTAGGAATCCTGAGTGATACCTGATATCACAAAGGAAGGACACACCTCTAGGGAAGAGGTTTTCCTCAGCATAGCCAGCAGAGAAAAAAACTCCTCCTAACCCTGAAAACTGCTTGAAACTTGCCTTTTCCTCAAGCTGCCTCAAGCAAACAGAAGAAAACTGCTTCCAAGAAAGCCTGCTGGAACTTAATTCCCTCCAGCCAACCTGGCTGAAACTGTAAACTCCCTCTTCTGTCAGGTTGCTTTCCTGCTCTAGAAGAAGAGAATAGCTCCCTTCAGCGTAGCCCAGCTGAAAAAAACTGCTTGTAACAATGGGTTCGAAACTCCGCTGCCACCATGTCAGAGTCTACCCTCACTTGAAACTGGGCGGTTTCAAAGTGAGGACCCGCATGTCTTCCCCCACCCCAAAATCCTAGGGTAGGTCTCCCCTTCGGCTGCCACCACCCGGTCAATTCCGTGGGCCGGGACACCCCTGTTTCCCCCCTTGGGAACACAGATCAATTCACAGAGGAGGAACCTCCCCCCTCCTCCCTCTCTCCAGCCTGCTCTGGAGACAGAGGTGCCTGGATTCAAACGCCTTGAATCTCTACACACAGGGAAGCAGCCCACTTCCCCCTCCCCTTCCCCTGAATTTCCCCAAGGGAAGGAATTAACCAAGTCCAAAGAAAAGAAAAGAATTTATTAAGAGAACAAAAGAAAATACAGAATCTCTATGAATCCAAGCTGGGCACTCATAGGGTATAACCTTGCTAAGTTCTGGAGAGACTTCTCTCTCTTTCTCAGTACAACCAGTACAAGCAGAATTGAGAATAATCAATAACAAACACACAGAATTGCAAACATAGGATTATTAGATAAGGACACAAAGTATCTTTCTAATACTCACTATCTTGACTAGAAGAAATTAGTTCAGAAAGGTGGAACTTGTAGGGACTTGATTAACTCGTCTGGTCTCTTGAGCTCCAAACGGCCAAAGACAAAACCCCCCCCCAAACAGAGGGAAAAGTTCCCTCCTAGGAGTTTCAAATTCTCTTCCCTGATTGGTCCTCAGGTCAGATGCCCACCAGGTACTATGCTTTAACCCTTTACTAACTATTCATGACATGTTGTCATAGGTTTCCTTCATATGGACTGCATGACCCACTGGAATTGATGGCAAAACATTGCCATTATGCAGTAAAACAGCTTTAAGACTCATCTTCGATGAATCAATGAACAGTCTCCACTCATCTGGATCGTGAACGATGTTGAGGGCTGCCATCACACCATCGATGTTGTTGCAGGCTACAAGATCACCTTCCATGAAGAAGAATGGGACAAGATCCTTTTGACGGTCACGGAACATGGAAACCCTAACATCACCTGCCAGGAGATTCCACTGCTGTAGTCTGGAGCCCAACAGCTCTGCTTTACTCTTGGGTAGTTCCAAATCCCTGACAAGGTCATTCAGTTCACCTTGTGTTATGAGGTGTGGTTCAGAGGAGGAGGATGGGAGAAAATGTGGGTCCTGTGACATTGATGATTCAGGACCAGAAGTTTCATCCTCTTCCTCATCTGACTCAAGTGAGAATGATTCTGGTGCATCAGGAACCGGCAGTCCTTCTCCGTGGGGTACTGGGCGTATAGCTGATGGAATGTTTGGATAATGCACAGTCCACTTTTTCTTCTTTGACACACCTTTCCCAACTGGAGGCAACATGCAGAAGTAACAATTGCTGGTATGATCTGTTGGCTCTCTCCAAATCATTGGCACTGCAAAAGGCATAGATTTCCTTTTCCTGTTCAACCACTGGCGAAGATTTGTTGCACAAGTGTTGCAGCATATGTGTGGGGCCCACCTCTTGTCCTGATCTCCAATTTTGCAGCCAAAATAAAGGTGATAGGCTTTCTTAACCATAGTGGTTATACTGCGCTTTTGTGATGCAAAAGTCACTTCACCACAAACATAGCAGAAGTTATCTGCACTGTTCACACAAGTACGAGGCATCTCTGCTCACTTTGGCTAAACAGAAATGTGTCCCTTTGCAAAATCAAACACTGACAAATAAGAGAGCACGACACTGTATGATTTCTAGAGCTGATATAGGGCAATTTGTTCAGCAGAGTGATGGAAGCTTCGTTATGATTGCATCATCCATGACTTCTAGCAATAACATGATGCAATTCATATCATGTATGACGCAATACCAGCTTCAGATTGCATCATTCATTGTTTTGCCTAAAAAGCAAGTACTGTCTAAACCCAGTCATAGATTTATTCATAGATCCAGTCAAAGATGTATTTTAGTCATTTCTGGTTTAAATTGAGATCCCTTCCCTTTATAACTCACTTATCCTCCGCTATTTCCAAGTCAAGGATCGTATATACTGACCCAATAGCATAACTTGAAAACTAGAGCCAATCAACAATTTTAAGCATCATTTTCGTTCTCAGTGACCCAGAATTAGTAAAGTTTGACTACATTTATTTCAGAAGCATTTTGGCTGTAGAGCAGTCCCTTATTGGAAGTCAGTGGACTGCATTCATGAAGGATTAACATAGGCACAATTTATTTTTCCAAATTTTATCAGAAAAGTGAGATCCTTGTACCGTATCTACTACTGAATCTCAAAACTAACCGTAATACTTAGCATTAATATAAGGCTTTTACATGTTCAAAGCTCTTTTCAAGTGCTAATTAATAAATAGAGAATTACTCATTTTAAAGGTGTAGTGATAATGAACACATACTTATTTAATTAAAAAATACCCATATGAGGATACCAGTACAAACACTTATGACGTGCCAAGTAATGTTAAGTATAGCAGAAGATGTATATTAATGACATATGGATATTTTTAGCTGTTCTTTATACTTCCTTTTAAAGGGTTAGTCAAAGGAACATAATGCAGGACCCAGAACGACAAATCCTAGCATTCCGTTCCACAACCCTAAAACCGGAGCTGAGCCAACTTAACTGCTCTTCAGCTAACTCACAGGGGAACTAGCCAAGTCAACAGATGCTCCTGCTGGAAAAAAATATGCTACAGTGCTTCACACCTATATATTGTTCCTGGCGAGCTTTTCCATCTGTTGGACTCATTCACTCGATTTTGAAAAAATAAGAAGGGGTGCAGCCTCAGAAAAGTGTACAAGGACACGAGACAGTACCACATGTTTAAAGTAGACCCGTTCTTCTCTTTATATAAGGCAAACTGAGACATAGATGCTGAAAGGATTAAAAAGGAATTATAGTTTGCTCCTCCTTAAATGATTCCCCTGGAATAACACAATCTCCTATGGGATGATCTGAAAGTAGGAGGGAGCAAGGAGCCAAAGGGTAGCCTTTTCTACATGCATACTGTCACAGGGCGCCTCTGTCACTATTCAGCAAACTTCACTGACTGGCTAGTTCAGGTAGTTTCACTGTCACAAACACACATGCAGGACTGCTTATCCTTCACCAACGGGGGTCTTTATTCTTCGTACATGGCAATGCCCTGCCATGCAGGCTTACAGCAAGGCTTCCCTACAGGCCTCCCCAGCCCCAGCTCACCCTCTAAGCTTCCTTCTGAGCCCATCCTGACCTGCCCCTTACATGTTGGTTCTTCCCCAGTTACCTTGTAAGCCCTGCGATTGTCACCCAAGTGCTCACAATCCCCCAGCAGAAAGTGTATAATTGCCCTGCTGCTCACAAACAGGGAAGAAATAGTAAAGGAAGCAATAGTGGATGGGAACCTGGGAGGCAGTGACCATGAGATGGTCGAGTTCAGGATCCTGATACAAGGAAAAAGGGAAAGCAGTAGAACAGAGACCCTGGACTTCAGAAAAGCAGGCTTCGACTCCCTCAGGGAACTGATGGGCAAGGTCCCCTGAGAGAATAACATGACGGGGAAAGGAGTTGAGGAAAGCTGGCTGTATTTCAAAGAAACCTTATTGAGGTTGCAGGAACAAACCATTCCGATGTGTAGGAAGACAAGTAAATATGGCAGGCGACCAGCTTGGCTTAACAGTGTTTGCTCGTCTTAAACACAAAAGAACAGCTTACAAGAAGTGGAAGATTGGACAAATAACCAGGGAGGAGTATAAAAGTATTGTTCAGGCATGCAGGTGTGAAATCAGGAAGGCCAAATCACACTTGGAGTTGCAGCTAGCCGGAGATGTTAGGAGTAACAAGAAGGGTTTCTTTAGGTATGTTAGCAACAGGAAGAAAGTCAAGGAAAGTGTGGGCCCCTTGCTGAATGAGGGAGGGAACCTAGTGACAGAGGATGTGGAGAAAGCTAGTGTACTCAATGCTTTTTTTGCCTCTGTCTTCACAGACAAGGTCAGCTCCCAGACTGCTGCACTCTGCAGCACAGTATGGGGAGGAGGTGACCAGCTCTCTGTGGAGAAAGAAGTAGTTCGGGACTATTTAGAAAAGCTGGACGAGCACAAGTCCATGGGGCCGGATGCGCTGCATCCGAGGGTGCTAAAGGAGTTGGCCGATGAGATTGCAGAGCCATTGGCCATTATCTTTGAAAAATCATGGCGATCGGGGGAGGTCCCGGATGACTGGAAAAAAGCTAATGTAGTGCCCATCTTTAAAAAAGGGAAGAAGGAAGATCCAGGGAACTACAGACCAGTCAGTCTCACCTCAGTCCCTGGAAAAATCATGGAACAGGTCCTCAAGGAATCAATCCTGAACCACTTAAAGGAAGGGAAAGTGATCAGGAACAGTCAGCATGGATTCACCAAGGGCAAGTCATGCCTGACTAACCTAATTGCCTTCTATGACGAGATAACCGGCTCTGTGGATGAGGGGAAAGCAGTGGATGTACTATTTCTGGACTTTAGCAAAGCTTTTGATACAGTCTCCCACAGTATTCTTGCCAGCAAGTTAAAGAAGTCTGGGCTGGATGAATGGACGGTAAGGTGGATAGAAAACTGGCTAGATGGTCGGGCTCAACGGGTAGTGATCAATGGTTCCATGTCTAGTGGGCAGCCGGTATCAAGTGGAGTGCCCCAAGGGTCGGTGCTGGGGCCGGTTTTATTCAATATCTTCATTAACGATCTGGAGGATGGTGTGGACTGCACCCTTAGCAAGTTTGCAGATGACACTAAACTGGGAGGAGTGGTTGATACGCTGGAGGGTAGGGCTAAGATACAGAGGGACCTAGACAAATTAGAGGACTGGGCCAAAAGAAATATGATGAGGTTCAACAAGGACAAGTGCAGAGTCCTGCACTTAGGACGGAAGACTCCCATGCACTGCTACAGACTAGGGACCGAATGGCTGGGCAGCAGTTCTGCAGAAAAGGACCTAGGGGTTACGGTGGATGAAAAGCTGAATATGAGTCAACAGTGTGCCCTTGTTGCCAAGAAGGCTAATGGCATTTTGGGTTGTATAAGTAGGGGCATTTCCAGCAGATCAAGGGATACTCAGCACTGGTGAGGCCTCATTTGGAGTACTGTGTCCAGTTTTGGGCCCCACACTACAAGAAGGATGTGGATAAATTGGAGAGAGTCCAGCGGAGGGCAACAAAAATGATTAGGGGGCTGGAGCACATTACTTATGAGGAGAGGCTGAGGGAACTGGGATTGTTTAGTCTGCAGAAGAGAAGAATGAGGGGGGATTTGATAGCTGCTTTCAACTACCTGAAAGGGGGTTCCAAAGAGGATGGATCTAGACTGTTCTCAGTGGTAGTAGATGACAGAACAAGGAGTAATGGTCTCAAGTTGCAGAGGGGGAGGTTTAGGTTGGATATTAGGGAAAAAATTTCACTAGTAGGGTGGTGAAGAACTGGAATGGGTTACCTAGGGAGGTAGTGGAATCTCCTTCCTTAGAGGTTTTTAAGGTCAGGCTTGACAAAGCCCTGGCTGGGATGATTTAGTTGGGTTTGGTCCTGCTTTGAGCAGGGGGTTGGACTAGATGACCTCCTGAGGTCCCTTCCAACCCTGAGATTCTATGATTCTAGGTAGGCCTGCAGCCTTCTCCAGGCTATAACAATGTCAGTGATCAGGATGCTGCTCATAGTGCCCTGTGACCCATGTTAAAAAAAAAAGCATTCACAAGCCCAAAGAGAACTAAGAACAGCCATACTGGGTCAGACCAAAGGTCCATCTACCCAGTGTCCTGTCTTCCGACATTAGCCAATGCCAGGTGCTTCAGAGGGAATGAACAGAAAAGGTCATCATCAAGTGGTCCACCAAAATACTGACTATGTCAACTTAAGAATTAACAGCAGACTTCCAGCTCAGAATTTATTTTTAAACAGCTTTCTACTGCCAGAAACACAGTTGGATTAATTCCATATCATGCTCCTGATCCTGTAAACACTTAACATCTACTTAACTACACCTCTGCCCCAATATAATACAAGATATAACACAAATTCGGATATAACACAGTAAAGCAGTGCTCTGCGGGGGGTCGGCCTGCATGTTCCGGCGGATCAAAGCAAGTTCAATATAACGTGGTTTCACCTATACTGGTGAAATACTGGAAGAAAGCTAACATTATGCCAATTTTTAAAATGGGTAAACAGTATGACCGAGGAAATTATAAGACTATTAACCTGACATCAATCCTGAGCAAGATAACAGAGTGGCAGAAATGGAACTCAAATAATAAAGAATTAAAAGAGAATGTAATTAAGGCAAATCAACATGAGTTTATGAAAAATAGATCCCGTCAAACTAACTTGATATCTTTCTTTGATGAGATTACAAGTTTGGTTGGTAAAAATAATCATGTTGATGTAATAAACTTAGACTTCTATAAGGCATTTGACTTGGTACCACACATTTTGATTAAAAAACCAAGAATGATATAAAGTTAACATGGCACACATTAAATGGATTAAAATTGGCTAATGGGTAGGTGTGATGGGGTCGGGACTCACCACCGTGGTGCCTCCCACTGGTCGCTCCGGGAATAAGCTCAGTCCTTGGCGGAGTGTCCTCTGCTGGTGGTGTCCCGTCTGCCGTCTGTTCCTTGCTGGTGTCTGGACCCGCATTGCTCCCTGCTTGGCAGCATCCTCTTCAGGCCATTGCACTCCAGCAGTGCCCCCTAGTCCATCCTCACCCCCTTCCGAGGGGGAGGTGCTAGCAGTGTCCTTGCACTGGCCCCAGTGGCCAACCACGACCTCCAAAGTCTGGCCTCTTGTCGCAAGGGCTGGTTGCAGTTTGTTTCAGCCACCCTACTGCATGGCCAGATGCAGTACAAGGGGGAAGGGGGAGGGGAGGACCCAGGCCCACTCACTACTCTGGGTCCCAACCCAGCGACCCTTTAGTGGCAGCCTCCCTGCCCTCCTTCTCTCCCCTTGTCCATCTGTCCCTGGGCAACTTCCCCTTCAGCTCCTTTGAACCAACTAGACCCCTTCCCTCAGGGCCTGCAGCCTGGCAGGTAGCGACTGGAGTTCCCTTGTACTCCCCAGAGCCTGCCCAGCACTGCACTGTCCCAGGTGCTGGTTTCCTGCTCTGGAGACAGACCTTCCCCCATGAAGGTCTGGGACAGAGTGCCTGCTGCTCTTCTGGGCAGCCTTTATATAGGGACAAGCTGAGTCCTGATTGGCTGTCTCCAATCTCGGCCCTCATTGGCTCTAAGTAATCCCTTTCCTGATTGGCTGCCAGCCTGTGCAGCTCCTCTGGCCTACTCTAGCCCCCTCTCACATGGGGGTGGGGCAACCACCCCACCACAGTAGGTCTCAAAAGATAATTGTAAACAGAGAATCATCGAGTAGTATTTCTAGTGGGGTGCCACCAGGATCAATTCTTGGCCCTACACTATTTAACTTTCTTTTCAGTGACCTGGAAGAAAACATAAAATCATCACTGATAAAGTTTGAGGGGAACACAAAAATTGGAGAAAGTGATAAATAATGAAGAGAACAGGTCACTGATTCAGAGTGATCTGGATCACTTTTTAAAATGGATGCAAGCAAACATAAGCAAACATATGAATTTTAATATGGCTAAATGTAAATGAATACATCTAGGAACAAAGAATGTAGTCCATGCTTATAGTGCCAAACAGTGATTTTGCAAAAGATCTGGTGGATAATCAGCTGAATATGAACTCCCAGCACAATGCTGTGGTCAAAAGAGCTAGTGTGATCTTGGGATGCATAAACAGGAAAGTCTCAAATAGAAGTACAGTAACTCCCCACTTAACATCCTCTCGCTTAACTTTGTTTCAAACTTACATCCCTGCTCAATTACAGAACATGCTCCCTTGAAAGTTGTGCAATGCTTCACTATAACGTCGTTTGGCTGCCTGCTTTGCCCGCCGGCAGACCCCCCCGGATCAGCACCTTCCCCCTCCTACCCCCGCCTCCTGCCTGCAGCAATCAGCTGGCTTGCGGCGTTCAGGAGGGAGGGGGGATGAACAAGGACGTGGCGAACTTCCCCCTGCCTCCTGCCCACGGCAATCAGCTGGATTGCAGTGTTCAGGAGGCAGGGGAAGGAGGGGGAGTCTGCGTGCAGTGTCCTTAATCTTCCCCCCTCCCTCCTGAACGCTGCGGGCCAGCTGATTGCCGTGGGCAGGAGGCAGGGGAGGAGGAGCGAGGATACAGCGTGTGGAGTAAAGGGAGAGGAGGGGGGAAGAAGAGGCGGGTTAAGGGCGGGAGCTCGGGGGAAGGGGTTGGTGTGGGCAGGCCAAAGGTTGAGCCCTCCGCCCCTGGTGCTTGCAGAGCAGGGGAAGCTGCCGCTGCTGCTGAGCAATGTGCTTCTCCTCGCCTACAGCACCTTCAGTCTCCTTGCCTGCCTCATTGTCTCCAGTGCTAGTGGGCTGTGCCTGTGTGGGGTAAGGCGCGGGCACCTCACAACTATAGAACTGTACGGCAAAAAAAATTTCCCTGGAACCTGACCCCCCACCATTTATATTCATTCTTATGGGGAAATTAGAGTCACTTAACATCATTTTACTTAAAGTCGCATTTTTCAGGAACATAACTACAACGTAAGTGAGGAGTTACTGTAGAGAGGTTATTTTACCTCTGTATTTGGCACTGGTGTGACCGCAGCTGGCATGCAGGTCTGGTGCCCACAATTCATGAAGGATGTTGATAAATTGGAGAAGTTCAGAGGAGAGTTGGAAGAATGATTAAAGGATTAGAATACATGTCTTGAGTGATAGACGCATAGGGTATGTCAGCACTATAGTGTAAGCCCAGGATTAGTAGAGCTCAGGTTAGCAGACCCTGAGTTTGTTAACCTACGGCTTGACAGGGCTTCTACATTCCTTTGTAACCCAGGTTAGGAATTGTTGAACCTTGCGTCCCAACCTGGGGCTCCAGTGTCCACATTGCATTATTCAGGCCTGAGTCCAACCACCTATATCCCAGACTTGCTCCCCACATGTCTGCTCTAGATCTTTGTTCATGGTGCAATATGGAAAAACTTGATTGTGCACCAAACTTGACTATCCAGAGGACAAAGAACGTCAGTCTGTGGTATTGTGGAATACTTTTGGTGGACTCCCAGAGCACAAATTCAGTGGCGTTGCATCTACACTGCAAAACAACAGGACATGACCCGAGTCCAACTTGGCTCAAGCTTGGACACTCCACTCCCATGGGGTCCTGGGACCCTGAGTCTGAGCTCTGGGTTAACACAATTTGTGTGTAGACAGAATGGGGTTTATACCTGAGCTTGAGTTCGAACCCTGGCCTGACACTGCAGTGCAGACATACCCAAAGAACTCAATCTATTTAGCTTAATAAATAGAAGGTTAAGAGATTACTTGATTACAGTCTATTTGTTGCATGGGCTCTTCAATCTAGCAGAGAAAGGTATAACGTAAAATAATGGCTGGAAGTTGAAGCTAGACACATTCAGAAATGAAATACGGCATACATTTTAGACAGTGTGGGTAATTAACTACTAGAACAATTTACCAAGGGTGATGGTGGATTCTCCATCACTGACCGTTTTTAAATCTATACTGGATGTTTTTCTAAAATATATTAGAAAATTAGATCTAGGAATTATTTAGGGCAAGTTCTGTAGCCTCTGCTCTACAGGAGATCACACTAGATGATTACAATGGTCACTTCTGGCCTTAGAATCTATGACAAATATTTGCACCGTGAAAACCGTCAATGTTACACTATTTTACACACACAGACCCCCCCCTCGCACACACCTCATATTAGTGCCACTGACATCTATATGGAACTGGACATGTATGTTCTACTTTCAAAAATACTAGAAATGGTTTCAAACTGTAACCTGCAACCAGATTTTAGCCTCCCTCCTTACTTAAACATTTAGGTGTCTAGGATCCAGGGGTTTGGTTCATACTATTACAGAGAGAGGGTGCAGCCACAACATTCAGATCTGATTCTGAATTCAAATTCCAGCACCTTCCCCTCCCGCCTCCCCAGAAGCATTTGGATATGGATTCCTTGTTCAGTGCCATATCACTTCAGTACAATGGGGCAGAGGGTGCTCAAAACTGAAATTGACAGAGTTTCAGGTGCATGAGAAATACAGGAGTGGACTACAAAAGAATGGGTAAAGTAGCATCACCATCATATACATAGGACTGAGTTTTATGCAGTTAATGAACTTAAGCAGTTGACAGTTTACAGGAAACAGAAACTTAGGCATTTACTCTCCATTGGCTGCTCAAATGATACATTTATTTCAGACGGAGTCCACTATGCATTAATGAAGACATTATTTTCTGATCACACACAGCCATTAACATGCCTTAACGCTAATTACCTTTGTCATTAGGAAACAATGGTCTATGGCCACAGCGTTTAGCATGAAGATATCAGGAGAAATCACCAATCACCTCTTGTTAAGAATACCACATATAGAAGTGTCATAGAATTTAATAGCACTCAAACCAATAGGGGTCTATAGAAGTTATTTTACAGGCAGTAGAATTTAATAGTGACTAAAATATCCTTGCTACAAAAGGATGTTTCACAAACCCATAGACAGGAACAATTATATGCTAAATGTTATAGCACTTTTTCATAAAGGACAGTTCATGTCATCAACTGAGGACTTTTAAAGGCGATCGTGTGTGTTTAAGTCTTTTTTTCCTTCTTTTAGGACCTAATCCAAAGACAACTCAACTCTTTGGAGTCTTTTCACTGACTTCTACAGGCTTTGGATCAGGCCCTTCATTGTTTTGACTCTTCTTTTGTATGGCATTGCTATCTGCCAAGCACATTACAAATGTATAAATAAAAATAAACACTAAAGCAAACTGACACAAGCAACAACCAAAATGAAGTATGCTATTCAAAACACATCAAATCAGTATTCGAAATTCCCCTTGTTCCAAATCAATATTAATGTGCGATGGCTCTTTTAATTATTAAAGGTTAAATTGGCTCAAAACTTCACTTTTTGTTATTTCACCATGACTGATAATCCTCAGTCAAAACCACTTTAATCTATAATCTTATTCTTACAAAATGAGTGCAGGATACCTCTAATATGCCACTTTGCTGAACTGGATGGAAGCAATTGAAAATGACAAACTGGCAAGGCACAGAACTTCCATTTTTGTTATTGCTTTCGAGCAAAGGTAAAATCTGAAATGAAGCTTTCATACCTGCACTGTGGCTCTCTAATGCATATTCTGAATTTAAGCCCTGCATAAATCCCCAGATACAGGAAGATCTGATTCACGTCAGGAACCAGAATATATTCAATATACTCTTGACACATCTCATTAGAAGTTACATTTCTTTTTCCAGGATTTCTTTAAATTTTTAATTTGAGCAAGAGTTCCAAAACTCTGATATTATATTTCCATAGATCATCTGATCTCTATATTAGTCCATCTATTCTGCAAAGTGCCAGCAAACTATGGAACCAGACACCCGACTCTAAGGGGCAGTAGAAAACCAGCAGGGTAAGATCTTAGCAGTCAGTTCCATGGGCTTGATTATCCACTGCCTTGTACTTTGTGCCTTCATTTTCACCCTGGCTAAGTGATGGGAGAGTGGGTGTAAAACACCACCAAGCTGATGGGGTAACATGTCGGCCCAAGGTGCAAGGCAACGGAGAATGAGGCCCTATTAATCTAGGACTAGATTCTCAGAGCTCAGGAGCCTTCAGCTCCCTTGGGAAATGTGGCTACTTATTTAGACGCCTAAATGAGAACTATTGATGCTGAGCTCTGTTGAAAGTCTAGTCCCCTTGTTCGTTAGCAGTCTGAGTCTTTAGCTGTCATAGTCTATCTGTCTGATTCTGGCAACCAGCCCCAGTTTATACCCTGCATAATGTGATAGAATTAAGAAGGTAAATGTGTATGTTTTCCAATTACCATATAAAAATTACATTAAGGCAGGGTTATGGTTATAAATATATGCATTAAACTAAAAGAACCTCATTAGAACAAGTTTAGATCAAATATATTAGACATTAAACCACTGGAAATCATCATTCTACACTATCTTTAACTCTACTTCTCTAGTCCTGCCATTTTCCATCTTTTGACAGGTTATCCCCAAGTTGCTACATGAGAGTTTTTATTGCTACATATATCAATGACAACTGTGTGCCTTTTAATATATGGTGATATAACCTGCACCTACCAAGCCACTCTTCACAGGCCTGTGATGCAAAAGTACATACGATACAGCTGGGAAGGGGGGAGAAAATGGGGTCTGTGTGCTGGATGTTTAGGGCGAAGGTGAATCTTTGCCTTGTATCTGGAGGGTGGAGTCTCTGACCAATATCGAGCAGCATAATAGAGTAGAATGTGATCTCCAGACAACAGGAGGGTGATGGGTGGGGCAAGGTGATGTGCAACCCATGAAAGGTAAAATGCAAGTCTCTGTTGTGGTCTCTGGTCCCAACGGAGTCCGTCCACAGTACCGTGGCTAGTGTCGACTTTCGGAGCATTGCATTGTAGGTAGTTATCCCACAGTTCCCGCAGTCTCTTCTGCCCATCGGAATTCTGGGTTGATCTCCCAATGCCTGATGGGGCAAAAACATTGTTGCGGGTGGTTTTGGGTACGTGTCGTCAGTCGCCCCTCCCTCCATGAAAGAAACGGCAGACAATCATTGCGCGCCTTTTTTCCGTGCAGAAGCCATACCACAGCAAGCATACAGCCTGCTCAGCTCAGCTCACCGACACGGCCGCTGTTGTGTCCTGGGTGCTGCTGTCAGCAGACGGTGCAGTAGGACTGCTAACCATCGTCATACACCACTTCCGCTGCAACTCTGCTCCGCTGCTCTTGTCTCAATAGCAAATTTCTCCATGTTGTCTGTCACGGGCTCCCGCATACGTGTTCTTCCTCGGGAAATGTGCATGATGCTAAATGTCATCCTCCACCACTTCCGCTGCAACTCTGCTCTCCTGGTGCCATGAATCCACCTCGCAGGTCCTCTCATTGTTCTGTATAAATATCTATTCTCGTGGCATCCTTCATCATCCACTGCTTCCGCTCTGCTCTTCCGCAGACACCATACCATGGCAAGCATGGAGCCCGCTCAGCTCACCGCTGCTGTCGTGAGCATTGTAAATACCTCGTGCATTATCCTGAAGTATGTGCAGAACCTGCAAAGGCAGGCAAGGAGGCAACGACAGCACGATCACAATAGTGATGAGGACATGAACACAAACTTCTCTCAAAGCACGGACCCTGGCAATTTGGACATCATGGTGGTAATGGGGCAGGTTCATGCCATGGAACGCCAATTTTGGGCCCGGGAAACAAGCACAGACTGGTGGGACTGCATAGTGCTGCAGGATTGGGATGATTCCCAGTGGTTGTGAAACTTTCACATGTGTAAGGGCACTTTCATGGAACTTTGTGACTTGCTTTCCCCTGCCCTGAAACGCCAGAATACCAAGAAGAGAGCCGCTCTCACAGTTAAGATGTGAGTGGTGATAGCCCTCTGGAAGCTTCCAGACAGCTACCAGTCAGTTGGGAATCAATTTGGAGTGGGTAAATCTACTGTGGGGGCTGCTGTGATCCAAGTAGCCAACGCAATCACTGAACTGCTGCTATCAAAGGTAGTGACTCTGGGAAATGTGCAGGTCATAGTGGATGGCTTTGCTGCAATGGGGTTCCCTAACTGTGGTGGGGTGATAGACGGAATGCATATCCCTATCTTGGGACTGGACCACGTTGGCAGCCAGTACGTAAACTGCAAGGGGTGCTTTTCAGTGGTGCTGCAAGCACTTGTGGATCATAAGGGATGTTTCACCAACATCAATGTGGGATGGCCAGGAAAGGTGCATGACGCTTGCATCTTCAGGAACTCTGGTCTGTTTGAACGGCTGCAGGAAGGAACTTACTTCCCAGACCAGAAAATAACTGTTGGGGATGTTGAAATGCCTGTAGTTATCCATGGAGACCCAGACTACCCCTTAATGCCATGGCTTATGAAGCCATACACAGGGACCCTGGACAGTAGTAAGGAGCAGATCAACTATAGGCTGAGCAAGTGCAGAACGGTGGTAGAATGTGCATTTGGATGTTTAAACTCTCACTGGTGCAGTTTACTGACAAGGTTAGACCTCAATGAAACCAATATTTCCATTGTTATTGCCGCTTGCTGTGTGCTCCACAATATCTGAGAGAGTAAGGGGGAGACATTTATGGCGGAGTGGGAAGTTGAGGCAAATCGTCTGATGGCCGATTACGCACAGCCAGACACCAGGGCGGTTAGAAGAGCACAGCTGGGTGCCCTGTGCATCAGAGAAGCTTTGAAAACCATGACTGGCCAGGCTACGATGTCAGTTCTTTTTGTTTTTCCTTGATGAAAACCTGCCCCCTTGGTTGACTCTACTTCCCTGTAACCCAACCAACCTCCCCCCTTCAATCACCGCTTTCAGAGGCAATAAAGTCATTGTTGTTTCAAATTCATGCATTCTTTATTAATTCGTCACATAAATAAGGGGATAACTGCCAAGGTAGCCCAGGAGGGGTGAGGAAGGAGGAAAGCACCGGGTGGGGTGGTGGATGAGGGGAGGGAAGGACAAGGCCATACTACATTTCAAAACTTATTGAATGCCAGCCTTCTGTTGCTTGGACAATCCTCTGGGGTGGAGGGGCTGGGTGCCTGTAGCCTCCCCCCACCCACATTCTTGGGCATCTGGGTGAGGAGGCTATGGAACTTGGGGAGGAGGGTAGGTGGTTATACAGGAGCTGCAGTGCGGTCTATGTTCCTGCTGCCTTTCCTGCAGCGCCACCAGACGCCTGAGCCTGTCAGTTTGCTCCCCCATTAGCCTCAGCATTGCATCCTGGCTCCTCTCAGCATGCTCCTCCCTCCTCTCATCACGTTCATTTAATGCTTTCCTGGACTCTGCCATTGTTTGCCTCCACACATTCTGCTGAGCTCTTTCAGTGCGGGAGGACTGCATGAGCTCTGAGAACATGTCATCACGAGTGTGTTTTTTTCACCTTTTAATCTGCACTAGCCTCTGGGATGGAAATGATAGGGGGAGCATAGAAACATTTGCAGCTGTGAGAGGAAAAAAAGGAGAGTAGTATTTTAAAAGATACATGTTAGAGAACAAAGGGAAGACTATTTCACACTGAATCAAGCGATTCACATTACATAGCACATGTGCTTTCGGTACAAGGTCACATTTTGTCTCTTATATTGAGTGCCTGCCGGTTTGGTGTGAGAGATCACACATGCTCAGCTGGGCAACAGAATTCGGCTTGCAAGCAGCCATGGTAAGGCAAAGGGTTTTGGCTTCTTCATAACGTGTGGGAATGTTTTCAAACAGCAGTGCCCTCCTTTCCCATACCAAGCAGAGCCAGTTGGGTTGGCCATTTAAAAGGAGGGGCTGTGGTTTTAGGGTGAATGTGCAGCACAATCCAACCCCCCAGCCCCAATCCTCTGGGATGATCGCTTCACCCCACCACCACCACCGCATGGCTAGTATCAGGGAAGATCCCTGTCAGCCAATCGCGAACAGCTGAGTATGAACGGGCCTCCCCCCACTGCATGGCTAACAGGGGGATGATTTCTTTTCAGCCAAAGGCAAACAGCCCAGCAGGAACAGGCACCTCTGAATGTCCCCTTAAACAAATTTCCTGTATTTCAACTAGGTGACCATGAATGATATCACTCCCCTGAGGCTAACACAGAGAGATAAAGAACGGATGTTGCTTGAATGCCACCAAAGCCCAGGCCCATTTGCTGCAATGTTTTGTTCTGCAATGATTCCAGACTACTTGCTACTGGCCTGGCACAGTAAAGTATCCTACCTTGATGGACAGAATAAGGCTGCCCTCCCCAGAAACCTTCTGCAAAGGCTTTCAGAGTACCTCCAGGAGAGCTTCATGGAGATGTCCCTGGAGGATTCCCACTCCATCCCCAGACACATTAACAGACTTTTCCAGTAGCTATACTGGCCACAAATGCATCCCAAGTCTTCAGGGCAAATTAATCATTAAACACGCTTGCTTTTAAACCCTGTATTATATTTACAAAGGTACACTCACCAGAGTGCCTTCTCCAGCTTCATGGTCTGGGAGCCCACTTGGGAGGGTATTAGCTCCAGGGTGATGAACAGTTCCTGGCTGCTGGGGAGAAGGGATTCGCCACTTGCCTGCTGTGCGCTATCCCCAACCTCCTCCTCCTCTTCCTTGTCTTCCTCATCCACAAAATCCTCCTCCCTGTTGCTTGAGACTCCCCCCTTGCAGGTGGCCATGGTCAGTGGTGGGGTAGTGGTACCCCCCCCCCAGGAATTGCATGCAGCTCATCATAGAAGTGGCATGTATGGGGCTCTGACCTGGAGTGACCATTTGCATCCTTTGTTTTTTGTTAGACTTGCCTCAGCTCTTTAACTTTCACATGGCACTGCTGTGTCCATCATACCCCTGGAGATTTTGGCAAATATATTGGCATTTTGTCTTTTGGAATGGAGTTCTGCCTGCACAGATTCTTCTCCCCAAACAGCGATCAGATCCAGTACCTCCCGTTTGGTCCATGCTGGAGCTCTTTTGCAATTCTGGGACTCCATGGTCATCTGTGCTGATCAGCTCGCCACGCTGGCCAAACAGGAAATGAAATTCAAAAGTTCCTGGGAATTTTCCTGTCTACCTGGCCAGTGCATCTGAGTTGAGCGTGCTGTCCAGAGCGGTCAGAATGGAGCACTCTGGAATAGCTCCCGGAGACCAATACCATCAAATTGCATTGATACTACCCCAAATTCGACCCAGCGATGTCGATTTTAGCGCTAAACCCCTCTCCGGGGAGGAGTACGGAAATCAATTTTAAGAGCTCTTTAAGTTAACAAAATAGGCCTGGTCGTGTGGACGGGTGCAGGGTAAAATTGACCTAACACTGCTAAATTTGACCTAAACTCTTAGTGTAGACCAGGGCATAAACTCAGATCCCTTCCCCATCATTTGGGACAGCTATAGCTCAGTTTCTGTGTGCAAGGGTCTTCCAGGAAAGAGAGGGAAGGTCAGGATGTGATATTTCTTATATTTCTAATGTAAAAAGCCACACAGAGAATAACTGGGATGAAAGAAAGAAAATGTTGTGAGGCCATAGTCATATGTTATAAAGCAGTAGAAAAAGTTACTTTTTTTTTTTGGCTTTGTAGTTCACCTCTAAAGACTTGTCCCTCTCTTTTCACAATCAAAAGGTTACACCCCCACTCCCGTCTCAATATAGTTTCATTAATAGTATGAGAGACAGTTCTTCCTAATAACCAGGATCTTTTCTTCCACTGTTTCTTTGCCAACAGGTTTTAGTTACCTTTCTAGTTGACTAAATAATTATACCCATAAGACTGGAAGCTTGGAAGACAGAGAGATACATGGAAATAAATTAACCTAAAACAGCAAACAACATGTAAAAGTGTTTGAGGGTATACAGTTAATGCATGCTGAGATTTGGGTTCAGAAAAGTTGTCTGGCTCAGAGGTTTAGAAACTATTTACAGTGAGAAATACCTTTAAATAGAGAGATTTTCTCGTAGATCACTTAACTTCCCATTCAATCTCAGTGGATACACAAGATCACATACTATTTTTTTTCCACCGGATCCCTGCCTCATTCAACGAATAGGTGCTCACTTAATGAGAGCAGCTATTCCATATTTTGGTTTCTTCTGATTGTTCTATTTATGATCCCAGGCCTTATTTATTTATTTATTTATTCTGAAGACAGAATTATTAATTTACTTGTGGCCTTTTCTGTGGTGCACATTACTATAAAATCTGAGTCTATCACAGACATTAATTAATTTCTCTTCTCAGCACTTCTGTGAGGTAAGAGAAGATACACAAGAGAAACTGTGGCACAGAGAAATTAAGATCAAAAGTATCCACTAATTTTAAACAACCAATCTGAGATATCTTGGACCTGATTTTGGGGGGTACTTACATAGCACTTTATATGTTCAGAACACAGCTCTTACTGACTTCAGATGCTTCTGAAAATCATTGGTAGGGCCCTACCAAATTCACAGCCATGAAAAACATGTCACAGACCGTGAAATCTGGTCTCCCCCGTGAAACTGGATAAAAATACACAGAAGACTGTATGCTATACTAAAAGTATGCAGGGTAAAATATACAAAAGTACACAGTGTTTCTCAAACTGGGGATCCTGACCCAAAAGGGACTGCAAGGCTATTGTAGGGGGGAGGGGTCACAATATTGATACCTTTACTTCTGCACTACCTTCAGAGTTGCGTGGCTGGAGAGTGGAGACCGTTGGCCAGGTGTCCAGCTCTAAAGACAGTGCCACCATCAGCAGCAGTGCAGAAGCAAGAGTGGCGGTGTATTGCCACCCTTACTTCTGCACTGCTGCTGGTGGCAACGCTGCCTTCAGAGCTGGACATCTGGGCAGCTGCTCTCTGGCCGTCCAGCTCTGAAGCACTAGTGAAGCACTAGTGAACTACTCAGAAGCACTAGTGGCAACACGACGACCGCCCTACAATAGCCTTATCAGAACCCCCTGATTGAAAAATGCTGACTTAAGGGCTTTACATGTTTATATTTTGCTGTTTTAAAATAAATATTCATGCTTTGTTACAACACTGTGAAATTTAAGATTTAAATATCTGAAACCCATGAAATTCAAGATTTTTAAAATGCTATGACCATGACATTTACAAAAAATGGACTGTGATTTTGGTAGGGCCCTAATCATTGGGCACTCAGAAAATGAGGAATACACAATTAATGACATCTATGAAAAGTTTGGTTTAAGTGGTTTGCCTAGCATCACATGGGAACTCTATGGCAGAGGCCAGGATAGAATCTAATTGTTTAGCGTGGTATTAACTATCCTTTCTCTTGCTACAGTCCCCTGCCTCTTTCATTTTACACTCTCCATCTTCTGCAACAAACAAAGCATGTATCCTATAGACAACAGCCTCTTTGACTAAACAACCCTGATTCATCCCCAGAGCAGGGTCCCTCCTGTGCACTGAATGAAGCAGAGATCCTGTGGAAAAAATATGTATCATAATGTGCATGCACAGTGGGGGGGGGAATTAAGGTTGCATACACAAACCTTTGGCTAAATTTGGAAGGATTTTTCACAAGGACTACAAAAGGCACATCCCTAACATAAAGGCCACCCCCCTGGCAAACTTCAAGTCTGTGATCCAAAGCATGGGGTACTAGAACTTCTCAAATTAAAGGTCACCAGAAAACAATGTCTTTTCCCCCAGGTTCATTCTGGAAAATGGCTAACTTCTTTTGGCTGATATTTTTCAAACACATTCAGCCCAAGGCAGACACCTGGCACGGGAAATATCAGCCCGAACCAGTTCCACCTATCATATATATTCCTATGTATTTCATATAGTTTTAGCTGCCTTTTACAAGTGTAACCCTTCTGCCCCTCTGAGTTGGCAGCAACAAGGGCTGGGTTCAGTATCCAGGGGTTCTGTTTCAATAGCGCAATGCAAAACCGGCTTGAGCCCCCACCCAGTGACTTGGGACAATTACATACCACCACCCCCGGGCGCCTCTAGGAGGTAATACTTCCCCTCTCGCAAGCACGGAGTCTGAGTGTAGCAAAATCCTTTTAATAATAAAGGAGGGAAACAATGCGGCATTACGTTGGGGAAACACCACACACAGGATTCATAACACAAACCATGAGCAAAGGACCCACCTCCAAGTAAGTTTGGCAATGTCCTTTTCCCCTCAGGGTCTTAAGTCCAAATCACCCCAAAGTCCAATAACCCAAAAGTCTCTGTCCCTGGTCAGTGCTGCCCCAGAGTTCAAAAGTTCATCTGCAGAGTTTTACCCCCCCAGCCTGGGTGGAATGCGGGGGGCACATGGGGCGTTAAGGGGCACCTTACGTGGGCCGAGGCCGACTGCCCCGCCTCTCCGTGGAGGTCTGCTGCAGCCTTCACCACGAACAGCTCTGCTCCACGAGCCGCTCTGCTCCACTCCGCTCCTCTCCTCCAACCGTCCCCGGAAACTGCTCCACTCTGCTCTGCTCCACTCGCTGTTCCGTGGGCTGCTCCAACCATCCCACAAGATGCTCCGCTTCACCAGCCATCCCGTGAACCACTCCAGCTATCCCCGCAAACTGCTCAGCTCCACTCACCGCTCCAACCAGTCCTGCAAACTGCTCTGCCAGGCGCTTAGCAATATATCTTCAGGCTCCCCCACTAGTTAACACAGCATTCAGTGATCTCAGCTCAGTAGTTTTTGCTCTTTTAGTGGTTTCAGCTCTTAGGGATTTCAGCTTATAGTAGAGGAGCCCCAATGCTGGTGCACCATTAGCCCAAAGTGAATTCAGTTCAGCAGTCTCTAGCTAGACTCCTAATGGAATCAAAATTAGCTCTATTATTCAACAGTGGAGAGGGAGAAGGAGGTGCAATTGGTGTGCCAGACCCTCAAAAGGGGCCCATATCATCAGGTACAACCCAGCCTCTCTCAATTCACTGGGTTTTGGAACCCATGTCCCTTGTCTAGCGAATGCTACTTAGTTGATGGTGAGACCCTCTGTCATAAAATAGTCTCATAGGCCTTCATTCACATAATCAGGGTAACAACACTTTATTCCTCCTACCCCAATAACGGAGAAATTGGGGATTGCACAGTTGTCAAACTGACCATTTTGGGCTGCTGTGGGCTCATGCTGGGTGTGCCTATGCAAACAAGATCAGCCCCCTAAGTTCTTTTCCACACTCGCCATAATTCACCACCAGATGTCAGGGTAGAGCTCATCCTGACTCTGCTTACACAAGTATTTTAGTGGCCAGAATTGTGGAATCAGAACCATGAGAACAGCCAACAACAGCTTTGTCAACTAAGCTAGGAATCATGGTCCAGTGGCTAGAGCACTGGCTGTGGAGTCATTCAAGGCTCTGCTAATGACCTACTGTGGAATCTTGGGTAAGTCACTTCACCTCTCTATGCCTCAATTTCCCCATCTCTAAAATGGGATTAGTAATACTTAACCTTCACAGGATATTCAGATCTACTGGTGAAAGGTGCAATACAAATCTTATGCATTTTTATTAGCTTTTGAATTAAATACGCTTTGGTTATTGTAACTTGCTTGCAACTCATTTAAAATATAAATAAAAATGTTTATGAAATCAGTGTTCTGTGTGTGCAATTTCGATCCATAATATTATTCTCATAAACAAACTAGAGGAATAGAACCTACATGGCTACTGTAAGCTGGGTGCATAACTGGTTGGAAAACCATTTCTAAAGAATCACAGTCAAGCTTCAAGGGCTTGACTAAAGTGGAGTTCCACAGGAATCAGTCCTAGGTTCAGTTCTGTTTAATATCTTCATCAATTATTTAGATAATGGCATAGAGAGTACACTTCTAAAGTTTGCAGATGACACCAAGCTGGAAGGGGTTGCAAATGCTTTGGAGGATAAGATTAAAATTCAAAATGATCTGGAGAAATGGTATGAAGTAAATAGGATGAAATTAAAAGAGGACAAATGCAAAGTACTCCACGTATGAAGGAACAATCAGTTGCACACATATAACATGGGAAATGACTGCCTAGGAAGGAGTACTGTGGAAAGGGATCTGTGGGTCATAGTGGACCACAAGCTAAATATGAGTCAACAGTGTAACACTGTTGCAAAAAAAAAAAAGCAACCATCATTCTGGGATGTATTAGCAGGAGTATTGTAAGCAAGACAAGAGAAGTAATTCTTCCACTCTACTCCATGCAGATATGGACTCAATTGGAGTATTATGTCCAGTTCTGGGCACCATATTTCAGGAAAGATGTGGACAAACTGGAGAAAATCCAGAGAAGAGCAAGAAAAATGATTAAAGGTCTAGAAAATATGAGGAAAGATTGAAAAAAATGGATTTGTTCAGTCTGGAGAAGAGAAGACTGAGGGGGAACATAACAATTTTCAAGTACATAAAAGGTTGTTACAATAAAGAGACAGAAAAAATGTTCTCATTAACCTCTGAGGATAGGACAAGAAGCAATGGGCTTAAATTTCAGCAAGGGAGTTTAGGTAGGATATAGGAAAAACTTCCTAATTGTCAGGGTGGTTAAGCACTGGAATAAATTGTCTAGGGAGGTTGTGGAATCTCTGTCATTGGAAGTTTTTAAGAGCAGGTTAAACAGTCAC